>NC_060141.1:435474584-438384584 GCF_021461385.2 Schistocerca piceifrons | reverse complement strand
CCTGGGCATTGAGTCAAACAGAGCGTGCATGGCGTGTACAGGTGCAGCTGCCCATGCAGCTTCAACACGATACCACAGTTCATCAAGAGTAGTGACTGGCGTATTGTGAAGAGCCAGTTGCTCGGCCACCATTGACCAGACGTTTTCAATTGGTGAGAGATCTGGAGAATGTGCTGACCAGGGCAGCAGTCGAACACTTTCTGTATCCAGAAAGGCCCGTACAGGATCTGCAACATGCGGTCGTGCATTATCCTGCTGAAATGTAGAGTTTCGGTGGGATCGAATGAAGGGTACAGCCACGGTTCGTAACACATCTGAAATGTAACGTCCATTGTTCAAAGCGCCGTCAATGCGAACAAGAGGTGACTGACACGTGTAACCAATGGCACCCCATACGATCAAACCAGTATGGCGATGACGAAAACACGCTTCCAATGTGCGTTCAGCGCGATTTCGCCAAACACGAATGCCACCATCATGATGCTGTAAACAGAACCTGGAATCATCCGAAAAAATGACGTTTTCCCATTCGTGCACCCAGATTCGTCGTTGATTACACCATCGCAGGCGCTCTTGTCTGTGATGCAGAGTCAAAGGTAACCGCAGCCATGGTCTCTGAGCTGATAGTTAATGCAAACATCGTCGAACTGTTCGTGCAGATGGTTGTTGTCTGGCAAACGCCCCCATCTGTTTACTCAGGGATCGAGACGTGGCTGCACGATCCGTTACAGCCATGCTGATAACATGCCTGTCATTACGACTGCTAGTGATACGAGGCCGTTGGGGTCCAGCACGGTGTTCCGTATTACGCTCCTGAACCCACCGATTCCATATTCTACTAACAGTCATTGGATCTCGACCAACGCGAGCAGCAACGTCGCGATGCGATAAACCGCAATCGCGATAGGCTACAACCCGACCTTTATCAAAGTCGGAAACGCGATGGTACGCATTTCTCCTCCTTACACGAGGCATCACAACAACGTTTCACCAGGCATCGCCGGTCAACTGCTGTTTGCGTATGAGAAATCGGTTGGCAACTTCCTTCATGTCAGCACGTTGTATATGTCGCCGCCGGCGGCAACCTTGTGTGAATGCTCTGAAAAGCTAATCATTTGCATATCACAGCATCTTCTTCCTGTCGGTTAAATTTGGCGTCTGTAGCACGTCATCTGCGTGGTGTAGCAATTTTAATGGCCAGTAGAGTAATTAAAACAAAGGTGTTTTTCGTTGCCGCGGAATCTTCTCACGAAATTTCGGTCACCAGTTTTCTCCTCCGAATGCGAAAACATTTTGTTGGCGCCGACCTACTGAAATAGGAACGATCAGGATATTAAAATAAAGAAAATCAGCGCTCGCACGGAAAAATATAGGTGTTCGTTTTTCCGCACGCTATACTAGATTCGGATAATACAGAACTATTGTGAAGGTGATTCGATACCCCCTCTGCCAGACACTTAAATGCGATTTGCGGAGTATCCATGCAGATGTAGATGTAAATGAAAGCATCTTCCATGACTTGTAGCACCGAGGGCGGTACTTTGAAACCACCATCAAGAGAACCTTAATAAAATCTTTACAGGTGTTTAACTTTTATTAATAACATGCTCCTTAAATAGATACTCATGTATAAGTAGGGCAGAAAGCCTGTAAATATCTTTAACCACAACCTGAGTAACACCAACGTATTTTCCCTAAAGTTTACACCGAGTGGAGGGATATTTTATTGCCACTACAAACGAATTTAAAAAATATAAATTTCCTTTATTACCGTTTATTTTCACTTACAGTGGTCCTGTACCTTTCAAAATTAAATAGATGTCTAAGAATGGTCCTAAACCTGAGAATATGAATATGACATTTGTTACGAGAAATTAGATTCACTATAAAGACCCAAATTTTAAGTGGTTAAATTTTAGTGAAAAATTTAAAACTCTTACGGAATCTAATACGAGAAATCATTAAAAGCGATAATATTCTTCACAAAATTTTGAAATATCAAGTACCACTATACTAGATTAGATTACGATATCTCTAAATGTTGGGTGCAATGTGACTCCTCACCCCCCCCCCACCCCAGCTAATGTGAGGGTTAATAAGTTTAATATTTGTCACATCATCATCAGCGATTTCTCATCCACCTGCAAGTGCAGTGTACCACAACATGTAAAAGTACTACTTGATATTACTGCTTTTTGTATTTTATTTGTGTAACACAGCCAACCGATCGCAAATGGATTTTACTTTAAGTTAGTTTTCGCACCAACTATGGATGTCTTCTTCAGGATATCCAAACAACTAGCTAAAACGATTACAAAACCATTAAGATAGAGAAAAACTAAAAATCTATATGTTTATTGTACTAAATGGATTTATGAGGAGACTATACTCACATGTAGATACTCATCTTTACCAACCAAAAGATCACATCATATAAAATACTTCATAAGAAGATACTATTTAAATCATATAAAAATCACAGTCATTGGGACTGACACCAATTTGATAACTGTCAGTGACATTATAGATGCATGGCTCAGCACACTATACGCCGTTAACGGCTGTAAGAGGATGCTGGCACTGGAGTTGGCGACAGACTAAGACGCTCACAGACTAGAGTTGCCACAACATGGACGCTATTCAAGTCGTGCTATCTCGTATTATCAATCGAAGATCTCAACCGCTTACACTAAGAAAATATTTTAAATATTATTTAAAAGTTGATATCACAATTAAACAGCCAGTATTGTGCTAACTGGAATATTTTTACAAGACTGCTCAATAACAATTACTTGATATATTTTTATGAAAACGATTACAATGTAATAAAAAACATGGAAGAGTAAGGACTAGTTTAGAGTCCACTCTCACGGAAAGAGGACACCATTTTAGACGTTTCCAAGTAATACCTTGCGAGTTGCCAGGCTAGCAGTTTGTTTAGCACTAAATTCAGCTAGAATTTGCATATGGAAATGATGCTCTAAGCCCCCCCCCCCTCCCCCTTTCGTAACTCCGACCTTTGCTGTTGCACGTGGATTAAAAAAGAAACGCGAACTGATTGTATTCGACCCTGCAAGTGGAGTAGAGAAGCGTTTGGTACCTGCAATAATTTAATTTGATAAAAATTAATTTGACAGTGGAAAGTTTAATTAATGTCAAGACAGAAGAAAGGGTTGCTCTACGTAACTGCAGAATGAAAGTTTTGTTCAAGATAACAACTGGGTTTATTCTGACTAAATTCAGGATGAAAAACAAATGGAACATTTACAATATGTCAATTTGATACATAGATAATTACTGTGAGGGTGAAGTTCTCCATAAACTAATTTGGGACATTTATGAAGAAGTGGTATGGGGAGCCAATTACTTGCAACTCAGATCTTAAGAAAATCGCGCAGGAAACCCGACATTAATTGCGCTGCAACAGTAGTGAGAACTCAGACAGTGAAAACCCAAGACAAAACCAAGACAGAAAGAACAGAAACAGCCGCACTCTGCTGAGCTCTAATTATCACGTAGCAAAATTCCGGACATACATTACCAGGCGGTCTTCTTTCCTGCAAGAACATGATCTGGCGTCCCACAGGCGATGGCTGGTTGCTTCGACATCCCGTCGTGGTGATGATAATGTCCCGAGTATGGCCCGATACTAGCCATCCTGGCCTGGTTGTCCCAGACTAAAGACTTCCTAGCAGCTCAAATACGCCTCTGAGGGAGAGAGCTTGCCACACAGTAACTGACGGTATAGTGATTGATTTTAACTAGCGCAGTCGCCGGCCGGTGTGGCCGAGCGGTTCTAGGCGCTTCAGTCTGGAACCCTGCGACAGCTACGGTCGCAGGTTCGAATCCTGCCTTGGGCATGGATGTATGTGATGTCCTTAGGTTAGTTAGGTTTAAGTAGTTCTAAGTTCTAGGGGACTGATGACCTCAGATGTTAAGTCCCATAGTGCGTAGAGCCATTTAACTAGCGCAGTCACACAGTAACTCCGATACAGTCATATTTAGCCAAAACTGCTCAAGACGGACAATACAGGCCTTTTGTATACAGAGCGCTCAATTGCCAACTGTACTCGAGAAGTTACGTTGATGGCGAAACTTCAGCAACTTCGTCAAACAGGTATTACTAAACAAAAGTATAATCGACAGCCAACGGAAGGCAGGCTGTCAAGAGCAGCAAGTGCTCAGCCTTGTAACCTACTCACACAGAACCCATACAAGCAGACCCCAGTACATTACCACTCCCACACAGTGTCCGTGGTTAAAGGTGCCAATCAGCAACTTGATAGCCGGTGGAAAATTCCACTCTATTGCCGAAGAACTTCTACTACACTAATGGAGATACTTGGCGCCAATTTCTGCGCCGATTTTGCTACGTCACAGAGCTTTTACCTGAACAAGCCAATGATAGGTAATCTTTTACAGAAAGCGCGGGAATTTGCCCGCGAAAACTGGCTGGGAACTTACGTAGTTCCCACTCCTCGGTCGTAGTTCGCCAGAAGAAGTGTTCACCGAATTTCCGGGAAGAAACGGAATATCTCACCCCAAGCGCTCCCTCAGAACCCACCGTGGGCGTGTCGTCCTGCTCTTTTAACAATATCGGCATCAGGCAGCACCCACCCTATTCAGCCAGTCCCTTACACCAACCAGCGTAACCCTTTCTTGACCAGCAGACGACGAGAGACGCCGCTTGGGAAGGAACAGCAACTCTTCACCAAATGCAATAAGAGAGGAAAACATTCATATCTTCCGATTTCTCAATATTAGGACTGACTCTTTCAAAAATTTAAAATTTTCCCTTAAAGGTCTGTCATCATTCTCTCTTCTCCCTAGGAGGTATTTGGCCTCATACAAATTGCTGATCAAACCTGTTCTCATGGCCACTTCCATTAACAGTCTTGTCATCTAAGACAGATCTTCCTCACGATATGCTATTAAAGCTATCTCGTCCGCTTAGGCCACGGTGTTGATTCTTCTACGCAGCTAAATTCCTGTCTCTAGGCTTATTACCTTTCTCATAGATCTTACTAGAATCAGATAAAACAGATGGAGGAGAGGCAATTTCCCTGTCCCACTCCAGTCTTCACCCTCAACTTCTCTAACACCTTTGCATTCAATTTAACCTTACATGTTGCCTCTCATATAATGTTTGGGTTACTTCTGTTAGTTTTCTGGGTACCTTTGAGTTTTCTAGTTCCTGCTATATTGCGTGGGTGTTCGCATTAACGTAAGCTTTTTGGAAGTCCACAAAAGACAGTGAATATCTCTGTGAAGTTAACAGCTCTTCCATAACTCTTCCTTTATTATACGTAGTTGGTGTACGGTTGATTCTCCTTTCCAAGCCCTGCTTTTTGGATTCCAGTTACCTCCACGACGTACGGTATTACCCGCTTCAGCAACAACATGCTCAGAATGTTAAAAGCCGTACATAGTTAGGTAATTCCTCTATATTTGATGCATGTCATTGGGTTTCACTTCTTAACTATAGGTAACATTGCAGCCCGCTTCCATTCTGATGGGACCCTTTCTTTCCTCCATATTAAACAGATTAGGTGGTACACTCCCTGTTGCAGGGTACCTCTTCCCACCTTCAGCATCTCTACAGATACAACATCAATACCTTGTGCCTTTCGTCTCTTCGCCCTTTTTCTAAGTTCTCCTACCTCTTCCATGTTCGACGGATCATTCTAACCTATGTTGTTACTGTATTCTCTCTATACAACTATTTTTCCTTTTTATCATTATCCTTCTTCTTCTGCTACTGCTGCCGCAAAGCTGCTGATGATTTCATCCACATTCAAGAGATTTTGGAAATAGCTTTTGTTTCATCTGTTATAATTGATGTTGCTTTACCTTTGATCACTTCAGTCCTTGCAGTGTAACCTTTTCTCAAGAACCTGACTGTCTTGTAAAGGTCTCTTGTATTGCTTACTGTTCAGTCCTCTTCTAACAGTACTATTTTGCTATTTATATGTTGTTGCGCTGGTCAGATTTAGCATACAGAGTTTTATTTAGTTTGTGAGTGACTTCAACGTAATATGTCATGTGGAATACTTTAGTAAGAAAAATCTGCTTCACTTTATCAAAACCGCATATTATTTTAGATGTCCACTTTTGACTACCCGCTGCCTGTCTGATATCATCAAAATGGATTTTTGCAATTTTTATAACGAAATCAATGGAACCACTGTTACACAGCCTGATGCACTGGTGACTCGTAGCTGTAGCCCGTACAACGACGCTGACTGATCCATGAAGCGGAAATGGACTCTTGTGTGATTTTATGAATCTAGTGATATCTAGTCGTAATTAATGTAAGTCAAATGCCGAGACATTAATTCCGAAATTCCAGTTCAACTTCTATTAACCAAGTCTTTCACATGATAAAAGACATAGAATTGTAACTTATGTAGTGAACTCTTTTTTCAGATCGATGTTATTGCGTCAAGTTTGATTAACATCTGTTCATAGAAAAGCATAAAACGGAATCACAGCCCGGCATACGATGTAAGATCGGTTCAGACTTGACGAAGCGTAATGGCACTGAACGAAACTTGAAAACATTCCACAATGCAACTCGAATGGCGTAATCCACACAGCCAGAACGAAACGTTTCTTGGAATGAAAGCTTTGGCATTGAAGCAGGCGGAGGGGTACGGAGAGGAAATGGGAGGAACGGTGTCGACGTCTGCTGACATCGGAAGCCAACCTATTTTCCCTGCGCTCACTTGTGTTATAGTACTGGAATGCACGCTAATACGTCTTCTTGGTTTTATTAAATTAGTTGCTCTTCTTTATTTGTTTTCCGTGGTAACTTAAGACATTTTTCCGCTTGAGAGAGCCCTGATATCTGAAACCTAAAGCTGATTTCAGTTACGCAATAACTGCAATGAGTCAGAGCCTATAGCGTGTACAAAAAAAACATAGAAACTAGTACATCAGTTTTCATTAAATAACCATTTTTCACAGTGAAAAGATCACATATATCAAAGAATAAATTACAGTTGTTTTTTGCGTTATTTGGTACTTTAAAAGGAAGACAAAAGATGTATAAGTTATAGAGGCTATATGTTGATGTTTGATGTATTTGATAGTTGATATATTTACGCTAACAAATAACTGTCAGTACTTCTATGTGTCTAGAAGACAGTTTCCCCATTGTTTCACTTCTCAGCAGTTTATAACGAAAATTTTATAAGGGACAACCGTTACGTAGTTCTATTTTGTTATTAATAAACTTTATTTTTACTTTCTAAAATCCGATACTACAGCGGACTTTATGAGTCGCGGAGGGACGGAAGGTATCTAATATCACTGTCCTCGTTCCATACGGAGTTAAACCAAAAACGTTGCTTTGACGTTCTGTCTAGTGTGAACACACCACCATTTGACGGTGACTGCTCCTGCCGTTTCGTTCCCTTGCGTTCTGTTGTCATGAATCGACATTTAGCATCACGGTACACGCTCACGTGTTGCAGTACACCAGATGTCACATTACGCAGCGTGGGAAGCTGTGACCCGTTCCTTGTCCGTACAGCAGCCGCCCAGGCATAAGTTGAGATTCGTCCACCCGAGGCCTTTTTTCCTCTTCAACTTCATGCATGCACTTACATTTCTAACGATACCACTACGCGTGCGCATTTGTGCATACGTAATTTCCTCGGAATGGATGCAGCGCACAAAATCACATTGTTTCCCGGGTTAGGTCGGTAGCCCTTGCGCTGTGCAGCAGAGAACAGACAGCTGGGGCCACGTGTGTTTCGATGTGCAATGTATAGACATTATGCTTTAACGTGATTTGTGTGCAGTAATGACTGGCGACTCCAACGAAATTGCACTGAAATTTATAGGCGATTACAGACAAAGAGAAGTCGCATGGTATGTCGCTTCTTAAGATCATTTGTACAAAAATTTGATATTTGATGACCTGAGCGTCTACTACACTACTGGCCATTGAAATTGCTACACCAAGAAGAAATGCAGATGATAAACTGGTATTTATTGGACAAATATATTATACTACAACTGACATGTCATCACATTTTCACGCAATTTGTGTGCATAGCTCCTGAGAAATCAGTACACAGAACAACCACCTCGGGCCGCACTAACGGCCTTGTCACGACTGGGCATTGAGTCAAATTGAGCTTGGATGGCGTGAACCGGTACAGCTGCCCATGCAGCTTCAACACGTTACCACACTTCATCAAGAGTAGTGACTGGCGTATTGTGACAAGCCAATTGCTCGGCCACGATTGACCAGACGTTTTCAATTGGTGAGAGATCTGGGGGATATGCTGGCCAGAGCAGCAGGTGAACATTATCTGTATCCAGAAAGGCCCGTACAGGACCTGCAACATGCGGTCGTGCATTATCCTACTGAAATGTAGGGTTTCGCAGGGATCGAATGAAGGGTAGTGGCACGGGTCGTAACACATCTGAAATGTAACGTCCACTGTTCAAAGTGCCGTCAATGGAACAAGAGCTGACCGAGACGTGTAACCAATGGCACCCCATAACATCACGCCACGTGATACATCAGTATGACGATGACGAATACACGCTTTCAATGTGTATTCATCGCGATGTCGCCGAATACGGATGCGATCATCATGATGCTGTAAACAGAACCTGGATTCATCCGGAAAAATGACGTTTTGCCATTCGTGCACCAGGTTCGTCGTTGAGTACACCATCGCAGGCGCTCCTGTCTGTGATGCAGCCTCAAGGGTAACCGCAGCCATGGTCTCCCAGCTGATAGTCCATGCTGCTGCAAATGTCGTCGAACTACTCGTGTAGATGGTTGTTGTCTTGCAAACGTCCCCATCTGTTGACTCAGGGATCGAGACGTGGCTACACGATCCGTTGCAGCCATGCGGATAAGATGTCTGTCCTCGACCGCTAGTGATACGAGGCCGTTGGGATCCAGCACAGCGTTCCGTATTATCCTCCTGAACCCACCGATTCCATATTCTGCTAACAGTCATTGGAACTCGACCAACGAGGGCAGCAATGTCGCGACACAACCTTGTGTGAATTCTCTGAAAAGCTAATCATTTGCATATCACAGCATCTTTTTCCTGTCCGTTTAAATTTCGCGTCTGTAACAAATCATCTTCGTGGTGTAGCAATTTTAATGGCCAGTAGTGTGTTAGATAAAAGTAAATCATCATAGCAACGAAAAGAATAATGTACGTCTTGAAGTTGGAGGGCAGAGAAGAAGAAGAAGCCTACAAAATTTACGAAAAGTGTATCTGATAACTGTGGACGAATATTCATCTTATGGCGACTTACGAGAACGTCGATCGAGGAGTCTGACATCTGAACAAAAGAAAAGGTAGGTTAGGAGGAGTTCTTCAACCAATAGTACATATTGGAATGGACACTGACGGTGCAAAAATTACAAAATTGAGAAACACAACCTCCATTCTAGTGGGTTTTGAGATGTATGGCAATACCTAAATCGGCGAGTGGCACGATGTCTATATATAATCTCGATTCACTAAAGATGTATAAACAAATATTATAAAACAAATTCAGTTGACATACTGGAAGAGAAATAACCTTCAAAGAACGATCAAGAATCTCCCTCAAATATTTCTCAGATTCGAAACAATCCCAGAAATGTTTTGTTATTGACACGTGAAATAAAATGTCTCAAATTGGCACAAAACTCGCCCGTTGCCAGGTAACGAAATAGTACTGTAAGCCTTAAATACTGCTGTTTCCGAAGCAGAAAATTTAAATATCCTTGTCACCTTCTCCCGAAATTTGCAAACAAAAGGTCTCCGTCACATTCTATTTCTCGTATCTCTGTAATTTAGATACTATTTTACCCATAGCGGCTTTGTGTTTTCATTTTCTGTCACCTTCCATCATCACAAACACAGTAGAAGTGCCGAGCAAAGATATGGAAGTGTGGTAGACAGCTTGACCAAGGAGACAAAACCTGTACACGAGACAACCTGAGCGTACGCATTCTAGTCATGTTTGTGCATGAGCTTCTGTTCCCGTGAGCTAACGATTGTGCATGAGGGGAAAGGCATCGTGTGGGTGTTTCCTTTAATGAACTATATGTTGCTAGGCCACAGTATATTGAGGGCGCGAGACGCTTCAAAATATTTATGTCGCTCGAATATCGTCATGTTGGTCACAGTTGCATTACAGGATGAACGGGTGTAAGTGCAGACGAGATATTTTTATATGTGATACCTTAACACAGGGGGTTTATAAATGAATATCGGGGTTTTAAGGCTTTATAATATTTATCATATTAAACTTACATTTATAAATGATATGTGAAATGAAAGAGCAACTCAAACAATTTTACCAAGAACTTTATAAATGTTCAATGTGAGCACCATTTGTCACACGGCACACCTCAAGTCTAATTGCCGAGTTCTTCCCAAACGTTGATAAGTGTGTCTTCAGTGACGGTAGCAACAGCTGCTTCAATCCGGTTTCTTAATCCAGGGAAGTTTGCTGGTAGCGGAGGCACGTACACACAATCCTTGATGAAGCCCCAAAAGAAAAAATCGCATGGCGTTATGTCGGGTGAACGTGGGGGCCCTGTCATTGGGCCCCTTGTGGCCTATCCAGAGCTTGGGTACAGTGAAGTTCAACAAATCACGGATTGCAGCGGAAACATAGCGCGCTGCACATGCGCACTGGTGCCAAACACAACTGTTTGAGTTGCTCTTTCATTCGACACATCATTTATTAGTTTAAGTTTAATCCAATAACTATTGTAAAGCGTTAAAACCCCGATATTCACTTATAAACACTCTGTATGTGCGCACATCGGGGTGTTAGTTGTCATTTCTCTGCACTGAACAGTCCTCCCACAAACACGTCACATAATTTACTACTTCATGTTCTCTGCATGGTCGTAACGGCACTACTAAGTGGGCTACACTTGTCAGTATATACTGATCGTTTTCTGTCTATGGGTTCACTCTTCAAAGCCTGATACGCTGCCCAGGAAAAATTCCGCATTAAACACTACTAGCCATTAAAACTGCTACACGACGTAGATGACGTGCTACAGACGCGAAATTTAATCGACATGAAGAAGATGCTGTGATATACAAATGATTAGCTTTTCGGAGCACTCACACAAGGTTGGCGCCGGTGGCGACACCTACAACGTGCTGACATGAGGAAAGTTTCCAACCGATTCCTCATACACAAACAGCAGTTGACCGGCGTTGCCTGGTGAAACCTTGTTGTGATGCCTCGTGTAAGGAGGAGAAATGCGTACCATCACGTTTCCGACTTTGATAAAGGTCGGGTTGTAGCCATTTGCGATTGCGGTTTATCGTATCGCGAGGTTGCTGCTCGCGTTGGTCGAGATCCAATGACTGTTAGCAGAATATGGATTCAGCGGGTTCAGGAGGGTAATACGGAACGTCGTCCTGGATCCCTATGGCCTCGTATCACTAGCAGTCGAGATGACAGGCATCTTATCCGCATGGCTGTAACGGATCGTGCAGTCACGTCTCGATCCCTGAGTCAACAGATGGACAAAAACCATCTGCACGAACAGTTCGGCGACTTTTGCAGCAGCATGGACCATCGGCTCGGAGACCATGGCTGCGGTTACCCTTGACGCTGCATCACAGACAGGAGCGCATGCGATGGTGTAATCAACGACGAACGTGGGTGCACGAATGGCAAAACGCCTTTTTTTCGGATGAATCAAGTTTCTGTTTACAGTATCATGATGGTCGCATCCGTGTTTGGCGACATCGCGGTGAACGCACGTTGGAAGCATGTATTCGTCATCGCCATACTGGAGTATCACTCTGCGTGATGGTATGGGTGCCATTGGTTACAAGTGTCGGTCACCTCTTGTTCGCATTGATGGCACTTTGAACAGTGGACGTTACATTTCAGATGTGTTACGACCCGTGGCTGTACCCTTCATTCGAACCCTGCGAAACCCTACATTTCAGCAGGATAATGCACAACCGCATGTTGCAGGTCCCGTACAGGCCTTTCTGGATACAGAAAATGTTCGACTGCTACCCTGGCCAGCACATTCTCCAGATCTCTCACCAATTGAAAACGTCTGGTCAATGGTGGCCGAGCAATTGGCTCGTCACAATAAGCCAGTCACTATTCTTGAACTGTGGTATCGTGTTGAATCTGCATGGGCAGCTGTACCTGTACACGCCAGCCAAGCTCTGTTTGACTCAATGCCCAGGCGTATCAAGGCCGTTATTACGGCCAGAGGTGGTTGTTCTGGGTACTGATTTCTCAGGATGTATGCACCCAAATTGTGTGAAAATGTAATCTCATGTCAGATCTAGTATAATATATCTGTGCAATGAATACCCGTTTATCATCTGCATTTCTTCTTGGTGTAGCGATTTTAATGGCCAGTAGTGTAGCTTGCTCTTGCCACATGCACTTTGAGGTACTAAACAACCTGAAAAAATGCAATAGCTATCATTATTAGTCTGCAAATGACGTAAATACTGACGTAATGTCGGCCAGTACACCGTCCGCAGTCACCTACAAAAATGTCTGCACTTATATCCCTTACACATTGTATACTTTGTTAATGAAAGTACGTTTTAATGTGCACGAGAGAACACACACCTTGCAGTCGCATTCCTGTCGCGCACATGCCTCTCGGCAGACTTCAGTCGGCTGCCTGCACAGTAACGCCGTGTCGACGCGGGCCACCACACGCCAACCACGCCTTCCACTCCGGTCCGCGGGGCGAGCCAGCCGTCATCTCTGTGCTGCCTCTGCCCCTCCGCCCTCCTCCCTGAGGATGATCCGCGCAGAGCCGGCTCAAGGGCCGCCGAGCCGGTCGGCGCCGACACAAAGGAGGGCCGCGCAGCGAAACAAGTCGGACGCCTTATTAGCGGCGCCCCTGCCGCCTCTCGCGCCGAGCCGCCAGCAGCCGGCCGTCGTTACCCGCACAATAGACCGTCCGGGCGGGCGGGCTTTCTTTGCTTCCCGCTGAGCCCACCACAGCAGTTGTCCCAGTCCTTAGCCGGCGGCAAAACTCCCGTCTCTGTAAGATGGCTCCCTGATGCAATGTGCCAGTATCGTTCATATCTGTTGCGTCAGCTGTGTGTGGCTCACTACAGACTGATCAAAAGCTGATTTACTGCTGCACTATGTAAAATGTAAGGCTTTATGTCGAAAGTCATACAGAGATGGGGCTGCGGTTTGAGTCTGTATGTGGGTAGAGAAGATGGCGTAGCAGCAGATATATTAATTTGGGGAGGCGACGAGGCAATAGACAAAGTGACCAACTTTATCTGCCGGGTTTAGCTAACAAAGGAGTTAACAGTAAGATGAAAGACTGCAGTCATAGTGCCTACACGTAAGAAGAGGGACAAGAGGCAAGCAACCATATATAGAGAAATAACGCTGCTACTGGTCGGCTACAAGATGCAGACGAAAGTCCTCAGGAGATACAGAACAACAGGTAGAATGTATAATCAGAGACCACCAAACAAGGCTCAGAATAGGATGCATTGGGGTGAGACTGTCCTTTATATGATAAGTGAGTTGGGGTGACTGTCACTGAAACAATGGCGGTTTTCTTTGGTGCGAGATCTATTTACGAAATTTCGATCACCAACTTTGTCTCCCAAATGCGAACATATTCTGTTGACACCCACCTACTTAGGGAGAAATGATCATCATAGTAAAAAAGAGAAATCAGAGCTCGAACGGAAAGATTTAGGTGTTCCTTTTTCCCACCCATGTAGATGTAGATGTAGATGTAGATTCAGATAACCTCCTCCAAATTTGGACTCTGGGGAAAGTAGAAGTTCTGACGGGAAACAGACTTAGTTATAATGGTGCATACTGAAGAAAGGCAGACAATACTCTCGTAGACACTTGCCTTTTCAAGCTGGAGTAGTTTCCAGTTCAATGATACAGTGACCGATATTTTATAGAGTCGGGTTCCTTCTACTGAAAAAGAGAGAAAGTGACTGAACTGCAGTAGGGCAAAAGGGATATTACTCTAATCAGGACGAGATGTCAGACCATATCTGCAATGGCCAGTCTCCTGTTTCATTCGTTATTGTTGATTGAAATTGATCATAATCTTTCTATTCTTGTCGGTTAATAAATATTTAACGCCAGTAACAAGTAACCTTAGTGACAGGCAGGTTCAAGCTGTCTACTTTTATATTAAATCCCTCTCTTTCCGACGGCAATTTTTCTAGTGATATTGTCTGCAAATTGTCTGGGTCCAAGATAAGCCTAGTAGGGAGAGAGATCCGCGGTAGTGACTCGCTGTGTACTCGATCCCCCTCCCCTATTCATGTAAGTTCCGGTTCTCCTTTCAGAGGAGAAAATGTTGGTGATGAGGCAAAGTGACAGCTCTTGGCAGGTACAACGCTACAACCCAGTCACTGTTTAGCCCAGACCCAGGCCACATAATGCGCCCCAAGCAACCTGGGGTCCAGGTTCAAAGAAGTCGCACAACGTGCCATTACACATATCTAGTGCAAAATCTTGGTTTTTACAAGCTGTGCTATCCACTCAAAACACATTTCAAAAGACCATTGCTTTTCACTGACGGGTCGCCTTCTTAGGACCACGTGGAGGAGGAAATTCACCGCAGATACAGATCTCTTTGTTCTGATGGGAGCGATGCAACTACGTTCAGGAATTCATTTGTCTTTGTGACGCGATGCCCAACCTTCTGGCTTCACTTTACGAGGATTGAATCCCTTCTTCACAAAAAATCTATTAGAGGGTTTTTCTTTGGTCTGTACGGAGGAGAGAAGTCAGTTTTCGTAGAGAACACTTGGTCTGGGGATTCTACAGGAAATACGTCGTCTGGAGATATTGAGGGAAACTCTGGCAATGTACTTTGCTTGCAGATGTAGAGAAATAGTGTTCATGCCATTGGCAGCAGATGTGTTGTAGACTGTAGCAGATCACGGTGTCCTCAGCTTCCCACACTACTGAAGGGAAAATTTGGTGAGAAACTGAAGTTTAGGTAAGCAGGGTATGAGACATACTGAGTGTTTCGTAGGCCCATTATCACGGCTAAGTTTTTGTGCAACGAGAATGTATCGTACGTAACAGCGAACCCTCCACAGCAACACTGTGTTGTGGGCAAAACGTAAGAGATAATCGATACTATTGTACTAGGCATCCAGATCAATGCAGGCTGCTTAGACAGACATGTAAAATAACGCAGACAACGACGGTTTCAATAAAATCAGAAAGACCCGTAATAATTGCCTCTTTTCTGCCAATGGCTGGTTTCCGTTGACCTGCTACTGTTGTTATTGCAGATTTTTGCTTAGCCTGATTAGTATTTGTCTAAATGGTTATTTGGAGTTAAGGAGTTGGAAACCGTGCACTACATAATACAATGTCTCTGGCAGTATCAGATACAAATGGGACGGTTATCAAAAGGTCTGTGTGGCAACCTTGACGAGTCCCGTTTCCATAACTCATTGAAAGGCTTATTGTGGTTGAAAATATGTGCTAATTTAGGCAATAGTGAGTCAAAGACGAGTTTTATCGAAAAGGTTCCATTGTCACTAGGCTTAGCGATTGCAATGCTTCTGATGATATAAAAACTCTATCTTCGATACCGCTGTTCTCTTTGACATACTGTCCGTAGCTAGGAATTTTATATCTCCTTACAGAGCGTAAGATATTGAAACCAGTCGTATATCAATTAAAATGTTTCGCTATGAGACAGAAATTTCTTATATTACTAAAAGATTGATAATTTGGTTGTTATGCCAATGGGCTAATAATCGTGATGGATTTTTAACGCTGTAGTTAGCAACACGCTTAAGACAGAGTTTTCCGTGACAGTTGCCCCCGTGAAATAATCATGAAGTCTTTGTCAATGATGTCAGTCATGCTGGCTTCCAAATGTACTGCAATAATTTCAGAAAATGTGGTATACGCTCCTTATGTTCTGTAACTAACGTATTTTGTTGATGAAAATACTAAGGCAAAAACAGCTGTCCTGTAAACAATTAGTTTTCCTATATTTTTTAAAATGATTATTTTGCACTGAGTTACAAGTATTTGTTACTCCCTTTACGTGGACCACCGAGTTTAAGAGAAATTATGTTGTTGACCATTCCGATGAAACAGCGAAAAACATTGAAAATATCATGTGTCAAAATTTGAAATTTCTTCTCACTAAGTAAAAAAATCATTTTCAGTGATACCACATAATTTATTTGCGTTTGGAAAGAAGAACTAGCTTGCCTGCAGAAAGTCTGTTGTATAGGTAGGAAACTGTTAGGGCTCTGTTCCACACCTCAACGCCGAGACGATATTCATGTGAACTGTTAAACTGGCAGCATTAGGCTGTGTCGCAGCCTAATGACGTGACTAGCAATCGCACATTTCCATACCACATTAGGCAAATTATGGTTCAGTCAGTTATATTCTGAATTTAATGGCATGACCCGACCGGTGGAGAGGTTTGCATAGGCCGTCGGACGCGTGGGAATATTAATGAATTCGCTGACGTTCTCGCGAGGCTACCGCTAAATTAATCTGTCCCGGGGCTAGCTTTGCGTCTGCATTAATGGGACTCCAAGAGTTCATGCAGTATGTATTAAGACAACCACAGATTCGAGCGTGTGGGACTACAAGCAAAGTGAACCTACTATTAACCTGACTTCCAGCTACTAATTGTTTCTCGGCAAGAAAGGATCTGCTGTGCTCGCTGACATGTTCCCAGAAATTTAATCTTGCTGATGGAGAAGAAAGGTAGAGGTAAGGAGAGGTATTTAGAGGGAGTGCTTGTGTTCAGATCACTTTAAATATGTTGGCTGCTGCTATAGGGTCACCTTTAAATACTCCTACTGGATGTTTGTTTGACAGATCGACTTCCTGCATTAATTTTTCTTCTTCATTTCATTTTATTTACCATTTATTTTATAATATCATTTACACTGTGTTCCTTTTTTTAGCGTAAGAATATAGGTGTTTGGAACTCTCATTTCAAAACAATCTTAATTCGTCTTGTATGGCACAATGAGAGAACAATTTGTAAGCTAATACAAAAAAGCAACGAGGTTCCTTTTACGTTTTAAGGCTGTCTTTAGACCGTAATTCAATTTTTATCACGTAATTTTCCAGTAGCTGTAAGCGTTACACAAAAACCTGAATGAGACCGTAAGCTTGTACAACGCAGGCTTGCATATTAAGCCAGAAACATTGTTAACAACCTCATATCGTTGACTAGTAATTTAGGCACCCATGATATTGATTACAGATGTCATTATTTAGACACTATGTATTCGGCACATGTAACTGTAGCAAGCGTAATATTAAATAGCCTCTTCAAGAGTGCATAGAATATTGGAATAAATTTAAGTCAGAGAGACGACATTTATAATAAGTTGCATGTATTCTAGAAAAAAAAGCATTCGAAAAATTTCTTTGCGTTGGGGGAGGGGGGTTTCAGTAGTCTCTGATTGAGGAAATGAGACACGCAACGCTTTCCACTCTACTGCCTATTTCTTCATCGGACATTAGTGGAAACTGTATCACAACTAATCCGAGTCGATACAGTTAATTGTTTTCTATATTGCAGTGGAACAAGTCATGGTGAGCATCACAGTTGTCTTTTCTTGTGTGGAATGCCAAAGGTAATTGCTCTGTGACCAATTCTTGACACTCTAACTAAATGACGAGATGGGTTGTTCGCGGATAAGGTGCTCTATAGAAAAACCATGAAATAGTGTCCCACCACTGAACTTAATGCAAATTTTAGATCTCAGGTATAATTAAATGTGGCTCTTCTAACGACGTCTTGCAGATCGTTTTTCAGAGCTCTGTTGCTCATAACGAAACTGACAATATCGTCTCCTGTGTATAATTTTCATCTGCAGACGTCCCCTTTCACCATTTCTCGTACACAAAACTCTAATGAAAATTAATCTGGTGACCCTGTCTGGATAACGAATATGAGCTGTGCCTCTAATCAGTCAGACGATGTTAGCTCTAGGCAATGGTATACCGCACAAGTAGAGCCTAAGGGGTCCTGGTCACGGAACAATACACCAGTCCTTCAGTAAAAACGCTGTCGTCCAGAAGCACTAGTAATTGGCAACTCACTTAGCAGGAACTGTGCTGAAGCGAAGTGGCTCTGTTTCATGTCGTTTCTCCGTCAACCTAATATCAGAGTAGCGCCTACACTCAGCGGCATCAATGTCTTTTGTCTACGGAGTGACTCACTTAACTTTCCCCCTCGAATCACCTGGGGCCCCTTTAAAGACATTGTAATGTTTCCACACAGACGGAAAGTGACCAGGGACTCACGGACAAATAACCAGCAACGCGTTCTAGTAACTTCATATTAACCTATATATAGGCATTAACTTAGTCTCTTTAAATGGATCTGTGATATTTTTTGCCAATAGCAGATCTCAACAAGACGAATTCATTGAAGTAAGTCGGTAATTTCCTGTTAGCTCTAAAAGTTTCACGGTTTAAAAATATATTGAATACAGGGATTTTTGTGCTGTTTACGTTTTCCATGACTCAAACCTTTGTCTTAGAGATACGTCGTCATTTGTTGAGACTTTATCTCAAGTGAGTGAAATGTGAGCGGACGCCCCAGGATAAACAAACACCTAGACGGGTGTGGGAAAGGTGCAGGCCATTTATCAAAACTCCAATAAAATTCAAATAATGATAGCTGCTTGCAATGGACATAACTAAGAAGGCCCAAGTAATGAGTAGGCTAATGAGTGACAATAATCTGCGCCAGCAAAAGATTTAAAATGTTAACAGCAGCTCAAATTTCAGCAGAAAATTAGATAAAATAATTAAGAAAATAAATTCTGGTAGTTATTCCAAATTTTCTTCTATTAAGCCAATTGATGATGCTAAATTTTATAATTCCATCATTTGGTTGGTCAAAGGGGGCGCCTGACATTAATGAATATAGCTTACAAGGAGTGTAGTACCATGCAATTGCACAAGACTGGTAACTGACAAGCTGAGGCCCGTTAAGTAGTAATAATTTTTTCAGCGAGCACAGGAACAATTCTCAACGTAATCACCAAATATTTCATCAATCGGAGAAGTCCCTTGAGCATAATCAAGATACTGCCGTGAAAAATAATAAAATACCATTTAACAAATTGAGCGTTACACTAATACTTAAGCTATTTAGTTGAACCAAAACTTCAAACAAGGGAAACAATGGAAGAAGCAGCTACGACGGTCCAGGTTAAGAATAACTGGCACTTCAGGTTAAATTAACGCCCTATTGCTGCGAGACAGAAACTCAGCTTATGAGGGATGCCGTAGCAAGCCAGGAGGCCGCAACTTCTCAGAGGTTACGGTGAGAGGGGAAGCGGCACGCCGCCAGCGCTCACCTGCACAGCCGACGCGGACAGGCTACTCCCGGTTGACCAGTGGATAACAGGTAACACCTCGGGACAGCGCCTCCAGACGCTACGAACAGCTCGGGAAGCCGAGAGCAAACAAGCAGACATATAATTCACCAATAATAATCGTGTAACATATGAAAATGTTCCAACCAAGACAAGAAACCCAATGTGAGTGTGGCCCCAACCTAACCTCACATATTACAACAAGAATAATGCAGTAAGAATTACTAAGAGGATTAACAAGTTAATCTTACCATTAAATATAACAACAAGTTAATGTAATAACCTAGAAATCACAGGTCTACTCAAACACATTAACTTAAGCCGACGCGGACAGGCTACTCCCGGTTGACCAGTGGATAACAGGTAACACCTCGGGGCAGCGCCTCCAGACGCTACGAACAGCTCGGGAAGCCGAGAGCAAACAAGCAGACATATAATTCACCAATAATAATCGTGTAACATATGAAAATGTTCCAACCAAGACAAGAAACCCAATGTAAGTGTGGCCCCAACCTAACCTCACATATTACAACAAGAATAATGCAGTAAGAATTACTAAGAGGATTAACAAGTTAATCTTACCATTAAATATAACAACAAGTTAATGTAATAACCTAGAAATCACAGGTCTACTCAAACACATTAACTTAAGTAATTTGAAAGGCAACAGGTAAATCCTGACGGCTTACAGTCAAACAACTACAATATTAATTGTATTTAGAGCACTAAATAAAATAATTTTTTATTTTATTTATTTATTCATTTTGAGTGGGGCAAATTCTCAACCAAGTTATGGAACTTAGTGCCTAGATTCACTGGGCCGCTAGCGTTTGCTTACCACGGCCGTAGGCAGTTTCATAGTCGCTACCTCTGTCAGGGAACAACATCTTCCTATACGTATAAGACTCAATTCGACCTCAGTGGTGATTGATACACGTAGTGACCCGAAGGTATGACACAATTAATTTCAGGCACGAATGACAAGATGACAAGACCTGAATGACAAGATTAGCAAACAATGAACAAGTTGCAATTAAAAGAAATTTTAAAACATATCAAATATGGCATTCAGATAATTTCAAACAGACGCATAAGAATGTAAATGTAATACTTCAGACAGAGTGAAGCAGAACCGCAGGCATTCCAACGTAGTGAGAGCAACTTCAACACGGGAGCGCGTGTGTCAATCAAGTAACAAGAACCTCATTCCCAAAGGTCATAACAGACGGCCCCAGGAAAAGAACAGCACTCCAACATCCACATCTGAAACTATGCCTCGTTAATGCAACGTAAGCCAGGTGCGTTGACATTAGGCCCAAGTGTTCATGTCTACCGACAGTCGTAAGCCCATCAGCTCCTTGATTAATTCACCGCACGTCACATCTCTCTCTCTCTCACAGACAGCAACCAACTGCCTGCCCATATCGTCAACAGCCTGTTCTAAAAAACAGCAGCCCAAGAATCAACTAACAGGCGACCGAAACGCCGCCCGGCTACTACACAAAGACGGTTCGCGCCAGTAGGCAAAGATATAAGGACATAGAACGAGCAGACACAGCTTAGGGTGGTAGAAACCGGTCCACGCAGATCAGGTTTGCCATGTGGAATGCTGAAATTTCATATTGCATTGTTTGTAAAACACCCACCTAGTCAAATAATCTGTAATACATTGAAGCGCTAAAGATACTGGAATAGGCATGCGTATTCAAATACAGAGATATGTAGCCAGGCAGAATAAGGGGCTGTGGTCGACAACGCCTATATAAGACAAGAATTTCTGCAGCAGCTGTGAGGTCGGTTACTACTGCCACAATGGCAGGCTATCAGCTTTAAGTGAGTTTGAACGTGCTGTTATAGTCGGCGCACGAGCGGTAGGACACAGTATCTCCGAGGTTGCGTTGAAGTGGGGATTTTCTCGTACGACCATTGCACGAGTGTACCGTGAACATCAGGAATTCGGCAAAACATCAAATCTTCGAGATCGCTGCCGCCGGAAAAAAATCCTGCAAGAATGGGACCAATAACGACTGAAGAGAATCGTTCAATGTGACAGAAGTGCAACCCTTCCACAAATTACTGCAGATTTCAATGTTGGGCCATCAACAAGTGACAGCGTGCGAACCATTCAACGAAACATTATCGAGATGGGCTTTCGGGGCCGAAGGCCCACTCTTGTACCCTTGATGACTGCATGAAACACAGCTTTACGCCTCGCCTGGGCCCGTCAACACCGAAATTGGACTGTTGATGACTCGAAATATGTTGCCTGGTCGGATGAGTCTCGTTTCAAATCGTATCGAGCGGTTGGATGCGTACGGGTATGGAACAACCTCATGAATCCTTGGACCCTGCATGCTAGCAAGGGACTGTTCAAGCTGGTGGAGGCTCTGTAATGGTGTGGGGCTTGCACATTTGGAGTGGTATGGGACGCCTGATATGTCTAGATACGACTCTCCTGTCTGATCACCTGCATCCATTCATGTCCACTGTGCATTCCGACGGACTTGGGCAGTTCCACCAGGTCAGTGCGACGCCCCACAAGTCCGGAATTGCTGCAGAGTGGCTCCAGGAAAACTCTTCGGAGTTTAAACACTTCCGCTGGCCACCAGACTGACCAGATATGAATATTATTGAGCATATCTGGCATACTGTTCGGATTTATGGACAGCACTGCAGCATGCATGATGTCAACTCCCTCCACAACTACTTCAGACATTAATCAAGCCACGTCGTCTTGCGGAACTTCTGAGTGCTCGCGTGGACCCTACACGATATAGGCAGGTATACCAGTTTCTTAGAATGATCAGTGTAAATGTCTCAACCAAAATCCGGACACGCGTTGAGCGTGTTCGATGAGGTTTCGGGATTGCAGCCGGTTCATGTTGACTTTTTGCCACGATATTTCGGCTGGCGATCGTCCAGCCATCTTCAGGTGAGTGTCCGTCACTATACACTGCAAGTATTACCTTTACGCATGCGCCTGCACGCCACAGATAGAACAAAATTTCCGGTGTGGACTCATTCCGATAGTGGACGCTCCTGAGACGGACGCCAATGCGCGTGCGTTTCCGCGCCAATTTTTGCTATAAAGCCGACGCCGGGAACTTGCAGTCTCCAGTGACGGACACTCATCTGAGGGTGACTGGACGACTGCCAGCCGAAATACCGTGGGAAGAAGTCAACATGATCTGGCTGCAATCCCGACACCTCATCGAACATTCAGTACGCCGGAAAAACGCCAAGAGTCACATAATTGAGCATATCTGGGATGCCTTGCAACGTGCTGTTCAGAATAGATCTTCACCCCCTCTTACTCTTAAGGATTTATGGACAGCCCTGTAGGATTCGTGGTGTCAGTTCCCTTCAGCACTACTTGAGACATTACCCGAGTGCACGCCACATCGAGTCCGCTACGTCGTGTTGCGGCATTTCTGCGTGCTCGCGGGGCCCTATACGATATTAGGCAGGTGTACCAGTTTCTTTGGCTCTTCGGTGTATATTAAGCATGTTCCATTGTACAATTTCATTTGCTAAGGAAAAAAATTATGGTGATTCTCTTAATTTTTGGCCAATGTCACCGGAAGACATTATTAGCACGGGTAGACGCTGCCCAAATTATGCCATCTTCGGTATTACTATCAAAAGATTTCGCGAGACTGGGATTTTGTCCCCATTCCCACCTCCTTCCCCCCCCCCCCCCCCTCCCCGCCACAATCTGCAGAAGTAGCAGTTCTTGTCGCTACTGTAATGAAACCCCTTGTAAGTTGGGAAATACAAAGGAAGGTTTGTATTAGCTAAAGAAGCGTTCTGCGTATTTTTCGTAGACGTAAATATCATCCTTTACGTATTTCTCTACATGAAGATCTACTTCGTTTTCAACACTGTGTGTGCGGTTTGCAGTGAGACAACAATTTTATGGAAAAAGTGTTTTTCACTGATGTCTTGGTCACATATTACGGAAATGTATGTTTGAGCAACATGAACCGTTAGTCAGTGATAAACCACAGTGACGTTGTAACGTATTTAGCTATCGAGAGTGGTGCGTTACTGCATGGTGTTACATTATTGGACAGGAAGTGATCCGTCCTTATTTTACTAATTTACTTTGAACGGGGTTAAGGACAGAAGTTTATTTATAAATGCTTTACTCTTTTCATTAGAGATTGTAGCCTTGAGAAGACGCCAGACACTTGGCTCGACATGAGGTATGTCCTGCTCATTAAGCTGCATATTACCAAGTCGGTAGCTGGGATGAGGCAGTCGTATTCAGATGTGTCTTACATGATCATCTGACTAGACGCTGTTAAACTTCTTTAGTGAAAGACAGGAGAGAATTAATTACTGCCGCCCCTAATGTGATAATCTCCACATATCTTTAGCGGCAGTGTTGCAGAGTATTTTCTCTTTGAACATATTCTAAAGAAACATCACCGACAGAAATGTGACGACACATAATAATGACTTAACTGTATTTTGTTCACAAGTCTTGGTTTCCTTTACTTCATGTATCATTTTAATGTAGGAAATGTACAACTGACGCAGCATACGATGAAAACAGAATAATAGATTTTCTTTTAAAATAATAAAATTTGTCCTGCAAATTCTAACAATTTTGTCACTAACAATTATTAACTTGTGAGAGTCAGCTGTTCCCATGGACATCTGAACAATAAAAGTGAATTGTCTCAATGAACTCTCACCTTGACGCCGGATAAAAGACTCTCCAGCGGTATACCACTATCTTTGGGATGAAACATGTTTAAATCTTGGCCAGGCGTAGAGCAAAACCGTGACATAGCTCCTCAACCTGGCGAAGCAATTTTCCTTTACGTGCGGCGAGCACTTCCGGGTGGTGGTGATGGTTAGTGTTTAACGTCCCATCGACAAGCACTTCCGGGAAGAAGGCCAATCAACAGCCACAAAGACAGCACAAAACTCCCTATACTCTGTGTATTTTTCCTCTTTGATTTCTTGTTAATTACACAAAAGATGCCGGTCTCTGAATGCGCTCACCAATATTGGCTATCCTGGCGGAAGAATATGTTAAATCCCTCATTAAAAAGAATGATTTTTCTGTGCGTTCGTCTAGATGAAAATAGATTGCAAATATAATTAATAGATCGAAGGAGCTATGATATGAAAAAGTTATGCACCCCTCACTGTTTTTGCCCTCTAGAACTCCGACTAGCATTCCCTGATGCCTTAACAGATTTGCTACCATCCTATCCAATCTCCTAATTCGTGTGTTCTATATATTTCCTTCGTCACCGATTATGCTGAGAAGCTTCTCCTTTCATATCATACAATTTTTAGTAAACATTCTCCATATCGCAAAACTTTCGATTCCCTAGTTTTCTGTTCTTCGCAACTTTTATATCCTTCAAGATAAAATAGCGATACGAATCCATTAGCAGACTGAGTAATATGTAAGCTTACTCTTTACACAGAAGCAGTTTGGAAATGTATCTCGAAGATGGTATATGTTATTTGTCGCAAAATCTATATGATTTAGGGCGTTATTACAGACATCATGCATGAACAAACAGAGGTGTCCAAAATTAGCAACAAACGAAAATTTTACAAGGTTGTATTTATTTTGTCACAACATTGTATAAATGGTGATTGTGAAATGGAAACAATGTAAAGAATACAGAAAGTAAACAACTGCAATATGCGTAACGGTAGAAAAAAATGTTTTTCGTTTTTTCCAACTTAACGGATTTCCACACTGTTAATGTGCTCAGTATGAACTGTGACCACCTCTGGCACCAATATAGGCTTGTCAACGACTGGGCACGCTGTGAATGGTATCATTGAACTCTTTTTGAGGCAATAACGCCCATTCCTCCTGCAGAGCTGCTGACAAGTCTTGGAGCGTGGTTGGTGGGCGCTGACGTGATGCAACCTGTCTCCCTAGTGCAGCCCAGACATGCACTATGGGATACAACTTGGAGAGCGAGCAGGCCACGCCATGCTTCCAATATCTTCCAAGAAAACATCAACCGCTCTTGATCCGCGAGGTCGATCATTATCGTCCATCAACACAAAGTCTGGGCTTGCACCACCTCGCAACAACCGCCCATGAAGTCCCAAGATCTCGTCACGATATGTGATAGCAGTTAAACCTTGCCGATCCACCCATACATTTTCATTAAAAGGTGTTTATGTGGTCAACATAATCTCTGCCTACAACATTAGGGATCTTCCTCGTTATCGCTCTCTTTCCATACTGTTTGGGTCCCAAAACAGTTTTCCACGTTCTCGTCAGACAAGAATGGGTCGAGAATCACTCTCCACACCAAGTCGGGGCGCATCTGTAAAAGAACTTTGGCCCAGTGTTCGATCGTATAGGTGGCAGTTGACGACTCAACTCTAGACGTTCCCTTCTGTTAAGACGCATCAATGGTGCACATACAGCAGATCTCCAACAATATAGGCCAGTCCGCCGAATCCTTCCGTGCACCGTTTGCCTCGATACAACACGTCCAGTGGATGCTGCGAGGTCAGATACCAGGTACTATGCAGTACTAAGAAGGTACTGTTGTGCCCCTGCATCCAAATAACGGTCCTCCCTCTCTGATATCACACTTGGTCGGCCTTGCCATCGTATTTGGGGTATGCTTCGCACTCTATAAACTGTCGCCTCGTCCGGGAAACAACAGAACGATTCACATTAAGCCATCGGCCCTCATCGGTTTGCGACTGTCCAGCTTCCATTCTTCTTATGACCCTCCATGGCCTCCCTTTGGTACGCGTCTTGTCTGTACCATACAACAACGTCGGTAATTGTACACAGCGATTGTGGATGTTGGAGTACCCGGCAAACGCTATCCCGTTTAACAGGTGCCCTGAGGTCATGGTTGACGTCGTTGTCAGTTGACCGGAATGCCATTTTCCGTTCAGAACACGATTGTACATACATCTGTTGACAGCTTATGCGATTATACGGTGAATTAGATACAAGACAGGGAAACAGCGGTTCGTTGCTTTAATTTGTAGTTCATCTGTGAATAGTATGAATGGGTTTAAAAGCCGTTTACTATCTATCTACAGAACTCCACTCACGTAAATTTTCGCATATTTGTAGGCTGACCAAAAATAGGAATCAACGAAATGTGACGTAACGTCCACCTTACTTTCTTACGTCGAGCACTAAGGCTACCTGACCTTCTCGTATGGGTGGTTTTCATTGTGTTACCATTTTGATGTGTAGCACTACCTTCTAAGGAATTGTATATCCTGCGAATCGAAGGAGTCTCGGTAAGTTTCTCGCAAACAGCAGTAAAAGTATCTGCATCCAGTCCTTTATAGTCAAACAACGTTCAACAGAACGTAGTAAATCGCATGTCGACGTCTTCAGTGCGTGTATGAAGGAGCTACGTTGTCTTTAATATTAGTGTTGCTGTAGACTGCCAGCATGAAATGCAGTACAATTTCATTCACACATCTCTACTTTTTTTCACCCGTCTCAAAGTACTATGAGCATCTCACACTTTTCCCTGCACTACACGCAGTGAAAACAGAGTTTTCTGGCGTGTAGTTTGCCTTACAATGGACTACCGAAGTACTGCAGAAAGTGATGATCCAGTGACATAATGACTGGACTCGTATTCGTGAGAATCAGAGTTCAAACCCATTCCAGCCATGCAAATTAATGTTTTTCTTCAATTCCTTGACTAATAAAATAAATTCTACTGCTGTTCGCTTGGAAAGGACAGAACACAATCCTTCGATAATCATAGTTTGTACTTCTCCTCTAATGATGTCACCATCAATCGGACGTAAAGAGCGGATCTTGCTTGGCTTCTTTTTCCCAAACCGCCTTAAACACTCTCTATAAAGTAGCTGGTGCAATTTGTATGTTAAAAAAAGTTAAGATGTAAACATAATACGGCCTGGAGGCTAAAGTAGAAAGGAAAAGTCATTACAAAGATTTTTGTATCAGCGATAAGGCATTTAATAGATACAATAACGCTGAATCTCTGCAAGACAGAAGCCAGGAAATATCTCGCCTCAAGTCTTCATTAATACGCGAACGATTGATGAGGGTGACGGTGAAATGGATGGGATATTACCTACGTGTAAAAAGAAGAGGTGAGGGTGACGAGTCATGGAGATGTCTTAACGGTGGATGTTCATATGAGTTTAAATTCATAACCCAAAACTTAATGACACGTTGCTCAATAGCATTTGGCGCGCCTCTGGAAGGCAATACAGTAGCGATGCTGGGTGGCATAGATTCCAAAACTCTTTAGCATATAAAGAGATGTCACTGCGTAAATTACGTGCAGGTGGTTTGTGATCGGGAGCTGGCTCACCTGATAGCGTCCAAAACACGTTCTATTGCATTCAGATCAGGCGAATTTGGTAGCCAAGATATTATCGTGACTCCACTAACGTGACCTTCAAACCACACTAACACGAGTCTGGCCCTGTGATACGGACCATTACCCTAATAGCAGATACCATGACGTCGAGGAGGACATCAAACCTGGACGATGCATGTAGTCCATAATGAAGTTCACGTATTCAGTTGCTGCCAAAGTGCTTTACTCTACTGCCCATGGAAGCCCAAGTGAATTTTACACGCTAGCATACTACTGCGCCGATCGGCTTGCATCTGCGACGCGGTTCGTATTTCGAGGAGCCCTTGATCTGGATGAATGCATATCAGGATACGGCTATCGACATGATGTAACAATAAATGTCATCAATCCTACATGGCGACACGTTCGCAGTCCATATGGTCCCGTGACCCTTGCAGTAGTACCGGGCGATGTAGTTGATTCAACATGGGCACACCCAGGACTCCTCGTCTGCGGAGCACCCGGTTCAGTAACGTGCTACAAATCAGTAGTGCTTGTAGCAGCATTGTACTGTGTCGTCAGATTTGCCACAGATGCGGCAAGCCTCCGACCTGCCCGTTTCGTGATGAGACGTGGACGACAATCACCTATCACCTACTTGTGGCTTCACTGTCATTCAACAACATTCCCCATATGCACACAACAGTAGTACGGAAGACCCGGCTAGCTTCGCCCCCTCAAGCCTAGCCGAAACGATCTTCCTTTTGTCACAGTCAGTTTTGTCAATGGATCTCCTTCTTTGCGGCCTGAAACGCAGCTAGAGTGATTCCCTGTGCGTATCTGTCCCGCCTCATCACCTCGTGCTCGCTAGATTACAAGGAGACATTCACTCTGGTGGTGGGCAGTGATCATAAGTATTTGGCTCTTCAATTTTGAAGCTGTGGAACAACGTGTCACCTCTTGAAAACGTACAAGAGCCCAAGACCAAAACGATATGTCGTTTTATGGCCGAAACCGTTCAAACTTTTTCGAGTAGCTGACCCTGAACCCGACTAGTTGGGCAGTAATGGCCAAAAACGTCGCTGCCCCACGGAGTTAAATTTGTACTACATCAAAAACGTTGTCGTATTGCATTATAACATTACGTTTGATACTGAAAACGTACATAATTTTGTCATTTTATTACTAAATTTATTGTTTTCGTACATTTTCGATGCCACCTATACTTAAAAAACGAAAAGAACCTTCCAGCGCTTGTTGCGCTCCTACGTAGAGAACTGCAATTAACTTGTAATGCTCTTGTCCCTCCATTCACATCTCCACAACGCAACAGGTTATACCTTGGGATATCCCAAAGGAACTGAAAAATATACTCATGTTCAGAAAAAGAAGAACAATTTGATCGCGTAGAGAAAGTACGCTCATATTCACAGGACATGTACATTACTATGTTTTGCAGAAATTTTTACATTTGAACCATATCGGCCCACGGTTTCAAGGTCAACATCGACATCGCGGCGCAGCACCACCTACCGGTAAAATGTGCCTACGGCTCTCGTTGGCGCTATAAATCGAAGGCATCTTGTTCAGTGCGACTTGAGCAGACGTGCCAGATGCTTCGTAGACGTACATGCGAACATGCCAACCGCACTGTCAAACCAGTGAGTTTGAAAGGCGGCGCATTACTAGCATGAGAGAATGTGATGCATCCATCCGGTAAACTGCTACTCGTGTGGGACTAGACGTTTCGTCGGTGCAACGGGTGTAGGCCGAATGGTTCAAGGAAGGCCGTAGAACAAGACAAGATGGGACAGGTCGCTCCACCGAGACCATTCCCCCCATCCTCCTCAAAGGATCAACACCTCATCCGAATGGCGTTGCAAAACAAATCTACGTCCTCCTCGGCACTGCCGCAACGATGAAACAGGGTTGGCAGTCCGTCGTTATTTACACTACTGGCCATTAAAATTGCTACACCACGAAGATGACGCGCTACAGACGCGAAATTTAACCGACAGGAAGAAGATGCTGTGATAGGCAAATGATTAGCTTTTCTGAGCATTCACACAAAGTTGGCGCTGGTACCGACACCTACAACGTGCTGACATGAGGAAATTTTCCAACCGATTTCTCATACACAAACAGCAGTTGACCGGCGTTGCCTGGTGAAACGTTGTTGTGATGCCTCGTGTAAGGAGGAGAAATGCGTACCATCACGTTTCCGACTTTGATAAAGGTCGGATTGTAGCCTATCACGATTGCGGTTTACCGTATCGTGACATTGCTGCTCGCGTTGGTCAAGATCCAATGACTGTTAGCAGAATATGGAATCTGTGGGTTCAGGAGGGTAATACGGAACGCCGTGCTGGATCCCAATGGCCTCGTATCACTAGCAGTCGAGATGACAGGCATCTTATCCGCATGGCTGTAACGGATCGTGCAGCCACGTCTCGATCCCTCAGTCAACAGATGGGGACGTTTGCAGGACAACAACCATCTGCACGAACAGTTCGACGACGTTTGCAGCAGCATGGACCATCGGCTCGGAGACCATGGCTGCGGCTACCCTTGACGCTGCATCACAGACAGGAGCGCCTGCGATGGTGTACTCAACGTTGAACCTGGGTGCACGAATGGGAAAACGTCATTTTTTCGGATGAATCCAGGTTCTGTTTAGAGCATCATGATGGTCGCATCCGTGTTTGGCGACATCGTGGCGAGCGCACATTGGAAGCGTGTATTCGTCATCGTCATACTGGCGAACCACCCGGTGTGATGGTATGGGGTGTCATTGGTTACACGCCTCGGTCACCTCTTGTTAGCACTGACGGTACTTTGAACAGTGGACGTTAAATTTCAGATGTGTTACAACCCGTGGCTCTACTCTTCATTCGATCCGTGCGAATTCCTTCATTTCAGCAGGATAATGCACGACCGCATGTTGCAGGTCCTGTACGGGCCTTTCTGGACAAAGAAAATGTTCGACTGCTGCCTGGCCAGCATATTCTACAGATCTCTCACCAATTGAAAACGTCTAGTCAATGGTGGCCGAGCAACTGGCTCGTCACAATAAGCCAGTCACTACTCTTGATGAATTGTGGTATCGTGTTGAAGCTGCATGGGCAGCTTTACCTGTACACGCCATCCGAGCTCTGTCTGACTCAATGCCCAGGTGTATCAAGGCCGTTATTACGGCAAGAGGTGGTTGTTCTGGGTACTGATTTCTCAGGATCTGTGCACCCAAATTGCGTGAAAACGTAACCACATGTCAGTTCTAGTATATACCCGTTTACCATCAGCATTTCTTCTTGGTGTAGTAGTTTTAATGGCCAATAGTATATTACAGCATGGGTTTCGTGCTCGCCGTCCACTTCTCCATCTATCTTTGCAAATCTGCTGAAACACGCAAAATGTCAACGGTGCATGGAACGACGTCACTAGGGACAAGAATGACATCAGATAGTGTTATCTGACTAACACAGTTTCCGTTTGTTTGAAAATGATGGCCGCATTTCGGTTTACCACGGACAGCGGGAGCGGCATCACAGTGACTGTGTTCACACGAGACATACAGCTCCAACACAGGGTCTCATGATGTAGCCTGCTATTGAAATTTTTTTAATTTTAAACCATCAGTCTTCTGACAGGTTTGATGCGACCCACCACGAATTCCTTTCCTGTGCCAACCTCTTCATCCCAGAGTAGCACTTGCAACCTACATCCTCAATTATTTGCAGGATATGCATTGCGATCTCTGTCGTCCTCTACAGTTTTTGCCCACCACAGCTCCTCTAGTATCGTGGAAGTCATTTCCAGATGTCTCAACAAAGGTTTATCATCCTGTCTCTTCTCCTTGTCAGGTTTTCCACACATTCTTTTTCTCTCCTATTCTGTGCAGAACCTCCTCATTCCTTTCCTTATCAGTCCACCTAATTTTCAACATTAGTCCATAGTGCAACATCTTAAATGCTTCGATTCTCTTGTGTTGCGGTTATCCCACAGTCCCTGTTCCACTACCATACGTTTGATACTAGTAGGCTTCTCAAAGCCAGAAATGCCAATTTTGCCATTGCTAGTCTGTTTTTGATGTCCTCTTTGCTCCGTCCGTCATTGGTTATTTCGCTGCCTATTAATAGAAGTCCTTACTTTCATCTACTTCGGAATCATCAATCCTGATGTTAAATTTCTCTCTGTTCTGATACCTGCTAATTCTCTTTAATTTTGTCTTTCTACGATTTACTCTCAAGCCGCATTCTGTACTCGTTAGACTATTCATACCATTCAGCAGATCGTGTAATTCTTCTTCACTTTCACTCAGGATAGCAATGTCATCAGCGAATCGTATCATTGATATCCTTTCACCCCTAATTTGACTTCAACCCTTGAATCTTTATTTTATTTCCATCATTGCTTCTTCGATGTGCAGATTTAGCAGTAAGGCCGAAAGATGCCAACCCTATCTTACATCCTTCTTATTCCGAGTTCTTCGTTCTCGGTCGTCCACTCTTATTGTCCCCTCTTGGCTGTTATACATATTGTATATTACACGTCACTCCCTATAGCCTACTCCTTTTTTTCTTAGAATTTCTAATATTTTGCACCATTTTACATTGTGGAACTTTTTTACAGGTCGACAAAGCCTATGAGTGTGTCTTGATTTTTCTTTAATATTGATCTATTATCAACCGCAACTTCATAATTGTCTCGCTTGTGCCTTTTCCTTTCCTAAAGCCAAACTGATCGTCATCAAACACATCCCTTTTGAATGCTTCTATATATTATTCTTGATACGACTAGGATGCATGAGCTGTTAAGCTGATTGTGCGATAATTCGAGCACTTGTCAACTCTTTCAGTCTTCGGTATTTTTGGATAATATTTATCCGGAAGTCAGATAGTAAGTCGCCAGAATCGTATATTCTATGCACCCACGTGAATAATCTTTTTTTTTTTTTTTGCCGCCTCCCAAAATGATTTTAGAAATTCTAATGGAATATTATCTACCGCCTGCTGCCTTATTTGCTTTTATGTCCTCCAAAGCTCTCTTAATTATCTGATTCAAATATTGGATCCTCTGTTTCCTCTAAATCGATTCCTGTTTCTGCTTCTATCACACAGGCAAATCTCCCCCTTCACAGAGGCCTTCAATATATTCTTTCCTTCTATCCGCTCTTTCCTCTGCATTTAATACTGGAATTCCTATTGCATTCTCAATTCTGCCACCCTTACTTTTAATTTCACCGGAGGTTATTTTGACTTTTTCATATGCTTAGGACAATCATTACTTTTTCGATTTCTCACATTTTTCTTGCAGCCTTTTCTTCTTAGCGTCCCTGCACTTCTTGTTTACTTCATTCCGCAGCGACTTGTATTTCTGTTTTCCTTGATTCTCCTGAACGTTTTTGCCCTTCCTTCTTCATCGATCAACTGAAGTATTTCTTCTGTTACCCATGGCTTCTTTGTACCTATGTTTTTCCTACCAACTTCTGTGACTACTCTTTTGGGAGCTGTCCATTCCTCATTAACTGTACTGCCTATTTCTATGTCTATGGCCTTAGAAACTTCAAGAGTATCTCTTCATTCCCTATTACTTCCGTATCCCACTTCTCTGCGTATTGATTCTTCCTGAGTGCTCTCTTAAACTTCAGCCTACACTTCATCACTGCTAAATTGTGATCTAAGTCTATATCTGCTCCTAGGCACGCCTTACAATCCAGTATCTGAGTTCGGATTCTCTGTCTGACTATGATGTAATTCAACTGGAATATTCCCGTATCAACTCCTCCTCTTGTGATTCTTCAAGAGAGTATTCACTAGTACTAGCTGAAATTTATTACAGAGTTCAATTATTCTCCCCACTCATTCTTTTCCCAAGCCCATGCTCGCCTGTAACCTTTTCTTCAACTTCTTCCCAGATAACTACAGTCCCCCATGACTATTAGATTTTCGTCTCTCTATACGTACTGTTTTACCCTTTCAGTATCCTCACATACTTCCTCTGTTTCTTTGTCTTCAGGTAGCGACGTCGGCATGTATACCTGAACAGCAGTTGTCGGTGTTGATTTGCTGTCGATTTCGATTAGAACAGCCCTCTCACTGAACTGTTCGCAGTACCACACTCTCTAAAAATGGTTCAAATGGCTCTGAGCACTGTGGGACTTAACATCTGCGGTCATCAGTCCCCTATAACTTAGAACTACTTAAACCTAACTAACCTAAGGACATCACACACATCCATGCCCGAGGCAGGATTCGAATCTGCTACCGTAGCAGTCACGCGGTTCTGGACTGAAGCGCCTAGAACCGCTCGGTCACCACGGCCGGCCCACACTCTCTGTCCTATCTTCCTATTCAAAACGAATCCTACACCAGTTATACTATTATCTTCTGTTGTTGATGTTATCCAACACTCATTTGACTAGAAATCCTTGTCTTCTTTCCATTTACTTGACTGACCCTACTGTAGCTAGATTGAGCCTTAGCATTTCCCTCTTCAGATTTTCTAACTTCCCTATCACCCTCAACCTTCCGACGTTCCACTTTCCGAATCGTAGAACGTTATCCTTTCTCTCATTATTCAGTCTTTTTCTCATGGTCATCTCCTCTTCATCAGTCCCCTCCTCGGGATCCGACTGGGGGATTATTCGGGAGTCTTTTGCCACTGGAGATCATCATGATACTTTTTCAATTTTTTTTTTTTTTTCAATTACAGGACACATGTCCTGTGATACACATTATGAGTCTTTAATGTAGTGATTTCCATTCCTTCTGAATCCTCATGCCGTTAATCGTTGCTGATTCTTCTACGTGCAGTTTCGTTCCCCAAGGACAAGAGAGTACCCTAAACCTCTGTCCGCTCTTCTGCCCTCTTTGACAAGGCCGTTAGCAGAATGAGGGTGACGTCTTCGGCCGCCAACGCTGATAATTCATTTACTGGATGCAATCACAAATCACAGATGGTGTGTATACAGGGCACTGTGACCAGTGTGACCTACGTGAATGACATCCAGCGACCCGTACCTATACCCTTGTTGCACAACAGCCAAGATGCAATTTTTTTATCAAGACAGTGCATTATCACATATTGCTGCACGAACACGTGCCTTCTTGGTGTCACAGGATGTCAGCCTTTTGGCCTGACCCGCCATATCACCAGAATTGTCGCCAATCGAAAATGGATGGGATATAGTGAAACGACGGGTGCAGCACTGTGACCCAGTGTCAACCACCACAGATGAAGTTTGGAAACAGGTGCACGCAGCTTGGATGGCTATACTACAGGACACCATTAGCTCCTTATATGCGTCGGTGCTACAGTGTATGGAACAAGTTATCAGGACCCATGGCTGATCCTGTGCTTATTAGGCAACAGGAAGTATGCTGAACCCGTGTGACTGAAATGCTAATCATCTCTGCAGAACATACTAATGCATATGTCCCGTGAATAAGAACGTTCTATCTCTAGGTGTTCAAGGCTTTCCGGTTTTTCTGAACATGTGTGTATAAAATTTAAGGAAGCTATGGTGGAATTTTTTATTAATAATTCGTCTCAATAGGACATAGCACAGATCGTTACGAACAAAATCATCCGCACTAATCATGACATATGCAATGAATATTGAGTTGAACATGGTATTGCTAATCAAACATGTCATGAAAATTTAACTCGTCAAGAACAAGACGAGTCAGATAGTAAGGTTGTTTATCATATCTGTCAAATTAGTTAAAGAGGTCCAGAATCTACTCTTTATTCAACATCGACATTTAATTACATTGCTTCGGAATACGGTACTTGTAAAAAGTTCTTTAAAGATGTGGTAGGATGTTGGCGTTGGTTATCCCCAAGGTGTCCTTAATGTTTCGTATGTGTATGGCACAACCGGATTGCTCCAGCAAAGTCTTTACCTGTTTTTCATGCTATGACCGCCTTCGATTACAATCACACATTCTATCGCAACAAAAAATAAAGCCGATCGTCCATGCTGAGAAATTCTACACGTTACCGAAAGGCTTTCACATATTTGGCAGATATACTTCTGATACTGGGAATTTACTGAACGTCTTAGAAGAATTCACGTGCATTACATAACAATAACTATTAATGACGTCGATTCTGTAAGATTACAAATTGTTACTCAAACATATGAAATGAAAATTGAACATTCCTCTACGGCTCTAAATATGGATTTATTTTGACGACAACAGTCTAGTGTCGTGGAAAACTAAGTTGGAATAGCATTTATCGGAAAGAGAATATATTTCGCAAGTATGGTGCTACGCTCATACGAAAAATCTAGCAGATCAGAACTCCACAGCTATCAGATTATATGGCAACGAGAGACGTTAAAATCTTTTTTCTCTTTAAATTAACTATGTTTTTCGAACTGCATCCCAATTTTTATGTGTAATTTATTTAAAAAGTCCTTCGGGTACGATGGTTTCGGTAAGGTCTTTATCAGTCATATCAGAATTTGAATGGTCGCCGTTTATTGACTGCCTTGTAGCACAGACTTCCATAAGTTGTATATGATCTTCTAACGATTTTTGAGTATCGAAAAGTTTTCTGATTAGTAAGGTGCTGCGCTAAAAAGGTCTAATATAAATTTTTTCTGCACCTATGCCACTTGTTTTATCATATCTAACAGCATTCCAACGTAAAGCATTGTTATATATCGGTATTTTTTTTTGACATTTTCATAACGGTCGCAGAACGGAAGATACTCATATTTCATTTTGAAAAATTGACCCAAATTTACCAGTAAAACGTATTTTCTTGCAGTTTGTTACGATTATGTTTCTTGGTTTCATTTTTAGTTTTTCCAACGATTCTCCATGTCTGCGTTACGCTACAAGCGTTTGAAAAATGCGTTGTTGTTATCTTAACTCCATATTCAGCTACATTCAAAAATTCAGAGGTATGATAAAGCTCGCAAAAATTTTGTGACATTGTTGAAATTACTGTCAGATTAGACGCGACGGGAAAAATTTTAGACATCAGTAATTTTTAAGGTAATGGAATGTATTGATTTCATATGTTTTGGTCGTACTGCTAAAAATAAAAAAATTTTGTCATTGGCTTCCGTACTAGACGGACTATACGTATAACATCTTACAACAAAAGACGTAATGTGATGTAAATTGTCAGAAAGTCGAATGTCGGTAAAACTATTATCAGGAAAGCTACATGCAATAATTTAGCCTGCTATTCGATTTCTCTTACAGAGAATTAGGGGAGGACCCACATTTTGTTCAGTATTTTCTCTTCTTCGATTTCGGGTGCATTCAGATCCATCGACAGAAGAAAGTCAGATTTTTACTTCCTACAGCACAGTATCAACGAGCTGTAGTGTAGCTTGCCCCTGTGTCTACACGGGAACCATATCCTCTCTATTGCCTGTACCGTAAAATTTATTACTAGGTACATATTAATCACACTCGTACGTATGTTAAACGTCCGGGTAACAGCGCATTTGATATTTTTTATGTCGAAACGCAATCTGCAATTTAATTCACGGAAAATTCATCATATAGACAGCTAAATGTAGTCAGTTATTTTACATTACGATTTCAATGGAAATTGAACTAATAAATATTTTTGGAACAATCGTCAAAGTTTAGAGGTTATCATATTTTTCGCTCACCTCTGAAATGACACTGAAATTTATTTAACACATCTATTACGTACATGAAGTGTGTCCACAGTTGCGAACGCGGAATAACGTCAGCTGTATAAAGGAATGATGACAGCGAAAGTTCTACACGTTTGTGCGGGACCGAGCCGCGAACCCGAATTTCATGCTTATCGCGAGCGGTCGCCTTACTACTTGGCTGTCTGCACACGATACGCCGCCAGATACAAAACTCCATACGCTGTGCATCACGTGTCTCCAACCTCTACTAGTACATCCATTGTGGATATTCCCGTACAAGAATCATTCCAACGCTTTATAGTAAAAATAGAGGCCATTGAATTCAAATTTTTATCGTATGAAACTGAACAATAAAGTCGAGAGAAATAATTTTATAGCAGGTTCCATGCTTGATTTGCATTGTGGGTAAGACACACAATAGCCTAGTCACAGATATAAGAGACCACTCTGTTAAAAATATGCTGACCTATTTGAGATCTTGAAGTGTATCAGAGTCTCTTTTAGTCCCTGAAAGACAGAAATATATTTATTTTTAAAGTTTTAACGAATTCCAAGCGGTATCGTTGCAATTTAGAAGGTTCGCGTACGTTATATTTAATTCAGATTTTTTATGTGGTAGAGAAGTGAGAAATACAACCTATACCTTTCGATTTCCAAAGACGATCAGTTATTTCGTGTTCTTTGTTGAAAAACTTTAGTTGACAGTTGTGAAATTACCGCACAGCTCGTAAAATTCTTTTGCAGCAGCTTTATAACAAAGATCCATATCAACCCACACGCTTCTAACTGCACAAGCAATTGTAGGAAGTTTACATACTTTTTTATTGAATATATCTCTCCCTCTTCGTCGGATTCTATGTTGCTAAAAAACTTCCTGATATATTTCAAATGGTTGCTAAATACACTCTCGAAAAAAAACCTTGTCTTTTGCAGGTAATGCCCCTATTGACTGAACCATCGACGCACACCTTATGGACTGTTTAAAACCTTCCACTTGTGACCACACTCTCTTCCATGCACTGTTGCACACATTACTCGAAAAATGACAGTTAGGCTGTGGTTCAGCCATTAACATACCATGTAAAGAGATCTGCGCGGAATAGATATCCGTCGATTACGAGTAATAATTATCTTGTCGTTACAGGTCTGTGTCTGTGTCACTACAACGCAAAAAATTTAAAGGTCCACCTGTTTTAAACCCTGTCATTTTCCCTCACTGCAATGCATAATTGTGAAATTTGGCCCAAAGATCGCTGTAACCTTCCTTTGCAATGGTATTACAGCGTCGCACCCTGAGACCTCACCTTCCGGCTGGGCGAAGCTTCAAACAGAAGGGTGTCGACACATGCGGGAAAAGAAAAAATACGCTAGAGCTGAGAAGTTAATGTGAGACCGAAAATGGGTTAATGATAGCGCATGGGAATCAAATTTAGCCACATCTTTCCCGACGCTACCTTGCACGTGTTAAACGATGGAAAAGTCATTAGCCCACCGCCACTTAACCACCTCTAACGCCTCTTCTTGACGACTCTATGATGGAGGTCAGGAACCACGAAGCTCGTTGTTGAAATCACGCTGTTTTATTACTGGTTATTGAGGAAAACATTTCAGACACACCTTACACAGAATCGACAAAGGTCTCATGAGATGGTATAAAGGGCCTCAACGATTCCACCCCTTCCCTTAGGTAGTTCAGTTACACACATATGGAGCCGACAGTGACATTTTGTAGTGGGATGTGCAAGAGAGCGACGTTGTTGAGCACCTTTTTCATACTGCCGAAAACCCTCGTACGCTTCACACCTTTTCCAAGGACATCGTGGGGCGGCAACACCACTGAATACGCGATCTAACCCCTCTGTAGTGTAGTGTGACAGCTGTACAGAGCGGAACCACCAGGGATCAAGCAAAATCGCTCGACGAAGTTCGAACGTGATACGAAGCAGCAAAGTACATTTACCCCTTAATTAGCTCTCTTGTCTCGTGCCCTCTTGTAGCGTGATCATGAGCAAAGGGCCGGGCGTGACATTGATATGTGTGTGATTAAAACTGCAAGGGGTTCCTCTGAGACCCCTAGTTCAGTAACAACCTAGGTACCACTTTTGCACCGTTCTCGAGTACATTAAAAATGTAGCTTGACCGGTTCCTAGACGCCTTTGGGCAGGAAACATATTTGACGCCCTATAAACGCTGAGCAGGACTATACTGCTGCCCTAGTTCCCGCAATCATGATTATTTTGGCACAGTGATAGTAAGTAACCTAAAACCAACCGTATGTAAGATTTCACAGTTTCTCCACGTTTACTGTATTACATCAATGTAAATGAAAAAGAATACAATGAAACTTGACCAATAATATCACGAACATGCTACTACACACGATTCCCCACACTGTCGGGCAATCACCAGCAGTGGTCTGCGAATTGTGTGCTTGAGAAGCAACGTTTATATATTAAGTACACGTGAGTGAAAGTAATATGCACTACATTTATCTGCAAATTTATGATAGAAAATTACAATACTGGAATATAGTGCTCAAAAGAATTAGGAGACGATGAAAAGATAGGAAGGTAGTGTTTAACGGTTCGTCGACATCGGATGATGACAAGCAGGGGGAAGAAATTCGCCAGGCTCTTTCAAAGGAACGATTCCGGCATTTGCCTGGAGCGATTTTGGTAAATCAGGGGAAACCTAATTCTGGATGGCCAGACACCGGGTTGAACCGTTGTCCTCCCGAGTGCGAGTCCAGTGTGCTAACCACTTAGCTACCTCGCTCGGCAGGGAAAGGTGATCTACCATACTCCAATGAGCAATAATTGGGGCCTGAGTGCGTTATCAAATAATATTTTTATCTTTCACAAATTAAGTACACGGTAAATCATCATTACATCTTGATCGCTTACGTAAAAAGAACTGAAATGTCCTACAGGTATGGAAAACGAAGTGAAAACAACCATTCATCCCGTCATATTGCGTACTGTTCATTAAACTTTTAGAGATTCAATAAAATGTATCCCCACCGTGAGCGTTTATCACTGCCTGAGAGCTACGAGGCATACCATTCTTCAATGAGTGAACATGGGAGTTTTTGAAGCGTCTGTGATGGAGCAGGACGACCACGAACACGATGGGCTTTAGATTACAGCTGATCGCCGGCCATTCGAACACATAAATGCCCTGGCTTCGCAAGACATTAATGCTGACGCCCGCCCCATGTTCGCTAGCATTTGCAGGAATTCAGGGCTACCACAGTATGCAGCAGCCGCCACATGGTCCAACTCGATCAGTTCGATATACTGTCTGGTCGTAAGGCGATCATCACGACGAAACGATCCGTATGGCTGTCAACACAGAAGCCTCCTCACAACATCACAGAACCTGGAAATTTTTCGATTTTCTGAACAACATGTGGTAGATACCGCACACAACGCGTCTCCGAAGACGCCAGTCGCCTTGCATTAGAGGGTATCATGACTGGTCTGTGAATAACACGTTACTCCAGAGACGGAGCTGCCAGTTGACACGGGAACAGGAGGAGGGATGCATGATGACGTGACAAGCTGGATCAGGACGTCTAGGTCGTATGGTTCTTTCTCGAAACCCGTCCATTGCAGTCTGATCGGACACATCGGCTAGAGTGAGCCTTCTGAGATCATCTTGCAGTGCTCTGGTGGTATGCCTACGACGCCACAATCAACTAATGGCCAGATATTAGCCTTCACATAGGGTCGTAATGCGTCGACGACCTTGTCCAACCCGCCTTGTGTACTGTCCTGTCTCCCTGTAGCGTGTTCACAACCTATGGACATTTGATGGAGACGTATAGCCGTCTGTAGCAACATGATCGAAAGAACATCCTTTTTTGATCAAACAAACCGCACTTGTAACTTACACTGCATTAAGATGTCGCATATCGAGTGCTAGGTTAAAGACAACGTCCACAACTGACCACATCCATCAGTATAACTCACTAGAAAACACTGGAACAGCGGTACTCACTTCCTTCTGCGGAGCCATCTGACACTGTCAGGTGTAACACAGCCAATAAATGGAGAATGATTTTAATTTTTCCTACAATGAAAGTGAAGATCTCAAGTCATGAAATAAGACCATTGGGGACGACTGTATCGCAATAGATTTAATATACTGGACTTTGATACACGTGCTCCCTTAATTCTTTTGAACAATTTACATTTAAACAGTAACACTGAATGTGTAATCGCTTTTATCTACAAATTCTGAAAAATTATGGAACGTTCACTTCTTGACTAAGCCGTCGTCACACCTTGGGTGTCTACTCCGATGCATGCAACATGATTCCAAGCAGAGCACTCAACACACCTCTAACACTTGGCCTTACCTATTTCTCCATAGATGTAACGTAACTCATAAGGACCTTGTCTACATTTCGGAAGCGATTTCGACATGCCAGTAAACTTTCTATCTCAACCATCGTCATCACAAATGTTGCAACCATCCAGTACCTCCGATGACTGTGACGACTCTTCCTTCTTCTGGTTTCCCTTTTCTTTTTTCCTGGCTGTTCTGAAAGCAGACCCGCACTTCTTCAACTCATTTTCATTGCTTACTTTCTTCTTCATTTCAGTTTCTATCAGGATTTTATTTTAGTGAGGGAGTTGTGCACCTGATTATATTCTTTTCCTTTCAGTCTACCAGTAACATAATTACAGACGCCTTCTGTCGAATCCATGGCCTTCCTACCACGGAGCTGTTTGGCAATCTTGAGAGGTCATGTAGCCTTGGACCGTCTCACGCCATTTGACCTTGGATTATATCACAATAGCGGTTGTTTGCTTATGACCTAGGGCAACTTCCTAAAGATGGCTTTGAGCCCTATGGGACTTAACAGCTGAGGTCATCAGTCCCCTAGCACTTAGAACTACTTGAACGTAACTAACCTAAGGACATCACACACATCCATGCCCGACGCAGGATTCGAGCCTGCGACCGTAGCGGTCACACGGTTCCAGACGGAAGCGCCTAGAACCGCTCGGCAGCCTAAAGATGAAAGTAGGTTATAAGCGTTATGCGACCATGGGCTGCACCCTTACTCTTTTACACTTCCATTTGCTGCACATCAAAGCACCTCGGCGCGGACTCGCCTTCGCCTCTACCCTCACATGTACTGACAATAATTCTATGGTCTCGATAACAAATCTAGATGGAAAAAAAGTCTGTTCTTACGTGCGAACTTCTCGAAGACGTGAGACTACTTGTCTCACTTTTACGCGCATGTTACGGAGTCACTGAAGCTGAAGGTTGAGCGGAACACTTGGGATAGTTTGTATGTAGTCCTATGACCCAAATATAGCAGTACATCACATGTCTAATTAAAAGGATCTATAACTGACATATTATGTTACACAGTTCCACAGCGCGGAAAGTAAGTATCCCTGAACTAATGTCTTCCTATTGTTACCCATTCCAAGAAAACTGCGCACCGTTTTCGCTATACTTTTCATAATACCCGTTGTTTATTCTTGTTGTGGCGTAGCGAAGGTATGCGTCATTGCTGAATATTCAGGCCACTCTGACGTGACATTCGTGTGAGATAAATTATTTACACACTTTTAATGGTGGATGAATGCGTTTATGAACTACTGATTCAATATTTTGCTTCGTTCGATTTACACTGACTATGGCGACGAAGTGTTAAGCTCGCAGTATAGTATTTGAAGGATCACGAATTAATATGCAGAAATATCAATCTTTTTTCATACAAAAGTAGAAATAGAAACAGAGAGATAATTTTTTAATCACATTCTGCAGTAACATGAAGCAGGATTCCACTCTGAGAAAAGTGGTAATGGCTGTCTGAATTTTAGGGTACGAGTAGATTCCATCCCTCAGAGGATTTAATGTTGGTGGAATGCATAAAAGAATGGTTGATATATAATGGTGGACTCATGATTCGCACGTGGCGATATGCATTCAGTAAAGAATGGCTAATTCAACCAAATGAGAAATCTTTTTTCCTCTAAGTCTGATGTCGGATACCGAAGAGAAAAAGCTGCTCCCTTCGTCCCTTGAAGAATTAAAAATCTTTTATAGCTCGCTTGGCTAAAATTCATTTTGGTTGAGTTAATAAAACGATTCCGTCGCGTACTCAAACAACGAATGACTTATTCGACACAAAGCAAACGACGTCGTGTAATGGATTTCACGTGTTCCACGATATTAAAACCACACATGGTCTTCTGTTATAACAGAGACCGCTGAGAGGTCCGCGAACAGATTATTGGACGGTTTCTTATTCAGGCTGGAACGACAGGAGTCTCTGGAAGTGGCGTTTACAGAAGAATTGTCGACCGCCAGAGAGCAGAATTAGTTTTATTCAGTGGCCGTCCCAGAATGGACAATTGATTGCAATGCGGTTCACAAAGTCTCTGGTCACCAGTAAAAAGTATTTTGGGGTGGGTCTATAGTTTACTCGTCGCGACAAACTCCGTGGTACTGCGAGTGACCAGAAATTCTGCAACCGATCTCATTCGCTCTGACAACTTTTCAGAAGACGTCTGACACAGTGAAAAGCACGCAACGTTTGTAGCAAAAATGGTCAGTGAAAAATCTTGCAATTATCGCAGTTACACGTGGCTTTTATATTCACGTATCAATTTCAAAAGTTTTAATTCAGCTTCATAAATGACATGTAACGTAACAACTTCAGCAACGCTCCTCTGTGAGTTACATTAGCTTATCACTAAGATAGTAACAATAGAAAGAATAGTGAAAAGAATGCTCGTGAAATAAATCTTCAGACGCAAAACTTCATGCGTAATATGCCACGGCTGAGAAGAAAAATATTTTAATACCGTGTTCGCTGAGCAGCTGTATTTGGTGTCTAACTTAATGACTTTTATTCCCGTGCTAACAGAGATGACAGCCGTACGCATTGCGAAATAGATAACAAAATAATAAAAGAATTCAAATATACTTTCACAACAGCAGTCAAACATAGCTCAGTTAAAACTGTGAGCAACTTTTGCATGCATTTTCAATGCTTAAACTTTTTAAGAAATCCGAGTTTTGATATCGTTCCTGATTTCAATGAGCGATGTGCAGCGTTGAGAGATGAAGAGACCTAACGTAGTGCAATTTGCTGTAAACTGAACATCGGAAGACAGAACACAGTAGCAAATTTAGAAGCATCATAACAATTAAACATGTAGTAAACAACTGAATCATCCAGAAGGAAAAGAGCAAAAATCAAGCAAATTTCTGAGGCGTTTTTCACAAATATTTTAATTTAAAGTAATTTCTATTCTTATTGTGGGCAACTATACAAAAATTAGCACTGAATGAGAGTATGAACAATGTAAATTGACGAGAGTTGTGACTGTAACCTACACAAAACGACTGCCATGAAGCTCCAATACCCCTGCGAGGAATGTGCAGTAAGTCGGTGAATGTACAGTGAGGTATTTCGACTTATAATTGTAATCGCGCCCGGTGTACACATATTTTGAGAGCAATTTTGGCACTGGACTCACTTTCATTACGGTACAGCACATAAATCGTATTCTGCAGGAACTGCAAAGAGAGGCCACTGTGTTGTGAAAATAAGTGTATAATACAATGAAAGTGTTTAACTCCATCAACAATTATGTTATCATACTGCTACTACTTACAATGTCAAAACCTGCTACATCAATTTTAAGTTTTTCTGTAACAGGCTGTTTCATAATCATTGCCTGACATAAAAACCGAAAAATTCTGAACATACGGTAGGATGGCAATGTAGCTAAGTACACAAAGACACCATCGGTGGGTATGTAAGTGAATATAGCTGCAATTCTCTGTGATATGTAAAACGGCCACAACAATTCATTTTTGTTGCTAGTGTTTACAGTTGTTACCAGCTTATAGGCTATACCAGTATAAGGGTGTGAAAAGCGTCAGATATTGAGTGAGCACTGTTAAGGACGAACAGATGTTGTTCACTCCTGTGAGAGAGTCTTGTCAACACCTGAAAGAGTTTAAAGAGGTTCGTAACGTATGTCTCCATTTGGCCGAATGGTAGAATCACGCCATATCTAGATCTGTGGGACGTTTCTATGTGACAGGAACCCGATATAAGACAGCATGGGGCCTTGCATACTCAAGGTGCCGGTCGACCGCGTCTGACCACCCGACGAGAGGCTCGCTATATTGTGCAACAAGAATACCGCAATTCCTGCACATCTGCTCCTGTCATCCGAGAACAAGTAATGTATTCTGTGTCTTCTTCTTCTTCTTGTTTATCGTCGCCTTGCCCCACGGCCGGCCGTTGTGGCCGACTGGTTCTAGGCGCTACAGTCCGGAACCGCGCTGCTGCTACGGTCGCAGGTTCGAATCCTGCCTCGGGCATGGATGTGTGTGATGTCCTTAGGTTAGTTAGGATTAAGAAGTTCTAAGTTTTAGGGGACTCATGACCTAAGAAGTTAGGTCCCATTGAGCTCAGAGCCATTTTTGAGCCTTGACCCACGTCACGTAGGGTCGGTATTCCTCTTCTGGATCCTTGTTCTCCATAGTACTCTATCCATTGCCTCTTCCTTCTTCCATCCTTTCTCCTTTAGGTCCCCGGATATCTTATCCTTCCACCTCATCTTCGGTCTTTCTCTCCTTCTCGCTCCTTCTATCTTCAACTCTGTTTCCGATATACTCTTCCCCTTTTCTCTGTAACTGTCCGTACCACCTTAGTCTGCTCTCTTGCATCTTTTTCCGCATGGGTCCCACTTTCGCAGCTCCTATAACAAATTCATTTCTAATCCTGTCATTCCTTGTTACCCCACACATCCACCTCAGCATCCTCATTTCCGCCACTTCCATCTTCCTTTCCTGGGCTACTGTGATTTGCCATGTCTCTGCCCCGTATATAATAGCAGGCCTTACCACCTACTTGTATATTTTCCTTTTCAACCCAATGCTCACCTTCTTGTCACACAACACTCCACTCATTTTCCTCTAGTTGTTCCAACCGCAATTTATTCGGTATTGTATCTCGGTTTCCAGTATTCCGTCTCTCTGTATTTACGACCCCAGGTATTTAAATTTGTAGACCGATTTCAGCTCATCATCCTGGATCTTCAAGACCTCATCTGCACATCCTTCAGTGCTAAATATTCTGACTTTGTCCTGCTAATTTTCATCCCTCTTTCTTCTAGTGTCTTCCTCCAATCCTCCAGCCTTTCTTCAAGTCTGTCGATGCTCTGCTCACAAAGAACCACATCATCCGCAAACATCATATTCCACGGCGCTTCTTTCTTCACATATTTCACCAGCACACCCATAATCAGGTCAAAGAGGTAGGGACTAAGCGCAGACTCTTGATGTAACCCTACTGTTACTGGAAACTCGTTTGTCATGCCCACACTACTTCTCACCTGTGTCATTGCTCCTCTGTACATTTCCTTCACTAACTTCACATACTTCTCTGGCACGCACTGCTCTCTCATGCTTCTCCATATTTCGTCCCTTGGGACTCTATCATATGCTTTCTCCACATCAATGAAAGGCATATGTAGATCGGCTTGTAGCTCCCCGTGTCTCTCCACTATCCGCCTTAAAGCATGTATTACATCAGTCGTTCCTCTTCCAGGCATGAACCCAAAATGTTCTTCACACACCACAGTCTCCTTGCGTAATCTTGCTTCTCTAACTCTTTCCTAAATTTTCGTTGTGTGTGCCACCAGTTTTATACCCCTATAGTTACTGCAGTCCTGCACTTCACCTTTCCCTTAAATATTGGTATCAGTACACTAGTTCTCCATTCGTCTGGCATCTCCTCCTGTCGCCAAATCAAGTAATGTATTCTGTGTCTCCCCACGTAACTGATCGGAGAGTTCGCATGCTTAGCTGAGTGGTAACGTGTTTTCCTACCATGCAGCGGGCCTGTGTTCGATTCCCGGCCGGGTTGCAGATTTTCTCCACTCGTTGACTGGGTGTATTGCTGTCCTCATCACTATTTCATAATCATTGAAGTGCAAGTCGCCCAGTGTGGCGTCACCTGAATTAAGACTTGTACCTGTCGGCAGACTTTCCCCAGATAGGTCTTCCCGGCCATCAGTGTCACACGATCATTTCATTTCATTGATCGGTGAATAGCAGCATCCGGATTAGACATCATCTCATGCGTAGGCCAAGGCTAATACTATAACACAAAGGGCTGCGTTTGGAGTGGTGGGGCGCCCAGGAGCATGGACTGCTGAAGAATAGCGTCGTGTTGTGTCAGCGATGAATCATGACTGCGCACCAACACAGATAACCATCGTCGGCGAGTATGGTTCACAGAAACACAACGGTGTTACTCTTCGTATCATTGTGTGGTAAGCCGTCGTGTACGGCTTCAGGACCCAGATGGTGTTGATTTAGTGAACACGGACGTCACAGTAATGCATCACTGACATCCCGTGGCCTCATGTGTTGCCTCTCAGGCGACAGTGCCGTAGTACCGAACATGAGCTTTGTCCCAGCACCAGTATCCAGGATACCAAGAACCAGTAGAAACATTTGCAGGCCAGCTTGCATCACGAGTGGACACACCGTCTTTATGACTCCATTCCCAACCGAATCAGAGCATGCATCCAGGCCAGAGGGGGTCCCACGTCACACTGGTAAGCTGGTTTATACTGAAACTTCCTGGCAGATTAAAACTGTGTGCCCGACCGAGACTCGAACTCGGGACCTTTGCCTTTCGCGGGCAAGTGCTCTACCATCTGAGCTACCGATGTACGACTCACGCCCGGTACTCACAGCTTTACTTCTGCCAGTATCTCGTCTCCTACCTTCCTAACTTTACAGAAGCCCTACTGCGAACCTTGCAGAACTAGCATTCCTGAAAGAAAGAATATTGCGGAGACATGGCTTAGCCACAGCCTGGGGGATGTTTCCAGAATGAGATTTTCACTCTGCAGCGGAGTGTGCGCTGATATGAAACTTCCTGCCGGATTAAAACTGTGTGCCCGACCGAGACTCGAATTCGGGACCTTTGCCTTTCGCGGGCAAGTGCTCTACCATCTGGGCTATCGAAGCACGACTGACGCCCGGTACTCACAGCTTTACTTCTGCCAGTATCTCGTCTCCTACCTTCCAAACTCTGCAATATCCTTTCTTTCAGGAGTGCTAGTTCTGCAAGGTTCGCAGGAGAGCTTCTGTAAAGATTGGAAGGTAGGAGACGAGATACTGGCAGAAGTAAAGCTGTGAGTACCGGGCGTCAGTCGTGCTTCGGTAGCTCAGATGGTAGAGCACTTGCCCGCGATAGGCAAAGGTCCCGAGTTCGAGTCTCGGTCGGGCACACAGTTTTAATCTGCCAGGAAGTTTCATATCAGCGCACACTCGGCTGCTGAGTGAAAATCTCATTCTGGTTTGTACTGTGAAGTCGTTAGTAAATTTGACTATATTTTTTGAGCACTAAAATAGGACCACTTATTGTCTCGACCCTAAAGTTTCATCCCGTTTCCTAGTTCTCTGCTGAGCGCTTCACCCTTCCTTTTTTTTGCGGCAGTGGATATGTTTTGGATAGAATAATTGGATAGAATAATATTGGGTACTAGGCGGCGTCACTGTAAACTATTGGAAAAAGTAAACTGCCGCCGTTTCGACCGACCTCCCGCTGCCTTCTTCAGGGCAACTCAGCATATACAGAGTGCAATAACATTTAACGGCAAAAATTGCACTACACATTCCTCACACGTAAACAATGAAATTACACTATGTGATCAAAAGTATCCGGACACACCCAAAAACCTACGTTTTTCATATTAGGTGTATTGTGCTGCCACCTACTGCCAGGTAATCCATATCAGTGCCCTCAGTAATCATTAGACACCGTGAGAGAGCAGAATGGGGTGCTCCGCGGATCTCACGGACTTCGAAAGTGGTCAGGTGATGGGGTGTCACTTGTGTCGTACGAGATTTCACTTGTGTCACACGTCTATACGCGAGATTTCCACACTCGTTAACATCCCTAGGCCCATTGTTTCCGATGTGATAATGAAGTGGAAACGTGAAGGGACACGTTCTGCACAAAAGCGTACAGGCCGACCTCGACTGTTGACTGACAGAGACCGCCGACACTTGAAGAGGGTCCTGTGTAATAGGCAGACATCTATCCAGACCATCACACAGGAATTCCAAACTACATCAGGATCCACTGCAATTACTATGACAGTTAGGCGGGAGGTGAGAGAACCTGGATTACATAGCCGAGCGGCTGCTCATGGGCCACACTTGACGCCGGTAAATGGCAAACGACGCCTCGCTTGTTGTAAGGAGCGTAAACATTGGACGATTAAACAGTGCAAAAACGTTGTGTGGCGCGTAGAATCACGGTACACGATGTGGCGATTCGATGGCAGTTGTGGGTATGGCGAATGCCCGTGTGTAGTGCCAACAGTAAAATTCGGAGACCGTGGTGCTATGGTTTGGTCGTGTTTTTCATAGCGGAGGCTTTCATCTCTTTTTGTTTTGCGTGGCACTATGACAGCACAGGCCTACATTGATGTTTTAATCTTCCCACTGGTGAAGAGCAATTCGGGGATGGCGACTGCATATTTCAACACGATCGAGCAACTGTTCATAATGCACGGCCTGTGGCGGGGCGGTTACACGACAATAACATCCCTGTAATGGACTGACCTGCACAGAGTCCTATCCTGATTATTACAGAACATCTTTGAGACGTTTCAGAATGCTGACTTCGTGCCAAGCCTCACCGAGCAACATCGTTACGTCTCCTCAGTGCAGCACTCCCTGAACAATGGGCTATCATTCCCCAAAAGACTTCGCAGCACCTGACTGAACGCATGCCTGTGAGAGTGAAAGCTGTCATCAAGGCTAACGGTGGGCCAACGCCATACTGAATTCCAGCATTAGTGATGGAGGGCACCACGAACTCGTGAGTCATTTTCAGCCTGGTGTCCGGATAGTATTGATCACATAGTGTATGTTATATGGGCATGGGTGTGTAAATGCTTTCTTTCCATTTTCTCCCATTTATAAATCGTGGGAAAGACACATGAACAGAATCTTACAACCATGGGGAGCATGCATTCTTGGTGACGTCTGGCTACGTTGTGTACCGTCCGTGTTTTGTTGCTATGCGACGAACGTCATTGCATGTTTACAGGTAACAACTGTTCCAGCGATCAGTATGACAGTTGCAATCACGCGGTTTACTACGTGAAGTTAATCACAGACTTAGCTCGTGGAATGGCAGTGTACACAAATGCAGAGATGGCAGATTCCCATTTGATGTGCGGATTAGCTGACAGCAATGGCCCTCGCGCTAGACGTTTGCACCGGGAGAGATTTCCAGAACAAAGGTTCCCCTAAAGGAAAACATTTGAAGCCGTTTTAGGGATGATGATGCTTGCTTTGTGGGGCTCTCAACAGCGCGGTCATCAGCGCCGGTACAAACTCCAACTCTTTCACAGTCCAATGTTTTTTACAGTCACTGAAACTGTCACGAATGACGATGACGATGATAATGAAACGACGAGGACAACACAAACACCCAGTCCCTGGGCAGAGAAAATCCTCAAACCGGTCGGGAGTCGAACCATGGACCCAGTGGTCAAGAGGTACCAACGCTAGCCACTAGACGATGAGCTGCAGACCAGTTTTAGGGAACGTGGGGTATTTGAAAGCCCGATACCCTCGACCAGCGGAGACGTAGGACGTGGATACCCCAACCAGAGGCGACAATTCATCGTGCAGTTGACGATCCTAGCATCAATATATGATTTGTAACTGCAACATCGAAAGTGAACTACATGTCCGTGTGGCGACCATTGCAGGAGGACCAGCTGTTTCGGTACCAAGCTCTTGTCTATGGAAACCAGTACAAGATTTCAGACCATATAGCTACCTGACACTTCCAAAGTTTTGCACAAGTTGTTCTTGGTTCTATAATTACATTCATGTTTTGTACTAATTTCTGAGGAAACAGAAATAGTGTTAATGATAAGCGAGATTAAATATTAAGTAGAGCGTGTGACAAAAACGATAGAGTCGAAATTTAGGTGACTGTAGAAGGAGAACAAATCGAGGATAGGACTGCATATCACGTAACATGAAGCTACGATTCCACTACGCTTAGCAGTCTCTACCGTGCAGCTGTGACGGGTGTGGATGCATTTCATACAATCTCACATCTTGAATGTTGTCAGGCCCATGGCGAGAAAACCGTATTGTCATCCATCGAAGTGCACACTAAAGTCGGTTGTCAAAATAAAACCCGGCGGTAGATGTAAGATAACACTCAGTACTATCAACGGGTAACATTCCCGAACACGTGTTTTTACGCTCCATAATTTCATCTACAACCACTCAGTTTTCGGTTATTTCTTTCTTACAATCTGTAGACCTTTGTTGAGAAACAGTGGTGAACCTGCTACAGTCACTGAAGAAATCTCTGGAACGATAGCCAACAGTAATTTTTATGAACTGCTCCTGCGTTCTGATGATGTTATCTCAATGAGTTGAATTATTCCAAAAATTATCGTCAAATTAGTTACTGAATGTAAATACAGGGAAACCAGCTTTAACATATTCCAGCTAAACTGGTGAATGGAATGCCAATGTAAATTGTTCTTTTTCTTCTCCCTGCGTTTCATTCACTCGACTGGATGCATTGCACTTAAGTGACCGCTGCCTCACCATACTCTTCCTTATACTCTACAGTGTCCATACCTATGATGCCACTGAATTTTAATACTCCTTGACTGTTGTTAAGTTTACAATGCAGTTCAACTACAACGGGATATTCACCCAACATTATATCGGCTTGCAGTGATGTCGCTGTTTCTGCTAGTAATGTTCCATTAGGTAACCACCTAAAGAATTTTAGTCGAAAACATTTGTGTATGTAGAACGGTGATACCTCCTCGAAAGGACCTTTTCCCTTCTAATCATAATAAAGACCTTTTGACACGCTGTATTTACTCTGTTACAGTACACTGCATTAATTTCATATGATGCCTGTTAAGACGGTACCCTCCCGTGCGATTGTTTGGGAGGTGTTTTCGGCAGAGTTAAGAAAAACTCGGATATTAAAAAAAGCCATTGAGTAAAGTTGTGTTTTATTTAGTTTTTGTGACTTCTTTTTTATTAACGATTAAGTAATTCAGTTTAAGTTCCTGTGATTAATTTATTCAAAACAGTAATCCACTATTACAACTACTTCATTAGTGCAGTCCTGTCAGCATTGCATCCATTGACCGCATCATCTCCAGTTACACACTTGTTTGGTAAAAAGTAAGAAATAATTTAGGAGAGGAGTGACCCGAGAAATTAGTGAAGATTTTAACTGCATTTAAACTAAATTGTACGAAAAGGTATGTGCTGAGATTCGATCAGGATAGAGCCAGTGAAAAATGTCGATAGTTCCCAACCGCAAGGTTGGACGAATAGTACATCTTCGAGTAGTAAGATCTTTGACAGCTAACAGAGCTAGGTGCACGCGGTAGAAGTTTGAGTAGTGGTGAGGAGATGCGCAGAGACAGCAGATGTGTTTCGAGTCAGAGCTAGATGCCTGCAGGAGGTAGCCTGGTCGTGACAGTATGAAAGTAAGAATTGGCGCTACGCACATAATAAGCTATATATTGAGCGAAACTCGGCACATACCTGGGGAAACTAGAAAGAATAATTAATAAAATAGGTTTTATTTGGTTAAATAATGTCTAAAAGCTAGATAGAAATCCCATTGTTGATGCAATAAGCGTTTTGTGAAACTTTCTCGTAAATCCATGCCATAGAAGTTTTTTTTTTTTTTTTTTAGTGTTTCACATGCGCCTGAAAAGTTTGAACAATAAATATTTTTAGATAAAATTAGTTTCATCTCACACCTTACGTCGTTCTCCGCATCCTGTGCTTGCATTGAACCAAAAGGTACGTTAAAGTAAAGTTCCCATAAGTAAAGCTAATAATTTCATTTATCAGAGTAAAATAATCTATATGCCATTGCACAGTCGGCAAATTATTCAGATCCGGACAGAATTTTTATTAAGTAACAAACAGGGCCAAAATGAGCAAAGTTATCTAGAATACCAATTTTATACCATTGCACTATGGCTGAGTTAAATATATGTTTTATTATCGGCTAAACGGGAAGGAGTGCACGAGCTAAGTCTACAGACGCAGTCGGATGCAGGTGGGTGACTTTCATTTATTTTTACCGCTAAACTTTTATGCAGTCAGATGTGTATTTTGAGTATTAATTTTCCAACAATGTTTTCATGCAGTCAGATAAAGTTCAGTTAAATACGCAGTCAGATGCAAGTTTTATTATAGACTAAAGCAGTGAAATGCAGTTCAGTCTAGTTTAAATAGAGAAGTTTTATTAACAACACTTTCACTTGGCGGCATCCTTTGTGGTGACGTTCCTGGACATATTTTTTCCGTAACTGTGGACTTTGTTTTCGAGCATTCTTTTTTGCCACCATTGTTTCAGATGTGCGCTGCCTTGCTAGCTGCGTAATATTGCTTTGGCGGCTATGCTTATGTGCTAGAATTGCTAGTTGCGTAATATTGTGTTTGCTGCTACGCTTGTGAACATTCATTTCAGCTTGCTTTCTGAATTTTTACAGATTTTGTGTGTCCATCCTAAATAATTTTTCTTCAATTTGGCTGTAAAATACCGTCTTGTGACTTACGTCCATTTTAAAATTGTTGTTAGCCATATTGTCTCGTTCAAGATGTCTGAAACAAATAGACAGGGCGATAAAGTAAAACTACGCAGTTCCTCAAAATCACGTAAGATACAACAACCGGACAATGACCCAGTTTTGTCCCTTAATCTTCCTACGTCACAAACTGATAAGGAAGTAGCGAATAAAACTGCAGCTAGTAATGATGCAACAGAATCACGAATTTCCGAATCGGTTCCTCTTCTGCATTCGGATTCTCAGAACACAGTAAGCCATGTAGAAACAGTTTCCCATGATTCGTTTTTGCTTAATCAACCTGCACCAAGCAATGTAGTTGGCTCCAACCATCAATTTCTCTTGCAAAGTCCTTCTACAGATAGAGAAATTTTCATCTGAGAGTTTTCAAACAGTCCTTAGTAACCCGAGCCAGCAATATCGGTTGCCACACTCAAATCCTGAGGTTTCGCCCCCACTAACAAATGAAGACAAATTTGAGCGTTATTTTCGACTACTACAGGAACGTGACGCTAAGAGTGAAGAACAGAACGCAGCAGCGTGACAAACAATTTGCGCAATTCCGTGCAGATATTGCGGAACATAACAAAACATTAACGGGACGATTAGACGCCTTGTGTGCTGACACTGCTAAGCGTGCTCAGGAATTGACACACACTATTCAAACATACAAGGAAGCAAATGGCAGGAAACTACAGGATATCATTGAAACACACAACCGTGACATTACTGACCTTACGAACAGAATCAATGCAGTACTTCCAACAGAGGTTATTGACAAGTTACAAAAAACTTCTGCTACTGATTCAGAGCAAATACAGGTCTTACAATCATGTACAGAATACCTGACATCTGACGTCACTCAACTTGAAACTAAGGTCAGTGAACAGGGTGAACAATTCCAGTCACAGTTAGAAAACATAACCGAAAGAATAGCTGCTTTGGAAACGCACGCAGACAATGAATCAGACCATACAACCCCAGTTCATTTTTCAGAAACAACTGAATACCAAGCCCTGGCCAAATTTAAGAGCAAACAAGTCATTATTAACGAACAGCAAAAAAGATAACTCAACTTAATTCGGAATACACTTTCTGATTGTCAGCAACAATTGCAGGACGACAGCACGCCTCGTAATTTTGTCCCAGAACACCAGGGAAATAATGGTGCTTATCTACAACAACAGTCCCCCTTGGTATCTTTATAGTCTCCATTTTCACAGTATTACCCTCAACAAGGTAGTACCTTCCCAGGCAGTTTTTCCCTACCCCATGATGTTTCTTCCTTTCCCCGCCAGGACAATGTCGTTTATAAATATTTCCTTTCAGTTAAGAAATTCAAAACGTTCCAGAATAACCCGAACGATTTACATCCGCTTGATTGGATTCAGCAATTTACTTTGGCGTTTCCTCCGAATTGGCCAGTCGCACATCAGTTAGAACGTGTTTGTAGTTTCTTGAAGGGTGAACCTGCAACGAGAATGCGACACGTTGCACGACAATGCTTGTCTTTCCAATCATTCCAACAACAATTTTTGGACGCTTACTGGAACCCCACTTCACAGCGTGCTGTAAAAGATCAGTTGTTAATTATGCCACCTTTCCATAACTCACAATTCCGCACCTTGACGCAATATTTTGATTACATGATCCAACAAAACCAACATCTCACAGAACCTTACAGTCCGTCAGGTCTCATTCAGCTCTGTATCTCCAAATTACCAAGATCATTGCGAGTTCCGTTGCTGACAGGGAGTCGCACGGAAAACTTCACTTTCCGTGACGTCTTACAGCTTCTTGAACTAGACGAAACTCATAATTCACGATCTAGTCAACACTCTTTCGCGGAAACGCAACAGAATAGAGACGATCGCTTCCGTAATAACGGTAGGCTGTTTCCGAATAACAGCCCCAATATGGAAATGAAATAGTTTCTTCCACAATCCCAGTATCAGCAGAATGATGTGAATGCCTATGCATCAATGAATCAAAATTATCACACCTCTCCCTCAATGTCATTCCGCAGTGATACCCCACAAGATAATCGGCGGTACAGTAATAGTCAGAGAGCCTGGGATAATCAGCGGAATAGTTCCAACTCTGCTTTCGTACAAAGAAACCAAATGTGGCACCAGAACCGCCACCAACCGCACGGAAACAATGACTACCAACGACGACAAACCCTTAACCATCCACCCACTCATCAGCACAGTCAACAGAATTTCCCAAATCGTAATTATAATTATGCAAATCAGGACCGGAGACAAACCAGTGACAGCCGACAGAATTACGGCAATGACGGACGTGTACCATTCCATCAACCAAATTCCCGGTTCCACCCCAGACCAGATATCAACAATTCATCCGGTCGAACAGTACAGTTAGTAGAGGTTCGTCCACCAAACCCACGTAATAATGCAGATACGCAGCGTGAGACAGAATACCAACAGTAGCAATTAACTGCTCCGCCTACTGAATGCTCTCCGCAGAGCGGGCGGTGCTATGATTCTTCAGAAAATTTAACGTCACACGTTATCCGTTGATGATATACGAGAGGATCTTCTGCTGGAAAAAACCGAATTGCGACCTATTGTTTATCATCCGATCATTCATATTTCGATTGGCACACGAAAATTCTGTGCTGTACTTGATTCGGGTTCTCCCGTTTCTGTTGCGCCAGGTCGCATTTGAGAATTTTGTTTCCGATGCCCTACACAATATTGCTTCATAACAAGATAAAGATTCCATCTGGAAAGACGTGAAACAACAATGGCGCGATGTTAATAATACCTCTCTACGACAGTATTACCTTATACACAACAATATTCTGTTCCGCCGTATCAAACCAGTACGACAACGTGGCTAGTTTGTATCCCTGAAGACTTAACAAACTGATTTGGTATGTTCACCTTAGCTATGCGCATTATGGACCGCGCAAATGTTATCAGCTGCCTAAACAAACATCTTACTTTCTCAATATGGAAAAACGTATTCGCCAAGTCCTTGCAAAGTGCAGACTTTGTCAAAAAGCTAAACCACCGACAGTATCCTTTGCTGCTCAGACATTCCCCATCATACCTTTACGTCTTCGTCAGCTGGCGGCCGTTATTTATTTGGCCCGATTCCTACTACAAATAGAGGTTACGCCTATGTTTTTGTCTGTGTGGAATTAACTTCTAAATTCGTCACTTTCACCCCATTACGTAAAGCTACGGCCTGAACTGTTTCACGTGCTTTTACTAATCATTTCCTGAAAGAAGTGGGTCATGTAACATCCGTAGTATCCGATAGTGGGCCGCAGTTCCGTTCGCGCATTTGGCGACATACTCTTCAGAATCACAAAATTTCCCCCATTTTCATTTCCAGGTACCACACATCTTCCAACCCAGCAGAAGGTTAATGAAGGAGTTGGTGAAATTATTTAAGATCTTTTGTCATGCAAAACACAATGACTGGGATAAATACCTCCACATGTTTCAGGATGTAATAAATTCGTTACCAAATTCTTCCACACAATTGTCTCCACATCTGGTTTTAAAGAACCAACATCCACCTGACAAGATTACAGAACTCATACGTTTCCCACAGTCTCGCTGCCTAAGGCATCACGAGATTATTCAAATTGCATTGCAGAATATTAAACGAGCTGCTGACCAATGGCTGCGCCAACTGAAGTCACCAAAGAGAAATGTTTCTTTTCAAGTAGGAGATAAAGTTCTGGTCCACTCCCACAGGCTATCCAATAAATCCCGCAATCTGTCAGAACTTCTTTGTTATATAAGGGTCCATATCATGTCGTCCATATAGCACATCTTAATGCAATTGAAGTACAAAGCCTACGCACAAAGAAATCACATGGTGTACATTACATCACAAACAGCAAACATTTTATTGAATAGACAATACTGCTTTCTTTGGGAACTTTCTAAATCTTATTTCTTACATTTACTTCTGTAATCCCAGCTATATACGTGCAGCTAGTTTGTTCACATTATTTCTCCCTGGCCCGAGAACAGTTAGCGAGCGCGTAGCGCGTCGCTGCAACTGTTGCCTGAGAACCACATTAGCGAAGATGGTCGGCCACTTAGTTTTTTTTTCTCGAGCCTCAGTCAACTACCTCAGGAGGGTAGAACTTTTATCTTTCTCACGTCCATCAGCCTGCATTGTGCGCTTTTCTTTTACAGAGCGCCAGTATACAAACTTCAAATAACACCACCTCTGCTTTGTTCTGGCAATATGATGAAGACAAGAGTTCGGAGACATCTTTTTCTGGAGACATCTTTTTCTGGAGACATCTTTTTCTGGAGACATCTTTTTCTGGAGACATCTTTTTCTGGAGACATCTTTTTCTGGAGACATCTTTTTCTGGAGACATCTTTTTCTGGAGACACCTTTTTCTGGAGACATCTTTTTCTGGAGACACCTTTTTCTGGAGACACCTTTTTCCCCCCCAGGGGGTCCACAACTCTTTTGTGGATACGTGCGTGGCGAGCACGGGGCCCCGAGCCATTGCAGCCTTCTTTCTCTCCCGGGCTGCATTTCCTTTCCCTTCCCCTCCTTTCCCCTCCATACCCCTTTCCCCTCGCGCTCTCCTCTCCCTCTATTGGTGTCCTTGCTTATGTTGGCCCCCGCTATCCTCCTGGTTCTGTTGGTTTTACACTCCGGCTTTGTTGCGTAATCATCTCCTCCTTTTGGCATTCCTTGGTCCCCCTCTGGGGTTTGACCTCCATTCCAAAATTTCTCTTCCGTAGTGTGAGCCATTTGGGGAAGAGCACATTACCTAGTGTCTCCGACGTGTGCCCTCCTAGTACATTCCACCTTTTCTTTTACGTCGTTGTCTGATGCTAGGGTGCATAGCCAGCACGGTAGCCAGCCCGTGTGGTGGGGTCGCTATGTACCCTTTTGGTTGAGCCCCCTGAACACACAGGGATCACACTTCTGATACCTGAGCTGTGACCTCCTCATGCATGCCTTGGAGTGGTTGCTCGTCATCCTGGAGCATCGGAACTCCCGGCAATGGCCGCCGTGCCAGACGGCCCTTGCTGTGGCTGGGTGGCGCCCGTGAGGAGAGCCCCTAATCGGAGTGGGTGGTATCAGGGCGGACGCTATGCAGATGAAACGCATACGGGTCCAAAACTCTGGCCGCTCTTCTGCGGCCGTCTCTCTGCGTGGTACTGATTCCTCAAGTGCTTCTTCTCTTGCCCCTTCGGCCTTCCCTTCCGTGGCTACCCCCTGGGAGGAGGGTCAGGCCCGTCGTCTAGGGGCAAAACCTTTCCCCCGTTATCTAGTTTGCACCAGGACTGATGGAGATACTTTCACCAGTGTCAAACCTTTATTCTTTGTGGAACACATTGAAGACAAGTTCGGCGAAGTGGACTCCCTGAGCAAGATGCGGTCGGGTTCGTTGCTGATAAAAACTGCTTCGGCTGCCCAATCTGCGGCCCTTCGTGCCTGTACCCATCTTGGCACAATTCCTGTGTCCATTACCCCTCACCAGTCTCTAAATATGGTACAAGGTGTGATTATTCACAGAGACCTCATCCTTCAAACTGATGAGGAACTTCGGGACAATCTCGGACGGCGGGGTGTTCATTTTGTTCGGCGTGTTCAGAAGGGTCCTAAAGATAATCGTATTGATACTGGTGCCTTTATCCTGGCCTTTGAAGGGGATACCCTTCCTGAGAAAGTTAAGATTATGGTCTATCGCTGTGATGTGAAGCCGTACATCCCACCTCCTATGCGGTGTTTTAAGTGCTTGCGTTTTGGCCACATGTCTTCTCGCTGTTCTCAGGACCCTCTCTGTGGTGACTGTGGACGTCCACTCCATGAGGGGAGTCCCTGTGTTCCCCTTCCTGTATGTGTAAATTGTCATGGTAGTCATTCTCCACGTTCAGCAGATTGCCCAGTCTATAAGAAAGAAAAAAAGATACAGGAGTATAAGTCCCTTGATCGTTTAAGCTACACAGAGGCCCGTAAGAAATATGCACGATTGCACCCTGTGTCCATGACATCTAGTTACGCCTTGGTTACATCTTCATCCCTTCCTCCCCCTTCCTTACCCCCATCCCGGACCCCTCTCCTTCCCCCCTCCCCTGCGGCTCCCACACCTTCTCCTCTGGGCGCTGCTCCCCCTCCCCAGCCGGAGAAGTGTCCCACTCCTTCGGCGTCTGCCGGTCAAGGGCGCCTCTCCCGGGATGCCCCTTCCCGGCACCTTCCAGGTCAAAGATCTGCTGCAGCGCGGCGACCGCGAGAGCCGCGGTCTATCGGCCCCCAGGTCGCCCGGTCTCTTTCTGTTCCTGATCTTGCTGCAGCTGGCTCCATTATGCCACACAGCCCTCCTCGATCTCAGCCTGAAAAGAAGAAGAAACATAAGTCCCGGGACAAAGAGCCTCTGGTGTCACCGGAGGTCCCTTCCCCGACTTCACAACCGGATTCTGACCTGTCGTTTATGGATGTCGCCCCCTCCTTGTCGGTGACGGGTGGGGACCTGGCGGTATGACTGGATTTAGCATGTTCAGCCCTCCTTTAAACCATCGTTCTGTGGTTCTCCAATGGAACTGTAATGGATACTATCGTCACCTTCCAGAATTAAAATCCCTTCTTTCGTCCTACTCTGCAGCTTGTGTGGTTCTCCAGGAATCTCATTTTACTGATGCTCACTCACCGACCCTCCGTGGGTTCCGTGTTTTCTGTCGAAATCGGGTCGGACCCTTGCGGGCTTCTGGTGGCGTTTGTACGTTGGTCCGTACAGACATTGCTAGCACGTGGATTCCTCTCCAAACTACTTTGGAAGCGGTTGCTGTTAGGGTCCACTTAGACTTTGCAGTCACAATTTGCAATCTTTATCTCCCTCCTGACAGGACTCTTACACCTGCTGCCTTAACCACCCTTCTTCAGCAACTTCCTCCTCCCTTCCTCCTCCTTGGGGATTTTAATGCTCATCATCCTTTGTGGGGCAGTGCCTTTCCATCTAGACGAGGTCTTCTTATAGACCAATTTATTGCAGACCATGACCTGTGCCTTCTTAATGATGGCTCCCCTACTCATTTCAGTGCTGGTCAGGGTACCTTTTCTGCCATTGATCTTTCTCTTTCTTCTCCCTCTCTCCTCCCTTCATTACACTGGTCGCCACACGACGACCTTTGTGATAGTGACCATTTCCCGTTGATTATCACGCTCCCTTCCCGCTCCCCGATGGAGAGGTTACCTCGTTGGTCTTTCCACCTCGCCGATTGGCCTCTATATACTGCACAGGTCGAGTTTTCTCCCTCTTTGTCGGGTTGTATTGATGACGTCCTACGTGACGTGTCTGACGCGATTGTTCGCGCTGCTAACCTTGCTGTCCCGCGCTCATCTGGACAATTTCGTCGTCGGCAAGTCCCGTGGTGGAGTACGGCCATTGCCATTGCCATCCGTGATCGCCGTCGAGCTTTGCAACACTTTAAGAGGCACCCATCTGTAGCCAGCCTTTCTACCTTTAAGCGCCTTCGCGCTAAAGCCCGTTATTTAATCAAACAGAGCAAGCGGATATGTTGGGAACGATTCGTTTCTTCCCTTGGTTACACTGTCCCTCTGTCACGGGTATGGGCTACACTTCGCTCTCTCCAAGGTTGCCATCGGCAGTCCACCCTCCCAGGCCTTCACCTCCCAGATGGCATTTGTACGGACCCATTAGTTCTCGCAGAACATCTTGCGACCCATTTTGCAGTGGCATCAGCGTCGGCCTCCTATCCAGCTGCTTTCCTTCATCAAAAACAGCAGGCTGAAGCTGTCACCTTATGTTTCACCACTTGTGAGTCAGAATCTTACAACGAACCTTTCACTGAATGGGAATTTCTTTCTGCTCTATCTTCTTCTCACGATACGGCCCCTGGCCCAGATTCCATTCATAACCAGCTGCTTCAACATCTCAGTGCTCCACAACGGCACCATCTTCTTCGGGTGTTTAACCGTATCTGGTTCCAGGGTGACTTCCCGTCTCAGTGGAGGGATAGCATTGTGGTTCCTGTCCTTAAGCCTGGTCAGAACCCCCTATCTGTTGACAGCTATTGGCCAATTAGTTTGACCAATGTTGGTTGTAAGTTACTTGAACGGCTGGTAGCCCGTCGGCTCACTCGGGTCCTCGAATCTCGGGATCTATTGTCCCCTTACCAGTGTGGCTTTCGAGAGGGATGATCTCCAATCGATCATTTACTTCGCTTGGAATCCGCAGTTCGGCAGGCTTTTCCCCAGCGCCGCCATTTGGTTGCAGTGTTTTTTGACCTTCGCAAGGCCTATGACACGGCCTGGCGCCATCACATCTTACTAACCCTTCATCAGTGGGGTCTTCAGGGCCCACTCCCGATTTTTATCCGCCAGTTCCTGATCCATCGGTCATTCAGAGTTCGAGTTGGTACTGCTTTTAGTTCTCCACGGACCCAGGAGACGGGCATCCCACAGGGTTCTGTCTTGAGTGTCCTTCTTTTCCTCATTGCTATCGATGGACTTGTGGCCTCTGTCGGTCCCTTGGTCGCCCCTGCCCTGTATGTGGATGATTTCTGCATTTGGGTTAGTTCCTCCTCGATGCCATCTGCAGAACGGCAGCTCCAGGTGGCTATACGGCGTGCCTCTGCATGGACCCTCTCACACGGGTTTCAATTCTCTCCTTTAAAATCGCGGGTGGTCCACTTCTGTCGCCGTACTACGGTCCACCCTGATCCAGAGCTCTATCTCGCTGCACAAAGATTGCCTGTGGTTCCACAGTTTCGTTTCCTAGGTCTTCTTTTCGACAACAAGCTCACTTGGCTGCCCCATATCAGACTCCTGAAGGTAGGATGTTTCCGTAAACTCAATGTCCTTCGCTTCCTTGCCCACTCCTCTTGGGGTGCGGACCGTTCCCTCCTCCTCCGTCTTTATCGTGCTTTAGTTCTGTCACGTTTGGACTATGGTTGTCAAGTTTATGGTTCAGCTGCTCCTTCCACGCTGCACGTGCTGGATCCGGTCCACCATCGTGGTGTCCGTTTGGCCACCGGTGCCTTCCCTACTAGCCCTGTTGATAGTCTCCTGGTTGAAGCTGGGATCCCCCCCTTTCTGTTCGGCGGTCCCAGCTTCTGGTGTCTTATGCCCTTACTATCCGTTCTTCTCCCGCTCATCCTTCCTATTCTATCCTATTCCCAGACCATGGACGTCGCCCGCCTGACTCCCGCCCTCGGGCGGGTTTACCGGTTGGGCTGCGCCTTGCGTCTCTTAACCGTGATTTTCGGCTTCCTTCTTTGTCCTGTCTTCCTCGCTCCCTCCCCTCCACCCCTCCTTGGTTAGTTTCTCGGCCTCGTATTCGGATGGATCTCCGCCGCGGTCCGAAAGATTCCATCCCCCCGGTGGTGTTCCGTTCCTTTTTCCGCCAAATTTTATGGGAGTTTCGGGATGCTGTTGTTTTTTACACTGATGGCTCTAAATCTGCTGATCATGTTGGGTATGCCTTCACGTCCTTTGTCGGAACGGAAAATCATCTACTGCCCCCCTCATGTGGGGTGTTTACTGCGGAATTGATGGCAATTTCCCGGGCCCTTACCTTTATTAAACAATCCCAGCACAACCGCGTTTTGTTATGTACGGACTCGATGAGTGGCCTTCTTGCTATTGACCGGTGTTTTTCGCGCCATCCCTTGGTCTCTGCCATCCATGACCATCTCGCTGATCTTCACCATGTTGCTTGTTCCATTGACTTCCTATGGGTCCCAGGCCATGTGGGTATCCCGGGTAATGAGCTCGCTGATCGTTTGGCTGGGGGAGCAGTTACTTACCCCCCGTTTTCTGTCACCCCTCCTGCAGCGGATTTACGGCTTCACATCAAATCCCACTTTGCACAGTCATGGGCCAATTCTTGGGAGGCTACTCCACTGTCTAATAAACTTCGTGCCATTAAGGTGAATCCAGGCCCATGGCGTTCTTCCTTTCGCCTCTCCCGCAAGGACTCGACCACACTGTGTCGTCTCCGCATTGGCCATACCAGGCTGACCCATGGTTTCCTTTTGCGTGATGAGCCACCCCCGCTATGTGGTTGTGGAGCCTTCCAGTCAGTGGCCCACATTTTGGTTGAATGCCCCCTTCTTTTGGCTCTGCGTGCTAAGTACCGACTCCCCCACACTTTACCTTTGATGTTGGCTGACGATTCCCGGATGGTCTCTCTGGTTCTAGGTTTCCTCCGGGAGAGTGGTTTTTATTCTCAGTTTTAAAGTTTTTAATCTCCCTCTGGTGTTGGGGCAGGGCGGTGAGTGTTTGGGTGTCTCCCACTGTAGGCAGTGTTCAGAGATTCCCGATTCACCTCCCTGACCGGAATCCTCTTTTCTTTCCCTTTTACTCTGTTTTTACCCCTTCTTTTTAAGGCTTGGTTAGTTTTTCTATTCCCATACGTACTTTCTGCATTATAGCAGTTGTACCTTTTAAGTCACAGGTGGTCTTGGCTATGCTGCTTCAGCATAGTGTTGGGTTCGTTCTCTTGCCAACTTCCCTCATTTGTTTTTACTATTGACAACGTGACTGCCCTTTTACGTTTCCCCTTTTTCCGTTTTATTGTTCTGACTTTTCTGAGATGTCCCCTTAGCAGAATGGAGTCTATTTGAAACAAGGGACTGATGACCTTGCTGTTTGGTCCCTTTAACCTCAAACAACCAACCAACCAACACCTTTTTCTGGAGACACCTTTTTCTGGAGACACCTTTTTCTGGAGACACCTTTTTCTGGAGACACCTTTTTCTGGAGACACCTTTTTCTGGAGACACCTTTTTCTGGTGACACCTTTTTCTGGAGACACCTTTTTCTGGAGACACCTTTTTCTGGAGACACCTTTTTCTGGAGACACCTTTTTCTGGAGATACCTTTTTAATGTTACCTGTTTTCTTTCCTGAGATTTACAGATTTCTTAAATATTGTAATAAACTGAGATTTTTTTCTGTACATTACTAATAAACTAGGTAATTGTTTTCTGTGGGACGTTACTGTGGAGTAATTTGGTCATCATTCATCAGTTTGATGTTGATACTTACTACGTGATAATTTTGCTCTTTTTTTTTTGTTGATCACTCACCACTGTTACTTTGCGATGATTACATGGAATTCTTACATAATGACACTGATTGTATGAAGTTTTTGTCGTAACAAAGGCTACTTTGTATGTTGATGTTGAGCTAGTGGTAACAATCTTCCTGAAGTTTACGTAGGGTCTTAGTGCTTAAGGTCGTATTACATGTATTGAATATGATTATTGACTATGAGGATATGAAGATGAGACTAATGTTCTCGATGAATATTATGTATTTGAAGAAAATGAGGGTTTATAAGAGTTTTTAAGATGGAATTGGAAGTTTATGTGGAGAATGAGATATTGTTAGACTGAAATTGCATTTTTTTTTTTTAAGACTTTGGGATCTTGAGCGCTACAAGTGATGATTAGCAAATACTGTGTGCTGAAGTTACGACGAGAGAAATATGAAGTGTGAGCGATGTGGTTTTGCATTTACTAGGAATGTCAAAAATGATTATATGACGAGTTTCAGGTTTCACTTTCATACTATTTAACAGTTAATTTCTTTTCACAGCTTTTATGAACAAGTATCAACGATGTTATGATGTACCAAGTTTACCAGAATTTACCTCTGTCAGAATATTTTCATTTTACGTTGCCAGTACAGATGGTGTATTAAAGTTCTCGTTGGCATGGGCAATCGAATATTAAGGTATTTTCATGATGAGTACAATATGAGTAATATGTTGTCACATGGTTTATGCTATTATCCATTTTCTCTTTACAGCAATAACTTTTATTTTAACCCTTGTCTTTGAGAATAAGACCATTTGTGTTTCTGAAAACTTAACATTTTGTGTCTCCAATTTTAAACTGCTTATTAATGCTCAACTATTTTTGAGATGCCATTATTACAATACTGTGATAATTTGGGATTACTAGAGGCCAATTGGAATTGTTTTTGGACTCGTTATTGAGGATCTACTGAGGACTTAAGTCATGCCATGCTACAGCATTTGTTTTTTCATTAATCCTTTTCTTCATACCTACAGCACCAAAAGTATTACACTTATTGCCTTTTACGATGTCTCTGTACTACCTTATATGTTGCTTCTTCTCTTATCATGTGGTTTTCACACCAAGATATAAACAGTTATTTCTATCTCATTGCTTATCATGTGTGACTTTCTGTGTTTCTGCACTTTTATTTCTTTGTAAGATTACCTATTTCAGGATTAGAGTAATGTTATGTCTTATGCTTTATGCTGAAATCTTGTTATGTGTTGGCCTGCTAATATTGCCTTATGCTTTCTACTGAAATTTTTTTTGTGTGTTGGCCTACTAATTTTGCCTTATGCTTTCTGCTGCAATTTTGTTCTGTGTTGGCCTGATACTTTTGCTTTATTAGCTGCAATATGCTTTCTGCTGAAATTTTGTGCTGTGTTGGCATGCTAATTTGCTTTATTATCTGACGTTAACTTCTTCCATTTCATTACAGCTATTTTCATACTTTGTCTACTTATTTATTATTCGTATTTGTGCTACACTGCTTATGGATCTTTTAAACAATGCTTTTGCCTTTGTACTCTGTGATGTTGATTATGTGGCCACATACTGTGCATATATGCTTCTATTTATGCACACTTCTGTTTTGTCACACTGCTACGTGCTGACACATGACAGTACCTCTCCTTGACTGAGCTCAGTGTGTTGTCAATTCCGAATGCCTGTTCCCTAAGTGTGTTATTTTCATGCTATATCGATATAAGATTACTGTGTTTTTATTTCCATGATACTCATGTCTTTTGGTGCACCATTACTACCATTACTTTCAGCTACATTAATAAGTAAGCTCTTTATTGTCTCTGTGTGTTATTTATATAACTAACTTCGCTTTTTTTCTTACACATGATTTCCATGATTGACATGATTTTAACATTAACATGTGATAACACATTACCCAATTGTTCTACACAACAGGACTAATTGTGGTAGAGGGTCAGTTGTTATTTAACTGACACACCATGTGGCATTGGTGCCCCATATCCTTGAGCTCTGTAGAACTCATTCTTCCTTTCTGAATCTCAGTCTACTCTTCTTTCTGTTCTAAATATTTTTTCTGTTGTTTTTGTCAGATATCTGTGTACCAGTTTTCTGTTAAGTAAAATCACTATTTGCAATGCCCCATTTAATTTTACTTAGGATTTAAAATGCACGATTTAGAGGACAAACTATATGAACAAAAAAAGGGGACTGTTTTTAATGCCCCATTTCATGGTACTAAGGATTTAATATGCAAGGCTTCGAGAATTACATTTATGTTAAAAAGGAAAGGAAGCTTTTCAATACTAATTTGTAAGATCAAATTGATGTTTCCTAATGTGAGATGTTTGGGAGTGTTTGCACTGTGAATATTTTATTGAAATACCTATGTGAAGACTATTTAATAATGTACATTTATGGTAAAAAGAAAGGAAGCTTTTGAATACAAATTTTTGGGATAGAATTGATCTTATTGTTTCATAATGAGAGGCTTATATTGTATGATGTAAATGGAAGGTTTAATTTATCTGATGTGACTATGAAGTCAAATTACTGAGTAGGACTTTACCTAAACTTGTACTGTTGAGTCTTGTAAGGAATTTCTTCATGAACATTGATTACTGCTGCAATTGAGCAGCATGACTTTCTAGCACTTCAATTGACATTGTATGTTAGAAAATTAGGTACAATTTATTCCCACTATATTTGTGCAGGATCATTTTACTGCACTTTATCAAAAAATAGTATGCAAGCATGTTTTACTACCTTTTAAAGGAATTTTTTTGTGCATAGATTTTATTCAGCTCAAGACTATTCTTGCTAGAGAGTTGGTAACATTAGTGTTATCTTATAGATATGTAACACATTTTTATGCAGTAAATGCACTGCAGACAATTATTGTAAATTACTTTAAATATTAATTTCTTGTTAACTTAAATGTAGATAACACATTTTAGTAAATATTAACTGCCTATTGTATATTGCTTTTAATATTATAACAGAGGCTGAATTGTGACCTGAAAGACTACTAGATATATGTAAGTTGAAGAGAATGTGGCAAAAGCCATTGTGGGCTGCCTGTTCATGTCAAATGTTTACTATGAGTAATTGAAGTTAACGATGTTAAGAGTACGTCAGTGTGGACTGCCACCTGACATAACATGCCTTCTATGACTGATAATTGTAACTGAATGTCAGTAGGTGTTGTCATCTGACTTGACATATATTTCACACTCGATACTACCATGACTCAGAGTTTGTAATCACCTGAGACCTCTGTTACAGGGTGAGTTATCCCCTGATTTAACAGACAATTGGGTACTCAGTGTGTCCCATCAACTGGTGCCCACTATTCTTCACATTTCTTGTACTACAGATCACTATTTGGATCAGTGTGTTCTATCACCTGATGTGACAACATAGTACAATGTACATTAGTAGTGGTTCAGTGTGTCCCATCACCTGAATTCTTCTCATTTCTTGTACTACAGCTCACTATTGGGGTCAGTGTGTTACATCACCTGACGCGACATGCTGTGTACATGGACCTAATCGGATGCTCAGTGTGACCCATTGCCTGAGGCCACATATTTCTATTTTCTTGCACTACAGCTCAATAATAAGTCAGTGTGGTCTCCCACCTGATGTGACCTGTCATGTACAATTGTACAGGGTGTCTGATCTCCCGAGGCTGTTTATTCACTATCATAAAAGACAGTTGACATGTATCTGAGGTTTACTCCAAGATAATGATGGTACCTGAAAGTCAGTTTATGCTGTCACGTAACGTGACAAAGACGTAATAGTTGAGGCTACTATTAATTAAAATATCTTATTGCATATTTTACATATTTTTTCTCACATTCTACATAACTGTTAGGTAGAGTTTCATGTTATGTGAGGTATGTTCCCTCATATTTCTCTGCTTGTATTTGGTAACATTTGGTATAATGTAACAGGTATTTCAGTTTTGAACATTTCGATGTTCTTTGAGTCACTGTAACTTGCAAACCTGGACTGTTAAAGTTTGATTTGATACACCTCACTTAATACCCTATATGTCTGATCTTTTTGTCCTATATAGAGATGTTTTCGTTTTGTACATTTTGATGTTCTTTGTTTCACTGAGAATAGCAATTCTCATGGTATTACACATTTTACTTAACATCCTAGGTTTGTTGATCAATTTCTTTGCTCTGTAATACTCTTTTCATGAGAATACTATATATATTTTATATTGTATCTTCCATTGTAATCTTTTTACGAATTTCTTGGGGAAATCTCTGCTAAGTGCACAGATCCCCCCACAAAATTCTGGTCCATAGGACCAGAGGGTTGTGAAAGGTATGTGCTGAGATTCGATCAGGATAGAACCAGTGAAAAATGTCGGTAGTTTCCAACCGCAAGGTTGGACGAGTAGTACATCTTCGAGTAGTAAGATCTTTGACAGCTAACAGAGCCAGGTGCACGCGGTAAAAATTTGAGTAGTGGTGAGGAGATGTGCAGAGACAGCAGACGTGTTTCGAGTCAGAGCTAGATGCCTGCAGGACGCAGCCGGGTCGTGATAGCATCAAAGTAAGAATTGGCGCTACGCACATAAGCTATATATTGAGCGAAACTCGGCACATACCTGGGGAAACTAGAAAGAATAATTAATAAAATAGGTTTTCTTTGGTTGAATAATGTCTAAAAGCTAGATAGAAATCCCATTGTTGATGCAATAAGCGTTTTGTGAAACTTTCTCGTAAATCCATGCTATAGTTTTTTTTAGTATTTCACATGTGCCTGAAAAGTTTGAACAATAAATATTTTTTGGATAAAATTAGTTTCATCTCACACTTTATGTCGTTCGCATCCTGTGCTTGCATTGAACCAAAAGGTACGTTAAAGTAAAGTTCCCATAAGTAAAGCTAATAATTTCATTTATCAGAGTAAAATAATCTATATGCCATTGCACAGTTGGCAAATTATTCAGATCAGGACAGAATTTTTATTAAGTAACAAACAGGGCCAAAACGACTAAAGTTATCTAGAATACTAATTTTATGCCATTGCACTATGGCTGAGTTGAATGTGTGTTTTATTATCGGCTAAATGGGAAGGAGTGCACGAGCTAAGTCCACAGATGCAGTCTGATGCAGATGGGTGACTTTCATTTATTTTTACCGTTAAACTTTCATGCAGTCAGATGTGTATTTTGAGTATTAATTTTCCAACAATATTTTCATGCAGTCAGGTAAAGTTCAGTTCAGTTAAATACACAGTCAGATGCAAGTGTTATTATAGACTAAAGATGTCGCATGCAGTTCAGTCTAGTTTAAATAGAGAAGTTTTACTAACAACACTTTCAGTACTTTAGTTATTATGAATTTACATCAAGTTGAAGTATTTTCTGTCTTTCTTATTTTACAAGAAAAGTCAAAACACAGTGATAATGAAATAAATTCTTGTAGCAATACATAGTTTCCCTAGATTTTTCATTATTCATATTTTTGTTAAATTACATCAAATTTGGTTATTGGGGCCCAACGGACCAAGGGAACATTTGCGAGTAAGTGTAATTGTTTTAGAATTCGTGAATGTCATGATGTTCCCAGGAGCAACGAGGGGAATAGATCCACCCAAAACAGCAACACTATTCTTCACACTGAAGACCACAAAACATATCGAATCATCGCTTGCTTGCTTTCATATGAGATCCCAAGGCTCTTAAGTGAATCCAACTTACTGAGATTTAGATGTATATATTTTCAGTAGCTGAGCAGCGGGTGGCGTATTAATGTTATTGCGACTTTAATGAGTTGCTTTTTCTATTGTTTAGTAGAGATGAGAGTGGCATGTTCTTATCTAGCACTTAATTATCTACAGAGTGTATATACACATTTCATCCATAATAGGTGCTGGCGAACTCCATCACAGTGACAGTACCTTTATAGGATGGGTTGTCAATAAACGTGTAGTCCTTAGAAACTATCCGTAAATCATGAAGTATTTCGAAACAAAAGTGCAGCTCATTGCTCTCTCACAACCAGTCCTCAAAAAGTGCTAAGTCATCAGAAAATCCTATATTACAAACGCCTTACAGTAGAAAAAGTTATTTCATCTAAATACTTGATTTGTATAAATCTTATGAAAATTCAGTGTACGACAATAGATCTCTTTACATACATTTCCAGTTTATTTGATGTATATTATTTTACAATGAATATTTAAACCAACATAACATGCCAACAACCATTCTGCATATTACAAACGACAGTGTGATTCCACAATCATGGAATAGTTTTCACTTTCGTATTTTGTAATATCTGCTGTGCTTCCACGTGTGATCTTAGATCTATGTTCTTTGACCAGAAACTGTATTCGAATGTAAACACACTGGACGTTGTGACTTAATGTCTTATCCACAGCTCTTAATATCTAAAGTGCCGTTTCTGTGTTACAGGTGTAACACAGTAATTCAGATAATTACTATGGTGTTAAATGTGCAGTTAATACGTGAAAATCTAATTTTTGTAAAAAAAAAAAAAAAAAAAAACGTGAAAAATATGCGATTACAGTTGTCGAAACATTTCACTTCAACACTTCCATTACCTTCACTTGGGTCTATTTAGTCAATATCAAATATTGTTGCCTTTTTAAAAAACAATGAACTCAAATACTGAATGCATAAAAATGAATGCATAAAAGCCGCAACACGGATGCGAGTTCGCAACTGGTCGTGACTTCAATAAATCTCCTTCACTTGTAATTGGCAGGGGATGTATTCTACATCCTATAAGGAGTACATTTTTGTGTCTGTTAATTACGTTCTTCTAATCTTTTATTCTGTACTATCCATGAGTCATATTGTGTGGCTGGACCATAACGTCAGCCAATAGGGGATCGGATGCCCTGTATATTGCAGACCCATCGTCTTTCATAATGTATCTGTAACAGACATTTGTAAGGCACATCACCAACTGTTGGGCTAAATAAATGCTAATAATAAGGTCGCCTCACCACGGTGTAACATGACAAAACCATTCAAAAGATGAGAGTGTGAGCAATTGATAGATACTTTGGTAACGGACTGGGAGTGAATTGTACATATATAATCAACGAAGAACCATGGTTCCTGTTAGGTTTATGCATTACCACTAGGGCAGTGGTATATCGACGTCACTCTAAGTTCAGTAACACGAAAATACGTGGAAAACATCGATGATAACGCAGTATAGTATAATTACAACTGAAATCGTGCACAGGCTGGTGGTCTATAAGTTCTTGTGCTGCGACGGACAACGTTCTGTGCGATGTTAGTATATCGTAGAGGTGACCCCTGCAGTTTGCTCGTCACAAGCCACTTCGAATCATAACTTTATCTGGCTAGACTTCACTTAAAGTTCTTTGATAGTACCGCATTTCAAATGCAGCACGATACTTAATCGGGATTATCAGTAGTCTATGTTTCACTTCCACAAGTGCTTTGCAACGGATGTACACTTTCAGGAACGCCGGCCGGTGTGGCCTAGCGGTTCTAGGCGCTTCAGTCTGGAACCGCGCGACCGCTACGGTCGCAGGTTCGAATCCTGCATCGGGCATGGATGTGTGTAATGTCCTTAAGTTTAAATAGTTCAAAGTTCTAGAGAACTCATGACCTCAGATGTTAAGTCCCATAGTGCTCAGAGCCATTTGAGCCTACTTTCAGCAACAATATTTCTCAATACCATACTGATGTGTGATACTAGCAGGATTCTCTTAGTACGATATCTTCTTTGCCTCTGCTATCCAGTGTAATCTTAAATATTAAAATCAGATTTCCACATCTTGTGCATCTCTATCGTTTCTAGTTATGTTAAGAAAAGCTTACTTTCTGTTTCTGTTTCTGTTACGACCTTTGTCGTAGTTTCGTTTATCTGACGCATCTCTCAACAAAAACAGTGAAGCATGCAGAAGTGGAGGCGGAAACGAAATGAAACTTCACGCGTTTAAAAATATGAGATGTTATTTTAGTGATTACAAAATCGAGTGAAGTTGGCACAGAATTGGCAGTAGAGCCCATTTATCAAAATGGCGTTGCACCCCCTCTGGATTCGATGCACGCACTCACTTATTCGGTTTGGAGGGGATTATAGAGCCTTTGTATCTTATTATGAGATAAGCTGGCCTACAGCTGATGTAACTCATCCTTAATTTCCTGCGAACTGGAACTGGGCTGCTCACACACATGTTCCAGGCCACAAAAACAGCGCACTATAACATAGACAGTTGCTAGAGGTATGTGTCGTGAGTGAACGAGCATTATCCTGTTGAAAAACGGCACCATGATACTGTCACATTAGAGGTAACACATTAGGACACAGGTACTCTGTGACGTAAAGCTCTGCCGTCACAGTTCAGTAAATCACTGTCAGGTGTGACCTGGAGTAATACCCAACGCCCCCCCCCCCCCCCCCCCCCCGCCCCGCCCGCCGCCCATTACTCAAGAAGCAATACTGATGTGCCTCAAACGTTGGACGAATGGGAGGTCTTAAGTCACTGTCACACTCGTTAATTTGAGTCATCTGAGACAGTGGGGAACAGCGATTCGTCGCTTAATATTTGCGACGCCATTTGTCAGCAGTAAATGCTTTCCTGTCATGACACCACTCCAAATGCAGCCTTTTCTGCTGTGCTCTTACCTATACATGGGGCAGTAATTCCATAGTCCAGCTGCTGCTAGTATCCAACCTATGGTCCCGGGTGACACAATACTTCGCGGCTAGTTCATTGCTCGTGTTCAGATGGGAAAGTAAAGGTATGAAAGAGTTGCAATATGCTTGGTGCAGAACACGGTGATGCTTCCTTTTGGTGGTCAGCCATAATCGACCGGAACTGTGACGAGTCTTCCTGCCTACACATTCGGCTGCAGTCCATCCGAATGCCTCAAAAATCTGAATACTGCACGATTCGTGTAACTGTCCTAATGTAGATCCTCAATAAAGATCTTTTAAAGACTGTCAGATGCTGATAACGCATGCTCATACGATTACGCGGCATCTCTTTGTTGTTAACGATGATCACTCAACATCTATCGCTGTTCACGTCCTTTACTCTACCTGGCCTCGTAACAACACTAAACACGATAAATACTAACACGTCCTGGTGGCCGCTCTACCTGTTACAGAGAACTGCAACTCAAATCATTTACACACTCCATGGTAGTTCAAAAATGGTTCAAATGGCTCTGAGTACTATGGGACTTAACTTCTGAGGTCATCAGTCCCCTAGAACTTAGAACTACTTAAACCTAACAAACCTAAGGACATCACTCACATCCGTGCCCGAGGCAGGATTCGAACCTGCGACCGTAGCGGTCGCGCAGTTCGAGACGGAAGCGCCTAGAACCGCTCGCCCACCCCGGCTGGCTCCATGGTAGTGATTACGTGTGCGAACTTACATTGAGGTCCGGCTATGTCTTCTAGTTGTTTCACATCTGTTGTCATCTACATCTCTACATCTACATCAATACTCCGCAAGCCACCTGGCGATGTGTGGCGGAGGGCACTTTGAGTACCTCTATCGGTTCTCCCTCCTATTCCAGTCTCGTATTGTTCGTGGAAAGAAAGATTGTCGGTATACCTCTGTGTGGACTCTAATCTCTCTGATTTTATCCTCATTGTCTCTTCGCGAGATATACGTAGGAGGGAGCAATAAACTGCTTGACTCCTCGGTGAAGGTATGTTCTCGAAACTTCAACAAAAGCCCGTACCGAGCTACTGAGCGTCTCTCTGGAGTTTATCTATCATCTCCGTAACGCTTTCACGATTACCAAATGATCCTGAAACGAAGCGCGCTGCTCTCCGTTGGATCTTCTCTATCTCCTCTGTCAACCCTATCTGGTACGGATCCCACACCGGTAAGCAATATTCAAGCGAACAAGTGTACTGTAACCTACTTCCTTTGTTTTCGGATTGCATTTCCTTAGGACTCTTTCAATGAATCTCAGTCTGGCATCTGCTTTACCGACGATCAACTTTATATGATCATTCGATTTTAAGTGACTCCTATTGCCTTCTCCTAGATAATTTATGGAATTAGCTGCTTCCAGTTGCTGACCTGCTATATTGTAACTAAATGATAAAGGGTCTTTCTATCTATTCGCAGCACATTACTCTTACCTACATTGAGATTCAATTGTCAGGCACTTTAAGCGGAGGTTTACTATCTTTGGCCCGAAAAAGTATGTTCTTTGAGAATTTTTTTCTCAGTATGTGTTACAGATATCAGTGTCAAATTTGGTCAAAATGTTTATTGATATTTCCTATAAAAATGGAAGTTTTTTCGACCGTTAATGTTGAAGAGCAAAGGCGGAAGTGCCGTCGGAACGAAACAAAAATTTCGATGTAGGCCTCCACGCGCGATATGTCATAGTTCAGCCGGCTCGTCTGAAATCAAAACTGAGTTTACATTAGCGAAGTATATAAGATTCTTTAGGAGTTGTACCTCGCTTAAATTATTTGGACCATGGGAAACAAACTGGCGGCCATTTGAAACAAAATACGGTTTCTTTTCATCGATTTGTCGATATCGTCGGCCAAGTAAAAATATGTATAGTGGATGGAACGGAATAAAAGTGGTACAACTCCTGGACAATTTAGTTAGCTTCATCGGAAACAAAAAATTCTGCCAGTCGGTTGAGTAGATTTGAAGTTACCATACCGCGCGATAAAAAAAGTCATATCGAGAAAAACGCGTTTGAAGTTTTGACTACGTATAAATGCAACGTTATGCAACTTAACGTTCAATCTGCTATTTTGGGTCCATAAACTAGTCCTTCCTCATAGAGCGCGTTCTGCTCGATCTGGGCCATCCTGCTTAGCCTCAGGGTCGCTCGTACGGCCGGTGACAAGCGGTTTTCGGCCGCTTGAATCCGCAGGTCGTCCAAATGCTTGGCGAACTGCGTCGAATAGAATCCCAGGGTGGGGTCCATCGTTGTCATGGTCTTCAGAATTGCTGAATTCCCTTCGTTGAAGCTGCTCACTGCCAGGAAAGCCGCAATCTCTACTATCTTCGCACCAGAATGCAAATGCTTGGGGGCTAACTACCAAACACACGCGTTCAAACTTTCATTTAAATTTTGTGTGTTTCCTCCCGAATACCGGTACAATAACTCTTCCTCCGAAAGGGCCTCGTAGATCAGATGAATCACTTTTTGAACTTCTTTGGAGAGCGACCGGTCGTGTCGACATTCGCCCAGATGTCGGGTAGCATCTGCAATGCGCCACTTTCACCGACTAGTTTCCCCAGCCGGACAGTTTTGGTGTTGTGGGTGGTCATCTGTCGAACACTTGTGGAAATACGTTGCCCATATTGCCTTCTTCATCTGGTCCACCGAATTGGAATGCCGTCGGATTGACAAGCCGTAGTAGATCGTAAGCTCCTTGTTCACTTGATCCTTGGGCAAGCACATAGAATAATTTTTTGCTGATACAAAGTTGAAATTCCCGAAAAAAAGGTGGATTTCAGGCAGGTACAATTTTTTTTTTTTGTTCAACCGCGAATAACAAACATTTACCTTCCGTATTCGGAAAAACCGTTTCAGGACAGGATTCTAAACACCTATAAGGATCCAAAAATGCAATTTAAAAAAATCGATTTTTTAACCAAAGATTTTCCTCCAGTTCAATTTTACAGGTCATCTGTTTTTTGGCCAGAAGGACTACGCTTTTTGCAAGCCTTTGTATTGGTATCTTTTACAATTTTCTCTGTATATGCCTTCTCAAATTGGTTCAGATGGCTCTGAGAACTATGGGACTTACCTTCTGAGGTCATCAGTCCCCTAGGAGTTAGAACTGCTTAAACCTAACTAACCTAAGGACATCACACCCATCCATGCCGGAGGCAGGATTCGAACCTGCGACCGTAGTGGTCACGCAGTTCCAGACTGCAGCGCCTAGAACCGCTCGGCCAACCCGGCCGCTGTCTTATCAAATTTAGCTGCTGTGAATGCAGCACGAGGCAAGGGAGAAGTTTTTATTCTCTCAACAGTGACACATCGTAAAATGTTCATTATAATATTATTTCCGTATATAGCTATTTTGTGACCACTGCTTAGCGACATTGACGCTATAAATCTAACTGATCACTAACACTAAAGATCGTATGTGCTAAATGATATGAGTCTCGGACGCTGTCAGCTAGAATTTACAAGCTCCAATACGTTTCAATTCCGTTGCTGAAATGGAAGCACTCTGGTATTAACATATTATGCCACATTAAAGATGAATATGAATTTTATTTCTTTTGTATAGCGTTTTTCCCATACTATCGTCGTTCGGTAGCTAAACTACAACAAAGTTATTATTATTACGTGAAATAGCCGTTATTCACCACTTGATAGCCTTGCTTACTTTTCCTCGCAACAAAGGAGTCAGTAATGAAAGAACAGCCACACAGTAGCGAAAGCAAAATATGAAATCAAATAACGTAAAAGACGAAAAAAGACGAAATATTTTACAGAGAGCTTCATCCTGAAACGCGTATTTTTATAATGGTAAAGTTTCATTGTTTTCCTTTGGAATAGTTTTTCCCATTTTGTATATGTTATGAATACGTGCTCTGGTGTGACGTTTATAGTAGATATGGCACCCAGAGCCTTCTGTAGTGTAACATGCGAGCGTCGTAAGCTAAATTCTCTGAACAAGTGGAACACGTAGATATACCCAACCAATAAACACCATTTTAATATCGTGTCTTTATTCGGTATAGGCTATTGGTCACCCGTTTCACATACATCTCTTTTTGCAATAAATACAAAGGTTCACAGAGCGAAATACGCAACAAACTAAATTTTAAGAAGTAACTTTGTGTTCTGTAAAGTACCTTGACTGACGAACTTCATTTGACACGCATTTCGTCAGATAACGTCCAAACTTTGAACTGTTACGCTTTCAGGACCACGCTTTCTGGAGAGAATTTAACGCGGCATATTCAGGCGGAAATTCGTCCGCCAAAGGCCTAATTAAATACTGTGCGAGAGAAGGAGTCGGGAGGGGGGTAGGGGCTTTTATTTTTCTATGCCATCCCTTTGCATCGTTAGTGAACATAGTGGGCATTTGCGTTTCTGACGGCCTAATTACGTTGCTAACGCTCGCTTCGTCTCATCAGTCGGGTGGTAATTTTTTACCAGAGAAGTGTGAAGAGCATAAATTATCTCATTTTGACATCATTACTGTTCAAACAAACGTAATTTTTTAAAGTCAAGAGCTGTATGTTTTATGCATCACTTCAAATTGGAAATGCCTAGTCCTTTGAATAGCGAGTAGCCACGAAGATTTGATATAGTGCGTTCACTTGCCTTCCAGAATAGGACAGTAGCATTCCTGACATACTGTTGCAGTGTGTAGGAGATAACGTACTTACAGATCGAGTAGAATGTTGGTTGCAGGTATCGTCAGTAGGAGAAGGTTGCATATATTGGACACTTCATTTTGTTACCCCATGACTTTATTATGTATTTAATTGAAAAAAATGTACTGTAGAAAAAGCTACATATTGCATAGTTTCTCTAAGTGATATTATATTTTGAATAAAACATAGCATAAATGGTTATCATATAAAATTTGGAAATGTGTAAATTGCCTAATTAGGAAGCCGGTTGTTTAATTTGGACCTTCCGTTGCTTGAACTGGACAGAAGGCAAAACAATGAGTAAAAGTAAATAAGAAAAACAATTTTTTAAAGAAAGTTTTAGTTCATATGTTTATTAAACAAACATTATTTAGGAACTTAAAATATAACATACAAAACTAAGAGTTTTGAAATATTTATCATCATTAAGATATGTGTGTGTGTGTGTGTGTGTGTGTGTGTGTGTGTGTGTGTGTGTGTGAATAAATAAGAACATTTCGCATGGCTGATATGAATTCCGACCATCTTAGAGTGATTCTGAAGCTCTGAAAGTATCCACCAAATGGCGAAAGAGAAACGAATTGTTGGCTCGTCATGACAAAGACATGCATCATGCTTGGTAATGAATAAGTGAGACGGTGCTTATAAGAAAAAGTCATGATCCGCCTATGTCCAGGATCGCAGGTGGTGTTGAAAAGTAATAGTAATCACTACGAGAGGCTTTTACAGTGCAAGTGAAAAACTGGGACATCAACCAAAGCCAATGAAAAAGCCGTGGTTTGCTGATGAATGTAAAGAGGTAGTGAAGACTAGAACGGCAAAAAGATTATAATGGCTGAAGAATCCCACACAAGACAAAGATAGTAAACGCGCCGAAAGAAGACTGACAGATAGAATCATAAGCAGGAGAGACGATAATATGGGAAGAAACTATTGATGCAAATTCAGGGTTCGAGTAAACCAACCCGCGCCTTCTTTCGGCGGACAAGATTTGCGAGTGGTATTTATAGACCGCAAACCTTAATCCTAATGGATGACGAGGAAAGAGTGGTTCCTTCAATGTAGCAAGCAGATGCCTTTGGAAGATACTTTGACAAAGTACTAAATCATGAAGATTAGGTAGAAACAGAAGAACTGGAGAGAGTAGAAGGGACAGAAGAAGAAGTTCCTGAGCCAATATCGGATGAGATAAAAACCATTCTAAGACCCTCGAAAGCAATAAGGCTCCAGGCGGTAGTTGCATCAATGCTGAGTTGCTTCGGTCCGGGGGGGGGGGGGGGGGGGGGGGGATGAGGGAAGCAGTAACAAAGATCTCAGACAGCTTATGGCCGAAATACGGCCAAGCAGAGGAGATCCCCGCGGATTGGAAAAAGGTAATCGTATTCCCGATGTTTTTTAAAAAAAGGCGAAGTCACGAAAGTGCATAATTATCGAGGGATTTTGCTGCTGGAAACAGGAAATAAAATGTTCACCACTCTAATACTAAGTCTACCAAAACCATTGCTGCTAGGGCTTGCAGGCACATACCAGTGTGGATTTACTCCTGGACGTTCAACCACCGATCACATGTTCACATTCAGACAAATCTACATCTACATCTACATGGACTCTCTGCAAGTCACATTTAAGTGCCTGTCAGAGGGTTCATCGAAGCACTTTCACAATAATTCTTCCAATTATTCCAATCTCGTGCAGCGTCTGAATAAACGAACACCTATTGCTTTCTGATTGAGCTCTGGTTTCCCTTATTTTATTATGATGCTTGTTTCTTCCTATGTAGGTCGGCGTCTACAAAATATTTTCCCATTCGGAGGAGAAAATTGATGATTGAAATTTCTTGAGAAGATTCTGCTGCAACGAAAATCGCTTTTGTTTTAATGATATCCATCGCAAATCCTGTATCATTTCAGCGACACTCTCTCCCCTATTTCCCGATAATACGAAACGTGCTGCCCTTCCTTGAACTTTCACGATGTACTCCATCAGTCCCACACCGCGCAGCAGTATTCTAAAAGAAGACGGATAAGTATAGTGTGGGCAGTCTCTTCAGTAGATCTGTTACGTTTTCTAAGTGTCTTGCCAATAGATCGCAGTCTTTGGTTAGCCTTCCACACAACATCTTCTGTGTGTTCCTTCCAATTTAAGTTGTTTGTAATTGTAATTCGTAGGCCTTTAGTTGAATTTACGGCCTTTACATTTGACTGATTTAACGTGTAATCGAAGTTTAACAGATTCCTGTTAGCACTCATGTGGAAGACCTCACACTTCTCGTCATTTAAACTGCCGTTTTTTTTGCACCATACTGATATCTTTCCTAAATCTTTTTGCAATTTGTTTTGATCTTCTGATGACTTTACTAGTCGATAAATGACAGCATCATTTGCTAACAATCTCAGAGAGCTCCTCAAATGGTCTCCTAAATCGTTTATATAGATAAGGAACAGCAAAGGGCCCATAACACTACCTTGGGGAACGCCAGAAATCACTTCTGTTCTATTGGATGATTTTCCGTCAATTTCTACGAATTATGACCTCTCTGACAGGAAATCATGAATCCAGTCACATGATGGAGATGTTTTATGAATTCGATTAAGACCTTTACTTGTATTCATTGGCTTCCGGCAAATATACGACAGCATTAATCGAACTGCCCTCTGGAAGACAATGAAGGAGTCAGCATACCAGCGAAGTACGTTAGGCAGATTGCAGCTTGTTATAACGGGTCAAGTTGCCAAGTACACTTTGCAAATCAATTGTCGGTACCCTTCACACTTAAGAATGGACTGAGAAAGAGCCATCCTGTCTAAGCGATTCTGTTCAACTTAGCGCTGGAAATGGTGAGACGTGCAGTTGGCCGTAATAGGCTGCGGAGATAGTTGGAAGTGATACGATCCTTGCATTTGTAGATGATAGCTGATTGTGGGCGAAACTTTGAATGAGGTGACAGCAGATTCCACTCGATTTTGCTAGAAGCGAGCAAGCAACGTTCACTTGTCAACGATGAGAAAACGAAGTATGTGGTAGTCTCTTGTCGACGAAATGATACGGACGCCATCAGTATAGGCGGTCATAATTTTGAAAGAATAGAAAAATTCAAGTATCTGAGGTCAATATTGTCGAATAAAAGTGAGATAGAGAAGGAATTGCGACAAAGAATAAGTGCAAGGCGGGTGCACCACAGTTTAAACCGCTTACACGTATCACACATCGTATCCCAAGAGAGCAAAATACAGCTATATACACTCCTGGAAATGGAAAAAAGAACACATTGACACCGGTGTGTCAGACCCACCATACTTGATCCGGACACTGCGAGAGGGCTGTACAAGCACGCACGGCACAGCGGACACACCAGGAACCGCGGTGTTGGCCGTCGAATGGCGCTAGCTGCGCAGCATTTGTGCACCGCCGCCGTCAGTGTCAGCCAGTTTGCCGTGGCATACGGAGCTCCATCGCAGTCTTTAACACTGGTAGCATGCCGCGACAGCGTGGACGTGAACCGTATGTGCAGTTGACGGACTTTGAGCGAGGGCGTATAGTGGGCATGCGGGAGGCCGGGTGGACGTACCGCCGAATTGCTCAACACGTGGGGCGTGAGGTCTCCACAGTACATCGATGTTGTCGCCAGTGGTCGGCGGAAGGTGCACGTGCCCGTCGACCTGGGACCGGACCGCAGCGACGCACGGATGCACGCCAAGACCGTAGGATCCTACGCAGTGCCGTAGGGGACCGCACCGCCACTTCCCAGCAAATTAGGGACACTGTTGCTCCTGGGGTATCGGCGAGGACCATTCGCAACCGTGTCCATGAAGCTGGGCTACGGTCCCGCACACCGTTAGGCCGTCTTCCGCTCACGCCCCAACATCGTGCAGCCCGCCTCCAGTGGTGTCGCGACAGGCGTGAATGGAGGGACGAATGGAGACGTGTCGTCTTCAGCGATGAGAGTCGCTTCTGCCTTGGTGCCAATGATGGTCGTATGCGTGTTTGGCGCCGTGCAGGTGAGCGCCACAATCAGGACTGCATACGACCGAGGCACACAGGGCCAACACCCGGCATCATGGTGTGGGGAGCGATCTCCTACACTGGCCGTACACCACTGGTGATCGTCGAGGGGACACTGAATAGTGCACGGTACATCCAAACCGTCATCGAACCCATCGTTCTACCATTCCTAGACCGGCAAGGGAACTTGCTGTTCCAACAGGACAATGCACGTCCGCATGTATCCCGTGCCACCCAACGTGCTCTAGAAGGTGTAAGTCAACTACCCTGGCCAGCAAGATCTCCGGATCTGTCCCCCATTGAGCATGTTTGGGACTGGATGAAGTGTCGTCTCACGCGGTCTGCACGTCCAGCACGAACGCTGGTCCAACTGAGGCGCCAGGTGGAAATGGCATGGCAAGCCGTTCCACAGGACTACATCCAGCATCTCTACGATCGTCTCCATGGGAGAATAGCAGCCTGGATTGCTGCGAAAGGTGGATATACACTGTACTAGTGCCGACATTGTGCATGCTCTGTTGCCTGTGTCTATGTGCCTGTGGTTCTGTCAGTGTGATCATGTGATGTGTCTGACCCCAGGAATGTGTCAATAAAGTTTCCCCTTCCTGTGACAATGAATTCACGGTGTTCTTATTTCAATTTCCAGGAGTGTATGTGCCGGACCGAGACTTGTAATCGGGACCTTTGCCTTTCGCGGACAATTGCTCTACCATCTGAGCTACCCATGCACAAGCCACGACCTGTCCTCACAACTTCAGTTCTGCCAGTACCTCGTCACATACCTTCCCAACTTCACAGAAGTTCTTCTGCGAACCTTGCACAACTAGCACTCCTGGAAGAAAGGATATTGCGGGGACATGGCTTAGCCACAGCCTGGGGGATCTTTTCAGAATGAGATTTCCACTCTGCAGCGGAATGTGCGCTGATATGAAACTTCCTGGCAGATTAAAACTGTGTGCCTGGACGAGACTTTAATCTGTCAGGAAGTTTCATATCAACACACACTCCGCTGCAGAGTGAAAATCTCATTCTATTACACCAATTGTTGTTGCCATACATGTTGATATGATTTCTATTTTTCTAAGTATTTTAGTAACAATATAGTGAACATTTTGCTACAGAGTCAAAGTAGGAATATTATTGAGCCCTGTATTATGTCGCTTTGTGTATCCTGCTATGAACTCGGTATATTTCTTACGCTAGTTACAGAAATTTCGTTTGAGTGACTGATATTTCAGTAAGGTCTGGTGTGATGTCTCTTCGCTCGCATTCCTCTGTCTGAGTCATTGAAGTTCAGTGAGTTTAGGTTGGGTTTCAGACTAACGAACCTATTTCGACATGTGATAGCAGTAATATGAACAGAAAGACGGAGTTGCGATGGAAACACCATTGTCACTTATTACTGCCAGTTCGTTTACGGACCACTTCGAGAAACGTACCTTGGAGTCGGTGACAGTCGAGCCTGTGTATATTTTCAGATATGTAGACTACATCTATGTTGGCCTCATGAGACCGAGAATATAAACTACTTTCTAGAACATCTGAACTCTTCCCTCCCAAATGATTCCTAAAGGGTGGAGGTAGAAATGGATTTCTTCCTTCCTTCCTTGATGCGCTGGTCGGCAGGAAAGTTGATGGTACGATGGGATATGCGGTTTATAGGAATCCAACCCACATTTGTCTGTGTCTACCGCCTGACAGTGGTCACCGTTCGGCTCAGTGTGAAGGGATATTTCGCACCTTGGCATATAAAGCCTTGAAAGTATATCAGCTGAGTTAGCCCAGTTTGAGATCACCTTTCGTCAGAATGGTTACAGTGACAAGCAGATGAGCGCACAGCGCTGCTGGCTAACAGCGAATCGGATGAGTGATGGTACCACCTAGTTGGCATCCAAGTCTGCACAGGAAACATTTCTAATAAGATTGGTCGGATTCTGCGGAAATGTGACATGAAATGTGTTTTTCGACCAACATCTAGGATTAAAACCAATTTTAGCATTTGTAAAGAGCGTAAGGCTGGTGTCTATCATATTCTTTGCATTTGTGGCATGTCATGCAGTGATCAGACCGTCAAGGTTTTGGAGGGCCGGTGTATTGAGCGTAAGATGACACTCGCTTACAACAGTCGAGCAAATCTGCTGTTGCACAACGTTGTCTTGGCACCGTTCATCCAATGGAATGCGACAACATAGAGGTTCTGGAATTTACTTCCAGATACTAGGGTCGTATTATTAAGACAGCAGTGGAGATTAAATAAGAAAGTGATCTTATAAACAGAGATGGAGTCTTTTACTTAAATACTCCTTTCAATCCTGCACTCTCCCTGATGAAACAACAGAAGGATAGCATCCATACTACCCCCACCGATTGTTATTTCTATATATGCACTGTATACAGAAGTTTTAAATTTCCTTGGATAGCTCTTTCCCGCTATATTTATTCCTCGAAAATGACAGCGTTGGCACCTGATGAAATACTGGTGGTTGCCGAAGACGTCGGCAGGCTGCTTTCCCGTAAATTATTGGAATAAATTCACTCGTTTCTCAAAACGCGTATAACAATGTGGGTTTCTAGACACAGTCTTCTGCATGGTCTGTTCATCTACTTGGGCGTAATACCTGTAGATCAGAGATAATAGTTCTAAACGGCAAAAAAAAAAAATTCAGATAAACTGTCTTCGTTGTACCTCAAGTGAGGAATGTTAAAGGAATCTAACTGTTCACGGTGGATCTGGTGGATAGCGTCCGAAGTTCCGTGAGACTGTTTTCGGTTCTTAATGCTCTAGACCGACACTGAATCGACAAAATCATAAAGCCATTAAACTGTAGCACAGTGCAGAAAGATCTGTAAGCGATTGGCATTTGGTCCTCACAGTCAACAAAGTAATGTATTGCCCATAAACTGAATCAAAGAGTCATTCCTGGTGATCAGTCACTGGAATAGCTATCAGAGTTTACAAATGACCTTACTGTGAAATTAATACGACATTCGCCATAGCATCTCACTCGTCTTAGACAGTAGGTGCAGTTGTATATCGTGAAAAACTGCAATACTGTGCACCACAGTTAATGGTCGGTTTGGAAGTAACCATAATATATCCCCGACGAGATGTAATCGCAGCGTGCGGCATTTCGTTAGATGCCCAATGCCGATAAAGGAGCCAAATGTATCGTTACTTCACGTAGTCCATTATGAAGCCTATGTATGCGAGACAGATATACTGCATCGGTATCAAACAACTTTTCTTTCTGCAGTTCTGACAGGTAGTGTATGCTGCAGACCACATCTGTCCCAAGCAATTAACACAAATAATAATAATAATGCTTCAGATTACTTTTTGTTAAGTACAGCCAAACCATTAGGTGAAATACAAAATAAGGATAGGAAAATAGTAAATATGACAACAGGAAATGCAAACTAAGGAGTACTAAAGGAGTTATGAAAAAAACAGAACGAATGTTAGACAGCTAAAAAGGATGCCTGAGAAAAGAGTAACAAAAATAATTTTCAAATTATCGACAAAAACCCATAAACATCGATGACGTAGCCGCAAATCTGAAGGAAATAGAAATAGCTGAGAAATGAAAAATGAAAAGAGAAATGCTTGGAGCAAAAGTAAAAAGGGCTTCCAGCAGAAAACACAGAAAATCCAGAGGCAATATAGACAACAGAAAAAAGAGAACAACATAAGGAAAGAATGAAAAATTAATGGAAACAGCAAAGGAGAAAAAAAAAAAACAAGCATAAGTTATTTCACGTAGTCCTTCGTAGGCCAGAGCAGTAACAAAATGAATAATAGGATGTAGCAGTGCGGCGGAGGCAAAATATAGCCGTAAGATTCTTGTAGGATGTCCACTCAAATCCCTCTATACTCTCTAGTACATTACGATTTATATGTAATACACTGTTATGAGCAGAGTCGACAACATTACCGTCCCTACCTGTCAAATATCACTCACGATTTACAAACGTTCACTTCCATTATGGTACTCTCTACAGAAATGACTATTCAAGATTAGAATTAACATGACATCTTAGTAGCCACTGTAAATTTCTCTTAAGGGCGGCAGGATGTCAAACGGGCCGACTTGGAGGAGGATAGGCACCACAGGACATTTTAATTTCCACTGTGTATACTTTTACAAGTAAATTCATAAAACTTTGTGAGCATGACCAGGAAGATTTCTGGATTCACACTCATAGCAGTGGAAGTTCAAAAACATAACAAAACATTTTTTTTACATGTGAAATTTCATTATTTTTTCACCTACTATTGGCTGCATTTGTTGTTGTACATAAGCTTTTCTTCGTAAGTAAGAGATATTCTTCGATGAATGTTGCATAGCATGGATTTAATTTATGAAAAAATGAATGAGCTGTTATATTTTGAACTTCATGTTTAGAAATATCTCAAATTATATAGATAATTATCACAATTTTCACCACAATTTTTGATAGATTTGAAAATTTCTAGAGTTCTGCAATAAAGAGTTAGTGTTTAATAAGCATATCAAGTTTGAAAGTAATACGCTATTTATTTTAGGTGTTATGTGTAACTAACTACAGAAATTTGCGTTTTGCCGAAAATAGCCGTTAAACTATTGCTTCTACTTGGCATTGATTTAGAACTGTCCATCACCATAAGCAGCTTGTTTTTCATTTTCTAAATCAGTTTGCCTCCTTTTCACATTCCTATGGTCCACTCTTCGTGACTTTATCAGCTCCAGAAATGATTTATCTGCTTTCACTACACATTCAATATCTATCGTATACAATGCTTTGATGCAGCTACTGCAGGCGTAATTCCCATTTTCTCAAAAACATATTTCCTCCTTTGCACACCATCATTAAAACACGAAACTGCATCATAAACACCAATAGCGAGTGCATTTATTCCCACAAAATTGGGTTCTTGTAATCTGTCTGATACACATTGGTTAAAAGTTTCACTTGGGTTTTGGGTACCGTCATGAAGACATTTCTTCAATAAGTTGTAATTTGCGAGTTCCCTGAATATAGTTTGTTGGCTTCCGTTACAGCAGTTGGTAGAGAATTACTGTGATGGTATTCTTCACCACCAGCTATTGACCTTTGGTAGCCACCCCATGATTCACTTCCTTTTGGTCACAAGTTGTGGATAGGGTTATTGTCTGTGGACATTTTGTGGAAGTATAAGGCCCAAACTTCTTGCTTCGCATTTTTCAAGTACCCTGTGTTCCTTCTTATTGCTAAGCCGTAATATGTCTGTTGCTTATCAGTTTCTGCATCCATCAGTCGCTCTTACCCTTTAATTCCCTTTCCATCAGTAACTTCTTTCCTTGACAAATCTTGTCTCAGCCTCTAATCTAATGTCAAGTATTTTCTGTACTTGTCCCATACATTCTGACTTCTACACAATAGTGTCAGCTCCATATGGAGCACGTTTTTGAACCGCAGGGAAAGCTGTACTACCACCATCACCAAGATACTTCATACATTTCAGGCCACGGGAGGCAACAGATCTGGTAAACAAGCTGACAACTCCCTTCACTTCCAGATCTCCACTTGAGGCTTTATAGTTCATATTACATTCATAATCTGAAATCCCTTTCACCCAGTTGTGACAAAATTTTCTCAATACTTCAATGTCTAGTACTTTCCCAGTGTCAACAGTTGTTACAATACTATTCAATGAAGTGTGCCCTCTTTTTTGCCAGGCACCATCAAAAGAGGCCACTATGTCCTTGCCACCATCGCTTTCGATGATAGATTCTTCTCCAGCATTTTTCACTGATGAATCTGCAACTTCTTTTACACCCCAACCAATTTTACTGGAGGAAGTGGACGATTCATCAGTGCACAAAGTGTTCTTGCTGCCTTCTGTCCCCTACAGTACAGCAGATGCCATATGCTACCCTCAAATTCACAACATAATCTTTGTATACAATTTTAGATGTCATGCAAGACGCGCCAACGTTATATTTCCTGCATAACACAGACAAGTTCTTAGGAAGGCCTTTCCTGGCACTCTCATCTTCCACCACAAAAACACACTGCACATCAAAGCAATGCTTGCACGTAACATTGTCCAATATTAGATACGACAGCATGCTAACATCAACAATAATATTACACGAACCTTCAGATTTGTGTTGTTGTTGTTGTTGTTGTTGTGGTCTTCAGTCCTGGGACTGGTTTCATGCAGCTCTCCATGCTACTCTATCCTGTGCAAGCCTCATCTCCCAGTACCTACTGCAACCTACATCCTTCTGAATCTGCTTGGTGTATTCATCTCTTGGTCTCCCTCTACGATTTTTACCCTCCACGCTGCCCTCCAATGCTAAATTTGTGATCCCTTGATGCCTCAAAACATGTCCTACCAACCGATCCCTTCTCCCAGTCAAGTTGTGCCACAAGCTCCTCTTCTCCCCAATTCTATTCAATACCTCCTCATTAATTACGTAATCTACCCACCTTATCTTCAGCATTATTCTGTAGCACCACATTTCGAAAGCTTCTATTCTCTTCTTGTCCAAACTGGTTATCGTCCATGTTTCACTTCCATACATGGCTACACTCCATACAAATACTTTCAGAAACGACTTCCTGACGCTTAAATCTATACTCGATGTTAACAAATTTCTCTTCTTCAGAAACGCTTTCCTTCCCATTGCCAGCCTACATTTTATATCCTCTACTTCGACCATCATCAGTTATTTTACTCCCTAAATAGCAAAACTCCTTTACTACTTTAAGTGTCTCATTTCCTAATCTAATCCCCTCGGCATCACCCGATTTAATTTGACTACATTCCATTATCCTCGTTCTGCTTTTGTTGATGTTCATCTTATATCCTCCCTTCAAGACACTGTCCATTCCGTTCAACTGCTCTTCCAAGTCCTTTGCTGTCTCTGACAGCATTACAATGTCATCGGCGAACCTCAAAGTTTTTACATCTTCTCCATGAATTTTAATACCTACTCCGAATTTTTCTTTTGTTTCCTTTACTGCTTGCTCAATATACAGATTGAATAACATCGGGGAGCGGCTACAACCCTGTCTCACTCCTTTCCCAACCACTGCTTCCCTTTCATGCCCCTCGACTCTTATAACTGCCATCTGGTTTCTGTACAAATTGTAAATAGCCTTTCGCTCCCTGTATTTTACCCCTGCCACCTTCAGAATTTGAAAGAGAGTATTCCAGTTAACGTTGTCAAAAGCTTTCTCTAAGTCTACAAATGCTAGAAATGTAGGTTTGCCTTTCCTTAATCTTTCTTCTAAGATAAGTCGTAAGGTTAGTATTGCCCAAGTGTTCCAACATTTCTACGGAATCCAAACTGATCTTCCCCGAGGTCCGCTTCTACCAGTTTTTCCATTCGTCTGTAAAGAATTCGCGTTAGTATTTTGCAGCTGTGACTTACGAACTGATAGTTCGGTAATTTTCACGTACGTCAACACCTGCTTTCTTTGGGATTGGAATTATTATATTCTTCTTGAAGTCTGTGGGTATTTCGCCTGTCTCATACATCTTGCTCACCAGATGGTAGAGTTTTGTCATGACTGGCTCTCCCAAGGCCATCAGTAGTTCTAATGGAATGTTGTCTACTCCCGGGGCCTTGTTTCGACTCAGGTCTTTCAGTGCTCTGTCAAACTCTTCGCGCAGTATCTTATCTCCCATTTCATCTTCATCTACATCCTCTTCCATTTCCATAATATTGTCCTCAAGTACATCGCCCTTGTATAAACCCTCTATACTCCTTCCACCTTTCTGCTTTCCCTTCTTTGCTTAGAAGTGGGTTGCCATCTGAGCTCTTGATATTCATACAAGTGGTTCTCTTCTCTCCAAAGGTCTCTTTAATTTTCCTGTAGGCAGTATCTATCTTACCCCTAGTGAGACAAGCCTCTACATCCTTACATTTGTCCTCTAGCCATCCCTACTTAGCCATTTTGCACTTCCTGTCGATCTCATTTTTGAGACGTTTGTATTCCTTTTTGCCTGCTTCATTTACTGCATTTTTATATTTTCTCCTTTCATCAATTAAATTCAGTATTTCTTCTGTTACCCAAGGATTTCTGTTAGCCTTCGTCTTTTTGCCTACTAGATCCTCTGCTGCCTTCACTACTTCATCCCTCAGAGCTACCCATTCTTCTTCTACTGTATTTCTCTCCCCCATTCCTGTCAATTGTTCCCTTATGCTCTCCCTGAAACTCTCTACAACATCTGGTTCTTTCAGTTTATCCAGGTCCCACCTCCTTAAATTCCCACCTTTTTGCAGTTTCTTCAGTTTCAATCTGCAGTTCATTACCAATAGATTGTGGTCAGAATCCACATCTGCCCCTGGAAATGTCTTACAATTTAAAACCTGGTTCCTAAATCTCTGTCTTACCATTATATAATCTATCTGATACCTTTTAGTATCTCCAGGATTCTTCCAGGTATACAATCTTCTTTTATGATTCTTGAACCAAGTGTTAGCTATGGTTAAGTTATGCTCTGTGCAAAATTCTACAAGGCGGCTTCCTCTTTCATTTCTTCCCCCCAATCCATATTCACCTACTATGTTTCCTTCTCTCCCTTTTCCTACTGACGAATTCCAGTCACCCATGACTATTAAATTTTCGTCTCCCTTCACTACCTGAATAATTTCTTTTATCTCGTCATACATTTCATCAATTTCTTCATCTGCAGAGCTAGTTGGCATATAAATTTGTACTACTGTAGTAGGCATGGGCTTTGTGTCTATCTTGGCCACAATAATGCGTTCACTATGCTGTTTGTAGTAGCTAACCCGCACTCCTATTTTTTTATTCATTATTAAACCTACTCCTGCATTACCCCTATTTGATTTTGTATTTATAACCCTGTAATCACCTGACCAAAAGTCTTGTTCCTCCTGCCACCGAACTTCACTAATTCCCACTATATCTAACTTTAACCTATCCATTTCCCTTTTTAAATTTTCTAACCTACCTGTCCGATTAAGGGATCTGACATTCCACGCTCCGATCCGTAGAATGCCAGTTTTCTTTCTCCTGATAACGACATCCTCTTGAGTAGTCCCCGCCCGGAGATCCGAATGGGGGACTATTTTACCTCCGGAATATTTTACCCAAGAGGACGCCATCATCATTTAACCATACAGTGAAGCTGCATGTCCTCGGGAAAAATTACGGCTGCAGTTTCCCCTTGCTTTCAGCCGTTCGCAATACCAGCACAGCAAGGCCGTTTTGGTTAATGTTACAAGGCCAGATCAGTCAATCATCCAGACTGTTGCCCCTGCAACTACTGAAAAGGCTGCTGCCCCTCTTCAGGAACCACATGTTTGTCTGGCCTCTCAACAGATAACCCTCCGTTGTGGTTGCACCTACGGTACGGCCATCTGTATCGCTGAGGCACGCAAGCCTCCCCACCAACAGCAAGGTCCATGGTTCATGGGGAAGACCTTCAGATTTACAGCCTCCGTTTTCATTAGCACCAAAAACAAGTTACCTTCTAGAAGCACTCGGCGGTGGTTTGTTTACCGGCTTTGAGACGTTGCAGTCTTGAGCCACTGGTGTAACATTTGTTGTAGCAACCTTTACTGTGTATCTGTTGCCCTGGCGACGTTGTTTACTGTTTAAGCAACGAATTCTGGGCTTCTTGTGAGATAATATGCCACAAACGAACACAAAACAACACAGCCAAATGAAAATCGTTTCGTGAATCACAACATCACACTGCAAGCCTTTCAAAACAGAGAACAAATAAAAATCAGCGATCAAAACAATGCACGTCGATAGCAGCAGAGAAAGTATCGATATTACAGTCCTTTGTTTCACGTATGACAATCTCTGGCGCAAATATAAACATTCGAATTCTAAAGAGCGAAATACACTTACGTATGACAGAAGAATGATGTGCAAAGGTGTGCAGCACTGCATCTTGGTACAGTTAAGACCATATAACGTGCCTCTTAATCTCTCAAATACATATGTTTTTTTATATAAAACTATTCAGGAAGACGTGTGCTACATACTAGGTATATTTTAAAAAAAATAGAATTCTGAGATTTTTGGCGTCCTACCCTCATTAAATTTCGAAATAAGTCTTTCAGTAGGACGTTCTAACACGGGCTTGTAAGCACAACAGTTTACCATGTGATCCCGTCTTCCGTCACCTCTCCCCCCCCCCCCCCCCAAATTTCGTATTGTTTAGAACCAGTGGAAAGAATGACAGGACATGTAATACACTGGCTAGTAGCAGGGTCATTAATACCCAGCGGTTGTGAAATCTCAACATTGTTTCGTCGTACGTCTCTATTCTCCTTGCAACAGAAAATCCCAGATAGCTCTACCAACTTTGTATTGTTTCCAGTTGCCAGCAATTTAAAAAACTACATTAATGTGAATATGGAAAGTTGTAGCATGTAACAGAACGTATCGGTCCGAGAGAAATAATTTCTATAAATCTCTCACAAATCTGTTATAAGAGTGTTGCTGTTAGTATCTACCTGTTAAAAAGTAGTGCCATTGGTATGTTTCGTCAATGATTAATACAGTTTTTAACAGTTTCTAGTTTCATTTTATAAGACGTGCTTATTTCCGTCACACAGCGTCTCACACACAAACTTATCATTAGTCAGCCTTCCCTAGTTGCTACATGCTGTGTTTGCTCTTGCTGCTTAATACACCTACCTCCACACTTGACATTAATATCCCTCGTGACAACAATCACTGCACGGAGGCTAAATACCACCACATATTGAACGCTAAAATAATAAAATACTGAACACGAAAATTTTAATTCAGTGTGCAATGAGGTTTTATAAAACAGTTACATAAAGGCATCAGAACTTTTATACTTTACTGTACCATCTCTTGTTTCATTAATTGTTAGATTCTATGATATGAATAAAAATAAACTGTCGTTCATCTTCAAGATACACCTCTAAAACCAACTCGACTTGTAAATGTCTATGAGGAGGTAAAATAATCGATTTCGTAGATCACATCTACTACTTAAATATTGTGGATCATACATCATTCTAGCAAAACCATATAAATGTTATTCTGTGTGACATGCAGAATAGAAAAGAAAATCCAGTTCTGAAAGTAAAACTTTTCTGATGGTTCAATGACCCGAGTACTCTACGTAAATTTTAGCATACCGTGACTACTTCTTAACTCTATGTATATTATGAATGGAAACCGGACTTCAATTGTGTACCACATGATTTTTTGCGCACTCTTTTGGGAAGGTGCGTATATATTCTTTTCGATCTTCATACTTTTCATTACCTTCCCGAACGAAACACTGATCTTTATTCTTAGTATTTATTATCCTTTTTGTTGGCTACATTTTCAATTAGACAAAAGAATTTTTTTCTGTTTATAACACCTCAAAACTCCTTAGCCTCTAATGAAACGAATAAATGATAGTTCACATGAAAAAAATCTAGAGATAGACATAAAAAGGAAAAATGAAATGCTGTATGGATACGGATATCCGCGGCTTAACATAATACCACTTCAGCAATAACATCTTTTTCACAGTCAATCAGCTAGGTGAAGTAAGCAAAGCACTCGAGTCGTGTTCCTGAGGAGCTGGATTGAAGTGCCTGTAGTTCCAAGCAGATTTATGGTGAAGAACTAAAACATTATGTTTACCTGCGTGACAGTATTTATGTCGATCTCAAGAAAATAATAAAACAGCAGTGTTGCGTGGCAGGTCTTTGGCGGGTTTCCCGAGTTATCTCGCATGACACATCTCCGCATAGGCTATTCAACTCCGACATTAGAAGCCATGGTTTGTGAACGTAAAGCTGTCGCCCTACAGTATTTCACATGTGTTCCATCGGGTTGTGAGGTGTATTTGGTGGTCAGGACATTAAAGTAAGTTCATTTCCATACCTCTCAAATTGCGGCTCATATACTAGCTTAGTGTACGGACGATTATCCCGCTGAAAGATGCCATCGTTGGCGGCAAACACATCAAGCGTAAAGTCTGCTGGTGATCCGCAATAATGTTCTCGTAGTCCACAGCTGCCATGGTGCCTTCGATTACACTATCCCATGGGAGCCGATGTGAATGTCCAATAGAAGCCTTTACTCCCCAGCAGCCATTTGCCTGGACGATGGCGTATTCAGCGACGACCCTCGATCGTGTCTAAGGGAACGTGATTCATCTAACCTGATCCTATCACGTTTATCCCATGCCCATTTCAATTGTGACCGACGTTGTCTTGGGTCAACATGAGAACAAGCAGGGATCATCTGTTATGGATTCTCATGTTCAGCAGTGTGCGGTAAATGATGTGCCTGCACCAGCATTCTACAACGGCGCCTATCCTGTTTTACATAGTGGCCAAACCACCGAACTACACATTCAACATCTTGGAAACGTCTCTAGGTTTCACTGTTCTGCATTCACTTCCTATAGAGGCCCATGACACAGGCACGCTAACTGACGACCAGCTTCGCCGTTTGAGATATGCTGGTTCTGAAGCTCTAGGTCATATCAATCTGCCCTTTGTCAAAGTCTCTTATGGCAACGAAATCCCAATTGGCGACCCATACCATCGCTAGAATGATTCCCCATTCGTCTCTGCTCCACTTAGATACTCTCCATACCGTGTCTTGTGGCCGTAACACTACAATGCGGCATTCAGTGTCGCGCTGCGCAGTTCTCATAATGTTTTCACTCATTTGTTTATTTTTCAACTACTCTCTTGAAACGATAGTTCCGTGGGATTTCCCCCACACATTCACGTACACTCCTCTTCTGCACTCTGGTTATAACGACACTTATGGTGATTTTACTTTGTGACCATCTTCCTTTCTCTTTCTCGCACAGTGACATCAGTTTGGGGGGCACGTTGGGCTCGCCAGTCGTTATGTGGTGGTCTTCCCGTCAATACTGAAACAGAAGAACTCTTTCCGTACGATATGTACTTGAGAAGGAGAGGTTACCTGTTAGCCTTATCTCACACTTGACGAATCGTGGTACACGGCTCATTTGTTAGCCACAATACACTGCTTACATAGAACATTAGCATAATACTCTAAATCAAATCGGCCGCAGGCGATTATCAGCTGTAGACGAGAATCCAGCGGCCACAGTAACCCTCTCATCAGAGTCCAGTTCCGTTGCAGTGACAGTCGTTGAAATAACAGTCGGATCACGGTGCTTGATTACTGAGCGAGGACAACACGCAAATAGTTCTCCAGTGGGCGTTTGGCACATTTAATCCGAGCGGAAGAAGCTGCTTGGTGCCACACGCTGCTGCGTATCGCCGCCAGGTGTAATGGAACTGTATACCAAGAGAAAACCGGAGAAGAAGAAACTATAAAAAGCTGCAATTTGTTCACACGGAAAGTGTTGAAAGTTACATAGGTAAAATAAATTTAAAAAACTGAAGACTTAGCATAAAGTATGGAGAAGAAGGATGTCCATGCAGAGTCGTTTTCTGGAAGACGGGTTAATTAGTGGGGCATGTACTGAGGCATCAGGTTAGCTTAGCACTGTAAATACCATCAAAAGGGATAAAATGGGGACAGATCAATTGTGAAAAATTATCTGGGAATGTTTCCAACATACCGTGTTCCACAGATGCAACGTACTTTATGAAAGATGTGTCAGAAAACACACTAACACCTGCAAGGTGAGTATCTTTATTTTATACGGGAATGCAGACCTTCTCAGCGAATTTTATTGATGAATTCTCCTGTTATCAGACGAGTCGTGGCGTCCTTTTGCCTCGACGTTTTGACGAATTTCTTGCTGTACATACTTTCCAGTGCTGGACCGCCGGCAACTAGTCGATCAGAAAGGCAGACCAGAGACTCAATGTTCCACTCCTAAACACCCCTCTCCAATCTCCTCCTACACCGCCGACACCACTGGCCTAGAAATTTCTAGAGGCACGCGCCTGGGCCAGCAGCTAGGACATTGGCAGAGGAGCATTGGTCCACTGGCTACAAGTACGAATCCAACATGAAACCGGCGCCTCGTCTGAAGATCACCCGTAGGAAACTCGTCGAAACGTTGCAACTGCTCGACACCAGAACTCGACTGATAAACCCTTGAAGATTTCATTAGTATCTTTACCGTGTTACCAGTTTCGATCTACCAGATCGCCATCAGGACACAAAAGAAGAACGTAGAATTTGTGTACAAAGTTAGTAACGAAGAGTCAAGAGAAGGATAATTCCTTCTCGAAGATGTGTATGACGCCTCAGTGTTGTTGTAATATGAGGCTCATGGCGTGAATGTATACATACTATCTAAGTAGACGTTGAATACAGATGTGTAATGAACTTAGCCAGAAGTTGCAAATTTACCGACTTTCAGAGTAGGATGATGATAAGTGCAAGACCAATAGGGCATCGAAGAATTAGAATTTTTGAAGTCGAAAGTGTCTAGTATGTTTATACAGTGTCGCAGAGACAATTTTTCCACACGTGCAAACCGCAGCAATTTTTCGACAAACCGAAGTCGTCCCCGCAGCGGCATACGTGGCTATCGATGGTATGTATTTAGAATTTTGGCGTCAAGAAATCATTTACACGAATATTGTTCAGGACAAATAGACAGCGTAGGCTTCAGCAGCCGGAGACAGAATCCTGGGCCTCCCCATGACGTATATCCACTCAGAGGATTTACACGATGGGCGCTCAGTAAGTAATGCAACACATTTTTTCTCGGACAATTCCAGTTGAAAAAATGCGGAATTCGTTGTGTGACAAGGTGGAATATTCCCACTTCAGTCCCTATAGTTTCATGAAGCTCCGATAGGTGGCGGTGCTATACGTAGCCTTCAGACTGGCGTCTGTAACGGAGGTGTGTTCCAAGCAGAGAGCTATCAATGCATCACCGACATTTATAGGCGCTTGCAGAATGCCTATGGAGACCTGAAAGATAACATTTGCACAGTGAGTCTTGGGGCGACGCATTTGACGTAATCGCAACAAGGTCGAGCAGACCCGGCCGATCGCGCCGGCCGGTGTGGTCGTGCGGTTCTAGGCGCTTCAGTCTGGAACCGCGTGACCGCTACGTCGCACGTTCGAATCCTGCCTCGGGCATGGATGTGTGCGATGTCTTTAGGTTAGGTAGGTTTAATTAGGCGACTGATGACCTCAGAAGTTAAGTTGCATAGTGCTCAGAGTCATTTGAACCATTTTTTGAACCCGCCCGATCTACCGCGCGCCGACCGGCCGCAAGCAGGCTTGTGCGACTGCTGGTTTCTCACCACCTAACAGAAGGCCTTAAAAAGCAACGAAGGGATGTATGTGCGCAACTGCTTGCTCGTTATGTGGCTGATCGTGACAATATTTTTTTCAGACCACGTGATAGGTGATGAAACAGTCGTTCATCACTTCGAACCAGAAACAAAACGGCAATTCACGGAGTGCTGGCACAACCCATCTCCTGCGGAGAAAAAGTTCAAAGCCGCACCGTCAGCCGGTAAAGCCGCGGCTACGGACTTCTGGGACTCTGAAGGGTTGTTCTAGTGGATATGCTCCCTATGGTGCAACGATAAACTCTAAAGTGTACTGTGCTAGCATCAGGAAATTGAAGAAACTACTTCAGCGTGATCGTCGCCACAAAAAACTGTAAACGAACTTCTCCATGCCAACGCAAGGCCTGAAACAAGTCTAGACTTTTCTTCCTCATCCAGCCTACAGCCTGCCTCGCTCATCTTCCGACTTCCATGTGTCTGAATGAAAGATGCACCACGCGGGAAGCAGTACGTGGATGATGCAGAGGTTACTGGTGCAGCAAGACGTTGCCTCCTACGTCGACCGGCAGAATGGTACCATGCGTGCGTACAGGCCCTCCCAGTAAGGTGGCGTAAGGACATCGCATTGAATGTAAATTATATTGTAAAATTATGTTATGCAGCCAAAATATTGGGGAACCATATGACGTACTGGACTTCTGAATAATACCAACGTGGTTTCAGAAAGAATGTGTTACACAAGTCATTGAAAGCCCCTCGTATAAAGAACTTTCTGTTCCCGCATGGTAATCGGGTTGAAGTTCAGTTTCCGCCGTTTGCGGGTGATAGTCCTGTTCCAGACCTTAGTGAATTTAGTTAGTGTGGAAAGTTTACACGTCTACTTTGCCAATGTGCTGGAGGAGGGCAGTCGCCCTTCTTCCACAAATACAGCAATGTTTGTGTAACACAAACTTTGTCTGAAGTCGAAACTGTGTAATTTCTATTTACGCACCTTTACCTCTTAGGCGAAGCATTATCTTTATTGCTAACCTACTGTCCTGCAAACCGGAACCCGGAATTCGATATCAGTTGCAGGTTGCATATCCAACGGCTTCCATGGATAACAAAAATTCGGTTTTCAGTATTTAGTGAGAATGTTAAACGAATCCAAAAGTTTAAAATACTCTCATAATACACTCGTCAAAAAGCATAATAGAATGTTTAACACAATAAGAAGTATTACAGTTAGAAAGCGTATGTTTACATTGAGGCAACGTAGCCGACTGCGCTCAAATACCTGGACTTTATTCATCCAATACTTGGGAATCATAGCGCTCAGCGTCTTCCAACAAACTTCACACATAAATTAAAATCATTGTGGAACTTTTCTCAATGACACCCTCCAAGCCACAGAATGACGAAAAGCAAAATGTTTATTGTTTACTACAGTTTCACTGTTGCATCAGACATGACGTTTTAAATTATCAGTTCTACACTACTGACTCTATTCGCAACAAACTTTGCAGATAGTATCTACATATACCCTGTTTGTTCTGAAATGTTCTGTCATTGTACGACACATAGTTCAGAACATAATGCCGTCATAAACATTCAGCAGCGTGAAAAACTAGCTTTTGATTAAAATGGACTGCATATTACCCACACCATGGTCATCCAATGTTTTATATTGAGAGCGTTTAGAAACTTTCAAGAAACTTTTAGCACCATTTCAAGCCTTTCCTAAACTTTATCTCGCATACATGTTTAATGTCAAATATTTAAACAATTAACTCATTTGTAAAGTAATCAGACGTTTACAGCTGTTTTATACACGTGAGTACGATTCTTTAAAGAGTGGGCAATTTAGTGGTATCTGATAAACGATGTGTTGTGTAAAGACAATGACTACATTCAACCACATGCAAAGTAACCAGGACACAGTTTCCAATCAAGAAGTGCCTTTACTGCGCAGGGTCGGTGCAGGTGCTCCAACTGTAACGTGCGTGCGTGCCTGAAAAACCTAAACTTCGCGGAATATAATTCTGGTCGGATCATCTGTCAATGATGTGACGGTTCGCCAGAAACGACCCATAGCTCATATTCTACATTAAGCTGTAAGCCCCCTATTCCTGTTGGGTCAATTAGGGATGCAAGTCGCCGAAATGCCCTCCATTTGAAAGACATGAACAGGCCAGTGAGGCAGATCAAATTATTATTGTTATTATTATTATTATTATTATTAGTAATAGTATTACTCTGAACAACATATCGCGTAAAAGTATGTATCGATGACCAATTTAAGAGTTACAATTTTTTTGCTTGTACGTTTCAAATCATATGCTATTGGAACCGGCTTCATAACCTCTAGCTGAGACTTCCGTACTCACTCACCCACGAAGCATTCTGTTATAATTGCTCTCTGAAAATCGCTACAATTATACAAACTACAAATTTTTGATGGCGAAGAAGTAGCTTACAATGATGAGCCAAAACATATTGACCACTACATACAGTAAAACTGAATGCTGCCGGGCAAATTTGTGGGGACGTCACGCTTTATGGGACTAATGTTTTGCTTTTTTTCTTCTTTTTCCTTAAAGTAAATACTCTTCTGACAGTTAACAATTTCTCGCTTGCTCCAGCCTCTTTGTCTCAGTGTACCGACATCCTCAATTATTTGTTGGATTTACTCCAATCTCTGTCTTCCCCTACAGCTTTCACCCTCTTCAAGTTCCTCTACTATCGTGTTTTCTCATCCTGTCTCTTTTTCTCATCAGTGTTTTCCATATCTGCCCACCAAGCGACGTGAGTGGTGATTAGCAAACTAAACTCGCATTTGCAGTTCAGGCTTGGGTCCGGTCATCCTGATTTGGCTTTTCCATGATTACCCTAATTCGCTTCAGGTAAATCCCGGCATGGTTTCTGTGAAAAGGCACGGCCGACCTCCTTCCCTATCCTTCCCTAATCCGATGGGACCGATGACCGAGCTGTTTGGTTCACTCCCCCGAATCAACCAGTCAACCAACCATATGTGCCTTTCTTCGCCGATTGTCCGGAGAAGCTCCTCACTTCCTATATTATTTTCAGTGTCCTACTGTAGCATCACATCTCAAACACTTCGATTCACACCTTATTCTGGTTTTGCCACATACATTCTCAGATACTTTTGCATCAAATTAAGGTCTATACGTGATACTATCATACTTCTTCCCTCTTTACTTGTGCTAGTTTGCTTTTTATGTCTGACTTGCTGCGTCCGTCGCGTTTTACGTAGCAGAACACTTTAACATAGTCTTTTGATAGGTTTGTCGCTAATCTGATATTCCCCACCTCTCGTTATTTTTGTCTTTCTTCGGTTTACCGTACTCTTCGAGACATATTCTGTACTCATTAGACCTTCTATTGTTTACGCACCTATTTGACTTGCTGTCTTCGAAATTGTGTGGACGATATTTTTCCGAAAATGTGATAGTATGACGCCAGGTGTTTGACTGAATAGTCGTTTGGTTGTCACTTAACTCAATGATTTTAGGAATTCCGATGGAATGTTAAATGCCGCTTCTGCCTTTTTGAGTTTAGATCTTCCAGACTATTGTGTCTCACTGTTTAGAGACACAAAACGCGTGGGTGTTTTCAGCTCGTTACTAAATGCAAATAAGTAGGAGGTCGAGTTGATAGGAGCTGAAGGAGTCCAGGTTGCAATGATATGCGATACGGCACACTGTTAGAGAGAAGGATTACTATTCAAGAAACACAGTACAATGAAATTACTTATCTTCAGTAGTTTGTAGGACTGCAGCTGCGGCTATGAACTGACAACCTCGTAACATGGAATACCAGGAACAAATACAACGTATTCTCAGGGACTAAGCCTGATGGGCCTTCCTCAGAGAATCGATGCTGAGGGCCGATTATGAAAGTGCGTCGGCCTAGGCTGAAGTCTAGCTAAGAAGTGAACGAAGTACACTCCAGTTCCGTCGAGCTGCACAGCCCGCTAGAGTGCGCTGTGCTCGGTAGACGACGGGCTGCCAGCCTTGTGTTGGCGCGGCGTTGTAGTAGAGTCTGTGACAATGATACTACAAGGACCTCTTTTAAATTCTGACCCCAATACTTGATACCCTCTCTCTTACAAATACACTCCAATTTCGTCTCACCCTGAAACTTTGTCCGCTCTTTCACCATACACCACGCGAATTTAAGTCGTGATTCTATCTCGGAAACGGTGAAGCCGATCTGTTGTCTGTGTGCTGCAGTCAGTATGTATGGTACGTGGTTAGGCGACAGTGAATTCACGGGTAGGGAATCAGGTGTTAGTGGTCCACCCCTCATCTAGAACTTGGGAGATCAGAGGCTTGTCGACTCTATAAAGCATGGTATGAGGCTGTCTGGAGCAGATCTTACGGCCGAGGGTGTGCCGGCGCATGCACCGTGTTTCTGAGCACACTGTTCAGCGCACATTGTTGAACGTGGGGCGCTGCAGCAAGCGTCTGCCAAGTTGATCCCACGATATTGTCTTTTACGACTGCAGTGGATACGTGATCATCGAAATGGACCGTGGATAGATGAAAACGTGTCGCTTGGGCGGTTGAACCAGATTTATTGTTACTCCAGGTCGATGGTTCTGTCCAGATATGCTACCATTCAGGTGAACAGCTGCTCGAAGCAGGCAACTTGCCGCTAACAGTGACCGATGGAGGCAATGTTATGCTACGGCAGGTATTCACCTGGGTTTCGATGGGGCCTGTGGTACTGGTCGAAAGTACACTGACGGCTGTGGGTTACGTGAAACTGCGGACGACGTTCATCCCTTGAGGCTTGATGTCTTCCCCAGTGGCGATGGCTTCCATCAGGATAACTCTCAGTGCCACAGGATCAGAATCGTGCTAGAATGGTTTGAGGAATATGATACTGGTATGAGGGTGATACTCTGGCTACCGGTTTCGTTTGATCTGAGCCAGCTTGAACAGATCAGGGACGCTATCAGATACCACTTCCGCGCGCATCCCGTAACTTAAGGAACTACGCGAGTTGTGCGTCCTATGTGCTGTTGAACACGTAGACATAAAATGCGTCGGCTCCAGTCTTTAAATTTCCAGACACAAGTCGAAATAGTTGGAGTAGGAACGAAGTCTGACAGTTTTATTTTAATATTTTGCCTAACAGTTCCACAGATGCAGCGGCGTTTGTCTCACTATCCAAACAGTACAGAATCCTGTGCTAATAATTGCTTCATCTTGGTGGCGTGCTTCATCTGCAGATTCACACTGTACCACACGCCAACAGTCCATCTGGGGTGAAGTAGGTTATCATACAGGCGGCCGGCGCGGTGTAGCAGCCCAGCCGCTGAGCGCGAGTGCCCGCAACGTGGTAGCGGCGCAGTCAGTGGCAGGCTGCTGTTGGTTGCAGCAGCGGCGGCGGTGGCAGGGCAGAGTAGACGGTCCACGCGCACGCTCCAGCGCCCCCTCGTCGCGGTTAATTTAGTGCTGCCGCGCCAGCGGCCGGCCTCCGCATGGCTGCTCGCGCCAGGCTCTCAAAGCTAATTACGCACCGGCAGATGGCTTTATACAATCTACTGGCCGCGAGTACCGCACAAGTGCGTGCGAGGCTACCATCCTGACGCACATTACCCAGTTCTACGAGGTACGGCGAGGAGACATCCCGTCACTGCAGTTCCTCTACATATGACCTTTGGGAGCTCCCCGAAGCTTAAGTGTTGTCATCTGCGATATATAGTGCCAGTCGTCTGCTAAATAACTTACGGGAAAACAAACTGTCAGCTTTCCTGATACTGTGGTAGTTTCTCTCCCTACCTCTTTGAAAGATTGAGAGGTGTAGCGACTGCTTCCTGATCGTTGAGTTATACAGTGAAGGTTCTCTGTGTGAGCGTATTGATGACATTTTATTTAAAGTAACCTCATCTCAGTATCTCTTGCACCTCAATATACTATGCAGTTAGTAAATTTATAAAAACGGCGAGCAGCTGAGTGCATTCATATCTGCTACAGTTTGCATATTCTTCGTACTTTTTGCCCAGCTTGTCTGCATATCGTCCGACTCCGATGCACTTGTGCAAGGTCCGTTACGTTTTTCTACTTCTGTAAGTTCCGCACCCAGGCTGCCAACGTCTCAGTGCCATATTCCAATGTAGCTACTCTCTCCATTCTCTGTTAGAATAATCAAATGATGTCTGTTTGTGTGTGTGTGTGTGTGTGTGTGTGTGTGTGTGTGTGTGTGTGTGCGTGCAGCTTCGAATTATTCTATGTGCATAACCGTTGGAGTTAGAGTAGTCTGTTACTACGACAGTATGACCAACTTTAGCAGATGCTTGATGGGTGGGAAAGAGGTTTCTGTTTGCATTAGTCCAACCTTTTAGTGAAGGTTGGCCCAATACAGCATGCAAATAAAAACCTTTGTCGTACGCAGCAGGCCTGACGTATTGTGCCAGCCTACACGAAAGGTTTGACCAAGGCAAACGGCAACCTCTTTCCGACACACCAAGCATCGACTAAAATTCCGTGAGAGAAAGGAAAAGACAGGTACGGTGGAATACGGTAGTGAGAAGTTGTAAACATGAGTGTAGGACGCAGAGAATTAGCGAAACATAACGGACCTCACATAAGTTCATCTGAGGCATATCATCTGCAGAGAAGTTTAGCATAAAATATGTGGCTGATATGAACGCACTCAGATGCTCATCCTTAAAATTTCATGAAGAGGCTCACATACAGATAATTCAATAGGACGTCGCCTTTATTTTTGTCTCACCAAATAACTTTTCGTAGAGAAGCAAAGTAAACAAAAATGGCCGGCCGGAGTGACCGAGTGGTTGTAGGTGCTTCAGTCTGGAACCGCGCGACCGCTACGGTAGCAGGTTCGAATCCTGCCTTGGGCATGGATGTGTGTGATGTCCTTAGGTTAGTTAAGTCCCACAGTGCTCAGAGCCATTTTGAACCATTTAAACAAAAATGTATCAAGCAAATGTTGTTCAGGTACCAGGGGACCATTAACCAACATGACTGACTTTCTTGTATCTTTGTTCGATTCTAAGATATGAACAGCAGTACGTCTTTCTCAAACAGCATACCGTACTTCTGTAATTCTGTAATCCACTCCCTCTTCTTATGACCTCCTCAAAAACCTATCAGCGTGTACCACTCGCGTAAACATGACGCCATGTAAACCGTTACACAGAATTCACTTTGGTACTCCAGTAGTGGCACTTATTGCATGTATCTGGACCAACATAACTCGTCCACGTTCTGGAGGTGCCAGGAGACAAATGGAAACACAACGAAAATGCTCTTTGGTAATTGAGTCACCCATTTTCAATCGAAGATCTTCGTGAGTACAATGTGCAAATGGTTCAAATGGCTCTGAGCACTATGGGACTTAACATCTATGGTCAGCAGTCCCCTAGAACTTTGAACTACTTAAACCTAACTAACCTAAGGACATCACACAACACCCAGCCATCACGAGGCAGAGAAAATCCCTGGCCCCGCTGGGAATCGAACCCGGGAACCCGGGCGTGGGAAACGAGAACGCTACCGCACGACCACGAGATGCGGGCTACAATGTACAACTAAGATGAGAAGGTACTCATAAAAAGAGAATTTATTGCAATAATGTTTTCATATTTGCAATCATGAAAGAAGGTTGTATACATGGAAGAACCCTGGAGATACTAAAAGGTATCAGATAGATTATATAATGGTAAGACAGAGATTTAGGAACCAGGTTTTAAATTGTAAGACATTTCCAGGGGCAGATGTGGACTCTGACCACAATCTACTGGTTATGACCTGTAGATTAAAACTGAAGAAACTGCAAAAAGGTGGGAATTTAAGGAGATGGGACCTGGATAAACTAATAGAACCGGAGGTTGTACAGAGATTCAGGGAGAGCATAAGGGAGCAATTGACAGGAATGGGGGAAAGAAATACAGTAGAAGAAGAATGGGTAGCGTTGAGGGATGAAGTAGTGAAGGCAGCAGAGGATCAAGTAGGTAAAAAGACGAGGGCTAGTAGAAATCCTTGGGTAACAGAAGAAATATTGAATTTAATTGATGAAAGGAGAAAATATAAAAATGCAGTAAGTGAAACAGGCAAAAAGGAATACAAACGTCTCAAAAATGAGATCGACAGGAAGTGCAAAATGGCTAAGCAGGGATGGCTAGAGGACAAATGTAAGGATGTAGAGGCCTATCTCACTAGGGGTAAGATAGATACCGCCTACAGGAAAATTAAAGAGACCTTTGGAGATAAGAGAACGACTTGTATGAATATCAAGAGCTCAGATGGAAACCCAGTTCTAAGCAAAGAAGGGAAGGCAGAAAGGTGGAAGGAGTATATAGAGGGTCTATACAAGGGCGATGTACTTGAGGACAATATTATGGAAATGGAAGAGGATGTAGATGATGATGAAATGGGAGATATGATACTGCGTGAAGAGTTTGACAGAGCACTGAAAGACCTGAGTCGAAACAAGGCCCCCGGAGTAGACAATATTCCATTGGAACTACTGACGGCCGTGGGAGAGCCATTCCTGACAAAACTCTACCATCTGGTGAGCAAGATGTATGAAACAGGCGAAATACCCTCGGACTTCAAGAAGAATATAATAATTCCAATCCCAAAGAAAGCAGGTGTTGACAGATGTGAAAATTACCGAACTATCAGCTTAATAAGTCACAGCTGCAAAATACTAACACGAATTCTTTACAGACGAATGGAAAAACTGGTAGAGGCCAACCTCGGGGAAGATCAGTTTGGATTCCGTAGAAACACTGGAACACGTGAGGCAATACTGACCTTACGACTTATCTTAGAAGAAAGATTAAGGAAAGGCAAACCTACGTTTCTAGCATTTGTAGACTTAGAGAAAGCTTTTGACAATGTTGACTGGAATACTCTCTTTCAAATTCTAAAGGTGGCAGGGGTAAAATACCGGGAGCGAAAGGCTATTTACAATTTGTACAGAAACCAGATGGCAGTTATAAGAGTCGAGGGACATGAAAGGGAAGCAGTGGTTGGGAAGGGAGTAAGACAGGGTTGTAGCCTCTCCCCGATGCTGTTCAATCTGTATATTGAGCAAGCAGTAAAGGAAACAAAAGAAAAATTCGGAGTAGGTATTAAAATTCATGGAGAAGAAATAAAAACTTTGAGGTTCGCCGATGACATTGTAATTCTGTCAGAGACAGCAAAGGACTTGGAAGAGCAGTTGAATGGAATGCACAGTGTCTTGAAAGGAGGATATAAGATGAACATCAACAAAAGCAAAACAAGGATAATGGAATGTAGTCTAATTAAGTCGGGTGATGCTGAGGGAATTAGATTAGGAAATGAGGCACTTAAAGTAGTAAAGGAGTTTTGCTATTTGGGGAGCAAAATAACTGATGATGGTCGAAGTAGAGAGGATATAAAATGTAGGCTGGCAATGGCAAGGAAAGCGTTTCTGAAGAAGAGAAATTTGTTAACATCCAGTATTGATTTAAGTGTCAGGAAGTCATTTCTGAAAGTATTCGTATGGAGTGTAGCCATGTATGGAAGTGAAACATGGACAATAAATAGTTTGGATAAGAAGAGAATAGAAGCTTTCGAAATGTGGTGCTACAGAAGAATGTTGAAGATTAGATGGGTAGATCACGTAACTAATGAGGAAGTATTGAATAGGATTGGGGAGAAGAAAACTTTGTGGCACAACTTGACCAGAAGAAGGGATCGGTTGGTAGGACATGTTCTGAGGCATCAAGGGATCACCAATTTAGTATTGGAGGGCAGCGTGGAGGGTAAAAATCGTAGAGGGAGACCAAGAGATGAATACACTAAGCAGATTCAGAAGGATGTAGGTTGCAGTAGGTACTGGGAGATGAAAAAGCTTGCACAGGATAGAGTAGCATGGAGAGCTGCATCAAACCAGTCTCAGGACTGAAGACCACAACAACAACATTTGCAATAAGGGTACACGCAGGGTAGCCACGAAAACTCAGCTAGATCCATTAACAAATGTCTTTCTTCTGCGTAAGTCGACAAGCGCTGTAATCTTCATGAAGATATTTTCCTGCGTGAGGCTCTTATCTGCTTATACTAATAATAAATGTGTAAAACTGCCTTGTGTGTGTGTTTAGACACACTTCTCCAAAAGTACTACACAAACTTTCATCGGGTCTTCACAGGTAATTTCAGAATAGTTTAGGGCATTTGTTTCATCAGAATCTGATCACGAAAAAAAGATATATCGTAGTTGAAAATTTTATCCATTCTTATATTATACATATGAAAATAACTCTGTCTGTTACACTTCACGTCTAACCCCGGGAACCGAACTGGATGAAATTTGGTATAGATTTAGCTTAAACCCTCAGGACGAGCATAGGCTGGTTTATGAAGTATGTCGTACACGATACTTATTGTTTTCAAGAATATTAAGCGAATCACGGAAAAATATTTACTCTTTGAAAAAGCTATTTATTCTTTGACTTTTGATTTTTATTATATTTCTGAAAATGCTCCTATTGGTTGACATGTGCTACGTGATATGATTCAAAGTAATGAATGCAATGCTTTTATGAGGTATAATCATCAATGTGCTTAATACATACCTTTATATTGTTTTTTATATAATGTACACGTTGTATAAAGTATAGCTATTTCAAGAGCGTCATGCACTGATACGAGCTGCAGGCCACGGGCGTCTTTATGCACTGCTTGGCATCGTGCGTTGGGACAGCTCGGGAGGGGGGAGAGCGGGACGCACGTCACGTACTAAGCTTATCCGAACAGCGCACATGGAGAGCACTGATGTTGTTGCACGTACGGTATCTTAGTTACTCACCATCAGCCATCGTAACAAATCTACTGATATGCAGGCGACAGTAACAGCCAGTTTTAACTAAATACTTCATTTCATTTATTAGTGATCGTTTACCCACTTGAGACGGAAGTTTTCGAATGTACATACGGAGTACATCATTGTACAAAGATGAATCACAGACAAAGGTGAAACCGGAAAAGAAGAGAATCAAACAACTTGAAACCTCGTGTTGCAGAAAGATGCTGATAATTGAACTGACTGCTGACAACTGGACAGGTTAGCCGCAGAACTGTCAGAATCGAAATACACGTAAAACGCTGAGAAGTGCTATGTTGATAGGAGGTGGATTAAGACATCAAAGAATAACTTCCATATGTCTATAGTAAGTCGTTGTAGGCAAAGACAGAGATTCTATTATATCCATGAAACAACAGCGGTAATCTAATAGATCTCAATGAATGGCTACATACAAATGACGAATCTTCAACCGCCTACATGCGTATTCCGTATGGATCATGGAGATTAAATTAGTACACGCAGAGGAATTTAAACATTCGTTCTTCCCGCCTTCCATACGTGACTGCAAAGGGAAGACGCACACTCTGCCATGTTCACCACAATGGTTTGCAGAGTGTAGATGTCGATAAGAGCCCTTGTCTGACACGAAAACGTACCCACAGAAGATGACACTACGCTGAACAGTTTCAAGCCAGAGGTCCGAAAAGTAGTGAAAACATTATTTCCAAGAACAGGAAGAATAATATTTCTCAGAGATTTGTGATAAGTTGACGCTGTAATAAAATCCTACCGCTGTACTTAGGAAACTTTGAAAGAGCTACAGGAGACAACAGAAGCTAATACCAACGTCATGCTATTCAGAGGTTGCCAATGACATTGGCCACATTTGGGCATTGAAATGAATTAATAGCCCCAGGAGAAAATTTGGCCTTACTGGGACTCACACGCGGATCTCCCACGTAACGCGAGCGATTGCCCTTAACCCCTCGGCTACCCGAGCACGCTTCCCATCAGACCCAATTTCCGAACCTGTTGCACACTGGTAGCGTAGCGCCACCTAGCCATGAAGTCCTCATTCGCCAGTGCTGATTCCTGTGAGACGTTAGGTTTGGTGTGCGTCATCACTGGAAGAACAGACACCACATATACACTATGTGATCAAAAGTATCTGGCCACCAGGCTGAAAATGACTTACAGTGTCATGGCGCCCTCCATCGGTAATGCTGGAATTCAATATGGTGTTGGCCCACCCTCAGCCATGATGATGCTTCCACTTTCTCAGGCATACGTTCAATCAGGCACTGGAAGGTTTCTTGGGGAATGGCAGCCCATTCTTCACGGAGTGCTGTACTGAGGAGAAGTATCGAAGTCGGTTGGTGAGGCCTGGCACGAAGTCGGCGTTCCAAAACATCCCAAAGGTGTTCTATAGGGTTTAGGTCAGGACTCTGTCCAGGCCAGTCCATTACAGAGATGTTAGTGTCATGTAACCACTCCGCCACAGGTGCTCGATTGTGTTGAAAGAAGCAATCCCCACCCCCGTATTGCTCTACGACCGTGGGAAGCAAGAATATGCTTAAAACATCAGTGTAGGCCTGTGCTGTGTTAGTGCCATGTGCAACAACAAGGTGTGCATGTCCCCTCCAGGAAAAACACGACCACACGATAACACCACAGCCTCCGAATTTTACTGTTGGCACTACACATGCTGGCAGGTGACGTTCATCGGGCATCCGCCATACCCACACCCTTGCCATCGGATCACCATATTGTGTACCTTTATTCGTCACCTAACGTTTTCCACAACTCAGTCGTCCAATTTTACGCTCCTTACACCAAGTAAGGCGTTGTCTGGCATTTACCGGCGTGATAAGTGACTAATGAGCACCTGCTCGACCATGAAATCCAGGTTTTCTCACCTCCCGCCTAACTGTCATAGTACGTCCAGTGGATCCTTATCCAGTTAGGAATTCCTGTGTGATAGTCTGGTCTGATATCCGCCTATTACACATTACGACCCTCTTCAACTGTCGGCGGTCTCTGTCAGTCATTGATGACGTCGGCGTGTACGCTTTTGTGCTGAAAGAGTCCCTTCAAGTTTCCACTTTGCTGTCACATCGGAAACAGTCGACCTAGGGATGTTTAGGAGTGAGGAAATCTGGCGTACAGACGTGTGACGCAAGTGACACCCAGTCACCTGACCATGTTCAAAGTTCCGTGGAGCGTCCCATTCGGCTCTCTCACGATGTCTAATAACTACTGAGGTCGCAGATATGGAGTACCTAGCAGTAGGTGGCAGCACAATGCACCTAATATGAAAAACGTATGTTTCTGGGTTGGCCGGGTACTTTTGATCACATAGTATATATAAAGGGTGCAAAGGATGAAAGTGCAGACATTGTTATATGTGATACCTTGATATGTACACGCTTAAGTGTGTTGGTTGTTTTTGTCTCTGCGTCAAACAGTTATCCTGCAAACACACCACATAATTTACTACCGGACGTTTGCCACACGGTCATGACTGAACCACTAACTGCATTTAGCCTGCAATATAGACTAATCGTTTTCGTTCCACTCTTCCAACACTGCTCCCCTGGGGAAAATAAGCATAATGGCTTGCTCTAGCCCCATTCGCCTAGAACTACGGAGAAACCTAAAAAGTACAACTCCTAATATAATTACTAGTCTAGAAATGAAGTAAATACTGATGTAGTTCAGTACACTGTCCTCACTCACCAACAACAATATCTGCACTTATACCCGTTACTCCTTGTATATCAAATGCCATTCTGGCTTTTCTTTTTAATTTTAGGTACTCGCAAATTAGTTAGTCACATGTTCAACAGACCTTTTGATCGATTCTGTTATCGAAATGCAGTTCAACGAGTCATATTACAGATAGACATGATACACGATTAGTGTCACTAATAATATCTTTTTTCTTTTTTTTTACAGGCTACTAATTTTTAAACAGCAACTGGTCCGTGGAATAGGAGTTGTCCAGGAGAAATGACTTTATCTTACATTTAAAAATTCCTTTGCTACCTGCTAGACTACGCGTATAGATACTAGCACTGTTCAGATTTGGAATAACATGTCGCTTCCTTTTTCGCCAGAAAACCTGAGGGAAGAGGGTTGATGGGTTCTGTATTGCTGCTGCGGAATGTAGGGGACTATAGGGAGGATGTGGCTAAAATCGTTAACATGAAATTTAACTGAACCCACCAATTTAATTAGATGTGGTAAAGGTCTAATCATATTCATTCCTGGCCTCCATTACTTACTAAGAGATTCGCTCTTCACGTTCTACATCTACATCTTCATGACTACTCTGCAATTCACATTTAAGTGCTTGGCAGAGGGTTCATCGAACCACAATCATACTATCTCTCTACCATTGCACTCCCGAACAGCGCGCAGGAAAAACGAACACCTAAACCCTTCTGTTAGAGCTCTGATTTCTCTTATTTTGTTTTGATTATCATTCCTACCTATGTAGGTCGGGCTAAATAAAATATTTTCGCATTCGGAAGAGAGAGTTGGTGACTGAAATTTCGTAAATAGATCTCGCCGCGACGAAAAACGTCTTTGCTTTAATGACTTCCATCCAAACTCCCGTAACGTATCTGCCACACCCTCTCTCCTGTTACGCGATAATACAAAACGAGCTGCCCTTTTTTGCACCCTTTCGATGTCCTCCGTCGATCCCACCTGGTAAGGATCCCACACCGCGCAGCAATATTCTAACAGAGGACGAACGAGTGTAGTGTAATCTGTCTCTTTAGTGGACTTGTTGCATCTTCTAAGTGTCCTGCCAATGAAACGCAACCTTTGGCTCGCCTTCCCCACAATATTATCTATGTGGTCTTTCCAACTGAAGTTGTTCGAAATTTCAACACCCAGGTACTTAGTTGATTTGACAGCCTTGAGAATTGTACTATTTATAGAGTAATCGAATTCCAACGGATTTCTTTTGGAACTCATGTGGATCACCTCACACTTCTCGTTATTTACGTCAACTGCCACCTGCCACACCATACATCAATCTTTTCTAAATCGCTTTGCAACTGATACTGGTCTTCGGATGACCTTACTAGACGGTAAATTACAGCATCATCGGCGAACAACCTAAGAGAACTGCTCAGATTGTCACCAAGGTCATTTATATAGATCAGGAACAGCAGAGGTCCCAGAACGCTTCCCTGGGGAACACCTGATAACACTTCAGCTTTACTAGATGATTTGCCGTCTATTACTACGAACTGCGACATTCCTGACAGGAAATCACGAATCCAGTCGCACAACTGAGACGATACCCCATAGGCCCGCAGCTTGATTAGAAGTCGCTTGTGAGGAACGGTGTCAAGGCTTTCCGGAAATCCAGAAATACGGAATCAACCTGACATCCCCTGTCGATAGCGGCCATTACTTCGTGCGAATAAAGAGCTAGCTGCGTTGCACAAGAACGATGTTTTCTGAAACCATGCTGATTACGTATCAATAGATCGTTCCCCTCGAGATGATTCATTATGTTTGAATACAGTATATGCTCCAAAACCCCACTGCAAACCGACGTCAATGATATAGGTCTGTTGTTCGATGGATTACTCCTACTACCCTTCTTAAACACTGGTGCGACCTGCGCAATTTTACAATCTGTAGGTACAGACCTATCGGTGAGCGAGCGGCTGTATATGATTGCTAAGTACAGAGCTATTGTATCAGCGTAATCTGAAAGGAACCTAATCGGTATACAATCTGGACCTGAAGACTTGCCCGTTCAAGCGCTTTCATTTGACAATAAAAGTTGTCTTTTCTAAGGCAGCTGACAAGCGCTTGACGTTCACTTTTAGAGTCAGTGTCGGTTGTAGGCAAAACTTTATGCAAGATTTTCCTGGTCCCGCTCGTGCAAATGCGTTTACTAGAGGGGAAGTTTGTGGATGCGCCCACGTCGGAAATACAGGGGCTGGACGATTACACAACACGTTACCGCGCCTAATACGGTGTACTAAACCAGTTGGCACTCAAAACAGCTTCCAGTCATCTCGGAATGGATAAACACAACCCCTGTTTGGTTTCCATGGGACTCTGGCGATCATCCTGCGAAATAGTGCCGAGTTCAGGTAACGATGATAGAGTTGGGCAACTATCACGCTCTGTTGTCATCAAAGTGGACCATAAGGGCTCAATAATACTGAGATCTGGTGACTGTGGTGAAGACGCTACAATTGGGGAAATGTGACAATTCTTGGTCGAGTTCAGGAAATCGGATGTGGATGGTGCGAGTTATGTGAACAGCGGCTTTGTCGTCTTGAAACATACATTCGCCATTTGGTAGCAACAACTGTAACATGGGATGGACCTGCTTTTTCAAAATAGTCACACAGTCCTTGGCATTAATGCTGCCTCGCAGAGCATTCATGAGGCCCAAGCAATACCGCAGTACAGCTGCCAAGATCACCGCCGGGCACCGGCACGCTTCACTCTTGGGAAGTAAACTTGGCCAAAAGTTGTTAACAGTGCGAAACAAGACTCATCCGATCAAATGAAGTTCTTCCATTGCTCCAGAGACCAGGGTTTGTGGCTTTGGTACCACATTTTCCTGTTACGGGCATTTGTTTCACTGACGCCTGTGTTTGGCATTCTAGCTGACCCTGCAGTTTCTTGCATCTGGAGTTCCACTCCTGTTGTTTTAGTCCTGACAGGATCGGCGAATGCGACATTCAGTTGTGCAGTGACGTTTGTAGCTGTCGTTCTTTTATTTTTTGTCAAAATCGTCTTCAGTAACCGCCTCTTACTGTCACTCATCACACATCTACGTTCGCATTGTGATGTAGTGGATGATGATTTTCCACATCCCTGTATGCAGTACAAGTCTTCGAGACGATGACTTTTGAATCACCAAATACTTCGGTCCTCTTGGTTAAGGAAGCGCGCACGATACCAGCACCATCAATTTGTCCACTTTCAGTTTCACCTAGCTCCGACATACGTAATGCACCCACAACTACACGCAACGCTTTTGTGGCTACTACTGACGCTTGCAACGTATTGAGGACATTGCACAGGTACTGTTCGTGGTCAAACATAACGGCGCAACCTCCAGGTTTCGCTAGCATCTAAATTTATGTTCAAGCAAGCATTTCTCTTCGCGATTCCATATTTTCGTCCAACCATTGCAGTTTCCAGTTACTTTAGGTTTAACGTAACCACAAACGCCGGAACGAAGTTGCAGAACATAAGAGCAGAGAAGGCGGTGAGGAAGCGGCGGCCAATGGTGCGCGGAATTAGTCCTCGCCGCGCCAAGAGCGACATCTGAAAGAAGGAACTATAAGCGAGGCTCCTGTTAGCCTCGGGCGCGCAGATCGGCACCGAACCGCGGACGTTAGTTATCAGTGACCTGTGTCAACTTGCCTGAACGGTTCACAAACCAAGGACTCTAAATTATGTCGTTTGTCGCCCCTCGTTTACTATTTGTAAATCTCCGAAGTTAATTATTGCCAATTGCTTTATAGAAATAAAAGTACTAACGTTATTTGATTGAATTGTTGTACAGCATTCCGAGAACTCTGCATCCCGTAAGCACCTATTAGCGACGAGTGGGCAAGACCCCACACTTTATTCAGTATACAACGACAGGCTGTTGCTTCCTTCGTGTGGTACATTGCATAGCAATTAATCACACGGTATATTAATTAGTCTACACTACGGATGAACGACCAGCCAACACGAAATAAAAGCTGCTCATAACAAGAGAAGACCTAAATCTCTGGACGCCTTAGGCCATCCCACATAAAGTCGAAAGGGTGCACACATACATGCAGACACATGTACGCACGTTACACTGTAATTACAGCTATCACTTAAAGTAACGCGATATTGATGATATGATACTGCAGTGATGCGAATGTTTGTAACAGTTTCTTAACAGCCTAAAATGTTGTCGAACGCAACAGTTCCTGCCTGTGTAGCTGACAACAACGTTATACCTTGCTTACTCCTTGCGTATTGTCAACCGCGTAGTTAAGAGCCACGAAGGGCCCTATCCGGTGGAGCCTAACTCACGAAAGGCTCTCTTGAGTCCGATCCTGCTTCAACAGAACTACATTCCAAACTTTATTTCCTTGTTGATGCAGACAACAAGTAAAGTTCAGGAGCGAAATCTTTAAGCACTTTATAATAAAGACAAATGTAAGAACGATGACGGGTTACCTCAAGTCCTCTTCAAGTAGGCAAATAAATTGTAAGAATTTCGGATTTTGAGAAGAATATCAAGTTTCTCTAAAGTAACTAGAAAGTAGAGTACAATGAATTGAAGTACACAGCCTGGTATCCTTAAATGGCGATTTTTATGATATTTGAACTCTAGCAGACGTAGAAATAGAAGACAGTAGATCTCATTTAAGAATCACTGGAAAGAAAACCAAATTTTACTGAAAAAAAATTGTTGAATATTTGGTGCTTAAAAAATATTAAAAATGTCAAGTAACTATGAGCGAAAATTCAGCAAAAAGGATTAGAAACACTGTCACTAATAATAATACGAATAGAAAATCATATCGAACATCTCACAATATTTGATATACGACAGTGTATACCCAGAAACACGAAAATAAGGCTTTCCAACATGATAGCGAAGCCATATAGCTTATAAGCAAGTGACTGGCTATATCCAAATTATAAATTCCATAGAGTAAAAGTGTTGGAAAAATTGTTACGAAAGTTTAGAGTCCAATTAGAAGCACCAAAGAATCGAAATTATGAGGTAATAACGATTACGTCAAAATACAGAAAATAACAAAACCATCCAGAAGCAGTTGACAGATATTTTTTGGGAATCTATGCAGAATGAATAACAATGGGCAATCAAAATAGATCCTCATCTCCCTCTTGTATAGGAGACTGATAATCTGGACCTACTAACTTAAAAATGGATTTAGAGATGCAAACAATAGAAGGAAAAGTAGAAAAAGGAAAATTTATTTCTGTAAGGAAGGTGTTAAGATCAGAAGAGTTTAATTACAGGAATAGAGAGAGAATATGTGTGAAGCCTGAGGATAGAAAAAATATAATGGGAAGACGGAAGACTATTGGAGAATAACAGAACTACAAATTAAACGGATTTAAATTTAGACCTGTTCCCTAGCTAGCCATAATGGAAAGAAAAACGCATTACCTCCCCGAACCAATTTAAAAGATAAATCGTAAATTTCAAAATTTGTATCCAAATGTCCTCTCGCCATATTAAAAAAAAAAAAAAAAAAAAAAAAAAAAAAAAAAAAAAAAAAAAAAACATGGAAATCGTTGTACTGCAAAGTGCGCACGAGCTATATAAAAGCCTTTACGATGTAATAGAAACGTTACATGGGAAACTTGTGTTTATAGCGGAATTGACTTGAAACTCTGCTGCAATTATCTGAGGAGGACTAAACGAAAATCCAAAACTCATACTTAAGTAAAATGTGGAAGAGAGAATTTACTTGAACAGGAAAACAAGATATTTAAATGAGATGGTGTAATCACATTCAGCAAATATCCCACATTGATGAGAAGAAATTCGCTTCTCAAGTGCTTTGTAATGCAGTAGCTGATGTAATCTGGAGTATAATTTGTTGAATATAACGTTTTTTGAAAAAAGTAGAATACAAATAAAGTGTCAGGAATACACACCGCGAAGGGGAATGGAAACGAATGAAAGCATGCGCTCTTACATGTGTGTGTGTGTCCGACGCTCACGAGCGATGCTTAAGCTGACGCCGGGCTCTGAGTGCATCTGGAGAGGCGCCAGGCCGTCGCACAAGTGAGACTTCGAGAGATCTGACGTCAGTAAAAACACTGCGGCCATATTTGCAAAGCTCTAGATCTCTGCACGAGTCGTAAAGAGGGAGAGCGAGTTGACTGTCTCCCCCTCGAGTACCAGAAATAAAATGGCGCCGTGATACGCACACTCTTCTCCGCCAGAAGCTTCGCTTTTTATTCCACCGCGGGCATCGTGCTCCATAATTTGTTCCACTCAAACAACGGCATTCAGCTATGGCGACTTCTAGGATAAACGGAATTCCTTATCTTCCGACATAATCTGGATGAAAAGATCAAAAGCATTCTATGTAGCCTCGTATATCGTTAAATAGAACTACGACGAGAATAATATTTACTTAATTTTAACAAATGCTGTCGTTGTTTCTTCCGGTATTGTGTCACTTTCGTAAAAGAAAGAACAAACGCCTTCAGTCACAACTGTGCTTTTATTTCAAAGCACGATGCATTTAGAGCCCTGAGGATCATCTTCAAGTGCTTCCACAGCCTACACTGATTTTTTTTCAGTTTTAGGTTAAAACTTGTCCTGGTAAGATTGCAATGAAATATTACAAAGTGACGCACTGTGAATTTAAGTTTACAAAACTAAGACAGATCGAAAAATGGCCTCTGCCTGCAGTAGTGGATACATCGTTTTGAACCACAGTACGAACGAAAATTTTTATGTACGTACATACGATTTCCATTCTACAACACATTTGTAAACATAAGTCAAAACAAGTCAATGAATTTCCATCATGAAGACGCTGCATTTCTACTTATATACTGGTGATATTATTGCAAAGAAGATACAACGATATTACATTGTTAGATGTGCAGGATGTTGCATAGGCCAAACAGGATGAACTTTCCACACACATTACAAAGAACACACTGATGCTTTTAAACTTCACCAGTTATACAAATACTCGATAGCAAACCACATGTACATTAGTAGATATGGACTGACATCCACAACAGCCTAACTGTGCTGCACACAGTAAATTTTGGTATAAAACTTGATCTACCAGAACAATTAGAAACAATGCTAAATAAAGAAAAATCTTCTGGACACATGTCGAATGAACAAACATAGTTTAGCAGCGAGAGTGTATTCAGTACCTAGTTTTAAAAGTTCATTTCTTCCTAAAGAAACGAATAATTTCATAGTGTAATCATCTGAAAACATTCAGCCACATTTGACATACTCATAAGTATTTGTATTGTTGATATCCTGTACAACGTAATAGTGTAATAGTTCTGTATCGTCTCTGAAATAACTCATACGCACCTACAGAAACGAAGGGAGTTTGCGTTGCCAATTTTTTGCATTGTTTTGGCTTGTGATTAGAAATGTGCTGTAGAATGGAAAACATGTTTTTTCATATTATGCTTCAAAACCATGTATTTGCTGCTGGAAACAAAGGCTATTTATCGGTTTGTCTTAGTTTGTAAAATTATTTTCACAATGTGTCATATTCTGTTATAGTATTGTCATCTTATCAGGTTCAGAATTAACCTAAACCTGAAAAAAGTTGATGTAGATTCCTAAAGTACCTGAAGATGAACACCCTCAGCTCCCCCAGAGGGCTCGAAATGTATCGTACATTAAAGTAGAATCAAGACTGTGACTGAAGGTGATTGTTCTTTATTTCACGAGATTAACGTTAATCGCAAAAATCATCTACGTAATAGTCTCACGTAAGAAGCGAGAATGAAAAGGCAATATTACAGATTCCATTTCTAGCATGATTTTACGTTTGAACAGCAAAAACAACAAACAAGCAGAATGTCCCACAGTTCAAGTTATATTAGCACCGTTATATAGCCGATTACCTACTCAGTCTTGCGATGCAAGCTGCCTGTAATGCCGTTTTGCATAGGGACATGTTAATCACTCTAACTTTCATTTCTCTTCTAGTACATTGTCAGTCTTCTCTAAGTACCTTAATTTATGGTTGTGTTCCAATTCTTGATGCACATTAATGGAACAGTAAGCATATCAAGACACCGTCACATATAGTAAATATATAGATCCTGCATCCTCCACAGATACGTTGACGTTGATGCGTGTGACCACTCTGAAGTTCCTAGCCCGACCATAATGCTACTTTTCAATCCTTAAAAAACAGCTACTCTCCATTTGAAGGAGAAACTCCATCCTAAAACTTCAACTTTTTTAAAAAAATTTAATGGCTGTTTCACATATTTGAAGTGTTTCCTCCTTGGCTCTATGCCGCTTACAAGAACGTCTATGAAATGGTCGAAATACGGACTGCGTAAGGGTTTGTGGCTCATCGAAAGATGCCAAACATAAATTTTTGGTTTTTATCACTATCACACATAACCATCTTTACACTGAACTTCGCATAAGATCGGAATGGGAAAAACAAGTTGTGAGATTTACAGGAAAACTGAATCGAAGCAATTGGTTGATAATCACTGAAGATCAGTTACGTAACCCGTTTACTGTGTAAATATAAATTCAGGGAATACACTGGAGTCCAGTTCAGTATAATAAACAAGCTCCAAGGAAACAGGCGTCTCCCCAAGCAGACTGTGAGTATAGTTCTATTCAGGAAAGTCAGGAAAAACGCTAGACTGATCTGGAAATTACGATAACAAGGCTCATATAAGAATGAAAGGAAACCATTATGGTGCTGGAGAATTTTAATGGGTATGTGTCTTACAGTAACATTCAGTTTTAATAAAATATTGAAATCCATTTTACGATATATTTGTTTTTCTAAGCTCAATACCAACTTCTTTATGATGAATATTAAGCAATCTGAATGAAATTATTTCAGAAATAGTCTTAATATATTTTCATACTTATACCTATTACCATTATCGAAAATGTAATTTGTTTATTTTAGCATCACACTAATTTACTGATAATTACAGAAAATCTGAGGTTGAATTTGAAATAAACACTTAAAACTAATTATTAATATTTCTCATAAAATGAATGCATCGAACTGTTGAACTACGTTTTGTGAATGCACCTACAAAATCTGGCCTCTGAAAATTGCGGTGTGAGTACGAAAGGTTGGTTTCAGGAATACCATTGAAATCATATCAAAAACTCAAAATTTTAAGACCACTGAAGTTATGGACTTCAGATATTCGGTATAGGTACATCTTTACATAATAGACACGATTTAAAAGTTGCTTACTATTGGCAAAGTAGAGGACAATTTTGTGGTGGAGTCTTCCCTGAAGCACTGCACCGTTTATACTATTTTATTTGCCCGTATCTAAGGCTATGCTGAACATAGTCATGGTAATTCCTCTGAAGACAGCACACTGTTCGCACTTTTCCTGCTCCACCAGTCGGCCGTGCTGCGCTAAGTAATGTCTGATTGTTCCACTCTTCCGCGAGCATTCACAACCCAGGCGGTGAGCAAGTGTGCGCGCTCTTACTCGCCTAGCCGCATCCTCAACTGGACTGCTGTAGTCTAGTCACTTGTCTGTGATAATTCATTTAGTCTTTACCAGTTTCATGCTGGTTTTCTCATCTTCTAATGGAGGAATAAAGTCTGGATTTTATTGCACGCCCTTTGTTTGCGTTTCCACTGCGGAGTTTTTTTATTCATTGTCTAGCCATATAGATTTTGATTCTAACAACCTCTCAAGGCGAACATTGCGATTATTCCACGGAGGAAGCTTGACTTTTGAGTTAGTTTTGTCAGTCTTCGTTACGGAATTTCTTTCTTTCTTGGGCCTTAGTCCCGCTTCAACGTGGGGTCGGCCGTGTTACTATTGATTTGGCAGTGTTAGTTGCAGAGGGTTACTGGATGCCCTTGCTGCCGCCACCACGAACCCCCAAGGAAAGAATTTGTGTAGCCCAGGTGTCTGTGTCTAGAGTAAGCCATGGAATAGTGCGAACGTTTTCAGATGTCTGCGAGTCGTGTAACTGAGGCGCAACGTGGGGATCAGCCTAGTATTCACCTAGTGGGACGTGGAAAACCACCTAGAAACCACATCCAGGCTGGTCGGCATACCGGCCCTCGTCGTTAATACGGCGGGCCATTTCGATCGGCGGACGGCGCGCTTACCCGAGTACAGGAAGCAGCGCGGGTTAGTCTTCATTAGGGAATATTTTACAGATTTCAACCGACATTTAGACGGCTGTGTAGCTTCCAGGGAACGCTACGAGGCGGTAGTCTCTTGTCGCCCCCCATTAAAATTATTTACAGTTTTTACGAGATTTACAGTGATTACATAAAAGTACTTTATAGCGTTTACACATTTTTCAATTATGCTGACATTTTCTTCGTCATTATCACTTCTACGTATAGGCCACACAAGTCAGAAATGAATTACCGTTCCCATCAGTTTTAAGTTTCTTTAAAGGTTTTCAGTCGTTTCGTGAGTCTTCATTGCCGACTTTTTTGTTCTTTTCAATACACAATTTAAAATTAGTCGGTCAAACAAGCGGCCGTGGTACACTGCATCTTCTCGAAGATTTTTCACTAATGAGCAAACAGTAGAATGAACTTTTGGGATGAACATGTTTACCGTTCTGTTCCATCCTTCCGAGACACTATTAATGCGATGGCGCCTTCCACTGCAGTTCCACATCTCTCTTGGTAGACGTTCGTTATCTAGCCAATGGTCCACAAAAATCATGAAAGGGAGTGTGTGCTGCAGCAGAACACATCATTACGTGATAGCATATTTCCTCATTTTCCTTACAGGCTGGAACGAGGCTGCAACACTGATCTTGTTTCCTCAAACATTGATTAAAATGATAATCGCAAATAGTAATCTCTGTTCACGAAAGCAAACTGTTGGTTGCTTGGATGATGGCAATTTCTAAGTCCGTCACCAGAGATACAGTGTTCTATCCAGACACATTAGTTTTAATAGCTTTAAGAATAAAAGTTCAGAACTTTCTTGCTGTTTACTTGACAGAAAAGCGTAAACAACTGGAATGGTGTTTCTTTCTCCCCAGGAACTATTAAGGTCGGCGTGGAATATAAACAATTGTCCATACGGCATGCTCGATCTCTGGAACGTTCCATCCACAAAGAATGATTTGCTGTTCGATAAACACGCATTTCCCTTTTCACTGGCAATCACCAGAATTCTGTTAATCGCTCCCCTGTTATCACTTACAAGTAAAAAATTGCTACCGTAATTCACGAGTAAATTATTTTGTTGGAAGGATATTCCTCCAGATTCTGTGGGATTTTGTGTTGTTCCCACATATTTTCGCCAAATGAGACTTAACGATTGATTCACACTTCTGTGTGGTGTAACGAGGTTACTAAGTCGTAGTTTCGATTGGAGAGCTGTCCTGCTTCTTCAGCGAAAACTGATGCAACTGTAGCGTCAGTTTCTTTTACCCGCTTCTTTGTGCTTCCAAACTGTCTTAGCACTCCATTTGCTGCTTTACCTGGAATACAAACATGGACACTTTCCTCTGAAACTGTCTTATTTTTTTGTGGATAGTCTTCCTTTGTATTTACTCTTTTTAAATTTTACACAACTCCAGTAAGTCACTCCTCGTTTCTTGAATAATCCACTGTATACTGATGCCCATTGTAAACCAACAAAGGCTTCCTTCGGTGGTCTCAGTGAAAATTGTCTCAGAACTGAAACACGGAACACTACTTCCCAATCAGAGCTCATCTGCGGTACTGAACTACAGGAGAAAGCCACACATGCTACGAACTGGTGTGCGAACAGGGGACTTTGCTCAGGAAATGAGCTATGATTTTCCCCAGAATATGTCGCTCGTAGCGGCGGAACAGCCGCTGTATTCTGCTTCTGGAACACTCTGTTCACTACCTATAATTGCCTGAGCTCCGTCAAATGTCAACACATTCCATCTCCGTGCAAGTGTCGTTCCGTGGAAGTGTCACAACTTGACACTGCCGCCTGGTGTCCATACACACGCCTTTGAGTTGAGACCTTCAGTCACTGTATGAGTGCCTCGTTAAATAAATAACGTCAGTAACGGAGCATTTCTGATTCCACGTCTGCCCAAGTAACTGGTGGTATGCACCCAACGACCTGCACACCTTACTGAGATGACCGTCCTGGCATATCATAGCGTCCGTACCCTCGACACGACTGAAAGAGAGGAGGGCTTATCTCGAGTCTGTTGATGTGTTTCCATGTGAGAAACAAGAAAGTCTGCTCAAGAAAATGAAGTCTGATAGAAAACTTGCAGTTTTTCTGAATGGTAAAGCTAACAAGAACCGGAAAGATTGCCTGCCTCAAACATGAGTTTTGGTCCTATTCTATCTAACTTGTATGTCCGCGACATAATAAACAGAGTTGACACAGGTCATAGAACAGCAATATGCACATATATACAGATGGCGGTAGTGCCGAGTACACAAGATTTAAACGAGCATTACACTGATGGAACTATCGTTTGTATGCAGGTGTTTCTGGTGATAAGGTTTCCTACATTATTATGGGTGCACGAAAGAAATTAAAAGACTGTGAACGCGGAACAGGTAGATGGAACTGTATGTATGGGATATTCCATTTCGAAAATCGTTGGGAAATTTAATGTTCCGAGATCCACAGTGTCAAGAGCGTGCCGAGAAAACCAAATTTCTGGCATTACGTCTCACCAAGGACAAGGCAGTGGCCGACGGTCATCACCTAACGACCGTGAGAAGTTGAGCTTGAGTAAAGTTGTCAGTGTTAACAGACAAGCAACACTTGTGGAAATGATCTAAGAAATCAGTGTGCGATGGACGAAGAACACACAATAATTTAAGGCTCCGCCTGATCTCTTCATGAAAGTATTTAATGCATACCTACTTTTTTCTATGATGTACAACACTGTTTATGAAAAAAATTGTAGTGGAGAGGTACTATTGAATTATAAGCCGACATCGGGGAAGATCAGTTTGGATACCGTAGAAATGTTGGAACATGTGAGGCAATACTGACCCTACGACTTATCTTAGAAGAAAGATTAAGGAAAGGCAAACCTACGTTTCTAGCATTTGCAGACTTCGAGAAAGCTTTTGACAATGTTGATTGGAATACTCTCTTTCAAATTCTGAAGATGGCAGGGATAAAATACAGATAGCGAAAGGCTATTTACAATTTGTACAGAAAGCAGATGGTAGTTATAAGAGTCGAGGGGTATGAAAGGAAAGCAGTGGTTGGGAAGGGAGTGAGAAAGGGGTTGTAGCCTCTACCCGATGTTATTCAATCTGTATATTGAGCAAGCAATAAAGGAAACAAAAGAAAAATTCGGAGTAGGTATTAAAATCCATGGAGAAGAAATAAAAACTTTGAGGCTCGCCGATGACATTGTACTTCTGTCAGAGACAGCAAAGGACTTGGAAGAGCAGTTGAACGGAATGGACAGTGTCTTGAAAGGAGGATATAAGATGAACAACAACAAAAGCAAAACGAGGATAATGGAATGCAGTCGGATTAAGTCGGGTGATGCTGAGGGAATTAGATTAGGAAATGAGACACTTAAAGTAGTAAAGGAGTTTTGCTATTTGGGGAGCAAAATAACTGATGATGGTCGAAGTAGAGAGGATATAAAATGTAGACTGGCAATGGCAAGGAAAGCATTTCTTAAGAAGAGAAATTTGTTAACATCGAGTATAGATTTAAGTGTCAGGAAGTCGTTTCTGAAAGTATTTGTATGGAGTGCAGCCATGTATGGAAGTGAAACGTGGACGATAAGTAGCTTAGACAAGAAGAGAATTGAAGCTTTCGAAATGTGGTGCTACAGAAGAATGCTGAAGATTAGATGGGTAGATCACATAACTAATGAGGAAGTATTGAATAGAATTGGGGAGAAGAGGAGCTTGTGGCACAACTTGACTGGGAGAAGGGATCGGTTGGTAGGACATGTTCTGAGACATCGAGGGATCACCAATTTAGCATTGGAGGGCAGCGTGGAGGGTAAAAATCGTAGAGGGAGACCAAGAGATGAATACACTAAACAGATTCAGAAGGATGTAGGTTGCAGCAGGTACTGGGAGATGAAGAAGCTTGCACAGGATAGAGTAGCATGGAGAGCTGCATCAAACCAGTCTCAGGACTGAAGACCACAACAACAATAAAAAAGTAACAAGATGGAAATCCGACAGGTAAATAAGTCGAAGTTTAAGTATATAGAGGCGCCAGAATCATTATTTTAGGACAGAGTGGCGAAATTTGGCGTTAATGGGCTATGAGAGCAAACGACCGACGCGAGTGCCTTTGCTAACAGGGCGAAATCACCCGCACCGCCTCTCCTGGGCTCGTGACCATATCGGTCGAACCCTGTACGATATTAAAGCCGCGGCCTGGTCAGACTTGTCCCTATTCCAGTTGATAAGACCTGATGGTAGGGTTCGAGTGTCGCACAGACTACGCGAAGCCATGGACCCAAGTTGTCAACGAGGCACTGTGCTAGTTGGTGGTGGCTCTACAGGATGGTCCATTGATAGCGACCGGGCCAAATATCTCACGAAATAAGAATCAAACGAAAAAACTACAAACAACGAAACTCGTCTAGGTTGAAGGGGGAAACGGGATGGCGCTATGGTTTACGCACTAGATTGCACTGCCATAGGTCAAACGGATATCAACTGTGTTTTTTTAAATACGAACCCCTATTTTTAATTACATATTCGTGTATCACGTAAAGAAATATGAATGTTTTAGTTAGACCACTTTTTTCTCTTTGTGATAGATGCCGCTGCGATAGTCACAAACGTAAAAGTACGTGGTATCCCGTAACATTCCACCAGTGCGTATGGCATTTGTTTTGTGATACATTACCCGTGTTAAAATGGACCGTTTACCAATTGCGGAAAAGATCGATATCGTGCTGATGTATGGCTATTGTGATCAAAATGCCCAACGGGCGTGTGCTATGTAGGCTGCTCGGTATCCTGGACGACATCATCCAAGTGTCCGGACCGTTCGCCGGATAGTTACGTTTTTTAGGGAAACAGGAAGTGTTCAGCCACATGTGAAACGTCAACCACGACCTGCAACAAATGATGATGCCCAAGTAGGTGTTTTATCTGCTGTCGCGGCTAATCCGCACATCAGTAGCAGACAAATTGCGCGAGAATCGGGAATCTCAAAACGTCGGTGTTGAGAATGCTACATCAACATCGACTGCACCCGTACCATATTTCTATGCACCAGGAATTGCATGGCGACGACTTTGAACGTCGTGTACATTTCTGCCACCGCGCACAAGAGAAATTACGGAACAACATGTTTTTTGCACGCGTTCTATTTAGCGACGAAGCGTCATTCACCAACAGTGGTAACGTAAACCGGCATAATATGCACTATTGGGCAACGGAAAATCCACGATGGCTGCGACAAGTGGAACATCGGCGGCCTTGGTGGGTTAATGTATGGTGCGGCTTTATGGGAGGAAGGATAATTGGCCCCCATTTTATCGATGGCAATCTAAATGGTACAATGTATGCTGATTTCCTACGTAATGTTCTACCGATGCTACTACAAGATGTTGCACTGCATGACAGAATGGCGATGTACTTCCAACATGATAGATGTCCGGCACATAGTTCGCGTGCGGTTAAAGCGGTATTTAATAGCATATTTCATGACAGGTGGATTGGTCGTTAAACATTACGGAAGGCGAACTACGCGCTGTTGAGAGGAATGTCGTTGCACGTATTGCCAAATGGATTGAGGCTGACGGACATCATTTTGAGCAATTATTTCAATAATGTGGCATTTACAGGTAATCACGCTGTAACAGCATGCGTTCTCAGAAATGATAAGTTCACAAAGATACATGTATCACATTGGAACAACTGAAATAAAATGTTCAAACGTACCTACGTTCTGTATTTTAATTTAAAAACCTACCTGTTACCAAGTGTTCGTCTAAAATTGTGAGCCATATGTTTGTGACTACTACGGCGCCATCTGTCACAAAGCGACAAAAGTGGTCCAACTAAAAGATTCATATTTATTTACATTCTACACGAATATGTAATAAAAATGGGGGTACCTTTAAAAAAAAAACAGTAGAAATCCGTTTGACCTATGGCAGCGCCATCTAGCGGCCCAACCATAGCGCCATCTCGTTTCCCCCTTCAAGCTAGACAAGTTTCGTTCTTCGTTGTTTTTTCCTTTGACGCTTATTTCTTGAGATATTTGGCCCGGTCACGAGCAATGGACCACCCTGTATAATAGTGTGGGCTGTATTTACATGGAATGGACTGGATTCCCTGATCCAACTGAACCGATCATCCTCTGCATGTGGCTATGTTCGGTAACTTGGAGACCATTCGCAGCAAGACACGATGGATTTTTTTTTTCTTGCATGTCAATGTACTATGCCTCCAGGCCACAATTGTTCGCAAGTGGTTTGAAGTGAATGATTTGTCCACCCAAAATCCCCTCGACCATTTATTGGACATAATCAGGAGGTCAAGTCGTGCGCAAAATCTAGCACGTCTTACACTTTCGCAAGTATGGACGGTTACACAGGCAGTATGCTCAATATTTTTGCTGGGAACTTGTGACGACTTGTTGAGTGCATACCACTTCGAGCTGCTGCGCTATGCCGGACAACAGGAGGTCCAACACGATATTAGGAGATATTAGGAGGTGGCTTGCGGAGTATAAATATAGATGTATCCCTCGACTTCTGTCATATCAGTGTTACGTCGTGCAAAAATTACCGTAATAGATGGATACCATTACCGTTTAATCTGTTTTCCAGGAACACGGCATGTGATCACATGAGAAGGGAAAAGGGGCAGAAACTGCAGTTGAGCTTTGTAGCTCGGGTCAGGTAAGCGGCTCAGCTGGTTATCCCGGTTTCCTGGTGCAGGTGCGCGGCAGGAGGAGGCAGTGGCAACCGTGACGGATAAGTCGCCGCCTGGCGCGGCGGCAGCCAGAGTTCCGAAATCAGATATCCCGCCGCGGTAATAAATCTCGTGGTGTTTACTGGCTGGGAAATGTAATGCATTTTAACGCTCCATTTGAATCAAAATTGGCACCATTATTCCGGCTCTGTTGGCCTCCGGCGCAGACGATCGATGCACGTCTACTGCCTGTGGCAGCCCGCGGCTCCAACAGCATCAGGCCAAGGCATGGCGTGACACTACTGGGCTCTACTCTGGAATAGCTGCTGAGGTGACGCACGTTATGCGTCCTAATATATATAAATACATATATACATAAATATATAATAATTTAATATTATCGCAGAAGAAACTGAGTAGCACCGTGGTGTAGTGGTGATGATACTAAACTGTTGCATGGAGAGTCGTGAATTCGACACTCACCTGGACTGTACCGTTTTAATTTTTATATTCGGTTCGAGTACATACCAGAAGGCTCCACAGTTGTGAACAATCATTGTAATGGAATGTTCTGTAGCTGTATATACAGGGTGTTACAAAATGGTACTGCCAAACTTTCAGGAAACATTCCTCATATACAAATAAAGAAAAGATGTTATGTGGACATGTGTCCGGAAACGCTTAATTTCCATGTTAGAGCTCATTTTAGTTTCGTCAGTATGTACTGTACTACTTCGATTCACCGCCAGTTGGCCCAATTGAATGAAGGTAATGTTCACTTCGGTGCTTGCGTTGACATGCGACTCATTGCTCTACAGTACTGGCATCAAGCACATCAGTACGTAGCATCAACAGGTTAGTGTTCATCACGAACGTGGTTTTGCAGTCAGTGCAATGTTTACAAATGCGGAGTTGGCAGATGCCCATTTGATGTATGGATTAGCACGGCGCAATAGCCGTGGCGCGGTACGTTTGTATTGAGACAGATTTCCAGAACGAAAGTGTCCCGACAGGAAGACGTTCGAAGCAATTTATCGGCGTCTTAGGGAGCACGGAACATTCCAGCCTATGAGTCGCGACTGGGGAAGACCTAGAACGACGAGGACACCTGCAATGGACGAGGCAATTCTTCGTGCAGTTGACGATAACCCTAATGTCAGCGTCAGAGAAGTTGCTGCTGTACAAGGTAACGTTGACCACGTCACTGTATGGAGAGTGCTACGGGAGAACCAGTTGTTTCCGTACTATGTACAGCGTGTGCAGGCACCATCAGCAGCTGATTGGCCTCCACGGGTACACTTCTGCGAATGGTTCATCCAACAATGTGTCAATCCTCATTTAAGTGCAAATATTCTCTTTACGGATGAGGCTTCATTCCAACATGATCAAATTGTACATTTTCACAATCAACATGTGTGGGCTGACGAGAATCCGCACGCAATTGTGCAATCACGTTATCAACACAGATTTTCTGTGAACGTTTAGGCAGGCATTGTTGGTGATGTCTTGATTGGGCCCCATGTTCTTCCACCTACGCTCAATGGAGCACGTTATCATGATTTCATACGGGATACTCTACCTGTGCTGCTAGAACATGTGCCTTTACAAGTACGACTCAACATGTGGTACATGCACGATCGAGCTCTCAGTCGAAGTGTTCGTACGCTTCTCAACAACAGATTCGGTGACCGATCGATTGGTAGAGCCGGACCAATTCCATGGCTTCCGCGCTCTCCTGACCTCAACCCTCTTGACTTATTTATGAGGGCATTTGAAAGCTCTTGTCTACGCAACCCCGGTACCAAATGTAGAGACTCTTCGTGCTCGTATTGTGGACGGCTGTGATACAATACGCCATTCTCCAGGGCTGCATCAGGTATTCCATGCGACGGAGGGTGGATGCATGTATCCTCGCTAACGGAGGACAAAAAAACATGGTTCAAATGGCTCTGAGCACTATGAGACTCAACTGCTGTGGTTATCAGTCCCCTAGAACTTAGAACTACTTAAACCTAACTAACCTAAGGACATCACACACATCCATGCCCGAGGCAGGATTCGAACCTGCGAACGTAGCGGTCGCACGATTCCGGACTGCGCGCCTAGAACCGCGAGACCACCGCGGCCGGCAACGGAGGACATTTTGAATATTTCCTGTAACAAAGTGTTTGAAGTCACGCTGGTACGTTCTGTTGCTGTGTGTTTCCATTCCATGATTAATGTGATTTGAAGAGAAGTAATAAAATGAGCCCATAACATGGAAAGTTAGCGTTTCCGTACACATGTCCACATAACATATTTTCTTTCTTTGTGTGTGAGGAATGTTTCCTGAAAGTTTGGCCGTCCCTTTTTGTAACACCCTGTATACTGTATGTGTTCTGGCTGTAGGCAGTTCACTCAGCGTTCTTGTATGTGCAAGTGCTGAATAAACCTTCGTTAAGTGAAGTTAGTGATCGTAATTAATCTTTTTACACCTTCTTCTACGCGACAATATATATAAACTGGGCCAAAATAATTTAATGCTCCACTTGATCTCTTGACGAAAGCATTTAACGCATATCTACTTTTTTCTAATATGTTCAACACCGTTTATGAAAAAACATGTAATGAAGAGGTACTTTTGAATTATGAAAAAGTAATAAGATGGAAATCTGACAGGTAAATAAGTCTACGTTTAAGTATACAGAGGCGCTATAATCAGTGTGGATCCACTACCGTAATACAGCACGAAACGTTGATATTATCGTTAAACCTTTTGAACAATTTTCTGTATGTGAGCTCAATTAGCTTTAAATATCAAGTATCTCCTAAAACATAAAACTTCTCAAAGATGTCAAATATTGGTTCAAATGGCTCTGAGCACTATGGGACTTAACATCTGAGGCCATCATTCCCCTAGAACTCGGAACTACTTAAGCCTAACCAACCTAAAGACATCACACACATGATGCCCGAGGCAGGATTCGAACATGCGACCGTAGCAGTCACGCGGTTCCGGACTGAAAAGCATAGAACCGCTCGGCCACAGTGGCAGGCGTAAAAGATGTCAAACTAAGGTGCTGAAGAGAACAATATACACAAAATGTGTTGAAAAGTCTTCCATAGGTGGTGGTATGGATCAAAAGAAGAAGAAAATTTTTACTAAGCATGGGCTCCAACATGCACACCTTACGAGCACTTCTTCATCTTCGCTGGTGTGCTACACATCTCTTTTACTGCAGTCTCTATACTAGTACGAAAGGCCTATAGAACGCAGTAAAAAAAATGGGGACCCATTCCTCCGTTATTGTCGATGGATACAGCATGCAGAAAACTACTGTTCTTGCTGTTCCGTCAAGTGTTTTGGGTAAGTGCGGCACATACAGTACTTTAGTTCTAATGGAACTAATCTGTGTTTTTATAAGTTTATGCCCGCATTTAAATTGCAGTTTTATGTTTGAACTTAGCAGCATTATGGAAGCTTATGCCATTCTGGTTTCATTGCAACTGACGTATGTGGTTCACTTACACTGAACTGTGAATACGATTTGAAACGTAAGATCTGTATACAGGACGATTCAGTAGGAATATCACATAATTTATTAGGTAATCCTACATATGAAAATAGCTCAAGAAAGTCATGTGAACATGTCTCCGATTTTCGATAGTTGTGGAACAGGAGTGGGTTGAAGACTACACGCATTCAAGAATGAATGTGAAGACAAGTGTAAATACTATTTACGGAAACGCTGTGCAGGGGCTGTGTGGACAAGATAATAGTGACAATGATGACTGACAGATCCTGCAAGAGGTGTGAAGTCTCACCGAGGATACAACTGCAAGCGTACCCGGCGTGCAGTCGTGGGTGGGATCAGTGAGCAGTCGTGAAGCTGTGTGCGTGTCGCGCTTGACCGCTGTTTAATTGAGCAAGTCTACTGTGTCCGTGAATACCAATATGCCTCATATGTTCACTCATGCAGAATACGTAGGCATGTTGTCTGTGTACTGGTACCCTTATCGCAGTGCCCGAGCGGCTGTGACAGAATAACGAAAAGTTTCTCTGATGGACAAACGTCCTGTGTCAGGGGACTACTCCGTGCATACGGAGCAATGGAACGTGAGACTGTCTAATCAGCTGAGGAAAGGGAGGACATTATTCAAATGGCACAACGGTGTTGCATCACCAGTATATGGCGCATTGGCTGTGTTCCACAAACACGAGTGTGGCGTACGTTACACACCGAGGACTTGTACCCCTTCCATGTGCTGTCCGGGCAACATCTTCATCCAGGTGACTCAGTAAGCAGATAACAGTTTTGAATATGGTTGTCTGTATACAGAGACATAGTCCAGCAGCCTTTATTTGCAGGTGAGGCTACATTTACACGCAGTGGTATGATGAACACACGCAGTTCTCATACATTGGCGACAGAGAACCCATCTTGACACTACGGTAACAAGATTCCAATTTAGATTATCATTGAACATCTTGTGTAGTACCACTGATAACATGGTGTTGGGGCCTGCGTTCCTGTCAAATGGCAAGACAGCCGCGGTATACGCACATTTCCTAATGGAAGACCTGCCTGCATTTCTGGAAGACGTGACATTAGAGCAACGACGGCATATGTACCTGCAACGTGATGGATCACCAATTCACTGTACCAGACAACTATCGCAGTATGTGAATAACGCATTTCCTCAACGGTGGATTGGCCGTGACGGACGCATTAAATGGCCTGCCAGGTCACAGAACCTCACTTCATTAGACTTTTGTTTATGAGGCTGGTTAATGGGGGATGTGTACGCTATAAAGGTGGATACACGTGAAGAACTGCTGCTCGCATCACCAACGCTGTTGCCTGCGTTAAAGCAACGCCGCTTAGATGACAAGGCCGCTCAACCGGACTGCGTTAGTCACGAGTCTCAGGCGATGGGAGCTGCAAGCATTGCCTTCACGGACGCTACCTGCGTGGAAGTCGTTCCACTGCAACGATTCTGGAGTTGAAAAACGACAGGCAGCCAGAATCATTATGGCGGTCAAGGATATAACTGTCGTGCAATTAAGACGTTGCTGATGATTATACTGTCACTGCTATAAACTAAGCATAAGCAGCTGTTTTGCGAAGTACATCAGATGTAAAATAACGCATGTGTATCATTGCATCAACATGTATTTTTACCGAGAGTTAATTTAATAATAATACTTGTTTAACATTGCCACAGCCAGCAAAATATTGTGTGAATAAATAATTACGAGCTTTCAACTAAAAACATCAGACAAATATCAGACTAATACAGCATATTTGGCAAAAAGCTCTGTATTGCTCTTGCCAATACTTTTCTTTTCAAAAACTTTCCAGCAAACGCATACTTCAGTAAGACAGAATCAGAATAGTAAAATAATAGAGCGCTATCTGTACACTGGAGTATAATTTATGCTAATTAGTTTTACTATTTCAGTTCTTTCTTTAATATTACTGTTGCTTACGGAAAGCTAAAATTTGCATTTTATGTGTATAAAAACTTACGATAATTCACCTGCATACTTATAACGAGTGTGACACTGGTAAAGTTTATTGCATCTAAATCTTCGAACAGTACATGCTTCTTTGAGTCAGAAATGAATAAATGAGCAGGTATCGGCTGTGTTACGGAAAAGTATTTGGTTTAACGCTTGTTTTAGAACGGAAATTAGGGTGTGTGCAAGTATTAGAATGGCAAAAAATAGTCTACAAATGGGCCATACTCATGAGGCAATCATCTTTCCACAGCAGAGTAGGATCTATCTGTAAACTTTTATGCTTCAGTAAATGAATCAGATGCTTCCAATACTTACTGTTAGAAACTTCTCCTCTCTCTGTCTCCCACTCTTGCAAACAGAGAAAACATGCGCACAAAAGTAACACAACTAACATTTTTATCTATCTGCAAACCAGGCTAAGCATTTGTTTAAAAGAGACTTTGATAATACTGGTATATCTCTGGCATTAAGACTGTCGGTTGATGCTTAGTGAATGTAAGCTTTTGTCCCTCTCTAGATTAATCACATATTTACAGTTCAATATACATGTAAGTTCATTGGCTGCTTTTAAAAAAAAATTCGAACAACATCAGTGAGCTGTATTGTACTGCATTTTAATCCCTTCCTTACGCACAATACTTCATAAAATGGGACAAGTCATATGGTACTTATCTATAGGTTCCTTTTTTCATTACACATTTAAGCATTTTGCATCACGGATCAAACTTTAAATTTGTACAATAACTGATACATTATATGGGCACAGAGGACCACTAGTCTCAAATGTTTCACCCCTGGAACTGAAGAAACTCCTTAATGTTTACTTACACAATCATGTTTCTATATTTGCATTGATGATGCGGTTTATCCCACATAAGACAATTACTACAAGGATGCGCGCGGATGTAAGAACATTGCCTCAATATATTATATTCAGGAAAAGGTTGTAACTTAGAGTATTTAAGCAATGTCAGTTTCCGCAACACTTTCAAATGCATTAGATTAGGGGCACTTTTGTGGGAGTGGACGCTACAGTTCAAATCCTTCTGTGCAGGCAACAAGATTAGCAGTTCAGTATAGGCACAAGCTAGCTCTCTCTCTTGAGACACACACACACACACACACACACACACACACATACACACGGGGAGAGAGAGAGAGAGAGAGAGAGAGAGAGAGAGAGAGAGAGAGAGAGAGAGAGAGAGTCATACAATGACAGTTATGCAGTACCACATACAGTGTATACCCTGTGTACTGTAATTTAAGGAGCCTCAACTCTGATGAAATGAGATTTTAAACCTGATTACCTGGTGGATAACCTCACTTATAGGCACTGACAGAATTGACAAGAAGCATATAAAATTATGGACATCTCTTTTTAATTTCTTTGTTTGAAACATGTTCTCATATAACAGTCTCAAATTTTCTTTTATTTTAATATCTCTGCACTTTGTCATTTTCCATTTTACACTAGTTGTTAAGCGTATATTGACACCGGTGCACACAAGAGACTTCAATATTTCTGCTGACGAATGTTTCACAGCCTTCTATCAAAAAATCGGCATTTCTCAGTACGGAATCAACTTGCTACTTGCCCCTGTTTTTGAAGTCCGAGGAATGAACCACAACGGTTGTCTGACAATAGTTGCCACTTCCAGCAGAAAGAACACATCGCAACCAGTAACGTAATTTTATGAGAATATTTCGAGGTACCCCAGTAAGTATTTTTAATTAGTTTGTCCTCTGCACTACCAATGCTCTACACACTGCAAGAAATTGAACACAGTTGGTACATTTTAATTTCTTGAGCTACTGTTCGGGTGATATATGCAAAATCGTTTTTTCTGGTTAGCCTAGTTATTTCTTATTCATCTGATAGTATGAACGTTACCTATAAAATAGAACAAGGGCCTGGAAATAGATAAAGGGCCGGGAATGATCTGTAGTGGTGGATTTGCAAAATTTGAGATTTACTTCCTATTAACTTAGTTGTCTTACGTAATACAGATAACTTCTAACCCTAAATTTTCTATTCTAGTCAGTACGTTTTTTATTACACTGAACAACCTATCAGCAGTCATCTTATTTACAGCGAGATGTGAACAACATTCTTGAATGATGACACAGCACTTTGCACCATAAATACGTGTACTGTTGTTGCAAAGGCGGTGCTGTCACGTGCCATTACAACCAAATATCTCACATTTGTGGTCCACGGATGATTCAGTATGTACAAGGTGGTGCAAATAAAAGTGGCTCAAAGAACAGAGTTCCAAGGTACAAAGAAATACAGCAGAGGAAAAGAAAACATGACTATAGCAGATGTCGAAAGTGATCACCAATCATCTCGGCACTTCTGGGCTCTGGTCAGTAAGCTGCTAAAGGTGGATCGAAGTGGACTGTTGGAATTGAGGCAGTCTCAGCTGAAATGTTCCGCTACTATTCTGGAAGACTATGAGGGTTGTAGCGATACACCTTAGACTTGAGGGCTTTCCACATAAAATACCGGGTGATCCGGGTGCCCAACTAAGGCCGCGAGTAGACTGCTCTCCGCTAACAGCTCTGTCAGGGTGAAGATTATGTACAAATTTGGTAAACATTTTTGGAAAGCAGTGATCAATAAATTGTTATATTTTGACTAAGGTTCAGTCTTGATCACGTCATGTATGTTTTAATGATACAGGTGACCGGTTTCGGTTCTTTCTACAAAACCATCATAAAGGAGCCAGGGTCTGATGATGGTTTTGTAGAAAGAACCGAAACCGGTCACCTGTATCATTAAAACATACATGACGTGATCAAGACTGAACTTTAGTAAAAATATGAAGATTATGTAAATGTGCTCCAGGGCTCAGCCAGCTGTACTGGAAATTGCTCCATCCTGTTGGAAGCAACTGTAGGTCTTTTTCCGCGGCCGTTAATGTTAGATACAAATTCATGCCCAATCGCACCCATTCGTCTGGGCCACTTTTATTTGCCCCACCCTGTATCTCATCCAACATGACTGTCACACTCATGAGATTTCGGATTTGACACTCTCTCCTTAATGCAAGTTAAAAAGTTTGATTACTGGGATTAACATCACCATTACCTTAAACGTTTCTGACTGTATTGGGATGAAGCTGAATAATATTAACACTGCTACGTATCAACTTGTAGGCACGCCTTGGAATAAAATACAATAAAGATGCCAAAATTAGTTGATGGAGAGTGTATTTGTGTCTTTTAGGAGGTTAAAATCTGAATTGGAGCTGACTCTTTATAAACTCAGCGGAAGCCTTAGTTGTGTCATCACACTACAAATTGCATACAAGCTCAACAATAAAATCAGTTAGGTGACTTTCTTCTTGAATGTGTATAAAACTTCCTAAAAATTTTGTAGTGTCCTCAGCATCAGGAATAGTACTTAGTGTTTTTGCAGTGTTTCGGACGAGATTTCTTCGCTCCAGATAAAACTCTTACACTTTTATTTGAATTAATAACTATGAACAGTACTTTATGTAGAGTTTTCTGAATACTAAAATTATATATATATATATATATATATATATCTCTGAATACTCCAGAAAGGACCACACGAGTCAAAATACGGGTTAAGGGAAACAGTTCGTAAGTACTTTCTTGATGTGGTAAAAGTTCACCTTGCGAACTTCTGCTTCACTCAGCCTGCGTACTTTTACCCCATTCCGCTATTTTCTTTCTCTGCAGTTTACAGATAACACGAACAACGAAAGTATTGGAGATCAATTAGGATATTGGAAGCTTATAGCCGTCATTTTCGGTGAAGTATTTATCTAATTTCTGAATGTATTTACGTTGATCTAACCTTCAATCTAAATTATGCAAATTCTTAGATGAAAACGTACAAAAGGGACTTACCACATTTTATACAACTGTAAGCATCCGGCTGCCACTAGGTTCCAGAATAGAACTGAGGAGATGATGTATGCGCTGCCTGGTGGGAGAATTGCGAACTGTTGCTTTAGTGACCTGAAAACTTTATGCATAGTCCTGTCCCACGCTTGCTGCTACTCTCACCTACCCTATAAATGGTGAATTTTTCCAAAGTGTACAAACTCTATGGATTGGTCGATGAGAGGATATGGAACAAAAAAGATCTAATGAACTTATGTCTGGAAACGCATGATTTCCGTGCTAGAGACCATTTATTCAATCATACATTGTTACAGAGACCGTGGTATAAGACGCGCTGTACCATGAAGCCGCAGTTACAGTATACATGCTGTCCTCCTAGAGTGTGGTACTGTCCTCATACATAATGGCCGAGCGCCCTCTCCTGCCATAGTAATCGGTATTGTTTAGTCCGATTCCTTCTCTTACTGACTCACCTTGAAGCAGATGTGATACAGTCTCGTACACAATGACTTCGTATTCGAATCGACAGGTTTGGGACACGCTGTTTACTTCCGGAAAGGCAAATGGCAACGGGCGGCGGGCAGCAAAGTTGTATCAGGATACCTACTCCACCTACAACAACCACAGCATTAACTGTTTGCAACACTGTTCCGCCGTTTGTCTCAGACAGGGTCGTTTCAGAAAGTAGGAAATCCTGAAGGACGTACCCAAAATATTCGGACAACAGACGTGGAGGAAACTGTGGAAGGCGACCGCCGTCTCAGTACCAGGCAGTTGGGCCTCCATTATGAGGCAAGCTAGACGACCGTGTGGAACATTAACCAAGAGAGTTATTGCTACCTTCGTCACTTACAGCGTTTTCAGGGCTTACTAGCGATAGACTTTCCACATCGGGAGCAGTTTTTGTCACTGGTTTCCTCACCAAGTAACCACGATTCCGGGATTTATATCATCCATCCTATTCACAGATGAGACCACCTTTATGCGGAGTGGTATCTTCAACTTTCATAACAGTCATCTGTGGGATAATATACAGAACGCCATGGAATGGTGACAGCAAATCATCAGCATCGGTGCAGCCGGAATGTGTGGGGCGGGATAATTGGCGACTGTGTTTTGAGACCAGTCTTTCTTCCTCGTCGCCTAAAAGGGTGGAACTATCGGCGTTTCTTGCAGGTGACTTTGGTTCCCTTGCTGGAAGAAGTGCCATGGGTGTTTCGAAGGGTTATGTGGCTGCTACGTGATGTGCTCCAGCCCACCTCGCCATGAACGTCGGGACGCATCTCAGTCGTGTCTTCCTTGGCCGATGGATCGGACGAGGGCGTCCATTTGCCTGGCCTGCTCGATCACCGAATCTCAATCCGTGCGATCTCTAGTTATGGCGTCATCTCAAAAGTATTGTGTATGCACACCCCATTCTAGATATGGAGACACTGGAGCAGCGTATTCATATTGTCTTTGACACTGTTCGGATGCAGCCTGGCCGATGTGAACGTGTGACACGGAACATTCTACGGCGCTTACACGCATGTGTTGAGGCACATGGAAACCATTTACAACATATGCTGTAAATTGAACCAAATTACATGTGTCTAAATGTTAATATGTTTTGTAAAACGAAGTGTAACAATGTATGTAAATAGTTACACTGGGCTGCTATCGTTAGAAAAACAGAAGGGAAATTTCAGAGAAACTTAAGTTCATGTATGTTTGGCAAGGATTAAAACATAGTGGTAGGAACGTATTTGGGTGCAGCGTGCGTTACTTCAGAGAGTCCGTGTGCTAGGCACTCCAGCATCAGCCACAAAACGGCTGTTACATCGTGTAACACGAGAAACTGGTGCCCGTGAGGCCAAAATGCTAATTGCGAGGCATAGTGGGAGTGATGTATGTGGGCACGTAAACTAAGCTCCAAAAAACATCAGAGTTTTGCCCCATATTCGTTTGCTGTTAACCAGAGTGCTGTCATAATAAAACTATAACTAATAGAACATTGCCGCAGAGGCTAGCGCCGTCATCTCAACTGCGTCGACAACCTGCGAGACTGTTCTCATCATGTTAGTTTAGAGCTCATGGTAAGGCGCACCCAGCAATTTGTGTGAAATTCTATCTCCCCTTCTACCTCCCGCAATCATCTCTCTAACCTTTGCCATAGTTACAAGGAGTATAATTCTTTAACTTTGCCAATTTAATATAACCGATTGTCGATAATTTGGCTAAGTATGACATTATTTAAAAATTTAGACCAGTTAGGTTTTTTAAAGATGAATTAAATTATTCAGTAATTTAGCCTCAATGAGCTAATCAGTTTGTCCTTTTTAACAATCAAGGGCCGTACCTACAAATGCAGGTTTGAATGAAAGCAAAGCGCACAGTAAATTTAAAACAAAGTAGCACTGGCCAAGCAAAGATTAAAACTAAACTATAGTTTCCCAGATTTTGCACATCAACATTACTTTTTTAAAGTATTTTCTGTCTTAATTGATGAATCGATTTCCGGCGCTGCAACTGTGTTGAATCTTAACTGTTTTATTTAATGCAAATATTTTCAAATGGTGACCGTATTCAGAAGCAGCTTCGTTGATTTTATGTGAGGTACTGAAAACTTTGTGGTACTTTTCTTTGTGTTTGCTGAGTGTGATACCACTATTTTATAACATTTGTACAAAATTTACGTAAGAAGGAAGTGGAGTAATGTTATTTGTAAAAATAGAACGTACATTTTCCCTTGCTAATCAGTTATTTACTTTCAAAACGATAGCCTTAATTGTCTAATACGATTAGGCTTACGTGGTCACGTTGTTGCACAGTCAGTTAGAGACGGGAGAGATTACAGTGTTGTAAAATATAAATAATATTTTATTCCTGAAATCACTGATTCATTTTTTTTCAGATGCTTCTCAGTATTTGAATCCTCTGATTCACTGCACATTAACCGTCTGTTAGTTTGTAACACTCTTCAGGTCTGTCATTACTTCTTTGATTCCAAACACACACAGAACGCTTGATCTCGAATATGTTTCTGACACTGCTAATCGAACCGTCATTCAAATACAGAGAAATTAAATGACTCTAGACAGAAAGGACCTGTGAAAACATCCAAATACAGAGAAATCGAATGACTCTAGGGTATATAGAAATTGTACCAACAACCTGCACTCCATTTGACGCATCTTCTGTACTGGTATGCCTGCAGCACGCTGTCATTCTTCGTTGTGGTGCACGTTTTTTCTCGTAAAATAGTCGCATTTGATGTATCTCATCATCAACCCCCTGTCGTATTCGGTGAAACCGTCTACGGCTGATACGTTTTGCGACGGTTGAAGATCTGTCGAAACCTCTGTAGCCGTCGAAAGACGATGCGTATTTTTAAAGTAAGTACCATTTTGAAATTCCTCTGCTGCAGAGCCGCGGTTGGCATAAGACATATGCGCGCTGTGTACCGCACTCTTATTTCCAAGCGATGGACGCCACTGGAGTATATGAAATGCCTCCACTGATTGGGAACCCCTCCGATCGTGAAAGAAGGGCTGTGATTCGTTTTCGTAGTGTTACGCGAGCGAAAGCTCCTGAAATTGATCGTCATGTCAATGAAGTGTATGGAGAAAACATTATGAGTGATGGAGTGGTATGGAAATGGATAAGGATTTCTAAAGACGACTGTACAACTGTGTATGATGAAGAACGAAGCGAGAGACCTTCAGTCACTGCTGACGATTTGGTCTAGGAAGTTGAGAACAGACGCTACACGATTTCGGTGTAACATGATGGGTTTCCTCAACTATCAACAAGTGTATTTTACGCATTTACTACAGGACGTTTAAATTATCAAAAGTTATGCTCACGATGCGAACCGAAAATGCTGACAAATGCTCAAAAGAAAACGTTTGCTCTTGCAGAATGCCGATGCAGATACAGACAGCTTGATATTGGTTGCAATCGAACAGTATGTTTCCAAGGCGACAAACTGTGGTGACCGTTAAATTAGCAGTGTAACTTGTTTCCTTAGCAGAGTAGAATTGCTAACACGTGTATGAGAGGTTTCCTGGAATGATTATCGCATGAAGCGTCATAATGTAAATTACGAAGTTCCAGTATTTGGCTTTGCAAACAGGATGGATTAACGGGATACGACAGGGACAGGAAACAGGTACAATAGTAATTTTTCTAATGAAGCCTGACAAGTTTCCTCTTTGAACGGTAGGGTCTTTTCTAAGGAAGCCAAATTAACTAAACATCTCAAAGAAACGGAAATATATTTTTTGGCAATTACAGAAAACAAGAAGAAAACTTCTTGAATGAAATATGGAGATTACTTTTGCGATCTACTGCGGAGTAAAACTGGAACGAAGAGCAATTAAAGGTGTTGCCGTCTACATTCATAGAGAATGGGAAGGTAGAATACTGGGTGTAAATCAAGGAATTGTACTAGCAGGAACTGAAAGTCCAAGAGGAATACTAAGAGTAATAGTAATATATGCCCCAGAAGAAGGGAAAATTGATAAATCCAAGGCCTTTTAGAAGGAGTTACATGATATTAAACATGCAATAAAAATCGTCTTCTACTCGTGGGCTATCTCAGTGCCAGAAGTGAAAGTATACCAATTCCCAAAACAGCAGGCACACTTGGAGAAAATGTATTTCATGAAAACGGCAAAAAACTTCGCGATTTTGCTACCTTTAGTCATTTGAAAATTACCAATTGCATTTTTAGGAACAAAGAAATATACAGAATTAACCTGATCAGCAAGTGAATATGGATCTATTATAGAGTACATAATAATACATAATAGAGTACATAATAATACACAATAGAGTGAATGATTTCCTGGCTGCCTTAGAAACACCATAGTTTATCAAGGAGTGAATATTGGATCAGACCACTTCTTATCGGTGTCAATGGTTCACATGTATTACGCAAATTGGAGCAAACCAAAGAAACCAGTTAAGAATCAAAAGGGAGAACCTGTTTTAGTGTATAACTTTTAGGTTATATCAGTATAAGAAATATCTACGAAACTTCGATGACGTTTATTAAACTGGAAAGCGGTAGAGGACTTGGAAGAAAAACGGAAAAACTTAGTAACAATCGTATCAGACGTAGCTAACGATGTTCTGGTGCAGAAAAGGCTTTAAGCACTATAGGACTTAACATCTCAGGTCATCAGTCCCCTAGACTTCGAACTACTTAAACTGAACTAACCTAAGGACATCACAGACATCCATGTCCGAGGCAGGATTCGAACCTGCGACCGTAGCAACAGAGCGGTTCCGGACTGAAGCGCCTGAACCGCTCGGCCACAGCGGCCGGTCGTGGAGAAAAGGAAATACAGGAAACATAGAGGATTCATGATTTGGACACAAGAAAGGAAAACAGCAATTAAACAAAACCAGGAAGCTTTCAAGGCCTACATAACATTCCCACAGAAGAAAACTATAATGAGTATAAAGATGACAGAAATAATGCGAAAAACATAACTCGGTGAACACGCGCAGAATCGTCTGAACACCTTATTAGTGATATAAAGTATGATTTACATGGCAGATAAATGATCACTTATAAGGTATTGAAAACATTCAGTAGACCAAAAAAGCACCCTATACGAGTCAATAATACAGGAGAGAAGGAATGTATAGTTCACTATAAAAACATGTGGTATGATGATACTTTCTTTGAGACATTACTTGACCCAATGACACAAAAGGCCTGGACAGTACTGATATGAGAAAACTGGTGGAATTTAAGAAACCTACAAAGAATAGGAAAGCCATTTGCTTAGATAGTATTAACATGAACCTGTGGGTATATGGAAGGCTATGCCTGCTGCTTCACGTCTACAATCAGTGTTGGAGAAGTTAGAAGATTCCAAAATTATAGCCAAGCGCCAAAGTATCATGTGTCTTTAAGAAAGATGATAAAAATAGATATAATATCTACAGAAGTCGAAGCCTTCAGGATTATACCAATAAATTTAACGTCAAAATCCTGAACGCTAGACTAAAAAATCATACAAAAACTGATTTCTGAAGAACAGCCAGGTTTCAGAAATGGAGGATCAACTATTGACAGCTTTTACACTACAAGTTATGGAGAAAAAAAACGTGTATCGAATAGGTGAACCCATCTTGGTTTTATTAATTTGGAAAAGGTAGTTGATAATGTGAGCAGTGAACTGGTATGGAATATAATGACTGAACGTAGTTATCCATCGCACCTCAAGAATTCCATTAAGAGTCAGTAAATAAACACCGAATTTCTTTACAAATATGGGAAATGTAGCCACAAAGAGTAAGACACGGCTGCTGCATTTCTCGGACATCTTCAGTATAAGCAGGGTGCTTATAATCAAACTTCCACTTCTTGAGAGGCCCCCCCCCCCCCCATGAAAAACTATTGATCGTAGGACAATGAAACTTTGTGTAATCATTTGTTAGGACGTGCCGAACAGAAATAACAAATAAACCACTGAAATAAAAATTTTAATTTTCACATGAGAGGGTAACATCTGTCAATTGCATACCATATTTACGTTCCAGGTTACAAACGTTGCCCAGTGCGACGAACATCAGCACTCACGACAGCCTGGACCTTCACTAGAGATTGCTGTACTGCTGCCCGAAGCATCTCGGGTGGGATGTTGGCTACGTGCTTCGCTACACTGACTTTCGCTCTACAACGTATGTTTCCGTCCTATTGATAAACCGTGTCCTTCAGGTAACCTCTAAGCCAGATATCACACGGGTCCAAAACTGGTGATCTTCAAATGTGGCGATGTTGTTGGCCACGCAGTTCGAAATACTCACTGCCGAATCATGTTCTTTGAGCCTGGCGTGGGAAGAGGACTTCTCCGTATTCTTTTAATGCGTCGATAATCGCGAACAGTAACGACACTATTCCTGTTGTTTTGACAAAACAGTCATAAGAAAGTAAGGCGCTGCTCACTTTGTCTAGACCCATTCTGACTGCCCGCAACTGTAATGCATACTGACAACTGTGTTTCAACCCTACGTCGCCGTACCAATACCAGCACCTAACACTAAGTCATGACATTAACACTACTAACAACGCAAATCCTGCAATGCACAGTCTGAACATCATTCTTATGATGTCGGGCATCCATCCAGTAAATTGTTTACCGCTACACTGGTTCAAGTAGCGAAAGTTAAACTATAACCACCCTGTGCATAAATGAAGTGATGGTTAAGCGGAAGACATTGAATAAAAACGTATTTTTAGATAATGACAACGTATATGTATGATGGACATCAAAAATTAATATAATAATGATGTGGATCGTAAATTTAAGAAATTTACTTTCATGTGTGTAAAGATCGTGAAAAACTTGCAAGATGAAGCCAGAAGGAAACCCGATGAAATTTTACTTACCCGTACCATTATCAACCCTTACTGATGGAAGTGGAACGTGAGTGAGAAAAAAACACAAAGAGAGTGAACTACTGTATGAAGAAATCTGCCTTGTAAGAAAAGTGGAAGGATTTACAAGAAAAGATCGTAAAAGGAATTAGGATATTTGGGAAAGAAATGGGAATATATAACCTAAACGAAAAAATAAAGCGAAATAGGCAAAATGTAAGGAACATGTAGGCCGTAAGGGTACAGAAATGTTCCCGGTAAAAGCTCTCGCTTATAAATGCACTGGATGAAGAAACGTAGGAAGGCTAAACAAGAGATGGAGTGCGACAACAGGCAATTCGTCTATCACATGAAGCGAAGAAGAAGAATAAGAAATTATCTATCTACCTACTAGACACCAAAGGCCGTTTGGCATTGTAGATAATTAATAGGTAGTATTATCTGCGATTAACACCGACATTGAGTAACAATATATGACGAAACTTTCAAAGCATTCTCAGCATACAAAAATTAATAAAGTAGATTTTACATCAGAAAGTCAGTCTCACTTACCTCATTAGGTAACCATGCATTGTTTCCAGTCTTTAGTTTCGCACTGGAATTATCTGAAAAATCATTTTGTAGTGTAATCACTTTCGAATATGGCGAAACCCTGCAAGCTTTCTCAGAATACGAAAATTAATGAAATAAATTGTACTTCCGAAAGTCTGCCTCACTTACCTCACTAGGTAATTACGTATTGTTTCCAGTCTCTGATTTTGCGCTGGAGTTACCTGGAACATCATTTTGTTACGTAATCACTTTCGACAGGAAGCGATTTTTTCCTGACACATAACCGACTTCACCCTACTTTCGGGATGACTCCAGCTGCCGTGATGGGGGCATTAATCATTTTCAGGTAGAACCTTATCTCTACGCGAGCCGCCAAACTTGAGTTGCTACGCTTAACTGGTGATGAATTATCAATAGCGAGACGAGTAATAAATTCTGTAAATTGCTGAAGTGCAACTTTCCGGCCGTTGTCTCTCAGTGCTTTAAGACTTCGCTACACCGCTGTTGCACTGATGGGTGGATTTCTTTGCAGGTCCAGGAAGGCTGGTTCAGAACGAGATTGATGGCGTCATTCAGACACTTCCATTAGCTCTTTTTAACTTGTTATAATACACTTCTTCCAACGGCAGAGTAAAGAGTAACCGTGTAAGGAACTCTATTAATCAGTCCACACCGTGTTACAGCTATTCACCTCGGCAGCAAAGAACTTTAATGAAAGGAAACAGAAGAAAAGATTTAATATAGCATTCTGTTTGAGACGTGTCATAAACCAGTTCGTTGCTAAGAGACATAACGACCAAATTCTCTTTGAGTTACAAAGAAACACCAACAAGAGAAGTTAAAATTCTATGGTTTTAGAGATACAGCCAGCGATTACTTTACTGGGTTATTAATGTGGAGCGAATATTTAATTTTAGACGACTCTAATAATGTATAGAGAAGACACAACCTCCTGATACTGGGAAAAATTGCTAATGACATATGTAAATTGATTCTGACCAGCTAATGCATCTATTTTGAATTAACAAACAGATTTTGATTTGTTTAGTATTCTTTGTCGTTCCTATTGACTGCAAACATTAAAAATAAGACTTTATTATTTATCTGTTGATTTTTACAAAACATAGTATTTATACGAATAACCAGAAAGGAAACATGTGAGTAATAAATTCAAAGCACGAGAGGAACTAAATACATGCAACAATATTTTTTTTATCATAGAGAGGGAAAGACCACTATATAACACATGGTGGACCTTCGTAGTGACCAAAGTCATCCAGAAAGTTTAGGTGTAGATTTTGGTAACTAAAACTTTGCTATAAAGCGTAGTTTGTCCATTCATTCTTATCACCATAGTAGTGAGCTTTTTATCAACCATTGCTGGCTAGAAAAGATTCATGTTGAAACTAGCCCTAAAATTACGAGTATACCTGTGGTTCATGGGTAGACTTCACATAATCTAACATTTTAAAATCCTGGGGCACGCCAGTCACGTGAAATCTGTGACCAGAATATTGGGGAGATAGGTAACAGTAGACAGAACTTTAATTTATCTAGCAAGGATAACAGATGTAGTAACACAGAGAAATGGACCGTATCAAATTGTTCGGGAAATGCTGACAAATCAACTGGCAACTTACATTCAATAGCCACACGGGAAATAAATAGCCAGTGCAAATGTAACAGACAAACAGTAAATGCTAGACATTACCAGATCAGGGACAAACAGTGTACAAATTGGAATAAATTCAGATTTAACAGCGAATAAACTACTTGATTACAAAATGTGAGCTGACGGGCATTTAGAAACACATTTTCCGAAAGATGTTATACAAAACGAGGGCCACACGCCCGCGGGGTAGCCGCGCGGTCTCAGAAGCCTTGCCACGGTTCGCGCTGCTCTCCCCCCCTCCCCCCCCCCTACCCCCCCTCCCTACGTCGGAGGTTCGAATCCTCCATTGGACATAGGTGTGAGCTAGTTTAAGATAGATTAAGTAGTGTGTAAACCTAGGGACCGATGACCTCAGCAGTTTGGTCCCGTAGGAACTTACCACCACCACAAAACGAGGGGTAATCAGTTATGTTGACATCTCACTTAGTGAGGCGGAAATATCACAATAAAAGCAAAGCGTTGCCTCCGTGGTACATGTGAGACAGTACACAAAAAATAATTATTTTTTATTTATTTTTATGATAAAATCATAACCGGTTTTGGAGCACAGCTCCTTCCACAATACGTTGCAGTTCTGGGAACGTGTTCCCCTGTCCAACCGTTTGTCTCGTAGTTCTCCAGTGCTATTGGTTTTTAAGGCACAACCGCAGAAGCTCTAAGAGTCGTGGACAATGTAGCAACGTCCACGGCTTGCCAGTGTGCGAGAGCACTACCTTACGGTGTGACCACTGTCCTGGGAACCATAGTTCTACCGACTGGAACTGCCTTCAATTTAAGAAGTGGTCGGACAGTAAATAGCTCTTGCAAATGTGTGATTTTGCCCTGTAGTCCATCAATACCAGAACCGGGATCACTCCTACGCCGTGCAATATCCTGGATATAATACGAGAGTACAGGAACAATTCCCGCCCTTCTTGTAGCACGTTCCCCAGGTAGGACAGATGATATTCGAACTGCAGAGAAAGCTGCTGACGTTTCAGCTCAAGGGACCTAGTGAGTGACACCTGCCCCTCAGCCGTAGCCACTGTCCCATCAAACATCTGCATTAGACCTGCAGAAGCCTGCAGTTGCGCTCCGACCGTAGGCTTCGCTACACAGGGTGCCACAATCACCAGCGCCAATGGCGCAGCTCTTTCACAATACTACTTATTACCAAACCAACAGGCCGGCCGAAGTGGCCGTGCGGTTAAAGGCGCTGCAGTCTGGAACCGCAAGACCGCTACGGTCGCAGGTTCGAATCCTGCCTCGGGCATGGATGTTTGTGATGTCCTTAGGTTAGATAGGTTTAACTAGTTGTAAGTTCTAGGGGACTAATGACCTCAGCAGTTGAGTCCCCTTAGTGTTCAGAGCCATTTGAACCATTTTTGAACCAAACCAACATGATGTCACATCCATTTCCGGTAACTCCTTTCCGCCGCAATCCCGTAGATTACTAGACAAGGTTCCCATCACAAACCAACTGATCAATCATATTTATGACATTGATTGATGATGCTTCGGTAAGCTAGCCCGCCGCAACAACTTACATCCTCCACATTTGATACGGGTATCAAAGAACACATTCTTTCAACGCTCACTTCATCCTCTGTCCTTAGTGGCTAAAACTATTAGTCGAATATTACAGTATGATGTGCTCTCGCTGAGATCAAACAAAGTGAGTTTGCTTAGCTTCCTCAGGACATGAAATCGTACATGGAATTGATTACATGCTCCTGAATTTAGCCCTTGGCTCTGAGGTTGTCTAGGTAGGAGCAGTGACTTTGAAGAGTATCAGACACAACATTAACCAGAAATGAATGTAAATAGTGAACAATGGCGTAATTTGATCAGTGCTATTTAACACTCAAAGCTCGTAACAGGTGATCTCAATTCACACCATACGTCTTGGCATCCGGCACGTAATGACAGAACAGGAAGATTTCTCGCGGGAGTAATTGTGCAGGTCGATCTTACAATACCGAACAATGGAACGCCTCCTTGGCTCACCGGCCCAGGGCGATGTTCCAGTCCTGTGGATATTTGCTTCTCATCGCCTACCATTGCGATAACTGTCACCTGGAAGGTGCTGCAGATACCCTTCGGCTCGAACCACCTGCCAGTTTTCATAACATTAACATGTGATCAGTAACACCAGCCATACACACTCGACTGCTGAACTTACAGCCCCGTAATAAGAAAATCAACCTGCTGTGGGTAAAGGAGCACCGAGGTATCAGGTGCAATAAAAGTCCTAGACTCTATTGCTAAGAGTGCTACATTCCATGGGAGGAAGTGTGAACATGTTCCTTACACAGACTTTCTGCAAAACGTGCGGTGGCCAATAAGTGGTTTTCAAGCCATTTTTCTCAAGAGATAATACTGACACTGTTGTCCGGCTCTTGGAGCCGTATATGACCGACTCACTATGAAACGAAAATGGTTATGTTACAAGCCCCCTAAAAGACTAGCTGTAGTAAGGGCAAGATGAGTTGGCCCCCGCACCCAAATAGTAATCATTAAAAGTTGTCACACTTCGTCTCGACTGTTCTCTGTTTTAGACAGCCACCATGCCCAATGACCGTCAAGTTGTGACACTGTAATTGCCTAACGAAGTGCTGTTGTGTTGTCTGTATGAGCAGCTGATCAGTGGGTAATAACTCTGACTGTACTTATGTTTAAGTGCATTATGCAGTATGAGATGTTTACTGACCTTTTTGACTGTAAACTATTTCTTCTCACACCGAGCGAGTTGGCGCAGTGGTTATCACACTGTACTTGCATTCGGAAGGACGACGGTTTAAACCAGCGTCCGGCCATCCTGATTTTGGTTTTCCTAAATCGCTTCAGGCAAATGCCGAGATGGTTTCTTTGAAAGGACACGGCGATTCCCTTCCCATTTATTTATTTCCTTCCCTGATGCCGGCCGTTGTGACCGAGTGGTTCTAGGCGCTTCTGTCTGGAACCGCGCGACCGCTACGGTCGCAGGTTAGAATCCTGCCTCGGGCATGGATGTGTGTGATGACCTTAGGTTAGTTAGGTTTAAGTAGTTCTAAGTTCTAGGGGACAGATGACCTTAGATGTTAAGTCCGATAGCACTCGGAGCCATTTGAACCTTCCCTGATTCGAGCTTGTGCTACGTCTCTAATGAACTCGTTGTCGACAGGACGTTAAAAACAACACACTCCTCCACCTCCTCTTCTTCTAATTGCATTGTATTACAACAGTTTTAATTTAATTTCACATTCATTGCTGCAAATATAAACTACAGATAATGATGACCGCCTATGTTATACGCATTCACGAACCCATGTTACTTCTGTGTCAAAATTTGTATTGGTATGTGTTGCACACGTCCTTGAGTAGTTAGCACTGGAAGGCGAACAATAAAATATTCCCCCTCTCACAGCCTCCAACCCCGCAGTGTACTCCCTTCTTATCACTCTGCTCTGAGGCAATCGGCCATCTTTACTTATCTCACAGGCGAATTCATCCACATCAATCAAAATGAAGCAAATTCTTAAAAATTACTGTGTCTCTATGTATTCTTGTTTGTTACTGAGCACGAAAATTACATTCTTAAGAATCTGTTAGCTTTATTTGACCTTTTTTGGATTCTGCAGATGAATATTATTATAAAATACAGCTGAGGACCGCGGGTCACACGAATACTTGGTTCCGGAAGCATGCAGCCCGTGGGCTGCAGTTTGACGATCAGTTATAAAACTGTAAGTTGCTCATACTGTCTCAGCTACTGGGACATCATTATGCAACCATACTACCAAGTATTTCTGCACAACCGTCGTCTGTTCACCGTGTTTCACCTTCGCCTTAAACGCGGACGGTTCCTACTGCAACTATATTGGCGACAACTGGATGTCTCACGCCTATGTGAATGAGGTGCGGAGGACATCAATCATACTGTCTTCGTCTGCCCGCTGCGACACCACGCTACGACGGACTTTCTGCCATGTTTGGTGCTTTATGGACAACAACGAGAACGACGACACTACTACAACGTACGATGTGTCCCTGTAAAAATATGCACTTATCTTTTCAGTGGTGAGCGTATCAGTATATAATTCCTATGCTAACAACTAGTGTCAGTTTTCTATGTGTTCCATGAGTGTGACATTATATGTGTCATTTAAACGAGTGCATTTCATGAATTAAAGACTAGCTGAGTGTATCGTGTCCGAAGACCACAAATTAAAAATAGTGAGGCTTCTCTTTCGTAAGTAAATGCTGGCAGTAAGCGCAGCTTATGGGCTTTTCGATCAAAGCGCATTGATAATTTACTCCTGAATACAGTATTCAGGTTTCCAAATGAACTCTATGCCGTTTTTAGACTCATGTTTATTTCTATTACTTTCAGTCCGCTTGTTTCAGATTCTCTAAATATATAAACTCACCAACTGTTCCTTACTACTGACTGTACATAATTTAGTTCTGACTGTAATCAATATTCATGCTTGTGTGAGATTTGCTCTGTTCACATTCCCCATATTTTTCTTAAGTTCTTCTTGATTCGAAGCAAACAAATCCATGTCATCTTCTGCATACCTGCTTAATGTTTTGAAAACTTCTCCAAAACTGCTGTCAATAATTATGGTGAAGTGGAGTCTCGCTGCCCAAAACCTCTCCCAATTTAGAACTTTTCACTCTCTTAATGTACTGAAGTGCAAGCCGAAGCTGTACCGGTGTTTTGTGTACTCTTATACGTAGGTCCTGTTTCTTTTTTCTCAAATGCTGCCAGCAGAGTTACTGTAACCTCTTTCGATGCTAGTCAATTGTCAGGATGCGCATTACTGCAAAGGGCATTTGATTCTAAAGCATTGTGTCAGGGTGAAAAACACTAAATAAATTACTTTTTCTTTCTTAACAACATGTGGGCAGGGTGGGTTCTTCCTTGGCTCGGGTATGAGGTAGAATGAAACAGCATTTTTACATAAGATAACTTTTATTAAAAGTTTTGTACAATCGTTTTCTTACTGGATTGTTCTGGCTGGGAGAGCGGCAGCTGTGTCGTTTGTGAACCCTTCTGCTTGCGTGAGCGGCGGCGTCTGATTACGGCTGGCGGTGTGTATCTCGTGTCGCCGTTTCACCCAGTTGACTGGAGATGCGCATCGTGCTGTGGCCCGTTTAATTATTGAGAAGGAAGTCGCGAATCGGATGGTTATACCTTGGATGTGGCGTCCCAGTGTTTCTCTCTCTATGCGGCCGCGTGTGACAGTGCTGTGCGTCGGCCAGCGGAGCGGCGGGGTGGGGGAAGGGCAGTGTCCCGGACTCGAACAACGGACTCCAGCTTGTCAGTCTTTGGCTGTCAGATCTTGATCCCAGCTCACAGGTGACTGCTGATGTGAAGCCGTCTCCTTCCCGTCCTCACGAGTCACCCGGGTGCGTAAAAATCAGCCTTCAAATACCTTCTAACTTCTGTCTTCTGGCGGCGAGGCTGCTGCTTGCTATTCCATTACAGCGGTGGACTTGGTGCTTCTGTGTACGATGTAGTCTCTTCCTGCATGACGGTCTTCAGCAACGAAACTGAACTGAAAACTACTCTGTCGGGCCCACTGCGTCTCGCGTATTTCTTTACTTCAGTTCACTGGAGGTGAACGACTTCACGGTCGTTGCCTCTTCAGTCGCGTTTAAAAGCTTCTCGAAGAATCTTCTTAACGTCAGTCATTGGCTCTTGGAATGTAGGCGAGGGCCTTTGATCACATGTGATAATTGAGAAACACGTGAGCTGGTGGACGATGCCCTGACGGCTGAATCGACAGCGTCCGCTTATGTGGGGCGGGCGATGGCTTCTCCTGAACGTGCTGACTTCACGGTCATTGCCTCTTCTGCTCTGCCAGCTGTTTGCCAGTGTGTAACTCTTCTAAACTAAACTGATATGCTAACTGTTGCTATAAGATTTCTACCCAGCTTAAGTGCCTTTTCGTTTTATTTCCTTATTTTCCTTGTTTCTAATTGTACCCTTAAAATTCTCTCAATTTACTGTCTGGAATCTTCTTGTAAACGTTTTTGAAAAGTTATCTTTAGTTCAGTTTATGGTAAGTGACTTCAATTATCACATACTTTTAGCGATTTCCTCTTCTTCATCAACTGCGTTATGTGCTCTGATATCTTGTTTCCTTCCTCTCCGCTCTTGCAACACATCTAGTCTTATACTTCTTAAGCATCAATTCTTGTGTTTAAGCCCACAGCTTTTCACCGTATAGAAGCTCAATCTCTGTTTTTATTTGTAATTGCAACTTACCTTTCTATTCGTATTCGTTAATCGATTAAACTGGATTTTTAGTGAGTTTCTTTCTTTCTTAGTGCCCAGTTTCACATAGTATTTTACTATCCTGTAGTCACTAGACATCCTAAACGTCTTTAAGACAAACATATCCTGCACGTTTTATTTGTTGGCTGGCAGCAGCCAGTCTCATCTTTAATTCCATCAATTTCTTTCAATGTCCACATTGTGCCAAGGTTTTTCTTGGAAAAAAGGTTTTTGTATATTAGGTTCTTTTCAGTAAATTACATCCGTATGTATCCTCTGTCGTTCCTGGTGTAGAGTTCGAAGTTCCCCACTGAAAGTTTATTTTTATACTTTGTCCCCATTTTTGCATTAATGTCATCCATTACATTCCTATATGGTGAATATCTGTTTTTGAACAGTTTTTATAATTCGTGAACTTCATCGTCAGCGTCTGAGTTTCTTGAAGAATGAATATATTCTATTTCGTATGAGTATATTTTAATTAATCTTAGATCTATTCTTGTTGTTCTGTCTGACAATCCTTCAGTATTTAATTTTATTCGTAAGTTAAAGCCTACTTCTGAATACCCGATAAACTACTTAATATTATTTAGTTCCGGTTGGAGTACCGTTTCTTAGGTCCTAAGTGTTCTGCGGTTTTTTGCTCCGTATCAAGCGTCGCACCGACGACCTTGCCGCGGCGGATACACAAATTACCATGAAATCACCGAAGTTATGCACCGCCTGGCGTGACTAGCACTTGGATGGGTGACCGTCGGAGTCTGCTGTGCGCTGTCGGCAAACAGGGTTCTCTCGCCCCTGGTGAGGCCAAGTGATGAGGTGCTTGGCTGATAAGTAGCGGCTCAGATCACAGAAAACTGACCACGCCGGGAGAGCGTTGTGATGACCCCAGCCCATCCATATCCTTATCCGATGGTGCCTGTGTGACGAAGATGACACGACGGTCGGTCCGTACCGGCAGGCCTTCCGGGTCCTGTTCAGACGGAATATTGAGTGCCGTAGAAACAACTAAGCTTTTAGGAATCACGATATTTATTTTCAATCATACTTCGTATTAGATGGGCGTTCTCTGTGTTCAAAACTGGTTCAAATGGCTCTGAGCACTATTGGACTCTACTTCAGAGGTCATCAGTCCCCTAGAACTTAGAACTACTTAAGCCTAACCAACCTAAGGACATCACACACATCCATGCCCGAGGCAGGATTCGAACCTGTGACCGTAGCGGTCGCACGGTTACAGACTGTAACTCCTAGAACCGCTCGGCCACCCCGGCCGGCGGTCTCTGTGTTGTCAATACACTGCCTAAGCTCCCTCAATCCACTTCTGGCAATATGCTTTGCCCCAAACTTAGGCACCGATATCACACAAAGGCACACGTAGCATCAACGCCTAGGGTTATCGTACTCGTGCTACACCATCCCGCCAGTGCCTAAGAGATAGTTGTCCACTGATAAACATTGGCAGAAGACGGCTCACAACAGTTGCTCCACATCTCTTGTTGTTTCTGGAGGTCGAAGATGGACATCTACGAGATGAGTTCTCACTATGAACATGTGCCAGCAAAGAGTCATATTGTAATGACACTCAGTTTGTCAGTCAGTTGGTTAGTTTCATGTTTCAAAATGTATTATGGTCCGTCTGGAAGGCTGCAAATATTTCTCCACATTGCTTGTTACGCGGTTGGATAGCTGCCATTCTTCTCTGTTTACCAACCTGAAGTCTGTTTCGATCGTGGAGCCCTTTGTCTGTCATTAGTTAAGACCTGGAAGGATTAGAGCCCTTATCAGTAATCATGTCACTACCAGTGTAGGTCTAATCTTCATTTGAACAAGGAAATTTATCCGGTCAGTGTGATAGTGTTACGATAACGTGTCGTCCCTCGGAGAAATTCATCAATGATTTCTCAAATAAAGAAATAATTCTATAATAAACGTAAGTGCTTTACAGCAAAATAATGAAGGTACTCTCCAAACTCTTACAGATAGTGGAATATACTGACAAAGCCGTACGGCTGAAATAGAGATCAAGAAAGATAACCAAATCGCTGTACATATCCGATCTGGTATTGCAGCTATGGATCTATGGTAGATATTGAATATATGAGGTGAGGTGTTGAGTGCACCAGTGGCTAAGAAGAAATAGATGAAGAAAACAAAGTCTGCTAAAATCCACCTATCTGTCAGCATCATCCTATGTGGGCGAAGGAAGGATGAGATGATCAAACAACCCTATGTTACCCACAAATATTAATCAAGCATTCATGGCTAGTCCGAGTCAACTGCATATGTGGCCTGCTCAACTACATCATATTCGTGAATATTTGGAGCAACTAAAGAATGGACTACTTTTTACTTTATTTGAGGTTTAAATGGTTTCTAAGTTTGCGTGTTACTTGGAAGCAAGCTGTAACAGTTTATTCTTTCCGATTGAGACACTCATCCAGGATTATGACGAGATCTCTCACATTTCTGATAGCGTACTGTAGAAACTGTTTCGCGAACCTGCCAACTTTCAATAGTGGAGAGTTTTGTATCTGGAGGAAAACTTATTTCTTGTTCGGTGTCTCTATCTAGTGACCGATTTTGAGATCGCATATAGAAATGCCCACTATAGACCACCATAAGCATTCTCCAACATTTTCTACTGATCTTATTGTTGTAAGACAAAGTTGTGTTTCGTACACCATTTGTAATTTTCCGAGTTCTGCATTTCTAAGTCCTGTTTAATATTTTAAGCCTATTTTCAAGACGAGTCAAATTATGTTAATATTTAAAAATAGTTACATAGCTTGTCCACGGTTAACTCAAGTCATGCACACCATCTTGTACCTTGAAACTTAAATTTATTTACCACCGAATGCGTCATAATTGCGAAGTACTTGTAGATTAGTCTAATTGCCAATAGCTTCTATTTTAAAATATATTTAACTTGTAATGGGTTTTAGATAGCATCTTCTTAATTGGGTTCCACTTACAGGTTATTAATATGTAGTAGAGTAATAATGTAATACATAGACTACTAAATATAGTACTGACCAGATTAACTCGATAGCAACTTATTTCCATTTGAATAGAATATTTGTTCCTACTTAGATGAATACCTTTTTACAGTTTTTTACATTTGGAAAATCTTATTTTTACTTACTAATTTCTATAATTTCCGAAAACGACTGCAGGACACCAAAATGACTGTTCTCATTTGAAAATGCTGAAAAAAGCTATAATAAACTACTTGAAGGCCGGCCAGAGGTGAAAGTCAAAGAATTCTTGCAAGGCATAATACCTCCCGTTTACAGGGTGTCTCAAACTTCATGGGTCAAATTGGAACAGGTGATAGTGGATCCACAACTGATTATATTGAGATAGGTAACCAGAGGTCGGAAATGCATATTTACTGTGTTACGGACATAAACAGCATACACTCCATAACAACAACGTAGCTCACAGCAATAGTTCAAAGTGACAAACGCCAGTCTCAAGGCACGCATGCCAACGGGGCATGAAATTCTGCTCAAAGATCCCTGGTGTCTTTTGCATGATGAGACAACAAGTTTGAACCCTAGGAAGCTACTGGGGTTTGTACACCAGCGGCTTGACGTAACTCCAGAGGAAAAATTCCAGAGGTTTGAGATCCGGCAATGGTGCTGGCCATGGTATAGGACCTCCCATTTGAATAAAACGTATTGTTCAGGGGCTCGCGGAAAATTATATCGAAGCGGGCTGGTGCACCGTATTGTTGAAACCGCATCCTTTCGCGGATAACAAGGGTTGAGTCTCCACAAACTGTGGCAACACATCTCGCAGTAACACCACGTAAGATGGACCACTCAAACAGGGTGGCAGCAAATAAAGTCCTATTAGGTGATCTTCGACAATGGCTACCCATACGTTGACAGAGCATCGTTGCTGTGGCCACCGATGTGGATGGCGTGGGAACTGTCCTCACTCCCGACATGGCTGTTGCGGCTGTTGAAAAACTATCACTGGTGAATGAGATCTCATCCGTGAACAGTACAGACTGTACAGGTACGACGTTCGACACTACAGCATTGCGGTGGATAATCCATTGACAGGAGCGAAAGCGGTTCTCGAAATTCATTTGTTCCAGTGCTTGAACACGTTCTTTATGATACGGGTTTAGTACCTTCCACTAGTACTCTCCACACCCTATCCTTCCAAGTGCGCGTTTCATGGTCAAGTTTACTTTGCTGGGTGGTCAGCCGCACGACCCAACTCCATCTTCTCACGTTCTGGTGTTCAGGCCGGTCTTTGGCGGGGACCTTGGCCATTTCTCTAAGAGATGAATGACTCCGTCTCTCGAAAGTTGGTATCCATGGAGATAAACTTCTTCCAGTTAGGATGACACCTGTTGAGAAAGCATTCTCTATATATTCGTGCTCGTTTATGGGCTCTACATCCTGCCTCACAGTACATTAAAGGCATGTCTGCCATCTCACGTGATGAGGAAGTTCCCTCTTTGACTGCGCACAGTGCACTTTACACAGTAACACGCCTGATTATTGACCCATCGCAAGCTGTTTGATGCAACGGGCCGGCCAGTGTGGGCGTGCGGTTCTAGGCGCTTCAGTCTGGAACCGCGTGACCGCTACGGTCGCAGGTTCGAATCCTGCTTCGGGCATGGATGTGTGTGATGTCCTTAGGTTAGTTAGGTTTAAGTAGTTCTAAGTTCTAGGGGACTGATGACCACAGATGTTAAGTCCCATAGTTCTCAGAGCCATTTGAACCATTTTTGATGCAACGGACCACTGCCACCAGGGACAGCAGTGCCCTTACGCCACAGGTTACTGTACTGCGCCGGTGCGATGCTTGCGGTCGTTATATCAAACGGGCTATGAGCTGAATTGTGTGTAGTACGTCTGATTGTCAGGGGTGTACGCTGTTTATCACCCGCTGCCTGTTCAAGTGTACAACTGACAACCAGGATCTTTGCGAGCTTGCGGCAGAATTGCATGCGCCAGTGCAATACACGCACTCAATCTGGCGGTCGTCGCTTTGAACAATTACTGTGAGCTACAGTGTTGTGATGCGGTGTACGCTGTGTATGTCCATGACACAAAAAATATGCATTTCCGATCATTTCTTCCCGATGTCGGGGACTGATGACCTCGTATGTTAAGTGTCATAGTGCTTCGAGCCATTTGAAACATTTGAGCTCCCCGATCTTAATATAATCCTTTGTTTCTCAATTTCAGCTAAACCGTTCGAGACACAGTGTGTAAAGATGTTGATCTGCGACTTCTTAGGCTAATTCTAAGATCCAGAATTCGTGCCCATTATGTTTCTGAACAAAGATCTTTATACATGATAACGTAGTAGCAAGATTCTTAAGGTTGACATTGAGAGACAGCTGGATATCGCATGTGGTAATGACAAGACTGAAGCACAGTTCAAATATCACGGATATACTACAAGAAATGGGCCAGGGGCTAAGCCCTGGGGGACACGAGAATGCGAACATTTCCATGATGAATTCTCTTGTTTACAGGAGGCTTAATGTCAATTTTCGAGGTAGACGTCGAAACATGGTTTTGCACTGTTTGAGAAATTCAGTTGTTTCGTTTCCATAAGTAATAAATCGAAATGAACAAAGTCGACTTCATTCTTAACAGAATGTTAGAAAAATAGAGTAGCCTCACATTAAAAAAGATTACTTGCGAGAAAAATCGTCAGCCGTAATTCCACACAGTAACACATCAAAATGTAATCAAGCGTTCACAATAACGTAGAGTTCCAAAGAAAATGAAAAAAAAACGTAGTGGGGAAAATGTGTAGTTTCAAGCCGTCACAACCCTTTTCCAAGACAATGCTATATTTGGCGAAGGAGATTCTCTAAATCTAACACACTCCGTGAAACGCTCTTTGAGATTTCCACATGACACTTCAAGGTGCTGTGATATTGCACGTGGAGTCAACAACTCTTGACACCGCCTTTGTAATGAAAAAGCATGTGAGGCCATTCTGCTCTGTACGTGTAGTGATCTCCCTGTTGCGTCGTTCTCTTTGCAATGTCGTGCCGAACAGCGGACGGTCGTTGAACGTTCCGGTGCCTTGCAGCTCCATTCTCCACTTTGTGGGTCTTAAATAAAGATTTACTCTTCACCGGCGCCCACCTTTCAGCCTCCAGTAGGCTACCAAGATTACTCAACAACAGTCACGCTTATTTGTATTACACGACCTACAAACAAAAGAGAAAGGAAGGTACAGAGCCGTGGTCACTAAATGCAACAAACTACTGATTTCGTCGGTTGCGTAACTGCGCATTACACCACATCGAACATTGGTGGAAATATTGACACTTCATCTTAGATCAAGACTAGAACACATATCTCAGACTGTGGAGTTCAGAGCGTAACCAGCAGAGCTGTGCGAGCACGCGTCTTGGCTCCAGCCTATCATTTGTTTTATGACGTGTTTTATCGTTGGTTCCTCTCCACAATTTGCAAGTTCTAGAGATGCCGGTCTGCTACAATGCTCGAGTAGCAGCTCTTAAGTATGGAGGAGATTCTGGATTAACGAGAGCCTCAGGACTGTAATGGGATAACATAACTTTTAGTGAGCTGGAAAGAATATGACATCTTGTTTATTTTCTGCCTTTCATCGGAAGTAGAAATTATATTGTAAGGTTTCAGTAAAACGCGCAGACAGGGAAAAAGGTTCAACACCAAGAAGAAGTTGTGCGACATAAACCAAAGTTGGTAAGCGTGTTTCTACATGTGAAAGGTGAAATTATTTATACATCGCGAGAGCTACCTAAAAGTGGCGCTAGTAACATAACTATGACGATGTGACTCAGATTTGCTTTAAATACCTTTGGGATTGGATGCGATGTATTGATGTTAGTCAAGAATGCCTTTAAGGTGACAAAGACGTCGTTACCATCACCTCACTGAGTTTGGATGAGCTCGTTTCATATGCTACGAGAAGCTAGACATTGCTTCTGCGTTATTGTAGAAAAACGTGACGGGAGACTGTACATGATTGCTGGCAGCGGTGGTCAGGAGATCGTTTGGTCGCAAGACGCGGCTTTAGCGCATTATACTGCATCTGAGCAGCGTTGGTACCACAGTGACACATCGAATTGTTAAAAATCGGTTACTTCAAGGACAGCTCCAAGTCCTGCTATTCAGGAAAAGCAATACAGAGGGTCCAGGATGAGATTTTCACTTTGCACCGGAGTGTGCGCTGATATGAAACTTACTGGCAGATTAAAACTGTCCCGGTCCAGCACACAGTTTTGATCTGCCAAGAAGTTACATATCAGCGCATACTCCGCTGCAGAGTGAAAGTCTCATTCTGGAAACATCCCCCAGGTTGTGGCTGAGCTATATCTCTGCAATATCCTTCCTTCCAGGAGTGCTAGTTCTGCAAGGTTCGCAGAAGAGCTTCTGTGAGGACTGCAATGTAGGAGACGAGGTACTGGCATAATTAAAGCTGTGAGGACGGGTCGTGAGTCGTGCTTGGGTAGCTCAGACGGTAGAGCACTTACCGTGAAAGGCAAAGGTCCCGAGTTCAAGTCTCGGTCCGCCACGCAGTTTTAATCTGCCTGGAAGTTTCAATCCAGAGGGTGTCCAACAGGATAACGAATACCTACAAACTGCTGTTGTAACCTAGCACACAGCATTGGTCTGTTCGATCACCACATCTGTCTTGAATCGAGAATGTATGGAATATCATCGGACGACAACTCCAGCGTCATCCACAATGAAGATTTACCGTCATTGTACTGGCCGACCAAGAACAACAGGCATGGACTCCATCCCACAAATTGACAGCAGGCAGCTGTAAAGCACAATGCATGCTTGCAAAAATAATGTGGCGGTTATACCATTTATCAGCATTTTACATTTGCAATGTATTATCTTACGCTTACATTAACCTGTTACTTTTTTTTTATTTATTGGTGTGGTTGATACACAGTGCTAAAATAGAGGTATTACTTTTGAATGCATTATGGGAACAGCAGTGATCAATAAAATTGTAAATAATTACTATTAAAAACAGTCTTGATCACAATTTATTTTATAAGGTGACCGGTTTCGACCACTGCTGTGGTCATCTTCAGACTATTGAGTGGAAACCCCTTTCTGTTGGAGAATCACAACAGAAAGGGGTTTCCACTCAATGGTCTGAAGATGACCACAGCAGTGGTCGAAACCGGTCACCTTATAAAATAAATTGTGATCAAGACTGTTTTTAATAGTAATTATTTAAAATAGAGGTATATCAAATTATTATGTGTATATAACAGGAATACAGAAAGAAAAACATCTAAGTTCCTAATCCATATAAGAGCTGTGTCATCAGCTTTCAGGAGGTCGCTCCAACCGCCTTCATAGGAGCGCAAGGGGCACTCTTCTCTAATGTGCTTGATTGTCTGGTTCGGAGCCCCACAGTCATGAACCGGAGACTGTAGCACCCCATTTGTATAGTGAGCCTGCGCACCGACCATGCCCAGTGCGAGCTCGGTTCAATTTGACCCATAGTTCCCTATCATGTTCTCTCACAGCAGTATCATAGTTACACTTTCGGAACCACTCACACACTTCAGGATTTTCTATAAGTTTACAGTTCGGATCCCATAGGTCTTTCACATCGATATTACTGACATGTACCTGTTCTGCTTGCCATAACGGTGGGTTTCGTGAACGTGGCCTATTTCGTCGTAGACTTGGTATGTTTTCCTGTACGGGTAGTTCCAAGTTCACCTGTAGCTTGTGGTATTCCCTAAACAAGGCCTCGCTTCTACGGATTGCTGGTGGGTAGATATTGCTCAGCAGAGGAAGCCATTAACTTGTGAACTTGCAATGTTAATCACTTAAATGTTTTACCTAGGAAAATGTATTCCTGAAATTTCATGACTCTAAATTAATTATTTTTTTAGTGTTGCGATTTTTTTCCCGTCAGTGTAGAATGTTGTAATTCAGTGAGTAACTTCGATCTGACATTATGTGAAATCACGGTTTAGAATCAATACACATCTCTGCCAGCCTTCTTATGTTTCCCTCTCGTAGATGAAGACGATTTGTATCCATTTTAGAGGGTTAGATTCCGCCGATACAGAGAATCGTATGCAAATGGTCTGTAGTCACCCTTTTGTCGAACTGCATAGATGGTCTAGTGGAACTTCATAAATATTGATAAAATTAATTACGAGAAGTCTGAAGACATTAGTTAATAATTAAACGACACATACTTAGTTGTTTTTTGCTAGTCTTCGAGATTAACGAAAAGTAAATGGTACTAATCCCATTTGAAGTTGTGTTCTCTGATCCCTGACTCTACTCCGTGGCCCACAGTGTTTTTATAAGATCAGACCCACATTTAATGGCCTTTCCTGGAGCACACGGATTGCAAATTATAATATTTCGTGCTACAAGTAGTGCGTCTTACGGGAATCTGTTTCATTTCCTATGAATCTCACGTCTTTTCGTCACACACATAAATTATCGTTTCGCAGATTATTTCTCTCTTTCGGTTTGGCAATATTTAACGCTACCGTATTAAAATTTTTGACAAACAATCCTGTCGGTTGGGCATCCGCAACAGACCATTATAGCAGAGGCTGAAAATACCGATTCAGTTGTGAGGTTCTTTTAAAAAAAAAAAACGTGAGAGGTTTCGAGCCATGTATGCCCGTCATCAGGTGTTATGAATTGGTGCTGTGATCCCAAGCGCCGCGGTGGACCAGTACAGGATGCGGTATTCCACCAGCGACAGTGCTCTGTACTTGCTGGTGATACGCCGCGTTCTGTGCTCGTCCTTCGCGGCGCTCGGGGTCACAGCACGGAATCATAACACCTGACGATGGTCATAAAAGAGCCCGAAACCGGTCGTGTTTTAAATAAAAAGAGCCTTATAACTGAAGCGTTATTTTCAGCCTGTGCTAAAATCTTTGAAGTGACAGTTCCATAGCGTAGCAAGGTCAAGTAGGAGGTGCGTTCAACGAATTTCCTACAAATAAAACATACTGATCTGCTTCATGGTCCCGGAGGCATCTTGGAGTGGGAGACGTCCTGGGTTTCGCCTAGTTGGCAATTATTATGCCAAATGCTAATTTACCTTGAAAGGTAACTTGTTTGGACTATTTAATTGATTGAGAATGTTGGCAAGATTTAGTGAAATAACAACATTTATTTTCCCCATCAAGACACAAATTATACTAAACAAGTTATAGACTGAACATCCTAAACAACTAACGGGTGATATATGTCTCCACTGGGTGGATCCTGGTTAGCAAAGACAGTTCTACTAGGTGATGAGTCAAGTACTCTGGCCCTATAAATGTGGATAACGCAAGCTGGATTGATCTGACGCTGATCAGACTTTGATTGATCAAATATACTGAAGTTTGTCTACATAGGTGCAGCAGAGAGCAAGTGGAGATAGAGATCTGTACGCCCTGACAAGGACGGAGCGGCAGTACATTACCCCGTTTGCTTCAGGAGGCGACGTGATTTGCAGCTGGCGAGATGTATGCGGCGGAGGAGGTGAGACGTGGAGGAGGGCACCTGCGCATCGATCGCGGCCATGAAAGAAATGCAAAAATGTCACGGTCTAGCGATCAGGCAGACAGATCGCAATTTACTCTCTACCAGAGACCTGAAATCAAGGTACATTTCAGTTTTTGACACACCCTTTCGCTGGTCATAGCAAGGATTAATTTGGGTCACTTATAGGACAGAGCACACAAGGATATCAAACGTCAAGACTGGTAAACCAGACACGAATAAGTGCGCCCTCGTCAGACGAGCAGTCCGAGACGTCTGAAGTCACACTCTCGGTACAGTAAGAACTTCACCACAGGTTTCCCAGTCTAAACTACTCGCAACTGAAGTCAGTCTCAGGACAGGTCCCTAGTACCAACCACAAATGCCAGAGCTTCGACTAGAAGTGCTTACCAGACCAAAGCCTCGCACATAAGCGCTTTGCACTGAAACACGTATGTAACGTAGCAGCGATGGTGAGGCATGATAAAATCTTTGACCAGAGAGCCTTTTATCGTAGTTAGTCTGCGCTTGACCGCGCGAGTGTTACGAGCAGTACTCTAGTAATCGCCGTACAGAGCACTCTGTCGGTAGCAGTAGCTCAGTTCAGTTGCGTCCAGTAGTCGGTCGGTAGTAGTCGTGCAGTACAGTTGCGAGCAGTCTGTCAGTGGGCAGTCTGTGAGCAGTGCAGTATGTCCGTAGTAGCAGCCCAGTGCAGTTGTGTGTGAGGAGTCGGCGATCGTCGACATGGCATTCTGGTCAAGATTCAGGACGAGGTATATTATTTTTTAAACAAGGTAATGAATCAGCAATGCTCAGCTAATAATGTAAATCAACTGTAACTAATTTGTGCAATAATCACCCCAATAATAATTTTGATTTCAAAGCAATTTTTTATAAAAAAACCATTTAATTGAACCAACGATTTCCTTCCATTTCCCTTAAAGAAAAGTTTCAGTTAAAAATTCAAAAAAAAAAATATTATTTGCAATGCAGTTCCTCCAAGCCGTGGCCAACAATAAGAGCAGAAATTTGACATGCAGTTATACTGAGATAAGAAATTAATTCTGATTTTTTTACACAGGGCCAAAGACCGATATTTCGGTTTAATTGAGTTATCATTATCACTGAAGTTTCATTAGCATTAAATTGTTTTTCATTATTTTCGTGAGAACTTACACGTTGAGTCAGATTGCGATTCACATTTTTATTGCCTTTGTCAGTACATTTCATTGCAGGGAGGTTACGTTTGGCTCCCATTTCAATTAAATATTGTCTTTTTAAATTTTTGTGGAAAGGTTACATTTAGCTCAATGACCATTAGCATTCTTAAATAATATTATCTTAAAAATTCTCCGGAAAGGTTACAGCACTTCTCCAGAAAAAAATTCCGTTTTCCCACAATGTGCACGAACGGCACTGCTTTCACGTCGGCTAGAGGCGCTAAATCTCCTCTCCCACACGACAGCACAAAATCATGTCGAACTAGGGCAAGAGTTAAGAAACCTGCTCGTCTGAAAAAAAAAAAGAAACCGCCAATTACTTGCTTTAAGTTTTCACAGAGAGGGAAGAGATGATTTTTTTCCGAAGTCATGTCTCTTCCCACAGCAACAAGCAAACAGATACAATCTCAAAGATCTTTATCTAAATCGCCTGTGCCTTGGAGCTTGTTAGTCCTACCTGTGAGGTGTAATAAAGATTCTATCCCTAGACGTTTCCCAGATGCCGTCGTTTGTAAGGTGGCTATAATTTCTCACCTTCCAAGCACCCATCCACATAATTTGCGGTGATCTACAAACACAATTAGGTATCATGTGATAGGTTGTACATCGTATATATGAATATATAAAGGAGGATGCGTACGTCTTGTAAATAATTGTTAACGCTTATTGCATGAAAGGTGACGGAGTGTCTTTATTATAAAAACGGTGTAATGAATGATTGCCTATACTAGTAGAGGTTGGAACGCCTGCGGAAAGTCTGGCGGAACTGAAGCCCTGGGTGGAAGGCCCACACAGGTGTGTTGGTCCTGCTTAAACACAGGAAATAGCAAGACGGACGTCGTAGCACCTAAGCGCTGGAGCACAATAGAGTGGCAACCGGCCAGTGTTGTAGCTGAACCAGAAGGATTATACTTCGGAAACGCTGAAACTCTTGGACACAGAAGAGAGGAACGAAGAAGCGGCACCTCGGAGACCATGCAGGCTGGGTTATTTCCAAGGATTTTTGCTCAGAAGCGTACCATTGTACGAGTATAGGCTTTTCCTCACAAACTTTCCACGCTGGACGACAAAAGACTGAAATATGGTTGGTCGGCGTTCGGAAGAATCTGTAGAAAGGGAGAATATTCCGTGATTTCAGGAATATGATTCGTTTTCGGAATTACGATGGTGGGAAGCCAAGCCTTGCTGGGAAGCCAGCGCTAGAGAGACAGTGGTCTTCCATTGTGAGCGACCGTGTGGTACGGACGGACTTGCTGTCTTTCCTCGCAGGAGAGTTTATCGTTAGAACAGTTAGGCACTTTACTGTTGCAAACCCATATGATTCTGGACTTCACCTCCGGGTTGGAAGTCGTCGTTGAGTAGGCAGCGTTCAGTGATTGAGAGCACTTCTTCTGCCTATACTTACGTTGAGACGTTATCTGAACTCCGTCCTTGCGGCTGGGAGTTCGCGTTTCTCGCCTGTAGAACATAGAGAAGACAGCATTACCTTATAGTAGTCAGAGGACCGCCTATCAGCGAACACGAAAACTTGTAAAATTTTATTGTGTGTGGCTCTGCACACACTGCCCAGTTTACGACTCCACTGGATAGGCATGTTCCTTTAGACCGTCGCCCCTGCCCGGGCTTCTGCTGGCACTGGGTCAGGTACTACGGCATTGTTCTGCTGGAGCCCTGTCTCGACGAGGGGCTGCCCTGTCTGCCCTATATGGCTGTGGGTCTGTCCGGCAAGATTTACTATGGGATGGGCTCGCCACCAATTGCTTTCAACTTCCAACAAGCCGTTTCTGTGGGCTAAGAATTATCAAAATACCCCATGCTTTTAGCCCTGTACCAGGCTCCATCAACGTCTGCTCAGGCCGCTAACTTTCTAAGAATCTAGCTCAATGTACATCAGATTGTAATAAAATCTTTAATAATTTTCTGTATGCGAAAAGTAGGTGAGAGAGTAGCTTGTCCTCTCTCAACGTTTCCCATTATTTGTGCTAGACGGTTCTTGTTATATCCCAAAACCGACTCAATCGATTGGCAAGGTATTTAACTTGGCAAACTCATTAATTAGTTCGTCATTTCTGTAATGGGAACACCTTTCTACGCATAATTCGCCATCACTTTCCATGGACTACAATACCTTTTGTTCACATTTTCTTGAATTATATCTAAAATTTAAGTATTACATTCTGCTTTTGATACTTTATGAGACATTATGCATAGTTTACATCTTACAAGACGTGACAGAACATGTGGTCAGAACTTGGGGTCTGAATGAGGGACTTAGAGCTGCTGGTACTGTGAAATCGTCATCTGTGCTAGATATAATGGCCTCACTAAGATAATTCGTCTATTATTTTCTCCACATTTTCTATATTTATTTGCGGACACTTGGAGACATGTTTTATTACACTTCTTGCAGAACCACACAAGGAGTGAGTGTTAAGAGTTTCCTTACTTGCATCAATTTACTATGGTTCCACTGCCTCAAGGTATCCATGATGTATGATTTCTTTCCTTTTCTCACACTCATTTTGAGAATGTGATGGAAGTTAAATCCGACATGCTCGGATAGCCGCACGTATTAGCACATGACTGCGTACGATGACTGCGTGATTCGGGGAGCTGCGATGGCCTCGGATCGAATCCGCCCGGCGGGTTAACGATGAGGTCCGGTGTGCCCTAGCCTATACGTGTCTTTTACGCAATTTCGCGTATCCGGTTAGGTGAATACCGGGTTGGTACCCACGTCCCGCCTCAGTTACACGACTCAAAAACGTTTCGAATACTTTCTCGCATCTTCACATGAGATAACACTAGCTCTAAAAAGGGAGCGTGAGCGTATAGTAATTCCATCTCGTAAGATGGGAAGGGGAGGGGGGGGGGGGGGAGAAGAGAGATGGCGACAGAAAGGACATCCGACCACCCTCTACCAGTAACATAGTCAAGCTGATATTAACATGCCAACCGTGTGAACACACGGATAAGACCAGGAAGAAAGAAGGGAAAAGACGTAAATGAAATACAAAACAAGGAAGCGGTTACGCCAACTGATATAAGGCCCAGTACTGCATGTTGGAGTGTACAACCTACCACCATTTGTACATGCATGACCCGTGTGACATGGCCGTAGAGCACCGATAAAAGTAATTCTGTGTATGATCCTTACACATTTCTTATTCTGCAGTTTGATTTAGTAGCATATACGATACGGACAATAGAATCGACTTAAATTTGCCAAATAGTATAATGCAAATAAACATGTCTTTCTTTCAGGGATTCACATGCGCTCTCGCTGTGATACCACTTCAGGGTTAGTGAGTATCTAATCGTCTGAGCAGTACTCATAAATAGGTCCCACAAGAGTTTTGGAAGAAGTTTAAGGCACTACGCTACAATCATTACTTCTACGAATAATCATTCCAATTAATTTCAGAAATTCATATCATTTGATACTGTAATGTAAATTTACGCTCTGATATTTAATCAATTCAAAGAGTGCAGAGACGTGCCAGTGACATTATTCGATAGTCTGTGGGTATTCTACTGCTGCTTATGTGTTTTAGGCTACAGCGAAATTTTCTTTGTCCGGAATAAGTGGCATAATAGGTCACCGTGATATTCAAATATACGGATAATCCGGAATGTCATTAAAAAACACGTTAAGTGACACAAATATGCATGCTATATTTATTTTCATTCAAAATCACAACTAATTAATTCCATGTAATTCTTGTTTTTGGTTGGTCTGATGCGTCCCGCCACGAATTTTTCTCCTGGGCAAACCTGTCCATATGAGAGTAGCAAATGCACGCTAGGTCCCCAATTATTTGTTGGATGTATTTCAATCTCTGTCTTCCCTTACAGTTTTTACCCTCTATAGCTCCCTCCAAAATCTTTGAAAGTATACCCCGATGTCTTCTTCCGATTTTATTGCATTCTTCTAAAATTCTGTAACACTTTCATGCCGATGTGCTCTTTGACCATTTATTATTGTATATAAATTTGCTTTTATCTTTATGTAAATTTATATGTACACGATGTATGAATTAATTTGTTTATTTTGCTGCATAATTGATTATGTACATTGTGTAAATATCGCTGAGTGATTGCTGAGGCAATGTTAGGGAAACGTTAGGTTTTTGTCAACGAATAAGTATCGTTGGAGTAGCAGCGTCTCTGGACGCGGGAGGTTGTTACGTCAAAGAGCGCCCTACACAGAAAGAGAACTCTGGTGTGAGACTTGCTGAAGTGCACTGTACTGGAGGAGTCATTGTTTGGAAATATTGGCTGCAGCAACATCAAGAACCCGCCATGCCAATATCATTGCCAATAACTCCCGTGTTCGCTAATTATAATGGAAAGGAGCCAGCAGCAGGATCGTCGTCAGCAACTTCGTCACGGCGAGAATGGACTGAGGTAAGATTGCTGCATCACAGCTTATTGTCAACTAGTTTTATAACGGCGTTACTCAGCTTTGTGGTGTTTTGCGAGTGAATAATTACCATAGTTTAATCAAAACGCTTTACCCATGATTCTCCTAAAATCATTCACCAAGTAGGTTCCTGTCCTGTCCTATTGTTACAATAAGCCGAGTACCGCTTATGAAAATGAAAATTGCAGTGCCAGTTAATTTTGCTTATGAACTAAATGATTAAGTTAAATTAAAGATTTGAACTTAAAGCATTCAGTAATTTCAGTCTCACTTACTTTTAATTTGAACTTTAATCTGAAGCAAACTAATTGTTGCAAATAGTAAATTAACTAATCAAATTAAAATGATTCCTGGCACTAAGAACAAAAGCACTAACTAGAATTAATGAGCGAGTGCAAATATCAGTGATTATTGTAATTTGTTGTTAGTAAAGTTCTGGTTCACGTTTTGACTTGCAATCGCCCTAAAGTATAATAATTACCTTTTGTTACAGTTATTATCAATTTCTACTTCCCGGTTCAGAAGTCAATAGGGTTTCTTTTAATTATTTTTTGCCATTTTCCAAAATTCATATGAAAGTAGTAGACGTTATTGTGAGGTAGCGCCATTGTCAGTTACAACAGTAAGTAACCATTAATCTAAGTATTATCTTGTATGTTTTCAAAATTTCAGCTCTATTAGTTAATGATTTTTCGAGTGCAAACTATTTTCTTTCTCGCTTTATTACGTAAATGTTTCAATTGATTTTGCTAACGTGCGTGCAGCCCTCTGTTGCCGCGCGTGTTCGAGTAATTCTTGACGTTGACTGTTCGGCTCATTAATTCACCTACCGAACAGAAATTTTGCCCAGTTGGGCTGGAGGCCGTATTTCTTGTAGTTATAATTATTTCAGTAACTCTTATTATTCTGTTCCGATCCACGTGGTACCCCTTCTCGTTGGCACAGTACGTAACGATAGCATAAACCTTTCGAACAACCATACTAAATTTTACAGTAATTAAGTAGTTGGAATAAATTGTCCTAGAAGGCTTCTTGTTGTTAACATCCCCCTCGTTTATCGACTTCATATTGAATCTTCGAAACGATAGCCTTTTCAAAATTTTATTCCCATTGTTTAGGCACATGCTTACACAGTCATATATTTCTAACATTGTAGATAGAAGGGAAGGGGAACGTTACAAGGCGACCCTAAGATTCAGCACACTCGACCGTGGAGTGGGATGGGTGACTCAAGGAGTAAACAGCGTCACTCGCAGTTCAAGAATAATCTAACAATTTATTTAATAAAACTATATGGCAAAATATGTAAAGGTATTTCCTTTCTTAATTATGAAAATAGCAATAAAGCTACTCAGGCAGTTAAAACAACAAAAGGAATTTTTACCGAAGTACCATAACTCCTTAGAGGTTCAAAAAAGTTTCAAATGGCTCTAAGCACTAAGGGTCTTAACAACTGAGGTCATCCGTCCCCTAGAACTAAGTAAACCTGACTAACCTAAGGACATCACACACATCCATGCCCGAGGAAAGATTCGTACCTGCAGCCGTGTGCTTCCGGACTGAAGCGCCTAGATCATCTCGGCCACAGCGGCCTGCTCTTAGAGATTCCGTTCTTTAATTTTCCACTATTTCATCCGGACAGACGTATCTTCATTTCAAGATAATCACTTCATTTCGAAACCTTGAAGATACTTGGTTTCACACTTTAGAATTAACGACAGCAAGCACTCATGTAAAACCTGACAGTCACCGTGTAGCCGAGCGGTCGAGGGCGCGTTCTCGAGGTCCGCGCGACTGCCCCCGTCGGAGGTTCGAGTCCTTCCTCGGGCATGGGTGTGTGTGTTGTCCTTAGCGTAACTTAGGTTGAGTTAGATTAAGTAGTGTGTGAGTCTAGGGACCGATGACCTCAGCAGTTTGGTCCCATAGTCCTTACCACAAATTTCCAATTTCACCGTGTATTAAAAGCACTGCAAGAAAGATCAGACAGGAGCTCTGCAACAAGGTACCTACATCTACATCTACATACATACCCCGCAATCCACCATACGGTGCGTGGTGGAGGGTACCTCGTACCACAACTAGCATCTTCTCTCCCTGTTCCACTCCCAAACAGAACGAGGGAAAAATGACTGCCTATATGCCACTGTACGAGTCCTAATCTCTCTTATCTTATCGTTGCGGTCTTTCCGCGAAATATAAGTTGGAGGCAGTAAAACTGTACTGCAGTCAGCCTCAAATGCTGGTTCTCCAAATTTACTCAGTAGCGATTCACGAAAAGAGCGCCTCCTTTCCTCCAGAGATTCCCACTCGAGTTCCTGAAGCATTTCCGTAACACTCGCGTGATGGACAAACCTTTTTTTTCAGTCTACTCACTGGTTTGATGCGGCCCGCCACGAATTCCTTTCCTGTGCTAACGTCTTCATCTCAGAGTAGCACTTGCAACCTACGTCCTCAATTATTTGCTTGACATATTCCAATCTCTGTCTTCCTCGACAGTTTTTGCCCTCTACAGCTCCCTCTAGTACCATGGAAGTCATTCCCTCATGTCTTAGCAGATGTCCTATCATCCTGTCCCTTCTCCTTATCACTGTTTTCCACATATTCCTTTCCTCTCCGATTCTGCGTAGTACCTCCTCATTCCTTACCTTATCAGTCCACCTAATTTTCAACATTCGTCTATAGCACCACATGTCAAATGCTTCGATTCTCTTCTGTTCCGGTTTTCCCACAGTCCGTGTTTCACTACCATACAATGCTGGACTCCAGACGTACATCCTCAGAAATTTCTTCCTCAAATTAAGGCCGGTATTTGATATTAGTATACTCCTCTTGGCCAGAAATGCCTTTTTTGCCATAGCGAGTCTGCTTTTGATGTCCTCCTTGCTCCGTCCGTCATTGGTTATTTTCCTGCCTAGGTAGCAGAATTCCTTAACTTCATTGACTTCGTGACCATCAATCCCGATGGTAAGTTTCTCGCTGTTCTCATTTCTACTACTTCTCATTACCTTCGTCTTTCTCTGATTTACTCTCAAACCATACTGTGTACTCACTAGACTGTTCATTCCGTTCAGCAGATTATTTAATTCTTCTTCACTTTCACTCAGGATAGCAATGTCAACAGCGAATCGTATCATTGTTATCCTTTCACCTTGTATTTTTATTCCACTCCTGAACCTTTCTTTTATTTCCATCATTGCTTCCTCGCCGTAGAGATTGAAGATCAGGGCCGAAAGGCTACAACCTTATCCTACACCCTTCTTAATACGACCACTTCGTTCTTGACCGTCCACTCTTATTATTCCCTCTTGGTTGTTGTACATATTGTATATGACCCGTCTCTCCCTATAGCTTACCCCCACTTTTTTCAGAATCTCGAACAGCTTGCACCATTTTATATTGTCGAACGCTTTTTCCAGGTCGACAAATCCTATGAAAGTGTCTTGATTTTTCTTTAGCCTTGCTTCCATTATTAGCCGTAACGTCAGAATTGCCTCTCTCGTCCCTTTACTTTTCCTAAAGCCAAACTGATCGTCACCTAGCGCATTCTCAATTTTCTTTTCCATTCTTCTATATATTATTCTTGTAAGCAGCTTACATTCATGAGCTGTTAAGCTGATTGTGCGATAATTCACGCACTTGTCAGCTCTTGCCGTCTTCGGAATTGTGTGGATGATGCTTTTCCGAAAGTCAGATGGTACGTCGCCAGACTCATATACTCTACACACCAACGTGAATAGTCGTGTTGTTGCCACTTCCCGCAATGATTTTAGAAATTCTGATGGAATGTTATCTATCCCTTCTGCGTTATTTGACCGTAAGTCCTCCAAAGCTCTTTTAAATTCCGATTCTAATACTGGATCCCCTATCCCTTCTAAATCGACTCCTTTTCCTTCTTCTATCACATCAGACAAATCTTCACCCTCATAGAGGCTTTCAATGTATTCTTTCCACCTATCTGCTCTCTCCTCTGCATTTAACAGTGGAATTCCCGTTGCACTCTTAATGTTACCACCGTTGCTTTTAATGTCACCAAAGGTTGTTTTGACTTTCCTGTATGCTGAGTCTGTCCTTCCGACAATCATATCTTTTTCGATGTCTTCACATTTTTCCTGCAGCCATTTCTTCTTAGCTTCCCTGCACTTCCTATTTATTTCATTCCTCAGCGACTTGTACTTCTGTATTCCTGATTTTCCCGGAACTTGTTTGTACTTCCTCCTTTCATCAATCAACTGAAGTATTTCTTCTGTTACCCATGGTTTCTTCGCAGCTACCTTCTTTGTACCTATGTTTTCCTTCCCAACTTCTGTGATGGTCCTTTTTAGAGATGTCCATTCCCCTTCAACTGTACTGCCTACTGCGCTATTCCTTATTGCTGTATCTATAGCATTAGAGAACTTCAAACGTATCTCGTCATTCCTTATTAATTCCGTATCCCACTTCTTTGCGTATTGATTCTTCCTGACTAATGTCTTGAACTTCAGCCTACTCTTCATCACTACTATATTGTGATCTGAGTCTATATCTGCTCCTGGGTACGCCTTACAATCCGGTATCTGATTTCGGAATCTCTGTCTGACCATGATGTAATCTAATTGAAATCTTCCCGTATCTCCCGGCCTTTTCCAAGTATACCTCCTCCTCTTGTGATTCTTGAACAGGGTATTCGCTATTACTAGTTGAAACTTGTTACAGAACTCAGTCTTTCTCCTCTTTCATTCCTTGTCCCAAGCCCATATTCTCCTGTAACCTTTTCTGCTACTCCTTCCCCTACAACTGCATTCCAGTCGCCCATGACTATTAGATTTTCGTCCCCCTTTACATACTGCAGTACCCTTTCAATATCCTCACACTTTCTCTGTCTGTTCATCTTCAGCTTGCGACGTCGGCATGTATACCTGAACTATCGTTGTCGGTGTTGGTCTGCTGTCGATTCTGATTAGAACAACCCGGCCACTGAACTGTTCACAGTAACACACCCTCTGCCCTACCTTCCTATTCATAACGAATCCTACACCTGTTATACGATTTTCTGCTGCTGTTGATATTACCCGATACTCATCCGACCAGAAATCCTTGTCTTCCTTCCACTTCACTTCACTGACCCCTACTATATCTAGATTGAGCCTTTGCATTTCCCTTTTCAGATTTTCTAGTTTCCCTACCACGTTCAAGCTTCTGACATTCCACGCCCCGACTCGTAGAACGTTATCCTTTCGTTGGTTATTCAATCTTTTTTTCATGGTAACCTCCCTCTTGGCAGTCCCCTCCCGGAGATCCGATTGGGGGACTATTCCGGAATCTTTTGCCAATGGAGAGATCATCATTACACTTCTTCAATTACAGGCCACATGTCCTGTGGATACACGTTACGTGTCTTTAATGGAGTGGTTTCCATTGCCTTCTGCATCCTCATGTCGTTGATCATTGCTCATTCTTCCGCCTTTAGGGGCAATTTCCCAACCCTAGGACAAGAGAGTGCCCTGAACCTCTATCCGCTCCTCCGCCCTCTTTGACAAGGCCGTTGGCAGAATGAGGCTGACTTCTTATGCCGGAAGTCTTCGGCCGCCAATGCTCATTATTTATCAAAATTTACTCAGTGGCGGGGATCGAACCCGGGACTGAAGACGTTTTGATTATGAATCAAAGACGCTACCCCTAGACCACGGGCATCATCAAACCTACCAGTAACAAATCTAGCACCCCGCCACTGAATTTCTTCTATGTCTTTCCTCAATCTGACTTGATAGGGATCCCAAACGCTCGAGCACTATTCAAGAATAGGTCGTACTGGTGTTTTATAAGCGGTCTCCTTTAGAGATGAACCACATCTTCCCAAAATTCTACCAATGAACCGAAGACGACTATCCGCCTTCCCCACAACTGCCATTACATGCTTGTCCCACTTCACATCGCTCTGCAGTGTTACGCCCAAATATTTAATCGCTACACTACTAATGGAATATTCAAACATAACGGGATTCTTTTTCCTATTCATCTGCATTGATTTACATTTATCTATATTTAAAGTTAGCTGACATTCTTTACACCAGTCACAAATCCTGTCCAAGTCATCTTGTATCCTCCTACGGTCACTCAACGACGACACCTTCCCGTACATCACAGTATCATCAGCAAACAGCCGCACATCACTATCCACCCTATCCAAAAGATAATTTAGTAAATAGATAACAACAGCGGACCTACCACACTTCCCTGGGGCACTCCAGATGACACCCTCACCTCCGATGAACACTCACCATCGAGGACAACCTACTGGGTTCTATTACTTAAGAAGTCTTCGAGCCACTCACATATTTGGGAACCAATCCCATATGCTCGTACCTCAGTTAAGGAGTCTGCAGTGGGGCACCGAGTCAAACGCTTTCCGGAAGTAAGGGAATATGGCATCCGTCTGATACACTCCATCCATGGTTCGCAAGATATCATGTGAAAAATGAAGTCAACGACGTAAAACGGAGTCTAAAACTGCTCACCAAATGCGTAATAAGAGGAACCGCTCGTTCGTAACTGGCAGGGAATTTTAACAAATGAGAAGTCCAGGTGGTCTCTCGTACGCTTGCTTCCCAGGACACAGGTTGCCAGCCACAAATAGCGGAGACGCCTCAGTGCCCGATGTGCAGCTTGAATTCGACTCACACCGGCCAGCCAAAGCATGCTCCTGCCCCAACAGGAACACAGCTCTCCAGAACTACGGCCACTCTTCCGCCTCAAACCACGGTTTCCGTCAGTCCTTGCTGTTAGGAGCACTCTCCCTCGACTGGCATGAGCATGCCCTGTTGTTCCACAGCCGAGCCGCACCATGGAAAAGATGATGCACGCACGACCCCGCAGTCGAGAGGACGAATGGAGCCGCGCGGCTCAGGGCTGTCATATTGTCCCTCCTTCGTGTCAGCGTTTTCCATATCTACCTTTTTTCTCCGATTCTGCGGAGGATGTCACGTTGCCATATGTTACATTATATTATCAGCATGAATTTTTCTTTTGTTAGAGCATGATTCTTTCTCTCAGGGATATTATCTTTTCCTATCACTTTTACTTACGTGCGTAAGTAAATATGAAACGGGTTGTTGAAGGGCCGCTGTTATTCATGTACCAACTTTAGATTTTGAACGTGATGACTGAATAATAGTTGCCGTTAACTGAATTGAATGTAATTTTGTTAATTTCTATTTACTGATGGCACGTCAAGCCTCGAAAGAGTTTCGATTGTTGCCGTGGAGCGGCCAAGATGAAACTTACTGAACTCATGGAATCTGTATAATTTAAAAAATGAACTTTAACGTAAAATAATTATCTGTTGCAATTCAGCCGGCCGCAGTGGCCGAGCGGTTCTCGGCGCTACAGTCTGGAACCGTGCGACCGCTACGTTCGCAGGTTCGAATCCTGCCTCGGGCATGGATGTGTGTGAGGTCCTTAGGCTCGTTACGTTTAAATAGTTGTAAGTTCTAGGGGACTTAAGACCTCAGCAGTTGAGTTCCGTAGTGCTCAGAGCCATTTGAATCAATACTTCGGTGCGTAATGGCCGACCAGAGACTGCATCGGAAGATGAGCTTCCCGTAGCGCAAATTACTGAATATGCTTATTAAAAATAATTAGCCGCTGCAACCATTTGAGGTGACAGCTATTACAAAAGAACTTCATTTTGTGATAACAATAATTAGTTTATTACAGCAGAATACCGAATAACTTACATAAAAAAATACACTCCTGGAAATGGAAAAAAGAACACATTGACACCGGTGTGTCAGATCCACCATACTTGCTCCGGACACTGCGAGAGGGCTGTACAAGCAATGATCACACGCACGGCACAGCGGACACACCAGGAACCGCGGTGTTGGCCGTCGAATGGCGCTAGCTGCGCAGCATTTGTGCACCGCCGCCGTCAGTGTCAGCCAGTTTGCCGTGGCATACGGAGCTCCATCGCAGTCTTTAACACTGGTAGCATGCCGCGACAGCGTGGACGTGAACCGTATGTGCAGTTGACGGACTTTGAGCGAGGGCGTATAGTGGGCATGCGGGAGGCCGGGTGGACGTACCGCCGAATTGCTCAACACGTGGGGCGTGAGGTCTCCACAGTACATCGATGTTGTCGCCAGTGGTCGGCGGAAGGTGCACGTGCCCGTCGACCTGGGACCGGACCGCAGCGACGCACGGATGCACGCCAAGACCGTAGGATCCTACGCAGTGCCGTAGGGGACCGCACCGCCACTTCCCAGCAAATTAGGGACACTGTGGCTCCTGGGTATCGGCGAGGACCATTCGCAACCGTCTCCATGAAGCTGGGCTACGGTCCCGCACACCGTTAGGCCGTCTTCCGCTCACGCCCCAACATCGTGCAGCCTGCCTCCAGTGGTGTCGCGACAGGCGTGAATGGAGGGACGAATGGAGACGTGTCGTCTTCAGCGATGAGAGTCGCTTCTGCCTTGGTGCCAATGATGGTCGTATGCGTGTTTGGCGCCGTGCAGGTGAGCGCCACAATCAGGACTGCATACGACCGAGGCACGCAGGACCAACACCCGGCATCATGGTGTGGGGAGCGATCTCCTACACTGGCCGTACACCACTGGTGATCGTCGAGGGGACACTGAATAGTGCACGGTACATCCAAACCGTCATCGAACCCATCGTTCTACCATTCCTAGACCGGCAAGGGAACTTGCTGTTCCAACAGGACAATGCACGTCCGCATGTATCCCGTGCCACCCAACGTGCTCTAGAAGGTGTAAGTCAACTACCCTGGCCAGCAAGATCTCCGGATCTGTCCCCCATTGAGCATGTTTGGGACTGGATGAAGCGTCGTCTCACGCGGTCTGCACGTCCAGCACGAACGCTGGTCCAAATGAGGCGCCAGGTGGAAATGGCATGGCAAGCCGTTCCACAGGACTACATCCAGCATCTCTACGATCGTCTCCATGGGAGAATAGCAGCCTGCATTGCTGCGAAAGGTGGATATACACTGTACTAGTGCCGACATTGTGCATGCTCTGTTGCCTGTGTCTATGTGCCTGTGGTTCTGTCAGTGTGATCATGTGATGTATCTGACCCCAGGAATGTGTCAATAAAGTTTCCCCTTCCTGGGACAATGAATTCACGGTGTTCTTATTTCAATTTCCAGGAGTGTATGTGTAGCCGCTCAATGACTGCCTTCCGTATCGCGAAACAAAACAGTCTGTGTACCATAAAGTACGTCCTTCCTCCTCGGCCGTACAATCGCGTCTCTTTACAATCCTTTTTTTTATTTTCATAACATCTTTATTTAAAGATGCTACTCTTAAATTATTGCTGCATATCAGTTCTTTCAAGAATATTAACTGTATCTTTTATATTAATTATATTCATAAAATACGGTAACTGCGGTTTACAACCGATAGAAATGTCAATATTTATGTGACGTACCGTCACAATGACCTCCGCATTCCTTTTTCTATCAGTCCACCAAATTTTCAGTGTTCTTCTACAGAGAGAAAATTTTAAGTTGACAAACCAGAATAACTCCAAAAATAAGCTTCACATGAAAAAATTTGTAGAATCCAAAGCTGATTATTTTCGAGGGGGACATCTGCTGATGCTACAATTAGCCCGTTACCCCAGCCCACTGGGGGTGAGGTGGGAGGCAACTTTAAAATTTCAAATGGGAACCCCCATTTTTCATTGCAGAATTATATTCTACAAAAAAACTATGTACATTTTGACTTAAACATTTATTTCTATTTTTAGTAGTTGGCGCTGTAATTTAAGAAAACCCACGTTCTCATTTTTTCGTGGAAAATGGTTATGGATAAATAAATTGTAGGATGTTTGGTTAGTTAGCTAGCTAGTCAGATGGTTTTGTTTGATAATTAAAAGTTCTGTGTCCTCATGACCACGAAACAAAAAAACTTATCCCAATCTGCGGAAAAAATTAATACTGTATTTGGGTCAACATTTGTTAAACTCTAATTCCTCTCTCTCGAACCCCACACTATGCGGAGAGAGGGAGAGTTTTAGTTTTAACGAATCAAAATTTACGAAGTAAAAATTTACGAAGTAAAAATTTACGAAGTAATCTTAACATAGAGAATACGCGACTAAGACAGATGGTGTGTACAAATCCCTTTTGGGAGAGTGAGAGTTGGCGTGTAGAAGGGGTGAAGGGGTGGGAGCGGAAGAGCATCTGGACATCCTTCCCTGCGATTGAAATTGCTAAATCCAAACTAACACGCTGATCCCGTGAAGACTGTGAATAACGCTAGAAAAATGGATAAGTCCTCTTTCATATCGCTCCTTACTAACATCGCAAAATATTAATACGATTTGAGATGCAAAGGGTGTCCATTATTAATTTTCTAATAAGATTACCATCGGATTCCTGGTCTTTGATAAAGGTGTTACCTCACATTTAATTATAGCTTCCCTTTATAACACGAAGTGGAATTTTTGTCGACGTCTTTCTGCATTTCATAATGACTGTCCAGTGGTGATACACTCCTGTACATAACAGAAGCGTCAGCGAAGAATCTCGTGCTGCTGCTCATACCATCTGATAGATCGTTTATGTAGATGCAGAACAGTCGGGGTCCTGTAACCCAATGTTACTTGTGTTTTCACAGAAAATTCGCCGTCCATATCTTCATTCCGCGTTCTGTTGGTCAAATAGACCTCTACCCAGTCACATGTTTGCGAATATAATCCGTGTGACTGTATATTGCTTATTAGTTGCCGCTATGGTAACAGTGTCGAACACCTTTCAGAAATGCGTAAATATGCCTTTTCACTTCGCATCTGTTGTTACGTACTGATAAAACACGCTATGCTTCACACGAGCGGTTTCTTCCAGCATCCACAGTGATACTTGTAATACGATGATATAGCTGAAACTCTGCAGTAGCGAGGAGCAGAAAATAAATAATAATAGTTTTTTCTAGCTAAATAACCTGGCACAAGTCTTTCAACTGAACGCTACCTCAAGGAGTTTGGGTCCCTAACCTACCAGAGTTGTGTATCTGGGGGAAATTTAAATCATGCTAGTAGATTATAAATTGACATTTTCAATCTCACGACCCTTCTTACACACCTACATAACTTTAAAAATTATATCGCGATTGTAAATCAACGACAACTAGTGAAATTTGCATATATAGAAGTTATTGGGGTCGTCGTATATTAGCTCTCCACGTGTTGTAAACATTATGGAAAAGGTACTGGTGTTGTTAAGATTGTCCTAAAAGACATTTAGAGGTTCTGTACTGTACTTACACGTCAATACCTATTTCGAAAATATGTTGCCGATAAAAGTTAATCACATTAAACGAAATTACTTTAAAAAAAAATCTTGTCGTTATGGGCACAAATTCACTCCAAATCCCCCCCCCCCTCGCTCCCTCCCACCACCCCCATCCAGTACTGGCTGGTGTTACGCGTTATGTAAAATGCGTTGGTATTGCTAGGGTTAAAATACAGACTGAAAAATCAGTGGCTCACCTGGCATTCGATCAAGCGAACCCTCGGTTACCACGCAATCATTTTACCGCTACACCGCCTTTTTTCCGTAGCTGTTTATTCATTTCTCGTCCGTATGGCACTTCTTTAAGCTCGACTTTGAAATCATTGTTTTCCTCAGAGAGGGTGGCCATTGCCCCGATCGGTCACGTTGACCTATACGGGCGCTAGACCCGACACAATAAAATGGAAGGACATTTTAATCTGTGACGTTACTCAGTTTCGTTCCATAGCTACGACTGTTTTCAAGCACAGCGTTTCGTCAGCACTTATAGGCGCGGCACGAGGAATTACCGCAGCTCTTAACTGTGCAATTCCCTCTTGCGGAGAGGCGAAACGGAGACGGAGGACCTCTGGAAGGGCGCAGGTGTTTCCGCGTGCAGCAGGGCGGCGCCGGCCTTTGCCCGGTGCACGGCGAGGGTTGGTTTGGGGGTGGGGTGGAATGGGGGTGAGACCAGCGCAGCAGACTGCTGCGACAAAGCCCCGCGAAGCAACAGTAATTTGAGCAGCGGAATTGAGGTATGTGGGTTATGCCGCCCGCGACAATGGGGGGCCACGTGCCCGCGGCTTGATTAACCCACACCCCGGGGGCGGCCCCTTTCCGGCTTTTATCTCCATCAGCGCTCCGCTCTCTTTCGCCCTCGCCTCTCCTTTCCGTGCGTTCTCCGCCCTAGACACTCCCACGCAGCTGCACTCACTGGCGGGCCTTCCTTTGTCGACGCATTCGCCGCTGGCCGCCCAGGGTCCGCACGCCCTCCTGGGTGCCCTCTCCCCCTCGCCCCCTTCCCCCCGGCACCGTTCCGACCGGCTCCGTGACAAACTAACCTGCCGCCTCATCCCGCTAACTCGATTCTTCTTACTCGCCCCTCCGTTCCTTTTCGGCGTCGACGCCATAGGAGTCCAGGGACGTGCCACCGCGGCTCATCTTTGACCGGGACAAATGAACCAAGCTGCCATTCGTCGGCGAGGTCTGCTGAGTCAGGAACGGGCCGAGTAACACTTTACGGTTGTCAGAGGGTCACATTCGCACCTTCTTTTATTTCCGCGTTTTTCTTCAAGACTATGATGGCGTTGTAAAAATTTTTCGTCCTGGTAAGGTTAGAAGCGACAATGGTTTTAGGAGCTTTCTGACATAGTGCCCCCGCACGTCAAAGGCTTTAACGTATAACCCATTTTCAGTTTCACTACGAAATAGCTTAAATATAGAGGCTGAAACCAGCTGAGGATTAAAATTGTTGTGTTGGCAGAAGAGTCAACACCGTGTCACTAGAGGAGGCCGAAATGCACGCGTTTTAGCTCACGCAGGCTGGCGTGAGGAGGGAAGGACCACACTGACTTGAGGTCTGGAACATGACTAGGAATTAGAGTTCAGGAAGCGGACGGAATTAGTTTGATGCTTAACTTTAATCCATTAATGACGAACGACGCTCTTGACGGTACATGATTCACAATTTTATTTGTTCAGAATACAATCTTGAAGTAATTAGTTGAGGTAACTGAATATGGCACCTTGCTAGTTCGTAGCAAATGACGTAGCTGAAGGGTATGCTAAACTGTCGTCTCTGCAAATGAGAGCGTAAGTAGTCAGTGAACCATCGCTAGCAAAGTCGGCTGTACAACTGGGGCGAGTGCTAGGGAGTCTCTCTAGACTAGACCTGGCGTGTGGCGGCGCTCGGTCTGATAGTGGCGTCACGCGGGTCCGACGTATACTAACGGACCGCGGACGATTTAAAGGCTACCACCTGGCAAGTGTGGTGTCTGGCGGTGACACCACAAAAATAAAGAACATAACAGACACTAACCGCTATTCATCAGTGCACACATATTATAAATATGGACGAACATATATGTATGTATGTATCTTCGACATCTCCTCCTAAAACACTGGTCCTATTGCAAACAAATTTGGCACACATATCACCTACTACCCGAAAGAGTCTCTGTGGAAGTAAGAACGATCTATTTATCCAAGGTGATGGGCTGAGGATGAAGGAGCAGTGGAGCCCATGACACACAGATACTCAAACTTCAGTACTTTGTGCAGACTTTGTTCGTCCGATATCGAGTATGCCCTGTGAACCAGTGTGCTGAGCATCCCGTTGTGCAGAATGGTGGCAACTCGAGGCATGTAGATATAGGTCCGTATGTGTAGGCTTGCGGTACACGTTATGACCCAGTGTGCTATTTGATCTCCGTTTTACAAGTACATCAAGAAAGGGTTATTTCCCTTCCTTCTCGATTTCCATGGCGAACCATATGTTGTCGTGGTTGGAATTTAGATGTTCTAAAAACGTCTGTACGTGATCAGGTCCGTGGTGCCAGATGACAAACGTGTCGTCCACGTTTCGGTAAAAACAGTATTTGAGAATGAGAGCACTTAGGTATTTGCAACAAACTTAACTCATAATTTCAAATACGTAACGAACTTTATCCTGTTAACGACCCCCCCTCCCCTCCTCCCAAACGAGTGAAGAAATGGAGATTACCCATATATCTCGCTGACTGCACCTACAAACACTGTACGACACATGGTTCACCAGATATAACGTAATATACTTAGATACATGAAAAACTGTAGTGTCATATGTCATGTTTTAATTTATTACCTCTTTAATACTAACTCTATTCGCAACACACTTCGCAGGCAGTACCCACATATGCCGCTGAATGTACGTAGAAAAATATATCTTCCTACGACACATAGTTCAGGAGATACATCACAAATACTGAGGCGCGTGAAAAAGTCGCACTGTGCATGACGCTTTAATTCATTAGTTCTTTACTGCTAACTCTATTCAAAACACATTCTCAAACAATAGCCACTTATACCACTGGATGTACCTGTAAAATTATGTCGTTGTACATAAACATCATAGACCTAAACATTCAGCTGCATGAAACAGTAACTGTAGAAATGGGAGCATTGTGACGAGCGTGATAACTTTGAGTGAGAAGGGGGAGAGGAGGAGATGGACAGACAGCGAGAGGGTAGGAAGAGGTGGGCACAGGTAGGGGGATGAGGGGATGGACACAGTGAGGGGAGGAGCAAATGGATAGAAAGATCGAAGAGGAGGAGAAGGACAGAGAAAGAAAAGAGGAGATGGCCAGAGACAGTGAGAGGAAGAGGTAAGCAGAGAGAGGTGGGAGGAGGACATGAACAGACACTATAGGAGCATGAAACGGACAGAGAAAGAGAAGAGGAGATGGACAGAGCAAGGGAAGAGGATGAGATGAGCAGGGGGAGGGGGCAAGAAGAGATGAACAGACAGAGGGGGAAGTGATGGACAGAGAGAGGGTGGAGTAGGAGATACACAGAGAGGAGGGGGAGGATGAAGCGGATAGAGAGGGAAGGAGCAGATGGGAGAGGGGAGGGGTAGATTGACAGAAGAGAAGTAGGAGTAAGGGGAAACAGGACGTGGACAGAAAGTGAGGGACAAGAGGTCGTGGGTGGAGGGTGCCAGCTGGAGAGGGTGGGCAGGAGATGGACATAGAGTTGGTGATGGAAGATATGCGTTAGGAGAGGGAAAGGATGAGACGGACTAGCGGAAAATTGGAATAAATAAATACCCTGACAACGTCGGCCAATGGCCGTGCCGCAGTGGTAACATCGGTTCCCGTCAGAGCACCAAATTTAAGCGCTTTGGGTTGGGCTAGTACTTGTATGGGTGACCATCCGGCCTGCTGAGCGCTGTTGGCAAGCGGGGTGCACTCAACCATTGTGAGGCAAATTTAGGAGCTACTTGATTGAGAAGTAGCGGCTCCGATCTCGTAAACTGTCATACGGCAGGGAGAGCGGTGTGCTGACCACATGCCCCCTCTACATCCGCCACCGGTGACGCCTTTGGGCTCAGGATGACGCGGCGGCCCATCGGTACCGTTGGGCCTTCATGGCCTCTTCGGACGAAGATTTCTAACGACGCCGGCAGCTATGTTAGCTCGTGACATAGTAACCTCTTGTAATGCTTGCCTACAGTATCCATATCATCTTAATGGAGTCATTTCCGCTCAAGATTATGGCTGTTTTTATTATGCTATTACAATTTCGGTCTGTCTGTCATTGTCAGGCACAGGATTCGATGCTACGTTGCGACACGGAAACAAGTTGAAAATAACATCCTAGCACGGCTGGATCTGCGTCGATAATAACAGAATCAGCGGTTGTTGTTGAACCAAATGTGAGCCAGCGACAAAATCCAACGAAGTAAAGGTAATTTGAGCACCGGCGCTGAGACATACAGGTTACGCCGCGGGCGAGTGTGGACGCCCAAATGCTCGTGTTTTGTCAGTAATAACAGGCACTACAAGCCTCCATATTCGACCGACATCGTGTTCGCTGCTGAGTTCCACCTCTCGCAACGTGATGGAGAGTTTCTAGCCGACCACAGTATGGACAGCGGTGTAGAGAACAGCCCACTGCCCTTTGTGCAAGCAACGTGGTACTACGTTGTCAACTGGAAAAACGCGACGAGGCACAAGTTCCGCCCTATCGAGCTGGCGGATTCTCTCCTCTGCCGTTCACAGCCACCTCTAGGACACTGATGATGACCGTTTAACATACGGAGTAGCATCTGATTTACGGATGCTGGTACAGAAGATCCTGCTCACCTGTTACCTTAGTCAGATCCCTGTTGCAGGACTAACGAAAAAAGCATACCAAATTTAAAAGAATGCAAAATCCCCAAGATTGGCAAAGTTTTGCAGAAGTTCGAAATATAGCTCGTACTTCAATGCGAGACGCTATTAATAGTTTCCACAACGAAACTCTGTCTCGGAATCTGGCAGAAAATCCAAAGAGATTCTGGTCATACATAAAGCACACCAGTGGCAAGACGGAATCAGTACCTTCACTAAGCGATAACAACGATGAAGTCACTGATGACACTGCCATTAAAGCAGAGTTATTAAACACGATTTTCCGAAACTCCTTCACTAATGATGATGAAGTAAATATTCCTGAATTCCAATCACGAACAACTGCCAAGATGACATACATAGAAGCAGATATTCTCGGTGTAGCAAAGCAGCTTAAATCACTTAATAAAGGCAAGGCCTCCGGTCCAGATTGTATACCAGTCAGGTTCCATTCAGAATATGGTGATACAATAGCTCCATATTTAGCAATTATATACAACCGCTCGCTCACAGAAAGTTCTATACCCAAAGACTAGAAAATTGCTCAAGTCACACCAATACCAAAATACGGAAATAGGACTAATCCGTTGAATTACAGGCCCATATTACTAACGTCAGTTTGCAGTAGGGTTCTGCAACATATACTGTGTTCGAACATTATGAATTACCTCGAAGGAAACGATTTATTGACACGTAGTCAGCACAGATTCAGAAAACATCGTTCTTGTGAAACGCAACTAGCTCTTTATACTCATGAAGTAATGAGTGCTATCGACAGGGGATGTCAAATTGATTCCATATTTTTAGATTTCCAGAAGGCTTTCGGCACCGTTCCGAACAAGCGTCTTCTAACAAAACTACATGCCTATGGAATAACGTCTCAGTTGTGCGACTGGATTCGTAATTTCCTGTCAGAAAGGTCACAGTTCGTAGTAATAGACAGGAAGTCATCGAGTGAAACAGAAGTAAAATCCGACGTTCCTCAAGGAAGTGTTATGGGCCCTCGATTGTTCCTGATCTATGTTAAGGACACAGGAGACAATCTGAGTAGCATTATTAGATTGTTTGCAGATGATGCTGTCATGTACCGTCTTGTAAAGTCATCAGATGACCAAAACGAATTGCAATATGCTTTAGAAAAGATATCTTCCTGGTGTGAAAAGTGCCAATTGACCCCGAATAAAGAAAAGTGCGAAGTTATTCACATGATCACTAAAAGAAATCCGCTAAATTTCGATTACCAGACAAGTCACAGAAATCTTATGGCCATGAATTCAACTAAATACTCAGGGATTAAAATTACAAATTACCTGAAATGGAACGATCACATAGATAATGTTGTGAGTAGAGCAAACCAAAGACTGAGATTGATTGGCAGAACACTCAGAAGGTGCTACAGATCTACTAAACAGACTGCTTACGCCACGCCTGGCCGCCCTATTCTGGAGTAATGTTGTGCGGTTTGGGATGAGCATCAGGTGAGACAGACGGATGATATCGAAGAAGTTCAAAGAAGGGCAGCTCGTTTCGTACTATCGCGAAATAGAGAGATAGTGGCACAGACATGATAGGTGAATTGGAGTGGCAATCATTAAACAAAGGATTTTTTCGTTGTGGGAAATCTTCTCATGAAATTTCAATCACCAGTTTTCTCCTCCGATTGCGAAAATATTCTGTTGGCACTCACCTACATAGGGAGGAACGATCATTACGATAAAATAAGAGAGATAAGGGCTCGCATAGAAAAATTTAAGTGCTCGTTCTTCCTGTGCACCTTTCGAGAGTGGAACGGTAGGGAGACAGCATGAAGATGGTTCATTGAACCCTCTGCCAGACGCTTTATTGTGAATAGCAGAGTGATCACGTAGATGTAGATGTACTTTCACAGTCCGCCCTGCATGATTGACCCCCGGCTCCTCATACGCCTGAGCGATACCTGATTCCCGACCGCGAAGACTCAACTCAACATGGTTTAAATTCATGTCTTTTTACTACATATTCCGAGATGATGAGACGAGGGATCTTTACTGTTGGCAATCACTCGTACAAAATGGCGACACCAGAGACGAGTGATACTAGTGCGCTTTCGAGTACTTCTTTTGCGCCTGATCGCTCTCCACAGGACGAGGTGGGACTGGCTGAGGAGGATTACTCAGTAATGAAGAGACACGTAAAAAATTACGCTGCTCCTGGAGCAAAGTATTAAAAATCGAAAAATAAGCCAGGCAGCAATCTCGCAAATAAAAAATGAATTGGCTGCATGGGCAATCGCTCACGCAAAATTGGAAGGACGTGTAGAGGAGCTGGAGGAAGAGAATACTCGTTTGAGACAACAGCAACAACAACCGAGCAAGTCCTGGGCGGCGGTGGCTGCACAAGCCCCAACCAGACAAAACAATACGAAAGGGACAATAGACAGGGTGACTAAGAAACAGAAGACGGCGGTCTTTCTTAGGACCTTGCCTGGACAAGACACGAGCGTCAAAAGGATCCAGGAACTTTTAACCACCACAATCGACCCTGTGAAAGATAAGATAAAGATTAAGTGAGTTAAACGAAGCCGCAATTCGGTGATTGTAGAAGTTGCGTCTGAGGAGGATAAAAACAAGCTGCTTGAAAATCCGAAATTGAACGCAGTTGTAAAGTGCGAACCGCCAAAAAAGAGGAACCTCTTGGTCATAATATACGATGTTCCTACAGTAATGACAAACGAGGAACTAGGTGAAGCAATCAGGAAGCAAACCTTTGAGGGCATGAACGAAAATGAATTTCAAAACAGCTTCAAATTGAGATTTAAGACGGGTTCTCGGGACCGTGATGTCGTACATCATGTTGCCGAGGTCTCTGCAACAAAGTGGAGACAAATAACAACAATGGGCAGACTATACGTGGGATTCCACGTAATAAACACTAGAGACTACATTGTGGTACCTCGTTGTCACAATTGCGGCGACTTGGACCACATTCTGAGGCACTGCAGCAGGGGGTCGGCCTGCTCCAAATACGGTGATAGCGGTCACACCCGAAAAGATTGCAAGGCCACAGGTGTCTGCACTCCCTGCAAGAGCCGTGGCAAAAAGTCTTGTGGAGCCACAGGACGGAACTGCCCTACCTACAGGATGCTTGAACAAAGATTAATATTGCGAATTGATTATGGCTGAAAACGGTATACCAAGCAGGATGCCAAAGCATAAATCCCCGAGCAAAAGGAGGAGAGATGCTATGAGAGCAAGTAGATTCAGGAATTTCCTGAAGTCGCTCATCAGCGCCGACGTACCAACAGTCGACAAATCAATACAAACAGATTCCCCCACTAGGGACAAAGGCATTCAAACCGAGCCCCCCTCAGTGGTCAGAGCAACCTCCTCCCAATGCCGGGACACGCTGCCGACTAAAAATCCACAACGGCAAGAGCATCCTGTGGTAGCGACAGATAAAGCTGCAAAACCTGTTCAAGAAAACACGATAACAAGCTCCACCGCCAACTCCGTCACAAAAGACAGCCTGGTGGTCAGGTTGCCACCCGTAGACCCGATGAGGGTGTACCCGAATCTCGAGTACACAATGCAACTAGCTAGGCTGGAGCAGCCGACTACCCTGACCACTGCCTTACGACATGTAGTCCAAGTAGGACATGAGAACGGACGGAGGGTAACCTTCTCGGTGATGGAGGCTGTGGACAGAATACAATTAAAGTCAGTGAACCTCCCCACTGATTTCGGAACACTGCGTGACCTACTCAAAAAAGTGTTTGAAAGACGAGGAGAAAAATTTGACCTAGATGAAATTTACCATCAATCAGTGATGGCAAACGGACGACAAGCATATGACTGGAACAAAACCTGGCCACATGACCACATACACACTTACTTTCCATGACGACCAAAATAAAAATAGGACAACTCAATACTCATAACAGTCGACTAGTAATGCAGGAGCTCCGTAAGGAAGTGTTGGAAAAGAGACTGGACATAGTCTGTTTACAGGAGCCATACTCTCTGGCTGGAAAAGTAGCGTTCACTGCTGCAACATGGCAAACCGTTAGCAGTGGGGACACCCCCAGAGCGGCCATCCTGGTAACAAACGCTGCACTGCGTGCAACACCTCTGTCACAGTACTCCAATAGTCACTGCAACGTCGTGGAGATTCAATCTCCTGCTGGAATTGTAATCATCATCAACATGTACTTTCAGTACGGAGACAGAATTGAACAGCACATAGACCATCTTGTGAGTGTGGCCACGGCGTTGCGGGGACGCAAAATCATTATAACTGCTGACATAAACGCCAAATCCCCCCTATGGTACAGTGGCACAAGGGATGAAACTGGTGCTAAAGCAGAGGAAATGATTATGGCTCTTCAACTACTGGTGGCAAACAGACCAGGCAATCCCCCCACCTACGTGGCTGGAGGGGGACAGGGTACCAACATTGACGTGACGTTGGTCACGCCAAAAGCAGTAAATATGCTCCAAGAGTGGAGAGTGGTAGACAATGCCACCAGTAGTGATCACAATCTAATTACCTTTATTGTAGGAGATAGTGCCGCTGGGCCATGGGGTGGGAGGTGCAAAGAAATTTTAGGAAAACAGACTGGGAACGCCTAGCCAGAGAGTGCGACGTTCCTCCATTACCAGAAGGGGACGCACGACAGGACTTTAACGTGGACGACAGAGCCGAGGGGCTGGTACGTGCAATAACAAGGGCGATTAAGGTGGCTGTACCAACCAGGAGGAGGGCCGTGGCGGCCACACCGTCATCATGGTCAGCTGAGCTACAAGAACTGCGTCAGTCTGTCAGAAGACTGAGAAAGCACTACCAGTGCAGTGTCGTCTGATGGGAAAAGCAAAGATGGCTGCAGTTATACCGGGAGGCAAAAGATAACATTCAAAAAGAGCTACAGAAGACCAGAATAAAAAGTTGGGAAAATTTTGTAGCCAACCAGCTGGCCCTCGACCCTTGGGGTGTGCCATATAGATTGGTGAGGGAGAAGATCCGCTCCCCAACGATGATATCAACGCTCAGGCACGGGGACGGGATGACGGAATCCTGGCAGGAAACTGCCGAGGTTCTCCTCCGTTCCCTGTTGCCTGACGATGACAGGAATGACGACACCGAAGAGCAGCGTCAATTACGAAATGGAGACCTTGCTAGGTATGTAAATGACGAAGCGGTCCTCCTCCTCTCTGAGGAGGAGGTTGCTGCTCTCATCAAGTCCCTAAAGAAAGGAAAGCCCCCGGGCCAGACGGCATTGTGGCGGAGGTGGTCCAGTTCTTAGCCCCACAGCTAGTCGCGCCATTCACACGTCTCTTTAACGAATGCCTCAGGCAGGGCAAATTTCCAAAAATATGGAAAGCCGCAAATGTGGTAATCATTAAGAAAGGCCCTGAGAAGGACCCTGCTGAGGCCAAATCCTACAGGCCCATCTGCCTGCTGGACGGCTTTGGCAAACTTCTCGAAAAGTTATTAGCTGACAGACTGACTGCTCACCACATGCTGCAGGGGATGAGCAGCAGGCAATTCGGTTTCAGGCCGGGGCGATCGGCATCTGATGCAATCGCCCTGGCGGCCGAGGTCTGCGGCTCAGCCCCGTGTAAGTATGTTGTTGGCATCATGGTGTATATCAGTGGCGCCTTTGACAGCCTGTGGTGGCCTTCGCTCTTCTCCAGCCTTCGGGAGAAGGAGTGCCCAGGGCTGCTATATGGCTGTTTGAGGAGCTATTGTGAAGATCGGGAGGTATGGCTATCATCCCCTAGCGGGGAAGTCCGGAAAACTATCACCAAGGGATGCCCCCAGGGCTCCGTGTTGGGTCCCCTTTTCTGGGACATCCACATGGAGCCTCTTCTGGACAGCCTGCAGCAGAGCGAAGAGGTGCTAGAGGTGATAGCCTACGCTGACGACCTCCTCCTGCTGGTCGGCGGCCGAAGTCGCGAGGACATAGAACCTAAAATAGAGAGAGCAATAGACAAGCTACAACTATGGTGCCGCAACACCAAGATGTCTCTCACCAACCAAGCCGACTTACCTATTACTCAAAGGACAGTTAATGAGAAACCCGACCGTGAGAATTGACGGTACGGCAGTTCTTCGGAGACGAGAAACGCGCTACTTGGGAATCATCATCGATGAAAGGTGTAACTTTGCAACGCACATTGAAACCGTAACCCAGAAAGCACTAAAACTACTAAATAACCTGATTTCCATCGGACATAAGAGATTCCACCTTCCGCCTCATCTAATTAAGCTCTATCATAATAGTATACTGACGTCAATAGTGGGTTACGGCTCGGGAGTCTGGGCTCACAGGCTCACGAGGGTGGTGCCTGCCGTGACGGTGAAAAGAGTACAAGGGAACATGATACTAAGGTCCGTGGGAGCATATAGAACATCTCCCGGAGGAGCCCTGTTAATTATAATGGGGCTCTGTCCCCTGGATATAAAGATAAGGGAACAGGCTGCATCGTACTGGGCCAAAAAAGATATCACCAAAGTAGAGGAAATTATGGGGGCACCAGTCACTAGGGGAGATACGGGGAAGGGGTGAAGATCTACGGCAGGAGATATGGGAGTCAGATGAAACTGGTAGAACCTTTCAGCTCCTACCAGATGTTAAGGAAAGATTGAAAATGAAATACTTCGAGCCAATTCGGAGATTGTTCCACTTTCTCACTGGTGATGGCCCCTATCCGACTTATCTATGTCGGTTTGGGAAAAGGGCGACGCCTGCGTGCGACTGTGGCGCACCGGAGGGTACTCCTGACCATGTGGTTTACGAGTGCTCCCTTTTCGATTATGTAGCCGAAACACTGAGACAACTACCAAGTACAAATACTTATGACCTTCTAAGACAAGAGGAGACCTTTCAGAGACTGAGTACGCTAGCCAACGAGGTATCGCAAAAAGTATTGAAAACTTTTTTGAGAGATCTTCATGACTAGATAAATAAAAATCACCGATTGTGAGCACTGCCCCAATCCCGTACCGCCTGTTCGTGGATAGGTCGACTTTACAGTTGGAATCCGCCACGTGCAGGACCAGGGGGACTGGGGTGATCCTGAACCGAGACAACGCACCGATTATGATGTAGGATAGGAAGTAGATTTAGTTAATTAGAATAGGATAGTAAGTTAGGAACCTGCAGCGATAAATAACTTCTTGCCTGCCCTGTGCCAGGGGTATGCTCATAGGGATTAGCTCTATGAGCGAGGCATCCAAATAGGTTTATATTATTAACACTGGCACAACCGTAACGCTGCAGGCAGTTAATACTAACCTTTCGTAGTAACCAGAAATTATGCTAACACTAGTAAAATAAGCAGTAGTCTGCCTAGTAATAATTATAGTACTGTCTGTAGTCAAGTAGAATGTAGAAGCTGCTATTGTAAAACTAAAAATATAGGACCCACTAATCATTAAGGTGGTGGGTCATTTTGTATAATTATTATGTTACGAAACAAATAATTTAAAAAAAATATCTTCAAGAAAATCATAACCCACTCCACACACTCCTCACTAACAATAACTCTTTGCGAATTATTTGTGCAGTGACTTCGTAAATCCCCTTCACAGTACCGAGCAAAGGTCGACACCCATAGTGGGCCTCGACGCGAGGTAAAATGGTTATCGACTTGGTACCAATGAACACCGTCCGCAGATGGGACGTGCATGTTGGATCGCCTACAGGACTTTGTTTTCATCATTATTTTGATCCTCCTTCCACCCTGTGGTAATTGTCTAATCTACACAATGGAAACAATTTGTATTAAAATTATATCTTCAATTTTGGGTTTGAAGGGTCGAATAAAGTTCAGAGGGGGCAGTTCAGGGACAGCAAGTGGATCGCGTAGTGACGAGGCCTCGGGTTGGGATCTCTGTCCACCCTGTCTCTATCAGCTTCAAGCTGACCGCTGAAAGGAGATAAAAACACGTTAAAAACGTAAGAAAAAGGTCGCTAACGCACTGCACGCCAGGTGGTGACGACTATGAGGTAAGCCGGTTCGAATCCTGGTTATGGACGAAATTCTCGCTGCTACTATTTGGGCGCCAGGGGAGATACATGGTGATGCAAATGTTGGGATTACCGGTTTTACTCCAATTTCCCTGATTAAAATAAAACACTATCCGCACTGTCTCATGAGGTGAGAACATGTGACGCTGTTGGTGATACGTCCGTCAGATGGCGACGTTAAGCTCGGCGGCCCGCATACTGCTGTTTGAGAGGATCAGACTACGTGCCTGCACTGGGTATCACCCTCTTCCTTCTCCCACCGTCATCCTCCAAGACAATCGCAACACTACTCTATACACACCTCCATTACATTCCACAAAATTACGTAAGTACTACAGACCCTTCACATGTTGTTGTTGTTGTGGTCTTCAGTCCTGAGACTGGTTTGATGCAGCTCTCCATGCTACTCTATCCTGTGCAAGCTTTTTCATCTCCCCGTACCTACTGCAACCTACATCCTTCTGAATCTGTTCAGTGTATTCATCTCTTGGTCTCCCTCTACGATTTTTACCCTCCACGCTGCCCTCCAATACTAAATTGGTGATCCCTTGATGCCTCAGAACATGTCCTACCAACCGATCCCTTCTTCTGGTCAAGTTGTGCCACAAACTTCTTCTCCCCAATCCTATTCAATACTTCCTCATTAGTTATGTGATCTACCCATCTAATCTTCAGCATTCTTCTGTAGCACCACATTTCGAAAGCTTCTACTCTCTTCTTGTCCAAACTATTTATCGTCCATGTTTCACTTCTATACATGGCTACACTCCATACGAATACTTTCAGAAATGACTTCCTGACACTTAAATCAATACTGGATGTTAACAAATTTCTCTTCTTCAGAAACGCTTTCCTTGCCATTGCCAGCCTACATTTTATATCCTCTCTACTTCGACCATCATCAGTTATTTTGCTCCCCAAATAGCAAAACTCCTTTACTACTTTAAGTGCCTCATTTCCTAACCTAATTCCCTCAGCATCACCTGACTTAATTAGACTACATTCCATTATCCTTGTTTTGCTTTTGTTGATGTTCATCTTATATCCTCCTTTCAAGACACTGTCCATTCCATTCAACTGCTCTTCCAAGTCCTTTGCTGTCTCTGACAGAATTACAATGTCATCGGCGAACCTCAAAGTTTTTATTTCTTCTCCATGAATTTTAATACCTACTCCGAATTTTTCTTTTGTTTCCTTTACTGCTTGCTCAATATACAGATTGAACAACATCGGGGAGAGGCTACAACCCTGTCTTACTCCCTTCCCAACCACTGCTTCCCTTTCATGTCCCTCGACTCTTATAACTGCCATCTGATTTCTGTACAAATTGTAAATAGCCTTTCGCTCCCTGTATTTTACCCCTGCCACCTTTAGAATTTGAAAGAGAGTATTCCAGTCAACATTGTCAAAAGCTTTCTCTAAGTCTACAAATGCTAGAAACGTAGGTTTGCCTTTCCTTAATCTTTCTTCTAAGATAAGTCGTAAGGTCAGTATTGCCTCACGTGTTCCAGTGTTTCTACGGAATCCAAACTGATCTTCCCCGAGGTTGGCTTCTACTAGTTTTTCCATTCGTCTGTAAAGAATTCGTGTTAGTATTTTGCAGCTGTGACTTATTAAGCTGATAGTTCGGTAATTTTCACATCTGTCAACACCTGCTTTCTTTGGGATTGGAATTATTATATTCTTCTTGAAGTCTGAGGGTATTTCGCCTGTTTCATACATCTTGCTCACCAGATGGTAGAGTTTTGTCAGGACTGGCTCTCCCACGGCCGTCAGTAGTTCCACCCTTCACATATCCTCAATGAAAGAGGCCAACGTGGGCGAAAGAAGACCACCCTTCTCGCTAGGCTGCTGAATTCCCACCACGCGATATCCTAACCAACAGTGACACACAACATTTAATTTTTAATAACCTCCGTTGATTCTTTTACCATCAAGGGGGCCACAGCCAGCCAAGGCCGTGGTTAATCGTAACCTGTTTCTATGGCTAAACTTGTATCGCATGGCCGTCAGGATTTACAACTTAATCACCCTGATTTATCTAAATTATGACCGTGAATGTATTCGGCTACCAAATGCCCTCTTGTCACAGAAATTCAGGTATACAATTTAATAATATTTCACTTTTACTGGCATGGATCGATGAGTGGAAATAAGAACTAAAACAATTACGACACCTAGGAAGTTGACATGGGTCTGCTAATAACGTAATATTCTGTATCACTGAATCACATAATAACTTAACATTTTAATACTACTAATACTACTAATACTACTAAACACGTATAACCGATTTAAATACTTATACAGATGATAATGTGCCGTTAACAAATCTAATAATTTACTATAGTGGCGGCACAGTACGTTGCTAAAGAAACGTAACACTCTAGTGCCAAAATTCGATTAGTAATCAAAACACCTTAGGGTGATGCGTTGTAAAAATAGATAATACAAGAGCCAAATTACCTGCATCGTATTTACTTCTGGAATTAAAACCGTGAACGAGAAGTGTTATCGACAAACTGAACTGTACAAAGAAAACGGACTTGGCTGTATTGGTGCTGTAAATGTCGCGCTTCAGTGGCAGCAAACATTTTCCGTATTCTTGACCGTGCCTTTTGTTGCAGTCTCATGTTGATTATTTCATTGTGACCAACGTCTTCTTCTCGCATGACTGTATACAGCGTGAAAATGATTTAAGCCACCAAAGTCTGGAAAACTGTAAGAGGCATCAGACCAAACATTGCTCTTTAGTGTCGTATTTACTTCTGAGCATTTTTAATCTCTTAGCACTCTTGGAATTGCATGCAACAGGAAGACAAATCAGACGAATATAATAGACGCCCTTCATTAGCATTTGTTAATTCATTTGACTTAGAGCTTGTGCACGACCTGGAACCAGGTGATTATTTATTCAGACCACAGTGTTCGCGTTGGTGCGTGGCACAGTATCAAATGCATCCTACACTTCCGTCCTTTGTGCTGTATGCAGACGAAGCAACGTCCAGGCTTGATGAGGTCTCCAACATCCACAATTCGCATCTTTTGAGTGAGAGTGCTCTATACACCACATTTTCTCGCGCTGGTCAACGCTGTTCTATGTGAATATGTGCGCAGGTGTTACTTGTAACTGTTTAGTTGGACCATATCTCCTACCGAGGCGTTATTACAGTTTTCTCACCAGAACATTGACAGAGGTGTTGGACGATGTGCCACTCGCTACAAGATAGCGCATGCTGTTCCAGCAGGACGGACGTTGGCACATTTCAGTCGTTCTGTGTGTTGATTCTTGAACCGACAGTTTCCAGAAAAGTGGACTGTCAGGGATGGTCTTGTACCACGGTCTACTCGATCCTCTGATTTGACTCTTCTGGAGTTTTTTGTGTGAGGAGTAATGAACAGCCTTATTTACAAAATTCCTGTTGCATCAGAAGAGGATCTGATTGTCCAGATAGTAGCAGCAGCAGTAGGAATAGAGGACACTCCTGGAGCCTTTGACCCACCCCGGTGTAACCTCTGTTTGCAAGCCAATGAAGGCATTTTTGAACCTCTACTGTAAATGAAGAAATTGTATTGTATTAGTGGTGTTGTCCATTGGTTATAAAGCATTCAAACTTATTTCTGTTTCTTCCTGTCATCACAGGAAACACATTATGAAAGCGTTTTCATTGTCCGACGCAACCTCCCAGAGTTAGTAGCTTAATTTTCATCCAGAGAAAAGTCCCTCTACCGGTTAAAAAAAAACTCCCAGGAAAACACGACATTAGAGAAAAGTATTTGTTTCGGTGTCCTGTGCAGCTTCCCAGAATTAGTCAGTTTAAATATTTTCCATCTTGTATAGCCGCATTATAGATATTTCTCCACACACTTCTCCTGTTTCACCTGCACTTACAGTACACACAACAAGAACAAACAGACTGCCACAGACTCCTACTCCTGATGCTGGTACAATGAAGAAAGTCTCTCACTAACGAATTCAGTTCCCTTACAAGTATGATAAAATGCTATAAATATTTATTTCTGTTTATTACATATTCCACATTTTCCGAGTTGTTTAACATTTGATGGAATTGATCAGCAAAATAATGTTATTTGTGTTATCTGTATATACTACATTGCTCAGGCAGACAAATGACAATATTTATGAGAACAGATACCTATGCTATCAACAAATGGAGTTAATTGTTACATTTACAGAATGCTGGTACATACTTCGAAATACTTGAGACTGGTTTACCAACTGAAATTAAAAAGTACATGAATAAAAATTGTGGTATGCCTTTATGTTTCTAAAGTAACTATCTTAAAATATCCATTAATCACTATAATTAACTGTGCATTAAACATGCCAGATCAGTATAGGTTTTCAACACTAAACGTAGACTGAACTGCCTCAGACAATCCCCCCTGCAGGTCCGGGGTAAGAATAGGCCCGAGGTATTCCTGCCTGTCGTACGAGGCGACTAAAAGGAGTTTCAACCGTTTCGGCCTTCCATGTGATGGTCCCCCTTGGGGTTTGACCTCCATTTTTCAAAATTCTACAGAAGTACGAGCCTTTTGGGGAAGGACACCTTACGTGGTGTACCACTGGTCCTAAGTGCACTAAGACCTTGGCACTCAGTATTGTACCGGCGTTGTAACCATACACACTATTCCTCAAATTGGGCCTAAACGTCTGGTGGGTTGTCCAAGTTTCGCCCATAGTGCATCTCCATCTGCCCCAGCGATCATGATGGACTTTCCATGGCACCAGAAATCCAGCACGGTAGCCAGCCCGTTGTGGTGGGGTCGTCATGTACCCTCTAGGTTGTAGCCCCCTGACAACACAGGGATCGTACTGCCGATACCTGAGCTGCACCCTCCCCACGTCGGCCAAGGAGTAGATGCCCGTCTCCTTGGGGCATCAGGACTCCCAGCAATGGTCATCCTGCCAGGTGGCCCTTGCTGCGGCTGGGTGGCGCCCGTGGGGAGAGCCCCTGATCGGAGTGGGTGGTATCGGGGCGGACGTTTCGCAGATGAAACGTCAACATGTATCAGGTCGCTCTGCGGCCGAGTCTTTCAAAAGAAAAGGTACCGTTTCTAGTCTTGGTTCTCCTGCCCTTTCCCCCTTGGCCACTCCATGGGAGGAGGGACAGGCCCGCCGGCTTGGGGCGAAGTACTTCCCCCGCTATTTGGTCTGTTCTCGAACCGATGGGGGGACATTCGCCACCTCCAAGTCCATGTTCTTTGTTCAGCACATTGAGGACATCTTCGGGGAAATCGAGGCTCTCAGTAAGATGCTTTCAGGGTCCGTACTTATCAAGACCACCTCCGCCACACAGTCGGCGGCGCTCCAGGCGTGCGACCGCCTAGGGGACATCCCAGTATCCATTGTCCCACATCTGGCACTAAATAGGACGCAGGGGGTTATTTTTCATCGTGACCTCCTGCTACAATTTGATGAGGAGCTCAGGGCCAACCTTGAGCGCCGAGACGTGCATTTCGTCCGGCGAGTCCAGCGCGGCCCCAAAGACCGTCGCATCGACACCGGGGCCTTCATCCTCGCCTTCGAGGGGGACGTTCCCCCGGAGAAGGTAAAGGTGATGTGCTACCGGTGTGACGTGCGACCGTACGTCCCGCCTCCTATGCGCTGTTTTAGGTGTTTGCGCTTTGGGCACATGTCATCACGGTGTGAGGCTGAGCCCCTTTGTGGCGATTGTGGCCGTCCTCTTCGTGAGGAACATACATGCACCCCACCACCTTGGTGCATTAATTGTCCTGGCGTCCACTCGCCTAGATCCTCAGACTGCCCCGCCTATCAGAAGGAGAAGAAGATACAAGAAATCAGAACTTTGGATTGGCTCTCTTATTCTGAGGCCAGGAAGAAGTATGACCGCCTTCATCCCGTGCCATTGACCACTTCGTTTGCCTCAGTTGTGTCCACTCTTTCCGCGGTATCCTCACCCCTATCCTGTCCCCCCTCCGCCCATCAGGGGGCTCTGCCCCCGACTCTCAAATCCCTCCCATCCAAATCCTCCTCCCCTGTGGCCCCCACCCCCTCTGCCCCAGGGGCCACCCTTCCTCCTCCTCCTCCCCCCACGCCACCTGAGAAGCGATCCTCTTCTCAGGCGTCCATCAGGGAAACGTTCCGGACCCCAATTTCCAAGGTCCGGCGTTCCTAAACGGACCCCGCGCGTGAGGACCTTCTTCGGGTCCAGCCCACCATCCCTGTGCCTCCTCGGCCTTCCAAGAAGGCCTCCAAGAAGAAGTCTCTATCCCCCTCTCCACCCCGGCGCGTTTCGTCCGACGCTCCATCCGTGAGTCGCTGCTCCCGGCCGTCCTCAGTTTCGCCGGGACGCTCTGCTGCCAGGCACTCCGCTGGCCTTTTGTCGGCAAATGATGCGGCCCCTTCTACACAACCAGGGACAGTGGCCGCAACTGGCGACGAGTCGATGGAACCGGATTCGCCTCCCGTCGGTTGTAGCATTGTTCCCTCGCAACCTGGCCCTCCGCGGCCGTCGAGGTGACCAGCTCTTCCCCCATCTGGTTCCCCCAACTTTTTGACTAGCGATGGCGTTGTTTCATTGGAACATAAGAGGTATTCGATCTAATCGGGAGGAATTACGACTGCTCCTCCACCTGCACTGTCCGCTCGTCCTTGGTCTCCAGGAAACCAAGTTGCGCCCGACTGACCGTATTGCCTTTACCCACTATACCTCGGAGCGGTATGACCTCACCCCTGTGGACGGTATCCCAGTTCATGGTGGGGTCATGTTGCTCGTTCGGGACGATGTCTATTACTGTCCCATCCCATTGACCACCCCACTCCAAGCAATAGCTCTCCACATTACTCTTTCTGCTTTTACTTTTTCAGTTTGTACCATCTACACTCCACCGTCATCTGCTGTTAGTCGGGCTGACATGAAGCACCTGATCGTTCAGCTTCCCCCGCCGTTCTTATTGTTTGGCGACTTCAATGCCCATCATCCCCTTTGGGGCTCTCCTGCATCCTGTCAAAGAGGCTCACTCTTGGCGGATGTCTTCAACCATCTCAATCTTGTCTGCCTCAATACCGGCGCCCCAACTTTCCTCTCGGACTCTACTGATACCTACTCCCACTTGGACCTCTCGATCTGTTCTACCACTCTTGCCCATCGGTTCGAGTGGTATGTCCTTTCTGACACCTATTCGAGCGACCACTTCCCCTGTGTCGTTCGTCTCCTGCACCACACCCCATCCCCACGTCCTTCGAGCTGGAACATACTGAAAGCTGACTGGGGACTTTACTCCTCCCTGGCGACCTTTCCGGACCACGATTTTCCCAGTTGTGACAGTCAGGTCGAATACCTCATGGCTGTTATCATCAATGCTGCCGAACGTTCCATTCCTCGTACTACTTCTTCTTCCCGTCGCGTTTCCGTCCCCTGGTGGTGCGAGGCTTGTAGGGACGCTATCCGTGCTCGACGACGTGCTTTACGCACCTTTTGCCGCCATCCTACGTTGGCGAATTGTATTGAATACAAACGAGTCCGAGCGCAATGCCGTAGAGTCATCAAAGACAGCAAAAATGCTTTCTGGGCCTCCTTCACCAGCTCCTTTAACAGTTTTACTCCCTCTTCCGTCGTTTGGGGTAGCCTGCGCCGGCTGTCGGGCATTAAGGCCCACTCCTCGGTACCTGGCCTGACCTCAGGTAATGAGGTCCTTGTTGATCCTGTGGCTGTCTCCAACGCCTTTGGCCGCTTTTTCGCGGAGGTTTCAAGCTCCGCCCATTACCACCCTGCCTTCCTTCCCAGGAAAGAGGCAGAAGAGGCTCGGCAACCTTCCTTCCACTCGCTGAATCTGGAAACTTATAATGCCCCCTTTACTATATGGGAACTCGAACGTGCGCTTGCACTGTCCCGGTCCTCTGCTCCGGGGCCAGATGCCTTCACGTTCAGATGCTGGCACACCTTTCTCCGGTGGGCTAAAGCTTCCTTCTTCGTACCTACAATCGCGTCTGGACCGAAGGTCAAGTCCCCAGGCGTTGGCGTGACGCCGTTGTTGTTTCTATACCCAAACCCGGGAAGGATAGACACTTTCCTTCTAGTTACCGCCCCATTTCTCTTACAAGCTGTGTCTGTAAGGTGATGGAGCGCATGGTTAATGCTCGGTTAGTCTGGATTCTTGAATCTCGACATCTACGTACTAATGTCCAATGCGGCTTTCGTCGCCGCCGCTCCGCTGTTGACCACCTTGTGACCTTGTCGACATTCATCATAAACAACTTTTTGCGAAGGCGCCAAACGGTGGCCGTGTTCTTCGACTTGGAGAAGGCTTATGATACCTGTTGGAGAGGAGGTATCCTCCGCACTATGCACAGGTGGGGCCTACGCGGTCGCCTGCCCCTTTTTATTGATTCCTTTTTAACGGATCGAAAGTTTAGGGTACGTGTGGGTTCCGTATTGTCCGACGTCTTTCTCCAGGAGAACGGAGTGCCTCAGGGCTCCGTCTTGAGCGTAGCCCTTTTTGCCATCGCGATCAATCCAATTATGGATTGCATTCCACCTAATGTCTCAGGCTCTCTCTTTGTCGATGACTTCGCGATCTACTGCAGTGCCCAGCGAACATGCCTCCTGGAGCGCTGCCTTCAGCGTTGTCTAGACAGCCTCTACTCATGGAGCGTGGCAAATGGCTTCCGGTTCTCTGAAGAGAAGACGGTTTGTATCAACTTTTGGCGATATAAAGCGTTCCTTCCGCCATCCTTACATCTCGGTCTCGTTGTTCTCCCATTCCTGGACACAACTAAGTTTCTAGGGCTCACATTGGACAGGAAACTGTGTTGGTCTCCACATGTCTCGTATTTGGCGGCCCGTTGTACACGTTCCCTTAATGTCCTCAGAGTTCTTAGCGGTTCATCTTGGGGAGTGGATCGCACTGTCCTGCTTCGCTTGTATCGGTCCATAGTCCGATCGAAGCTGGATTATGGGAGCTTCGTCTACTCGTCCGCTCGGCCATCCCTCTTACGCCGGCTCAACTCCATCCACCATCGGGGGATATGTCTTGCGACCGGAACCTTCTACACTAGTCCTGTCAAGAGTCTTTATGCTGAAGCTGCAGAGTTACCATTGACCTACTGGCGCGACGTACTGCTGTGTCGGTATGTCTGCCGGCTGTTGTCTATGCCCGACCACCCCTCTTACCAGTCCTTCTTCGCCGATTCTCTCGACGGTCAGTACGGGTTGTATGTGTCTGCCCTGGTGCCCCCCGGAGTCCGCTTCCGTCGCCTGCTTTGACAATTGGATTTTGCCCTCCCTACCACCTTCAGAGAGGGTGAGAGCCCGACACCACCTTGGCTCCAGGCTCCGGTTCATATTTATCTCGACCTCAGCTCACTCCCAAAGGAGGGTACTCCGGCTGCAGTGTATTGCTCACGGTTTGTCGAACTTCGTGCTCGCCTTGCCGGTCACACCTTTATTTACACCGATGGCTCCAAAACTGACGATGGTGTCGGCTGTGCCTTTGTCGTCGGGGCCGCCACCTTTAAATACCGGCTCCTCGACCAATGTTCCAGCTTTACGGCCGAGCTTTTTGCTCTCCATCAGGCCGTTCAGTATGCCCGCCGCCACCGCCATTAATCGTACGTACTCTGCTCTGACTCACTCAGTGCTCTTCAGAGCCTTGGAGCTCCCTATCCGGTCCATCCCTTGAGTCAACGGATACAGCAGTTCCTCCATTCTTTCGCTGATAATGGTGGTTCTGTCAGCTTTCTGTGGGTTCCCGGACATGTAGGAGTGCCTGGGAATGAGGCTGCGGATGCTGCAGCCAACGCTGCAGTTCTCCTACCTCGGCCAGCCTCCCATTGTGTCCCGTCATCTGACGTTCGTGGGGATGTATGTAAGAGGCTTGTGTCGTTGTGGTGGGATGCTTGGTCATCTCTCCAAGGAAACAAGCTCTGGGCAGTAAAAGCGCTTCCAACTGTATGGACAACATCCTCCCGACCATCTCGCCGCGAGGAGGTCCTTCTGACCAGGTTGCGGATTGGGCATTGCCGGTTTAGCCACCGCTACCTGCTCTCCGGTGACCCAGCCCCGCAGTGCCCTTGTCGTCAGGCATTAACAGTGCGCCATGTTTTATTGTCGGGTCCCCGTTTTAGTCAATTTCGTGTTGTCCTGTCCCTGTCATCTACTTTACCGGATGTTTTAGCTGATGACGCTCGAGCAGCTGCTCGTATTCTGCGTTTTATAACTTTAACTGGCTTGTCCAAAGACATTTAACCTTTTTACTTATTTTATCTGCATCTTTGTCAGGTCCTCCTGGTGTCCCCCCATCCCCTTGAGTTGTAACAGATTCCATGTGCTCTAACAACAGTGACTGGGCGCTAATGACCTCAGCAGTTGAGCGCCCTTAAACCCAACCAAAAAAAATGCCTCGGACAATGAATATGTGCTATAAAAATGTTAGAGAAGAACCTAGACATATGTAACTGCCTGTATTGCTTCAACAAATAATGTAGAGAATTTACCTACTCATACTGTGAAACAGAGAATACATTGTATTTAATAGCTTCTATTTAGTGGAAATCTTTTCAGTTACCACAGCCTTTCTTCTGAAAAAACTGCTGTCAGGCTTCGATGACACAAAAATGTATGGTTGTAATTCATCATAAAATCTCATTGCAATCACCAATTTCTACATACTTTGTTTCATACACAGTTTTACATTATTACAAATAATTCAGTTAATAGTATTTCTCACTCATACCAAGATTCATACTTTCCTTATTCTAGTTATTTACAAGGAAAATAAACATTTTGTCAGACAATGAATAATTGTGTTTGTTAATGACCCTTGGTGTGACAATATGCGAAAGTACAACATAACAAAATTTCTTAGTCCGTTGACAACCCTATACAGACAGCAACCACTCTAAAAAATTACTTCATAGCAAGTAAACTCTTTCTGTGCTAGGATCCTTATAATTCTTCCCAATTTATCTCCTCATTTAATCTCAGGATCATAGTCTCTTCAAGAATTCAATGGTACAGTAGGTCACCAAACACTGGACACAGTTAATTTTTGTGAAGTTTGTCATTAATCTTCCATCTACACTCTTGGCCTCATTTCTACCTCATGTAACAACTCCATTTGTAAATAATTTACTAAGTGTGCCAAAAATTTCAATGTGAAATCAAAGTACATAATTAGTCTTACGCAAACAATATAATCACATTTCTCATCTTTAAGTACATATAATAAAACTACAATTGACACAACTCTTCATAGACCAATTTTTACAATCGTGAAAATTTCAGTAACGTAGGATCTCCATTTCATACTGGCAACACGTTGAAAACATCATCTGTTTACTCGGTTATGTATGACATTATAAAAATGTTTTTATGCAAGAGATAGCAATGATATTTAAAGATAATTTCACAGATCAATATGATAGTTGAAGGAAAATGCAGCACTCTTCCCTCAGTCAACCTTCCATATGTTCAACTTAAAATTCATTACGTTTCTTACAAAAATTAGAATATGTGGCTTTATATTCAGCTGACATTTAAAATTCTACACTCTCTCCAGTTCATCAGAAAGCAATGTATTATTGTTAAACAATATGTTATGCAACTCAAGCCTTTGACCTTCACTAAAATCTAGAATTTCGTGTACATTATCATTGAAGATGTCAATACTTTTGGTACTCGAATCGGTATAGGCTGCATAATCTTCATCTATATAATCATCGAAGCTGGTACCTAACTGCACCATAGTGTTCCTCATAACCCTATTTAATCATCCTCTTCCATTACTTGTTCATAGAATCCTAATAATACTTCAACATCATTACAGTGAAATTTAATCATCGCCTTTTCACCATCAATTGACTCAGTTCGGTGTAGTTTTAGATGCAACCACGTATGACAGAACATTTGTTGCTGCTCAGCCCTCACACGGAACATACCTGTATCTGTTATTAACATGTTCCAGAGAAAAATTGCACGACCTATAAGTTAGTAATACGTCAGCCACGTTGGCATAGCTACAGTGCAAGAAGAAGTAATGTGTGGTCGTTTGTATAGTAAACAAACACTGAGGATTTTTGTCGATAACAATAATGGGGTTTCTCTGTTTCTCGATAAAGGAGTCCCACTGGTTTCATAACATCTGTTTATTGTTATTATGTACGAGGTTTGTTCTACTATTAAGTTATAAATGTCAACTTAATGAATCTTAACAACAATTTACTGAGATATTGAGATTGAGAGATACTGAGAGATATTGGGAGACACTGAGAGGTTGGGAGATTTGAGACTGGGATCGACTCTCCCTTGTACAATCACATTAAAAAATTAATTTCTAAAGTGAGATTGAGAGGTAATGAGAATGAGATCAATTCTTCGTCATACAAACGCTTTCAAATGCACATCAAAAAATGGCTCAAATGGCTCTGAGCACTATGGGGCTTAACGTCTAAGGTCATCAGTCCCCTAGAACTTAGAACTACTTAAACCTAACTAACCTAAGGACATCACACACATCCATGTGTAACATCCACGTGATAAATTTTTGGCTACAGTGCGACGAGAGGAAATTATGCCTCTAACAGTTACAAACATTATGTATTCGACATACGAAAAAACAGAGAAAAATTATAAATATTAATTATTTGTATAATATTCTATGATATAATTGGACATATCGATGTGTATCATACAAAGACAATGATAATTGTAAATTCCTTTTACGATCTGCATTTGTCTTCCTTTCTTTTTACCTTTTGTTGGTTGGCTTTTGTAGATTGCGGACGCATATCGAACTGAGGTCTGTTAAGAAATTGTAATTTATTTGTTAATTATTACTTGAAAATAGAGTTCATTATTATTATGAACATGAGTGAATAATTATTCGTAACTTTAATTCCTCTCTCAGTAAGCATTATCTGTGTTAATTATTTCTTTCCGCTGCAAGGAGCGCAGCCATTGATGACTGCGATTTGTATCGCGTTTTTGTCTGTGTTTTCCTTATAAACAAATCAAATGTTTGCTTGATGAAGTCTAAATACTTGCATGGGGGCTTAATTAAATATGATTGAAAATATTTTTAGATTTTTAGTAGCTGTTATGTCCGATTACGCTGTGTCTCGTAAACGGTTGGCCCTGACTAGTATTATTACGCTATCTGACTGCAAAGAACAACAACAAAGAATGAAATGAAAATTTTCATAAACACAGTTAATTAATTAAGTCCCCAGCAACTATAAAACCTACAAAACCCAAGCACAAATGTAACTGTTCTGTGTGTGGGAGTGTGACTCAACGTACACATCTGGCACGGTTCTTCTTCAACAAGACAAGAAATTTTAAATACCATTTATACAGAAGTAACTAAAGGAAATAAAAATACCATAATTACTCAGGAAAACCAGAATTACTCTCTAATACAAGAACACAAGCCAGATGCTTTGTTGACTGAACCTGTCATGACGCATTATTTAAAACATGGAAATAATAAAACAATCACGCAATATTTTACCTTCATATATATTGACGAAAAGCACTCTGATCGTTACAATATCTTCATTAGAATAACATCTGCTATCTCTCCCATCAAATAACTGGATAAAACATGGAACAAGCACTCCTTACTACAACATCTCGACAAGCCTTGCCCACTCGCACATCTGAACACGAACTGTCTTCTACGAGCTCTGCCCACGCACTGACTACCACGAGTTCTCTCCAAGCACTGTGGAGGCGGCTTAATAATACTCTTTGGCGCAATCTCTGGCGCAGTGGCTCAGTGTAGCCACCTTTCACATGCCCCTCCTCCACAGGCCAGAATTTGATGGTATTTTTGCCAGCATTGGTGGTGAAAATACCACCAAATTCGTCCACAAAAATACAGACAAAACAAAAGATAATATTAATACCTAAATATCACATAATTAGTTAAAATTTTGGCTTTGCACTGACATTTCACTAACCTAATATATGATATACAGTAAGCAATAGAACTTCTTTTCATACATGTGACTTTACATAAGAGTTCACACAATACACAAAAATCAGTTTATACAAATGTTCACATAAAATGCTTTCAATGATTAGTTTATCCAAAAAAAAAAGACACCAACATGTGACATCTTTTCAGTAGAAGCAGTCCATCAATGGCACCCAGTAAAGTTTAGCAGGTACACCCAGCAACAAGTCACATTAGTTCAGTATAAGCAATCCATCAGAGGCACCCAGCAATGTTGAGTAGGTGCAGACAGCAACAAGTGACTTCATTTCAGTAGAAACAGTTCATCAATTGCACCCAGCAATGTTGAGCAGGTGCAGACACCAACAAGTGACATTATTTCAGTAGGAGCAGTCCATCAGTTGCACCCAGCAATGTTGAGCAGGTGCAGACACCAACAAGTGACATCATTTCAGTAGAAGCAGTCCATCAGTTGCACCTAGCAATGTTGAGCAGGCGCAGACACCAACAAGTGACATCATTTCAGTAGAAGCAGTCCATAAGTTGCACCCAGCAATGTTGAGTAGGTGCAGACAGCAACAGGTGACATTATTTCAGTAGAAGCAATCCATCAGTTGCACCCAGCAATGTTGAGCAGGTGCAGACACCAACAAGTGACATCATTTCCAAAGAAGTAGCTTCATCTGTGCACCCAGTAATGTTGAGCAGGTGCAAACAGCAACAAGTGACTTCATTTCCATACAAGTAGTCCATCAGTTGCACCTAGCAATGATGAGCAGGTCCAGAGAGCAGTCCATGATATTCACTATCACTGATCACACAGTTCATCAGCAGAAATTAAAGATTTCTAACTGTCACACATCTTGTTGAAAAAGTGCAGGTAACAGTTCATAATATTTACCTTCACTAATCAGACAGTTCAGGCATGAACAATAGTTTGAATGCACATACAAATGCTTTTACAATGCTCTTACACTAAACATAAATTTTTAATAAACACACAAATGTCAGATAATTGTCATATTAACTATTACAAATACACAAATACCAGTAAACCTATAATATTCATGGGTGTCAGTGCAAGCCACAACAAACAAATAAAATAATATTTACGAGATAGGTGGGTAGGATTAGGAAAGGAAAACACACAAAACACACTCATTCATCTTTCGTCCACATTAAATACTACTGTGTAATTGAATAGTGTTAACTGTGTAAATGTAATTCTGTCAAAATCTGATGTTCATCATTTGTATCAAGTAGTAGTGGCAGCAATGTATAACAGTCAATAATAGTTAGGTCAATGTCGTAGTCATCATGTCAAGACCAGTGTTTGCCAAGCCAAATCAAATGTACTGTTGTTGAACAACTGTCAGTGAGCCAAGATATGCAAATACTTCCTCTCTTCAAAAAAAAGTATATACTGCTTAGTGATTTAACAAAGTGTGTGTATAGACTATCTTCCTTCTACTTTAGTGTTCTAGTCTGCTATCTTCATCCTCCTTGTTCCATAAGACCAACAAAAAAAAAAAAATACGCATCTCACTTACTTTACATCTTATCCACCAATACTCCAATACTCCAATAATCATCAACTTCACACAATCTCAATAATACCTCAATAATACCTCTTCAATGCGTCGATACATATAAACCTTATTATCAATATCATCTCACTTCCAACACAACTCTAGCCAGTCTCCTCGAACAAGTACAGATAAAATCCTAGTGCAAACTTCAGTTCATCATCCCATACAATCTGAAGACACATTGTCAACACACAACCTCTGTGTAATCCGTCTGACCCAAATCTTCTACTCATTATGAATTATAAACAAAAGAAATGCATACATGACCTCTAACAACTTAGTTCGAATAACTCTCAGTAATTAAGTACGATTACGGAATGTGAATGATCATAAGAATTATGATTATAAGATAAGAATTATGGCAGAAGCAAACATGTGGAGTATTTCCTGTGTCAAGTGTCACTTCCTATTTCAATTGCTCGCGAAAAATGCAGTGTAATAATTGTTAATGGTCTAAACCTAGTTTTGGTATGTCATGTCGTTAGCTTCCTTCCTGTTAGCATAAAGTTATACAGCTTCCATAAAACCTCCAACTCATGTGACTTCTATGAAGTTTCTTGTACTAATGTCGTTCGTCGAATTATAGCAGTTTATTTTCTTATCTCAAAAGTATAAGGCACTGAGCGTAAGCAAAACAAGCAATAGCGAGTAAATATACCAGTAGAGAACAGAATGTCAGCAAGTGGATGCAGCACAATTCTTACAACGAGGCTCTGCCAAGCAAACAATCTATAATTAATACAATAGTGTGACCTAAACTCTATGTTTGTACACAGTATATCAGCATTTCTATACACCAAATTAAAGAGTAGTTATGACAACAAGACAGAAATGTGTAAATATGCAATCCATACGCATAGCAGTAAACATCTCTTACGTAATAAACAGGTCATTAGCATCATATCAGCATAAGCAAATAAATGTTCATATGTCATCTTAATAAGTAAACATGAAGGCGCAAGCAGATAAATCACAAAGTATAACTTACATACCTAACCACATCAGCACAATAAATCAGGTGACAATTATAATTTAAATAAATAAGCACAGCAGGCACATAATAGAAAAATATGACATCAGTGAAAAAGCAGTGCAGCCAAGCGATGCATAATATACACAAGTTACAACCCAGTTCATTAATAATCATTGTCAAAATCAGTTAACGTACGCAAGCACGTCGCTTCACAGGTAATTTCATAGCACATGAAATTTAGCACAAAGTATGAATCACGTAATCGCGAGCAGCAAATTACGTCTAAAGTACGTACCTAAGTGGAAATATGTTACCTGAAAAATAAACTCAATTAGTAGTTACCATTTTAGTTTATTAGTTTCTTCTTCGAAATTACATTCTTCCCGAAATTTTCTCGATAGCAAGTCGTCTTAACGTCGGACACGCACAGAATTTACCTGAAGATCTTAAATATTTTATAGAAGCGTATCCTGAAAAATACTGAATGTTAATAACATAATTCATCAAGTCACTATAGCTTTATACTGAATTTAGTCGGAGAAATTAAACTGTGTATTTGTTTACGGCTGTCAGTGCATTCGCACTGAGCGCTCGATCAGCTGTAGGCGCGTGACGTAGGAAGCAATTGTTCGCGGTCAACGACTGCCTTGTGCGGCGCGCAGACTTGACTGTTGCTTTGAGTATGTGCCGCCGCCGAAACACAGCGCGGTATCCTTGTACTCTCCGCATGTTTACATGTAGCTGTTAGTTTCTCACAAGTATGTCATTCTACAAAATTTTTTTTTTAAAAGTATATCATTCCACAAAAATTTTTACGTTAGATATATGATGTATTCCTTTAGAGAGTCGAGATTTAAGAGTTTCTACTTCGACAGTGTTATCATGAATAATTTTACGAATTCTATATGGACCGTTATAAAGCAGAAAAAATTTGCGACACAAGCCTTTTCCTTTGTGCGACAAACGATGAGACTTAATTAACACTTTTTGACCAACTGACAAGATTTTTGAACGACCAGGACGCTTAGCTGATTTCTCTCTTCTAGCAGCCGCAGATACAATATTTTGTAGAGCCAGGTTGACAACTTCAGAATACCGCAGTTTCCGTGAAGGCGGAAAAGGAACGATTTCAGATATGCGATTTGTCGGTGCTTTATTTTTTAATACCAGTGTAGGCGGTAAAGAAGTTGAATCATTAGAGTTCATTCAGAATGTTTTGAAAAATATGAAGATACTGATCCCACGTTCTGTGATTCTGATGACAATAAAGTCGACACAATTATAGATTTCCTTCATCCATCTCTCTGAAGCGTTAGATTGAGGGTGAAAAAGTGAAATGAAAATTGGTTTAATTTTACGACGCTTTAGAGTACGAAGCCAAATTTTAGAACGAAACTGTGATCCATTATCTGATATAACCTTATCAACATGACCAACTTCTTTAAGAAAATGTTTGATGAAAGCGTTAGATACTGAACGAGCTGTTGCTTTGCGTAAAGGTGTAAAACACACATATTTTGATGTCAACTCCACTGCTACGAAAATGTACGCAAAACCATTAGTAGAAAGAACCACTGGACCGAACAAATCGACTGCAGCCATCTCCTTTAATTTCGCTGGAATGATAGGAAACAATGGTGCTCTGTGAGAAACTGTTGGCGGCTTAGCCTTTTGACATAATTTGCATTTGGCAAGAACAGATCTAATACGTTTTTCCATATTACTGAAGTAGCAATTTTCTCGTAATTTATGAAAGCATTTTCTGGGACCAAAGTGTGCATAACTGAAATGCGTATACCAAATCAGCTTATTAACCCACTCATCAGGAATACAAACAAACCAAACACAGTTGTCGACCGATTTTCGTTTAAAAATAATGTCATTGCGAACTAAATAATGCTGTCTAATCGCTACTCTTTCCTTTCTCCTCCACTTCTCCTTACTGTCCTTCCAGATTGGATCCTTATTTTGCTCCTTAGCGATGTCCTGGAGCGAAGACGAAATAAAATTCTCAAACGCAACACCTTGAATATACATCAAACAATAATTGTTTCCATTGCAGTCCTCTTCAGCACTTTGTTTCAAACCCACAGGTGCACGTGATAAAGCATCAGCAACAATATTTGAAGAACCCTGTATGTTGACAATACTAAAATCAAACTCCTGTAGGTACAACGCCCGTCGTGACAATCTGCCGTGAGTTAATTTTGTTGACATAACAAATTCCAGAGCTCGATGATCGGTATAAACCTTAGTATGTCTGCCAAACAAAAATGTGCGAAATTTTGTGAAATCCCAAACAGCCAAAGCTTCAAGTTCCGTAATCGAATAATTATTTTCTGATTTAGAGAGAACACGACTTCCAAATGCCATAGTTTTCTGGACTACAACGCCGTCTTCTTCTATCTCTTGAAATAAGTGTGCCCCTAGGCCCTTGTATGATGAGTCCGTCGCCAAACAAAATTCTTTAGATAAATCCGGATGTGAAAGAAGTGGAGCAACAACTAAAGCATCACGAAGCTGTTCAAATTCTGACTGAGCTTCCTCATCCCAACCCCAATTAGATTTCTTTCCAGATAGTTCACATAAACGAGGTGTGGCCAAATTGTCCAATCTAACAAAGCGTCTAAGAAAATTACAGACACAAAGGAAACTACGAACATCACGTTTTGTAGTAGGAACAGCATAATTACGAATAGCGTCTAATTTTTCTGGATCAGGAAGAATACCTTCTGTAGAAATAATGTGACCGAGAAATTTCACCTGTGAACGACCAAATTCCGATTTTTCCAAGTTCACTGTAATCCCAACTCGTGCAAAAATACGTAATAATGAATCCAAAATTTTGTTGTGCTCACTCCAAGAATGTTTAGCAATAAGAATATCGTCAACATATGAAGTAATATTGTCACGAAGATAAACAGGTAAAATTTCATTTAAGCTGCGAATGAATGCTGATGAAGGTGAAGTCCAAACGGTAATTTACAAAATCACCTTTGGGTAAATAGTCATATCCGGTTGTTGTCTACTTACTCTCTAGATAGATTGATAGTCGAAGAGTTGGTTTGACAGATGCAAAGAATAGTAAGAGTAGGCAGCGGCACAGAAAACTAAAAGAGAAATAGCACCACTACAGCTCGGGGCCCTATGCTCGCTACGGCACATATTCACTTAGTGTAGTGAATCCCCTGAGGACCTTAATAGCCGCACATAATTTCCAGTTTGTGACTTAGTGGCAAATTTAGTGGAAGTGCGTACATAAATTGATCTAACCATGCACATGGATGTATGTCATTCTTAGAATTTCGGAAGATCTTAAATTTCCGGACAGTCAAAAAGTGTTTATAGTCAAAGTTTTCGCCTCGTGGCGACAAAGACCTACCGCGTCTGTCCCAGTCCGAATGTCGATTATTGTAAAGTTCGCGCGCCTGGCGCTCTCTTGTTGCATCCCGTAAATGAAACAAATTATTTTCTTTAAAGCCCTCTGCTGTCTGTGATTCTAGATTTCTTCTGCTGTCTTTTCCTACGATTTCGCCTTCAATTTGTTTGACTTGCTTTTTTAATGCCTCAAATTCCCTTTTCACGCGTTCATTAAATTTTCCCTGATTTTCAACATGCTTATTTATGTTCTGATACTCTTCGGTTTCTGCAAATGGTAATGGAGCTGTATCATCCGAATCTCTGTCCCCATGTAAACTAAGATTTGTCAATTTATCTGAGATCTCCTCAACTCTTTCCGATGAGTCACCTATTTTTTCTTTCTGTTTATTTGCGTCTTCCGTAAGTGTCGCGACTCGCGTTTCGGTATTGTCACCTTTAGTAGTTAACTGTTCACACTGTTGCGTTAAGTTATTTATTCTGTCATTTGGTATGGATTCCTCGATTCTCTCAATTATTTCTTCCTTATCGTGTGCACGTTGTAAATTTAATTCTGAAAATTTTTGTACTATCACGCGATCTTTTTCTTCCTGTTCCCTGTCCTGTTCCTCTTGTCTAATTCCTGTTGAAATTAAACTATTATTGTGAGCATTCAAAATCGGTTGTACTTCTTCTCTAATTCCTTTCTTTGATTCATCTTTCATGTTTTTAAAACATGTCCCTGTTCGTGAGCCTAACTGCGTTTCCATTGTTTCCATCTCGGTTTTACTTGTTCTTATTTGTGAGCCAAACCCTCTTATCACTGCTCTTAATTCAGATCCCATTTTTTTAAATTCAGATCTTAACTCTGATCCCAAATCTAATATTGCACTCATTAACTGCTCCATTTCTTCTGTCGTTAACCACGTAATCTATGAATTTTCTGATTGAGAAAAATTTTGAAATGGTTCCTGACTATTTTTCCGACTTATTACATTGTTTTCCACTTCATTATTTAACATATTGTTCTCCTGTGTTGGCGAGTTCGCCATGTCAACAATTTCATCATTCAGACTATCCATCATTTTTGCCTTTTTCATCGATCGCGTAATCATTTGCAAAACATACAAAACTCGTCACAATACGAAAATTACGGAGAATTTAACACGTTATCACCAACAATACCATTCACATGAAATGTTTCCCTCAAACACGATTAACAAACAATTGACATAATTGCACTAGATTGTCAAACGCGTGAACAAGACAACAAATCAAATTCTGAGAAAAAATACCATTAGAAGAATGACAATTACCAAATCTACACTTGCAAAATAGACTACAATTACTAACTACAAATTACTACAATACTACTGTCTACTATTTTTACAATCAGAAGAATTCCAAGGGACGATCCGAAGCAGCGGTCGCCACGTGCATGGGGGCTTAATTAAATATGATTGAAAATATTTTTAGATTTTTAGTAGCTGTTATGTCCGATTACGCTGTGTCTCGTAAACGGTTGGCCCTGACTAGTATTATTACGCTATCTGACTGCAAAGAACAACAACAAAGAATGAAATGAAAATTTTCATAAACACAGTTAATTAATTAAGTCCCCAGCAACTATAAAACCTACAAAACCCAAGCACAAATGTAACTGTTCTGTGTGTGGGAGTGTGACTCAACGTACACATCTGGCACGGTTCTTCTTCAACAAGACAAGAAATTTTAAATACCATTTATACAGAAGTAACTAAAGGAAATAAAAATACTATAATTACTCAGGAAAACCAGAATTACTCTCTAATACAAGAACACAAGCCAGATGCTTTGTTGACTGAACCTGTCATGACGCATTATTTAAAACATGGAAATAATAAAACAATCACGCAATATTTTACCTTCATATATATTGACGAAAAGCACTCTGATCGTTACAATATCTTCATTAGAATAACATCTGCTCTCTCTCCCATCAAATAACTGGATAAAACATGGAACAAGCACTCCTTACTACAACATCTCGACAAGCCTTGCCCACTCGCACATCTGAACACGAACTGTCTTCTACGAGCTCTGCCCACGCACTGACTACCACGAGTTCTCTCCAAGCACTGTGGAGGCGGCTTAATAATACTCTTTGGCGCAATCTCTGGCGCAGTGGCTCAGTGTAGCCACCTTTCATACTGCACAATATGAAAGTACAGTTTATAGAGTGTAATAATCATTTAAAATTATTTGCTCTAACAATAGGTAGTCTCTATCAATTGTCTGGCACCATCTTAACAATTATCTCAGCGGCAAATTCAAATTACGAAACTCTGCAGAATAAATGCCGAAGTTGATACAAATGTGTAAAAATAAATGCGCACCGGCGGTCCCGAACTCATTTTAATGAAAATAATTCGAATCAGATTGGTTCTTAAAAAACAGTGCTCATAGCACGAACGCTATAACAAACTTTTCTAGCTGATGTATGGAGCCGAAATTAATTACGTACGAGTTGCGAAGAATATTGTTTCAGGTAACATACGTCAGTGTTGTGCGCGGCTGATATTCGGTGGTTTTAATGATCATTTTGCTAAAGATAACTGCTTCCATCTTAATCAATAGTTGTATACAATCTGTTGTGGGAACTGTGATTTAGTGACACTTACACTACTTACAGACAACACTTTAACACGACGTTAACTTGGAGTTCTTCAGCAACTTGATCAAATCTTTAGCCGGGAGAAAAATTATTTTGTAATTACTCAATGTAATAAAATAAGATTATCATTTCCATTCAAAAATTAGTTAAATACCAAACCACTGAATAACACAGCGAACGCCACACATGCCTGAGGCAGGATTCGAACCTGCGACCGTAGCGGTCGCGCGGTTCCAGACTGAAGCGCCTAGAACCTCTCGGCCACAACGGCCGGAAAATGCACATCAGTTACTAATGTTATGTGCCGCAAGTTAACACCGTAAAAACGTGAAAAAGTCTGTGTGTGCTAACTCGTCTGTGACTCGAAGAAGCCTGGTGCGCAGCCTTTCTTTTGCCCAACCTGCTGCAGAACATTATAGGCAACGGCGATTGTATTGGATACATTACATGAAACAGTATTTTACCCTTATAGAAACAATATGTGTAGAGTATTTATTTTAATTACAAATTTACCAAACACCACTTCTAATCCATAGATTATACTGTCAAAAGTGAACTAAGACAGCTACAACTCTGAAATATGAAAATGAGTACAAGTCATCTTTTGTCCTCATTTACACTCCATCTCGTGTAATCAGTAATATCTGGAAGTGATGACGTTGGCAACGTTAGTGGCTTTCCATAGTATTACAAAACTGTCATATAGTTAAGGTACACAGGTTTATACAGAGTACCATTTTGGTCAAAAAGACAATAAAGGTGATTGTAGTACTACTTCTCTACGGGGTAGTTTTTGCTGTAATTAGAGTAGCCGTATCACAGAAGAACAGATCGTCGTTGTTTTGTTGAACGACTTATTGTTTCATCCCCTGGAAGTTGTTCACTGAGAGCTCGGGTTTACTAAAGCGTTAAAATAACTGTAACGGATATGGTGAAAACAGAAGATCTGCAGGAGAAGAAATTGTTAGTGAAAATTTAAACAATAGATACAAATTATCGGCAGACAGACTGAAACTGAAGCTTTGTGCAGCAATGGGTGTAGCGCCTCCCTACATTTCCACGCAGAATCTAACTTGATGAGAGAGAGTTAGTATGACACGTGGATTAACCTCAATCAAAAGTTGCAAATTGTAGATGTCGAAGACCTCATCACGCCCGAACTTTGCTTCATCTGTAAACAGCGCAGATGACTGAAGTGAAAGATACGTTTGACGCTGTTCCAGGTATCAATACGGAAACTGTTCTGAGTGGAGGGTTCCAGGTTGTGCACACGCTGTAAGTCAAGTGGATTAATAGTTGTTCATGATGGACGTGTGTTACGTTCGTCTGATTCGTCTCCATGTTGAGTCAGTTGCAGTAGTGGCAAGAGCGCTTACGCCCACTACCTGATTAAAAAATTCTCACATTTAATTATGACACCGAATATTAATGTTTGTTGTGGTGTCCCCTGCTACCTCGAAAACTTTGTCGGTTTTAGCCGTTTCACCCTGTATATAGTGAGACTAGAGGAAGATGCTGGTTACTGTGAAATAATCAACATAAGACTGCAGCAAAAGTCACGTTGGATAATACAGAAACTGTTTATCTGCCTTTGAACCACTACGCGTACAGCAACAATCCAGCTAAGTGCTGTTTGTTTGTAACACACAGTTTCTCTGTGTCACCACAATACGGGAGAAATGTTGCTACAGAAAATCTCGACAAGTTCTTGACCGATGTAATTGGAATATGCACATCGTTTTCCAATGAATATTCATCTATTAAGCATTCAGACGGATACGAACTGTACAGTTCTTTAAACCATAAAGTACCTACTGTTTGTTTCATATATGGTATGTTATAGTACAGCATCACCGGTCGTTGGCGGCCTGACTGTGTTGGTGAGGCAGGAAATTCATTCACAGGGCAGTGGCGCTGCCTCGCTGCAATACACTTTGGAGGTGTGGCGGTGGGACTTGGAGTTCCGTACCACCCTCCAACGGTGACAGTACTACATCAGGCTACAACTTGGGCGGGTAGGGTGGAAAAGTAGTAGACTTAGAATGGGGTGCCAGTCCTGCCAAAGGATGCATCCGTGGTGGGCGTGCCAGGCCAATCGTTAGCCGTGGTCGGAATCTGATACCTCTAGGATGGTTAGGGGAACCGGATGTCGATGCTAGTGGCGCGGAGGTGATGTTCCAACGTGGCGTAACCCATGGACAGTGTCGGGCAGGACATCCCCTTTCTCATAGATACGCCGCGCCAGTGTCGGGCAGGGCATCCACTTTCTCATAGATACGCCACGCATTGTTGCGTGTGGTTGTCTTGAGGAGGACAATATCCGCTTCCTCGTGGAGAGTCACAATTCTCGTGAGGGCCGGGGCGTGCAGGCTCCACCTGAGAACCTTGCTTTGCAGGTGCTGCAACGTCCGCATCCTGGTGACAGTAATCAAGGTCCATGCAGCGGAGCCATACGTCATGGCAGAAAGCGTAACTGCTCGGTAGATGCGGAGCTTCGTATGCAGGGTAAGTTCCCTACTGCGGAAGAGGGGTACAAAGCCCTGGTCAGCGTTTGCGCCCTTGTTAGCAACATACTCCGCATGATAATGTAAGAGCAACTTGTGTTCAATCCTGACCACCAGATAGGTAGTTGTGGGGGTCCAGGGCAACTGTACGCCTGCAATCGAAATATTGCGGCGGAGAACTGGGAGCCGTTTGTTGAATTAGACGTCCATAGTTTTGGCGGCGCCGAGGGCTATTTTGTCTGTCCGGCACCAGGTCATGGTGGCGTCCACCTGTCGCTGGCGGCGGGCGACGATGGCGTCAGGAATACCGCCAGTGGTGTATAGCGCTGTGTCTTCAGCATATTGTGCCAGAAGGCATTCGGGTATGACCGGCATATCATTCACATAGATATTAAAAAGAATGGGAGACAACACCGATCCTCGTGGAGTACCCACCGACAATTGGCAAATGCCTGTTGTCTACTACAACCGACTGACAGGAATAAAATGTTCTGCTGTAATACCGTGCGGTTTTCTTTCCCCTGTGCCACCAGTTTTAACTTTGATAGCGGGGCATTTGAACCATTAGACAAACTGTTTCTCATAAATATAGTCTTCCTCTTTATATAGGGTGAATGTCAATAAAACCGATAAACTGCGGAGACAGACTCCTGATTGTAAATGGAGGAAAGAAGGTCCTATGACCACGTGTCCGGGAATGCATAACTGCTGCAGTAGATTGCGATGACGATTGACAGTTCCTCTGACCACATGCCGTGTGTTCCTTCAGTGTTGCAAGCTGTGCGATTGATGAATTGTACTGTAAGAGCAGTGGCCCGTTACTCATGTCGGGAGCAAGCCGAGATGGTGTTTGTGAACGGCAAGCAAATGAAAACAACTACACCAGAATAAGTACTCCCACAGACACCAATCACATCACACGACGTTTGAATTACTTTTCGGTCATTTGTGCGAATAAGGTTCTTGCAGAAAATAGCGGAATGTGCGAAGTACCGGCCGGTACTTCAAGATATTAAGACGAACCCTAGCACAAACTCCAAGCAAGTGGCCCGCCATCATGGTGTAAGAGAACGTACAGTTATTTGTATCCTGCATGACAACCGCTGCCGGCCGGAGTGGCCGATCGGTCCTAGGCGCTACAGTCTGGAATCGCGTGACCGCAACGTTCGCAGGTTCGAATCCTGCCTCGGGCATGGATGTGTGTGCTGTCCTTAGGTTAGTTAGGTTTAAGAAGTTCTAAGTTCTAGGGGACTAATGACCTCAGAAGTTAAGTACCGTAGTGCTCAGAGCCATTTGAACCAATTTGACAATCGCTACTATGACTGCACTCCTTGGAGGCTACTTTGAACATCTGTTGTGACATGTATGCAATGCCACTTTTTACTGTGTTCCAGGATGACTTGTTGTCGTTGCACGCACTCTGTTCATTTACGTACACATCTTCATACTACCTTTCTTCCTCCATTTTCAGTTAGAAACTCGTCCCTGCAGTTTGTCGGTTGTATTAATGTTCACACTGTATATATTTTTAAACATAAATTCCATACACAGCAATGCTCTGTTTTGTTTCCTTCTAAACAGACGTTTTTCGCAGAAAATATCATTCTTATATTTCTGGATAATTGGCCTAATACTGTACAATACCAACACAGAATTTGCAGTAACAACAAATAAGGCTCAATGTCAGAGAGGTTAGGGTGGGAGAGGAAATGGACAGAAATGTGGGAGAAAATGGATATACAGAGCGAAAAGGATGAGATGGACAAAGAGAGGGGGCGGGAGTAGATGGAAGAGAGGAAGAAAAGATGTGCAGAGAGAGAGACAGTGGGAGACAGAGGGGAGGATGTGATGAAAAAATGGAGGGGGAAGAGGAAGAGACGGACAAAACTAGCAGGGACAGCTAGTCTGATTCGAGAGTTGTTTTTTTGTTTGTTACTGATGTGTACCACACTGATCACGTGATATAGATGATTTTACCGTTGATACAAAGCGCTACATTGGAGAATTTCATCCTTTTCTATTTACATTAAACCGGTGATGGCCGAGCACAGAATATTCTTCGAAAGTTGAATTGAGCGTAATACCGACGTGTTATAGTCTGCTTTCTTCTCCGTAGATATATATTTCTATGCATTTACAGAAAGCAACTACTGAACGTAGGAGTTGTCCTGTATCTGGAACGAAATAAGGATTTGTGCAAAAATGCGAAAAAACGTAATGTGATTTCAGATCCTCGGCGAATGCGCTAGTTGCGTTCCGCCGGCTAAGCAAGACGGATGGGTCGGATTTCGGCAGCCGTGGAGGAAAGCTTTACCATGAAAGCTATCTTCACCGCGACACGGCACGCGTATCTCAGCGAACGGTGCGCTTAGCTTCTTACTTATCCTTATGGGATACTCAGCCGACTCCGTGGTGCACGATTCTCTACTGCTGCAATACATTACAGTCGTTCTTTATCTAGCATTTAGATTTCACAGTACCTACAATGTACTGCAGTTCTGAAAATACAACTAGAGAGAATTACACATCTCAGGAAATTATTGGCACTTGCTGTACCCATTTAGGTGGGTTTTTAGGTACCGTATTCAGAGACTGGCGAGATGTACTCTACATTCCACTGTAAATAAAATACGTAATTCAGATCGGAGTATATACGAGAAAGGCAAAACTGACAACAAAAGCTTTTCTACAAAAAGTGAATGAGTACTATGTACCGACATACAACTTCTTACAGGTCACAGTTGTTTGCTTTGATTGAGCGATAACCGGGAGAAACGACCGATATCAACACTTCACCTGATTTCTATAATGTTCTCATGTCGCTAAACGTACGCCTTTCCTCAGCATTAGCAACGCACACACACACACACACACACACACACACACACACACACACATCTCTGATTGCCACCTGGGATACTGTAACCCGTCAGTGGCCATATTAGCTACCGGTAGGACCTAGCTGGCAGCAGCATTATCACAAAAATCTGGTCGTATCACATTGCGGTTAGTCACTCTGTCACTAATCTCTGACATTAACTCCAACAGATGTTTCCTGCAATAACTGACGTAGGTATCTAATGACCGGAACGAATATTCCTCTGCACGGTTTCCTATCATTTAATCTTACTTCTTAGATGTACCGTTACTGTCTAAGCGTATCACATTTGTCTAACGTTTTCATGTTTTCAAAAACCTCATTAGACAAGCAGGGTCCCCGTGAAGTCCAGCTATCGTTTCAAAAAATCGTAATTTTGAAATTATCAAAGAATCATGATTTCTTGTAAAACGTTTATCAGCACTCAAGGTTTTTTCATTACTTATATATCGGAAATTTGACTGCATTTCAGTTCATCAAAATAGTAACACATCAAGAGAAGGTGTAGTATGTTAGGATTCACTTCTGTCACAACGGTACAGCGAAATTATCGTCGTTACTATGGGAGGGTATCTACGTCTACTTCGACACAGATACCTCGCAAATCACCCTGGGCGGAGATTACCCCATGCAAGTAACAGTCATTTCCCTTCCGGTTTCACTCACAAATGGAGGGAAGGAAAAACGACAGTCTATATGCCTCCATACGAGGACTAATTTCTCGCAGCCTATCTTCTGAGTCCTTATGCGCAATGTATGTTGGCGGCAGTAGAATAGGCAGTCAGCTTCAAATTCCGATTCTCTAAATTTTCGCAATAGTGTTTCTCAGAAACAACGCCTTCCCTCCAGGGATTCCCATTTGAGCTTCTGAAGCATGTCTGTAACACCTGTGTGTTGTTCGAACCTACCAGTAACGAATCTAGCAGTCCGCCTCTGAATTTCTCAGATGTCTTTCTTTATTCCGATCTGGTATGGATCCCAAATACTCGAGCAGTACTCAAGAATAGGTCACACTAGGGTCCTATACGCAGTCTTCTTTACAGATGAACCACACTTTTCTAGAATTCTCCCAATAAACGGAGTCGACATTCGCCTTCCCTACCGCAATCCTGACATGCTCGTTCTACTTCATATTGCTTTGTAACGTTAAAAAACTGTTCAAATGTGTGTGAAATCTTATGGGACTTAACTGCTAAGGTCATCAGTCCCTAAACTTACACACTACATAACCTAAATTATCGTAAGGACAAACACACACACCCATGCCCGAGGGAGGACTCTAACCTCCGCCGGGACCAGCCGCAAAGTCCAGGAGTGCAGCGCCCCAGACTGCTTGGCTAATCCCGCGCGGCTTGCAACGTTACGCCAAGATAGTTAAACGATGTGACTGTGTCAGGCAGTACACTACTAACGCTGAATCCGAATATTATGGATTTGTTTTTCTTACTTACCAGCCTTAATTTACATTTATGTACATTCAGACCTAGCTGCCACTCATCGTTTCAACTATAAATTTAATTTAAGCCATCTTGTACCCTCCTACATTCACTCAACTTGACACCTTGCCGTACACCACAGCATTATCAGCAAACAACGGCAAATTGCTGCCCACACTGTCCGCCAAATCATTTATGTATATAGAGAATTACAGCTGTCCTATCACACTCCCCAGTGACACTCCCGACGGTAGTCCTGTCTTTCACGAACAGTTTCTGTCGAGAACAACATACAGTGTTTTGTAACTTAAGAAGTCTTCGAGCCACTCATACGTCTGTGAACCCATTCCATATGCTCGCACCTTCTTTAACAGCCTGCAGTGGGCCACATTATCAAATGCTTTCCAGAAGTCTAGAAATTGACCTTCATCCATAGTTCGCAATATATCATGCGAAAAAAAGCAAGCTGAGAACCAGTGGCAAAAATATAACGAGATGGTTCAGATAATTTTGAAAAGGCTGATAGTGTCAAAGACCTTCCTCGAAGAGGATGATCCCCTATGACTGAAGCACTTGTTAACAGAGTGCAAGATACTTTTGAATACACGCCCAAGAAGTCATTTTGCCATGAGTCAAGCGAATTACAGGAAGCAAGATCAACTGTCCAAAAGCGTCACATAAACATTTTCACCTTTTTGCGTTAAAAGTGCAAGTGTCCAAGCATTACGTACGAATAATCGTTCTGTGCTGTATGCATTCGTGTGTTCCACGCTGACCTTAAAAAAGTACTTTTTTTAAGGAGAAGGATCGTTCCACAGTTCTGGACATGTGAATCATCACAGCGCTATGATTTGGGATCCCACAAACCCACTCAGCACACGTGAACATATCTCCAATAACCAGAAACTTGAAGTTTAATGTGGTCTAATTCACGACAGTCTGACAGGTCTATTTTCCTTGGCAGAGAAAACCAAAAGGCGAAATATACCTGCCTATGTTTCACAGTCATTAAATAAGGCTGAAAAAAACTATTCCACAATGGAGTTACACTGCCTAGCGATCGTGAGGGACACAAAGCAGTTTAGGCCATACGTATCTGGGAGACATTTCACCATAGTAACACATCATAAGCCTCTAACATCAAATTTCAGCGTCAAAGATCCATTGTATAGGCTACTGAAATGGAGCTTGAAACTGGAGAAGAATACTTATTGCATTACGTATAAACCTGGAAAGCTCATTGCAAATGCATACGCATTAAGACGAATGCAGTCTGATGGTGTAGAGGACATTAATGCAAGTACGGGACACATAAGAGTAGCTAGCTAAAATGATGACCAGAGAAAGAAAATGAGAACATTAGTAGAGAGGTAAAATCATGAAGGAAATGGCAAAGTGTTAGGTCTATATGAAAGGATGCAAAAGACCTTAGACCGATTGAAGCATTATAAGCAGTGGACAGGCATTAAAATCAATGTAGAATAATACATCAGCAGGTACGAGAAATTCCAAACGAATAAATTCACACAGAGCAGGAAAAATATGTCGCTAGATATTACATACACAGTGACAACAGTCTTCAGAAATTTAACATTGACTTTGTAGGACCATAAGGTAAACACTGGTGGACAATCGATATATCCTGAAGTTCCAAAATGACCTGAGCAAGTTTACAGTAGCAGTACGAATCGAGAAACACGATGCCGAGACAGCAGCGGAGAAATTTCGTGAAAAAATTTCACTGAGGCATAGAATTCCATCGGTAATGTTGACTGCCAAGGTACCGAGTTGTTTAGGAGAAGAGGGTGTGCAAACTATGAAGGTTCCAGAAGATCCAGACCACAGCGTTTCATCCACCCATTGACAAATCGGCCACTAAAGAGAAAACATAGGTTGCTGGTGAAACATTTACAATACTTCATAAAATATGTCCATAGCAATTGGAATCTATGGGTGCCACTAAGTAACTTTTTTTATAATACAACTCCACATAGCAGCAGTGGGTACACGGTGTTTGTGTTAATGTTTGGGACTACAATAAACATACCAGTGACCCTACAGAAAGAGGGATGTGCTATTGGATATAATGGTGAGGAATACGATTATCAGTAGCGAACTAGGACGCAAGAAGCATACGTAGTAGCACAAGGAAGATAAGGAAAGCGAATGAATCAGTAATGCTCACTGTGACAAGATGGAGATGCTAACGGTATTTAGGACATGTGATAAGATTCTTTTATATTGTGGAGGAGGTTCTAAGAAACTATAAGCCTAATTTCGGGGACAATATGAAATGATAGCAGTAGACCTGCCAAGCGTTACAATTAAAATGTCTAGAAATAACGAGGAGAAAGTACATACATGAGTATAATAGCTGAGAGGAGGCAATACGACAGCGAAACTCTTTTTACCGGAACCGTGACTGAGGCGAAGCAGATCTCATGGACGTTGATCCTGCTAAGCAGGTGGCTGAGTGCCGAATCACATGAAGCTGCAGTGGAAAACCGAAGGATAGAAGACTCTCATGGGGCTTACTACCATCATCAGAGCAAAGTAGAGATCATGAATACTGCATGGAAAACTGTGACGTATGTAAACTTGAGAACAGTTGTGGAGAAATTGTATAAAGTGCCATGAGTAGGAAACACGGTTGTCCAGTGGTGCAGAGAGAGATTAGGTAAATTAAATAACAGTGTAACAGAAACCAACCTTCTAAGTAATGGAGTTGATAGCAATAAAAACACAATAGAACATCCTAAAGATTTAATATAGCAATTAACCAAACATAGTTCCAAATCCAAGAGGGGAATTTTCATTTTCACTGCCGAAGTCAGAAAAATACTACTCAGAAGTGTGGACGAAGCAGATGATACATATTACAAAACACTCATCGATACAATGCAGGTGCGACTAGAAAGTCTGTTAAAACTATCAAAGGAAGAAGTTACCTTATGATGAGGAACATTGTCTGGGCTGCGTCACACGATGGAGCATACAGAGAGCAACGAGTGAATATTAAAGATTGGTAGGAATAAGTCGGACCAGTTCAGTACGTACTCACTAAAGACGACAGATGGAGGAATAAAGAGAATAGCCACGTTCATCAGCATCAATTAACAGATAACACTATTACTAGTAGCCTCATTATTTATAGATTTAATTACAGAATATGAGCAGTTAGTAGGTGCCATTATGCATGCAAAAAAGGGGTTCCTAGCACCACATGTTATGAATCTCGTCCAAACAGTAAATATTTAAGGCTGACCCAAGATGACCTTAGAAATGTACAATTCCCTGCACTCTTGCCAGAAGCATATGGACACATTCTCCTGGAAATAATGGACTTAGACGTCTTCGTCATGTATTAGGGTACGTAATTAGCATTCCCGTAATAGAAACCAATGACTTCAGTTCATTTATAATGCTCCTACTTCCAAGAAAAACGTAAGACGATAGAGTGTGATATATGTATATACAGCCAGAGAAACTGTATTTATTACTAAACAGTTCTAAGACGTTGTATACTAATCTCTCAGCAGACCAATCAGAAAGCAAAGAAATCGTCAAGGGAACAGACTTTGGTAAATAAGTCCATCTCAAACCATGGTGAGTGTGGGGTTCAATTGTTACGAGACTGCGGCATTCCAATGAATTGCACCTGGAAGTTAATTACCTTAGAGAAAAGTTTATGAACACACCATGGTGATAATTACAGGGTATACAAAAGCACGAAGGAAGAAAGGATGACCACTTTGAGTGAGAAAAACGCCTCCAATGATACTCACCTACGTGAGGCGGGATACCTAATGTTCCCTACAAACTGCAAATGCACTTTCAGTCGAATAAAATATGCAGACCAATGTTGCTAGAAGGTACGTGGTCCCTCGTGAAGAATTAGAGAAAAAGTTAAACGTATCAAAAGTACCATTAGAAATTAACTGATTATCACTACGTAGGTGGTTCATGGTGTGGGTTCCTGTAGTCATGTCCTAGTTCATGAACCACGGGCAACGTATGAGTGGCCAAGTAAGTGGTCCCGACAGTCGGGATACCAGTTACTTTGGAATAAGGCTGGGCATCTCGGACATATTCTGAGTGGTGGTCACCTTTGTGCGCATACGGCAAAGACTACCAAATCCACCGGTTAGTCCCTCAGCCGTTAGGGGTAAAACCCAATGGGACTCGGGGCAAGTAAGGCTAGCAACCTGCTTCCCTGGTACTTTAAATATGATGCTGGCAACAATCAGAGCAAAACGCCTCGGACCTTTGGAGGTGACGGAGTCCCACCTCTAACTGACAAACCAGGGACTCATAAGATACGACACGGCAAACAAATGGTAATGAGATTGGGAGCTATTAATATCAATGGGGGCTACTCTGGGAAGAAGGTAGAGCTGGCAGAGGCTGCAAGTAAGATGGGGCTGGACGTTTTAGCTGTTAGTGAGATTCGGGTAAGGGGTGAGAAATAAGAGGAAGTGGGAGAAGACAAGGTCTACCTGTCAGGAGTCAAAGCAGGAATAGCACAATGGGGTGTAGGGCTTTATATCAGGAAAGAAATGGAACCCAGCGTAGTTGCAATAAGGTATGTAAACGAACGACTGATGTGGATAGATTTGACAGTGTCTAGCAAGAAAATTAGGATTGTGTCAGTATATTCACATTGTGAAGGGACAGATCAAGATAAGATGGATGGTTTTTATGAGGCACTCAGTGATGTAGTTGTTAGAGTAAAGGACAAGGACAGTGTTCTGCTCATGGGTGATTTTAACGCCAGGATTGGAAATCGAACAGAAGGGTATGAAAAGGTTATGGGTAAATTTGGAGAGGATATGGAGGCCAACAGGAACGGGAAACAACTCTTGGATTTCTGTGCCATTATGGGCTTAGTAATCACAAACTCCTTTTTTAAATATAAGAACATTCACCGGTATACTTGGGAAGGCAGGGGAACCAGATCTGTCATTGAATATATAATAACAGATCAGGAATTCAGGAAGGCTGTGAGGGACACACGTGTATTCAGGGGATTCTTTGATGACACTGATCATTATTTAATCTGCAGTGAAATTGGGACTGTGAGACCGAAAGTGCAGGAGGTCAGGTCCATATGTAGGAGGATAAGAGTGGAGAAACTTCAGGCTAAGGAAATCAGGCACAAGTACATAACAGCGATCTCAGAAAGGTACCAGTTAGTTGAATGTAGTCAGTTACAGTCATTGGAAAAGGAATGTCAAAGTACAGGGACACAGTACTAGAAGTGGCTAAAGAATGTCTTGGAACAGTAGTGTGTAAAAGTAGGATGAAGCAAACAGCTTAGTGGAATGATACAGTGAAGGCAGCCTGGAAAAGGAAAAAGAAGGCGTATCAAAAATGGCTACATACCAGAACCCAGGTAGACAGAGAAAGTTATGTTGAAGAAAGAAACAAAGCCAAACAGATAATTGCAGCATCCAAGAAGAAATCGTGGGAAGACTTTGGAAACAGGTTGGAGACAATGGGTCAAGCTGCTGGAAAACCATTCTGGAGTGTAATTAGCAGTCTTCGAAAGGGAGGTAAGAAGGAAATGACAAGTATTTTGGACAGGTCAGGAAAACTGCTGGTGAATCCTGTGGATGCCTTGGTCAGATGGAGGGAATATTTTGAAGAGTTGCTCAATGTAGGTGAAAATGCGATCAGTAATGTTTCAGATTTCGAGGTAGAATGGGATAGAAATGATGATGGAAATAGGATCACATTTGAGGAAGTGGAAAAAATGGTCAATAGATTGCAGTGCAATAAAGCGGCTGGGGTGGATGAAATTAAGTCGGAACTCATCAAATACAGTGGAATGTCAGGTCTTAAATGGCTACACAGGATAATTGAAATGGCCTGGGAGTCGGGACAGGTTCCATCAGACTGGACAAAAGCAGTAATCACACCAATCTTTAAACATGGAAACAGAAAAGATTGTAACAACTACAGAGGTATCTCTTTAATCAGCGTTGTGAGTAAAATCTTCTCAGGTATTGTTGAAAGGAAAGTGCGAGAATTAGTTGAGGACCAATTGGATGAAAATCAGTGTGGGTTTAGGCCTCTTAGAGGTTGTCAGGACCAGAGCTTTAGCTTACGGCAAATAATGGAGAAGTGTTATGAGTGGAACAGGGAATTGTATCTATGCTTTATAGATCTAGAAAAGGCATATGACCGGGTTCCTAGGAGGAAGTTATTGTCTGTTCTACAAGATTACGGAATAGGAGGCAAACTTTTGCTAGCAATTAAAGGTCTTTACATGGATAGTCAGGCAGCAGTTAGAGTTGACGGTAAATTGAGTTCATGGTTCAGAGTAGTTTCAGGGGTAAGACAAGGCTGCAACCTGTCTCCACTGTTGTTCATATTATTTATGGATCATATGTTGAAAACAATAGACTGGCTGGGTGAGATTAAGATATGTGAACACAAAATAAGCAGTCTTGCATATGCGGATGACTTAGTTGTGATGGCAGATTCGAGTGAAAGTTTGCAAAGTAATATTTCAGAGCTAGATCAGAAATGTAAGGACTATGGTATGAAGATTAGCATCTCCAAAACGAAAGTAATGTCAGTGGGAAAGAAATATAAACGGATTGAGTGCCAAATAGGAGGAACAAAGTTAGAACAGGTGGACTGTTTCAAGTACTTAGGATGCATATTCTCACAGGATGGCAACATAGTGAAAGAACTGGAAACGAGGTGTAGCAAAGCTAATGCAGTGAGCGCTCAGCTACGATCTACTCTCTTCTGCAAGAAGGAAGGCAGTACCAAGACTAAGTTATCTGTGCACCGTTCAATCTTTCGACCAACTTTGTTGTATGGGTGCGAAAGCTGGGTGGATTCAGGTTACCTTATCAACAAGATTGAGGTTACGGATATGAAAGTAGCTAGGATGATTGTAGGTACTAGTAGATGGGAACAATGGCAGGAGGGTGTGCACAATGTGGAAATCAAAGAAAAAATGGGAATGAACTCTATAGATGTAGCAGTCAGGGCGAACAGGCTTAGATGGTGGGGTCATGTTACACGCATGGGAGAAGCAAGGTTACCCAAGAGACTCATGGATTCAGCAGTAGAGGGTAGGAGGAGTCGGGGCAGACCGAGGAGAAGGCACCTGGATTCGGTTAAGAATGATTTTGGAGTAATAGGTTTATCATCAGAAGAGGCACCAATGTTAGCACTGAATAGGGGATCATGGATGAACTGTATAAGTGGGGCTATGCTCCAGACTGAACGCTGAAAGGCATAATCAGTCTTAAATGATGATGATGATGATGATGATGATGATGATCACTACGTACAGTTCTGTTACCTATCGTATTTAACGGTTATCTTTAAGAAAAGACGATTTCAGTTTTTTTCTTTTTTTTTTGTTATTATATGATACATAATAGTCACCGGCAGCTTGATATTGCAAGGTAATAATTCAATGCTCCTGAATACTAATGAAGCGCAATGAGGACTTGTGGAGAATATTACATCAGAGCCTTTGCGTTATCTCTTTAATATAGCATTCACCACCTAAATGCTGCTCTTATGAACAAAGGATGGTTCATACAGCGGACTGTTTTTCCTCCAACGCACGGTTTTAATTAAAGGTTTCTTTAAAAACGCTCTTCCCATTTATGCTCTAAATTATCTCGACTTTTGTCCGCCGCAGTACGGTATTAGAACACAAAGAAAAGAATATGGGGAAATCTCTTGTCATTATATTAGTAGTGACAAGAGAATAGGACCTTCATTTTAGAGAATAGCATTAATTAGGTGACTACGATAAAATAGCAGCAGTTGTATTAAAATCTCATCAACGAAACCATGGTTTTATTGTAGTGGTTGATACATCCTCTACAGCACGTTGCAAAGCTTAAAGTATATATATCAACTTCAAATAGTATAAAAAAACTCAAGCAAGATGTTCACTCGTTATCTATACTGTCTGCCTTTTGCAAGTGATTTCTCATCTGGACTTTCCATCCAAACCTTGGTGTTGTATAGTAGAACATTACTCCTGTCCAGTCCGCAAAATGATTGAGTTCATCCATTATGATGTTGGTAAGTTTTCCATACATCGGTATAAATTATCACTCTCTTCAGCTTCTTGCACGAGAACAAATTCTTTCTTACCAGTTCCCCTGATCACCACTTATTTGTTAAACACTGAGTATTCTGTCACCAACAATGGTCCCAGGTTAATTATTGTGGCGCAGTTTTTGATAACGAATGAAATACATTTTTAACATTTTTGTGTCAGTTTGTTACCTTAATTTCTTTCTTTGTACGTTTACTGGATGTACTCTATGATTTTTTTTAGTTCAGTCTTTAATGCATCCATGTTATGTAAATAAACTGTTAAAAATGCTCGTACCAACTTGATACACATAGAGTCGAATGGAGAAAGCATAAAAAGGATGAAGAGAATTAAATCAAAGAAAAACGTTTCTATATAAGAAAAAAGAAACAGCTGTCAAGAGAGACAGTTGAGAAGTCAAAATCTTCTGTTAGGTAATATTCGACTCCCTGTTACTCCGCCATGTGCATTGTAACAACAGAGCACAGTCGCAGTTACGCTGCCCACACAGGGCTTAAATACACAATGCTATTACAAATGACTCATTCGTTTTCAAATCTCTGTGCTTTCCAGAGTGTTAGGTGTACATATGATGTATGTAAGAACAACACTGTTATCTAACCAAGGTTGCATTTTGCACTCTAAAAATGTTCTATGAATGCCTCTTAGGTCACACAACACACGCAAACGCGGTAGTCAAGTTGTTTCCATACCTTATGTAGCAACTCCTGTTGAGGGATATCTCAGTAGCATTGATACGTTCTCTGAGCTGTTCCAGTGATCTTGGCAGCGTGGACACGTAAGCACGGACCATAATGCATCCACAGAGGAAAAAGTCACAAAGTGCTAGGTCAGGCCACTGTCCTTGAAGGCGGGGGTGAGGTGGGAGACAGGGAAACAGAGCTGATTCATCTTCACCACCAATGCAGCGATGCGGAAGTTCGTAGCGACAAACATCGATGCTGCAATGCCGGGATGCCCCGACTTATTGGAAATGAAACTCTCGGAATAAGGCACTCAGTTGTGAAAACAACCACAGCTGAAAATGTATCAAGGAAAGAGAAATCTGTCACAATCTCCTCATAAAAGAAAGTCAGCCCATACAGCTTCATATGTGACATTGCACACAAGACACTAACCTACATTAACCTTCGGTCAATATCTTTCATGCACCACAATTTAGTCAGGAGTTTCAGTGCCTCAGACTCTCACTTTCTGGCAATTAAGGTTTCCATATAAATATGTTGTAATTGCAGTTCAAACTCAGGGAAAAAGTTTGTTTAATACGGGAGAGGAGGCAGCATTTCGTTTGGAGATACTGACGAGGGAACTCTTGAAACAACAACAACGGCTCCACGCTTTTACGACTTACGTAGTGCCCGCATTACATCATGGGTTAGTTCTGGGTCGCACTCGTCCCGCTCCAGGCCAACAACCTCCACTCGTGGAGGAAGTGGTCCACAGATAGTCGGCCAGAATACCAGGGTAGCACGGATGGGTGTCAGATCCTACTCGCTTCTTATGTGGATGACATTTCATACAGTATGCCTGCGCCACACACATATGGGGCTGCGTCACAGGCACAGACGTGACAGCATGTGCCAGGGAGACCTCGAACCTTACGATCCAGCAGTGCTTCCGGAGCAGTGGGCCCCAGGTCAAGAGGCAAATTGTCATGATAAATTATTTGGCCTGGGGCTTGCATCAGTAGGTGTTTGAAGACAGTATTGAGCCCCATCTGAGGACCACTGGTGGGCTCTGGAAGCCAGACATGTTTGCGTTGCGTGGTGAGGCAGCACACACCACCGATGCTCAGGTAGTTGCTGACTGCCAAGTCCCGGAAAAATGTCACGTGGAGACGAGCGCCTACTGCAACACCCTGGCCATACATCAGGCAAACCATGATGCCCGTCGAGCTACTATGGAGGTGGCAGTCACTTCAGCCACCACCGGTTGGAGAGGGGTCTGTGCCCAAGTCAGCCAAGGACCTTCTACTACTCGGCATTAAGAAGAGAGACTTTTGTGTGCTGTCGATGCATGCACTTATTGGGGCATTGGCGTATGCGAGGACAAATGACCGTATAACAGCGGTTCGACCAAAGGACCACGTTGGCGTTGGTTACGCAGCTATGTGTTAAGTGTTTGCTGCTGCCTGCTACCCTGTCCAGCAGGCATAACAGACTTTTGCTAAGTGTACTGCCGTCCTTTGTTGAATGTCTTCCTGTATAATTTGTATTTGTATGTGAATGTACTGTATGATTGTGAGACTTTTACACTCAGTAAAAATAAAAAATAAATTTAAAAAGTAGGGCAGCTACCATATTGCGTTAGTGTTGTTCAGGTTTGCTGCTATTACTAGGCCTGATGGTAATTTAATGGGCATCAATGACCCCTTGAAGGTTCCGGAGATACGACATACTTGTGTGCGACAGCGTTATCAGTAACTGACACACTTCGAATGAGGGCTCATTGAGGGTCTGTGCTTGGCCAGTCGGTTGAATTGTGCAATAACCAGGTTTTAGGGGCATTCGTGTGTGACAGTAGTCCAATGTCAAACTGCACAGTAATGTGAAAGGTGGCATACGCATCGTCAGTTTCCTGTTGACCACATCTAACCATCACAAATGAGATTTGCAATATTGTGCACTAAGCACATTGTAACCACTTCACATATGTGCCTGGCATCCGGTCATAAGAAATGGGCTCCGCTCATCATTATATGTCGTGTTGCAGCACTGGTCAGAGACTAGACTAGGGAGTTACCGCTCGTGCGTAGTCTACAATTAACACCACAACACTAACGGCTGCATTTGGAGTGGAGCCGTGACTTGAAATTACGAACAGCTGATGAGTGGGTTGGAATTGCATTCACTGATAGTTCAGAGTTCTACACAACTGTGGAAGACCATCGTTAGCGATTATGGCGGCGATCGGAGGATAGGTTCCATTCCTCCAATGTTTTGGAGAGGCACAACGGTGCTACTCCTGGCGTCATGGTGGGGGGGGGGAAGGGTGACACGTGTTGTAAGGGTACAGATTACAGTCTTGCTTGACCGAGAAATCGAGCACAAAATGGCAAGTTGGCAGAGCACGGCCTAACTCGAAAGGCTGCCCGCACCAGTTACTGTGGCCCAGCATAAAAGCCATCACCGAATCGTTGGTAATGTTTGACCCTAAATACTTTAAACCGGTCTTTACCTGTGTACGATTACACTCAATACAGGCTTCTCATCCATCGTTCGTCTGTGTCTGTAATCTTTCAGTTGTTATTACAGAAGTTATTAACAAAATATGTGCAGTTGCAGTTGTGTGGGCCGATTCGCACAACAAAGTGGATTTTTTTGATACATACAGCTGCACAGATTGTGAACAATTTTTTAATAGAACTGAATTCCCACACTTTAAGGGAGTAAATACTTTGAAAGAAATAGAAAGAGTAGTGGCACATTGGCCGTCAGATATGGTGCAAAATTTTGTTTTCGTTTCTAGCTACGGTGCTAATATAATAATGGCTTTGGAGAAACATGAACGGCTTCCTTGTGCTGCTCATGGTATAAACACATAATTTAACCACACTTTCTATGAAGATAGGATATTATTAAATCATGGCCTGAACATCGCACCAACAATAAATACTCCACGACGCATTTCAAAATGCTTTGGCCTCATCTTTCAAATTATCTTTGAAGAGCTAATAGACTATGTTGGAGTCTAATGGAGTTGCTGATTTACTGGGAGAAAAGAATTCCTCTTACAGAGTACAGGAATAAGGTAGTGAGCTTACTGAGCCGATATGTCGCTACTGGACTGGTTCGCGATTTTTGCGTGAAGATTTGGCTGGCTGGTGGTGGCTAGGAACTTGGAGTGGATGCAGCGAGTGGCGTATGTGTGGCCGAGGAGAGGGACAGCGCCCAGGTCGGTGGTGTTGCTACCTTCGTGTTGGTGTGTGTGGTGTCTGGACGCTGATGACTGCTGGAAGGAGAGACAACCTTCAGATGTTGATTTTCATTCAGAATTTGTCTGCAGCCAATGTGGCCAATTCCAGTTTCTGATGGCGAGATATTTCAACTGATAAGTGCATGTTTACAAGTAAAGGAGAACGCCCTGCGCTGTTTTGAACTTCTGGTGGAGCTTATGGACAAGAAATCTACCTCTTTGTTGAGCTGTATTTATCCAGTACTTAAGACAGCTAATATTCCAAAGTAGTATAATATCCGATAGTCAGAATGTAATATAGATGTTACTGATCGTTGTGCCCTTACAGGCCTAGTGTTCTGCTTTGAGTTTGGTGACCCTTATTGATGTTCCCGGAACATTATTAATTGCTGAGTTTCTAGTTTCCTGTAGCTGTTGTTCAGACCAATGTAGGAACTTCAGTCTCATTTCCCTTATTGAATTGGTTTGTTCCTCGTTTGTAATTGTTCACCCTTGTGTTTAAACATTTGATGACTTAGAATTTTAGTCTGTTGTCCTATGTCATCTCCCCATTAACGGGCGAGAGCTTAGGGCAGCTTTTCACTGCTCTGGTCAACCACGGGTCTGAAGTCGTCAATAAAATTCTTCTGGGCTGTGAAAACATATAAAACTGTCCGACGTTTGTGCCACTATTGCAACCGGCCTTCCTCAGGGTTTTGTGCTCAGCTCAGCATAAAACGCTGAGGAAGGTCACTTACAATAGTGACAGAAACCTCGGACAATTTTATATGTTGACAATGCGGTCAGCAGCCCAGAAGAATTTAATTGTTGAAGTTCACTCCACCTGTGGGCCTGTGTCGACTCCCCTGTTAACAGGCGACAGGTTATGGCAGATTGCCAGTGCCCTGGTTGGAAACGGCTCTGACCCGCTGCCTCAGCGACCGACAGACCGACGTGCCAGTGTCACAAAAGGCCGAGCCATCTCATGTCAATCTGCTGACGCTTCAAACCCGGAGCTGAGTAACAATAATAACGCCATTCTGTATACCATACTTTCTTAAACACATCTGGCATTATTCCGATGGTTGTTCACATTCATGTTCGGAGCTTGCCTCGCACGAGCCTCTTCGTGCAAACAAAGTAAACGGCTTATCTGGAACAAGTGTCCCATAAGGAACTTTAGCAAGTAATCCTGTACTCTCTGCTATACTCCAAATCTTCCAAGCCAGAATGTTAGCATCAGGGAAAGCTTCGAGGCCACCTTAATCAGCATGATTGCCCCAAACAACGACCAAGGTCAGCCATGTACTGCCTCCAAAAACATATTGTATATCACGGGTGAACTTCATTCGTAGTCCACGAAAAATATTAGGGCTAACCATAAGCTGCTGCTTATTAAACTGTCCAGTCAAATCAATGTCTATCGCTCTCAGTGTCTTATACACTGGTGCAGTGCGCCACCAGCCACGACGATACGCTCGTCGCAAAGGCATTTCTAATTTATCATTTGTTGAATGCGGTGGATTATTTGATCATAAATATCTTGTAACGAGAACTGCTATCAGTTGTAGAGTTAGTGAGCAAAGTGGCGCATGTTTCTTAGTTGCATTTGTTAGTTGGAAGTGTAGTGACAAACGTTGGTAAGTGCCAAATGAGCGTTCTTCTAAAAGTGCAAATTGTTTGGTAAGCATTAGGTTCATATTTTCTTAAATTTAAAATTTACTGAATTTTTTAATGAATATCTGCTTTACTGTAACGTATTTTCTTAAACATAAAATTTATTGAAATTCTTAAGATGATCTGCTTTACTGTGACACATTTCTCTTAATAAAAGTTGTTAGAGTGTAATCACTATTTCATTCAAATATTTCACACATGATGAAATTTGCTTAATTGTGTCCATGCACTCACTGGTAAGCTTGTACAAATAAATTGTCATCAAGCAAAACGTGAACGATGTTCGTGTTGCTGGGCTCCCTCCCTCCCCCCCCCCCCCCAACAACCCTCCTCCACACCCGCCACCCCCCACAGTCCACAGCCCTGTGTGCTAACCCTTGTGACACGTCTCTATGACTGTCATTAAAATGGTAGCAGATCATGGTTGTTTTGTACTGGCTGGTAGTAGTTCAGCATCATTCTCAGTTTTATTGTTGTCAAGTAAATACACACATCAAAAAATGTTTTGCATCACCTCGGTTCCGAGAGTTCCGGAAACTCTACATAAAATAGGAATAGAGATCAACACAAACTTCATCTCTTTTTATTGCTCGTTAAAACCAAACATTGCATGTTGTACCACCATACAGCGAGACCTTCAGAGATTGTAGTCCAGATTGCTGTGCATACTGGTATCTCTAATATCCAGCAGAACAACATCTTGCATTGATACGTTCATGTACTCGTCGTGGCATACTATCCACCCATCAAGGCTCTGTTGGTCCACATTGTCCCTCTCCTCAACGGCGATTCGACGATTCGGCGTAGATCCCTCAGAGTGGTTGGTGGGTCACGTCGTCCATAAACAGTCCTTTTAAGTCTATCCCAGGCATGTTCGATAGGGTTCATGTCTGGATAACATACTGACCACTCTAGTCGAGCAGTGTTGTTATCCCGAAGGAAGTCATTCACAAGATCTGCACAATGGGGGCACGAATTGTCGTCCATGAAGACGAATGCCTCGCCAATATGCTGCCGATTGGTTGCACTATAGGTCGGAGGATAGCAGTCATGTATCGTACAGCCGATACGGCGCCTTCCGTGACCACCAGGGGCGTTCGTCGGCCCCACATAACGCCACCCCAAAATAGCAGGGAACCTCCACCTTGCTGCACTCGCTGGACAGTGTGTCTAAGGCGTTCAGCCTGACCGGGTTGCCTCTAATCACGTCTCCGATGATTGTCTGATTGAAGGCATAAGCGACGCTCATCGGTGAAGAGAACGTGATGCCGATCCCGAGCGGTCCATTCGGCATGTTGTTGGGCCCATCTGTACCACGCTGGACGGTGTCGTGGTTGCAAAGATGGACCTGCTCATGGATGTCGGGAGTGAAGTTGCGCATCATGCAGTCTATTACGCACAGTTTAAGTCGTAACACGACGTCCTGTGGCTGCACGCAAAGCATTATTCAACATAATGGCGTTGCTGTCAGGGTTGCTCCGAGCCATAATCCGTAGGTAGCGGTCATCCACTGCAGTAGTAACCCCCTGGGATGCCTGAGCGAGGCATGAAGTCGACAGTTCCTGTCTCTCTGTATCTCCTCCATGGCCGAACAACATCGCTTTGGTTCACTCCAAGATGCTTGGGCACTTCCTTTGTTTAGAGCCCTTCCTGGCACAAAGTAACAATGCGAACACAATCGAACCACGGTATTGACCGTCTAGGCATGGCTGAACAAGAGCCGTGTACCTCCTTCCTGGTGGAATGACTGGAAGTGATCGACTGTCGGACCTTCTCCATCTAATAGGTGCTGCTCTTGGATGGTTGTTTATATCTTTGAGCGGGTTTAGCGGCATCTCTGAACCGTCAAAGGGACTATGTCTGTGATATAATACCCACAGTCGACGCCTATCTTCAAGATTTCTGGGAGCCCGGGTGATGCAAAAAATGTTTTGGTGTGTATATGTTTACGTTTCTACATCTACATCTACATCCATACTCCGCAAGCCACCTGACGGTGTGTGGCGGAGGGTACCCTGAGTACCTCTATCGGTTCTCCCTTCTATTCCAGTCTCGTATTGTTCGTGGAAAGAAGGATTGTCGGTATGCTTCTGTGTGGGCTCTAATCTCTCTGATTTTATCCTCATGGTCTCTTCGCGAGATATACGTAGGAGGGAGCAATATAGTGCTTGACTCTTCGGTGAAGGTATGTCCTCGAAACTTTAACAAAAGCCCGTACCGAGCTACTGAGCGTCTCTCCTGCAGAGTCTTCCACTGGAGTTTATCTATCATCTCCGTAACGCTTTCGCGATTACTAAATGATCCTGTAACGAAGCGCGCTGCTCTCCGTTGGATCTTCTCTATCTCTTCTATCAACCCTATCTGGTACGGATCCCACACTGCTGAGCAGTATTCAGACAGTGGGCGAACAAGCGTACTGTAACCTACTTCCTTTGTTTTCGGATTGCATTTCCTTAGGATTCTTCCAAAGAATCTCAGTCTGGCATCTGCTTTAGCGACGATCAACTTTATATGATCATTCCATTTTAAATCGCTCCCAATGCGTACTCCCAGATAATTTATGGAATTAACTGCTTCCAGTTGCTGACATGCTATTTTGTAGCTAAATGATAAGGGATCTATCTTTCTATGTATTCGCAGCACATTACACTTGTCTACATTGAGATTCAGTTGCCATTCCCTGCACCATGCGTCAATTCGCTGCAGATCCTCCTGCATTTCAGTACAATTTTCCATTGTTACAACCTCTCGATACACCACAGCATCATCTGCAAAAAGCCTCAGTGAACTTCCGATGTCATCCACCAGGTCATTTATGTATATTGTGAATAGCAACGGTCCTATGACACTCCACTGCGGTACACCTGAAATCACTCTTACTTCGGAAGACTTCTCTCCATTGAGAATGACATGCTGCGTTCTGTTATCTAGGAACTCTTCAATTCAATCACACAATTGGTCTGATAGTCCATATGCTCTTACTTTGTTCATTAAACGACTGTGGGGAACTGTATCGAACGCCTTGCGGAAGTCAAGAAACACAGCATCTGCCTGGGAACCCGTGTCTATGGCCCTCTGAATCTCGTGGACGAATAGAGCGAGCTGGGTTTCACACGACCGTCTTTTTCGAAACCCATGCTGATTCCTACAGAGTAGATTTCTAGTCTCCAGAAAAGTCATTATACTCGAACATAATACGTGTTCCAAAATTCTACAACTGATCGACGTTAGAGATATGGGTCTATACTTCTGCACATCTGTTCGACATCCCTTCTTCAAAACGGGGATGACCTGTGCCCTTTTCCAATCCTTTGGAACCCTACGCTCTTCTAGAGACCTACGGTACGCCGCTGCAAGAAGAGGGGCAAGTTCCTTCGCGTACTCTGTGTACAATCGAACTGGTATCCCATCAGGTCCAGCGGCCTTTCCTCTTTTGAGCGATTTTAATTGTCTCTCTATCCCTCTGTCATCTATTTCGATATCTACCATTTTGTCATCTGTGCGACAATCCAGAGAAGGAACTACAGTGCAGTCTTCCTCCGTGAAACAGCTTTGGAAAAAGACATTTAGTATTTCGGCCTTTAGTCTGTCATCCTCTGTTTCAGTACCATTTTGGTCACAGAGTGTCTGGACATTTTGTTGTGATCCACCTACCGCTTTGACGTAAGACCAAAATTTCTTAGGATTTTCTGCCAAGTCAGTACATAGAACTTTACTTTCGAATTCATTGAACGCCTCTCGCATAGCCCTCCTCACACTATGTTTCTCCTCGCGTAATTTTTGTTTGTCTGCAAGGCTTTGGCTATGTTTATGTTTGCTCTGAAGCTCCCTTTGCTTCCGCAGCAGTTTTCTAACTCGGTTGTTGCACCAAGGTGGCTCTTTCCCATCTCTTACGATCTTGCTTGGCACATACTCTTCTAACACATATTGTACGATGGTTTTGAACTTTGTCTACTGATCCTCAACACTATCTGTACTTGAGACAAAACTTTTGTGTTGAGCCGTCAGGTACTCTGTAATCTGCTTTTTGTCACTTTTGCTAAACAGAAAAATCTTACTACCTTTTTTAATATTTCTATTTACGGCTGAAATCGTCGATGCCGTAACCGCTTTATGATCGCTGATTCCCTGTTCTGCGTTAACTGTTTCAAATAGTTCGGGTTTGTTTGTCACCAGAAGGTCTAATATGTTATCGCCATGAGTCGGTTCTCTGTTTAACTGCTCAAGATAGTTTTCAGATAAAGCACTTAAAAAAATTTCACTGGATTCTTTGTCCCTGCCACCCGTTATGAACGTTTGAGTCTCCCAGTCTATATCCGGCAAATTAAAACCTCCACCCAGAACTATAACATGGTGTGGAAATCTACTCGAAATATTTTCCAAATTATCCTTCAGGTGCTCAGCCACAACAACTGCTGAGCCAGGGGGCCTATAGAGACATCCAATTACCATGTCTGAGCCTGCTTTAACCGTGACCTTCACCCAAATTATTTCACATTTCGGATCTCCGTCAATTTCCTTCTTGCAAACTGTTCAGTCATTATGTTACAGTAATGTGGAATTGACCCTACGGACGTACGAGAATGTCTGGGAGTAAATTATTTAAAGAAAGAACAGCTAGCATAGGAAATAAAAACAAGATGGCAACCAACTGAGGACATGCGCGGTTATTTGCATATTCGTAATCCGGACAATGCTCATGCAGCGAGTACGTGACTAAGCAGAATCATGTGGGATCGACCATTAACGAGTCGGTCCACGCTTCAATGGGTAAATCGTTACCGGTCAAACATAGTGTGCTGCGAAATCTAGCACAGATGTCGATCCTATATCTGACTGATCGAATCTGCCCTCAGTCGTTCTTGCGATGGGACGAAGTAGCATCGATGACACAAGCATGCCCCATACTATGGGCAGAGTGCAGTTTGGCATCAGCCAATAGTTTTGTCGCATATTAGTCAGTCCAACCTGAGGGAAGACACCGTGTGGGTAGCGAATGCGATTGATGTGCGCAATCGTGTATATAATTATATAAACTGAAAATTGGGTTTAATTTTGTAATTCTGTCATTGACAGGTACCGTGAAGTACTGAATAGCAAAGGTATACTCAAATACAAATGTGTTAAGTGAGTGATTCTGAACAGGGAACGAGTGTGCTTAGGCCATCTTTTACGCGCTTAAAGAAGAATAAATCGAGCGTTCTTCAAAAGGCTGTTAGCATCAATCAATCTTATTGTCATTATTCTAGAGCTTTGGTGTGAACCCATGAACGGAAGTTGTTGAAGTTTAGACAGGGCACATATCAATAGACGAACTGTTAGGAACTTTAGTGAATTGGCACGGGTGCCTTGGACGACAGTATGCCGTCCTATGCCGTCCTCGTACAATCCTATCTCTAGCACTTCTGACAGCCAAATAAATTAAGAATAGTTTAAACAAAAGGAGGAGCGCCTGGTAGTGATGAGAGAACTCTGATAACACAACAGTACTCATGGATATCCCGTGTCTTACATTTTTCTTCTCATGTGGCGGTATTGTTGTGCCATTCTTCACAGCATAGCGCTCGTCCAGGCATCACAAGTTTCTCTATGAACTGTCTGCTCTCACTAAGATACTCATATCTACCACCAATAGAACATGTGATGGACCAGCGCAGACATCAACTCCCTTGCAGTGCCAATATCCAGGATATTAAGGACAAATTACAACAGTTGTGGACCAGCTTTATTAAGGACAAATTACAACAGTTGTGGACCAGCTTGCGTCAGGAGAGGCTAAAATAGATTTATGACACCGTTCCTACCCGTATCAGTGCTTGCATCCTAGCAGCAGGGTGTGCTGCGTCATACTGATAATTGGGTTCGTACTGTAAAGTTGTGTGTAAATTTGACTCGATTTTGTAACATCATATACTCTCTCAACCCCTGAATTTTCGTTTACGCTTCCCTTTCTAGGTGCTTCTTTTTAAGGCTGTTTCATAGAGGAAATAATTCTCTTCGATAAAGAAAAGACCCTATGTGAGTCAGGAGGGTGGCTGGCAGTGTAAAGCAGTTGTGTAGCACTCTGTATGCATTGCCGATTGTCTCGAGTTTAATGTATATGGTTCTTCAGCAGAAATTTTGTGGTTTAGCCACATTATATACGTAGCTATTATATAAAACTGGATATCAGAAGTATAGCGAATACTTTACACTGTTCAGAATTAAAGGAAAGAATATTTTCTACTCCAAAGAACAGAGCAAGTAGGATACTAAGATTATATACGGGGGAATTTAAAACGATGCCAGAGATGTAAAATGAAATTCAGTCTGGATAACAGGACATGTTTAAAAATTAGAACAGCAACTGAATGGGGTTCATTTAAATTATGCAACTTCATGTGTGCATTCTGATGACGATGTAAATGGTATCTAGGAAGTACGTCGAATTACAAAATGATATCTAGGGCTTCTAATGCGAATGTATCACAAGAAAGACAAAGAAAGATTTGTCAATGGGATCCTATAGATATAATCTACCAGAAATGACGAAAGTCATATGATAGTAGAAATTGCACAGGTGGATCTATTTCTCCCGAAAAACTTTCTCGTACAGATAGAAAATGGACTAGGTTGCGAGCATAGGGATCTAAAAAAAAATTTATTTTATTAAATAACTATCTGAGTACCCACCATTTCCTGCCTGTGTGTTTATTCCAATCTTCTATTGGTCCCTCTCCTCCTTCCCCCTCTCTTTATCCACCTCGTCCTCTCCCTCTCTCCGTCCACTCGCTGCACCCCCTCTGCCAACCTGCTCCTTCACCTCTCCATCCATCTCCTTCCCCCCTCTAAGTAAGTCTACTCCTCCTCTCTATCTCCTCGTCCCCCATTCATCTCCTCCTGCTCCTCTGTCTCCTCCTCCCTCCTATCCTTATCCAACCTTGATCTCCTATTCCCACTTTTGTACATTTGCTCTTCCCCCTCTCACAGTACATTTCCTCCTTGATCTCTCTCTGCCCATCTCCTTCTCCCCCCTCTCCATGTCCAACACTTTCCTTTTTCTGTCCATATCGTCCTCCTCCTCTCGCCGTCTATCTCTTCCTCCTCCCTCCCTCTCTGTCCATCACCTCCTCTTTCCTTCATCTCTTCCCCTTTTCTACTTTCTCTTTGTACATTTCCTCCTCACCTCTTTCTGTGCACTTCCTCCTTCACGTTGTCCATCTCTTTTTCCCTCCTATCTGTGTCCATCTCTTCTTCCCTCCTATCTGTGTCCATTTCCACCTTCCCGCTGTATGTCTGTCTATCTCCTTCGAATCCCTTTTCTCTCTACGTTATTACCCCTACATCAGCAAGAGGTTGCTGCTTGCTACCTCCACATTATTTCTTTCCATGTAGTAGATAGTATGTGTACCAAGTTTGATTGAAATCGATCCAGGGATTTCGGAGGAGCTTTTTACCCGTTTATTTGCCTCTGTACACACATGAAACACATATTTCATAAATATTTAACGTATTTCACGCATCTTTCTAGATACAGTTCACCTGGCTCTCTAGTTAATTTCGCCCAGCAGTTTCGATTTCATACAGCTCAACATTTATGACGTCACATCGTCTGAACTATCCCTGATAAAATGATATAATTTTTTAGGTACAATCAGCAACATATGTGGATACCGTCTGCGAAATGCTTTACGAATAGAGGTAGTCTCAGAGTAGTAAGAAATTTAAACGTCATGCATCATGTTGCAGTTTCTAACGATTTTCAGTGTTTATGACTTCATATTTACTAATCTGTGAGTCGTAAGGTGATATACTTTTGCACACACGTTCAAAGGAACACTGTCTGCAAAATGTGTTGCGAATATAATAAATAGTGAAGAAGTAATAAATTAAAACGTTAAAATGGAGTTAATAACAAAGAAGCAACAACTGAAAACGTCGTGTCCAATGGGGCAATGTTACTGCACGAACGGCGAAAATGTAGTAAGCGATAAACTTTTTTTCTTTCATCACTTTATGCGCGTTATCAGTGAGGTAACGTTCCTAAAGGGTTTTTGAAATTATGTGTAAAATTTGTTGCAAGTCACCAAGTTATTTCATTCTGAAATGATAGATGAATAAAATATGAGTATTGGACCGTCATGAGGAACGTTTCTTTCTCACGCCGAACCCCACCCCTGTGATAGGTATGTTTCTTACCCACACAGCGATTTATTCCAGACAGTAAGTGACAGATGTACTAAGTTTGGTTGAAATCGGTCGAGCGGTTTAGGAGGAAATGTGGACCATACATACCCACATGTACACTCATTTTTGTAATATGTGTGGATATAGTAATAGTACATGCTGTGCACTTCTAACCACTTCATAATTTAAAGTAATAATATACTCTTAAGATGCAAAGGGAAAGAAATGGCGGCTACAAGTAAAATGCTAATATTCCGATAATGTTACCATGTGAAAGTATTTTTAATTTTTTCACAGCGACAATGTATAATAGTAAGTTATAAGACTTATTTTCTTTCCCTAAAGAATTGTTATGGAAGGAAGCAGTAACAAGTTAAACGGGAATCGAACCAAGGCTCTAGTAGCAATCAAGCAAACTGTAATTAATTAAAAGAAACGATCGCCAGCCTAATTAGGCAAAGTGGTACCTATTACCAGCGTGATTCATAAAGCAAGGTACCTATATGGGTTGATTTCACTTAATCTAAACTTTTGTTTTACTGATAAGATACAAAACAGCAGCAAAGTGTAGCAAGTAATGCACCAGAGAATTGGCTTGAAGTACACAGGAGAAGTATTAATGTCTTTAGGCAACAACTGGCTCTCAGTAACACAATCGGTACGTTATAGTAGAAAGACATGGATAATTACAGGTAAATGCTTATTAATGTCGGAGCACTACTGAAGTGGAGGAGAAGTTCCTTTGTCAGTTAATTGTAGAAAATTACTACTATTGAAACAGTTGTGAAGTAATTCATTATTATTTGTATTCTCAAGGTGTATTCAATGCCTTATAGTATTTAGCTCAGATGGAATATGTGGCACCTGGATCTACTCGTAGTACAGCTTAAATCAATGTAGCCAGTTACTTATGCTTGATTGCTGTTATTGTCCTATAACATTTAAATTTGGCTTAACAGTTAGCATGGGGACCCAGACGCTAATTTAGCGGCAGATTCATATCGTGGGTGAACACTTTGGTCACAACACAATATGGGAAGCACTGTTAACTACATGACACATGAAACTGTAAACAATATTTTCAATAAAAAGAATCTTTCAATTGAATACTTTAACGTACATATATGAAAACTACATAAAGTATTTCAAAACTTATGCTCACTAAATAATTATGTACTCCACAAAGTTTCTTAACTTTAGTTAAGGGAAATATTTGCTTTTCAGGTCAGTAAAACAGAATACTCGGATTCAACGTCGCACTTGGGATAGGACCCTGTCTAGATAAATGACTAAGGATAAAACACGGTGGTTCAACACTGAGTTTACAGAACACAATATTATTATTGAAAACGAAAGCACATTACTGGTCCACACAGTTATACAGTACTCAGCTGAAAAACTGAGATGAAGATAGTGGCGATCTATTGTGCTATTCAGAAAAGGCGACGAAAGTATTCATGGCACTTCCTGTGCAACAAGTCCCGAGAATTCTCTTCGTAGCATCTGAGTTTCATAAGTACAGAGCTAACCAGAGTATCCCATGAATAATAAGCCGAATTAGCCGACCAGAGTGGCCGTGCGGTTCTAGGCGCTACAGTCTGGAACCGAGCGACCGCTACGGTCGCCGGTTCGAATCCTGCCTCGGGCATGAATGTGTGTGATGTCCTTAGGTTAGTTAGGTTTAATTAGTTCTAAGTTCTAGGCGACTGATGACCTCAGAAGTTAAGTCCCATAGTGCTCAGAGCCAATTTTGAACCAAGCCGAATTACTTCCGAATTCGCCGTTGTAGTATAAAATCTTGCAGCTCTTCTCGCCTCTTAAAGTTCACAAGATGCGCATCCACTGCCTGCTAGTCACCTATTGACTCATGCCACACGGATGCCTCCCAGTTCGACCGCCACTTCCATCTTTTCTATTCCCACCTAGCCAGTTCAGTCGCGGACAGACTTCCCTCGAGGTTTTACATGATTAGAAACCTACTTTCCCTGCGCATGAAGTAGTATCACAATTAAATATTTAGCTCTTCACATTTTTCCCAGTACATTACTTTTGGAATTACATCCATAAATTAATTACAATTAGTTAAATTATCAAAAATAATGAATAAAACATAGACATGGATGTTACATCAAAGATCATAGTTGTACAGAAGTCACATTATGTAAGAAGAGACAAAGAAGTTAGAAAAGATCATTACAGGTAACGTCGATAATTGTGGTACAAGACAGACACAGAATCGTCAGGGAGGATGCCTGAAATCCAGAGTATGAATATCTTTAAAGATATGGATGTATACTGAATTAATTTATGCGATAACTTCAACATCTTAGGGATGTTTACGGTTATACTTGTCAGGAGGCAGTTATTTAATCAAGATATTTATGTAAATGACAAAGTGTGTAGCATGTAAGAATAGCTCAAAAAATAAGAAAATCTCTTGTGGGCACAGGCAAGAGAGGGCCAGATTTTCAGATAAATCATATTAGAAACGTGATTGAGCATGCAGTCATGGCTGCGGAATTTCGTTAACGTAACATGTGTCAAGTACACTACGAAAGTAAAAGAACTTTATGAAGAAGTAACATGAAAGCATCACACAATCAGTGTCAGATGCGCCCCAGAATGTGGGATTCTGGGTCAGAGTTAAGCATGATGTAAGAATTTTATGCCGATCCGAGAAAGCCACCATACAATACCTGATGGCGAGAACAAGAACAGCAGCAGCGTAGCTGCAGCTGCCAACACGATTGTACTCAGCAGGAGAAATACACGTTTCACTTCACGGAACATTCATGAACGTTGATATTCATCACCAATGATAAAATCAGCTGTAAAAAAATTATTTATTTCTCAAACGGAAGGACAAACCCGCTTCAGACCCTGTGCCCGTCTTCCGGTGCATCTGTAATATTTTAAATAAATTACAACACCTATCCTCATCTTTCTCTCCCCCCCTTCCCCCCCCCCCCCTCTCTCTCTATTTATTTATTTATTTATTTATTTTTTTTGAAGATGCTGTTAGAATCTACGTCCTCAATTATGTGCTGGATGCAGTCCAGTCTCTGTCTTCCTCTACAGTGGCTGTGGCTCCGTACTGGTGTAGGCTGTGTTTACATAAGATAGACAAGATCCCCGCGTCGAACTGAACCGATCGATGTCTTGAAATGGACATGTTCGGCTACTTGGAGACCATTTCCAGCCATTTATGGATTTTATGTGCCTAAACAACCATGCAAAGTCACCAGACCACAACTGATCGCAACTGGTTTCAAGAACATTCCGGAGAATTCGAGAGAATGGTTTGTCCACCCAGATCGCCCGACATGAATCCCTTTGAATATTTATTGGACATAATGAGGTCAGTTCGTCCACGACATTCTGGAACGGCAACACTTTCGCTATTATGAATGACTATAGGGGCAGCATGGCTCAATATTTCTGCAAGGTACTTCCAACGATTTTTTGAGTATACGCCACGTCAAGTTGCTGCACTACACTTGGCAAAATGAGGCCCGACAAGATATTAGGAGGTATCCCACGACTTTCGTGAACTCATTTTATTACAAATTTCCATTCCTCTTCAACTGAACTGCTTACTGAGCTATTATTAGCAATTTCTAGCTTCTGAGAACTTCTTGCGTTTCTGTTCATTCTTTCATACTTCCGTATCCCACTACCTTGCGCAATGGTTCGTGCTGCCTAGCCTCTTAAACTTCCGCCTACTCTTCATCGCTCGTTGTGAAATAAGAAAAGCTAAACGGCACCAACAGAAGGTCTTAAATGGCTCTGAGCACTATGGGGCTCAACTGCTGAGGTCATTAGTCCCCTAGAACTTAGAACTAGTTAAACCTAACTAACCTAAGGACATCACAAACATCCATGCCCGAGGCAGGATTCGAACTTGCGACCGTAGCGGTCTTGCGGTTCCAGACTGCAGCGCCTTTAACCGCACGGCCACTTCGGCCGGCCAGAAGGTCTTAAAAAATAAACCTGTGGACCCATAAAGGATGCATAACGAAGTTGAATATAGGTTAAAATACGTTCAAATAGTGCATGCTTGATACATGTCGTAAAACAAGGTATTGTCGTCAATCCTAGGCCTGCCAGAATGCCTCTCGCCGAAGACGCCTACCGTAAAGGAGAAAGATCCCCAATTAAAAGAGTGAAAACAACCGTTGAATCAAATAAAGTATTAACGGCCTTAAAGGAACGCCGAAAAAGGATCCGCCGGGGGGGGGGGGGGGGGGGGGGGGGGTTACATCGGCTGCACACCTGCAGCCACGTTCATCTGCGTCTGTCTCAATACGCAGTGTAACACCCTAAGTAAAATTTTCTGCATATCACTGCTGCGTACACACTCATCAGACCAGTATCAAGTACAATCACCCAGCGATGTGGCGCCGTTGTTAGCAAACTGGACTCGCATTCCAGAGGACTATGGTTCAAATACTCGTACAGCCATCCAGATCTAGGTTTTCCGTGATTTCTCAAAATCGCTCCAGACAAATGCCGGGTTGGTTCGTTTCAAAAGGGCACGGCTGACGTCCTCCCGTAATCCGAGCGTCTGGTCCGTCTCTGATGACCTCGCTGTCGACGGGACGCTAAACTCTAATCTCCTGCTCCACAAGCACAACCCAAAGTTGAAATGCCGGGGAAGCCGGGGGAAGTGTCAGGGTACACTTAATGTAAGCGAGTGGACTACTCACGCCATCTGACGGTCAAAATTTGCATTAACGTAACAACCACAAACTAGTATTCTCTACAGTGGAAGCTAACTTCTCTCATGTACCAACGAGGAACTAATCATAGATTACCGCATTTGCAAGAAAATACACAGCAAACCAGCAAACTGGAAGCAACCAAAGTAAATTGCCACAATTCCTCTAATGCCATTCAAAAATTCATATAGCACGCTTAGAAAGCATAGTCTCAAACTGTCACTAATTTGTACCTACAGGAAGCTTTTGAACACCTAAAAGTTATAGCCTAACAGCAATTATAGGAAATGCAGCTAAGATAGAGGAATATTAATCACGTTAAGAATAGCCATTACAACAGAGACTGTAATGAAAGATTTTTAAAGAGCATTACTCTCAGCGGCACTGACCACATCAATAAAATCCAAAATAAAACCAAAATAATAAAATCAGTGGTAATAATTCAATAAAAATGTAGTAGCTTTGAATAAGAAAGCCCGTAAACGAGCTGCGGTTACAACGGCTCCAGCCCTCCGTAAGAAACAACTGAATTCCGAAACTGTAGAACCCAGTTTAACCATAAAGTTAGCATTAGACAATAGCAAACCACTGTGGCACCATCAGGGAGGCAAGAAATCCCAACATAAGCTTCATATAAGAAGAAACTTGGCGTAAGCAAAGCGAAAAAGTACAGGAATTAACTGTAAACGAGTGATATACGCTAAGGTGACAAACGTCATGGGGTACTTCCTAATATCGAAATTAGAATTATATTAATACTTTGAGCTGCTGACAGGCTTTGATATATATCAACGGGGACAGGTGAAAACGCGTGCCCCGACCGGGACTCGAACGCAGGATCTCCTGCTTACATGGCAGACGCTCTATCCATCTCAGCCACTGAGCGCACAGAGAATACTGCGACTGCAGGAACTATTTCGCTCAAGCCAAGTATGTAACTCCTAATATGTGTCACGCCTCTTTCTACCCCGCTTAGTGCAACAACTTAACATGGCGTGGACTCAACAAGTCGTTGAAAGTCCCTTGCAGAAACATTGAGCCATGCTGCCCCTATAGCCGTCCATAAATGCGGAAGTGTTGCAGTTTCGGAATATTGTGAGTGAACTGACCTCTCGATTATGTCCCATAAATATTCAACGGGATTCATGTCGGGCGATCTGGGTGGCCAAATCATTCGCTTGCATTCTCCACAATGTTCTTCAAACCAGCTGCGATCAGTTGTTGCCCGCTGACATTACATCGTTATTTAGGTAAGTAAAGTCCATGAATGTTTGAAAATCGTCTCCAAGTAGCCAAACATATCCATTTCAATACAATGATCGGTTCAGTTTGACCCGGGAACCTTGTCTATAACATGTAAACACAGCCCACGCCATTATGGAGCTACTATCACCTTGCACAGTGTCTTGTTGACAACCTGGGCCAATGACTTCGTGGGGCCTGCGCCACACTCGAACCTTAACATCAGTTCTTGCCAACTGAAATCTGGCCTCATCTGACCTATAGGGTCCAACCAATAAGGTCTCGATCTCAGGAGAGGTGCTGCAGGTGATGTCGTGCTGTCAGTAAAGTCACCCGCGTCGTTCTTCTGCTTCCATGTCACATTAACGCCAAATTATGCCACACTGTCCTAACAGATACGTTAGCCGTACGCTCGACATTGATTTCTGTGGTTATTTAACGCAGTGTTGCTTGTCTGTTAGCACCGAAAACTCTATACAAACACCACTGCTCTTGGTCTTTAACTGAAAGCCGTCGGCCAATGTCTTGTCTTTAGTGAGAGGTAGTGTCTGAAAGTTGGTACTCTCGGTTCACTTTTGACACCCAGATTCTCTGAGATGAAAAGGTTAGCACATGAGAGGAATTCGTGGTGGGCCGCATAAAACCAAACAGAAGACTGATGACTCAAAAAAAAAAAAAAAAAAAAGAAAAGAAAACTCTGTGTATGGAATTCCCTAACGACTTCCGAGGTGGAATGTGTCACGCGTCTAGATCGAACTACCACTCCACGTTCAGAGTCCCTTTGTGCGGCCATAATCACGTCGGAAACCGTTTCATTTGAATCGCGTGAGAACAAATAACAACTTCGTCAGTAAACTGCCCTTTTATACCTTGAGTACGCGATACTACCACCGTCTATATATGTGCATACTGCCATCCCATGCCTTTTGTCACCTCAGTGTAAAGACACTCTGTATTTGGAACATGCTGATTAATTTTAGTGAGCTGTAATACCCTGAAAGCATTGGCTGTAGTTATTAAGCATGCCCCTATGCTGTAACTAAACTTATCCATTTGGTATCTTCTCAGGGTGATTATTTTTACATTTCCTAACCCCAATTACTTGTAAGACGTTTAGTGTCGGGGCTTGTGGTTGTACATGCAGAATACTTAGATTTTCCATAATGTCGCGTGAACTATCGTTGTTGAATTCTAGATTAAAAGACAGAACTGACTTTGAACTATGGACTGCACCGTGCTCCTTATATCTGATGCTGAAACGTCTGGCCGTTTCACCCACATTGCGGACACTTAATCTCATATACCACGTATCATCACAGGACAAAACCTGCGGTTATTCATGGTGTATGAAACCCTGGCCATTGCTGAATGAAAACTGCAAGTGTGACATTTAAGACTCTCTACCACCGGCCGACTTTATTGGAGATAAGACTGTAACAGGGTATCCTACAAAAGCCTCTCATCTGGTCCCCACATCCTGTTTCAGAAGCATGCTATACTCTACCCCATTTATAGTACTAACATGTGTGAGTCTTCCGTGTGTGTCGTGCTCAATACATTGAGCAATGTTCTAATGTGACCTGAGATGTGCCGAAGCATTATGAATCTGTGTATGTGATGCGGCAGGCTTAAGATAAATTACTAAAGCAAGTTTATACTCCTTAACTGAGAGGTGAAGGACCTGTGGTCTAGAGACTGAGTCTCTGATTTTTAATTAAAAAGTTATTGGTCCTGGATTCGAAGCCCTCTAACACTCAATTTTTGATTAATAATCAGCATTAGTGGAGGAAGACTTCCGGCATAAGAGCTCACCCTCATTTTGCCTACGGCCTTTTCAAAAAGCGCGGAGGAGCGGGAAGAAGTTAAATGGCGAGGAGAGAGCGGATAGGTGGAAATAGTACACTGAAAGCCTCTATAAAGGGGAAGATTTGTCTGATGTGATAGAAGAAGAAATAGTAGTCGACTTAGAAGAAAAAGGTGATCCAGCTTTAGAAGCAGAGTTGAAAACACTTTGGAGGACTTCAAATTAAATAAGGCTTAAGCGATAGATAACTTTTCATCAGAATTTCTAAAATCATTAGGGGAAGGGGCAACAAAACGACTATTCACGTTGATGTGTAGAATGTAAGAGCCAGGCGACGTATCATCAGACTTTCGGAAAAATATCATCCACACAATTCCGATGACCGCAAGAGATGACAAGGGCTAGAATTATTATACAATCAGCTTAACAGCTCGTGCATCCAAGTTACTGACAAGAACAACGTACAGGAGAATGGAAAAATTAAGGGTGTATTAGATAGCGATCACTTTCGCTTGAGGAACGCTAGAGGAACCAGAGAGGAAAATCAGACTTCGCGGTTGATAATGTAAGCAAGACTAAACAAGAATCAAATCATAGGATTTGTTGACATGGAAAAATCGTTAGACAATGTAAAAAAGCGCACGATGTTCGCAATTCCGAGAAAAATAGGGGTAAGATATGGGGAAAGACGGGTAATGAGAGTGGACGACCAAGAACGAAGTGGTGCGATTGAAAAGGATGTAAGACAGGGATGTAATGTTTCGCCCCTTCGTTCAATCTGTAAATCGAAGATGCAATGTTGGAAATAAAAGATAGCTTCAGGAGTGGGATTAAAATCTAGGTGGAACGATATGAATGATACGATTTGCTGATGATATTGCTATGCTGTGTGAAAGTGAAGGAGAATTACATGATCAGGTAAACTTAATGAACAGTGTAATGAGTACGGAATGTGTATTGAGAGTAAATCGAAGGAAGACGAAAGTAATGAGAAGTACCCCAGAAATGAGAACAGCAAGAAACTTGAGGTCAGGATTGACGGTCACGATGTAGACGAAGTTAAGGAATTCTGCAACCTAGGCTGAAAAATAGCCAATAACGTGCAGAGCAAGGAGAACTTCAGAAGCACATTAGCATTCTCAAGTAGGTCATTCCTGGCCAATAGAAGTCGAGTAGTAGCAAACATAGGCCCTTAAATTTGAGGAAGAAATTTCTGAGAATGTACGTTAGGAGCACAGTATTGTATGGTAGTGAAACATGGACCGTGGGAAAACCGGAACAGAATACAATCGAAGCATTCGACATATGATGCTACGGACGAATGTTGAAAATTTGGTGGACTGATAAGGTAAAGAGTGAGGATGTTCGGCGCAGAATCGGAGAAGAAAGGAATATGTGGAAAACACTGACAAGGAGAAGGGACAAGATGATAGGACTTCTGTTAAGACATCACGAAATTACTTCCATGGTACTAGAGGGAGCTGTAGAGATTGGAATACATCCAGCAAATAATTGAGGAAGTAGGTTGCAAGTGAAAACGTTGGCATATGAGTGAAATTCGTGGCGGGCCGCATCAGACGAAACAGAAGACTGATGACATACAAAAACGAAAATTAAAACAAGGAGAGCTTCAATTCCAAATAGGGAAACACACCTTCCCGCTTGAATTCGACAGTAAGTGAAATATTAGAATGTTAGCTATTAAGTACTATATACATTTTATCTACCTGATCCTTATTGGCATGAAAAATGACAATGACGTCGTCCACGTAGCGCCTAGAAGCTACGATGTTCTCCTTAAATCGCCAGATTTCATTAAAGAATTTTTCTTCTAAATGTACTACGTAAAATTTGCTAACGCCATGGCTATAGAGGAGCCCATGGCCAGCACTGTATTTAGTTTGTAAATATGTTCCCAAAGTTTCAAATAATTATACTTCAGGACCACCGATAAAAGCTTCATGAACTCAGTAATGTGGGTAGACTCAAGATTACATAATGTCCGCTGATTCTCCTCTAGATTCTCAGAACTGCATGAACTGTGCCAGAATGTAGGAAGGAAAACGATCTGTCTCGCACTTGTATCCCAATGTGAATAAGATATCTCAATGCGTAAGTCGTAACAAGTAATAGTTAATATTTTCTGTCTGTCAAAATATAAATACGACTAAGTGCTATCTGGCCTTTGCCTCCAATTGCAGCTAAGCTACTTGACGGTGTAGTGCTGGAACGGGTTGCAAGCAGAGCACTCGTCTCTAGGAGCGAAAGCTAGAACTCAGGAATCGGCAGTTGGTGGAGAGACCTAACGTATTGGGTAGTAGGGTGTACTCATTGATTTGATAAGATATACAGTCACTAGGAAACACGTCTCCGAATAAGAAGGTTAAACTATTCAGAAAATTAATTTATCTTCAATCGATTCCTTAAGTGTTTGCACCCTTATTCACTTCGTACGGACTACAACTTCTCCTCTCCGTTCCAGTATCACCTATGCTATGCGTCCTATGTGAATTCCCCCCCTCTAACTCCATTACATGTGGCTTAGTAGAACTCAGCCCATGTTTCCATCAATGTTCTGATTGCGTTACACAGGTCACCTTCTTACAAGCTACTGACAGGACCTGTGCTGGGACGTGAAATTATCGAGTTAATCAACTTTTTCCAGAAATGCCTTCAGGTAGGTAAAAAGAGATGTAATAATAAGCTGGCTGAAAACGGTTAGAGCCTGAACGAGAGAAAACTTTTTCACTGCGTATGCACCAATTTTTTTTAAGATAAGACGACTGGCTATGTAGTAATAGTAAATAACAACAACGATTAAATTCTACAAATTTTCCACGACTTCCTTCGGTTTTTACGCATCTCTAGCGATGTCTCAGAGAAAAAAGGGGAATGTTAATATTACAGGAGTAATATCAGATGAGACTCATGAAACCATTCGAGATATGACGACAGGCCTTCCAAAGGAAACGGAAGTGGCATCTGGAGATTGTGTTCCAGGTTTTTTTATTCATTTATTTGCTAATACAGGTCTTCCGGGTGATTTAATGCAATCCACGGCCTTCTCCTCTCTTTAAGCTGTTTATCTTCATAACCTCTCTCTTCCTATTTTTCCCTTGCAGCCCTCCTTCTCACCTATTCTTTTCATAACTTCTATTTCGTACTATGTTGCACATTTAGCTTTTACCATTCTTGACATAAAATGGTTTCATATGGATACAAAATGTTATAATAGGAATTTGCAAAATGGTTTGTACAAAGTCTGTGAGAGATCACAAAAATTGGTACATTGTGTGTTTACTGTGTTTATTCAATTCCTAACGGGCTAGGCTTGATAAGATACTAGACATTTCTTAACAATCCGAGCAGGAAAATAACAGAGTTTAATAAAGCAAGTTGAGCACCGTTCTTACAATCTGGGGTTCGATCCCTGAACTGTCAGTTATTGCTCTTCCATCCTCTGGCCATGTCTGTTAATCTGAAAATTGCCGAACTGGACCGTTGTCGAGAGTCCACGCTAAACCGTAGGTCTCCCTGTTTTTGGCGCGCCATGTCATCTCAAAGGTCGCAAGAAGAGAGCTGCGACCACCTCCCAAGACACATGTTAATATGGCTGGTGGTCAAATTAATCTTTTGGTTGATGCCAACATTGCCTTAAGACAAATGAAAAAGGTGGCTTTACAAATCAGTTTAACGTAACAGAGCACCTGAAAGACTTGAACAAAACAGGCAATGAGTCTGAATTACTGCACTATGTGATCAAAAGTATCCGTACACCCCAAAAAACAGTCGTTTTTCGTATTAGGTGCATTGTGCTGCCACCCAGAGCCAGGTACTCCTTATTAGCGACCTCAGCAGTCATTAGACATCGTGAGAGAGCAGGATGGGGCGCTCCGCGGAACTCACGACATCGAATGTAGTCATGTGACTGGGATTCACTTGTGGCCTACGTCTGTACGCGAGATTTCCACACTCCTAAACACCCCCAGGTACACTGTTTCCAATGTGGTAGTGAAGTGGAAACGTGAAGGGACACGTACAGTGTACAGGCTGACCTCGTCTATTGACTGACAGAAACCGGCGACAGTTGAAGAGGGTCGTAATGTGTAATAGACGGACATCTATCCAGACCATCACACAGGAATTTCAAACTGCGTCAGGATCCACTGCAGGACTACGACAGTTAGGCGGGAGGTGAGAAAACTTGGATTTCATGGTCGTGCGGCTGCTCATAAGCCACACATCACGCCAGTAAATACCAAACGACGCTTCACTTGGTGTATGGAACGTAAACATTGGACGGTTGAACAGCGGAAGAACGTTATGTGGAGTGACGTATCACAGCAGACAATGTGGCGATCCGATGGTAGGATATGGGTATAGCGAATGCCAGATGAACGTCATCTGTCAGCCTGTGTAGTGCCAACAGTAAAATTCGGAGGCGGTGGTGTTATGGTGCGGTCGTGTTTTTCATGGAGTGGGATTGCATCCCTCATTGTTTTGCGTGGCACCATAACAGCACAGGCCTACATTAATGCTTTAAGCACGTTCTTGCTTCCCACTGTTGAAGAGCAATTCGGGGATGGCGACTGCATCTTTCAACACGATCGAGCACCTGTTCATAATGCACGGCCTGTGCCGGAATGGTTACATGACAATAACACCCCTGTAATGGACTGGCCTGCACAGAGTCTTGAGCTGACTCACATAGAACATCTTTGGGATGTTTTGGAACGCCAACTTCGTGCCAGGCCTCACCGACCGACGTCGATACCTCTCCTCACTGCAGCACTCCGTGAAGAATGCGCTGCCATTCCCCAAGAAACCTTCCAGCACCTTATTGAACGTATACCTCCGAGAGTGGAAGCTGTCATCAAGGCTAAGTCTGGGCCAACACCATATTGAATTCCAGTATTACCGATGGAGGGGGCCACGCAGAAGAGAAAAATGTGTGGAAAATTCGTCCCGGATACCTCGACTCCTCAGAGAAAACAACAACGCGTGGACGCCAGCCGCAGTTTGACTGAAATGCAAAATGTAGAAACTTATTTTCTAGAAAAACTCATCACATGTAACAGGTGACAATACGAACCTACTAAAAACAATAAAGTGCAGTAATTCACACGAAGAGTCAATGCTTAGACGACAATACGCGAACTAAACAACAACCCGAAAAAAGCACTTTTCTGAGAGGTTCACGTGGTTGTATGAATATGTGGTGTTTATGTTACGTTTTCAGCCCACACTCCAGTTTTATTTTACTACTTCTTCAAATCAGTCGCTCAATAACATTCAGTAACAGCAAGGTAGGAGGAGGGTACCGTGCACTGTTCGGCAGATGGTTCCAGAGTACGCATACTCGCCTGCTAGCGGTGAGTGTATCATGACACCCGGGAATGACACACTGAGCGTGGCGCGAAGCAGTGCAATGTTGATACTTAATACATATGATTTTGACACTGCTATGCCCCTCCAACCATACCGACAACATTAGTTGCAGTGATAGAATGTTAAAAAAATAGTGATTTCATAAAGTTATTAAGTAAAGTAAAAACTTAAGTGAGAAGAACATTTTAACTTACTCGTTATTGGTGGAAGACAATGGACCAGTCAGAGGTGCGCACTGAATAAGCAGGCAACAAACTGTTACCGTAACTCACACTGAGTCCTCTACTGGCTACAGGGGAGACAACACGCATAGGAACAGTCAAGTGGAATAAAGTGCCGACAGTTATTCGTCGCAATTAACTGTGCCTCCGAAAATGTTTTGTGTAACAACTCACAAGAAGTTTCATATCATATATGAACAATGCAACACGTGTTTTCGACGGTACAGTATAAAGAGTTACCGAAATCATTTGTAGTGTAGAACAGTGCCTTGGTGAACGGTCGCGTTAAGTTTTGGACATCTTTTAATACTAAGAAGCAGTAGATTGTGCCTTGTTGCGGTCCTCTGAACGTAACTTCCGCAGGATTTGATTTAATGAATGAGCGTAATTAAGTCCTTCATTACCGCTAAATGGGAATGAATAAAAATCAAGTGACATCCATTGTTTTGATAACTTTATTTCGTAGCACTGGATTTTCTCTCACACTGCCATTTCAATTTAGCACAGTTTTTTCCCGTCATCGAATCCTGCGCCTGTATGGAGAAGCAGCTAGTCGGGACGTGATCTGCGAGACAACTTTAGAAGATGTGAGGTAGGGAAACAAAAGTCAGTGACGATAGGAAAGTGAAATGACGTACGTTCATAAAATGTAGTATTGATAGAACCTTACATTTATGCAAGGTGGGTAGGGCATTTTATGACACCCACTGTGTAGTGAATACGTAGGTGAACAATATAATAAAAATGCAACAATGCCATTTTTCTATTTTTTTAAACATTACAATCATATGTTGCACTCAAGTAGAGGATGACTATATAGAAAACCTGAATCATTAAGACCATCATCTTAACTTCCCTCCACTTTTTACCAATCCAGTCTACACAGTTTTTGGACTGAAAGGGTAAAATTCATAGGTCCGAGAAAGCTTTGTTCCAAATTCAAAACAAAAACCAAACAAACGATGTTAGAAGCCCTAAAGAAGGAAACCCCCGATTCAACCGATGTTAGTACAATGCCAAAATATACATAGCTATAACTTCCACTGGTGTTCATAGCGATATTGCAAACTTGAAAAGAAACTGCCTAATATTTGTGGATGCCTTCATATTGTTTCCATCCACAGAGATAAACATCAACAATTAACGAAAGCACTTCATATAGAAAATTTGAAACTAGGCCAGAATATCAATTATAATAAAATTAAAATATCGTAAAAACATCTTATCAAGCAGAAAATAGACACTGAAATCATAGAACAAGTTGACGAACTTTTGCATTCCGACAAGCTCTGCTGAATAGCAAAAGACATCAAAAAAGAATAAAATCGACACTGAGTGCTTATATTGAACCAAAAACGAAGCTCCATATCTGTCTGAAAACGAATGTTTACAGTTAATGTATATTACTACTTTTAACCGATGGGTATTAGACATGCGAAAACGACTTAAAGTTACGTGTTGATTAGTATGTACATATCCGTATCCCACTTCAGCTACTGCCGAGTCTGGGTGCTGACGAGTCCTCTCCATTTGGCTCGGTCCTCCCACCACTCTTCTTCCTCCATTTGCTGTAAGGTCACGCCTCTCCTTTCACAGATATTCTCACTCCCGTTTTCCACCGTCTTCTTGGGCCCCCTCTAGGTCTTTTTCCATCCATCTTTAGTTCTTCCATAATTTTGGGAAGTCTCTCCCCACGCAATCTCTTAACATGCCCGTACCATCTTAATCTCTTTTTTTTCGATTTTTTCTCTCATAATTACTTGTTTACGGTTCTTTTTAATTTCTACATTCCTTACTCTGTCCATCCTCGTTTTCCCTTAACTGCTCTGAGAAATTTCGTGTTTCCCGCTTGTAGTCTGCCCCAGTCCATTTCTGTCATTGTCCATGTTTCTCCTCCACAGGTGACAATAGGGAAGTAACAACTCTTATACATAAGGAGTTTTGTTTTTTCTGAAACTTCCTTATTCAATGGTTTGGTAGAAGTTGCCTCCCTTCTGTATCCTCCTATTCATTTCGTTGGTTATTCCTCCATCACTACCACTTTGAGGGGTTCTCCATTCAATTAATATTCCCGCTGATCCCTTGTCTTCCAAATGCCATTACGTCATTCTTATCTTTATTTATTTTTAATCCATACCTTTTCATTATTTCCTTCGGTGCATCAAGTTTTAATTATACATCTACCTCTTCATAGCCCCATATTACTACATCATCTGCAAAAATCATCTTTTTTCTCTTTTTCTTTTACTATATCTTTAACTGCCCTATTCATTCTCTCCGCCAGAACATTAAAAAGAGCAGGCGATAGAATACTTCCTTGTTTAATTCCTTGTCTTATTTCGAAGTATTCAGAGTTCCCCAATGGTGTTCTAATTCTACAATTGTGTCCTCTGTACAATCTGCTTATTACATTAATGTATCCATCGTGTATACCTATCTTCTTCATTTCTTCTCTGTTGACTGAGTCATATGCCTTTTCGATATCTATAAAACCCATTATCACCCTTTCGTTATACTCCCAACTTTTTTTCATCAGTTGACAGATAGAAAATATCAGGTCTATCGTGCTTCTTCCTATCCTAAACCCATGCTGTTCTTCACTCACTCCGTTTCCATCTTTTCACTTATTCGATTTGGCAGAATTCTTTCAAAAATCTTGGTTGTGTGACTCATAAATGTTATTCCTCTGTAGTTTTTACAAAACCTTTTATTGCCTTTTTTGAAGATGAGAACAATGTATCCCCTTCTCCAATCATCAGGTATTGTTCTATTTCTCCACACACTTGACAATACTCTACACAGCCATTACATTCCCACTGGACCTGCTGCTCTTAACATGTCCACTGATAGTTCATCAGGTCATGTGGCTTTTACCCCATTCATCTTCTTCACAGCTATTTCCATTTCTTCCCGTGTAATTTGCCCTAATTCTGCTTCTCAACTTCTCTCAGTTTCTCCATTATTTGGTGTTCCCTCGTGTACCTGCTCCTCAGTGTTTACCAATTTCTTAAAATGTTCTCTCTAGAGATCTATTATATTCACTGGGTTTTCAATCATAGTACCATCCTCTGTTTCCTTCTTTACTGGTACATCAGAGGCCTCCCTTTTATTTTTCATCATTTTATAGAACATTTTCTTATTGCTCTTCACATCTTCAAGTTTTTTTGGAAACTTTTCCCATGCCTTTTTCTTTGCTGTTTCCATTATTTCCTCGCACTTCTTTTCCTCTATATATCTTTCACCGTCCTCGTCATTTTTAGATTTCCACTACTTTCTCCATGCTCAATTTTTCGTTCTGACTGCTTGGATTGTAGCATCATCCCACCAACTAGTCTGTCTTACTTTTTCATTTGCAGATGTTCTACCACATGCTTTTTGTGCTGCTTCGACTAAAGTGTCTTTGAATAAATTTCATTCTTTTCGTACATCGCTTTTTGGAAATTTTTGTGTGTTTGATGCTCTATACTTCTCAGCACTTATACTCTCGTTCAGATACCACCCCTGTATCCTCATCACTTTTTCTGTCTTCTGTTATTCACACATTGATTCATTTTCCATTGTCCCTCCAGTAATCTATGGTCTCCATCTGCACTCACACTCGGAGGTACCTTAACTTTTATTACTTTCTCTTCCCTTTTCCTATCTACTAGAATATAATCAATTACATTCTTGGTATTTCCATCCCAACTGTATCTGATGATCAGATGACTTTCTCTCTTCATAAACCAGCTGTTTGCTATTTTCATTCCATTCCTCTGTCACAAATCAAGGATTCTTTCCCCTTCCTCATTTCTGCCTCCATATCCAAAACGTCCCAATACTTGCTCAAATCTCTTTCTCTCTTTGCCTACCTGTGCATTAATATCTCCTACCACTATATTAGCACTCTCTGTATGGTTCTATAACTCATTTATAAAATCCATCTTCTCTTCTTCGCTACATCCCACTTGATGTGCACAAATCTGGGTAACTTCTAGTGTTTTTCTTGGAATCTCAAGTTTAATATTATGATCCATCTGTATATATCTCGCATCGCACTTTCAATACTGCTCTGTACATTCTTAGTCACCATCACTGATACACCATTACCTCTAAACCTCTTATTCCCACTCCAGTACAGTTTTCCTCCTCCAAATTCTTCTCACCTTTTCGCTTCCAGTTCATTTCGCTTAATCCCAAAATATGTAACTTTCTCTCCGTTAGTGCATCTGTCATTTCTTCCATTTTGCCATTGAGGGTTAATATATTAAAGGTGCCAATATTTAGGTTATTTTTTTTTGTCCATTTGGTTTCATCTTCTTGTACAGATGAATATTATCACGTCTCCTAACATTCGCACCGGTACTTGAAGAAGCAGTGAGCTCACATCCTGAGTAGTTCGTTTTGGGGGTCGTCTGTGTTTTGAAAGGAATATATGAAGACTCTCCTATTGGCTTGTTCGGCCTAATTCAAGAAAGGATTTTTTTGTAGGGGTGGTCTCCCTTAGCTTTTGGAGTTTCTCCTCCACTACAAGGCAGTGGTTCCCTTCTCATTTAATCCCCAGAAAGGGAGGTTGCATCATCTGTCAGCTTCGCCGCTCTGAAATCTTCTTCTCCGCCGTCGCTGCCACTAAGGTCTTCACCCGTAATCCTAAACATAAGTTCCGCGTTATACCCCACGCTATTGGGTCCCTGCCTGAACTCAGCAATCCTATCACTCCAGCGTACTGAACTGTTGGATGTCCACCCCCGGGACGTGAACGCGCCAGACAGGAATTACCCCAGTGGAGGAATAGGGAACGGGAGCCAGGTAAATGATTGTGTATGGTGCCACAATCAAAGTGTTTAGTGTTTGATGGTAATTACTTGGAGAAACAGCAAAAATATTACACAGAACAAGTTGGAAGCAAATTGCAACTGTCATGAAAACGTGATATGGGAAGGTGGGACATATTCCCAGACCAACAGATGGTAGAGAGGAATATACATTTGCTGTAACACTAGGGATAGGAGAACATGAAGATCGTGAACTAATGGCAGGTGTGTAGATGACGTTAAGTAACTTGTAGCGTAGACGTGGGGGCCTATAGCAGAAAAAATAATTCATGAACGATCTAGAAGAAGTCTTTATCCGGCAGTGAATTTTAAATGGCCGATTATTAATGATGCTGAAATGCAAGTGGGATCTATACTTGAAAAACATTCAAATTTCACACAAGTACACTGCCACACAGAGTGTCCATCGATGTTCAGTGACCTAAAGTAAGAACCACAAAAATTATTAGATTGCTCAAATACGCTGTCCATAATTTCAGTGATAAATGTAAGTAAGTAATGTAAAAAATTTAATCATTTGAACAGGCAAATTTGTGTATTAGAAACACTTAGGTATCAGACACGATTGGTGATAAACCTTACAATTTTCAGATACACAAATTTTCCTGGTGATATGATTTATTGACATACTTTATCTTCTTTTGTTTTACACTGTATAGTTTACTTGTTGGGTGTGCTGTACGCTCTTCTTCCTTAAGAACATGGGTCACGTTATATTTGATGATATTACACTACTGGCCATTAATATTGCTACACCACGAAGATGACGCGCTACAGACGCGAAATTTAACCGACAGGAAGAAGATGCTGTGATATGCAAATGATTAGCTTTTCAGAGCATTCACACAAGGCTGGCGCCGGTGGCGACACCTACATCGTGCTGATGAGGAAAGTTTACAACCGATTTCTCATGCAAAAACAGCAGTTGACCGGCGTTGCCTGGTGAAACGTTGTTGTGATGCCTCGTGTATGGAGGAGAAATGCGTCCCATCACGTTTCCGACTTTGATAAAGGTCAGATTGCAGCCTATCGCGATTGCGGCTTATCCTATAGCGACACTGCTGCTCGCGTTGGTCCAGAACCAATGACTGTTAGCAGAATATGGAATCGGTGGGTTCAGGAGGGTAATACGGAACGCCGTGCTGGATCCCAACGGCCTCATATCACTAGCAGTCGAGATGACAGGCATCTTACTCGCATGGCTGAAACGGATCGTGCAGCCACGTCTCGATCCCTGAGTCAAGAGATGGGGACGTTTGCAAGACAACAACCATCTGCACGAACAGTTCGACGACGTTTGCAGCAGCATGGGCCATCGGCTCGGAGACCATAGCTGCGGTTACCCTTGACGACGCATCACAGACAGGAGCGCCTGCGATGGTGTACTCAACGACGAACCTGCGTGCGCGAATGGCAAAGCGTCATGTTTTTGGATGAATCTAGGTTCTATTTACAGCATCATTATAGTCGCATCAGTGTTTGGCGACATCACGGTGAACGCACATTTGAAGCGTGTATTCGTCATCGCCATATTGGTGCATCACCCTGCGTGATGGTGTGGGGTGCCTTTGGTTACACGTCTCGGTCACCTCTTGTTCGCATTGACTGCACTTTGAACAGTGGATGTTACATTTCAGATGTGTTACAACCCGTAGCTCTATCCTTCATTCGATCCCTGCTAAACCCTACATTTCAGCAGGATATTGCATGACCGCATGTTGCAGGTCATGTAGGGGCCATCCTGGATACAGAAAATGTTCGACTGCGGCCCTGGTTAGCACATTGTCCAGATCTCTCACCAAATGAAACGTCGGGTCTATGGTGGCCGAGCAACTGGCTCGTCACAATACGCCAGCCACTACTCTTGATGAACTGTGGTATCGTGTTGAAGTTGCATGGGCAGCTCTAGCTGTACACGCCATCCAAGCTCTGTTTGACTCAATGCTCAGGCGTATGAACGCCGTTATTACGGCCAGAGGTGGTTTATCTGGTTACGGATTTCTCAGGATCTATGCGCCCAAATTGCGTGAAAATGTAATCACATGTCAGTTCTAGTATAATATATTTGACCAATCCGCTTATCATATGAATTTCTTCTTGGTGTAGCATCTCTAATGGCCAGTAGTGTAGATGTCTCGGTGACCAGTAGTTTGTCAGTAAGTTATAAGAAGAGACTGTATGTATGTTTTAGGAACTAACGAAGTTTGCGCTGCTATAAAATATAATTAACGTTGTCAGACGATACGTTTAGATACTAAGTCCTTTAGTTAATTAGCCGCAGACGATTGGGGACAGGCATAAGCCGGAATAGCCCACTGATAATGATCGAGCCCGGTCTGGCATAAAGATTTTAAGAAATAAAGAAAAATTTATACAAGTAGATTTTGTTGACAGTCACATGTCAAAAACGACCTTCCGCCACAAAGACAAGGACATAAGCTTAAATCATATGAAAAATGAAGCAATCCGTCAATTTCTCTTAAGTTTCATTGTCGTGAATCTCTCAAATCTTAAAAATTTTGTTCCAAAATCAATAGATCACAAAGCCTACTGAGGCATTTATCACATTTGCTGCAATGACCTGTATTTTCCATTAAAAATGTATTTCCTTAGAAGGCTAAAAAGTACTGTTTGACTTTCGGCCATATTGTCAAAGTTTTTCAGTGTATCACAATAAAAATACCTAACAATGCTGCAGGTACGTAATATTAGTTATATATTCGTAGCAAACTTGTGTGTAAGGGAAGAGAGGTCCAAAACAACATTTCTCACTGATAGAGCTTCGAATCAGTCACAGGCATTTTAAATGGAAATTACACGCTCTGCCTTTAATTTATACGGGCTAACCGAATCTACTTGTCCCTATGGTGCAATCGCTAATTCCCCAGTTATTGGAAGTTAATCCGGGGGTTTGGTTTGTATATCAAAACCGCGTACAAAGGACTTACATGACTAGATATTCCATCGCACAACGCTAGTTACTCGCACTGTAGCGATGAAATGAATAGAACACTTTCAGTTAAAATGATATAGAATGCTTTATTAATTTGGAAAGAGAATCACAGGTGACTAAATGTTTTAGTTATTTCAAAAAAATACGTGCCTCACGAAAGTACATGTCGGGGGCAGTTTTCTTGATTCAAACGTAGTTAGCTTTGCTATATTTCATCGGACGTAATTGAAATCAATATTCACAACAAATAACAGCTTTCTATACTGTAACCTTAACACATAAATCCTTATGACTACACCGTTAATGTACCAAAATATTAGTTTTCCCCGAAAACTAAAGAGGCTGAATTCAAAATAATTGCAGTAAAATAACGAGGGACTACCGTACAATAAGACCTTCTTTCTATTAAATGACTTCCCATTTTCTAGAAATTAATTAGCGTTACTTCATAAAATACTCATAATTATCGCGGACTCGCGCGGGAAATTTATCTCCTTTACGAAAAATTCTCATTGTTGGCTACCTAATTCTGTTTATAAATCTTGCAGTCGGTAAGGTTCCCAACAAAGAACTAAGCCAGCTGTTCCCAAACCTTTTTGTAACGCGACCCACTATTTTTCTGGAAACATTTTCGCAACCCAGTGTATACATATGTGAACTCTACCACTACAATAAGAAATCGCTATACAGTAGTTAATAGTAACATAAAAATTATATATAATGTGAAACTGAACTTAGTATTGTATGAAAAAATGCTTTCCAGAGTAATAATTTTGAAAATGGTGTAGGGAATATAATTGAAGGAAAGAAACAATATTCTGGCACATAAGAATTTTACTTCAAGCAAATGAAATGGTGAAGTTAATGAGATTTGTGGTATTGATAAGTCTTGATGTTAGACACTCTATTTCTGGATTGAAGCTTGTTAGTTTTAGTCGTAAATCGTTTTCCAGGCAAAGTTTGCTCCTATATCTGTTTTTTAAAAAAACCAAGCTAGACAAAGCAGGTAACGTAAGTAAGTACTTGTGAATCCCATTAGTTCCTTCAAAGCTATGTTTGCAAGTACTCCACACTATCCCTTTCATTTGATCCAAAATGGGATTAGGCTTGACTCTTGATATAAAGTTTTCAAAGAAGAATCACATGATAGTTCTATCAGAGAGTATTCCGCTGGTGCTGACAGTTTTAACTTATTAAGGTTGTCCTCTTCAAACGTATTTCTTACCCATAGCAGTTCACCAGGAATTCTTGGAAAGTAAAACCTACAACAATAAATCAATATTAATTAACACTCTTGAGTAAGCAAACAACTATCAGTGGGATTAACGTGATTCTTTTGAATTCGCTATATGGGGATTGCCTAACAATCGATTTGAAAATGGAGGTGGTTGAGCTTAATTGTTACTTTTCTGTACTGGGTGAAAAACAATAACATGAAAATTATAAACGTGTTTAATAAGGAATACTTCAACTCTAAGTAATTACTAGTAAAATAATTTCAGAATAACTGAGAGGCCAGTTCTTCAAGATATTCCTCCATGGCAGCTGCTGTTTCCTCTTTAACTTTGATTCCATATGTTTATAAGAGGAGTGGGAATGCATTAAAACAGCTCGCTTTCACTTTTCTGGACCATCTTTCAAGTTTTTTAATAGTTGCTTCTATTTCCTCTTGAACGTATAAGTTGTGGACATCCTTCCCTTGGAGGGATAAACCGATGCGTTTAAGAGCACCGAATATGTCACCCAAATATGAAAGACGTAATATCCAGTTTTGTAATTTAACATGCCCAAGAAACTGCTCACAGATTTCGCATCACTTTTGTGCTCCAACAGGAAGAATCTCAGCTCATCTCGAAGCTCAAATAACCTTGCTAGCACTTTCCCTCGCCGGCCAAGGTGGCCGAGCGGTTCTAGGCGCTTCAGACCGGAACCGCGTGACCACTACGGTCGCAGGTTCGAATCCTGCCTCGGGCATGGATGTGTGTGATGTCCTTAGGTTTAAGTAGTTCTAAATCTAGGGGACTGTTGACCACAGATGTTAAGTCCCATAGTGCTCAGAACCATTTTAACCATTTTGAACTTTCCCTCCTGATAGCCAGCGTACTTCATAGTACAGGAGAAGTGTTTTGTGCTCACTACCCATCTCATCGCACCGTATGACAAACTATATTGAATTTTTAAGTCCAGATTTAACGAATTTCACGATTTTCACTGCTCATTAATGATTTTCTTTAGGCTTTCTGAAAGACCTTTACATACAAGGGCCTCTTGGTGCAGGCTACAGTGAGACCATTGAACATTAGGTGCAACTGCCCTAACTTTGCCAATCAAAACTAAATAACCGCCAGATATAGCATGGGCGTCAATGCTACACATTTTGTCCACTCTGTTTCATTTTCTGCCATAAATCCATAAATACATTTAAAAATGTCTTCGCCTGTTGTTGTCATTGGCAAACATTTACAAAAGAGCATTTCATCTTCTATTCTCCCATCAAATTCAAACCTAACAAAAGCTAAAAGAATAGGCCCACCGGCTATGTCTGTACTTTCTTCAAACTGATGTGAAAAGTAGTCAGCCGGCCGGGGTGGCCGGGTGGTTCTAGGCGCTACAGTCTGGAACCGCGCGACCGCTACGGTCGCAGGTTCGAATCCTGCCTCGGGCATGGATGTGTGTGATGTCCTTAGGTTAGTTAGGTTTAAGTAGTTCTAAGTTCTAGGGGACTAATGACCTCAGATGTTAAAGTCCCATAGTGCTCAGAGCCATTTGAACCTTTTTTTTTTTTTTTTTTTTTTTTTTGGAAAGTAGTCACTTTGCTTGAAAACTGTGATCATCGACTGTTTTACAAACTCTGACATTTCATCGACCCTTCTCCTTAGCGGTGTGTTTGATACGGGTATTTCGTCAGTTAGTCATGTGTGCTTTTCGCTAAATAAAGCATCAGATATTATTTTGGTCGCTGGGAAAATAATATACTCTCCTACGTTGTGATCTGTCCCGTAATGACAGTCGATACGAAGCGATTGTAGCTTGCTTATTCTGTTCAACAGAAGTCTATTTTATCATCACTGATTTTGACTTTAAAAGTTCTCGTTTTTTGTTTTGGAAAAAATCGATTGACATACTTGCGTATTCTGGATGTTTCTTTGATAAATGTCTTTTCAGTTTTGACGATTTCATACTCTCTTTCGCAAGTACTTCAAAGCACACATCAAACTGAGGAAGCGGCTCTTGATCTGGGCCAGAAAACACAAACCCATATTTCAAATAAACATCATCGTATTTACAAAGCAAAATTTTGCCTGTTTCTGGAAAGACTTCAATTCACTAACTTCACTAACACAGTCACCTTTAGGTGTATTACATGAAGCACTGGTACCGGATGTGGAAGATTCGCCGTAATTACATGAAGTCTGTCTATTACGGCACGACCCTGTTTTAATCCACGCGTCCATAGTGAAATAAAATGAAACAAACTGCCACTATAAACAGGCACGCACACACTATACCAACAATCAAACAAAGCACGCCATGACAGTCATGAGTCACATTGTCGCGAGTAGAAGGGAAAGCGGTGTTGCATTATCGCAGTTATCGACGAGTCCTGCGCCTGCACTGCTCTCGTTTCGCCCAGAGTACACTATTAAGCTGCAATAGTTTCTTGCTTAGAAAGATTTTTTGTATAACTGTTCAGAATATAGAATTTCCCTCTTGAAATAAAATTTCATGTCTTCAGTCGGTAAGATATTTTACTTAGTTATCTTAAAAATCGTCCAGCGACGCACATGACTAGGTCTCGCGACCCACTAGTGGGTCGCGTCCCATAGTTTGGGAAGCACTGATCCAAGTGGTTCGTAAGTAGGTGTGTGTGAAGCGGCTACCAAGAATTACAACTTTCGCTTTTATCGTAGTGTCGATTATTTTTGGAAATGAGAACAGCAGAGATATTTAATCTTACAAGCAGTCACTAATCTCATTGTCATGACTCTTGTTGCAATAATCTGTTCATTCACTGTGTAGAGTTCTATATATCGTAAATGAACCGTTTGTGACACAAAGCGTCGAAGTGAGAATCAGTTTTCAAGAGCTAGTTTCCTCTCATCAGTTGCCAATTACTCCTAACACAGCACAGTACTTCACCTTTGAATGGGTGTACCGTGGAGGAATAGGATTTAACGACTAGTAGACGTTAAGGTCAATAGTGACGAAGCTCGAGCTTAGATGGACTAGAACAAGGCGCGTACGTGGGATATCGTTGAAGTAGGAATTACGTTCGCATTAGTTCAAAGAGCATCAGGATATACACATAGGGAAAAGGCCCATCACCTTCCGAGTACGAATACAACTTTCTAACCAGCATACCACCTCGCACAGCTTTTGTCAAACCAGCTCAAATTAGTGATGCACTCCAAGAGAAATTGAAAGCTATGATCATTCTGAGAAGCAAATGAAAATTCATCCTTTAGTTTTATAACAATGGGGAGCTTATTTCTTCTGCTAAGTTGGTAGTGCATTGTGTATTGAACCGGGGACCAAGAAACGACGAAGAGACTTCGTCCTGCCGTAGCCCTCAGTGGTCCAAAACGCCTCAATAGGCCACAGCAGTCCACCCTCACCACCGCCGTCCCACACGGAACCCAGGGTTCTTGTGCGGTTCGGCCCCCAGTGGACCCCGCCGGGAACCATACCAGTGCAATCCCGGATGTTTGCGCGGTAGAGTAATTATGGTGCACGCATACGGGGAGTCAGAGGTAGTGCACCAATCTCCGACATAGTGTAACTGACGTGGAATAACGAGAACAAGTCCGTATTCGCCGAGGCAGGTGGAAAACCGCCCTAATTCTTGCGTCACAGATCTGTAATCTTTATGACGAGACTATTGACTCACTGGAGCCCAAAAACATCCCAGTGAGAGGAATTTATTCTATTAATGAACCGTAGGTTTCGGCTATTTCAGAGATGACAGTTTATCCGCAAGTAATAGTGATCCTTGTGATTATTTCGTATAAATCCACTAATTTTCCTTGCTGTAATTTTAAATTAAGTACTAGACGTGTCCTTGTCTTGTAAAAGCGCAATGCACGCAACTTGTGTTTCAAACTTTCCCACGAAATTACTCATTGGCCTTTCTAGCTTAGGAAAAGCTTAGCTCGTTCCGTTCAATAACAAGATTCAGAAGATGGAACACAGCAGAGCCCAGAAAAGAAATTTCTTTGTGTCGTAACTGAGGCATGTGTCAGAGATTCGTTACGATTCAAAACGTATGTAAGGCGCAGAGAATAACCAGTTGACAAGGCAAGAGAAGAGCAAGGGACGTAGATCCGAGCACAAACCGTAGCAGTCAGCGTTGAGCTTGCGAAAGTGTGTACACTTAACCGAACTTCGCACAGCTCATGTCTCTTATGGTAAAGAGCACCATTAGTAGCTTAATTACTCGAAGTAACTGTTTAAGCAGCATGACCAAAGCTACGCAACGTTTAAATTCTTTCTCACGGCAGCCTTCGTTTGATGCGATTTTTCTCTGATATTTATAAAGCCACACAAAGTAACCCACTAGACTTAATGTCACTCCATTACTTTTTAATAAAAATACTAGAAAACAGCAATGCTTTAAGGTAGCCAACATGTATTTCTGAAAGAGATATTCTGTTAATAATGAAACCAAAAGTTTCTTTTTTCAGTTTTTGCTGTTGTATGGGGACCACAAGTGAACTTTCATCCAAGCAAGAAGAACAGTAATAGCACAGTGAGAAACCGACGAAGGAAGAAACATTTTATCTCAAAATAAGTGTTTTTTACAGTAACAGTTCGGAATTTCTGCTTCCAGCTTGACAACGATATATACTTTGTCTCGAAAATTCCTAGAGTTATTCGTCAATGACTTTCTGATTTGTATGATGCGGTCCGCCACGAATTCCTCTCCTGTGCCAACCTCTTCATCTACGTCCTCAATTATTTGTTGGATGCATTCCAGTCTCTGTCTTCCTCTGCAGTGTTTGCACTCACAGCTTCCTCAAATACCGTAGAAGTCATTCCCTTTTCTCTCAGCAGATAACATCCTGTCCCTTCTCCTTGTCATTGTTTTTCATATATTCCTTTACTCACAGATTCTGTGAGGAACCTCCTCACTCCTTAACTTAATCAGTCGACTTAATTTTCAACATTCTTCTGTAGTAACACATCTCGAATGGTTCGATGCTCTTCTGTTCCGATTTTCCAAGAGTCCGTGTTTCACTACCATACAAGGCTGTTCCCCTGACGTACATTCTCAGAAATTTCTAATTCACATGAAGGCCTTTCTTTGGTACTAATAAACTTCTCTTGGCCAGAAATGCCCTTTTTGCAGTGCTGTTTTTGATGTCATCCTTGATATGTCCGTCCTAGGTTGTTTTGCTGCCTAGGTAGTAGAACTGCTTAACTTCATCTACTTCATGATCATCAATCCTGTTTAGTTTCTCGCTGTTTTCACTTTTGCTATTTCTAATTATTTTCGTCTTTCTTCGATTTCAGTCCATATTCTGTACTCATTAGACTGTTCATTCCATTCAGCAGATCCTGTAATTATCCTTCATTTTTACTCATGATAGCAATGTCATCAGCGAATCGAATCTTTGATATCATTTCATCTTGAAATTTAATTTCGTTCGTAGACCTACGTTTTATTTCCATAATTGCTTCTTCCATATACAGATTGAACACTAGGGGCAAAAGACCATTTCCCTGTCTTCCACCCTTCTTAATCCAAGCACTCTTATTATTCCCTCTTGGCTCTTGTACATATTGTATATTAGCCCTATCTCCCTATGGCTTACCCCTATTTTTCTCAGAATTTCGAACATCTTGCACTATTTTCCGTTGTAAAACGCTTCTTCCAGATCCACATATCCTATGGAAGTGTCTTCATTTTCCTTTACCCTTAGAATATCAACAACAACGTCAGAATTGCCTGTCTGGTGCCTTTACCTTTCCTAAAGCCGAAATGATAGTCATCTAACACATCGTCAATTTTCCTTTCTGATTATTACTGCCTCAAAATTTCCTTGCAACCAGCTCTTCACAGGAGTTGATTTATACACACTCGGTACTTATTGGCTTCGGTTTCATGCTTGTAGCTCCACATCGGTGCGTGTAAGACCTACGGTAGTTGGCAGTTTCGAGCGGTTCTGCATGCTCAAATCTGGAATAACCATTTATTACCTTTTTTTCTTTTGCACGCAGTCCGGAACCCTCCGAAACTCCCCGTTATCGATGATTTTGTGTACACTATAGTGACATTGTGTTTTATAAATACTTTTTCGAAAAGTTGTCGATCTGAAGATAAGGAACTGTAGATTCACAAACCCACAGTTGTATCAGGAATGCAAATGTACAAAAAAAATTTATATTTCCTCGAGCTAAAATCTGAAACCTTATGACTACCTGTGTTATTGTTTGATCACATCAGTTTCGATCAATTACAGACATCAGCCATACTCAGCAGTTGTTGAGAATGGAATAACCACATCTGAGCAGATATGATATTAAGATTGTTGATAATAATCGTAGGGAGAAATAAGAATAGTTCAGCTGCAAATATGGTGGTTCACTGGCGATGCACTAGCCTTGCTTGGCTGTTTGAGTGCAAAAGAGAAAATATATCAAAGAACTTCGTGATTCTTCAGAGGTGAGTTTAGTCCTTTAAATACCGCAGTAAAATTCTGTCATTTAGATATCACAGAGAAATGCTGACAGTCGTTAATCTAGGCCACGATACGCAACTGGAACACACAGGTAGGAACGCGAGGCCCAAGTACTGACGTGCGTAGCGCCCTCCACTACGCGTAGAGTGTTTTGCGGAATTTATCTTTAGCTTTATGGTACAGCGGCTGAGCCTTAACCTATGACGTAAATATTAAGGGAGAATATCAAGTGACTGTCCTAACAACTGTGGAATGATACCATCATTTGCCACATCTCTGAGACGTACTGTGGCGGAAATGGAAAGACATTAAGAAGCACAAGTCTTATATTTATCAATTTTTGTGCAGAATTCATAGCATAACGGGAAATTAAAAGGTAGAACTTCCTTTTCATTCCTAACTGATGTCGACCGCCAACATCATTATGAAGTGCAACCCCCTTACTCATCAGTATATTCGTAGTGGCTTGGAGGGAAACGTTTTCGCAGTTCCGTCTCATGGAATTTCGTGCCGCGAATGAAACACATGTAGTGTCAATTCATAACGATTGTTGACAGGAGGCTGATACGGAAGTAAGAGGGGTTTCCTGGGCACACTGACCAGAGAGGCACGATTATTTCGTTAAACCCTCGTTAGAACACGCCACCTACCATGTTGTTTGAAGGCAACAGTACCGCCGTTCTTCCTAAAACGCGTCGGTACATTTAAATTGTCGAGTGAGGAAGGCCAGGCACTTTAAGTTTACATGCTAGTAAAAGTAAATTTCGCTTACCAAGACACATTGTTGTGAGCTCCATGACAACACATTTACTAAAGAAGTTGGTACAATCATTAAAGTTCACAGATTTAAAATTATTTTGACGTTATATACGACGGTATATGTTTAAAACTTTTCCATAAACTAACTAAGATAATTCCAGTATGCACATGGGCCACCACAGCCCAGTTAAATAGGGCGATGTCGGCCCACACGGTCAAACTACCCCCTCATTAACATTAATAAAATCGTCTCCGACTTCTAGCCGCCTCAGGTGATTATAATCCCACAAGCATTCGACCGAGCTCTCCTCGGCCTTGTCAAGCAGTAAATGACCGTACTTTGGCAGTGGCCTCGCTGTTATATAGACCTTACTGGATATGACATCACTGGTGCTTTCTTCCTCGCCAAGTACGGTAAAGTTTTCGTCCCGCATCCGTCTCCCCTGCTTCAACCATGTGATGGCCAGGACCCAGGCTCTGCTGAGCTGCAAACCGTTTCCAGATATTTTTATTTCTGTAGCTTCTTTTACAACGCTGTCTCAAAATCCCTTCGTCCTCATAATGACAGATGTTGCGGTGAATTAACTTTATCAATGTCTAGATCCTATGAAACGCAGTTTTTATGTAAGCTAATTTTGTCCTGTATTAATGTTAAACCGGTAGGTATTTCATTTGATTTTTGCTCTTCTTTTGGCCGGCCGGAGTGGCCGAGCGGCTCTAGGCGCTACAGTTTGGAAACGCGAGATCGCTACGGTCGCAGGTTCGAATCCTGCCTCGGGCATGGATGTTTGTGATGTCCTTAGGTCACTTAGGTTTAAGTAATTCTAAGTTCTAGGGGACTGATGACCTCAGAAGTTAAGTCCCATAGTGCTCAGAGCAATTTGAACCATTTTGTTCTTCTTTTCTTCCGAAACACGTAAGTTATTTTCAGATATTCAACTAAAACGATTATGATGTAAATTTGAAAGTATTAGTTTTGGGACACTGAAGGACATATATTTTTAACTCTCAAATCTATATGCATCTTCGAATGTCATCCTCTAGTGTACTCGTTCGCAATGGTATGTGAAACGCCTCGAATGTAGTCAAGCTTTTACTGACTGGCATTCTACCGTTTTGTTTTTATGATGGTTCGAAATTATAAAAACAAAAATGAAAGAGGCGATGTCTCTGATACAACATGGGATCAGCAGTGATAGAAACCAAACAGCAAGTCTCGACAGACAGAAAAGGATGTAATTAAAGAAGAAATTTAGGAACAATAAAAATAAAAAATTAAAATCTGACAGTTGTAAAACTACATCACATGATGGAACTCAAATAAAGCACTGAAAGAAAGTTGGCATTCCTAAGAAGATCTTTCAAGATGAAAAGATCAGGACGAGGATTGGCTGTGTATTGAAAGTCTTAAACCATTTTCACAGAGCAATCCCGGTCATGAAAGGATTCCATGCTCATGTTGTATGCTCTGGGCACATCTGTTTATAAAAAAATTAGATGGAAGGACTTTTTATGAGTGAATTGTGAAGATACTCTCTGGTGATCAGGTGAAGACCGATAAAAATTTTGGACATACTTTTCTTTCAAATTGTCATTAAAATAATGATAAAACTTATGATTGTTGTTCTTGTCATGAAACTATAGCAGTCTGTATTAAATATATTTTCATCTAAAAAACAAATGTCTTAATTACCTGAGATTGTACAATCATTCTGGACCACTTGCAATAACTGCTGGGCCAACTTCACCTATGGGTGGCGTAGGTTGGTCCTGGTAGTAGTTTGTACTAAATATATTTCACTAACAGACGAACAGTGAGATGCCTTAATTACTTAATTGTAAAGGTAACACTGTTTCCATGTAAAAAGATCTACGCAAACATTTAAAGTAAAAGACAGAAAAATTAAGAAAAATGTTAGCCAGCCTGCAGCTGTCTTCCTCATAAGTCTTCCCACCGTATCTTCGACAAATAAAGAATTGATGAAAACCAAGGGAATTGGCAGGTTGGTAAGGGATCCGTACATTGTTCAACATGTTCCGGGTGAGAACTCGTCTGTTTGGTGTTGCATTATTATGGTAGAATACACCTTTTGGTATCCCCGACGTGTGAGAGGCATCACTACAGGATTCACCATTCTAACCACATACAAGCATTCATCCTCCCTTCGACAATTCCCAAATCAGTCCTGTAGACTCATCGAAAAGTTCCCAATTCCATGTTCCAGGAGTTACAGAAATATGGGTCTAGGCAATTATTATTTACTGTGACTTTCCACCAAGTCGTCTACGGACACGTTTTTGTTGATATGCAAGTTACAAACAGAAGCCCGGCTCACCACCACAGAACATCACACCACAGAATATCACTCAGTATCCAAGTCTTCTCTGAACCCACACGCTGCAAGTCTCTGTTGCCTCATGTACGCTTTCAGTTGTACACAACGAATGGCTTCTCGAGATCTCTTCCCAACTTTCAGTACTTTTCTACCCGCCGATTCATGGTGACACTTCACCTGCAACCTCAGCTGTCTTCTAACTACTCATCAGAGCCAGTCGAACAATCCTACCATCGTGTCGTAGTGTAGTCCTCCAGGAAGCCTCTCGGCAAACTGTTCTCTTGAGTCCATTTCACCATGCATTCTGCTGGAATTGCACAATAGTCAACTGTTCGTGCGGTCTCTCAGTATGGCTTTCTTGTGTCTCTTCAAGGCAATGATTCAACCTTTCTCAAAGAGCGAGAGATGGAAATAAACTTGGTGTGCGTGTCACCTGGGCATGCTATGTTGTAATCTCCAACTAAAAAGTTAGCCACATCCAATAGCCATAACGAACTCTCGCCATCCCTCATTTGCAGTAACCACACTCTTCCTGCAATGAAAATAATATCCCTTAAGGACAAAATTTTAACCAACATATCTCAGACGTATGGAAATGCTGGATTAAAGTTTGGTAGTGTTCGTCAAATGTGTTCATAGTGCAGCATTCCCCATTTTCGTGAGTGTACGAGAAACAATAAGGCATGAGCTCTTTCTAGTGATTGCGATACATGTCATCTATTGAAGATCGATTTTTATTAAGAAGTATATACGCTATCTGAATTCGGGAGTGAGTACTTATGGCTGCTTTTCAAATATGCGAGTATTACACCTCTTCATGTGAACGGAATAGCCAACGCCTAACAAACTTATAGGGATGCTCTGTCGACACAAACACGCGACGAAATGCTATTGGTATTCATTTTCTACAGAGGAAATAATGACGCACATAGAAAGCTTCTGTGATCACGGGGCAGCTTATTTCTCATGCGTGTTGTATAATCGAGGAGGGTCGTTAATTTTCAGGACATGGAAACGAACGGACAGCCATTTTCACAGGAGACAGCTTCATGCAGGAGATTTGTGCTTGAACTATGTTTGCGGAAACGAGGTGCGGATCGCACACGTAAACCACAGAGCGGATTTATGGCAAACGATTGTAATGCAGCATCGATTCTGTAGTTCAGAGGCGGGGTCTCATGACGTTGACAGTGAAATCCAGAGCAGAAAACAGACGACAGTTCCAGTAACGGGATCTGTAGTGTCGGAAAAATTTTGTTTGAGTTATCTCCACACACCTGTGGCTGAGTATAAACATCTATATCTCAAATTCAAGAGGTCATAGCACGTTCTTTTTCAGCAAATTCTTTATTCGAGACAAATGAGAAACACAATGTCGGAACAAATACAATAACAGCCTTTATTTAGGGACAAATGAACATAAGCATGGCAGGAAACTTACATGAGAAAATAAAGGTATGATACTTACTTTAGCCGGCCTATGTGGCCGAGCGGTTCTAGGCTCTTCAGTCTGGGACCGCCCGACCGCTACGGTCGCAGGTTCGAATCCTGCATCGGGCATGGATGTGTGTGATGTCCTTAGGTTAGTTAGGTTTAAGTACTTCTACGGTTCCGATACAGCAACTGGTGGTGTATGACGCATCCCAGCCCTTCCATGCGCGCAATATGGTTTTGCACGGTAGAAGATCCTGTTTTGCTCGAGGTGTCGCCCGTTTGTCGGGGCTAAGCCATTCTTTGCGCTGCTTCAAACTGACGGATAGGCATCATTTTTCGTCGTCGGTAGCAATTCAGTAGAAAATTGCTTGTGTTCGTGAGTCAACCATTAACGGACAAGCAAACGGGCAAAGATCGTTGCTCGTTTATTTTTGGTGTTCTCAGTAAAAGCATGTAGAAACAGGATGCTCAATTTTAGAACCTTTCCCTGGTGGTCTAAGGTAATGTGGGGACACTACATTATCTCTGAAAATTCTACATCTACATTTATACTCCACAAGCCACCCAACGGTGTGTGGCAGAGGGCACTTTACGTGCTACTGTCACTACCTCCCTTTCCTGTTCCAGTCGCGTATGGTTCGCGGGAAGAATGACTGCCGGAAAGCCTCCCTGCGCCCTCAGATCTCTCTAATTTTACATTCGTGATTTCCTGGGGAGGTATAAGTAGGGGAAGCAATGTATTCGATACCTCATCCAGAAACGCACCATCTCGAAACCTGGACAGCAAGCTACACCGCAATGCAGAGCGCCTCTCTTGCAGAGTCTGCCACTTGAGTTTGCTTAACATCTCCAAAACGCTATCACGCTTACCAAATAACCCTGTGACGAAACGAGCCGCTCTTCTTTGGATCTTCTCTATCTCCTCTGTCAACCCGACATGGTACGGATCCCACACTGATGAGCAATACTCAAGTATAGGTCGAACGAGTATTTTGTAAGCCACCTCCTTTGTTGATGGACTACATTTTCTAAGGACTCTCCCAATGAATCTCAACCGGGCACCTGCCTTACTAACAATTAATTTTATATGATCATTCCACTTAAAATCGTTCCCAGATATTTTACAGAAGTAACTGCTACCAGTGTTTGTTCCTCTATCATATAATCATACAATAAAGGATTCCGTCATCGGCGTGGATCTTCGTGAGTAAGCTGATTCAGTAGCTTCTCATCGAACTGATAGGGGCGCCGGTGCGATGCATGTCTTTGAGGTCGAATTTGTCATCTTTGAATCGCTTAAACCAACTATGAGTCATGCTAAGAGGCATCGCTTCTTTATCATTCACTTCACAAATCTCTACAGCAACTTCTATGGGTTTGCAACCTCCATTAAACGCAAAAAGCAGAAGCTTTCGGGAATTCTCTTTTTTGTCAACGAGATATGTCATTTCTATGACCTGAAAAGAACGGGAAGTACATTAGCAGAATAGTGAAACCAAACACACTGTTCTGTAGAACACATAGCCACATAATATAAAAATCTTTGCCAAAATATTTTATTTTCCATGAAAAACTTTCACTATAAGGAAAACTCTAGAACTTTTCCGCCAACCTTACACTTTTTGGACTTACATCCTTCTTTTGACCTACGGAAAGTTATCGCACGACAGCAACACGAACTTATGGTTCAAATGGCTCTGAGCATTATGGGACTTACCTTCTGAGGTCATCAGTCCCCTAGAACTTAAAACTACTTAAACCTAACTAACCTAAGGACATCACACACGTCCATGCCCGAGGCAGGATTCGAATCTGCGACCGCAGCGGTCGCGCGGTTCCAGACTGTAGCGCCTAGAACCGCTCGGCCCAACACGAACTTATTAACGTCACATTTCACTAAGTACGTATTTCTACATTTTTATCGCTACTTACTACACTTTACGTCATCCAAATGTACTGAAATTTTGTACTGACATGACAGTAGTTACAATGTAATATTACCCTTCATATCGCAAAACTGAAACCAGCGGCTCCAGAAACGAACTGCAATACTTCATGTGCGATTTAACTCATAGTAGCTGTCTAAGTGCTTTCAGAGCAGTAGGCTTTGAGTTTTACCAAGCCTCGAAAAGATTCACTTTGTTTTAAAAACTGGTTACTAATACGCCCTTTAAAATTTCTCCCTTCCTGATTTATTTCTTCTTTTTATATTTTAAAATTCTAAATCGTTTTAAGATTAGCAGAGCCAGTGAAATGTCTATTACACACATTTGGCAACTGATTCAACTAATAATCAGAATAAACAGTTAAAAGTACACAGCGAAAAGAGGATTCCTAGTATATAGAGATGAGGAATCAATGGCCTTAAACGATATTCGCGGCGATAGAAAGACATAAATAAGCAACAATAACTCACACGTTTATAAACTGCTTAAAATTCAAGGGCAGCGGATGAAATAAATGTCTGTTCAGTACCAGCAGCCACCATTAGTAAGCACAAAATTATTAAGGTATCGTTATTACTCTGTTGTCAAAAAGTAAAATAATATACAATTTTGCGACAGTGAAACGGCCGTCACCACAAAAATGTATTTATACAGTTAAATAATCTTGTAGCGAGGTGTAGTCTGTACAATACATATCAAAAGCCTAACAAATAGACGTTGATTAGCTGCCTTGAAAAGTTGTGTAAAAACGCCTTTGTTGTGTCGACTGTGGCGTGTACGCTTCTTTCTGTCGTAATCAAACAGAAAATTTCGATCAACAATGAAACATTATGTTGGTAAATATGACCACGTAATAGCACACGGCAATCTTGATTTAGTAGTATCGGAATAGCTGGAACATTAGGATAGAATCAAATGTGAATAATTTAAATTATTTGCTTGCATATAACATTTAAAAATAATTATTATGGGAAAAGGATACTTACAAACATAAAACGCATGAATTTATCTGAAAGCCTATATTAATCCATTTTCTAACTTTAACTGGGAAGAAGCAAAATACATTTTGGTAGCAAAAGTCATGCGACACCTCGTTCGGACAGCGTTCTGCCCAGCCCAGTGCAGCAACTCGACGTGGGAAGGCCTCAACAAGTGGTTGGAAGTCCCCTGTACAAATATTGAGCCATGCTGCCGTAACTGCGAAAGTGTTGCCGGTGCAGGACTTTGTGTACCAACTGATCTCTCTATTATGTCCCATAAACGTTCGATGAGAGGGCAAATCATTCACTCAAATTGTCCAGAACGTCCTCCAAAACAATCACGACCCTCTTGACATGGCGCATTGTCATCCATAAAAATTCCATCGTTATTTGAGAACATGAAGTCCATGAATGGCTGCAAATGGTCTCCAAGTTACCGAACATAACTATTTCCAATCAATGATCGGTTCAGTTGGATCAGAGGATCCATTCCACTAGATGTAAACAAAGCCCAAAATATTATGGAGCCACCAGAAGCTTGCACTGATCCTTTTTGACAACTTGGGTCCATGGTGTCAGGGGGATCGGCCTCACACTGGAACATTATCATCAGTTCTTACCAACTGAAATCAGGACTCATTTGACCAGGCTACGGTTTCCAGTCGTCTATGCTGCAAGCCCAGAAGAGGCACTAAAGGCGATGTCGTGTTGTTAGCAAACGCACTCACGCACGCCTGCTGCCGTAGCCCATTAACGCCAAATTTCGTCGCACTACTGCCCAAATGTTTAAGGCACCACGAGTCTGTGGAAGTATTCTCGGATAGAATTCGTAAGATAAACGCAATGACATATGTACAGATCCAGAATCACTCGGTAGGGCAATACTCGTGTTTTCAGTAGGTTAACAAGTTTAGCGAACGCATGGACGTGTTGCCACGCATAGGAGAAGCTTACTCAGCAATTGTCGCGCTATACTTTCTATAGAAACATCACGCTAAAACTGATCTTTTGAAACGCACGGTGGAACTCAGTGGGACTTTCTTTCAACTGGGGAAAATAGTTGCAACTGAGACAATAGTGCAAGGTTCGCCTATCATGGAGGTGAAACCAACTAAGCTGCGTACGTTTTCAGTGAAGACCGATCAGCAGTCTAAAATACCAGCATGTACGGGAAAGCTAGTGTGGGTCTCAGTGGATACTGATTTTCTGAGTAAAACATTATATATTGTTGAACCGCTCTGATCAGAGGTGGTACGCAATCATAAATCGTCATTCCATGCATGTAAATGTTCTTGTGGGTCATCAGTGACCTGTGGAAAATATGGTATCTGAGACTAGGTATGATATTGCGGTCAGTTACGTGTAATAATTCACGCAATTAACAAGCAGTGGTAAAGTTTGAGTTTGTATTTTAAATCCACTACGATGTTGTCCATTTGCCCACACGTTATGAACATGGTCTTGGCACAGTTGTTCCGCGCGGCTCCCTCCGTCGGCGGTTCGAGTCCTCCCTCGGGTGTGTGTGTTGTCTTTAGCCTAAGTCATTTTAAGTTAGATTAAGTATTGTGTTACTTTATGGACCGCTGACCTCAGCAGCTTGGTCAGATAAGATCTTACCATTTCCAAAAAAATATTTGCCACCCTTATGTTGTATTAATAACCGTATCAATGTTTGTTTATGGCTGGCTCTGAGCATTATGCGACTTAACTTCTGAGGTCATCAGTCGCCTAGAACGTAGAACTAATTAAACCTAACTAAACTAAGGACATCACACACATCCATGCCCGAGGCAGGATTCGAACCTGCGACCGTAGCGGTCACGCGGTTCCAGACTGAAGCGCCTTTAACCGCACGGCCACACCGGCCGGCTTTTGTTTATGGCATAATTTCTTCATTCCGTTAGAATTATTGATTTCCAATTAATGTAATTTACTGATCTTATAAATATGTATACTAGCAATAAATATGTAATTTTCCCAGACCTGGAATTTTATTCAAATACTTAGAAAGTCTTTCCCATTCCATGTTAGGTATTGTAAATTCAGCTGTACAAACACAAGCACCCAGTGAAGTGGGCCTATTTCGACGTCACTTAAACCATTAATTATCACTAAAACAATCAGCGTTTCCATTATGTACAATCTAAAAATGTAGTTGGGTTCATGGCAGCTGTCTGTCTCACGCAGGTTAACGTGGAGAAGACTTATTTATCCAACTGTGGCTCGTAGCTTACATGGTACCTAACTTAGTACCATCTCTTTTCACACTATTCAATCATACAGGGCCAACCAGAACTCCACCGACAAACTTTCAGAGGTGGTAGTATCGACAGAATCAAGAAAAATTTGTGTAGTAAACATGGAGTCTGAATGGCTTATCTCAAGACCAGTGTGCCATGGGTTCAGTAGAAGACATGTTTCACAGCAGTGAAAATGAGCAAGAGCTCATACCTCTTATGGTATGCATTTTAGAGCCCATGTTTACTGGATATCTTTCTTTGTGTTGGCTCATACTACTACCTCTGAAAATTTGTCGGGGAAGTTATGTCGTTCATTCCATATATGACCTAGTGGATACCGTCGGAGGTCCCACGAAGCAATTCCCTGATTATGCTCTTACATATAGAAAAGACCCAGTGTTAGATGATTGTAGTTAACGCAAGAAGACCTGCGTCGAATCGAATCTTGGTTCACGGATTGCCTGTTTACCCTTATCTTACGAGGAGACCATGCGAAGTGTAAATAACGGATTTTGGTGGGTCTCGGATTCGTTGTAAAGGGACATGCTCTGAGGATAATGTTATCCGCTTTTTTAGTGACGGGCCTTTATTTTCGAGAAAATTGATTTTGAAGTTCACTGCGTGCTGTAATACGTGTAACGGTAACCATGTCCCAACCAAGTGAGTGTGGCGCAGCGATTAAGGTCTGCAGCTACCATGCTGGAGGTACCGTGTTCGGGTCCTTTACGTGTTTTTGCTTTTTTAAAATCAGAATAGTCCGACATTTTTCCATTTTATTTTACAGAATATCAACAAACAGTGTTCATTATGTAAAATTATTCAGAAGTATTCAATTTTGCAGTAGTAATTTAATTTTTACGTCATTATTACAAAATGCTTGCATCGCTTGCTATGCCACAACAGAAATCCGGATGATATTTGTCGTAAAAACCAACTGAAACACAATGTATTACAGCACCAAGCACATTTCATAAAAGCTACTGTCTTTCAGGGGCACGCAGGTTTTAAGAGAGATACCGGAGAACATTGTTCATTTACTTTCAAAACGGTTTCTCTTTAATTACCTAACTTTGATGCGAATCATGCGTATTTGATCATATTCGAAAAAGCAGGTGCCATGAATTGATGCAAAATTAGTGAGTGTCGTCTTAGGGAATCGTCCCTGGGCGCGATTGCTGTGTTAGTCTTCAACGAATCTGGAGCCTTCTGAATTTTCTTCGGAAAGATTTTAAACTGTCGATAAAAATTTACATCACAAGGCTGGCAAAGTGGAATACACTTTGGGGGGATAAATTCTTCGGTGCAGTTGCACGCTTTCCTCTCATCCACGAAGATGCATCGTATACGGTCAGACGAGTCTGCCCTCTCCAATTATCAATGATATACACAAACTTTTTCCTGTCCGACCAGTTTCGTGACCTTCCATGGTCGGTCCATATAAACCTGCTTCAATGGGACATAATTTCCCTCCGAAAGCTCATAGAAACGGGAAAGTTGTTGTAATAATCTCAGTAGATCTCAGAGAATAAGAATTACTGCTCGTTTTTCGCTACATGATTGCTGTTTCCGCACATGGGGTCTTTGGTCTGGCATAAAGCCGCGCTTGCTCGGCTCGTGTTCGGTCGTAGCCAAGTCGGTCGCGGTTTGTGAAGTTTGTGAATGGGTGTGTTGGGGCCGGGTGACAATAACCAGCAAATTACTTGTTCGTTCGTAATCCTCTTACTGATTCGTTCGCGGTCTTCTTCTTGGAGAAACATGCAGTACGCAATTAGAGAGCCAGTTTTTATTATGAAAGTATATTGGAAGACAGACTGATTGGTTACAACACAACGGATATTCAGGAGACAAAAGCAGCAATTTTATCAACTGTAAGAAATCTGGAGACAAGTGGTGTACTAAATAGACATAGTGGTAAACATTGGTCATCAGTGAGTGCAGAGTTTACTGACAATATTTGGAGGCTTTTGACTACTCTCGTAGCGTAGACTGAGCCAGGTGATAGGTGTTTCATATGACATATGTCAGAGAGCTGCGAAGAAATTGGCATTCCGACCAGAGTGCAAGAACTGCAAGAAACAGATCCTGATACACTCGATGGTTCCAGGGGTTTCATATCCTATGTCCAGATATTCTCCCCATAACTTGGTTTACAGGTAAGACAAGATTCCATTTGTCAGGTTACATCAACACACAAAACAGCAGATACAGGGCTCGTGGAAATTCCATATGGTCCACGAAACACCACTGTGAGATGAAAAAGATGGAGCATAGTGGGCGGAGTCAGCTACCAGTATTTTTGTCCCCTTTTCTTTGATACGACCATGGACACTACAATTTATATGGCATCTGCAGTACATATGTGGTGCCATTCGATGACGTCGAAGTTACATAAGGTTATTTCCAACAATATGGAGCATCGTGTAATACGTCTAACACTTCCATGCAACTTGTAATCAGTTTCTTTGGTGACAGAACAATCTCAAAAAATATATGCCTCCCCTCCCCCCTCCCCCCCCCCCATACCCGATCACATGACTTAACCAGCTCGGATTTTTTCTTGTGAGGGGTATCTTATAAGGAGAATGAACAAAAAAACACTGTCAAGGATATACTTAACAGAGCGTCACGGAATGTGGGCACTTTCAACATTTTCTATGAGGACTTGGTATATATACAAGTAATATCCCAATTTATTATCACCTCCCAAAAATGCAAATGTGTCCCATTATTGGTTCGAATGTTATGACTCACTCAAAATGCGTAATGGAAGTTCGAGTTCCAACGAATTATGCAACAGTATGCCTTGGGGCGTTATCTGCATCCTGCACGCCTCTTTACATTACTTGCACTGAGAAAGCCTGCATTTGAATTCCGTAGCAACTACTTGTCAGTTGTCACTCTGTGTGGTTAATTCAGTAATGGATCCTTACGGATTAGAACAATAAAGAGTGAGGAAGGTTTTGCAAGACGTATTGGGAAAAGGAGAGTAAGAGGAGAAGAGGAAGCAGACAGTTACGAAGGTCCCTCTCATCACAGCCACATGAAACAGAGGATGAAGACAACCTATAATCGCAAGTAGCCTAAGTACAGTAGACAATAAAGCGCGTGTGTTTTCTTTGTTGGGAAAGGTAAGAATAACAGATCGCTGAAAACTCTCCTAGTCGCAACGTTAGAACTGAAAGTGTAGATCTTGTAACTTGTCTTCCAGGTGTGAAATCTGTCACAAAGGCTGCAAACATTTCTGTAGGCTGTTTCTCAGTATTTAAAAATGATGTAAATGTTAGAATGATTACATCGTGCACAGACCTTTACATGCAGCACACTGCATCAAATTTCATAAGAGACTGTGATGCTGAATTAACCGCTGATGAGGAAATCAAATCTTTTCTGGCTCTGCTGATATCGGGCGGGTGTTACGCAGAAGGGCACCAAAATCTGTAAAACTTTAAGTATAGAAATGGGTTTGGAATCGAATGTTTCATCCATCAATGCGTTTGAGACAATTTCGTTTGTTGTTGTGCCGTTTGAGATTCGATGGTATTCGAAACAAACCACAGCGAAAAGGACTTTAGCGCCTAGTTGCATTCAGTGAAGTGCTTGAACTACAGGCTGTTTGTCGAACGGTGACAATAATTATTCTGTATCTGACCATACCACGGTAATTAACAACTGATTACATTTGGAGGCAAATGTTATTCTCTCCAATATAAACCAAACAAGATAGCCAAATACGGATTGAAGATTTTCATCTTGTGCAATGCAAGAACATGGTGCGTTGTGGGGATGGAAGTCGGTATTGAAAAACAACCAGAAGGTCCCTGAGCATTGTCAAACACCTAAGGAAATATTAAATAGACTTGTACGGCCTATCGTATTGACAGGACGAAATGTGACACTTAAAAACTGATTTTGTTCCATCACTCTTCCTGAGGAAGAAACTGACAATAGTAGGAACTTTTAGAAAGGTATTTCTTTTTTTTTTTTTTTTTTTGCGAGAGATCGTTAATTAAGAACGAACGTTTTTAGACTGAGAAAGGGTAGTTTCACAATTTCGTATGTACCACCTTTGCTTCATGACGATGTCATTAACACTAATATTGCGGAAGGGAAGAAACTAAAAATTGTAACAATGTACAATGAGACCAAAACGAGTAGACACAATACAGTAAATGTGCGCTACTTATTGAACCTCAAGGAGAACTAGACGCTAGACACTTGTGCTGGTTTTCCGAATGATTGACATAGCTGCCATTAACACCATCATATATCCAAGTAACAACAATGAGGGGATTTCCTGAAGAAAGTTTTTACGTGAAGTAGGAAAAGCATTAGTAAACTACATCGCTCGCAAGGTAGCATGCATTCACTCCTAAATATATCAGGGAAAAAGGTGCTAAAATGGTGGGAATCGAAGACGGCGACAGTGTACCATCTTCTGAACAAAGGATATATAAGCGCAGGCACTGCGCAATTTGTCAGCGGAGTGAAGACATAAAAGTTAAACATCTAGTACAGAACGACGACGGTGTTTATTTATTAGAATGAAGAATATCAGAAATAAATAGTTTCAATAAATGTTCTAAGAAATATTGTATGTGCTTCAAAGAAAAGCAATTTGATACTTTAGTAATATAAAAATTACACTCTTATAATGTGAGACAGCATTCTGAAGAGCTGTTTATTAATTAAAGTTATTTTTATTTATGATATGTTGCACAACAATGATATTATAGCTACCTCCGTTTGGGGTGTTAGGAACACCCAGCGCGAATAGTAACGTTACGTACACACATACGACCGCATAAGAAAATAGACACTTCGGTTGGTTTAGTGAAATTAAGTGGATATTTTGTCTGCCTGACGTTCCAGTGTGTTGGGGCGACGCTTTTCATCGTGCGCAGCGCTCGTTAGCGCTGTGGCCGCCAGACTTGCGTTTGGCGTTAGCATGTCGCCTCGGTGACCCCGGTTTTGCCTATAATGCAGGACGCGGGAAGTCGGGCACGCTGCTCGGTCAGCGTGTGTATAATGCAAGCATGTGTGTTGGCAGACGTCTCCTGTGATGGGCCCCTTTTTCTCTCTTTTACACCTGGAGCGTGACCGGTGCGGTGTCAGCGGTTTCCGGCTCCGCAGGTGCTGGGAGGGGAGGGGGGGGGGTGCCGTGTCACTGGTCAATGGCGTGTCGCCTGGTAGAGCCGATTCAGCAGAGAGGTTGAATAACGAACGAATGTCGCTCCTCTACACTACGAATTTCTCCACTTCCACAAAGAACGCGCTTGTCGACCGAATGGAACCAGAAGTGTAGGATTACAGTAAAAAACGAATTGGAAAATATGTCTGTGAGAACAGACCACACTCTCCGGCCACAATGTGAGCATCTGTCAAAACCCTGCCAGACGCCGCGCGGGGTAGCGGCCCGGTCAGGGGATCTTGTCACGGTTAGCGCGGCTCCCTCCGTTGGAGGTTCGAGTCCTCCCTCGGACATAGGTGAGTGTGTTGTCCTTAGCGTAAATGAGTTTAAGTTAGAATAAGTACTGCATAAGCTTAGGGACCGATGACCTTACCAGTTTGATCCCACAAGCCCTTACACAGATTTCCAATTTTTTCCTACTAGACGTGCAGGTAGCGAGTCAGCGAGGTTGTGGATGGTACCGGCAGGGATGTGGAGGCATGCTGATTCCTGTTCCTTGGGGAGCTGCGTTGGGTTCCTCTTCGGAGGCTCGACCGACCTGGTCTCACAGATTCTCGATTGGGTTTAAATTCGGAGAGTTTTGTGGCCAGTGGACCACGGAAAACTCATGTGGGTGCACTTCGAGAACCACGGACGTACACTGCGAGCTGTGTGGCATGGTGCGTTGTCCTGCTCGTAGTCGCCATAGTATCAGGCAAAAACTGCATGGAGGTATGGACACGGTCCGCAACGAGAGATGCATGCCTATATTGATTTATTGTGCCTTCCGGAATAACAATACCATCCGCGGAATTCCCCATGTAAGCTTTATTAAAAAAAAAAAAAAAAAAAAAAAAAAAAAAAAAAAGAGAGAGAGAGAAAAACACCTATATGTGATAAAACTGAACATATTTATTTCAAAAATTTCATCCACAATTAACTTGTACTTTAGATAGCGTGTACAATTACTGACCAAAAGTGAGTGTTGTTTGGCCCTGTGTTGCACATGTGTACTTTGTTGTTGAACAAAATTTTAAACTTAATAGAAATTGAAACGGTGAAAATGAATCTAATTAACTTAAATTTTACATCTAGCAGAAAAAGGAGCCACTATGAATATATTAGAAGAAATTGAAATACACATACACAAAAACAGGACTCCAGACTATACCCTTAATGAACAAACCAAGTTAGCTAACACTCTGTTTCTGAAAAATTTCCAAAAATTATTTTCCACCCTCCAAAGCAAATAATATTCCTACGACTATCTGCAGATCAAGTAGCAAATTTATATTTTACTACAATTCTCATGATGCTAAATGTAAATAAATAATGCACTGTCTTACCTATACAGTACGAATAAAATGGATCACCTTTGTAATTAATGTAATAGTATTTGCTCTAAAGCTCACAAAATGAATGTCGCTCTGTACTAATCTAAAAGGCGTTTCAGTTGCATAAGTGTATTTATGATCTTTTTCCAAACATGGGACATCTTCATGATGTTACAATATATCATAGCGTCTTTGTCACTCATATGTTTGTAAGCACTTTGTATTGTATCATAACATGTGATGTGTGCTAGGAATCTTTTCGGTGACAAATCTAAAGTGTCCATCGAGAAAAATTTACGTGTGCGACGATAAGAATGCAGTGGAAATGTATTCACATCTGTTGGACGAATGTAATGAAAACAAACACTCCAAACCGATATTTCACGTAAGTGACATCCAATGAAAATCTGTAACGCAACCACCTGTGTGGCGTGCTTATAATTATGTATTATTTATATTTTAGGACATTTAATCTGTAAAAAACGTTGAAATGAAAGCATGGAAACAGTCTCAAGATGAATCATAACGATTCGAAACCGGTAACGGTGCCCTTTGAATAACGGAACTGAAAATAAATTTATGGTTGGTTGCTGCCTCAAGACCATCAACATTTGTCCTCAGTTAACAGCCACGGTCTCCAACCATGTCATCATATGACAAAATTGCATTAATCTAAGTAACTGCCAAAAGAAAGTAATTGTTTGCCCAGTGAAAACTATATAGCTGCAGTTCAATACCGAAGTTCACATGTGTGTGTGTGAATTTCTAAGGGACCAAACTGCTGAGGTAATCGGTCCCTAGACTTACACACTTCTTAAACTAACAACACACACACCCATGCCCGAGGGAGGACTCGAACCTCCGGCGGGAGCGGACGAGCAATCCGTGACATGGCGCCTCTAACAGCGCGGCCACTCCGCGCGGCTTACCGAAGTTAATTATGAAAGTTACGTGATATGAATAATCACAAAATTAAATTACTGCTGTGCTCAGAAAAAATAACTGTTTGTAATTACCGTGCTGTTCACTGAAAATTAATCTGCTTGTTAGCACAACACCTTACATACTTGACTACACACTGTTTCCTACAGAATGCAAGGTGAGACTTGTCCTGAAATAAAAGTGACTTACCACTTGCATAGCACGCTGTTTTGGTGTCTGGACTACAGACGTTCTAGAAAGCAAATACAGATGAGCAATTACAGCAGCTATAGATAATCTGCGCAAGGTGCAACGTCCACACGGCTGAATATTTAAAACTTTATTATGGTTCATGGAAGTGGGTTTTACTTTAAATAAAATCATTTTTGGGAAATGAAACTCTGATTATTGACAAAAAACAGCGCAGAGTAAGAAGACTATAACAGTTACAAAATTCTCTTATTACAAAGGAACTCTAAACATTTCAAGCCATGGAGTTATTGATTGATTGATTGATTGGTTTAACAGGAGAGCTAAAACAGTTTAGGACTGACCCGCCACTGCCCGCACCGAAACTAGCTTTATTGTGCGGTATGGCTCCCTGTATATCTAGTAAAGCCAACCAGTGCCCTTAAATAGTGCAAATCTGATTTTTGTTAGACACAATCTCTTCAGGTCTAGTTGTCCCGAAGATTCTGTATCATTTACTCCAATGCCATGCATTCAAACATTAGGTGTGATGCAGTTTCTTCACCCTCATCACAGATCCTACATTTAGAGTGCTCTTCCATTATACCCATTCTGTGTAGGTGTTGTTTGAAGTTCCCATGACTGGTCACCAGTCCAGTCAAGAGTTTGATCTCTTTCCTGTTCAATACCAGGATTACAGAGCTTCTTTTAAAGCATGGCTTGGGCATCATTACCTGACCATGTTTTTGTTTATGGACCTTGGTCCAATATCCTACGTGTTGTTTTCTAAGCCAGTTCCGTAGTTCTAATTTGATCATAGCCTTGGTGATTATCAAGACAGGTTCCGGTCCAATAAATGGAGTTGTTGCCCCCATCCTAGCCAATCTATCGACTTGCTCGTGGTCACAGATCCGTGAGTGGCCAGGGACCCACACTAGGTACACCCTATTGCTTCCCTCTAGCTCCACTAGAGCTCTGTGGTAATCTGCTATAATCTTAGATCTTGTTGCAGGAGCTGCCAATGATTTCAGGGCTGCCTGGCTGTCTGAATGGATGTACATGCTACGGTCATTGTAGCACCTACTCATATTCTCCTCCACACATGCCCTGATTGCAGTAATTTCGGCTTGTAATACAGAGGCCAGTTTCCCTAGAGAGATGCTGCTCTCCAGTCTTGGCTGAACGCCGTCCAACCCTGTCCCAACGCCTTGATCTGTTTTCGACCCATCGGTGAACCAAACGATGTCCCCCGTACAGTGTCGAACAGTTTAATGGAGTTATTTGTAACATAATGAAAAAAGAGATAAAATTAGTATTAATCATGAAAGTTATTAGTTATCTGAGGGACAAAGATTTCCTTCAGTTAATGGTTCTGACAAACGAACATTTCGATCTTGCACGTGTCTTCTTTACCCATAAAATGCCTCCAAAATCCTCGCCACCAGCATAAAGAATATGAAAGTAATATAGATGAGTTCTTATCTCCATAATAAAGTATTCCACACAAGATCTCCCATATTCAGAAATAACTGATCTCATTCTCTCCTCGTTACTATGCCTCAAATAGCCCGCCCGGTTGGCCGTGCGGTCTAACGCACTGCTTTCCGGGCGGGAAGGAGCGCCTGGTCCCCGGCACGAATCCGCCCGGCAGATTTGTGTCGAGGTCTGGTGAACCGGCCAGTCTGTAGACGGCTTTTAGGCGGTTTTCCATCTGCCTCGGCGAATGCAGGCTGGTTCCCCTTATTCCGCCTCAGTTACACTATGTCGGCGATTGCTGCGCAAACAAGTTCTCCACGAACGCGAACACCACCATTACTCTAACATGCAAACATAGGGGTTACACTTGTCTGGTGTGAGACGTTCCCTGGGGGGGAGGGGGGGTCCACCGGAGGCTCAACCGCACAATAACCCTGGGTTCGGTGTCGGGCGGCGGAGGGGTGAAGTGGACTGCTGTAGCCTGTTGTGGGGTTGTGGACTATTGCGACTGCGGCGGGGACGGAGCCTCTCCGTTGTTTCTAGGTCCCCGGTTAACATACAATACAATACATACAAACGTCTCAAATAAGAATGCCCCAGCGCTGCATAACTGACTGACAAGCAATCAACCACAGATAAAAGTAAACACAGAGTCAAGGATCTTATTCACTACTCATGCAGTGCACTCATTCATCTTTGTCCCGATATAGTAAAGTGAATTATAGCAGAAAACATACGAGAACTTGAAACCCCTACCAAAACGTTCCCTCCTTCCAGAGTTCCCACGCTGAGCACACCCATGGCGGGCTGTTCTTTGGAGTATAAAACGCGCTTCATATGAAAAGGTCACATCTCGTCACTCATTTTACGTGCAGCTGCGACACTGGCGTGCGAAGTAAAGCCTTCGTCGCCGATGAATAGCATTCAGCATGAGTGCATGAATCAGGCGCCTGCTGCGAAGCCCCATATGCAGTAACATTCGGTGAACATTCGTTGACGATACGCTTTTGGCAGCCCCTTGGTTCACCTGAGCCGTCAGATGCTCAACAGTTGAGAACGTCTGTTCGCCCTCATACTCCGCAGGCGTCGTTCACCCCTGTCATCTATGGCCCGTGGATTATCACAGTTGTCTCGGCATCGGTTTCGGATAACATATTTTTGCCATCCACCCTTGCTTTAACCGCGGCGGCACGCGAGCAGTTTAGAGTCTTAGCCATTTCGGAAATGCTTCCACGTTACGGCAGTAACTGTACTATTTTGCGCGTCCCCAACTCGCTTTATATATCCTCCACCTGCCGTTCGTGAGTGGTTACTGCGCATTGACGTCGAACATAGGCAGTGGTCACCTTAATGTCACTGGACCTTGTATATACCTACTATCTCTACTTTTCAGAAACAGATGTATGTTCCTTAAATATTTTATTAGGCTGCGCAAACTGCACCTACCTTACATTATGTCTTACTTGGTACGTAGAATGGCTAAGTATACCGAGAGGTGCGAGGTAACACAGTTAAGGTAGCATTCATTACTGAGCGTGTCTGCAGCTTTGCAGGAAATGCTACAAAATTAACACATAAATTAGTGCACAGGGTATTCTACAATTCTTATTACAGGAATCTAGTGATTGTGAAGGAAGCACTTCCGGATATGGGTTCCTTATCAGAACCTTATCTATTAAGACCCCTCTTCAGCCTCAAGGAACTGCGAAACATTCTGTACATAGGACCTGATCGTTCTCAAGGACAGTATGACAAGTAACAAGATGTAAGTCACACAAGACAACGAAATGGTGGAAAATCCTTAAAAATGGCGGTGGAGTAATGATGATCTATTCTTCTTTGACATGGTAGGCTCTTATGTCTCAGAATTGCACTTTGCATGGATCATCTCCTATGCCTTCGTTTTCTTTTAAAACATAAAAGTATTAGATGCAATATTATTACTTCATTACATAGCTTTAAGTGTCATCTCTTTGTCCCTGTTATGATTTTCCAGGTTCTCACAAGACCTCCCAAGACGGGAGTTGTGAATCTAAAAGTGTGGCGTATATGTCTTAAAGTTATTTCTGATATAATTCGCTCATAGTGGACACACATAGGTGTTTAGTCCTAAAACCCTCCGCAGAATATCCCAAATTAACAAATTAGATTTGTTACGTTTGGAACACCCATCTTGGGTTACCACTTCGGGCTACTGACCTAAGTAGGCATTCTCAGACATTTCCTCGTGAGATTAAGGCCGATTTTGGATGCTGGTAGACTCCCTTTGGCCAGGAATGACATTTCCGCCTGTGCTAATGTGCTCTTTATGCCCTCCCTAGCTTCGTTCATCATATGTATTATGCTTACAAGGGAACAGAATTCCTTAACATTGTTCGCTTCGTGGCCCCTGATTTTGATGGCCATGTAATTGAATATCTCGTTTATAGCATTCCTCTTTCTTCAATTTACTCTAAATCCATATTCTGTATTCATTACAGAGTTCATCCCAGTCAACACGTCCTGATACTCTTCCTCAGTTTCACTGAAAATAGGAACATCGCTAGTGAATGTTATCATCGACATACCTTCGCTCTGAGTTTTAATCCCATACTTGAAACTTTCTTTTGTTTCTGTAAGTGCATTTTCTATGTATAGATTAAAAGCAGAGGTGAAAGACTACAGACATGTCTTACATTCCTCTTAATCCGAGCAGTTATTCCTTTGTCTTCGATTCTTTTTTTTCCCTCTTGGATCTTGTACATATTTCATCTTATTCGCCTATCCCTATTGCCTACTCGTATTTTTCTCAGAATTTCGAACATCTTGCACCATTTCACCCTGCCGAAATCTTTTTCCAGGTCGACAAATCCTATAAACGTGTCTTGGTTCCATTAACAACCGCAACGTCAGAACTGCCTCTATGGTGCCATACTATTCCAAAAGGCAAACTGATCATCATCTAACACATGTCCGTTCAGAACGCGGCTTGGCGAGCAAGAACATTCACGCTCATTCACCTACTGAGCAGTGTGAGCGCTCACGGTAAAATCGGAAGTTCAGGCTCATACCTGGCCATACGTGAGAGGTTTTCTGCGTTGGGCTACGGATATTTTAGGCGGATTCTTGAATATCTGCAGTCCCCGCCCGTGCATTAGTGGAGACACAACGTTTAGACCGATACCTACAGTTCTCGGAACAGGCGATCTGGCTTCTCAGTATGTAAACACACGGGCGGATTTGTGCGAAGGGCCCCGTTCAGCGTAGTCCGTGAGTTTTCGGCGAACTGGTGGGTGGCGCGCTGCTACGGCAGGACGGCTCGCTCACGTCAGCTACCCCTCAATCCTTCTCATACGATTTTAAAGGAACTTCTCGGTAAAAAGAGTGGTTGTGACGTCAGTTATGTTTGTCAGCTTCATGATGCAGAATATGCAGCACCTGTGTGACAGAACTTAAGCCATGCCAAACAGGTAAATATTGCCCTAAATGAAACAGGGCGCATTGTCACAAGCTGCCTAGGGCAACACCGGGTGGTAAAACCTACTATCTCTTGGGCGTAGCACCTCTAGGTATTGGAAGGAGAACTACAGCAGAAACGGAGACACACATGCAGGAGACATCGGCTTTCTGGACTTAAACGTCACTCACAAAGACTGAAACCGGGATAAAGTTTCCTGCAGCAACATAAGTTCCAACACCACCTGCAACGCGTAGAATAAAACTCTAGTGTAGTTCATCAGCGAGTAATATTGGGATGACACCGGAGAAGAACTTTCTGCAGGTCACCACCTCCAGTATGAGATATGGAAGGTCCTCAGTAGGCTGAAAACTGGAACATCTCGGTATAAGATAAACATGAAGAAATGGGGATACATCTCAGAGCACGAGCTATGTGAGTGTGATGAATGTTAAGACCACCAGCACCTTCTCAGCTGCAGGGAACTGGTAGAACCTGTCACGATGGACGTTCTGATGGTGTCCAATGATAAGGCAGTTCCTAAGGGGAATTCTGGGCACCAAGTGGAGAGTATGAATCATGTACAAATAACTAAATAAATGAAGTGCTTGTGATGTTGCTAATGGTCATAGAGATTGTGATATTTGGCATATGAATTTATTTTGGTTCATATTAGACTACATATTACTATTTACGAAATTTAGCTAACGTATTTAATTTTTCTTTAGACTTGGAAGGAGGTCTGTATCTATTACCGATCTCGAGAAAATTGCTGTAATGTATCACTTTCATTTGCGATCGATTTCACCTGCAATAAAGCTAGAATTCAATACTTACAAATCTCCCCTATCTCAGAAACGGTTTTAGATATCGAAATGAAATTTTGGTTAGTGGTAGCATAGAAGGAGAAGAGTATTTTGTCGTAAAGTAACTTTCTTATCATTCGCGATATACGAGTGAGTGCAGACTTTTGCAATGGAATGATATGCTTTCTTAAGAGTCGTCGATAGCTCGTGAAATGAGAATTAGTGTGGCTTCGCAACAAGATAAGGAAAGAAATTAACGCTTATCTTCATGCCGAGAATGTGATTTTTCATAAGCTTTTAACCTGATTTGTCCTCCGTTCCTCTTTTAATAAGCCAATATTTCAGGATTCTGTCGCATTTTCCACTTCATTAGGATATTAGCGAGATAAAAGTGGGTAAAATATGATTTTTTCTGACAAAAGAAGGAAATTTTGACATGGCAACAACATTATACTCGACATTCGCCACTGATGAACGAATGGTTTTCAGGTTACTGCAAGTTTTAGTTTCTACAAGTATAGTTAAGGGGGTGGACAGATGACTACACCGAAAACTTACAAAACTGTACCATGAAACACTTTGTTTGTGAAAAATGGTATATGAAAATTATACAAACAGGAATATGAAATATATGCCGTACAAACAGATGGCTGAAACGTCTCTACACAATATTCTTACTGTGGACCAAAGTGTTAAAAAAAATAACACTGTTACCAAAAATGGAATACCTCAAAAACGTGCAAGCAGACGTTTCCTGATGTGAGTGAAAATCAAACAGAATATATCGTAAGTAACACCAACAACTTTCGTAATGAACTGTTTTTAGATGCAGAAAGCAAGCTAGATTGTAAATATTTTTCATTACAGACCACTGGTGATGCTTTATTCCAATAAATCTAAACGCATTTGGTGACAAAAATACGCATTTTCTTGTAGTTACGAAGACGAGTTTAATACCTTCAATAGTTTCTGCAATAATCTCGTGTAGATCTCTCGAAAGAAGGATAAAACGGCCGGGGGGGGGGGGGGGGGTGAGCTGTATAAAGAAACACTATATTGAGTGCCAATAAAATGTTGTTTGAACTTCGTTCATTATTGTAGACTACTAACCATAACAATGTTGCCCCATCATTTAACAGGTATTACGAATTAACATGGTTCAAAAAGTCTCAAACAGCTAGCGACTGCCAAAATTTTTTTACTAGCGTCGTCCATACTTTCTCCCGAAGATATAAACTATTTTCAAAGTGCGAAAATATTCTACAACAATTAAAAAGCCTGTCAAACGTCTTACTGTACAGCGTAATTACGGTGAGACACAGTCGCAATTCATGAAATCCTACATTCATGGCAGTTCTGGATCTGCAGATAAATTGAGAAAAGCAGGAGATTTGCCTCCACACACGAACGGACACGGCCTGCAGGCAGATCAGACAGCTAGATTCGACGGACGGGGGGCTGCACGTTAGTGGAAAATGACAGACCTAAGACGGGCGGACCAGAGCCGTCAGAGATATAGCGGAACTGGCCCGTGGTTCCGGCCCATCGCGGAAATTCTCTAGTGCGTGGCCAGTTTTGTCCACACTGATGGCTGAAGGGGGGGGGGGGGGGGGGGGGGGGGAGGGGAACAAGTCACCCGCCCGATTCGCCTTAGTGCGCGTGCGCATTGTAGCCAAGGTCTTTTACAGCAGCTAGCGCAACCTCCTAGCTCGTCACACTCACAATACTGGAGCTGTCGCCTGCTCCTTGGTACTTACTACCCGCTCTACGATCTAATAGAACGTGTTACGCACGTGGCTATAGGTCGCGTACAACCCAATTTTGTTAATATTGTTCATTTTTTTCTATTGTAGTACATCACAATGGCCCACAAATCTGAGTTCACCATCCCAGAAGCCGTCTAGTGGTAGTTGTAAAAGCAAATGACGATGGTTTCTAATGATGAGAATGAAGACGATTTTGATGAATCCTGCTCAGAGATGCCGGTTGGCGTATTATCTGATGACGAGGCCATCCATGATGAAATCGGACGCAAGGAGCGATTTTTTCAAGAAGAAGACAAACAATGAAGAAGCTAGATGTTTTACGTTAGGGAAAGATTTGAAAACAACATGGACTTGCAGTCCTCAAAAGTCTAAATATGCCAAAAAGCCTGTAAGAATATAATATTACACCTTCTCTTACCTAAGGGTATCGTTAAAGTCATGGCGGATGAGTGAAAACAGTTTTCATAGTTTGCAAATGAAGAAACTGACATGCTGGTGAAATTCACAAATCAGGAAATCGACCGAGTGGCTAAGCGATTTAGTTCTGTCCAATGGTATACTGCACCTAAAGACAACCTTGAGTGGAAATATAAATAATTCTCTTTTGAACACCGAGGAAATATTTTCAAATAGTGATGGAGCCTCGATGTTTCTGCTTACAGTATTTGAAAAAGTGAATTACTTTTTCGTGCCGTAGATTCGACGACAAGAAAAAACTAGATCAAAGGAAGCTAAAAGGCAAATTTGCGGCCTTTCGAGAGTTCTGGACTCTTTCTACGACTCACTTTAAAGGTCATTATCCGGCATCTGAATACTTGACTGTAGATGAAACGTTACTTAGCTTCCGAGGACGGTATCCTTTGAAAATGTTTATGCCACCTGGCAAATATGGCTTGAAAATTGTCGGCGTAGGTACCACAAAAAGTTTTCTAATGGAATTCCATCGTTGGAAAGGAATCTAAGAAAAAATAACGAGTAAACCTTTCCATTCCAGTGTTGAAAATCTGTAAAGAACACAAACAGAAATATCACGACAGGCAACTGAGCCACATCGTGCGAATGGCTCGACGAGTTGATTAAAGTAAAACTCAGACTATTCGACGCGTTACACAAAAATGAATCGCAAGTACCACCGTCCATGATCAGCTCCAAGAACGGACCTCCTACTTCTCCTCGTTTCCTCTGCAAGCCTCATAAAATACTTATTCTTTTACATCAAACAAATACAAAAATTTTATTATAACTCATGTAAAATTCACCTTCAATATATGCGTACTCGTAAAATCTAGAACAAATCGATTTCTACGACATAAAAAAATGCGGAGGGGACTTTTTCGACGAACTGTCACGATAAGAGCACCAAACGTAAAATACTAAGACGGTCACTCCGGTATTTCTTCGGAGTTCTCGATGCTGCTGGTGTGAATGAATTTGTACTTTAAAAACTGAATCGTCTCCATGCACATGGTATCCCTAGTAGGGAACAGCGCCGTCGGGCTACGAACTTCAAAGGGAAGGTCACACATATCATCATAAATTTACAACACGTCAGTGCAGGATGCTTATATATTTCTGGTATGTGATGGTGTCTTGAGATGCTTAGTGTACTTCAACGATAAGATTTAAATCACAACGACTTTACATTATCTTCCATGTAAAAGATTATGGACACTTGGAAGAAGAGGTTCAAGAACGGAAGTGCAGAAATGGAAGAGAGCACTGACAATGAAGTATTGTAAGGCACAAATAAATGTCTGAACAAATTTCCCCAATTCTTTCGCTATAAAAATATACTTTCGTATTCAGGAGGGACACTTAAAAAGATACATCTACAACTCGACCAAAACGCCTTATTACTTTTTAGACTGCCAAATTATTGTGTAGTTCCGATGAAGAGGAGTTGATAAATGTATTACTTACTTTATGGGCTAAGCCTATAGCCCCTGAGAGACTTTATGAGTTTTATGGCGGTTAGTCCCTCTCGTTCTAGTGCTCACGTAGAATCCAAGAAATAGCTAACTTATCAAATAAGATAATAGTTTCTGCAAAAACTTTTTTTTTTTTGGGAGGGGCAGGGGGACAGGAGTGCGAGGAGAGTGGTGCATAGATGGGTTCGGTATTACTGAGTTCGCAGTTTACATTAGCGAAGCAGATAGTTGTCTCATCGTCACAGAACTTCTCAGAAGTACTAAATGGTTCCAATGAAAAACAGTACAGCATGAGCAGACATTTTCGCTTGTGTGGTAGAGAGTTTTAACGTTATGGGTCTGCAATGGAAGATTCTCGCTTATGTAACTACAGACGGTGCAGCGACCGTGAATGGCCAAAATAACTCTTTGCTGACAGTCTTAGGAGAGATGCTAAAAAATTTATCCATTCCACAAGAGATTTTTGCAATAGATTATATTCTCGCCCGAGAGAAATTATGTGCTAAGAATGAGGGTGTGATGAATCGTACAGCAAATGTCATCCGCAGTCATGCTTCCAAACTTCGCCAGTTGCAAGCCTTTTAGGAAGATCTGGAAGGCAGTGAAATATGCTGGTTGAGCATAGGTAAAGTCCTTCCATTGTGACATAATGCACCAAATGAATGCCTTCATAGTTGTATGACTGTATTTAAGGCTTTAGATGAAACCCATTTCTCTGGAATAGATAACTGTTCATGTCTCCAAGTTGTCTTGTAACATTATGTCAGTCTGAATTTCGTCTTAAATGACTTTCATCATACAGATGCATCAGTCATAAGAAAAATCTTTCGCACTTACCTGCCCGATGTTTTCGCTGCATCCAGTCGCTGAAAGAGATGTAAGTTTCATTTCACTCTCATTTCTCACAACAGTCGTAGAAAATAAATATGACACAAAACGCATTAATGAGTCACCATAAAGCGATTCATCTCTCTAAGACAATATCGACGGTAGAATCTTGCAAAGCGATCCTCCCTCTTCTACGTTCCTCTCACAGCTGCTTTCCACACCACCAGTCGCCGCGAGCCACCGGTTGCTCACTGCTGTGCACGAGCCAGTTCACATGAACAGCCAATAAACAGGCCTGACGTAACAGATCCTCCGTTTTGTATTCCATTCTTTGTATATTATTTTTATCAAGAGTTCTGATGCTTAAGACATTAAGCTGATTACGAAACATTTCTCGCATTTATCTGTCCATGCTATCTTTGGAATTGTATGAAATACATTTTTGCCGAAATTCTGTTAAGTAGTATATCGGTGCCATTTCTGGTGTATTTTGCACTTAAATGAGGTATTGAAGAATGAGGTATCACTGACGTCCCAGTGCAAGATGGCGGTTACTCTAAGTTGAACAGTGCTAATTTTCGTGCAGGTTGCCTACATGCAAGGAGCAACCCATGTCTGTAATATCATCCTTAAGCCACACCACCTGCCCCTCCCACTTCTCTGCAACCGACCACAGATTAGTATTAAAAATAGGCGACCTAAAGTTGAGGATTTTAGTACCACGAAACCGGCAGTGATCTAAGAACGAAGGACACCTGAAGCGGTTTCTTTATACCCAAGATGATTACTCATAGTTGTGGTTGCCCTACCTACGAGGTTGTCTGCATAAGCATGCCAAGTGAGGCAGAGAGAGCCTCCTATAGTTTTTTTTAAATAACAGTAAAATCTTACTTAAAGTTAAAGCACATGTTCAATTCAATAAGATGTGTCACAAAGGTGGTTGGATTCCAAATTATATATAACACTTCTTCCGACAAAGATCAGCAATATCTGAACACTATGTCCGCAAGGTTATGACATATTATTGTCAGATTTGAAATATGACGTTTGTATGCAAAGAAGAATAACGTAAATAAGGGATTCAATTTAGGGCCATTGGTGTTTTCCGGGCTGGTAAGCGGATAGCAGTATGGTTGGGTCCAGTGAGTTTGTCGGTGGTATTAATCAGGGTATCCTCAGAAAGATAAGAAAGAAAGCTAACGCAACGGATAACACCGTTGTCAACACCGATAATCGGAAGGTCGCTGGTACCATGTCTCATAAAATTTCACATTTCGGTAATATTTCCGAAAAGATTGGCAGACAGTTGCGGTCTAAACATATCGAACCGTCTGTCTTTATACACCGAACTACTGGCGCAAACTATAGGTACAGAGGACATGCGACTTTTCCAAATACGGGGTGTTCAAAAAGCCTCTCCGCAGTGCCGTGTGAACGTTAGCCGCGCGTGAGGTATACCGCAGTATACTGAAATGAAACTCAGTGAAATAAAAGTTATTAATTTATTGAATATTCATTTTTACTTACAAATTTCCACATTAAATGTTGAAAGTGTCCCCCTGTTGTTGAATACACAATTCAATTCGTCTAATCATGTTTCCAAACACAAGCTGTAACATTTCTTCTGTAAAAGAAGCAGTGAAAGAGGATATTGTAGTTTGCAATTCATCGATGCTTTCGGACGGTTTTTATAGACATTTGCTTTCACTGCACCCCAGATGAAAAAGTCAGGTGGTATTAGGTCAGGCGATCTTGGAAGCCAAAGTCCCTATGAAATTATGCGATCACCAAAAACATCAGCAAGCAGTCACATTGAAACGCGAACTGTATGCGCCGTTGCACCATATTGTTGTAAATAACCGTTCAGTAGTTCACTTAAATCAAGTTCTCCTATTAATGGGTACAGAATAACACTGTAGTATCGTTGTGCGTTCATAGTTTCGTTGAAAAACCCAGGCAGGCGAACAACCACATGGCACGAGCGGCTAAAATTCATACGGCACTGCGGAGACATTTTGAACACCCCGTATAATGCAGCATATGTATTACATCACTTGTAACGATTGCTCCATGCGGTAGTTCGGATAAACTGGCGGAAGCTTTAGTACCAGGTTTACAGAAATTCTGATGGTTTCTAGCTTAAAATCTGCCTTGAATACCCACAATCGGGAGGCATTCTGTCGATTTTACATCGATCATACAGAAGTCACACTTTATCCATCTTGGAGGAGGTCGAAATTATGAAATCCTTTAGTCGTTTGCCGCACCAAACTATGAATAAAGAAACGAAGTTGACACGCCATAGCATTTTGGAAATTTTCAATTGCCTAAGATATTTGACGTTAGGCCAGACAAACGTGTGGTTCCTGAAGAGGGGCAGCAACCTTTTCAGTAGTTGCAGGGGCAACAGTCCGGATGATTGACTGATCTGGCCTTGTAACACCAACCAAAACGGCCTTGCTGTTCTGGTACTGCGAACGGCTGAAAGCAAGGGAATACTACAGCCGTAATTTTTTCCGAGGGCATGCAGCTTTACTGGAGAGCTGCATCAAACCAGTCTCAGGACTGAAGACCACAACAACAACAGCTCTGTACTTACTTTACCAATTTCCACTTTGTATCTCCTGTCCTTTCCATTTTCCTCCTCCCCACCTCACTTCCCCGCATTCTACGCAACCCGTCCCCCTCTCCTTATTGTCTCAGGATCTGAACATCTTCCTTTCAAGTGTTTTTAATAATTTTTAAAAAAATTTCTCAAGTTTTATTTATACTTCACAAGTATGAAATTTCACTAGACTTGGGTCGTTTTAACTGTGAAAAAACGTGGAGAATTTTTAAAAGACCTTACAAAACGATAATTTTTAGAATATAAAAGTTCTTAAAACATTTAAAGGTTTAATGTTTACTCACTGCCGGCAGACCTGTTTCGTTCCCGTAGTATACGCATATGATATTCCTCTTTTAAGTCGCTAAACGTTGAAGAGTTCCCTTCTGTTAGCATAGCTTGCGGGCGTTATTACGTAGATATGTGTCAACTGTCACTATTATATTCCACAGATTGTTTTTCAAAAACGCTCTTATCGCAATATTCCTTATTCTCATTCACCGCTCGTGTGTCCCCCAAAAGATCACCAATCACTAGGTTGTGAACGCGCAGCTGTTTACATTCTTGCCGTCACTATGACACAGCTCGCAGCGGCGTCGCCTATTAGCGATTGCGTATAGACCGGAGAAGCGGTAAGTGCAGTTTTCGGGTTCTGCTTATCCGTCAATAGCTATTTACTTGACGGGTTTGGTCCAGATAGAACATCCCTCCATTTTGCTGCAACCAATTCTTGGTTTCTCATGCTATCCGCAAGTTAGGTCTTAATAGTTTTTTATTAATTTTCACCTTACCATTGGATATGCATGGTATAATTTTTTGCAGCATTCACCCACCATACTGGATTGGAATCCATGACATATCGTCTTTTAGCGGAGTTTTTTTCTGACGGACAACGAATGCTGAGTACAAATTTCCGAGCATTTTAGCTCTAATGTTTCAGTTATGTGAGTACAAATATTTTAAGTTTCTAATAGATCTTTGTTAAAAAATATTATATCTTAAAATAATTTTAGGAAATTATCATTCAATTTCTCAGGGTTATTATTCCTGTTGGGCTATTTTTATACAGATGTTCACATGAAGATGTGGCTTAAAAGACTATAGTGCCGCTAAATAGGTAGTGACCTAAAAAGAAATGGCTAAAAAAAGCTTTAGCGGTTTATTAATACCCAAGATACACACATGTATTTATATAAAATTTACATACAGGGCGTAACTTGCAGTATTTCATATTTCTTTAGAGGACGGTAAAAGTATCCAAACGGTCTGAACACCTTTTGCCGCCTTCTTCAGAGATAGTTACCCAAAAAATTACCTGAAGTGCTATGTGTCAAACGGCAAAGTACGAGCATAGCCTGAATTAATTACTTTCCACATCTAAACTATCAAGTGCCACAAGGCGGGTATAAGTAAGAGTGAACTTGCTTACAGCATTTTGCTTCTTCCGACAAGTTTCACATCCAATCGGTGTAATTTGACACCAGTGGAGTCTCGCCTATAGGTTCTATGAAACTGGAGCACTCCCCGTTACCAGTCAACATTGCTGAAAATACTTACTATAATGAGTCCTCTTTCTTTAAGTCTTTCTCTATTCTTGTACAGCATATAATACTTAAACTTATTGTCTGTATCGATCCCCCAGTTTGAGAGAACGATACGAATATCTTCGTATGAAACTGTGCAGTTCACAATTGCAGTGTTGTTGTATTTGGTTGTTGTCTGCATGTGCACGTAGGAAGCTGTATGTTGTCCTAGTTTACAGGAGACTGTAACCATGGCCTTGCATCCACAAGCAGTAAGTTCTGTGGCGGTAGGTGAACATCATCATCTCCAATTTTCACAGCTGTCTCTCCATGAGAAAGACACAGTTGAGAAAAGAGGCCGCTCAACACATATTCAAATATCTCAGCCTAGCATAAGCAACTACATAGAATATACTCGCAGCTCTAATTCTGAACGTTTTGCGTTGTGAAGTAAAAAATACGCTGCTTTGATTTCTGTGTTGGCTGTTTGGAGGTGAAGTACCGTGGACACAAAATAGTTTTACAAGTATGAACAAACCTGAAAAGCATGAGACGCTAAGAATCACGTTGATAATGTAGTTTCGCTGACACTGTTAGGAACTGTAAGTATTAAGGAGAAACTTAGTGAGCCATGCAGACTTCCAATCAATAAGCGTCCTATCAAGATTAAAAAGAACAGTGTAATTTTGTCCAGAATAATAGATTACGCTTCCTTTCACAGAAAATTGGGAGCTCTGTTCCATGGATGTAATGAAAAAGAAGATTTAGTAAATGCAGGAGTGCTTAGGGCAGTAATACATTTTGCATCTAAATTAGATTCTTATTCGAGCAATCACTCAAAAACAAGCGCAATCTTCAGAATGAGACAATTGACAGACTGCGACAATTATACCACGGGGAGATAAGGACAGCTATTAGAAAAGCTTCCTTTTTAACTGTCACATCTGATGACACAACGGACGTTTTAGAAAACGGCTAGAAAGTCCTTTTCAGCGATATATATTGAATGGAAAAATATTTCGTTTTTGGGGAGCCTTTATTCCTGAAACTAGAACTGAAAATGGAATATGGAAACGTGTTTTAAGACAATTGGCCACAATCTTTCTGGGAAACGGGCAGATACTGGTAGTTCTGATCTTTCATATTACTAATGTCGTATAAGGCAAATATCAGGAATTACAGCATAATAATACCACATGTATAGTAGTGCATCTTTTATTTACTATTATGCACGTCAACTTAATTTAGTAATGCGAAATGCAATATTACCATTGATGCAAGAAAATTATTCTCTAACATCCTGGTTTTTCTCAATCTCACAGCCACGTTTGTCCATTCTCAAGAAGGATATAGGTGACAGCATTCCACGTCGATCCTCTAGAAGATGGAACTTCTACATGTGGACCGTAACCAGAATTTATGAAAATTTTGCAGCCTTTAAAAAATCGGTTTATTTGAAATTCACTCAACATCACATGCGGATCAAACTACTCCAGAAGAAATATGAATTTCAGAATTTCCGAAATGTGATAATGACATGTTTCGTTTATAGCTTTTACTTAGGTTATGCCACACTTTGAAATTATTTATAACCAAATGCAGTCTCGAGAATTAACTGTGTTTAAAGTTAACGAGTATATAACAGATTTCATAACTGCTATTTTAGAATCAAGGAACTTAAAGTTGTGGAAAATCCTTCAAAGACACTAATCACTCATAGCATTGTGTGACATTCAATGGACAGAAGATATTCTACCTCTAAGCACTTAGTGGACGTCAAATTTTTCAACAAGAAATATGCCGTTAGTTTTGAGATGAAACATCCTACAGAAGAAATAGTACTGACCACTCAAACAAAACCCATCATCGGTACAGATATGCTAAAAACTGAGCTAAAGGCATTTCATTGTAGGTTTGATATTTATGAAAACCGTCAATAAATTGAGGTACTCAAATCTGTCATGAAAAATAGTCTAGATGTTCTTAGTCAAATTACGAGACATAAAATTTCTATAGACAGTTTCCATTAGTACAGCAGTGGTAGAACGCTGCTTTTCAACACTGAAAAGAATAAAGAATTTTTCCGAGAAGCACTGTGAATTCAGAAAAACTAAATGCAGTTTCAGTGCTTTCAATGGGGACAAATTTGCTCAGTTGTCGTCCAAACAGCAATCAGAAAATTAATGTTGTTGTCGCATAAATTAAAACAAGACAGGCCTTCATTTTTAAAGGAATATATCAAGCTTGAACTGTAGCAATTTAGGTAAAAGTAAGCACAAATGTCAGATTTTTTTTTTCTAGGATTTTGTCAAGTTTCAGAACAAATTTTCTTTCGTGCATGTCTGTTCATTTTTACAGTTTTAAAACGAAGGCTAAAAATTTTCTGGGGCTGCTCCCACACTAATTTTAGTTATGAGCCAGTACTCTGTTACATATTGATTAGGCATCAGAAAGGCTTCACTCACTCACTGAGCGTTTTCCTTGGACAAGTTCGTTTGTTGGTTGGATGACTAAAGGGACCAATTTTGGACCAGTCTCATATCTAATCGGCATAATACGACATGCATGCCACATTCCAACTATGGGAACTACAGGTTAACGTGCACTTGTCAACAAGAGTAAACAACGTTATTATCATGATCTTGCCTGTCGGTAAACATTATAGTCACCCACTCACATTAATTATTTTCCACATCTATTATACTTGTCAACAATCAGAATGATCTTTCCACGTCTAAAACATTAGCAAAAATATGGCAGCAACGCAAAAATTGCAATTATTGGGTCAAATAGGTGTCTAAAGATTGATTGCAACCTCTAAAGCAAATACCCGAATGCCATCTTCATATCTAAATACATGTGACCTGCGAAACAGGTAGGTAAATTTCTAAGGGAATATGAGAGCTAGTATAAAACATACTCTCCATAAATAGTTAAAAACCAATATTCTCTTATGCAATGTAATAAACAAATTAATAACATTAGTTGTCGAATATCAGTTTCACTCCGAATCCTATTGCGCAAATCTTCAAAAAAGGCGAAATAAAACCAACTGCTGGTTTATGCTTCTATTGCTTCTCACCAAAAGGTAGCGGCATTCATACTTCGATTCGAGTGTAACGCTTGGTTTACACTAAAGCACTGACTAAAAATTTTTTTTCCGCATCTCTGCTGGTTTTAAATTGTCAAAATGCTCTCTTAACGTCTGAAGTTTCTGCAAAATACTTTAGCGACACAAAAAATGAAATGTTTACATCGAGAATTTCAACGTTACTTTACTCATTCAAAAATACCCTTCAAATTGGTATCGAAAAGATCATTGTGGCCTCTAAAGTAAGCACTGCAATGCTATTTCAATGCCTAAATAGTTACCTGGCTAAACAAACAGTTGACATTACATCTTAGGTCTGTGGGCTCATTTTATTAGAGATGATTCAGATCTACTGGGGTCTGTGCAGTACCAACTCTACAAAGGTTGCATTATTTACCAATCGGAACTATGTGACCAAGACTGCCTAAAATGTTTACACAGTTTAATTCCTATAATCAACTATTTAATGTAAGTAACACCCAATAAAGATACGTCATGTGATAATACACATTACACACACAATACAGCCAAAAGACAAACAAACTGAGCAAACAATGAAGTAATGGAAAAGCTGTTTTCACTATTTGATCACGCTGTACCATACAAGCTGCAAATTTTCGTTATACAAAACGAGAATGTCTACTATGTTTACACATATCATAAACAAAGAAAAGACAGAGATGAAACACCCCTAAAGAAGATAGTGCTAGAAGAGAGAGTCGATATCTCAAAAGCAAACACTTTCATAAAATTATTTATCTTTAACGAACATTACATGTGTACATTGTTTACCATAATATGCGAGTACGGGATGTTCCAAAGTGATCTTTACCACTTTCGTGAAGTATATTACAAAAACGAGAATTGGTAGAACAATGCGGTTGGTGACACACACACCTTAAGTACTGAAAATTTCTAGCTGATTAACACTGTGTGGCAGACGGAGACTCATTGTCAGGACTTTTGCCTTTCATGAGAAAGTTTCCTACCGAATGAACTTCCGAAGCTCAACTAACGACCCGTCATCACAGCTTTATTTCCACCAGCAACATTCACACTTCCAATGTATTTTTACAGTTGTTTTAGGCTTGTAATACGCACTGCGACAGTTGGCAAGCACATAGTTGCGGAAAATAAATAATTTTAGGCTCTATTGTGCCTTAAAGCAGCAGCTGACTTGATGTCGCGTCAAGTTTTTCGGAATAGGATTTGAGGAGAAAAGCGTCTTCAAAACCTACATATGACTAATCTGGTAATTACACTGCATAAGATAAGGTTGCTTTTCAGCTGTTTACAGTAAGTACTTTTTATACTCATTCTCATATTCCATAAGAAGTTTATCCGCCAGCTTAGTCCACACTTGGTTACGCACTAAAATAGCATTCAGGTACTTACTTTAGAGTTAACAGTCACGTCTTATCCACCAGTTTGACGAAATCATTGCATTTTTTGTCCTTGCTGACATATTTTAGCAGTTATTCTAGACATGGAAAGAACATTGTGAGACTTGACAAGAATCACAGATGTGGAAAATAATTAATTTGATGGGTGACTATAATATTAATTTAGTTTGATATAAGAGGAGTTTTGGACGTGGTAATAACACTGTTTACTCTTGCCAACAAGTGAACTGTAAGCTATAGCTTCCGTGTGTATTTTGCAATGTGGTATGCGTGTCACAAAACACGAAGTAGGCCAGTCTCCCAAACTTTTGCTTGCGCTTCATCACTACTAAACTGTGATAGGAGTTTATATCTTATTATGGGTACCTCTTACAATCCAATTTCGGAATTCCCACCTTCAGGCGTTTTTCCAAAACACCTCATGTCGTTATGATGCTTGAACGGCGTATTTGCTATTAGAAGCTGAAATTTATTCCAAAATTCAGTTAGTTTCCCTCCTCTTTTATTACTACTACCATGCTTATATTCTCCGGTAACCCTTTGTTCTACTATCACGCTTCAACCGTGCACGATTGTTAGATTATTATCTCCTGTTAAGTACTCAGTTATCCATTCATTATCCTCATAGACCTTACCTAATCGTGATCTGCTTGTGACGTCGGCACGTGTACCTGAATTATTGTTGTTGGAGCCATGTTGCTGTCGATAGCGATGAGAACAACCCTATCACTGACCTATTAGCAGTAACTCAATCTGTGACCTACTTTCCTGTTCATATCGAATTCTATTCCTATTATACCATTTCTGCAACTGTTGATATTACCCTACATTTGTCTGACACGAAATCCTTTTCTTTTTTCCATCCAACCTAGGCTGAAAGTTGTCACATCTTGGTTTCAGATTTACGTTTTCCTCCAACATTTAGACGTCTGATATTCCACGCTCCGACTCGTTGAAAGTTATCCTTCTTTCTGTTATACACAATTTTTCTCATCCGCGCCCCCTGCTTGTCAATACTGTTCCAGAGACCCCGAGTGGGGGCCTAGTCCTGATTCTTTTGCTGTGGAGTGATCACCATGACACTTTCTCTAATAGAGACACATTCCCTAATACTGGCCACATGTCCTGCGGAGAAATACTGCGTTTTGTTTCCATTGCTTTGTATATACTCTTGCTATTGATTATTGGCTTTTGAACAACACTTTTTTTGTCATCAAGGGATAAACTCTTGCTACGAATTTCTGCAGTTTGTCATTTCGTCGCAGATTCGTATTGATATCGCCAAGTCTCATAACCCATTTTTTTCCAGAAAAATTGAGATAATATTCTTAGAGCTATCACCGGTTCTGTTCAGTTCCTTGTAAAAATCAGCTATCTGTAACGGGCGCATTGGGATAAGCGGAAACGAAGTCCTTTCTTCTTCAAAATTAGAAAAAAAAAATCGAAGAGCTTTTCGCAGTTAAAAAATAAATCCACTTAACTGATCATACCTCTCCTTTTTTGACAAGAAGAGTATACGAAAAAATGAAATAGAAGATTGAGGATCCGTTAAAAGGGGCGTTATCTGTATAAACGCAGATAAATCTATTGACTGGGTACAGTGTACTGAACGACAATATATCAGCATTTACTTCATTTGTAAACTCGTTATAATAGCTATTATTAGCTGTACTTTTTAGCTTGGTTAGTACGTTCTGCTGAGCTTGATAACGGTGACAAAGCCTAAGAGAAACACAGGCACTATTTGTTGACCAAAGCATTCGACAATGTAAAATAGTGCACAGTACTTGTAATTTTTAGACAAACGTGTATAGCATATAGAAAAAGCCGTGTAACATAATACTGTACAAAAACCAACAGGGAACAATGGAAATGGAAGACCAAGATAGAAGTGCTGGGATTAAAAAGGGTGCACGGATGCAGCCTTAGTCCCCTTTTGACCAACACATACACCTAAAAAACAATGACAGGAATAAAAGAGAGATAAAGAGTGAGATTAAAAGTTGGGTGGAAAGGATAGTAAGCATTAACATTCGCTGATGACATTGGCATCCTAACAGAAACTAACTAAGAATTATAACAAACGTCACACGTAATATGTGGTCTAATGGAAACAGAAAAAACACTGGGTGTAAGCTGAAGAAAGACTAACTTATAAAGGAGCTGCTGAATTGCGATTAGCGATAAAGTTACCGACACCGAAGACTACATGGTGAAGGAAATGAAGGAACACTATTACCTCGGAAACAAAATAACGTATGAAGGATGAACTAAGAAGAACAGCATGTTGCTTCGATGAACTCTACGGCTGTTATTACGAACGGCAGACAAAATATTAAATTCTACAGTTCGTAAAAACGTGTTTGTTTATACAGAGTAGAGTACATGAGGAATTATAGAATGCATATCGTCGTTTACTTCGTAGAAATCTTCAGTTTTAGCTGGGAGAGTGCCCGTTTCGCAAAACTGGGTAAATTGTGATAATTTCGGGTATCGGGTTTTGCCACATTTCAGTTGCAGATTCCTGCAGCACATTTTTCAAATAGGAAATGTGGTAATATATGTGCTAGGATTGGTAGCAACTGTTCCAAGTATTCACGTGCTGTGCTTTGTACGTCTCATCTCCCTGCCGCCATCCCCGCCTCTTCGGTTCACATGTCATCAGTGTGTCACCAACTAGCCAACAGAATCCAAAAAGTGTCGAATCGACACCAGTTTCGTTCGGTTTCGACGTTTCTACTAGTCATTGCCTTCTCATACTCATCCCTGCCCAAATGCAGCTAGAATTGTCTGTCGTTCCATTACTTATTTTTTTCGCATCATAATATGTGCTGTTCCGTCGAAATTACTTCATAGGTTGCAGAGTTTTCCTTACATGTCACTGTTTTCGTATTCGACTCCACGAACAGGAGTTCTGTTGGTGACTTACCTCACAATTATTGATTCTTTACTTTAAATCGCTTGTCTGACACTCCTCTCTCTCCCTCCGAACAGGCCTTGGAAGGCCCAACGGTACCGATCGGCCGCCGTGTCATCCTCAGCCCAGAGGCGTCACTGGATGCGGATATGGAGGGGCGTGTGGTCAGCACACCGATCTCCCTGCCATATGTCAATTTACGAGACCGGAGCCGCTACTTCTCAATCAAGTAGCTCCTCAGTTTGCCTCACAAGGACTGAGAGCAGCCCGCTTGCCAACAGTGCTCGGCAGACCGAATGGTCATCCATCCAAGTGCTAGCCCAGTCCGACAGCGCTTATCTTCGGTGATCTGACGGGAACCGGTGCTACCACTATGGCAAGGCCGTTTTTGCATGTTTGTCAAGTAAGGTTGAAATTATTCCAGTCGTTCTAGAGCTATGCTTGAACACACGCACACACACACACACACACACACACACACACACACACACACACACACCACACACAAATTTTTAAATGCATCCTTCAATCGATGAGACGATTTTAGCTTTCACAGGAGGTATCAGAGTGCTATTGACAAATGCGCTGAAGACGAGTGCAAAGAAATCACTCATGTGATGAAGCCGGCACACGCAAGTGCGTTATTGAAGAAGTAATCCTCGAAAGTCACCCAGCACAGAACAGCAGCGGCAGCATGGTTTTCTTTTTTCAAAGACAAAAAAAAAAGAAAGCACTGCATTTCCCTCGTGAGGGAGGTGGATAATGTGGCTGGAATGAAGGAGTCGAATCGATATGATGCCAAAGAAAGAAGCGTCCGAGGACGCCCTGAGCACTTTCATCGAGCAGGAGAAAATGGATGAGTCGAAAAGTTTCTGTGCACAAGCTCAGGACCGGAAAAATGCGGGCGCCCGGCCAGAACTTAGGCGGTTGATTAATCCGGAAGAGCCGCCGTTGAAACAGGGTGGAGGGGGCTCGTGCAGCCGAGGGTAGGCTGGAATAGCTCTAACAGGTGAAGCCTCTCCAGTAACAAGTTGTGGGCCACTCGTTGTTCATCAAGAAATCAGTACTCCTTTATCATAAATGGGGATGCAGCATAGAATATTTGTGCATGTTACGTTTTTGACAAGCGAATGAGAAGAAGCAGACTTGTCAATGTAATTAAACTACTTTATCGTTCATTCATTTATGATGTCCGACGGACGTTAAGTAGGCAATGAAATAAATTTTTTTCTATGTCAGCTTGGGTTGCAAAAATGCGGAATTTGTTACGGGACATCATGGAATATTCTCGCTTCAACCCCTCTAATTTCATGAAGTTTCGATTGGTGGGTGCGCTATACGCAGCCTACAAATTGGCCTCTGTAACAGAGGTGCGCTTCAAGCAGTGAGCTGTCACTGAATTTCTTTTGGCCGAAAACCAGATCATCGCAGATATTCATAGGCCCTTGCAGAATGTCTACGCTGACCTGGCAGTAAACAAAAGCACGTTGAGTCGTCGGCGGAGGCGTTTGTCATAATCACATCAAAGTCACGCAAATTTGTTCTATCTCTCTCCTGCCGACCGGCCTCCCACAGCTGTAATTTCTAAAATGTTGGAAAGTGATTCGAGGTGATCGACGGATCACAATCAAGCACCTCGCATCCCGTTCCTCGCCGCCCTACAAAAGACCATTAAGAGCAACGAAGGACATCTGTAAGGAATTGCTCGGTTTTACGAGGCCGATCGTGACAATATTTTGTCCAACATCGACACAGGCGATGAAACAGAGGTCCATCACCTCGAACAGGAAACAAAATGGCAATGCATGGAGTGGCGCCACACCACCTTCCTCCGAATAAAAAGTTCAAAGCCGCTCCCTCGGTGAAGTAATGGCGACGGTCTTCTGCGGCTGTGAAGGAGTTATTCTTTTTCATGGCCCCCCCCCCCCCCCCACCCCCCATAATGCAACGATCAAGTCTGAAGTCTATTGAAGAAACCACTTCTTCGTGTTCGTCAGCACAAAAATACGTTTGAACTGAAGCCATCACAACGCGAGGTCTCACAATCCCAGAGGATCTCACAAAACTTCATACGATTGTTCTTCCTCACCCACCCTGCTGCCCAGATTTCCCACCTTCCTACTTCCATCCGTTTGGGCCAATGAAGGATGCACTATGCACTCTGCGGGAAGTAGTACGTGGATGAAGGAGAGGTTATTTGATGCAGCAAGACGTTGGCTCCGACGTCTACCAGTAGAATGGTGCCATGTGGACATACAGGCCCTCCGAGCAAGGTGGTGTTATGACGTCACAACGAAAGCAAATGATGATGAAAAATAGGATTTTCTAGCCAAAATAGGGGGTATTAACATCATGTTCTGGAAATCTGAGTAAAAGCAACCTTCTTTCAGGAAAAAATGTATTGCACTGCTTATTGAATGCCCTTCGTAAATTGAGCGTTCTTTCACTAGTGGCAGTGAACGCTTACTTTTATCTCTAGTTATTGCTTTCACGTCTTTCTCATGGATTTTTAAAGCAAGGCTTTTCTACAATGGCTGGTAAATTTCTTCTGTTACTAAGGTGCATGTAATTACTCTTATTTAAGAATCATAATTTTTACATGATTCAAATCATTCTAAAATTTACGAAATGTGGAAAGAGTATACGTTCACTCTACAGAGTTCACTGTTGTACTCCTATGAACGATCTGCTAATTCTTTCATATTGAAATCTGAGGTATTAGTCACCTGCAATCGTTTATCGTAAAACAGATACACCTACCGCTACGTGTTTTTCCGTCAATTTATCTTTGTTGATTTTACATTAGTAGTAGCGAATTATTAACGAGTTGTGTTAGGGATACACAGTACTCTACTCGTAGTTTAGAGTAGTGGGCTAAAACTGTTAATGGGGTATCCCGAATTAGTATTATAGTAGTGTCCTGGAACTACTTCGGGTACAGTCATGCTCAAAAGTATCCGAACGACCTGAAGTGCATTTCGCCTGATTCGCATGCAACCCACATAACGCAGCTGTCTAGCAGGTCCTCTAATCGCTCCTTGGTACAGTCGTTTGACTATTGAAAATGGTTCCAACAAGTCACCACTAGAAAACACTGCTCTGTATCGCAATAACTCAAGATAGTAATACTATGATACTATAAATATCAGGGAACACCTTATCACAGATAAGACTGTCCTTAAGGCTAGTAAGCTCACATTTATTACAATAAATGACATACGTGAAATGTTACCACTCTCATTATTACGTCAGATAGGTAATGAAAGTAGTAAGTTCGTCGTATTCATGATTTCCTTATCAAAGCAACATACCGTACTTATTATTTAACACAAAATGACATTAAAAATTTAAGTTATTCACGAGCAGCTAGTTGAGAATATGTATGAACTTCAAATGACACGACGAACCGTCTCGTTCTGCGTATGGATTCAAACCCAGGTCATGCAGACTATGCAAAGATTTCGTGACTGACGGAAACCAACAGCCATTCCTGATTAGGCATACAGAGAGTGGACCTCGATTTTAGACAGTATCAGTTAACAAATATCAACTTTAAATTACATAACGCAAACATTTTTAACGGACGCGAATTCCTACCCTGTTAACGAACTATGAGAGATGTTAAATATTGCTTCTTAACAAGTAACTTATTTGAAATGGCGTGAGGTAAAGCTTTGTGTTGGACAGGGATTCGAGCCCAGAACCTAATCGGATAGATATCGAAGCACAATCAACTGTGACATATCGCATTTTCTCGGTAATAGATAGATATTTCAACAGAAATGACGAAACGAAACATTAATTTTTTCCTTCCCAGGACTACAACCCATCACCTATCGCTGTTATATTCTAGAGAAAGCGAACGTAAAATATGCTATTGTTCCACCAGAAACGACATGTGAGCATTTTTGAACTAGAAATTATATGACGAAGAGTTCAGTGCTGACTGGGAATAGACCTCTACACATACCGTTGTTGACTACACACAAAGAGACACCAGCTACCAAATTTTTCTCCACCAGCAGCTCGGAATAACTTCTTTAACTGACAGTGATCTCTCAAATAGATCTGTCTCACTGGTCAGAAACGTCATACATCGTTAGTGCTGACAACGAATGAAAATACATTAAAAATCGAAATTATTATCCACCAGCAGGCAGCTGTTCTCATGATGGATCTTGATAATACATAATGAAATCTTTAGTTCCGGGCCAGGATTCGAACCCATTCACGTGCAATATGTGGAGATGTTGAGGAATCTGCAGTTTTGGACAAACAATAAATTGTAGTCGAGCTGTATTGCCACGAAGGGATCAAATTCCGCGTTAAGGGCGGTCTGAGTTGTATTCCTAGTTCAGAACCAATTTAATCGACATACAGAAGCTCAGATAAAAGATGGAATAAGTGTCCTGTGAGCCTAAGTAGCGTTTGTTTCGTCACAAGAAATAAATAACTAGTATAAGAAAGGTTACTGGTGACAGAGTTTCTACATGTCACCACTCCAGACTTTACTGTGGCTCAACCTAACGTCTCCTTCGTGGAGAAGGAATATAATTTTATTTGTGAATTTCAGACCACAATGCCATTATATATGCTTGACTTGGTGTAGCCAGAAGAGAATGGAATCTGTCTCTCCCTATCTAAAATCACTGACCGAAGTTGGAATCGAACCCAGACCATAGATATATGAACCTATCACCAGCCCAACAGACCACCAAATCCTCTTCCCAATGCCTCATCATAACGCCGTTGTGCCACACTGGCTGAGAAATCTGACACACAGACTTCCTGTATCAATTTGCAGCATGTTCAGTAAATTCATTTACTTTATTGGCCGAATCACCATGAACTAGCTACCTCGGCTGCCCAGTGCATATATTCAACTTTATTTGTAATCACCAAAATAAAATTACGTAACTGCCACCAACACAGAACTGCCAACAGTGTAGAATGCAGAAATTTAAATTGGAAGTGTTCCTTTCCAGTTGAGCTACTCTATTGCGCTATCTGTTTGTTGAAAACGTCTTGCAGTGCAAAAGAAAAGGTATAACTGTTTGTCTCTCATAAGTGTTGACCTGGCCATATGCATTATCCCTCAGCACTGTGGAATGCAGAAGTTCTGGAGGAATTGTTATTGACTTCTGGAGCCATTATAGCTACGTGTCAGTTAGTAGCGTAATGGTAAGTATCGTGCATGGTAGATAAGATGTCGCGAGTTCTGTTAGACAGACACGAACCGAACACCGTTCTTTCCCTGCCTACTGAATCCTTTTCGTGTTAATATCAAATGTCAGTAAATACTCGTAGATTACATTAAAATTAATGTAATTGATGAAGACGTTACTTGATAACAAAAACGCGCTGCCTTTCTTCATTTACTTGCGCCTTGAAATGGCTATCGAGTACTGCCAAACAAAAAGGCAAGAGATCTTACTGCCTTCCGATATACGTCGCTCTCAGTTCTTGCATATGATTTGGTAGACGTTACCTGTTTCAAGTTGTGTATGACAGACAATGTTTTAGAAAATAAATTGTTTTCCTTTGCAATAAACAGAAAGATTTTCATTCTAAGCTAACCAAATACAAAATTTTCGCCATATTAGTTCAAATTTAATATTCGCTTCTATAATGTAGGAAAGTATGTCACAGTTGCAAAACTTGCATCCGACTCATTGACCTTACATTTAGACGCTGACCATAAATTCTAGCTCAGAGTGACACTAGTTTAAGTAACCTTACTTTATTTGTACTTGACTGAACTAGAGACGTTGAAAAATTTGGTGCTGGTCTGTGATTCGAATTCGTATCTCCTCTTTTGAGGATCTGAATCTCTCGGAACAGTATAGTTCAATCATTTCGTTCCTTTTCTCAAGACTACAATCTCCTCTAGGTCTCCTCCAAAGGTAAACATGTGGGTCCGAATCCTGATCTAGTACAAAATTATTCATAATTTCATTTCAAGCCTTATCATGTGCACACCGGCCTATTAGTGAAAATTAACATTTTTCATCTCTGTTCATGTGTTGCCAACAATCGCAAAAGGTGTCGTTATTTCTGGACAAACACAAACACATCTTACTATTGGTGAGTAAGCAACTGATACTAAAGCTATATTCGTGGATGCAAAGTAGGTGTGCAGTTCGATTGTCGCTTAGGCACAAAAGTTTGTATCGTTATTTAGGTTCAAACACCTAGCAGCTGGTAAGAAAAACTGATACGAAACATTTGATTTAACTTAGTTAAGAATCCGATTACGTGTTGGATTCGTATCTCCGTCACTCAACTTCACATCATGCACTTCATCTTTAAATGCTTGCACACTTTGATACTTCAGAATAGAGGTATATCAGACATCCTTCATGGTCAGTTAACAGGGACGAAAGGGTTTTGATAGAAGTCCCGGTTTATTACAAAAACTGTCGTCTTTTATTTTCAAGTTTAGATTTGCTTACTGGTATTAGCAAAAATTTCGGTAATTCATAACCCTTCATCAATATGACATGATTAGATTACATTAGATTAGATTAATTCTTGTTTCATAGATCATGAATACGATATTTCATAATGATGTGGAACGTGTCATTTTAATGAATGATTTCTTTACATACCATGATTCAATTTCTTTACAATTTTTTACTCTCTCTCTCATTCTTTTTGATTTTTATCTCCCTCTCTCTGTCACACACACACACACACACACACACACACACACACACACACACACACACACATACATACACGTTCTTTTTTTATATTTATTTCTTTGTTGTGCTCGACTATCGGCGAGGGAGGAAAACGTCTGTGAATGAGTTTCTTAGTTTTGGGTAGACTTACGAAAGAAATATAAAAACAACTATGAGAGTTACTGATTTATGATGCTTAGTTTGCAGTCAGTTCTGAGTATTATTAGTAACTACGCTCCAGTCCCTAAAACTAGTTACAGAAATGCGAATCAGACGCATTACGTATTACAGACCGTAGCAGCTTGGAGACAGCAGCTATGGTCGCTTCCCAGCCCGCTGTAAGATCACATCAGTTCATCTTCATCCTGCTCGTATTGTAACTGAGATTTGGCAGCAAGGCAATGTATGTTTGGCAACTCTGTGATCGACGAGTTACTTCCTGGTGTGCACGGAATTAAGCCTCAAAGTTCACTTGATTTTACCTGTCATTTCCATTGAATAATCTGAGTTATTATCGCTTGAGGTGTAACAAAAGACGGTAAATTTACGGTTTTCAGTCCAGGAAAGTCGTTGCACGTGGAAATCACAACTAATCTCGTCCTTCAAATAGCGGTTTATGAGTTATAGCCACTAGTAATCTCGTAAGGGGAAACAAAGACAAATACTTCTTCTCTGACAAGCAGTCAGATCAAACATCACTAAGGAAATCTCAAGAAAATACTTTCAGCTCATCGTGAAAATCTTACAATGCTGCACAACAGGTAACGGCTCTTTCCGCTGCTGACAAGCAAATTTTGGGTTTCTAGGAATACAGAACTTTATTTATGAAATGATACGTTTGTATACATCTTGAGTGTGTCACAGCATGCCAATTAAACACAGACCCAATCAAAATCTAAGTGAGTAGTATTTTACCAATTCGTGACGATAGAGGCACGCTTGTGTACATATACTCACTTTTATTAAAACAGATTTTCGTCGTAAAGTTATCGTGGGTAGTTTTATTTCATTTTTTATAATACAGTTCATAATTTTCGTAGGGTTTCCTTTAGTGTTGTTAAAACGATAGTAAACATGAGAGAGAAATTAATCATCAACGATATATGCGAATTCTCTGATGTTATCTATAACAGTCTGAAAATGCAGAAGCGGTTTATTGATTACATGCATGTAGAAAACTTGTTCTAAGTTAAAGCTCTCTAACAAGGTTTGAAGAAGAATAAAATGCCACTACCAGACGACACCTAATGTAGAAAATAGTTTTCCGACATATTTTAGCACCATGCGCTCTACGCATACATAATACAAAAGTTTCGAGATGCATCTACCGTCTGGCTGTCTATTAAACCTGAAATGAACAAAATGTCGCAGAAGTTAGCCCTTCTTTCCACGTACGACTATTTTCGGTTGGGAAGTGAAGGGAATTATGTTACAAGTTCCATTAGATTCATAACTTTAGCAGACAGCAGAATTGCGTTTTAAAAAATATAGCAGTGAACGTACTCGAACTCGCGACATCTTATCTACCATGCACGACACTTGCCATTACGCTACTAGCTGACACGTAGCTATAGTAGCTCCAGAAGTCAACTACAATCGTCCAGAACTTCTGCACTCCATACCGCTGAGGGATAATGCATATGGCCAGGTCAACACTTATGAGAGACAAACTGTTATACCTTTTCTTTTGCACTGCAAGACGTTTTCAACAAACAGATAGCGCAATAAAGTAGCGCAACTGGAAAGGAACACTTCCTATTTAAATTTCTGCATCCTACACTGTTGGCAGTTCTGTGTTGGTGGCAGTTACGTGATTTTATTTTGGTGATTACAAAGAAAGTTAAATGTATGCACTGGGTAGCTGAAGTAGCTAGATTATGGTCAACCAAGTAAATGAATTTACTGAACATGCTGAAAATTGATACAGGGAGCCTGTGTGTCAGATTTCTCAGCCAGTGTGGCACAACGGCGTTATGATGAGGCACTGGGAAGAGGATTTGGTGGTCTGTTGGGCTGACGATAGGTTCATATATCTATGGTCTGGGTTCGATTCCAACATCGGTTAGTGATTTTAGATAGGGAGAGACAGATTCATTTCTCTTCTGGCTACACCAAGTGAAGAAGATATAATGGCATTGTGGTCTGAAATTCACATTAAAAATTATATTCCTTCTCTACCAAGTAGACGTTAGGTAGAGCCACAATATAGTCTGGAGTGGCGACATGTAGAAACTCTATCACCAGTAATCTTTCTTATACTAGTTACTTATTTCTAGTGACGAAACAAACGCTACGTAGGCTCACAGGACACTTATTCCCTCTTTTATCTGAGCTTCTGTATGTCGATGAAATTGATTCTGAACTGGGAATGCAACTCAGACCGCCTTTAACGCGGAATTTGATCCCTTCGTGACAATACAGCTCGGCTACAATTTATTGTCTGTCCAAAACTGCAGATTCCTCAACATCTGCACATATTACGCGTGAATGGGTTCGAATCCTGGCCCGGCGCTAAAGATTTCATTATGTATTATCAAGATCCATCATGAGAACAGCTGTCTGCTGGTGGATATTAATTTCGTTTTTTAATGTATTTTCATTCGTTGTCAGCACTAACGATATTTGACGTTTTTGACTCCCACTGAGACAGAACTATTTGCGAGATCACTGTAAGTTCAAGATGTTATTCCGAGCTGCTGGTGGAGAAAAATACGTTAGCTGACGTCTCTTTGTGTGTAGTCAAAAACGATATGTGTGGAGCTCTATTCCCAGTCAGCACTGAACTCTTTCGTCATATTATTTCTAGTTCAAACATGCTCACATGTCGTTTCTGGTGCAACAATCGCATATTTAACGTTCGTTTTCTCTAGAATATAACAGCGATAGGTGATGGGTTGCAGTCCTGGGAAGGAAAAAATTTATGTTTCGTTTCGTCATTTCAGTTAAAGTATCTAGCTACTGCCGAGAAAATGCGATATGTCACAGTTTATTGTTCTTCGATATCTATCCGATTAGGTTCCGGGTTCGAATCCCTGTCCAACACAAAGCTTTACCTCGCGGCATTTCAAATAAGTTACTTGTTAAGAAGCAATATTTAACATCTCTCGTAGTTCGTTAACAGGGACAATAGGTGCTGGGTAGGAATTCGCGTCCGTTAAAAATGTTTGCGTTATGTAATTTAAAGTTGATATTTGCTAACTGATACTGTCTAAAATCGAGGTCCACTCTCTGTATGCCTAATGAGGAATGGCTGTTAGTTTCCGTCAGTCACGAAATCTTTGCTTAGTCTGCATGACCTGGGTTTGAATCCATACGGAGAACGAGACGGTTCGTCGTGTCATTTGAAGTTCATACATATTCTCAACTAGCTGCTCGTGAATAACTTAAATTTTTAATGTCATTTTGTGTTAAATAATAAGTACGGTATGTTGCTTTGATAAGGAAATCATGAATACGACGAACTTACTACTTTCATTACCTATCTGACGTAATAATGAGAGTGGTAACATTTCTCGTATGTCATTTATTGTAATAAATGTGAGCCTACTAGCCTTAAGGACAGTCTTATCTGTGATAAGGTGTTCCCTGATATTTATAGTATCATAGTATTACTATCTTGAGTTATCGCGATACAGAGCAGTGTTTTCTAGTGGTGACTTGTTGGAACCATTTTCAATAGTCAAACGACTGTACCGAGGAGTGATTAGAGGACCTGCTAGACAGCTGCGTTATGTGGGTTGCATGTGAATCAGGTGAAATGCAATTCAGGTCGTTCGGATACTTTTGAGCACGACTGTACATACTACTGTGGTTTCCCCAAATGATTAAGAGTCACTGTTTCGTTCTTCTCCACCAAATCCAGGAGAGATGGTAGTCGGGTAGGGGGAGCTCAGGTTGGGAACATTTGAGATTCATTTTCCAGTTCCGACATTTGTCCTACAACTATTTTTTACTTAAAGAGGATTCTTCAGTAATTTAACCACAATAATACACCTTTCTAATAACACGATGCTTCGTGTAAAGAAGATGTTGATAATGGAAAAAAAGAACCTAAAATAGATTTTATACTACGGATGCAACTAACCCCTAAAGATCTCTCTTTGAATGTAAGAGACGTCAATTTACTGTGATCCTATCGATCTCCATCAATAATATCCTGGTATTCAGAAATTAAGTCTTGCAGACTACAATGTAGACGTCGTGTTGCTTGTTCAAGAGTGAGTTCACACAATATTTTATTTATTCTTACACATAAAGGAGAAATATTAAATTACATGTAATTACGTTGTGCTGAAATAATATTACAATGACTTTGTTAAATGTTTTATTTTATGATGTTTCTACTGTATTTATGCGATGTAAAACGATGGAAATGAACTAAATATGTTTTGCACAATGCGTAGCGTACACTTATTTTCCTACCTAATTTAAGTATGAGATAAATGAGTCACTGAGCTACACGTGGTGTTAGATGTTAGCAGACAAAAGAAACATTGCACATATTACGTAATTAGTAAACAACGTCAGCTATTATACGCGTACACAACAGATGAAAGGGAGGAAAGACAGAATGAAGTTCGGGGACACTGAGTTCATTAGAGATGAAAGTGACTGACAGTGCACGAGTTCGATACATACATGCGTCATTTGTCACAGCTTCATTAATTCGGAACTGAAAGCTATCACAGATGAAGCAGGGAAGTATGGGAACATATGGTTACTGATTGCGAACGACATTGACAGGTACTAAAATACCAACGTGTTTCCAATTGTGGAAACAATGGAATTTTCACATGGCTTTAGAAAGGAAAGATTTTCTGTTGTATTTCCACAGTTAACCAGATGACACTGAACAACGCAGAAAGTTAATCAGCCTACACAGAATTTCTATTGTATCTCTCAGAATATCACTTTCATCCCACGGCAAAACTTATTCATTGCATGTATCCCAATTTCTGTGTATCCCTAAAGACTCTCTCAAACATGGCGTGGTGCCCTGTCCCTTCATCCAGCAAGTGTTTTGCGCAGATTTTTTTCCTCATCAAATTTGCCGAGTGTCTCATCCATCCATCAACTTCCAACACCCTACTGTGACACCAAAAGTGAAACGCTTGGGTTACCCTCTTCTTCAGTTTCCCCAACTGCATCATTCTATTCTATACTCGTACAGTGCTCTACTCGATGTGTATAATCTCAGAAATTTCTTCTTCAAATTAAGGCCTACGGTCGATACTTGTAGATTTATTTTAGCAAGAGTTGTTCACTGGGACTGTGCTGTTCTATTTATCATATCCCCTTGCTTCAACAAGAGATTACAAACTTTCTGCTTCTTCTTGGTTTTTACTTCACGCGTTATTTTGTTTCCGAGTCAGTATGTATCCTACATTTCGTCTACTATTTAGTCCTCTATTTTGATAAGTTTATCACATTTCAGCTTCTTCTCTTTAATTTTGTGTTTCTTCATTTTACTGTCAGTCAGTTTTAATATAGCTTTTAGTCACATTCTCCTAGGATGACAATTTCATATACTAATCCTAATGACTGTTATCCTTTCTACCTAAATTTTAATCTCCCTCCTATTCACACATACATACATACATACGTACATTGATCCTTGTTCCATAGATCATGTATACGACATTTCGTAATGATGTGCAACGTGTCACTTTAACATAAGTTTTCTTTACGCAAAATAATTAATTAATTTTTTTATAGTTACCACTTCATATCTAAGAATTCATCTTTATTTTGTTTCCAACATTGCTTCTTCGGTGTACAGTAAGGGGAATAAGAATTCATCCCTGTCTTGCACGCTTCTTAATTCCAGATCTTCTACCCTGCTCTAGCATTCTTATTGCACCCTACTGATTCATGTACATATTGTACATCACTGATTCTCTAATAATTGCAAATATCGTGCAATATTTTACCTTGTCAAACGCTTTGTTCAACACATGGTGTCCCGACTTTTCTTAGAATCTGTCCCTCTTATCAAGCTAAAGTTCAAAATCACTTCACTGGTAATTTTACCGTTCGTAGAACCAAGTTCAGAGTCGTATAACAAATCCTTAATTTTCTGTTCCATTTGTCTGTATATTGTTACTGTCAGAAAAGCGGACGCATTATCTGTTTTAATAGCGTTCAAAGAAATTTGCTATGGGATACAGGAAATAATGACTCCACTTCGGTTGTTTGATTCTCTTTTAACATTCGGAGTGCGACATGTTTCTGGCTACAAGCCTTTTTAAAAGCTCACTTCCCTATACGTTACAAGTCAGAGTTTAACAAGGGTATGATACGTAACAGAATAAGACAATAATCTCAACATACTACGTAAACATAATGTCGTTACGTCACTGGCTTCCTCAGATTTAAAACAAGAATCGAGACGTTTAACGCGTGGTGCAATAGAACAGTGCTCTACAGTGGTTGTGCCGTGGCACACTGGTATGCCGCCACAAAGTGAAAGGTGTGACGCGAACATCTACATTCTTGGAAATGGAAAAAAGAACACATTGACACCGGTGTGTCAGACCCACCATACTTGCTCCGGACACTGCGAGAGGGCTGTACAAGCAATGATCACACGCACGGCACAGCGGACACACCAGGAACCGCGGTGTTGGCCGTCGAATGGCGCTAGCTGCGCAGCATTTGTGCACCGCCGCCGTCAGTGTCAGCCAGTTTGCCGTGGCATACGGAGCTCCATCGCAGTCTTTAACACTGGTAGCATGCCGCGACAGCGTGGACGTGAACCGTATGTGCAGTTGACGGACTTTGAGCGAGGGCGTATAGTGGGCATGCGGGAGGCCGGGTGGACGTACCGCCGAATTGCTCAACACGTGGGGCGTGAGGTCTCCACAGTACATCGATGTTGTCGCCAGTGGTCGGCGGAAGGTGCACGTGCCCGTCGACCTGGGACCGGACCGCAGCGACGCACGGATGCACGCCAAGACCGTAGGATCCTACGCAGTGCCGTAGGGGACCGCACCGCCACTTCCCAGCAAATTAGGGACACTGTTGCTCCTGGGGTATCGGCGAGGACCATTCGCAACCGTCTCCATGAAGCTGGGCTACGGTCCCGCACACCGTTAGGCCGTCTTCCGCTCACGCCCCAACATCGTGCAGCCCGCCTCCAGTGGTGTCGCGACGGGCGTGAATGGAGGGACGAATGGAGACGTGTCGTCTTCAGCGATGAGAGTCGCTTCTGCCTTGGTGCCAGTGATGGTCGTATGCGTGTTTGGCGCCGTGCAGGTGAGCGCCTCAATCAGGACTGCATACGACCGAGGCACACAAGGCCAACACCCGGCATCATGGTGTGGGGAGCGATCTCCTACACTTGCCGTACACCACTGGTGATCGTCGAGGGGACACTGAATAGTGCACGGTACATCCAAACCGTCATCGAACCCATCGTTCTACCATTCCTAGACCGGCAAGGGAACTTGCTGTTCCAACAGGACAATGCACGTCCGCATGTATCCAGTGCCACCCAACGTGCTCTAGAAGGTGTAAGTCAACTACCCTGGCCAGCAAGATCTCCGGATCTGTCCCCCATTGAGCATGTTTGGGACTGGATGAAGCGTCGTCTCACGCGGTCTGCACGTCCAGCACGAACGCTGGTCCAACTGAGGCGCCAGGTGGAAATGGCATGGCAAGCCGTTCCACAGGACTACATCCAGCATCTCTACGATCGTCTCCATGGGAGAATAGCAGCCTGCATTGCTGCGAAAGATGGATATACACTGTAGTAGTGCCGACATTGTGCATGCTTTGTCGCCTGTGTCTATGTGCCTGTGGTTCTGTCAGTGTGATCATGTGATGTATCTGACCCCAGGAATGTGTCAATAAAGTTTCCCCTTCCTGGGACAATGAATTCACGGTATTCTTATTTCAATTTCCAGGAGTGTTTATATAACTGGAAGGAATTAAGGGATTTCGATTTCGAGGAAATTAAGTGTAATTTATTTCCTTCGATTTTAAGTAAAAAGGTGCTCGTTTCATCTACATCATACTACGCAAGAAATCACATGGTGTGTGGCAGAGGGTACTTCTGGTACCACTGACTGATCTCCCATACCCTGTTTCACTTGCGAAAGGCGAATGGGGAGAATGATTGTCTGTAAGTCTCTGTAGTCGCTTTAATTGCTCGAAATTTGCGCCGTGATCATTACAAGCAGTGGGTGTGGGAGGAAGTCAAATGTTGTCAGACTCTACCAGGAAAGTGCTCTATCGAAATATCAGTATAAACCTCCCCATGATGCACAGCGATTATCTTGTAACGTCTGCCAGTTGAGTTTGCTGAGCATCTCGGTAACGCTGTCGCGCCGACTAAACGATCCCATGACGAAACGTGCCACTCTTCATTGGGTCTTCTCTACCTGTTCTGTTTATCCTACCAAGTAAGGATCCCATGTTGATCAACAGTATTCAAGAATCGAACGCACAAGTACATTATAAACCACTTCCTTCGTGGGTGAGCTAAGCTTCCATAAGATTTCTCTTATGAACCTCAGTCTTGCGTCGGCTTTCCCTGCTGGTTGTTTTATGTAGTCATTGCACTTAAGGTCACTCTTGATTGTTGTTCCTAGATATTTTACGGTATATATCGTGTCCAGCAATTTGTCATCGACAGTGTAGTTGTACAAAGGTGGATTTCTTTTTTACATCATTTATCAGTCCTCTGCATTTCACTCTGAAAATCGATACTGTTGGAGTTGCTACTTGTTACAGACAACGGCGTCATATGATAACAGTGTTAAAGATGATCCAATGTTTTCTACTACATTACTTGAAGACACTGAAAATTTACTTGTTTTATACATGCTGGTAACGATTACATTTTCATAGAAATTAAATGTAATTTGCACATACCCGTTCTGTTCGCTCAGCTCGCACTATTAACGATATCATTTCCCTTACCTTCCATCCTACTGCCTGCGTGCACCAAGGAATCCTTCCTCCTGCTTCTTTATCCCTTCTACAGCGCTGACATGAACAATTCACCTCCAGTCCACCTCCAGCCCGCCTCCAGTCCACCTCCTTGAGTATGATGATGAAATCGCCTTCCTTGCTGTTACACCACATCACAAAATTCCCAATAATTTCACTATATCTAACTCAGGCCGTTTACCTCCTGGTGCCACTAATAGCTCTTCAAGATAAACCCTTCTAAAATCCAGGCAACAACTGTAGGAGAAAACACAGCTTCCGCCTCCATGCCCTTCATGACTTCTACTTCAGCACTCACGACCGTCCTACCCAGTTAACTAACGATCTAAAATATCTTGAGGTAGCCCTTGACTGACAACTAACATCGCAATCTCTTCCTGCAAACAACTCAAGAGAAAGCTAAAAATAGGCATACTAAAACTACTAAGTGGTCGAACTTCGAAATTACACCATTCCACTATTCTCCACACCTCTAAAACTTTGATGCGACAAATCCTCTAGTAACTAAAAAGTTGCATGGATATCCATTGCATAAGTGTTCTATTAGTCCCTTCCAATGTTCAATCGACAGGAGTGAGAATGTACCTATATGGGTGAGAACGTTCCAACGACAGATTTGACTCCTGCGTGCCATATAATGGTTTCTCTGATGAATTAAGGTGTTCCATCTGGTAGTTAAAGTTCGCTAGTCATCAACGGTAACGTTGGATGCTTTTCCTTGTCTATTTCACGCCATCATCGTTATCAGTATTTATTCAGGTTGGTGACTGCTTCATCAGTTGTATAAATAACTGGAGTATAGTCTTGTTTGTTGACTGTAGTGTAATTTAAATCAAGTGAAGGTAAGATAGTACATCAATGCTAAAACTATTGTATATCATAACTGTATAGGGATGTTCCTATAAATTGAACAGTTTCGTTTTAACACATGGACTTACGTGAAATCAAAAGTTATGGGAGTGAGCGTCTGCCACAATTTTCTTGCCCATCTTTCCTATGTTGTTCAGCGGTATGGATCGTCCAGAGACGATAAAGGTCGGAGGACGGTGGCATCGCAATTGGACAGATGAACAGGTATGCCTAGCATTGGAGGAAACGAACGCTAGGAAGATTTCCATCAGGGAAGCTACTAAAAAGTGAGTTCAGGCATTTTAATTTAATTTTTTCATTGGAACTCTTATTATTTTCGTAAACATATTTGTAGGTACCTAAGTACCTATGTTCGGTGGTACCTACATTGTTACTTGATAGGTAATATTAGGCGTGTTTACTTCTCACCTTAAGATTTGCTAGCGGATATCTATTGCCACTGACAGAAATCGTTATTATGTGTATTGCAGATATGGTATACATAGCAACATCATTAACATCGAAGTAAAAGAGGGCTATTCTGAAATAAATATGGTATTTGTTCCCGAAATTAAGTCGAAATTATATTTTCTTCCCCAAGAACTGTGAATTACTAGCAAAAGTATAAGGCGAAATTGTTTGCTGGTGAGTCAGTGAGAGGTGAGAATGTGCCACAACTTTGTTTCCATTCGTTTCAGGCTCACACTAGTAGCAGCACAGTCTCAAACACTTTCGGAGTGAGAATGTTTCTTCGAAAAAGCTGTATTTCCCCTATCTCTGTTGCCAGATAAAAATTTTATTGAGCCACATTCTGCAAGAGGATTGTGTAGCAACGAAGTGCGAAAGCCACCGGTCATTTGTTTCGAATCCTTGTAGGAAAAACCATAAAATGTGGCAAATTCGCACCCCACATTCAAGGCGCTCAATTATCGACAGGGTCTGGCCGCTTTGCGCCTCTTGATGCGAAACTGGAGATCGCAGGCCCGCAAGAGTGCACGTGGGCGCTAGCGGTCAGAGATACACGAATAGGGGCAGCAGCAGCAAGCAGAAGGCAAGGTGCGTACTGGTAGCAGTGTGGCGACGACTTGGTGGTCTAGCTTTACGTAGTACGTACTTGTGTGTGTGTGTGTGTGTGTGTGGTGTGTGTGTGTGCGTGTGCGTGTGTGTGCTCGGTCTAGCCACATGTAGCTGGAGGGCGGCGGCCTGTCGTGTGAAGTGTTATTGCTGCCATCACGCTGGTTGGAGTTTTTAACTGTTAGCCACTCTCGATCGTTGGAGGAAGCGAGCCTGCTAGGTGTTATCGCTACTTGCCTATGTTGTGGACTTCATGGCGAACCCTTTCCCGTTAGGGCCAATAATTTTATTCTTAACTGGCGTGTGACCCACTGCATCCAGGTTCCTTTCGGATCTGTCTGTTATTTGTGATCGTTCCACTGATATTCTGTTGTGAGCGAAGGCGCTCAATAGTATTTTTCTACCAGTCTGTGTTTAACCAACTTTGTAGACACGTTTTCGCGATTTTTTGAGAACGTGGACTGTAATTCAGATTTTGATTCCTCGTTACTACGTTACTGGGTAGCGTGGCTCCGCTGACGGGGTACGCAAACCTCCTCTTAGTGTTAAAATTTCTCCGTAAGTTACCCCTCTGCGTTTTGCCTATTCAGTGCTTGTCAGCCTTGTTTTACTTCTTGGTGTTTTTTGTTTTATTAGAATAGCAAAATTTTGTACATTGCTGCACGTTCAGATAACGGGAATAGTTACAATTAAAACAAAACAGCCCTCTGTCACTAACTTTTAACGAATTAACCGGGTTTCAAAACTGCTAGAAGTGTCTTCCTCAGAATTTAAACCAAAGAATGGTCTATTACAGTGTTGAAACCTAGTTAATTCGTTAAAAATTAGTGACCGAGGGCTGTTTTCTTTTAATTGTGTTATTAGAATAGCATTTAATTCCCATAATGTGTGTAAGTTAAAGGACGGATGGACCATCATTTAATAACTTGTTTATTGAATTCTAGAGCGAAGCCGGCAAGGGCCTCTCTTTAAGCTTTAGCTGGTCTAGTGGCTTTCATCGGATTATTTTTGGAACTATTAGTTCGTCATACGTCTGTTGGAAGGGTATTTTGGTTTGGAATACAGCTGGCCAGTTCATTCTAGTAAATTCTCATTATTTGTTGCTAGCTATATGCCGGATCAGCCACTGTTGTAATAATTATACTGTGATTCGCTTGTTTGCTGTTTCTGCCCGCCGTGCTAAGCTAATGCTTGCCAATATTTGATCGACTACTGTCGTCGTTTCCTTGCCTGTAAACTGAGAGTAAGTTTTTGCCTTACTTTGACGTTCTACATTTCAGTTGTAAATGTCGCCGGCCAGGGGGCCTTCATATTTAAAATTAGTTTCCTTTATTATTTATATGTTCCAGGCAATTTGCCATGAAGGTCTCATGAAAATCACTCCTTCTACCTGGTGTTTTTAATCGGTCACTGCACCGTAAGGCTCCGTTGTTTATAAGCCTGATTGCCTGCTTACCGGCAGAGACATTGTGTTGTAAGTTTATTGTGCCTTAAAGTAAATAATAATGGGCATCTTGTAATCTTAAATCAAACTTCTTGCAAATCCTTCACTGTAAAAGATGTTTGCATGGCCACTGGCCGTTGTTTCCTTCTTTCTGTATCTAAATTTAATGTTAGTTAAGTTTTCTGAGTAGTGAAATTCTGTTTAATTATGAATGGTCGATGTTGCTGTAAGCTGTTCTTAGGGGCGAGGCATCTTGTTCCTTAATGAAACCTGTAGTTAAAATTCAGATACTTGCAAGGGCATCGCCATGGTAGGCATTTATCATTGGGCCTTAAGACCTTCGTGACGTAGCTATTTGTAGTTATTTGTTCGACTAATGGGCGTTCTCGACCTGTACTTGTCTGTTAACAACCAACGCCTTATAGCAACGCCTTATAGCAATTAATAATTCTTGCGGCAGATACTTAGTAATTTAAATTCTTTTCATAAGAAAACGAAGGCGATTTTATTTTGGGTCTGCCCATATGCAACAAAGTTTTTTAATTATCACGTTGCTCCCATGCATTTTAACAATTGTATTTATTGATGTGGTAAGGCTTGGGTTTAACTGTCTTATTTGAAATGGGCACATTACGCCCAAGGGAATTTCTGGGAAAACAGTCACATGGAAGCACTTGACTCTAAGTTGTTCAGCACAATTCACAGTTTAATTTCAAACACAAATATATATTTATCGTTACCAGTCAAGGAATGACAGTATAATTTAAAAAAAAAGAATCAAATAAAAGGGAGTTACTTAAAACCATCAATTAACCCAAAAGTTTTTCACTCTGCTCAAGACTGTGTGATGTGACTGTAATTAATAACATCAAAATCAAGGTTCACAGATTGGCTAATGCTCATAATAAAATTGTACATTTACACGAAGCTGGTATCTGTACAGATATCATTGGTGATCTTGCAGCTCTCGACGAATGAAGTTATAGTGATATCTAGGCCATTCGCTGGTTACAGGCGTGGATAAATATCAGTGGGGACAGTTGAAAAAAATCTGCATCCACGTGGCTACTCAGAAAATCACATTTAAGAGGCTTGCAGAGGGTTCAACGAACCACCTTCACAATAATCCTCTATTATTCCAATCTCAACAGTGCGAGGAAAAAACGAATACCTATATTTTTCTGTGCAAGCTCTGGTTTCCTATATTTTATTATGATGATAGTTTCTACCTCTGTAGGTCGGCACTAACTAAATGTTTTCGCATTCTGAGGAGAAAAGAGAAAGTTGATGACTAAATTTTCGTGAGATGACACAACCGCAATGGAAACATCTTTGGTTTAAAGATTTCCATCCCACACCCTGAATGATGTCCGTGACACTTTCTCAATTATTTCTTGATAGTACAAAATGTGCTGCCATTCTCTATACTTTCTCGATGTACTTCTTTAATCCTGTGTGGTAAGAATCAGACAACGCTCAACAGCGTACAGACAAGCGTACCGCAGGCAGTCTCTCCAGTAAAACTGTTGCACCTTCTTGTTTTTAAAGTATCCTGCCAATAAAACTCAGTCTTTTGTTTTCCTTCGCCGCAACATTTTCTATGTGTTCGTGCCAAATTAAGTTGTTAATAATTGTAATACCTAGGTATTTAGTTGAATTTATGGCCTTTATATTTGATTGATTTATCGAGTAACCAAAGTTTAGAGGATTCCTTTTAGCGCTCATGTAGATGACCTCACACTTTTCATTATTCAGCGTCAGTTAACAGTTTTTGCACCATACAGATACCTCATCTAAATCGTTCTGCAATTGTTTTTCATCTCCTCATAATTTTACTAGACAGTATCATCTATAAACAACCTAAGACGGCTGCCCATATTGTCTCCTAAATCGTTTATATAAATAAGGAACAGCAGAGGGCTTATAACACTACCTTGGGGAACACCAGAAATCACTTCTGTTTCACTCAGTTACTAAGAAGTGTAATATCTCTGACAAGAAATCACGAATACAGTCGCATAACTGAGAAGATATTCCGTATGCATTCAATCTGATTACAAGCCGGTGACGGAGTTTCGGAAGACTGTGTGCAGTAGCTCTGTTTTATCAGCCCTGTCATCCATTGTATTACTATTGCTATAGCGCAGAGAAGGCATTGATTATGTCTTGCTGATAGCTTATTTTACGGACGATCAGATTCTCTTTGGATTCTTTCGAGAAAGAGTTTCGTTTTTAGTACATATAAATCCATGAATTCCAAACGAATCGCTTACGCGCAAACTTAAAACACTGCCCCATTACGCATAGCTGGAGCCAGAGTAACAAAGGCAGTCATTTAAAATATAGTCTCCAGCCACGTTTGCCCTACAAATGCAAAAAGAAAGTTACAATGCTTGGATTCAGAGTTTGGAACATAGGACATTCGCTTCCAGAAGGGAGGCTTCGTTTTCTTCAGATATGGATTTAACGCATAAACGGATGGGGTCAAAAATCAGCTATGCCAGTCGACCAATGAGCAAATAAAATCGACATGAAAAATGTTGCCAGCCTTCACTACTTGTGAAATCACTACCGTCCTGCAGCCCTCCCAAAAGCGCACACTTCCTCGTACACGGTCTCGCCAAGCTCGACACATTAGCCTCACTGCCGCTACTCCAACTCTCCCTCGCTTAGCTTACCTCCTGGCCCCAAGTTACCTTCCATTAGGAAAGTTGGTGCACTCAACGACTGTGATATTACTTCTAAATTATGGAGCGCAGCAGTCAGTCGTTCTTTTTTTGTACGTTTTGTTTGGCAAATCCAGATTTCGGCTGGTGCCTAGCCATTATCAGTGCACTATTTTCTAGTCTCGATACATATCAGACCGCTGTTGTTCGGGTGTCAGTCACAGTTCTTGAAGAATTTTTCCAAATTCCTTGAGGAAGCCCATTTGCAACAGTGGCCGAAACGTCCGACAATTATAGAAATTGACAAAGCGGTCACATAACCTGAAGTATCTTATAGACAGTGACAATGGCCACGGAGGACAACACTTACGCTAAATATGGGTTGCTATGTATGAGGTTTGCGGATAAACAGGGATTTTCTTTTTGTGGTTGGTGGCAACTCTAGGAAGGGGATCGGGATTTTCTGTACATTTTTTGATACACGGTTGGTGTGATTTGGGTAGGACGTCTTATTTAAAGTGAACTACTGCCACCTAGTACATTAGGTACTTTTTCGTCTTGCTCGTTCTAACGTACTGTCGTCTTTGTATCCATTTTAATTTTGGTAATACTTTATATTTCACCTTTCAAACGCCTGACAAGTTTTCTATTAATTATTTCGCCTCATTTTTTGCCAGTTCGCGCCACTGAACATTCAATACTCGTCTTACAATTGTTTTGCGCCCACTATTTACGTACCGAACCGTATTTCTGTGAGTTAAACTTACGAACGTCCTGTCACGCGGCGCCACGTACAACACTCGCTTGCTATAACGCAAACTAGTGTTACCCTCTGGGAGGATTTTGAGCTTTGACCGTGCATGTGTCTAATGGATGAAGGTATCGCACAGTAATTCTGAATATATTGTAATTAATAGAAAAACTAAACAGGCTTTTACTTTGGGGATAATGAAAGTAGCAAAGTTCACATACGAATGAAAAATCGTACTGTCGTCAGCCCAATTATACACATTAAATTGAATTATTATATTCAAAATAATTGAATATTAAGTTGTTGTAGTGACTTTCATTAAGACTCCCTTTGAACAGCACACTGGATATACACGAATGCAGGGCAATCTAAGTTGTGAGTAGCAGTAGTTAACAATTAATGCACAAACCAGTAATTATAGAAAGCAAAATCGTACCTACCTCATAATAATAACAGTTACAATCACTATCATTACGTGACTCAGTATTGAGATGTTACTTCAGGTAGCACCGAACTAATGTTGGACATGGATGGGCTTCTGACTTAACTGACATATTAATACCACAATTGCACTGTTTATACACCCATTTATAGAAATTTGTCAGAATTCTTTAGTAGCAATAATATTCCAATTATCTTTTTAATGCGAGAATAATATGGAGGAGACCCATAAACTGATACTGTATCACTAATCAAACTCTATGATTATTTCAGTAGTAAGATTCAGTTCAACTAAATGTAATTCTTAGCCTCACTTGGAATAGTTTATGTTTTCATCCTTCAAAACTAATTACTCAACACTGAGGTCGATTAATCTCAAAAAAGATCGTTCAAGATAGCAATCAAGGCTAAATTATGTTTCAAATAAGTTTAATTAGTGTGGCTTTTCCATTACCTGTGAAGCAAGTTTTTTAGACAGTAACATTTACAAAGAATGGCCCAGAATTTTAGCACATTTAATACACAAAAATAAATCACTAATTCGTTAGAAACAGGATACTCGGTTTCCTGAACACTTAGGAGGGGATCCTGCATTCGTTTATGATTAGGATAAAATTTACTGTTCTAAACACAGGTTTATGGCACTTAGATTATTATTAAAAACACTCACACAAATTAACTGGTCCATGCTCTGATACATATCTGTATGCATGAAGTTGGTGGAGCAGCGGCGAAGTAATAGTGGTAAGCGACGGGGCGGATAACCGTACTAGGGATCTTGTGGTTTGAATCCTCTTTACAATTTCTTCTTGGCGACGGATTTTTAGCATGTTAGAGGCATTCCTTATTGTCGAGAGTATCATGCAACAACCAAATCCACATCTGAGGCAAAATTCCTTGTGAAACGGGTTCCAATTGCCTCCCTTGGCACCAGTGATGTGTACTGTGCAACGACTGGACACTGACTGCGTCCCATTCGCACCAAGGAGCCGCCCAGTTCGACCGCAAAGACCACCTTTTACATCGCTTCGAGCCACTTCCGTTGCAGAGGGATTTCCCTACATCTTTTACGTTATACTAGTGTCCTAAGCATAAACCAGCTTCCAATATACAATGTTTCCTTTATGAAGTACATATGTTATAAAATTCCATTATTTTAAACATTATTTATTTTTTTTATGTACATACATTACAAACTTTAAATCCCCTGTCACAAGTCAATGACCTTAAGAAATAAAGAACAAACACGTCATAATCGCAGATACAGTTACATAGTATAAACCTATTTCTAATCGATATGGGTGTTACAACCCCTCTGTAGCAATTCTGGACGTGTGCGACGCCGTATTGTCTTACTGGAATTCCTCAACTCACCTGTAAGAGTCGTATCTAGACGTATTAGGGGTCTCATATCACTCCTACTGCACACACCCCACACCATTACAGAGCCTCCACCAGCTGGAACAGTCCCCGGTTCACAAGCGTGCTCGATGGATTTAAAAGGTTGTCTCTATATCCTTACACTTCCATCCTCTCGATTAAATTTGAAGCGAAACTCGTCCAACCAGGCAACGTGTCATCAACAGGCCAATGTCAGTGTTAACCGGCCCAGGCGAGGCGTAAAGGTTTGTGTAATGCCGTCATCGAGGGTACACGAGTGGTCCTTCGGCTCCGAAAGCCCATATCGATGATGTTTCGTTCAATGGCTGCGTGCTGACACTTTTTGATAGCCCAGCATTGAAAACTGCAGCAATCTGCTGAACTTCCGTCACGTTGAACGATCTTGTCTCAGAGATATGGGTAATTTGATGTTTTGCCGGATTCCTGATATTCACGATACACTCGTGAAATGGTCGAACGGGAAAATCCCCACTTAATTGCTACTTCGGAGATGTTGTGACGTAACGCTCGTGCGCTGATTATAGTACCACGTCAAACTTAAATCTTGATAACGTGCCATTGCAGCAGCAGCAATCGATCTAAAACAGCGCCAGACCCTTGTTGTCTTATATAGGCGGTGCCGACCGCAGCGCCGTATTCTGCCTGTTCACGTATCTTTGTATTTAAATACGCATTCCTATACCAGTTTGTTTGGTGCTTCAGTGTAATAAAACCAGATGTTGAAGTGTAGGTTGGGAAAGGTTTGTGTAGGTGAGGTCAAGAGAAGATTTAATTTACGGATCCGGGAGGTTGGAGACGAAATGGACTTGAGTGGGCTGCAAGACGCATATTCTAGATAGTGAAACTTTTGCTCATTTTTGTAATATGTTCTGGATGGGCCGACTGGGAGATTTCCTTCCATACGTTCAGATACATAATCAAATTTGTGGTGCAATGGATCACTTAATAACAAATGAAAGGCTCTGCTCTCATAAATGTGTCATAAATGTGTTCTGGGAACCGGTTCTTAAAAGATCATTGATGATTAATAGCTAGGAAAGGTTATTTATCTACTGAATTGATGATATTGGGCCAGATTATCCCTAATTTTACTCAGTCTTTGTAAGTGCACACACTAACAGGAAACACAAATTAATGTGATTTACAATTACAAAACGAGAACGGTAATAGCAGCAGTGCCAATGGGAAAAATTTTTAGGGAATCTTAAATGTACTTGACATGGATCAGGTGAGAGTGACTATCATCTCACCAGGTCTATCCCCTCTAACGCATAATCGCTGTTCGGTGCGTGTTATTCCTCTGATTGTACCAGGAACTAAGCATTGTTTTCACATGCAATTATCTAAACCCACTGAATCACACAGGAGCCCTCTACGGCAAGACGTAATAGTGTATCAGAGTATGATATCTAATGAAGTTGAAAAGAAACGAAACTAAAACTCCTATCCATTTTCCTCCTGTGATAACCATCGCTGCAAGTTATTCTTACCACACCAACGCCTCGTGACAGCAACAGCTGTATCTGCTGTGGCTAGCTGATAGAGCTTATCAGTCATGTTGTGACTTCTAATCGATATTTGTATATCAGGGCTCCCTCATTAAGATGATTATCCATTGCGGAGGCAGATTGTTTAAAAATATTGACAAGATAGGTGAACTTAAGTCTTTGTTAATGGGAAGAGTCTGTTGGATTATTATATCAGGGTGGGAGCTCAAATCAGAGTCTGCTTTTTCATGATTTCTAGTTTATCCTTCGTGATAATAGCAATGACGGTGGGAGGACGATGGGGACGTTGCAGTTCCTTGGTGAGCGTGGTGGTACTGAGAAATGTTAAGGAGGCTTTGGGACCAAAGATAATGTGAGGGAATTTGGAGTGGGGGACGGGTTGTTTGGGGAAGGAGACCAGACAGCGAGGTCATCGGTCTCATTAGATTGGGGAAGGACGGGGAAGGAAGTCGGCCGTGCCCTTTCAAAGGAACCATCCCGGCATTTGCCTAGAGCAATTTAGGGAAATCACGGAAAACCTAAATCAGGATGGCCGGACGCGGGATTGAACCGTCGTCCTCCCGAATGCGAGTCCAGTGTCCAACCACTGCGCCGCCTCGCTCGGTCGAGGGAATTTGGAGAGGAGATCTTTATAGATGTTGGGATCTAGATCTTTTCGAAAACTGGTTCTTTCTTCTGGATAATCTGTTGTACTAGATGGTGAAGTTTGGCTTGCAGGGAGCTCAACGGCGCGACCATCAACGCCCGTACAAAGTCGTAATTTATACACAGTCCAGTTTACCTGCTGTGACGAATGATGATGATGACGAAATGTTGAAAGCAACACAAACACCCAGTCCCCGTGCAGAGGAAATTCCAAACCCAGCTGGAAATCGAACCCGGGACCCCGTGATCCAGAGGCAGCAACGCTAGTCATTAGACCACGAGCTGCGGACATAATCTGTTGTACTTGTAGTTTTGGGAAATATTTTTTTTAACGTCTAGAATGAGATATTTGAGTCTGAGAAATGTTGTCTGTGTTCGAGACTACAATTCCGTGATAGGCAGAGGAGGATATTTCAGGTCTTCAATGGAGTTACAGATTTTTTGAGTCTGTGGGATTGGAGGCACATTCGGTATTTTGGCGATTTGGCAGTTTATAGCTATTGCTGGAGACATAGATGGTTGTGGGGTGAATTGTTGTGGGGTACGTCATGTTAAGAGCTACTTTCGTGTTATGCATTACGTTCAGCATGGCTTGCATCAGTCGTTGTGTTAAGTCTCTTAATGGTACGCTTGAGACATCAGACACTGCCACAATCGCTCAGAGGGTTGTTTCCATGCTACAAAAAGATGCCTGGTGATTCGTGGCTGAAAGTGATAGGGAGATGTTGGAAGGGAGGGATATGCATGAGTTGCGGCTGTGATGGGAGAGGAAAATGATAGGTATGGGAGAAGAGATGTAGAGTGGTGGGCGAGTGGACGTATTCCATGTGGTAGCATTGAGTGTAGGAGTTGAGGTGATCTAGATTATTGATGTGTTGTGAAGATCCCTGTGGCAATGAGTGGGGTGGGCAGCCTCTGAACCAGTACTGAGAACTATGGTGATTGGTTGTGAAGGAGTTGTAGAAGATGAGAAAGCAGGCTGCAAAATTATGGTACCTCAACGTTGAGGTAGGAACAACGTGGCAATATTCGGTAGTGATGAGTAGGTGGGTGACTGGGCTCGCGGGCGACGAAAATATGGTGGCTGAGCAGCAAGGAGACGAGACGACGCACGGGCACAGACAAGCATCAGTGACAGCAGAAAGAGCGGACACACAAGAGAAAACACAACGGATATTGGAGGGCTTTGAACGGCGAGAAACACGAAGAAAACGTTATTTAACTTGTCAGTTAACAAACAAAAGTAGCAGCCCCTAGCTTTGGGATTCCAGCCTATAAGTGTTTTGCCGTGATATACTGCTTTCAGTGGATAATACAAGGTAGATATAATGAAACTTTCCTTTTTAACACGTTATAACACGGAAACTAATTACCGTAAGTGTAGCAAATTTAGTAGCATTAATATCCAGAGTATGGAGTGCATGATTTTAATGCGTCATAGCTCCACCGTCCAGTTACAACTATGGCCACCAGGTGGCGTTATCAGTTGTCGTGATTATAGTCTCACACACCTGACCACTCACAGTGCACTTGTTGACGTGTCAACATGAGCTTGGACAAAACGAGCAGGGCATTATTGGGGAAGCTCTAGTATCAAAACAACCTCCAGAATATCGCTGGATGAAAGGATTACGGAAGGTTCCTCTTTCTAAACCTGCATGATGAAGAATTTCGAGTCAGCTGGAGAACCGGGCGTCGCTCCCGGAACAGGAAGGCAGGCGGTTGCCCCATAGGTGGTTGATGAAATCGTTGTCGTTATGGCAGACAACGCTGCGCCCAGTTCCCGATCGTCAGGCAGTAGTGAGCATGCTGTGTCACGACGCTTCCCGTGATCCATTGTCGGGAAGGTGCTTCGAACCATTCTCAAATGGTATCCGTACAAGATCCATATCGTACAGCAACTTGCTCCACGGGACTCACAATAACGTGTTAGCTTCGCTCTCCACTTTCTGGAAAAGACTGAATTTGGCGAGGGTAACAGAGTGGCGCTCAAGGACCAAGGACGTGCAGTGTGACTGGCCAGCTTTATTGCGATACGCTTCCTAGTATTTTATGCCCGCTCTACTGGTGAGAGACGGATTGAACTCAGCAGTTTTCTTGCAAGACGGGGCCCCACCGCACATCGTTCGTGAAGTTCGCCTGCTTCTCTGAATCCCATTTGGAAACGATCAAATTATCAGCCGATCGTTTCCAAATGCTTGGTCAGCACGATCACCTGATCTCACTCCCTGTGATTTCTGGTTCTGGGGATCCTGAAGGGCAGCGTTTTCGTGGACAACATTCACGCATGTGCTGCAGCATATCAAGAGACGTATCCAACATACCTACGGACATTCTTCGTTCTGCTGTGCAGAATGCTATGCTGCGCTTTCAGCCTCTTCTGGACGCTAATGGGCGCCATATTGAGCCCATTTTGTAAAAGTAATAGTACCGGTATGTAATGGTATGATATACCATAGCACCACATTAAAAGTGTTTCAACTGAATTGATTCTGCGTTATTTCTCTTCCCCCTGTCCTTGACATTAATGCTATCAAGTTTGGTACACGTGCGGTAATTAGCTTCCGTGTTACAATTTGTTAAATAGGGAAAGTTTAATTATAACCACCCGTTATTTACATGCATCACCGATAGTCACCTGACAACTGGCATTTGAAAAATGTTGCTAGTATCTTAACATGAAGCAGATTGTATTGTTACTGATTCGTTACTGTCTGATTATTAACCTCATAATATACACTTACGCATAATTTTAACAACACACCCTTGTTTTAAAATTACAAATTTATAAACAATGTGCGCAAGATGCTGTGAATTAGCTATTTGCGGCACAGTTTGTTTCTCTCCACCTAACAACGGTGCTGGCGTGGCTCTTATACCTCTGCCACCAGTGAAGGTGTGCGTATTAGTAAGTCTTGCGCTCGCAACACCACTCCGAAGTGAGTTGTCGCTATGCAACACGGAATTTGGAAGTCTGGTGAGGGGAACTGCGTCAGCAATGACACTCCTTGGAGTTAGCACTGGAGGCCATGATCATCAGCTGACCACTTATTGATGTTGCCCTGAGGCAAGGCATGGTGGGCTGACTGAGTTTGTGAATCAGCGTGGATGGTCCTGGGAGCTGCTGATAAAATCGCAGTTCAGAGTAGATGGACTGCCAGCTGTGGTGAGCGCAGTGATTCGAAACTGTCCAGCCAAAATGAAGACTTCCAGCAAGTTGGAGCATAGGAGCACGCACTTAGAGCGGAAGCAGAAAGCACGGTGGAGCAGTAACGCAGGAGAATGGGTTGATGCCCTATACTGCTTGTGGAAAAGCGGTAGATACAGATACGATACCGGGAGAAATATTAAAATGGTTGAACCAAGATGGAATAAGAGAAATATTGAGATTATGTAATAAAATATATGACAGTGGTGAATGGACTTTCTGACAACAGTAATGATTCCATTACCGAAAAAACAAAAAACTAAGAAATGCAGCGAGCACAGGACAATTAGCCTCATTTCACGTGCAGCCAAAGTGATGTTAGGAATAATTAATAAAAGACTTGGAAAAGTAATGGAGGAGAATCTTGGCGAGGAGCAGATTGGCTTTAGACGGAATACGGGCACCAGAGATGCAATAGGGCTCCTACGAATCTTGGGAGTAAGGTTTATTGAAAAAGAAGCGACCTATTTATGTGCTTCACCGATGTAGAAAAGGAACTTGACAATGTGGTTTGGGACAAGCTGGCGACTATAATGAGGGAAAAGAGAGTGGACTGGAATACCAGAAGACCTGTAAACTCATTATATCTTAATCAAAAAGTTTCAATTAAAGTGAGAGGAGAAAGTACAAACTGGATTGGACTAGGAAAAGGAGTAAGACAAGGATGCTGTATATCACCTACTCTTTTCAACCTCTACTTGGAAAATATGATTGACCAATGCTCATTAGATGACAAAGGCGTAGAAATTGGAGGAAGAAGAGTAGGGTGTTTGAGGTTTGCTGATGACATGGACCTTATAGCCACAGGGGAAAAAGAATTACAGGATTTGGTGGACACCATTGAAGCTAACGGAAAAAAATATGGAATGAAAATTAACACAAATAAAACAAAACTATTGGCACTATGAGGAAATAAGGAAATAAAAATTATGCTGAATGGAGAACTACTAGAACAGGTGCAAAATTTTAAGTTTCTTGGAAGCAGGATATACACCGACTGGAAGTGCACCACAGAAATTAAAACAAGGATAGCAATGGCAATAATAAAAAGAGAATTTTCTGCAGCGGTCTGGACAGAGAACTCAGGAAGAGACTCATGCAATGTCTTGTATGGAATGTTCTTCCATAAGGCGTTGAAACATGGACTATGAGGAAGAAAGACAGAGAAAGGTTGGAGGCTTTTGAAATCTGGACATGGCGGAGGATGGAAAGAATAAGTTGGACGGAGTAAAAAATGTACTGAGAAGAGTGGGAGAGAAAAGACAGTTACTAGATGTAATAAATAAAATAAAAAGAAATTGGATTGGGCATATATTAAGAAAGAATGACGGACTGATAAAAACAGTTTTAGAAGGTTATGTAGAAGGGAAAAGGAAGCGAGGAAGGAAGAGATTCCAGATATTGGATGACATGATGGACGGTACAACATACAGCAGCCTTAAGAAGGAAGCAATGGATCGCAGAAAATGGAGAGGCAAAGGACCTGGTAATATAGCAGATAACTGATGATGATGATGATGACTGCTTGTGGCTTGCTGTCAACGGAGGACACCACTCTGCCTGGAGAAGGGGATGACGTTTAGCTCCAAGTGTCTAGTTGAAATATCACAGCTGAGTGCGAGGCAGTACTTGGTGTAGAATGTTGCGTGTTAAGTGTGGAGTACATTCTGCAACAGAAGAAGAAAACATGTCTTTGTGGTGACTAGTACTATATAGTCTTGCAAACGGTTGAGGTGGTGCTGGCTTGGCTGCTGTTCGATCTATATTTTGTAGACGAGTGCTCTATTTGATTGAACCGTGCTTAAGTCCGAATTTTTTCCGTTTTTGACTTTGATTTTGATATAAGAGTACATTTGGTTTATATCTTACTGTTGATGGTATATGTCTATTTGTATTCTCTGCCTTGGGTTAATATAAGGTGCTAGCCTTAGTTGTATGCATTTTGTGAGGTAACAACCAGATGCGTCTAAGAGGCTTATGTCTGGAGGTATACACGGCTTTGTGCACATCAGTGAAAGGAGGCATGGCGGCTCTGGGCTGGACTCCAGGGTGTGCGAGGTGCCACGACAGCAAAATTGAGTTCGGCCACTTGCGGCTGGCCGGATACAGGGTAGTAGCGTGAGCGAGGACGTAGCGAGGCCGCAGCTGCCTCTACACTGGGTGGCTCGGCTAGCCAACAGACGTCAAAGTTTCAGTCCGTGATAGGCGGAGCTGTGGGCCAGCGAAAACACCAGGCTAACATGAGGCCAGCACGTAACCTGGCTCTTTCGTGCCTTTGAGGACAGCTGGAGGGAACGAATGCCTGTGCTATTCACTGATCATATCCTAAATCAGTAAAATTCTATGTAAGACAGCTATGAAATAAGCAAATGTACGAAAGGAAACCGAAAATTAAGACGACTGCGTTGTATCGAAGTCTCATGAACTTCAAAAACTATTTAACTTTCTAACACCAAGGGCGATTTTTGCAGACCTTGTGTCAACGGGTGGCGCTTGGAGAAATGTATCTAAAAATGCTATGAGTACTTTTATAACTTTAGTAGAACTTGCTGATATAAATACGTAAATTTAATCTAAAATAATCTCTAAATGAATGCAATTAGTGGCAGTATGTATAACCAGGCTAACATATCATATAGTGTTTTCAGTCATGCGATAAAAGTTTGCATTATAGTCCTACCACAGTTATAAATCTGCTAATATCTTTCCAACAAGCTTACTAAGCGTCATTCAGAGGACAGTATTGTAAACGAAAGAAAATACCATCGCAGATTAATTTGTTACATGTACGATGATTATATTATACCTACGTCTATCGACTCTAGCAAATCTTGTACAATTATTAGTTGGGTCTGTTTCGGTTATTATTATAATGATTCTTGCTGATTCAATGTCACACATCGAACTCACTTCCTGTTCTCAAAAATATGGTTCTATCACATTCTCCTAAGCTGATACAGCATTAGAGATTCCAAGGTTAATTTCAATGCAGTACATGTAACTGATGTTCTTCTGTTACGAGCCGTTATGTGTGTCCAACTATTTTTATACAGTATCTTACAGTAAGATGTAATACTCTTTTCTCTAGCTGCTGAGTACGGGTGATACTCAGCGTATAAATGACATTTCCAGTGGGGGAGAATAGTCAACATGTAATTACAATGAGAAAGCAAATGGGCCCAATACTGATCCTCATGTGGCTGCTCATATTACATTCCTCCATTGTGACAGTTTTGTTCCTGTAATTGCGCAGTGTTGGTGAAATGTAATGTATGAGTGCAACTATTGCGCAGCACATGAAGAAAATTTTTGACTTGTGAGATAAACAAGTAGAGTCTCAAGTCGAGAGTGTAAGCTTTGCTGAAGTACAGAAAGCACTTCATATTCGCCACTTGTCTATGAATACCATGGTTCATGTCGTCAGTCACTTTCGTAAGAGCAGTCGTCATGCTGCAATTTTTTCGCTAACCAGACTGACATTCATCTAAGACGTTATTTGATGTTAAGTAATGAGTAAGATGGTCGAAGCTATGTATTAGAACCGCATAGATAACTTTGTAATAAGCAAATGTGCCTATAGCCGGAAGGTTCTTCAGCAGATTCCGTTTTCGGTAGTAGTTTTACGAGATCCTACTATCAGACTGCTGGGAATATCCCGAAGGTGAGAACATGATTAAACTGTCCGTTACTTTGGACAGTAGTGGGTCGACGAAGAAAGTCATCACTGTAATATTATTGTATCCTGCAGCTGCCGAACGAATTCGTGCAGTTCAATTCCTGACGTTACTCAAGGAGAAAATATGTTTTATTTGCACCAACCACCGATTCAGGGAGTGAATCGATGGTTTGCGCCCTTGTGCACTGGTGAAGTAAAGATGTGAGCGAGGCGAAATATCATTAAGATTCTCAATATGAAGTTCAGCTGTAGATTTCGGCTAGCCTATTCGGAGGCTTCGCAGATTTTTCCACAAGACGTAGGGCCTATTAAGGTCTTCAGATAACGAGCGGGTGTGCCTGAGTGTTGTTATTGTCAGAGACGTTTTCTAGATGGGACTATTATCAGAGATCGGTTGCTGTTTGTATACCCTGTGTACTGCATCTCTGATACTCATAAGATGTTTACCTGATCTGTAACATTCGATGCAGGTTTTCTCTTTTATCTTTCAGATTTTATAGGAGCATGCTTAGTGTTTAAATTACTGAGTCTCTCTTTGACATTAGATATTTTATAATAGCAACACTAGATATTTCATAATATACTACGCATTTATATCCAGCCGTTGCCTGACGAGAAAAAGAATTCATCAGTTCAGATACGTTGAAACAGTTCAGGCCTCTACAAGTCGCCACTTTTGGATTTATATAGAAATTCTAAAGGTGGCAGGGGAAAATACAGGGAGCGAAAGGCTATTTACAATTTGTACAGAAACCTGATGGCAGTTATAAGAGTCGAGGGGCATTAAAGGGAAGCAGTGGTTGGGAGGGGAGTGAGACAGGGTTGTAGCCTCTCCCCGATGTTATTCAATCTCTATATTGAGCAAGCAGTAAAGGAAACAAAAGAAAAATTCGGAGTAGGTATTAAAATCCATGGAGAAGAAATAAACACTTTCAGGTTTGCCGATGACATTGTAATTCTGTCAGAGACAGCAAAGGACTCTGAAGGGCAGTTGAATGGCATGGAAAGTGTCTTGAAACAACAAAAGCAAAACGAGGATAATGGAATGTAGTCGAATTAAATCGGGTGATGCTGAGGGAATTAGATTAGGAAATAACACACTTAAAGTAGTAAAGGAGTTCTGCTATTTGGGGAGCAAAATAACTGATGATGGTCGAAGTAGAGAAGATATAAAATGTAGACTGGCAATGGCAAGGAAAGCTTTCCTGAAGAAGAGAAATTTGTTAACATCGAGTATAGATTTAAGTGTCAGAAAGCCGTTTCTGAAAGTATTTGTATGGAGTGTAGCCATGTATGGAAGTGAAACATGGACGATAAATAGTTTGGACAAGAAGAGAATAGAAGCTTTAGAAATGTGGTGCTACAGAAGAATGCTGAAGATTAGATGGGTAGATCACATAACTAATGAGGAGGTATTGAATAGAATTGGGGAGAAGAGGAGTTTGTGGCTCAACTTGACGAGAAGAAGGGACCGGTTGGTAGGACATGTTCTGAGGCATCAAGGGATCACAAATTTAGCATTGGAGAGCAGCGTGGAGGGTAAAAATCGTAGAGGGAGTCCAAGAAATGAATACACTAAGCAGATTCAGAAGGATGTAGGTTGCAGTAGGTACTGGGAGATGAAGAAACTTGCACAGGATAGGGTAGCATGGAGAGCTGCATGAAACCAGTCTCAGGACTGAAGGCCACAACAACAACAAATAGACAGTGCAATGAATAAGTAATAAATATTGCACCATAAGTAGACATGCCAGGTACAGAGATCAGATTGGTGCGATTTATTGTATTTGTAGATTTGGTTGCGAAGATATCGATAATGAATGAATAGCTGCTATATGGTGAGCTTTCCCGAGTGGAGGCAGTGTAACCTGCGAGCAGAAAAGATTACGCCTGAATTTTGATGCTCAAGGAATGTTGTTTAGAAAATTCGTGTTCATATCTCTGGTACAATTATGTGTTCGTGTAAAGATTCAAGACCTGAGAGTGCGGATTCAGTGCTAGAGACCGGTCCAACTTTGGATGGTTTGTGTATTACACATAAAACATTTTCTGTTGAGTCGTTTAATTTCAATGAAAATGTATTAGAGCTGTTTCACGCCGTCGTTTTTTAAATGAACGAGATCTTTAGGAGTAGGTTTGCGTGTATGTATTCTGCTTGGCCACCCTTCGTCTGTTACAATTGTTATGTCTCAGAAAAAAAAGCATTCAGGACTTACAGACTTGGAAACGTTAATAGGCTTCAGCCATCTCTCTGGCAGGAGCACGATGCGAGAGCAGAGGTCCTGAAATACGCGTCAGAACTCCGAAAAGTCGGCTATGGCTACATGTTTGTGTGAGATCTGTAACGTGGAGCCTTCGCAGATCGCTTCCGCTACAAGCCTGCCGGTAGAGTGTGCATGTTTTCCGTAAGAAGGAATTACCCAGCACCGCCTTCCTGAATGCAAGAGTGTGGGAGCAGACAGAGCAAAGACAGTAGATAGAGGACCAGAGAAAGAGGCAGGTATAATGTCATGTATGCTTGTCTAACACTGAACGTGAGGATCAAAGGTACGTCAGTCATGCGGAGAGAAATACACGTTAATACAAAGGACAAAACACGGCGACAAAGTGAGCACTGTATAAAAGTATGAAAAATGTACTAATAAACTAGTGATTATACTGGAACAGAAATATATATAGTAACTTTACCGGAGAACAATACGAGTAACAGATTATAATGCTGAAACAAGACTAAAATGTGATAACGAAAAAGGAAACAGTAAATACAACAGAAATACAGTATTGATAAGTTTACCTTACTAATGAATAAAATGACAGTTTAACAGTACGTTCATGATCAAGGTTAAAACCTTGTGAGAAAAGGACGTAACAGTGAAATCAAGACTGTACTAAAAGTATGAAATTAGAATTGTAAACATACAACTTGCAGGAAAAGTAAATCTGAACAAAGAAGTTTAGATTGGTTTCAGGAAAGTACTGCAAAATAAAATATTCCTTTACGTCAGAAAGTCATTTTGGGCTCGCACAGATCATGCTTCTAAGTTCCGTGTTATTGCTCACTCACTTCTTTTCTGCAGCGTTCAGTGTATACGATAACTCTGCCGTCTTTACTTCACACATTCCACAACCCGAACTGGGAGACCACACTGTTCAATATTTCCATCCGTTCAGGTGTAACGTCCTCTCGTGCAGTCGCTGCTTATATGGCTGGATTTTTTTTTTTTTTTTTTTTTTTTTGCCCTAAAGATTTCAGAGGATTTCCATAAGGACACCAATTTTATTTTGATTGACCCGTATTTTGTGGAATGTGCCATCCTGCTTCCCACTCTGTGGTTCATATTAATATCAGTTTATATCTTTACGTGATAGTATCTATTTATACATCATCTATTCCTTCTGCCATATTTGAGCTCAAGCCTTCCAAAAGTCTTTTAAATTCTGATACTGATACTGTATCCCATATCTCTTCTCTACCGACTGGGGTTTCGTCTTCTACCACGCCAACAGACAATTATTCTCTGTCATAAAAGCCTTGAAAGTACTATTTCCATCGATTTTCTCTCTAGCATGTGCTTAACTTTGGAATTCGTATTGTACATTTGGTGCTGCCACCCTTGCTTTTTATTTCTCCGAAGACTGATTTCACCTTTGTGTATGATAAATTAATCCTTCCGAAAATCACTTCTTTTTCGGCTTCTTTTCCCTGTAGCCATTTCCCCTTAGCTTCCCCGCACTTCGTATATATTTCATTCCCAAGTGATTTACATTGCTCTGTTTCTCTCTTTCCCCCAACATTTTTGTACTTCCTTATCCCATCGACTGAAATATTTCTTCTGTTGTAAATAGTTTCTTCGGAGTTGCCTCCTAAGGAACCAGTACGTGGGAATAGTATATGGATATTTCAATATCTTGATGTATAATCTTACAACAAGAGCTTTGTAACTGCGTGCCGTGTAAGGACACAAAACCATTGTCTTACCACCCGAGCTACTCCTGGCACAGCAACCTCTCCGACCTGCCAAAACCTTACTCCCGTTTTCCAATCTCCTGTATAAGGTAAGCGACATGTGGAGAACGGACATGTCGTTGCCTGAGGTTTACTTTTAGAATGAATTTCCTTCCTGCAGTAGATTGTATTCCATATCAAAACTCTGTGGCAGAATAAATTTGAATGTTGTTAGGCTCAGGAAGTTTCAGTATATCCAACAGCCCACTGAAGACAAAGCTTATTTCTTGAGCCACTAACCTCACGTCGACACGTAGAATGTGCTACTGAAGATATTACAAGCAAATTGAATGTCGAATTACTGATGGTAAAAGTTTGTTACGTTAAAAGATTGTACATTATGCCTCTTATCGATAAGAAAAAGCACAAGTAGTCGATGAACGTTCATGAAGTCGTAGAAAAGAAAGAATTCGTACCACAATTGTCAGATATACACGTAGGCTGACAAAGTACTCGTTATAGTTCTCGTCGTTTTTTCATTTTATTATAACATTTGGCAAAAATCATTGTGCTTTACGAACAACTATATAAAATTGACAGTAAGTTTGCATACTGAAGGTAAAGTATTTTGTAATTCAGTTGCTGATGATGCTATGAAACTTAAAATGAAATTAAGAGTCCAAAGCTACACAGTGCAGTAAATCCTTCAAAACTCTCTGATATGACGTAGCATGCATTTTACGAATGAAATCGTCCCATGCTGGGCGACAAAATTCCCATCTCTGACACGAAATGACATGCAGTTTCCTAATGAGATCGCCCCACGCCAAAAATTAAGTGATTATCCAGTGAAATCCATCAGCAAAAGATTATGAGATTAAGGGATTAATCAGTGGTTGGTACAGAGTTATTAGAAAATGAAAACACGAAATGTGTAATTTTATTACAGTATTTTCTCAACCAAATCACAAATGTTATGGCCGATTTGACTGAGTGTAGAGAGGACTCAGTTATTAAGGAGAAGAAAAGGCGGAATTAATCATCCCACCATTCTACGTCATCATTTCTCGTGTGGATTAGTCGGCGGCAGACGCTGGGTCAATACGGCGCGTCGCAACGTCCTAGCAGCAGTGAGTCGACAGCTTTCATCGGCGAGACCCCTAGAACGTTCGACTCGTTGACTGGTCACCGTGGGTTGCCTAGCCGAAGCAGCGTCATCAGGGGATCGGAAGGTGGATGTTATCATAGGTGTTTCATACCAAGGAATGCAAAATTAAATTCACTGCAACTCGGTAGTGAAATCAGGATATCTTTACGTGAGTGAATGTCTAGCATTGATACATAACGAATGAAACAACAAGTTTACTGTTACCAGTCGCTGTTTATTTATATCCAGCTGGTAACAGTAAACGTTTTGTTTCTTTCGAGATCAATAAGATCCATCGCAAAGCCTACCTTAAATGTTCGTATTTAGAATCAGACAAACTAGAAATATTAGAGAGAAGGATCAGGAGGACAATTTTAAGTCTAATAAGAAGATTGCTAATGAAGAGCCATGGAATGTATCAAAATAGGCAAAATACAATAAAGCCGGTAAGGAAAATAAATCGTTATATTTTTCGGCATTAACGCAAGATGAATGACAATAATTTGACAAAAGGAGTCTGAAGTACCAATGGGAAAGGAAATTATCAAAAACCTGGAAGTGAAAAGTTAGAGAGCTATTTTGAAGCATGCATGAGCAAAGCAAGCGAACAAGCTGAAAGAGATATTATAAGAAGGAAATTGTTAAGTTAGAAGGATTTGAAGTATTAAAAGATAGGAGTAGTAAGAGAACAGGTGTGGAATGGTTGCAATAAAGAGACAAGGGACGTGGCGAAGATATGAAAGAATATTGGAGGAAAAGAAACCAGAAAATCGGGAAGAACTGTTATCGTCACGTCGTTTAAAGTTGACAAAAACGGTAGGAAAAATAAGAAAACGTTATTTAATATGTTCTTTTTTTAATAAATAAGTTGATTGCATTTGGAATAAATATTGCATTTCATCGCTTTCGAGCCGAAAATTATCATCAGAAATAAATATATATTAAAGCCAGAAATGCAACTTCTCTGGTCTAAATCGATTAACTGTCGAAACCGACTAATTTTAATATGTATCTACCATTTATGATCCACGCAAGTGTGAAAAATACAGTGTATTTCAAACAGATCGTGTCCTCCAGATCGACAATGTAATAGTTAATTTAGAATGCAGTTGCTTCTATGGTGTAAGACTATCAGAAAGGTTAAAATACCAGCGAGAAAAATTAGATTTGAAATAATAATCTTAAATAAACACCATGTGTAAATAGTGGTTTGTAAACAATATAAATAAAATAAGTAAATTGCAAATTCTCTAGTCACATCACAGTGGATTTCCAATACAGCAATTCTTGTACGCCAGAGGATTACGTTATAATTTCCCTAGCTAACTCCGTGACAGCTAAATTGCGAAACATATGGAAAATTAGTATCATTTGAACAGGACGAAAAAAATAATATTTTCAAACGCTGCTCAAACTAGAGACCTAAGTTTATCGGGCCTACAGACTGCACAGTCCTATAAAGCGATGTCATGAAGTTCCAGTAAAATAGGTCTATAATCGACAAAAACGTGGGAGAGTAGTCATCCAATAATTCATTAATAATTTAGCATGGATTGAATAAAAGCAAGAAGAGCGCAAGCGATTCAGATCACCCGCACAGAGCGTCTCTGTAATAACATGATCGCCACGCAGAGATGGTAATAACTGAATTGTATCCAAAATATCCAGCGCTTTAATTTAAACGAGGTTACAACAAAGATGAACATTTAGTCATTAGATGCACAAGAAAAGGTTTTCTTGGTTCACTTCATTAGTTTAGACAGTTTAAACTGTCATCTTTAGAAGTGAAACACGCTCATATCATTGGCAATCCAACGTCAAAATAATAATCAGACGGTAGTATACTATAAACAGTTGTCAAAAAATACATGTATAAAGGAAGTATGTTAAAAACAGATTATCAAAACTTGAATAGCATAAGTAAAATCAGGTCTGTAAAATCACGTGTAAAATAGTTGAACTTAAGAAGTATAATATACCTTTGCTATGGAATCAATATAATGGTTTCATAATGTTTAAATCACAGTTTCGCGTTAAATGTTACAAACTTTATTACATTTTACATGTACAAAAACGTTCCCACTTTGTATATAGGCGTTTTCAACGCACTTCATGTCAATAGTATTGTATGCTGGTCGACTTTGTCGCACATGCTATGCACGATTTGCGATCTGACAGTTAGCTCTTTGCTGCTCATTGCTCATAGTATGAATTTTTAGCTATGTTAGTCTATATTATTGATTCACTAGCAAAGATATGTTGTGACTCTCAAACTTAACGATTTTACATTTGTTTTTATAAATCAGGCTTCTTCTGCTGTTCAGTCTTTGTACATTTGTTTTAACATACTTGTTTTGTATGCGAATTGTTTGCCAATTCTTTGAAGGACACTACCGTCCGGTTCTTAGTTTAACGTTGCCTTGCCTATGGTATGAGCCTTTTTCCCTTCTGAACACGACAGTTTAAGCCTTTGAAAGCGGTAAAGTGAAAGAAAGAAAGGTTCTATTATGCAGCTGAAGATTGACTTATTATCTTTTTTGAAGTAATCTGCAGCTGCTTAACTACAGCTACGAACAAAATCATTAACCAACATTATATATCGACCGTAAATACACAGCGGAAAGCTGATGCAAAGCGTGAGGTAGGCAGCCTTGGTGTATTACGAACGTTCTAGGAAACACTCCAAAAAATCCCATGAGTTTGGCATGATGTATTACTTTGATTAAACTGCCGCGGAATGAATCGCCCAAGGTCACACTCCGCTGCAGGGCTGCAATATTTGAATTGGGAGGTCTTCTTGCAGTACCAACAGCACACGAGGATCAGAGACACCAACTCCATCAGCGGCGGGACCGAACAGTAATAGGGTGGTATCTAGAGTGTATCCGTTCCGACGACTACCCTAACGAGGACTCGCCTTGGTCGGCCACGTCCGCCGCGTCGCAACTTTGATTTACGGCGGCCGTATCGGCGGTCGCGCAGCGCCATGACACCCCGTAATTAGAGTCTCCCTCCCTCGCCCGCTGTGCCGAGCCGTGTGAGATACGCCGCCCCGTCCGGATCGGCTGTACCGCAAAACACGTCCCGCTCCGGCGCGGCGCGGTGCCGCAAGAACCGCACGGCACCCGTCGGTCCCCAGACCCCACAGCCAGCAGAGACCGCCCTCTTAATTAAAATTGAAGCATATGCCGCCGTCTGTACCGACTGCTCCATTTCTAATCAGAAAATACTTTTTTTTTTCAGTTGTATCTCCACACTGTCGGGGTATTAGCCTTATGTCATCAGTGGGAAGGCCGAATGGTCGAATTATAAAGTAACGTCCGGAGAATGAAATCATAATAGGAAAAGAACAGAGTAGTTTTACCACAGTCCAATCCTGTGTGGATAATATACTTACTATAAAAGAGATATTGCAAAAAGAAGAACAAGGGAAAAAAATACATACATGATTTTCATAGATTTACAAAAAGCATACGACACTGTACCATTACAAAATCCATATCGATATCTTGACAAGAGTGCAATAAATAAGACAGTATAATAAACAACACCTATGCCGCGGCCCAGGGTCGCTGCTTTTGCTGATATCTTTTGCAATAACGACTGGGTAAAACGACGGTATCTCGTACGGAAGGAAACAACAGGTGTTGCTGCTGAAGACCTGCGCGAGCGTTTCCAGTGATAACTTGAGCTCTTACTTGTGATGGCATTCGTACAGTGGATGGCGTTGTCGATCAAGTGTCCTGTGTGCAACGGAAAAGAAGCTCAATCTACCACGAATCCACAATTGCGAGGTTGTTAGCCTGTCGTTTGTGTGGTGTATCTGTTATCACCTCTACTTCACAAGCCCTAGGTCCTCGGTTCGAACAGGGAATGATATAATTCTTTTTTTTTCTAATTAAGATTCCCTTCTGTGTGTCACTTCACGTGAGTGTCTGCTGTGGCTTCTGTCGTTTGTGCAGACGAATGCGGAATATCTGCGTTGTGTGTGTGTCCACAAAATAATTCTTTCGCCAAAATGGCGACCTACATATAAGTTCCATCTGAGGTACAGAGCAGGGCGTAACAGTTGCCGTGGCGCAGAGTTTATCACGTCTGACTGTCACTCAGAATATCCCGATTGACAAGGGAATGGAGACAAGAAGTAAAGAAGATTATGCAATCCGACTAATACGATCAATCACTGATTTTGCACGAAGGTGCTGTACTGCACGTACTCTGTTTACATTTTCTCCGAGATGGTTCAAATGGCTCTGAGCACTATGGGACTTAACATCTATGGTCATCAGTCCCCTAGAACTTAGAACTACTTAATCCTAACTAACCTAAGGACATCACACAACACCCAGTCATCACGAGGCAGAGAAAATCCCTGACCCCGCTGGGAATCGAACCCGGGAATCCGGGCGTGGGAAGCGAGAACGCTACCGCACGACCACGAGCTGCGTACCATTTCTCCGAGAGAAGTTCTGAAACAACAGATGCAATATGGCGATGAAATGAGCCTAGACATGGATGACGATTATCTATCGAGTTCACTGTGATGAAATTATATTTACTTTAAGAGGCTGTGATACAGAATACATGATGAAGAATAGCGTAGGAACATCAATAATACCGGACTGACAATAAATATTTGTGAAACGGAGTGTCTTGGCATTGTCATAGATAAAAATACTGTCGAGACACGTCAATACCATAAATAGCTGAGTTATAATCTCAGATCAGATTTCCAGTGAACAAGAAATAGAGCAGAGGACCAACGAGCTATACAAGCAATCGATACTATGAATTCCATTATGTCTTAAGATAAAATGAAGAAAAAAAGGCAAAAGGAACTTATATGAAGTAATAATACAAAGCATTTGTTTACATAGAACGAAATCCTGGAAAAAAAGGTAGACGAAGTCTTAACCAAGTCAACAGGTCCTTGACATTTTAAGACCAAACTGTTAAATTAAATTACTTATGGACAATTACTGATAACTGATCAATTATTTATCAATTATTTAACTGAGATCAGATAACAAAAGAATATAATATTAATTCAAACACTAGCTATCAACTCGCCAAAAGTCATTCGTGGCAACATGAAGTACGAACACTTAAATTTGCAACAAATGGTATTTTCTTTCCAAATATACAAATCTTGTGTGCCGCTGGTTACAACTGTTGAAATACGAATAGAAAATTTTAATGAGACAAGAAAGATAATATATAACCAATTGAAGCTACATAAGAATCTCTTCAAAGGTTCTGAGAAAAGTGTCTTCTGATAGTTAGTCCATAAGCATTCCTTGAATATGTTTGACTAAATAACAACAAATGATTGAAGTTTACTTACAGAGGAGTTCATTAAAAGAAACAAAAAACAATTAAAGCTGCTTGATACGAAATAGCCACACGTCGGCCAATGTGGTCCGCAAGCTGAAATTACTTAGGACAAACCTGATGCGCTGTTCACTACGCCACTCCTGTCCAAAACTATCAGCTGGAACGAACCCCAAGTCACAAACATACTATAATTCCACCTGACAGTGAAGAAATTCAGCGTCCAACCGACATTCAGCTGCAGCTCACGCCACGAGGCGGAAACGTTGAATTCTTAACACTCACGCGGGACGAAAAGACATAGGTGGAAGGAAGACGGGAACGGCTGGCTAATGAACCTCACCTACGTAAATTCACGCTTGGATTTGATGTATAACCCACCAAAATACGTGCAACAATATTTCCCCTTATAAGGAGCATAATCTAGTGGGCTCCAAATAACTAAAGAAGGCGAATAGACGATTTACTGCACAACGTACCAGCCAAAAATTCTTCGAACGTCCAAAAAATGACACATAAAACATTCAAGAAAATTTAAAATCCTCAGTAGTTTATAACACACACTATCAAATAACAGCTCTATTACAATAACCAAATGGAAGCTATTATGCTTTGGTACGAGCTCCTCAAATCGCCTGGCCAATCATAGGAAAAGAGAGCAACAACAGAAGGCTCAACTGAATCCGGTGTAGAAGCAGCAGAGCACTGACACGCGCGTGAAGCAAACCAGTCACAATTATCACGCTCACAGTGTAGAGCAAGATCAGTCTTTTTGGATGCCCCGTGGACTACACACCGAAGCAACAACTAAAAGCAGCTCACCGAGCATACATAGCCACTGTATGGCGACAAATGATGGAGAAACTTGGAGCCGCTAGAAGATGTGCGGATGACATTGAACCACCATTCACCTCCAGACCTGGAGGAATAATGCATCCTCTCCCGTTTCCAGTGCAGGTCACTCGTATCTGGTCGATCGACCTAACTGTCCGTGCCTCTTCTCTCACATACTTTACCAGGAAAACGGGCCAACGGCAGATGCGGCAAACATTCCACGCCCCGTTAATGCAAAGATTATGTTCCGGAAGGCGTGGCGTGAACTATCGATCACGCAACGGTTCAGTTATTGATTTATAGAACAATTTACTTATCATATTAGGTTTTTATCTGCTGCGCAAGGCAATTTCCTCGAAAATAACTCTCTCTTTTCCTGTAATAGATTGATGTGGAGGGGGGGACGGGGACGGGAAGAATACTTAAAACTATGCTGATGTTCGGGAACTTCTGATATTGGCGCCAATTTTGGTTAGTTAAATAATCCGTACAGAACGGATTAATATATCCTTTGAATTTATGTCAACATTCAAATTTTTGGACCACTTGGAGGTGAAAACCAATACTCTCATGATTAAGATAATCTTTTTATCAAGACTTTCTGACAAAAATATTTATTCTTCAGCAGACAACTTCAACAATAACATGATTGGCTTGTCAATGATTGGCTTGTCGATGATTAGCTTGTCGTCCAAACATACTTGATATTCATAAGAGAAGTACAGTCAACATTTGAGATCCCACTACTATATCCGCAAGTATCTTGATTGCACAGCAGGAGCACTGAAAGATTACGGACTGTCATTCTCCTTACAAAACGATGTAAATTTTCTCAATGAATTGAACATAGAAACGCCTCGCCTTAATTTCACCAGGGGTATTTTCATTAATATTATAATATCGGTTTTTACGATACGGCGATGGTTTAACAGACACGAGAAACATATTAAAACTGGTGAATGAGAACGATAAGAAACTGCTGCATTCATATGGTCATGTTAACACCAAGCTAAAATGTACTCGCCTTAGTACTAGGTTTTACACTGCAGCTTAGTACGCCCTAACACTTTTGACATAGCGCTTAAAGTTTTTAAAGTACACCCAACATGAGATAAATTTCGACCTGATTTTAAAGCTATTGACCTCCCATGAATGTGAAATGCGGTGACTAAATCTATCATAACTGCTATTAATAGCTCTGCCGACAGTGCACCGTGGTATAACACTACCAGACTTGCTGAAAAGATGACAAAGGAACCAAATTTAGAGATATCTATTGCACAAAACTAGAAGTAATATGAGAAATATGCGATATTTAGACTCGTAAAAAGACTTTAGATGTGTTATATATTGTTACGTATGAGGCGCTAATTTTCAGTGATTACATTCTCTGTTTTTAAATGATGCTCTTAGTCTTGGTCATCTGCAGTCAGGGAGACTAATCATAGTAATGTACCTCTGTGTTACTCTTGCAAACAATAAAATTAAGAATTTAACTGAGCCAGTTACAGGGATGTAATTAAAAAACATTTTATCACAAATGATCTTTCTATGTTCTCATTAAGTTTTAGTTTATGTTTGTTGCCAATGACAATATTAGTTAACACATTCTTTTGAAGTATTTCAATAAACCAACAAACATCTTTCCTCTTGAAAACTAAGATTTGAAACTATAGTGTCCCCATCCAGTTAATAATTCTCAGGACAGAATGACAGATACTTGCGGATTTTCTTGGATGCACTAATACATATAGTTACCAAGAGATGAGCTGTATGGTGATGTAGTTCGCCAAAGTGTGCCACTCAGGTTGTGTTTAGCGGAAGGCAGTATCTTATGGTGGCTGGTGATGAAGCTTGTTGTTTCAGTGCGCCATGCCGGTGTGGGCTGGAACAAGTGCGTAACAATTACTCGACTATCGTTGCTTACGCTCACGACCAAGATCTTGAGCGGTATTCCATCAGAAAGTGAAACAGTTCGCAGTGGGCGCATGGAAACAGTGTCCGAGAGTCTTGCATTCCTGGATATGTGTGAAAGTTCCTTCTTTCCTTGTCCTTACAGTTAATTTACCAACTTAAGGTTTCGTGGCTGCAAGTCAAATTGTTTATTAGGAAACTTCATTGAGCTCCAGTGACTTAGTTTGTTCTCTCTCGAAAAACATACACTTGCCAAACAAATGTCATCCCTCCAAAAGCGGCTATGGTAGAAATTTCTTGAAACTCGCAAAGCTTTATGTCACGTAGAGAAAAAGAATTACAAGATCCCCGCACAAAATTATTCGAGCATAATTAGACTTAGTTGATACCTGTAGAGACCCTGTAAATGCAAATTCTGACTAGTAAAATGAAAGAGAGAAAAGTCTTCATACGGCTTGTACTGTTCCATGAAGAAGTCGGCACAGCCCTCGTCTTACGACAGCCTGTGAGGTGGTGGCATGGATGACTGCAACACACCCGTACAGGGCCTGCCCGAGAACCTGCGAGGTAGGACATTGAACTGTGTTTGCAGCTAGCGCCTCCCGCTCCGTGGAGAGTGCCCGGCCTAGAGTACGCAGTAGTCATGTATGAACGGTGTGCACCGAAGCAACTAGTCAACTACCCGCCGAGCTGTGCAGTTAGCAAGCTGACATTACAACAGCGAGCGAGTGATAACATGGTGTCTCGCTACGTCTATAGTGTGGGGTGAGCTTTGATGAGCTGGTAGTTGCTTGCTGTGCAAATACAACGGAGTGTTTCACGTATACAGGAGAACGCGTGCAGGCATGCTGCAGGGCAACCAGTACACAGCAACCAGTACACACTTCATCTCTTGGTACTGACGTCGCTTATTATTAGTTCTGTCCCAGATTGGTTGCTGCAAAACTAAAAGCAAGAGCTTTCCTTAAATTATTGAAACTGAAATTTGTGGTAAGCTTCTATGGGACCAAACTGCTGAGGTTATCAGTCCCTAGACTTACACACGACTTCATCTAACTTAAACTAACTTACGCTAAGGACAACACGCACACCCATGCCCAAGGGAGGACTCGAACATCCGACGGGGGGGAGCCGCGCTAACCGCGACAAGATGCCCTTAGACCGCGCGACAACCCCGCGAGGTTAAATGATTGAGATATATTGGTTTCATTTAATGCTTTCGATTCAAAATCAACTTGGCCTTCCTTTGTTGTTGTTGTGGTCTTCAGTCCTGAGCCTGGTTTGATGTAGCTCTCCATGCTAGTCTATCCTGTCCAAGCTCCTTCATCTCCCGGTACCTACTGCAACCTACATCCTTCTGAATCTGTTTAGTGTATTCATCTCTTGGCCTCCCTCTACGATTTTTACCCTCCACGCTGCCCTCCAATGCTAAATTTGTGATCCCTTGATGCCTCAGGACATGTCCTACCAATCGATCCCTTCTTCTAGTCAAGTTGTGCCACAAACTACTCTTCTCCCCAACCCTATTCAATACCTCCTCATTAGTTATGTGATCTACCCACCTAATCTTCAACATTCTTCTGTAGCACCACATTTCTAAAGCTTCTATTCTCTTCTTGTCAAAACTATTTATCGTCCATGTTTCACTTCCATACATGACTACACTCCATACAAATACTTTCAGAAACGACTTCCTGACACTTCAATCTATACTCGATGTTAACAAATTTCTCTTCTTCAGAAACGCTTTCCTTGCCATTGCCAGTCTACATTTTACATCCTCTCTACTTTGACCATCATCAGTTATTTTGCTCCCCAAATAGCAAAACTCCTTTACTACTTTAAGTGTCTTTTTTTCCTAATCTAATTCCCTCAGCATCACCCGACTTAATTCGACTACATTCTATTATCCTTGTTTTGCTTTTGTTGATGTTCATCTTATATCCTCCTTTCAAGACACTGTCCATTCCATTCAACTGCCCTTCAGAGTCCTTTGCTGTCTCTGACAGAATTACAATGTCATCGGTGAACCTCAAAGTTTTTATTTCTTCTCCATGGATTTTAATGCCTACTCCGAACTTTTCTTTTGTTTCCTTTACTGCTTGCTCAATATACAGATTGAATAAGATCGGGGAGAGACTACAACCCTGTCTCACTCCCTTCCCAACCACTGCTTCCCTTTCATGCCCCTCGACTCTTATAACTGCCATCTGGTTTCGGTACAAATTGTAAATAGCCCTCCGCTCCCTGTATTTTACCCCTGCCACCTTTAGAATTTGAAAGAGAGTATTCCAGTCAACATTGTCAAAACCTTTCTCTAAGTCTACAAATGCTAGAAACGTAGGTTTGCCTTTCCTTAATCTTTCTTCTAAGATAAGTCTTAAGGTCAGTATTGCCTCACGTGTTCCAGCATTTCTATGGAATCAGAAACTGATCATCGTGGAGTGGTTCTCATAATTCCTGTTCTAATAGAGTAATTTACCATTGTAATAAGAAACGCAGTTTCACTGTCTTAGTTATAAGTGCCAGTAAACGCACATCTAGCCACCCCTGCCCTTTCTCTCCACGGTGAAACCATTGTCCTATCATTATAGCACTATACGAGGGAATGGAAACATAATGCACAGTTGTACATAAGATAGCCAAGAATAAGCTATAAACAATGCTGTCGTATCATCTAACTGCACCCTCGACTAATCGTATAAAAGTAAACGTTAGCTGGGAGAACAAATGATATCTGCCGGGCGGAGTGGCCGTGCGGTTATAGGCGCTATAGTCTGGAGCCGAGTGACCGCTACGGTCGCAGGTTCGAATCCTGCCTCGGGCATGGATGTGTGTAGTGTCCTTAGGTTAGTTAGGTTTAATTAGTTCTAAGTTCTAGGCGACTGATGACCTAAGAAGTTAAGTCGCATAGTGCTCAGAGCCATTTGAACAATTTCTTTTGAAATGATAAAAAGGACATATTGACATAGCTTTCAGCGGCTACAATCAAGTGATTTTTGTTACCTCTCAGCAGACGTTTCATATCTGTCGTCCTGTTGAAAGTGATTCGATTTTATTTTAAATCCTTACTTTATTTTACAGATTATGTGGCACAATATCCGAAAGAATTATACGTAACTTGATAAACAGTCCAAGAAATGACACTATCTGACAATGACGGCAACGCAACATAACTACAAGATGGGTGTTTATGTCTAGCAAAGAAATGTGAACGATCCTTTAATTAAACAGCATTAAATGGCATAACTCTTTAAGATGAGACACGACTCACAAAAAACAGCTCATGTTGTTTTTGGAAAGGAAGCATACCCGCGTCAGACTTTGCCGAAATGAAGTGTTGTCCGTCTTTGATACGGACACAGACAGGAAAGCGTCGCGAGGCGTTCAGCCTGAAAATGATGAGTACTTTGCGCTTATTTCAGTTTTCCACGTTTAACTCCATGTACGTAATTTGTATTCCAACAAGAACTTTGCTCGTAACGGACGACCTGCCTTCCATTTAACCTGATAGTGGGACAATCTTTGTACAGGTCTTTATATAATGTACTACATTTTGGTTATAAAACGGTACCTGTTTAACTATTTTAGTTTACTGACAGCGACTGCCACAGTTCACTGCGAATTGCAGTTCTAAAATTTTTGTAGGGCGACATTGTTCCATTACTGGCAGAATACTTAACGTTCCTATATTCCTCTTTACTCCTCAGTATCGGCTGTGAAGCCATTCTCAAGCATTATGTATAACAACAAGTTCCATCACAACATACTGTCCTAAGAACTGTATTGTGTCCGTGAAAGAACCACTACAAAATATTGTAAACGTTCGTGAACATTGTCTATAAATCCACTATCTGATCAAAATCGTCCGGACACCTACTAGCAGACATTAATATAAGGTGTGTCGCGCCATCCCCTTTGTGACGGTATGGAATAAGATGGGGACACTTTAAATGAGGTGTCTGAATTTCTGTGCAGGTATGACTACCCATCCTTCCCCAAAAGCCGATATCAGACATGTAAACGATTTTGGGTGGTGAGTTCCGGAGCGGAGTTGAAATTCCATCTCATCTCAAAGGTGTGCCATAGGGTTATGATACGGACTGCGCGGGCCAGGCCATTTTATTGTCCACAGAGCATAGGCTCACCGAAACTTTTTGATAGACGAGAATAGTGTTACAAAGCAAAAAAGGACTCCCGTTAGCAGTAAAAATCAAGCCACGAAATCATCAAGGTATGTTAATTATCATGGCTCAGAAGAAAGTAGGAAACGATATCTGACTATTGAAGTTGAACAGAATTAATTAGACAAGTACCTTCAGAATCCAGTGTAATGGAAAAGACAAAGCTTGCATAGATTATACAGGGTGGCCCAAAAAGGATGGGCACATTTTAAATAACTATAACTCCATCAGTTTTACAAATTAATTTTATTCAATTACGTAACTAAATGCTCCCAGGCACCCAATTACAAGAACTAACCACAAAAAATCATGTACGGAAAATGACTTCCGGAAGATGGTGTCCTTCCTCGGTGATGCATTCCACAAGTCTTTCCTCGAAATTTTCCATCACTTTCACTACTGTTTCTTCTTGAATTGCCATAATTTCCGCACTGATTGCCTCCTTCAGATCAATTAAGTTTCGGGGCTTCTGTACGTAGACTTTTGACTTTAGGTATCCCCAAAGAAAAAAATCACAGGCTGAGAGGTCAGGTGATCTCGCGGGCCAGTGGACATCTCCAAAACGCGAGATGATGTGGTGGGGGAACATCCGCCTTAAAACACACATGGAGTCATTGGCTGTGTGGGCCGTGGCCCCGTCATGTTGAAACCAAATTCGATCTCGATTTACATGTAACTCTCGCAGTTTCGGCACCAAAAAGCTACGTAGCATGTTAACGTAACGTTTCGAGTTCACTGTGACTGTAGCGTTGTTCTCCTCAAAAAAATAAGGACCAACAATCCCCAATCTTGAAATTCCACACCAGACTGTTACCTTAGCACTATGAAGAGGCTTTTGGTGCAATTCTCTGGGATTATCTGCTGCCCAATACCTGCAGTTTTGTTTATTGACATAGCCGTCTAAATGGAAATGGGCTTCATCTGACATAAGAAGCACAACATCATTATTAGAGTACAAAATGTCAAGCATTGATTCACAAAATCGTCTTCGCTGCTCAAAATCACGATCATACAGCTTTTGCGTGATCATAATTTTGTATGGGTGAAACTGTAACTCACGGCTTAAAATATGCTGCAACGAACTACGGCTGAGGCCTAAAGTTTGAGCACGACGCCTAGTGGAACGACGCGGGCTTTGCATCACTGACGCTCTAACATCATCAATGTTCTGTGGAGTAACTGCCGTACGTGTACGCCCTGTAGATTTACCACTTGTGACAGACCCTGTTGTCCGGAATGCAGTCACCCAACGTGATATGGATCTGCGATCTGGAATGGGTCCATCACGCGCTACACCAAAACGTTGTCGAAACAATCGTTGCACAGTAATAAACGATTCATCATTTCTGAAAAACTGTTCCACAGCAAAAACGCGATGCTCGACCGTCCACTGCGCCATCTCGTGGCAAACTGGGTGTAATGGCCGACTTGCAGACGGCCGGCAGTGGTCCCCCCTCCTCACCTTTCAATGGTACTACGCAGTTCAAATCCGACCATCCTTTTTGGGCCACCCAGTACTTAGATATTGAATTAAAGTGAACATGTGTTAACTCTCTGCTTGTAGCATCCAGTTGTGCGATGGTGATGTTTCTCCATTTTTGTAAGTGTTGGCTGAGAAGATAAAGTATCTGTAGACAACACGACTTGAAAAGTAATCCATAAATGTCATATCCACCTATCATAAAAATAATGAACGGAACCTATCAACACGATACAGAACTAACAGCAGTCGGCGAAACACCTCCCATTCACTCAGTGTGACGGGTACAGTAATATTATAGCATGCTAAGAAAAGCTGCCTATTATGAATGTCTTCAGAGATCTGAATTCAGTAAGAGATTTCGGATAAACCTGTAGTGGTTGCTGGTTCACCAAAATGGCGCCCATGTAACGTGGTACGCTTTAGTGCCTTAATGTAAAGAATGATAGGGTATAGTTTGCAATAAATCAGAAGGAAGTGCATTGATTACCATGAAATTGTAACTGAACACAAGGAATTCATTTTAGAAACCAGCTGGGTACTCAAACCTGCAAGTACAAGATACAGATTTACAATCAGCCATAGGAATATCATATTCTCACCACACGATTCTTGGCTAAGTAAATATTATTTTACGCTTCAGGAGAGAGTAAAATCTTTGATTTTACAGAAAGACGAGCTGAAAAATATAAATACATCCATGTAATCAGCTTTTGTTCAACTGAGTATGAACAGCCTATTACATTCCGTTTGACCTGCTGCAAACACACAACCAGATTTCCATTCACGGAGTGATTGCATCCAAGCTGTACATAGCTAACCTCACGACAGTAACTAAGCTTCGCCACGGCAAGTAAAGTGAAATGGGCTCACACAATTCTTCATTCATTGCAGAATCCCACAACGGAATAGACATCCACCAGACGAAAGTAGTCTTCTCCCCAAACACAGTTCCACCGATTAGCTTCCAAATGAACCCGGAATAATACATAGATATCCCTCCAATGGTAATGTAATGGTAAATCCTATTTCAAACAAGACGGACCTCATACGCTTCAAACTGCAAAACGTTCCTCAATGGTTGAACGCAAAATGGCTCTCCAAAGACGAATAGCCGCTTCAGTTAGCAAGCAGAGATTTCGCAAAAGTGCGTGTATCGATTAATCGAAATGATTGTAGCAGACATGCGTTAAGTATTTAAAAGATAAACATCGCGACCTGATAGAAACGAAATACAAGGGAAAGAAATAAAAGTGCTGATTCAACAGACAACTTTTATGCTTTATGGTAGGGTGCTTTTTCTTGCTGATACAATCATTGTCTCTGAAATGTTTCTTTACTGTAGGAAGCGCACAGTGCTGTAAATTCTGCTGAGATCCTTCCTACTTGGCGTTTCCTTTTGAGCAATAAAGTGACCACATACTAATCAAGGAAAAAACTTCCATATCTTAACACCACCTCCCTCGTATTTAACTTTTTTACTACATAAGATGGCAGGTAAAGTTCTCCAGGCATTGGCTAAACCCAAATCCTTCCACGAGAGAGCGAAAGGGTACAGCGTGATTTTTCATTCCAAATCACTCGTTTCCAGTCATTCACTGCCCAGTGGCGTTGCTCTTTACGTCACGTCAAAAGTTGCTTGGCACTGAGAACAGAAATAAACGGCTTACGAGGAACTGTTCGACGAATGTGTTCCATTCTTTTACACTTTTTATAAAGAATTATTATTGTAGCTGGATGGATGGTTGTACTTTGGAACTAAAAAATGATACTTTCCGCCGAATTTATGCGATTTTGTACAGCCATCTTCCGCAGTCCACGACGGTCCCCGTCTGTCGTTACGTGAGGTCTCTTGGGTCTTTCTTTAGCTATGGTTCTTCCTTCAGGTTTCTACTTCACCATCACATCACCAACAGTGGACTTGGATAGCTTCAGAAGTAGTGAAATGTGCCTGGTATACTCATATTTGTTACTCAGATGACAGCCAATGACTGGTCCGTTCTGATGTTACTTCTTTTCTACGGACAACACAATACTCGCCGTCTCCTTCTCGTTACTTCTAGTCAACAAAACCGCATTATCTAGAAGAGTCCGGGAACATGGGATTAGGTAATGCATAATAGCAGCTCAAATAGATACGCAGAAAAACATCCGCGGTGACCTAACAGATCAGTGATCTTTAGAGAGATCATTACATCTCGACGACGCCGGTATTTTTCCATGTAACTATTTGTACTGTGACTATAGTACAATGATGAGAAATAAGGGAGAAGTTACATACACGCATCGAAAAAAATTTTGCGCCACCACGGTTCCCAGAAATCCTGAAGATAGACGTTGACTGTGGATATTGTATCACAGACATTGTCCCTTTGAATGTTCCGAAATGTCACTAAAGCCGCCCAAAGATGTTAATAACCAAGCACGAGCACCGCCTATTAGACGAAAGGGGTGCGACAGCCGATCAGTTCCAGTCATTCCACCCGGAAGGAGGTACACAGCTCGTGTTGTCTATAGTTCAAGTATGGTTAGACGGTCAGTACCACGGTTCGATCGCGTCCGCATTGTTACTTTGTGCCAGGAAGGGCTCTCAACAGGGGAAGTGTCCAGGCGTCTCGTAGTGAACCAAAGCGATGTTGTTTGGACGTGGAGGAGAGAAAGAGGGACAGGAACTGTCGATGACATGCCTCGCTCAGGCCACCCAAAGGCTACTACTGCAGTTGATGACCGCTACCTATGGATTATGGCTCGGAGGAACCCTGACAGCAACGCCACCATGTTGAATAATACTATTCGTGCAGCCACAGGGCTTCGTGTTACGACTCAAACACAGCGCAGTAGGTTGCATGATGCACAACTTAACTCCCGACGTCCATGTTGGGGTCCATCTTTGCAACCATGACTCCAGGCAAAGCGGTATAGATGGGCCCAACAACATGCTGAATGGACTGCTCAAGATTGGCATCACGTTCTCTTCACTGATCAGTATCGCATATGCCTTCAACTAGACAATCGTCGGAGATGTGTTTGGAGGCAACCCTGTCAAGCCGAAAGCCTGAGACACACTGTTTAGCGAGTGCAGCAAGGTGGAGGTTCCCTGCTGTTTTGGGGTGGCATTATGTGGGGCCGACGTACGCCGCTGGTGGTCATGGAAGGCGCCGTAACGACTGTGCGACACGCGAATTCCATCCTCCGACTGATAGTGCAACCATATCGGCAGCATATTGGTGAGGCATTCGTCTTCATGGACGACAATTCGCGCCATCATCGTGCACGTCTTGTGAATGACTTCCTTCAGGATAACGACATTTCTCGTCTGTAGTGGAAAGAGTGGCCAGCATGAACCCTATCGAACATGCCTGGGATAGGTTGAAAAGGGCTTTTTATGGACGACGTGACCGACCAACCACTCTGATGTATCTACGCCGAATCGGCGTTGAAGAATGGGACAATGTGGACCAACAGTGCCTTGATGAACTTGTGGATAGTATGCCACGAGAACTACTGGGTATTAGAGGTACCGGTGTCTATAGCAATCTGGACCACCGCCTCTGAAGGTCTCGCTGTATGGTGGGACAACATGCAATGTGTGGTTTTCATGAGCAATAAAAAGGACGGAAATAATTTTTTCCGTCGAACTCAATCCCAATCTTATGTACTGGTTCCGGATCTTTCGGAACCGAGGTAATGCAAAACTTTTTTTTGATGTGTGAATTCGGCCTCTTACAGAACAACGTTAGCGTTCAACTCTTCTACGTGCAACTAACGTTATTAAATGTTCTTAAAGTCGCTTGCAATCGATGTATTTAAAAGTTGCACATGGGCTACCAATCCCCTTTAAGTCAGAACTAATGTAAATCCACAACTTTAAATAATTTACTACATACATTCATATTCGCATCTATTTTGAGCAAAGGTAGAATAAAAATAATGTCTCGCAAAAAAAGATTCACCTGATTACTCAGAATCATTATTTCTCCTCAAGAAATGTCAAAAATTTACGATTTGTTGTAGAAAAGGAGCAATTTTGGAAGTTAGTTGCAGTGAAACGTTTACCAACACACAGTGCATGCATAGCCTTCGTCTGTCTACCCTACAGACAAATACAGTCTGCGTCCGTCATTGGTTAATTTGCTGCCTAGATAGTAGAACTTCTTAACTTCATCTATTTCGTGGCCATTAATCCTGATATTAAGTTTCTCGCTGTTCTCATTTCTGCTACTTCTCATTACTTTCATCTTTCTTTGACTTACTCTCACTCGATTATCTGCACTCATTACGCTTTTCATACGATTCATCAGATCCTGTAATCTTTCTTCACATTCACTTAGGATACGAATGTCATCAACGAATCTTATCTTCATATCCTTTCAGCTTGGATTTTAATTCCATATTACTAGCTGAAATTTATTGCAGAACTCGATTAGTATTTCTCCTCTCCCATTCCTAATACCAAGCCCGTAACCCCGCCCAATTATTCCTTATATTCCATCCGCTACTGCCGCTTCCAGTCCACTTTAATTAATAATCACCTCCTTTTACATGCGGGATTATTTGTTCGGTATCCTTATATGATTTCTCTACGTCTTCATCTCATAATTACGACGTCGGCATTTATAACTGAACTTTGGTTCTTAGTGTTGGTTTGCTGCCTGTTGTGATGACGACAAACCTTTAACGCACCTGTTCGTAGTAATACACTCACTCCTCCACATTCCCCATCACAGCATTTTCTCATAATAGCATTTTCTCCATTGTTGATATACCTTATATTTGGCTCACCACAAAATTCTTGTTTCTCTTTCACTTTACTGATTCTTACTGTATCTTGACTGAGCCTTTGTATTTCCCTTTTCAGATTTCCTAGCTTCCATACAACATTCAAACTTATGACATTCCATGCTACACATCGTGGAATGTTATTCTTTCGTTGGTTATCCAGTTTTTTTTTTCTCATTGTTACCTCTCCTTTGGCAGTTCCCTTCCGGAAGCCTGAATGGGGGACAAACCTGGAATATTTTTGCCAATGGAGAGATCATCATGGCCCTGTTTCAACTAAAAGCCGCATTTCCAGAGAATAAAAATTGTATCTCTTTTAATGCAGCAGTTTCCGTTGCTTTCTACATCCCCATGTCGTTGACTGTTGCTGATTCTTCCGTCTTACAGGGGAAATTCCACACCCCGAGGACAGTAAAACTATACGCCGTACGAGCAGGCTTCTGAAGGCCCAACATTACCGGTCGACCGCCGTGTCGTCCTCAGCCGAAAACGTCAGTGAATGAGGATATAGAAGGGCATGTGGTCAGTACATCACTCTCCCGATCGTTGTCAGCTTTTGTGAATGGACCAAGGACGAGATGTTGCTCTGAAACTCTGTCTACTCCTCCGAATTTTTGACAAGGCCGTTGGCAGAACGAATGTGGCTCCTATTACAGGGAGTCACTATTTCTGATGGTTTCTTTTATTCGAAACTTAATAACTGACTGTGTTCGAACGCAGGATTCGGGTCGTTTCGATTATTAGTCAAAGACTCTATTGGTGAAATTTAGGAATTCTGTATCCCCTTCAGCCCTTCCTTGCGTTCACTGGTATTCTGCTTTCTCTACATGGTTTCTGTGGCCTTCATGTTTTACTGTGGAACCGTAAAGCTTAAGGATAAATTCTACGAACGTGAAATTTAAATTTTACTATCGTTTTTTTCTAAACAAGTGACCTAATTTGTTACGACAAATAAAGCAAGCACTTTTTGCTCGCTTCCATCTAAATCAGAGTCCTCCTGAGACGTTATCTGTTCAAAACTTATAAATCACGGCTGGCTGCATGAACAGGGCGTTAGAAAAAGTATTTAATATTTTGAGAGGTGGTAGTATGGACCAAAATAAGACAAAAATACCCAGAAAACATGGGCTTTAAAATGCCTACCTTAAGAGCTATGAGTACTTGTTTAGTAACTGTTAAAACACATTTTCCTCTTCTTCTAAACTACAGCAGCATTCCAGTGCGGTGTACGTACTGGGAAACGTTTTATGTAATGAAATAATCTCTAATATACATAACTTTGTTGCTTTACAAATAAACAAAATATTCTGCAAGTATATACGTCAGCATCGTTCTGCCAACGGCCTTGTCAAAGAGAACGAAGAGCGAACAGAGATTAAGGACTTTCTTTTGGCCTTCGGGTGGGAAAGAATCCCTAAAAGGGGGGGAGTATCAGCAATGATCAACGGCATGAGAATGCAGAAAACAATGGAAATCAGTGCTTTAATGACGCATAATGTGTACCTAAAGGCATGTGGCATGAATTGATGAGGTGTCATGATGATCTCTCGATTGGCGAAAGATTCCGGTCCAGTCCCCCATTCGGATCACCAGGAGGGGACAGCCTACGGGGAGGGACCAAGAGAAAATGATTCAATAACCAACGAAAGAATAACGTTCTTCGAGTCGGAAAGTAAAATGTCAAGAATTTGAACATGCTAGAACGTAGCTAGAGTATCTGAAAAGAGATATGCTAAGGCTTTATCTAGATACAGTTGACGTCGGTCAAATGAAACTGAAAGAAGTCAAAGATTTCTGGTGAGGTGAGTACAGGGTAATATCAACAGCAACAGAAAATATCATTACGGGAGTAAGATTCGTTATGAATTGGAAGATAGAATAGAGAGTGAGTTATTGTGAACAGTTCAGTGATGGGGTAATTTTGTCACATGTAGTTAGTTTTTTTACTTTTTCCCACATTTTAAATCTGCACGGACATATGACATCTTGTGACGCCATGCCGTTTTAATTCACTATCCACATCTGTCCACTCTCCAGCCCATCAACTGCACCGGCTCACCTATCCCTTATAAAAAAAATGGCTCTGAGCACAATGGGACATAACATCTATGGTCATCAGTCCCCTAGAACTTAGAACTACTTAAACCTAGCCAACCTAAGGACATCACACAACACTCAGTCATCACGAGGCAGAGGAAATCCCTGACCCCACTGGGAATCGAACCCGGGAACCCGGGCGTGGGAAGCGAGAACGCTACCGCACGACCACGAGCTGCGGACCTATCCGTTATAAATTGGAAGGTAGGACAGAGAGTGACTTATTGCGAACAGTTCAGTGTGGGTGTACATTTGTTACATGTAGTTAGTTAGTTTAACTTTTTCGCTTAATTTTTTACTAAGTTAAAGGTTGTTAGGCATTATAAGTAGTGACATATTTTTATATCTAAGTAGTTATCCAATTACATTGCCAGAGAGTTAAATACATATTATTGCAGATACAAAACCATCTACAACATACAGGTGGTGATTTATTTCTGCTACAGATGGTTAGCTTTATGTAAACAATGACCTACAGACAGTCTATTCTTAAACTTACAGATGCTTTACTCTGTAGTTACAAGCAATGTTTACGGTTGAGAGCACTTTTAGTCATTCAAGGTCAGTTAGTCAAACCAACTGTATTTATTTCATATGTCTTATGTGCATGTCACTAATTATATTCACTTCACGAAGCGTATTTAGGAATTTGTATACATTTCTCAACAAGTTATTCACCTGTACCAGAGGTATGCAACGGTACCTACGTTTCCTCTGTCCTGTATGTAATTTTGACTCCTTTTTTTACAAGTACTGATAAGGAAATGTTTCTCCATTGACTCCAGTTATTGCTTCTTTCCAATTTATCCATCTCGCGAGCTGTTTGCACTGTCATATTTCCTTCTGCCACACTCCTCTTTCACGAAACATTCTTGGGACGTGTATATATTGCAACAGTAGTTGTTTCACTATAATGCAATTGTACCCACTTTTCTTATTGGGTAATGACTGAGAATTGTGTTTCCACTTACTCCAGTCACAGGTTTCGGTCCTAGGATGCTCTCCACTCTTACTTTTTGTTGACAGGTTCCCTACCAGCACGCTGCTGACTTCACTACAGCTACATGGAGATTAGTTCCCAAATTTCCCACCTATCGTTGATGTGAACTTACTTTATTCATAATTAGGTTTTTATTTTATGTAATACGCTGCTTGTGTGCACTTACATTTTAGTTTAGGCCTTATGACAATTACAGTTGTTTCGGGTTTTGTTTTGTTTTATTACTTATCGTACTTTGACCCCAACTCGCAGACCAACTTCAAGATGTGCTTGTCATTAGCTGATTAGCTCCCGTTTACGCATCGTATCTGCGCTTGTTGTTTGGCTTCATTATACAATTTTTTACAGGCACTATGAACATTATGTAAGCGTTTATGAGCTCTTAAGGTATTAATGAATGCATTATTGTATAACTTATTGCTCTTGTATTTTTAGGACCATAACCAGATGCTGTATGCACCTTAGTGCTGACACCCGCAAGTAATGCGTTAGCTACAAGTATGCACAATTTTTAATGTTTAGATTCTGAAATATTTTAAGCTTTTCGTCCGTAATTTTAATATTCTTTTCTAACTTCTAATTATTTTTTGTATATTTTCCGGTACCGTCTTCTGAAGAAGGGCAATAAGTGCATGAAACCGGATAAGAAATGAAATTTCTTCTATACAAATGGTTCTGATTATTTCGATACATACAATTACAGTTGCTGAAGATGGAGAATATATTAAAAGTGGCAGAGTTGTTCCCATCACTTCGACAGCAAACCAACACCGATAACAATAGTTCAGATATATATGCTGACATTGCAAGTTTAATATAAACAGATTTAGAACGTTTATGAGTATACTGAACGCGTAACTCAGTATGTAAAGGGTGATGAGTACCTAATAGTCATGGGGGGCTGGAATGCGGCTGTAGAGGAAGAAGTAGAAGGAAGGGTTATGGGAGAATATAGGCTTGGTAATAGGAATGAGAAAGGAGAGAGAGTAATTGAGCTCTGCAATAAATTTCAGGTAGTAATAGGGAAGAATCTGTTCAAGAATCAAGAGGAGAAGGGCAGGAGATAAAGGAAATTTTCAGTTGCATTACATTATGATGAGGCAGATGTTGGATTTTAAGGCATACTCAGGGGCGGATATAGACACAGATCACAATTTGGTAACGATGAAGCATCGACGGAAGTTTGAGTCTAGTCAGGAAGAACCAGTGCGCAAGGAAGTGGGATACGGAAATATTAAGGAATGAAGAGATATGCTTGAAGTTTTCTGAGACTATAGATGCTGTTATAGTGAATAGCTTAGTAGACATTTCAGCTGAAGAGAAATGAGAATCTTTAAAAAGGGCGGTCACAGAAGTTAGAGAGAAAAATGTGCGTGCAACGAAGATGACTGTGAAGAAATCGTGTGTTACAGAAGCAATACTTATGTTGATAGACGAAAGAATAAAGTGCAAATATGTTCAGGGGAATTGAGGAATACAGAAATATAAGTCACTTAGGAATGAAATAAACAAGAAGTACAGGGAAACTGGCTACGTGAAAAATGTGAAGAAACTTAAAAAGAAATGTTTGTGGGAAGAACTGACTCAACGTATAGAAAACTCAAACAAGCTTAGGTGAAATTAAAAGCAAGGTGTGTAACATTAATAGTGTAATGAGAATTCCACTGTTAAATAAAGAGGATAACGGATGGATGGAAAGAGTACATTAAATACCACTATGAAAGGGAGGTCTTGCCTGATGGCGTGATAGAAGAAGAAACACGAGTCAATTGGGAAAAGATAGGGATACAGTATTAGGATGAGATTTTAAGGGATTCTAGGAAAAGATCAACTAGGGCAGAAGAGATAGATAAAATTCCATCGAAATTTCTTAAATCACTGTGGGAAATCGCAACAAATCGACTATTCATGGTGGTCTGTAGAATGTTTAAGACTGATGATATGCCGTCAGACTTCCTCACAATTCTCTATATTGCACGAGCTGACAAGTACGAGTGTTATCGCACAATTATTTTAAGAGCTCATGACTGCAAGTTGCTGTCAAGAATTATATGCAGAAGACTGGGAAAGGCATTTGAGGATGTGTTATATGAGATCAAGTTGGCTTTAAGAAATGTAAAGACTCCAGAGAAGGAGCTCTTACGTTGTAGATGATAATAAGGAAATCAAGACTGAAGAAGAAGTAATACTCGTCGACAGGATTTTTTGACCTGGGAAAAGTGTTCGACAGTGTCAAATTCTGCAAGATGTTCGAAATCTGACAAAAATAGAGGTAAGCTATAGCTAAATACACGTAACATATAATATGTACAATAACCAAGAGGGAACCATACGATAGTCCCACTCTGGAATTTTAATTGCCTGAAATTCAAATTCACGAAATTTTCTATTCTTGCTGCAACAGGTATTACAGTAATTTAAAGACAAAATGGTTCAAATGGCTCTGAGCACTATGGGACTTAACTTCTAAGGTCATCAGTCCCCTAGAACGTAGAACTACTTAAACCTAAGGACATCAAAAACATCCATGCCCGAGGCAGGATTCGAACCTGCGATCGTAGCGGTCGCGCGGTTCCAGACTGTAGCGCCTAGAACCGCTCAGCCACTCCGGCCGGCATTTAAAGACAGGCGACATGACATGAGAAAAGTACGGCGGTAGGTAAAACATTTGATGACCTAATTTTGATAAATTGCAACAACGGCAGTACACGATTAACAATGACATTTATCGTTCAAATCACCCTGGATAACAAATCTCTAAGTCCAACAGTGCACAAGTTTTCGGAAATTCTCAGGCAAGAAAATGTTATTGGTTCGACAGGCAGGCGACGAGCTCATTGCAACATTTCATTTTTTAACCAGAGGCGCATCATCGAATGGAGCAACAAATGTACTGTTACCAGTGGCGAGATCTGAACCGCATGAAGAATCCCACAGTTTCTCAGAAATCGGTTTTGTGAACTGCTAGACTATGTGTTCGACGGTATATGGATGTGCGTTATATATACATCTTTAGGTGTCGTAGAAATCGACGGGAATTGCAAGATTGTAAACTTTGACAACCGACGGATGGGTTGCTCCTGTAGGTATGGCGGTGTGTAATCATAAGCGAATAACAGCAATAACATGAGCATTCAGTCACACGTATCGCACCGTGGCAAAAACAGTGGCGCAACTCAAAAATGCAGTACTTAAGAAAACTCGACAAAGAATTAATTAAATAAAACTTATACTTAAAGAATATAACCTTCGTTTACGTTGTTAGTAAGTACTGTTGTCAGTAAATTCCGTTGTATTATCGCCCAGGTTCGGGCACCTCACACTAATTTTCCAATGACATAAATTAAAGATCCCGTGTTTCGTTTTCTGTCACTATTCTTGCTGGGGTGAGATATGCTGCAAACTAACAAATTATCTAAATAGGCGAAGAAAATTTTGAGGGTTGAATAAAACAGAATCGTTGATAATATACTACACCACTAAGAGATGCACGTCACTTACATCTGAATGTCTGTGTGGTCAGTAGAACTGCCGTCATAACTCAATAAAATAAAAAATTTCTCGATGTTATTTTCTCCTACTCATTCATTCTCTCATGGGTACATTATTACTTCTTTTGTGGGTCTTACAACATTATGTCTGTATGATAAAGATGTTTGGTTTATAGTATCCTTTGTCAGCCTTCGCATTTCTACCAGCGCACTATTTTTTATTGTTCCTTGGCGCATAATCTTTAACTTGATCACACATGAGTTCAGTGGAATTGAAATTGCAGCGATGTGATGGCAGTCTGAGGAAATTATAGCAATACTATTTTGTCAGTTCACATACAACCTAAAGAGGTAAATGACGTTTCTTCTGAGCCACGAGGTTCAATAACCACCCTTTCTAAGGCCGTCCACTATGGCAAATTTCTTTCATTGTAACGTCTTGTTTTGTAGAAGTTACTGTACGCACATTATAAAGGTTGGTCGAATGACACGAAGGCTTGTCCACAACTGTTAATGAAAGTTTTCTTGCGTTTTGGATGGCTGCTTGATACGAGCAAGAGTTACAGAACGATTCACGGATTCCAATTTTGTATGTTGCAGCCGAGACCAAACTCGGTTGCATTTTAATAGGTCAAGAGCGCAAACCAGGATATAATGCTGTACATAAATTCTCAGTTTTATAATGTTCATCCTTTTAGTTTATTGCACTGATACAGGAATTACACTAACTAAGGTGTGAGTCACTTTGTTTATGACTGCATTACTTCGAGAATGTACTTTCCTGAGAAGAAAATAGAAAATAACCTTTAAAAAAAGTTTCAGTTTGTATTTGAGCACCACGCGGGGTAGCCACGCGGTCAGGGGTGTCTTGTCAAGGTTCGTGCGTCTCCCCCTGTCAGACGTTCGAGTCCTCTCTCTGGCATGGATCTGTGTCTTGTCCTTATCGTAAGTTAGTTTAAGTTAGGGATCGATAACCTCAGCAGTTCGGACTCATATAACTTACCACAAATCCAAAATTGTATTTGAACTCACAACTTTTCCGTTAAGAGTCCAGTGTTTTATTTTTGCGCTTGTGCGTCGCACAGACCCTTTCGTTTCCTTTAAATTTGTTACAGTACATTGAAACTAGTAGATAACGGTTCTAATTAAACTGATAAACGAAAGAAGAAAGAGAAACATGAACACATAAATGATGACGGTATAGTGCGGGAGGATATCTTCAGCCGGTGTGGCCGAGCGGTTCTAGGCGCTACAGTCTGGAACCGCGCGAACGCTATGGTCGCAGGTTCAGATCCTGCCTCGGGCATGGATGTTTGTGATGTCCTTAGGATAGTTAGGTTTAAGTAGTTCTAAGTTCTAGGGGACTTATGACCTTAGCAGTTGAGTCCCATGGTGCTCAGAGCCATTTGAACCATTTTGATATCTTCAGCTCTGGCGCACAATTGCACTCCGCAAGTATGAAAATTACTACCCCACCACGATATTATTGCATTTGGCATCCCACTGGACGTTATCGAAAACAAAAAACTTGCGACAATCAGACCGAAGCGCCCTCAGTCCCAGATATACTAATATCGCGGTCGACTTAATATATGTACGCCATTGTAGTGACAGATGGATAGCTTTTTATCCTTGAGAAACAATTTCAGTGTGATAGATACACTTCTTGTACAGTTATGTATATCAAGTTTTCCGTATTAACTGCTGTATGTGTCTTAATTTCAAACGATCGTAATAACAATATCCGCTGATGGCAAGCTACGATGTGAGACTGTGAGATGAGAAAGAATACAAGCTTTCAACCAAATAGTTTATTTATGGTTGTTTGATCAAGATTGTGAATCTGACATTGTTCTGTTCAATATTTTTGTGCGGACACAAAAACTTTTATGAAAGTACTAACTTCAGCAGCTCACACAGCACATCTGTCAGGCAAATGTATACACAATGGGTTGCATTGCCTCACAAGCATGAAGCTGAAGTCTCGATTTTACACCAGGGCAGATCAGTTTATGGTTGTGGAGAGGGCCATAATCAGTTGCTATCAGTTTCACTAAATACACAAAAAAATTTATTTTCCTATGAACCACTTAATTACACATTGACTTAAAAGGATCAAAATAAAACGATACGGCTGAAGGCCTAGTTAAGAAAACTTGAGATACCTCCTGGGCTGAAGGCCCAAAATCACACCAAAAACAAAGACTGTGCACAAGTTATAAAAAAAATACTGTAAAGAATACACGCAGCTGAAGGCCTTAGTTAAAAATATATATAATAAATACTCGGCTGAATCCACACACAAGACATTGGACAACTCAGGGCTTAGGGCCTGGATAACAAGAATTTCACTCAGAGCTAATTTTTAAAAAAAAATCGTTTTAAACAAATGAATCTTCAAAATTTAATTTAGGAAGGCTGAAGGCCTTATCTTAAAAATATTTAACGTAAAAGCTCGGCTGAAGGCCACACACTAGAAATTGAACAACTCAGGGCTTAAGGCCTTGTAAGGCGTCCATTATGTAAGAGGTTTACTGTTCACTACCCTACTGGAGCAAATGAAATTTTGATGCATTGCTCACGCGCTGCCTGCTATATAAAGCATCTCTGCTTCAATAGAATCGCAGGTCAGAGCAGTGTTGGCAGCAGTATTAATCGCTCGCTCCAACAGAGCAGTTGAAATAGTTGTTATGGAGCAGTCGCAATAGCTCGCTGTTACGGAGAAGTTGTAGTAGCTTCCCGCTACACTACAGTTGCTAGCCATGTAAGAGCACGCTGCTGGTGCAGGGCAGTTCATTGCCATATAGTGTAAGGTAAACTTTATTACTCTTCATCGCCATGGGTGTACTTTAATTTGTTGTCTGAGATGTTAATATGAATTTGTTTCAATCTTTTTGTGATTGGTCAGCACTAATTAAGTCAGACTTTCAATATTCAAATTTTTTTATGTAATGGTTTCCAGAAATGTTTTCAATAATAACGTTTTTCAGAACATAATTTTTTACCACTCATTTACTTGAATTTAAATATTTTATACATTTCCCAGATCATATTCATGTGTTGTTTATTAATCAGAGGACTAGCTATGCAGCTGCGTCAACAAGCAAAAAATGGTTCAAATGGCTCTGAGCACTATGGGACTTAACATCAATGGTCATCATTCCCCTAGAACTTAGAACTACTTAAACCTAACTAACCTAAGGATATCACACAACACCCAGCCATCACGAGGCAGAGAAAATCCCTGACCCCGCCGGGAATCGAACCCGGGAACCCGGGCGTGGGAAGCGAGAACGCTACCGCACGACCACGAGCTGCGGGCTCAACAAGCAAAGTCAGTTTTTGTTCATAATGCAAATCTCATACAAATATTGTTCTGTAGTAGTAGATAGGCCAGCACTGCACTAAGCTGTGCCATTTAGGAGCAGATATACAGACAGTGTTATCCGGCAACGCCATTATGAGGTAAGAATTTTTCAGTTTATTCAGGTTGATTCACAGGGCCATGACGTAGCGTTGCTCACGTCGAAAATTTATCAGTTTCAATACCCAGTCTATTTTGTACCGGAAATTTTTATATGCGGGAATCTTACAGCCTGGATAACAAAAATTTCGAATAGAAGAAACTTTGAAAATTTAGTTTTTAAACAAACCAAGCTTCAAATTTTAATTTAAGTTTGCTGAAGGCCTTATTTTAAAATTAAAACAACTAAATTAATAGACGGCTGAAGGTCTCCTACAGTACTTCAGGCTAAAACAAAAATCTCAATCTAAACCAACAGCACAGCGGCGCTCAGAAGTGTTCCAAGGGTGGGCCTGAGGAGGTAGCTCTAATGTAAGGTGAGGTGAGACTGGCAGCCAGGAGTAAGGTTAAATAATCGAATGCCAAACCAACCCAGGAACAGCTGAAGGACCGACCGACAGCTAATCAATTCCCTTCCGCCAGACCAACACACAGCAACAGAATGTATCAGCCGAGGACAAACAGCCAAGGCACAGTAACCACTCTAAGAAAAAATATGATCAAAGAACTAAAAGGCTGTCGAACTACACGCCGTGCCGGACAGCATCAACACGGAGAGGAAAAACACACTGTTGGAAAACTACGCTAACGACCATGGGAGGTAACTGGGACGTTAACGGCCACAAGGCAGGAAATACCGCTGGTGCACTTCACTGATAAGTAACAACCAATTTAATAGTTTAAGACCGTACACGAAGACAGCTGCAAAATTTCGCCGATTCCAACACACCATACATTGCTGCTACCCAGAATGGCCCAGGAAGCAAAAACCGGGAATGAACGAAGAGATGTCACAGCAGTTGAGGCATCAGCTACCACCTCACAATCCGACCACGCGTGCACCTTGCACAGCGGCCCTGGCCTGACCTCACGCCACGGAGACTTCCTCGCTGCTCTGTCCCAACCAACCGACTGCCACACACACCACGAAACGAATATATAGCGGTTACACAAAAGATGGTACAGCAATACTAGTATCGATAAGTGCTGCTGCTGCCACTGACAGAGACAAGTCAGCAACTCATTATGGTAGTAACTCAGGGAGAAATAGGACGCCACTCGATTGTGACAAAATGCCAAAGAACAAATGGCATCAACGTCAGCCATCCACGGCTCAGTCACGTGACGGCAGATGCATTTAAGTTTATAGACGCATGGTTCTCTGTCTTCCTGAAAAGCGCCAAATACAGTAGTCAACTCTCTTGTATCACTGGCTGGTGTTGGCAGCTGTACTAAATTTAAAACCAGTTTTATAAAACAGAACGAGAGGTTTTTACACGTTGGCATGGATAGAACTGACATAAAACAGAATTGCGAAAAATGATGAGGAATAGGTATTAACTGGACATAATATAAATGCTACGAAACTGAGCAAGTACTTGCTTGTCTTCTGGCTGGTGTAGAACAATTTGTACATGGGGGCAAGTATGTGGCAGCATGAGGAATCCGAGAAAAACGTCGAGATGGAAGCGAAAGGAATAACGGAAGCAGGCAATTTTTGTCCTTTGAGGCAGTATTATCCTGTATGTTTATTAAGGTATCAGTGATACACGAGAGTTGACTACTGTATTTGGCGCTTTTCAGGAAGACAGAGAACAATTCGTCTACAAACTTAAATGCATGTGGAGTCACGTGACCTTTCCTGCGTTGGATTCGGATAAAGCCACGTGTTCTGTATATGAACCTCCCCTTCATCAGAGGACTTCGATCTCATGTGTGATGAAACTTAACACATTCTTCTAAACGAATTATGATTGATGAGATGTACTTCATCTAGAGAAACTGGGAAGAAAGATGTATGTCATGCGCTTGAAATATATTTCTTACATTGGAATATTAACAGGGCTACATTTCATACGAGTAATTGTTTGGATAATTAAGCTATCTAACATTATAGCCCATTTTAAATGAGGAACATTGTAATCTTAGGAGTGTGTGTGTTTATTTTCTCTCTTTTAACAGTACCTTCCAGCTACTGATCCTAGATCCTGGAATAATAGTTTAAAATTGATGGCTTGGTTGATTTACGTAAAAATGCCTCTAGCTCCATCCGTCTGAAGCTCCATCGCACAGAAAACATCACCCTTTTCTAGTTCTTATTCTTCTTAACGGTCTGCTATTAGATCACAACACTTTCAAATCTGTTATTACACATCGATAAGGAATACTAACCTCCTCGACATGGGCGCATCTCGAGAAATCTTGTACACTTGGATGGGCGAGGACCAAGCGAGCTCCATCCATTCACGAGACATGAAATGTACCTGACTACTTCTGGTCGGTTGCAAATTAAATAGGTACCAGTGCCGCAGGACGGGTTGGTCAATGACAGTGTGAGAGGGGTCTTTCAATCTCTAATTTTAGCATCAGACTGCGCGAATGCCCAGTGACTCCCATCAGCATAGACATAGATCGTAAATTAAGCAGTATGGCTCTGAGCACTGTGGGACTCAACTACTGTGGTTATCAGTCCCCTAGAACTTAGAACTACTTAAACCTAACTAACCTAAGGACATCACACACATCCATGCCCGAGGCAGGATGCGAACCTGCTACCGTAGCAGTCGCACGGTTCCGGACTGCGCGCCTAGAACCGCGAGATCACCGCGGCCGGCTTAAGCAGTATGCTGTAGGTGTTAGAAATATGTAGAGCACTGTGTAATATTCTTTGATGATGAATATGTTCGAGAGTTAACAATGAATGAGGTACTGCACAGTCATCTATCCAGTTCTGGTTTCCATCGAATGATCAAAACACAGTCCTGTCGCAGTAACGCAGCTTAGCCTGTTTCTACATGGGTTACAGAAGTTGGTAGATATATTTTCCCCGACTCCTACTCAATTGCGATTTAAATTGGAACTATCAGATTCGTAAAACTGGACGAATGGCAGTAGTTGCATGGGGGCCAACTAAAACAATGTTGGAATTCTACTGTAGCAGACCGGCTCGAGAATGGTGAGTTGTTTCAAGATACGAGTGCTAGAAGTATGATTCGTTAGTGGCTGTAATAAGGAACTTCTCCATAGGATCCTACGCAAGTATGTGCTTCATTGCGAGGACTTGATTCAAAATCGGATACTGCATTTCTAGCGGATAGCGTAGCGCAAGAGATCTGAAAAGCTAGTGTACATTACTTACGACAATATCCACTGTTGGTGACCCTTCTCAATCAAGCATCGCCTATATCTCAGACGATATATCACGGAACCTCTGGTATGGCATTGAGAGAGAATGCTTTACAAATACTGGATAAATATCTAGCCACGGTGGCTTGAGGGTGTTGAAAATACTAGTTTAATAACACGTTCCTTAGCAGAATAATTTTCTAAGTTGGAACATCTGGTTTATAAAGTACGTGTTTGTGTTCTGAGATGTGTAAAGGAGATGACTGTGTCCTGTGGTAAGGACATAGTCATACTGTGATAGCAGAGGGGAGAGTATGTCAAGTGATAAGAATGGTAGAGATATTTCCATTTCCAGAGCTGTAAAGAGGGTGTATTTCGGATACTTCGCTCATTGTCGAATGTCATTCAGTTGTAAGTATACCGGTCAAATATATGTGTTCGATTTTGAAGGATGATTCTGTCTATTCGTCGCCTGTGGTGGGAAGGTTTCAAGTTTCCCGTTAATGGTGGAAGGCCATCCGAATGGATAGGGTTGTTGCAGTGCGGGGATGTATTTGACTTAACCGTGTAGTCGTCTAGACCACCGAATAGCGAACTAATACTTGGTATGTGCTTGACAGCTTTCGTGATCAATTGGGAATTTGACAAGATTGAATATGGATGTGTGTTTGCGCTGCGTCATTATTCCGTTATCATGTAAATTTTTCGGTCGAGTACTTCTTCGCATTTGACTTCTTTATTTAGTTGAGAGGAGGTCGATTGTGGTGTGTGTATCTAGCAGGTGGAAGACACGTTTGCTGGTTGTCTAGATATATGAAAGACATTATTTTACTTTGTAAATTATAGGGCGTGATTTAGAATCTGATAAATCACGGCAATCTACATTCGTGAGTGGAAATATCGGTTTAGACGTAAATGTGTTTGCAGACGTGATAAGATTCTAAGTCGAACGTGAAAAACTGTATAGATTTTTGCTCATACAACTGGACTTTGTCTATTTCCGTGAAAAATAGGACATTTATTGTGATCGGAAATGTTTTCCCTTATTATAGGAGCGAAGTTGATGTTAAATAAATACTACTCGAACTCTGAACGATGGCTCTCGTCCAGCCCTGCTCGAGCGCACTACATGACGTAAAAACCAAGTCTGTTAACATAAGGCGTTGTGGGCGTCTGTCAGCAGTGCTTCGTAGCCATTAGGGACTAACAGGATGCATTTGGGGGATAGCGGGGCCTTCGCGGCGAGACATTTTGGCGAGGCAGGTGCCGTGAGACTGTTAGCTTAGTAGCTCGATCTCGTACTTTGTGATTGTATATGGATACGAAGGCTGTCTTTTAGGATAAGGATCTCCCACTGGCTTCGGTGATTTTTTAGTAGGCGTGTGTAGTGAACTCTGACGTCAAACAGGGATAGATGGTTTATGCTTGGACCTAATAGACTTTTTTAAACTCATCTGTGTCGAACAGCAGGATGTAGTGAGTTGAACGTTTTTCCCCTAGCTTGTAGGTATAGGGTAGAGTCTGAGAGTTTCTGTCACTGGTTTCGAGTGGTATAACTTTTTTCCCAAACAGGATAACAAGAGTTGTCAGTTTTTGCGTAGTATTGCGGTTCTTGTGCAGTGCTAATCATATACTTGTGTAATTAAAGCATGATAAGGTGAGTTGTATAGTTAGAATGCATCTAGAGGGTTTCCATGCTTTAGAGGGGTGAGGGGGGGGGGGTTGTGCTTAGGCTTTCCATCCAGTAGAATCAGGGTTGGGCTTTTTACTTGCAGTGAGTGTTTGTGCATTGAATTATTTTCGGGTGATAAAGCGTTGTGAGCGTGTTTGCATGCATTTTTCGGGGGTCTATGAGTAATTTGCACTTTCGCATGATATTTACTGGTTTATTTCGGTAATTTAGTAGTTGGGTTGTTTGAAGGAGGAGACCGGACACTGAGGTCATCGGTCTCATTGGATTAGGGAAGGACGGGGGAGGAAGTCGGCCGTGCTCTTTCAAAAGAACCATCCCGGCATTTACCTGGAACGATTTAGGGAAATCACGGAAACCGTAAATCAGGATGGGGCCGAACGCGGGATTGAACCGTCGTCCTCCCGAATACGAGTCCAGTAAGCTACCCACTGCACGACTTCGTAATTTACGAGTTGTTTGCGTCTCGGCACATCAGTGTAATGTGTTATTATTTATAAGTAGTTTCTAGGTCTGTAAACTGTATAAAGTGACTCCAAGCACGTTAGGGTGAGTGTTTTGCATCAGCATAGTAAATAAACTAGGTAAAATGCCTAGCTAAATAATTGTTCAAAACATTTTTTCACACCAATTTTCCTGTGTTGTGTCATATTATTATGTACACACATATGTAAATCAGAAAAAGCATGGTTGGAAGCTGAGTGCCTAGCTAAATAATTGTTCAAAACATTTTTTCACACCAATTTTCCTGTGTTGTGTCATATTATTATGTACACTCATATGTAAATCAGAAAAAGCATGGTATGATTTTTTTTAGTAATTTAATTGAAAGCTTTGTTGCTTTGGTAAAAATAAAATTGGTTCTTTTTGTCGTGACAGAATAAATTACTATTAATCACACCAGATTTGTCGGAGAACAGCAGCAACATGTGTAATTGATCCAGGTTTAAGAAATTCTATTACCTTTTAGCAGAAAATTCCTGCGGTACTCTCCGACGTTAGAAAAGTCGTGGTGTTCCGTTCGGAGCAGGAGGCGGCTGTCTTTTCTCATTCGCGATATCGAAAATTACTAAAAAAAATGAACAGAAATTTTTTTTCGGAGGAAGATCGCGCGGAGAAAACAGACGGAAGTTACATGAAAGAAACCTAAGGGACAAACTAATTGGATTTGTACGAACATATAAACGGAACTGAAAGATCTTGGAATAAATACTATAACGATGTCGTCACGACAGCCTCCTGTTCCGACAGAACACACGCTGGATCATAAGTTGCATAAATCTTTTAAACAGGAAAGATTATCACTAGTATAATTAATGAAAATAAGGTTGAGAGATTTTCTTTGAAATTAAATAAACTTAAAGGCTTCAAGTATTATATTATGAAACGGAAACTTACAGTAACATGGCCACCCATTGTGGCGGTGGAGCGAATTTTCATGATATACATTCTCGCTTGTTTGTGGCTACATATATTTTTTAATCACTTAAACTCTTAAAGTTACAATAAAATGATTATATCAGTATGGAGCACAATACTTTTGCGTCCGACTCGCAACACATTCACAGAACAGCTAGAGAGCGGCGCGGCTCCCTGCAGAAGTAAAAATTGGCAGTTGTTATTTTGAAACATAGGTGCATCGTTTTTTTTACTGATCGATAGCGGCGTATAACATTTTATAGCTATCGTGATATTCTGCGCTTTTCAGGAGCGCGGCAAAGATATCTGGTTACAACATTCATTGGTATATGTTAAAAGTTCGCACATACTGACGCGAATACAGAAAAAAAACTTTTACATGTTAAAAATCGCAGTGATAAAGGCTGTAATGTCACAGCGTCTCGGCACATCAGTGTAATGTGTTATTATTTATAAGTAGTTTCTAGGTCTGTAAACTGTATAAAGTGACTCCAAGCACGTTAGGGTGAGTGTTTTGCATCAGCATAATAAATAAACTAGGTAAAATGCCTAGCTAAATAATTGTTCAAAACATTTTTTCACACCAATTTTCCTGTGTTGTGTCATATTATTATGTACACTCATATGTAAATCAGAAAAAGCATGGTTGGAAGCTGGCAATATAAATATGGACATCTGTAAAAAATCTGGCAGCTACTGTAGTTCCTGAAAAGTAGCAAACCTAAAATTTATACATAGCTGAAGAGTGTTAAAAATACAGACAGACACAAACACACACACACACATACACACACACTCACACACACACACACACACACACACACACACACACACATATATATATATATATATATATATATATATATATATACAGTAGTGTGATATCTTCAGAAGGCAAGATGTCAAACAGAACAAATAATTAATTTCGTCACAATTGGTGAATATCAGCAACGTAAAAAAAGGAGCTGTTACATAGAAATTTCATAGAATAAATGCCGTAAAATTTTCTTCATAAATTCTATCTGCTGACATAAGAGTGGGTATAATTTCGTTCATAATCACAGCTATATTCTTGGCACTAAAACTTACTTTATTAGTACTTCAGTAATTTTTCGTTATTGCTATATGATAGAAATTGAAATTTGCATAGCTACAAAAGAAGTAGAAAAAGTGACATATTCAGTGTATCAGTGTCAAAATCGTGTCGCAGTCCAGGAAAGCAAAATCGTATAAAAAGTAATTTATGTGATGGCAGAATTTGCTATGTTGTATTTACATAGCGCAGTATAATTGATCCAGCTCTGTTGTTGGCTTGGCATAATATTTTTGAGATGAATGTAGATGTGATTAGTTTTGGAAATAGATGTTTTCAAAGTAATATGCTTGACAGTTTGGTGCTTGTAATAATGAACTCTGGTTATTTTGTTGCTGACTGATTTGGTGGTGATGACTTGGCGATTAATTTCATAGGATCCGCGCACTGCTGTTAGATCAGATTGGCATTACGAGTAAAAGGAAGCAACTTTGACGTCAGTAGGCTTGATATATGTGAAGCAGATTTTCATTTTGTTCGGCGTGGCGCTACATTGCTTTGAAGTAAGCTGTGGCGTGCCATTGTGCCGCCCCACGGTATTGTTGACGGCGCCGCTGTTGGTTTCAAAGACGGCATGGAACTTACCTCTTACAAATATCACACTTCGTCCGTTAACCTCGTCTGTAACAGAATTTATACCATACTTCAACATGAATTGTATGACTATTGAACAACTGCCGTTTGACTACCTGTCTGTAAAAACTGTTTGTTTTCCTCTGTGTGTTACGGACAAAGTCTTTGTACCGCTTCTCTTAAGTCTCACTGTGAGCTTTAAGATATGCACCTAACCGTGTTTTTTGTTGATCTATTCTTTCATTAACTGATTTAATTCATCTATAAGCTTTTTATACGTTACACTACATTGATGGCTTGCAGTATTAATGTCGTCTTTAAAAGATTTGATGCTGTCTGCGCATTGTCTGATTATAGCTTGAATTTTACCACAAAGACGTTTTTCACTGGCCTTGGTATCTATATCTACCCGTTAAAACGGTTCTCAGTCGTTTCTGTGTACGATTTAAGCTCGTCATATATGTTAAAAAATTAATGATTGAACTGAGTTCTGGTGTCATCTTGCTTTTCTCGTATGCTGGCGAACTGTTCATCAGCTATGAAATTCTGTTTAACCGTGATTTCCGTGTTATTTTGTGGCATCGCTTTCATATTCTTTTGAATTGTTGCGTGCGGTGTCACCTGTGTTGTGCTTTGTTAAGTGGGGACATAATCTACAACCATGGACGTCTCGTTTGTTGCACTATCTGCGTAACTACCTACCGCTAATGAAATCTGACAGATTTTAAAAACAGATTGAATACTTTCTAGTACTGTGTCCTCTGTTACACCATTTGCATTCTGATTGACCATATGAGAATTGGGAACTTCATTGACCTGATTCGGTAAAAAATCCTGTTCTGACATCTGCGTGTTAGCAATATCTACCTCAGTGATCAGATGGTAAACTAGATGAAATCATGCTGTCGGTAAACTGTACATTATTTTGTGAAAAGCAACTTACGTTTCTGTGGTGCTTTGCAACTGTTGCACTGCAGAGTGGTTACTAACATTCTGAACATTGTTGTGAATAATCGGAGAATCCTTCATTTCGGTATCTTTAATTGTCAGATTACACGCCGGGACCTTACTTTTGCACGGCATCGTAAATCACAAGCAGAGTACAAGACAAAGACAACAAAATATTCAACAATCAAATCAATAAAAAACAAGGAGGAACACAAGAATGCCGATGAAATGTGGAAAATTTTTTTACTACCTTGTAAAGAATATATATATATATATATATATATATATTCTGAAAAAGCAGGCTTGCAATTTTCATTTGAAAAGACAGAAATCATTGCAAATATCAAAAATCCACCAAAGAAAATAACTACGAAATACGGGAAAATACAGGTATCTAAACAGTTTAAATATCTTGGTGAACTAATTCAGCCTGTGGCAAAAGGTCATCCAGCCTGCAGGGCTAGAATACAAAAACTAGAGACAGCAACTCACTACTGCAGACAAATGTATTCAAATAAATGTATATCCAAAAACATTAAACTCAGACACTACCAGACTGTCATTAGACCGCAAATACTATATGCATCAGAAACACTGGCAAATTTTACATACGCAGAACAGATAGAAAATCGTGAAAGAAGAATTGTGAGGACAATTCTTGGACACAGGAAAATAACAGATGATCAAGGCAAGCCTGTATACAGACTAAAAAGCAACAAAGAAGTGTATACGAAGGCAGCAAAATTACAGACGAAATTAGAAAAAGAAGATGCTCCTTTTAAGCTCACATCATGAGGATGAACCCGAATAGGCTTACAAAACAAATATTTTCGTACATCGCAAATCTAAAAAATAAAAATTTATGGTTTATCAACACAGAAAGAGATCTAAAAGAAATGGACATAGATCAGGAAACAATATTTAACAGAAACCTTTTTAGAAGAAAACTGAATTCATTCACGGGTTTCGGTGTGAAAATTAAGAAGACTTGTGGAACTAAATGGTCTGAAGAGAGAAAAGCCGCCTTCAGCGCAAGAATGAAAGAAGTGTGGACTGAGAGAAAGAAGACTTCCCAGAAGCGCAAGAAATAACTGTTTTCACGGTCTTTAACGGCCAAATTTGTATAATAATATATATATATATATATATACATATATATATATATATATATATATATATATATATATATATGACCACTTTAATATAAAAAATTTCACAAAGCAAGCGACTGGCAGAGCTGTCACCAATTGTAACTTCCTTTAAAGATTTTTTTGCAATACATCGAATGAATGCCTGAACTAGGAATGCATAAGTTACTGGCCAAACCCGATTTTAGGCTGGACTAATTTCGCCTAGTTCAAACTCGTTCATCCTGTTACCGATAGGATAAAACAGTTTAGCCTAGGTCGAATCAGTTAATCCGAGTTAGAATTTACATGCTTTAGAATAAACTGGAATGTAAAAGTCTGAAATAATTTTGCGTAGTCGGAACGCATGTGGCTGCCTGTGCGAACAGATATTCCCTGAATCATTTCTGGCTCGCCCCTCGCATCTATCAACCGCACTGCATCGGCGAGTGAGCATGTTAAGTTGCTGGTTGCGTTTAAAAGATTTTATTAGAATCCTGGTATAATTACTGTGAGTCGTTTCGACGTGGATGAGCATTCGTATAGTAGACAAGCCAATCAAAAGCTATGGAGAGAAAAGTTTCTGGAGGAAATTTTGTAGAATGAAAACAAAAAGTCTTCTCATTATACCGTGTTTCCAGTAGACGAATATGCGGATATGGTTAAACAAGTAGAAGACGTCTGAAAGTTGGAAAAAAGAACATCATTACAAGAAAGAACACTGAAACGATTTGCTGATTTGAAAATTTGTTATGTGAAAAGACTCATTGCACGGTGTGAAGGAAATATAAAATATTTTGTTCCAGCTGACGATATGATTCACGCAGCCCATGTAGATGTGGGTCATGGTGGTCGCGATGGGACGTTAGCCGAGACATCAAAAAAATATGCCAATATCTCAAAGGAATTGGTGTTCATCTATTTATCAATGTGTGATGTTTTTCAGCAAAGGAAGACCAAAAAGGAAAGAGGGCCAGTTTCAAAGCCAATTATCCATGCGGAAATGAATAGCAGATGCCAAGTCGATTTGACTGATTTCCAAACACAACCAGATGGGAATTTAAAATTCATTCTAGTTTACCAAGACCATCACATAAATTTGTTCTCCTTCGTGCGTTAACATCAAAGAGGGCTGAAGAAGTGGCTTACCATTTGAATGACATATTCCTAACTGTAGGGGCGCCATGCATTCTTCAATGTGATAATGATATAGAATTTGTCAATAATGTTATAAGTGAACTAGCAAAGCTTTGGTCAGAACTGAAAATTGTGCATGGAAAACCAAGGCACAGCCGAAGTCAGCGTTCTGATGAACGTTCAAACCAAGACATTGAAAATATGATAAGTTTTTCGTTAAAGGACAACAATTGACGAAGTGGGCGGAAGGATTAAGGTATGTCCAATTCATGAAAAATCGAGCTTACCACTCTGGCATAAAAGAATCACCTTACAGAGCATTATTCGGAATCGAACATAGAGTAGGACTTTCCACTTCTTTGTAGCATCAAGAAATCATAAGGATGAAGATTACCCAAAGAAGGCAAACGAGGATGACAGCAATACTGAATAGTACAAAGACAGTGATGATGATAACATTGTGAAAACAGACACAAACGATATTCAAAATGCTAGAAAAATTGCCACAGAAAATTAAAAAAAAATTCAAGGTAAAAGAGTAAAAGCTTCCTCTGACAAATCCCATCCACCAGCTGACTTTGGCGACAAGGTAACCTTACCTATTCCAGATGTAGATAAAGGCACAAGTGACCTTCGAAACATAATTGGAGCAATACCTCAAAAGACTGATGAGGGCCTCTACAGTGTTGGCACCAAACACAGTGTACTTCAAAAAATTATTGCAGTTATGATTTTATTAAAATTTTCGATAAATGTTTGTAATAAAATACTAAAATATATTTGTTTTAACTTTTTTTTTATTTTTTGGAACTGATTTCGACGTCTACATTCAGAAGTTTCTAGATGTGGGAGATATTAACCAGGAAATTGAAACATCTTAAAGGACTGCAGCCACAAAACATTCTGTTGGATCAGGGCAAGGCTTCGTGAAATGCAGTTGCATGAAAAAAAATACAACAAACAAAAGCAGTTGTAAGGAAAACAAAGTACTCTGCAATTCTAAGTGCCACCTAAGTAAACCTTGCAAAAACAAGTAAATAAGCAAATTGCAGATAAAGTGATTTCTGTGGATGGATATATGTAAGTTGATCTAGTGATGGATGTGAAATCACTGATTAGTTAATAAAAGACTTCAATGAATCATATTGACTATTATATTTCTATTCCTTTATTCAGTATACTTTGAAAAGCTTATAGAAAATACAAAATAGGTGAAATTAGTTCAGACTAAGATATACCAGTTTATCCTAAAGCATGTAAATTCTAACTAGGATAAATCGATTCGACCTGGCTAAACTGCTTTATACTATCTGTAACAGGATGAACGAGTCTGACGTAGGTGAAACTAGTTCATCCTAAAATCGGATTTGGCCGGTACACATACAAAACTGAAGTTATGGTGTAGTGTGTTGTAATTGGAAGTGGTGTGCTTACTCTTTGTTATTGTTAGCAGAAACTTTATACGAACTGATTGAGCAAATCAAATTTTAAGACCAATAAAGAAATACAGTCACTTGCAAGATACACTCAGCACCTTAGGTACTAAATCCTTTGGCCCTGTTCAAACTGATAACTTTGGTCCCTGCACATAACAAATAAATAAAATTGTCTTACCTGTAAAGTAGCAACGCTAGATCGCGATATATTCTGGTCTCTCATGAAGAAGAATAAAATATGCTAGCTACAAGCTCAGCGGTATTTAGTGCAGTACGTAATACTTCGAAATATGTATGAAATTCGTTTGGCTGATAAATGAAATCATTTTAAAAAATTCAATGTTTTCGAAAAATTTATGACCCAGACAGAAAGGCGGTAGTGACTTGGATGAATTACTAACACTGACTTTTTCAATAGAGAAAGTGTATTGGAAGCTAAGTTTGGCTTTTCGAAATGTCTGACAACTGAAATTACGTTTCTCACAAAAATTACATCCTTTTCATTAATTGAGTCAAATAATGAGGTTTGTATAGAAAGTATTACCTAACCTCACTAAAAAGCATAAATACAAATCATCAAATTACGTACACCTGTGTTAACAAATCTTAGAAACATCACAAAAGGGAAGTATCTAAATAGCCTAAACATCAAATCTGTTTAAGTACATTCTGGGTTTACTCAACATAGAACTCACTGTTATCAGTTATCAGCCAACTCAATTACACTAACCCACTGGCCAAAAGAAAGTCATAAAAATTTAACTTCTTTACCTTACTTGCGAAAAGATTTCTGCTTCCATATTTATATTACCAATAATACTTGTACTCGTAGTTCCTACATGATAATCTAACTCCTGGTGGCTTTATAGAGCACACCATAAATACTGCCTACTGCATCCTCTCGCTCATAGACAGATACCCAAATCTTTGTGCCAAACGCTCTCTTACTCCTACACTACAATCTAAGACCAGAAGCAGTATCTTTGGCTCTGCGATCGTCCACAGTCAGCGATCCGCTTTATAGAGCCCATGAGAGACACACATCCTTTATAATATAATAGTTTCATTTTAGTTTACATCAGTATCATTACAATATTCAGGGACGCATATAAGTGTATCCCATTAGACTCCTTTGAACCGTTATCTTGAGATTTCTGCATCCACCAGCGCTGCATATCTACACAGTGTAAAGTCTGAAATTACGCTAAGATAGTTTTAAGCATGGTGTCTGCACAAATTTGTGTCAGTAAGCATCACTGCGTGGAGGTTGAACGGGTGTTAAACAAGTTTCACTATAACATCAGTTACGTTAATTACGAAACCACGCAGAATTGCAAGAACTGTGAATCATCCTTCGCACATCCCTGTAATTCACGTTGACAAAATTGGTTGTGCATTGAAGGTGGGATCAAGGAAGCATAAGAAATATTCGTTTCACGTACCTTGAATACCACAGTTGTTATAGACACACGCATGTTAGAAGTATTTCATTACGTCGCAAATTCTTACACAATGTTAGTCAACAATATAATGGAGTAGCAACATCAATTTCGTTAATACATTCAGTTTGTAGCACGTTTAGAACCGAAGCTCGAAATAGGACCCTCGAGAAATGAGTTTCGCAAACCCATTTTCACTCCAAGGAATAACCTCGTTCAGTGTCCAGAGAGCGTTGAGTTAGCCTTCCAAAATCAGCGTTATAACATAGCAGGACGCACGCTATTGCGTAACCTGAATATACATGAAAAATGGAAAATGATAAGTTCTCAATAACGTAACAGACTGTATACCTCATTTTAAACACAGAACTAGATACGTAAGAAATAAAGTTTAGTGGGGGATGCGGATAGTGCAATCCACTCGTTTATACTTCATCTATGTAATACCACTGCAGAAACTGCGTATCTTCGTGCCACAGAATCAAACTCACAACTTTTCTTCTTCAAAAAGTCATACTGACACTGCTCATCGTCATCATCCCATGATTGTACGATCTCGATATCAGTAGCTGGAACCTTCTTTTGAACGGAAGGTATGTTCATGCTTTGGAGATGATGATCAGTAAGTTTGTAGCTTACGCCATATGAAAGTCATTACAAACCTTTGCTAATATACCTTGACGTGGAAAAAGACAATTCAATGTTCTTGTAGATCATAAGTTGAATTTTCAGGAACGCTGTGTCAGTTCGGAGTATCTTTGATTCACTTCGGCGTTCAAAATAAACGTTTCATGAGTAGCTTACCAACCGTGTCTACTCTTCTTTTAGAGCAAAAGCGACAGTCAGCAATCTACTTTGAGAATCTGAAATTGCCGGATTACTAGAATAGTCGCTTCTCTGAAGTTCATAGCAGTCAGTATTGTATGTAGTAACCGAGGCTGACTTTGGGAAACAATAAAACAATTTTAGAGCCCAAGCTTAACTGACTGATTGCAGTTATAACACACTGATGCTGCAGTCAAACGATATTAAGTTTTTGCGTTTTGTGAAGTGCAAATTCTTAAATTTATGTATGTTTGAAGATGGCAACCTATATTTGCACTACTTTGCATTTTTATCAAGATCTGAATATCTCCTCTATGCAACTTGTTTCAAACAGTACTTCGTTATAAGTAACTGTGACATCTACAAAAGTCTGAGTGTTCTGCTAGTATTGGTTACTAAGACTTTAAGACAAAACAAGAAGAGCAATGATCTCAACAAACTTTGTCCAATCTAACTCACAACAATGTCATCTTAGGAAACAAAACAAGGTACTTTTGCAGATACCCGAAGCAGTTGACTATGTTGGCGAGTTCTAGAGAGCATATTTTAATGTATCTATACCTCGTTGATTAGTATATTAGCATTTAAACCATCTACATTTTAACTTGGAGAATTTGACTTTTGACAATTCATAAATTCTGTGGCTCAGTAGCTAAAAGCTAAATTTTCTGATTGGTGCTGTATCTACTGGACAGAAGAAGCTCCCAGCATTAACTAGAGACAGTAGAACGCAGGTCGCAAGACCACGTTCGGAATAAACAGCAAAAACCGTAGAGGCGTTTAATCTCCATCAGCCATCCATGAAGCTACAAGTGTATTCCCTCTACCTTCCACCACTAGCAAAATTATCTACAGAGTGAAGGGGAGAAGGGGAGAGGGAGACTCCAAACCTCTCAGTGTCGCAATCGGCCTTTGGCGTTCTAATTACAGTCACGTTTCCCCGCGCAGTGCATTTTCATAAATCACCCGGATGGAGCAATGCCTCATCTGCAGTAGATTAAATTAAGTGTCTCGCAAAAAAATTAGAGCGGTGCAGGGAACACGGCGGCGACGCTTCCGCAGATAGGGGCTCGGCGATGAGTTATGCCGCGAAGAAGATTAAATACCGAACCCGAAGAGTAACAGACGATTATTCAGTGGCGCACAGGAATTTTGTACTTCTTTAACGCTACAATGAACAAGATCACGGGGCAGAATCTGAGTCTTTTCAAGTAATATCTCCGTCTTTTCTCCTCTGAGGAAATAGTCGAATGTAACACAGCCGTATAGGTAACAAACCTGTGTGCCAACTGTGGCAGTCACTGTCTTCAGACTTCAAATTTCTGAATTCGCATGGAGTAACCAGGGCAGTATAAACAAGAACGCCTAAAAACTTTGGTTAATACATGCCTACTACTGAAACATCCCTCACCGCTTGCATATACATCTACATGCAGATACGTATTCCACAAGCCTCCGTTAAGTGCAACAGTACAACAGTACAACAGTAGTCGTTTCCTTTCCTTTTTGAAGGACATCATCTTTACGGCAGTGACTGTTATAAGTTTTTATTGCACACTATTGCAATTTCGGCCTTAGACCATTATCAAGTGCTGATATTACGACTTTAAGGAATGTCAACGTAATGTAAGCCATAATATAAGCATTTGATAATGGCCTAAGGCCGAAATTGCAATAGTGTGTAATAAAAACTTATAACAGCCACTGGCGTAAATATGATGTCCATCAAAACGTTTTTTATGACTGTGAATCCTAGCTACAACCAGTGTTTCCTTTCCTATTCAACTCGCAAATAGAGCGATGGAAAAGCACTATCTGTATGCCTCCGTATGAGACCTAAATTCTCTAGTTTATCTTTATTGTCCTTTGGCGAAATGTGCGTTGGCGGCAGTAGAATCTTTCTGCAGTCAACTTCAAATGGCGGTTCTCTAAATTTTTTCAATAACGTTCCTCGGAAAGAACGTCGCCTTCCCTCCAGGGATTCCCATCTGAGTCCCCGAAGCATCTCTATAAAAACTGCGTGCTGTTCGAGCCTACCGATAACAAATCTAGCACCTTGCCCATGAATTGTTTGCTTGTCATCCTTAAATGTAACCATGTTTGGATGCCAAATAATGGAGCAGTACTCAAGAATGGGTCACACAAGTCTCCTATAAGGGATCTCCTTTACAGATGAACCACACTTTCCTAAAATGCCCCCAATAAACCGAAGCCGAGCATTAGCCTTCCCTCCCACAGTCGCTACATTCTCGTACCATTTCATACTGCTTTGTAACATGACGCCTAGATAGTTAAACCACGTGACGGTGTCAAGCAGCATACTGCTAATGCTGTATTCGAACATTACGGGTTTGCTTTTCCTACTTGCACTATTTTTATATATTTTGAGCTAGGTGCCATTCATCACACCGAGTAGAAATTTTGTCCGAATCCTGTATCCTCTCACAGTCAGTCAACGATTACACTTTCCTGCACATCATAACATCATCAGCAAACAGCCGCAGAGTGCTACCCATCCTGTCATCCATAACATACATGTATATGCAAGATAACAGCGGTCGCACCACACTTCCGTGAGAATATTCTGACGATACTTTTGTCTCTGATGAAGAGTCGCTGACCAGGACAATGTAATGGATTCTGTTACTTAAGACGTCTCCGAGCCACTGACATGTCTGGGAACGCCTTCGGTGCACTTGCACCTTCGTTAACAGTGCGGCATCGTGTCAAATACTTTTCGGAAGTGAAGGAATATGGAATCTGCCTGTTCCACGCCATCCACAGTTCGTAGGACATCATGTGAAAAAAGGAGAACGTAAGTTTCGCGCAAATTATGCTTTCTACTACCGTGCTACTCAGTGGACAGGAGCTAATCCGTCTGAATGAAATGTATTGCGTTTCAACTGAGCATGTGTTCACGGATTCTGCACATTCCAGCAACAAAGCAACAGCTGGTCACGGCTTGTCCTCTCATTAAAGTAATAGATATGACGTGTAACAGTCATTCACAAATACCATAATACTTCAGACTTCAGAGCGTTAAAAGACACACACACACACACACACACACACAGGGCGAGTCACTAACTATTGCCACTTACAATAACTCCAGAAGTGTGATAGTAGCTGAAACGTTTGTGGGAAAACGGGGACCGTAATATGACGTTGGTTTTTTTGTTGGTAGGTGGGGTCGCGTCAGAGATATGAAGGTCAACTTTGTATCATTTTTTTAAAAATTAGGTGCTAAAGTTTGGTACTTATTTTCTGATAGCGGCTACCGAGACGAATTCAATGATGTGTAAAAGTGAGGTTTTTGAAGATCAACGAAGGTCACAAAGGTGGCATGAACGTCCATTTACAGAAGGTGTTCGAAGTGATGACCATCGGTATCAATGCAGTGCTCCAACCTTCTTATCATAGATTGAGTGGTATTCCTTATAATTTCGGCACTTATCGATACACAAGTTCTGACAATTCTCTCTCGTATATCGTGCAAATAGTAAATACTCGCCGAATATGGCGTGTCCATCTAACGTGCCATTGACATGTAAACACCATTCAACGGTTTCGCAATACAACACCAATACGAACGGTAAGACTAGCACCGTCGAATCAAGCGAATGTGAATGATGTACTCCTTCGAAGAACAAGTCGGTATGCTTCTTACGGAGAAAGCCAACGTAATTCAGTGAGAGCTAGAGACATACCATGAAAGGTACCGTCAACGTACTAACCCTACACGTCCTACATTTCAAGATGTGTATGATAAACTGAGTACAACTTGATCTTTAACACATCGGAAACATATACGGCAAAGAAAAGTTACTAACGAGGAAACGGAAATTGGTACTCTTTCCACTGTGGTTCGAGATCCTTGTGTTAGGTCGCGTCAAATACCAAGGCAATCTGGCATGAGTTAATGCAGTGTTGTTCGTGTTCTGCATCGCCGTAAGTATCATCCTTACCAAATCAGTCTCCGCCAAAAATTAACTGGTACGGACTGTCTGCGTCGCACTGAATTCTACCTTTGGGCTCAACTTCAGGTTCAGAGAGATGACACATTTATTAATATGATTTCATTTACTGACGATGCTGCATTCACGAAGCATGGAAATGTTACTTTGCATAATATGCATTATAGGGCAACTGACAATCCATGTTGGCTGCGGCAAGTTGCACACCAAATATGTGGTCGGTGAATGTATGATGTGGGATTCTGGAGGGCATTATTATAGGCCCCTATTTCATCGAAGGAAATCTTAATGGTAAGAAGAACACCACAATCCTGCAAGAAACATAAGGTCTGTTACTGGAAGAAATACCTTTAGGAACAAGGAACAGAATGTGGTACCAACACGATGGGTGTCCGGCCGTGTCGCTGATGGCTAGAAATGAGTTGCAGAGACAATTCCCAAATCGTTGGATTGGACGCGGAGGAGATGTGTCGTGGCCGGCTCGTTCGCCAGACTTGACACCTCTAGATTTTTCTTGTGTGGATTCGTAAAAGACATTGTTTATAGAGACGTTCCAACTGCACCTGAAGATATGCGAGAATGAACTGTCAGAGCATGAGCTTCGAGAAGTGCGACGTGATAAGGAATACCAGTCAATCCATGATAAGAAGATTGTAGCACTGCATTGATACCAATGGTCATCACTTCGAACACCTTCTGTAAATGGACGTTCATGCCACCTTTTTGACCTTCGTTGACCTTCAAAATCCTACTGTTACACATTACTGGATTCGTCTCGATAGCCGCTACTAGAAAATAAGTACCAAACTACAGCATCTCATTAAAAAAAAAAAGGAAGTTGACTTTCATATCTCTGAAGCGACCCCACCTAACAACAAAAAACCAACGTCATATTATGGCCGCCGTGGTCCTATGCAACTTTTGTCCCACAAACCTTTCAGCTACTATAGTTAGCAGTAGTTAGTGACTCACCCTGTATAGAGGGGAGGGGGGGGGGGGAGAGAAAGAATTTTGAGTTTACAGGTGTTCGACGGCGCCGTTATCAGCACCCTTACAAAAATTAAAAGAAACGAATGTGAAGAAAATGGATAAAAACATTGTGACACAGTGATGAGTAAACCTACAAAGTGACATACACTCACTCATTCCAACCTCATTCGTATTGACCCACACAGTCACTCCATCTCACGCGCCCTGAGACAAAGGAGAAAGGATGAAAAGTGTTATACCCATGATTAAAAATTTTGTAAAACGGTAGAGGAGTTAAAATAACAGCACATAAAAGTGTATCCGTTTGACGACTTACAAAAAACAAGAGTGAGCCCGTCTGTAAAATACCTAAAAGGTGCTAAAACTGATAGTAAAACAAGAACTACGACAGAAGAGCTAAAATAGCAGCAGAGACAGGTTAATTACTCATTAAAACACAAGTGAGCCAGTAACCCAAAGATTATCTACCTAAATCTTAGGAAACATAGAACATATCATAAAACCTTAGAACTCTAACTACACTCGTCTGAATGACACTTAAAGAACAGAGCAGATCTGTCAACAAATCTGCAGTTGTTCTCTGGTCTGAAAATACAAAATAAAACTAGTTAAATGTGGTCACAGTGATCTGCACGCCTCAAGCACTTTACGCTTCAGGGTTCTCTCGCCAGAGCAAGAAGCCACGCGTCATAGCGCTGTAGCCTATGCGAAGACGAGTAATGAGGACCTCATCCTGCCTGCTGGAAAGAGGTACGCCACTGCCGCGATGTGGACCTCACTTGACGCAACTTACTGTCTGGCTTTTCTGCCCAGTCTTCCACACATCGACAAATGAATGAACAAACTGATGACCACGACACGCCTCCCTGGCTGCTACATCAGCCCTTTCACTCCCCGTCTTGTCTCTGGGTCCCGCCACCTCCTTCCCCAGCCTTTGTAAGTGGAGAAGGGCATTCTGGATGTCCTGGACCGCTTCATCGGCCGGACACAAGCGTTGCAGAGACTGAAGGGCACTCAGGGGTCGTGAGAGACGAGGAATTTAGCGGGATCGGCACATCTCATCCGCTCCAGCACCCGCAATGTGGGTCTTGCCCACTCGTCGCTAATAGAGTGCCTACGGAATGCAACGTTCTCGGAATGCTATACTACACTCCTGGAAATTGAAATAAGAACACCGTGAATTCATTGTCCCAGGAAGGGGAAACTTTATTGACACATTCCTGGGGTCAGATACATCACATGATCACACTGACAGAACCACAGGCACATAGACACAGGTAACAGAGCATGCACAATGTCGGCACTAGTACAGTGTATATCCACCTTTCGCAGCAATGCAGGCTGCTATTCTCCCATGGAGACGATCGTAGAGATGCTGGATGTAGTCCTGTGGAACGGCTTGCCATGCCATTTCCACCTGGCGCCTCAGTTGGACCAGCGTTCGTGCTGGACGTGCAGACCGCGTGAGACGACGCTTCATCCAGTCCCAAACATGCTCAATGGGGGACAGATCCGGAGATCTTGCTATCCAGGGTAGTTGACTTACACCTTCTAGAGCACGTTGGGTGACACGGGATACATGCGAACGTGCATTGTCCTGTTGGAACAGCAAGTTCCCTTGCCGGTCTAGGAATGGTAGAACGATGGGTTCGATGAGGGTTTGGATGTACCGTGCACTATTCAGTGTCCCCTCGACGATCACCAGTGGTGTACGGCCAGTGTAGGAGATCGCTCCCCACACCATGATGCCGGGTGTTGGCCCTGTGTGCCTCGGTCGAATGCAGTCCTGATTGTGGCGCTCACCTGCACAGCGCCAAACACGCATACGACCATCATTGGCACCAAGGCAGAAGCGACTCTCATCGCTGAAGACGACACGTCTCCATTCGTCCCTCCATTCACGCCTGTCGCGACGCCACTGGAGGCGGGCTGCACGATGTTGGGGCGTGAGCGGAAGACGGCCTGACGGTGTGCGGCACCGTAGCCCAGCTTCATGGAGACGGTTGCGAATGGTCCTCGCCGATACCCCAGGAGCAACAGTGTCCCTAATTTGCTGGGAAGTGGCGGTGCGGTCCCCTACGGCACTGCGTAGGATCCTACGGTCTTGGCGTGCATCCGTGCGTCGCTGCGGTCCGGTCCCAGGTCAACGGGCACGTGCACCTTCCGCCGACCACTGGCGACAACATCGATGTACTGTGGAGACCTCACGCCCCACGTGTTGAGCAATTCGGCGGTACGTCCACCCGGCCTCCCGCATGCCCACTATACGCCCTCGCTCAAAGTCCGTCAACTGCACATACGGTTCACGTCCACGCTGTCGCGGCATGCTACCAGTGTTAAAGACTGCGATGGAGCTGCGTATGCCACGGCAAACTGGCTGACACTGACGGTGGCGGTGCACAAATGCTGCGCAGCTAGCGCCATTCGACGGCCAACACCGCGGTTCCTGGTGTGTCCGCTGTGCCGTGCGTGTGATTATTGCTTGTACAGCCCTCTCGCAGTGTCCGGAGCAAGTATGGTGGGTCTGACACACCGGTGTCAATGTGTTCTTTTTTCCATTTCCAGGAGTGTATAATTCAAACAAATACGTTACTTGTTTTATTTCTAGAAAGCAAATTTACAATACTTACCTTTACTACAGCAAATGGAGACAATGAAAACTGTACAGTTCTTGCTACACACAGAGTCCAAGGAAACACTTGATACGAATCACGACAATCTGACAGCGTAGGACTAACCACGTTGCAGACTCGGGCCGATGTGAGCTGCCGAGGCTAGATGGAGCGTCGTTCATATGCACTTGCGTGGGGAGCGCCTGGCGAGACGCGCTACAGTTCCACGCACCATTGGCCGCCGTTTCCTCACTGTCTTCTCTGGTCTTGCGTTCTGCATCTTGGTTCTGGAGTTTCTGGTTACGCCAGAACACTCAAGATAGCGGGTAATTCGGCATCGAAGACAGGGAAATCTAGAGGCAACCGAATCTTGAGGACACGTTCAGGCAAAACAACAGAGCAGTCGCCAGAATCGCCCTGTTTCCTTAAATACAGCTACAGAGTTCTGGCGAACGTTTAAAATGCCGGATTAAAAACATAGCCAGGAATGCTGTCTGTCCTGCACAGCACTACATCTAAAATCACTCAGGGCCTCTCCAGTAACCAGTGTAGCAAACGATTAGAACCCCGGATTTGAAAATTTACATGCCCGACGCCAAGGGACTCCAGCACATACTTGGCGCGGAACCCAAATGGCCTCGTTGCCCGTAACATTTTTTTTCAAGCCGGCTTTATGGTTTTGCAGTTTTAATGGCTACTTGCATATTTAAGGGAAAACTATACCATACGGGATAGACCCAAGAAAATAGTAGTGTGGAATGCGAAAGAAAGGAAATACTACAATAACACCATTCGTCATAAGATGCTGAACACTTGCGTTCCTTTCCCCACAAAATCCACCTTCTGCAGTCTGCCGTCATCTTGCCGTTTATTGTGAAACGACACGTATTTAGCATTCTGGCTAAAGAGCCTCGGATATAGTAATTCTTGGTAAATTTATCTGGGCTTGTGACCGCTTTGTCAATATACACATAAAACTACCGACGTTTCGCTCCCTGTTGCAAACGACCTTCTTCATTGTGATTTTGTTTACTGCTGAATGAGAAAACTTCATTTCTTATATACTTGCAGACCTAGCTGTTATCTACTTCTGATAGGCTCTTTAGGACGAACGGCAGGGATGTTATCCTATCAGAATTACAGAACCGGTTTGTCTGCAGGTATATAAGAAACAAAGTATTCTCATTCACCAGTAAATAACAACACCCTGAAGAATGTCGCTTGCAACAGGCACCGAAACATCGGTAGTTCTATATACACACATCAAAAAAAGTTTTGCATCAACTTGGTTCCGAGAGTTCCAGAACCTGTACAGAAAATTGGAATAGAGATGAACAAAAAAATCATTTCCGCTCTTTTTATTGCTCATGAAAACCACAAATTGCATGTTGTACCACCGTACAGCGAGACCTTCAGAGGTGGTGGTCCAGATTTCTATACACACTGGCACTTCTAATACCCATTAGCATGTCCTCTTGCATTGATGCGAGCCTGTATTCGTCGTGGCATACTATCCACAAGTTCATCAAGGCACTGTTAGTCCAGATTGTCCTACTCCTCAAAGGCGATTCGGCGTAGATCCCACAAAGTGGTTGGTGGGTCACGTCCGTAAACAGCCCTTTTCAATCTATCCCAGGCATGTTCGACAGGGTTCATATCTGGAGAACATGCTGGCCACTCTAGTCGAGCGATGTCGTTTCCTGAAAGAACTCATTCACAATACATGCACGAAGGGGGCGCAAACTGTCATCTATGAAGACGAATGCCTCGCCAATGTGCTGCCCATATGGCTGCACTATCGGTCGGAGGATGGCATTCACGTATCGTACAGCCGTTACGGCGCCTTCCACGACCACCAGAGACGTGCGTCCACCCCACACAATGCCACTCCAAAACAGCAGGTAACATCGACCTTGCTGCACTCGCTGGACAGTGTGTCTAAGGCGATCAGCCTGACTGGGTTGCCTCCAAAGACGTCTCCGACGATTGTCTGGGTGAAGACATATGCGACACTCATCGGTGAAGAAAACGTGATGCCAATCCTGTGCGGTCCATTCGGCATGTTGTTGGACCTATCTGTACCGCGCTGCATGGTGTCGTGATTGCCAAGATGGACCTCGCCATGGAAATTGACAGTGAAGTTGGGCATCATGTAACATATTGCGCACAGTTTGAGTCGTAACACGACGGCCTGTGGTTGCACGAAAAGCATTATTCAACATGGTGGCGTTGCTGTCAGGGTTCTTCAGAGCCATAATCCGTAGATAGCGGTCATTCACTGCAGTAGTAGCCTTTGGGGGCCTGAGCGACGCATGTCATCGACAGTTCCTGTATCTCTGTATCTCCTCCATTTCCGAACAACATCACTTTGGTTCACTCCGAGATGCCTGGACTCTTCCCTTGTTGACAGCCCTTCCTGGCACAAAGTAAACATGCAGACTCGAAAGAACCGCGGTATTGACCGTTTAGGTATGGTTGGACTACAGACAACACGAGCCGCGTACCTTCTCCGGAAGTGATCGGCTGTCGGACCCAATTTATCTGATAGGAGCTGGTCATGCATGGTTGTTTACATCTTTGGGCTTGGTTAGTGACATCTCTGAACAGTCAAAGGGACTGTGCCTGTGATACAATATGCACAGTCAACGTCTATCTTGAGGAGTTCTGGAAACTGGGGTGACGCAAAACTTTTTTGATGTGCGTATATTGACGATGCGTCACAAACCCAGAAAATTTTTATTCAATGTGACAATGGAAGCGGAAACCTGCGTTTATACTTTGTAAATTGTTCATATAAAATTCGTTCTAGATTGTTTACAATCTCCTGTTCTAGGAGTACATAAAGTTATAGAATCTGGTCACTTCCGTTTCCAGGACAGCTGACGCTGAGCTTCACATTAATCTAGATAAATTACGAAAAACCCATGCATATAAAACCTCACTGCAATAGCGCTGGAAAGAACTGTTTACCTTCTCTTACCGTACTAGAAGCATCTGCCTTATACAGGGTATCTGAGAAATGTTGTGACAAATTTCGAGCCATTGTAGATTGTGTTTTGAGGAACAAATCGGGTATAGGAACCAGTGTCCAGAAACGTCATCCGACGACGCTACAGACCTTAGAAATTATAGCGCCGGCGCCTCCCATTAGGCCACCGTTTCGGCACTTAATGTGACTTTGTACGCCTTCGGACCATCTCGCAATGTTGTTTGTTATTCGCTGATTGTGACTATTTGTCACGATCAGTCGCGACCTTTGAATAACAAAGTAGCTGCTGTGTAGAAAGGCCTTGTCTCCTGTGAATGCGATGCTCTGTTGCCTTAGTGGATGACGGTTTCACATGCATGTTTCCATCTGTAGTTTATTTTTCGTCTGAACCTCTTTAAAACCTTTAATGTTTGTCGATATACAAGAGAAAAATAAACCTGCATAGTCAGTGGACAAGGTATTGTTTACTAACGAAGGGATTACCTAGTGGCACGCGCCACCACTTGTAAACTCCACGTTCTGTAGCATCGTTAGGTTGCTTTTCCGGCCACGGGTTCCTGTCACAGATTTGTTCTTAAAGATACCTTCTACAGTCCCTCGAACATTTCTGGGACACCCCGTATATTGAAACATCATTTGCAATGATACAGAGGTGAAATTCAGGTACTCCACATCAGCGTCCTCATGGACTTCGAACATGGTCAGGTGATTGGGCTTCTTGTGTCATACGTCTGTACGCGAGATTTCCACACTCTTAAACATGGCTAGGTCCACTGTTTCCGATGTGATAGTGAAGTGGAAACGTGAAGGGACACCTGCAGCACAAAAGCGTAGAGGCCGGCCTCGTCTGTTGACTGACAGAGACCACCGACAGTGGAAGAGGGTCGTCGTGTGTAATGGGCAGACATCCATCCAGACCATCACACAGGAATTCCAAACTGCATCAGGATCCACTGCAAGTACCATGACAGTTAGGCGGGAGCTGAGAAGGATTTCATGGTCGAGCGGCTGCTCATAAGCCACACATCACGCCTGTAATGGACTAGCCTGCACAGAGTCCTGACTTGAATCGTATAGAACACTTTTGGGATGTTTTAGAACATCGACTTCGTGCCAAGGCTTACCGACCCACATCGGTACCTCTCCTCAGTGAAACACTTCGTTACGAATGGGCTGTCGTTCCCCGAGAAACCTTCCAGCACCTGAATTAAGGAATGTCTACGAGAGTGGAAGTTGTCTTCAAGGTTAAGGGTGGGCCAACACCATACTGAATTTCAGCATTACCGATGGAGGGCGCCACGAACTTGTAAGTCATTTTCAGCCAGATGTCCGGATATTTTTGATCGCATAGTGTGTAATGGTTAGACGGAGATTAAGGAACGAGATTTTAAATTGTAAGACGTTTCCCGGGGCAGATGTGGACTCTAACCTCAATTTATTGGTTATGAACTGCAATTTAAAACTGAAGAAACTGCAAAAAGGTAGGAATGTAAGGAGACGGGACCGTGATAAACTGAAAAAACCAGAGGTTGTAGAGGGTTTCAGAGGGAACATTTGGGTACAATTGAAGAACAGGGGAAAGGAATTCAGTAGAAGAAGAATGGGTAACTTTGAGACACGAAATAGTGAAGGCAGGAGAGAATCAAGTAGGTAAAAAGAAGAGGGCTGGCAGAAATCCTTGGATAACGCGAGAGATATTAAACTTAATCGATGAAAGGAGAAAATATAAAATTTCAATAAATGAAGCAGGCGAAAGGGAACACAAATCTCTAAAAAATGAGCTTGACAGGATGAGCAAATTGGCTAAGCAGGAATGGGTTGAGGACAAATGTAAGGATTTAGAAGCTTATATCGCTACGTGTAATATAGATGCTGCCCACAGGAAAATTAAAGAGAGATTTGGAGAAAAGAAAACCACCCATTGAACAGATGGAAAACCGATCCTAAGCAAAGCAGAAAGGTGGAAGGAGTATATAAAAGGTCTATACAAGGGAGATGTACTTGAGGATGTAGCGGAAGATGAGGAGCGAGATATGACACTGCTTGAAGAATTTGACAAAGCACTGAGAAACGTAGGTCGAATCAAGGGCCCCGGGGTAGACAACATTCCGCTGGAGCTCCTGATAGCCTTGGAGAGCCATCCACGACAAATTTTTTCCATCTGGTGGGCAAGATAAATGAGACAGGCGAAATACCCTTCGACTTCAAGAATAATATAACAATCCAATTCCAAAGAAAGCAGGTGCAGACAGATTTGAAAATTATCTATCAGTTTAATAAGTCACGGCTGCAAAATACTAACGCGAATCCCTTACAGGCGTATGGAAAAACTGGTAGAAATTAGTTTGGATTCCAGAGAAATGTAGACACACGCGAGGCTAAACTGACTCTACAACTTCTCATACAAAGATAGGTTAAATACGGCAAACCTACATTTATAGCATTTGTAGACTTAGGGGGGCTTTCGAAGTTTCTTGCTCTATTGCTCTCTTTCAAATTCTAAAGGTGACAGCGGTGGGAGGGGGGTGGGGGTGGGGGGGTAAAATACAGGGAGCGAAACCCTATTTACAATTTCTACGAAACCAGATGGCAGGTATAAGAACCGAGGGTTACGAAAGGGAAGCAGTATCCTCGATATTATTCATTCTGAGACGGCAGCAAAGGAAACAAAAGAAAAATTTGGAGTTGGAATTATAAAGTCCAGGGAGAAGAAATGAAAACTTTTAGGTTTGCCCATGACATTGTAATTCTGTCATAGACAGCAAAGGATTTGGAAGAGCAATTGAACGGAACAGAAAGTATCTTGAAAGGAGGATATAAAATGAATATCGACAAATGAAAAACGAGGATAATGGAAGGTAGTCGGATTAAATCAGATGATGTTGAGGGAATTAGATTAGGAAATGAGACACTTAAGGTAGTAGATGAGTTTCGCTATTGGGGAAGCAAAATAACTGAAGATGGTCGATATAGGGGGGATACAGAAAGTAGACTGACAATGGTAAGAAATGTATTTTTGAAGAAGAGAAATTTCTTAATTTCGAGTATAGATTTAAGGCTCAGGAAGTCCTTTCTGAAAGTATTTGTATGGAGTGTAACCTGGTATGGAAGTGAAACATGGACAGTTTAGGCAAGACGAGAATGGAAGCTTTTTAAAGTTGGTGCTACAGAAGAACGCTGAAGATTAGATGGGTAGATCACGTAACTAATGAACAGGTGCTGAGTCGAACTGGGGAGAAGAGAAATTTGTGTTACAAAGTGACTAAAATAAGGTATCGGTTGGTAGGACACATTCTGAGACGTCAAGGGATCGCCGGTTTAGTATTGGAGGGAAGCGCGGGGGTACGTACTGCAGAGGTAGACCAAGAGACGAATACACTGAGCAGATTCAGATGGATACAACTTGCAGTAGTTACTCGGAGATGAAGAAGCTTGCATAGGATAGAGTAGCATAGAGATCTGCATCAAACCAGTCTTTGGACTGAAGACCACATCAACTACAACAACAAAAAATGGTTCAAATGGCTCTGAGCACTTTGGGACTTAACATCTGAGGTCATCAGTCCTCTAGAACTTAGAACTACTTAAACCTAACTAACCTACGGACATCACACACATCCTTGCCCGAGGCAGGATTTGAACCTGCGACCGTAGCGGTCGCGCGGTTCCAGACAACAACAGATGAGTAATTTACCGTCAGTATTAACATATACCTCAAAGAGAAAGAGTTGAAAACTGGAAGGACACATAGAACTGTGAAATTTTTATAGGATATCCAGGGTCCGCTTCCGGAAAAAAGATAAAGTAATGTGGGAAATACTCGTAGTTCACAGTGCCTCTGAGCAGCAAAGAACTAGGTTAAAAACGATGTATTACTTGATAAAAAGGAGATAATCATTACATTTTCATAACACAAAATACCTTTGTAAAGACACTCGATTATGACCATATTCTATTCACATGAGGCCTATTATCCCTCTCTGGATCACTTTTTCTTATTCTCTTACCCTCTAGTCCGTTGTGGAACTACGGTTCATCCAAGAATTTCTCCTAAATATCACTGGTGTTAGTGCTTTTCAGTTGATTTCCCCTCACTCTGCAGATCTTCTTTAACGCTATACATCCACTGTCTCACTATTCTCACCTTCTTCGCAGAACTTGACAGTTCTCTTACAAAGTCAAAATTCAGCGCAGTACCCATAAATTCAAGTGATGCCGAAACTGTTACTCCTTTTGATTTTAAAACTTTATTATTTTAATTCAGCTGATACAAAGCTTTTAAGTTTTTGCATGTAGGAGACGTACGTTAAAGAACTCCATTTAAGAGTCAGAATCTTTGATGACAGAATGGAACATCCCAGCAAAACTTGCGAACTCAATACATTTTCAGCGCCCGAATAAATTTTACGGTCACTATATGCAGCTATCAGAGGGAAGACAAAAATATGTTTCCCTTTTTTCTTAGGACAACTTCGACTGGGCAGTAGTTTAGAGAATAACAAATAATGCAGAAAAATCTCTGAAACATTCTATAGACGAAACAGCATGACGAACCATTTTTTCGCCGACAATGTTACCTGCTTTCGCCTCATGTCACGCGGCTGCCATCGCCATTATTCGAAGTATTTTCAAAGCGAATATCTTCATTTTGTTCTGCTACGCGAGTACCAGCAACGATAATTTAGGATCATGTTTTACGCGTTTATTTAGTTAGCGTCACGCACCACAGTTCTGCAGTGAATGTATAAGCGTGGAATATACTGGAATAGATGTGTACGAAATTCCGAGACTTTCATGGCCTAGTTTTCACTTCACTTTTTTGTGTAGCTGCAGTACAGCACAAAACATATTACAAAATAGTTTATGTACTGTGGCGACCTGATGTCTCATACCAGTGCAAGAGTAACAAATTTTTGTATATTCAACATATTTCGCACCAAATATTTAAGAATTAAAATAACAAATATATTGAAATAAAATAATTACAGAACGGGAAGATATTTTAGAACAATACAAGCCTTATTGTTGCCTAGGAACTTGGAACAATCAGGATAACCAAAACAAGGAGCGTAAGAGAAGTATTAAAGAAACGGCATTTTTAAATGTTTGACACCAAAGCCGTTCTTTATTTGAAAAAAAATACATTTTTAAACATCTAACACCTAGACTCTTATTTATTTCCTGGGTGACTAGTTTCAGGCTTAGCGTATTTTCATAAGCCATGTATTTTGTACATAGTATATATTTGGTGAGGACATTTCTGTTTATGTCATAACATTTAAAAATGTAACTCAGACCTTTATTATCCACCATAATGAGATCTAAGTGACAACGATATTGATGTTGACGTCTGGTCAACAAGAAAATAAATAGCAGCTTCGGTGTTAGACATGTAGGAAAAGGCTTTTCGTTAATATTTGACAGCTACAAGGCGCGATGTACTGAAAACATTCATGTAAAATGTAGATTGGCACACTCGAAACAATTTCTGTTTTCTAATGAGCTCTACAGGAATTGAAACTTAAAGCATTAACTGTTGCACTGTTATTCAAAGTTACATACACTAGAGAAGAATTAAGTAGTCGCATTAGGATGTTAAATACTTTGAATAGATAAAATAGGGGAAAATGAATAAAATAAAGAGTAGATGATTTAAGTAGTCTATGAGAGAAGCTAACCAGAACAAGGAACGTGTCGATGGAAGATCATCTAATGCATTCAAGAACAGAAAAGTTGGCCGTAGAAGAAACTAAAGAGGAGGGCATCTGCAGTGGCAGTTAAACTCTATATAATGAAGTAGAGTAAATTATCGATGGTGTTGGGTGTATTAGATGCGTCTAGTTAGATACATCTAGAGCCACGTCACCAAACTTCTAAAAACATGTGTGTGTGTGTGTGTGTGTGTGTGTGTGTGTGTGTGTGTGTGTGTTTGTGTGTGTTTGTGTGTCTGTGTGTTAGGGAGAGAGAGAGATAAAGAGAGAGAGAGAGAAATGCTGAGGAAGGTGAAGAAACTCAATAGCTTTTTGTATGTTCACCATTATAAATTACTGCATTTAGGTTATGTGTAGAGGAAATAATAACTAATGTTTTGGACGTCATCACGACATTAACAGAAAATATACCGGCTGATCACCTAAGCTGCAGCATTCTGGACCTATTTTAGCACAACAGATGTAGGTATGATGTTAAGTTTGCTGATCACATCCGGAGACGCAAAATAGATATGGAAATTCACTTATGAAGAATCTGATGTACAATGGTATCTTTCACTATACCATTTATTCCTCAATACAGCTGGCTACAATTTACTCAGGGAAAAATAGTTCAATAATAAGTATTAAACACTTACTTAAAGCAAAAGTTAGTATGAAATTATTTTTTGGCAGCTTCATCGAAACAAAAAGTGGTTCAAATGGCTCTAAGTACTATGGGACTTAACATCTGAGGTTATCAGTCCCCTAGACATAGAACTACTTAAACCTAACTAACCTAAGGACATCACGCACATCCATGCCCGAGGCAGGATTCGAATCTGCGACCGCAGCAGCAGCGCGGTTCCGGACTGAAGCACCTAGAACCGCTCTGCCACAGCGGCCGGCTTCATCTAAAAAAATCCGTGGCAAAATCTAAAGCTCTTAATTCCTTCGCGTAGATTGCTTGTTGGAGGTATTCAATCACTCAAACCAGATTAGAGCTTGTAGAGTAAAGTGGTGTGTTTATGTAGTTGATTATGGATGAGGAGGAGGGGAGAACGTGAAATCCTTAGGCCTTAAGAGCTTTGGAGAAGCACGAAGAGGTTGATGAGCGCACTCCCTCCGGGAATGTAGACCTCCTTTGTTAGAAGTGCTTTTGGCTACGACGATATAATTAAGTAGAGCTTGAAAAGTCAAGTCCAATTAATTTAGAATGAACCAGAATATCGTCACATTATTTATGACGGTGGGATAGTAATAAAAGACTCTGCATGCAGTCAAGAATATCTCCTGTCGACCGTAATGTCAAATGGTATGAGCGCACCATGTGATTTATTATTCTACTCATCTCGTCGCTCTTTCCGTAAATCCGAGTTCGACTGCTGCAGATAAAAACTGTTTTGTTCTGCACAACCCAAATCCTGACTAGTTAAAGTTGACTGGGATGTACAGTAACAGACACTATAGAAAATGCTTGAAATTATGGCCCCTTTTCATATCGATCCTTTCAGTTACATTTACTTTAGAAGATTTCTTTGTGTAGTTCAGTTTTTTGTAATTATCCTTTCAGTTTTTATCTCTAGTTTCACTAACAGGCATTGGAAACAAGAACCGTCTCTTACTCAGAGGAATGTAATCCTGCAAACCCTGATATGATAACTCTGCTATCTTAAAATTGTCACTGTTTAGAAAAGCCTTTTGAAGCAACTGATGTAGTTCATTCGAGGCATGAGGTCAAAATACTAAAAGTCTTATAATTAGTTTTTATTAAAACATGATGTTTCAACCGCTGTTAGTTAACTAAATCATCGATAAAGGTCCATCGAAAACTATATAATACTTTGCCCACGAGAAAAAAAAAAACAGTTTTAGTTTCATAATCCTCATATCAGTCATTTAATATATATCGTGATAACATTCTCTCCGATATTTCTTTTCTTTCAACCGTTTCAGTCAGTCTGTACTACTGTATATAGACAAGTTGTCGTTTAACGTTGTTACCAAACTTGACCGATGTGCTACAGACTTTCGCACAATACTATACTAAACATTCAGATAAACATAGACTACATTTCTTAAACATGTATAACATTTAAATATATATAGACTGATGTACTTCAAACTGTTACGCAATACTCTCATAAATATTCAGACAAAGGCTACATTTTTCAAATATGCAATGAGGCTACAAAAGTCATATGATAGCGATATGTACTTACGCAGATCGCGGTAGTATCGCGTACAGAATGTGTAAAAGGGCAGTGCATCTGGGGAGCTGTCATTTGTACTCAGGTGATTCATGTGGAAAGCTTCCCGACCTGATTGTGGCAGCACGACAGGAACTAGAAGACTCTGAAAGTGGAATGATAGTTGGAGGTAGACAGATGGGACATCTCATTTCGGAAATCGTTCGGGTATTCACTATTCCGAGATCCACAGTATCAAGAGTGTGCCGACAGTACCAAATTTCAGACATTACCTCTCACCACGGACAGTGCAGTAGCCCACGGCCGTCACTTAACGACCGAGAGCAATTGCGTTTGAGTAGAGTTGTCAATGCTAAAAGGCAAGCAGCACTACGTGAAATAACCGCAGAAACACTGTAGGACGTAAGACTAAAGTATTCGTTAGGACGGTTAGGCTAAATTTGCCGAGAGTGTGATATGGCAGCAGACGACCGACACGAGTGCATTTGCTAACAGCACGACATCACCTGTAGCGCATCTTCTAGGCTCGTGATGTATCGATTGGACCCTAGACGATTGGAAAACTGTTGCTGATCAGATATATCCCGATTTCAGTTGGTAACAGCTGATGGTATGGATCGAGGATGACGTAGAACTCACGAAGCCTGGGTGGAAGTAGACAACAACGCACTGTGTAAGCTGGGATGTCTCTATAGTGTTATGAACTTTGCATGCATGGATACTCTGGTCCATCTGAACTGATCATTAATTGGAAACTGCTGTAGACTATTTTCAGCCATTCACGGTCTTCATTTTTCCGAACAATGATGGTCTTTCTATGGATGGTAATGTGCCATGTCACCGGGTCAAAATAGTTTGCGATTGGTTTGAGGATCATTCATGACAATTCTAGTGAATGATTTGGCCACCCAGCTCGCCCGACGTGAAATCGATCGTTTATGTGACATAACCGTCACAACGTCGTTCACCGGCAACAGTCGGGAATTTTGGAAGAATATGGAGGCGACATGGCTAAATATTTGCACAGGGGACTTCCAGATCTGCACTAACAGCCTTGCCGCAGTGGATGCACCGGTTCCCGTCAGAGCGGCGAAGTTAAGCGCTGTCGGACGTGGCCGGCACTTGCATGGGTGAATATCCGGGCCGCCATGGGCTGTTGCCATTTTTCGGGATGCACTCAGCCTCATGATGCCAACTGAGGAGCTACTCGACCGAACGGTGGCGGCTCCGGTCAAGGGGGCCCATCATGGCGGTATGCTGACCACATGCTGCTGCTATCCGCATCCTTAGTGAGGATGACACGGCGGTCGGATGGTCCCAATGGCCTGAAGACGGAGTGCTTGCTTTTGTTTTTGTTTCCTGTTAGAGCCGACTGCGAGAAAGAAAATTGTGTGTAGTGAAAAATGTGCGGTTTCGTTTTCTTTCTTGTAATCAACATTAACTAAGATAGCAGGGCATGAAAATCAGTAGACAAATTGTTTGCTATTACATATTAATAATTGCTGTTATCATAGTCTTCTACTTTACACATATAAAACAAGACGTCACATTACATAATTGCATTAGGAATGACTCTACTTATACATCAAAAACGTTACAACCTCGCGTCACATATTCATATATTAATGTCGAAAGTAACATTCCCATTATGTGTCCTGGCAAATAACATTGCTCGATGAAACTTGGACTATGCATAGAAAGAACTGCTACAGTATTACACGCAAGGTAACTGAATGAAATAAGCAATGAGGCGAAGAGAAATGACACTTTCGTTCGAAGGCAGTAATTACAGTGAAGTCACTGCGATTTATGCCGGTCCCCTGGACATTACCAAAGGTGGGACATGTTTCTTGATACTGAGTGTTGTGTAACGCGTTCCGATGTTGGTCACAAGGTTGAAAGTAGTTGTGGTAGAGCATTCCGTGCTTCCGCTAGCGCAAATGACCACTGCTGGATGATGTTGGTCCATGTGGACATCCAGGAATATGTCTTTCTAACGCGTCCTATATGTGCTCGATATGATTTAAGTCGGGAGAACAGACAAGCCAGCCTATTCATCAAATATCTTCTTGTTCCAAGAGCACATCCAACTGTACTGTTCGCTGCTGTTGCGCATAATCTGCAAAAACCACATCAAAGCAGAATGCGTCCCTAAAAAGACATACTTGTGGAAGGAGCACAGTGTTACAATAACATTGGCCAGTGAGTGTATCGTGTTCAAAGATGGAGGTAATTCGCCCATGATACGATATTTGTGAAGCCTACAGGGAATAACCTCCACTGTACCAGAAGGAGCAGTAGTCGGAAACAACTGTAGGGAAAAACGGAGGTTAGAATGCGTCCAACAAATAAATGAGGATGTAGGGTGGAAGTGCTACTCTCAGATGAAGAGGTTAGCGCAGGAGAGGAATCGTGGCGGCTCGAATGCAAACCGCCTTACTGCAAATTTACTGCTCCCCATACCATAGCACTAGGACCACTAAAATGATTGTGTTCTATAATGTTACGTGTGCATGACTTGTTAACACCTCCCGCCATATAATCATACGTCCAGAATCACTATTCAGTCTCAATCTCCTCTCATCCAAGACGAACACGCGATCCCATTGCTGATTGCGGATGTTTCAAGGTGATATCTGTCAGCTGACATCGTAAGAACTGATTGGGACTGTAGTTTTCGTCGTTTTCGTGTAGTGGTGTGCTCGCCCGTTGGTAAGTTCTGCGTGAGCGAAGAGGCTGTCGCCCACCTGCTAGTCGAGTACGTGTCGGGTAAGTGAATCACCTTTATCAGTTCCTGCGTGTCAGCACGCCGCTCTGCACAGGGCTACGCCAGCTGACGTCAGCAGCAGCGACCACCAACTGTTCTCCCTGCTGCCGGTCGTGGGGTGACGACAAGTGATAGCGGCGACACCACACGTGTGGTGACCAGCACAAGAACGAGACTGCAAGGTAATACACGAGCAGTTCTTGCACCTGGTGAGGATACTATTCCTGGAACCACCACTGAGGACGAATCATTTGCGCCTAAGTCTCCAAGAGTAAGAGAATCAGTTCAAGACGTAATACTGATTGAGATTAGTAACGAATTCAAGATCAAGCCAGCCTCCACGAGCCGGATTACTCTCATTAAGCACAACAGAAGAATGCTGAAGATTAAATGGGTAGATCACATAACTAATGAGGAGGTACTGAATAGAATTGGGGAGGATTTGGTGGCACAACTTGACTAGAAGAAGTGATCCGTTGGTAGGACATGTTCTGAGGCATCAACGGATCACCAATTTAGTTTTGGAGGGCAGCGTGGAGGGTAAAAATCGCAGAGGGAGACCAAGAGTTGAATACAATCAGCAGATTCAGAAGGATGTAGGTTGCAGTAGGTACTGGGAGATGAAGAATGCTGCACAGGATAGAGTAGCGTGGAGTGCTACATCAAACCAGTCTCAGGACTGAAGACCACAACAACAACAACAAGCACAAACTCTACCCTTTTGTCTTTGAACTGAGAAAACGAATACGAATAGAGTTCTTCAAAGAAGGGAACTTACTACGTACCTACATGTTTAGTTTGACATTGATAATACATCAGAATATTTTATGATCTGAAGATGGCAGTAGCTGAAACCGGTGATAATGAAGTGTGAAAATTGGTGTGATCAAGACGGACCCGTGAAATGAAGTGCCAAAACATAATTACATACTCATTTTCAGACTTAACGTCTTCATTTGATAAGAAGACAACGATAGACTCATGATAGAGCTAGTAAGCTCAGAATCTCTTGCGAAGGATGCGGTAATAGAGCTATTGCAAATCCATATTACCTTACTACAGGGAAAGACAGCTGACAGCTTAAATGGCAGAACCCCAGCCACTTCTAAAAACGTATGCGGCAGCCTTACGCGACGAGCCAAACACTAAGACCAAAGCCGTAATACAAAATGCTGAGGAAAAGCAGGCCACAACGGTTTCCATCAAGTCAAATACATCAAAGACGTACTAACAACGCATACCCCACTAGAAAGAAACGTAGAATTAGATCAGTCAGAAAAATAGCTAACCACGTAATCGTGGAGACAGCGTACCATGGAGACTGCCAGAGGTTGACCGAAAAAGCCCGCGTAATATCAGAATTAAAGAGTGAAGGCCCCCGCAAACGGACGCCACTATTGACAGGGCGCCGTGTCTCCCACACTTACATTGACGAAGAGTTCTTGGAAAGCCCTAGTTCAATTCGAATGAGGAAATTCTAAGGGAGACTTTAACAGCGAAGTAAAAACTAGGTCCAAGAAGCGTCCAGAGGGTATGGGCCTTTCAGACAACGAGCTCCAGCTCAGCCCATCAGTTAGGAAGATGCTATTACAAGAAGGCAAAATCTTCATTAACTGTCACTCATCACTGATCAAAAGATTTTTCGCCGAATCACGCATTACCACTTTTGTGATCTATCCCACACGGCAAACACTTGTAGGGAAATTGAGATCAAAAGCGCCAGGAGGGACATAAGAAGGCAGATTGTAGACAGCGAGGTGATCTCATCTGTGTGCCCTGTACAAAAAGGGACAGGGGAATCCAGTGCAGTAAGTTCAAGGGTGGAGCTTGTCCTACGTACAAACAGTTGTACAACAGAATAATTGGAGTATAGACTTCGGCTTATAGCTTGCCGAAGTATAACACTGAGGTTAACAACTGGATGTACGTAGATAATCACAGCATAGCAGGGCAAAATACACAGATTCAAGAAAATATAAGTCTGCTTCCACAGTGGAGCGCAGCCGCCAGAGGCCCATCTCCGTGAAACTGCAGATGGGCCTTCTCCCCGCCTAGCTTTTAAATTTCACTTGCACAACCATTACCATCTCTTGTGGACACCGATGCTCCGGACAGCGGTTACCTAAGACTATAGAATTCATAGACGAACATGGTCGCCTATGGAACAACAGAATCTACTACAACCACCCGCTTAAAAGGCAACCGTATTACTGGACAAATCATCAAATGGCACTGCAGTTCAGGATACAAGAGCTTGAAGACGACAGAATATGACAAACCCCAAGATATAGACTGAAGATGACTTGTTACTAGAGACTGCTTTCTAACAGCATGGTACAGTAAAAAACAAGGAATACGACACAGGCAGATCCAGAAAATGTGTAAAACCAGTACGCTACATTTACACACGGATCATCAGCCGGCAAGAGGGATGCACGAATACACTAAACACCGTAACAATTATTACATCAGACACGGTGGATGATGCACAACCAATAGCTGGAGAAATCCGTTATGAGGTATTAGTTCAGGAGGAGTCTGAGCACAACATCCAGTGTAACCAAATGACAACCATATAAAACAACGAATGCAAAAGTAGGCTTGTTGATGTGGGCCCTCCGCTTGATAAGGTCACTGATAACTTGTCAGATAGTGAAACCAACAATGATGTGGCACAAGTAAACCTACTGTGTGTCCCAAGTATCGTGGGACCGTGGGACCTCCCAACAGCCAGACCCGACTTAATATCATATCAAAACGTAAGGAAAAGTGTTATCATATCTAAAGAGAAAACAACGAGTAACAACCCACCATCTTTTTCCAACATCACAAAAAGGATGTCCAACAACCAAGATTTCCAGTCCGACGATACGAAATGCAGATTACAACAACATAGTTTTAAAGTTAAAATTAAGTAGGTTAGAGAGAAAAGAAATCTTTCAGACATCCCGACGCAAGATAAGATTGAGACATTAGGAGGCTGATTCTGTATGCTTTCCGAAACGGGGCAGGAGACAGAATCACCCCTACGTCAAGAAATCTTCCAACTGCTGGAGAACCGCTTCATGATCTAATGAGATAAGTGTGCAAGAAAAGTTTTATCACAAACTGATATTCGCACAGATATCGATTAATAACGCAAAATTGTTAGCTTTGGTGGCCGATGGTGAATGTGAGACGCTTCAGTGTAAAATCAGCGTGCAGCGGGCTAGGATAGTAATCAGGGGACTTGTGCGATACCAGGGCAGAGAGGACGCGTTTTACTCAATGTACTCTGTCGGGCAGTAACTATGACTCGCAGATGTGAGCATAAAGAGAGCATAAACAATATATACAGATGTCAGTATCTCAGTGAGCACGTCCAAACAAGCCGGTTGGAACAATCGGCGAATCGCTCAACATTTCAACAGGAGTGATACTATTATTCAACGATGATGGTAGTAATGGATAAATCATGACTGAACATAGCGCCAAGAAGGAAGCGGTAGACGTAGAGAGGCTGAAACACCATAATTAATACTACAAATATTTTGTACTGATTAATTCTGTTCAGTGTCAAGTATGTATATTTCGCTATGTAATGTCTTTGACATATTGTAATAAAGTGGAAAATGTGTAAAATATTTTCTCTTTACTATTTAAATTTTTTGTATTAATTGGAGGAAAGTGTTATATAATTATGTGCCTTTTGTGTCGACATGTTAATGTATTTAAATATTAAGATTTTTTAAAAGATGTTTACTTACAACTATGTACAGGTTGGTTCATAAGTAGGGACTGGCATTGTATAAAATGGAAAGCAACAGTACTTCTCATTTGTAACGGAAGTGAGTTGGCGCGAGCCAAAATGTGGTTGGCGCGGGCTAAAAAGGTGGCTGTGGCGCTGAGTCTGAGCGCCAAGTGAGAGAACACAGGCAGTCGGCAGCTAGATACTGGACAAGTCTGGCTTGAGCAGCAAGCGAGTGAACAGCAGAAGTGCCGAGGGTAGCATCCAGTATCTGGATTAATATGGAAAGGCCTCGGATGTGTGTATGGCTATAAAATGGTGCTCTATTAATGAAAAATGCTCTAATGCTGGAAGTATCGTCGCCAAGAAGAAGATAATAGAACGAATTACATCCAGAGGAAAGAGTAGGAAGCCAACATGTACTCGCCACCAATATTGCGCCATCACTTCAGCAAATCTGAGGTCAGATTTATGTCAAAGTATGAATCAGTACATTTAAGTGTTGTTTGATTTGCAATAATAGGGCAAATTCTGTGAAATTTTTGTCCGATCCTTGATTTGGTTCCTCTCATGATACCTCTTAGGATCCATTCTACATAAATACTGACATCCGAGTATCTAGTGTGTTAAAATCTAATGAAAATAAACGGTTGTTTATTTGCACAATTATGAATGCAAAAACATATCTAGAGATACTGTTGTTTCAATTGAAGTTAAGGGAGGAATTTAGTGTTGCATTTATGAAACCCTCCATAGTGATTGATTTGCCTTATTTGAAAGTGTTTGTGATTTAAAGATTAACTGCATTAAATTCTGTTAGTGAAAATTACTGGTTATATAAATGGCAATAAGACAGCACGTTGTCTTGAAGTTAGGGTGTAAATGGACTTAAAGTCAAACTTAAGAACCCGTATGAAAAATCACTGGCGTTAACTGTTTTAAAGCCATACAAGGTGAGTGAAATTTTTGAAAAAGTATTAATTAAATTTGCATCTACTAAATCATCTCAGAGAAGTTTGTTTAGTTTGCTTTAGTGTAATGGTCAGTTTGTGAATCTCCACTTTAATGTTGCTCAATAAGAAGAACATTGAATTTACTAATAGCATTATGAAGTAATTCAAAAGTTTTGTGTAGTTTGTGTAGTGAAATTGGAAAGACAATTTGAGAGCCCAACCTGCGTTTTTGCCTATGAAAGATAAAGTTACAGTAATTGCTTTTATTCATAGTGAGTGTAAAACTCCTATTGCCAGTAACGTTTAATTATAATTGTAGTATATGAAAAGTAACTATTGAAACAGGACTATGTCCATGTCCAATTTTGGTTTAGAAGTGTCTTTCATAATATTTGATGATGATATAATTTATATATGACAGAGTATTACTGTTGAGAAGAGATAAAGCTATTAACTATTTCAGTGAGAACTTGCATATACTATTTACAGCTGCTAACATCACTGGACCATTTAACTTATTTTAGGAGAGTTCCATTGTACTTCTCTGGGAAAGAAGTAATTGTAACTTTCCTTTATCAAAATTCAATATAGATTCTATAAAAGTTTGTTTTATATTAGTATGCCTAATTAGGCTGGCGAACGTATTTTATTTCATTTAAGTAAAATTGGTTGCATAAGAAATTTTCCAAATTTCAGTCTTTAGATTTCTGGTTTCTACTTTTATATTAAACTGAGGTTCGATCATCCAAATCCACTAGGTAACCCACGGTCAATTTACTTAAATCCTCCCAGAGGGTAACATTTACTGCAACGTAATACAATATTTGGTAATACACGTTGTGCCAGTACTATCTATTGAGCAGTGATTGTTATATTTGGCTTCCTTGTGTCAGGACTAAAATCTTATCGTCACTAGGTAAACTGCAGAATGAGATTTTCACTCTGCAGCGGAGTGTGCGCTGATATGAAACTTTCTAGCAGATTAAAACTATGGGTCGGACCGAGACTCGAACTCGGGACCAGTCATTTCACACTGGAAACATCCCCCAGGCTGTGGCTGAGCCATGTCTCCACATTTTCCTTTCTTTCAGGAGTGCTAGTTTTGCAGGTTCGCAGGAGAGCTTGTTGTAAAGTTTGGAAGGTAGGAGACGAGATACTGGCAGAAGTAAGGCTGTGAGGACGGATCGTGAGTCGTCCTTGGGTAGCTCAGAATGTACAGCACTTGCCCGCGAAAGGTAAACTGCATAATGCTATAACAAACGTTGTAGTAGTGTTATAAGACGACAGAACGTGAGGACCAAGCAGTCGTCAGAACGGCACCCGGAACCCCGGATTCACTATTATTGTCGATCCTATGTGCAGCTGGTGTTTCAGTTACCACAACGACCATTAATAGGCGTCTCACAGAAAAGGGACTGAAAGGGGACAGAGCTCACAGTGTCCTTTGCGCCGCCTGTCATTGACCTCTGTACAGGGCCAAGCTCGTTTGCATCGGTGTCGGGCACATTCGGCCTGGAATCTCATTAACTGGAGAAGAGCTGTCTTCAGTGATGACACTTGCTTTGAAATGAGCACCGATGACGAGCGGAGATGTGTCTGGAATCGCCTCAGCTAGAGGTGGGATACCAACCGGAATGTCGCCCGCCATAAGCCATGACAAGCAGCAATGATGGCCTGGAGTGACAGTCATTTTCATAGCTGGACCCCTTTGGTAGTGACTAAGGCATCCTGAAACCACAGCAGCATAGCGCCGATATTCTACACTCCGTTTTGTTGCCCTTCATGGCAAGTCATCCTGGACTTACATTTCAGCTCCTTCTAAGCAAACTATCCCACCTGAAAAGTGTGCGACATTGCAGTTCATAACACTTGGAACCACTGCACAAATTCAGCCTCAGGATGTTTGTTTTCTCCTTGGCTATAAGACATATTATCGCACTAGCTGCAGCTATGCCTTTAAGGATAGCCAGTTTCACGATAAGCTCCACGACAGACTGTTTCACTTTTGATTGGATGTCATCACATTCCACCGGTGCTCATCACCCAGTTACACCAACATCATTCTGTATACATTCATTAAGGTGAATAAATAGCTGAGCGTTCTGTACTGTTTGTAACTCCCAAGGAGTTGGCCTCTCTTGACAGTACGTACCTTTGTCATTACTGTGCCCCGTTATTTTTTATTCGGTGTTCATAGCGAAAGTTAATAGTTTGTTTTGAACATTTCTTGAATGTCGAAGTTGTCCATTTTGTGACGTGTAAGACATACACCTCAAAGAACGTTGATCTCTGCACCTCCTAGACAGTCATTTTCTGTCGCCTTCCAGATGCATATGGGGAATCATAACCAGTTACAATTTTTACTGTCATAACTATTAACACAACACTTTCAAATGAGCCTTACTGAACATTGAACTTACGACCCCACACTCAAGGGGTTGCTTGTGAGACTAGCGGCATAAAGACTAGCGAAGGAAAGTTTTAAAACAACTATTACCGAGAAATAAACACTGGGTGCATATCGTGACAACACTAACACAAGAAAACATCTATGGAGAACAAAATAAAACCAGTGACTGAAAAAAAATCAGAATCCATTCATTCTTCAAAAGCAGGAAGACCGGTCCATGACACCGGAATGGAGGCAGACAGCAAAATACTTGCTGATAAACTTCTCCCCGAAGATGTCATGATCACTGATCAGGAACAACACACCACACTACGAGAACAGCTTAAGGAACCATGGCACATAACAATGTTACCTGCCCATTTGCACAAGAGGAGGATGCAAAATTTAAATATACATCCTACTTTTCATGATTACTGCTAATATAATAGCTCAAAATATTCAAAATATAGTGATGAACTCTGTCTGTTCTTCCATTGGCTTGAGGGTGGAAGCAGCTTGATCGCAAATAGCGAATTCGGAGCAGTCGAGGCAACCGCTTCATAAGATCTGACCTGTAATTAATAAGCCTGGGATGTCAATTGTGAACAACCAATTATTTACTGACACTTAAACATCTTATTACGATTTTGGTCAGGAATTGCAAACTTAACTATTTAACGCAAGACATGGCCGCTTACAGTCAATATGCATTTATTTCCTGTTTGTGTTTTATTAAATGCGCCTAAAATGTTTGTCCCTGGCATTTAAAATAGTTTAGACACTTCCGGTAGATGTCACAGAATCGGTCGGTAGTTAAGATCAGCTCATTGTATACATGGTTCGCAATTCTTGACATATATCTCGACATCTCGTTTTTTAGACTTCCTCAAAAATTTGCGGGTAAAATATTTTGTTGACACCGACCTACATTGGGAGAATCGATCACCATGATAAAATAAGAGAAATCAGAACACGTACTGAAAGATATACGAGATTGGGATAATAGAGAATGAACCCTCTGCCAGGCACTTAAATATGATTTGCACAGTATCCATGTAGGTGTACTGGTAGTTTCTGTATTTCATGAGTGGTTTTTCTGACCACTAGGATTAAACAAAGCTATGACCTGCAGTAACAAAGCTTTCATTGCTTCAGTATTTCCCTGTAAATGTTTCACTTTCTCACTTCATGTAGACGCATTCACGGTTTGTTTGTGGCAGAGGTCCTCACATCACCTGTCTGTCATTTTCACCCAAAACAACCAGATTAGCAATTATTGAGTCCTTTGCTGGACTCGCTTCGTCCCTGCCAAAATTATAAAGAATGAATGGAACCATAAAATCTCCTTTCACGTCACTGACGCGTACTGCACTTCTGTGTACAAAACAGTGTGACTTTTTCATTAGTTTACAATGTCTCTGTAACATATAGGAAATTTTTAGGTGGGTCTGTATCTATGCTCACCGAAATCACCTTCCCTGTACCTTGCGGTATCATATCACGCGAAGTGATCTTTATTGCCCGTGTCCGCAGCTTATTGGGTACCACCTTCTTGGTAGGTCAACCTTGCAACAGTGTAGCGCTTGTAGCTATCCCACCTAGAGGATATAATGTACCTCCAAGCTCAACTGTAGGCTGCAATTTACGCGCAAGGAAGTCGAGTCCCAGGATCGCACAACTCCCCTCTCCAACGAGCGGCAATACTGCTACATGCTCTCGAAAACACTTGTTACACTTATTTCTCACGTTAAAATTGAGCAGCCTTGTCATCAATGACTTCACGTCATTATCACCTACTCTGCGTAACATATACCGTGGCGACAGCAGTCTCCTTCTGCCCAAGAGATTCACACTGACTACGCATAGTGCAATCTATGTTCTGTACCGTTTGCTTTGCCTAGCAAGGAACACACTGTCTCTACACACGTTTCTGCAGTTTACGTTCTACTGGGAATGTCGTCCGACGGATGAGACCCCCCCCTCCCCCCCCCCCCCCCCCCCACTTACACTTTAACGATTGTTTGTTAGGGCTTTGGTTTCCCCGTCTTCTTCTGATAATCACTCGCTTTATGGCCAGCTCCCCACATTCATAATAAATGGGCTGACGACCTAGTTTCGTGATATGACCCACGCACCCACAAGTAAAACTCTTCATTTCAGAAGAAAAAACACCTGATCACTCTGTCTTCGTGTAGCAGTGTCGGTCTCCTCCAGTTGCGTAGCAGTCTTAATGGCAGCAGATAAGTCACCTAGGCTCTCCATTCTCACCCTCATTGACATACATCCCACAGAAAGACACTCAGAGTCCTATCCCCTGCTTCAAGCAGGATCAGTCTATCGGCCTCCGCATTCTGCATTAGTTCATACATTCACGAGTTGAGTTTCCTAATCCTGACAGAGAAGGAGTTCACTGATTCGCTGCGCTTCTGTAATAGTCCATTGAGTTTCTCCTACAGCACCTCGCACTGTTCTACTTCTTCCGGCGCTGTATTAAACAGTTAGCCGGTTCATCAAACGTTTGGGCCGTACTGAAGGTCTCGTGGTACATAACGTACGTTTTCGCGTCACCCACTAACTATAATCTAGCCATATTCAAGAACGTTTCTTCTGTTTTCCTAAATTAGCGACAGCCTTCACGTCGCTAGCAAATATACACATTCGGTTTTTTTTCGAAAATGAGGCTATGAGGTTAGCTGCAGCGAGATCAATCGAATGTTCGGGTAGACACAGTACAGTTTTATTTTCTCTTGAATCAAGGAGTACTTGGCCCCCAACAACTTCGCATTGCTCTATTCTCCTACACAATGCTTCATTGCCTTGCCCCAGTTGGGTTGCACTTTGTAACAATGCGGCTATCTGCCCCTTCATAGCTACCATACGAATTATTTCCCATATTCGACCTTTTTTCGTGTTCATTTTCTGAGTAATTATTACACTACCGGCTTTGTTGTGCACTAACGAACTGTAAAACGGACGTTTGTTTTTACGTCACAGCTTTTTCAATTTTTAATAGCATGAAACTGACAATTTTTTCAATAGACTTCTGACTGCGAAGCTACTGTGCTTGTTAGCGTTAAAAGATACATAATTCTTTTTTCTTTTAGTACCCTCACAGGACAGTTTCAGTTAACTATGTTACTGAATTGGCCGGTTAAGCCGGTAGCTTAATAACCCACTCAGTGAGGACCAAAAGATGCTCGAATATGGAATATAGTGTGTGGATTCACATGTTTTTGTGCAATTGTAAACTGGGGTTCCTTGAACAACATACAGAAAAATCCTGACTATTAGTATGAGTGTGGCGGTGAGGTAGCGTTTGAAATTCTCTTTCTTTACGTTTTTCTCGAATAACTCCAATAGCGCGGACTTTAACAGGTAAGTATTCCAGTATAAAACTAAATTACGTCAAATTTACTACAAAAAAGGTTCTACTCTTTTTCTCTAGGAACAATACTTACCGCACACTGCACATGCGCTATAGCTTAGGTGGTTATTCTAGGTATATGTTCGATAGTTCCCCAAGTTGGTACACCGCCAGTGTCCAGTATCAAAGTGTTAGTCTCGACTTCCTCATACCACTGTGGTACGTCGTAAACAGTTATTATTTATTAGTAATTATGTTTTATGAATGTTTTAGTTATCATTAGTAACAATAATTGCAAATGTGATACCAACAACGAAAAATGACAAAAGCTGCCGATTATTCTCGGGCCAACGCCACTGTGATGCAGGTGTGATCTATACTTGTATTTCACATTGAGACATACGTGTATCTTGTTTAAAAGTTTATGTACGTTATACAAATAAATGTAAAAGGAATATTGTATGTGAAGGTTTATCTGATAGGGCTGTATGCTAATCTAGTGTATCCTGTCCTTTACACGTATTATTAATGCTTGTGGTGCTAGATTCGGATGAACTGTGGTGCGGCACACGTTGGTTTCTTTTAAAACAGTATTTATTAACAAACGTATTTTAAGACATAAGGGTCAAATGACTCAACAGAAATGCTCAGCCATTAACATCAAAATCAACGTTATTCTGTCTACAAATGATTCTTACTTAAAAATGGGTGCAACACAAACAATAAATAATAAAAAACTTATTCGAAGCAGATAAAATACGTTAAACACTAGTCTTATTCGTCCCCAGTCTCGTAGAAATGGACACTGACCCAGAACAAATGTCACAATGTCAGCTCGTAGTAACTTGCTAGATGAACAAATGCCGCAGAAGAGTCACGCTCTGAACAAGAACCTCTAACCGCCATTCAACTAACGCTACAGTGAACACGGTTACACAGAGCTACCTTATATATAGCGACGCACTGAAGGACATACAATTATGACTACGTACAGTGACTGTAACACCACTTCTCCGTGAATACAAAACCACAGTACCGAAACCACTCTCTAACGGCCACATTGGCACGCCATGCAGTATACTTTTCACCACTTGTGGCGGTTACACTGTGTTCAACAACAGCCACTGGCTACCTCCAATGCTCTCAGTACCCACCAAAAAATAAGTTCACCCTGACAACTCCTGTCAGCCGCCAGCATGTAGGTGTTGGTCATTAAAGTACAATCCCCTGTACAACAAAACAAGATTTAATCTTCATAATTCTCCAACTCCATATGTAGTTGCTGTCTTCTTCTGGACGTCATGTGAAGACACTGTCCACTCTCCAAGTGGGCGATCTCTGTATCCTGTTTGGCCATCTCCCACAATGACCATTATGATTTTCCATATGCTGCCAGGCGCCATAGCAATCAATGTTCCAGATTCGTCCTGTTTCCATCTCTCTTGCCAACCACTGCCTACTCGCTCCGAACTGCAGCCCACAGTGACTGAATTCAAACAAATTGATGGAATTACATTTCTTGAAGACATACTGAGTCTCAGCTTTATAAGGATAGATGCTCAAGTAACGAATTAAAGTTTGTGACAAGGCCGGAATGTGAAATGAGGCTCCTGCTTAGAAGGCTGATGTGTTATCCACTACATTTCCCTGGCATTGTGGCTCAGACAGCTGCATGGACTACACTAGTCCCACTCGATAAGACTGCTGTGTGAGCCACAATTCTCGGGTGGTGTAGTGGATAACATATCTGCCTTCTAAGTGGGAGACCACAGTTCAAATCTCAGCCTCGACACAAACTTTAATTCGTTGTTTAAGCCTCCACCCCTGTCAAAGTTTCAGTATGTCTCCAGGAAAATGTAATTATGAGACCAGTAGATCAGCTATACCTGAGGTACAGGCAGGATACCTCCATTACGTACAAAGCTGGAGTGCTATTCCAATATCGGAGAGCCTTGGTAATACTGATCTGAGAATGAGAAAACCAAGATAGGCTGAGGTCTGAATTGAAGTTTTTCGTAGGGAGGGCATTCGACTAGGATAGTCCATGCAGCTGTTTGAGCCACAATGTCAGGGTGGTGTAGTAGATAACACATCTGCGTTGTAAAAAGGATATGCGTATTCAAGTCCTGCCTTCACAGTAATTTTTATTCCTTTCTTCAACTTCTATCCTTACGAAACAAAGTGCTGCCAGCATTGCAGTATCTTCTCCCAGCAACTAGTCAGCTGCTGGACACCTGCGGCCACTGGCAGCTGACGCTGTGTCTGCTCAACGCCACTGACTACCACTATGGCCAGCCTGCAGAGAGAGAACCCCAGCAGTAGCGCCAATGCCTGGCCCTTGGAGAGGTGCCTCAGGATTGTCACCTTCTTCCTCAGCAGCCATGGAACTCATCTATGGTGATTTTAGCCGTACTTCTCCATACAGTAGACTGCCCACCACTGAGTCGTGCTGCTGCAGAAAATCCCACAGTGGTACTGCTCCAAACCACACGTCGCCAAGCGTACACTCTCGTGAGACTCCCGAATGCCAGACCAATGCATTGCGACCAACTGGGCAGGAGGACAGAGAAGTGTGCCACAAAATTCAGTTTCACGTCATAGTTTCATTAGTGAATAATAGCAAGAATAATAATAACAATAATAATAACGGAAATGTAGTTTCAATGATGAAAAATTACAAAATCTGCGAAATATTCTGCAACCAACACCACACGGACGCAGGTGCATTATATGAGGTTAGTGCATAAGTTCGCAGCTTTTTTGTATCTTGGTGCTACAGTTTATATGGGTTTATTTATAGATTGTCGCTTTTTGTTTATAGTCCATTGTTTTTATTTGAGATTACATATTATGGTTTTGTAATTTGTAGATTATGAATAGAACTGTGTACGATAGAAAAAGGAGTGCCATGTGGAGAGATCGGAATATTTTCGGCAATTCTTCTGTTTGAGTTCAGTAGAGTGGTGACAGCAACGGAGGCAGCCATGGACGCTTGCGCCATGTATGAGGATAATGCCGTTGAACAGAGCAAGATAAGAAAATGCTTTTTTTCATTTTAAGGAGGATCGTATTGACGCTCCACATTCAGGAGGCATTTCGGGGCTTCATGAAGATCGTTTATAGACATTAATCCACTACGATACATGTCAGTAGACTCGAGAACTGACAAATGTGATGAACTGTGATCTTTCCGCCAACATGTGACCATTGCATGCAATGGGGAAGGTTCTAAAATCTGGTGTATGTGCACCGCATGCCAAAATCACAAAAATCAGCGGGAGGCCATATGTGCATCTCTGTTTGCTCATCATTAACTGGCTCGTGAACAACACCAAGCATTCCGATCCTGTATCTTTAAGCCTCCACTCCTGTCAAAGGTAGGTAACTTTAGGAAAATGAAGATACGGATGAGCCCAAACAAAGCAACAACTCCCCTAATGGAGACCTGTGCACATCCGCAAAAGGTACTGTTATGCATCTGGTCGAACAGCGACCATGTAGTGTATTACGAATTGCTTCCCCGAGGTATAACCATCACTGGTGAGATTTATTGTCAAGGGCCGAAACGTTTTGCAGACGCAATCCAAGAACAACGACCAGAAAGACTGGGTGAACTGATGGTACTTCAAGATAACGCCCGCCCTCAATCTACTAGACTGACGAAAACAATACACAGGAGTCGGGCTGGGAAGTCTTTCCGCAACCGCCTTACTCACCTGATCTTGCCTCCAAAGATGTTCACCTTTTCCGCTCTCTATCGAACAGCCTCAAGGAACGTCCTTTACGGACGAAAATGCGCTCGGAAGCTGATTCGATGAGTTCTTCGCATCAAAACCCCGTGATTTCTATAGTTACGGAATCGGAAAGTTGCCCCCGCGTCGGCAGACTGTTGTAAATATTGAAGGTGAACATCTTATTGATGGCTAAAGCCTCGGTTATGTGTATCGCGCTACGAACATGTGCACAAATCTAATACACATGTATTTACTCATTAACACATTTGTTTGCATGGTTTAAATGACATGTAAGCTATAAATACAGATTTTTTTTCATGGTTCATGGTGTTGGTTCCTGTTGTCATGTCGTAGTTCATGAACCACGGGCAACGTATGAGTGGCCAAGTAAGTGGTTCAAAAATGGTTCAAATGGCTGTGAGCACTATGGGACTTAACTTATGAGGTCATCAGTCCCCTAGAATTTACAACTACATAAACCTAACTAACCTAAGGACATCACACACATCCATGCCCGGGGCAGGATTCGAACCTGCGACCGTAGCGGTTGCGCGGTTCCAGACTGAAGCGCCTAGAACCGCCCGGCCACTTCGGCCGGCAAGTAAGTGGTCCTGGCAGTCGGGACACCAGTTACTTTGGAATAAGGCTGGGCATCTAGGACATATTCTGAGTCGTGGTCACCTTTGTGCTCAGACGGCAAAGACTACCAAATCAACCGTTAGGGGTAAAATTCAATGGGACCCGGGGCAAGTAAGGCTAGCAACCTGCTTCCCTGGTACTTTAAATATGATGCTCGCAACAATCAGAGCAAAATGCCTCGGACCTCTGGAGGTGACGGAGTCCCACCTCTAATTGACAAACCAGGGACTCATAAGATACGACACGGCAAACGAATGGTAACTAGATGGGGAGCTATTAATATCAATGGGGGCTATTCTGGAAAGAAGGTAGAGGTGGCAGAGGCTGCAAGTAAAATGGGGTTGGACGTTTTAGCTGTTAGTGACATTCGGTTAAGGGGTGAGAAAGAAGAGGAAGTGGGAGAATACAAGGTCTACCTGTTAGGAATCAAAGTAGGAATAGCACGATGGGGTGTAGGGCTTTACATCAGGAAAGAAATGGAACCCAACGTAGTTGCAATAAGGTATGTAAACGAACGACTGCTGAGGATAGATTTGACAGTGTCTAGTAAGAAAATTAGGATTGTGTCAGTATATTCGCATTGTGAAGGGACACATCAAGATAAGATGGATAGTTTTTACGACGCACTCAGTGATGTAGTTGTTAGAGTAATGGACAAGGACAGTGTTCTGCTCATGGCTGATTTTAACGCCAGGATTGGAAATCGAACAGAAAGGTATGAAAAGGTTATGGGTAATTTTGGAGAGGATATGGAGGCCAACAGGAACGGGAAACACCTCTTGGATTTCTGTGCCAGTATGGACTTAGTAATCACAAACTTTTTTTCTAAACATAAGAACATTCACCGGTATACTTGGGAAGGAAGGGGAACCAGATCTGTCATTGACTATATAATAACAGATCAGGAATTCAGGAAGGCTGTGAGGGACACACGTGTATTCAGGGGATTCTTTGATGACATTGGTATTGTGAGGCCGAAAGTGCAGTAGGTCAGGTCCATATGTAGGAAGATAAGAGTAGAGAAACTTCAGGATAAGGAAATCAGGCACAAGTACATAACAGTTATCTCAGAATGGTACCAGTTAGTTGAATGTAGTCAATTACAGTTATTGGAAAAGGAATGGACACGGTACAGGGACACAGTACTACAAGTGGCTAAAGAATGTCTTGGAACAGTAGTGTGTAAATGTAGGATGAAGCAAACAGCTTGGTGGAATGACATAGTCAAGGCAGCCTGTAAAAGGAAAAAGAAGGCGTATCAAAAATGGATACATACTAGAACTCAGGTAGACAGAGAAAGTTATGTTGAAGAAAGAAACAAAGCCAAACAGATAATTGCAGCATCCAAGAAGAAATCTAGGGAAGACTTTGGAAACAGGTTCGAGACTTTGGGTCAAGCTGCTGGAAAACCATTCTGGAGTGTAATTAGCAGTCATCGAAAAGGGCGGTAAGAAGGAAATCACAAGTATTTATCCTGGTGTATCCTGTTGATGCCGTGGGCAGATGGAGGGAATATTTTGAAGAGTTGCTCAATGTAGGTGAAAATACGATCAGTAACGTATCTGATTTCGATGTTCAATGGGATAGAAATGATGATGGAAAAAGGATCACACTTGAGGAAGTGGAAGAAATGGTTAACAGATTGCAGTGGAATAAAGCGGCTGGGGTGGATGAAATTAAGTCGAAACTCATCAAATACAGTGGAATGTCAGGTCTTAAATGACTACATAGGGTAATTGAAACGGCGTGGGAGGCTCCACAGGTTCCATCAGACTGGACGAAAGCAGTAATCACACCAATTCTGAAACATGGAAACAGAAAAGATTGTAACAATTACAGAGGTATGTCTTTAATCAGCGTTGTCGGTAAAATCTTTTCAGGTATTGTTGAAAGGAAAGTGCGAGTATTAGTTGTGGAGAAATTGGATGAAAATCAGTGTGGGTTTAGGCTCCTTAGAGGTTGTCAGGACCAGATCTTTAGCTTACGGCAAATAATAGAGAAGTGTTATGAGTGGAACAGGGAATTGTATATATGCTTTACAGATCTAGAAAAGGCATATGACCGGGTTCCTAGGAGGAAGTTATTGTCTGTTCTACGGGATAATGGAATAGGAGGCAAAATTTTGCAAGCAATTAAAGGTCTTTACATGGATAGTCAGGCAGCAGTTAGAGTTGACGGTAAATTGAGTTCATGGTTCAGAGTAGTTTCACGGGTAAGACAAGGCTGCAACCTGTCTCCACTGTCGTTCGTATTATTTATGGATCATATATTGAAAACAATAGACTGGCTGGGTGACATTAAGATATGTGAACACAAAATAAGCAGTCTCGCATATGCGGATGACTTAGTTGTGATAGCAGATTCGATTGAAAGTTTGCAGAGTAATATTTCAGAGCTAGATCAGAAATTTAAGGAGTATGGTGTGAAGATTAGCATCCTCAAAACGAAAGTAACGTCAGTGGGAAAGAGATATAAACGGATTGAGTGCCAAATAGGAGGAACAAAGTTAGAACAGGTGGACGGTTTCAAGTACATAGGATGCATGTTCTCACAGGATGGCGACGTAGTGAAAGAACTGGAAGCGAGATGTAGCAAAGCTAATGCAGTGAGCACTCAGCTACGATCTACTCTCTTCTGCAAGAAGGAAGTCAGTACCAAGTTATCTGTGGACCGTTCAATCTTTCGACCAACTATGTTGTACGGGCGGGAAATCTGGGTGGATTTAGGTTACCTTATCAATAAGGTTGAGGTTACGGATATGAAAGTAGCTAGGATGATTGCAGGTACTAGTAGGTGGGAACAATGGCAGGAGGGTGTCCACAATGAGGAAATCAAAGAAAAACTGGGAATGAACTCTATAGATGTAACAGTCAGGGCGAATAGGCTTAGATGGTGGGGTCACGTTACACGCGTGGGAGAAGCAAGGTTCCCCAAGAGACTCATGGGTTCAGCAGATGAGGGTAGGAGAGTCAGGGTAGACCAAGGAGAAGGTACCTGTATTCGGTTAAGAATGATTTTGAACTAACAGGCTTAACATCAGAAGAGGCACCAATGTTAGCACTAAGCAGGGGATCATGGAGGAATTTTATAAGGGGGACTATGCTCCAGACTGAACGCTGAAAAACATAGTAAGTCTTAAATGACGATGATGATGCATGCGAAGTTTTTTGGGGGGTTTTGTATACTAAGCCAGGATGTGGTGCTATTTAGTAAACAGTGAGACTGCAGCAGTGACAACTTTCATCAAAAAGTGAATAAGTTATTTTTGTCCACTATAGTTAGCTGCTACGATGTCGTAAATGCAGTAAGGCAAGTAGTACAACATAACATTTCCTCGGAATGGTTCTCACACAAGATACACGTTAAGCAACCGATCTTCAGCTAAAGTGTTTCTATCAGGGTCTGCCTGTGGCCGTCTCGTCAGCTGTGCACCCTCTTTCACAGACCCGCTAGTGCCGTGTCACCGAGAGTGTCGCCCCGACGATGGTGCTCGCCGGACAAGAGCGGCAGGCACCGACATTCCGCGCCCGCGCTGCCTTTACGACTCTCGCCGTACAGCAGTAAATGTGTCGCCCAGGAGCGTACACAGACGTGGTCCCATTCAGCGGCTAACGCGCCTCATCCCGTTCGCGTCGCAGCGGATGTAAAAGCCCACCGTCGCCTGCAGTGCGTGGTTCTGGAACCCCCAGCCGCGGCCCGCCTCTGCCATTTTAAGTGAAATACGCACCCGGGTGGCCCGTAATACAAGCCGCGCGTCATAACTGCATTAACGACCGTTTTCACAAGGGGGGAGGGGGGGAGGAAGGTGGGGGACATGGAAATCCAGCTGCAGCCGCTACCGCTGGCCCGCCTAAGCCCCGGCCGATGTCAGACCCCACAGAGCGAAAAACTAGTGGCGAGGGATTTAAGTAACTCCCGCCGTTCGTTAAAGAGATGAAAATCTGAGCAAAAGCCTTCTGGTGAAAAAGAGCGAGACGCCCGAGACAAAGAGGGGAGGGGGCCACCCCCCTCATCAAAAGATTTTCCCTGAGGTCACTAAATAACTGGCCTCGCGTTCAATACAGCGAGGGTAGGGTCGGAGGGGAGCCGCTCGCCGGTAACGATGTCGCTTGCTACGGGCCTCCTAATTTATAAGAATCCCAAAAGCGGATTCTGGGGTCATGCAAGGGTCGGTAATCATTCCTTCGTGAAAACTGCTATCTTACAATTACAGTAACATATAACTTTGGTTTATGCATGCTTCCTCAGCAGTTGTCTAAAATATCAGACCCTAAAACAACCTGAAAAAGAACATTATTTGACAGAGCTGCAGTTTAATAAATGGTTCAAATGGCTCTAAGCACTACGGGACTTAATATCTGAGGTCATCAGTCCCCTTCACTTAGAACTACTTAAACCTAACTAACCTAAGGATATCACACACATCCATGCCCGAGGCAGGATTAGAACCTGCGACCGTAGCGGTCGCCCGGTTTCAGACTGTAGCGCCTAGAACCGCTCGTCCACCCCGGCCGGCAATAACATTACCACGATATTAAAATATCTCATCTAGCCAGAAACACCAAGGATACAAACCTTGTAGTGTTTACTACAAATCACATTATTTACGTCTGGAACCGAGTGACCGCTACGGTCGCAGGTTCGAATCCAGCCTCGGGCATGGATGTGTGTGATGTCCTTAGGTTAGTTAGGTTTAATTAGTTCTAAGTTCTAGGCGACCGATGACCTCAGAAGTTACGTCGCATAGTGCTCAGAGCCATATGAACCATAACACTATTTACACTTGATCAGGTAAATGTCACTGCATGGGAAATATTTAACTGTCAATCAGAGAATAAAAACACACGGATCATAATCTGGTAGAAAACGCTTGAGGTAAGAGGTAGGAGCACGTCACATTTAATCCAAAAAACGTAATTTGAAAGTCGAATGACGCCATCAGAGAGCAGCTGATTAACGATTTTTCGCACCTCCCTCATCTTGGGAGGAGACAGGCGATAGGGAACTTGGTCAACTAGTTAGTTGGTCTAAGGTTTTCGGTCGGTCACTCTTCACCTGTCAGTCAGTAACACCTGATATTGTCTCAACACGGTTAACAGTGCCAGACCCTGCCCTGGGTCCAGATGCAATACATTAAAATCTAGTTCCTTCCTCTCCAACGAGCGTGCCCCGCCCTCACACTGGCGTCAGCACAAGCAAAAATCACGTCCAGGCTTAAAATAAATCAGCTGGTCAACGTAATTCCATAAGTACCCAATCATTTGCAAAACGTAGCAGCGCAATGAAACCTCCATGCTTAATCCCTTTACCATGGCGAACTCAATCTACCATGACAATTCCTGGACCAGAATGAGAGTTTTCACTCTGCATCGGAGTGTGCGCTGATATGAAACTTCCTGGCAGATTAAAACTGTGTGCCCGACCGAGACTCGAACTCGGGAGCTTTGCTTTCGCGGGCAAGTGCTCTAGCAACTGAGCTACCGAAGCACGACTCACACCCCGTCCTCACAGCTTTACTTCTGCCAGTATCTCGTCTCCTCCCTTCCAGACTTTACAGAAGCTCTCCTGCGAACCTTGCAGAACTAGCACTCCTGAAAGAAAGGATACTGCGGAGACATGGCTTAGCCACAGCCTGGGGGATGTTTGCAGAATGAGAGTTTTCACTCTGCAGCGGAGTGTGCGCTGATATGAGAGGAGAGCTTCTGTAAAGTTTGGAAGGTAGGAGACGAGATACTGGCAGAAGTAAAGCTGTGAGGACCGTGCGTTAGTCGTGCTTCGGTAGCTCAGTTGGTAGAGCACTTGCCCGCGAAAGGCAAAGGTCCCGAGTTCGAGTCTCGGTCGGGCACACAGTTTTAATCTGCCAGGAAGTTTCAATTCCTGGACCTTCCCTATAAATGGCAGAGGGCTACCGTCGACACAGTCACAAGCCGTGAAGTACCCCTCAAGTTCAGATACGTTATAGATTCTAGCGAGCCTTTTATACCAGTGATAGTCAGTGAGAGAATTATTGTTCCCTGAATCCAACTGAACAATTGCCGGTTCATGATTAACAGTAACTGCCACAAAATGAAGATGTCCCATTTAATTTTACGTCACTGCATTAAGAATGCGTGCCGACTCTTGAAGTAGCCTGCTCCGTCCAGTCCTGGTGTCAATTCCAACCCCTACCCCCGCCCGTCACTCGCTTTTGAGGTAACGGGCAATCTCGCACTACATGTCCCTCCTTATCGGGAAAAAAAGATCCGAACCACGGACCAAAGTTTCCGTTGATCTTGTTGTTCAGTCTTTCTGGCTGCACCTGCGCTATGATCACTGGAAGGTGTACCTCGCTGCTGATCCCCAAAATGCACATTTTCTATGCCTGCGCCTTGCCACGGTCCGTGCGGCTCCCCCCGTCGGAGATTCGATTCCTCCCTTGGGCATGGTTGTGTATATTGTTCTTAGTGTAAGTTAAAAATACATTAAGTAGTATGTTATCTTAGGAACCGGTGACCTTATCAGGTCGGTCCCATAGAACTTGCCACAAATGTCCAAGTTTTCTATGCTTGAGACAAGTCTATCGATCTCAGGAAACTTTTGAAGTTTAGTAGGAAATGAAATGCGAGACCGATCTTCTTGTCACATACCTTCTACGATGTCATGCAGCACCTCTTTTTCCGTAGAGTTAAGACAGAAGCCCACTCCCACTATTCTACTATTCTGAATGTATCACGTCAAGACTGCAGTATGCCCCTGAACGCAATAAAAAACCCGGCTAGCTAAATCAGTCTTAAAGCTAATGGATAACTGATCTTGCAAAAGTGTAACTCGGAAATTGTGCAATGATTCACACTAACACTTATTGATGGCCCAGCATTGAAATCTGCGACAATTTGCACAAGGTTTGCGCTTGCCTCACGTAGAACGATTCTCTTCAGTCGTCGTTGGTTCCGTTCTTGCAGGATCTTCTTCCGGCCACAGCGATATCGTATAGCTGACGCTTTACCGGATTCCTGATATTCACGGTACACTGGTGAAATGGTCGTACGGGAAATTCCCCTATTCATCGCTACCTCAGACATGCTGTACCCCATCGCTCGTGCGTTCAAACTCATTTAAATCTCGATAACCTGCTGTTGTATGTAGGCATTGTCTACCGCAGCGCCGTATTCTGCCTGTTTACATATCTCTGTATTTGAATACGTATGCCTATACCATTTTCTTCAGCGCTTCAGTGTATCAGATATATTGATAATATGGTACAACAGAATCGAAATCTACCCTTACACTTGTTTGCACGTAAACTCACAATTATAAAAGAGCGGAAAAAAGATAATAACTGTTTCATAACGGTAAGATGGTACTATCGAATATATCTGCGAAAATGAACAGATTTGCGTAAATAAATAAAGTAATTTAGCCTGCAGTTAGGCTAATTTCGTTAACATAAAAACCTTTTACGCCTAAACGAGAACAGGTCGTTAAGTATTATAAATTTAAGTGAGGAATTTAATTTTCAAGCCATACCTAGAAAAAATACGGTGATTACTTGGAATTTTGTGTTACGTAAACGTAGACCATTCTATTAGAAATTACGTATGGACTGAGTTGCAAGGGCAACTACAAGACCGAATGTCTCTCTGGATACAGATAGCAGTATCTTACGAGGAACTGCAAGTCTCTTAATTGACTGGAAGTAAGAACTGTATCGGTGAAAGATAATTCGAAAAGTAAAACGCGGGCGCTTACAAAACAAAAATCTGCTCGTCAGGCAACAGAAGTTTAGAAAAGTTTACCGTTTACAGCAGCATACTTTCTTCCGTGCTATGTCGTTCTCGTCATGAACTGAATGAAGAGGAAGCGAAACGCCAATTTCTTTGGCAAAGCGCCCGTCCCTATGTGAATAGAGCTTTAGAATCTGAATTTACACATTGAACTTGTTCCATGGTGCTTTTTCAACAGAAATCTTCCATTACCTCCAGCCAGAGCACGAATGACCAATAAACACTTCCACCACTCAGCCTGGAATGACTACAAAGATGGCTTCTTGTGACATGTAACAGCTGCTCCAACTCCACCACCATGTGTCGGCTACTTTTCACTTTAGCACTGTGTGCGAGTCTATATGCTGAAATCGAGGTATGCAACTGTAATTGCACTCGCTAGCAACAGAGACGAAACAGTGCTCAACCCAGGGGGTATTCTCAATTGCTAGCTGAAGATACGGAACAGTAGTGCAGACACAAGTTAGTTTTCAACCATACGGGGAGTGAATTAATAGTTTGAGAAGTCCGACCGCATTTAGAAATCGATTATCATTTACCCAACTTAAAGATATACTGAGTAACTAATGTAAACTGCCACTAACGTGGATGTGTTTCTCGGGCCCTTCAGAATATAAACAAGTATCGTAGTGCGATTGTCTGACTCTTTAGACCTCTATCATTATTCTTTTAAAAACATCCCCCCCCCCCTCAAAGAAAATGCAACAGAAGATAAGAATTTGTTTAAAGCATAATTTAGAATACTGTGCTTCTCTTCTTTGCAAGCATATTTCTGTGCAGATCAGCTACTATTTTTAGCATCCCTATGAAAGCCCTGCAGAAACAATCACAGACTTATGGTGGGTTAAGATCTATTTCTTGAATACCCTATATAGGAAAATAATGTTTAAATCCTGTAGAATGTCAACAAATGATCTGCTAGAATACACTAGATTTATCTTTCATCACAAAACTCAACATGTGCGTTAATGATTATTTAATGTGCGACGACTTCGCTTACATATGCTTCGTAATGGCAATTCGTGTTAGCGTATGACAACTATTCCTCGTGAACTAGTGTTCTAAAGACAGCAACTATCAGCTGTAGTTATTCCTTACCTTCGCAGACGGATGTTTCCAGATACATTCGTTAGAGTAATTGTCTGCAGAAGTATAATGAGGTCCTAGAGCTCGCCACCACGGCACCAGCTCTCAAGAATGATCTTCACATGCGTGTCTGTACCTTAGAGGTGAATTTTGATCTCATCGCAATCGACAAAAGACGCAAGCACACACCGTTCGCTGCTGACTCCCTAATGAGAACAGAATTGGTCGCCTTGCGCAGAGTGCAAAATGAAGAAAAATAAATCGTCGTAATGATGTCAACAAACGTGGAAGGTAGAAGCCAACGGCTCTGAAAATATACGGTCTGAATAATAAATGATTCAGAATTCATTTGGACGACAAACAATGATTGAAATACAACAGAATGCGCCCTTAATCGAAGAAGAGCGTCGCATAGGACTATAAAATCGGACATATTTCTTCTTTGGAAACTAAACGAAAATTTTTATCCCAGGTTCTTCGTATGGTAGCAGTTAGACATGTCACGACCGAAGGAAAAAAATAATTAAAGGCTGTGCAATAAAAAATTACAGAAATACTTCCCTCGCTCAATCACTTTTCTCTCGTTCCATGCCCCGAAGTCGTCATAGAACGAAGAATAAATCTACATCTCAACAGTAAGTATTGGAATATTGGAGCAGCTAAATATTCCGTCATTAAGTAACTCATTTTCTTGAAATAAGAAAGTGCCGGTTGCAAAACATTTTTACTTACGGGAAATGACGCGTATCACCATTTTGGGACATCATAAGATTGACATAGGGGTAAAAATAGTGAGACATATGCAGATTAACCGGCTGCTGTGCTGTGGCCGAGCGGTTATAGGCGCTTCAGTCCGGAACCGCGCTGCTGCAATGGTCGCAGGTTCGAATCCTGCCTCGGGCATGGATGTGCGTGATGTCCTTAGGTTAGTTAGGTTTAAGTAGTTCTAAGTCTAGGGGACTGACGACCTCAGATGTTAAGTCCCACAGTGCTTAGAGCCATTTGCACCATATGCACATTAACATGAGGAAATGGAGTTAAAATAAAAACACATGAGAGACAAAGTTCCCGGCTGTGTAGTTATCTCTAGAATTAAACATGACCGTGAACTTAAGTAAAAATTAATGTGGAAAACCAACATTGTTCCATTAACACCCACGTACGGCATTAAGATAAAATTTTATAAGGAACCATCATCCTATCGTCATGGGTTCAATAAATGCATTATGAAACCTGGAACCGCCAATTCAATGCCAAGTATAACTACAGTGTCTGCTGAACAGGAAAACAGTAAGAAACCAAGAAAAATTTAAGAAATGTTTAGTAACAGGGAGAAAACCGCGTTCCGGCTTACACGGCATGTAGCGTTGCATACAGCTGACAAATAATCATTAATGCGGTCAACAACATGAAAAGTCAGCCCTCCGAACCGGCCACACAGACATAGAGCCGCAGAGGCAATATTGTACGACCGAAGTAGTAGACAGTAAGGATAGGTGGCGTTGGCTAGTCAGCGTGCTTACAAAAAGCAATTACGTAACTAAATTACATATGAGGTAGACAAAGTAGATAAGACAGTGAATTATTAAAAATGGAATTTAGTGCAAAATGCTAATAAAATAGCTGAAAAACAATAAATTAGTACGGATAAAAATATATCTATAAAGAGGAAAATTTTTGAAAAATTTTTAAGATTTCCAAGCAGTAAAACATTATACAGACTGATAAAAACCAGTTAAATGATAAGGAATTTAAAATACAGGAAGCTTCACATTCACAATAAAACCTATTGGTGGACTGGAATAGTGGGTACCATACTACCAAAATAAAATAGGTTTCTAATTACCAACTCATCGGTCAATAAAATACATTTCCCTGTACCAGAGTGTTTCAGAATCTCAGTTTCCTCTAAACGATTTACCCTTTTCCCTTTACTAGCGGTATGTGATACAGGTAAATTGTTCAAAGTCGGGGAGCGGTACCCACTAGATTTTAGGTGCTATGAAAAGGCCGAATTCTGTTTAATTTGTCCATGGTTGTCAAGTAAATGTTCACTAAATCTGGTTCGAAATTTCCTGAAAGTCTGATCCACATATTAAGCTTCGCAGTCGACGCGTTCTCTTCTGTAAACGCCGGATTCAGCATTTTTTTTTTTTTTTAAGCAGATATTTCACTATGGTTGTACCGATGCTAGACTTTGATTGTCGACGAAAAGGCGACGTCCACAATGTATTTTCCAAATATGCAAGTGCCTATAAAAGGGATTTTAACAAATCTAGTTTCCTTGGGTAACAGACTTAATGGAGATTAAGATTTATCAAGATTAGTGTTTGGTTGATACAGATCATCTATAATGTTAGCATTGTATTCGTTGCTAATAGCGATATGCTTAAGCTTAGGTAATTTTTTCTCGACATGATTGACTTAGGGGAAGTTCTGTGATGTGGTGAATCAGTGATTTGAAGAAACTCATCTTATGACGATATGAATGACGAATAGAGGAATGAATAATGGAATTGCTAGTTGTTGGTTTGCGAAGAATGTCAAATTTGACAGTACCTTCCTATAGTTGTAACTGTATATCTGCGTAACAGAGAATCTGGTTGTCATACGTAGTCCCGTGAGTGAATTCCATCTGAGGGTGCAGCTAATTAAAACCTTCAAGCATACACAGGACCTCGTCCACAGCACCGTCAAAGATGATTAAAATGTGATCAGCGTAACGCCCATAGAAAAGTATGTGTATAAATCTACCTGTATAGTTCTTCTAGACGATTAACAAAACCATCAGTAATAAAGCCCACCAAGCAGCTACCTGTTACTGTCCTTTGGTGCTTATAAAACCTATTATTGAATGTGATTAATTTAAGAAGTGAAATGGTTTGAGTGATCTCATCTACTGTGAGGCGATGTTGTCTACGAAGATTGTTTTCAATAAATATAATAATCTCATTAATGGGAAGATTGGTATAAAGATTTTTAATATCTAAACACAACAGATCGCAGACGAGGGGAAAGGTTTTGTCACACAATTGGCTAACAATATCTTCCCTATTACGAATATCAAAATTTTATTCAAAAATAGCGTTTTGTTGCAACCATTGCATTAAATATTTAGAAATAGGTTCTCCTGGGTTCCCTATCCCGTTAGAAATGGACGAATGGAGTAGCCTGGTCTGTGAGTCTTCACTTGCGCACATAGCGCAGGAGCGTTCGAATTCATGACTTCCAGCTTTGTGGTGACATGAAGATCTATAACATTAGGGCTGGTGTAGAGACAAGTTTTTAATTCTTTAGCATATGCTTATTTTCTACTTTTCTACCGCTAGGCACGGAGAATAATTTAAAAAATCATTTAACGCACAAATACAACACAGTAATCAGGCATGCGTGAAGTTGTTCGATATAACCCAGGAATTACCGAACGGATTCACCGAGCCATGTTGATTCAGAGTTGTTGGTCATAGAGGACTCTTAGAATATCTTTTGATATCTGTATCCTCATTTGTCGTAGACCCAACAAACACGTCAGCACGTCTCATTTCTTCGACTCATCTTTCACATCTCGCTGTTTAGCAGTCTTCGAATCATCCTTTCCCAACACATCCATAAAAAATATAAAGCTAAATCTCACCCCTGGTATTAGCTAATGTCACTTCTGCACCAGTTTGTCCTTAGACAACTAAAGTTGTCAACGTGGACTGCCTCACAATGAGCGGGCCAGTACTCCCATAAGCATCAAACACCCGAATAAAAATTGGGAACATTTATATCTTCTATTGAATCATAAACTGATGTAATGGATTTGTTCCTTCGTGCGTTCCACTGAGCTGTTGTAAAGAAGAGTAAGGTTTTTAGTGACTATGATTTCCACATATACATCACTACTCTGCTGTACATGTTGTTGTTTTTTTCTCCACAGTTATGGAAGTGGTTCATTATGAGACCTGTATCAAATATCACTCCCTCATGTCAGCTCTTATCATCCTATTTTTAACAGCTTGCATAAATATAGTGAAGTGATAGTCTATGCAAATGTATATGAGTGGAACAAAGAAAAACTGTTTCCAAAGTGAATTTTCTCTCTACAGCTGATCTGAAACTTCTTAGCAAAACAAAACTTTTGCCAGTCATGGACTCGTACCTAGCGCCTTTCCTTTCCACGGGCAAGTGCTCTACCGGGTGAGCTACTCAAGAACGACTCATGAACTGGTAGAGAATCTGCCCTTGAAAGCCAAAGGTCCTAGTTTCGAGCCCTGCTCCCGCTCACAGTTAGTTTTAATCTACCTCAAAGTTTCAATGTAAGATCGTCACGTGTTTAAGTGATGCTGACTGACTTCATTGGATTTCAATTACAGAATGTGTATGTAACAACAGTAGAACGTTCTTTGTTATATGATTGTTAATAATGACGCATTCTGCAAGCACGCCAACTGACTAATCTCTGCTTGTTCTAGTTCTTGACAGTTGGATCGTTTCTTTTTGAAGAGGCAAGTGTCCACAGGAATCAATTTTACAAGAGAGACAAAAAACTGAATAAACATCACATACGATTATTTTTATATTTTATTTTTTCTTCATGGTATGGAACATAATGTTGTTTACAATAATATGCATACAAATATAAATATTTTTCTTCCCAATCAGGGGCGTTTAAGCCAGTCGATGTGTTTCGTTCTACAAGAGTGAGGAACTACTACTTACTAGGATCAGTGTTCATCAAGTTCACAATTAGTTGTTGGCCACGCCAGAATGTCCTTTTAAAATTCTTCATTCGTAGATATATTGCATCACCTTTCTGACGTCTTGCAGTTTCTTCAAATTGATAGGCATTTTCTCAGTGTGAGCTTTCGATGTTGGCAACTGTATCTTATCACTATTTCGTTCAGAGATTTTTAGCTGTCTGAAGGTGTTCCTTATAAGTCCATCGATGTACATCTATGACACTACAATTCCTGGTGCTTTTCTGCTGTATACGAAGTGTGAAAATTGGCTGACTGCGAAAGATTGTTTTTGCTGTTTAGGAACACTTTTTCCCAAAGACTCTACAGAAAGTGCATCTTTTTTATAGTGTTCTGTCCACCATCGTTTATAATCATTGATGTCTTCAGTTTTCTTCAGTGTTACAGTGAATGTACCAGATTTACTCGATTCTACAATTTCCTAGCACGTTCTTCTGATGGGCAAACTCGGTCGTTCTTTCGAATAGCTCTTTTTATAACACCGGAATTTCGATTACATAGAAGGAAAGTTTGTCCCCCTAATTGGAAAAACTGATTCACAGATTCGACTCTGCCAATAACTGTTTGATCAGAAATGCCTGACTATGTGATTACGGTTTTGTCCCGGACCCCCACCTGAAAAAAACCTAAAGATGTGTTATTGTGCTCGGGATGTAATCCTTTGAAGGCCGGAGTGGCCGAGCGGTTCTAGGCACTTCAGTCTGGAACCGCGCGACCGCTAAAGTCGCAGCTTCGAATCCTGCCTCGGGCATGGATGTGTGTGATGTCCTTCGTTCCGGACTGGTGACCTCAGACGTTAAGTCCCATAGTGCACAGAGCCATTTGAACCATTTTTTGTAATTATTTGTATGCTGTTAAATGAAGGTACATACTTCATTTGGCCCATTACGGGCCTGACCTTCATGGAACACAAATACTGCAATTTTTCCTGTCCTAAGGTTATGTATTCCAAACACATACATCCACAGCTGCCGATAATAAAGTATTTCCTGAACTGGAATATGTGTTAATAGCAAATTTTGTACATAATCCACAACTACTCCGCACACATAATCGTATTAGAACAGAATTATTTAATTTCTTCGTTTTTTGCATGGAACTTTTGAGCACAGTTCTTTTGAACTTGTAGCTTAGCCACACCGGCCATCCTAGCTTTCTCATTCAAAGAAATGTTTTTCAGTCTCACATTTATTTCTTCTCATTTCAAACAGACGTTGGTTTGTGGTATCCCCAGTCGGTATCCTTAGTTATCTTTGGAATTCTTGTAGTTGGAGGCATAAAATTACTGTAACACCTGGTTGTCGTGACAAAAATAGTTCCTGCAATTGCAGTATGAAATTTTCACTCTGCAGCGGCGTGTACGCTGATATGAAAATTCATGGAAAATTAAAACTGTGTCGGACCTTTGCTTTTCGCGAAGAAGTGCTCTACCGACTGCGCTACACAAGCACCACTCACGATTACTCCTCACTGCTTCCATTCTGCCAGTATCTCGTCTCTTACATTACAAACATCACAGAAGTTTCCAGAATGTGATTTTCACTCTGCAGTGGAGTGTGCGCTGATATGAAACTTCCTGGCAGAATAAAACTGTGTGCCCGACCGAGACTCGAACTCGGGACCTTTGCCTTTCGCGGGCAAGTGCTCTACGATCTGAGCTACCGAAGCACGACTGACGCCCGCTACTCACAGCTTTACTTCTGCCAGTATCTCGTCTCCTACCTTCCAAACTTTACACAAGCTCTCCTGCGAACCTTGCAGAACTAGCACTCCTGAAAGAAAGGATATTGCGGAGACATGGCTCAGCCACAGCCTGGGGGATGTTTCCAGAGTGAGATTTTCACTCTGCAGCGGAGTGTGCGCTAATATGAAACTTCGTGGCAGATTGAAACTGTGTGCCCGACCGAGACTCGAACTCGGGACTTTTGCCTTTCGCGGGCAAGTGCTCTACCATCTGAGCTACCGAAGCACGACTCACGGCCGGTACTCATAGCTTTACTTCTGCCAGTACCTCGCCTCCTACCTTCCAAACTTTACAGAAGCTCTCCTGCGAACCTTGCAGAACTAGCACTCCTGAAAGAAAAGATATTGCGGAGACATGGCTTAGCCACAGCCTGGGGGATGTTTCCAGAATGAGATTTTCACTCTGCAGCGGATTGTGCGCTGATATGAAACTTCCTGGCTTCTGTAAAGTTTGGAAGGTAGGAGACGAGGTACTGGCAGAAGTAAAGCTGTGAGTACCGGGCGTGAGTCGTGCTTCGATAGCTCAGATGGTATAGCACTTGCCCGCGAAAGGCAAAGCTCCCGAGTTCGAGTCTCGGTCGGGCACACAGTTTTAAACTGCCAGGAAGTTTCATATCAGCGCACACTCTGCTGCAGAGTGACAATCTCATTCTGGAAACATCCCCCCGGCTGTGGCTAAGCCATGTCTCCGCAATATCCTTTCTTTCAGGAGTGCTAGTTCTGCAAGGTTCGCAGGACAATTTCTGTAAAGTTTGGAAGGTAGGGGACGAGGTACTGGCAGAAGTAAAGCTGTGAGTACCGGGCGTGAGTCGTGCTTCGGTAGCTCACATGGTAGAGCACTTGGCCGCAAAAGGCAAAGGTTCCGATTTCGAGTCTCGGTCGGGCACACAGTTTTAATCTGCCAGGAAGTTTCATCACAGAAGTTCTCCTGCTAACCTTGGAGAAGTAGCACTCCTGGACGAAAGGGAATTGCGGAGACATGCCTTAGCCACAGCCTGGGGGATGTTTCCAGAGTGGAATTTTCACTCCACTGGGGAAGTTCAGCATCAGCGCACATTCGGCTGCAGAGTGAAAATTCCACTCTGGAAGCATGCTCCAGTCTGTGGCTAAGCCATGGCTCTGCAATATCCTTTCTTCCTGGAATGCCTGCAAGGTTCGCAGGAGAGCTTCTGTGAAGTGTGGAAGGTGAGGGACGAGGTACTGGCAGAATTACAGCTGTCAGCACACATTGTGAGTCGTGCTTGGGTAGCTCTCCCGGTAGTGCAGCTGCCAGGGAAAAGCAAACGTCCGGGATTTGAATGTCAACCCGTCACGCAGTTTAAATATTCCAGGAAGTTTAAGTTTCTGCATTGCTATGGCAGCTAGTTTAACAAGAAGATATTTTATATGTAAGCTACCATTGTGCTCAAGATCACACATTTCACAAGGTACTGCGTGACTCTTGACATTCGTTCCCCTTCAGTCATTCGGTGATTTATTCTGAAGCAAGAAATTATAGAGACGAAGTATTGTGTTTAGAAACATATGATATTCGGGCACAAATACAGCTCATTTACACACTTGAAATCTAAACTCTTTCTTGGAGGGATAATAAAGAAAATTAGAACTACACTACTGCCCATTAAAATTGCTACACCAAGAAGAAATGCAGATTGTAAATGGGTATTCATTGGTCAAATATATTATAGTAGAACTGACATGTGATTACATTTTCACGAAATTTGGGTGCACTGATCCTGAGAAATCAGTACCCAGATCAACCACCTCTGGTCGTAATAACGGCCTTGATACGCCTGGGCATTGAGTCAAACGGAGCTTGGATGGCGTGTACAGGTACAGCTGCCCATGCAGCTTCAACACGATACCACAATTCATCAAGAGTAGCGACTGGCGTATTGTGACGAGCCAGTTGCTCGGCCACCATTGACCAGACGGTTTCAATTGGTGAGAGATCTGGAGAATGTGCTCGCCAGGGCAGCAGACGAACATTTTCTGTATCCAGAAACGCCCGTACAGGTCCTGTAGCATGCAGTCGTGCATTATCCTGCTGAAATGTAGAGTTTCGCCGCGATCGAATGAGGGGTGTAAAAATGGTTCAAATGGCTCTGAGCACCATGGGACTTAACTTCTGAGGTCATCAGTCCCCTAAACCTAACTAAGCTAAAGACATCACACACATCCATGCGCGAGGCAGGATTCGAACCTGCGACCGTAGCGGTCGGGCGGTTCCAGACTGTAGCGCCTAGAACTGCTCGGCCACCACGGCCGGCAATGAGAGGTAGAGCCACGGATCGTAACACATCTGAAATGTAGCGTCCACTGTTCAACGAGCCATCAGTGCGAACAAGAGGTGACCGAGACGTGTAACCAATGGCACCCCATACCATCCCGCCGGATGATACGCCAGTATGGCGATGACGAATACACGCTTCCAATGTGCGACCACCGCAATGTCGCCACACGCGGATCCGACCATCATGATGCTGTAAACAGAACCTGGATTCATCCGAAAAAATGAAGTTTTGCCGTTCGTCCATCCAGGTTCGTCGATGAGTACACCATCGCAGGCGCTCCTGTCTGTGATGCAGCGTCAAGGGTAACCGCAGCCATGGTCTCCGAGCTAATAGTCCACGCTGTTGCAAACGTCGTCGAACTGTTCGTGCAGATGGTTGTTGTCTTGATAACGTCCCCATCTGGTGACTTATGGATCGAGACGTGGCTGCAAGATTATTTACAGCCATGCGGATAGGATGCCTGTCATCTCGACTGCTAGTGATACGAGGCCGTTGGGATCCAGCACGGCGTTCCGTATTGCCTTCCTGAACCCACCGATTCCATATTCTACTAACAGTTATTGGATCTCGACCAACGCGAGCAGCAATGTCGCGATACGATAAACCGCAATCGCGGTAGCCTACAATCCGACCTTTATCAAAGTCGGAAACGTGATGGTACGCATTTCTCCTCTTTACACGAGGCATCACAACAACGTTTCACCAGGCAACGCCGATCAACTGCTGTTTGTGTATAGGAAATCAGTTGGAAACCTTCCTCATGTCAGCACGTTGTAGGTGTCGCGACCGGTGCCAACCTTGTGTGAATGCTCTGAAATGCTAATCATCTGCATATCACAGCATCTTCTTCCTGTCGGTTAAATTTCGCGTCTGTGGCACGTCATCTTCGTGGTGTAGCAATTTTAATGGCCAGTAGTGTACATTAATGTAACACCACATGAGTTTCCGGGCGTGAGCGTTTCCAGTACAGTGTTTCAGCCACAATCATACTTTCTAGTCATATGTCTTATTGGTTTTTTGTAGTCAGATCGTAGAAATAAGAAAACATCTGTAGTTTTTCATCATCACTGATCTATTTCAAGGAGAGTTTGTTACCTCTGGTAAGAAGAAACATAAAATGTAACCACCGACTTCTTTATTTTCCATATGACACTGGAAATATTTGGATTATAAACCCTACTTACGCAGAAGTATTCCTTAGTATCTTCTACGCTACCCGTTTCCCTATGAGTAATGTAATCTAAATCAGATAATTTCCTTCTTAATATCCACCTTAGAGGAGACTGTCACGAACAACACGTTTTCTTTTCTTTATTTGTTGCAATACTGCATTATGTCTGGAGGTGAACAATCTTCGGCGTCACTGCAGGCTGCCGTCTTGCAAACACTGCTTCTGGTGGCAGCATAAGGAACTATTGCGTCTTTTGTTTGTTTCCAAAGCGGCACAGTAGCGTAAGGGTTGCCCTTTTAAAAGTAAACATTGTTTCGGTGTCGTTCGCAAACACATAAGGGGTGGAGGTAGAAGTGCCATTTCTTCGAGGAGAGGGTATTTTGGGGTAAAACGCAAGTTGAGCTATTTCAGTTTTGCAAAACTGTGGTCTAGTGCCCCTTTAAAAACAAATCATTCAATTGATGATTCAAACTAGGTTATGGAGAAGTTGTGAACTCTTGACTTTTCCCTTATAGTGCATGTTTTGCCCCAGACAGAGCAACACTGGTAGAGTAGGGAAACTATGATGCCACTTTATATCAAACTGATATCTAATTAATTATGTAAATTAATTAATTGATAAATGTTTTCTTAAATACGATTGTAGGTTCATCATACAATAACAACATTGCTTTTTCTACTTAAATAATTGTTCCTTAAACGCCGACCGGAGTGGACGAGCGGTTCTAGGCGGTACAGTCTGGAACCGCGCGACCGCTACGGTCGCTGGTTCGAATCCTGCCCCGGGCATGGAGGTATGTGGTGTCCTTAGGTTAGTTGGGTTTAAGTAGTTCTAAGTTCTAGGGTACTGATGTCCTCAGATGTTAAGTCCCATAGTGCTGAGAGCCATTTTACCCCTTTTTGTGCCAACTTACGTATGCGCTCGGACCTGATCAAATTCTTCGACAATTATATTTCATATTTTTAGATATTTATGCCCGCACAATCCTGAGCTACTTCCCACTCCCACCGTTTCCTGCGCCACAGATTAATCGAACGTAATAGAACACGAAACTTTAAACTGAGACGCCCCCAATGCAGCCGCCAACAGCAGCAGCAAGCGCCCTGCACCTGACGCGCTGCAGGGAAGTTCCGTATTTAGCGCAGTACTTTGCGCGCAATCTCCCTGGCACCTGCAAGCTGTTAAAGTTTTCCGTCCCGCAAGTCGGGACGCGGTGAGAGAGAAATATTTCCGTAAGCGCTCGCTTGCACGTCGGAGTGTGCGTGTATGTTTGTGTGTGTGTGTGTGTGTGTGTGTGTGTGTGTGTGTGTGTGTGTATGTGCGTGCGTGCGTGTGTGTGTGTACGGCGTGGGCAGGGTAACGAGGCGCCGCCCCAGTGTAAGAACGTTTTAATCACCGCCAAATTACGGCCGCCCCCAGCCAGCGTCGTAACTATGCAAGAAAGAGCGCCCCCGCCGCAGCCAGCGGTCATTGTATCCATCGAGCAGTGGCGACCCCGCGCGGTTCATTGTGCCTTGCCCCGCCTCGCCGGGGTCTGCCGGTCCCCGCTGCGAGGCGCGGCTTCGCATTACTCTGGCGAACAATGCGTCGGCCCGACCTTACCCTCATGCACTGTGCGCGCGGCGCTGTTTCCAAACCTGGCGACAATAATGTAGTGCACCGGCTGAGCGCCGACTTGGTTGCGGCCGCCGCTGCTTGTGGGATTCGTTCGCGCCGCACCCCCAGCTCCTTTCGCCCATTGTGCGCCGGCTCCCGGCGAAAATCTGCGAATATGCATTAAATACTGGGCGGTCCCCTTTCTCTCTCCGCTCGTGGACACTGTCCCCGGTCTCCTGGTGACCAGCTGCTCATTCACGCACTTCCCCATTCTCCACCCCCTTGTTAGCTTTCGCAGCGGCGCCACTTCCATTTGGGTGGCTTGCGTATATGCCGGGGACTCGGGTTTACGGAACGTGGCCTTTTCATATGTGAGGTCATATAAATGACTAGCATTTACCACGGACGTTCTGAGAGTGCTCGTTATAACACAGAGGTGATATGCGTTTGGCTGAAATTATGTGAGCTCTGGGAAGTAGGACCCTTTAGATTGCTCACTCTCGAGGTTTCAGTGTCGCACACTTTTTCCTCGGTGAACGAGCAACTATTAGGTCCGACAATTTTCAACAAATCAAGAGGCAACTCAAAAAACACCTCCTTTTCTACATACACATGACTACTCCATAAACCGCATTTAAGTGCTTGGCAGCGAGTTCACATGCAACAAATTTCTCTGTTGTTCCATGTGGTAGAAATAGACACTTCAGTATGTACGGGGTAGATCATTTTAATACATAATGGGGAAAAATAGAGACAGAGATGAGATGCAAAAAAAATATTATACATAAAGAGTCGTGCATTGCTACATTCAAGCTGATTTGGAGGGTAAAGTGAATTTTTTAAGTGGGAACTCTAATTTTTTATTCAAGATTTGAAAAGAGTGGCTAATGAAATGACTCGTTATTCAAGGTCATGGCAAGGTTCAGTAAGGGTCAAATAAGTAAATACGTAGTAACATCTTCAATCGCCCAAAAATAAAAATTGTCAGCAAACTGTAATATGCAAATGTCTTTAGTTCTAGTAGGGATTCATTCGGAATAGAGGTGGGATGTAGTTTAATTTAATCAGGTGATGCTGAGGGAATTAGATTAGGAAACGAGACACTGAAAGTAGTAGATGAGGTTTGCTATTTGGGGACCAAAATAACTAATGATGGTCGATGTAGAGAGGAGAGAAAATGTAGTCTGTCCATGGCAAGAAAAGCGTTTCTGAAGAAGAGAATTTTGTTAACATCGAGTAGAGCCTTAAGCGTTGGGAAGTCTTTTCTAAAAGTTTTTGTGTGGAGTTGGCCATGTATGGATGTGACACATGGGTGATAAATGGTTTAGGCAAGAAGAGAATAGAACCTTTCGCAACGTGGTCCTACAGAAGATTGCTGAAGATTAAATGGGTAGATCACGTAACTAACGAGGAGGTAAAGAATAGAACTGGGGAGAAGAGGAATTTGTGGCACAACTTGACTAGAACAATGGATCGGTTGGTAGCACATGTTCTGAGACATCAAGGGATAACCAATTTAGTATTGGAGGGCAGCGCGGAGGGTGAAAATCGTAAAGAGAGACCAAGAGATGAATACATTAAGCAGATTCAGAAGCATGTAGCATGTGGTAGTTACTTGGAAATAAAGAAGCTTGCACAGGATAGAGTAGCATGGAGATCTGCATCAATCCAGTCTCTGGACTGAAGACCACAACAACAGCAGAGGTGGGATACAGCAATATACAATGTTAGATGCAGCCTGGAAGGAGCATAAGGGGTCAGTTATCATTACCAATAACCATTATTTTAATGGTAATTATCGAAGTTCATTCAAAGGTTCAGTTATGTTTCATAGAAATGCCTACTTGCGGCGTCCCCTCGCCTCTCATTCCCGGAATGGCCCTCCCAATTTATATCTAACGTTGTACTTTACTGTATCTTTCGTCTGTTCTAAGTTAATTCGTACTAGAACTAAAAACATATTTCCTTATTTGACTTTCAATGATTTAGCGATAGCGTAGAATAATGTATCACTTTATACGTGAAATTTGGCACTCCTTTCAGAGATTAGAGTTCCAGTTTTTTAAAAAATCAGTTTAACCTCCAAACCACCTTGAAAATCACGTTCGAGGTCACGGCCATTATCAATTCGCGACCCCATTTGCCACAAACAACTTTTATCTGAAACACTTTGCAGTATCTCATCTTCATCCCGAGTTATTACCCAGTATGGATTAAAATGGTCCACCCTGTATATGCAGACTGAAGCGGCGAATGAAAATTTGTACCAAAGTCGGGATTCGAAACCCTCTCTCCAGCTCACCATGCAGATGGAGATTCTGCACAACTGCATCGACTACTCTAGCACATCTCCCTCCTCAATCCAAATTCCCATTCACGCCTCAGTCCACTTGGCGCTTCACCCCACCGCCCCCCTCCCCTTATATTCGAATAGAGTTGCAGACGCTCTCCAACTGTTCTGGAATAGCACATCAGCATCGAAAGAAATTGGGGGCCTGCCTGAAACCCAGGTACTGGTGCTTTATTCAAGTCTCAAACATCTGTCTGTACATACATGTCATAGGTGTTTGAGGCTTGAGCAGTTTTCTGCAGCAATTGAATTTCATTTCATTCAAGCACTCACATCTGGGTTTCAGGCAGGATCACACATCTCGTTCGATGCTGATGTACTATGCCAGTACAGTTGGAAAGCGTCTGCAATGCTGTTTGAGTATAAGGGGAATGTCAAGTGGATTGAGGCGTGAATAGGAATTTGGTTCAAATGGCTCGGAGCACTATGGGACTTAACAGCTATGGTCATCAGTCCCCTAGAACTTAGAACTACTTAAACCTAACTAACCTAAGGACATCACACAACACCCAGTTGGGAATTTGGACTGAGGACGGAGGCATGCTAGTGTAGCCTCTTGAGTAGCGCAAAGCCACTGCGCCAGGATGGCGTAGTGTAAAGTGCTTCCGCCTCGTGAGCTGGAGAGGGATTCGAATCCCATCCTTATCACAAATTTCCATTCGTCGTTCATTTTCTGTTAGTTCATTGTTTAGACTGAACTGGCACTTAATAGACGAATCAGACATCATTTTTCAGTTGGTTTCAGTCTTCTGATGACTCTACTAGACATAAATGACAGCATCGTCCGCAAACAATCTAAGAGAGATGCCCAGATTGTCAACTAAGTGGTTCATGTAGGCTGAGAACAGCACAGGGTTAATAATACATTCTTAGGAAATAAAAATTCTGCTTTATTCTATGACTTGCCGTCATCTGCTACGAAGTTTGTCTTTTCTGACAGGAAATCATGAGCCCGGTCGCAGAACTGCCACGGTATTTCAGAAGCACGCAATTTTATGGGAAGCTCTTTGTGAGGAACGGTGTTAATCTAGGAATCAAGTAATATGGATTCAGTGTGAGACGCTCTGTCGGTAGCACTTATCACTTTGTATTTCCAGAGAACGATAACTTTTGAACCTGTGCTGACTGCTTGTCAATAGTTCTGTTTTTTCAACGTAGTTCACAAAATTGGAACACAGCTGCAAATCGAAGTGAATGTTTTGGGTATGTAATTCAGTGTAACTGCTTTTCTTTGCTTTCTCGTTTATTGGTGTGACCCGTTTGTCTTTCAGTCTTTAGGTACGGATCTTACGTCGAGCGAATGGTTGTAAACGATTGCTAAATACGGAGCTATTACATCAGCATACTCTCAAGGATCTATCCATAAGGAATGCAACATAGATGCCAAATTAGGTACTGAAGATTTCTTGTCCGTTATAATTATCCGGGCTGTTTGCCGTGGTCGGTTGATGAATTGTGTGTCAATTCCCAACGTTTCGTCCCCGTCTGCGGAGGACATCTTCAAGGGGGTCTGTAGGTCGATGGAAGGTCCAACACACCCACTGGCTCGCTACTTAGTCAGTCAGTAGCGAGCCAATGGGTGTGTTGCACCTTCCAGTGAGCTACAGACCCCCTTGAAGATGTCCTCCGCAAACGGGGACGAAACGTTGGGAATCGACACAGAATTCGTCAAGCGACCACGGCATAACAGCCCGGATAATGGACATGACATTTCCGGCCGTGAAAGTCTACATTTTAGTAACTGAAGATTTATGTCCTACTTTTTCGATGTTTAAGACCTGGGTTTCTGAATTTTACCTAAAATGTGTATCCACCAAAGAGAGCATTCGATTAGGATGTCATAAAATATGTACAAACAAAGACAGTACTTCAAAAACTTAAAATTCTCTATTCGCAACCCCCGATTTAAGGTACACGGGAACAGCGATATAACAATGATCTCGACAGAAGAAGTCCACCACATTCCTCTGAAAGGTTTCAATGTTACAAAGTTGGGAAATCGATATGTTTACGTCTTGTTAACCACTGAGACAAAACCACAAGAAAAGTTAATCGTATTAGCATAAATGAAGTGTATTTATATTTATTTGAACGCAGTTCCTTTGAGGTCCTGAAGAAATTCCTAACAACACATGTGTAGTAAAAACTGCTTAATAGTTACAAAGATGAATAAGCGATCGGAACTGAGAGTAACGAAATGTGGAAGTCCGTTAGACAAACCAAAAATCATTACCTGGGATTCTTACGGTGTGTGACTGCTAGTAACGCTACGTGTCATGATAACAAGCAACGAAAATTATGCTTTAGAACTCTTACCGTTTTCATCAAAACCGCGACGTATGGGACAAACTGCTTCGTTATAACTGAGCCGGTTGATGATTGATATCCATAGATTTTCAGGCAGATTCTCTAGGCGATGGTTAAGTCACCGACTTGCTTGAAGGTAGGGCCGCGGAGACGAGCTACGACGCTATAAAGCGCCTTCGGCTCGTGGTCTTGTCACCTCAGGCGAACGAAAGTGTTAATGAGTCTTCTGGGACAGTGGGGCGGTTGTTACCGTGCACGGCAGCTCGGTGACGGTATTCGTTCACAGTGTCACCGGAAAGTGAAGCGGAGTTTCAAGTTACGTCTTGAGTGTAACTGAGCATTGGTATGAAAGAGTGATGCTTGATGGTCCAGTTAGTTTTCGTCGAGATTACGAGCAGTTTAGGTATACACTGTTGAATGTATTATCTGGTTTATGTAAAGGTTAACGGGTGAAACAAGCATAGCATGTGTCATTTGCTAATTTGGAAAGATTCCGTCCTATTGGTCGTGGATTTTTATAGCATGAAAAGAAGGAAGAATTCGAAACAACAAACGGAGAGCTTTACAGTTTAACACGTAAACACTTGCCACTTTATGGTATTAATGCACGCAACTGATTAACCTTGTTTAATACTTTGATGGTGTTTGGGAGCGTCTATGTCCAAATTGTGTACCGCGAGTGGTACACTGGGCTGTCGGACTGTTCACCGATCTCATTAGCATTTAATTTTGGCTGAGTGCCGTTAAGCAATTTGATTACTCATTTTAATGGTTACTGGTGCCGTGCTTTTACTGAAAGAATCTGGTTAGTATGAAACAACAAAGTGTTTATGAAGATCCAGTCCCTGAAGCCAAATTTTGTATATACTCTATTTCGATATCTAAAACCGATACGAAGTATTGGGAAACTATTGTCAATAACTAAATTCCAAATTTAGGCCTATGTCACTTTTCTTTTTCATGATTCTTTACTGCAGTAACATAACAGAAAGGTTTTTTTCCGTTATCTGAACTCTTGTATTTTCGTACCAGGTACTTCATTACGTAATCTACTTTTTTTTACGAAAATTTAAGACGACTGCTCTCGTGTATTGTATTATAAACAGAAAAACGCGGTGTCTACTTGTGGGTGCTCTAACAATGCTACAAGTCGAAGTAAATGCTTTACCTTTCAAGGACAGTTGGAGATAATTCGAAACTCTTGCGTTGAAGTCAATGCAGTCCAGTTGTTGACTAACTTATTCTGCCGATAATTTTGATGACTGGTTGTACCCTGTTCTGTGTATACCTGATTGTCTGCAGGGAAGAAAGGTGTAGGATAATACTCTTAGGTCGCACAAAGCCCGCTTCAGTGGACAGATTAACACCAATAGTTTCACAGGCCTTCACACTATGAGACGCTGTGCAAGGGTCCTCTCACAGCTGCCAATACTGTTGTGATCGAGCTTCAGTTACTTTAGTAGTTGTGGGAACATCTTTAGCATTTGTAACTGAAAAAAAAACTGGCTTGATGTCTGGTCTAATGTGATTCGCTACGACTTCCTCTCCGATGCCAATGTCATCTCGAAGTAGCACTTATACCAATTGGAATCAATGCTTTGTTGGATATGCTGCAATTCCTGTTTTAGCCTTCTAAAATCAAATGGTTCAAATGGCTCTGAGCACTATGGGACATCTGAGATCAGTAGTCCCCTAGAACTTAGAACTACTTACACCTAACTAACCTAAGCACATCACACACATCCATGCCCGAGGCAGGATTCGAACCTCCGACCGTAGCGGCCGCGCGGTTCCAGACTGGAGCGCCTAGAACCGTTCGGCCACACCAGTCGTCTTAGCCTTCTAAGGCCAGCGCTCGTATCATAGAAGTTAAATAGTGATGTTCTAACACCTATCCGCTCATTTCGTTTTTTTTTCGTCTGTGTTTTCCAAATCGACCGCTATTGTGGGTGGTGCATCACAGGTAGATCTAGGGTCAGTGTAAAATGGAGGCAGAGACCAGAGAGAACTCAGAGTACTATACCCATATGCCAAACATAAAGTTAACGTTACTGTTTACCCCTAAAAATGACACCTAGAAACTGCTGTGAATAGTATCAGGGAGAAGCAACCACAAAATGGGTTGTGGTCTGTTGATCGACGACTCTTCAAACGTGCAGCAAGTAATGGCATCCCTTTGAGAAATTACGCCAACGACATATATTGGAAAACATTGTTTCAAGTGTTTTCAAATTCTACATTCATCGCATCTTGATGGCGCATGTTTGAGCTCGCATTATAACTGCCCTTTCTCAAATTTGGACAATTTCACACATGCCAGCCTCACAATTATCCTTGCATGCAACCGGAAATTCACTGCGTGACATCTGTCCTCTCCACAAAGATGTTTAACATGAAGTCCCAGCCCCATGGTATATCTAAAAATGAAATTACTACATTCTGCAGCTGCTACACTGATAGTCTCTTTCAAATTACGTATCGTTCTTACTACATATCATTTTTATCACTATTTATTCCCTTGTGGCATTCAAAAATTACTATCATAACTGCTCTGAATTCTGCATGTGTCTGTCTTTCATACATTTTGGATTCCTATGGAAATTAAAGGTGGGGGGGGGGGGTGAAAGAAAGGGAAAGAGAAGGAACTAATGATATAGCAGCTGCACCGGAACTTTATTCGGAATCAGCGGCGATCCGTAAAAATGTTTGCAAAACCTGAACTCGAACCCAGGATCTTCTGCTTAGTAGGCAGTTGCGTTAACGACTGCAGCACCCGTACCCAATATTTGTCGTAATGTACAGTGTATCAGGCTCACATCCCCACCTAGCGCCAGCTATCCACAGTCCCTTTCCATGACCTCATGGTTACTAACTTTATTTTCCCACTGGAAGTCGAACGTAAATGTGCGTCGTCATTGAAGGTTATGAATTCAGTGCCCATCGAGACGAATCAATGAAATGAATATCTGTCTGTTTTTTCAGACATATCTAAAAGAACAGACCCCACAGATTCAAATAATTTTAGACTTCTATTCTTGTGCCTGAAGCTACCCCACAAGGTCACTTTTCAAAGTTTCCACTTTATAATTTAACCACTCCTGTGTCTCATTAACTCCCTAATTAATTCCCTCTTCGAATGTGGCATTTAGTCTAGTTTTCTTTCCAGTTTCTCCGAATTTTGATGATAATTATTATTTAATTTATCCTCAAGAATTGATTCTAAGATGTTAGAATAGCTTCCAAATTTCGAATCCAGTTTTTCTCATTTATAATCGATATTCACTATTCACTATTATCTGAAAATTTTGATTTATTTACAGTTAGCATCCATAGCATTCAAATCTAGTGAATATTGAGACACTGGCACCCATTGCCGTTCTATATCTGCTTCTCTTCACTGTCTTCTAGGATTTTCTGCGTTACTACCTCTACCCTCTGATCCACTATCACTCTGCGAATTTTTAATTGTGTCGACCATGGCTGATGATACGAAATAGAAAGAAAGAATGGCAACTTCTGGTTCACTATCTTAAAATTTTTCTCCCTCATTGCTACAAAATGATGCTCTGGGGAAGGTGGTTGAGGCAAGGAAGAGCTGTAGCATGGCAGCAGCAGTTAGATGTGCTGTGACACCGAGATTGTGGCACAGAATTACTGTCACATTTCCATTCAGGTGGTGATCAGGAGATGCTGCAGTTCAGAGTTAGTGTCGTGGATGACAGACATCACAGAGACAGTGGCACGCAAAAGCTGGTGCATGATGGTGGTGATGTGCAAGATGTGGTCCCCATATGCTGCAGCACAGAAAAGCTGTGTCACAAAGGCAGCGACCAGGAGGAAATGTAATGGAACGATGGTGACAAGTGGATATGCTGTGCTGTGGATGTGGCAGCATTGAAAATTGTGGCTCAAAGATGGCAACCAGGACATACTGTGGCATTTAGCATTCTGGATTTCATACAACTCAGGGGCGGTGACACAGAACAGGTGCAGATCAATGGAGAAACTGCAGCTCTCGTATGAATTACGTTAATAGGAAATATGCAATGAGCGATATGTAAGATTATACAATATCAGGCAATATGTTGCCATTGAGAGACGACAAGTTACTCTCTCCCCCGTTGAAGATATACAGAAAATTATTAAAGATTTTATTACAATCTGATGCACCTTGAGCTAGATTCTAGAATGTTAACGGCCTGAGCAGACGTAGATGGAGACTGTAGGGTGCTAAAAGCATGAGGTACATTTATGGTTCTTAGCTCATAAAAACGGCATGTTGGAGCTGAACGCAGCTGGCAGCGAGTCTATCCCTTAGTAAATCTTGCTGGACAGGCCCACAGCCATACAGGGCAGACAGAGGAGCCTCTTGTCGAGACGGGTCTCCAGCAGAACAATCCCACTTTACCTGCATTGGCGAAAGCTGAAGGTTTGGCTGAGGGTGACAGCCTGAAGGGACGCATTTACACAGTGGAGTCATATACCAGCCACTGTGAGCAGAGCCACGCGCAATAAAAATTCACAAGTTTTTGTGTTTACTGATACTGTGAACATGCCTGTGACCCACTTCCACCCGCCACCTCGGCTGTATAAGAAACTCCGGCGTCTGTGAAACGTTTAGAAGTGGCATCCTTATTACACCCCATAGCTAGGACTAATGAGCTCCAAGGTACAGGCGATTTAGATAAAGATCTATAAGATTGTATCTGTTTGCTTATTGCTGTGGGAAGCGATGCGACTTTGGAGGAAATCGTCTCTTCTCCCTTTGCGATCATTTAAAAAAGCCAGTAATTGGCGTTTCGCTTTTCTGCAGAGACGTGGGTTTCTTTACTTTTGCCCTGGTTCGACAGGAGCTTGCGCTATTGTGTGGGAGGGGAGATTTAGCGCCTCCAGATTCCTGTAATTGGCTCAAGATGGCGCGAAGGTATCGTTTGTGCACTTTGTGGGAAAACCGATTTTCTTCTCGGGAGAGATGTGAGGAAGTCGGGGGCTGCACTTTTGTCTGGTAGGAGACTTCTGGCCGATGCTCTGGCCTGTGTGGTTGGTGCTTGGGACCTGTTCTAAGACTGAATTCACCTACGAGTAGTTTAGACTGGGAGAGCCTTTGGTGAAGTTCTTACTGTACCGACAGTTTACCTTCAAGCGTCTCGGGCTACTCTTTACCGAGATCACACTTATTTGTTTTTGGTTTACCAGCCTTGACGTTTGGCATCCTTGTGTGCTCTGTCGTATAAGTGAGCCACATTGTCCTTGGTATGGCCAGCGAAGAAGTGTATCACACACTGAAATCTACCATCATTTCAGGGCTCTGGCAGAGAGTAAATTGTAATCCATCTGGCTGACCGCTAGACCATGAGATTTTTGTATTTCTGTCGTCGCCGCGATCAATTCACAGGTACCGCCTCATGTCTCGCCTCCCCCGCACACATCTTGTCAGCTGCAAGTTACATCGCTGCACGAAGCAAACAGTCTAATGTACTGCTGCTCCAGCCTTGTCAGAGCATACTTGTCTCAATCGCCACTTGCTCTCAGCTGCACCTATATTGAGAAACTTCCATAGATTATAAATCAAAGTCTGCTCAATGTCAGATCAATCCAGATGGCGTTATTCGTGTTTTTAGGGCCAGAGTACTTGACTCACTTCTGCCACCCAGGATCCTTATCCACTGCAGTTTTAAACCAAATGTTAGTTGTATATGTTATACAACAAAAACTTGTTTAGCATAATTTATGTCTTTGTTTTGGGAAAATAAAAGTTGTTAGTAAACTAGATTTGCATACATTGTTAATCTTTTTATGTAGTCAGCTCCCCAGGTTAACTTTCACCATTTGACCGTGAGCGAGAGGGCGTAAATAATCTGGAATCTGGGGAACAGAGAGCGTACTGTGTAGCATCCTTGGTTGCTTGGAATTACATCAGCCATGTAAGAAGACGGCCTCTGGTTGAATCCAGAAGTCAACTCAAGGAACCACTTTCCTACTCCGTGTTAAGGTACCAAAGTGGCAGTCGGAAAGCGACGCCACAGGTTAATGGTTGCGTGTCTGGCGTAGATTCCACCGATTACCTTGGAAAATGCCTTATCAGATAAATTGTGGGGCTGTTCAGACTTTCTTAAATGTAATTGTGATTGTTTCGGCGCGATATGCGAGAGTAAGGCCATTGTCATCTGCATACGGTGCCAATTAATGCTCTTGGAAATAGGTTTTGTAAACCATCACAAAGAAAATTACTTGAATTAAAAATTACGTCCCTTAAAAAAAACGTGCGCACTGCTATTTGATCACTGACTCCCCCCAGGCGTCACATCATTCTACACCGTTTCAGCCATTCTTCCCGATCATGAGTCCAGCGAATCCATGATCAACGCTCCCTCGTCTGTGCTTCCTTTTGCCCTGGCAGGCAGCGGCGCGAATGCTGCGATCCTTTTACTGTTCTGGGGCAAACACTCGTCGATACGGATATGGTGTAAAGACACTGTGGTGTCACCTGTACTAAAGCCCGCTGCTATGCTAAATACGCACAATATATGAGGGCTATCCGGAAAGTAAGGAACGACAGTTCGTGAAATGGAAACCACGGTGAAAATCAAAACTGTTTTATTGTAAGATGGCAAGAACTATGTCCCTTACATGAAGTCATTAAAGATCACCTAACTCACGTTGAGCGAACAGTAGGGCTGAACAAAATGACTGACAAGGCACAATGCATCTTGTAGATGGTATGGTATGGACGTAGTGGAATAATTAATGTCAGGTGATGGTTTTAAAGTACTTCACACAACATGAAAACTTTGTGGAAACGAGTCGCTTTAATGGACGCTAGTTTACCCCAGGGAAGTATTTGACCATGGCCGGCCAGGGGAGCAGCTAAGGGAAGTGACAATAGGCAGCTTAGGGTGGCTCAAGCTCTGAGAAAGGGATAACGGTGCGCGGCCCCCAGCTGCCTTAAGATGAGTGACAGTGAGTGGGTTGTTGACCCCAACTCCATGCTGGTGTACTGGGAAACAGACGGAGAACTTGTACACCTGTTGATAAATGTCCATCATCATGTTTTCTGTGAAACATGCGACAAAGCCGCGCAAGCTACGGTGGAGCGGTCAACAGAGGTCAAAATATGCGTGTTCGTGACTATAGCAACTTCACGCTGAATTCATGGTCCGCAGAGCCTGAAGTAAATCAGGTGAAGAGCGACAGCATGAAATACGCCAGCCTCCGATGGGAACGTAGGACTAAGGAATTTGAAGTACTCTCCTGGGAGTCAGAAATCCGGAAATCTTGGTGTTTGTGCAGACACTAACCTTGATGGGTGGCCTGGGGGGAGCTAAATAGAAGAAGTTGAGAGGAAGGGAAATTTTGTGGGAATTTGTTCACTTCCCAGAGCAGGCATTGGTCGGCGCTGGGAAGCGTCGCATAATTAACGCGACTTGCACTGCAATTGGTGTAAGTGATTTTGCTGGGGGGAACCGAGACAAAGAGCGGATTGGCAGAAGTCTCAGTAGAGGTCTTCCATTCCCAGCTTGCTTAGAGTGCGGACCTGGCGTTCTTTATTTAGCTTGCCTGAGAAAGAGTGAGCATCTCTGCAGTTTAGGACTTAGCAAATGGAACGATTGAGCTTGGAGATAGAAAGTTTTGGCTCAGCTATGTACTGAGCAAGATAGCTAGGAGTGAATAGACGAGCGCAGCCTTGCAGCACCATGAGGTCGGCCGATGTCCACACAATGACGACGCTCCGCCACACTGTATTCAGTGATATTGCGCCCGCTTTGGCCACTGATTAATTTGTTGGATCATGTCGGCAAAGTTTCCATGAGGGTTCTCGCACTTCGCAATACGCCTGGGTCAGTCGATAGTAATTACTTTTGAGTTATCGAGCTTTATTCCACGCAAATGCAATTTATTACCACTGCCTGGTAGGACAGTCATGTAATGTGATGATTGAAGGTCGTGAGTTAAAATAAATTTGTAATAATCGACTGCATCTGTTTTCAATCAAGCAGTTGAAATCCCAAGTCACTTTCTTAATTAATTTTTGTTCAACATTTGCATTGGGTGTTCTATAGCTGCATATAACATCAATGTGCACCCCTTTTTAATTAAAAGTGATCAATTCTGAATCAATTAATGTCAACACTGCCACCGCAGTTCAATCAGGAGTCACAGGGCCTTATTACTTTCTTTGCGTTATCCGATATTGCGGCAGTTTTGCACTTCCTGTTGATCTGTTAGTCAATTAGCTGGAGTGAACACACGCCAAAACCAGATAAGTGACGGTTAGGGTGTTACATTATTTTCAACAGTTAGCTACAACTTCCAGCTACTTTCGTCCATAGTCACCGATCCGACTTAGACGTTTGTCGTAGTGGTGTACCAACTTACCAATACCCTCTTTCTAGAAGGCATCCGCCAGTGTTTTCCGCCAATTCCCTACCCAGGCCTACAGCTCGATGTCTGTGCCAAAATGTTGTCTTCATAGCCAGCGGTTCATGTGAGCAGAGATGAAACTCAAAGGGAGACAATTACAGGCTGTATTGTGGGTAATCAAGCATTTCCAATTGAAAACTGTGCACGAGCATCTTTATTGCCCCTGCAGAATGCGACTGAGAATTATCTTGAAGAAGAAAATGCATGACAGTTATGTTCGCTGCATAGCTTCAGGCGAAATTTCTCACCAGGCCCTCCTACTTGGCAGGAAACACTATTGTTCTAGGTATCTTTATGTGCTCCGTGTGCTCAGAACTAAAAAGAACCAAGCAACGCTATCGACGGGCATACTAGAGACACTGCCCAACACACCTGTGCAAAACTTCATCAGATTTTCACTGCGGTTTCCATTTCGTGACCGATCGTTCCTTACTTTCCGAATAACACTCGTACAACGATTACACTACCACTGCTTCTATCGCACCATCTTTAGTTCCACACACTAGCTGTCCGCTTCTAGGATCTGAAATATTCGTTGCGACTCCTGATCCTAAAATGAAATTACTGATATTTCCAGAATTAAATTCCGCCTCTATGGCTAAGTGTGCACTGATATGAAATTTTCTGGCAGATTAAAACTGTGTGCCGGACCTATACTTGAAATTGTTCAGAGTGGACGCGCGATGTCACACGTTCAGGTTCTTTGTTGATGCGTTCTCTTTTTTTTTTTTTTTAATTACAGTGGGGTAGCTAATCCTATGACCGAACACGCTGAGCTACCATGCCGGCAGCAAACAGAGCTACCCAAGCACGACTCACGACCAGTCCTCACAGCTTTACTTCCGCCAGTATCTCGTCTCCTACCTTTCCAATTTCACAGAAGTTCTCCTGTGAAGTCTGGACGGTAGGAGACGAGGTTCTGGCAGTGGTAAGGCTGTGAGGATGGATCGCGAGTCATGCTTGGGTAGCTCAGTTGGCAGAGCACTGGCCTGTGAAAGACTAAGGTCTCGTGTTCGAGTCTCGGTCCGCCACACAGTTTCCATCTGCCAGGAAGTTTCAATCTAAGCATCAATTGCCCAACTGCAACCTCCTGCTTGGTTCTCAGTAACATGTAAATGAAATGAAATTGTCAGACGATAATGAGTTGTTACCAAACCACAGGAGGACAAATGCACAACAACGAATGAATTTCTAACTTACGGGTTTTACTGTGCAGGTTTTATTGCCTATTGCATTGTACCCCCATCGGAAATCTTTTACATGATGAAATCCCGGAAATTAGTGAATATGTAAAGCCTAGTAACTAGTGCAGATATCAAAATGAATAAATAAATGAGAATTGTAAATAAAGAAGATAGAGGAATAGCTCCTTAGAACAAAAATATACCATGATCACTATATTAAGATTCACTCTCGATTTTATTTAGCACAAGAAAATTTATTATACTGAATGTTGTCCTTCCACAGGCTAATACTGTGCACAGTGAAACAAATGAGATTTGAAATAATGGACCTAGCAGAGCAGCTAGAGTGTATGAAGGCAGTGCTTAATGTATGCCAAAGAAATTGTGCAGCTTGTCAAATACTTAATCTAAACAAATTTCTAAAATTTATCGATTCACTCAAATCTCTTTCCCATAACGAGTTCTTTCAAGTAAAGATCTACAACATACGTCTGTACTGGCATCCAGTAACTCCACATTCCCAAAGTTGCAAATTATTAGCAGCTCCCGGAAGTCGATACGACTATGTGAATGCCGGCCGGTGTGGCCGAGAGGCTCTAGGCGCTTCAGTCCGGAACGACGCTGCTGCTACGGTCGCAAGCTCGAATCCTGCCCCGAGCATGAAAGTGTGTGATGTCCTTAGGTTAATTAGGTTTATGTTGTTCTAAGTTTATGGGACTGATGACCTCAGGTATTAAGTCCCATAGTGCTTAGAGCCATTTGAACCATTTTTTAAGTACAAAATTCAGAAAGTGGACAGCACTGCCTAAGATGTAAGTGATACATGTACCCTAACTAGACAATGCTGTCTGTTTGATCGGAGGTCAGAGACTGAAGCTGAGACTTCCTCTGCTCGTCTGTATATCGGTCTCTGGCGGTCTCACTGCCGCACTCGGAGACAGGGTGTGGCGCTTCGCCAGCCCCTCCCATTCGTCTTTGCAGTATAGAGCGAAACATCGTTAATTTGGGATCCTGCCCACTCGGCTCGTATAGGGTACCTGAAGGATGCTGCGTCCTCGGAATGCTATACAACAAATCAATCAAATCAAATTAATAGTTTTTATAACAATAAATAAGATAGACATCACTTAACTTAGTATTACCAGAACATGTTGAAAGCGTTGGGAGATAGGCAAACACTGAGAGTCCTTCACTCTCTTCTGTGTCCATATAAGCAATGGATATGGATCACTCATAAGTGCTATCGTAGGGATCTCCTAGCGGCGGTCTAGTACTGTGCGCAGGAGCGGCGCTTATCTTCTCTACTTATAGAGGCTGCTCCGGTCATAGTGCGGTCCTAGCCAGTGACTATAGGCTGTAGTCGTCTCACAGCCTTCTCTGCTCTTGCGTCCTCCATCTTCGTGCCAACGCTTGTTGATAAGCCGGGACAGTTAACTTCTGTGGTATCGATGCGTGGCGCCAACTTCGTTACGGCACCGTGGTCGTTGGACGCTGCCACACTTCCAGCCCTACTGACTCTGTCTCATGAAAAAGACACCTGAAAACGTCAAATCAAGACCTAAAGCCAATCTACAAACGAGAGCCTTTCAGCGTAATACCGTTATCGTCAGTCCGAGATGTTCACGAAAGCGTATACGTAGTGTCAGCATTAACTTACTAGCGATGATCAATACTGGATCGGACAAAATGATGATGAATGAATTGGGGGTTCTCTGTCATATAATGAAGTCTCTGCGTCTAATCCTGCTACATTACTGAAGTTCGGTCTTATTTCTTATTTTTATAACTTACAGTTTACAACCCCATTATCCCATTTTTTGCCAATCTCTAAAGTTTTGTCGAGCCATTATCAAAGTGGCTTAATAATGACATCTAATTCATACTAGATTTACAGTGTCCTCTATGAGAATAAGACTGTTCTCCTTCTCCAATTTACAAGTGCCAACAGTTTCGACTAGTGAACTACTACGCATGTGAAAATTCTTCGCACATTATAGCTGTATGCCGTACTGGAACTTCAACCTGTGGCCCTTACTTTGATCCTCTACACCTGTTTCCATTTTATATCATATTATCATGTTACTATCTGAAAATGCCTATTTTCCGTTCTTGTGTGTTTCTGATGACTTTCAAATCTCGCTTGCTGCATCATCATTTTATGTTTGTTTTATGAAATCTGACCGCTTCTAGGTGTCCTGTGTTACGTAGGTACTTTTCAGCCTTTCGAGTCTTCGTCATTGGTAAAACGCTCAGACAAATCGGACTAAGTTAATTAGATAACTTGTCTATGGTTCTGTGTTTTTATAATTTCTGGGGTGTGTCATATATCAGAGTTTATGATTATGTTCGGCTTTTCAGGAAAAAAATCTTTTCATCTCAAATTATGAGAAATATTTTTCATTTGTAGCTTACATTTTGTTTTTGATGTCTCTGCGATGCTCTCAAATGTGTGTGAGTTCGTTAGGGACCGAACTGCAGAGGTCGTCGGTCCATAGACTTACACTCTTCTTAAACGAACTTCAGCTAACCTATGCTATGAACAACACCTACACCCATTCCCGAGCGAGGACTCGAACCTCCGGCGGGAGAGTCTGCGATGAGAAAGAGGGCTTTCCTGCACTAATGAGTTTGGATATTCCACCATAATTTTTGCTCAGTTACACTTAAGACTTCCGTCCTTCCTAAGTATAACTATAAGAAAAGTGAACTGTATTTCGTTACAAGATCTGCTCGAAGACGAGCATTACTGGCTTGAAAACGGTTTCTTTTTTATTTTTTCAACTCATCAGCCATTCGACTGGTCTGATACTGTCTGTTACCTTCTCCAGTCTTCTTCCAACCTTTTCATAATACCCCCACTGTATGTTTTGAAGGAAGGAAGAAAGGACGGGTTTTAACGTCCTGTTGACAGCGAGGTTATTAGAGATGGACCTCAAACTGGGGTTGTGGGATAAAAAGTGACCATGCTCTTTCAAAGGAACCACGACAGCAATTTCGCCACCGATGTCGGGGAAATGACGGAGAACCTTAATTAGGATGGTGGCACACCGTTGTCCTCCCGAATGCGAATCCAGTGTGTTAACCACTGCGCCATCTCACTTGGTTTAGTCTGTTTTGTATTCTCTTACCTTAGTATGCATCTGTTTCATATTCTTCCCTATACTGCCCCGTCAAGCGCCGAATTAACCACACCAAAATGTCACAACAGATATTCCACTGACGTGACCGATCTTCTGATAAGTGTTTTACGCAGGCTTCTGTTTTCACTTATTCATCTTTAATACGTACTTTTTCCTTACTTTATCTGTCCTTTTAACTCTTAACATTCTTCGAGAGCACCACACTTTAAAAGTTTATAATTTCTTTTTTCCGAATTTACGAGAGTCCACATTTCCTTTCTATAGAATGCTGTGCTAGAGTAGCACGCATTCTTCTCGGTTCCATATCAATATCTGATGGTACTAAAGTTCAAGGGGAAAGTGCTTTCCTCGCGTGTGACAGTTATCTTTGGACATCGTTGCTTCGGCCATCATGTATAATCTTAGCTAATTATATACGAGAATTATTTCACTTCATTCTCTGTTGTTTCCAGTGTTGATGTTAAGCCAGTCACTGGTCACCTTTCCATTGCTATTCATCACCTTGATCTCAGCTCTCTTCAGTCTTTAGCAATATTTCGAGTGTGTGTGCGTGTGTGTGTGTGTGTGTGTGTGTGTGTGTGCGTGTGTGTGTAAGATGCCAGACCTTCTGGTCCTCCACACATGGTAGTACACCCATCACGACAGTCCACCTATCATTTTTATAACGCTGGAAGCTCAAGAAATGAATTAAAACTTTTGCGACGGCCGGCAGTCGAACTCAGGTCTTCTTGCATAGTAGACAGAAATGCTGACCATTACACTATCGCAGCACTAATTTTTTTTGCATTTTGTTCGTTATTGTTCGCTGTATTCGGTCGTAGCGAACGTCACATAACATCCATTGAAGTTCGTTGTTGATCCTTTCACTCAGTTTTTTTTTTCTTTCTCCCCCCTCTCGACAGAACTTGCTGAGCTACCAGGCAAGCAACATTACGGTCAATATTGCTGCACGAACAACCCAAGTGAATGCCCTACCCAACACAAACTTCAATTCATATCTTCAGCTTATTTACCCCCTAAATTGACACTATTGCCAGAGCTCTCCGGCATTGGAATAACACCCCAGCGTTGGACGTAATGGACAAATCCTGGACCACAGGTAATCGTATAGATCTTATAATTAAATTTTCCCCGAGATATTTGAGCCTCATCTTTACGCATGATAATGGTGGAAGCTGAAGAAATGAATTAAAATTTTGTTCGACGGCCAGAACTCAAACGAGAGCCATTCGGCTTACTGCACAAAAAATAATGCTGAACATTACACCATTTTATCCCACAGGTTGCGAGCCATATGTAGGTATCAGCTGCCAGTTTTGAGCGAGGTCGGCCAGGGAAGGAATCTGACAAATTCCCAGACATGCGGCCGGCCTACAAAATACCCACGCCGACCCACGTGTGAATAGACTGGGGACAGGCGCCTAATACAACGCCCGCAACTCACATTCTGATGTTAGCAATCGGTGTCTTCCTGGACACCGTTTTACGAGAGCGAACGCCGTTTGCAAAGCAGCTTGGTTTGAGAGAGAAGACGGAGGACAGACGTTACTGCCTATGTCATTGTCTGCTGGGGCCTCGCGCAAGAGGGCGGCCATCTCAACGGCAGGTGCGCCACGACGACTTCTCACACATACCGTGTTATTAGCTTAGTTCGTTGGTGCCCCACACCCGAGACTACCCGCGCAGAAATCTCGTGGACGCTGTGACTGGAAGGTTGCCTCTTACATCAGCTCCTGATTACGGCGGAAAGGTCATTAGTAGCTACGATGACGAAATTTTCTACTAGAAGATTTGCAATTTTTGGTTGATAATCATGCTTGGCGGAAAAAATTGTTGTTGAGCCACGATAGGCTTGTCCCTACAGCAACGGAGTAGAAGCTCTGGCAGAGCCGTGACGAAGAGAAAGCACGAGTCGGTTGTTACCGACTCTTCTGAACTTTCTCGGAGACTATTTTTCTAGAATCTTACCTGTCCGGCCACCCGGAGAAAGAGATTTTCGTGGTTGAGATTGGAGCCCTCTCCCTAGGATGCCATCAGCCTCATCATAGTGCACCCGGCCCTGAAACGCAGCAGCCGTCTACACGCCGAATTTGGCTGTTTGTGGTTACATACGGTGCTCGGACTAACAGGGAATCCGTCAGCCGATTCCACGCCCCAACGCAGTAGCCTTGTATCTACAGCGGATGCACTTAGCACCACTTCCCTTTCGTTAGCAAAAGTGTTTCAAAGTGCTCGATCGCTGACACATTGGCTGCGATTACAAATAATTTGCATCTCATTTGCTCAGATAGATCTCCTATTGGATTCGTCAATGCATCTGTCTATTTTCGTTCGTAGATCTGTCAATAACTCATGGCACTTAACGATTCTCATACTGCTCATATTAGAAGTTCATGCTTATGTTTGTCCTTGAGCCAATGTATCTCATTGTATTACTCTAGATCAGAATATGTTCTGTTGGACTACAGAATTCCCCTGCATTCAAAACCTCCTTATTTTGGAGGGGAAATAATAATCAGTTTCTTAATAAAATTTATCTGAAATTTAGCCGGTTAAAGACGGGCTGTATTGGGGCCAGATTAATTCAGCACCTCTCCTTGCGTATAATTTAATGTGAATCCTCAACAGTGTGGTATGCATCTCAGCATCACTCTCGTCCTAATTCGCATGTTAGTTCGGGGCAACCACACGCAACCACTTGTTAACTACTCTGTCTGTATGTCATTGTGGTTGGAGCTTACGGGTGCTCGACGACGAGGCTATCAGCTCCCTTACTAATATTAAAAGAAAAGAATATGGGAAAAAGGCTAAAAATGTTATCACGACATGTGAAGTAAATCTACAAAATGTCACACACTCCCACCTCACTCACTCCCACCTCACTCGCCTTGTCTCATACAGTCACCCAAACTCAGGCACCGCAACGCAACGGAGAAAGGGTGAAAGTCACAACATCTGCGATTAAAACATTAAGAAAACTATAACGAACTAAAAAGCAGCACAGGAAAATGTGGCAAAAAAGGGTGAGTTATTCTGAAAAATACCTTAAAGGTCCTAAAACTAAATATAAACAAGAAATACAAGAGAATAACTAAAACTGCAGCATGGTAAAATGTGACTGGCTGAGTACTTACAAAAAACCTGGGTGACCCAGTCAGCCTGTTCACGCATTATTCAAACGCTAACCACATTCATTTGAATGTCACTTACAACAGAGGGCATCTCTGTCGGTAGATCTGCTATTGAACTTTGGTCTGAAAATAAAACACAGTCTAGAAAATGTAAGTAACAGTCATAAAATTTTAATTATTATCTGAAAAAAAGCTACTTAGTAAAGTTTTGTTTGTTTGTGGGTCATGTCTGTTATCTCGATCTATGCCTTCTGTTACTCCAATTTGGTAAGGGTCCAAGGATCTGTCGAACAAGTTGAAACGGATCAATTAGTACCAGTTTTCATTTATAATGTAAGTTTATCGCCTCACATGTTGTTTAACTCGTGTAATAATGCAATGTAAAACCATCAGTGGCGTTGAGTATCTGTCATAATCGTGTTTCCTTTCATGTATTACTGAACACTCAGAGCGTCGGGTAAGGGAGAATGGAAATGTGGTGTTATTTATTTAATCATGATGCAGACCCTCCCCCTTTCGTTATCTTTCCACCTTCTGTTGTGGGTCTTGAGTAGTTGGGAAGTCTGACTAATTTTAAGATCGGCCCTTCTTAAGAGTAGATAGAAAGCTGCTGGGTTGCGCTAACAACTTAGTAGCTTCACTATTGCAAAAGGACTCTGAGACATCGCAGAAACAGGTGATGCGGTTCAGGGTTGATAACAGTTACGAATTTCGGCCCCCTGTCCTTCGGCATGCGGGACCGATAGAGCGCACAGTGGAAGAGGGGTCATAATGATCCAGAGCTTCGAAAGTGAAAGACGTATGCTTGACTCAGTACTGAACTTGTGAACATTCACTTCACGGAGCGGTCGTTAGTACCTAGACTACATCGACAGTAATGGAATCAGTGATTTTACTCTTGTATTCATGTTGAATTCCATTTGTTTGGATATTTTAACTAAATTTTAGATGGCCTTATGCAGTTGACGTTGAGCAGCGTTGGTACTGTTCTTATTTTACAGCAGCGGGATACTTGGATAGGAACCGTGATTACGATTCCCTTTGTGCAACCTGTAAAGATCACCATGTAGTGTCGAATAATACGAGTCTTCATTTACATGTTACCAATCTGGAGTAGCCCACTAGTTACGTAACACATTTCGTAATGTTTCTCCTTGCATGCAATGTATCTGTCTTCGTGGTCCCAGGTGCGTAATCACGTGTTGTAATTCTCCCCCAGTGTTTAGACCATTTCCTCCCATTATGTCACTAAAAGCCTGCTCTCGTGTGATCGAATACATCAGTGTCCATGTGTGATTGTGAAATAACATAATCGTATTATCCCCAGAGTTCCGTATATCGGACTGTATCTTAATATTCGATGCCCATGAAATTATGTACGCATTTATGCAATTGAATTTAGGAGCGCCTCAGGGCGAATTTAATCTTACTCTATATCATTCAGTGTTAGGCATGCCAAAAGGCGAGGAGAATTAATATGTGCAGATCGCAAACGCTAACAAATTGAAGATAGTTAATGAAGTACCTTCTAATGTTCATCAGTCACATATCATGATGCTTGTCTACATACCTTCCTTGAGAGTATCAGGAATTGATAAAGATGAGCCACGATTTGGCCCATCATGGACAGAAAGTTGTTCCCTCTCTTGGTCTGATTAAATTTATAGAAAATTTGTGGAGATTTCTCTCAAAAAGAAATCAGTGTGTCTCATCCATGCTATCCAATGTAAAGTCGTTATCCGTTACTATTTATATATTCGTAACTAGGTCACTCACACACACATTAAAAGAAGGGGGGAGGGGGGCGAACTTTCAGACTATATGGCAAGCGACTTCTTTCTTGGCTGAATTATACAGCCTTAAGATTGTCCCAATGAATCTCAGCCTTTTATCCTCTTTCCTATTTTTTTTTTTTCGTTGTCATTTCACTTTACGGTGCTCCAGGAAGTTGCTCCTAGGTACTTCACTGGTTGTTAGTATTCCCATTGATTTGTCGACAAAGGGGTACATGCACCAAGCATCGATTCTCTGCAGGTGTTTCTCTGTTTCGCAAATTCCTATAAGCAATAGCACATCGCTAATACCCTCACGGAACATCCAACTTATCCATTATATCATTCATGTGAACTGTAAACAGTTAAGGGCTGGTTCAAACGGCTCTGAGCACTATGGAACGTAACATCTGAGGTCATCAGTCCCCTAGAACTTAGAACTACTTAAACCTAACTAACCTAAGGACATCACACACATCCATGCCCGAGACAGGATTCGAACCTGCGACCGTAGCGGTCGCACGGCTCCAGCTGAAGCGCCTAGAACCGCTCGGCCACATCGGCCGGCTATGTTAAGGGTCCAATCTCCTTAGTCAGCATATAATACAAGCGACTTTTACGAGTTTTCTGAAAGAAATAAATGCAGCAATCAACGTAAATCTTTTTGCATGTTATTTATGGCTTCTTGGACAACAGATTCCGATTTTTTAAAGAAATTCTGTCATCATTAAGCCCCCGATCCCAGGAGTTTGAGTTGCTCTGTCCAAAATGAGGTGTGTGCAGTTCAAATACAGTGTATTTCAACCTCATGGAATGGACTGCTGGCACAGTAATGAAGATGTATTTATGAAATTTTGATGAAATACTCTTCGAGCATGTCCACAAGGCGTTATAGTCTAATTTGTTTCAAATTGATTTATTAATTACTTATTTCAAAAACTGATCTAAAAGGAATGAGAAAAGTACATTTTTGGTTCAAACGTTTGCTATTATATTATTTTGTCAAATTTCGGAGAAATGAACTGTTACTCCGTACGCAATATCCTATAGGTTAGGAAATCTTTTTTTGTTTTTATTATTTCAGATAAGATTTGCAGACTGCAGGGCTTTCCTTATGAGAGCACCTCATTTTGGATAGAGCAACTCCAACTCTTGGGATCGGGGGCTTAATGATGACTGAATTTCTCCAAAATATCAGAAAATATTTCCCAAGAATCAATAAATTGTTTCATTAGTTTTTCGAAAAGTTTGTAAAAGTCGCTTCTTCTATAGATTGAGTAAAGAAAACGGACCCTTATAAACGAATTGTTGAATTATAGGTGCAAGGAATTGATGAATACAGTCAAAAGTCAGGTCCAATAACTTGCAAGATCGTATTCTGTTCATTAAACGACAGTGCGGGGCGCTACATCGAATGCCATCCGGAAGTCAAGGGACACAGTAATAACCTGGGCAACTTTGTCTAAAGTGCCCTGAACAACATAGACAAAGACAGCTAGCTTAAGTTTCCTTAGACACCTGTTTTTAAGCAGTGAGAGGTGGCATGAGCCCCCTCTCATATTTCTATCTTACTCTGAGTAATTCGATTCTCCTCTCTAATTGCATGCGGTGAAAAGTCGCTATTCCTTCACACGCGGTCTTCCCACACAGCGTCTCTCGTCACCCGGGTGGTCCGGTGACAGGCGGGGTCTGCTGATCTTGAAAGGGTTATGACGACGAGTGTGAGGGAGTCGAGTGGAAGGTTTCCAGACACCGATATTGTCAAAAGAGCGGCGACGACACGCCCACAGGGGCCTGACGGAGCGGCTGGGCTAGAGATTCCGTTATTTCGCAGAAACGTAGTGAAAACACTTTCTGGTGGGCTACCAGCGGTGCGTTGGAATGACTCGTGTTCCCAGGCTGTCTTGACAGGCGAATTCCCGCCTTTTCTGCAAAATCATAACTGTGATTGGCTTGCTCAGGGAATAGCTCCGCGACGTAGCAAAATCGGCGCAGAAATTGGCGCCAAGTATCTCCATTGGTGGAATAGTACTGCATCGGCAATAGAGAGGAATTTTCCGCCGGTTTTCGAGTTGCTGACTGGAACGTTTAACCACGACCACTCTCGTGGGGGCGGGAATATTCTGTGTTCAGCTTGTACGGATGCTCTTGAGAGAGTAGGCTCTCGGCTTTCGGTCGGAGTAGGTTACAAGACTGAGCTCTCGCTGCTCCGGAAACCCTGCCTTCCGTCGGCTGTCTAATATGCTTTCATTTAATTCTAACTGTTTGACGAAGTTGCTGACGTTTCGACTTCAACGTAACTTTCCGAGTACAGTTGGCAATTGAGAGTTCTGCGTACAAGCGGGCTACATTATATGTCTTGAGCAGTTTTGGCTAAATTTGACTGTACCAGAGGTACTGTGTGACTTCCCTTGTTAAAATCACTCACTGTACCGTCATTGTCTGTGTAGCGAGCCTTCTTCGTCTCCCTCAGAGGCGTATGTGTGTTGCTAGGAAGTCTTTATCCTGAAACAACCAGACCAGGAGAATTTGTTTTGGGCTATACTCACGACATTATCATCACCACGACGGGACGTCAAAGCAACCAGCCATCGCCTCCAGTATGCCAGATCATGTCCTTGCAGTTAAGAAGACAGCTTGGTAATGTACGTCCGCAGCACCAGCAAATCAAGGCATTTTCCTAGGTGATAATCAGAGCTCAGCAGAGCACGCCTGTTCGTCTTTTCTAACTTTGTTCTGTCTTGGGTGTTCATTGTCTGAGTTATAACTACTGTAACAGCAATTAATGTTGGTTTGGCTGGGTGTTTCTCTTAAGGTTTGAGTTGCAAGGAATTGGCTCTACGTACCACTTGGTCATAAATGTCAATCTAGTTTATGGACAACTTCACCTTCACAGCATTTATTTGAGTATCCAATTTGATGTATTGTAAATGTTTCATGTGTTTTGTTTATTATTTTGAGTTAAGTCATAATAAATCAAATTGTTAATTTGGATATAATTTTCATTCTGTTAATCGGTAGAGCAACCCTTTCATTTCTCACTACATTAATGAAACTTTCCCTTATCTAATTAATTTCTATCCAATTAAATTATTGCAGGTGCCAAACTCTTTTCTACTCCACTTGCAGGGTCGATTACAGTCAGTTCGCGTTTCTTCTTAATCCATGTGCAACAGCAAAAGTCGGAGATAGAAAAGGGGGGCTTAAGCATCATTTCAATATGAAGATTCGAGAAGAATTTAGTGCTAAATACACTGCTAGCCCCGGCACCTCGCAACAGGAGATTTTCATTCACCAACTACGTTATAATGGGGGATCATAAACGAAATAAATCCAAAAGTTCCTAGTGCTGTTTCAGGTGAATGTTCTAAAATTCTCTCGTTCTACCGCTTACGGAGCACAGAATTGTAAAGATCTGGCACACGTAAGGAATGTGGCACAGTGAGAGGCAGAAGGCGCGCCCAACAGCAGGGAGGGAGGGTCGGAATTTTACGGATCGCTCGATCGCCGGTTAGCTGCGTTCGCGCCGTCTCCCTCCATCTAACCCCTCCCCACACCCCACCCCACCACGACCGGCCCAAACCCCCCCACCCATCCCCCTGACGCACGCTGTCAGTTTACGCTCCATCTTGGACAGAGCACACGTCCCGCGGCGTTAAATCGCTGCCAAATTTTGCCCCTGCAGCGGCGGCTGACGTGCCGCTCGGCACTCGTTCTCGTGACGCAGACCTATTAGCGGCATCAGTCTTCGGCGGACTCTCTGTCGACGTATTGGCGGAATCGGCGCCGGCAGCACGCCTTCCCCTCCCCCTCCCCCCCATCAAAGGCTTTTCCACCCCTCTGCCCTCCACCCTCCTGCTGCTCGGCTGCGCCATCTGCGCCCATCCCCGTGCGCCCGCTGTCAGCTAGACGGGGTGCGAATTAATAGCGAGCACTCTGTCCAGCGAAAAGTAATCCAGTATGTCCGACAGCGGGCTTCTGCCTTCTTGTACCTTTTGGACTGACACCGATGCCTGTCTAAGGCCTTGCAATGGTGATACTTTACCTCTGACACGTAAGAGCTCCGCCGTCTCATTAGGAAGAAATGTAGTCAAATCGTGCCAGAAATACGAGGCTTCGTAAAAAAAAGGGGGGAGGGGGTGCTATAGGGTGCTTCAAAATGAATATCTGGGTTAGATTCATCTTACTATAAAAATAGCAATTCAAACAGTTTTGTTTGTGTACATACGGGCACTGTGTCTTGTTTCTCCCGTTAAAAAGCGCCAGTAGCAAAGATGATGATAACAGATATCTTTTTGAGTCTTACAGACTGACTTTGTTGTTACAGTATAGAATGTATTCCATGTTAAGCTCCATTGTAATCCTCAAAGTGATTATAACATCCGTAGATGGTATCATCAACTTGAAGACACCGTTTGTCTTTGCAAGGGGAAGAATGCAGGACGACCAACAATGTCTTGAAAACGTGTTGAACGAGCAAGAGAGTGTTTCACGCGCAGCCCCAAGATATCAGTTCTGAAGGCTAGTTGGGAAGTATCAGTTCCAGTGATGTTTGTGTGGAGACCTTTAAGGAAACGCTTACAACTATATTCTTCTCGTTTCCAGTTTTTATAAGCTCCAAAGCGGTTTACGTACCAACTTTGCAAAATCACTCACTGTAACGACGAAAATTTTCTGGATCGAGCAATCTTCACTGATGACATTTCATCTGAGTTGTAATGTGAACATACATGATTCTGGCGTCTGGGACCCAATAAATCCACACGAGGTGCTACTGTTGCAACGAGGTTCGCGTAAAGTGGATGTTTATCGTTCCGTAAGCGAGTGGAACGTTTTTGGGCCTTTCTAGGTGAATCAGTTTAACTGGTGTTTGTTATCTTGATCCGCTAGAACTATGACTCTTTCTTCAGTACCAAGAAACTGGACCTTATTTTGCAGCAAGATGGGGATCTGTCTCATTGGCGTAAGTCAGTACACGATTGCTTAAATGATGTATCCGACTGTTGCGTTGACTGCAAGAGGCTGGACGAGAGAGTTTGTTTGAGACCACGCGACTTTTACCCTTGCATGATTATAGAGGATCACGTGTAAGTGCCCCTGCTACCAGCTGGTCTGTCGGACGTAAGAAACAGGACTGACGTTTTTGTTGCAACAATCACTCCAAACGCAATGATCAAGGTCTGGGAAGAGCTCCCCTATCGACTCGGTGATGAAATATTTACGATTGTAAATTGAATATAATAAATGCTGCAAAGCCTTAAAACCCCTGTATTCATTTTACAACACCCTGTACTTCCAATAACATCACAAAATTCATTCTGACTCCGTTCGAACAGGCCTTGAAGGCCCAACGGTACCGACCTCAGCCCACGGGTCTCACTGGATGCGGATATGGAGGACCATGTGGTCTGGTCAGCACACCGCTCTCCCGGCCGTATGTCAGTTTACAAGACCGATTGTAAAGGCCAAATGATGGTAATTCAGTAGTGACCGTCCATTGGTGACACAACTATTGAACACAGTCAAGCAATTAATTAACTTTTTATACCTGGGATCCACAGTCATGTAGAACTTTACAAAAGACATCATATTTACGCCAGTGACTGTAACATTTTCTTTATTTCACGATTGCAATTTCGGCCTTAGGCTATTATCAATTGAAGATGTTACGACTATTGGGCCATGTCAGCTCATTTAAGGTTGGCATGGCTTAATAACCACAACATCTTCACTTGATAATGGCCTAAGGCCGAAATTGCAACATGAAATAAAGAAAATGTTACAGTCACTGGTGAAAATATGATGTTTTTTAAACAGCGGAGCAAAATTCTCCTAAAGCTCTTATACTAAAAGAGTAGAATGATTTAATTAGCCGGCCACTGTGGCCGAGCGGTTCTAGGTGCTTCAGGCCGGAACCGCGCTGCTGCTACGGTCGCAGGTTCGAATCCTGCCTCGGGCATGGACGTGTGTGATGTCCTTAGGTTAGTTAGGTTTTAGTAGTTCTAAGTCTAGGGGAGTGATGACCTCAGATGTTAAGTCCTATAGTGCTTAAAACCATTTAAACCATATTTTAATTTAAGCAAACACTTACTGGTCAGAGATCAGTAGCCGGCTGTGGTGGCCGAACGGCTCTAGGCGCTCAGTCCGGAACCGCGCGACTACTACGGTCGCAGGTTCGAATCCTGCCTCGGGTATGGATGTGTGTGATGTTCTTAGGTTAGTTGGGTTTAAGTAGTTGTAAGTTCTAGGGGACTGATGACCACAGATGTTAAGTCCCATAGTGCTCAGAGCCATTTGAACCATTTTTAGAGATCAGTAACAGTTACCCCCAAAACAATAATACAACAATATTCGAAGAGATACAGCTTTATCAACTGATTCTGGAGTCCGCCTCCTTAGCTGAGTGGTAACGTGTTTGCCTGACACGCAGCGGACCTGCGCTCGATTCCCCGACAGGTTGGAGGTTTTCTCTGCTCGTGGACTGTGTGATTTGTTGTCCTCATCAACATCTCATCCTCACCAAAGCGCAAGTCGCCCAGCGTGGCGTCACGTGAAATAAGACTTGCAACCCGGCGCCCCTACTCCCCTGGGCGTGGTCTCCCAGCTATCAATACCTCACGATCATTTCATTTCATTTACTAACAGTGGAGCTAAATGTATGTGACAAGTCTTAGATTCAGAGAATAATCAACAACTTAACACTAAAACCGTAATCCAAGATGTATAAAATAATATTAGTATCAAAATTTGTACTCCGAATAAATACAATATTGTGAACCAGTTATACCGAAATGCAGTGTTAAGTCAAAACACTACAGCAATAGAAAACCTTCCTTCACTACACACATGTCATCAGACAATTTGAATAACATCAGATCGTATGAGTGCGCCAAGTCCTTGCCACAGCTAAACGTCAGTTCAAAAATGGTTCAAAAGGCTCTGAGCACTATGGGACTTAACACCTGAGGTCATCAGTCCTCTAGGACTTAGAACTACTTAAACATAACTAACTTAAGGGCATCATACACATCCATGCCCGAGGCAGGATTCGAACCTGCGACCGTAGCGGTCGTGCGGTTCCAGACTGAAGCGCCTTGAAGCGCTCGCCACTCCGGCCGGCCTAAACGTCAGTCCTCGTAAGTATCATGCATAAAATAGCAGAATTTAAAACTGACCCAAGGTCTTCCCACAAACAGTACTGTGACAGTGAGACTGGACGAGGTATGGATGATCACTGTGTTATCAATACTACGCCAGCAATAGTCTGTACTAGGTACTGAGGGGTCAGTTGCACACTTTTCAAATACACAAAGCACTCAAGTAAACCAATCCATTTTGGTGAGCAGCGAAATCCATAACAAACATCAAAGACTGCTATCTGCATACTGCAATTCTTGAAAGCTTCTTTACGCAATCCTCGTTTCAGGACACACTGCAACAAATACAGCTATGTCCGTGTATTCCAGACATAGCCGTCCCGAGCAATAGCAACACACCGCCCATCCCAGTCTTCCTGTGTTTAGCGCCGCCCCCATGCTGTCGGTAGCCTACAGGTGCCACTCGGCTCTGTATGCATTGGCTTCCAGACTAGGCTGCCCTGCAGCTCTGACACACATTCTACACCCCGAAATGTGGCCATTCCATTCAACAGATCGTGTAATTTTTCTTCACTTTTACTGAGGATAGCAATGTCATAAACGAATCTTATCGTTGATATCATTTTACCCTGCATTTAATCACATTCTTGAACCTCTCTTCCACTTCTGTAATTGCGACTATGAGTTTATGTGCTCTGACAACAATCATTTTAATTAGTAAGCCCTCCACTTTTCTACCTGGCCCATGCGTCTGCTGAACTAATTTTTCCGTTTGACCGTGGTTTTTGTTGTCAGCGTGCATTATAAGTTATCACATTTAACGAAATCTAAATCAACTTGAATGCTGAAATAATTTAAGGAAACCGTGGTCCTGTCATTAATGTAGTCAATTATTGCTGGGTTATTAATATAACAACATAGGATTGATCTTTTATAAAAAAATTGTGGCAAAATTTATTGATCATAAAATAGAACAAACAACACAAGTTAAGCGACTTGGCAAATAAATCATGATCTATTGGTATCACAAATAGATGCAGTAAATAGTCAACACTCCACTGCGTAGCGATTGATTGGCGAAGACTAGGGCTGGCCTGATTAAACTGTTTTTCTCTGACTCAAATAATGGATAACGCAAACTGATATTATCTAACGCTGAACAGACTTTGATGGATTTATTCTACACAGAAGTTATACTACGTTACTACCCTGGTGCAGCTGAGAACAAGTGGCAAGACTGTGATTTTGTTTGCCCTAACAAGCTGGAGGAGCAATACTGGACCCCTTTCTCGATGTGTAACGCTGTCTCAGTTGACGGTTATGGTGCAAGCGTCTGCAGAGTAGCGATGTGCAGCACCTGTAATTCCTCATCACGGGCACGAAATATGCAAAGTTGCGGCTGGCGATCTGTTAAACGGTTTTCAATTACTCTGTAATGGAATCCTGAAATCCGGCAGATTCCAGCGGGTGACACTTCTCGTTACCTGTCATGCCATGGACCAATTTGACTCACTTAAACGACAGTGCACACAAGCAGATCAAACGTGATGACAGCAGACCTGAAATGAATAAGTTTGCCCTTGGCACAGCTAGTTGTCCATGATGACTGAGGTCTAAACTGTTGGTGCAGCTACGTCCTCACCACAGGCTCCCCAGTCAAGACCAATGCCAGTGCGAGGTCATGCTCAGGAAAAGTGTTCCAGTTACAGCCACTCATAACAAGAGCTAAGACCATAATCCTCTCCAGACTGGAGTCTGAACCAGAAGACTAAGTAAACCCCACAAAAGTACTCACTCATGCAACCACCACCACAAAGGTTTTGTGCCGATCACAAGACTCAACAGGCTCCTTGTTTCCCCTCTAACTCGTCTGCTCTACCCATCGGCTAATCCTAATCAAAGTTAACAATACTGTTCTCTTTTCTGGAGAAGCAGCCAGTCCATGACTCGTACATTGCTGCACAAAGAGGGAAGATATTGTGCTCCCGACTTTTTCTTCCCACAGCCACTTTGGTCAGCGCGTTTTGAGTTACCGTTGAGCTCTAAAGTGAACAGCAAATTAATCACAGAGATCATTATCTTGACGGGCCAACGTGTCCGACCAGTGGCCTCAGCTAAACTAAGAGAAGCGGTTTTGTGTACCAACATAGACCATTTCAGAGCTGCCATAAATGTAGCGTTCCATTTCAAAACACTTTCGAAGGTCTGAGACTTCACAAAAACTTTGTCAGGCAGAGGGATGACACTAGATAAAAGACAGCTTCCTCGATAGCATCTGGTCCACAATGAACACGGAAACTCGTGCATTTTTGTGGCCGCTATCCCTGTTCACAAAAGACGTTTACGACACTGTCGAGGTACCTTGGCTGTCTCACCTTAATTTTTCTTGCGTCCCGGCCCCTGCTATGGCTAGAGGCGCCTAACGGGTAGATCCAGGTAGACGGTTTTTCATATCTTCAGCCAAAAGCATTATCTGCACACCGAGAAATTCTTGGGACCATCGTTCTGTTCCCAATAAGTGCTTCGAGATATTCTTTGCCGTAATAACGGAACATGGCTTCCAAGCCCCAAACGTCCACAGCAAAATTTACTGTTAAATGACCAAACTGCCTGCTTGTTCTCAACTCCATTAAATGCTGTCCATAAGGACCCCACATGCATTAACAATGCTCATATCAGTGCCTGCTCATGTTGGCTTCCAGTTGTCTCATAAAAATGATGTGTCGGGTGTAAAATCTACAGTAAAGAGTAGGCTTGAATATGATATATAGGGAGAGTGACACATCCTCTCTCACTTTTTCGAAAGTAGGGGCAAAAGACTACTTCCTTGCCTTACATCCTTGTTAAACTGAGCACTCATTCTTGATCTTCCACTCTTATTGTTCGATTTTGGTTCTTGTATTTAATGTATATTACTTGTATTTCCATGTAGTTTATCCGTATTTTTCTCACAATTTCTAGCATCTTAAACATTTTACTGTCGAGCGCTTTTTCTAAGTCGATGAATGCTACGGGCATGTCTCCGTTGTCCTCCAGACTTGCATCCATTATCAACTGCAATGTCAAAACTGCCTTACTAGCGCTTTTACCTTCCCTAAAACCAAACCAATCATCATCTAACAGATACCCAGTTTTCTTTTTCAGTCTTCTGTATTTTACACTTGTCATTAACTTGGACACATGAACTGTTAAGCTGATTCTGCGATAATTCTTGCACTTGTTGGCTCTTGCTATCTTCGGGACTGTGTGAAGGATGTTGACAATTTTTCCCCTTATAGAGGACGTCAATCTACTCTTTTCACCTACCCGCTCCCTCCTCTGCACTTAACACAAGGATTCTTGTTCCGCTCTTAAGATTGTTGCCCTCGTTTTTAATTTGACTTTCCTGTATGCTGAGTCAGTCCTTCCGACAAGCATGTCTTTTTTTTATTATTTCTTCAAATTACCCATGCAGCCATTTCGCCTTAGCTTCTCAGCACTTCCAATTTGTTTCATTCCTGCATTCCTAGATTTTCTTGAACATTTTTGTACTCCATTCTTCCGTCGATCAACTGAAGTATATACTTTTTCTTTTACCCATGGTTTCTTCGCACATAACTTCTTGGTACCTATCTTCTTCTTTCCAAATTCTGTGATCGACCTTTCTAGAGATGTCCAATCTTCTTCAACTGAACTGCTACTGAACTATTACTTGTCGCAGTATCTATATCCTCAGAGAACTATGTCTTAATTCCTCAGTACTTCTCTATACCACTTCTTTCTGCATTGACTCTTCCTGAATAGTCTATTACATCAGCCTAGTCCTCATCATTGTTAAATTGTGATCTGAGTCTATATCTGCTTATGGATACGCCTTCCAATCCAATATCTGATTTCGGAATCTCTGGCCGACCACGTGGAATGTCGACCACTGGAATCTTTCTGTATACCCCGACTTTCTCCAAGTATACCTCCTCCTCTTGTGATTCTTGAACAGGGTATTCGATATTACTAGCGAAATTTATTGCAGAACTCAGTTAGTCTTCCTGCGCTCTCATTCCTTCTACGAAGCCAAAATCCTTCTATAACCTCTTCGTTTTCTTCTTCCCCTACAACCGCATTCACATGACTATTAGATTTTCATCTCTCTTTACGTACTCAGTTTCCCGTTCACTGTTCACATACACTTTCTCTATCTTCTGCTTGCGATGTTGGCATGTGTCCCTGAAATACAGCTGTCAGTGTTGGTTTGCTGTCTATTCTGAAGAGAACAAACCTGTCACTGAACTGTCCACAGTAACGCAGTGTCTGCCCTACCTTCTCATTCAAAGCAAATCCTGCTCCCATTGTACCATTTTCTGTGACTGTTGATATTACTCGTCTGACCAGAAATCCTTGTCTTCTATCAATTTCACTTCACTTGTAGCACTATATATAGACTTTCTAGCTTCCCTACCACGTTCAAACCTCTGACATTGGACGTCCTATGTCGTCGAAAGATACCTTTCGTTGGTTATTCCATCATCTTCTGACGGTTGTCTCCCACTTGGCGGACCACTCCAGAAATACGAATTGGGGACTAGTCCGGAATCATTTGCAATGGAGAGATCAACATTGCACTTTTTCAGTTACAGGCCACTCGTCCTGTGGATACTTATTTTGTGTCTTTAAAGCAATGGTTTCCATTGCCTTCTGCAGTCTCATGCCGCTGATCATTGCTGATTCTTCCGCCTTTTAGGGACAGTTTCTCACCCCAAGATAAAGAGAGTGCCCTGAACCTTTGTCGGCTCCTCCGACCTCTTCACAATTCCATTGGCTGAACGAGGGTGGTTTCTTACACCGAAAGTTAAAAAAAGTAGAATAATTCCTGACTGATATAGAATATAGGTATAGAACTGGTTCCTACTTGCAAATCGCATGCGTAATATTGATTCTCACGTAGTGGTATAACAATGTATTACAGGAAAGGAACGAGCTCAGAGGGTAGTTTCCAGGAGGGACGAGCTAAAGAAATTGATGGGTGGCTGTATAGGATGGTGTAGAAATAGTGGTAGTAGTAATCATAGTAGCAGAGGTAGTAGTAGTGACAGTAATAGTAATGGCAGTAGTAGTTGGTGCAGAAGCAGACGAAGAAGAGCAGGAAGAAGTAGAAGGTGTGAATATGAGAGAACTAAAGTGGAAATTGCCCAGAGACGTAAAATGGACTATACTGTAGAACGGTTACAGAATATCCACGTTCTCAGGTACACAGAAAATTGTTTGTCATTTTCAGTTAATAGGTGGAACCAGTCTCATTACACCAAGAGAGCCAACCCACGCAAGGAATATATTTTACATTGATTATTGCCTTTGATAATGGCTTTTTATCCCATATCCCGTTTATACTCTGACAAAGAAAGACTCACCATGAAGGAATTATCCGAACGGTACGGAAATTGCTAGACGTACTTGTACAGCGAAATAAATTATTACAATGTCAGAAGAACTGGTTGATTTATTCAACAGAAGGAGTGTCACAAACTAAGTCAATAATGCGATGGTCCACCCGAGGCCCTTATGCAAGCAGTTATTCGCCTTGGCGGTGACTGATTTGTTGGATGTCCTCCTGAAGGCTATCGAACAAAATTCTGTGCAATTGGCGCGTAAGATCGTCAAAATCCCCAGATCGATGAAGGGCCCTGCCCATAATGATCCAAATGGTCTCAATTGGGGACAGATACGGCGACCTTACTGGCCAAGGTAAGCTTTCGCAAGCGTGAAGAGCAGAAACTCGCGCCATCCGTGGGCGGGCATTATCTTTCTGAAATGTTAGCCAAGGATGGTTTGCCATGAAGGGCAACAAAATGGGGAAAAGAATGTTGTCGACATACCGCTGTTCTGTAAGGGAGCCGCGGATTACGACTAAATGGGTCCTGCTATGAGAAGGGATGGCACCCCAGTCAGTGACTCCAGCTTGTTGAGCCTTATGGCGGGCGACAGTCAGGTTGGCATCATACCACTTTCAGGGGCGTTTCCAGTCACGTCTTCGTTGGTCATCAAGGCTCAATCCCAGGTGGGAGTCATTACTGCAAACGGATCTCTTCCAGTCACGAGGACGCGGGGTGCAACTAGTTCTTGTAACACATGCGATTTTAGACTGCATGTTATTTTCTGCTTTGAACTGTATCTCACAAAAAAGCATTTTAGAAAATCGTAACTTCTGATTCATGTTGATCTGAATAACCGAATGAACAGGCTAAAGACAAATGAGAATTATTTAAAAAATTTGGGGATGTATCCGTCTTATGGATTCCCTTCCCCACTCTCCTTGCAGGCGCATAATCGGAGAATACCCTGGGCATCAGTTACCCTAGTCATGCCACTGTTATCACCGTAACGCAAGCAAATCAAATCAGACTTTTTGTATGAGTGTGTGCCAAAAAGGTAAATGAATGGACAAACGTCAAACTGTATTCGTAAAACCAGTGTACATTCTGTCATGAGTAAGACACAGTATAAAAAGACAACGAACATGCTATAGCACAATGCCTGAGAAAAGATGAATAACAATAATAGTGAATAAAGAGAGCATATCTACGAACACTGCGTCTGTCGTGAAATGAGCGTACATAACTATCTGAATGAACATATTACACGTTGGCTAGCAGAAGGGACAGCCTGCCGATGCTGAAGGGATTTGGAATCATTGTGAAAATCAAAGGCATTGGAAATAAGTGAGCAGGAAGAAGGCCTCACACCAGGAAGAAGAAGAAGAATAACAGGAAGATATAGTTACCTACCCTTCGGAGAAGAGACACATAGTGCGTGTCATGACGAACATCCTACTCTAACACGTGACTCAAGGTTACAAGGCTTCAGGACAGTGTTTTTCGGCAAAATAACACGATATTTGAAGGTGATTATTACAGGCAAGTAAGATAGCTCCTTCACTGGCCTAGGCATGCCTGCCACTAAAGTCATTTTCTTTTTTACCTGACTTCAGGTCTGTATATTATGAGATGGGCACAGGGATTAATGGCAAGACAACTGGCACCTACGCTTTTGAAAAAAATGGTCCAGTGAAAACAATGACCTTTTGCTCAGGTGTTGCCTACCGGAACCTGTGGTACAATATATCGGCTGTTTCAGACGCTAAGTATGAGAGTTGCTGAAACTGGCCATTAAACGAAATAATTGCACTAAAGCGGCGGAAACATTTTTAATGAAACTATTATTCCCTTACAATTATAGGAGATTAGACATCCAAATAGGTGTATCTCGAATAGAAAATATTTTATGAGCACAATGTATCTTCTTTGAGAAGGAACAGACTCATATATTTCCCACCTCAGGATACTCTTACCACATACTCATCTAGGTTCAAATGGTTCAAATGGCTCTGAGCACTATGGGACTCAACATCTTAGGTCATGAGTCCCCTAGAACTTAGAACTACTTAAACCTAACTAACCTAAGGACATCACACACACCCATGCCCGAGGCAGGATTCGAACCTGCGACCGTAGCAGTCCCGCGGTTCCGGACTGCAGCGCCAGAACCTCACGGCCACCGCGGCCGGCTACTCATCTAGGAAATTTGGAAATTTGTGGCAAGATCTTATGGGACCAAACTGCAGAGGTCATCGTTCCATAAGGTTACACACTACTTAATTTAACTAAAACTAAATTATGCTACAGACAACAATCACACCCATGCCCTGCCGGCCACTGTGGCCGAGCGGTTCTAGGCGCTTCAGTCCGGAGCCGCGCTGCTGCAGGTTCGAATCCTGCTCCGGGCATGGATATGTGTGATGTCCTTAGGTTAGCTAGGTTTAAGTAGTTCTAAGTCTAGGGGACTGACGACCTTAGATGTTAAGTCCCATAGTGCTTAGAGCCATTTGAACAACACCCATGCCCGAGGGAGGACTCGAACCTCCGACGGTAGGAGCCGCACGAACAGTGGCAAGACGCCTACGACCGAGCGGCTACCCACCCAAGCGTATTCATCTAATGTTAGTAACTGCCGCTTTCTTGTCCTTCTTGGAACACGTTTTCATGGATGATGTGAGTCTATGGCATCCATAAAAGTGAGGTACGTTATGTTGTTTTGTTTGTATTGACTGCCACTCTGACATCAGTGCTGTTGCCAGAATAGAGTACGATGGAGGCTAGTAGGGATGGGGTCAACCAGCATCGTAGCGAACACAGAGTCCAGAATATTGGCTCATTAAAATATTATTTATTGTTCGACGTTTCTCACACAACAGGTCGATGACTGTAGCGCTGATGCTGTCCGTGGCTAGAGGCGTCGAGTGAGTTCGCCGACACAGTGGAAAGCCTAGACAGTGTAACAGCAGCTGGCAATGACGTTGCCTTCTTGACATGGCTATCTGCTCCATAGCACAGCGAGCTGACCTCTGGACCGACGTAACCTTTCGAGAGCCCAATGTTATAGGCAGGGACTTGCGGACACCCCGAGTTGTACCCGGGACTCTCGACAGCTAGCTGAAGAGTCAGGCAATGGCACTCAGTGAGAGATCTCACATGAGTGGTACCACTTCAAAACCTGGTACCATCAGGGGTAGTTGACGATTCACAGACCAGAGCCGACGAATAGCTTGTGTTTTCGATGCACAACCGACTGATGAGTGGTGCAAAGACCGCGCCGGACAAATCCATGATGTCAGCTGAATCCAGTTACAATATGAACGGTTGAAATCGTACGGTTTTATTGTGGGAGGCCTAGGAAAACATTTCAGACACAAAGCCGCTTAAAATCGACACGAAAAGGCCTCAGAGGGTGGCATAGATGGTGCCAATGAAACCACCCCTTTCCTTGGGCCGTTGCTTCTCATACATTTCGCTGGCGACCTTCTTGTCGTGTGACATGTCCACGGCGCCGTTGGGCAGAATTGTGTTGAAATTCGGTGCCAGTGTGACATCAATAAACCACCTTACACGTCAAATAAACTTCTCTATTCTAGTCCTTTCCTTTCGAATGTGTCGACACTTCACTGTTTGAAACGTCTTCGAGCCCAGGGTTACGTCGTAGAAATAAATAAGTTATTATTATTATTATTATTATTATTACTATTATTATTATTATTGTTATTACCGCTATTATTATACGGGGTGTTAAAAAAATCTCTCCGCAGTGCCGTATGTTTGTTAGTCGCGCGTGCCGCATGTCGCAGTGAATATATCAAAATTGAATATTCGTTTTTACTTACAAATTTTCACATCAAATGTTGAAAGTGTCCCCCCTGCTGTTGAATACACAATTCAGTTCGTCTTATCGTGTTTTCAAACACAATCTGTAACATTTCTTCTGTAACAAAAGCAGTGGAAGTGGATATTGCAGTTTTCAATTCATCGATGGATTTTGGACGGTTTTTATAGACAGTTCCTTTCGCTGCACCCCAAAGAAAAAGTCAGGTAGCGTTAGGTCAGGCGATCGTGGAGGACAAAGTCCCTGTGAAACTATGCGATCACCAAAAACATCAACAAGCAGTGACATTAAAACAGCCGGCCGTTGTGGCCGAGCGGTTCTAGGCGCTTCAGTCCGGAACCGCGCTGCTGCTACGGTCGCAGGTTCGAATCCTGCCTCGGACACGGATGGGTGTGCTGTCCTTAGGTTAGTTAGGTTTAAATAGTTCTAAGTCTAGGGGACTGATCACCTCTGATGTTGAGTCCCATAGTGCTCAGAACCATTTGAACCATTTGACACTGAAACGCGAGCTGTATGCGCGGTTGCACCATCTTGTTGAAAATAATCGTTCAGTATTTCACATAACACAAGTTCTCCTATGAATTGCTACAGAATATCACTGCAGTATCGTTATGCGTTTAGTGTTTTGTTGAAAAATACGGGACCCACAATTCGACGTCTAGAGATTACAGTCCCAACTCCTGTTTTGACAGAATGAGCTGGCTCTTCATGAATACACAATGGATTTGCAGTACGCCACATACGAGGATCTTGCGAGTTCATGTACCCGGATAAATGAAACCACGCCTCATCTGTGAAAAACGTTTCCTTAAGAATATCCCTTTCATTTCTTTGAACTAAATTTCTGAACCAATGCAGCCTGTTGCCATGATCAGTATTTTTCAGTCCTTGCATGACTGTCACTTTGTATGGGAAATGTTCTAATTTTTTCCTTACAGCTGTGTGGGCCGTTCCCACAGTAACATCGATTTCCTGGGCGAGTTTTCATTCTGACTTGTTCGGACTCATGGATATTTTATCGGAAATATCGAGTAGTTCATCCTGAGACAAAACGCTAGGACGACCACTTCTCGGTGCATCCGTCACTGAACCCGTACTTCGAAATTTGTTAATCAAATCTCGCACAGTATCAGAATGTGGGAGTTATGTCTCCGGGAAAACAGAATTATATTTTTGACGAACTGAAACTGTGTATTTACCGCCAGCTTTGAACACTTGTTCGACTACAAACACACGTTCTTCAATGGTTAACATTTTAACGGTGACAGAAACGAAACAAACGAACAAAGGAACTAAACTTAAACGTTCACGTCAACACGTAACGACACACACCAACGATACTACTGACGCTGGCCGAGATATACGAAACAGTGAAATGTTGGGCGAGTGCACTTGAAGGGAAGTAGCTCAGGCAGGCGAACAATCATACGGCACGCGCGGCTAACAATCTTACGACAGTGCGGAGAGACTTTTTGAATACCCCGTAATACTTTTTGTAAATTTATTGGTATTTCTTTAGAATTGACTCGATTATTACTGTTTATAGTCTCGGTGTTTTTAAAGAAATCTGTAAATATACAGAAATTGGATGTAGACAACATTGAGCGAAATTTCGAATTTCTACGTCGCAGTGAGTCAGTTGTGGGGTTTTGAAAAAGTGATTCATTTTTTGCGCAGTGTGTTTGCCTGAGCTGGGAGGGTTGTGGCAGGAACTTTGTCCCTAGTTGCCGTTATGCAGGAGGAAGTGCAAAATTGCATTATGCTACACCATGTAGCTATCCAACCCACCGATACGGTACACCGCTGCATAGCAGAACGCTACGCAAACATTCTTGTAAATTCAATTGCAAAATTATGCACGTGGCTGACCCGCATTCCCCTGCGCTGGTTGCTGTGGCGAACCTGAGATCGATGCTGCAATCGTCCGGTAGTCTTTTGATGCTTTTCGATTCAACTTGGATATGGGTCGAATTAAGCTTTTCTCTCTCTAGGTAAGAATAAGTATTGCTAATGAGAAGGAAACTGAAGGAGGGCTTTTCAATAATATCTGTGCTCATTTCATTAGGCATATTCTCAGTGAAGGCAGTATGCAATTCCCTTTTTTCAACAAATGAGCCGATAACTCAGCTAGTTATAGTGAGACTTAGAGTTTCACATAGATTCCAACGGATGGAACCGGTAAAGACCGTATACATTAACAAGTAATTGTCGGAGAAGAATAAACGGCAGAAAAAATAAAACACTGGCCCTTTGGGTTTGTGGTCAAGCACTTACCCACTGAGCTGAGGTGGCCATAATTGCATAATTGAATCGATTTCTTCTATTCCTTAGGGTTTATCCAATCTAGTGAACTGCCCGCCTTTTCTGGATTCAGCAAGTGTTAATTAATTGTTGAACTTTGGTTATCGTTTCTGAACGTTCAGCAAGAATTTGAATTTGGCGCGCTCAACGTTGACGTTCGAAAGTCCTGTCCGTGGGCCGACGGCTTAAGAGTGGATAGTCGTGTGCACCATCTGTCTGCGAGTCGTGTGAACTTCATTCCGTGTGTTATCGTATTTTACGTGCTTCCATATCGTATTCCCTGAGGTGGAGATTCGGAAGTAGCTCAACATTTGCATAAACGAGCGTCTGAAACCGCATAAAAACCATATCCAATCAGTCCACCGCGACGTACCTTAAGCTGTTCAGTCAGATACTGCCAGAAGTGAATGTTAACTGAAAATGCAGTGCTTACCAGACGGAGTGTTCCTGTGAGAGTAATATCCTCACACAGTTTCACAGAAGTGGTTTCTCGAGATCTGCCTATGACTCCTCAAACACCCTTTATCCGGCGACGTCTTGTAAGATTGCTTTGGGCAAGAGAATTGTATATTTAAGGACAGTACGTAAATCTTGACTGTCTTTAAAATTATCATCAAGTGTTTACCATCGACGGTAAGGGATTCAGTGCAGTCCTCCTTATCTATGGGCAGTGCAGGTGTTCCATATTCGTCTTCGAGACTTAGTCACGCATCGGCTACAGAGGCAGAAAACAGGGGGATTGTTTCTCAACTTCTTATTGATGCACAATCTCAACTCAGTTCGTCCTCAAAGGCAACGGAGAAACAACGTGGGGAAATCCACATCTACATTTACATACATTCGCTGGAAGCCATCATATGGTGTGTGGCGGAAAGTACCCTACATCATTAGTAGTCATTTCGCTTCCTGTTCCACCTGCAAATAGAGCGAGTCCATAATTTCTCTTATTTTCATGATCCTCACTTGCAATGTGCGTTGGTGGTAGTACGCTCGTACTGCAGTGAGCTTCAAATGCCGGTTCTCTGAATTTTCTTAGTAAACTACCTCAAAAAGAACATCGCCTTCCCTCCAGTTCCCATTTGAGTTCAAAAAAATGGTTCGAATGGATCTGAGCACTATAGGAAATAACATCTGTGGTCATCAGTCCCCTAGAAGTTAGAACTACTTAAACCTAACTAACCTAAGGACATCACGCACATCCATGCCCGAGGCAGGATTCGAACCTGCGACCGTAGCAGTCCCGCCGTTGCGGACTGCGCGCCTAGAACCACTAGACCACCGCGACCGGCCCCATTTGAGTTCCTTAACCATATCCGTTATACTTGCCTCTTGACTGAGGCGACCGTTAACAAATGTAGCAGCCCGCCTCTGAACGGTTTGACACGACTTGGTGGGGATCCCAAACACTCGAGCAGTCATCAGGAATGGGTCTCCTTTACAGATGAACCAGACTTTCCTAATACTTCCAGAATGAGATTTTCACTCTGCAGCGGAGTGTGCGCTGATATGAAACTTCCTGGCAGAATAAAACTGCGTGCCCGACCGAGACTCGAACCCGGAACCTTTGCCTTTCGCGGGCAAGTGATCCACCAACTGAGCTACCGAAGCACGACTCACGCCCGGCACTCACAGCTTTACTTCTGCCAGTACCTCGTCTCCTACCTTCCAAACTTTACAGAAGCTCTCCTGCGAACCTTGCAGAACTAGCACTCCTGAAAGAAAGGATATTGCCGAGACATGGCTTAGACACAGCCTGGGGGATGTTTCCAGAATGAGATTTTCACTCTGCAGCGGAGTGTGCGCTGATATGAAACTTCCTGGCAGATTAAAACTGTGTGCCCGACCGAGACTCGAACTCGGGACCTTTGCCTTTCGCGGGAAAGTGCTCTACCAACTGAGCCACCGAAGCACGACTCACGGCTGGTACTCACAGCTTTACTTCTGCCAGTACCTCGTCTCTTACCTTCCAAACTTTACAGAAGCTCTCCTGCGAACCTTGCAGAACTAGCACTCCTGAAAGAAAGGATATTCCGGAGACATGACTTAGCCACAGCCTGGGGAATGTTTCCAGAATGAGATTTTCACTCTGTAGCGCCGTGTGACCGCTGATATGAAACTTACTGCAAGGTTCGCAGGAGAGCTTCTGTAAAGTTTGGAAGGTAGGAGGCGAGGGACTGGCAGAAGTAAAGCTGTGAGTACCGGGCGTGAGTCGTGCTTCGGTAGCTCAGTTGGTAGAGCACTTGCCCGCGAAAGGCAAAGGTCTCGGTCGGGCACAGAGTTTTAATCTGCCACGAAGTTTCATATCAGCGCACACTCCGCTGCAGAGTGAAAATCTCATTCTGGAAACATCCCCCAGGCTGTGGCTAAGCCATGTCTCCACAATATCCTTTCTTTCAGGAGTGCTAGTTCTGCAAGGTTCGCAGGAGAGCTTTTGTAAAGTTTGGAAGGTAGGAGACGAGGTACTGCCAGAAGTAAAGCTGTGAGTGCCGGGCGTCAGTCGTGCTTCGGTAGCTCTGTTGGTAGAGCACTTGCCGGCGAAAGGCAAAGGTCTCGAGTTCGAGTCTCGGTCGGGCACACAGTTTTAATCTGCCAGGAAGTTTCCTAATACTGTCCCCATTCCCCGAAGTCGACTATTCACCTTCCCCACAACAATCATTAAATGCTCGTTTGATTTTATATCGCCTCGGTACGTAACGCCTAAATATTTAATCAGCCTGACTGTGTCAAGTGGCACATTACTAACGTTGTATTCTAATGCCAAGGGATTGTTTTTTAAGACATCTACATTAGTTTACAGTTATCTACATTTTGAGCTATTTGATATTCGTCACACCAATTAGTTAAGAGTAAGCGTGGACAAGTCTTTCATGAGTCCCACATGCTTTCTTTTTCAGTTGTATAGTGATTAAAGCCAGATTAACCGTGCGGCGTGCTATAAGTTGTCAGATTCTGATTCACGTTCTACCAATATATTACAGGCACGTGTAGTTTGACTCTCATTGGAGGAAATATTAATAATTAGCGATTTAAATTTATGGTTCCTTTCTCTTCTTGCACTTCTGATAACTCAGGTAAAATGGACGTCGTATCTTTTCCTGGAAAATTATGTAGGTCTTACAGTTCTATAAACCATCAACAAAGTCTTCCGTACGTTGGAAATACCTAAAGCAATGTCTTATTGGGTCTCTGTGAACTTATAAATACAGCTAAAAGTGCAATACTACGACGTATGTATTTACAAAAACCTGGAAGCTCCTCCAGAGTCTAGAAACGGAAATATTTTGATTTCTTCTTGGTTGTTTTATTCTTACTTTTATTTGTCTTGTACACTACCCACAGCACCCATGACAACTTTAGATCTAACAGTAGCGAATGTTGTCACATTATGATGGTTACTGTCGAATGTTTCCTTCGTACATTGTTCCCACTTACACTGTGTTGCACGGTCATAGCTATAAACAAATTTTATATAAAAATATTGACCTATGCTATTCCTCTCAAGATATCTAATTACCTTGTGCATCGACATCCTTGAAATTTACAATGTTTATCATATAGCCAGTTTCAGTGTTTTCACTCAATAATATAGAGATGATTCGTCTTTCTTTCTCCTTTAGAGGATAAAAATGTTATCTTCTTTCTTTCTCCTTTTATGTGTGGAGTAGTACAGCACGTATGTCGTGTGCCAATAACATTTCATCGGCTCGTAATTACAGAGATTAATAGCGAACTGTTTTGAGTAGTCAGACGAAGCATTTTATTTGAGGTGCGTATCGATTTCGAAGTATCGGCGTTACGGGTCGTTCGTCAATGCACTGCAGTGACATGACGTTTCACAGTGCGATTACGTTGGCTTTTCGTTGTTCGAACAAACTGAAAGCCATGCATATGAAAAGCAATATCTGTGTGCATCTGCACAGAACAGCGGCAGTGCTCAGTCTACAACCTGTTTCCCCTATATGGTGTTATCACAGTTCTATGATTGAAAGCTAGGAAATCAATTTATAAACTTCGTTCATCATTACCTTTAATGTCAGAGTGCACATATGTTGCTCATTTCCTCTGCATTATATCTCAGCCAAAAGAAGAAAAAAGTCATATGTTTCTCTTCCTACGAGTAGAGAAGAAAAATTTACAAGTGGTAACGATGCAGGAACTTTTACTTTCTTTTTATGCAAGGATATTAGGACAAATGGTGATAATTTCTTAAAGTGTCTGGTTTCAGGATACTGCGTCTTAGTAGCAAGAACTATAACTTTTCGCGTTTTTTAATAACGCATATACGAAAAGAGCCGCGAAATATCTGTTAGTAATGCCGTGCTTTGAATTTCTTTATCATCATTACCTTTTAACAAAGCAAAATATATATATTAAGATCTTATTGTTCTGTATCTGGCCTACAATTAAAGGAACGTTTTTTCGTGACTGTAACTCATTCTAAAAATCAACATATCTTCACTACTTTATAGTTATTGAAAATTGAAATTACTTGGTTATGAACACTGATGTTACAGTTCGTATGATCGTTCAACAACAAAATTTTGCAGTGGATTTTGTTTCTCGGCAAAACACGATTCAATACCACGACTAGCACAAGGACATGAGACTCTTATTAAAAAAATACGTTTTCACTATAAAGTTTGCCAGACCAGAACGGAGCACAGCAAGATTCCTATTAGATTTTGACGGTACATTAACTTATTTGTACTGTGAGTTATATACTATCAGCAGCCCGCGTCAACCTGTAACACATCATTAAATCTGCTGATCTGCACTGCAAGTCTGGAATATAAAAGAAATAATATTATTTTACTGTTACTTTACCGCTTCCTTGCGGTATGATAGACTATATTGGAAGTCGTTTGAATACGCCGCGGCAGCGGCGCTTTCGTTCGCCACGCAGCTCAGCACCACAGATAATATTTATATAACTGAAAAATGTCTCAACAGGATGGGATAATAGGCAAGCAAGCTTTAACAATTAATAATGCAAGTTTTCATTTACATAACTCTATTAAAACATTTAAATATTTCAATTGTTACACACCTTTATGAATTCACACGTAATGGCGTACATCTCTTAGTCTCGACAAAAGAATGCTAGACTAGCGTTCGCTACTACGACACAAGATATCTTACTCGCTCGACTCCCAGATGAAGAAGACAAAGAAATTGATATTCGTCACGTATTATATACTAGTTACTTATTTTAATCTTTGTTCGACATTTATCGTCTGTGGCGGTTTCATTACTCGCCGACGCAGATATTCTCAAAAATAAATAATAAAAAAATACATAATTTTATACAATAACACAATATGATACATATAATTTTCTCGTTACTACGTAATATGTTGCTTTTGTTTCTTACTAGACGTTACAATGCCCCCTGGCAGCAATTGACTAACGTTAAGAATGTTCGGCAATATGCTGCCACTAACGTCTGTTTGGTTATTGTCTGTTACCTTGGTTGGAACATTCACTTTAAACTTCTTAGTTCTTTTACACTGTAGGTTTAATTACACTTTTTATACTGTTCTTACACTTTGCGAGGTGACCATAAACCTAGTCCCAGGGTCATTACATTTATCTGGCTCCCCCATTCGGGCTACGTGCGATCAGAAAACCTGGGAAAACTGCGCCGGATCCATAGTCATCTCGCCTGGTTTGTTTTAATACCCAGTTTGATCACAAAAAGTTCAGACTCTATCCAATGTTCACAGATAACAAAGGCTATTTATGACAACTTGTTAAACTTTTAGTCTCTTTGTTACCAATATACCTTCTACCCTTTTTCACATTTGTGTTCTGTATTGCAATGAAAGTCACTCATTAAACAGTTTTACAGTGGTATAACGAATCGTCTCTGCACTTGCTCACGACAATTGTTTTAAAATGTTCTAACATTCGTGCAAGTTTACTTCATTAACATGACGAAAACATATTATATCTATACATCACTGAACCGATGAATACTTTGAGTCTGCATCGAGTAACTAAAGAAAAACACAATGTTTGTCACGTCATTTCGTGTCCAATATACCGTTTTCATATTAGTGCATTAACCATATAGTTGATAGTTCATTTGAATGACAACAATGTTGTACGGAGCGGGCGTCGCGAAGCAATTGTTGAGTCGCGTCGTTTGGAACGCCGCGTGCCGACGGCCGCTGGGTTCGACGACCGGCTCTCAGTAACAGCGACGTCGTGCTGACGTGGCGCAAGCAGTCGCGAACCGCGCCGAACCATTCGCCGATGTCGGCGAGTTGCCGTGGTTCACCGCGACCGGCCGGCTGGCGGCAAGGCACTCGTCTCTGCTTCTCCGCATGGCTCCCCGTCGTAGCGCATGAAACAAACATTCCACAACGGTGTACTGTCTCTAAGGACACAGATTACTAGCTGTGGAAGAAAATGCAACTTGTTTAAAAGTGTTTATTGTTCATTACGCCGTCGCTTCGCTGGTATGCACAGGATGTTTTGGCATGATAACAGGTTTCTTGTGGCATTGTGACACTGGTATTCAGGGTTCGTCACACGCACATTGTACTACACACTTTCACTTGTTCTCACGGTTGATACACTGCCAGAGCGTCTTTCAATACGCGAATATATTTCGGTACACACATACTAAATGTCTCCGTCGAGCGATGTTTGTTTGAATCGACTCCGAACGGATCACTAACTACCGTTTTTACTCACAGTGTACTACTGTTCGTTGAGCACTGCACTATGACAGTTAGTCACTCAACACTTAACTTATACCGACGTATATATTGGTGCAGATACAACAGTCATTTTCTGTCCCTACTACACACAATATTCCGTCCTTTCCTAGGTTGTTTATGCACACAGTTTATTTTTAATGCGTAACAACTGTTCTTAGCATAATCACTCTCATCTACATTGAGTCCATTGTGTTACCTTCTCATTACACACTTTTAATACTATTACTAGGCATATATTGCTTTTTTGTAATTATTTAAAGGTGTGTGATTTTTTTTTTTTTTGTACATAGCTTTCTTTTCCTCTTTTAGTGTAGCTTGCCAGGTTATCACCCATCTAGCAAACAGATTTTACCATGTGCATGACAGCTTGACTTGGGCATATTGTTCAATAAATACTTCATTTAGTACTAGTATTATTTTTAACGGTCCGTCCTACAGGACTACAGTGTAGTTTCCGCGTACCTTGATTCGCGTACCGCGTAATTAATATTCAAGAACGTGTACCAAGTACACAGGCTTCAATTGAAGCATTAATACATACAAAGCATAGGTTACACGGAACGGTTTTGTTTTTTATTGGATTCTGCTCCAGTGTCGTTCTCAGATCACTATTGGCAGTAAACATTACATCACATAATTATTTCGTACTACAAAGTCAATTTTTGGCTGGTATAGACTCACTCTCAGGGTTCCTTGATTCTGACACAATTACATCTGCTACATATTTATATGAGATTTCATCATTAATTGTACTTACTTACTACAAAATGATTCAAGAAATTAATCATTATTTTATCAACAAAAGATTATTCATTGCTTGAAGAGCATGTAGTATTTTAATGACACTAACTGTCTGTAAACCAAGTCTTCCATTTGCATATTATTGCTCAGTTTACTGATTCTACTTCCTCAAAATTGTAACTATACATAAGTTCTTTCTTAAAACTGACATACTTATACTCTAAAACACAATTGAAATCTTCTTACCACTACTATTTACATCAGACATTTCACTGAATAAATAACTTTACATCTTTACGTGGATACAGTCCTTTGATTTTCCCCATCTGGGGATGTGCTAACAAATAGCTACATTCGTGTGCCAACATCTTCCGAATCTCTTTAGCCACTACTTCCCTCCTCGACCAAGGGATGGAGTAAGTTGCGCGACAGTATGTTTTGTGGGGCATCACCTCTATGTGATAGTGGTACCCTCTGACTATTCCTAGTCGGTCGGTAAATACCATAGTATATTCCGATAGCAGCTGCGTCAACTGTTGCTTTTGGATATCGCTTAAACCTTCAGATTTCTGCACTTTGGTTTGAAATGTCTCAACATTTGTTTCAAAATTTCGATCCTCTAAATTCGGGTAATAGAGGTCTGCTACATGTGAAAAATCATCGAGGTGTAGTACCCAGGGGTTCCTACATTTGATATTAATTCGATTACAACATGGCACAAGTACCTCCTTCGATTTCATCATAGACAACTCAATCCTCCTACCTTTATTAACTATGCTTAGTTTCCCTAAGGAGAGGTCGATCACTGCGTCCCTCTCACGGAGAAAATCTACTCCCAGAATGCAGGCCACCTTTAGTCCTTTAACAATGAGGAACGAGCTCACTATGGCTTCGCCCTCCTTACAAATCTCTACCTGCACCTGGTATTTAACTAATTGGCTCTGTGCACTTATGGCTCCAGACACCTTACAATTATTAACCGGGAAAGTCGGTATGCTACGTCCTTTTCCCAGTGCTTTAAATAACTCTATACTCATTACACTTACTGAGGCACCTGTGTCGATGATTATATTCACTGCAACATCATTGATTTTCGCTTCTATTATGGCTTGCACATTTTCGTTATTATCTTTCTTACATTCGTGCGGTTCGTTCAGTAGATCTTCATCCATACTGATACCGTCGTTGTATCGCAGCATACATATTCCAGGTATATTATTATCATTCGTGTTGCTCTCACTCCACCCCTCGGCCAGCGATGGAGAGCATATCGAAGCCGATCCTAGTTTGTTGGATTGCTTACTTGTGAGGTACTTGGACGGCTATTGTCCGTGACCTCCACTATGTGTACATTCTGATTTGTAGGCCGCCACGGCTGCGCAATAGGCGCGTTTTGCAGTGGTGGTCTATTGTTGTCATACCGGTCATTACCCTGTCGCTCTGGGCTTGTTCTCTGATTCTGATGCCAATTTCGATTACTATCACTATAATTGCTATGCCACTGACCTCGCGCATTTTTCCAGCGGTTGGTCCCTGACATTCCGGATTCGTACCGGTCGTCAAATCGACGCTTTTTGTTATAAGTTGGTTGCCCATACCCGTTCTGGCTTCTACCATTACTACCATTTTGCGAATGCTCTTGCCGCTTGTTACCACCCCCACCATTTCCATGGTTGTGGTTATGTGCACTATTATTTCTGTCATGTTTACACCCTGATCCATTATTCCGCGAGTGATCGCACGCTGATTTTGCGTCTTCCTGGATCAAGTCTATTGAATCTAGAACAGACAGGAAGTTTTCCATGTCGCTTTCTGGTACGTGTATTAATTTCTCTTTGATATGAATGGGTAAATGTGATTTTAGTAGTCTTATTATGTCTCTTGGTGATATAGGCTCGTCCCAGTAGCGCGTTTTGTTTATATACTTTTCAAAATACCGTCTCAAATTCCCAAGACGGGGTGAGTACGGTTCGGGATTATATACTTCTTTTCTTAGACGCTCTTGTATACATGCGACCAATATTTCGACAGAAACGCCCTTTCGAACTGTTCATATGTCATGCAGCTGTCTGCTACTTCCGTAGCCCACAACGCTGCATCACCCTGAATGTATGACATTACGTATTGAATTTTCTGTTCTTCATTCCACACACTAGGCAAGATATTTTTAAAGCTTTTTATGAATACTACTGGGTGTACTGACTTCCGTTCAGTAGTAAACGTTTGAAACTGCCTATTTTTTATTAAACTTTCTTCAACTAATATTTTTGAACTATATGGATTTGCTCCTGGGACATATGCTGTCTGCTCCGAACCGAAGCTACAGCTCTTCGCATTATCGACTACAGATTCACCATTGTTGTGTCGCGTATAAGTTTGTGCGTTGCCAAAAACATTGGCTGTTGGCGACACAGTTTCATGTTCCAGATGTTTTCTGCTTTGTGCTAAACCCTTTTCCAAGTCGGATATCCGTTTGTTAATATTCACTTGCCACTGCGGAATATCCTCACTGAGTATTTGTTTGATGGTTTGCACGTCGTTCTGTACCTGACTATTTACTGCGGTACTGAACGATTCGGAATTTCTATCTGCTATGGCTGCTTGTACTTTAGAATTAATATTTTTGTCAATCTCACTCTCCTTCACTTCTAGCCATGAGTTGAATTCGGTTTCAATTTTAGTTGCTTGTTCGTTCCACTTCTGCTCTACAAGCTGTGTGGAATCTATTTCTAGCTTTTCTACTCGGTTGGCTAATACACCTATTTCGTCTACCCTGTTAGTGTTTGCTACTTGCAGGTTATTGACCTGTACCGTCAACTCCTGCACGGCCTTAGGTATCGACTCATAATTCTGTTTCATATCTGCAATCTCTTTTTTCATATTTTCTAACGATTGCACAAGTTGCTGGTCTCGCTCAGCTTGCTTGCGATCTCGCTCCGCTTGCTGGCGATCTCGCTCCGCTTGCTGGCGATCTCGCTCCGCTTGCTGTTGGGCAAATTCTGCCTGGTAATTTAGCACACGCTCTAATATAGCCTGAAGTGAATACCCGCCAGGAAGATTACCACTCTCTGGTTCGTGCTTTTCTGGAGGTGGTGTAATTTCTTTATCTACATCTCCTTGAGCACTAGTGGGCGGTGGCACCACTTCCTGTGCCCCCGCCCCCACATTTTTGCATGTTATATCCTCAAAAAGAGTACTTGTACTGCTTAAGGTACCCGGTTCTACATTTCCTGCACCAACTAATTGCTGTTCCTCAGTATCCATATTGCTCGGACGTTGACTACGCAACTTAACCATATTCCTAAATTGCTTACTCAAACACGAAATCTGACAGTTTTGCCACTTGCACACAAAATACGTTAATTTATCTACACTACACTGCCCACTAAAAATTACTATCTACCATCAACTTTGTCCTGTCATAACACTAACATCAAACTACGCACAATATGCACACCACTAGTGATATGAGATCACTTCACTGGAGCTCAGCTTCTACAAACGGGACAACTACACTGTAGTCTTACCTTTAGTTTATCTGATCTCGGGGTTCGGCTGCCCCCGGATTACGTAGTCGTTACAGTTTCTCAGTACTATCAGGATCGTCTTCTCTGACTCGCTTGCAGTAGTACGTTTTTTCATGAAAGAGTGGTTGCACATTCATTAATACATTGCATTAATCATGATACACATACATACATTTATCAATAAATACATATACATATACATATATAACAATAGACACTGAAAGGTAAATACATAAAAATTTTGTGGCCACTGCAAATTCGGGCCCCGCGTTTTTGGGTGACAGTTTCGCGTTTTTTAATAACGCATATACGAAAAGAGCCGCGAAATATCTGTTAGTAATGCCGTGCTTTGAATTTCTTTATCATCATTACCTTTTAACAAAGCAAAATATATATATTGAGATCTTATTGTTCTGTATCTGGCCTACAATTAAAGGAACGTTTTTTTCGTGACTGTAACTCATTCTAAAAATCAACATATCTTCACTACTTTATAGTTATTGAAAATTGAAATTACTTGGTTATGAACACTGATGTTACAGTTCGTATGATCGTTCAACAACAAAATTTTGCAGTGGATTTTGTTTCTCGGTAAAACACCATTCAATACCACGACTAGCACAAGAACATGAGACTCTTATTAAAAAAATACGTTTTCACTATAAAGTTTGCCAGACCAGAACGGAGCACAGCAAGATTCCTATTAGATTTTGACGGTACATTAACTTATTTGTACTGTGAGTTATATACTATCAGCAGCCCGCGTCAACCTGTAACACATCATTAAATCTGCTGATCTGCACTGTAAGTCTGGAAGCTAAAAGAAATAATATTATTTTACTGTTACTTTACCGCTTCCTTGCGGTATGATAGACTATATTGGAAGTCGTTTGAATACGCCGCGGCAGCGGCGCTTTCGTTCGCCACGCAGCTCAGCACCACAGATAATATTTATATGACTGAAAAATGTCTCAACAGGATGGGATAATAGGCAAGCAAGCTTTAACAATTAATAATGCAAGTTTTCATTTACATAACTCTATTAAAACATTTAAATATTTCAATTGTTACACACCTTTATGAATTCACACGTAATGGCGTACATCTCTTAGTCTCGACAAAAGAATGCTAGACTAGCGTTCGCTACTACGACACAGGATATCTTACTCGCTCGACTCCCAGATGAAGAAGACAAAGAAATTGATATTCGTCACGTATTATATACTAGTTACTTATTTTAATCTTTGTTCGACATTTATCGTCTGTGGCGGTTTCATTACTCGCCGACGCAGATATTTTCAAAAATAAATAATAAAAAAAAATACATAATTTTATACAATAACACAATATGATACATATAATTTTCTCGTTACTACATAATATGTTGCTTTTGTTTCTTACTAGACGTTACAAACTGATACTTTCTGAAGCTGTATAGCTGCAGTACAGCAATGTAGTGGAATAAATCCAGGATAGTGGAAACTCAGAAGACAGGGAAGCAGCGAACCATCGAAATGTGATCCTACTGAAGGATGTCGCAAATTGTGTGCAAGAAATGAGTCTCTGGAAAATATTTGTCAGAAGAAGCGGTCGACAGCGTGGGAATTTTTATGGCATGTGGGAATAGTTAACTCAAGTTATTAGAGAGTAAATAGTTGCACGGGGCATAAGTACTTCCTTTATTATTAGTAAGCACAGATCAGTTTATTTGCACTAAAATAGAAGACGGCAAGGATATAAATGGCTCCCTTGCTGGCAAAACACATCTCATTTACCAGTAAAATATCACGTATAGTTTACCAAGAAAGTAACCAATCGTTGACCGACGTAGTGATTCATGGTTTTTTCTACTGCAGGGGGAAGTACTCACTCAGTATAGGCTAGTCATTCCGTATTTCTAACATATCAATGATAATTTTCGCTAATGCAATTTCAGTCCTCAGGGAAAGTGAGAAAGAATATGTATGAGAGATTTGAATGGCGTGAACGGTATAATGAGTACAGAATATGTATGAGAATATAACTAAGAAAGTGATAATGACTAGGAAAACTGAGATAAGCGATAAAGGTAGAACAGCTGAAGCAATTCCGCTACATGGAAACGACATAACACACGACGGACTTGGCAAGGTGGAAGTCAGAAGCAGACAGTACAGATAAAGGCTCCATCCCTGCCTAAAAGCAGCCTCCTAGAAGGTAACTTGTACCTTAATTCGAGAATGATGTTTCAGAGATTGTACGCCTAGAGAACAGCATTCTATAGAGTCGAATCACGGACTGTGGGAAAACCGAAAAAGAAGAGTATTGAAGACTTTAAGACAGTGATCGTCAAACCTTCTTTCTCATGAGACAATACTGACATTGTGAGGCGGCAATTGGTGCCGCATGTGTACTGATCTCGTTATTAATCGATAACCTACTTGAATTTGTATGTTATGAGACCTCAACAGACTAGATTTAGCAAGAGCGTAATTCCCTGGTAAAGTACTGTGTCTTTGTGTTGTCTGTATGGTAGGATTGTAAGTAGACTGTTTAGGTTTTTATATTGGTAACGCCACATAGCGCTCTGTATGAAAATCACTGGCTGTGCTGTGTGCAGTCTATGGCTGGGTGGCATTGTTGTAATATTCGCTATTGTAGTGTTGGGCTGTTGGCTGTTAACTGCGCGTAGTGTTGCGCAGTTGGAGGTAAGCCGCCAGCAGTGGTAGATGTGGGCAAGAGAGATGGCGGGTTTTTGAGAGCGGATGATCTGGACGTGTGTCCATCAGAAACAGTACATTTGTAAGAATGGATGTCATGAACTGCTATATATATTATGACTTTTGAACACTATTAAGGTAAATAAATTGTTTGTTCTCTATCAAAATCTTTCATTTGCTAACTATGCCTATCAGTAGTTAGTGCCTTCAGTAGTTTGAATCTTTTATTTAGCTGGCAGTAGTGGCGCTCGCTGTATTGCAGTAGTTCGAGTAACGAAGATTTTGTGAGGTAAGTGATTTGTGAAAGGTATAGGTTAATGTTAGTCAGGGCCATTCTTTTGTAGGGATTTTTGAAAGTCAGATTGCGTTGCGCTAAAAAAATTGTGTGTCAGTTTAGTGTTGATCAGAATGGGTAAAGAGCGAAATGTCTGAGTACGTTCAGTTTTGCTCAGCTGTTTGACAATCAAATAATGTAAGAGATTTATCAGCACAGTAATTCAATAATTTTTCTAAGGGGACGTTTCATATGTCGACCCTTAGCCGAGGATACCTCACTGGAATCTTCTGATTATATCTTAGTGTAGCTATTGTTTATTGCTAGCGCGTAATTATAGAGAGAATTTCCTTTGCAGTTGTATTTTTTCATTGTTGTACAGTAAAACAGTTGTGGCATGCATGTAGATTTGCACCAAGTATTTCGCAGCTGCGCTTGCAATTAACTAGATATTATTTTCAGTGCTAAGTAATGTGTTTCCTTATTTTGCTCTTCAGATTGTGCTTTTCTGTGTTATCGTGTGAAATATTGTGACAATAATGGCGTGATTAATTGATGATTAATTGATTAATAGATTAATAATAGTAACTTCACTTATATTTAACGCAATATGAAATACGTTCATAATGTTTACTAAAAATTTTAAATGTCGTTTTTCTTTTATGCATTGCATTGTATTAAAATCGCCTGAATTACATTTCATATTTCATCCTACAAATATGTACTGCATTTAAAGACGACCGTTTCTATAACCCTAATTCATGAATCCACGTTACTTCCGTCTGAACTTTCTACCAGAGGAGCTCATCGGTACAAGGCACACCCTCCCATGATTTGTAAGTAGTGGAAGACGAACAATAAAACATGTCCCCTGTTACATCCTGTTACCCCGCAGTGGCCACGTTAACTTCTGCCCCTGAGGTAACCGGGCAATTTTGCTTTGCTCAAGACCGAATCCACCAAGGGCAATTAAAATTAAACAGTCTTAATGCATTACTGCCTCTAACTATTATTATTTGTTACTGAACAGGAAAATTACCCTCTCCAGAAGCTCTTGACGTTCTTTGACGTTTTTATTACTTGGCTGTTAGTTGCTAGAGACAAATGTTTCTACACCGAGCGACGAAAATCTTGCTATACCTGTACCCATATATTCCCTTGTTGCTAGTATTCCCTGGTCTAGGGCTAGTAATCAAAACGTCCTCGGTTCTGGGTTCGAAACCCGCCACCCCTTACTTCCGGCGTAAGAAGCCACCCTCATTCTGCCAACGGCCATGTCAATGAGAGAGGAGGAGCGGACAGAGGTTCAGGGACACTCTCTTGTCATCGAAGTGGGAAACTGCTGCCAAAGGCAGAATAATCAGCTGTGATCAACGCCATGTGGATACAGAAGGCAATGGTAACCACCAGATTAAAGACACTTACGTGTATCCACAGGACATGTGACCTTTAATTGAAAAAGTGAAAAGATGATCTCTCCAGTCCCCCATTCAGATCCCCAGGAGAGCTGCCAAGGGGGAGGTGACCATGAGAAAAATATTGAACAACAAACAAAAGGATAATGTGCTACGAGTCGGAGCGTGGAATGTCAGAAGTATGAAAGTGGTAGGGAAGCTATAAAATCTTAAAGGGGAAATGCAAAGGATCAGTCTAGATATAGTATGGGTCAATGAAGTGAAACGGAAAGCAGACAAGGATTTCCGGTCAGATGAGTATAAGGAGATATCAACAGCAGCAGAAAATGGTGTAACTGGAGTAGGACTGGTTATGAATAGGAAGGTAGGGTAGAGAGCGTGTTACTGTGAACTGTTCAGTGATAAGGTTGTTTTTATCAGGATCGACAGCAAACAAAATCCGAAAACGTTAGTTCAGGTACACAAGCCGACAGCGCAAGCAGAAAATGAAGACATGGAGAAAGTATACGAGGATACTGAAAGGGTAGTACAGTACGTAATGGGAGATCAAAATCTAATAGCGATGGGGGACTGGATTGCAGTTGTAGAGGAAGGATTGAGAGAAGAGAACGGCTAACTGAGGTCTGTAATAGATTTAAGACTAATAAGAATCACAAGAAGAGGAGGAATACTTGTAAAAGGCCGGGTGATGCGAGAAGATTTCAGTTAGATCACAACATGGCCAAACAGAGATTGGATTGTAAGGTGTACCCAGGACCAGATATAGGCTCAGATCACAATGCAGTAGTGATGATGAGTAGGCTGAAGATTAAGAGTCAGGAAGTATCAATAAACAAAGACCGGCATACGGAAATACTAATGAATGACGAGATACTTATGTAGTTCTCTAGGGCTATAGCTACAGCAATAAGGAATAGCTCTGTAGGCAGTACAGTTGAAGAGGAATGGACATCTCCAAAAAGGACGATCACAGACATTGAAAAAAAAACTAAGGTACAAAGAAGGCAACTGCGAAGACACCATGGGTAGGAGGAGGAATCGATGAAAGAGGGAAGTACAAAAAAATTCAGGAATACAGAAACACAAGTCGCTGAGGAAAGACATAAGTAGGAAGTGCAGGGAAGCTAAGACGAAAAGGCTGCATGAAAAATGCGAAGAAAACGAAAAAGAAATTACTGTCGGATGGATTGACTCACCACATAGGAAAGCCAAAACAACTACCTTCGGTGAACTTAAAAGCAAAGAGGGTACCGGTAATTCCACTGTTAAATGCAGAGGAGAGAGCTGAGAGGTGGAAAGAGCACATTGAAGGGGTTTATTGGGGGGGGGGGGAGAGTTATCTGATGTGACAGAAGATGAACCAGTAGTTGATTTAGAAGAGACAGGTAATTCAGTGTTAGAATCAGAAATTAAGAGAGCTTTGTAGGGCTTAAGATCAATTAAGACAGAAGGGATGGATAACATTTCATCAGATTTCCTAAAATCATTGTGGGAAGTGGGAACAAAACGACTATTCACGTTGGTGTGTAGAATGTAAGAGTTTTGCGTCATACCATCTCACTTCTGGAAAAATATCATCTACAGAATCCCGAAGACTGCAATAGCTGACAAGTGCAAGAATTGTCACTAAATGTGCTTAACAGCTCATGCATCCAAGTTGCTGATAAGAATATTATACATAAGAATGGAAAAGAAAATTGAGGATGTGTTAGATGAAGATCAATTTGGCTTTAGGAAAGGTAAAATCACAAACGATTTTGCTGCTGAAAATGTAAGCAAGGGTAAAGAAAATTCAAGACACATTCATAGCATTTTTTGACCTCAAAAAAGGGTTCGGAAGTGTAAAATGGTGCCAGATGTTCGAAATTCTGAGAAAAATAGCGGTAAGTCATACAGAGAGACGGTTAACATTCAATATGTTTAAGAGCCAAGAGGGGATAATGAGAGCAGACAACCAAGAATTAAGTGTTCTGACTAAAACGGGTGTAAGAAAGGGATGTTGTCTTTCACCCCTTCTGTTCAATCTGTACATCGAAGAAGCAATGATTGAAACAACAGAAAGGTTCATGATTGGAAGTACAATTCAAGGTGAAAGGATATCAATGATACGATTTGCTGATGACATTGCTATCCAGAGTCAAAAATAAGAACAATTATATTATCTCTTGAATGGAATTAGCCGTCTAATGAGTATAGAATATGAATTGAGAGAGAATCGATGAGCGACGAAAGTAATGAGAGGTAGCGAGAAATGAGAACAGTGAGAAACTTAACAACAGGATTGATAGTCACAAAGTAGATGAAGGTAAGAAACTCTACTTCCTAGGCAGTAAAATAACTAATGGCGAACGAAGCAAGGATTTCATCAGAAACAGACTAACACTGGCAAAAAGGGCATTCCTGGATAAGAGAAATCTACTAGTGTTGGAAGGGAACGCTAGTGGGACTGTCTAAATAATTGAGACTGTAGGCAAACGTTAGTGTTCTAACAACATTTATTTTTTTCCTTCAAAACAGACAAAAATTATGCTAAACAAGTTATTGATTGAATACCAACTAACAGGTGATTCAAGACTCCACTGGACAAGGATCCTTGGTGGCAGAGACAGTATAACTAGTGGAGTGGGTGAAGTACTCTGGCTTTAAAAATGTGGATAACGCAATATGAATTGATCTGACGCTGAGCAGACTTCGATTGGTCGAATCTGCTGTAGTTTCTCGACATAGGTGCAACTGAGAGCAAGTGGCAACAGAGATATGAAGGCCATGAGAATGCCGGAGTTGCAGAATGTTACCCTATTTGCTTCGTGCGTTGCTGTAACTTACAGCTGGCGAGGTGAGTGCTCCGTAGGTGAGGTGTGGAGGTGGCATCTGTGAATCGATCGTGGCCATGAAAGAAATGCAAAAATCGCATGGTGTAGCGATCAGGCACACAGTTCACAATTTACTCTCTACCAGAGCCCTGAAATCACAGTAGATTTCAGTTTATGACACACTCATTAGCTTATCGTACCAAGGACCAATTTGACTGCACAGGGATACCAAACGTCAAGACTGGTAAACCAAAAACAAATAAGTGTGCCCTCAGCAAACAAGTAGACCGAGATGTTTGAAGTCACACTGTCGATACAGTAAGAACTTCACCACCGGCTCCCCAGGCTAAACTACTCGCAAGTTATGTCAGTCTCAGCACAGGTCCCAAGTAACAGCCACACATGCCAGAGCTTCGACCAGAAGTGCTTCCAGACCATAGTCCGGCACCTGAGTGCTTCCCACCTCTCCAGAAATCTGTTTTCCCGCAAAGTGTTGAAACGACACCACCTTCACCCCATCTTGAGCCAATCACAGTGCCCTAGATGCGCTAAATCTCCGCTCGCAGACGACAGCACGAACTCATGTCGTACCAGGGCCAGAGTTAAGAAACCTCCATCTCTGAAAAAAAGGAAACCTCCAATTACTGGCTTTTTTTAAGTTTTTGCAGAGGGGGAAGAGACGAATTTCTCCAGTGTCATGTTCTTCCTATGGCAACAAGCGAACAGATACAATCTTAATGATCTTTATCTAAAAGTCCTGTGCCTTGTAGCTTGTTAGTCCTACCTATGAGGTGTAATAAAGATACCTCTAAACTTTTCTCAGACGCTAGATTTTTCTTATATAACCGAGGTGGCTGATGGAAATAGGTCACAGGCCTATTTGTGCTATCTGTGCACACGTAAACCTGTAAATTTTATTACATGTGGCTCTGCACACAATGGCCAGTTTATGACTCCACTATGTAGATGCATTCCTTCAGACAGTCGCCCCATTCCAGCCTTCTGCTGGCGCCACGGCAGGTATCATGGTATTGTTCTGCTAAAAACCTGTCTCATTGAGGAGCTGCCCTTTTGGCCCTGTGCAGCTGTGGACCTGACCGGCTAGATTTACTAGGGATTGGTCTCACTGCCAATTGCTTTCAACTCTCAACATGCTGTTTTTACAAGATTTTTCGTATGCGAAAAATAGGTGAGATAATATCATGTCCTCTCTCACTGTCAAGCATGGGCTTTAATTTAAGGAAGAAATTTCTGAGAATGTACACTTGACAGCAAAAAAAGTGGGTCACTTCCGAATACAACCAACATAACGTAGCTGTGTTGCAGGTCCTCTAAATACCAAAACTCCGTGGGGTATAGTCGTTTGACTACACACAATGGGTACTGCAATACAGGGTGATTCAAAAAGAATACCACAACTTTAGGAATTTAAAATTCTGCAACGACAAAAGGCAGAGCTAAGCACTATCTGTCGGCGAATTAAGGGAGCTATAAAGTTTCATTTAGTATGAACGTGACTCGCCTAAGGTGAACGTTTTCTGTGCCATTTCAGCCAATAAAGTTTTTGGTCCCTTTTTCTTCGAAGGTGCTACTGTAACTGGACTACAGTATCTGCAGATGTTAGAGAATTGGCTGTTCCCTCAGCTCGAACAAGAAGCACAACAATTCATATTTCAGCAGGATGGAGCGCCACCATATTGGCACTTATCTGTCCGTAACTACCTGAACGTCAACTACCCGAGGCGATGGATCGGCCGCCAGGCAGCCCGTGACAGAGCACTTCATCACTGGCCTCCAAGAAGCCCTGATCTTACCCCCTGCGATTTTTTCTTATGGGGGTATGTTGAGGATATGGTGTTTCGGCCACCTCTCCCAGCCACCATTGATGATTTGAAACGAGAAATAACAGCAGCTATCCAAACTGTTACGCCTGATATGCTACAGAGAGTGTGGAACGAGTTGGAGTATCGGGTTGATATTGCTCGAGTGTCTGGAGGGGGCCATATTGAACATCTCTGAACTTGTTTTTGAGTGAAAAAAACCTTTTTAAATACTCTTTGTAATGATGTATAACAGAAGGTTATATTATGTTTCTTTCATTAAATACACATTTTTAAAGTTGTGGTATTCCTTTTGAATCACCCTGTAGACTACTAGAGACCAAAGGTGTTTATGGCTATCAGTGTAAGCGTCAACTAATATCGTCATACAAAACATATTAGAAAATACATTTTTAGTGATGAGACACCCCATAACACTCATAAACTAACCTTAATTACAACAAGTGACATTCCAAAACCTCTGAGAAAACGGATTATTTTACATATATCGTACAGTAATCCTTAGTCAAAATTAAATACTTGAGACAATATAAGGAGTTACAAAGCTGTACGGCAACTGTAAAAAAAGTTTTTCGCTCTCGAAAAGGTTTTCCATCCACGTGCTGAACGTCGCTCAACGGCGAGTGGCTCTGGAAACTGGATATTGGACGAACCAATAAAAAAACGGCAACAAGCACTCTACAGGAATCTCAACATTAACAGCGAATCACCAGCAATATCATTGTTCTCGTAACACATCAACAGCTACGTGTACACAAATTTGAACTTTAAATGACATGACCAACGTCGTCGTTCTGGACCTGGATTCAAACCCAGCACCTATAGCCATTACTAACTAAGCTAAGCTTTGTTTGTGCCTTATTGTGACCCGATCACTAGGCATAAACAGACGTGAAATATAGACGTTTGCACCAGTATCAGTTATCAATTCAGATCCTGCAAATAAATGACGAAAATGTTTGTACTTAACTGGGAATCCTGTCATAACAGTTACCTTCCTGGGAACTATCCCCAACGACGTTTAGTATGGCGCCATTCACAAGGAAAAAGATGTGTTCATGTTTAAAATTGCCATCATGTAAAGCTTGCGACAAGGATGCGAACCCAGCACCTAGTCGGATTGTTAACGAAGTACGTAAAATCAGAAGTTAAATATTAAATGTTTTCACCAACAGCGAGATTTTGGAACCTTAAATGACGATAGAATTGTTTTTGCCTGACTGGGATTCGAACCTAGCATATGGCGTCGTCGTTTTCTAGCCAGGAACAGACGATAGATAGCTATTGTTGGTTCACCAGTAGCGAGATGTGCGCATGTTTAGCTAGACATCTGGCGACGAAAAGTTCTGTGCTGAATGAAATTCAAACCCCGCACACGTGGTCATGGTCATGAAGACACTTTAACTATCAAATTCTTTTCCAATAATAGCTAGGAGTGGCATGTTTGTATTTTCAATGATGTGATGGAAAATACTCTGCTGGTTAGAAGTTGGATCCACAACATATCGTCGTTGGTGATCACAACGAACACAACGTTAAACCCAAATCCGTTTTCGCCAGTAGGATGGAGAGGAATTTTCGACCTTGAAAAGATGTAGGGAAACGTTTGATCTTGTAATGTTGTGATAAAAAGCTCATCATGTGGCTGTGAGTTGAAACGAACACGTTACAGCTGACAACGCACAAAGAGACGTTGAGAATGCAACTATTTTTCACTAGTAGTTCGGAGTGCACATGCTAGGGCTTGGAATGAAATAATGAATATTTTGTGCTGATCAGAATTCGAAACCAGATAGGTTTCTTTCGAGGAGGCCTAGAAGAGTTTACAATCTTGGGGAACACAGTGAAATCGAATTCGAATCTCAGTCCGGCACCACAATTTTCAACGTCTCAGTTTCAAATAAAGTAAGAGCCTTGTGAACTTACATGGCTAATGGTTCATTAAATGAAATACGTTTTCTATTTTACGGCGGCTTGCTGGTGACAGAGTCTCTGCCTTCCGGGGTTTCTCCATCTGTCACAGCTCAAACGAATGCCGCTCTGCCCCAGTCGGCAGAGAAGGGATTTTATCTTTACTGCGGATATTGAACTACGGAGCTTACTGGCGTTCTGCACTTGGCATTACTAGGGGTGAAGGAGAGTTACTTTTGTGTGTTAAAAATCTACGCCTGACGTGAGATGTGAACCTACACGTTTTACACATCAATACAAGATTAATCCACCAGACCACATACCCCCCCCCCCCCTACCAAGCACATAATTATGAATTGCACAGTATTCATTTAGATGTAGGTGCAGATATCAAGGGACGGGTAACAGGAAGGAGGGCGGGATCTGGGAAAGGATAGAAGTGCAGAAGTGCAAAATATAAGCTTGAAATGCTTCCAAAGTATTGCTTACTTAGATGTGTGCCACAGTTCGTTTTATCTTAGGACCGAGAGGTATGGAAGGACTGTTTTCAGAACGAAGAATGGGTTATAGGGAAGGGAAGATCAAAGAATACGGTTCCATAGGTGTTGAGAGGAATGATAGAGAGTAAAGACTGCAGCAGTTAAAAGAGAAAATGTAGCGTCAATGGAAACCGCTAGATTTGTGTATAAAGTTTTGGGGAAATGGAATAGAAGGGCACTTGCGGCGATAGTGTCAGAGAGAGAGAGTATGAGAGAGAATAGAGGAACTATTAACAACGAGTAAACATAGTATTAAATCGTTTGCTTATTGTGTGGAGGACGGAGGGTGTAATCATGGATGGAGGGGAAGAGAGAGATGTATTTGAAATAACAAAAACTACTGTGACAGAGTCCATCTACGCTGATTAGTTTGCAAGTATCTAGACAGGATATAAATGAAATCAAAACAGAATATTTAACAGACTGTATATTCAAAAGAAACTCACTTGAATTAAAAAGGCAACTCAAACGAAAACTAACCCATATTGTATCTTTTCTGTTGCCACGCGATCTTCCACTAGCTCCCAAAGAGGAAAAATGACGAAAACGAAGACATAACAAAACCTTTTTAAGGACTCTAATATTTTATCCAGGATCCTTCATTATTTTTTACTTCTGTGATGCGGCTTGGCATAGAATGTATAAGCCGTCGGATGTAACAGCCTGAAGAAGCAACTTCCTCCCAGGCTTCAAGGACGCAGTCCCAAAGAGCATCCGCAGAAGTTGGTTGGTTTCTTGGTCAGTTCTCTGTTAATGTTCCGGCGACCTCAGCCCACATGTTTTCCATGGGGTTCATATCAGCTGCCCGTGGCGGCCAGTCCATGACTCTGACGCCAATCGTGGAGAGCCGTTGCTGAACAAATGCAGACTTGTGAATGGGAGAATGGTCCTTTTGCAATGTGACGTCCCCTTCTGCGTTCAGCATTCGCACTGACGGAAGCATCACATTTTCAAATATGTGGGCATATTGCACGCTGTCCAAAGTTCCTTCTATCCTGTGAAGAATTTCCGCCCCTCTCGCGGGAATCCAAACCCAGCAGGTAACAGATAGCCGGCCACTTCTTCTCGTCGTGGTTACATATTCGCATCGATGGCGAGTCCCTTGCGGCCTGTACACGATTCGTGGACCGTCGTTACTGGTGGAAAACACCTTCTCATCAGTGAAAATGACGTTGTGCCACGACGACCTCAGATGGAACTCCGCAAATGCTAGCCGGTATAAAACGCCGTCTTCGCTGAGCTCTTGTTTCACGGCGGATCGTCGTGCATGCATTCCAGCGTCCCTCAGCCTTCGGCGAATCGTGTCACTGGAGCCGGGGAAGTTGGTCTCGCCGGCCGGAGTGGCCGTGCGGTTCTAGGCGCTTCAGTCTGGAACCGAGCGACCGCTTCGGTCCCAGGTTCGACTTCTGCCTGGGGCATGGATGTGTGTGATGTCCTTAGATTAGTTAGGTTTAATTAGTTCTAAGTTCTAGGCGACTGATAACCTCAGAAGTTAAGTCGCATAGTGCTCAGAGCCATTTGAACCAAACCATTTTGATGTTGGTCTCCCAGCGCAACTGCTTCGCGTTCAGAAAGGGATTTTCTCTGCTTCTAGACACTAGGTCCCTGTCTTCCTGCTGTTAGCTCACTCTCTTCCTGCCTGAGCCAGGAGCCCTGTTGGTGGTGCCTCTATCAGGGCAGATCTTCCACCTTCTCGCCGCAGTGGCACGTGGTACACCATACCGTCTGACAGCTTCTCTGATGACGACTCAATCTCGAATAGACCTCTCCCAGTGAGCCATTACGGCAGACAGCCTGATGTGTATTACTGGTTGACGCTCTTATACTGATGCCAGGAAAGGAGGTAAACATATTTACGCCGGCCGAAGTGGCCGCGCGGTTCTAGGAGCTGCAGTCTGAAACCAAGAGACCGCTACGGTCGCAGGTTCGAACCCTGCCTCGGGCATGGATGTGTGTGATGTCCTTAGGTTAGTTAGGTTTCACTAGTTCTAAGTTCTAGGGGACTAGTGACCTAAGAAGTTGAGTCCCATACTGCCCAGAGCCAAACATACACTCCTGGAAATTGAAATAAGAAAACCGTGAATTCTTTGTCCCAGGAAGGGGAAACTTTATTGACACATTCCTGGGGTCAGATACATCACATGATCACACTGACAGAACCACAGGCACATAGACACAGGCAACAGAGCATGCACAATGTCGGCACTAGTACAGTGTATATCCACCTTTCGCAGCAATGCAGGCTGCTATTCTCCCATGGAGACGATCGTAGAGATGCTGGATGTAGTCCTGTGGAACGGCTTGCCATGCCATTTCCACCTGGCGCCTCAGTTGGACCAGCGTTCGTGCTGGACGTGCAGACCGCGTGAGACAACGCTTCATCCAGTCCCAAACATACTCAATGGGGGACAGATCCGGAGATCTTGCTGGCCAGGGTAGTTGACTTACACCTTCTAGAGAACGTTGGGTGGCACGGGATACATGCGGACGTGCATTGTCTGTTGGAACAGCAAGTTCCCTTGCCGGTCTAGGAATGGTAGAACGATGGGTTCGATGACGGTTTGGATGTACCGTGCACTATTCAGTGTCCCCTCGACGATCACAAGTGGTGTACGGCCAGTGTAGGAGATCGCTCCCCACACCATGATGCCGGGTGTTGGCCCTGTGTGCCTCGGTCGTATGCAGTCCTGATTGTGGCGCTCACCTGCACGGCGCCAAACACGCATACGACCATCATTGGCACCAAGGCAGAAGCGACTCCCATCGCTGAAGACGACACGTCTCCATTCGTCCCTCCATTCACGCCTGTCGCTGCACGATGTTGGGGCGTGAGCGGAAGATGGCCTAACGGTGTGCGGGACAGTAGCCCAGCTTCATGGAGACGGTTGCGAATGGTCCTCGCCGATACCCCAGGAGCAACAGTGTCCCTAATTTGCTGGGAAGTGGCGGTGCAGTCCCCTACGGCACTGCGTAGGATCCTACGGTCTTGGCGTGCATCCGTGCGTCGCTGCGGTCCGGTCCCAGGTCGACGGGCACGTGCACCTTCCGCCGACCACTGGCGACAACATCGATGTACTGTGGAGACCTCACGCCCCACGTGTTGAGCAATTCGGCGGTACGTCCACCCGGCCTCCCGCATGCCCACTATACGCCCTCGCTCAAAGTCCGTCATCTGCACATACGGTTCACGTCCACGCTGTCGCGGCATGCTACCAGTGTTAAAGACTGCGATGGAGCTCCGTATGCCACGGCAAACTGGCTGACACTGACGGCGGCGGTGCACAAATGCTGCGCAGCTAGCGCCATTCGACGGCCAACACCGCGGTTCCTGGTGTGTCCGCTGTGCCGTGCGTGTGATCATTGCTTGTACAGCCCTCTCGCAGTGTCCGAAGCAAGTATGGTGGGTCTGACACACCGGTGTCAATGTGTTCTTTTTTCCATTTCCAGGAGTGTATTTACGTCAAACGGAGCGGCAGAGGCAGAGGCATGCGGCGCAGCCGTGCTGGCTCGTCCCGGGCTGTTGGCCCAACAACGCCACCGCCAGCTCGCTCACTTCCGTCTCGCCTCGGCCAGCCTGGCTGGCCCGTAGCTCGTGAACCGCGGCTAGTACAGACCCGGGCCGCAGGGCCATGATCACCCCTTGAAGAATCAAAAGTTACTCCTAACCTACCCCAGTCTGTAGTATAAACTAACGCAGAAACAGCTGTTATGCTGTAACATGTGCAGGCACACCTACAGTTGACGATTCATTCAATTATTTGACGAACAATACGTTCAAAAATACATTCATTTTAAACATAGCTACCACAAAGTGTTTCACCTAGCTAACAATAGCATGACGCAGGAAACTATTCTTTCTTGTAAGTGCTCTGCATTAGATGTAGCCTTAAGAAAACGTGTATTCAACCACGACAACTCTTAATATCTTGTCTGTTCCGATTCACTCAGTGCCCTTCACTCATTGCAACGTTTGTATCCGGCCGACAAAATTGTCCAGACTATCCAGGATGCCCTCCTCCGACTACAGCGACTGGGGAGGGTTGTAGCTTTCTGCTGGGTTCCGGGGCATGTTGGCATTGCTGGGAATGAAAGGGCAAATCTCGCAGCCAAGGAGGCGTGTCTCGCCCCACAAGTATCTCAGTGTGCTATCCCCTTGCACACACACACCTCGCTGTTGAGCTCACGGGTCATGCGTCGGAGGGAGGATGAGTGGCTGGAAGTGACTGACAATAAGCTCCATATAGTCAAGCCCACAACGCGTGTGTGGTGTACTTCCTTTCAGCCCCATCGACGGGACGAGGTTCTCCTCACTCGGCTTCGAATAGGCCACAGCCCTATGACGCACGGCTTCCTGCTCCGGCGAGAGGTCCCTCCAATTTGTGGTGCTTGCGGCGTCCAGGTCACTGTGCGCCACGTTTTATTGGATTGCGTTTTATTTTCTGACCAGCGGGTCGCGGCTGACTTGCCAGCGGACGTGCCATCTCTTTTAGGCAACACACGAATGTGGTTAAAGTTTTAAAGATCTGTGCCCTGTCAAATGTTTTTACAAAGATTTTAGGGAGACGATTTGTCTGTCCACATTCGTTCCTTTTAATGTGTGTCAGGGCGCTGATGACCTCGATGTTGAGCGCCCATAATCCCCAACACACCACCACCACAACTAGGCGGAATGTAAAAGTAAACATGTTTGGCGGCAGCTTCTCCAAATAATAGTATATACGTAGTATATAATACACGTTTTGTGCACTTATAACATGTACTCAGTGTCTCTGAAACAATACGTGCTGCACGACGGAAATTACTTTCCGCTGAGGCACTTCATTTACATCTCAATGATACACTACTACTAGAGAACACTGTTCTTTACGGCAGTCTATCCACTTGTGAATTAACACCATGATATCGCAGATATTAGGCAACACGTTACCAGGGATCAGAAAGGCCCTAAGGTTTGCAACTAAACATGCTACTCCTAACTACTACTGAATAAGAATTTGATTATTAACGTGTCTTCATAACTATGTGTGCGGCGTTCGACTCTCAGTCAGCATAGACGTTTTCGTCGCCTTATTTCTAATTAAACGTGCGTACATCTCGCTACTGGTGGACCAACATTGGAAATTTCTTGTCTGTTCCTTGTTAGACAACGACGGCAATAGGCGCCGGGTTCGAATCCCGGTCAGGCAATACAACTTCAGTCGTAATTTAATGTTCCAACATCACTACTGGTGACAAACTGTGATATCTACATTCTGATTTTACGTACTTATTCAACAATCCGATTAGGTGCTGTGTTCGCATCCTTGTCACCAGCATTACATGATGGCATTTCAATTTTAAACATGTGCATCCTTTGTTCCTTGACAATGCAACAATATACAACGTCTTTCGAGGTTAATTACCAAGAAGGTAATTGTCATGTTAGGGTTCCTGGTTTCGTACAAACATTATCGTCATTTACGTCCAAGTTGCCTAGTGATCGAGTCTCGATAAGGCACAAAGCCTTGCTTGGTAAACAATGGCTTTACGTTCTGAGTTTGCATCCGGATCCAGAACGAAGACGTTGGTCATGTCTTTTGAAGTACAACTTTGTGTACAAGTAACTGTTGATGAGTAATGTGAACAATGATGTTACTTGTGATTCGCTGTTAATGTTGGGATTTCCGTAGAGTGCTCGCCGCCGTTAATCACGCTTTCTTTTAAGTGCGTTGTATTACATAAAGTTGATGCGTAACCACTCCCCGTTGAACGTTGAACGACGTTTAGCATGTGTTGGGTAAACCTTTAACACAGCAAAGAACTTGTTTCCAATTGCTATACAACTTTATAATTCGATATACTGTCTCAAATATTTAATTGTGCCTAAGGATTACTGAACGATTTATGTGACAAAATTAGATGTCGTATAACGTTTGAAATGTCACTTATTGTAATTAAGTTTAGTTTACAAACGTTAAGGACTGTCTGATCTCTTCTGTACTATCGTGGTGTTACTTTACATCTGGACAGACTGTCATAAAGACCAGTGTTCTCTAGTAGTCTCTAGCGGTACCCATTGTGTACCTTACAACAACTGTACTGTGCAGGGTTGAGACGATGTGCAACACAGATATGCAATGTTGGTTGCATACATTCAGGTACAGCCTACACATTGGAATGCAAGCGTGACCCACTTTTTTTGCTGTCGAGTGTACATTTGGAGCGCAGCATTATATGGTAGTGGAACGTTTACTGTGGGAAAACTGGAACAGAAGATAACTGATGCATTTGATATGTGGTTCCACAGACGATTGTTGAAAATTAGATGAACTGATAAGGTAAGGAATGAGGAGGTCCTGCGCAAAATCAGAGCCGAAACGAAGTGTGGACAACATTGACAAAGAGAAGATACAGGATGACAGGACATCTCTCAAGGTATCAGGAAATGATTTCTATGTTACTGGAGGGGGCTGCAGAGGACAAAAACTGTAGAGAAAGACGGAGATTCGAATACATCCAGCAGACAATTGAAGACACAGACTGCAAGTACTATTCTGAGATCCAGAGGTGGGCACCCGAGAGTAATTCGTGGTGGGCCACATCACGAAATCAGAAGACTAACGACTAAAGAAAAAAAGTATCACATACACAAGATACAAAAGGGACAGTGCATTGGTGGAGCTGTCTGTTATAAGGTGATTCATGTGATAAGATTTCTTACTTCATTATGGCTGCATGATAGCGGAATGGTATTTCAAGCTGGGTGCACGGAATGTGCTTAGATGAACTGTACTGGGTCCTGGTGATGTCCATCTAATTGAATACTATTTGCAGCCACTGTCGGACCTCAACTTTCCAAACGACTATGGAATTTTTAATGGATGAGAATGTGCTATGTCACCAAAACACAACTATTCGCCATTTGTTTGAAGAACATTTTAGACAGTTCGAGTGAATGATTTGGCCTAGAAAATCGCCTGACATGAATCCCATTGAACATTAATAGGACATATTTGAGTGGTCAGTTCGTGTACAAAATCATGCAATGGCAACACCTATGGACACCTATAGAGGAATATTTCTCCAGGGGTCTCCAACGACTTTTGAGTCCATCCCACATCGAGTTGCTGCTCTGTGCCAGACACAAAGAGGTCCACAACGATATTAGGAAGTGTCCCATGACTTTCGTCTCTTCAGTGTAACATATAGTTGAGAACCGCTGGCAACATGGTACTTGATTCGGGGCGCATGTGGGCCCCCGTCAGAGTTTGGCGACTGCTGGTTTAAGATGTATACTGAAACGAAGTTAACAGCAACGTTTAGCACTGAACGTGACGATTTCCATCGAAGTGAAGGCTGAACCCTGAGAGAGGAAGTTCTGAAATATTTAGTGAGCGTTGGAACGTGTATCGGAAAGGCAGATTAGACACTGTAGGAGATAGTGTCTTCATTGCAGTTGACGAAAGCATTGTGTCTACTGACGTCGAAGTAGAGTGTGATTGTGAAGTTATCTGGACGCGTTTAACAGGGCTGGGAGAAATGAAGTTAATTGTTGGGTGTTATTGCCGGCCACCAGGTTCCACCGTGACAGTTCTAGAATTATTCAAAGGGAGTCTACACTCTGTATCGCAGAAGTACCCGGATCATGCTATATTAGTCGGAAGCGACTTCAACCTACCTAGTATAGACTGGGATGTCTGTGAATTCATTACAGGTGATACAGACAAGCCGTCGTGTGAATTACGTTTCAACACTTATTCGAAAGCTGTCTTGAGCAGCTAAATCGACAGCCAACGCGTAATGGAAATATTTTAGATCTGGTAGTCACGAACAGACCAGACCTCATCGACGGTGTCGTTGTTGAGACAGGGATTAGTGATCATGATGTTGTCATTACGACTACAGTTGTTGTTGTTGTTGTGGTCTTCAGTCCTGAGACTGGTTTGATGCAGCTCTCCATGCTACTCTGCCCTGTGCAAGCTTCTTCATCTCCCAGTACCTACTGCAACCTACATCCTTCTGAATCTGCTTAGTTTATTCATCTCTTGGTCTCCCTCTACGATTTTTACCCTCCACACTGCCCTCCAATACTAAATTGGTGATCCCTTGATGCCTCAAAACATGTCCTACCAACCGATCCCTTCTTCTAGTCAAGTTGTGCCACAAACTTCTCTTCTCCCCAATCCTATTCAATACCTCCTCATTAGTTACGTGATCTACCCACCTTATCTTCAGCATTCTTGTGTAGCACCACATTTATAAAGCTTCTATTCTCTTCTTGTCCAAACTAGTTATCGTCCATGTTTCACTTCCATACATGGCTACACTCCATACAAATACTTTCAGAAACGACTTCCTGACACTTAAATCTATACTCGATGTTAACAAATTTCTCTTCTTCAGAAACGATTTCCTTGCCATTGCCAGTCTACATTTTATATCCTCTCTACTCCCTAAATAGCAAAACTCCTTTACTACTTTAAGTGTCTCATTTCCTAATCTAATTCCCTCAGCATCACCCGATTTAATTTGACTACATTCCATAATCCTCGTTTTGCTTTTGTTGATGTTCATCTTATATCCTCCTTTCAAGACACTGTCCATTCCGTTCAACTGTTCTTCCAAGTCCTTTGCTGTCTCTGACAGAATTACAATGTCATCGGCGAACCTCAAAGTTTTTATTTCTTCTCCATGAATTTTAATACCTACTCCTAATTTTTCTTTTGTTTCCTTTACTGCTTGCTCAATATACAGATTGAATAACATCGGGGAGAGGCTACAACCCTGTCTCACTCCTTTCCCAACCACTGCTTCCCTTTCATGCTCCTCGACTCTTATAACTGCCATCTGGTTTCTGTAAAAATTGTAAATAGCCTTTCGCTCCCTGTATTTTACCCCTGCCACCTTCAGAATTTGAAAGAGAGTATTCCAGTTAACATTGTCAAAAGCTTTCTCTAAGTCTACAAATGCTAGAAACGTAGGTTTGCCTTTTCTTATTCTTTCTTCTAAGATAAGTCGTAAGGTTAGTATTGCCTCACGTGTTCCAACATTTCTACGGAATCCAAACTGATCTTCCCCGAGGTCCGCTTCTACCAGTTTTTCCATTCGTCTGTAAAGAATTCGCGTTAGTATTTTGCAGCTGTGACTTATTAAACTGATAGTTCGGTAATTTTCACATCTGTCAACACCTGCTTTCTTTGGGATTGGAATTATTATATTCTTCTTGAAGTCTGAGGGTATTTCGCCTGTCTCATACATCTTGCTCACCAGATGGTAGAGTTTTGTCATGACTGGCTCTCCCAAGGCCACCAGTAGTTCTAATGGAATGTTGTCTACTCCCGGGGCCTTGTTTCGATTCAGGTCTTTCAGTGCTCTGTCAAACTCTTCACGCAGTATCATATCTCCCATTTCATCTTCATCTACATCCTCTTTCATTTCCATAATATTATCCTCAAGTACATCGCCCTTGTATAAACCCTCTATATACTCCTTCCACCTTTCTGCCTTCCCTTCTTTGCTTAGAACTGGGTTGCCATCTGAGCTCTTGATGTTCATACAAGTGGTTCTCTTCTCTCCAAAGGTCTCTTTAATTTTCCTGTAGGCAGTAACTATCTTACCCCTAGTGAGACAAGCCTCTACATCCTTACATTTGTCCTCTAGCCATCCCTGCTTAGCCATTTTGCACTTCCTGTCGATCTCATTTTTGAGACGTTTGTATTCCTTTTTGCCTGCTTCATTCACTGTATTTTTATATTTTCTCCTTTCATCAATTAAATTCAATATTTCTTCTGTTACCCAAGGCTTTCTCTTAGCCCTCGTCTTTTTACCTACTTGATCGTCTGCTGCCTTCACTACTTCATCCCTCAGAGCTACCCATTCTTCTTCTACTGTATTTCTTTCCCCCATTCCTGTCAATTGTTCCCTTACGCTCTCCCTGAATCTCTGTACAACCTCTGGTTTTTTCAGTTTATCCAGATCCCATCTCATTAAATTCCCATCTTTCTTCAGTTTCTTCAGTTTCAATCTGCAGTTCATAACCAATAGATTGTGGTCAGAATCCACATCTGCCCCTGGAAATGTCTTACAATTTAAAACCTGGTTCCTAAATCTCTGTCTTACCATTATATAATGTATCTGATACCTTTTAGTATCTCCAGGTTTCTTCCAGGTACAAAAGTTAAAAAGTCCGTCAAGAAGGCTAGGAGAGTGTTCTTACTAGAAAGAGCAGATAAGCAGTTGTTAGCATCCCATTTAGTAAATGAAACGAGTTGATATACTTCCGGTACGATGGACGTGGAAGAATTATGTGCAAATTTTAAACAGATTGTAAATCACGCATTGGAGAAGTATTTGCCGAAAAAGTGGGTTACGGACGGAAAAGACCCACCGTGGTTTAACAGCTGCACTTGCGGTACAATAAAGATCGGGAGAATGAGGACAGGCAAAAGTTAGTAAAAATTCGTGCTGCTGTAAAAAGAGCGATGCGCGAAGCATACAACCACCACCACCGTCATACCTTAGCAAAAGATCTTGCTGAAAACCCAAGGAAATTCTGGTCTTACGTAAAATCGGTAAGCGAGTCGAAGGCTTCCATCCAGTCACTCACTGATCAGTCTGGCCTGGCAACCGAAGACAGTAAAATCAAAGCTGAAATTTTAAATTTAGTATTTGAGTAAGATTTCACGCAGGAGGATCGTACAAACATACCGCCGTTTGAGTCTCGTACAGATTCCCGTATGGAGGACATAGTGATAGACATCCCTGGGGTTGTGAAGCAGCTGAATGGGTTGAAAATAAATAAATCGCCAGGTCTTGATGGGATTGCAATTCGGTTTTACAGAGAGTACTCTACTGCATTGGCTCCTTACTTACCTTGCATTTATCGCACATCTCCTCCCCAACGTAAAGTCCCGAGCGACTGGAAAAAGCGCAGGTGACGCCTGTATATAAGAAGGGTAGAAGGACGGATCCTCAAAATTACAGACCAATATCCTTAACATCGGTTTGTTGCAGGATTTTCGAAAATATTCTCAGGTCGAATATAATGAATTTCCTTGAGACAGAGAAGTTGCTGTCCGTGCATCAGCACGGCTTTAGAAAGCATCGCTCCTGCGAAACGCAACTCGTCCTTTTTTCACATGATGTCTTGCGAACCATGGATGAAGGGTATCAGACGGATGCCATATTCCTTGACTTCCGGAAAGCGTTTGACTTGTTGCCCCACAGCAGACTCCTCACTAAGGTACGAGCATATGGGATTGGTTCCCAAGTATGCGAGTGGCTCGAAGACTTCTTAAGTAATAGAACCCAGTACGTTGTCCTCGATGGTGAGTGTTCATCGCAGGTGAGGGTATCATCTGGAGGGATGTGTGGTAGGTCCGCTGTTGTTTTCTACCTATGTAAATGATCTTTTGGATATGGTGTATAGCAATGTGCGGCTGTCTGCTGATGATGCTGTGGTGTACGGGAAGGTGTCGTCGTTGAGTGACTGTAGGAGGATACAAGATGAATTGGACAGGATTTGTGATTGGTGTAAAGAATGGCAGATAACTCTAAACATAGATAAATGTAAATTAATGCAGATGAATAGGAAAAAGAATCACGTATTGTTTGAATACTTCATTAGTAGTATAGCGTAACATTGCAGAGCAATATGAAGTGGGACAAGCATGTAATGGCAGTTGTGGGGAAGGCGGATAGTCGTCTTAGGTTCATTGGTAGAATTTTGGGAAGATGTGGTTCATCTGTAAAGGAGACCGCTTATAAAACACTAATACGACCTATTCTTGAGTACTGGTATCCCTATCAGGTCGGATTGAGAGAAGACATAGAAGCAGTTCAGATGCGGGCTGCTAGATTTGTTACTGGTAGGTTTGATCATCACGCGTGTGTTACGGAAATGCTTCAGGAACTCAGAGGAAAGAAGGCGTTCTTTTCGTGAATCGCTACTGAGGAAATTTAGAGAACCAGAATTTGAGGCTGACTGCAGTACAGTTTTACTGCCGCCAACTTATATTTCGCAGAAAGACCACAAAGATAAGATAAGGGAGAATAAGGCTCGTACAGAGGCATATAGGCAGTCATTTTTCCCTCGTTCTGTTTGGGAGTGGAACAAGGAGAGAAGATGCTAGTTGTGGTATGAGGTAACTTCCGCCGCGCACCGTATGGTGGATTGCGGAGTATGTATGTAGATGTAGATGAAACCGAGATCGTACTGTCTGTATGGTAAATACACTGATCCGGCGGAACATTGTGATCACCTGACTACAACTGGTATGTCCATCATTGGCACGGATAGCGGCGGCGAGTAGTCGTGGCGAGGAAGCTATGAGGCCTTAGAGGTCACCGAGGGGAGATGGCACCACAGCTGCCCACACAAGTCTGTTAATTCCCGTAAATTCCGGGAAGGAGGCGATGAGCTCTGAAGCCACCTTCAATTACATTCCAGATGTGTTCGTTCGGGGTCCGTTCAGGTGAGCTGGGGACCAGCACATCAATTGGAACTCGCTACTGTGTTCCTCGAACTACTCCACTCAGGATGTTTACAGTGCCGATAACATAGATGACAAGTGTAATGCTTTCGTTAACAAATTTTCTCATGTTCTTTGAGAGTTGCTTTCCATTAGAACGTTCTAAAGGGGGCACTAGCAATAAAAGGCAGCCTGAGTAGTTGACTAGTGGGATAAGGATATCATGTAGAACAAAGCGCGAATTATATCAGAATGATAGAAGTAGTCACAATCAGGCTACAGTAGCCCATTACAAACAGAACTGTAAGGTGCTTAAAAAGTTATTAGGAAGGCAAAAAGTATATGGTGCGCAAATAGAATAGCTAATTCACAGGATAAAATTAAAACCATATGGTCAGTTGTGAAGGAAGTGTCTGATCGGCAGCACAAGATCGATGAAAAAAATTCAGTTGGCAGTAAAAATATTTCTGTTACTGATAAATCAGATATATGTACAGTACTTAACAAATAATTTTCTAACCATTGCTGGCGAATTAAATAAAAATTTAGTTTCTACAGGGAATCATATAAGTCTCTTGGCAAATGCCTTTCCGAGATTGATGTCTGAAATATTCCTCTGTGATACTGACAAGGGGGAGATTAAGTTAATAATTAAATCACTGAAGACTAAGGACTCTCATGGATATGATGAAGTGGCTAACAGAATAGTAAAGTACTGTGCTGCACATGTTAGTCCTGTACTTAGCCATATTTGTAATTTTTCCATTAGGACTGGTCAGTTTCCTGAACGATTAGAGTACTCATAGTAAAGCTGATTTATAAAAATGGAGAAAGGGATAATGTAGACAATTTTAGACCTATTTCTACGCCATCAGTGTATGCTAAAGTTATTGAAAAGACTCTGTATGTAGGGATAATTGATCATTTTATATCACACATTTTGCCATCAAATGTACAGTTCGGCTTTAGAAGTCGTTTAACAACTGGCTTAATCAGAAGATTTCGAACACTAGGCATATTTTTGTATTTAACTAAGGTGTTTGATTGTGTTGATCGCAAAACATTGCTCCAGAAGTTGGACCATTACAGATTATGGGGAGTAGCTGACACTTGGATCACCTCACACCTTCGCAACAGACAGCAAAAAGACATTATTCACAGTGTTGAGAATGGCTGTGATGTGGGTTGTGAGTGGGGTACAGTCAAATGGGGATGCCGCAGGGATCAGTGTTGAGACCACTTCTGTTCCTTATTTACACAGGGTGTTACAAAAAGGTACGGCCAAGCTTTCAGGACACATTCCTCACACACAAATAAAGAAAAGATGTTATGTGGACATGTGTCTGGAAACCCTTAATTTCCATATTAGAGCTCATTTTAGTTTCGTCAGTATGTACTGTACTTCCTCGATTCACCGCCAGTTGACCCAATTGAAGGAAGGTAACGTTGACTTCGGTGCTTGTGTTGACATGTGACTCATTGCTCCACAGTACTAGCGTCAAGCACATCAGTACGTAGCATCAACAGGTTAGTGTTCATCACGAACGTGGTTTTGCAGTGAGTGCGATGTTTACAAATTCGGAGTTGGCAGATGCCCACTTCATGTATGGACTAGCACGGGGCAATAGCCGTGGCGCGGTTCGTTTGTATCGAAACAGAGTTCCAAAACGAGGGTGTCCCGACGGGAAGACGTTCGAAGCAATTGATCGGCATCTTAGGGAGCACGGAACATCCCAGCCTATGACTCGCGACTGGGGAAGACCTAGAACGACGAGGACACCTGCAATGGACGAGGCAATTCTTCGTGCACTTGACGATAACCCTAATGTCAGCGTCAGAGAAGTTGCTGCTGCACAAGGTAACGTTGACCACGTCAGTGTATGGAGAATGCTACAGGAGAACCAGTTGTTTCCGTACCATGTACAGCGTGTCCAGGCACTATCAGCAGCTGATTGGCCTCCACGGGTACACTTCTGCGAATGGTTCATCCAACAATGTGTCAATCCTCATTTTAGTGCAAATGTTCTCTTTGCGGATGAGGCTTCACTCCAACGTGATCAAATTGTAAATTTTCACAATCAACATGTGTGGGCTGACGAGAATCCGCACGCAACTGTGCAATCACGTCATCAACACAGATTTTCTGTGAACGTTTGGGCAGGCATTGTTGGTGATGTCTTGATTGGGCCCCATGTTCTTCCACCTACGCTCAATGGAGCACGTTATCATGATTTCATACGGGATACTCTACCTGTGCTGCTAGAACGTGTGCCTTTACAAGTACGACACAACGTGTGGTTCATGCACGATGGAGCTCCTGCACATTTCAGTCGAAGTGTTCTTACGCTTCTCAACAACAGATTCGGTGACCGATGGATTGGAAGAGGCGGACCAATTCCATGGCCTCCACGCTCTCCTGACCCCAACCCTCTTGACTTTCATTTATGGGGGCATTGAAAGCTCTTGTCTACGCAACCCCGGTACCAAATGTAGAGACTCTTCGTGCTCGTATTGTGGACGGTTGTGATACAATACGCCATCCTCCAGGGCTGCATTAGCGCATCAGGGATTCCATGCGACGGAGGGTGGATGCATGTATCCTCTCTAGCGGTGGACATTTTGAACATTTCCTTCAACAAAGCGTTTGAGGTCACGCTGGTACGTTCTGCTGCTATGTGTTTCCATTCCATGATTAATGTGATTTGAAGAGGAGTAATAAAATGAGCTCTGACATGGAAACTAAGCGTTTCCGGACACATGTCCACGTAACATATTTTCTTTCTTTGTGTGTGAGGAGTGTTTCTTGAAAGTTTGGCAGTACCTTTTTGTAACACTCTGTATAAATGATATGCCCTCTAGTATTACGGTTACCTCTAAAATACGTCTGTTTGCTGATGACTCTAGACCCATAGTAACAGGTGGTGTGTGCTACTTTGGCTCTGTTTCAAAGAGTGCAGTTTATGACATAAGTTCATGGCTTGTAGAAAATACACTAACGCTAAATCACAGTAAGACTCAGTTTTTACAGTTTCTAACACACAATTCAACAAAACCCACGTTTTAATTTCACAGAATGCATATATGATTAGTGAAACTAAACAGTTAAAATGTCTAAGTGTTCAGATAGATAGTAAACTGTTGTGGAAAGCCCACGTTCAGGATCTTGTTCAAACACTTAATGCTGCCATTTTTACTATTCGAACGGTATCTGAAGTAAGTGATCGTTCGACACGAAAATTAGTTTAATTTGCTTATTTTCATTCGTTTGTGTCGTATGCTATTATATTTTGGGGTAACTCTTCCCATTCTAAAAGAATATTTTTGGCTCGTAAACGGTCGGTTCGGGCAATACGTAGTACACGTTCGCGAACCTGTTGTCGACCCCTATTCACTAGTCTGGGTATTTTGACATTGGCCTCTTAATATATATATATATATATATATATATATATATATATATATTCTTTACTGTTATTTCTTGTTAGCAATATCAGCTTATTCCCAAGAATAAGCAGCTTTCACTCAGTTGTTACTCGGCAGAAATCTAACATACATTTGGATCGGGCCTCCTTAACTTTCGTGCAGAAAGGTTTGGGTTTGGATTGTTTGGTGGAAGAGAACAAACAGCCAGGTCATCAGTCTCATCGGATTTGGGAAGGACGGGGAATGACGTCGGCCGTGCCCTTTCGAAGGAACCATCCCGGCATTTGCCTGGAGCGATTTAGGGAAATCACGGAAAACCTAAATCAGGATGGCCGGACGCGGGATTGAACCGTCGTCCTCCCGAATGCGAGTCCAGTGTGCTAACGTGCAGAAAGGTGTGCAGTATAATGCTACATACATTTTCAATAAACTACCACAAGAAATCAAAAATCTTAGCAGTAATCCACGCACTTTCAAATCTGAACTGGGGAGTTTCCTCATGGGTTACTCCTTCTATTCTGTTGAGGAGTTCCTTGAAAAATCAAGCTGATTCTTATGTTGTACTGTTGACTAGGTTTACTTAAAACTTTTTTCGGGTTCACAAATATTTTAGTTTTACCTGTTATTACCTATACGTTATAAATTCATGTACTAACACTTTCCACGACCTTGGAGATTTGCTGCTCAATTTGATTCTACGGAACTTGTCGTATAAACAAAAATAAATAAATCAGACTCCAGGCCTTGTGACCTGTCGCATTAAATTGCTGAATAATGCCGCTGCCGTCGGAAAACATGATCGTCATGAAGGGGCTATGTGGTCTGCAACGAGTGCACAATACTCCTTGGTCGGCATGGGGCCTTGCAAGAGCTCCACTGTACGCCATGGACGCCAACGTGGGTGTTCCCCACAGCATAATGGAGTCACCGCTAGCCTGTCTCCGTCCCGCAGTATAGGTGTCAAGCAGTCAAGGAACTGTTCCCCTGGAAGAATACGGATTGGCACCCTCCCATCGTAATGATGAAGATGACATCGGTAATCATCAGACAACAGCGCCAACGTCCACTACTGATGGTCACGTACTCTTTTCAGCGTAACTGCCGATGTCGTGGTGTTAACATTGATACATACATGAGTCACCGGCTGTGGAGACTCATTCTTAGGAGTGTCCGGTGCACTGGGTGTTCAGACACACTTGTACTCAGCCCCGAATTAAAGTCTGATGTCAGTTACGGCACAATTCGCCACCTGTACTGTTTTATCAATCTTCCCAGCCGACGATGTCCGACATTTCTAATGAGGGGCGGCCTCCCAACCCCATGACGTCCGAATGAGCATTCACCTTGGTTTCTTCAGGTGTTGGAGACACTCACTACAGCACTCTTCGAAAACCCGACAAACGGAACAGTTTGCGAAATGCTCGTGCAGAGCCTCCAGGCCATCACAGTCTGCCCTTGATCAAACTCACACTGGTGACTCTGCTATCATGTGGACGGGTTTATATCGATAACAGGCTGGTGTTCATAATGTTCTGGCTGATGAGTGCATGTACAACATGTTTCGAATAGTAACATGATTCAATGGATTTTTTGCATGCTTAAATCCTCCGATACCTTGTAAGAGGCCAGACACAGAGTGCAGCCGCGGGAGAGCTGAGTATTCAATAAAGCGTCAATTCAAGGTTTTGGTGATGGCTCCGAGACATGGCAAATGTTCGCCGTCGATCTTTCCAGGGTCAAGCATTGTACGTAGGGATCCACAGTGGATCTTCATGATGAAAACAAAAGTCGTCTGCAAGACAGAGGTCAGCTGTTTCAGGAGTTGCTCTTTCCAGTCATACGAAGGTTCCGATCAGTTGGTCGGACCGGTACACATCCAGCGGCTTATATCCGACTCAGCACAATTCATTGCTGGGACGAATTATCGTTCGGTAATCAGTAACAAGACTGAAACATGAGTAAATGAACGAGTATACCCACATCATCGTGTCATGTGACATTCAGGACTTACTCACGTAAGTGGAAAATGCGGTGTGCGCAATGGCGAAAAGAGAGAAGGTTGATGGTGCCTCGGTGCTAAAGAGCGGAGGAATCATTTTGAGTAGTTGAATGAAGCTTCACATATTCTATGACAACCTGTTGAAGACTGTTTACACAAGATTACTTTCCAGAAGTGTGACTATTCCAGACTTCTTGCATGATAATCCGCGTTAAGCTGTAGCTGCTCTTGTGGAGGAATTTCTCACATCTTAAGATACCCACCACACTTAGTGGCCAGCACTGCTGCAAGTGTCCGTCCTAAGGCTAGTGTCTGGGGTTCATTAGGAAGAAGAACTGCAACCAAACACTGACCTAGTTTCCACCTCTTGTACGAAGCTCGACAAACGTTACCTACGAGCTCAACATCTCGAATCACCTCGGTGAAAGCAATCCTCGTAAACTTCATTCTTCTGCAGCAAATAGACAGGAACAGATCATTTACCAACGGTAGTATTTTTGCTTTAAGTTTTTGTTTTCGTATATCATTTTCAGCCCTTCACCAATCACATAGCCTTCGCACAGCTGTATGTGAAAAGTCTTATGACTAACGTTTGCCTTTTTCTTCAACCCTCAGACATCGTGTTCAGGAAATAATATCTGACTTCTTGATAGTGTTTAAATTCGTGACAATACTGTATCAGGGACCGATGACCGTAGTAATCTGGTCCCTTTAATCCCACAAACCAACCAACCAATACTGTATCATTTATGTGCTTTTCTCTCAGTAGGTGAGTTAAGGATTAATTATAACCAATTGCGTCAGTAAACAATGTACATTTTTTACCATTACTCCCGGTTAAGGTTGTCGCATGCGTTGCAACGCACAGTGCTAAAATCCCAAAGCGTGTTCATTCTTGGTCTTACTGTGGATTTAAAAGGGTTTGTAGAAATAAATGCAAAATTATAGGTGGACCGAGTGCTTGTGGCAGCCCTCATTACGGGGTGAGATGCGGATTCAAAGTGGCCATTTACTGCTAGCTAGTGAATGCGGACCACCTGCGGCACTGAAGCTTTGCGCCGTTGTGAAGAGGGAGGAATGCCTTCAGTTCAAACTATTTCGTTTTCCCCTCCGTACATTTTTACTCGCTTTCAGTATATTCGTCTCCTCTCTTTTTGATTAAAGCTGTTGACTCACTCAATACATATTTTCTAACAGCGTCTGTCACTATAAGCCCAACTCCCGAGAGAAGGCGTAATTTTTGCCATTCGCAACCGACGTCCGCGTCTTTCTGGCGATCTCCGTCGTTTCCCCTCTGACGCCTTTCTGTCTGACGATGCATTCACTGGGTAATTACACATCTCTAATGAAGGTCAAGTGGTATTAGCTTATATTGACAAAGTTCTAGAGCGTACCTCAGAGTGGTTATTACCTCCTCTATAGCTTTTCGGTAAAATAATTCGGAGGCAAAAATCTCGTATCTAAATCATTACGAGGTAAAAATTAAATGTTCGTACCGGAAGGCAAGAAGTTTATGCATGCAGAAAGGCTAAATCACTTCTATCGTACTCTCAGGCATAATAAAAATCCCTAATTAGTTGGGCAATGCTTTCTAATGCCGCAAGCCTTGGAAAGACGAGAAGGTCGTTAACTAGTTTTCATAATGACTGAGACACCAGAGCGATATTCGCTACCCAGCAAATTGTTGTTGATAGGTAACAAAGAGAAATCATCTATATGCTTAGTGAATAAACAACTTCCTCACCTCCAATTGAAAGCGTTAGAGTGTAACACAGATAATGATACAGTAATAACAGATTTCTTTTCACGTCACCACATGTTAAGTACCTACTGACCGCGTGGTAACTACCTACCGACGAGCATAACTAAGCCCAGAAATTAGCAGGAGGGCTTCTATTACTTGAATAAGAGAGAAAGAATATAAAGCAAACTAAAGGCAGTACTTCGAAACGAATTTAGTGTGCACGATCAAATACAAGTCTCAGAACTAAACGTTTAGGGGGCGCCAAAGGAAGACACTGGCAGTCGGACCCAGACGATAACCAGAGGATATACTGCTGGACAGCTTGTGCAAGATAATTACGTATGTAGTGAGACAGAATTACTGAAGTAGGACTCACGATGACCGGATTTGCGCAGCGCCATGCGGGAGAGATATACCAGAGTACTCTGTATGAGGCACAGAGCAGGAGCTACATGAATGAAAGAGAGAGGGCTCGTGGAAGGGATGCAATACGCCCACGGGGAGCCAATGAAGGGCGTAGATATCGGCGCAATATCATAAGGCAAGGAAGTCTCCATTTAGCCTACGAAAGAGACAAGACCCGAAAGTAAACCGAGGAACCTTCGACTATACACCTTATCGGTGGCACACGGGGTTGAAGAGAAATGTTAACAAATTCGGGTTACACAAGGTTCGTACTGTCTTGAAACAATTTTTACAGCCAAGGTCGCATTAATTAATATTTATTATGGACGACCGGTTTGGACAGTGAAAACTGTCATCCTCAAAAACGTTTTGGTCATAAATCGTGTTCCATTACCAGTTTACTATCCATGGCATGTCGTCATTACGGTTGAGAATATACAGATCATTAGACATAGATTTGTAAAACGATATAAGTTATATCCTCCACCATAATTACGACATGGCATGAGTGTTGAACCCGTAATGGAACATGATTTATAACCAAGAAGTTCTGATGATTAGAAGATGACAGTTTCAGGTGTCGAAACCTGTCACCAGTAATAAATAACGATTAATGCGATCTTGGCTACAAAAAGTATTTTCAAATTGAATGTAGATCGCTTTTTCTACTATCTCAATCTGAGTTATTTCAGTCAGCTCAAATTGTCGTTCAAAGCAGTTCCAGTAGAGTTTCTGATAACAATATGTTGGTACAGGTGCACAACAGCAAAATCTTTAGCACCCATACTACAGTTTTTTAGATGAATGTGGATAGTAGTCGCAGAACACTAAAATACAATTTAAAAGTATAAAAGCATCATAAAACATGCATGCATACGTACACACACAGTCATTCACACACCCAAAAACTTACAGTGAAAGAGACAAAAGCAAAGGTTGTAACTAAAATAGTATAGCACACAGCTGAAGCTGCCTAAGGTCTGGTATAGAAATTGTGAAATACCCATTATGCAACACACTAAAATCTCCAAATTACATTCTAAAATCTTTGGCACACTCATCTTGTCATAAGCTAAAGAAGGCGGCATGTCCTCGCCTAAACTTGTTTCTGCTCTCCCATAGCAATATAACATGAATTAACGCCAGAATTTGACGCCATGTGTTAGGAGACAATGACCTATGAGGAGGGAGATCAGGTTCACTTCATCCAGTGAGTCAGTGTGACTGGTAAGATCAATGATGCAGCTGTTCCACAACTCGATGATTTGACAGCGAAATGATAGCGAGAAGATATTTGTGTCATTTTGTAGCTGCATGATCCCAGCTGGCCTCCTTGGCTGCTTGGTATGCATGCCCAAATATCCACATGCCCTGGTGTAAGGAGGTGTCTCAGCTAAGAATACTTCGTAATGATAAAGAAAAGGGACCTGGGCAGGGACGCCAGATAAAAGGTGGGTGTGCTTCGCGTTCACGGCTTATTGGACTTTTGAGGAAGGTCTGATTTTATGAGATAACAGAGACCCAATAAAAGCATTAACACTGATTATAAGCGCAACGGGTAATTCGAATATGTTTACACTCGAGCTCAGTGGTGGGTGACAGTGCATGGATTAGCTTAGGATTGGTTACTGAAGTCAAATTCATTCCTTTCCTACTACATAAGTCCATAAATCACGTTGCTCGAGTAGGTTTAATTTATGGAAATGTATCAACTTTGGAATCATGTTGGGTGTCAAGAAATAAATGGGGCTGATATTATCAAAGAATGCCAGCTTATTTACGGTTAAAAACATAAACTTATCACGGATTATCACAAGTGGGGAAATAAAGCTTCTAAAGTACGCACACGATTCGCAAAAGACTTATTTAGTCTTAGCAACCTCTCACTGTAATCAGTAATCCCACAGGTCCATTAACACAGATAATAGAATAAAAGTGATGGATAGAGGGGAACTGTTATAAGCGTGGAAACATGGCTAACCTGGAGTTCTAGCAGAATGCGTAATGGATAATACAGTTAAAGGGCAATCTGAATCTCTTGCGCATAATCACACACAAACCCATGCTAGGATTCTATAGGTGATACTAAACCTCATAAACGGTTACTGGTACATCGATTTCACTATCAGAAGAGAGAACACAGGCAGCTGACAGAGCTGATGTCGTGACAACAAAAGTGTGTTGAAAGCTTTAAAAGAAATACGAAAAATATTTTACACGTATTAGTATCTGCTCCTCACATAAAGTACAAGCAGTATTGTAGCATTGCCTGTTGGCTGTAATACAAATGACTCTTAGTATCGACTGCCCGCAGAGGCTATATCCAGCATTGAGGAAAAAACCGCAGCTCGCTTAAAATGAGCAAAAGAAAACGCACGTAAAAAGAAAAAATATTCTGTGTGACCAGACAAGACCAATAGTTTGGTCACAACTGTGGGTCTTTGGGTGTTCTGTGTCGTGGTTCATTTTTAACTACAACAGATGAAATATTAGTTTACTTTATTAAGTCAATGAATAAAAGATTTACTTAATTGTAACGCAGTTCGATGCCATAGGAGTAATGGATAATATACGACTCTCATGGACTAGCAAACCATTACATTATGCACTAATTAACAAATTGCTGTCTTGAAGTGTAATGTTCCACGTGTAAATGAACAAGTCAATCAGAAACATTTAACCATCGCGTTGGTCAGATACTGTGATGCTGACTGCTGTAGCTGTGGTCTCAGACAGGGGCAGAGCTCTTGCTAGCTCGACACTATGTTGACCTCAGCATGAGCGCGCTGCTATACCGACAGGGGAGGTGTGGTGTACAGAGTCGTTTCCCATAAGTCGTCATTGATAGCACTAAGCTCTCGCTAATGTCTGTGGTATCGCTTCGTATTGCCAAGTTTGGCGTGGCAATACCACGTACTGCAGCTGATGTTACATAAGGAAGAAAAGGAAACAGAATGAGGTTCAACATCATGTGGACATCATAACTCTACATCAGCTGAAAATGATTGGGGAAGGAAGTAGTAATTCGCTTTGCTAAAGGAAGAATGTGTTTTTCCAAAGGTATGTCGGAAAAATTACAGAAAAAAATAGGATGAACTAACTGCAGTTTGAACTCTGCTCTAATTTTTCATAAGTTAATTTGTCTGTTACACAATACACTAGTCTGTTTCTCAGTTACCTTCTTAATCAAATAAATTGTTCATTGTGTACTGCAACCAACCACAAATTAGTTTTTTGACACTTTAATTAAAAAGTGCCGTTACTCGTTTAGAATTTGTATAATTCATAATCAGAAGGCTATTCGTTCGATAAAACATAGGATGCTTTATTATGCTTGTTAGCTGCCATATGGTAAACAACAGTTCACGTTTACAAACGTCTAAAGAAGGTGGTTGCACTATAAGCTTCTGTCAGGAAATGTCCATCTGGAGCATTGTTTTCTAATTCTTTTCAGTTTTCTTCCAACGAATCATATTCTTAATGCTTTCTTTATTATTTTATTTTCACCGTCACGTACATCAGTTTGCATTATTCAGCACTTTAGTTTGGTCACAAAACGGATACCCTATGCGCACCACATGTTTTGACTCACAATACAGAGTTTACAAAGTACATGAGCGTCAAAGATAAGTCACTTTGAAAAAAGAAGCATAAATTACTCTTGTATTAAATTGAAAAAGTATTCTACATACAGCATTAAATACAGGTATATAAATGGGATCTCGTGAACTATAACGCTTCAAACCTATTTTACAAATTGAAAGTGAAAGAAATGTTGATAAACAACTATGTGAAATCATAATATTCTATTTGAACAATAATGATGACAGTACATAATAATTTTATTCACATTTAGTGCCATGAATAACATAGACTATTATAGATGCATACAATATTGTAAGGTTTCTTACTTCATTCGCAGAAACATTATTTGCGTTAAGAGTGTGGAAAGTACTTTCTGGGAGTCTTATAGGAAATGAGTGTTAGTCTACTCAGCCTGCTCATTAAGGATGTTATCAAGGGAACTGTTTCTGGGTGCTGTACATCATCAACAATTTATTTCCAGTGAGAACCATGGTCTCCATTCACGTCTTTAATTGACAAAATTGCATTAACTTTCATTATTTTTAACATTCTTCTAACATCCAGTTCTACATTATGACAGTTCGTTGTTTTAGATTTTACGATGAAGAGCACTAATATAAGAGTATTTGCTTCTGTTGCAGTTATTACTGTGACACCTAAGGCAACGTGTAGGTTCACGTCAGCTTTATTCTGAATCGGTGACTCTAAAATGTACCTTAGACAGCGCCATGACTAGACTAGTGTGTGCATTAAGACACTAAGTAATCGTTTGATAGAATAAATTGTCTTATTCAGCTAGTCTCATAACTTTGATTCTAATAAGGAGTCATATGAAAAGATATTAACAGTGAATAGACTACGCTCTGCAATAGAGAAAAGAGTTTGCAGACTTCGAGTGACATTAGTGACAAGTATTGCGGAAACAGTGTGGGTCACAATTTTCAGTGAAGAGATAAAGACTTCCACAACTGAATGCATTCATTTGTCATTCTTCAATGAAAGGCGATCGGTGCGTATCTTTCGGGCGGCCTGCGGCACGTTCAGCCGTTTCTGGAATTAACAAGAGTTCCGAATGGGATCGTAAAAGCGATTAGCGCAAATCAGAACCAGTGCTGCGGCAATAGGGTCGTGACGGAGTTTCCAATTTAGACGCTATTTGCGGCAGTAATTCGCTTATTTTACTTTGCTTTTAGGTTTCATTCTTTCCCGCAAATGCAAGAGGAAAGTGGAGGAAAATAAAGGGGTGGTTGGTGTAGAAATAAACGTAAATTAAAAGCTGGTTACACAAGAGACCTGTTCAGAGTTAATGGACACACCACTGGGTTGTTCCCTGCTGAGGGCCATTTAGATGTTTACTGAGTTCTCTGCTGCAGCTTCAGATACCCTATTATTTCCATAACATTCCGCGTGCTGCCATCGTGATACCGCGAATATTCTCATGATTCAGACATACACTTCACTGCGTGGTGCACTAATCGAGATCGTTCTGTATTGCTGTAATCAAGGGTCATTTCCTTTCCGCACTGCAAATGTAAAAGCCAAATGATTTCGCGTCCTTTTGGTCTCTGTAGCTAGAATGTTCCACTGTTCGCAACGTAGGAGCATGGAAAGACGCCTGAATTGTTGATGCACTGCTACAACTAATTGTTAACACATTTGCTTTATTCGATTGTTTAAGGATTCTGCGTCCTGTGAGTAATAAGTGTACACTAACTCATACTTAGCCATCTCATTTTTGACAGGTGATGGACTTTGTTCACAAATGTCAATGGCACTCCTATTGTTATATGAATCACTGCGGATTTTTGGTAGAGAACATACTGACATCAGCACCAGCGGTTTCTTACCTGCCACGTCATATTACAGTTGAGACAATGGCTCATATTATACCAACATCAGCACTTCCTTATTTCCAAGGCCGTGCACGGAACAGCATACAGCCATTGAGAGGGAGGGGAGGTGCATCCATATGGCCCCCCCCCCCAGAAACACACCCCACCATGACCGTCTCCCTGCCCCCCCCCCCCGCCCCACATGTCACTGATTAGGAGCCAATGGTGTGCAGTTTGCATGTGTGTTGTCAGCATGAGCCTCTGCAAACCCTTCCGCAAACACACCCACTTAGCAGCAAGTAGCATGAAATTTCAGCTGAGCATATACACACATCAAAAAAAGTTTTGGATCACCCCGGTTCCCAGAACTCCTAAAGATAGACGTTGGCTGTGAATATTGTACCATAGATACAGTCCCTTTGACTGTTCAGAGATGTCACTAAACCCTCCCAAAGATGTAAACAACCATGCATGACCAGCGCCTGTTAGATCGAGAGGGTCCGACAGTCGATCAGTTTCAGTCATTCCACCAGGAAGGAGGTATATGGTTAGTGTTGTCTGTAGTTCAACCACGCCTAGACGGTCAACACCACGGTTCGATCACGACCGCATTGTTACTTTGTGCCAGGAAGGACTGTCAACAAGGGAAGTGTCTAGGCATCTCGGAGTGAACCAAAGCGATGTTATTCGCACATGGGGGAGATACAGAGACAGGAACTGTCGAAGACATGCCTCACTCAGGCCGCCCAAGGGCTACTACTGCAGTGGATTATGGCTCGGAGGAACCCTGGCAGCAACGCCACCATGTTGAATAATGATTTTCGTGCAGCCACAGTCTTGTTCCAACTCAAACTGTGCCCAATAGGCTGCATGATGCGCAACTTCACCCCAGACGTCCATGACGAGGTCCATCTTCGCAGTCACGACACCATGCAGTGCGGTGCAGATGAGCCCAACAACAAGCCGAATGGACAGCTCAAGAATGGCATCACGTTCTCTTCACCGCTGAGTGTCGCATGTGCCTTCAGCCAGACAATCGTCGGAGACGTGTTTGGAGGCAACGTGGTCAGGCTGGACGCCTTAGACACACTGTGCAGCGAGTGTAGCAACGTGGACGTTCCCTGATGGTTTGGGGTTCCATTATGTGGGGCCAACGTCGCCGCTGGTAGTCATGGAAGACTTTCCAGGCGGGAAGGAACGCCTGGTCCCCGGCACGAATCCGCCCGGTGGACTTGCGTCGAGGTCCGGTGAGCCGGCCAGTATGTGGATGGTTTTTAGGCGGTTTTCCATCTGCCACAGCGAATGCGGGCTGGTTCCCCTTATTCCGCCTCAGCTACACTATGTCTGCGATTACTGCGCAAACAAATTCTCCACGTACGCGTACATCACCTTTACCACGCGAACATAGGGGTTACCCTCGTCTGGAGTGTGAAGTTCCCTGGAGGGGTCCACCGGGGGCCGAACCGCACAATAGCCCTGGGTTCGGTGTGGGGCGGCGGAGGGGTGGACTGCGGTAGTCGTCGTCGGGTTGTGGACCACTGCGTCGGCGGCGGGGACGGAGCCTCTCCGTCGTTTCTAGGCTCCTGGTTAAGATACAATCCACGGAAGGCGCCGTAACAGCTGTGCGATATATGAATGCCATCCTCCGATGGATAGTGCAACCACATCGGCAGCATTCGCCTTTATGGGCGACAATTCGCGCCTCCATCGTGCACGTCTTGTGAATAACTTCCTTCTGGATAATGACATCTCTCGACTAGAGAAGTGGTTCTGGTACGGCAATTTGAACCCCCACCTCTGAAGTTGTCGCTGTATGGTGGTACAGCATCCAATGAGTGGTTTTCATGAGCAATAAAAAGGGCGGAAATGATGTTTATGTTCATCTCTATTCCAATTATCTGTACAGGTTCCGGAACTCTCTGAGCCGAGGTGATGCAAAACTTTTTTTGATGTGTGTATTCTGTGAAAGTTGATTGTGTGTGTGTGTGTGTGTGTGTGTGTGTGTGTGTGTGTGTGTGTGTGTGTGTGTTTGTGAGTGTCATTATTTGCTGTTCAGCATAAAGAGCCACCAGCAGCAGCGATCAGCCAAGCCCTGAAGAAGACTATTGGCAGCTACTTCAGTCATCGCTTATTATAATTATTCAGTTTGTGTGTCGTTCAACTTAGGTCTTTATTAGTGTCATTGCCACAGGCAAGGGCAGGTGACAGCAGCAGCCACAGTCAACACGATGTCTTTCCGACCTGGACTATGTTGTAACATGAGCACAGTAGCTGCAGCGAATGCCTGATCCAGTGAATAAAGAGGACACTTATAAGATGTTCCCACTTGAACTGCTGTTGCTGCCTACAGGGTGTTTTCCTTGCCTTTTCGTCTTGTTGTTGTTCGACTATGCTGTATCACATCCACAGCAGCCAACTCCCACAAGAATACCGTTATTTTACAAAATATGACTGGCAGTGGTTCTAAACTTAAATGTAGGCCTAGCTTCCGACAAAGACTTTGAAGTAGTTGTATGTGTATAAAACGCATGTGTCGATGCTAAAGTGTAACATTCGTGGTATGAGTGGGACTATCTGTGTTGTACAATATAGAGAGAAGATAACGACTGAATACAATACCTTACATACTTCTATCAACATTTGGATGCCAAAAGGTGAGGCATTAGTTATAAATATGTATAGGGAGTCATTTCTTTAGTTAAAACCTAAGGGTGCAAGAATATATGCTACACATTCCAGCGCGGTAAATTTAAGTGATCTGTTCAATACTTTATTACTGCTGCAGGCAGACAGAACCTCTGGTATCATTACATTTGAGCTGTATACTATGTCTTTACTATTTGTGTGAGCACAGTGTGAATGTAAATAATCTAAATTAGTGTATAAATGGCTGCATCATGTAGTGTCAAAATTTTTATTTTCTGAAGGAATGCCCATGTACTTAATTGCAGCTATAGCCTTGAATGTGACTCAGAACGAATTCAGGGCATATAGAAAATAATTATTTGGATACTTCTGTAAAGCTGAATTATATATTTGCTCTTATTTTTGCTTCCACATTGGAATAACTTTAATGATAATAACGATCAACATAGATGTAGAAAATTCACTCATGTTTTATTACCAGTAACAATACATTTATTCAAAGAAAGAGACTGCTAATGTGCAGAACTATTTTATTTACGTAACAGCAACTGATCAATGAAACAATATTTAGAGCATTGCATGACAGACAGAGATAAATTATATCAAGAGAGGGAGGAAATGTTTTTTGTTTTTGTTTTGTTGCAGTATTTACAATGTATGACTAGCAGCACCAGGCGAAGAACCACACATCCAGATGCACATACTTACAAGCACACATAGTGTGCAAGGAAAGAAGTGTGTACTTAGTAAACATAACAACACAATTACAAAAATCATATACTATACAGTAATTCACATGTACGCATACACCTACACACAAATCATTCACTCTCTATTCCCCATCCTCCACATCCACACACTCAAAATCACTAAGGGAATTGTGTGGGAATGGGAGGATCCAGATCCCAGATGCTCTAATGAAGCATTTGTCATCATAGCATGACAGACCTACTTTCAGTTGTAGTGCAGCATGCACATCGTGGCCCTATGACCGGAAGACTACTTGCTCCACTGTATGAGGAGATTCATCATTAGCAACAGATATTCCTTATAGCCTTTGTGGCTGCAAATGGAAAATCTTGGCCCAACTTCGGGTGGCACCTGCATCTAGATGGTATGCACACATCTTCCGTCTTAGTCCTACAGAATCCACATATTGCAGGTTAAGCGCTCGGCTTTCATCGCGCCAAGAACGCTCTTGTTCTGTGATGTAACAGTGTAAGGATTATCGGCTGCATATACAGACATGGTAAATTCCTCAAGGTTGCACCTAATTACTTCACATAGATCCAAACGTTGCACCCAGTACATGAAACAATCTGTCTAAATATAAAGTAACTTAACATCAGCGAAGTTTGATTTTCCAGACTTGTAGTGGAATTGGTACATGTGGAGTTTGGTGAGGTCTGGAACACAGTTACCGATAGAAACAGGCTTCGTGAGCTACGCTGAAAACTTAGCCATATCCACAGTGAATAGTCCTTCGTTGAAGTTTGTGGCCCACTTAAAATTTGGCTTAGTATCGTAACTCCTGGACCACAACACCCACCCAAAGGTAAACTAAATGCATTTTGTAATGTGCTCTAATAATCTCTCTATTTTCGAGGAAAACTGAGCTTCATAATCACATATTGCGACGGCCCTTTGTTCGGCATTAACATCGATCGATGAACTCCTTCAACGAGGGATGATGGTCGAAAGAGATGCCTTAGGTGATACTAAGGAGTTGCATCACTGCTGGAATGAGAGTGCTCGTGAATGCAGTTGTACTGCATGATGTGTCACAATCTGAAACTTTGTGTCATCGGAAAATGCAGCTTGAGTGATATGGGTATCCTCCCGACACATTGCCTCAGCAAGCTTCTGAATGGGTGCCTGTAAAAATTGTAGCGGATCCAGGAAGCAGAACGATGTTCTTGACGTGATTCGCTTGGAGAATGAACTGTACTTTTCTACACTGTCAGGTGTGTAATACTAATCATTTCATTCTACCTCACTTGTTCAACAAGAAAGTTAGCAACATATCCACCCAGATTATGAAAGAAAAAAAGGTATGTGTCATGGCAGTTTTAATTCAGTTTGCATGTATTATGAGGTGCGTCGCAAAACTCTTCCACTAGTGGAGTTCCCACCTTTCTATCCTCTGGCTGGTTACAAATATGACGTTTAACTTCTTGCTTGTTTAAGGCATTGGGATTACCTTCGGAGTAATGTGCCACAGGAACCAGTAAGCTCTCAAAGACAGCGTCTGAAACTAAGGAACAACAGTCCTGGTAATGGTCTTTCTTAAACTCTAACAAATTTTTATCCTCACTGGGCATTTCCAAATGCATGGGTTCTAGCTCGAGCAATCAAACATACGTTCTAAATTCTCTCAGTAAACAGAGTTGAGACAGCTGCAGCGAAAGTGCCTTTCCCCTTTATTTTTAGTCATTTGGACAGAAAGTATGTGGGACATGTTTTTGACCCAAACTTGGCGATGCTTCTCACGTTTGGAGAATAGCGATATATCTACGTGTTTAAGACACTGTCAGGCTACTCTGGAACAGCAGAGGGGTTCACCTACCTCAAGCTTCAAATCTCCCTGCTTTTTTTTATCCACACGCAGAACATAAACATGAACCGAATATTTATTGCTATATTCTGCTTGTAACAGTCTAATGTCTCAACAGTCATACGTAGGTACATTGGATTACTGGGAACCACCGCAATTTTATAATCTGGACACATTGTAGAGAAAAATGCTTACGTACTGTGGACCAATCTGTCGTTAAAGTATGAATTCGTCACAACATTACACTTATCACAAATCATACTCACTGGCAGTATGTCCAGTGGGTGATCCCACTCATAAATTTTGTCAGTATACTGCTCCAGCGCTTGTCCCCTCGAGAAACCTCGTAGCGATCCTAATGAACCTTCAAGGCTAAGGTCTAGTGCACTTTCCGTTGTTTCTCATCTATGTTTTAAGGTGCTAATGTTTTGCACGTAACTAAAATACTTTTACAATCGTTTTGTATATGCATTCAAATTATCGATGTCGTAGGGGCCAGGAGGTTACTACCACAACTTCCGTACATTCTAGTTGCAGTTTATAATTTGCCTTGGTGACATTAGCTTTGCCATTGTATGTTTCTAGACCGATAAATGCACTACTCCAACCCCCTGCTCCCCTTGGGTAGATCAATTGGAGGAAGGTAATTCACTTTTAATGCAGACAAACTTTCTGTTAGAGTCAGAGTGCACTATATCACATCTAGATTTCAAACTATGCAGTGACACAGATGCATTAGTATTTATGCAGTTGCCTGGGGAAACAATAGACAGTAATGTCCACAGAGATATCAGCTGAAGTTTTAGTAATGACAAAGATTATGGAACAACTGGTTCTTCTCTGTGAAGTAATGACACAATTTTCCATATGAATCAGAGTGGTAGATGGTAATTGCTGTTGTTTTTTTTTTTTTTTTTGCATAGGCAACCCAGTGAGTTCCACATGCGCCTAAAAGATCTAAATCGACAAACCCCCAATCTTTGAATTTCCACGTCGTCTTTGGCAATGTATCCCACATAAACTGACAGCGAAATCTCGCGATTTTGAATTTTCTGGCCAGTTAAAGTTTTTCCGCGAGAGATTCTGTGAAGTTTGGAAGGTAGGAGACGAAGTGCTGGTGGAAGTAAAGCAGTGAGGAGGCCTCGCGAGTAGTGCTTGGGTAGCTCAGTCGGCAGAGCACGTGCCCACGGAAGGTAAAAGTCCTCAGCCGGCCGTTGTGGCCGAGCGGCTCTAGTTGCTTCAGTCCGGAACCGCGCTGCTGCTGCGGTCGCAGGTTCGAATCCTGCCGCGGGCATGGATGTGTGTGATGTCCTTAGGTTACTTAGGTTTAAGTAGTTCTAAGTTTAGGGCATTGATGACTTCAGATGTTAAGTCCCATTGTGCTTAGAGCCATTTGAACCATTTTTTGAATAGTCCTGAGTCCCAGTCTTATGCCGGCACACCGTTTTAATCTGCCAGAAAGTTTCAAATTTACGCTTTGTCGACATCATGCTGCTGTATACTAAGCCACTTTTTGAGATAGTGTACAACTTATACAACTTACGTGTACTCCGAAACCACTGGTGATGATGGGAGTCAATTGTTTTAGTTATTGCCTTGATATATCCACACATGCATTAACTGTGTGTTGACTCACTGACACGTAGTTCACATTGCTGTATTCTAGCATTCAGTATCTCGTTATTTATAGCCTTCATCTTGATAAGATTTTGCGCTTCCATTAATTTAGCGTTGATTGCTTCGACTTTCCTGTCATCATATAGAAGCATGTGGTTTGCGCCCTCTGAACGAATGCACAACACACTTCCATATTTGTCCAGAGAGTACAGTATACATATGCAGTTAACTTTTGATACACTTCTTTTGAGTAGAATCTTATCGAAGTGTGCTCTATAAAGGTCCTCATTCAACCTCCTCGTTTTGTCCCTAATCAAAACCATGCGTATGCTAATGACAGCATTGAACAACATTTCGGTTCCTACATGAACTTGGTAAATATGTTTTAAATTTCGATTATCCTGTTTGAAAGTAATAACAGGTTGCGCAGTATCACAGGCAAACTTCTTCAAGAACCTTAAGTTTGTCTGCTCAACTAAAGTATATTGACTTGCATATGGCAGCTAAAGCCGTAATATGTCCGTCGCTCATTTTAAGTTTACACGGCGACGTCTTCAAATCTGAACCCAATATCTGACTGTTTCAGACTTTGGGACATCACTGCTTTCACTGAGCATCTGATACGTTTCTCGTTCAATACAGTGCAAAATCTCCTGCAACAGCTGATATTTTAGCTGAAGCAGAGTTTTTGATAAAATACGTACATGCCTGAAATAATCTCCCTCAGGGTGTATGAACAGTGTTAGAACAAGATTAGTCTTCCCATAACTTGAAGACCTAATAATAAAATTACGTGGCTTATTGGAAATAAGGGTTCATTCGTCGTCTTCTTCTGGCTTCCAAGATCATCATTGAAGGACCAGTCACCCCTGCAAGACATTTGAGATATGTTTTGTCCACTCAGTCATGATGGTAATCATTCGTTTACCTTAGGATATACAGATTTGTATAGGGAAATAAAATGACACACAGATGACTCTTAAACATTATAAATTTTTACATTTAGATGGGTATAGAAGCAAACTTACATGAAATCATAGTTGTATATGATAAAGCTGAATCATGTATTTCCACCTCCATCGATGCACAGCATGCATCTTAGAGCTGACCTTTGGTTTCATCCGATGGGCGGAGAGTTTGCATTCTCCGTTATTAAAAATTTTAACTGTTCCAGGGAAGTCTCCGACTGAGATTGTATGATCATCCAGTATCACCAACGGAGGGCGTACTTTTCTGTGTAACAAGGCAGATACCTGCATAGATATACTGGACAGTCGACACCATTATTCCACGGATAATATTACTTTGATATCATTAAATCGAGAGTATTCAAATACCGCTGGGTATAACTCACTGGAGTTCAAATAGCAGGTTTGATTGAACAGCATTATTTCGATGTCAGTTCGCTGTTGCTGGAACGACCTCGCCTCACTCGCAAAGAAACACGCATTATTAGTTGAACATATTTGCTTTTCTTTCCCTGTTCATCGACATTGATGTTAATACTTACACTGCGTCATAGCAAGGTGTCCTGATATACGTCTTGACATCCATACCCTTTGATGGTTCTCTCCCAAGTGGGTGAACTATTTATTGATAGCTGTAAGTATATAGCGTTTACTTGGTATAATTAGCTGCTTATTCAGTGACTGTTACTTTTTTAAAAAATTCGGTATTTTGCTGCCTACTGAACGACAATGGGTTCATAATATCAGCTATTTATATGTCATTTGCTTAAAATCTCATCAATGAATATTGACTAACTGTACCTGCTTACTGAGTGACTTAATTGTTTTAGAAATTATGTATATTTCTATTGATGACTGAGGAAGTGTACTGAACAACATTACATCATTATTTACTTCATTTGCCGACCAATAATTATAGCTGTTACATGTAGTATGTTTTTAGCTTGGTTAGTACTTCCATTGTTGCCTTTGATACTAGATTTACAGATAACTGTGTCTGTGCTCATGTGGTTGAAACTTTTAGGAACGTATTCCAGGCAGCATGATGAAGTCGTGGCTGCAGTGAAGACACGCTGAACATCGCACTGCAGGGCTGCACAAACGCTTCAGAGCTGAGTCTTACATTCAAAGTTTAAAAAACTGCTAGTCTGTGGTACATATTTATTTGCAACATTCCTCATGATGGCTGTGAACACTAGTACTTCCCATAAAATTACATAAACTTATTTAAGCAATAAATACTTATTACATAAGTGATGAAAATATCCTCATTATAATTTTTAAAATATCATACCAACAGCAAGATGCTTCAGTCATATCCTCAACACTGCAAACAGAACGCGCCTGTACATCATTGTCAGTGCTCCCATCACTTGCTGAGGAAAAATAAGTAAATACAAAAAACTAAATGCTTAGTAGTGCGATGTGAGAATGCTTCAGCCCAGGTTTTTTTTTTTTCATATACTTGCAACTGACATCCTCAACAAGCGACGTCGTTGTCAAGACGCAAATGCAGAATCCTATGCATGAATGTTTAAAACCTGCTGTGAACACCTCCACTAGTGCTGTGATAGTAAAAAATGGCCTCAAATACAACGTCATACAAATATAATAACAATTATAGATGATGAATACCTACTGCAGTTGCTTACATTCTTGGCTGGTGTGAGACTCTTGATACCCATTTTCAAAATAGTAAACAATTCGAACACATGCAGCGTGGTCTGTTAGTGAACGCAATCACATAATCCATCATCTTACCATTCTGCTGCATAGTCGTTATTTGTTGAATAATATAGCTCCTAGAATGAGATTTTCACTCTGCAGCGGAGTGTGCGCTGATATGAAACTTCCTGGCAGATTAAAACTGTGTGCCCGACCGAGACTCGAACTCGGGACCTTTGCCTTTCGCGGGCAAGTGCTCTACCAACTGAGCTACCGAAGCACGACTCACGCCCGGTATCACAGCTTTACTTATGCCAGTACCTAGTCTCCTACCTTCCAAACTTTACAGATGCTCTCCTGCTGAGCCATGTCTCCGCATATCCTTTCTTTCAGGAGTGCTAGTTCTGCTAGGTTCGCAGGAGAGCTTGTGTAAAGTTTGGAAGGTAGGAGACGAGGTACTGGCAGAAGTAAAGCTGTGATACCGGCCGTGATTCGTGCTTCGGTAGCTCAGTTGGTAGAGCACTTTCCCGCGAAAGGCAAAGGTCCCGAGTTCGAGTCTCGGTCGGGCACACAGTTTTAATCTGCCAGGAAGTTTCAATATAGCTCCTGTCTGTAGTCATGCGGTGATCCGCTATCATAGTCCTGAACTCTTGATGCTGATAGCTGTGAGTACATTTCTCTGATAGATGTGTACAAGAAATGGACTTGTCAAATTATTCTTTCCTCTTTCCTTGCACGCATATTATTTATAATACCGATGATAACTAGAAATTCTGGTCAGTAGATTTTGGATCAGGTCATCCTAACAGAGGGACTGGGGTCCCCACTTAACTGCTTCACTGTTCATCATCTTTAATACATAACTTGCAATTACGGAAGTCAGTCGAGTTTTAAAAACAATCAACAGCGTACTTTAGCCTTCGGGAAAATGACTTTTAAACAGCTGCCACTAATTATGAACCAACAGCCATTAACTGTACACCAGAAGTACAGAATTTAAAAACAGTTCACTACACTTAGCTAAATTCACGGAGATATTTTTAACTACATTACCATTAAACAGCTTGCATTAATTATGAACCCACTGTCAGTCAACAGACAACAAACGTATAGAATTTTAAAAAGTAAGTATCACTGAATAGTTAACTACAGTTCCTGATGAGATTTTACGCAAATGATTTTTAAACAACTGTTATTAATTATGAATCTACTGTCATTGCCAAACAGCAAAACTCAGAATTAAGGAAAAAACAATTTACTGTCACTAAATAAGTAGCTACATTTAGCCGAAATTCACTGATCAGATTATAAGCAAATGACTTTTCAACAGATGCCATTAATTACGAATTCACTGCCATTCAGTAGACACCAAAGTACACAATTTTACAATTAACAGTCATTGAATAAACGCTACAGTTAGCCAAAGTCCATTGATCAGATTTTAAACAAATGACTTATAAACAGCTTCCACTAATCATGAATCCACTGTCTTTCAATAAACAGCAAAATACAGAACTTTCAAGCAATCGGCAGTCACTGAACAGGCAGCTACGGTTAACAAAATTCACTGAGTTAACTTGATGACCTTTAAACAGCTGCTGTTAATTATGAGTGGTGGTTGTACAGACCCCACCATGGGGGGGGGGGGGGGGAGGCAGGGGGAGGGATATTGGTGTGGCAAGAGCTAGAGGTACGGACATACACGGAAGTTACTTAGCTAGGACAGGATGGCCGCCTTCCTTCGATTCCTTAAGACTGCAAGAGACCAGATCACCTTCATTAGTGTCGAACTGGACAAATAACCTCCAAGTCGCTGGTGTGTTTTCCAGAATATCACGCCCACTCTCAGAAACCACTTCGCAGGGCAGGTCATAACTGAGTGTCAAATCCAAGGTCGGCGCCTTCACAGGAGCCGATTTCTTCTCTCGTGTAAAATTCAGAACTCCAAACCTCTCATTTTAATACCCCGCTATGAAGATCTTATAACTAAACTGCAATAGAAGTACTTCGGTTCGACTGGAACAGGGTAAACTTTTGAACGAATCACACGCAGATATAATCTGTTTGCAAGAGCCATCATGGGTGAAGGGAGTCTTCCAGGTCTTCCCGAACGACTCATAACAATTTCGTTCATCTTGAATGCCAAGGCTGCAATTGTAATAGCAAATATAAACTACACAGTCACAAAAGTATTACATCATTGTTCTGAAGATTGGAGCCACAGCCGAAATTACGCATGGACGAGAATCTTGGATTACCACACCTATGTAAGCACAGTATTCAGTATGAGACACTGTCTTTTGCTGACCAAATGAGAAATATAAGGACAAAGATTACTCATACGTATTGACATCAATGCATGGTCGACTTTATGGCACGCAAAAAGAACAGTCAGTAGGGTAAAAACCCTAACTGACACAATAAATGAATGCAGCCTCTTCGTTCAAAACAGCGCAGGACAAAAACCTACATACTGCAACAATACAAGAGGAACTATCAATATTGAGATCTCAATAGCAAATGCGAAGTCTATAGTATGCGTCAACAAATGGGAAGTACTAGAAAATGCCACACACGGCGACCATAACGCCATACTCATCCACACAATCACGAACATCCAAACTTCAAATCAACAAAAACATCGCTTTCTTGAAAACAAGGCTGAAATTAAGGAACGTGGTTGAAGAATGGCCCCTCCATACTGTCATTGGTAGTGTAGACTATAAAACTCACATTGTGACGGATCTGCTTCAAAAAGTATCTATCCCAAAGACCGTCCGTGCACCGAAACAGAAACACCCCTGGTCCACAGAGGTAACAAAACTACGGAAAGACACTAGAGACAAAAGGAAACATCACCAAATAGCAAAAACAGCACAAGAGAGCGAGGTAAGATAGGAACTACACCGTGATACAAGACAAAACTATAAAAACAAATCGTACAAGACCAGAGAGCACCACTGGAACAATTCTAGCAAAATTCAAGTATAAATCAATACATGGAGGGAACTACTTAGACTTGTGACAGGAAAGGTAAAGATGCCGACTGTACTGTCAGCTCTTTCGCGCACAGACGTCACTGCTACAAGGGGCTAGAGATGTTCAGCGCAGTACCTGCTGAACAAGCTTCTCCCTGATGAAGAAAATGCGAATGACTATCAACATCACACAGACTTACGAAGACAAATGGATGACACCTACACAAATGGCTCCTTTATTGTCCCATTTGCCCGAGGAGAGGTAGTGTTAGCAATACAATAATTAAAGAATAAGAAGCCTCCCGGTCCATAAGGCATACACGCAGACACAATAAATAATACTGTTGTACAAATCTTTTTTTTTTTTCCTAACAGAGTTAGTGAATGAAGCACTGCTGCAAGACAGGGTCCCTGTCATGGGGCAGGCAGCGAAAGTTGTAACCATAAAAAAATCAGAGGATCGGGACCCAACAGACCCAAAGTCTTACAGGCCCAACTGTCTCTTGAACACTCTGGCTAAGCTGCAGCAGAGGCTGCTGTGTAATCGAATACTGTCACACAGGACGCCGTTCGGCATTAGTCCCCATCAGTACGGTTTTAGACCCAAAAGCTCAGTAGACGATCCAGTTAACCGCGCACTCGAAAAAATACAAGAAACACAAGAAAAATGCGCAGTAGCAATACCAATAGATATAGCAGGTGCCTTCCATAAGCACTGGTGGCCTGCTTTGTTCGCAACGCTATGATAGATGCTGACGCGTCGGCCGCGGTGGTCTAGCGGTTCTAGGCGCTCAGTCCGGAACCGCGCGACTGCTACAGTCGCAGGTTCGAATCCTGCCTCGGCATGGATGTGTGTGATGTCCTTAGGTTAGTTAGGTTTAAGTAGTTCTAAGTCCTAGGGGACTGATGACCACAGATGTTAAGTCCTATAGTGCTCAGAGCCATTTGAACCATTTTTTTTTTTTTTATGCAGGCGCCACCATTCTTAAACAATTCCGTACTCGTCTAATGTAAGGATAGAGTGGTGCAATTGCAAGCACGAACACAAAAGGTTATTAAGAAAATAGCAAAAGGATGCCTACAAGACTCAATCCGAGGGCCAATTTTGTGGAACATTGTCTCAGATCCGCTCTTAAACAATCTGGACGAAGATGATAGGGTGAAGGTTATAGTAGCTTATGGTGAAGACTTGTTGTTACTGATAAATCCAAACTCGAGAGTGCAGCTCGAAAATAAAGTTACGCAACGTCTCATAAAAATGACTGCTACAGCCATAAAAAGCTCCCAATTGCGGCAAACAACACAGCATATTTAGTGGTAAAGGGACCTTGCGGAGAAATCCCACCATTAGGCTGAAAAGCACTAGCATACACAGGGAAAAATAGCAACAAGATACCTAGGGATACATCTCTACGAACAACTGACATTCAACGAAAACATAAGACCTACAACGGAAAAAGCAACAAGACAAATACACAGACTCGCCACGCTAAAATCATCTCAATACACACTACCACTGCAGAAATTGTGAATGTAACATTTGAATCTATAATGTGTTTCGCAGAAAGTGCCTCGGCACATCGACTGTCACTCACGTCCAAAATAAATACACTACTGTCCATTAAAATTGCTACACCAAGATGAAATGCAGTAGATAAACGAGTATTCATTCGACTAATATATTATACGGGAACTGACATGTGATTACATTTTCAAGCTGTTTCGGTGCATAGATCCTGAGAAATCCGTACCCAGAACAACTACCTCTGGCCGTAATAAGGGCCTTGATACGCCTCGGCATTGAGTCAAACAGAGCTTCGATGGCGTGTACAGGTACAGCTGCCCAAGCAGCTTCAACACGATACCACAATTCATCAAGAGTAGTGACTGGCGTATGGTGACGAGCCAGTTGCTCGGCAACCATTGACCAGACGTTTTCAATTGGTGAGAGATCTGGAGAATGTGCTGGCCAGGGCAGCAGTCGAACATTTTCTGTATCCATAAAGGCCCGTACAGGACCTGCAACATTCGGTCGTACAATATCCTGCTGAAATGTAGGGTTTCGCAGGGATCGAATGAAGGGTAGAGCCACGGATTGTAAGACATCTGAAATGTAACGTCCACTATTCAAATTGCCGTCAACGTGAACAAGAGGTGACTGAGACGTGCAACCAATGGCACCCCATACCTTCACGCCGGGTGATACGCCAGTATGGCTATGACGAATACACGCTTCCAATGTGCGTTCACCGCTATGTCGCCAAACACGGATGCAACCATCATGATGCTGTAAACAGAACCTGGATTCATCCGAAAAATGCCGTTTTGCCATTCGTACACCCAGATTCGTCGTTGAGTACACCATCGCAGGCGCTTCTGTCTGTGATGCAGCGTCAAGGGTAACCGCAGACATGGTTTCCGAGCTGGTAGTCCATGCTGCTGCAAGCGTCGTCGAACTGTTCGTGCAGATGGTTGTTATCTTGCAAACGTCCCCATCTGTTGACTCAGGGATTGAGACGTGGCTGCACGATCCGTGACAGCCATGCGGATAAGATGCCTGTCATCTCGACTGCTAGTGGTACGAGGCCGTTGGGATCCAGCACGGCGTTCCGTATTACCCTCCTGAATCCACCGATTCCATATTCTGCTAACAGTCATTGGATCTCGACCAATGCGAGCAGCAATATCGCGATACGATAAACCGCAATCGCGATAGGCTATAATCCGACCTTTATCAAAGTCGGAAATGTGATGGTACCCATTTCTGCTCTTTACACGAGGCGGTACAACAACGTTTCACCAGGCAACGTCGGTCAACTGCTGTTTGTGTATGAGAAATCGCTTGGAAACTTTCCTCATGTCAGCACGTTGTAGGTGTCGCCACCGCCGCCAACCTTGTGTGAATGCTCAGAAAAGCTAATCATTTGCATATCACAGCATCTTCTTCCCGTCGGTTAAATTTCGCGTCTGTAGCGAGTCATCTTCGAGGTGTAGCAATTTTACTGGCTAGTAGTGTATTTTGAGGTGTTGACAAAGAGGTGTATTGCTCAGAATCCCTGAGCGCTTCCCATCGACTGAGACGTCGCAATTGCACTCAGCGCAACAGTTTTCTCCACTGGAGCTTCCTCCTCTGAGATTCTTCTTAGAGGGCAAGTACTGAACTGGGACCCGAAACCAAATGTTGTACCTGCAGTGGCATATCGTTTCGTCCCTTCGTAATTATAGTTGGCTCAGCACACCATGTCTCGTCCCGAATCTGTAGAAGCCATCGGCTGTTGTCTCGAGGACGACACCCAAGATCTACCTAGCGTCTTCTCTTCTTCTATCGTAGTCGGGAACAGGAACTCCACAGTACAGCGGTTTTCCGCTCTTGGAAATCAGTGATCTGAACGCTGCCGCATTCTTTGCGCTTGTTCTCTGCCGCATTCTTTGCGTTTATTCTTCTAATCACTTTCACGCTTCAGTTCTGTGTTATTTAACAGCGCGAGTTGACTCGTCTAAATCAGTCACGCAGTAGTCATTATTATCAGGAATACTTTCTTTCTCTCTTTTCTCAGTCCCTGTTCCTGTCAGCATGTTATCCTCTTGCGATGGAGATTTACTGTGATCATTATCCTGCAACGTTTCAGGCGCTGTCTCACAGATAACACTCCCTTGATTAATTGTAGTTTCAAGGTCATCCTCAGAGTGAACGTTCATCAACGCTTCAGGAGGTAAACCTGTTGAAGACAAACCATTTTTAGGAGGGCAGCCAACCATCGCTTCGTACGAATATCTTTTAATTCCAAATTGTACAGCGCTATTCATTAACTGCTCAAATCTTAATGCACGGCTCCACTCCCCAGTGTCGTGCTCGTGCATCCATTAGCTTATTTTCCATGTTTTGATTTGCTCGCTCTACGCTACCTTGGCTCTGACTATGTTTGGGTTTACCGTGGACAATCTTAAATTTGGGTCGTAGTTCAGTTAAGCTGGTCATCAGTTTGCTAACGAACTCCCTACCATTGTCAGACTGTAATACTGAGGGAGCGCCTAACAACGTAAAAATGTCAATAATGTTATCGCAGACCCTTTCAGCTGTTTTGAACTTCAGTGTCCCGAGAATAACGAATTTAGTAAACTGGTACTGATAAACCATTACTAATTTGTAATCTTCATCTGGTTGCTATTGGAAGTCGATGAGATCAACTTGACATCTGGAATTTAGCTCCTTGAACAGCATTGGCTTCGCTACTATTCCTTTTTTCTGACTTTTTGCTTCTGTAAAAATGGCTCACACAAACAAAGATAAATTTGGGCATCTCTGTAGGTTATATTACAGAACCTTCGACTTCAAGCGTTTCACCACGTGGTCGCGTCCACCGCGGACACTCATCACTCTATTCACTTCCAGCATTTCATATCTCGCCAACAAAAGTGCAGTCGTTGCCGTTCAGATTTTAGTGATTCAGCCTTGCTGATAAGTGACTAGTACGTTCCTCTGTACGTAAAGATAGAATTATACCTGAGATAACACCGTTCCACTCTAAGGTGTTAGTAGAACTTCACTGATTCAACCGCAGCTGCACTACTGTAAACCGCAACTGCGCTACTGTCTACCATAACTTCACTGCTGTATAACACAACGAGCTGACGACAATTACATTCATGCCGATGCGTGGCAGCATTGTTGAATGCACCGTTAATAACCCGGGAGCAGAGATGGTCACCTTCACTAGTGGACAATACGCTATTGTACACTTTCCCTAGCCGAGAACAGTGATGGTTCACCTTCACTAGTCCACGTGTTTTTTTTTTCGGTTTATGGTAAGCTCTCACTGACCGTTTTACTGATGGTGACATCCACTAAGGAAGGTCTACCTTCCCTGATCTTACACTTCCGCCACAACACATGTAAGCACAGGCGGAGATGCATCACAGGCGGAGATGCATCGGATCATGAGTCCTCTGCAGTACATACTGGTGCGCCAGCACGAATGCAACAATTACTACAGTACTAGCCTTGATGCTGGACAGCATATAACAGTATGCATGGAAAGTGCACGCCATTGGCTGGCGTGCTGGGGCACTCGGGCCGAGGGGTGTTAGGAGGGAGGTGCTTCACTACAACATGCGTGCAATGTGCAAGCAACATTTCTTGCCAGGTGGAGATGCATCATGGGGGGGGGGGGGGGGGTGGGGGCAAGGGAGGGTGGGAGCGGATCTTATTGTCTCAGTTCTTGGGACACCATAGATAAGAAAATACTAATGTTGGTATTAGCACATTCTCGGCCAGTAAGTGTAGTGACCTTCTACCTGCGTTACCTTTACAAATTACAGTATTCTATATTTCGCGTAAGGTAATCTCATCGTGTTTGCATCTGCCTTCCCATCTTTGTATTTCCAGGTTTCTTTCTGTCCCTCTCTTCAACCTCATAAATCTCACTTCCCTTTAATAAATTTTATTAGGTGTTCTGTAAGTATTATTTTGCATTTACTCTGTTCTTCCATGAAAGGCGGAGGTCATATAACAAGACCAATAACGCCATACTAATGATGTTTTCGTGGTACACAATAAAAATACTGAACAATTTGGATTTTTGTAATTATTGTCTTCCTCCGCGTAATCACTGAGAACGTATACAAAAGAATATTTTCTAAATACTTCACAACATCTATCTAAATTGTTTTCTAATTTCGAACTCTGTATTACATGTCACACTTTGGAGGCAATTTCTCTAGCATTATCAGTTATTAAACGGTAATACAATACGAAATAGCACTTTATAACTTACCATGACATGGTTTTGGTGCCAACTGATGTCATATTTCTTAACTGCTGCTGCTCAGTCCAACTGGGTAGAGTTCGCACATTTTTATAATGAAGGTTTCTGCAACGCAAAAGTGTGATAGACGTCCGTGTACGTTCAACTATCAGACATGTTTGTTGTCAACAAGGAGAATGCGAGAAGAGGGAAGAAAATTCACAATGTGTATTAATTTGTTACTTAACAAAATTGTACATATACATAGAAGAATCCTGGAGCTACTAAAAGGTATCAGTTAGATTATATAATAGTAAGACAGAGATTTAGGAACCAGGTTTTAAATTGTAGGACATTTCCAGGGGCAGATGTGGACTCTGACCACAATCTATTGGTTATGAACTGTAGATTAAAACTGAAGAAATTGCAAAAAGGTGGGAATTTAAGGAGATGGGACCTGGATAAACTGACTAAACCAGAGGTTGTACAGAGTTTCAGGGACAGCATAAGGGAACAATTGAGAGGAATGGGGGAAAGAAATACAGTAGAAGACGAATGGGCAGTTCTGAGGGATGAAGTAATGAAGGCAGCAGAGGATCAAGTAGCTAAAAAGACAAGAGCTGCTAGAAATCCTTGGGTAACAGAAGAAATATTGAATTTAATGATGAAAGGAGAAAATATAAAAATGCAATAAATGAAGCTGGCAAAAAGGAATACAAACGTCTCAAAAATGAGATCGACAGGAAGTGCAAAATGGCTAAGCAGGGATGACTAGAGGACAAATGTAAGGATGTAGAGGCTTATCTCACTAGGGGTAAAATAGATACTGCTTACACGAAAATTAAAGAGACCTTTGGAGAAAAGAGAACCTATTGTATGAACATCAAGAGCTCAGATGGAAACAAAGTTCTAAGCAAAGAGGGGAAAGCAGAAAGGTGGAAGGAGTATATTGAGGATCTATACAAGGGCGATGTACTGGAGGACAATATATTGGAAATGGAAGAGGATGTAGATGAAGATGAAATGGGAGATACGATACTGCGTGAAGAGTCTGACAGTGAAAGACCTGAGTCGAAACAAGGCCCCGGGAGTAGACAACATTCTATTAGAACTACTGACGGCCTTAGGAGAGCCAGTCCTGACAAAACTCTACCATCAGGTGAGCAAGATGTATGAGACAGGCGAAATACCCTCAGGCTTCAAGAAGAACATAATAATTCCAATCCCAAAGAAAGCAGGTGTTGACAGATGTGAAAATTACCGAACTATCAGTTTAATAAGTCACAGCTGCAAACTACTAACGCGAATTCTTTACAGACGAATGGAAAAACTGGTAGAAGCCGACCTCGGGGAAGATCAGTTTGGATTCGGTAGAAATGTTGGAACACGTGAGGCAATACTGACACTACGACTTATCTTGGAAGAAAGATTAAGGAAAGGCAAACCTACATTTCTAGCATTTGTAGACTTAGAGAAAGCTTCAAATTCTAAAGGTGGCAGGGGTAAAATACAGGGAGAGAAAGGCTATTTACAATTTTTACATAAACCAGATGGTAGTTGTAAGAGTCGAGGGCCATGAAAGGGAAGCAATGGTTGGGAAGGGAGTGAGGCAGGGTTGTAGCCTCTCCCCGATGTTATTCAATCTGTATATTGAGCAAGCAGTAAAGGAAACAAAAGAAATATTCGGAGTAGGTATTAAAATCCATGGAGAAGAAATAAAAATTTTGAGGTTCGTCGATGACATTGTAATTCTGTCAGAGACAGCAAAGGACTTGGAAGAGCAGTTGAACGGAATGGACAGTGTCTTGAAAGGAGGATATAAGATGAACATCAACAAAAGCAAAACGAGGATAATGGAATGTAGTCGAATTAAGTCGGGTGATGCTGAGGCAATTAGATTAGGAAATGAGACACTTCAAGTACACTCCTGGAAATGGAAAAAAGAACACATTGACACCGGTGTGTCAGACCCACCATACTTGCTCCGGACACTGCGAGAGGGCTGTACAAGCAATGATCACACGCACGGCACAGCGGACACACCAGGAACCGCGGTGTTGGCCGTCGAATGGCGCTAGCTGCGCAGCATTTGTGCACCGCCGCCGTCAGTGTCAGCCAGTTTGCTGTGGCATACGGAGCTCCATCGCAGTCTTTAACACTGGTAGCATGCCGCGACAGCGTGGACGTGAACCGTATGTGCAGTTGACGGACTTTGAGCGAGGGCGTATAGTGGGCATGCGGGAGGCCGGGTGGACGTACCGCCGAATTGCTCAACACGTGGGGCGTGAGGTCTCCACAGTACATCGATGTTGTCGCCAGTGGTCGGCGGAAGGTGCACGTGCCCGTCGACCTGGGACCTGACCGCAGCGACGCACGGATGCACGCCAAGACGGTAGGATCCTACGCAGTGCCGTAGGGGACCGCACCGCCACTTCCCAGCAAATTAGGGACACTGTTGCTCCTGGGGTATCGGCGAGGACCATTCGCAACCGTCTCCATGAAGCTGGGCTACGGTCCCGCACACCGTTAGGCCGTCTTCCGCTCACGCCCCAACATCGTGCAGCCCGCCTCCAGTGGTGTCGCGACAGGCGTGAATGGAGGGACGAATGGAGACGTGTCGTCTTCAGCGATGAGAGTCGCTTCTGCCTTGGTGCCAATGATGGTCGTATGCGTGTTTGGTGCCGTGCAGGTGAGCGCCACAATCAGGACTGCATACGACCGAGGCACACAGGGGCAACACCCGGCATCATGGTGTGGGGAGTGATCTCCTACACTGGCCGTACACCACTGGTGATCGTCGAGGGGACACTGAATAGTGCACGGTACATCCAAACCGTCATCGAACCCATCGTTCTACCATTCCTAGACCGGCAAGGGAACTTGCTGTTCCAACAGGACAATGCACGTCCGCATGTATCCCGTGCCACCCAACGTGCTCTAGAAGGTGTAAGTCAACTACCCTGGCCAGCAAGATCACCGGATCTGTCCCCCATTGAGCATGTTTGGGACTGGATGAAGCGTCGCCTCACGCGGTCTGCACGTCCAGCACGAACGCTGGTCCAACTGAGGCGCCAGGTGGAAATGGAATGGCAAGCCGTTCCACAGGACTACATCCAGCATCTCTACGATCGTCTCCATGGGAGAATAGCAGCCTGCATTGCTGCGAAAGGTGGATATACACTGTACTAGTGCCGACATTGTGCATGGTCTGTTGCCTGTGTCTATGTGCCTGTGGTTCTGTCAGTGTGATCATGTGATGTATCTGACCCCAGGAATGTGTCAATAAAGTTTCCCCTTCCTGGGACAATGAATTCACGGTGTTCTTATTTCAATTTCCAGGAGTGTAGTAAAGGAGTTTTGCTATCTGGGGAGCAAAATAACTGATTATGGTCGAAGTAGAGAGGATATAAAATGTAGACCGGCAATGGCAAGGAAAGCGTTTCTGTAGAGGAGAAATTTGTTAACATCGAGTATAGATTTAAGTGTCAGGTAGTCGTTTCTGAAAGTATTTGTATGGAGTGTAGTCATGTATGGAAGTGAAACATGGACAATAAACAGTTTGGACAAGATGAGAACAGAGGCTTTCGAAATGCGGTGCTACAGAAGAATGTTGAAGATTAGGTGGGTAGATCACGTAACTAATGAGGAGGTATTGAATAGGATTGGGGAGAAGAAAAGTTTGTGGCACAACTTGACTAGAGGAAGGGATCGGTTGGTAGGTCATATCCTGAGGCATCAAGGGATCACAAATTTAGCATTGGAGGGTAGCGTGGAGGGTAAAAATCGTAGAGGGAGACCAAGAGATGAATACACTAAGCAGATTCAGAAAGATGAAGGTTGCAGTAGGTACTGGGAGATGAAGGAGCTAGCACAGGATAGATTAGCATGGAGAGCTGAATCAAATCAGTCTCAGAACTGAAGACCACAACAACAACAACAACAAAATTATCAAATTTACTTCCTCCTTAAATTTAATGTTTCACTTAATGAAGCGATTTGAATAATTTCACGTAAAATATAGAATATACTGGGTATATCAGGCTTTGTCATTCATACATAATCATTTTTTACAGTCGGGATAGCAATACTGTAACCTACTTTCTCTACTGCAGTTTTTGCCGATTTATCTGGCTGTAAGCTTTGCTATAATTTAATGACTTCTACAACGAAGTGCTTCAGTAGTATACTGAAAATGAAGTATAGCTAAGAGTGGACATAATAAAAGTAAGTGTATAGGGTACATCGTTAGTCACTTACGTCTCTACAATTTTTTTTAGGGTTTCGTGACCACTCGTTAAAGTTTTGCTGAATCCCGTCTCTGAGTCTTCGGCTGATGTCTGTTTGATTTCTTCTGAGGTTTCCCCAGCAGTAGTTGCTGCCGTTGACCGAGATCAGCAGCGGAGATTGAATCTTGACAGTGTCTTCCACTTGTACAAAGGAAATGCCTGAAAAATCGTCAGACAGACGTCGGCCGAGGACTCCGAGACGAAAACGAACAGGCAAAACGTATTACGATTCAATATCAGAAGTATGTGGAGTAATGATTCAAGTTATGTTGCTGATATTCTACGGTGAAACTGTTGAGGCAGAGTACATTAGTATGCAAGGAAATCCCACACTGCATCACTGACACTAAGGACGTTGCAGGAAACTCGAATTGCTATCCTGGGCGAAATTCTAATGTCTGTGGTTTGCAGGTGCCTTTCTGCAACCTGTTACGAAGTGCCAAATATGCGTCTATATCGTGAACGTGCCTGTAATCAGTGCAGCGTGTATTGATGTAATGCATGAATTCGGAATAAAGAGAATCTAGAGTTAGAAAATATAAAAAAGTGCTCTACTTAACTTAATTCCATAGCCGGCAGACATTCCGTAGTCAAAAATGTGCATAGTCCATGAGAGATTGTGAATATGTTGACGATTTTTGTTGTTGGTCTGCATTCTGGTGATGAAATCTATGTCGCTAACCGTCCCGCCGTTTCCGGCCAAATACTCGTGAAATTTTCTTCCACCTTTCAATGTACCTGATATCAGCTGGAGATCCAGCGTACGAGTAAGAACTCTACTACGAAGTCGAATAACGTTCGAGTATTAAAGCTGAACTTAAAGCTGTAGATATCATATTAGCCGAGATAGGGTGTCTCACCTAACTCTGTCACTTCAAATATCTCGGGAACAACAATAGATATTCAAAAACGGATTCACCAGCTTGAACGTACGGCAGGGGCTAAGGAAACCAAATACTATGAGAAGTTTTAAAACGTAAACAACTACTATTTTCAACACAAACTTGTGTATTTTTAAATGGACAACCCATAGTATTTGGTATGCAATCAACAGCACGAAAAATCACAAAAATATTGGCGTTGGTTGCATCGCAATACGACAATTACATCACGATAAATTGCGATGCGAAGTTGACGCTTGAAATAAATGAAGCGCACAGTTAGCGCACGTCCTGAGACTCGAGCGTGCACCTCAGGCTGCCTGTGTCAGGGGCTCACACAATGGGAAGGTATGCACAATCCACAAAAATATACAAGTTACGTTTTTCAAATTGTAAATGTATGTTTATTTTAGCGAAATGACAACTAGAGCTACAATTAGAGATAACACACTTGAATTTACTTTGTTAAATACATTTGCTAGTGCCATGTTGCCCACAGAAACTGTATTGTTGTGCATTACATCCAGCATAGAATGTACACCCACGTCTTCACCAATGAAACTGTGTCACGTCAACATATGTTAGAAGTGCCCTCTGTCTGCTCCAACACATGTTTTCCGACTGGTAACGAGAGAGTGTTGCACAGATTGTAGAGTTTCTAAAGATATTGCCGCACACGCCACAGTAATACGATGTTGCATACCCTCTACTGTCTTACTGCGCCCCAGAGAAAGAAGTCTAATGGCGTCAAGTCGGAGGACCGTGCTCGCCATCGCACAGTACCTCCCCACACCATCCATCTATTTGGAAATGTCGCATTTATGACGTCTCTGGCAACTTTGGCATTGTGTAGGGGACATCCATCATGTTGGAACTACACTGATAGACGAGTTTCCAATCCTAGATCCTCCATGAGGAGCGCTAGTGTGTGTTGAGAAATGATGCATATCGCTGTCGATTCAATGTTCCAAGGTAAAAATAGCGACCTACAATACAGTTAACAATGATACCACACCAAACATTGACACTCCACTGTCGTTAATGAGCAACTTGGTAAATCCAGTGGCGATTTTACTCGGACCAGTAGTGCATGTTCCGCAAATTCACTTTACCATGATTTGTTAATGAAGCCTCGTCCGTAAACAACGTATTGCTCAGGAATACTGGATTACCTTGCAACTGCTGAAGGGCAAAACGACAGAATGCAATGTGGGATTCAAAGTGATTCCCTTACAGTTTTTGGTGCAGAGAGACACGGAACTGATGAAACCGATGCCGATGCAAGATTCTACACACACTACTGTGTCTCATTGCTACACCTCGTGCACTTTCTCGCACACCCACCTGAGGATTGTGCGCTACAGCAGCCTGAACAGCAATTCCGTTTCCATTGTGTAATATATCTGGCTTATTCAGCCATCATATCAGGCTCCAAGAAGCTATTCCCAGGGCAATGGAGATGCAAGAAGCATAGAGATGACACAATGTGGGATGAGGTACCGGTGACAGATGTTAGATTCGGTACCATTCCCGGGAGAAGGACCGCCTGCATGATGCTGCTGCTCTGTGATTGGCTACTGTGTTCGGCGGTAGGGAGCCAAAACGTTAAACTTTAGTTGGTATTATTAATTAAACCTGTCATCCAAATTACTTCATTTTTTTCAATAAACATCGCTCAACAGCCAGCTATCAATCCGTCATTTCAAAATTATTAAACTCAAAGTATTACTAAAACAAGACTGACGATATTACTGCCGATGCACTTCGGTGGCGTTCGGGTCACTCCTTGCTGGCTTGGCGCGCGAAGTGTCTCGGGCAGTCCGGCTCTCCAGTTCTGACCGTTCCAATAGACAGGCATGTTGTCTGTTATAGCAGTATTTGTTTCATGCAATTTTATTTACTACAGTTACGACCGTCGCTAGGTACAGACATGTTGTCTGTAATAGTAGTATTTGATTCATGTAATTTTATTCTCCAGTTCTAACGGTCCCAGTAGACAGACATATTGTCTGTGGTAGGATGTATTTCATATTATTTTGGCCACATATAATGACTGTGGAAATATATGTTCAATACGTTGTGATCAAGAACAGTTTCTCGTTTCTATATCAATAAAAACGCGAGTGGCATCCCAAATGAGTTATAGTTTATTCGTAGCAGCAGCTACTTGCGAAGTTAATTTCAGCCTCAAGAGAAAGAATCCACGACCTGCGTACTGTTTTCCGCGCTGGGGACATCGTCATCATGAAGACAGCAGGTTAGTGAAGTCTACAAGAACTTATGTATTTCACACAGGGCAGTGGAAACAACTAGGCAACTCACGTGTACTGCATGCACAGTACAAATGTGCTCAGTGACACGTCATCTGCAGTAATGCAGATGAGGTAAAGAAGGATAAAAGTATTAACACTATCTCACTTTTATTCCTTTTTTTCTTGTCGTAATTGCCAGTCCCTGGCATTGTACGTCGACGTTTCGTGGGAGCCCAGCTTCCTGTTTATGAGAGTGTCTTGCAGATGTTGCCAATGGTTCGACGTGACGGACACCGCCGATCTGCATGCGTTCAGCATACAATGCAGCAGCTGCAGTTGCATTTATGTGACATTCGCCATAAATTAAAATAATATCTAGTTTTCCTACATTACTGAAGGCCGGTATATCGACTAGATGACGGCAAATGTAACAAGCCACAAGAAAACAAGTTTTTATGTGGCAACGTATGTGAATTACGTTACACTATGAGACCAGGGCAGCAGACCAGATTGGTGTACTGGTATGTTTACGGCCAGTTCAGGCAACCCCTACTCTCACCACAGTACTACATACGATGCATTACGTCAGAAACTGTGACGCCGTTGCTATCCTTTACGAGTCACGTATTTCACAACTTACGAGGTTTAGAAACGTGAAAAAAATCAAATGGCTCTAAGCACTACGGGACTTAACATCTGAGGTCATCAGTCCCCTAGACTTAGAACTACTTAAACCTAACTAACCTAAGAACATCACACACATCCATGCCCGAGGCAGGATTCGTACGTGCGACAATAGCAGCAGTGCCGTTCTGGACTGAAGCGTCTAGAACCGCTCGGCCACAGCGGCCGGTAGAAACGTGAAAACAAGTGTGTTACCACTAACTGTACCTCTAGTTGTCATTTCGCAACAATTAACATTATGCGCAGGACATCCATCATTCTGATAACGCATTATTTGACACATTGAAAGACGGGACAAGGCGACGCGTAAATCTTTGTGTCATGCAGTCATCAAGGATACACGAGTGGGCCTTCGGCTAAAAAGCCCATATCTATGACGCTTCCTTCAATGGCTCGCACGCTGATACTTGATGGCTCAGCAATAAAATCTGCAGCCATTTGCAGAAGGGTTGCACATCTGTGCATGATGTAACTATAGTGAAGATTCAAGTGTAGTTCAGTTCTTTTTTTAACAATGGCAAGTATTGAAGGGAAAAAGCAATCAGGCAATAGTTTAAATTAAAAAAGTAAACAAATCCTTACAAGGACCAGGAACTGGAAACCGTTCCCTGTTGATAGGAGCCATCTTTACCTTCAGGATAAGACCATAGATCATATTGAAAACATAAAATCGGGCCCCTGTCGAACATCAAAACAACAAAATTACGGTAGCTACAGCAGTTAATACTCAAGCAAAGCCTTAGACTATAAAAAGAAAGCAATACAAATGAATAACATAATTAATAAGGCTGCATTTAACTGTGCGTCCACTAGGTTCATTCAGCGGCAATCCTGCGTGGAAGAGGACTGCAGCGTCCAGAACTACCACTGGAGACCACACCCACGCAACGGTCCTGCCGGCGTGGGACAAAGGGCAGCTCAACTACGATCCACACAAATGCCGAGCCAGAGCAGCTACAAACCAAACTACAGTTGAACTCTATCGCATACACACATCAGCAAATAGTTTCCATACGGATGGTAATAATGATAATTCCGCGCACGGATGAAAGCACAACCAAGTTTCACACCAGAACCTGCATACACATGTAGCATACAAGAATTTACTAGCAATAACGCAGCCTACAAATATATACGTATGTCTAAATATAGGCCTCCGCAAATAAGGCGAAAACTATTTTGAACTGCTGTGCTTATAAGTAAATGATAACCTGCTTAAACTTATTCTAAAACTATCAGCGAGAATACAATAAATAAGCACAAATAACTTTCAGACAGTAGAGACAATGTAAAGCTCCTTGGAACAAGTTAGGAAAAACAACCATACAACTCAGTGATGAAAACAAATTTTCGATCACATCTCAAATTAACGTAGACTAGTCTGTAACACAACATATGCCCCTTAAGTAAGACAGGGTATAGACAACGGTTTGATAACCGATAACATCTTGGAACTCAAATTTTACAAAACTGACTCAGCGTAAACATTGAGAGGTTGAACCAGTGTCGGATCACCAAAGCGACAAGCCTAACGCAAAACGATAACTATCGAGCTTCATTTCTAATATATCTCAAACTGTCATAACTGCCACAAACGGCCGCGAGCAGCAATACAATACCAGCGAGTTGTTGTGGTCGGAAACAGTCAGCATCCAGGGCTACAGCTTTACGTCCGCCGTTCGTAACAGCAGACGACCACTTTATATTGATTTATCAGCCCTGCCAAAGCGTGCAGAACTGCTCGTCCTCCAGCAAAAGGCGGCCAATTAACGCCAAACAGTCGGAAGTCGGTCCGGAAAGCCAGCAAGCTTCCACGTGCGACGCTAAGCGGCCCCCAACTTGGTACACTATACTCTTTACACAGTCTCTGTCACAGACACGCTCACTGCCCACCGTCCAAGCACTCGCCCTTCACTCAATTCCTCGCCGATTTGAAAACCCAAACCGGCCATGCAGGCAACACCGTGAAGATATAACAAAACAAATGACATCAAAATAAGAATCGACCGCAACATGCGAGCCGGCCGGGGTGGCCGAGCTGTTCTAGGCGCTACAGTCCGGAACCGCGCGACCGCTACGGTCGCAGGTTCGAATCCAGCCTCGGGCGTAGATGTGTGTAATGTCCTTAGTTTAGTTAGGTTTAAGCATTTCGAAGTTCTAGGGGACTGATGACCTCAGAAGTTAAGTCCCATAGTGCTCAGAGCCATTTGAACCATTTTTTTCGCAAAATGCGAGCCGCACCGGTTCATAACGTTTCCAGAACATTGTCGTATCTGTATATCTAGAAGCATTTCCTCGCAGTTTTCACACTTGCAGGTGTTAAACAGTCCCGATTACAAGTACAGAAGTGACGCCTGACTGTGATAACTGAGTGAAGTATTTGAGCAGTTGCCTCTCGGAAATTCTGTAGGGCTTGGATGCATTTGTTACAGCTGTTCATATTTATTGTTACTGGTCTTGGAACGGCTAAGTCAAAATATTGTATCATACATATAATGCTGAGGTATATCTGTATAAAAAATTGTTTGTTTTGACCTGACAAGGTGTTTATAAATTAGTTATACAAATGTAACCTTTAATTGTGAAAAACATAAATAACTTACACAAATGTTTGACACAGCACTGAATGCTGTATATCTTCAAGTTCAATTTACAGATCTTCGATGTGACTATCTTTTGTAGCATGACAAATGTCCCACCTGTAATGAATTTCCTGCCAAATCCTATGAAGCAAGTCTTGATGTATAGTAGCAAGTGCTTTTGTTAGCCGTTGTCGCATCTCGTCGACGATTCCCGTAATCCGATACACAGAAGTACGCACTACGGATGTAAGACTGACGGACTCATTAATTTGCTCCGTCATGGACTGCCGGCCAATCCTCACCCTGTGCTCTGTGTGTTACACATCCAGTTTCCGTGAAACGATCGTACCAATTAATAACAGTTCGCCTTCGAAGAAGTGCCTTGCGATATTTAGCCCTAAACTGTCTCTCAACTGTAGTAGTAGATCTGGATTCATAAAACCATAAACAACATTGTGCACCTTCTGCACCGTTTTATGACTCCAAGATGAGTGTGAAGCAACTCTTCCGCTCTTGTCACCCATCGAAAACGTTGTAAACTGACAGTGTTAGGCGGGAATAAAGCTTGAAGATACACAGCATTCAATGCTTTATCACATATTTCTGTGACCGAGCGAGGTGGTGCAGTGGTTAGCACACTGGACTCGCATTCGGGAGGACGACGGTTCAATCCCGTCTCCGGCCGTCCTGATTTAGGTTTTCCGTGATTTCCCTAAATCGTTTCAGGCAAATGCCGGGATAGTTCCTTTGAAAGAGCACGGCCGATTTCCTTCCCAATCCTTCCCTAACCCGAGCTTGCGCTCCGTCTCTAATGACCTCGTTGTCGACGGGACGTTAAACACTAACCACCACCACCACATATTTCTGTAAGTTAGTCACCATTTTCACAATTAAAGGCTACTTTCGTGTACATAATTTACAAACACCCTGTATTGCAAAGAATTGTGAGCAATTTTTTTAATTGTCACAATTTTTTTGTTCAATTCAGGCAACCGCAAGTACTGTTGTTTTGATACCAAATGAATTATGCAATATTATATGGAAATTAGAGCACTTTATTCGCTCGTTTGACAAGAGGAGCTGATCGAGAGAGGGATTACAATTGCCCGTGTGCCTCCTCCAGTATTACTGATAATATGATGATTACTGATGATATGATGATGACACCAACAAATAGATTTGCAGAATCAGGCATATCTGAAAATGGAAATTTTGATCTTTTATCTATATTCCTACTGCAGATTTATTTCCCCTTTTTCTGCTACATTCAGAGTCTAGTTGTTTACCAGAACAATGTAGGACACTAGACAGATGTATCAGAGGCAGAGGCGCAGAGGTGAATCGCAAAGGAAGTTCAAATTCAAATGGCTCTAAGCACTATGGGACTTAACATCTGAGATCATCAGTCCCCTAGACTTAGAACTACTTAAACCTAACTAACCTAAGGACATCACGCACATCCATGCCCGAGGCAGGATTCGAACCTGCGGCCGTAGCAGCAGTGAAGTTCCGGACTGAAGCGTCTAGAACCGCTCGGCCAGAGGGGCCGCCGCAAAGGAAATCCATCAATTTTCTATGGGAACAAAGATGTTAATTTGCGCGTCAAGAATAGAGGAGATGTTTTCTGGACCTTGTGAAAATAATGACAACTGTACAGGTCTAAATTATCAATTTCTTTATACACATTGTTTCAAAAATAATTTTATAAACTTTGATGAAGGTTCCTTACACCAAAACAAGAGAAAAATTCTAGTAAATATGAGCTGTACAATACCTTAAGTGCTGTGAGCAATTTCTCATCTTCGATACTGTGAAACATACCTCTTTTACTGCAAGGTCTTTGCTTTCCATATTTTGGGTATGGACCAAAACAGCAGCAAAATGTCCAGTAAACATGGGCTCTGAAACGCATATCTTAACAGCTAAGAGCACTTTTTCGATATAAAACTTATGTTTCACAGTGACGAAGATGAACAGGCGCTCATGGCTCCTAAGGTATGCATTTTGTATCTCATCTTTACGAGGCATTCTTTCTTGTTTGGTGTAAAAAAAACCTGTACACAAAGTTTGTAAAAGGATTTTAGAAACACCCTGTACATTTCCGCGTTTGAAAAGTACATCTGTAATTAATCACATAGCAACATACAATTCATTCTTATCCTTAACTTTCTATTGTAACAAAGGTCTGACGCTACAAAATGTATTATTTAAACATGGATTATACATATCCCTTATAAAAATATATTTAATACGATCCTTTAGTGAGACAGTATAGCATTTTTAATGTTATTAATTTACTAGCGTAGAAACTAGACGATTCCCTGGTATTTATTTATAGTTCGGCGTCCATGCCTGTACGACACAGCGTCTGCCAGTGTACTTAGTGTTTACGACGTCATATCTCACGAACCACGTCTAGTACAATGATATAGTTTTGTAGTTCAGTTAGCTGCGTATGTGGATACAGTCTGAAAAATCTGTTGCAAATGGAATTAGTAGAAACTACGTAATAAATATAAAGGTCACGCACGATGAGGCAGTTTTTCACGCATCTCACTGTTCAGGTTGTCATATGCCCTGGCCTGTCCTAGAATGACATAATACTGTAGGCACATTCAGTGGCATATGTGGATACTGGCTGCGAAATTTATTGCGAATAGAGTTAGTACCAGAGAAGTAATAAATTCAAAGGTCACGCTTGATGCGGCCATTTTTCACGCATCTCATTGTTTATGACGCCATATTCCCTGAATTATGTGTCGTGCAAGATGTACGTAATTTTGCATTTTCATTCAGTAGCGCACATCGCTTGTGAAGTTCACCTGCTTCTCCGAAAGACATGCCTCATGTGCTGCTTTAACTGCGCGAACAGCGGAAAAGTAGTAACCAATAAAGATTTTCCCTTTCGTCATTTTTCAGGGGATTTTAGCGAAAAAAAATTTCGCAAAGGTGTGTGATTACGACTCACGTGTCAAGGAGAACGCTTAATTTTCACCCCCACGCCCAACCCTTTTATAAATAAGTGGTTGTTGCCCCCACATTGATCTCCACCTAACAGTAAGGTACATGAGTGCCAAGTTTCTGTCATATGGTTTAGGAGGATATGTGGAATATACATACATACATACACATGCAATCGCATTATACATACGTCTTTATTATACACCAATGGCCATTAAAATTGCTACACCAAGAAGAAATGAAGATGATAAACGAGTACTCATTGGACAGATACATTATTCTAGAAGTGACATGTGATCACATTTTCGCCGGCCGCGGTGGTCTAGCTGTTCTCGGCGCTCAGTTCGGAGCCGCGCGACTGCTACGGTCGCAGGTTCGAATCCTGCCTCGGGCATGGATGTGTGTGATGTCCTTACGTTAGTTAGGTTTAAGTAGTTCTAAGTTCTAGGGGACTGATGACCACAGATGTTAAGTCCCATAGTGCTCAGAGCCTCGTGAACCATTTGATTACATTTTCACGCAAGTTGGGTGCATAGATCCTGAGAAATCAACACCCAGAACAACCACCTCTGGCCGTAATAACGGTCTTGATACGCCTCGTCATTGAGTCAAACAGAGCTTGGATGGCGTGTACAGGTACCGCTGCCCATGCAGCTTCAACACGATACCACAGTTCATCAACAGTAGTGACTGGCGTATTGTGACGAGCCAGTTGCTCGGCCACCATTGACCAGACGTTTTCAATTCGTGAGAGATCTGGAGAATGTGCTGGCCAGTGCAGCAGTCGAACATTCTCTGTATCCAGAAAGGCCCGTACAGGACCGGCAACATGCGGTCGTGCATTATCCTGCTGAAATGCAGGGTTTCGCAGGGACTGAATGAAGGGTAGAGCCACGGGTCCCAACACATCTGAAATGTAACGTCCACTGTTCAAAGTGCCGTCAACGCGAACAAGAGGTGACTGAGACGTGTAACCAATGGCACCCGATACCACCACGCCGGGTGATACGCCAGTATGGCGGTGACGAATACATGTTTCCAATGTGCGTTCACCGCGATGTCGCCAAACTGGGATGTGACCATCATGATGCTGTAGAGAGCACCTGGGTTCATTCGAAAAAAATGACTTTTCGCCATTCGTGCACCCAGGTTCCTCGTTGAAAACACTATCGCGGGCGCTCCTGTCTGTGATGCAGCGTAGGGGTAACAGCAGCCATGGTCTCCGAGCTGATAGTCGATGCTGTTGCAAAAGTCGTCCAACTGTTAGTGCAGATGGTTGTTGTTTTGCAAACGTCCCCATCTGTTGACTCAGGCATCGAGACGTGGCTGCACGATCCGTTACAGCCATGCGGATAAGGTGCCTGTCATCTCGACTGCTAGTGATACGAGGCCGTTGGGATCCAGCACCGCGTTCCGTATTACCCTCCTGAACTCACCGATTCCATATTCTGCTAACAGTCATTGGATCTCGACCAACGCGAGCAGCAATGTCGCGATACGATAAGTCGCAATCGCGATAGGCTACAATCCGACCTTTATCAAAACGTGATGGTACGCATTTCTCGTCCTTGCACGAGGCATCACAACAACGTGTCACCAGGCAACGCCGGTCAACTGCTGTTTGTGTATGAGAAATCGGTTGGAAACTTTCCTCATGTCAGCACGTTGTAGGTGTCGCCACCGGCGCCAACCTTGTGTGCATGTTCTGAAAAGCTAATCATTTGCATGTCACACCATCGTCTTCCTGTCGGTTAAATTTCGCGTCTGTAGCACGTCATCTTCGTGGTGTTGCTATTTTAATGGCCACTAGTGTACATACACATGCAATAGCATTATTCATATATCTTTATTATTACAATATGTATGGGTGTCTTAACAGATCATAGAGAGTCAATAAAGATAAGGTCTATCAACTATTCAAGTAGGCAGTGAAGTAACGTCGAAAAACGCAGTGTAGACACTGTCACGCTAGACGATACGGCAACTTGGCATCCATGGAGAGGATTACGCGTAGTGAGTAGGCCGAAGACATTTCAGCTCCGAGGAGAGTCACTCCTGTATTTCACACGGGACGGCGAAGTCTGCGTGTGAAGATGTGGCCCAAGAGCGGCGGCACGCCACCTTAATGAACGAAACTGAGACCAATCCGCCGGCTTTTCAGAGCCGTGAATGCGCCGCCCGCCAGAGGTGGGGTTTTAACGGCGCCCTCATTAGAGCGCGACCGGCCGCCGGATCCGCGGTCGTCCTCCGGGCGGGCCGCACTTGTTAGCCATCGCCCCGAGGGCAAGGCAGGGCAGAGCTGAGCCGGCGCGAAGCCATTCCGCGTGCGCCGCGATATCCCAAGCCAGCGATCGGTTTCTGCTCAGGCGGTAAATGTGAGCCAACAAAGGATAGCTTAACCACGCCAATGATGACTGATACTACACTGCCGGTCATCAAAACTGCAACACCAGGAAGGGATATTTTATTTATAGCGGATGCGTAGTAAGTTAGTGTGGTATCGGCCAGAGATCGAGGAGTCAAATCAAAGTTGGTGACGTGAATCGATACCACTGGTATTAGCGATGTCTCGCTGCAATCTGCAATACCGTAGGGGACGCGCTCCAGAAGACACCGCTTCCCTCCCAGCGGTATCAGCGCCCTCACACTCAGGTCAATGTAGGGTCGTGTAAGCAAGTGCTCTGCCCCAGTTCGAGACCTCAGTTACAGCAATCAGCATAATAATATAGGACCGCTGATTCATTAAAGTTTCAGATGAATTTGTGCTGTTGTTAATGTTGAACATTGTAAATTAAGACAACAATTTGTCAAATCATTCTTCAATTGATGCTTTGTTAGTGCATGACAGCTGCATATTTTCCAGTGCTCCTGTGTCTAAGAGGAGTATCAAAGTTAAATAAATATTTAATTCCTTTATAAAGAAAACTGAACTAATATTTCATGTGTTTTAGTTTTCTGAGTCTTTTCCCAAAGCAATCAAAGAACCCTTAGTTATGGCTAGACGAAAGTAGTTTCGCTTATTCACAACTAGAACACTGTTTAATTTGTAGGTGATTTTAGAGTATACAGGTGAAAAATCTCGTACCTTTGGCTTTAACAATGATATTAACACAGCCGGGCTTCGAGTGGAAATGAGCTTGAATGACAGATATACTACGTGATCAAAAGTATCCGGACACCTGGCTGAAAATGACTTACAAGTTCGTGGCGCCCTCCATTGGTAATGCAGGATTTCTATATGGTGTTGGCACACCCTTATCCTTGATGACAGCTTCCACTCTCGCAGGCATATGTTCAATCAGGTACTGGAAGGTTTCTTGGGGAATGGCAGTCCATTCTTATCGGAATGCTGCACTAAGGAGCGGTATCGATGTCGGTCGGTGAGGCCTGCCACGATGTCGGCGTTCAAAAACATCCCAAAGGCGTTCTGTAGGATTCAGGTCAGGACTCTGTGAAGTCCAGTCCATTACTGGGATGTTATTGTCGTGTAACCATTACGCCACAGGTGCTCGATCGCTTTGAAAGATGCAGTCACCATTCCCGAATTGCTCTACAACAGTAGGAAGCAACAAGGTGCTTAAAACACCAATGTAGGCCTGTGCTGTGATAGTGCCACACAAGACAACAAGGGGCGCAAACCCCCTCCATGAAAAACACGACCACACCACGACACCACCGCCTCCGAAATTCACTATTGGCACTACACACGCTGGCAGATGACGTTCACCGGGCATTTGCAATACCCACATCGTGCCATCGGATCGCCACATTGTGTACCGTGATTCGTCACTCCACAAAACGTTTTCCCACCCTTAAATAGTACAATGTTCACGCTCCTTACACCAAGCGAGGCGTCGTTTTGCATTTACCGGCTTGATATGTGGCTTATGAGCAGCCGCTCGACCTTGAAACCCAGGTTTTCTCACCTCCCGCCCATCTGTCATAATACTTGCAGTGGGTCCTGATACAGTTTGGAATTCCTGTGTGATGGTTTGAATAGATGTCTGTCTCTTACACATTACGATCCTCTTCAACTGTCGGCGGTCTCTGTCAGTCAACACATGGGGTCAATCTGTACGCTTTTGTGCTGACCGTGTCCCTTCCCGTTTCCGATTCACTATCACATTGGAAACAGTGGACCTAGGGGTGTTTAGGAGTTTGGAAATCTCGCGTACAGACGTATGACACAAGTGATATCCAATCACCTGACCACATTCGAAGTCTCAGTTCCGCGGAGTGCCCCATTCTGCTCTCTCACAATATCTAATGACTACTGAGGTCGCTGATATGGAATACCTGGCAGTAGGTGGCAGTATAATGTACCTAATATGAAAAAAGTATGTTTTTGGGGTGTCCGGATACTTTTGATCACAAAGTGTATGGGTACGTCATTCTATCATTCTATACTACTTGAATTCCATATCCAAGTTAGTGCTTGGCGACTGGTGGCATGCCAGATTCTCGGTATACCAGGACCAGACGTCCTAAATAATCTGTGGGCAACAGGCAACTAGTGGGCTGGAACCGACCCATGATTAGTTTCTTTCGAGTATATGGAAGAAATTCGTGGCATAGCGATGTACTTGCAGTGTACTTCGTTCGTGGCTCATTTTAGGATATTCACCATTCTGGTACCCATAATTTTCCAGTTTCGGTTCTGTGTAACAGCCGATATATGTTAATTTTGTAAGGTACACATGTTGTACCGTCGGTCGAACTGCAAGGTTGGAAATGAAGCACGCACGTCGTTCGCCGCTATCACGGTACTCAAACTTTAATTGTTCCCAGCCTACCGATTTCAATAGTCCTATGCTACGTCATCTGATGCAAGAGAATAACATGAAGGTAATAAGGGGACGGGGGAAGGGCTGCAATTAATTTCACCTATTATATAAGAACAAAATTTCACGTAGCTTACGGAATTGTTTATAGAAGCGCCATGTATACATATCTTGGTAAAAAAACATACAATTGATGACATCCTCGGATCATCCAAGTATCAGCGTGGAAAATAACCCAAGCTCCCCGCATAGCACTACGCTACAGCAGAGTGTTAACATAAGGGCAGCAGGTCCGCTACAAGGTTACCTATCGTGTCGGCGTAGTACACGCTAAATAGCCAAATGCTGTGGTTACAAATAATGTATAGTGAAGCCTCAGAAATAAAGATGGATTATCCAAAATGTCCGGTATAACAATTAGGAAGGGCAACTGACCATACATTTAAAATTATCGTGGGCTTACGCTCCATATAAAAAATATAGCCATACAAACCTTTTTCTTATTGTGCAGTGAGGAAATTACAGTAACAGTCAAAACTAAAAAAAAGACCTATATCTGTGAGTAACAAAGCTATATAACGTAAACAAAAAATTGCAGTGGTGTGATCGGGAATATTAAGCCGGCCAGGTCTGGAGGCGCCCTGCACAACAAAACGCATGAAAAAGGTTAGCATACGCAAAAATCACGTCGGGCTGAACTTAGAGTCATACAATTTAGATATAAGCCTTCTTTTAATTTTAGATGTATGGTAAGTTAGTTTTCGCAATTCTTATATTTGTCATTTTCGAAAATCCACCTTTATTTCTGCAGCATCGCTCTTTATTGGTTAGATAGATAACGTTGTAACGAATCTGCCACCTTTATGTTAACATTCTGTCAGTAGCGTTATACTGTGTGGCAAGGTTGGAAGGGTCGCGTTCCACGCCGATGCGTGGAAGGTTCGAGAATGTTATCAGCTGTCTGCCTCTTAGTAACCGTGTGTTTTTTATCAAGATATGTATGTGTGTGGGGTGTTTACTGTGCTTTGACTTCATGGAATGTAACATGGCACCTTAAAATGAGTTCCGTGAAATTTTGTATTTTATATACACACATGGAGAAAGTTTTGCATCACCTCGGTTCCAAGAGTTCCAGGTCTGTACAGAAAATTGGAATACGGATCAGCAGAAACATCATTTCTGCCCTTTTTATTGCTTATGAATACCACACATTGCATGTTGTACCACCATACAGCGAGACCTGCAGAGCATGTGGTCCAGATTGCTGTACACACCGGTACCTCTGATACCCAATAGCACGTCCTCCTGCATTTATGCATGCCTCTACTCGACGTGGAATACTATCATTAAGTTCGTGATGATACTGTTGGTCCAGATTGTCCCAGTTCTCAACGCCGATTCGGCGTAGATCCGTCAGAGTTTTTGGTGGGTAACGTCATCCACTAACAGCTCTTTTCAGTCTATCCCTGGCATGTTCGATAGGTTTCATGTCTGGAGAACATGCTGGCCACTCTATTCGAGCGATGTGGCTATCCTGAAGGAAGTCATTCACAAGATGTGCACGATGGGGGCGCGCTCTGTCGTCGATGAAGACGAATGCCTCGCCAATATGCTGCCGATATGGTTACACTATTGGTCTTATCTTACAGCCGTTACGGCGCCTTCCATGACCACCAGCAACGTACGTCGGCCCCACATAATGCCGTCTCAAAACATCAGGGAACCTCCACCTTGCTGCACTCGCTGGACAGTGTGTCTGCCTGACCGGGTTGCCTTCAAACACGTCTCCAACGATTGTCTGGTTGAAGCCACATGCGAAACTCAGCATTATTCAACCTGATGGCATTGTTATCAGGGTTCCTCAATGCGGACGCGATCGAACCGCATTATTGACCGTCTAGGCATGGTTGAATTACAGGCAACACGTGCCGTGTATCTCCTTCCTGGTACCGAGCGAGGTGGCGCAGTGTTTAGCACACTGGACTCGCATTCGGGAGGACGACTGTTCAATCCCGTCTCCGGCCATCCTGATTTAGGTTTTCCGTGATTTCCCTAAATGGCTTCAGGCAAATGCCGGGATGGTTCCTTTGAAAGGGCACGGCCGATTTCCTTCCCCATCCTTCCATCACCCGAGCTTGCGCTCCGTCTCTAATGACCTCGTTGTCGACGGGACGTTAAACACTAATCTCCTCCTCCTCCTGCCTGGTGGAATGACTGTAACTGATCGGCTGTCGGACCCCCTCCGTCCAATAGGCGCTGCTCATTCATGGTTGTTTACATCTTTGGGCGGGTTTAGTGACATCTCTGAACAGTCAAAGGAACTGTGTCTGTGATACAGTCAACATCTGTCTTCTGGAAATCTGAGAACCGAGGTGATGCAAAACTTTTATTCATGTGTGTAATATGTGAGATCAATTATAGTTCATTCCTCCTCTTATTATCTTCATGTTCTCCCTTAGCGTAAGATTGCTGAAACGGGTCAGTTTGGAAAGACAAAAATTTATATAAAGCAATCGCGGTAGACAATGTCCTTACTTCAAGTCAAAGTATACGTATGATAAGTTCAAGCTATTTGGGTTGCTAGTTTTTTAAAACGAACAAAAAAATTATGGCTCAATTTATTTATTGTTACAGAAACAACCAATACCTGCACGATCAATCATCAACAGTACTTTTGGACATATATTTAAAAGACGCTTGCTAATATTGTTTGTGGATGTTAACACACTGATCTTCAAAATCTCCAGTGACCTGCCTATGGCCAAAAATCTCAAAGTTGGTCCTGATGGTCAGCTGTGATTGTCTGCGTCGTTGCCGCTTCTTGTTTTTCTATTCCTTGTCGTACTGATGTTAGTGAATAACTGTTCCCCATTGTGGATGTATTAGAGCACTGGAATTGTCGAAAATCTAGCTAACTGATAATTAATTAGCTGCAAACATTTCCTTTTATAAATGTTTATCTATCCATTATGATATTTAGAGATGCTTGGTACCGCATCTTCAGATGTTTAGATTTTCTTAACTATCGTGAACAATGTATGTATACTGACGACGTTGTAGAACTTTGCAGTGCACGTTCTTAAGACAGCTACTGCACAACATCGTAAGTAAAAAAAAAAGTTGTTCACAACACGTAAATAAATGTACACATCTGCAGGCGGGGTGAACATAAATGTACTCTCAAAATCTCGAGCTTCGAGGCATAATTTGCTGGCGTGGGGTGGAGGGAAAGAGGCACCGTTCATAACGGTTATTCCTTAAACATTGAGGTTATGGATGATATAGCTTTGACATGCCTAGGAACCCTGCTGTCGCGTCACGTGACGATCCGGTCCGCGAGCTTAAGTAAATATGTAAATCAGCAGCGCAGGTTACCAAATGTTTCCCATGCCTGTCATAAATGTATAAGAGAGCTAACGGACGAGCTGGCTAGGGAAACAAACACCCTCTGTGTCAAGGTAGGTCAGTACAGCGCAGGCAACATAAGGTCTCGGATTATACTGTCAAACGATAACATCAAGCAAGGACGGAGGACAGGACACAGCAATTGCACGTCAGTAATGTCATTGCTTGCTGCCCAAAATACCAGCTATGTGAGCAGCACATGATCTTCGTTTACACCTCTGGCACCCAGTATCTTTATGCCTAGTGATAGCCCCAAGCGACAACGACGAATATCGTCTTTCTCCTCCGACCCTACATACGTCGTAATGCACTGTATGCTCCAGATACTTTATACTTCAAGACAGTCACATTTGGTGCACTCTCCGTTGCAATGATAAAGCTTTAAAGATCTGCAGTGTGCTTTAACACAGCCGCCACTGCATGAAGAGTTGGCTAGGAACGGTCAACCAGACGAAACAGGCTTTCGTTACTGGAGTTAGTCTCCTTAACAATCTTCCGACGTCGGTAGACACATCTGAAAAGACAATGTTGTGCCACTCCTATCTCCAGCACTGTCGGGGGCACCACTGTCGGCGAATCTCTCTCTGTTTCCACTCAATGGGAACCGAAACGATAGTCGCTCTGTCGACAGTCTCTGGTGCTCGTCGCACTGTCCAACGATTGCTTGTGTTATTACAGACAAGCTCATTTGCTGATACAACGTGTGTGATCCTGCACAGCCGAGCAATCTACGATAACCGCCTACCTAATAGCTGGTATGTCCAACTTTGGCACGGATAACAGCGCCGACGCGACGGGGCATTGGATCACTGAGCCTTGGTAAATCGTTACAGGGAGTTGGCAATACATATGCAAACACACGTCACTTAATTCCCGTAAATTCTGCCAGCCGGTGTGGCCGAGCGGTTCTAGGCGCTTCAGTCTGGAACCGCGCGACCGCTACGTTCACAGGTTCGAATCCTGCCTCGGGCATGGATGAGTGTGATGTCCTTAGGTTGGTTAGGTTTAAGTAGTTCTAAGTCTAGGGGACTGATACTTCAGATGTTAAGTCCCATAGTGCTTAGAGCCATTTGAACCATTTTTGAACCCGTAAATTCTGAGGAGGGGGCAATGAGCTCTGACGACACTTTCTACATCCCAGATGTGTTCGATCAGATTCAGATCTGGTGAGATGGAAGTCCGACACATCAATTTCACTCGCCACTGTGTTCCTCGAACCACTCTATCAGTCTACATGCCTTGTGACGTGGCTCAATATCTTGTTGAAAAATTCCACTGCAGTCAGGGAACATGGTCCTCATGAAGGGATGTACGTGGTCTGCAAGCAGTGGACGATACTCCCTGACCGTCATGGTGCCTTGCATGAACTCCTTTGTGAAGTCCCATCGGTGCATTGTGTACTCTGCCCAGAATTAAGGTCTGATGATAGTTCCACTACTGTTCCTTGTGCGTCCTGTTTTGACAGTATGACCATCCTGCGACGTCTGACATCTGTAATCAGGGGTGGTCACCCTACCCCACGACATCCGGAAGTGATTTCACCTTGGTTTCGCCACACACTGAAGACACTCACCACAGCACTCCTCGAACTCCGAAATGCTCATGCCGAATCTCCTGGCCATCGGAATCTGCCCTGGGACAGATAGATCACTTGCCTTCTCCATTCTACACACGAACAGCGCACTCTCCGATAATACATGCACTGTACGTGTGTCTGAGTAGCAGCCATTCCTCGCCAGGTGACTCTGCTATCAAGTGGTTGGGTTTATATCGATAGCAAGTCGGTGGTCATAATGTTCTGACCTCCCTGACGCTAGTCGGGTGGGGTTTTTCAGGTCCAGTATGTCGTTGGGCGTGGTGCTTCTGATCCCAGCGGTCCATATTCGCTTCAAACTCATGAGATCCCGACGAAGGCGAGCACCGGTATCGCGTAAACGATATACTATAGTCCCGATAGGCGGAAAACCTGCAGCTATTGACATGCGACACATAGTGGTGTAAGTTTGACTTTCGTATACAAAGCATGACACGATCATCTCTTAAAGTACAAACTTTCAGATGCTATTCCTGAGATGAGAAACTCGCTACATAATCATTCCTCATAAACAGAATATAGTTAGCGTTGCTCCTATCTACTTCGAGCCGATGAGCTGAAATGCTTATGACTGAAATATCCTACCACATTTTAGATCTCATCAGAGTTCGCGTTTGTTGCATGCCGTTGTCGAAATTTGCAAATTTTAATGGCCTGCAGTGTATTTTAAAACTTTCACGCTCGATGTAAATTATATGAAGGGCTGACAAGGGACAGGTTATAGGACAAAAGAGCAGTCGAAATATGCACATTTGCTCACAAAACTGGAGTCAGTTTCCATAAAAAATTCTTGTAAAATGAAGAACCAGAATTTCAGAGAGTACTTCACGCGCTCTTCATCAGGTTTCACAATACTTCAAGGACAAATGCGATGCAAATTTAATATACTACCTTCTCTATTTCTCCAATTTTAAAAGCGTAGTAAGTAGAATTTGTCATAAGAGTGCATGTCTGTAGTGGAGAGGAAGGGAGCTGAAATTCTTAAATTATTGCTATTTAAGTTGGAATTTTAGTGGCTTATGTGACCAAAATCTCATGACATCGTATTTCTTCCGAATTTAGATTTCTATTGTCATGGACAGAACAGTGATTAATTTATACAAGCTATTCGGATGTTTGATACAGGTTTAGCACACATATGAACGTGGCCTCATGGCCGCTCAGTGTGTCACTAGTTAAGTATTATAATGTTCAAAATTTCAGTGAATAAACGTAAAACAACATACGTTCACCGACCTTCATTTAGTTACAAACATAGTGTCCTATGGTAGTTAGCCTTTTGGACAGCTGTGGGAAATTGCAGTCTGGAATTCTAGGAAGTATTCGACGGTGGATAATATCCCGTTTAAGTTACATTGGCCCAAACTGACCGCAAAAGACAATACAATCATCTTAAAAACGATGCTTTCAGAAATTGCGAAATGGCAGACCGGAATGGAGTGGGAAGAACGTAGAGCTGTAGAATCCCACATGACTTTGGAAAAAATGGATACCATTTTAGCTAAATTAAAGAAATGAGAGGCAAATGTATGAACATGAAGACCTCTGACGCCAAGGCAGAACTAAGCAATGCAGAGAAAGATGAAAGAAATAATACGTAGAATGTTTATAATAAGATTTTACGAGTCTTTGAGCAGCGTCATATTCCACTTCAAACTTCTTCACTGCTCCACGTGTCGATCACCCTGCGGGAATATTCTTCACAGTTTCACTCGTGTTAAGGCATTTTGAGACATCAGTGGAATCTTGGAGGAGATACCAGCAGGGTGTTCGATACGTTGAGCAGTGAAGGAGTTTGAGGAGGAATAAAGACCGAATCCTTAAAGACAACGGCCACAGTACTCCGATTAAAGTTACTTTGTGACCAGCAGACTGCGTTGGTGGGATACAGTGCTACCTGTGTGCAGCCGACTACGTTTCACGTACGTACAGAAAAGACAACAGTGGTAGCACGTGACGCTCGAGAAACAGCTACTATTGGATGACGCCTGGCTGCTACCACTCGACTCGTTGAACCGTCAGTCACAATTTTAGTCGGAAGGGTAAAGCCTGCAGATCACTGTAAAACAGCTGCATAGAGGACAGAAACTTGACGACAGCTTATGGAAACGTAATAGTAAGTGGATTAATACGAGAAGGAGGATGTGATTCTATGAGAAGAATTTGATACAGCACTTGAAGGTACAGTCGAATCAAGACGAGGTACACGACTTTATCTCAGAATTATTAAGATCCTTAGGAGCTCCCGCCAGGATAAAGCTGTCGTTGCTGGTTTGTAGCATATACGAGACACGGGAAATACTCTCATTCTCAAGAAGAATGTAATAATTCCAATTAAGATGCAGATGTCATTATTAGCGAGCCATCACTTTTATACGTAATGGTTGCAAAATATTAACACGAGTTATCTATAGCATAATGGAACGATAGACATACGTCAAGGTGGGGAAAGTCGGTCTGAGTTCCGAAAAAATATAGAAGCACGTGAGTTAGTAATTATCCTGCGACCTAACTTAGAGGATAGACTGAAGCACGACATATTTACGTTTATTGTATTTGTAGTTGCATGAACAGCTTTTGTCAGCAATGACAGATTTTGATCGAGTATAAAATATAGATATCGAAGCTCTATAGCTGCAGTTACAAGATTCGAAGGCCATGAAAAGAACGTACTAGTTGAAAAGAGGATGATACTGGGTTGTAGCGTATCTTCCATGTTATTTAATTTGTATGGACAGGAATCACTACATAAAAAGTAGTAGAAGGAATTACAATCGTCGATATCTGTCGGCGACACTTTAATTCTTTAACAGATGGAAGTAAGACTTGAACACCAACAAAAGGAAAATAAGGAAAATAGAGATTGGTCGGAATATTTCAGGTGGCGATGATTTTTTTAACATATTGGAAACGACACCCTGAAATTAGTAGACCAGTTCTGCTATATGAGCAGCAAAATAAATGATTCTTGGTAAAGAGGACAAAGTTCAGACTGGCCATACTGGAAACAGATTTTACGATGAGGGCCCATTTCTTAACGTTTAACAGTAACTCAAGTGTTAGGGTTTGTCCAGCGTGATAAAGTGTGGCTTCATATTACTGTTTATCAGATATCCATGCCTGAAAGTATTTCGTGAGTTGATATAGATGTGGCAGGTTTCCCAGATATATCTCATGATGGAAAGTGTGTAGAGTAATCGATTATGCACGAAAAATCATCATTAGTATAACGCAGCATGATATCTATTATCTTTCACATAATAAAATGCATTGTGCCTGCCCTTCTCCGAGATGCTTTCGTCAAGAACGACCGGATTATTAAAATGTTACGAAGTTTTTTTGTCTGGAAGAAAAACATAAAGAAACTAGGAATAAAAGACTTCACACTGAAGGTCGATATTGTGGATCAAAAAATTGGATACTGACTTCAAATAGAGTTACTTTCTCACCAATGCTAATTTCATTTCATTTTTGATTCTACATTTTAAAGCTTCTGCCGATTACCACCGTACACAAACCCCTTCCCTAACCTCACTCAATAATCCTTACCTCCTACAAACCTGAATAATAATTTAAACTGTTCCGTGTTATAAAATGAATACCATCATTTTTTAAAACAAAATACAAAAGCCTTTTACTTAAAATCTTTCTTGTACAACGACCCGTTTTCATTGTACATAGAAACACGAGAGAATATTATGGAATAACTAATGAAAAAATGTTACTTGTGTTGGTCGACAAGAAAATTAAAATATAAACATTTTTGTTTCAGCAAGCTTCTTCCTGCCCCACAATATTACTCCTGTTTAATTTACATGTCCTGGTACATCAAACGCCAGTGCTCTACGCATTAAAATTAAATTAACTGCAGCAGCAACTGGCAACTGTGAATTGTATTCTCAGGTAATTAAAGCACATATTTAGTTCAGTATGAATTCCTCTCGCACGGCTATTATTAATGTGTGTGCATGTAGCAACATGTCTATAACGTTTTTAATAATCATTCAGAGTACTGTAATTACCATTCCCATCACTGTTACCTTTTCCGCTGTGTGCAGAAAGCTTCCAGATGAAATAATGCAGCATCAAATTATAAAGGCATTTGTTTATGTCGTGATGACTGCTGAAACTTACATATGCAAATAAATAACGTAGATTAATAATAATGTTCACTGTCAGTGGATGCTTGAAATTAAGTTATATCTGTAATGCAGAATTTCCTTGCGGCACTACGTTTTTGTTCAAAGAGAGATTGTGTATTTGTATGTTAATAACATCGATAATTTCTTATTTTCAAACGATGACATTGTATTAATACAGTTACAGTAAAGAAAATTTTATTTATAACTTACAGTTAATAGATGTCACTGTATGAAGTAGCATTAGTGACCTCCATAGGAAATGTGACATTACAAACATATGAAAATCATTTTAAACCGTTATTATAGTAATTATGTGTTTGTATACTAAAACAATATCACAAAATTTTAAACACCGTAATGATTTACTTCAGTATACAAACTATTCGTAAGAAAAACTGGATAAATAGTGACCTGAAATGGATAGTCGGTTAGACGCATTTACATAGTAATCGAAGAGAATTAAATGGAAAGTAGTAGAACGGATTGATGGGTAATCAAAACAGTCACTTTGATGTCCATTTTCTCGGCAAGCGGCTGCGATAGTCACAGTACCAGCGTCTATCTGTCTGTGAATAATTTTAATACAGTGCAAAACAGACCAGCCAATTACAGACACTTTCCGCAGTTGGGGTTCACAGTCATCGAAAAATTTGTAAATCAGATCATGGCCTCCATTTGACCGTGAAATTAGTTTTTTGTTACAACCCGCTTTTGCAAATGCGAACAAGTGGCCATTGTCATGTGGAAATAATTGTTCTTTAGCAGATGTCAAAACCTAAGAATCATTTAACATAAATATGACATTTGCGTGCATACCGTCCTCAAACCTGAGCTTAGATTCTATGAATTAAATACTTGTATTGGTGATCAGTGTGATGCTCTGCGACAAAACATGATAACTAAATTTTAAGAATGACTGCGATTGACCAAAATTATACTAAGTTCAAAAGGAAATACTATTTAAGTTAGGAAACAACTGAAATACATGCAGTAGTAGAAAACTCAAAAATAAACCTAATAATTATGAAACTAACGTCACTGGAATATAGAAATATAGGTCGTTGACAAATGCTGCGCTGCATCAAAATAAATACAGCTGTATTTTTGTGATGAAATAAGGTACATTAGTGTATTTTAAACACATTCTAGTCCAAAATCACTAAAACCAAACAAAAATAATTTTTATGTCTCGAAGACAACGTAACTCCTTAATAGGCAATAATCTTCAAGCAGGTGCTGCCATCTCCATGGAACATGAAGAAACTGATAAGTGCTGTACGGAAGGAAAATGTAAAGTATTAGGACGGCGAGTTTAGCTCAGCCCCGGAGCTGCAAATCGATAAAAGTTTAATGTACTTCATAAGCTACATAAGGACTGAGGTTTGATGTTGACCAGTGCTAAATCACGATTATTTTCACCTGCTAATGGCCACACGACTGAAACTGAAATAATGTGTTGGACAATTAAGTAATTATACAGTCAAAAGTTGACCATGAGGTTGTTTGCAAAACATTGAATAAAAGTTGGCTAAATTGGCTACTCCTGTTCTTTGGTACAAATATCTCCAATGATTCTGCTTATGTTAAGACCAATTATTCACTCTGTATACTCACTGTTCACATGGCTTTAGGTTCCTGCTGATTAGACACAGCAACGTTTATCTTATATGATCTGAGAGGACTAACTGTTTTAGCTGATACTAGTCACCAATGATAGTAAATAATTTTTCCGATCTTAACATATAAATATTTTTTTCTAAGAGATCAATAACTTTTAACAAATGAGAAAAGAAACAATATAATTCTCATTTAATTATGTGTGATAGGGTTTTTATTTACTCCAAGTCACAATTCCATTCTATACTCATATGCTTACTTCATACAACTGTACATACATCAAAAACAGTGTTGCTTCACCCCGGTTCCCAGACCTCCTCAAGATAGAAGTTGGATGTGGATACTGTATCACAGACACATTCCCTTTCACGATTCAGAGATGTCACTAAACCTGCCCAAAGATGTAAGCAACCCTGCATGAGCAGCGCCTATTAGCCGAAGGGGGTCCGACAGCCGATCAGTTCTAGTCATTCCACCAGGAAAGCATTACACGGCTCGTCTGTAGTTCAACCACGCCTAGACGGTCATTACCGCATTTCGATCGCGTCCGCATTGTTACTTTGTGCCAAGAAGGGCTCTCAACAAGGGGAGTGTCCAGGCGTCTCGTAGTGAACGAAAGCAATGTCCTTGACATGGAGGAGATACAGAGAGACAGGAACTGTCGATGGCGTGCCTCGCTCAGGCCGATAAAGGGCTGCTACGCAGTAGATGACCGCTATCTACGGATTATGGTTTGGAGGAACCCTGACAGCAACGCCACCACATTGAATAATACTTTTCGTGCGACCACAGGACGTCGTGTTACGACTCAAACTGTGTACTACAGGCTGCATGATGCGCAACTTCACTCCAGACGTCCATGGCGATGTCCATCTTTGCAACCACGACACCATGCAGTGCGGTACAGAGGGGTCCAACAACATGCCGAATGGTCCACTCAGGACTAGCATCACGTTCTCTTCACCGATGAGTGTCGCACATACCTTCAACCAGACAATCGTCCTAGAAGTGTTTGGAGGAAACCCGGTCAGGCTGCAAGCCTTAGACACACTGTCCAGCGAGTACAGCAAGGTGGAGATTTCCTGACGTTTTGGGGCGGCATTATGCGGGGCCGACGTACGCCACTGGTGGTCATGGAAGGCATCGTAACGGTTGTACGATACGTGAATGCCATCCTACGACGGATAGTGCAACCATACCGGCAGAATATTGGCAAGGCATTCGTCTTCATGGCCGACAATTCGCGCCCCCATCGTGCACATCTTGTGAATGACTTCATTCAGGATAACATCTCTCGAATAAAGTAGCCAGCATGTTCTCCAGACATGAATCCTATCGAACAAGCCTGTAATAGATTGAAAAGGGCTGTTTATGGACGAAGTGCCCCACCAACCACTCTGAGGCATCAACGCCGAATCGCCGTCGAGGAGTCGGACAATCTGGACCAACAGTGTCTTGATGAACTTGTGGATAGTATGCCACGTCGAATGCAGTCATGCAACAATGCAAGAGGACGTTCTACTGGGTATTAGAGGTACCAGTGTGTACAGAAATCTGGACCACCACCTCCGAAGGTCTCGCTGTATGGTGGTGTAACATGCAATGTGTGGTTTCCTGAGCAATGAAAAGGGCGGAAATGATGCTTATGTTGACCTCCATTCCAATTTTCTCTGGAGTTTCCGGAACTCTCAGAACCGAGGTGATGCAAAACTTTCTTTGATGTGTATAATGAAATTCATTATTTATTTCAGCGGAACATTGGATATACCCTATGATGCATGCATGTACATAAGTACATATGAAGTCGACGTGTGTTGATACAAGACATTCGACATTCATGCCTTATGGCTATCTATCCTCTGAAATTTTTTACTAGTTTAAATCTATTTTTTACGATCATAGCGTTGTATTGCAGTAAGTTGTGAGTGTTTCTGGATATCCGGTTTTATGAAAAAATGATTATGTGATAATGAATGCTAAACATAGTCTGACAGAAGGCTTCCATAGCAGCTCGTTTGCGGTATTACTGCGCCTTAGTATTATTCTGGTAAAGAGGTAAGCTCGTAACAGAGACGACTCTACCAGACTAGGCTGTTGGAATAACAAACTGGATAAGCTGCAGTTCGGCAGCTGGGCTGATGACGAGAGCGAGTTCCATTAAAAAACATAGACAGTATGTTCCTAAAGCTACAAGATTTTTTATATCCTACAACTAATTGTAAATTGTTTGTGGCGGCCTATCACGAATTATTCTCCTATACCGATGTCTTAATCTCAAAACAGAACTTAAAACCTATGTTCTCAATTATTTGTTCGATATATTTCAATATCTGTTCTCCTCTACAGCTTTTATTCTCTACAGGTCGTTCAAGTGTAATAAATGTCTTATCATTCTGTTCTTTCTTCTTGTCATTGTTTTTTGTGTTATGTTCCTTTGTTCCCCGTTTCGGCGGAGAACCTCTTCATTCATTACCGGTCCACAAAATTTTCAGTATCGTTCTATAGCACTACGTCTAAAACGCTTCGATTCTCTTCCCTTACGGCCTTTTCCCACAATCTATGATTCACTACCATGCAATGCAATGCTGTATTTCAAACGTAAATTCTCAGAAATTTCTTCCTCAAATTGAGGCCTATGTTTCATACTATATACATATTTTGACCTGGAATTCCCTCTTTGTCGACGGTAGTCTACTTGTTATTCCTCCAGCAGGTCCTGTGTTTCTTCTTTAAGTAAAATATAACTATGTGTACTAATCTTTTGAAAAACAGTGTTTTACTGAGTATCAAATCTGACTATTTTGAATTATGTTCTAGAGTTGCTTTATCGCAAAAACTGTTCGACGATATCTCATGAAGCCGAAAGCGATATACTGATGACATGCTTGCGCAATTTAGATTTCCGCTCGTTAACAGTTCGTTATGCGCCAAGTGGTTCTTTGCATAATGCATACTGTCGAACTCATTCCGCTCTTCATTTTCATTTTTCACATGAAGTGTCACATGTTTCGTGGAGAGCTGAACAAATTCGCTACCGAGATCAAACCCGCCGCAAGAACGTAACAGGCCACTCTTTGAAATGCTAAATAGCGGCAAGTGTGAGGAGCGTCAAAGCGAATTGCAGCCTGCGGTCGTTGCCTCTGCTCTTTGACGGAGTTTCCTCTCTCGGTACATAAACAGGGTTCGATGGAGTTCGTACTGCGTCAAACGTCGCTGTGCCCCCGTAATTCGTTGCTGCTGGAACCGGGTAGGCTGGTACCTGCCGCTCACGAATTACGAACTCGATGAGGGCTGCGAGAGCGTCCGGACAGCAACCGTGTCCTTCATTTGCACTGCTTTTAGGCCTTATTTAAGATCAACATATGGCAGCACACCATGACTCTACAAACATCCGAGCTGTTAGTTACATTTTATTGCCAATAAAGGGTAACGTACCAAACAATAAAGACTCAAGTACATTTTTGAAAAAAAGTCAGCAACCAGTTGAGCAAAAGAAACTTTAATCCGTTACCAGTTTCAGGCACCTAGTGCCCTTTTTAAGGAGATTGAGATTCTCACATTACTAGCGAGCGTCCAATTTTTGCTGTTGTATGCAGCATATTACTGTAGTCCTACGGATTATATTGCATGTATACATTTGTACATGCATCATAGAACATACACTACTGGCCATTAAAATTGCTACACAAAGAAGATGACGTGCTACAAACGCGAAATTTAACCGACACGAAGAAGATGCTGTGATATGCAAATGATTAGCTTAGGAGCATTCACACAAAGTTGGCGCCGGTGGCGACACCTACAACGTGCTGACATGAGAACAGTTTCCAACCGATTTCTCATACACAAACAACAGTTGACCGACGTTGCCTGTTAAAACGTTCTTGAGATGCCTCGTGCAAGCAGGAGAAATGCGTACCATCACGTTTTCGACTTTGATAAAGGTCGGATGGTAGCCTATCGCTATAGTGGTTTATCGTATCGCGACATTGCTGCTCGCGTTGGTCGAGATCCAATGACTGTTAGCAGAATATGGAATCGGTGGGTTCAGGAGCGTAATAAGGAAAGCCGTGCTCGATCCCAACGGCCTCTTATCACTAGCAATCGAGATGACAGGCATCGTATCCGCATGGATGTAACGGATCTAGCAACCACGTCTCGATCCCTGAGTCAACAGATGGGGACGTTTGCAAGACAACAACCATCTGGACGAACTGTTCGACGACGTTGGCATCAGCATGGAATATCAGCTCGCAGACCATGGCTGCGGTTACCCCTGACGCTGCATCACAGACAGGACCGCCTGCGATGGTGTACTCAACGACGAACCTGGTTGCACGAATGGCAAAACGTCATTTTTTCGGATGAATCCAGGTTCTGTTTACAGCATCATGATGGTCGCATCCGTGTTTGGCGACATCGCGGTGAACGCACATTGGAAGCGTGTATTCGTCATCACCATACTGGCGTACCACCCGGCGTGATGGTATGGGGTGCCATTGGTTACACGTCTCGGTCACCTCTTGTTCGCATTGACGGCACTTTGAACCGTGGACGTTACATTTCAGATGTGTTACGACCCGTGGCTCTACCCTTCATTCGATCCCTGCGAAACCTTACATTTCAGCAGGATAATGCACGATCGCATGTTGCAGGTCTTGTACGGGCTTTCTGGATAGAGAAAATGTTCGACTGCTGCCCTGGCAGCACATTCTCCAGATGTCACACCAATTGAAACCGTCTGGTCAATGGTGGGCGAGCAACTGGCTCGTCACAATACGCCAGTCACGACTCTTGATGAACTGTGGTGTCGTGTTGAAGCTGCATGGGCAGCTGTACCTGTACACGCTATCCAAGCTCTGTTTGACTCAATGTCCAGGCGTCTCAAGGCCGTTATTATGGCCAGAGGTGGTTGTTCTGGGTACTGATTTCTCAGTATCTATGCATCCAAATAGCGTGAAAATGTAATCACATGTCAGTTCTAGTATAATATATTTGTCCAATGAATACCAGTTTATCATCTGCATTTCTTCGTGGTGTAGCCAGTAGTGTATTTGTATATGCTGTATGGTCCATACAGACAGAACATTATAACCACCTAATAGCCGTTATGTCCACGTTTCGCAAGTGTAACAGCGGTGACGCTTTGTGGCGTGTAAGCAACGTGGCCTTGGTAGATTGGTTCAAATGGCTCTGAGCACTATGGGACTTAACAGCTGAGTTCATCAGTCCCCTAGAACTTAGAACTACTTAAACCTAACTAACCTAAGGACATCACACACATCCATGCCCGAAACAGGATTCGAACCTGCGACCGTAGAGGTCGCACGGTTCCATACTGAAGTGCCTTGAACCGCTCGGAGTGAGTTGGCACAACATCTGAACACGCAAGTCAACTAAATCCCGTGAATTCTGGGTAGGCGGGAGACGAGCGCTGACAGCACGTTCGATCAAAGTGTTCAGATCTGGCGAGGTGGGGGACCAGCACATCAATTGGAACTCGCCACTGTGTTCCTCGAACCACTCGATCACACTCGTGGCCTTGTGAAATGGCGCATTACGTTGTTGAAAAATGCCACTGCCATCGGGAACTATGGTCGTCATGAAGGGGCGTACGTGGTCTACAACCAGTGTAGGACACTCCTTGGCCATCATGCTGCCTTACACGAGCTCCACTGGACCCCTGGATGCCCACGAGAATGTTCTCCAGAGCGTAATGGAGTCGCGGCCAGCTTGTCTCCGCCTGTTGTTCAGGTGTCATGGAGCTATCGCCCTGAAAGACGACGCATTCGCATCCTCCCATCGGCATGATTAACAAGATATCGGGATTCATCCGTACATGCAGCGGTCTGCCACTATGCCAACGTCCATTTCCGATGGTCACGTGTCCATTTCAGTCGCTGTTGCCCATGTCGTGGTGTTAACATTGGCCAATCCATGCATGGGTCGTCGTCTGTGGAGGCCCATCGTTGGGAGTGCCCGTTGTGGCACACTTGTACTCTGCCCAGCAGTAAAGTGCGATGTCAGTTCCGGCACAGTTCGCCATGTGTCTTGTTTTAGCAGTCTGCCCAGTCTACGACGTCCGACATCTGTAATTCGGAGAAAGTGGGGGGGGGGGTGGAGGAGTAGGGCCCTACACAGCACATATGGACGTGATTTCACCTTGGGTTCGTGCCGTGTTGAGGACACTCACCCAGCACTCTTAGAACATCCGACGATTCAATCACTTTCCGAAATGAGCCTCTGAGACATCACAATCTGTCCTCAGTGAAACTCAGCTATGTCACTCGCCTGCCCTGTCCTACACACGGACAGCACGCTCACTGATGCTAAATGCAGTTATTCCTCGCCACGTGACGCTGCTATTGCCTGGACGGGTTTATATAGATAGTGAGTCAGTGGTCATAATGTTCTGGCTGATCAGTGTACGGCTACAGTAATTTGCTTGATATACCATCTTACTTGGGTCGCTCTCCAGTAATCTTCTGAAGATGTCTGAAACCGATAAACGAATAAAACTTATTTTGTGCGACTGGTTACTGATTGTTTCAACAAATACAGCTACAGTCACTGAAGCTTGAAAAAGTACTATATCCAAATGTCTAAGACAGATGTTTGTGCTGTGTAGCTGATATTACTTATCAGATGGCCATTTCTATGGAGCACTTGCTGCGGAATCAAATAGATGGCTCACTCATCGACCAGCACCTCATGCAGAGTGATGAGTCAGTGTCTGTAATCATCTATACGTAAAAATGCCTTAATCAAAAAGACTAACAGCATGCTGAATGACATCCTATCTGGACGGTTCTTGCTATGGGTATAGCTCTGTAAAGGTTACAGTGCAGTTCATGGAGTTCAAGGAAGATACCTCCCCGAAGACTCCAAAAAAATCGGGAGTACCCTGGGCAAGGTTAAGGGCAACCACAGTTGCTGAATCTCACACCATCAAAGACACTACAGTTTTGGTGTTTTTGTGACTTGGATGGATAAATAAATATAAAACACAAATCACACTGTCTGAGTTTCCTGTATATGCAATTATAAAGTATTATCTTTCCAACTTTGATCACGCTCCTAGTAGTATTTCCGACTTCAAGAAACGAAATAATTGTTCAAACAGAAATACTCTGAATCAGTCGGTATACTTGAAACAGAAAACTATTTGAGGCAGAGGCAAGAAACGGAAAACCATTTGGGTGACAGGCCAGGCGACCGGTACTTTCTGCACAGAGGCTGTTCAGGAAACGTGACGTCAACTTCTCTCGCCGAAAACGCAAATAAGACTACGCTAAAATACTGAATGTTTGGTGACTCCAGTATTTTGTTTACAAGTATGTTAATTATTAGTAAAAATTAAAGCCACGTTTTCGGCCAATCAGGGTCCAGGAATTTCGAATGGATGGGTTTCGCAGGCTTCGCACTTGAATCTTAGCGTGTACACTATCAAATGAAAAGAATCCGTACAAGTAATGCGGTATTGGCAACTAGACATCATTTCATAGGCTTCCGCCACCAGGATTAGTTAACAATAAGGTTTCCTGAGTACGGTATTGTGTCTTAATGTAAAATTCTGCACTGGAGAAAGCAGTGTTTAGGCCATGGTTCCAGTTCCCTTTTTCTGGATCTAATCAGGCAGACTGATGGTCAAGCACAATCGAGCATTGCAGAGCATTGGTTGTACAAAATTGCGTGACATCAGCGAAAAGCGTCACTCGTTAGTTCCAAAGTGATTCCAGCAGTGCATCTACCACAATGACTGAGCTTAGGGGATTAAAAAGAAAGGGGTACGATGTTCGAACAACATACGAGACACACATTACTATAGTCTATTATACTAAGCCACGCTTGAGGTGGTATAAAGGATGACGCGACTGGACAGCGTGTGACTGGAAATGAGTGATTTGGACTGATGAATAACGCTATACCCTATGGCAGTCCGATGGAACGGTTTAGGTTTGGCGAATGCTTGGAGAATGTCACTTAACATCATGTGTCGTGCCAACAGTGAAGTACAGAGGAGATGCTGTTACAGAATGGCGGTGCTTTCCGTGGTTAGGTTGTGATTCCCTTACTGCACTTAACGTAACGTTAAATGCGGAAGGACAAGAAAACGTTTTCGATTGCTTTGCGCTGCATACAGTACACGAACAGTTCGGAGACGGTGACTGACAATGCACCTCGTCATGAAGCAGCATGTGTAAGGGAATGGTTTGTAGAGAATAACTTTCCTGAAGTGGTCTAGCCTGGCCTGAGTCCTGGCCTGAGCCCAATGGAACACCTTCGGCATGAGCCGGAACGTCGAATTTCCTCCAGACCCCTGTGTCCAAAATCACTAACTTCTCCAGTTTCGGCTCTTGAGAAAGACTCGGCTGCCATTCCTCCACAGACATTCTGACACCTCATCGAACGTGTCCCCAGAAGAGTTCAAGCCTCATTAAGGCGAAAGGTGAATACATCTCTAGGTAATGTCCAGCAATAGGTATCTAGATACTTTCGATCAGATGGTGTAAAACGGCCACTTTGTGGATCGACGCGTGTTCAAGCCTGCATGGATGACCTGGAATCCTGTATTCTTTGCTTACATCCTCTGATACTCGCTCGTAATGTGGCATCTCAGTGCATATAGTAGTTATAATTACTGTAGGAGTTCGTGAAACTTGAAATTTCATTATACTTGGTTACACATTGTGTGTCCCCCAGTATTTCGCCATCTCTACATCTACACTCACTGTAATTGGAACCCCATGGCCGGCCGCTGTGGCCGAGCGGTTCTAGGCGCTTCAGTCCAGAACAGCGCTGCATCTACGGTCGCAGGTCCGAATCCAACCTCGGGCATGGATGTGTGTGATGTCCTTAGGTTAGTTAGGCTTAAGTAGTACTAAGCCTAGGGGACTGATGACCTCAGATGTTAAGCCCCATAGTGCTTGGAGCCAATTTGGAACCCCATTAGTTTCTAATGTATACAAAATCATTTAGCTCTTTCCTTAACTGGAGCCGATAATTTCCAATAAATCCTGTACCTACATTTACATGAATACTCTCCAGTTTACAGATAAGTGCCTGGCAGAGGGTAATTTGCCCACTTTGAGACTATTTCTCTATCGTTCCACACTATAATTGCGCATGGTAAAAATGAAGACTAATGACTCTTCAAAATTTCAACACGCTAAATAGAGCAGTTCACGTTAATTTTTTTGTGAACTTCTATTTTAGCTAAAAGTATTATTTCATTATATCAGTGAGTCTATATTTTGTTTGATACCCTTTACATTTAATCACTTTGTAAGCAAAAATTTTTCTTTGTACTAAACTCTTGACGTGGCACATGGCTAGTCACACTTCCGTGTTTCCCAGATATGATGTAGTTAATAGGGGCTGAAATAACAGCGACAACCAACATACATAAATTACTCGTACATTTTTTATTTGCCCTGTAAAGACGACTAAGAGCGAAGGAAAAAATGTCGAGAGTAAGAACATGGCATAAGAAAAATACATACTTCTACTTCTTGTTAGTGAGCTTGCAGTAGTTTCACACTTGGTCTCATTTCACTAACATATTCTGCAATAAGGGACAGCGTTATTGTGGCCGTAATGAGTGTCTGTTGTCTGCTTTTGAAGATGCCCTGGACTGGGAGGAAACTTGCGACTTGAAAAGTTAACTAAGAGCTCGAACTTAAAGAAGACAGATGAAAGACTGTGCTGACGAAATATCTTTAGAAGTGTAAACCACACAGGCGCCGTCGTTATACACAAAGAGATTCGTTACGAGAAGTTCTGAAGGCCCACTTCTTCGGAAACGGAGCTACGTATTTAAAAAGGAGTTTACGGAACATACTCATCGCTATTAAGAAACAGAAATAAAGTATTGAGTGTAAACAAAAGAGTCATTTGCAGAGTCTTTTAGACCTAAGGAAGTTTACTCTTTCAAAATGGCTTTGGTAATTCGTCACAACAAGGCATTCAACGAATCGTTACAGCACTGTTTTGTGCTTCAATAATCACTCAACTCTCAAATGGATAGTTAACGTTGCTCCACACATACTAATCACAGGCGAAAAAGGATTTAGTCCAGTGTTTAAAGTTAATGATGTCTTTTTCCTCTTTACGTACTGTAGGTCATCATTCTTCTGACACTTTTGATGCATCCCGTCAGCACTTCCTCTCGTGTGCCAATCTCGTCGATCAGGGTAGCAGTTACATCAAACATACTGAAAGGTTTGTTGTATATAATCCAATTTATATTACGTGTAGTTATTTTTATCCACAGATTCCTCTGTTCCCATTTGAGACAATCCCAATCACTCTGTCCATTCTTCAAGTTAGCTAATTAAGGATTTGAATACATTACTTTCCTTGTCGATTCTGTGAAGACCCTCCTAATTCTTTACCTTGCCCTGATATTCAATGCATACCATTCGTTCACGGTTTTCTGATCACTATTATCTCTGTATGGAAATTAACTTGCTACTGTCCTATTAAAAGTGCTTGGCACTGTTCCTCGGATATTTTAGGTATTTGCCCCTCAGTTAGTGTTTTGTTGGACTCTCCGGAATCTATGTTACACAAACTAAATGATCTCAGAATCAGACAGTTAACCAACCACACAATAACTAAACAGCTTAACTCATAAGACCATTAACGAACGTCAAATGCCGTTCATTAAAAGAACAGACACGGCACACAATAATGTCATTACCAGAGACTAGACAGGTACATCAAAAACATAGATTTACATGCTGTATGTTCGTTTTGAAGCATCACCTCCGCCCTCGCAGTTTTTAGAAATGCTATAGGGATTACGCCGTCTTCATTAGCTGTATGAAGTGTTATTTGGACCATATGCGTCTCACTTGATTTAAAACCATTATCATTGGCAACTGAAAGAATTGTACTTTCGTTTGTTCGCCAGTTTAACTAGTTGTAAAAGTCAGTGCGCAATCCACACGGCCATTATCAGTGCATTATCTGTAACTGCATTGCATGCAGCATAGACTGCGATGGCGTGACATAAGCAAATTCGCACACCTTTCGGTAATATTTGCCTGCAGCACTCGCATTCACTGAAGAAAACGGTTTCTTCGACTGGAAAAACTGGTCAGTCGCACTATTCGAATTTACATGATTCATAAAATGTTTCTAAGTTCCAGGTTCTACAAACTATTAAATGAAATTATCGAATGATTATTTCGATATATTACAACTCTCTCTATACGTATTCGCTACAAAGTCCAAATTACTTTGGAGTTGAAATTACGACATTCACACGTAAGCGCAGTCACTCAGCAGCCAGCTTATGGCGTACACTCAAACATGTTACATGAATGATCACACACGGACTCTCTGTGAATTGAATGCTCACTCCATATTCTACAAATTGTTCACATCCAGCTATCAGTTCTAGGATACGACTTATGATGTACGCCACACGGATTTAATATATTCAATAATACCACAGTTCACAGAAAAATTCCGGAATTTATACATTCACCTTTATCATTCGTCCATTAACACTTGAATACCCAACACGGCCTTTTTACTATCATGTTTGCTCAAAGAATTCAAGTTTAAGACGTCCTATCGTCATGCTTTATCAGCTCCGAATTGCTTCACATCCCAGCCCAGACTCTAGCTCGTAAGGTGTGCGTGAATGCTCAATCCTTGACTGGCTGAGATTCATCATAGCCAATCAGCTAGCACATATACTCATTACCCAACATCTTTTACCTTGCACTAATCACATTATCAATATGCCTTTAGTGACACTTATTAAACAAACAATTTCAGAAAATCCATAAATAGCAGAATAATCCCTTCTTTACAAAACTGAACCACTGGAATAAGTTTCTCATCTCCCCAGTAGTATAAACTGGTGAATTACGAATCGCAAATGTAAATGGCTCAAATGGCTCTGAGCACTATGGGACTTAACATCTGAGGTCATCAGTCCCATAGAACTTAGAACTACTTAAACATAACTAACCTAAGGACATCACACACATCCATGCCCGAGGCAGGATTCGAACCTGCGACCGTAGCGCTCCAAACTGAAGCGCCTAGAACCGCTCGGCCAAACTCGCCAGCTCGCAAATGTCCCCGATGTAAATGACTCACTCAACTGATTCGCCTTATCACACTTAATACTAACGACATATCCACACAACACATACATCACATTTATTCCTTCATTCACTCTGATAATGAAAACACGAAATTAGCAATATTTAAAGCATAATACCTACAGAAGTTAAACCTGTTTACGAAAATTTTGTGTTTTACATAAAAGGGTCTCTCCTTTGTTACTGAAAAGCTAAATATAGTGTGAAATTTTAGTGATTAACATATTTAAATAAACAGTTTTGTTCAGTTCGAATATGGAAAATGTTGCATTCCAGTTTTACAATAGTCTATTATTTTGTCACCTGTACGACAGACGAGCCGCAAATGCGAGAACATAGCTGGCTCTAAAGACGATGTGTTACTTTGGAGCCGTCAGCCACCACCTGGACTACGCTACAAGCTGCGGTACGATTTCTATAGGAGCGACGTGTGACGCTACACTACAAGCCATACTACCCGACCATGACATCAATACACTTGGCCTCCTGTGGCCGTTGTCGGAAGCATGCAGTGGCGTTAGAGTACACAAGTAACTTAGTGATTAAGGTAAGCACATCGCACTGCGAATGGTTTCAGGACAGTTGTGCATATACTATCAAGTGGTTGGGCGCGTCCTCTTGAAATATCACGATACATACTCACCATTAGCCGACCGAAGCGCCCTCTCTCACAGTCGCAACAATACAGTGATGAAAATCAAAATAGCATTAGGCAAAAACAAGTTCAACATCTAAATCTCAACGGGGCGGACTCCGAAAAGGAAGCAGTTGTAAGCCGAACATGCAAACGATTAATAAACGAAAATTGAGGCTGCACGTGCAGTTACTCAATGCAAATCGTGTCTATGTAGGACATGTGGTTTTTTAGTCCTTTCTTTTTCGCCCCATGCTGAGCGATAAATTATTTAGTGTGTTCTTTGGTTGTCACTTCATTGGTAAGCAATTGCGTTGCATCCACCTGTCTTATCACCTTGCAAATTTCCAGCTTTTCTTTTCTTAAGATTTGTGCCAGTGCAACTTACGGTAACGTTTGTACTTGACGTTTGTACATGTGCGGCTGTCGCACTTCAAAAGAAACTTTTTTATTTTTGCGTCCCGCTGAAATGTTTGGATATTAATCTGATTTTGCACAAGATACATCTTTACGCTATCTGGTGGCTGTATGTAACAGTTAATTGTGTTGCATGCTAGCTAACCCGGTAATACTTTGCACCTGCTAAATATGTATGGTAATTGCTTTTATATCCTAAATTCCTTGCCTCCCCCTCTCTGCCCATCTTCACATCTTCCCTCTCTCTCCCCGTACAGCTTCTCCTCCTGCCATGTCACTGTGCATTACCTCCTCTCTCCTCTCTTTGACGACCTCCTCCTCTCCTCTCTCTGTGTCCATTTGCGTCTGAATGTTCAGTAGCGCCGTGATCTCCAGCAAGTCAGATCAACCGAAATTCATGGAAGGTCTACGCCCCAGGTTGTGATATCATTAATTATTTGCCAAGTGATTCACATTTATGGTCCTTTAGGAGACCTGATAAACTTAAAGCCAAATTTATGTAGGTAAAATATAACAACGACTGGCACAAATTTAATAACAGGTAAAATGTTTAAACAATTAAAAAGTCGCAAGCTAACAGAATAGTTTTAAATTGCAGACCACAAATTTACACAATACTTTAAGAGATCTGAGATATTTAAAGCAACATTTTTAAAAGTCACACATAACAACGACGAGCAGAAATGTAGTAACGGGTAAAAGTTGAAAGAAATTTAATTGTTCAAGCTAGCAGAATTGTTTTAAATCACAAATCTTAATTTAACACCGTCTTTTGAAAAAGCTGAAAAATTTAAGCGATACAAGGGGCAGCAAATGGCTCGGCTGATCAGGGAAAACTTGATACAGAAAGGGCAAAGCACCAAAAGCACCCAATCCTAAAGACAAAAATACGCGAATTCTGAAAGATTTAGCTCCACGCGAACCAGGGAAGGAAAAAACTTAAGCAGCTGTCACCGTGCCGTAGAGCTGCTTCACACAAGGTAACGGCAGCGGCGAGTCCCAAATGCTGTCCAGTAGTATCGTGCGGCCGGTACGTTCACCTTTGTCAGCTGAGGCCATTTGGCGCGCATAGACTGCAGTAAAAATTTCTTACCCAACAAGCAACAACAAGGCGTTCGCAAAATAAGCGTCATGCGACAGGAGGATGCCTAGAAACACCAACAGTTCAATTAGCACTTTCAGAAAATAGCTGCATGAACAAACGTTCCAAAATGATATACTACAACACCCGACATACGGTTATTAAAAGATTAAACTAAGAATTTCAAGAATAGTACAGTTTAAACACTAACAAGAACAAGGAATAGGTTGCAACGCTCTTTATAAAAAGTTTGTGTTTTTGTTTGCCAATGGACTGCAGCGCGTAATGTTTGTCTTACACAAATTTACTGTGCGATGTGTCGTTGAGCAAATGACGTTATCTGCAAAACCAATACGCAATTTTCATAACGAAATCAGACCCTCTGAAATTTACCCAGTCTCGTGAGAACCGAGGTCTGTGGCCCTGTGCAATAAACTGATAAAATTCCCTATGTAAATACACAATAATATAAATTTTCCTCACCTCTAGGGTCGCAACGTATGTAATCGTGGTATTCTGTTCTCTCCACAGTAGGCACAGATTATATTCGGTCTTGGCACAGCGAAGTGCGATGGCGGCCGTAAAATAGCTTCATACAAATATCAGTAGATTGGTTGATAAATGAATAACCTAGCAAATGTTCAGTGAAAGTACTGGATATTGGCTCAGCGCTGTGCAATGCTGCCCGCATTGAAGCTGTTGTAAACATTAACACTTTTCTGATTCTGTTACTGATATTTTTCTGAATCTGATTGAAAAATGACTTCTTTAAAAAAAACATTCATTGGGTTCAAATAAACAAGACATGGAAGAGGATGAGGTACTGATAAGGGGACATCCTGAGACCAAATGCTTCAGTTCGAAAAGTGTATTCAGAATAAAGTTCCTTCTTCACAAAAATGGGATATGAAGCATTTTACATTAACTCCAAAATGAGTGAACTTCTCAATTGTTCTAAAATTCTCACTTACTGTCGTAATTAAAAACACTTGCATTGTTACGTGACAAAATGTCTGATATTGTTAGACAGAACAGATTCCAAAATTTAACTTCTCTGTATCACGATCACAAAACACATAAAATATTACAATTCGGGTATACCTAATCAACCTATACATTAAATCTGATGGAAAACACTTGGTTCCTGCATTCAAGGGTCAGCACTGTAAAAATTACCGAAAGCAATATTTCGTTGCTGCATACTTAAAACTCAATGTAAAAATTTCATTACCTTCCAAATTTGTTCCAGTAGCTTTACAGTATCAATTCCTTACTGTTCCCTAAATGCCATAAGTAACACTTCAATTCCTCATAATCTTATAGCCATCAGTAACACTTCAATTCTTCATATCTTATTGCCTCACAAATTAATAATTCACACTTAATACTTTTATAGCAATAACTACGACCTAACATTTACTGGCTTTGTGTGAGTATAAATAATATCATACCTTCATAGACCAACATTGAAATTCTCCCAGCTAGTCACTAGCTTTGCCTTACATCCTACCTATGACAGAGTGCAACGGCAACTGCTACTGCGCTCCGCGCTCCCCTACTTACAATCGATTCTGCCACCCAGGCAACATCTTTGGTTGAGTGGTGTCGAAAATACAGTCTCTTCTACATATCACAAACGTTTTAGGTCATTTTTCATGAATAATATTACAAATTAGACTCGACGTACAAGTGGACCGTTCTCAAGGTACATGAACGTCACCAAACTACGAAAACAGTTTAACTAGATTTTAAATAACAATCTTGAACTTCTCCCTCCAATTTGAAATCCTAGTTCTATTAATAATATGATGGTTAGATATCAATACGAGACGACGCAGAGACCCAACCAGGCACCATGAATCAGGTAAGGAATATCGCCTTACAATACACACGGGCCAACACAGAAAATTTCTCAGCTCTCCGGCAGTACATCCGGTACAATAATAGATGTGACCAGATCAGAATCGGAAATACAATTAAAAGAGCGCATTAATCATAAATGTTCATGACAGCACTGATAGGGCTTGCGACCGCTGTCACATTCCAACCGCTTGCACAGACGGTGACAGTAACAATGTTACGCTTCGTTTGGCAACGAGAAACACTACTAAAACCAAAGAATAAAAAGCTGTCACCATAATCGTCACATCCAGGGATCACAACTGAGTTACGTTTCAGCAAACCAGCACAGGACTTTAAGCGAACACAGAAGAGGGCAGGATCACACAGTTTCTATAAGCGATACAGGTCACACTATGGAGGATTCAAACTTGCAGGAAAGCATAAATTCAAAATTTCTGGAAGAATCATGTAGGGAATTAACAGAGGAGCACGTTAACGCCGCCGAACTAGATCACACAACACGGGCCAGCAACAGGAAATAGGTGCCGTTTCAGAGCACCGGGATCAACTAATCTTAATCCAAGTCGTTCCCGTTGCAACGGTCCTATCAGAGCGAATCAGTCAAGACACCGACCACTGGCGCGTGACAACACGATTCCTGTAACCGACTTCCTTCCTCCTCGTGCCCGATGACTGACTGTTCCACACTCGCCCCGCCTCGCAAACGTTTCAAACCGGAAGACGCGGTGCTAGAGGGCCGCTCGGCGACCAGAGGGAAAACGAACCACAGATTCGATCTGAAATTGCAACAGATACGAGCCGACACGGTTCACTCCGTACATTCCCTCCTTCCCCATCTATCTCTGCATCTTCTCTGTTCATCTCTCTCCTCCCCCCCCCCCCCCCTCCACCCCACATCCATTTCCGTCTGAGTGTTCAGTAGAGTACCGTGTACAAATTTAAAGTAAATCCTCAAAATCTTTTCGAGATTTTTAATAACAACGTTTCCCCTTTATACATTGTATATACTATGTCCGTCCGAATTAGGGGTATCGTGCAAAAATTGGAAGTATATCGGTCAAAAACTTTTCAAGATTTGTGGTAACAATGCTTCCTCCTTTACGTATTACATACATATGCATATATTACATTACAGCAAAAATATATGGCCTATCTGCCAATATCCGTCTGATTGATGTCAGAGTATCGTGTGAAAATTTGAAGTAAATGTGTGAAGAAATTTTCGAGGTTTGTGGTAACTAGGCTTCTCTTTTACATATTACATATATATGTATGTATTACATATATTACAAAATATCTAGGTTATGTCCATCCGAACAATAATTTGAGTGTCATGTAAAAATCTATAGTAAGTTGGTCAAAACTTTCCGAGATTTTTGTTAACATTGTTTCCTCTTTGAAACTGTTTTTTTTTTTTTTTTTTTTTTTTGTGAGAACATGCGACAGTTAGAACTGTCAGACTGAACGCAAATTCTTTTCTTTCTCATACCAAAAATACCATTACTATCCACAATTGCGAACACAACAAGAAAGTCAATCAATTCAATCGATCCGATCTCAAGTGATAATCTTTTACAACTGATATTACTTTCCGTCTTTTCCGGTGGATTTTCCAAAATTTTCTTCCATACAGACGCTGCACTGACAATTGTGAACACTACAAAGACAGTACTCAACCTATCTGCCGATCCGTTCTTAATGGATGGAATTTCATATATGCGGCAACGTATTTTAGCTTCGAAAAGTTTTCTTTCATAAAACCTTGTCCTGAGAATAACGATCACAACTAAAAAAACTCAACTGAATCAGTGAAGCTGTTCGCAGGTGTCGATTTTTCGTTCATGTGACAACTGATTGTTCTTTATATAGATGAAGTTTCTATGTTTAAAGTACCTGCGTGCGTAATTACGTAAATTATGAGTAATATTAAAGAACCTACGCGTCCGACTTACTACATGTGAATATTATGTTATTGTATAAACTTTATGAGTAATCGCAGTAGTTGGATCTCCAGATGAAAATACTTACAGAACCACTGAACCATACAACATTAGAATGTATATGAAACCATTGTTTAACTGATTGTAATCCGAGTAGACAATCGCTATTCCCAAGTGCAAAAAACAGAGTTCCATTCAGGCTCTAATAATTACTTAGCTTACCTGTGCGACAATAGATAATTATGCTACTGTCGTGCAACTGACGCTGAAATAAATAACGCTCAAACAGGGCTTGCGGAGTGCAATACAAGTGTTCTAAACGCCAGCAGCACACAAGTTAACAGTCAGATCTCGCAAGCTCCAATGCCAGTCCTAATTCCCGTCTTTCAAAATCTTTTAAATAGCACGAGGAATGTGGATGTTCAGTGTCGAATAGTTTGAAAACTACAATCACATTTTCGCTCTGCAGCGGAGTGTGCGCTAATATGAAACTTCTTGGCACATTAAAACTGTGTATCGGACAGAGACTCGAACTCGGGACATTTGCTTTTCTCGAGCAAGTGCTCTATCGAACTCTTTCTGTTGTTACAACTCAGAAGTAGCAGAGGAATCAAAACACTTTGGAAAAGGAAACAACTCAAATTGAAAGTGAAATACCCAAGGACGTCTCACGACCCGTCCTCATAGCTTTATTTGCGCCAATACCTCGTCTCTTACCTTCTCAGCTACCGAAGGCAAAGCTCCAAAGTTCCAGTATTAGTCTGGCATACACAAGTTTACTCTGCCAGGAACGTTCCGTTTGAAAACTAATTGAACTTCAGTTTTGTGTTCGTTATCATACTGGAGAAAATGAGGAAGTATGCATTATTACTCTTTGTTGAGAACTATTCCAGTAACTTCGCATATCGGTATTAATCATAAATTTCGTAATATCAAGGTTTTAAACAAAACTTCTTTTACAGGGATAACTTTAAAAGGAAAGGGGTGAGGTTTACTCTGAGTTCATGTAAATTCTGCGTTGCTTGAAACAACAGTACCAAATACCCAAACAATGGGAGTTAGTAATACTTAAAATGTCCCCTAAACGCTACATCTCACATTTTGTAGTACCATCTCACGCAGTGTATTATATTATTTAATATATAGCAAGTTACAGAATTCTGAAATCGGGTCTACACAACAGCACACACTTACTTCAGCCAGCGCCGAAGTACTAGTCCACAAGGGCAGACTGCCTGACAACAGTATAAACTTCCGAATCCAGACAGTCGTCTTACTCCTGTACTCAGGAAAAGTGTTCACTGTGGCAAAGATCAGAAACAAAAGCGTCATTTCTCATAATGTAACAACCTTTCGACCATTTTTAATCATTTCTGTCCACCAGACCGCTGTGGTATAGCAACAACAACCCAATTTGTAGGAATTTGAAAGAAATTAAATTCCTTATGCAAGATAGAGAGAACGAACATTAAACTAATGTAATGAATTGGTAATTGTATAATGAATTAAACGAGGAAACTAAACAATTCATCTCAAAGTCTCTTGGTTTGGGTGAAAGACAAATGTTGCACTAATTATTGCCCTAAATGTGGTCGCGTAACACATTACAAAGGTTCGTCGGCCAGCTGAGAGTAGAGTCATTCCTCCCAACTCCTTCCAGTGATGGCGTCTATGTGGGGCTGGTATATAGCCTTGAGTGACCATCACCCTGACCTTGCACGGGCTGCCTGGAGTGTCATTAAAGTGCTAGGATGCGCATGCAGTGGTAATGGTACTTGTTAGTCGGTTATTTCCTTCGCAAACCCAAATGTTGGTCACGATACCACCCACACCAACAGAATAAAATTTTCTGAATAATATCATAGTTATATTTCTTTAAAATCTTTAAAAAGTTTACTTGGTTATGAAACCCAACCACGAGAAGATAAAAAAAAATAAAAGATCTATATAGCAATTTGATGTTGAATTTCCGAATAGGTTTGCGAGCTTCTTCCGCCCATCTTGTGCAGACGACTGGGGAAGTTCAGATGACCGAAGTTCCTTATGATGGAAGTTAGATCCTGTCTGCTGTTATCTACAACCCGCAAAAACATGATAATCCGCGAAGGCAGCAAAGTGGAGGTCATATTCTTTTAATCACCTCTGATCACTTTATTTGGATGGCTACAGTAAATATATTTTTAATGTTCACATTTGGGGAGCGGATGTGTGTTACAGGAAGCGACAAGCTAAGAAAAAGAGATACAGATGATCAGCTTTGTCCGATAAGGGGTTAGTAAGGCAGCATACGTCTTAAGTTTAAAGGCTGTAAATTAAATTAAACACTGAGGGACTACAGTTACGGATAACTTCAGTTAGAAGGATCACATTGATAATGTTGTGGGGAAAAGAAACCAAAGATTGCGATTTACTGGCAGAACGCTTATAAAATGCAACAGGGCTACTAAAGAGACAGCCTTACACTGCTCTTGCCCGCTGTATTCTGGAGTATGGCTATGCCTCTGGGATCCGCATCAAATAGGAGCGAGGGAGAAAAATCGAAAAAACTCAAAGAAGGCAGCTCGTTTCGTATCGTCGCGAAATAGGGAAGAGAGTTGGGGTGGCAATCACTAAAAGAAAGGCCTTTCTCGATGCAACTGGATATTCTCGTGAAATTTCAATCACAATATTTCTCTTCAAAGTGTGAAAATAGTTTTTTGAGGCCCACCTGCATAGGAAGGAATGATCAACGTAGTGAAATGAGAGAAATCACAGCCCGCACAGAAAGATTTAAGTGTTCATTTTTCCTGCACGCTGTTCCAGCGTCTAACGGTGGAGAAATACTTGTAGGTTGTTCAACGAACCCTCTACTAGTCTCCTAATTATGAACTGCAAAGTAATCACGTAGCTGTAGATGTAGATGTAGATGTTAGTAGTAAGTAGCGAACATAACTTTGCAGCAGACTGCCTTTTTTTTAGCAGAGAAATGATCGTTTGATAGCAGAAACTCGTGTACGTCTGGGTATTATTCAACAATTGAGCAATTTAGTGTTTTAAATCTTAGAAGCAAACATCTATCAGTAATGAGTATTTTCTGCAAAAAACAGGAGTGGTTTATGCCTGAGCTTCGGAGTGAAAGTCTTTACACGTATAGTAAAAGCAATTGTAGAAATTTTTTTTATTAATTCTGACTTCGAATTTACTCTGTCACACGATGTAAGGAAATATGTTACATGCCAACTGATTGGCATATATACTTCAAAAGTTATCGTTACTGAGACTGTTATAATCTTCACGTGCTACGGCAACGTTCAGCGACAGTATGGCTCAGAACACCATAAGCGCAACACAGCAACTGAAATATTGATTGACGTACATTATGATGAACTCAGAATATAATTAGCTGCATTGCCTTACACCTGAAAAAAACTTGAAAATATATTAAATTAGTTGCACCAAATTTGATTAAAATGCTTTATCAACCTCCAAGAAACTTTCGGGTAGAAATTTCTAGAGAGAGTGCAGAAGAAAGAGGGTGGCAATAATTCACTCGTGATAGCGTTAGTTGATAATTTGGTATTTAATTTTAAACTTTTTTCATGAAAATTTCACAGCTTCTTAGCTATTTCATACTTGTTTTTGTTTAGTTTTGCAGAAAAGTAATTCTGAATATCCACTTATTTGACGTTCGACCTAACTCTCACAAGGAGAATATTTATGCATATTTGAGACTAATTCGTGACATTTTCAAATCGATATTTCGACTGTTTTGGTGCTTCCCACCACCTTCTACAATCCTGTGCTAACAATTTAGTCTCTACGCAACTACTACACATGTCTTCTACCGTCTCCGGGCCTCACTGCTTTTTTCTGTTTACTATTTCTGTTAGAGTCAACTATTCGTAGCAAATGTTATTTCAAATTGTTTCCCATAGGCATATTTCCTTGTCTTTCCTTTGTAGCATTTGTTCGTATCGTAGTTTATCTGTTCACATGATATTTCTCTTCGACAGAACCAAATTTAAAATGCTTACAGTTTCTCCTTCTCCGGATCTCCCTTGGTTCTTGCTGCAAGTCCATTCACGAAGGTGACAAGATTCATGGGATATCTCCTAATAAATCACGTGGGGACTCCTTTCCCCCGGCGTAGTGCAGCTACTCGACATGGCATGGACTTAACAAATCGATGGATGTACCCAGCAGAAATGTAGAGCCATGCTCCCTCTATAGCCGTCCATAATTGCAAAACTGTTGCCAGTACAGGATTTTGTGCACGAACTGATCTCTCGATTACGTACCGTAAATGTTCGATGGCACTCACGTCGGTCGATCTTGATGAGGAAATCATTCGGTCGACTGTCCACAATTATCTTCAAGCCAGTCGCGAACAAATGTGCCCAGTGACATGGATGAATGTCATCCATAATAATTCCACCGTTGTTTGCTGCAAATTGTCTCCAAGTAGCCGAGCATAACCATATCCCGTCAATTATCGGTTCAGTAGGACCAAAGGACCCAGCCCATTCCACACCTTTACAGAGTCACCACCAGCTTTCCCACTGCCTTGTCGATAACTTGGGTCCATGGTTTCGTGGGGTCTGCGCAACACTCGAACCCAGCATCAGCCCTTAAAACTAAAATCGGGACTCATCTGACCAGGCACAGTTTTCCAGTTGTCTACGGTCCAGCCGCTATGGTCACGAGTCCAGGAGAGCCACTACAGCAACTCGCGTCGGTTGTCTGCTGTCATAGGCCATTAATGCCACATTTCGCCGCTCTGTCGTAACGGATATGTTCGTTGTACGTCCCACATCGATTTATGTGGTTGTTTCACGCAGTGTTGCTTGTCTGGTAACACTGATAGCTTCACGCATAAGACGCTGCTCTCGGTCGTTAAGTGAAAGCCGTCGGCCACTGCGTTGTCCTTGACGAGAGATAATGCCTGAACTTCAGTATTCTCAGCACATTCTTGATATAGTGGGTTTCGGAATATTAAATTGCCTAACAATTTCCAAAATGAAACGGCCCAAGCGTCTATCTCCAACTGCTATTACGCGTTCAGAGTCTGTTAATTCCCGTCATGAAGCCATAACCATGTCGGAAATCACGTAGATCACCTGAGTACACATTGCAACTCCGCCAATGCTCTATCCTTTTATAACATGTGTATGCTATACTACTGCCATCTCTACGTGTGGATATCGATATCCCATGAGTTTTGTCACCCCAATATATAATGTTGCGCTTGAGACGACAATTTTAGGAACTTATTCCTCAGTATGATACGAATTTCTGATATTAGTAATATTCTTTTTTTTTTTTAAACAAACTTCCTTCGCTGTCCCCAGTCTGTTTCTGGGATCTTCCTTGTTTCATCCACCATGTGTTAATCTAGCTTCCTAACATGGGAATTCTTTCACTTAAATCACTAACGCTGATATAATACAGTTGTTATCCTTCTTTGTGCTCCCCTCAATTTTTGGCACCGAATGGAGTTTAAGAAATAACAGAGCAAAGTGTACAGTGAAGGCTTTCACAACCCCATGACTTGGCTTTTGGTAAATCTTCCGGGTTTCATGGTCGTTGAGAGCTGCACTAATTATCTTCACATTTTCTCGACGAGTCTCAGCGGAATTACAAGCGCCTCTGAAGTTACCCAGCGCAGCTCCGGACAGAACGTTACGAAATCAAAACTTTCATTGACCACGACCATACAACCGAATGATTTCACAGCCACTCGCCAATGCACGTTGTTCATCCTTTCAATAAGACGTTTTAAGTATTGTTCAAATGTGTGTCAAATCTTATGGGACTTAACTGCAAAGGTCATCAGTTCCTAAGCTTACACGCTACTTAACCTAAATTATCCTAAGGACAAACACACACACCCATGCCCGAGGGAGGACTCGAACCTCCGCCCGGACCAGCCACACAGTTCATGACTGCAGGGCCTCAGACCGCTCGGCTAATCCCGCGCGCCTTTTAAGTATTCCTCTCTTATGGCCACAAGGGCCATGTCACTTCAAAGTCTTATTGTTGATATAGCTTCCCCTTGAACTCGTATTCCTCTTCTGAAATTTCCTGTCTCTCCTTTTATTGATTATTTGATATACAAGTTGTACAGTAGTGGTTACATGCTACATTCTATGCCTACCAAATGTATTAACTTGTCTTCCAGTTTTACGGGGGAGTCTTTAATGGTAATGTAAGTGTTGTGATAAAATCACATTAATAAATATGTAGTTGCAGAAGCTTACAAATCTTTGAAGTACTCCATTCGCACATCTACAAATGTCTTACAGCAATGTACCGAGGTGCAGTACGCGTCCTGGAAAAAATCTCGTTTGAAGCAGACATCACGACGACTTGTTTCACGTCTGTGCTGTCAAAATGGTGTACTTTATGTGTGGTCTCAATCCTCGGAAACCAAGTGAAGCCTAAGAGACCGCTGTCGAAAATACACTACTGGCCATTAAATTTGCTACACCAAGAAGAAATGCAGATGGTAAACGGGTGTTCATTGGACAAATATATTATAATTGAATTGACATGTGATTACATTTTCACGCAGTTTGGGTGCATTGATCCTGAGAAATCAGTACCCAGAATAGCCACCTCTGGCCGAATTAACGGCCTTAATACGCCTGGGCATTGAGTGAAACAGAGCTTGGATGGCGTGTACAGATACAGCTGCCCATGCAGCTTCAACACGATACCACAGTTCATCAACAGTAGTGACTGGCGTATTCTGACGAGCCAGTTGCTCGGCCACCATTGACCAGACGTTTTCAGTTGGTGAGAGATCGGGAGAATCTGCAGGCCAGGGTAGAAGTCGAATATTTCCTATATCCAGAAAGGCCCGTACAGGACTTGCAACATGCGGTCGTGCGTAACCCTGCTGAAATGTAGGGTTTCGCAGGGATCGAATGAAGGGTAGAGCCACGGGTTGTAACACATCTGAAATGTAACGTCCACTGTTCAATGTGCCGTCAGTACGAACAACAGGTGACCGAGACGTGTAACCAATGGCACTCCATACCATCACGCGGGGTGATACGGCAGTATGTCGATGATGAATACACGCTTCCAATGTCCGTTCACCGCGAAGTCGCCAAACACGGATGCGACAATCATGATGCTGTAAACAGAACCTGGATTCATCCGAAAAAATGACGTTTTGCCATTCGTGCACCCAGGTTCGTCGCTGAGTACACCATCGCAGGCGGTCCTGTCTGTGATGCAGCGTCAAGGGTAACCGCAGCCATGGTCTCCGAGCTGAGAGTCCACGCTGGTGCAGACGTCTTCAAACTGTTCGTGCAGATGGTTGTTGTCTTGCAAACGTCCCCATCTGTTGACTCAGGGATCGAGACGTGGCTGCACGATCCGTTACAGCCATGCGGATAAGATGCCTGTCATCTCGACTGCTAGTGACATGAGGCCGTTGGTATCCAGCACGTTGTTCCGTATTACCCTCCTTAAACCATCGATTCCATATTCTGCTAACAGTTATTGGATCTCGACAAAAGCGAGCAGCAATGTCGCGATACGATAAACTGCAATAGCGATAGGCTACAATCTGACCTTTATCAAAGTCGGAAACGTGATGGTACGCATTTCTCCTCCTTACACGAGGCATCACAACAACGTTTCACCAGGCAACGTCGGTTAACTGCTATTTGTGTATGAGAAATCGATTGGGAACTTTCCTCATGTCAGGACGTTGTAAGTGCCACCACCGGCGCCAACCTTGTGTAATTTTTCCTCCTATCTATGTAATTATGTAGTTCTCAATTCGTTCGAGCAATCAATCATTCATAATAGGAAACACAGTCATAACTCATTCACTCAAAATGATTCAGAAATTTTACTTGTTAGAGTGAAATTAGGCGTTGATTCTTCTTCTCGAGGTTCGTGCTTTGCGGCAGTCTGCTGTGCAAATAAAATGCCACGTATTTTTGGGAGCGTTGTATAATTAGTCGGGAAACCTCAGATCAAGCGGATATTTGGCTTTGATGAAGTTTAACCTTCGGAAGAAGTAATGGAACTCTTGGATTATTAAATGCAGGTTCGTATCTAGTCTTAAGGAAGTTCCCTTCTGATTAATAACTACGCAATATATCGATGAATATCATTAATTCTCAAATGTCAAATAATGTAAATTGTTACACACTTTTAGTATGAAGGAGCAATATATATACATTTCCCTTTTAATCGTACAATTTCGTATCAGTTATCTTTTGTCATAAATCTCAATATTCAGATTACAATTCTTCAAACAATGTTCAGGCTAATCGGCACGAAGACAACCTCGGAAGCTTTTTTCCAACAACCACCAGAGAGAGTACTAGAAGGAATAATTATGCGCTCATGGCATAGCTATTGTATGAAACTACTTTGCGCGTGGGTACTGCGAGTATGAAGATAGAAAATTAGTAAACGTCATTCAAAGGTAGAATTGTATCAGAGTAATTCATCGAATATAAAGAGATATTACACTTGTGTGAATGCTCTGAAAAGCTAATCATTTGCATACCACAGCATCTTCTTCCTGTCGGTTAAATTTCGCGTCTGTAGCACGTCATCTTCGTTGTGTATCAATTTTAATGGCCATTAGTGTATAAAGAGGATGCAGCAGTGTCGACACGTGATCTGCTAGGAAATATCTGGCGTTCAGAGTGGTCTTGCTTTTTGTTTTAATATGGACGCAATAAAAATGCCTGATAACGTGCAAATCAAGCTCGGGAAGAGTGGAAATGAATTAAATAATTAATGTGGCTGGGAACAGTAGAACAATATTAATTTATTCCGACAATTTTCGCATATTCCGCTCGTGTGTCGTGGTTAGAAACACTGAAAACGTTTCGTAGCGACATGTTTGTGTATCGATATCCCTTCACTAATGCCAGTGACTTTTCGGCTGAAAGAAATGAGCAGATGTTCTGCGCCACAAGGATCCACTAAGTAATTACTCTGTGGCTCGTCTTCCACACGGCAGCAGCTCCGCGCACCGGCGGGAGGAGACAATTAGTTTCAATCAGTCAAGCGTCAGAACTCTGAATGAAGTGGCCGTATTGATCCGGAGGGACGTGGCGGCCCGTCTGCTGCGTGTCTTCCGGTCATCCATCACCGCGCGCACTCCTCGGCCGCAAGCCAGCCTGCGGCCCGGCGCCGCACGCCCGCACAGTGTGAAGGGCCGCTCTGGGTCCTGGCTGTAAGCAGGCCACCGCGGAGTCCAGTAGCTTCTGCAGACTTACTTTTGCTGATAGTAGCACTGCTCAACTGGACAAAGGTGTTTTCAGTAAGATAAACAATCTAGGTTGCAATAGCAGCAGAGTCTGCATCTGCCCCTGCAAAGGTTTTACAGTTTAAATCCTAGTTTCTAAATCTCTGACTTACCATTATATAATGAATCTGAAACCTTCCGATGTCTCCAGGTTTCTTAAAGCAAGAGTAAGCGATGATTAAATTAATCTCTGTGCAAAACTCTGCCAGGCGGCTTACCCTATCTTTCGTTTCCCCCAGTCAATATTCACACAATTTTTCCTTCTCTTTCTTTTCCTACTAACGAATTCCAGTCTCCCATCACTTTTAAATCTTCATCTCCGTTAACCATCTGAGTAATTTCTTCTATTGGAAGTCTCTTCGGGTTTGCTACCGGATCCTAAAATCAACTTGACTCGATATTTCGGCAATCCAACTGGTCGCCATCTTCAGGAAAATGCTGCTTCTGCTGATGAGTCCCGCTGAGAACTGACGCCAGGTTGCAAATCGACGTCCTATATAGGCCACGTTCAGTACACGGCGCATGCGCCGCCCATCACGGTTCCTGCCTTCCAAGACAGGGAGGTGGCGCCGCCCTTAGTGAAACACTGCTGGCAACGATATATCGCAATCAAGGCCGCACCGAAGAACGTTCAGTTTTGATGCGCGATAATACAGGATTCCACGTCTTGCTAAGGGGAAACCCATTTCCTCTGTTGATTAAATTATCAGCCAACCTAATTTCAATTGCCTCTTTATAGACACTGTTCCAAAAACCGGGAATGTTGGCAACTATCACAGTTCCATCAAATTTCATAATGTGTCCCTCATTTAGGCAGTGTTCTGCTACCGCCGATTTTTCCGGCTGTTGTAGCCTCGTATGACGGCGATGTTCCACACACCTGTCATGCACTGTGTGAATCGAACGGCCAATGTAAGCTTTCCCACACTGACACGGAATTTTGTACACAGCAGGTTTCCTAAGCCCCAAATCATCTTTCACCGACCCGAGCAGAGCCCTAATCTTAGAAGGTGGACGGAACACACTCTTAATGTTAAAATTCCTTAAAATTCGTCCAATCTTAAACGATAAGCCTCCAGCATAAGGAAGAAAGGCCACAAATCTATGTTCCTCTTCATACACCTCCGGCGATGGTCCAAATTCCATAGCCCGACGAGTCAAGTTGATTTTAGGATTCAGCAGGAAACCCGAAGAGACTTCCAAAACTTATTACGCCGGGAAAGCCTACGTAATTTCTTTTATTTCGCCATACATTTCAGCAATCTCTTCATCACCTACGTTGCTAGTTGGCATATAAACTTGTACTGTTGTGGTGGTTGTGGTTTTCGTGTCTACAATAACGCGTTCACTATGCTGATCGCAGTAGCTTATCCACATTCCTGCAATGCAGTGGTTTCCCTTATAACTAACGTCTCTCCACAAGGCGTCGTGTGCAGCACCTTAAAGTCGCAGCGGAGGCGGGTAGTATCAGACGCTCTAACAAATTGTTCTACATGATTCTACAGGGTGAAAAGTATTTAAATCGACAAACTCTGGGAGGTTGTAGGGGACATCAAAACAAATATTTTTCCCTAATGTCATTTTTTCCTATGAGAAGTCTTTAAAGCGGTAGAGGAAGACTTCTCTGGCGCCAAATTAATTAAACCAACAAACACTTTTCCATTTTTTTATGACGAAGAGACAACAACTAGATAGCAGACACGGTCCAATTAAACAGTCTCCAACAACACCGACCCACACATTAACGAAGAACCGCACTTGATGACCGCTAGTAACTGTGGCATGTGGGTTATCCTCACTCCAAACATGCAAATTGTGCATGTTGAAGACTCCATCACGTTCGAACGTTGCTACATCGGTAAACAACACAGAGGATGGAAATGTAGGATGCATTTCACACTGTTCCAGGTACCACTGCGAAACTGTGCTCTGGGTGGATAATCAACTGGTTCCAGGTTGTGGACACGCTCTAAGTGAAATGGACGTAACAATTGCTCTCGAAGGACTCTTCTTACATTCGTCTGATTCTACCACATGTGACGTGCAATTGCACGAGTGCTGATTGAAGGATATCGCTCAACATGGTACAAGACAGCTTCCTCAAATTGCATCGTTCTTACCATTCAAATGTGTGTTACATCTTATGGGACTTAACTGCTAAGGTCATCAGTCCCTAAGCTTACACACTACTTAACCTAAATTATCCTAAGGACGAACACACACACCCATGCACGAGGGAGGACTCGAACCTCCGGCGGGAGAGGCCGGGCAGTCATTGACATGGTGCCTAAAATGTAAATCCAATAAATTCGAAGACAGCTGTCGATAATCTCAGTACTGACCTGTATGAACTATAAAAATGGGCATCGCACGTAGGTTTAAAGCTCAAAACACAAGCGGCACTGGTTGTGATTCTAGGCTCATAGTTCCAAACATCGGGAAATATTATAGTTTTTAATCCTAAATGGGACAAATACGAACTTCTCTACTTCACCAAAACGTCTAAGTACGAGTAATATTAGGTGAAAGTCTAAACTGAACGGAGCCGGCCGGGGTGGCCGAGCGGTTCTAGGCGCTACAGTCTGGAACAGCACGATCGCAACGGTCGCAGGTTCGAATCCTCCCTCGGGCATGGATGTGTGTGATGTAATTAGGTTAGTTAGATTTAAGTAGTTCTAAGTTCTAGAGGACTGATGACCTCAGAAGTTAAGTCCCAAAGCGCTCAGAGCCATTTCAACCAATCTAAACTGAACTGACCACGTAATCGCAAAGTGAACGAAGACATCAGTATCTCTCCATGCACTACCAAAACATAAAAAGCTCTACCCTCTTGACCTGAAAAAAGATTTCTGTAATGCAGACGAACCAAGAATAGTCTGTGATCAAAATCGATTGTCAAAATAAAAAAAATAAAAAACAGGTGTCGATTAGAATAGATAATGTTATTCACACGTTTAAATGTGTCAAAATCTGCTCTTAGTTCACCTAAAACCGATATCAATGTCAAAAAAACGCTGTAGTGACGCCCTTGCTAGGGTATTAATTTGGTGTTGCAGCACATAATGTTTTTCATCTTGTGCTGATAATGCTTTCTCAATCTCTCACACCTTGTAAACTACGTGACACTTCGAACAAACTGCATGAACAGCGGTAATGTAAATTTGTATACAAGAGAAACAAGGGTAGGCGCGCGGAGCGGCCGCGCGGTTTGAGGCGCCATGCGACGGACTGCGCAGCCATTCCGGCCAGAGGTTCGAGTCCTCTCTAGAGCATGGGTGTGTGTTGTTCTTAGCATAAGTTAGTTTAAGTAGTGTGTAAGTCTAGGGACCGAAGATCTCAGCAGTTTGGTCCCTTAAGAAGTCACACACATTTGAACAGTTGAATAAAGGTTGCTATGTTTACAAGTAATTTTCAAAGACAGCTAAACATCATAATGACATCATGCTGCGAATTAACTTCGTTGGGAAGTGGAATATATTTGTCATTTTCTGCTGATAATTCTATCGGTGGACCATGATGTATAGTTGTCTAGACGTCAGCCGTTACCACATACACTATTTGGTGCCAATTAACATAACACACAATAATATTGGAGGCAGGGGGGGCACATTGATAGCTGACACACACTCACTACCATTATCCCAAACACTACTGGGGCAATAACAGTCAGTTGGCAAAATTATTACCGTTACTACAAATGCAGTTGAGGCAATGATGCTTAGCTGACATCTGGTGACTACCATTAGTGCCAACACATTTGAGGGCAATGATGGTCAGTTCACATCTGGTGACCACCATTGCCTCAATATAATTAGATTCGATGATGGTCAGTTGATGAGACGACTGCCATTATCCCAAATACAGCTAAGGGGCACTGACAGTCACTTGGCACATGGTAACTACCATTACACCAAACATAGCTGGGACAATGGTCAGCTGACAGGGAGGTAACTGCGGCAAGTTAACAGGTGAAGCAATGATGATCTATTTACAGGATAGAACAATGATGGTCAGTTTATAGAATGGGGGAATGATGGTCGGTTTACAAGGTGGTCGCCATTACCCATGGGTTAATTATGGTCAGCTTACAGTATAACAATCACTAACCAGGATACTCTGGGGGGGGGGGGGGCAGTTGCAAACAGTTGACGTTTGGTGACTACCACTACCTCATGAGCAACTGGGGGCAACGATGGTCAGTTTCAGGGTGACTGCTATTACCCCGAATACGATTGGAGCTCTGATGGGCAGTTCAGGTATGGTGACCACTACCACAAACGCAACTAGGGGCAATGATGGTTAGTTGAAAGGATTAATGCCATTACACCGAAGCCGGTATGCAGATAATAACAGTCACTTGGTATATGGTGACTACTATTACCCCAAATTCAATGGTGACTGTCATCACCACACACGTGGATTTATCTCACCTTGGCAGAAAGACGCATGTTTGGATATTTATATTCAGACAGTGGAGACGTATTGAATCGAGCAGGTCAAGACTTGTTCCAACCAGCAAATTGCTTTTTCAGATTCGTGAAGTCGCAACCACTGCGTTTAGCAGTACTACATCCATGATGTCAGAGGCCACGACCTCTTTACTATGATGTCACCATGACGACACACGTGGGCCAGTAACCTTGATATCAATCATATTCTAAGAAGGCCGGATCTATGAATTTTTAACGAAGTTACCCGCTCAAATTGGCGAAACATTAAAAAAAAAAACGTAAAGCAAATGTCGGCCGAAGAAAGCAATATAAAAGCCCACAGGCAGTACATCAACAAGTGGGCACGAAAGAAAATAATTTGGAGTTAGCCTGAAATTATTCCAGTACGTTTTGTTTTCATACAGCTATAATAAAGACTCTTAATTTTGAGAAAAGAAGTTCGAAATTACGATCCATGTATTACACAAATAATGGACCTGGCGGCAGTATGTAGTAAATTCTTTAATTGTCCGACAGTTTTCGCACAGATTGGCACTTGCAGAGCGGTTGGAAACACTAAAAACGTTTCATAGAATATGTATGTCCAACGGAGTCGTTTCGTTAACAACAGTGATATTTAAACCAAAGCCTATATCAAACAGTTCAGGTGTTCAGATGTGTGTGAAATCTTGTGGGACTTAACAGCTACGGTCATTAGTCCGTAAGCTTGCACACTACTTACCCTAAATTATTCTAAGAAAAAACACATACACCCATGCCCGAGGGAGGACTCGAACCTCCGCCGGGACCATCCGTACAATGCATGACTGCAGCGCCTAAGACCGCTCGGCTAATACCGCGCGGCTATCAAACAGTATCAGACTGGTTGTTGGTGGTAGGTGCTACAGACATCAGCGCTAAACTTCTCTGAAGATGACGAAATAAAGCCAAAGTCGGTATAGAATAAAGATTTTCGGTTTGAACTGGTTTCGCTAAGGGATTTCATTCAGAATGATCATTGTGTTCTCCAGTAAACAGTATGTCTAAAATTACTGTCCTGTGTTAAGCAAACCGATTTTTGCTGTGCTGTATAAACATCAGCCGTGGCGTTGCGAGGGCTTTGCCGCCGTATTGTGAAAAGAGTGCAGAAACGCCGTCAGAACCGTAAGCGATTCTGTTTTTACGGCAGAGTAAGTATCCCACTTCAGACGCGGCGATTTCTAAATGAAACGACGTCAGTTATGAAAAGCTTACGCCACTGAATAGCGTCTCCATACCGCGGTGCCGACAGAGGCGCGTATCTGAGGTTAAGACCGTTTCGGTGCGAGACAGCGGCAGGTGGAGGCCGCAGGGGCGAAGGTCGTACGTTTGCATCAGCGCCGCACCATCCGGATGGATGCGCAGAGCAAAAAGAAACAAAGCCCGCGGAACGAGACACTGGCTGCAACAGCCGCCTCTGGCGAGGAGAGATGGCAGTTGCACGTCGCTCGCACCTGCTGAAGAAGGGGCAGAGCCCCGCCGTCGCAGGTACCTAGCTGAGGCGGCACCTCGGATTCCACTGTGCGCAGCCGGCGGAACGCTGATACGTAAACAAATGGAAGGGAAGGCCGCGCCGCCGTATACCCTGCCGCTCCTGCCGGCAGTGGCTGCAGCCACCCCACAGCCAGCCTCCCAACCACCCTACCACTCCCTCTTTCTCGCCTTCCCCGACGAGAGCTCCACTTCCGTCGCAAGAAACATCCGTCTCGCAGTCTGCTCCTTCGGCCTGAAATGCTTGATTTAGTGAAAGCGGAGAAAGCCGGAGTATTCTTGCGCCTCAAAGGAGCCCCGAAACTCACGCGAAGAAATTTTCCTCGCCGTTGATTTTCCAGCCGAGGTTCATCAAGCGCCTAGGACCGCGCCCTCCGTTCCGTCGTTACAGTTGATGGCACGCTGCAGGCAGGCTTTCGGGATTGTTAAGCTTCCTGCTTTTACGTCTGCGCCTCTAATTGGAATTTCATATTCGCGAACACAGTGCAAAAGTGCTCCGAGTTCCATTTATACATTACTCGCTAAGAGCAAGCCGAGTCCGTACGGTAAACTCCTTCATCTGAAGCTGGAATGCCATCCGATGCATGTTTTTATCACTGTATAGTGTAAACTTCCACCCTCTCTCAACTGTATTTGAATGACTGTTATCAATCGCCTATTTAAAAACAATTATTTAGTTGGTGGTAAAGTGTTATTCAGAAGGGCAGTGCGACAAATATCTTGTTTCAATATTAATATAATTTAATTATTCTAGATTATACTTTGTAATTTAAAAGAAACAACATTCAGTGTGATATAGCTGCCCCTACCGATGTAGTTTTATGCAACCCGCAATGTTATACATGACCTTTATAAACCATGCATTAGATTTTTATATTGTCTCGTTCGATGCACGCAAACTACTGGTCCTACAGAGAAATGAGCTGGACATTTTGTAGGAAATTTAATACAAATAAATTTTGTACTAGGATACCTTTCCACTGGATGCCACGGTTTTTCAGTTATTCAAGAGAAACGTACGAAAATGATCTTCAAACGCACCTCCACCTCCCCGCTCATGCATCACCAGTCAGGATCACTTGTATGTTGTTCGCGGCACTCCCTCCTATACTGTACAAAATTTGCGACTACACGAACTGTTACCCTATATTCATCCTCTTTTTGGGCTCTACTGATTAGGCTACTAAGCATGAACATAGTCAGCTATTTCGTTAATATTCCTAAAATTTAGACGTTCCAGTGAGTAATAACTTTTGTAAGCTCTACGCTAAAACTACTTACGCTGACAGTTCGATTCAAGCCTTACAAGCACAGTAGTTTCATAGTCAGAAGACGTGACTAATACAAAAATGTAATTCTTTGTAATTCTTTATTTTATGCTGTTAAAGTTTATATAACTGTCAGGTAAATTTTACACAAATGTCAGGTTTACAATTTGTGCCTGACTAAGCCGGTTGCGTAACAAACACAGTGAAGACGGAAAAAGGTTGAACATGGAAATAATTCGTGCAGTTGCAAATTCTTGTACAGTGAGAGTGCCATGAACCACATACTACGAATCCTAACCAGTGGGAGCTGAATGTGGAAGTACTAATACGTTTGAAGGTCACTTTTGTACGTTTTTCTTGAATAAAAAATGGCTCTGAGCACTATGGGACTTAACGTCTGAGGCCATCAGTCCCCTATAACATAGAACTACTTAAACCTAACCAACCTAAGGACATCACACACATCCATGCCCGAGGCAGGATTCGAACCTGCGACCGTAGCAGTAGCGCGGTTCCAGACTGTAGCGCCTAGAATCGCTCGGCCACCCCGGCCCGCTTTTCTTTAATAACTCGAAAACTACGCCCTCTAGCGAAAACGTATCAGAGTACAAAAATTATCTTAATTAAATTTCCTGCGAAAAGGTATTTTTCATTTCCTTTGTAGGACTATTAGTTTTCTTGCAGCTAGTGAAAACATACGAAAATCTCTCGCGTGCTTTTGAAGGCCACATGTCACATTGCAGGTTGTATAGATCGACATAGGTAGGGGCAGCTGAATCGCTCTATGAGCCTATATAATTATAGACAGTACTTATTCGACAAATCTTTCAACCCTAACAAGCTTCACTTCGCACTCGCTCTAGTCACTACGTACTTTTATAATACTGTTTTCACCAAGGTTATTCTCATTCTGGAATACGTGCCGTTGGAAATCACAAAAGTGTTGGTGAAACATCGTGCAGGACAGCTACTGTTTCTTATCACTTTCTCGTGATTGTTGAGCCTTACCCAGATGTACTTCGCAGCGTCTCTAGTACGCCTATCTATTGCGTCATGTCTCACGTTTCAGTTATGTCTAGATATTACTGTCTACCGCCAAGTATGAAGTGCTGCTAAGCCGTTTCACCTGATATCATGCAGCCCGTACAAAGAAATGTCATGGGTTTTCTTCTTCGTAAAAATTCTAGGCCACATGCCTCAGGTGCAACAAAGACGCTCCAGCATCGTTTTCGGTGGAAAGTGTTTGCTCACCCACCGCATAGGCTGGACTTGGCTCCCTATGATTTTCATTTCTTCGCTCACATGAACTACGGCGTTTGAACTCAGTATTTGGCACAGACAACGAAGTGCAGACCAACGCAAGGGAAGTGGCGGATATCACAGGAGGCTGCTTTCTGTGACGAGGGTAATGGAACTTTGGTGCTACACTACGACAAATGTTTAAATCGGAGCGACTACTATGTAGCTGGTAGGTGCAGCTACCTGTTGCAACTAAAACATTTTTTATCTTCAATGTGCTTTTCATTTCGCAACCAGTAGGAGGCTCAAAAGAATATATCCCACAAACACACAGTCAGTAATCTGAATTCGACTACTTACCAATCGTCCACGTTTCTTTTACTTGTAATTTTCACCGTTTTTGATCCTCAGATTTCTGCCATCTACCAGTCGCGACGCCTATGAAGGCAGGTATTAATTTTGTGTCTTCCAAACTATGTTTACTGTTAGAATTATGTCACCTGGCAGCCATCTTTAGTTGAGTATATTGCATAAACTCCCCGGAACTGAATTCAAACTACGAGTGTCGGTTCGTTTATAGGCCGCAGGTGGCCAACAGCGCGTAACTGCCCTCTAGGGCTAGTTAAGATATAGCGCCCCAGTGGTGGAAGCTGGTGAAAGCGATAAATCGTTGCAAAAAAATATTCTCATGGCTAAATCAAAAAGCGTTTTTTTTAATATCGGATGAAATATAGTCCCGTACCTTGTTTAATCGTTAACGATTGTCTCTATAAGATTGTCAGATAGTCGAATTTCAATGAATTTTTTCAAAACACAGTCCCAAAAGCGAACGCAAGAGCAATCATTTGTGTCCCTTCATACAACGTTTTATGTCTCTCGGGAAGACTGTGCTCGGCCACAGAAGATTTCTCAGGCTGGTGCTCAACACATCGGTCTTGAATGATACGAACTGTTAGATCAATATATGCTTTCCCACAATGTCAAGGGAGTTTGCACACACCGGGCTTCCTCAATCGCTAGTCATTCCTTACTGAGCTAAGAAGAGCTGTAATCTTGGTTGGCGGACGAAAACCACTTTTGATCTCATTCTTCCAAAGATTCTCCTTATTTTAGAATACATGCACACGCAAAACATAGGAAAGCCACCGATTTCCACGTAGCTTCCAATGGTTCCAAGGAAGGTCCAATCTGGAAATCTCAACGGATCTGGTTGCCTGTGTAGCCGTACTGCCTGAACACAACCTTAAGATGGGTCAGCACTTGTGCCAAGCTTCTTGCGCTTTAAATGGCATAAGCTCTTGTTGCCAAAATCCGCATTGGAACAATGGATGACAGCTTGATGCATGTTGGTAACGGTCTGTGCGCGCGGGCTTTCGATAAACACTATTCTCATCATTCTTTCTGTAAACCAGGACATCTAGAACCTGAAGCTTTTAATCGCTTTTAACTTTAATTGTGAACTTGATGCTCTGATGAAGGCAATTTAAATATTCTAGGAAATGGATAAGAGCGTCTCTCCCATGTGGCCATACCATGAACATATCGGCGACGTACTTCTAAAAGCAAGTGGGTTTTATAACGCTATTCTCAGCGCAGTGCCTTTATTCATAAAGAAATTGGCGACTCTTGAGGACACTGGGCTTCCTGTAGCCGCTTAGTCAGTTTGTTCAAAACATTTGTCATTGAATAAAAAATACGTCGACGTCAGCATATGACGACAAAGCTTTTTCACCGATTAAGTGCAAAGATTCATCAACAGTAGTCAGGGTAAAAAACGACACTACATCGAAGCTAACAATCAAATCCAACGAACCAAGACACAAAAACTGCATAAAAGCCATAGAACTAGAAAATAGACGCTAAATAGAATTTGTAAGTTGGATCACTCAAGCGGAACCCCTTGCTTATGTCCCTGGGATAGACCGTACAGTCTCGGCGGAACGGCAGCACCAAGACGAAATTTTTTAAGCACGTGGTCAGCTAATGATCTCCTCTTCAGAAGTGTCTTTGTTTCCTTTAGTCTCATTTCATCCTCCTCGCGCAATGCGGGTAGACGGTAGGCTGTCAGCAGATAGAAGTCGTCGCTCTTCAGCCATATGAGGGAAAAAATTCTGAAACAAACTATAGAACTGGATGATGATGATGAGCGTTTGGCGTCATTGGCCGGGAGGCCCCTCGCGGGGCAGGTCCGGCCGCCATATCGCAGGTCTTATTACATTCGGCGCCACATTGGGCGACCTGCACGCCGGATGGGGATGAAATGATGATGAACACAACACAACACCCAGTCCCTGAGCGGAGAAAATCTCCGACCCAGCCGGGAATCGAACCCGGGCCCAGAGGACGGCAATCCGTCACGCTGACCACTCAGCTACTGGGGCGGACTATAGAACTGGACATGGCGGTTGAGAAAATGAATGTTTGACACAATAAAAAGAAAGCTAGTAACTTGCATGAATTAAAATATAAAGGACGGACAGTTACATAAGTAAAAGGGTAAAAGCCGATATTTCGCCTGATTAAGATAGAGACATGGGCTAGACTGCTCGGAAGAGGGGTATCAGGGGAAAGTATCAATTGGCGTTGCGCATAAGAGGGTTTTTCTGTGGGTGGATGGCCACAGATGGATGGCCAGAAATAGTATGCTTATTCCAACGTGAACACATCCGACTTAATCGCGATGGATAAAAAATAATCATCTTTCTTTAATGTTACGCGATAAGCAAATTTAATATAATATTCAAACAATTATTTTTCTCTGTGAGGCTTGATGCTCCAGTATAGATGCCTATGTGCAATGGCAGCATACACAATTAAAATAATTCCTTTCAATAGAACTGTACCTCTGGCCCAAAAATTAAGTGGAAATTATTACGAGACGCCGTTTTAAATTTACTTAGATTAAATCCTTTCAATATTTTCAGAATTAAATAAGTATGAAGAAATTTTTATCAATTTTAACAGCAATGGCGTCGCTTCAACAATGAAATTACAAATGGCCAGGGCAACATTTATTGGTACGTAATTAACTAAATAAAGGGGACAGGGAAGCTACTTTCTTGCTACTAACAAAAACACATACTACATTAAATACTGACATACATACTTAGCAGAAATTCTAATTACGCTACATATAGTAAAAATAATTGTTTACAGACCGTAATCCAAATGCGACATCAGAAACAAACAGGCATGAAAAACAAAGAAGAAGAAGAAAGAGAAGAAAATGAAATCTTTTCTTATATACTACGATACAGGGATACAGTAATAGTAATTACAATTCTCTGAGCATGTATAGCGGCCCCACTGAAGTCACCTATCGATAAAGCAATTTACATTATTTTTTTCAAGAAGCGATGCTATAAATGTGAAAAGGTTTCTGACATGATTATGGCCGCACGACGGAAATTAACAGATTTCAAACGCGGAATAGTAATTGGAGCTAGAGGCATACGACGTTTCATTTCGGAAGTCGTTAAGAAATTTAACATACGGAAATCCTCAATGTCAAGAATGCGCAGATAATACCAAATTTCACGTATTACCTCTCACCAAGGACAACGCAATGGCCGACGGCCTTTACTTAACGACCGGGAGCAGCGCCGTTTGCTTAGAGTTGTCAGTGCTAACAGACAAGTAACACTGCGTGAAATAACTGCCGAAATAACCGTATAACGTCGGAGTACGACGAATGCATCCGTTAGGGCAGTGCGGTGAAATGTCGCGATCATGGGCTATGGCAGCAGACGCGAATGCTTTTACGAAAAGTACGGCATCGCATGCCGCGTCTCTCCAGGTCTCGCGACCATATCTGTTGGACCTTAGAAGGCTGGATAACCGTGACTTGGTCAGATGAACCTCGATTTCAATTCGTAAGAGTTGATAGTATGGTTCGAGTGTGGTGCAGACCCCACGCAGCCATGGATCTAGGTTGTCAACAAGGGTTGTCAACAAGGCACTTTGCAGTCTGATGGTGAATCCACAACGTTGTGTGCTGTGTTTATATGGAGTGGGTTGGGTTCTCTGGTCAAGATGGACTGGCCATTGACTGTAAATTGTGTTCGGCTACCTGGAAACTATTTGTAGGCATCAGTGTACTTTTATGTTTCGAAACGACGATGTGATTTTTATGGATGACTGTTTGACATTTCACCTCGCCACAATGTTCGCGATTTGTTTGAAAAACATTCTAGATAATTCGAGCACCCAACATGAATCCCATCGAATATTTATTGGAAATAATCAAGAGGTCAGTTCGTGCACCACATCGCACAGAGGGAATACTTCCGCAGTTACGGACGGCTGTGGAGGAAGTATGGCTCAGTATTTCTATAGGAGACTTCCAGCGACTTGGGCCCGTACTACGTTGAGTTGTTGCACTACGTCAGCCGCGCGAAACTAGCTGAGCGGTCTAGGGCGCTGCAGTCTTGGACTGTGCGGCTGGCTCCGGAGGAGGTTCGAGTCCTCCCTCGGGCATGGGTGTGTGTGTTTGTCCTTAGGATAATTTAGGTTAAGTATTGTGTAAGCTTAGGGACTGATGACCTTAGAAGTTAAGTCCCATAAGATTTCACACACATTTGAACTCACTACGTTGGGAAAAACGGGGTCCGACACTTCAAATGGTTCAAATGGCTCTGAGCGCAATGGGACTTAACATCTGAGGTCATCAGTCCCCTAGAATTTAGAACTACTTAAACCAAACTAACCGAAGGACAGCACACACATTCACGCCCGATGCAGGATTCGAACCTGCGACCGTAGCGGTAGCGAGATTCCAGACTATAGCGCCTAGAACCGCTCGGCCACCCCGGCCGGCTATCTTCGAGTGAAGTTCTGAAAAGTATGTGTTGTGTTTGTATATGTGTTTGTTGGTCATCGGGGCTAAATTCGAAGTGGGACTCATCACTCAAGGCAATTCTGCTCCAGTCAATGAGATTCGAGACGTGTTTTGAGACGCCCTGGACAGCAGTGTGGTACTGTCGCCTGCCATGCGGCTCGACAACCAGGATGACGGCCTGGGGTGCCATCTAATTTCATAGCAAGACACTATTGGTTGTCATCCACGACGCCATTACAGAACATCGGTACTTCGGGGATACTCTACGTCCCGTTTTGTTGCACTTGATGGGAAGCCATCGTGGGATCACATAGCAAGATAATGCCCATCCACAAATGGCGGAATTTCTACTGCTTGTTTCGTGCATGCCAAATTCTACCCTGGCCATATGGGTCGCCGTTTGTCCCCCAATCGAGAACGTTTGGAGCAGTCTTGCTCAGCACAGTACTATATGAAGACAAAGTAACTAGTCCATCAGACTATCTACGTTCTGAAAATGCTTGCCGAATATGGAAATGAATGAATGATGTAGCGTAGATTTTTTTTTGTAATACTGCAACCACTTGAATTTGGACCAATCTTAAATATCACTACTCGATGCTGTCCTATTTCTTCGGTCTCCGCTCAGTCCCCTTACCCTATCTGCCACAATTCTTAGTATATTTCTCATTCAGGATTTTAAGGAAAAATAAAGCTAACATAGTATAATAAGATGTTACCAGCTAGGGGTTTCGACAGTCTACAAGCCAGCTGGACAGAGTCTGACACGATATCCCTGAGGAGGACATCCAACAACTTTATCAGTCAATACCAAGCTGATTAATTGTTTGCATAAGGGCCAGAGGTAGACGAACGCGTTATAGACTTGCTCTTTATCGTGAATAAATTATCCATTTTTTCTGAAACTGTATAAATTTGTTTGTCGGTACATGTACATTACCGATTTCTATCCATTTCGGATGATTCCTTTGTGGTATAGTACTTTTTGGCATGCAGTGTTTATTCATAATGTAAGTGATGAGCACATTTTTGAACGTGGATCAAACATTAGGCATCAGGATTCAATTGGTCGACAAGAATTACGTGCGTAGGACGGTATATCAATTCTGTCAAATCTCAGCCGGGCGCGGTGGCCGATCGCTTCTAGCCGCTTCAGTCCGGATCCGCGTGACTGCTACGGTCGCAGGTTCAAATCCTGTCTCGGGCATGGATGTGTGTGATGTCCTTAGGTTAGTTAGGTTTAAGTACTTCTAAGTTCTAGGGAACTGATGACTTCAGATGTTAAGTCCCATAGTGCTCAGAGTCATTTTCAAATCTCAGTACATCCAAACGTTGTGCCATAGGTGTAAGACTGTTTTTAGGTTTTGCTATGAATTGACATCTGGACACTCAAATGTTTATATGTCGATAGCAGTATCGTTGTTGGCACTGATCAATACAGAACAACAGAGTACAATCTTTGGTATGTGATTGGCATTTGACTTTCGCTAGCAAAACAGAGCTCTGTGAGAGAGGTACAATGGAGAGTCCTTTAGATCTGAGAATGCGTATTTGCTGCTTAATTATTATATTTGACTGTGCCTTATGGCATATTAGTTTCAAGGTACGTAATACCAAAGGCGGTATAGACAGATTTGTGTTATATGTCCAAAACTGAAAGTAATAATTTGTTTGACGTAGAAATCCAGCAAAGTTACTAGTTTCAGTCTTTCATTTAATACATGACTAGTTTTGGATTACCTGAATCCATTTTCGAATCATCCAAACAGATGAAATGATATATTTCCCAATAGCATGCGAACCATGTTAAGGTTGTACGACCAAAGTCAAGTTTTTCTGTGAACACTGGTCGTGTTCATAGAAAAACTTTGCTTCGATATAAGTGTATATACAACCTTAACATGGTTTGCATGCTATTAGGGAATATACCATTTTGTCTGTTAGAGTGATTTGAAAACGAGCTCAGGTAACACAAAACTAGTCATCAATTAAATAAAAATCTTAACGAAGTAAACTGTAAATTCATAATAATTTGTGTTTTCCTTGCTGTAAAGAATTTGATAAGGGAATCATGCCGCCTCGTAACGTGTTGTGTTAAGTAAATCACGCATGTGGACAACCGTTGCGTCATACTGTCTGTACTGGTAAGATATTTTTGTTCACGACTACAGGATAATGATTCCATGCAACCGTCGGCCGTAGATCGAAAACCCTGACTTTCACAAATAAACATCTTGACGCGTGCCCGAATCTCGCTATATGGGACAGAGATTGAAGAAATATCAACGATATCCCATTCTAGCTCCTGGATAACTTTTGATTGTTCTTCCACGTTGTGGACTCCAGAGTGATTCAGTAAACTCCGTAGCTTGTTTCTGGAACTGCCAGATAGAGAGGCGCTATAACAGGTTGGCTTACAGAGTTATAAAAGCTCGCATGCAAATCGGGCGGATTTTCTTTTACGGGCGAAGCTGCTCGTAAACAACCGTCGTTCATGGAAGCTTTTAAAACACACTTAACTCTTTGGTCCAGCTATAAAATCATTCGATCACTTTCTCTGTGTGGCAAACGCATAAACAGAGTTTTCCAGTCCCATTAGTCTGTTTAACACTGGATAGAGAAACTTTCTCGTTTTCTGGGACCTTCATATAGTCTGAACGAAATTACAAAACACGAACTGATTGACAATTCCACAAAATGGAGACTACGAATACTCTCTTTTCATGCATATATTTAAGCGTCATGTCACAGCAATGATAGCATTAGTGGTCTCTACGTATTACTAATCGTCAGATGATGTGTGTCCAATAGAAAGGAAAAGGATACTATAATTACCCTAAATTACAAATCAAAGTAGCTTTTACACTTAGCTAAGAATACTTCAGACAGTTACATATTAATTCCACGACCAAACAGAGCCGGACAGGAGCTCACACTGTATTCATATCTATGCTCTGACTGATGGAATGCAATTAACCAGACAACAATACGAATTGGGGAAACCTTAACTCGCGATTGTAAGATGAGAAATATTCAGAATATGAATATTCCTGAAAGGAAGACTTTTACACAGTGAAACTAGTAAAAAATGACTTGAGTACTGGTTTTTAAAAGCTAGAAACGCATCAGCAGCATGAGAAATCACACCTGACTGTACTCTTAAATGCTAACCACGTGTAGGAAACCGGTAGCTGGCGGTCGCGAGTGCACACAAAAGAGCCAGAACGAAACAACTGTTAAATCAAATTACTGTTAGGTAATTGCAAGTTGGCAGAAAAAAGTAACCCCAACAAAGAAAACCGCAAAAGAGACGATATAATTACTCTAAACCTTCTAAACAGATTTCGTTAAGGAAATCGCTTTGTTCATTTAGCAATGTGGGGTTCTTTTAAGTAATAAAAAACACAGTAGTGGACACCAGAAGATCCTGAGGAAGATCGCAGCAGAGGGGTCGAAAAGTCGATCATTTTAGAAGAAACATGACGCGGCATAATAACCCAGAAGATTTTAACTTCAGTGACAACGGCCACGAAAGCCTGCAGACTTACATGTTAGCTGAATGTACGTTTGAGTGTTGGACGGAGTTACATGCATGTTTTATAGTATATTCAGCGCAAGATTCAACGTTTTCCGTTCAGTAATAATTGTAGCAAGCTTACGTTCGGCCACTAGTGTGAGTTTTCACTTACTTACCTGTAGATTTCATTGATTTAGTAACATATTCACTCTCTGCATTGTTACAGTATTCGTTTTAAAGGCGTAAGAGTAGATGCCTTACACAATGTGAAGTGAGGTCTGTCGGTGCAATACTCATTGCTGCAAGTATAAAAATAAAACTTGGAGAATACACCATGGAAATATATCGTGCACCAAATGACAGTTCATGTTTATTCACTCACATTTCTTAAAGAAATGAGCTGACATTACAACAGTTGAGCTGCAACACTACAAATAAACACACAGAATGTCACTCCTTAGACAGCAAGTAATTTGTGTAAAATTCCTCCACCATATACTGGGTGATCAAAAAGTCAATATAAATTTGAAAACTGAATAAAGCACAGAATAATGTACATAGAGAGGTACAAATTGACACACATGCTTGGAATGACATCGGGCTTTATTAGAACCAAACAAAAACAAATGTTCAAAAATGTCCGACAGATGGCGCTGCATCTGTTCAGAATAGCAAATAATTAGCATAACAAAGTAAGACAAAGCAAAGATGATGTTCTTCACAGGAAATGCTCAATATGTCCACCATCATTCCTCAACAATAGCTGTGTCGAGGAATAATGTTGTGAACATCAGTGTAAAGCATGTCCGGAGTTATGGTGAGGCATTGGCGTCGGATGTTGTCTTTCAGCATCCCTAGAGATGTCGGTCCATTACGATACACTTGCGACTTCGGGTAACCCCAAAGCCAATAATCGCACGGACTGAGGTCTGGGGACCTGGGAGGCCAAGCATGAGGAAAGTAACGGCTGAGCACACGATCATCACCAAACGACACGCGCAAGAGATCTTTAACGCGTCTAGCAATATGGGGTGTTTTTTTTGTTCTAATAAAACCCATTCCAAGCATGTGTGTCAATTTTTACCTCTCTATCTGCATTATTCCTTGGTTTATTAAGTTTTCAAATTTATACTGACTTTTTTATCACCCGGTACTTTACTGCTGAATTTGATTCTTCCACAGTACACAACACACAAACGCACACATAAGTGTTATTCAGTTGAATGGGACATCTGGAACCACTACCATACAGCTTTCAGACAGTTTACCTCAAGAGCTACAATAAATGTGGGCAATGATGGGCTACGATAACTGCATGCAGCAGCAGAGGCCAGCTAATGCGGACACTGTTCTCCACCTGACGGGGGCAGAGCAGGTGGATTTGAGACGACTAGTATAAACATCGATGTTTATTTCATTCACACATGACTTATTATGTTGACTATGCAAATGATTTTCCAACATCAGATTGATTTCATCTAAGGACCACTTTCAGACAGTGTCAGCACATTCCAAACATGTAAAAGCACGCTGCTGTTGACTGTTCAGTTCTTCATCCGTGATGAATAGTCAAATATTTTCCAATTCTTCTGGGGGAGGGGTGGGGGGGACAGTCTTTCTGAGATATACATTAAACGGCTTGCAGGAAGTGTCCTATACTTGAGCCTCTTGTCCATCTGTGACTCATTTCTACAGACATGAAATACTATCTCACTACCAGAAGATGAATCTGAAAACCAGGCCTAGGAAACCAGCACTCCTACCTAAGGGAGAGGAAGGGAGGAGGGGAAGTAGGAGTGGAGGTAAGACTGGTTCAAATGTTCAAATGTGTGTGAAATCTTATGGGACTTAACTGCTAAGGTCATCAGTCCCTAAGCTTACACACTACTTAACCTAAATTATCCTAAGGACAAACACACACACCAATGCCCGAGCGAGGACTCAAACCTCCGCCGGTAAGACTAGTTATAAGCTAGTTAGTCTCTAATCACACATCAAGCTGAACACATGTGCATCTGCTGCCCCTCTCCCCTAGTGAGATATTTTGGGGACAGTTTTTTTGGTTGTTATGACTTTTTTCTGGTCCCAGTGCATGTTTTATATTATGACCTGTTGTTTACGAGTTGTGGTTTTTCTCACAACAGTTTCGATGTGTAATTAGAGCAGTGAAGCATATTCCATCAGTTGTGGTAGCATGAACTAGCCTTCCTACACTACAGTCATAGATACTGCCCTATCTGCTCTTATCATGTATCTGTAAGCAAGGTCTTAAGGCACTATACACTTGTAGGCCAGCAGGAGGCTACTCTTCCTAGACTTCAGTGAGATTTTACTGTCCTATCCCCTATTACCATGCATTCGTGTACAAGTTCTTCAGCAGCTATACACTTGTAGGTCAGTGGTAGGCAATTCTTCCAGCCGCAAGTGTAGGACACTTCCCCATAAGTTTCAAATAATATTGTAGAGTACGGCACCCAGCAAGATGAACAAAAGCAAAACCCATTTCAAACGTCTTCAGGTGACCGCCATACTCCAAGGAGGGCACCACTTATCCATTCAGTATGGGAAGTCTAATAGGATGAAGCTGTATCCTACCCTGTGGATTGACCAGCCATTTCAAAAAACATGAACAGCTCCAGCACAAACAGTAGTCTCAATGAGTTGTGAAATGTATGCTCAGTCCATACTGCTGTATCACCATTGTTTACTGAAAGGTACTATCCATACACTCGTTCATTACCATCTCCTTCCATTCCTCATGTAGGAAGCTATAGATTCAATCCTCCACTGTGTACTTACAGGTAATAAACTTATTAAACTCCTCTCTGTCCGTCACCAACATCTCATCAATCGAACACAAAAATAAAGACAGCACCTTTCACTCCAGTCCTTTTCTCACCAATTGACAAATGGGAGGGGGTGGGGGAGGAGGAGGAGAGCGGAAAGTGTCGGCGGTTGGGGGGCGTCTGCAGCATAGCCTCAAGCACTGTCTGGTGGCGTTACAATGGACTATGGCAGTGAGTCTTCAAACTTTGAGATGAACGTGCACACATTCCAAGCGTATAATCTACACAGCAATGGCTACCCAAGGCAAGGCATTTAAGGAAGTAAATAAGCGCAGAGGGCCGGCGGAAAGTGCGGGGCGGGTAGGGGCGCCTGTAAAACGACACAGCAGCAGGATAACACCACGAAAACCGGACATCCCGCCAAAATAAATAAACAATAAACACTGTACCTTAAGATTTGCAGATGACATGGTGATCCTTGCAGAAAATGAAGAGACGCTGACTCAAAAGCTAAATGACCTGAATGAAGCCTGTGCCGCATATGGTATGAAAATGAATAGAAAGAAAACCAAAAGCATGGTCATAGGCCTAAAGAAAAGAAAAGTGAAAATGAAGTTAGGGTCAGAAATCATAGAGCAGGTAAGGGCATACAAGTATTTGCGAAGTTGGATTAATAAATACATGAATTGGCAAGAAGATATCAAAGTGAGAATGGCTCTGGCGAAAGAGGCAATTCAGAAGCAGAAAAGACTCCTAACAAGTTGCTTAAACAACGAATTAAGGATGCGACTTGTTAAGTGCTTAATATAGAGCGTGGCCTTGTATGGAGCAGGAATGTGGACTCTGAGAAAGCAGGATGAGGAAAGAATTGAAGCTTGTGAAATGTGGATATGGCGTAGAACGGAAAAGATCAGCTGGACTGAAAAAGTCAGGAATGAAGAAATACTGAGGAGAGTTGGAGAAGAACGGAGGATGCTGCTGACGGTGAAGAACAGGCCACAATCTAAGAAGAGATTGCCTTCTAGTAGAGGCAATTGCAGGTTTCGTCCCGAGAAAGAGAGGGAAGGGCAGAAGAAGGTTCCAGGTGCTGGATGATGTCAGCAGGGCACAAGGAGGGTACCAAAGAGTGAAGAAATACACAGAAGACCAAGAAGTATGGAGGGCTATGCAGTCTAAACCTGCCACAGGGCAGACAACCCAATGATGATGATGATTACATCCTTCCTCTCTCTGCCTCGTGGTGACTGGGTGTTGTGTGATGTCTTTAGGTTAGTTAGGTTTAAGTAGTTCTAAGTTATGGGGGACTGATGACCATGGATGTTAAGTCCCATAGTGCTCAGAGCCATTTGAACCATTTTTCCTTCCTCTCTAGCAGTTCAGCACAAACTGAGTCTTTTCCTGCCTATTCGCAATGGGGTGATTGGAGAAGAAGTGGGGTAGAGGATGTGGGAAGTGAGGGAGGGGAGGAGAGGGCTGGTGGATTTCTCAGGACAGATAAAAGAGGCTCAAAACTGAACTGGGGATGGGTGGCAGAAAGAGTGTTCCTTTGCCCAGGGGGATGAAGGGATGAGGTGGAGGGGAAGGGGGTGGTTTCTCAGAAGGACTGATTATCCTCAGAAGGTCATAAGTCAACCCCCAGGGTTCAGAAACCACTTAGGTTGACGATATGTTAAGCGGAGGGGGATAAGGGGCGTAATTAATTGACCAATTTAATTAGTGTCTGATATAAAAAGTGCACAAGAGCTCTCTTTGCCTCACTGCTGCTAGTCACTTCCACAAGGATTGAGAACGCACTAGAACGGGCTAGGAGAAGATATTGTGCCATAAAGGGTGGAGACTTTCGTCTGCATCGGTTATTTGAGAGATGGTAATTGGTCTGTAATTGAAGAAGTGTCATGATGATCCCTCCATTGGCAAGAGATTCCGGAATAGTCCCCCATTCGGATCTCCGGGAGGGGACTGCCAAGGGGGAGGTTACCATGAGAAAAAGATTGAATAATCAACGAAAGGATAACGTTCTACGAGTCGGGGCGTGGAATGGCAGAAGCTCATGCATCTAAGCTGCTTACAAGAATAATATACAGAAGAATGGAAAACGAAATTGAGAATGCGCTAGGTGACGATCAGTTTGGCTTTAGGAAAAGTAAAGGGACGAGAGAGGCCATTCTGACGTTACCGCTAATAATGGAAGCAAGGCTAAAGAAAAATCAAGACACTTTCAAAGGATTTGTCGACCTAGAAAAAGCGTTCGACAGTATAAAATGGTGCAAGCTGTTCGAGATTCTGAAAAAAGTAGGGGTAAGCTATAGGGAGAGACGGGTCATATACAATATGTACAACAACCAAGAGGGAATTATAAGAGTGGACGATCAAGAACGAAGTGCTCGTATTAAGAAGGGTGTAAGACAAGGCTGCAGCCTTTCGCCCCTACCCTTCAATCTGTACATCGAGGAAGCAATGATGGAAACAAAAGAAAGGTTCAGGAGTGGAATTAAAATACAAGGTGAAAGGATATCAATGATACGATTCGCTGATGACATTGCTATCCTGAGCGAAAGTGAAGAAGAATTAAATGATCTGCTGAACGGAATGAACAGTCTAATGAGTACACAGTATGGTTTGAGAGTAAATCGGAGAAAGACGAAGGTAATGAGAAGTAGTAGAAATGAGAACAGCGAGAAACTTAATATCAGGATTGATGGTCACGAAGTCAATGAAGTTAAGGAATTCTGCTACCTAGGCAGTAAAATAACCAATGACGGACGGAGCAAGGAGGACATCAAAAGCAGACTCGTTATGGCAAAAAAGGCATTTCTGGCCAAGAGAAGTCTACTGATATCAAATACCGGCCTTAATTTGAGGAAGAAATTTCTGAGGATGTACGTCTGGAGTACAGCATTGTATGGTAGTGAAACATGGACTGTGGGATAACCGGAACAGAAGAGGATCGAAGCATTTGAGATGTGGTGCTATAGACGTATGTTGAAAATTAGGTGGACTGGTAAGGTAAGGAATGAGGAGGTTCTACGCAGAATCGGAGAGGAAAGGAATATGTGGAAAACACTGATAAGGAGAAGGGACAGGATGATAGGACATCTGCTAAGACATGAGGGAATGACTTCCATGGTACTAGAGGGAGCTGTAGATGGCAAAAACTGTAGAGGAAGACAGAGATTGGAATACGTCAAGTATATAATTGAGGACGTAGGTTGCAAGTGCTACTAGACTGACGACATCAATGGATTTTAGCAGAGTATGAGCTAAGCGAGCCAGCGGCATTGCCGTAGTGGTAACACTGGTTCCCATCAGATCACCGGAGTTAAGCGCTGTCGGGTTGGGCTAGCAATTGGATGGGTGGCCATCCGGCCGACTGGGCGTTAGTTGCAAGCGGGGTGCACTCAGCCCTTGTGAGGCAAACTGAGGAGCTACTTGATTGAGAAGTAGTGGCTCCAGTCTCTGACATATGGCCGGAAGAGCGATGTGCTGACCACATGCCCTTCCATATCCGGATCCAGTGACGCCTATGGGCTGAGGATGGCACGGCGGCCGGTAGGTACCGTTGGGCGTTCGTGGCCTCTTCGGTAGGAGATAAGTTTTAGTTTTATTAGCTAAGGGTAGTTACATCGGCGGAGATTTGGCCAATAGCGAACTCTGTCATTGGTCAAGGACAGTGTAGGATAGTGGGGTAAGTTCAGATTTTGCGGTGTGGTTGGAGAAGGTATCGTTGACTACGAAGACGTGAACTTACAGACATGAAATGATTCTCGTCATGGTTAAACATGGCCACGAAAGTCTCCGGCATCTAGAAACTGTCACAAGTAATTATTGTTCTCCTACTCTTGTAGAGGCAGCGCTGCTTCATCTGAAGCCGCCGTTGGAGTTTCTCTCGACCTGTGACTCGCAAGGAGCACGTAGCACGTAGTCTGCGCGGCGCTGCAGTCGTTATGCTTCATTACGGTCGCCCTCTGTCGGCAGACGTAGCGGCGCCGCCATCCTGCCTGGAGCCGCACCACTCTTCCCTCCCCCTTTTCCTCCTCACCCACCCCCCGACCCTCTCCACCTCTCCACGCCGTCTCCTGCCATTAGGCCGCCCGTCCGTGGAGGCCTGACCCGGGCCGAATTGAATTATTTAATCCCGTAATTTCGCCGAGCTAGACAATAACTCTCTCCCCCTGCGTTTGTCTCGCGCTAACCTCCCTCCTGTCTTCCGTCTCCATTTGTTACGAAGCGAGAGCTCGCAGTCCATCCTCGACTAATTCTCAATCGACCGCTCGCCGATTTGTAATTTATTCATGGCAGTCCGTGATTGGACAAAGCCTCGTTCTTTCCTTACCTGAGCGACCCTCAACGACTTCGCTTCTGGCGGAGAGCGCTGGCATCTTTCGTTGAAATTCGTGCACATCTTTCAGAAAATTTTCGCTCATACGTGTCCGTGTGATGTAGTGAGAGCAACCGAGAAACATGCTGCGAATTGCTACCTCGAACTTAGTAATGGCTAAATTTATAGAACTTCAGTACAGAATTAGGCTTACTACTGGAAAACAAATGGTTAAATCGTTTATAAGAATTCAGTAGTCACGGTTATAGAAGATTTTTTTCGTATCCAACAAAGTCAGTGTTCCAGTGACAAAATGTAGTAGGTTGACAGTTAATTAATATCTAAATAGTACCTGTTGATCGAGCTAATGTAATGTTTCTGTTAGCTGTAAAACATAGACTATGTCTGGAAAACTGCAACAGAATTTTTACTTCCGTAGATCAGTCAAAGCTAAATTTATAGCATTTGTAGATTTGGAGAAAGCTTTAATAGTACGGAAGGGAACGCACTTTTGTAACCATGGAGGTATAGGAGGTGATCAAAAGGTTTCCGTTCGAAAGCTGTACTGTCTATGGTCAGTATGCCAACCAGGCAAATTCACTAACAGCATTGATGTAATCATCCCTTTGACGCACCAAGTTAAAGCTACCAGTTTCGTAAAACACCTTGTCCTACAGTGTGAAGAGGTCAGTATCTGCCTGCTGCACATCCTCTTCCGACAGGAATCTTCGACACTTCAAGGTCTTTTTTTAAGACCCGGAGACATGATAATCATGTGGGAAGAGGTCAGGACTACAGGACGGGTGATCAGTGTCTCCTACTTGAATTGTCGTAACTTCAGTGTTACGACACTTCCAATATGGGAGAGGAATCGCAACCAGCATGGAATGTATTGAATTTGGCACATTATTCCACAACGGTGGTTTTCGATCCACGTTTTGCACCATACACATTCTTCTTTTCCGATGAATGTCTGCCGGAATTCATACTTAACCAAATAAATAACAGGGCGTGGGTCCTTTTGGACGCATTTGGTAATAACGTCGCTATAGTTCATGTTGTCACATTTACGGCATGAAAATTAGAAAGACACGAATGCCACACTAATTCCTTGAATACATGTCGGTGCTTATATATCCACAGCGGAGTCGCGCTACGTTGCTATACCCTGCAACAACGCCCTGAAATCGAAACTTTAAGATCGCTCCTTGTAAAATTATACGCTATAAATTCTTTTCTCAGAGTATTTGCCTGGAGTGAAGTGTTGTTTTGGAGTAAGACATGGATGAAAAGCGGATAAGAAGAAAATGGAAGCTTTTGAAATGTGGTACAACAAAATAATACTGAAAACCAGCTGAGTATGTCGAATAGCTGATGAGGAGGTACTGATTGTAACTTGGCAGTAAAGAAATTTATGTCACAACTTGTTCAAAAAAAAGGATCAATTGATAAGGCATTTCTTGAGGCATAAGGATTCGTTAATTTCGTAACGGTGTTACGCGTAGAGGGTAAAAATTTGTGGAGAGGACAAGACTTGAATACATAAACTATGTCGGGGCTCAGCCCTCCAGCGTAAGAGCGCTGCACCGCAGGTGGCCTACGGCAAAAGTCACAGGGGCTACAACGGCGAATTCTGCCACTGATGTTCTGGGCGCACGCCTTGCCGACAGTCGATAGTGTCATCGCTCCAAGAGGGCTCAGTCTACGTGGATCTACTCGTTTCCGCAAGACCACCTGTTCGAAAATAGGTCTTATCGTATCCTAGTGCGCCAAAGGTATTTAGGTTGATGGGCAGCTATAGCTAGTGAATTCTCCATGGACATGCTCTCTGGTCTTTACGCCGACCGCATCGCTGTTCTTAAATTAGAAGATCGCCTGGAATCCTCCCACGATCTATTGTCCGAGGCCAGTCGAACTGCCTGGAATCCTCGCCTCCGAAGCTACGTGGGAGCGTCAACGGTCGCCTTTGAGCTACATCGAGACTTGGTCTTTCTAGGGCGCACCACAGGGGCTTTGATATTTTGACCTGACATTGTTTTTATATAATTAGAGGCTATCAGTTCCTCAACACAAAAATTTCGACTTTAACGATTCAATTTTCAGTGGCTGACTGTCCACCGGGCTAACGTATGTCACTCTCTTCAGAGCCAGAGACGTAATACTGAACTGTTCCTTGAGTTATTACCCTCCGAAGAAGGATAATTGAAGTTTATGTTCACTTTAGTAAACTGTCAGGCGTAATTGTGGAGAGTTCGATGTGTTGCGTAATTACGCTCGGAACAAGGAGTTTACCTTAACTTCAGTAAATTGTCTTGTCTTCCCGAGCTTTAGTTACTCGAAACCTGCGAGGGCCACTTCAGTGACCAAATTCCAGTGAAACTATATGACAGCAGTTATGTAGAGATAAAGCGACTTTGATAGCACAGACTAGCGTGAAGAGCTGAACCGAACCAGATCTTAGGCTGAATATCACACTAACAATAGATCAATCAGTTACAAAATAATCATTCAGAAGTTTTATGAAACATAAATATCATCCTCGATTTCAAATGGTATATTAAAATGTTTACTTATAATAGGACGTCTGGAGAATGCTGTGAATATTTCTGTAATATGTAACAGAGATAGCAGGCCGCGGTGGCCGAGCGGTTCTACGCGCTGCAGTCCGGAACCTCGAGACTGCTACGGCGGCAGGTTCAAATCCTGCCTCGGGCATGGATGTTTGTGATGTCCTTAGATTAGTTAGGTTTAAGTAGTTCTAAGTTCTAGGGGACTGATGACCTCAGATGTTAAGTCCTATAGTACTCAGAGCCATTTGAACCATTGTAACAGAGATATAATTGTTATTCCATGTACTTCTAAATAAGGGTTTTTTATGGTCTGGTTGGGCATTCCGGTTTGCTTAACCACGTAACAAGTATATGTAACAGTTTGCAGACCATTTCGTCCTATAATATTTTTGGAGCATGGACAATATAAAGCTAGTATGCATGTAAATACAGAACGTCGTGCTCCATTTACGGGATACTGTCTTTTACAGCCTGTCAGTATATTATGTTAGCTTAAACTTCCTTAAAATCCTGAATGACTAATATATTAGGAACTGTGGCAGAGAGGTTCAAATGGCTCTGAGCACTATGGGACTTAACAGCTGTGGTCATCAGTCCCCTAGAACTTAGAACTACTTAAACCTAACTAACCTAAAGACATCACACACATCCATGCCCGAGGCAGGATTCGAACCTGCGACCGTAGCAGTCGCGCGGTTCCCGACTGCGCGCCTAGAACCGCGAGACCACCGCGGCCGGCGTGGTAGAGAGGGGAAGGGGAATGGGTGGACAGCGAAGAGAGAGGAAAGCATCGAATAGGGACATTTAAGGCTAAGCCAAATCCAACTAGTTAAAATATGACAGAAAAAAATCTACGCTCATTCTTTCATTCCTTTCCACGTGCGATCAGCATTTCCAGAATGTAGAACGCTATCAGAATGTAGCAATGGCGTTGGTATTTTGCACCCGACAAATCCTGCGTTGTGCGTAGTAGCTACAGTAGAGGGCATATGAGCTCCGACCTAGCACCACACGTCTCCGTTAGCTGGAAGTATGCCCCATTTGTGCATGCTGGTCTTGCAGTGGGGGAGTCGCACCCTGAGACGAATGAGTGATCTCCAAATAGGATAGGCAGATAGTTTCCTGCGTCTAGATAATCCTTTGCAGAGATATCAAGCGGCAGCTTACTGTTCCATCTAGTGATGCGGTTAGGGTCTGGTGTTCCCTCTAGAGGCTGGATACTAGCCAGGAAGCTTTCCCTAGATTTCAATCGGCGGAGCAAAGCTTGGTGGTCGTGCAGTGGGTCGCGGGCATCATTAATCTGATCTGCGTTCTCTACATTGGCAGTGTCCCATCTGATAGTGGGGGAGCAATTCCAACAATCGGCTAGCGTTTATCAACTGGAATTGGTTTCAAACATCCCCACGACAGTCGGCATAAAAGTTTTCTGGGTGTGGTTCCGCGTCATAATGTATAAAACTACTGCTGCTGGAGAAAAATCAACGTTTCGGCCACGGTTGCAGCGGCCTTCGTCTGGGTCTACTGGTGCGTTCAGGCTACGCAGTATCGCTTATATTTTGTTGCTGCTGTTCACTGTGCATGGCATTACATTATAATTTGAAAAAGATAGTTCGTTTCGTTGGTCACTTAAGGAAGAAAGAGAGGGAACTTTATTTCAATAGGTTATTCCGGTGGAGGGAGAACGCGACCTCTGTTGTCTATTGGCTCTTGTCTTATGTGCCATGACTGGTGGTCACCGTCGAATGAGAAGTTGGCTGCTGTTTACCAACTACTGGACGTCGGCCGCGCGGCGGCAGTTACTCGCCGGTAGTTCTCGTGCCTTGTGTTGACAGTGCGGTCTGTTTGGCTCAGATTGTTGATTGAAACGAACTATCTTTTTAAAATTATGACGTAATGGCATGCGCAGTGAACGGTAACAACAAAATATAAGGGTCACCGAATAGCCTGAACGCTCCAGTACATCGAGAAGAAGTTCTCTGCAACCGTGGCCGAAACGTTGGTTTCTCTCCAGCAGCAGTAGTTTTATACACTATGACGCGGTAACACACCCAGAAAACTTTTTTGTCAACTGACTCTGGCCGTGGAAGCCTACGCAATTATATCCCCACGAGATTCGGACAGCCTTACTGCCTGCAGTGTCGATCTGCTTCATGTGAGCAGCTGCGCTCCCTGCATATGAGGCGTTCTCTACAGCTGACGCACCCAAAGCAAGAGTAGAAATCCTCACACTTTCCAGGTGGTGACTGTGAGCAGCCACAGAATGTTATTCCTTCCAGTGACCTCCAGGCTGGTGTTATGGGAGCGTTTCTTGAAGAAATGAGTACAGATAACATTAACACGCAGATATATAAATACTGGGCAATGTTGAAATACACTCCTGGAAATTGAAATAAGAACACCGTTAATTCATTGTCCCAGGAAGGGGAAACTTTATTGACACATTCCTGGGGTCAGATACATCACATGATCACACTGACAGAACCACAGGCACATAGACACAGGCAACAGAGCATGCACAATGTCGGCACTAGTACAGTGTATATCCACCTTTCGCAGCAATGCAGGCTGCTATTCTCCCATGGAGACGATCGTAGAGATGCTGGATGTAGTCCTGTGGAACGGCTTGCCATGCCATTTCCACCTGGCGCCTCAGTTGGACCAGCGTTCGTGCTGGACGTGCAGACCGCGTGAGACGACGCTTCATCCAGTCCCAAACATGCTCAATGGGGGACAGATCCGGAGATCTTGCTGGCCAGGGTAGTTGACTTACACCTTCTAGAGCACGTTGGGTGGCACGGGATACATGCGGACGTGCATTGTCCTGTTGGAATAGCAAGTTCCCTTGCCGGTCTAGGAATGGTCGAACGATGGGTTCGATGACGGTTTGGATGTACCGTGCACTATTCAGTGTCCCCTCGACGATCACCAGTGGTGTACGGCCAGTGTAGGAGATCGCTCCCCACACCATGACGCCGAGTGTTGGCCCTGTGTGCCTCGGTCGTATGCAGTCCTGATTGTGGCGCTCACCTGTACGGCGCCAAACACGCATACGACCATCATTGGCACCAAGGCAGAAGCGACTCTCATCGCTGAAGACGACACGTCTCCATTCGTCCCTCCATTCACGCCTGTCGCGACACCACTGGAGGCGGGCTGCACGATGTTGGGGCGTGAGCGGAAGACGGCCTAACACTGTGCGGGACCGTAGCCCAGCTTCATGGAGACGGTTGCGAATGGTCCTCGCCGATACCCCAGGAGCAACAGTGTCCCTAATTTGCTGGGAAGTGGCGGTGCGGTCCCCTACGGCACTGCGTAGGATCCTACGGTCTTGGCGTGCATCCGTGCGTCGCTGCGGTCCGGTCCCAGGTTGACGGGCACGTGCACCTACCGCCGACCACTGGCGACAACATCGATGTACTGTGGAGACCTCACGCCCCACGTGTTGAGCAATTCGGCGGTACGTCCACCCGGCCTCCCGCATGCCCACTATACGCCCTCGCTCAAAGTCCGTCAACTGCACATACGGTTCACGTCCACGCTGTCGCGGCATGCTACCAGTGTTAAAGACTGCGATGGAGCTCCGTATGCCACGGCAAACTGGCTGACACTGACGGCGGCGGTGCACAAATGCTGCGCAGCTAGCGCCATTCGACGGCCAACACCGCGGTTCCTGGTGTGTCCGCTGTGCCGTGCGTGTGATCATTGCTTGTACAGCCCTCTCGCAGTGTCCGGAGCAAGTATGGTGGGTCTGACACACCGGTGTCAATGTGTTCTTTTTTCCATTTCCAGGAGTGTAGTTTACCTCACCATGCGACGTCAAATTTACACTGGGCTTCTCTAATCCATAAGAGAAAAGCATACACTTGAGTCTCAGCAGGCACTCGCAGTCGAGCAGCCGACCCGAGCGGAACGCTGCTCTCTGCACCTGGCGTAGCTGCCCGCTCATAGCTCCTCGGAGTGGTCTCTAATAAGCTGCAACTGGCGTAGCTGCCAGTGACGCTCTACTAAGCAGCACGAACCCGCGCAAGCCGCTTAATGCTTTCGGGCGCTACGTGGCAAGAGCTTCGGCTCAACTTCCTGCAACTTCGGTTGCAAATCTCCCCAGCGGGACTCTCCCGTTCTTTGGTAGGGTAATCTCAGTGTCAGGGGCCCGTTCACGTCGGATAACCCCGCGCACTGTAGGCCGCTCTCTTCAACCCGCGCTCTCTTGCGCCGCGCATTGCACTCCGCGCAGATAGGTCGTAGGGACGCCCATCTTCTGTAGGAACACGATACACAGCGCTTTCGCTAAAAAGCAAATATTGTCGCTTCGTGAAAAGAGCAAAATTGTCGTGCATCCATCCCTTCCTATCCAAATAAATACTCCCGAAACAGCAAAGATGTCCGATCTTTCCTGTGCTTCCCCGCCACTCACCCGCAGCAAAGCTGCAGCACAAGAGGCGGTAATGCCGGCTACTCCCGCCATCATTTCCGTCCCACTGTCCACCTTCCAAGAGCAGGTTGCCTTGAAGGACAAACAGATCGCGGAACAGCTGGAGCTGATCGCAGAGCTGATGGGCAGTGAAAACACACAGACAGAAACACCCACACCACACACACAGGCACCTGCTGAACAACAGAAGGACATGCCCCCTATTTCACCTCTGGCGGCCCAGGCACCGACGGAACCGGATCCAGAGCCGCCAGAGGACACAACAAACACAGATGAAGACGGGCCGTGGCAGCAGGTCGGCCCAAGGCGCAAACAGCAGCCAAATACGCAAACAAGTGAGCCCACAAACTCACGAGGCAACGGCCGAACGCTGCTGCCAACACCATCTACATCGCGAACAAACAACAATAACAACACAGGGACCAACACAAACAACCCTGCGACTGCAGCAACCACAAATATACAAGCAGCTACGCAGAACACAAACAACACCGCGACTGGCTTCCCACCGGTCATCATTCACAACTACGGAGACCTAAGTCTCCTAAACAAGGAATTTAACAATCAGCACAGCCCCACAACATAGTACTCTAAGCTCACCGGGGAACACGCCGCACTGTACGTGGCGAACAAGGCAGACTACACAAATCTACTGGACTTTCTCAAAGAAAGGAAGATAGAACACTTCACGTACAGAACAGTCCTGGAAAAAACACAGCAGTACGTGATAAAGGGGATAGGCTCACGAATCCCGACCGACACAGTACACAATGAACTCTCTGCTCTCGGGTGGGAGTGCATTCGGGTAAACCGAATGTCAGAGTTCGGCACAACGAGACCGTCTCATAACTACATGGCGGAATTGGCCGACACGGCCAAATCCCGCGACCTGCTGAAGTTAAAGCTATTTCTTCACATGGTCGTCAATGTAGAGGTGTACAACACGCCGCGCACCCCCCAACAGTGCCACAACTGCAGCGCTATGCGCACGCGGGTATCAGATGCGGTCTCGCACCCCGCTGCCGCATTTGCGCTGGCGGTCACACAACCCAACGCTGCAAACTCCCCCATACAGCACCTCGCAAGTGCGCCAACTGTGGTGCTGCCCATCCGGCAAACTACAGAGGGTGCATTGCTTACAAAGCAGCTCTGAGGCGCAAAATCGCGAAACATGCGAAACCTACCGCCATCACAGTTCCAAAACCGCCCCCGCGCCCAGTAAGAAGTGGAATATCCTTCGCTGGAGTGGTCGCTGGCAGCCCCAGCAGCGCGGGACGGTCAGAGGAGCCCCAGAGCTCAGAACACGCTCAGCAAACACCCCCAGCAACAGACACACAACAGACAAGCACAACACCTGACACCACACCCGCACCGGGCACACCACAAGCAACAACACCACCCTACCCCCTGAGATCGCGAACTGCAGCCCACCACAGGCTACAGAAAACGCACCTACACAGGGACAACCACAGCGCCAGAGGAGGAGGAACACGACCACACCACAACAAGTACACAGGCAACAGAACACCAACACCCACGAATACATCCGAGACACCAACTCAACAACCCACATAACACACCCACTCACCACAGAGAATACACGGGCGCCCACAACTGCCACACGAACAACCGACTCGCAGGCCAACCCTTACCAAACGCCAACACTGGAACAAGCGGCCGCTAACACGACCAATAACTCGCAGGCCGACATTCCAGAGAATAATGGAAACATTATTCCCCGGACGCACGACTACCGAAATAGTCACGAAGATTATGGGGTGTGTCTCACAACTCTTCATGCAGTTCATGTCGGGTACGCCCAACTGGACTAGCTTCCAAGCCACTATCACACCGCTTTTTACGCTACTACATGGATAATACACCACACCAGCCCCGAAACGCAGACTTAAACACAATTTCACAGATCCTGTTTTGGAATGCCAACGGGATCGCAAGCAAAAAAGCCGAGATGGCCGCGTTCATGGAGCGAAAGGGTATCCGAATCGCTCTTGTCAACGAAACACTGCTTACGCCTCGCAAACAACTAAACTTCCCAGGTTATTGCCTCTATCGTACCGACCGAGCGGATGGCAGGAGGGGAGGCGGCACGGCAATCATCATACACAGAGACACATACCACACGAACATCGAGCTCCCAGCACTTGAAAGACTAGAGGCTACGGCCGTCAGGGTCAAGTTCAACGGAGCCAACACCACACTGGTATCGCTATACAATCCTCCTAAAAACATAGTAACACGCGATATCAGCACAGTACTCAACATAGCACCGCGGGTAATAGCTGCTGGAGATCTCAACGCAAAACACCCTGATTGGAACTCACGAATACGAACCTCCAACGGCAAGAAACTGTACGAACACGCACTAGGCCGAAACTACATTATACTTGGACCGGACGTTCCCACGTTCGTGCCTACACAGGCCCGACATAGGCCAGACGTGTTAGACATAGCCCTCATAAAGGGCATCACATGCACACTCAACCTAACGGTTGAAAACGATCTGGACTCAGACCACATGCCTGTAATACTGCACGTGGAAGAGACACTGCAGGACATCGAACCACGCAGGATGCTTAACTACAAGCGTGCGAATTGGACACTGTTCAAGGAAACGCTTGATAGTCGCATTCCTGACACCCACGAAATTAACAACACACAGCAAATCGATGAGGCTGTGGAGGCTCTCACAACTGCCGTCCAAGACGCAATGACTGACGCCATTCCATTTACAACACCAAGACAACACTCGACGGCCCTGCCCCAGGAAATCCTGGGCCTTATCTCAATGAGGAACCGCCTCAGGAGATACTGGCAGCGTACCATGCGCCCGTTCTATAAACTGCACGTCAACAGACTCCAGGGCATAATATGGAATAAAATTCAAACATTCAGAAACGAACAATGGGGACAGAAACTCGCTGTGCTGGATACCACACGTCCTGGCGTGTGGCAGCTGGCCAGACACTTCACCAGGGAGAAACATTACATTCCCACGTTACAAGGACCAGATGGCCCAGCCTACTCCGCGACGGAGAAGGCAGAGCTTATGGCCACAACACTTGCAGCGTCTTTCATGCCGAATCTGGTTCCTTCAGACCCAGCATTCACACTAGAAACGGACCAGGAGGTTACACGACTTGTAGCCCAGCCCTCGCGCAACGAAATAAGACGTACTAGCACAAATGAAGTCACATGGGCTATCAAGCACACCAACGCTAGAAAAGCTCCTGGGCCTGATGGCATTCAAAACCGTGTCCTCCAGGAGTTCACGGATAAAGCCGTAGAATACCTCACACACTTAACGAATGCCATCCTGACACACCAACACTTCCCTGACTTTTGGAAGGCGGCGAAGGTCCTGATGTTCAGGAAGCCAGGGAAAGACCACTCCCTCCCACAAAATTACCGACCCATCAGTCTGCCGTGCTCGCTCAGCAAGATTATTGGGAAGGTAATACTAAAACGTATTACTAGGCATTGCATCGCCAACGACACCCTAAGACCGGAGCAATTCGGCTTTAGGAATCACCACTCGACAACACAACAACTCCTCCGCGTAGTCGAACATATAACACACGGCTACAACATGAACAAAGCCACAGGGGCCGTGTTCCTAGACATCGAAAAGGCTTTCGATCGTCTCTGGCACAACGGACTCATACGCAAACTAAGCGAAGCTCGTTTCCCGGACGGACTCGTACGTCTCATACACTCATATCTCACGAACAGATGTTTCAACACTAACGTGCAGGATAAACAATCAACACAACACGGTATCCAAACTGGAGTACCCCAAGGGAGCATCCTAGGGCCCATCTTGTTTAACCTGTACATTAATGACTTCCCAGCGACACGAAACACGACGTTAGCCGTCTACGCGGATGACACAGCCCTCCTCGCGCAAGACTGGAAACCGTCGAACATCAACTCACGAATACAGACAGCACTCAGAACAGCTGAGCCTTGGCTGGAGCGATGGCGTATTAAAGTAAACGTCGACAAGTGCGAAGCAGTTCTGTTCACACGCAGACCGAAACTACTGCGCAAACACCAACACTGTAGACCGATAACACTACATACACGCTCAATACGTTTCCGAGAGAAAGTCAGATACCTTGGTGTCTGGCTGGACCGGAAACTTACATGGGGGGGACCACATCGAATACGTTGCCAACCGAGTGCACGCGAGGCTCAAACAGCTCTACCCAATGCTCAACAGGGAAAGCACACTGAATAGGAGGGTGTCGAGGTCCTTATACATGACACTGATTAGACCTCTGATGACGTACGCAGCTCCTGTCTGGGGATATGCAGCTCCCACACGACTGCGCCGCCTGCAGATCATACAGAACAAGGTGCTACGAATCATTAGCAATGCTCCACGCTACACACGCACCGTGGATCTTCACCATGAATACCGCCTTGATACCCTCAAGGAAATATTCAAGAAACACGCCACACGACTATACAGGAACTCGATACACTCGAACAATCCTTTCATCCTCACTCTGGGAAACTACGATCACAACCACAGGTGGAAACACAAGCGGCCAAAGACACTGCTAGCTAGGGCATAACCACCTATGGTAAACTAACATACGCAAACAGCGACAAACGTCGGCAAGCCCCTGCATATCAGCAACACTGACTGGCAACTACCAGCTGCTATTAGAGCCGACCAACAGGCCACAGCAGGGACACCGACGAGCTCGCCCACAGACGCACGAACAATCTGCCAACACTTCCTCACACTGTGCCTCCGGTATATGATCTATCGGACACAAGACCGATAACAAACCTAACTGTTGCAGGTTGCAGGACGCTGAACGAGGACTCTGTACCAGCAGCCAGCGCCAGCCGCCGAGCAGCACAAACGCACAACGTCAAGGTATCGACATGCATGATACCCACTACTAACAAAGCCTATCCTTGCACAACCTATCGCAGGCAGCAAGACAACCGCTACTGCTCTTGCCACCCGACCTAACTTTCGCAGAGGTTTTTTTCCCTTGGCTCTTGCTTTGGCACTTTTTTTCCTCTGCCTTCAAACCACTACCCTTCGTCAGATTTCGACCAATCTATCTCCAGATGAGCGCGTATTAATGGTTAATCCTAACCAGACGTACGCAAACATCGCAGTACCCACATCCTGCGACACCTCACTTTAGTGAATACTAACCCTTATGCAGAGATGGCAGTAGACCTTTTGTGTTGGCCATCATGCCGGTGTGGGCGTGGAGGGGCTCCACCTCTTAAAAAAAACTTGAGTCTCATGGGCTCATGGGGATTAGGCCTTAGACGATCGACTTCATAGTAAAGGCAAAATATATCCTAAGATAACGTTAACTTTTCTTCTACCTCTTGCCTTGGGCAGCCATTGCTTTATAGATTATACGCGTGGAGATTTCTGCATGTATTGACCATTTGTGTAAATATTAAAAAGCACAGGAGTGAGCACACTCCCTTAAGAGAGGCCGCTAGTATGTATACGCATTCTGATTTTCTTACACTAGAGAAAAACTGGGAATCTTTTATCCTGCAGAAGAGTGCCTATGAGGAATGTTAATTGGTTATAAATGGTGAGCTGGTAAATTTTCTTCAGCACTCTTCTTTGGCAGATACTGTCGTAAGTAGTTGTAAAGTCGACAAAGGCTATTCCAATTATCTTACCCTGTTCGAAAAGTTCAATATCTGACTGTAGCATGGTCTCCCAGGGAGAAAATTAGATTGTCGAAGAATGAAATTTCCTTCGATTCTGTTAATTTGGTTAAAGGTAAGACATAGGAAGACCTTGAGACATTGACACAACAGTGATATTGTACGAAAGCTTTTGCGGTCGTTGGCTACTTATCAGGCTTAAACAATGCAACAGTTCAGGCTTTCTCCCAGAGTATTGGAACATAGAGCTTAGCTACGCACCCATTCATCAACTTAAGCATTTCAAATCGCAACAGCAGTTCCCAGTTTATTCAAAGAAGTGGGCTCTTGGAGGAGATGGTTGTCATATCTAGGGGTTCGTTCCAGTTGTTCATGTGTACTCCGACTTTTAGTCTTGCCCTACATAAGTAACTTAACAGCTACATCAATTGCTATTATCCCAGTGAAGTTTATAGGTCTCGTTGAGTCACCACTAAGGGTTTTCAGGAGGTTCAACGCCGGCCTACACACTTACCAACGTTGCTTATAAGCACCTGCTGGTTCTTCCATTACTCAAAAGTAGTAATCCCCGTAATGGGTCCTTATGAAAACTACTTGTTATGGTCTCAGTAAACATCGGAGACAACGAGACGTTGTTGGCGGATTTGTGGAATGGAATTCAAATGTGACATTTTCTTAGTTAAGAGACTCACAGGAACTGCAACAATCATTGGCACAAAATCGCAAGCGTAGGCTTTGCTTTGGGGAGGCCTCACCGTAAATATAACAGTGTCATCTTCACCGAGATACCCTGGCCATCACACCAAGCCCACTGAGAGAATCAGAATTCTTTCAGTATGTTCACCGCTTTTTTTTTTTTTTTTTTTTTTTTGAGCAATTTCTATTCAAAAGTCTCCCAATGACGACTTCACCTTTGGAGAATCCACCAACTACAACTACCAAGACGTAAACTTCATCCTTGGTGACTACAACTGCAAACTATAGCTTGGGCGCGATAAGTAAGAACGTCCCAACTATCCAACATAGGCCTGTGGTCTGCAGTTTGAATGGCATGGTAGTGCCAGAGGAAGTCCTATAATGCTGAGTTTAATTTCCAAAAGGGCGATTGCGAAAGATTCACTGACAAACTCGATTTAGTAGTTGCCTCTCCACCACCCGAGGTGCGTGAGACATTCATCAAATACGTCCAGAGTATTTCAAGATGGATCATCCGAAGAGGTTGTAGAACAAGCAATACACGGTGTTCAGAAATTCCCGTTACAAACTTCTAGGACCTGCGGAGACAAGTGAGAACATAACAGTTTGAATATGAACTCAAGCCGGGAAAAGTACCGTTTCCGTTCTACGTCAGTTTCAGTTCATAAGTGTAACGCGTCTACGTCTGCTGTTTGAAAGAGGAAAGTCTCTGAGGTGTTTGTCCTGGTATGCAATAGGGTAGACACGATGATGTCTACTACGTCAGACGGTCACCTAGTATCACTTACGAGACGCTTCTAGAGAAAGAGGGAGATCCGCTTGCACGAGTTCTGGCCGCTGCACTACAAACTGAAGAGACACAAGGTGGGATGGAGAGCGTGCTTGGTAGGTACAGTGTCTGCTACAACATTTTAGTCGCCACATCGAGCCGCAGTTGTAATGCATCGTACAGTTATCTGCATATAGTACCGTCGTTTACTTTTTTTTAATAATGTAAACACGCAGTGTTAAAAGTGGTAATACAAACAAGTGTACTTAAGTTATCAATTAGTGTTTCTTTATAGTTTCTTTCGAAATGTTACCTAATAATTTCACTGTGTCAGGCCTAATTGTTCCTCAAGCAGAGGCAGATGAGTTAAGGGGGGGTGGGAGGTCAAATGGGCTGGCTTGGAGCAGGAGAGGCACCAGAGGACATTTTAATTTCCACTGTCTATACTTTTACAAGTAAGTTCATAAAACTTTGTCAGCAAGACCAGGAAGGATTCAGGATTCACACTCGCAGCAGCGGAAGTTCAAAAACATAACAAAATAATTTTTTTACATGTGAAATTTCATCATTTTTTCACATACTATTGGCTGCATTTGTTGCTATAGGTACACTTTTCTTCATAAGTAAGAGAGACTGTTCGATGAATTTTGCACAGCATACAAACCATACTGACAGTTGTCTGAAACTCTAGAATCCATTTAATTTATGAAAAAATGAACGAGTTGTTACGTTTTAAACTTTATGTTTAGAAAAAAATCAAATTTTGTAGTTAATTATCTCAATTTTTACCACAGTTTTTAATAGATTTGGAAAATTCTAGAGTTTCATACACCTGTAAGAATGGTTTGTATGCTGTGCAAAATTCATCAAAGAATCTCTCTTACTTGTGAAGAAAAATGTACCTATAGGAACAAATGCAACCAACAGTAAGTGAAAAAATGATGTAATTTCATATCTAAAAAAAATTACTTTCTTATGTTTTTGCACTTTCACTGCTATGAGTGTGAATCCTGAATCCTTCCTGGTCAAGCTGACAGAGTTTTATGGATGTATTTGTAAAAGTATAGACAGTAGAAAATAAAATGTCTTGTGGTGCCTCTCCTGCTCCAAGTCGGCCCGTTTGACGTCCGACCCCCCTTAAACATCTTACTTTCAACAGTCGTAGAACGGAAACGTTACGTTTCCAGACATGGATTCCTGTTCAAAATATTACGTACTCACTCTCCGGTACAAGTCCTAGAAGTTAACAACGGGAAATTCCGAACACCCTGTTTACCTCGTTCTACAACCTCTTGGATGGTCCTTCTTAAAACATCAGCGACGCATTTGTTCGTACCATACGCCTCAGATGGTACCAACTATTATATCGAGTTCGTTAGTGAACCTTTCCCAATCGGCATTTGGAACTGAAACATCAGCGTGAAAGGGGTTTCCTCCGCACCACTATAACATTCACTCTGCGGGTTGCAGATCTGTATTGGGTGCATGGGATGGTTTTACATATCATGCCTAAGATGTGCTTTGGCAGTTGTAGACATCAAGGATGAAGTTTACGTTTCGGTAGTTGAAGTTGTAACCTCCCCCTTCGTATTGGGTCTACTGGATTGCGATATAATTGACCGTGATCGCGTGTGCCTAATGAAACTTTACAGTGAGTAAGGCTATCGTTACCGATGGAAAATAATCCCGGGCAGTAAGAGGAAAGTGTACAACAGACCCTTATGAAGGAAGAATCTATTCTAAACCTGATCTAAATACCGTCCATAATTCTGAAATTGGTGGAATATAGTGCATTCGCTCGCGAACTACACGGGGGGAAGGACACCACGTAATATTTTAATATAAAACATACTGATAATACAAAAAGTTCCGATTAGCAAAAAAAAAAAATTAAACGGTCGTCAGCCCAAAAGATCAATGAATAACCAGAATCTTAAGAAAGCTAAAGGCAAAAAAATTAAGCAAACAATCACTGGCGTGGCAACAGAAAGTTGTCCGACTTTTCCACAACATAAACATTCATGAGAAAATAAATGAAAGCACCGAGTTTGCAATTACATTTTTTGATAAACTTAATCTTGAAAGTAAAGTTAAATCAAGTTGCTGTCAAATGAATGATTGACTGTAACTGAATTTTTGTTAAGAAAGAAAATTACTTTCAGTAACCTCAGCATAACATAATAAAAAATTAGGAAAAAGGCAAGCAATTTACATTTAATTACTGAAAAACTGAATTGAATTTACTTTAAGAGAATGAGCAACTGATTTACTTTTAACAAAAGACCAATAATGTATTTACCAAGCCAGCGGAAGTCACTTGCTAAGCTAAATACAGAAATAGAGAAATCTTATGTTATTTTAAGTGAGTGAAGTTAATACTCAAAATTGAAAATTGTTGAAGCCTCTGTTATGCGACACAAGAATGAACAGTCACAGTGGTAGCAAAATTTGGATTGAAACTGGTTATTAACAACTGGCTGTAAATAGTTAATCAGTTTTCATACTTTGAGACACTCCGTGATTGCATGGAAAGGAAAGGGATTCTGCATGGCAATAACAACAAGGTGCTCTACAAGTTTTAACAACTTTAGCTTATCATTCAAGAAAATTATAAACGTTTGTGAAAGAAATGCCACTGGGTAATGCCTGTACAATATTAGTAATGCTCTGTCACTTAACAGTCTCACGAATTGTAGATGTGAGTACGGTGGAGAATGTAGCCGACGACAATGCTGAACTGCTGCTGTTGCTTCTGTCTGCGAGCAACGAATTGTTTCCAGAGCCACGGATAGTTACGAGACAACCATTTGTTAGAATTGCAGCTTCCTCCGATTATCTACCCCGACGGTGCTGTCAGTATTCGCGGGTTAACGAAATAGGTGCGCCTACACTGGTGCGATCACACAGTAGCTGCACAGCTCTTCTGCGGGAGCGCCCAAAGAACACTTCCGCACTCTTTCATGACTCAAGCTGGTCTGCTTTTTCTCTGCCCGCAGCCCTACACAGACTTGGCATACGCAAAGATAGCAGCACAGCTACTGCCATTTCGCCTTTGCTATCGATACGTATAAGTTCCCTTGGCTATTACCCCGAAATTTACAATATTTTTATTATAATTACAATAAGTTATGTACGATCAGAAATAAATACACTATTACATCCATATCATAGCTAACACTTGGTTCAAGAATGTTGTATACATGGATGAACCGTGGATATACTAGAAGATTTCAGATAGATTATATAATGGTAAGACAGAGATTTATGAACCTGGTTTTAAATTGTAAGACATTTCCAGGGGCAGATGTGGACTCTGACCACAATCTGTTGGTTATGAGCTGTAGATTAAAACTGAAGAAACTGCAAAAAGGTGGGAATTTAAGGAGATGGGACCTGGATAAACTAAAAGAACCAGAGGTTGTACAGAGTTTCAGGGAGAGCATAAGGGAACAATCGACAGGAATGGGGGAAAGAAATACAGTAGAAGAAGAATGGGTAGCTTCGAGGGATGAAGTAGTGAAGCAGCAGAGGATCAAGTAGGTAAAAAGACGAGGGCTAGTAGAAATCCATGGGTAAGCGAACAGATACTGAATTTAATTGACGAAAGGAGAAAATATAAAAACGCAGTAAATGAAGCAGGCAAAAAGGAATACAAACGTCTCAAAAATGAGATCGACAGGAAGTGCAAAATGGCTAAGCAGGGATGGCTAGAGGACAAATGTAAGGATGTTGAAGCTTATCTCATGAGGGGTAAGATAGATACTGCCTACAGGAAAATTAAAGAGGCGTTTGGAGAAAAGAGAACCATTTGCATGAATATCTAGAGCTCAGATGGAAACCCAGTTCTAAGCAAAGAAGGGAAAGCAGAAAGGTGGAAGGAGTATATAAAGGGTCTGTACAGGGGCGATGTTCTTGAGGACAATATTATGGAAATGGAAGAGGATGTAGATGAAGATGAAATGGAAGATACGATCCTGCGTGAATAGTTCGATAGAGCACTGAAAGACCTAAGTCGAAACAAGGCCCCGAGAGTAGACAACATTCCATTAGAACTACTGATAGCCTTGGGAGAGCCAGTCCTGACAAAACTCTACCATATGGTGAGCAAGATGTATGAGACAGGCGAAATACCCTCAGACTTCAAGAAGAATATAATAATTTCAATCCCAAAGAAAGCAGGTGTTGACAGATGTGAAAATTACCGAACTATCGGTTTAATAAGTAACGGCTGCAAAATACTAACGCGAATTCTTTACAGGCGAATGGAAAAACTGGTAGAAGCCGACCTCGGGGAAGATCAGTTTGGATTCCGTAGAAATGTTGGAACACGTGAGGCAATACTGACCGTGCGACTTATCTTAGAAGAAAGATTAAGGAAAGGCAAACCTACATTTCTAGCATTTGTAGACTTAGAGAAAGCTTTTGACAATGTTGACTGGAATACTCTCTTTCAAATTCTGAAGGTGGCAGGGGTAAAATACAGGGAGCGAAAGGCTCTTTACAATTTGTACAGAAGGCAGATGGCAGTTATAAGAGTCGAGGGACATGAACGGGAATCAGTAGTTGGGAAGAGAGTGAGACAGGGTTGTAGCCTCTCCCCGATTCTATTCAATTTGTATATTGAGCAAGCAGTAAAGGAAACAAAAGAAAAGTTCGGAGTAGGTATTAAAATCCATGGAGAAGAAATAAAAACTTTGAGGTTCGCCGATGAATTGTAATTCTGTCAGACATAGCAAAGGACTTGGAAGAGCAGTTGAACGGAATGGACAGTGTCTTGAAAGGAGGGTGTAAGAGGAACATCAACAAAAGCAAAACGAGGATAATGGAATGTAGTCGAATTAAGTCGGGTGATGCTGAGGGAATTAGATTAGGAAATGAGACGCATAAAGTAGCAAAGGAGTTTTGCTATTTGGGGAGCAAAATAACTGATAATGGTCGAAGTAGAGAGGATATAAAATGTAGACTGGCAATGGCAAGGAAAGCGTTTTTGAAGAAGAGAAAATTGTTAATATCGATTGCTGATTTAAGTGTCAAGAAGTCGTTTCTGAAAGTATTTGTATGGAGTGTAGCCATGTATGGAAGTGAAACATGGACAATAAATAGTTTGGACATGAAGAGAATAGAACCTTTCGAAATGTGGTGCTACAGAAGAATGCTGAAGATTAGATGGGTAGATCACGTAACTAATGAGGAGGTATTGAATAGAATTGGGGAGAAGAGGAGTTTGTGGCACAACTTGACTAGATCGGTTGGTATGACATGTTCTGAGGCATCAAGGGATCACCCATTTAGTACTGGAGGGCAGCGTGGAGGGTAAAATTCGTAGAGGAAGACCAAGAGATGAATACACTGAGCAGAATCAGAAGGATGTAGGCTGCAGTAGGTACTGGGAGATGAAGAAGCTTGCACAGGATAGAGTAGCATGGAGAGCTGCATCAAACCAGTCTCAGGACTGAAGACCACAACAACAACATTACATCCATTACATAGTAGCTATAGTTTCTGTAATAAAGCTTGCAGATTAAGAATTAGCACTACAGTACAAGTTATCAATGGATACTAAACGACGAAAAATTTTGGATGGTGCAAAAGGTATTTTACTTGCATTTTCGGTGTTACATGTGCCCCGCATTCCACGAGCTTTCTCCTGAAGGGGAACAGAGTCAGGGAATGTCCGAAGAAATACAAACGAAAATGCAATTGCGCAAATTCATTCAGTTTTGTCTGCATAAATTTGGTTAATCACTCATTAACCTTCTCATTACTTATAATTTTGTGAGGGGGCATAATTAGCATTACTCAAAACATCTTTGTTTACAGAAACATATTTTAAATAACAAAATTACGTCTTTAAAAAAAGAAATGAAATTTCCATATCAGTACTAAACGAGAAAACGTAAGTAACATACTTGAAGATATTAAAGGAATGAGTAAAAGGATAAGAAACAAGATCAGAAATCACTAGTTACAAGGTTTACTTTACATAGTTTTTCATAAATATCATAATCATTAACAGATTGTACTTATTATAAGGGTTCATGTGTTTCAAGCCAGCGCCGAGATAAGCCTCAAATGTTTACAATAAAACTTTACACTGGTTGTGCTGAAAAGAAAACCGTCGCGTTCCACACGCGTATTTACAAAGGACGCCGCAGCGTTCTAAGCGCCCGAAGCGGCTCAGTCCAGACATGGCATTGCTGCGTGTGCCAAAGCGACACACTTGATCTCTTTGTTTGTGCAGTGACTTTCCAGAACATCCAACTGCCTCGATTTCTTTGAACACTCACTCCCGAGTAATTTCAAGGAGGCCTATCACAGTGAATAACTCAACGCTGTCCACATTCACGAATGATACACATACCAGAGTGACGTTCACGCACATTGGTCATGGCCTGGGGTTTTGTTTCATTTTTGTTGCCTTCAGAACATCTACTCTGTAAGATAAATTTCTCGTTATACTTTTGCAAATTTGTTGATGAGCGGCTGGTCCAAGAAAGAAATTTTGAACAAATTTTGAAAATTACAATAATAACTAAGTTTTTACTGGAAATTCTTTCTCAGATTAATCTGTTCTTGACTGATACAATTCCAAGACAATAATGTTACGTAATCCTAACAGCTTACCAGACTTAGGAAAAGATAAAAAGTAACCATTAGTGTGAGGTATACTGAGAATCCTAAATGATCCATTATAAATGAACTTAAATTTTGAAATCTCATTATCAATATTGCTCGATTTCTCGTTCGCTTTATCGTGAACGAAAGTCGCCAGTTACAAACTAAGCAAACCGCGCTTTCGCGTCATGGCACCGCACTCATGCCTCGATTTTCTCTTTCATTACCTCTCGTAAACGTTCATTCTTCACCTCAATGTCAATACTAACTCGGGAAGGTAAATCAGTTATCTCTTCCACCAAGCCCGCATCTCGTGGTCGTGCGGTAGCGTTCTCGCTTCCCACGCCCGGGTTCCCGGATTCGATTCCCGGCGGGGTCAGGGATTTTCTCTGCCTCGTGATGGCTGGGTGTTGTGTGCTGTCCTTAGGTTAGTTCGGTTTAATTAGTTCTAAGTTCTAGGGGACTGATGACCATAGATGTTAAGTCCCATAGTGCTCAGAGCCATTTGAGCCATCTTCCACCAACTCTTAGACTAATGGTCTAATAGGATTTCCTCCAGAGTGAATTCTGTAGATTCGTGCGTCGAAGCATTCACAATCTTTTCAAAATCGTATATATGTTTGCCCCACGCCCTGTGATTGTGGTGACAGTACGTTCGGAAAAGTCGGCCCAGCTCACATATGTATCGTTCAGCTGGATTTCCGGCCGGCCTATATGCTGAGATGTGTATCACTTCAACCCCATAGCTTTCCTTACCTTCGTTCCATAATTTGGAAGTGAACTGTACCCCTTTCTCGGACAAAATCGCTTTTGGTTTGACGATATCCACAAAGTAATCATTTGCAAGTTTGTTACAAACCGCTTTAGCTGTTGTCTTTCTTATCGGATATAACTTAATGAGCTACGAGAAGGCTTCCATCACTATTAACATGTATACATGTAGGCGAAATTACCTGAAGTATTTGGCAGGGGGCCATATAGCTCCGTACAAAATAACTCTAGTACATCGTCAGCTCTTATGCTCTGCACAGGATCAAGATTTGTGCAGTCGGTCACTTTCACCGTTGGTCACTTTCACCCTCTGTCACTTACAGCAAGTAATTGTCCTATCTGTTATTCTCTTCAACATGTTGTTAAAATTCACAACTTCAGCCATTTTCTCTGCACATTTTCTTGGTCTGTAATGACCATAGGCTAAGTGAGAATAGTCTTCTATTTCGGTGATACACCTGGTGGGCCAACACAACACCGAGTGTCGCTATTCTCATCTTTGCGTAAATACGAGATATTGTTGTACATCCTGTTATACTTTCTCAACTTTTCTCTATCTATATTCTTTCCGTCATACATGGTCTTCACTATTTTCAAGCATTCGTCCTCACTTTCATGACGATGTATATTTTCATATTATTATCTGCCTTTGTCCTTCTACATCCTGAAAGCAGTAAAATTTCCATCACATAACAGGTCCACACGAAGGCCATTCCAGAAAAATCCAGTAGCGATTTATCGGGTGGTTTTTTAATTTTATGTTCTTGGACTTTCTTTATTTCTGTCTGCCTCTTCTGCGGTTGCTGAAGCCGTTTTGATCTCAACACTGTAACCTTTTTATCAATTTCTTCGATTGTATTACCAACAATTCTCTCTCAAATCAGGTAAATTTCGTTCGGAAAGGTGGCTATCATCTTCCAAACTGTTTGGAGAAATGTGCTCTGTTCCTCCTTCCAATTCTTCTCGAGCACACAACAAATACCACTCTCGTCTGACTGTATGACTTCAGCCTTAACCTCATAGATGCTGTAATCTACGAGTCGTACCCGATCATCATCGGCAAACTCGTCTTGCCCCGTCTTCAGAAATTTCGTCTCGGTTTCCTTTAGGGTCAGCGTCGTAGGGGTTGGCTACTTCAGTTACTACAACAATTTCAACAAACGTGCCACTTCGCTACAGAGCTTACAGTTTCTTCATAAACGCTAATTTCGTGCTGGTTGAGAAGCGCCAAACATTGTCCGCTCTCCCCATTAGTATATCTCTCATATCATCCTCTGTAATTCTTCTGTTCGTCGTATATCCGACCGAACTGACACAGCCACACCTTCACGCGTTCCGCGTTGTCCTGCGCGATAACGGAAGATTTATCCGATATCGACTTCTTTAATACTGCAGGCGAATCACACTGTATTGGAGCCTGCGGTACCGTTGTTGCTTTAACAGTGGCTGCCACTTCCGTAATGACCGGTGTTCTATTTCTATCGTTATTACGGACAGTGATCGCTTTTGTCGAATGCCGTTTCAAATTCAGTTATTGTCGCGGATACGTTACTCGTTCTGTCTTCTTGCACATTCTCCAAACACCGATTTATCCATTCGGATCTGTCATAGTGACGTTGCCTAGGCTTTCTTCTGGGCCGCCAATGTCTTCCCACGCCCGGTGGGCCCCAAACCGGCGTGGCTAATGGTTTCCCTGATTAAGTACGTCGGGCCCATTTGTATCTGTCTGCCGCAATTGTTGATTTCGCTCCTGCCTACTAACATTCTGCTGAGAATCACGAATCACATTCACTTGATACTAGCTCTGCCGTTTCCACTGTTAATGCTATAGTAGTGTGAGTTATTATTACCATGGTGGTGGTTACCATTATTGCCATGGTTAGTGGTATTATAGTTGTTGCTATTGTGGTAATAGTAACTATAATTTTTTTCTAAAAGGCAGTAATTGTTCTGTAAGTGTTACCCATGCATCTCTTGGAATCATGTGGAAGCTTCCTCCACAACTTCCAGAATATCTCTGATTCAGTCAGTCAATCACGCAAACATTCTAATTTGCGGATCGAATTCTCGCAAAATTCTTTCAACGAGCCGCGCAAGTTCGCGCCGTAGGACCAATATTTTTTCAAGAACGCATTCTTAAACTCTTGGAAAAAGCGTACGACCTCTAAAGACAAGTTATTACGACAAATAAAATTTTTACACTCGATTTGCACACAGACAGTAGTCCTTGGGAATTAACGACCTAAAATTTAAATCTCAAATTTAGCAATTTTTTCCAAAATGACCTGAAATCTAATCCTTTTAAAACCACAAGACAGATGACCAATACTCAGCCAAGACAAATTACCACAAACGTTTTTAGATACGGCCTGTAAATGACTTACTGGAGGTTAACAGGCCAATTTTCCTTAAGCGCTATTACGTCGGTAACACGAGTAAAGATAATTTCAGTTTGAAATTAGTAACCACAAAGTGGTACAAATGGCTCTGATCACTATGGGACTTAACTTCTGAGGTCATCAGTCCCCTAGAACTTAGAACTACTTAAACCTAACTAACCTAAGAACATCACACACATCCATGCCCGAGGCAGGATTCGAACCTGCGACCGGAGCGGTCGCGCGGTTCCAGACTGTAGCGTGTAGAACCACTCGGCCACGCCGGCCAGTTCAGTAACCACATTCAGCAACACGATAACTGTCGCTTCCCTTAAAATTTAATACCTTTGTCTTTAACGTAAGTCAACTGTTTGTTCCTTTTACAATTTAACCACTTAAGTGTGAGCTTTGCTCTTGGAAATGATGAAACAAGAATACCTCTCTGGGATCAAAATTATGTTACCATTCTGTTGCAGTCAGCATACATACCGGCCACCGTAAACACAAGCCATCAGCTGATAACGGTAACCAATACCACACTCAGAACATTTCGATACTTACATGTAAACCTTTTTGCTTCTACAACAGATAACATGAAAGGGTACAGTACCACCCGACATTGAAAATACACTCCTGGAAGTGGAAAAAAGAACACATTGACACCGGTGTGTCAGACCCACCATACTTGCTCCGGACACTGCGAGAGGGCTGTACAAGCAATGATCACACGCACGGCACAACGGACACACCAGGAACCGCGGTGTTGGCCGTCGAATGGCGCTAGCTGCGCAGCATTTGTGCACCGCCGCCGTCAGTGTCAGCCAGTTTGCCGTGGCATACGGAGCTCCATCGCAGTCTTTAACACTGGTAGCATGCCGCGACAGCGTGGACGTGAACCGTGTGTGCAGTTGACGGACTTTGAGCGAGGGCGTATAGTGGGCATGCGGGAGGCCGGGTGGACGTACCGCCGAATTGCTCAACACGTGGGGCGTGAGGTCTCCACAGTACATCGATGTTGTCGCCAGTGGTCGGCGGAAGGTGCACGTGCCCGTCGACCTGGGACCGGACCGCAGCGACGCACGGATGAACGCCAAGACCGTAGGATCCTACGCAGTGCCGTAGGGGACCGCACCGCCACTTCCCAGCAAATTAGGGACACTGTTGCTCCTGGGGTATCGGCGAGGACCATTCGCAACCGTCTCCACGAAGCTGGGCTACGGTCCCGCACACCGTTAGGCCGTCTTCCGCTCACGCCCCAACATCGTGCAGCCCGCCTCCAGTGGTGTCGCGACAGGCGTGAATGGAGGGACGAATGGAGACGTGTCGTCTTCAGCGATGAGAGTCGCTTCTGCCTTGGTGCCAATGATGGTCGTATGCGTGTTTGGCGCCGTGCAGGTGAGCGCCACAATCAGGACTGCATACGACCGAGGCACACAGGGCCAACACCCGGCATCATGGTGTGGGGAGCGATCTCCTACACTGGCCGTACACCACTGGTGATCGTCGAGGGGACACTGAATAGTGCACGGTACATCCAAACCGTCATCGAACCCATCGTTCTACCATTCCTAGACCGGCAAGGGAACTTGCTGTTCCAACAGGACAATGCACGTCCGCATGTATCCCGTGCCACCCAACGTGCTCTAGAAGGTGTAAGTCAACTACCCTGGCCAGCAAGATCTCCGGATCTGTCCCCCATTGGGCATGTTTGGGACTGGATGAAGCGTCGTCTCACGCGGTCTGCGCGTCCAGCACGAACGCTGGTCCAACTGAGGCGCCAGGTGGAAATGGCATGGCAAGCCGTTCCACGGGACTACATCCAGCATCTCTACGATCGTCTCCATGGGAGAATAGCTGCCTGCATTGCTGCGAAAGGTGGATATACACTGTACTAGTGCCGACATTGTGCATGCTCTGTTGCCTGTGTCTATGTGCCTGTGGTTCTGTCAGTGTGATCATGTGATGTATCTGACCCCAGGAATGTGTCAATAAAGTTTCCCCTTCCTGGGACAATGAATTCACGGTGTTCTTATTTCAATTTCCAGGAGTGTAGGTACAACATTCTTCATTATTCTTGTCAGAACAACATATTTTTTGTAATAATAACTCAATTTCATTTAATACACCGAAGCCGGATACCAGTGTAGGAATGAATGACAATTTATTTATTTAATTCATCACATGTGCACTCCCACAAAATAAATCCCTACATCCAATTTGGTGAGGTCTGCGAAATGAATGAATGTATGGTCGTCTGCTAACCACAGATAGTGAATGTGCAATATATGATCATCTTTGAGACGGTACTTGGGTCACCTTTGGTCGAACCAAAGAGATGAAATTTAACAGAGCTTTGAGCGCCTGAAATGTGGCTGACCAATGGGTAGCATTGTCTTCCCCCACCACAACGGAGATGCGAGATGACCTGAAGAACGGCCATGTTTCAGCACTCTGCCGCTGGATCTTGTGTTGGTAAGACTTGTCATGGTGTGCTCCGTAAAGACCAAAGGGTGGAGACATGGTATGCATGTGAAATACTTAAGAGTAGTTTGGAGTAATAATTTCTCTATTTCAAGATCTTTTGTGGGGAGAATTAAATGTCAGGCAGGTAATATTAAGGGGATTGTAGTAACCTTCGGAAGTGACCAACGGTCACAATGAAACCACGTGTAGCAATAAGTTGAAATACTTCCGAGTGCTAAAGTTAAGCTGAATTACTAGCGTGTGTACAATAAGTTGGGAATATTTAAGAAATGGCGTGTGCAGAACTGGAAATTAGAGACGAGTACTTCCACGCGGAGAGTACTGTGTGAGTCTGAATCTGTGTGTGAGACAAAGGATAAAAAGAAGTACTCGTCCATGGTATCAGTTGGCAGTGGGTTATGCATGTTCCTTTTGTACCGCTCAGTCAGGAGGAAACTTTCGATGATGGGTGTGAGAGTCGAAGTGTGAGATATATCAAAAGATCCACCATCCTATCCAGAAAGTGCACTGTAGTATTAGATAATTACGAGACCATAAGATAGAGAATCACCAATATAAAGCGATGCCCTCTGGGCGGAGTTTCTGATGTGTAATTGTTGTAGAAAATGTAATGGTGTGTTTAGGTTATAGAATTTATCGGAATAAAAAAGATAGTGAAAAGAAAAAGGTTGGTGGCCTTTTCCTTCGAATAGTATGTTGTCATGATATCCAGAATTTATAATGTGTGCGCCATTCATATTCAGTGCGATGGCCACGTGTTGATCAAAGCCGTTGGGTAAGAAAGAAAATGTGTTATTGCCAGTGCGTAGTGAACAGTCAGATTTGTGTAAATTACTAATAGTCAGATGTGCGTTATCCGTTGCGTAATATTCAAACAGGAGAGTAATTTGTAACTTCATTGTGAGTACTAGAGCTCATGTTACTTGATAAATAAGAATGAATCCACTCGCTTGGCAGACCACTCATCTTGCAGGCCTGACTGCCTGACGCCACAGTATGAGCAAGGCATATGGGTGCCTCTCAAACAGACAGAAGCATTAATCCACACTGCTAACAGACACCACTCGCCACGCTTCTCAGACAACGAGCAAACTTAATTTTCAGCAAGCAGTTAATGTGGTGGATCGAAGTAGAACACAGTAACAGCTCAAACACTCGTGGTGCACGCCCAGTTGAACACAGGCACCTCGCTCGCCAGCTTTCCCGCTCTCTGGTGCATCAAAATAACTGCCGAATGCCGACAACCTAGGTGCGGCAGTGTCTACTGCACGAGGTTCCGCCACACCTTCGTGCAGGTAAAGTCTATCGTTGTCGGCCCGTAGCTCGTTCTCCAAGCGCAAGGGCTTTTACTATGCTCGGAAAGAGAACGAGCCGGCCGGAGTGGTCGAGCGGTTCTAGGCACTACAGTCTGGGACCGCGCGACAGCTACGGTTGCAGGTTCGAATCCTGCCTCGGGCATGGATGTGTGTGATGTCCTTAGGTTAGTTAGGTTTAAGTAGTTCTAAGTTCTAGGGGACTGATGACCTCAGATATTAAGTCCCATAGTGCTCAGAGCCAAAGAGAACGACCTCTGACTTTAGCCGCATCGATATAACTACACGGCCGACTGACGGGTCCAATCGATACGCAAGTATCAGCTACGACACATAGTAGTAAACAAATATCAAAATGACCGATATGCCATTTTCATGCAGTTAAGTTGACGGCAAAGGCGGAGCTGCTCCATGATTGCATGCACAAATGTTTCGAATCAGCAGTACTCGCCATCAGTTTAACGTCTGCTTCAGCTGAGAGACAGGACGGAAAGTTGCAAGTAGATATCGCATTTTCGGCTTGTAGCAGCGTGCATGAATGCAGCAGAACTCATTTTTCTGTACATGGGTACTGTGCGATGATGAAAAATGTACTGTATATATGGCGGGCATTCTGAATACTGTATTATTTATTCTACGTTTCTGCCCGGTGCTAGATGTCACAGTCGAATGTCAGCCATCCACTCTAATGTCAGCTGGATGGCTGGATGACATTCCAGCACATCTCCCCACATTCTTATGTTTTCGTGATAATTAGATACCGGTGTTTCATACTATGTTGGTGCCGTCCACTTCAGGATTGATCGTTTGCCTCTGGAGAGGATGTCTTGGAATATTTCTAAGAAGAAACGTCCACCAACCCTTGACAAGTGTCATAAGCGTTGGGCACATGTCATGTAAATGTGTGAAAAGTTGTCTATGAAGAAGAGCAGAAAGTCTATGAACTAATACTGTGCAATTCGCGCGAAAACGTCTGCGTTGCTATATACTTCAGCCACAATCCATGACTTTGGTGCTACTTGTCGATGAATGCGCTTTCAATCGAAATGGTATTGTAAACTTCAACAATGATTAGATTTTTACAGATTAAGACTCGCATGCACAAGCAGTTAGCAGTGACCAGAACAGGTCTAATGTGAACGTGTGAGACAGAATGCTTTGCGATCGAATTATTGGGCCATATTTAATGCTAACCAGACTAAAAAAGCATCGACAAACATCATTTTTCCTAGAGCTGTTCTTCACACCCTACTGGAGGAGGTGCCATTAAGAGTTCATCAGATGATGTTGCTTGAAAACGAAGGTGTTCCGGCTCGGTTTGTTGCAGATGTGTTGCTTCACCTGGGCTCCAGGATCACTGTATTTAATGACTCTATGACTCATGGTTGTTTTCTGTTGCGTACTATGTTAAGTGTGGTCTGAGCTACTCGCACGGGTTCACGCGCGGTGCGTTAGCTGATGGGACAGGAAGTTGCACGCGACCCAGATCTAATCTCCGCGGTGGGTCAACGGCGATTGGCTGATACAATGGCCAGCTTACGTGTGGATTTTAGGCCCTTTTATAGACTTATCTATACCAGGGCTTAACTGTTCTCCAATACCCGCCTTGTAAAATACGAAGCAATTACAGTACGTTAACGTGCACCTGCGCAGTTAGCCGTGCCTGTTAAAGCCCCGTTTGTGGGTAGGGGAGATGCACCGTCACTGCATCGAATCCGCCCGCGGTTTAACGGCGAGGGTCGCTCTACCGGCCAGCCAGCGTGTGGCTTGTAGGCGGTTTTCCTCATTCACCTTGGTAAAAACCGGGCTGCTACCTATGCCCCGCCTCACTTATATGATTCGCAAACATTTCGAAAACTTTCGCTTACTTTCACACGATTTACACTACACGCAGACGCTTAGGGTACACACACATATTCCATCCTGAGGGGCAACGGTGAAGCGACAGGAATGCCATCCGTCCACTCCTTAAATTAACCATCCCGACCCTGCATCCGAGCAAGACAAAGGTACAAGAAAATGATGATGGTACAGACAGAATTTACACAATTCACACACAGATGGTGTACACGCCTTACATACGTTAAATGACGACTGTTGTGACAGTGTGGACATTTGGCCAAAAAATTAAAATAAATAAACCTCCAAATGACGAATGTAGGCCGCCCTGTAAAACGGGATGGGCGCTAGGAAAGATATTCCGTAAACTATGGTTTACACTACGCTACATCAGAGACGGACCTTACCGCACGTTTCCATTTCTTAACGAATTTTGAAAAACCAACCACTCTCCATATCCAAACCATTCTGTACCTCTGACGCCCAACAGTGCCCAAATCATGGATTTCCGATCATGGGTTCCGTATTCAAAAATGATCAGTTAACTGCCCTGCCCGACTTCGGTATGCGCAGTCTGTGTGTCAAATTTACGAGCATGACTGTTGGGTTACACAACTAATTTTCATACCAGACCCAATCCGAAAAACTTTTGAAGTCCCAGTTCTCACATTTCAGTGCCCCTAATGCTGAAACAATTATTTTCTCTCTCGAATAACCAGTTTACCGTCTTGCGCAATATGCTAAGTGCTGTCGGTCTTTTTTTACATACTCTAGGTCTCAAATAATTTAGAAATTGAGTGTGGTCAAATATTAGCTCACTACATACACAGACGTTTATAGCACAAGGTGGGCCGCAGGAACTCGCTTAGTTAGAAACTCAGTCTAAAAAGGTAATGCAAGTTGAAACGCCCCACGTGACCCGCAGGACATAACAGATAGTATAAATTGTGGAAAGGAGCCAAAATAAGGGGCTGTGAGTTAGATAGTATAAATTGTGGAAAGGAGCCAAAATAAGGGGCTGTGAGTTACACTCGAACATACAACTTTCCTATTTGATCAAAGATTACAAGAACCAAACAAAAAAATTTTTTTAACACACAGCTTTAATCTTTGGGACTTAATTACCGGCTGAAAACCACTTTAATCTAAAAACGGCTGAAGGCTAATAACTTAAAAGGCAAGCCTTATCTTAAAACAGTTCTTTAGTTAGGCTGAGGAAAACAAGTTAAATTCAAATCGGCTGAAGGCCTAACACTTAAAACTCCGTAACATTATTTTTTTTAAATACCACACGCCTTACGTGAAACAGTTCTTTAATTTAGGCTGAAGGCCTTAAGAACAAACAACCAAAACTCAAAATCAGCTTAAGGCCCAACACTTAAAAATTCAACAACATTAAAATTTTTAAAATGCCAAAGGGCTTACCTGAAACAGTACTTTAAACTAGGCTGAAGGCCTTAAGAGCAAAACAACTCTGATTTAAAACAAAAATCGGCTTGAAGCCATACAAGTACAAACAACAAGAACAAATTTAAAAAACAATAGGGCAGTACACCCAAGGGCGCCCAGATGTTCGAGGGTCGGCCTGGCATTCAAACTCTAACGCTCGCTTAGATGAGACAGGCAGTCAGCCCAACCATTTTCAATCCGATAAAAACCCAACCGACAGACGGCCAACAGACCAATGATCAAGATCAGTTCCGCTGCACACTTGCACCAAAACTCAAAAAGTGCTAACATCGGAGACTGGAACAACAACCAGAACGGATTACAGACAACCCATTAGCTGTAGACGACGCAAATACACGTCGTCTAATCAGACGATCGACCAAACCGCCAAGTAAGGTCGTTGCCACTCAAACGAGTGTGTCGGTAACCGTCGGGCGAGTGATGGCTATCCTGTCCTTCCTCACTACTTCACGCCAACCGACCCCACTCAGAGACAGTACGCAGACAACATTTAAATTAGCTTGTCACTCAGAATCACATAAACTACACACAGTATCACAAACACTTGCACGAAGAACTCGACGATGCTAACGGCAGTGACTCTGCAATAACGTGGACGAATCACGAGTCAGTACACACAGCCAACCCATAAGCGATCGCCGGCAAAATACACGCTATTTGAGAAGACGACCGACCGACGATCAACGAAAGTTGTCCCCACTCAAATCATGTGTCTCGGCAATCATTGGGCGGGTGATGGCTATCCGTGCCTCCACTGGTGCTACGTAGCGACTGCGCCAACCGACCAACTGTTGCACATGAGCACGGAGACAGCACTAAAATAACTGGGTAGTCGACATCACAAGCTACACATAATTTCACAAACACTTAGACGAAGAACGCGACCAATGCTATAGGCAATGACTGTGTGGTGTGCGTACTGTAAGACCTTCAGTAGCACACCATCAGATTATTTGGCTTGTCACTCTAACGAAGTAGGCGAGTGTCAGTAATATGTCTCGTGGTCTTATCGTGGCGTGTTTATCTTCTGCCGTTAGGTCAGACGATGAAAATTCCATTTGCACGCTTAGAGTAGCAGATTGACGGCGACCAAAATTGACAATGTGAAGTTCCTTTGGTATTGGTACGTTAATCTTATTCTCACATATATCTCTGATACTTGACAAAAGTGTCTATACATTTATCTTCATGGCTATGTACAGGAATATGGTAATCTTGTTAGGTGCAGACTTAAACTTGACTATAGACTGGTACAGACAAATGTAGAACTCGTACAGACAGGTACAGCCTATTGAAGACTGGTACAGAATGATGCAGACTGACTACTCGGAGCTCTTTACACTCATTATAATACCTCGCGCGTTTATTTGTCACTGTGCAAGTGTGATCCGCGAGGAGAAAAGGTTCTACGTTAGCAGCAATCTCATTGGCTGCGTTACATATTAATACGCAGATCGGCGAAAGCAGAATTTGGTCCGTCTCTATGCCAGCGCCATCTCGTAGTCCGGAGACGGACGAGCGCTGCGCCTGCGCTGTTGTGCTTAGTGGGGCGCGCTCTAGTGGGAAAGTTGTGTACGTGCTGACTACGTGGTACTATGTATACAACAGACTGTGAATTCACAAGGAAGAACCACGAGCTGAGACACACACCGCCAACCCATAAGCGATCGGCGAGCAAATACACTTCGTCCGGTAGGACGACTACCCGACGATCAACCAAGACCGTCTCCACTCAAGCTATGTGTGCCGGCAACGGTCCGGCGAGTCATGGCTATCCAAACCTCACTGCCGCTCCAACCCGACCGAACTTCTGCCGCGTCCCAACTGTCCGACTGCCAGGTGAGAATTCCACTGCTGGCACGTTGCACATGACTTCACGACACACGACGACCAGGGAGTAATAGCAGTGCTGCAAAGATAATACGGCAGGCCTTATATTGATAAGCGCTGCTGCCGACGCTCAGGGGCAGACAAATCAGCAACTCTGTGACACTAGTAACTGAAACTAACATAACGAGGTGGCAGTACGGTAAAAACAGGATGTTAAATAAGAGTTGGCACGGCTCACAAGTACATATTTAATTCTTTGAACTGCAACAAGTACAACACTTAAATTTTATGTTTACGAAGTTTTAAAGGTGATATCTGGCAAATGGAGCCCGTTATTCTCAACAGGCTGCTTCAATGGAACTCGGAAGTTCCGTTCAACTCTTTCCAGAATATCGTCGGGTATACTGGCAAATGCTTGACGAACGTTGAAACTTCCTGGCAGATTAAAACTGTGTGCCCGACCGAGACTCGAACTCGGGACCTTTGCCTTTCGCGGGTAAGTGCTCTACCAACTGAGCTACCCAAGCACGACTCACGCCCCGTCCTCACAGCTTTACTTCTGCCAGTACCTCGTCTCCTACCCTCCAAACGTTAGAGAAGCTCTCCTGCGAACCTTGCAGAACTAGCACTCCTGAAAGAAAGGATATTGCGGAGACATGGCTTAGCCACAGCCTGGGGGATGTTTCCAGAATGAGATTTTCACTCTGCAGCGGAGTGTGCACTGATATGAGACTTCCTGGCAGATTAAAACTATGTGCCGGACCGAGACTCGAACTCGGGACCTTTGCCTTTCGCGGGCAAGTGCTCTACCTACGTTGTTCTTCAGGTGAATCAGGGTTCTAGGACGACCGTCATAAACGAGTCAATTCATATATGCCCATAAAAATAGTCGCAGAGGGCTAAATGAGGCGACTGTGCTGGCCGTAAGGTCGCCCGTCGAGGAGACGAGGCATCCTGGGAAGTGTCGCCGCAAAACAGTCGTTCACACACGCGGTGTCGGTGACGTGGAACAGTCCAGCCGGAAACGTACATCTCCCACATCCATCTCGTTGAGCTTTGGCAGGAAAAAGTCCTGAATTACGTGTGCCTAAGAGTCAGAAGTCTCCGCAACTTCTGACGACTTGTTGAGTCCATGCAACGTCGAGGTGCTGCACTACGTGGGGCAAAAGGGACCCCGACATGATATTAAGTGATATCACATGACTTTTGTCACCTTAGTGTAATAACAAATCACACAAAGGAGTTACACTTACCAAAAACACTTAACCACAATGTCTGTACCAAAACACTTAACCACAACGGCAGTAAAACATCTTTCCTCACTATAATTTTCACAGGCATAGTGTTCTGTAACTTGCTGGCAGTTCTAATCTTCGTCCATACAATGCTTCCCATACTCGGATGAGGTCCTACAATTTGTTTTTACATATTATTACGTCTCAGACACACTCTGTCACTGTGCCTACGCCTACGCTTTCGTTGTAAATATTATACATAGCTCACCGACTACATCTATAATGAACTGCGGGAACGCCGGGAGCAGGAATGAAAGAGAAACAAAGAAACGAATCGACAATGACAGTGAGCATGTTTGTCTGGCTCTTTGGTAAGGGCGCTCCGCCCTGTAGAAACCTATTTCGTTTTCCCCGCGGGGGGGCGAGTCACTGGAATAAGCTCTCCGCTTTTCCAGCGGGAGGGAAATCAGAAGTGAAGTGAACGGGGGCGGAGCATTTCTGAGACGACAGATGGCAATATGAGGCCGCGCGCAGGTACGGCTGAATACGGCCGCAGCGCAGTGTAGAGCGGTTGTAATTCTAAAGCTGAAAGAGGGGGAGGGGGGGGGAGCATTTCGGCACACGGCATTTCCCTCAGCTTTCGCAGCATGCAGTAACAAATATTGCTTTTCACGATGCGTTTCACAGTCATGCCTAAAACCAAGAACGGAAAGTTCCTACCATTCATCTGTTTTCATTCCCTGTGTAACATCAGTAAAACACTGAAATGATTCTCTAAAGACCAGTTCTCATCATTTTGGATTTCACGAGTAGAGCTTTACAAGCAGAGTACATAAAACACCACCCGTTTCTTTCTAATTCTCCTTATTGCCATTGCCTTTTGCCTTAGTTAATATTGGCTTTTCGTTTCTTCCTGTCTGTATGAATATGTTTGCTTACTTCATTTCGCAGTCATCATGTACTCTTCCGTTACGATGGGTAGTCATAACGTTTTCAGTATTCTGTCGATAATAGAAATTATGTAATTTATTTCTTGTTTGTGGGAATTACATGAGTTTAGTGACGGCATTCAGTGACATCCCGGGATTCATTAACGTAGCACTCCATTACAGAAGCAGAAACATAATGGTGGGCCCATTCATAAAGCAGAATACAGTATGCTACTTCATTTTCCACATTTGAAGAGAAACAACGGTGGAGCACTGAGTCATCAAAGGGAACAGTAATGAGATGGCGCAGACGCTTCCATAGTGTGGTCCAACAAGTTCAAATGTTAAAGAACAGAAGTGACACACGATGGAGATCCAAAATCACAAGAGAGATAGAGACAGGCTCGAAACCGGTGTATCACAGTCGAAGACTTTTTTGTATAGTCTTCTGACTGGTTTGGTGGGGCCCGCAAAGAATTCCTCTCTGTGTCAACCTTTTCATCTCCGAGTGGCAACCTACGTCCTCAATTGTCTCAATTGTTTGTTGAAGTATGCCAATCTCTGTCTGCCTCTACAGGTTTTATCCTCTAAGCTCCCTCTAGTACCATGGAAGTTACTCCCTGATGTGTTAACAGATACCCTCTCAACCTGTCCCTTCTCCTTGTCAGTGTTTTCCACATACTCCTTTCCTCGCCGATTCTGCGGAGAACATCCTCATTCCTTACCTTACCAGTCTACCTAATTTTCAACATGCTCCCGTAGCTCCACTTCTCAAATGCTTCTATCCTTTTTTGTTCCAAGTTTTCCAGAGTCCAGTCTCACAATCATACAATGCTGTGCTCCAAACAGACATTTTCAGAAATTTCTTTCTCAAACCAGGACCTATAGTTCATACTAGTAGACTTCTCTTGGGCCGCAGTGCCCTTTTCGCCATTGCTACCTAGTCAGTAGAATTTCTTAACTGGATTTGCTTAGTGATTACCACTTATGATGTTAAGTTCTTCATCTTCCTCATTTCTGCTACTTCTCATTACTTTCGTCTTTCTTCCATTTACTCTCAGTACAAATACTGTTCTCACTATACCATTCCATGCAACAGATCCTGTAATTCTTATTCTCTTTCAGCGACGATAGCAACGTCATCAGCGAATCTTAATATTGATATACTTTCTCCATTAATTTTAATCCCACTCTAGAATCTTTCTCTTATTTCTGACATTGCTTCTTCGCCGTATAGATTGAACAGCAGGAGCGAAAGACTACTTCGCTGGCTTACATCTTTTTTAGTCCGTGCACTTCTTGTAATAAATGAAAATCATTGGCCAATTTTCAACGTCTTGCACCAGATTTTGATGTGATAATAATTGCTGTCCCTTCCGGTCCGCAACTGCTCACTCTTATTCAAAAAACCCACCACGATGAGGTATACATTGGTCGGGCCAATACAGAAGACTTCTTTAGTGTCCTAACCACCATGGTCGAGTGCTGTGTCTATCGCTATGACCCCGAAAGAAAGTATTCATCTCCGCCGAGAAAGGCAGATCGGGCAAGATGATGCTGAGTGTCTTCTTGGAGATGCCGCGGCGTGGTGCAAACAGATTAAGCTCGTAATGAGGTACAGTCACAGAGCGTGCAACAGAAATCTCCTGATGGTTTTATGGGAGGTTGCCAGGGAGGAGCGTCGCGGGAAGCTTCCCAAGGAAGTCACAAGTATTGCTTCTTTAGGCTATCACATTATGCCTCTTTCCAGGCACTGTCCTGACAGGACACTTCGTGTACTCCTTACTCGGATGAAGAAACCATTGCGTGGTAGATTTCCAGCTTGAAGAAGAGATGATTTTAGAGACGCTACGTTTCCTGAATAGACAAAATGCAGATTTCTGCAAGCAACATCACTTCCAATTTGGCCATCTATGGAAAAAAATTTATTACTGTTCACTGTGGACTGACACCACCACCAGATTAATTGCCTGACACCATCTACCACATAATGTTGCTCTTAATTCTCTCGAGGTGAGCCGTGAGTGTCTGGACACAGTGAAAATTGCCACTGCCCATTAAGCAACGTGTTATTAGCAGGACTGCCAGACATTGTAACAGCGAAAGTACAGCTTTTACTAAGTCAACAGTAAAAATAAGACCATCATTTAGCTAAATGTTTATACTTTTATCTATTTTACTACTAAGCCACACAACCGCGAGACTGCTACGGTCGCAGGTTCGAATCCTGCCTCGGGCATGGATGTGTGTGATGTCCTTAGGTTAGTTAGGTTTAAGTAGTTCTAAGTACTAGGGGACTGATGACCACAGTAGTTAAGTCCCATAGTGCTCAGAGCCATTTGAACCATTTTTGAACTAAGCCACAAAAGCATGATATGGATGCTGAATACAACAAAGACTGTTGTTGTTGTGCTCTTGGGACCTGAAAGTGGTTGATATAGCTCTCCACCCATTCCCATCTTGTGCAAGTTTCTCCATCTCTGCATAACTACAGCAGATAACATCTTTCTGCTTTCTGCTTTCCGTATTTAAGCCTTGGACTCCTCTACAATTCTTACCATCCACGCTTCCTTCTATTATCAAGTTGACGATTTCATGATGATTCAGTGTATGTCCTATCAATCGTTTCCTTTTTTTAGTCATGTTCTGCCATATACTACTGTTTATTCCTCACTTGTTAGTCGATCTACTCATGAACTCTTCAACATTCTTCTGTAGCACTACGTTACAACAACTTCTGTACTCTTCTTGTCTGAACCGTTTGTCATCCCCGCTTCGGTTCAGTACAAGGTTACATTTCAGAGAAATACTTCTAGAGGAGACTTCCCAACGCTGAAATTTATCTTCATCTAGGTCGTCCTATAGCAGCTTTATCAATTCTTCTGTAATAATTTGGTTCATTATTTCGCAGCCCTGATTTATTAAACAGATAATTCGGTAATAGTCATAAATGTCTGATCTGTAGTTATTATGTTTTCCTTGAAGTCTGCAGGTATTTCACTAATGGCATACATGCACACCATGTAGAACAGTTTCGCCATGACTGGGTCTCCGAAGGGTCTCAATGAATCTGAGGCAATTTCATTAACACCATGGGCATTTTTTTCGACTTGAGTCTTTCAGTCCATCAACTTCTTCTCGCAATATCATATCTTCCATTTCAGCTTCATCTTCTTCCTTTTACCAAAATTGTCTCCATTTTCCTAGGATAGACCTCCTATACATTCCTCCCACCTCCAAGCTTTCCCTTCTTTACATAATACTACCTTGATATTTAAGTTCTTGATATTCATGTAGATAGACTCTTAACGTTGAAAACTGTGGATAACTTCCCGAATAATGAGACTCTGTAAATGTTCATCTACATTATGATAATATAACCATTACAAACTTGAAGATACCTCTATACTGACGTGAAACCGATAACTGCGAATAAAGCATCTTCGTACATCTATGCGTCTTTTGGAAACAACTCATCATTTTTTACTTTTTTAAATGTTATAATTTTTATGATAATTGGAATGGTTTTTGAGCGCTGGGTTTTTTCATTGTTATTTACAATGTCTCTGAGCTCTGCTTACCCTCCTCAGGAAGCTGTTTTTATTCACATAGCAGCTTTTATTTTCTCCAGAGATATCTCTCTTTTTGGCATAGGTGGCATCTGTTACTCCCTTGGGTATGCACACTCCTTTCATTTGCCTTAGCCATTTTGCACCTTCTGTCAACCTCATTTTTATACGTCTCTATTCCATTCCGCCTGCTTCATTTGCTGCATTTTTATATTTTCTCCTTTTATCTGTGGATTTCTACTAGGCTTCCATTTTTGCGTACTTAATAAGCAGCTGCCTTCACTATTTCACTAATCATAGTTATCTATTATTCTCCTGGTTTCCTTTCTCTTTGGTTGTGGTTGCCCTTGCAGTACAGTTATCTTTACTGTTGAGGCAAGAAAGCCCACCCACCTCAACAACGTCTGTGATTCATAGGGAAACCAAAACCAATAAAGTGGTCTATTTGAATATCATTACTATACACCGCCCGTCCAAAGAGTTTCGAAACTCATTTTAATCGTTATGTATAAGCAAAATCAGCAAAGCAAGTATATAGGCAGCTTGAAGCAACTACCGTAATGACATGTGCTTTCCACCAGACAGCTGTGAGTAGGCAATGTTAAGTAGTGAAGATGTGGCCAGAGAATGTCACCTTTGTTGTGTCAAAAATCGAAATGGAGCAGCATCTCTAAATCAAATGTTCAAGATATTCTCCAAAATATTTTGAAGAAGAGTAAAGCATGTTACAGACATAGCGTATTTCATGCATACACGCTTGCAATTCCAGCCATTTATTTACTGATGTTACTGATTCGTTTATATACGTCCTACCTGCACAGCCCGATGTGATACAGCGTTTCATTGGTACACATTGTAGATACAATTATGGGTACTGTGGTATCACGTATCGATATCATCCCATGGGCATCGCGAAGTTCCGTTAGACTCCGACAGCAGTCACGCTGGATCTCGCAATGGTGCACACCACGCCTCCGGCGGCTCTCGAGTACGAACGCCCTCTGCCGCCATGGTATACACTGAAGGGCCAAAGAAACTCATATACCTGCCTAATAATGTGTCGGGCCGCCGCGAGCACGCAGAGCTGCCACGACACGACGTGGCATGGACTCGACTTACGTCTGAAGTAGTGGTGGAAGGAACTAATACCATGATTCCTGCAGGGCTGCCCATAAATCCGTAAGAGTACGAAGGAGTGGAGATCTCTTCTGAACAGCACGTTGCAAGGCATCCTAGATATGCTCAATAATGTACACGTCTGGTGAGTTTGTTGGCAATTTTGGACATTTGGGGTGTCGCATTGTCCTGCTGGAATTGCCGAAGTCCGTCGGAATGCACACTCTACATGAATGGCTGCAGAGGATCAGACAAGATGCTTACGTACATGTTACCTGTCAGAGTCGTATCTAGACGTATCAGGAATCCCATATCACTCAAACTGCACACGCCCCACACTATTACAGAGCCTCCACCAGCTTGAACAGTCCCCTGCCGACATGCTGAATTCATGAGTTCGTCTCCGTACTCGTACACGTCCATCCGCTCGACACAATTTGAAACGCAACTCTTCCGACCAGGCAACATGTTTCCAGTCATCAACAGTCCAATGTTGGTGACGACGGGCCCAGGCGAGACGTAAAGCTCTGTGTCATCCAGTCATCAAGTGAACAATAGTGGGCCTTCGGCTCCGAAAACCCATATCGATGATGTTTCGTTGAATGGTTCGCACACTGACACTTGTTGATTGAAATCTGCAGCAATTTACCGAGGGTTGCACTTCTGTCGCGTTGAACGATTCTCTCAGTAGTCGTTGGTCCCGTTTTTGCAGGATCTTTTCCCGGCTGCAGCGATGTAGCAGATTTGATGTTTTAACGGATCCACGGTACACTCCTGAAATGGTCGTACGGGAAAATCTCCACTTCATCGCTATCTTGGAGATGCTGTGTCCTATAGCTCGTGCGCCGACTATAACACCACGTTCAAGCTGACTTATATCTTGATAACCTGCCATTGTAGCAGCAGTAACAGATCTAAGAACTTCACCAGATAGTTACATAGGCATTTGCGACCCCAGCATCTTATTCTGCCTGTTTTCATATCTCTCTATTTCAATGCGCATGCCTATATCAGTTTCTTTGGCGCTTCAGTTGTAAGACGGCCGGCGGTAGCCAGACATAACACACATTGAGAGCCACTTAGTTGGGGATCCGACTCCATGGCTCATGGTTAGTTCCCAGAGCCTCATCCTTGTGGACATAGTGAGTTGGAATTTACTTCTTGCTACAATATTTGCAATGAGTGTTTGTACAGTTGCAAAAATACAAGTTAATTAAATCTTCTGTTTGCTGTGTTAACTTGTTCGGTAATGATTTCTGCTCCTGTTCAGCTTTTTTTACTGTGACAGTTGCCACACTGCTCTGTAGCTCACCTCTCTTACTGTTGTGTAAGAAGTCATACCCAACAGGAACACCAAATCACTTGCTGCTGCCAGCAATAAAGGAAACAAATCATGTCACACTATCATGCCTAGTGCTGTTTAGGATAATCGTTGTTACTCAAATGAATTTCCTGTCACCTGGGAATGCAGGTTCTGCAAAGTTCTCAAAGGAATTTTAGACCATTATTCCCGCAAAACAGTGGCAATGTCAGATAATGATGATGGAGACGGAATGTGATCACGCACATTTCTTTCCAAAGTAGACCACAGAGGGTGAATAACTTTGAAATCTAGTAAACGTGGTGGCCTTGAGATATGTGCCAAATCATCCTGGTGATCGTAAAACCAGTCCTGGGCGATGGGAACTGTGTGAACAGGGTCCCTGCCGTAACAGAGCAGTACCCCTCATGAACAGACATTGCACCACGGGATGGACATTGGACGTTATCAGACAAAATTATCACATAATCCTTGGCAATAATGTTACCTTAGACAGCATCCATGGTGCCCATGGAATACGACGAGATGGCTGCCAAGTTATCACCGAACAATCCCCATTTTTCACTCTCAGGGTGGGAATTAGGACTCATCCCACCAAATCATTTCCTTCCACTGCTGCACAGTCCAGTTTTTATGGCTTCGTCACCACGTTTTCCTGTTACGGACATTTTGCATCACTGATGAGTGGTTGGAATTCAAGTTCGCCCCGCAATTCCCTGCTTAAGGAGCTACCTTCTTGTTGATCTGATGTTAACAGGGTTCACGAGTGCAATGTTCAGTTCTGAAGTGACATTTTCAGCCGTCGTCCTCACAGTTTTCGTCAATTTCCTTTCCAATGACCGTCTGTCACTATCACTGAACATTCACTTCCATCCGTGTTGTGTCATAGTCGATAATGATGTTTTTCCGTTTTCCCTGCATGTAGTATAAATATTCGATATGATGCATATTGAAACCCCAAACACATCGCCTACCTTGGTTAGGGGAGCAGTCACCAACCTAACACCAACAATTTTTTCACGCTCGCAATCACTTAGCTCCGATATAATGCACTCACAACTCCCTCTAACACTTACTACTTACCGACGACATTGCATAGATGCCGCTGTGGTCATACACATAAGCGCTACACGCAAGTTTGGCAAGTATCTGTATTTATGGTCAAGCTCTTTAATTCTGTATGCAATTCTGTATACATAATGCACTCACAACTACCTCTAACACTTACTACTTGCCGGCCGCGGTGGTCTAGCGGTTCTGGCGCTGCAGTCCGGAACCGCGGTACTGCTACGGTCGCAGGTTCGAATCCTGCCTCGGGCATGGGTGTGTGTGATGTCCTTAGGTTAGTTAGGTTTAAGTAGTTCTAAGTTCTTGGGGACTTATGACCTAAGATGTTGAGTCCCATAGTGCTCAGAGCCATTTGAACCATTTGAACTTACTACTTACCGAGGACATTGCATAGATGCCGCTGTGGTCATACACATAAGCTCTACACGCAAGTTTGGCAAGCATCTGTATTTATGGTCAAGCTCTTTAATTCTGTATTGGCAGATTTTCGCTATCGCGCTTTTGTTTTCCTGGTTAGTTTTAAACTGTGGAGATGGAAGAACTGGTAGGTATTATCGGGTGAGTGTAGAGAGAAATAGATGTGAAGCAATAATGAACATTTTGCAAATATAATGAAATGTAGATAACTCTAATTGTACCCTTTCCATTTATCTGGTGTTGTTACTTTGTTTTCCACACGGGAGAAAATTACTACAACAAATTCATGTATCTTAGTTCGTCTTTCTGCAGTGAATTCGTAAGAAGTGGCATCTTCGTAGCGACAAAACATCTTCAACAGCTGATTCCCCAGCCTTTTTTCTATCCTCTATAAATGTTTCATTGAAGATATTCTTGACTTTTATCCAGATGATTCACATTTTGTACCCACATTTCCTGTTTCTCCACGATAGTGAAGGCTGATCTATCCTGTTCGAGCGTTATATTTGTCTTAGGTCGGAAATCTGACAGTAGTTTTCGAAAACTTTTTCTGACTCTGGGGTCCCATGAGTTCATTTCACCCGGCAGATGGTAATTTTGGAGTAAGTTCCAATGGATCATTTGTGCCACAACGTTGTGCCTCTGCTTGTAATCAATCTCAGAGATCTTTTCGCAGCAGCTGAAGATGTAGTCTATTGTTTTCTCGGTTTCTTTGCACATTCTGCACTCTGAGTCTTCTGCAGATTTCTAGAGTCTGCTTTTGAAGCTATTAGTTTTGATCACTTGTTTCTGTGTGGTAAAAATACGTCCTTCCGTCTCCTGTTTTATTGTTCCGATGGTCGCCAAGGCCAGGTCTTTGCCCCATCCGTTTTACCTGCAATTTGCACCAAAACCTGCCCACACAGTGCTTTATAGAGCGAGCTGCTATTCCGGCATTGTGCAACAGCTTTCTGGTACTGATCCTTGGTTTCCTGTAAGAGAGAGTATTGTACCTTGGAACACTTTTCAGACTTTGTCTCTAGCCAGTCACCCAGAGAGATTTAGTACATTTTCTTATTCAATTTTTAAATGACAGCATTAGCATTTAATGTACTGTAATCTTGTACTGGAATTTAAAAAATTACTCCGGAAAAATAAGTTATTTTTCCAAATCTGAAAAATGTTCCAATGTACAACAGTCATGTGCCTAGGAAAAAATATTCTACTGAAATTTAAAACTCTTGTAACCGAAAAATTTTTGTCAATACTGAATTTAATAGTCTACCTGTTTCATTATTGCTCTACTACATACCGATAATCACTAAGCGAAACCAAATCAAATAGAAGTATTATCAAAAACAAATACAAATTAAATATATTTTAAAGCACTGGCAACTGAAATAAAACACAAATTTCCAATTTCAAAAGAGGTTAGATGTTTAAGGCATTCAAGACTCTCAATTCATTCTGAAACATCGCATGTTCCGTTGTAGGTACAACATGGTGCACAATCGACGACGTGTGGTTTAGTCTTCAACACGTTAACTAACTTGATTGAAAAACATACAGAATTTCACTCAAAATAAAATTATGTAACTGAATATTTAACAGTTTTCCCCACCTCTTAAATGGATACAACTAAAGATATTTACAAATGCTGCACAGAATACAACCCAAGCCTCACAACAACAGAAATACTAGGAAATGACGGAAACTGCTCGTGGCGGTCTATAATGAGTATTCGTTCTTGTGATTCTAAAATCTGACACTAGAGTGATACACGGGTCGGGAGACATAATGTCCTCCCAGATATTCTATCCTCAATACTCTTTCCTACTCTGAGAAGCTTTCTGTTGTTGACTTTATTCAGTGTCCGGAACTTCTGCAGAGCGACGGGTGCACAGTCATCATTCTTGTACGAGTAATACAGCTTTACAAGCAGAGCGCGATCCTGCGTTGAGACGATCATGGGAAACGTCGAAAACGCAAAAGGAGGAAATGTCGTGTATCCAGCGTGTTTATACCAACTTCAATGGGTCGTCCGCATGACAGGTGTTTTCGTTTACTTATTCTGACACATACAGCGCCATCTATTGATCAATTTTCACACTATTTTTTCTCTCCTGCCATACGTTTTCCCCCTTCTCCGATAATATTCCGTTGCAATTTGACGTCATTCTGACCAGTGGTATTATTTGTACAGTGTGTTGAAAGTTTAACTTTAATAATAATAATCACCCTGTATTTAAATTGTTTCACTACTGCTTCTGGAACAGGCAACAAGGACATGTCCCTATTTGGGTGGGGGTGCGGGGGGGCGGGGAGGCACAAACAGTCAATTCCTAGATGAAGGGCTTGGGAAAACCATTGAACATCATGTGTTGTTAAGTACCTCCTCCAAATATTATATTAACCTTCAAGAAATTAACTGGTACTTGTGGTTTGAAACTGAAAAATCATCATTACTATGACAGATCATGATTCTTTTCTACTTAAAAATAAAAAAATCAAAGATCAGCTCTAAGAAAAGTTACTGCACTCCAAATACCGGGTGTTAAACAAATCAGCCCTTGTGAGGCAAATTGTGGAGCTATTGATTTGAGAAGCGGCGGCTCCGGACATGAAAATTGACAACGGCCGGGAGAGCGGTGTGCTGAATACATGCCCCTCCAAACTCACAGCTGCTGACGCCAATGGCTGAAGGCGACACGGCGATCGTCAGCACACGTAGGCCTTCCGATGCCTATTCGGACGAATTTTGGTTCAGTTTAGTTTTAAACAAATTTAGACGCCCTTTACAATTTTAAAAGGATTACAAGAGACCAAACACGTTAAATATTAATGTGTTACAACTGACTGGCCCGATGTCAGATCGAGGCACAAGCCCGCAGTTGCCACAATAAGCCCCAGGCGTAGACCTCGGACCCCAGCCCCCAGCGACAACAAGGCAAGCAACAGTAAGTAGACTGCTACAACATGTACATCTACATCTGCATCTGCTTTCATACGCCGCAAGCCACCTGACGGTGTGTGGCGGAGGGTACCCTCAGTACCTCCATCGGTTCTCCCTTCTATTCCAGTCTCATATTGTTCGTGGAAAGAAGGATTGTCGGTATGCTTCTGTGTGGGCTCTAATCTCTCTGATTTTATCCTCAAGGTCTCTTCGCGAGATATACGTAAGAGGGAGCATATACTGCTTGACTCTTCGGTGAAGGTATGTTCTCGAAACTTTAACAAAAGCCCGTAACGAGCTACTGAGCATCTCTCCTGCAGAGTCTTCCATTGGAGTTTATCTGTCATCTCCGTAACGCTTTCGCGATTACTAAATTACCTTTAACGAAGCGCGCTGCTCTCCGTTGGATGCTCTCTATCTCTTCTATCAACCCCATCTGGTACGGATCCCACACTGCTGAGCAGTATTCAAGCAGTGGACGAACAAGCGTACTGTAACCTACTTCCTTTGTTTTCGGATTGCATTTCCTTAGGATTCTTCCCATGAATCTCAGTCTGGCATCTGCTTTACTGACGATCAACTTTATATGATCATTCCATTTTAAATCACTCCTAATGCGTACTCACAGATAATTTATGGAATTAACTGCTTCCAGTTGCTGACCTGCTATTTTGTAGCTAAATGATAAGGGATCTATCTTTCTATGTATTCGCAGCACATTACACTTTTCTACATTGAGATTCAATTGCCATTCCCTGCACCATGCGTCAATTCGATGCAGATCCTCCTGCATTTCAGTACAATTTTCCATTGTTACAACCTCTCGATACACCACAGCATCATCTGCAAAAAGAATCAGTGAACTTCCGATGTCATCCACAACGTCATTTATGTATATTGTGAATAGCAACGGTCCTATGACACTCCCCTGCGGCACACCTGAAATCACTCTTACTTCGGAAGACTTCTCTCCATTGAGAATGACATGCTCCGTTCTGTTATATAGGAACTCTTCAATCCAATCACACAATTGGTCTGATAGTCCATATGCTCTCACTTTGTTCATCAAACGACTGTGGGGAACTGTATCGAACGCCTTGCGGAAGTCAAGAAACACGGCATCTACCTGTGAACCCGTGTCTATGGCCCTCTGAGTCTCGTGGACGAATAGCGCGAGCTGGGTTTCACACGACCGTCTTTTTCGAAGCCCATGCTGATTCCTACGGAGTAGATTTCTAGTCTCCAGAAAAGTCATTATACTCGAACATAATACGTGTTCCAAAATTCTACAACAGCAAACACTCTCTTAAAAAGTGAAAGATACAACAAAGCTAAAACGTTTCGCCCAGCACTAAAAGATATCACACTTAGAGCAGGTATAGACACAGGAATAACCGAGAATCAAAAGTTATTTGTATTTTAAATATGACACAAATATTTTAGTATCATATAAAATGTTCCACTTTTTCCGCTAAAGAATAAAGAGGAAGACACACTGCTGGCTGCGAGATCCAAGTTACTGCCGTTGTATATAGTGGTTCCCCTTTCCTAAATTCAGCGCAGTGGCAAGGTGAAATCTAAACGTACAACTGAGCACAGGCCACAAGGCCTCAAAATTAAAATCCCTTAAAAATGTTTGAATCTTCACTTAATGCTAGGCACCACAAATCTTTAAAAACAAAGATACTCGAAACAGGTAGGACAACTTCCATACAAGGGGGAGTAGAGCACATCCAGACGCCTCTTCAAATAATCACCAACCAAATTCAAAATGTAGGCACGCAGCACAACCGAAGATGAAAACCTAGAGGAAGATCACTGACAATCTACTTCAAATAAACTACATTAAAAATGACGCTCACCCATAAACAGAAGAAGTCAGGAAGTTGCATTGTCCTCGACCGGAAAAACAAAAAAAGGAGTTGATCCGGCGTCCGGGAAAATCTCAAGATGAAGGCGTTCCGGGCGACTAGAGTAGCCTGGGGCAGCATCGGTAGGATTTGCCGAATCGCGCTGACTTCTCCAGGAGGGAGCCCGAAACCACGCCAAGTAGGGCTGCTGGGACAGGGATAGCCTCAACATTCGTACCGTCTTGTGCGGTAGTCGCAGCCTCCGACGCCCGCACCAGAAAATCCCTGCGCCAACAGTACTGGCCAGTTGCTTCCCAAGAAGCACGTACGCTCCGTCAGACGCCCAACCAACCACCGCCAGCCTCGACCACCTCCATCTCATCCTCTTCACTCCTTTCTTCCTACCACAGAGAGAGACGAACGGGCAAGCAGCACGGTTCATTTACTTTCCTGTTATCTGGTTGATTACTTGGGATCTGCTGCTATTACCTCAGTCTTTTCCAATGATGTCTGGAGTCCTATTTTTTGTACTTATTTTTTTTACTATATTTTGCAGGCATGTTATCTGAATTGTGGGTTCTAATCCCGGCTAGTAACGCCAAGTCACACATGGATCCCAAGCAATTTAAGTTTATTTCATCTGGCTTCTTCTACTACTTATTGTTATTATTATGACATAAATTTCCTTTACTTTGCATCCTGTAAAGTCAACGCACTAAGGAAGTTTGCCAACATATAAGAGATGGCCAGGTGGCCTAGAAATTGCCACATAAGAGAAACGACTGAATAAATAAAATGAAGAAATTATCACGCACTAAAATACACTGACGGAAAAAAATCGCAACACCAAAAAGCAGCCACGCGGTGTGGCCGCGCGGTTAGAGGCGCCATGTCACGGATTGCGCGGCCCCTCCCGCCGGACATTTGAGTCTTTCCTCTCGCAGGGGTACCTGTGTTGTTCTTAGCATGTTAATGTAAGTCAAGGGACCGATGACCTCTACAGTTTGGTTCCTTAGGAATTCACACACATTTGAACACCAAAAAACAATGTAGAGTAATGGAATTTAGGGAATACGTTTGTCTAAGTAACATATTTTAGTGATTAACATTGCAAGATCGTAAGTCCGATATAAGCCATTGTAAATGTGATGTACTGGAACATTAATATCCAGTGTAACCGCCAGAATGTTGAATGCAAGCATGCAAACGTGCGTGCACTGTGTTTTACTGATGTCAGATGTCAGTTTGTGGGATGGAGTAACATGACTATTGCACTTCATGGGTCAGTACAGGGATGTTAATGCTGTTTGTGGGTGACGCTAGATCTGTCGTCCGATGATGTTCATATATGCTTGATTACGGTGATCGAGCAAGCCGAGGCGACTGTCAAAGCGCTGTAGAGCTTGTTGGGTAACAACAGCGGCCTGTGGATGAGCATTATCCTGTTGTAAAACAGCACCTTAAATGCTATTCATGAACGGCAGCTCAACAGTGCGAATCACCAGATTGACTTACAAATTTGCACTCAGAATGCGTCGGATAACCACAAGAGTGCTCCTGCTATCATAAGCAATCGCACCGCAGGCCATGACTCAAGATGTAGGTCCAGCGTGTTCAGCACACAGATTGGTTGCAGGCCCTCAACTAAGCAATGCACAGCCATCGCTGGCCCAGATGTGGTACCAGCTAATACAACAGACCTCCACCCTGCCTTTCTGTGAGCTTTCGCTTGACACCACTGGCGTATGACGGCGGTTTCCGTTCACGCTACAGAGCGTCTGGGTCTGAGCTGTCCTAGATGTGTCAATGTGGTGCCAACTGCTGCACAAATTGCTGCTGCAGATGCGGTTGGATGGGCTGGAGCCATGTGCCGAACACGATGGTCCTCCCTCTCGGTAAAGACACGTGGCCGTCCGGAGTGAGGTCTTCTTGCGACGTACATTTTTACGACCACCACTGCCAGCAGTCATGTACAGTGGCTACATTCGTGCCACGTTTTTCTGCAATATCGCAGAATGAACATACAGTTTCTCGTAGCCCGTTATCGACCTCGTTCTAACTCAGTGAGGTGTTGATGATGGTGTCTTTGAAACGCCAGGGCTAGAGAACAGAGCGGATTAGGTTGTGAGAAGGGCCCAAAATAAGTTGCTGTCAGTTTCCCTCAAAATACAAACTTTATTCATCAACACACAATATTACAACAAGGATGCAAAACACTCAAAACTATAATCGACCTCCTTTGATTAACCTTAGATCAGCTGAAGGCCTCAGCAATTTAATTTTAATGGAACTTGGCTACAAGCCGCATATTAGGCAATAAGAAGAGTTTCAATCAAAGCCCCAGGCTGCTCTAGTCGCTTGGAACGTCTTCGTCTTGAGATTTTCCCGGAAACCTGGTCAACGCCTTTTTTTGTTTTTCCGGTCGAGGACAAAGCAACTTCCTGATTCTTCTGTCTATGGGTGAGCGTCGTTTGTAATGTTCCTCTGAAACTTTTTTCGATTGTCTGAAGTTCATTTGAAGTATATTGTCAGTGGCTTTCCGCTAGGTTTGCATCATCGGTTGCGCCGCGTCCCCGCAATTTGCATTTGGTTGGTGATGATTTGAAGAGGTCTCTGGCATGTGCTCAACTCCACCGTGCCTTATCTTAAAACCGAAGTATAACAATTTTATGCCTTAAGGGCAAGACAAGAACATTAATATAAGAGACATTAAAACTCTGCTGAAGGCCACACATCAATCAAATAACTAAAGTTCAAACAGAGAAATTACTACATAACACACAAGGAACGTCGCTCAGAAATTTCCAAGGTTCGGCCTCGGATTGTAACACTAACATCCGTTTAAGTGAGCCAAGCAGCATGTCCAACAACTTCTTAATCTGGAGGCAACCCAGCCGATTGACAGCCGGCCGACCAGTCAACTAAATCAGTTCCGCTCCACGCGACCAAAAAAAGACTACAATATTTCAATACACGACACACAGAATATTGCCGCCAACGCCATCCAACAACACCTCAGCTGTCGAACTACACGCCGCGCTGGACAGCGACAACGTGACGAGGAAAATACACTGTCTAAAATTACGTCAACGACCAGGCCAGTTAACCGGAGCGTCAACGGCCACAAGGCAGACGATACCGCTGGTATCCATAACAGGGAATAAATTAAGTTAAATTTCACAGGAAGATGGCTGGAATCATAGGCGACTTAAATACACACACTTTGTTGCTCACAGTAATGTCCCAAGAACGACAACCCGGATCCAACAAAGAAATGTAAATAGTTGAGGCTAGATAGTAAGTTAAGTGAGGCCTCAACTTTCATGTCCACGATTGGTGGGCGACTACCTTCGTAGCACTCGCAAGCAGCACCTCACACTCAAACCACGCGTGCACTCCGCCAGCGGCGCCAGCCCGACTCCGCGCGATTAGGGGCTTGCATGCTGCTCCACGCCAAACGACCGACAGGACTGCAGGTCCGTCCGCGACTGCTGCTCCGTCTCGACTGCACTGCTGGTCCGTCTCAAACTGCTACACGTGCGATCTCTGTCTAACTGACTCCCTTCGGACGGACGACGTCCCAGAGACACTGGTTCGGACCCAACCATGCAGAGGGAACACAACCGACACCTCTGCACAGGAAGGAACCGACCCAAATACACGTCGCCGATGAGTCGCTCGACCGAATGACCAACCAACGGTCGTTCCCACTGATACTGGCTGTGCGGACCTCGCTGGCGCTACGTCCACGACTGCACTCCTGGTGCGTTCCGACTGCACTGCAGGTCCGACTCGAAACGACTGCCAGACACAAGACGACCCGGAAATACTATCGGTCGCTCCAGAGATGGTACGACGGTGCACTTATCGATACGCGATGCTGCTGCCGCTCACGGGCAAGTAGGCCAGGAAGTTAGTGACGCCAGTAAATGGAATAAGAAAACGAGGGGGCAGTATGGTAATAGAAGATGACGAACAATAAATGGCATGAACACGAATGGTGCACGGCTCAGTCTGTGTCGTCTTAAAGGCATTCTTTATTAAAATCGATTCGTGTTAGAAGTAACTAATGCTCACGACCGTTACAGGAACCTCCGAGTGGCGTTGTTAGCGCCACTCTTACGCGACAGATACGAAATCTGAGTAGACATCTTTCAGATGTTGAAACATCCTAGCAACTTCCGTTTCTGTCACTTTGCTCCTTCTTCAAGGCGCGATTTTTTCTCCGTCAGTTTATAAGAGCAGGCCTCATAGCCTTAATCTTGGTAGTTAAATAAATGATCGAATAAATAAAACAAATAAACTATCACTAACTAAAATAACTAAATTGGTCAAAATAAGACACATAGGGTAATATATTGGGTCTCATGCTATCTGCGGTTTGCCGTGCAGTGCAAGGACACACTCCAATAGAAAGTACTTATATTGAAGAATGGTCTAGCTGCAGCCATCTTTCGCGTTAGTGGGACACGTCCAGGCACGGGCAAAAATACTAACGCAGCGAGTGGCTAAGCCCTACTCGGAGATAAAAATGAGTTTCTGTCGCCTGTAACACTGAATACAAGTGTCACAAATTTGGCGGGGCTGGCTTTCGGGCACAGTGAGTCGCGAAACGCCGAGACTGCGGCGGCTGACCATCGGTTAGGGGGCGGAGGACGGAGAGCGGCCGGATCTTGCGCTCTGCCCGTCCCCAGGGTATAAATCGCGGCTTTGCGCCGGCCGCGCCCACATAAAACGTGAATCACAGCACGGTCTCCTGGCCGCGGATTTATCCCTGCAGCAAACGGCCCCGGCCGACGACGCCAGGGTGCTCCGCCGTCGCAACACCGTATATCGTCCCTCGTGCCACGTTGGAATTTTGCGTGAGGGAAACACTTTCAGGAGGATCGGTAAAAACTTGAGAGTACGGAAAAAATTAATAAATTTGCTCCAGCATGTTTAAGCGTGGCTCCGTATCGGTGTCCTAGGATAACTCCGCCCCTTTCCATTTTCATGTAAGGAAAAAGCAACGTGCTCCTCGTCCAGACCTTGAAGGCCTAAGGGATGTTGGCTGGCCGTCGTGCCATCTCTGCCTTCCAGCGTCATGCGGACGCACTATAGATGGGCATATGATAAGGACACCGCTCTCCAGACCGACTTGCAGAATCTCCAGACCGTGGAGCTGTTACTTCTCATTCAAGTGCCTGCTCAGCTATCATCAAGGGGCTGAGAGCACCCTGTACCACTCCCTCCAGCAATAAAAGTCCTTGGCAGATGCCGGGAAGTGAACCAGGTCCTCTGCTTGGTAGACACCTATGCCGACCAATGACCTACATGATTTATTTTCCTTTTTTCTTAATAACTATGTTCCTTTATTTGGGTCTGTGCGGATGTTGGATGAAAGCTGTTGACGTTCACGCTTCGCCACCATGCCGGTAGCAACGGAGGCGGACTTCCAAAGTTGTATCTGCGTGAAATGTTCAAAACCTAAAAAAAACCTAACGAACCATAGTGTAATATGCACTAATTATATCTCGTTAATTTATTTGCGTTTAATTGTTTTCACGGGATACATTGAGCTCAACGTACTCAAAATAGCGCACACAAGGTTCCGGAGCAATGACATGAAATACCGCATCAATTACAACATTTCTTGTTGGAGATGCGTACAGTGCGAGGTGCAGGATGACCACCGGTAGAAGAAACTTTTCTTCTCAGACTAACTCTCTTTTTTCGTCCTTTTTCAACCTAAAAATAATAACATTGAAAGGGTTACGTGCGCTTGGCTTCCTGTGGTAGGTGTGGGGCAGAAGAAGCTCTAATTTTTAATCTAGATAGTTTTAAATCTAAAACGGTGTGATCGTCGAAATTCCAGAATACTTCCGGAAATTATTTTAAAGCCATAGTACATTTCTGCTTCGATACTTTGAGGAAAGTGCTATGCTACTGCATAGTACTCATGAAAAACTCTTTTTGGGTTCTGGAATGTGACAGCCCGCTTAGTCGAAGAGGAGGAGGCCTAAAACAGCATACATTGTAATACACTCTAAGGCAAAACAAAAGATGACGCACCTCGAAGGAATTATGCCAATGGCACAGTGATCGGCAGACTTGATGTACATGTACAGAGATACGAACGTTTAGAGTTTCAGGAAAATTGGATGATTTACTCAAGAGAATGACCTTCAGGAACTGTGCGTCAGTAACGCGTTGTTCCACCTGGATAACCTCCTGAAGGTAATCGGGCTAAATTCTCTCCAACCTGAGCTGCTTTCACTTCTCTGCCCACACTGACCAAAAAGGTTTTTCATTGAGATGAGATCCGGAGACCTTGCTGCTCAGAGACTTTGCTGGCCAACGTGAGGCTTCGTAAGACCAAAGGCAAGCAGAAGAAAGTCTCGCCGAGTGTGGGCAGGCATTATCTTACTGCAATACAAGTCCAGTGAAAAAAAAAAGCACGGGGTAGAATATCGTCGACGTATCGCTGTGCTCTAAGGGTGACGCGGAAGAACAATCATTGTCCGTGGTGTCTCCAGACACGTCTTTGAAATGGGATCTCATTGATTGAACTAACTGGACTAGAAGTACCCTCGGTGACGAGTCCCGCTTCGAACTAATCCTCGATGACCAGTGCAGACATGTCTGGACACGCCCCGGGATACCAGCCTGTCTGTCATCCGCCATACGCCCCGACAAACAGAAGGCGATGCTTTCATGATAGGACCCCTCTGGTCGCCATCCGCGGCACCCTTAAAACACAACTGTACGTCGATGATATTCTACCGCCCATTTTGTTGTCCTTCGTGGCATGCTGTCCTGAGCTTACATTTAGTGAAGACAATAATCGCTCGCACATGGCGAGAATTTCTACTGCTTGTCTTCGTGCTTGGAAAATCCTACCCTGACCAGCAAGGTAATTTTTTTAGTGTGTATTTTCCTAGCTTCGAGCTGGTGAAAATAGAACTTTCTTGAGGTTTAATGGCGGGATAGTAAGTTAAAGCAGCGATGTAGCGTATCCTGGGGCAAAAGGCGATGTGGTAGAGTGCTTGGCGCAACGCCGTATATGTGCCACACATCGGTTCATGGAAGTTACTATGAGGCAAGAATGGTATTTCATGGACTGACATGAGCTTTCACGATGATGACGCACCGTCATTAATTACACGACAGCCCAGAAGATGATCTATACCTACATCTACATATACAGTCCTCAAGTCACCATATCGGGCACGTCTGCTTACGAAGTATAAGTTCTCTTGTCTCCGTGGTTCTCACGCGAAATGTACGTTGGCAACAGTAGAATCGTTCTGTAGTTAGCCGCAAATGCCGTTTCCCTAAACTTTCCAATAGTGTTTGGCGAAGAGAACGCTTATTCCAATATGAGTTCATGGAGCCCGTCCGTGATACTTGCATGTTGATCGAACCTGCCGGTAACAAATGTAGTAAGCTTGCCTCTGAATTACTTCGATGTCTTTTTCTAATCCGACCTGTTAGTGAATCCAAATGCTCAGGCAGTATCCGGAACGGATGGCAATAGCGTTCTGTACGCGGTCTCCCCTCTAGATGAGCTAAGTCTTCGTAGAATCTCCCAATAAAGCGTCTGGCCATTCGGCTTAAATGACCTAACATCGTTCATAAGCATTAATGATGGCTGCACAGACAAATTTCTGCACCTCCCAATTAAGTTTCGCACATAGTAATTCTTCATATCTAAACTGGGAGAGCCAAAATTCTATGCTACATTGCCCAAATAAAACACTAGAGAGGACGTAAAAATATATACTTCTTCAATAGAAAACATTGTCCATGTATGTGTCAAAGTGGCTGGTAGAGTATTTAAACGCTTATGTTAAGTCCCAATAGCCTTTATGGCGCTATTGAAAGTACAAGATATTAGACGCCATGTTCAACAGTGGAGATCCTTGTTATACAAGAATGAAAGATATTCCAAGACGTATAGCATTACAGCACGTAAATATGGTCGGAAACTTTTCCTGTCAGCATTTCTGTCACTTACGTTATGCTGTAACCCCCTACTCCTATATGCTGTGAATTGTTTCATCCCTACACATACTGTTGAAAATATAGCATTACAGCACGTAAATATGGTCGGAAACTTTTCTTGTCAGCATTTCTTTCACTTACGTTATGCTGTAACCCCCTACTCCTATATGCTGTGAATCGTTACATCCCTACACCTACTGTTCAAAATACAGCATTACAGCACGTAAATATGGTCGGAAACTTTTCTTGTCAGCATTTCTTTCACTTACGTTATGCTGTAACCCCCTACTCCTATATGCTGTGAATCGTTACATCCCTACACCTACTGTACAAAATACAGCATTACAGCACGTAAATATGGTCGGAAACTTTTCTTGTCAGCATTTCTTTCACTTACGTTATGCTGTAACCCCCTACTACTATATGCTGTGAATCGTTTCATCCCTACACATACTGTTGAAAATATGGGAGTAGCTGGGGTATATCATAAATCATGTTTCACATATTCCAGTTATTTTATGTACCTGGACCCTTTGTCCCCTCTAATACTCCTACCACTGTTAGGTTAATATGATATCCAAGCTGATGCATATTCTCCTACCCGTTGGGTTGTCGGTAAAAGCCTATCCCTAAGCTTACCTATTTCCTTTTTAACCGATTTCTTCATTTCATATTTTTTCAGTGATTATTTAGTTTATATTATCACATTTCTTAAGCTTCCGTGCTCTTATTTACGGTTTTCTCATATTGGACATTCCATTTCTGCCCAAGTGCACACTTTTATGAGAATTCTCTTTACTCTCAGCCAATATACAATATCAGAAGAACACATTTCCTCGAGAGATCCCTTTCTTATTCTTATCTGCACCTAGTATCTTTATTTGGTCGGTTATCCGGCGTATCTTATTTCCTAGATAGGAGAATTCTTCTATAACTTCTCTTTCTTGGTACTGATGTCAAGCAACTCCTTATTCGGCTTTCTAATAGTTAATACCACTTTCGTCAATCCAGGTACTCATCCGTTGTGTCTTAGGTCTGCTTATGCACCACGCACATCTTACGCTAAGTACAATCTCCGCCTTTCTCCGCTTGGAGCGTTTTATTGATCTCTAACCATGGGATTCGTACTAGTTATCCACCCTTCGTATATGAAAACAGCCGTAAGCCGAAATTCATTCATCGCCATAAGATGTTAAAATGTAATAATTATTTTCAGAAAGTAAGTAAGAAGCAAGTAAGTAAAACCCGCTGAAGATAGCACAGAAAATGCTAAAAATACGTTTGGGTAAAAAAAACTAATCATATGGTGCCATGCATATGCTGGAAATTTTTTCCGATTTTCCTCAGAAAACATCGAAATTGAGAAGAGCAACATAGTCAAAAAGGTGTCTGTGCGAGTAATTTTATGACTTTTAAAGATCCGCAACATCACTGGTGTAAGATAGTAACTGAAAATAAGCAAATATGTTGTGTAAATTCATTCAACCTCGTACAATACACTGTATCTTTCTTAGTAGCAAAGAGATAGTACGAACTTAACGGTGATTCAAGTTAAGCTGAAATATAAAAGAATGACTGTGATAAAATTAGACTGCCGGCCGCTGTGGCGAGCGGTTCTAGGCGCTTCAGTCTGGAACCGCGCGACCGCTGCTGTCGCAGGTTCCAATCCTGCCTCGGGCATGGATGTGTGTGATGTCCTTAGGTTAATTAGGTTTCAGTAGTTCTAAGTTCCAGGGGACTGATGACCTCAGATGTTAAGTTCAATAGTGCTCAGAGCCATTTGAACCATCAAAGTAGACAAACAATGGATATTCTTATGTTGCAGTGAAGAGCTCTCCGTATATTTTAACGAAAGGGAAGAGGTGAAGCTTGCCTACACAAAAACGGTGTTACTGATGAGAGCAGTAAACTACAGAAGAGGAGAAAGGAAATGAGACGCATAAAAACGAAGACAATTACAAAGTATAAGAGAACATACGAAGATCTAGGTAGCCAAGTAAAAAAGTAAACAGAAGTATATAATGTACTACACTCGCACTAGGAATAAGACTCATTCTTATCAGCCTAGTGGAAAAATAACACTGTAACAAACAAGGAAAGCTAGTTAGTATTAGAGAATCTCCCGTAGATTCTTACATATTGGAGTAAATGTGTGTGTGTATAAATGTGATAGTGAAAGAACGGTTATTGTATCGGAACACATTTGTTACAAAAATTCCAGAATGAATAAATCTCCATTTTGGAATTATGTGAGTCGAGATCTTCTTGAATATTGGTATTAGAAGTAAGATATACGTAACTCGTACATCCACAATCGATGACATACAAGTAATCATGTCTGTTAACAAGCACCTGGAGTGGACCGTCGCTTATTCATTACATAATGTCTCGTTCTTTTGGTGTCCTAGGGACTTAGTATGAGCAGAAACCCTCTCTGACGCTTGTAGTTGATTGATCTTATGCGAGTCTGTGCTCCCCTGTTCTTTAAAATCAAATTTCACTTTCCATGTGACTGTGGACGATCAGCTCGGGTTCTGTGTCATTATTTAAATGTTCCATAAACTGCAAATGGGTAAAATATCGAAGACTTGGTTGCTGTATCCTGAATTACCTTTGAGTGACTGACAGCTTTAGTATTCGGTAATAAAGTTCATATTTTCTTAACGTTTAGTAGCTGTTAATATCTCTGCTCTTCTGAAGTTATGAAGGATCTATTAACATGCTTAACTCCTTCAGCAGATGTCCGTAAGAAGATTGTGGGTAACACGACATACTCGTATTTCTCTCAATGTTCACTTTTGTATGATCAATACACTCTTTCGAAGGACTATGTTAAACCACAAAATACGTCAAAAGATGTCTATGGACATATACAGACATTTTAATTCCTTTGTTTCTTCCAAAGTGTGTGGTTACGTGATGTTCAGAATTGGCTAAGGCGATGTCTGTTTGTAATTCAGTTTTTCATCAATGCATACTCAAAAAAATTTTAGGCTATAAGTTGTTTTTACTGACCATCCCCTAAGCCGCCTTATTTCCAGATAGTACTCCTTCCTGGCTTGCCATACCCGCTAGCTTTTCGGGGTTCTGATAACATTCTGATTAATTCTTTATACAAGGCCTGTAGTTAGTTTGATGCTTTAGATTCTATATTCTCAAACCCCTTCCCTGTGTTTCTGCCAGACTTTGACGTGGTATTCAGGCGGGCATCGTTGTTTATTTTGTGTTGTTATTTGCAAACTTCACAATCTTTCCTTGCTTGCGACTTTTTTATTACAAACATCTGTTCATGCTCATACCACTCGACTCATCACTGGGAGCTCTAGAATTTCACTTTCATTTTATCCCATAACTGAGCTACTTCTCACTGCTTCATCCACTCACTTTTAAGTGATAAAAGGCATTTGAGACCTGCGCGAAGAGGATCACATTACCTTTTGGTACTAAAATATAAAAAGTCTCAAAGCTATGTAGCTTGCAGTACGTGAATAAAATCGGACAACAAGGGAACAAATAAACAAGCAGGTTGAGCATTTTTTGTCAGCTCCTTACAATAAGGTACAGAGCATTAAAACTGCAACATCATGAAAGCGGAAAATGCCAAATTGGTAAAAAGTGTACGATATGCTTGGACATGCATGAAATAGGTTGGAGTAAATGTATCTACATTCTGTATAAAGGGTGGTCAGAAGCAGTCTGAAAAGCTTGTAATAGTGTTGCAGAATAGGTTGTAGTCAGAAACAATTATTAAGGAACAAATTCGATACCGTATACCGTTTCCGAATTACATTGAAGCGCCAAAGGAGATACAGTCATGTATATTCAAATACAGAGATAAGTAAACAGGCAGAACAGGGTGCTGCGGTAGGCAACGCCTATATCAGACAACAAGTATCTGGCGCAGTTATTACATGGGTTACTGCTGCTACAAGATTTAAGTGAATTTCAACGTGGTGTTATAGTCGGCGCACAAGCGATGGGACCCAGAATCGCTGAGGTAGCAACGATGTGGGGATTTTCCCACACGACTATTTCACGAGTGTCCCGTGAATATCAGGAATCCATTAAAACATCAAATCTCCGACATCGCTGCGTCCGAAAAAGATCCTGCAAGAACGGTACCAACGATGACTGAAGGGAATCGTTCAATGTGAGAGAAGTGCAACTCTTCCGCAAACTGCCGCTGATTGCAATGCTGGGCCATCAACAAGTGTCAACGTGGGAACCATTCAACGAAACATCATAGGTCCGCTCATGTACCCTTGATGACAGCACGACACAAAGCTTTACGCCTCGCGTGGTCCTGTCAACATCGACATTGGACTGTTGATGAGTGGAAACATATTGCTTGGTTGGACGAGTCTCGTTTCAAATTGTATTGAGCGCATGGACGTGTATGGGTATGAAGATAACCTCATTAATCCATGGATCCTGCATATCAGCAGGAGACTATTCAGGCTGGTGGAGGTTCTGTAATGGTGTTGGGTGGGTGAGTTGGAGTGATATGGGACCCCCAATATGTCTAGGCGTAATCGTATATAAGTATCCTGTCTGATTAGTGAACCCATTCGTGTCCATTGTGCTTTCCGATGGACTTGGGAAATTCCAGCAGGACAATGCGACACTCCACACATCCAGAATTGCTACAGAGTAGCTCCAGGAATACTCTTCTTAGTTTAAACACTTCCGCTGACCACCACACACCGCACACATGAACATCATTGAGCATATCTGGGATGCCTTGCAACGTGCTGTTCAGAAGAGATCTTCACCCCCTCCCCCCGCCCCCCCGTATTCTTATGGTCAGACCCGCAAAAATTCATGGTGTCAGTTCCCTCCAGCACTATTTCAGACATGAGTCGAGTCCTCGCTAAGTCGTGCTGCGGCATTTCTGCGTGCACGCGGGGACCCTACACGATATTAGGTAGGTGTACCAGTTCATTTGGCTCTTCAGTGTACTTAGCATTGAAATTAGCCAATCATGCTGTTGCGCCCAAATTTAAGTGGCCCACCAGAGGCGAAATCACCACACTTGTTCTTCGTTCCACAGACCGTCTGCAAGGCGACCTCTCTTGATTGGGCAGCAGAGAGAGTCACACAAACGGTAGTGTGCCCTATGACAACACTGGACACATGAATCCTACTACATCATCTTTTCACACGTGCCTCAATAGTACGTACGGCGTCACCAGGGATTCACAGGTGTGTATAAGCCGAGATGATCCCATTTTTCACAAAGCCGATAATTTGGAAACCTTCTGTTTCATTTGTAATTCGCTTCTATCAATGGTTGTGTGTCACCTTCAGGCCCTATGCGACGTTATCATTCAACAAGTTAATGCAAGACCACTTGTTGTCGTTATCGTCCTAACCTATCTTGAAACAGAGTACATGCGATTGTTATCCTGATCAGCATGATCTCCAGCCTTCTAACTCATTGAAATAATCTCGTTTCAAGTTTCCGGGAGACTGACAAGCCGTCTCACGCCAGCCAGTACGATTAGTGAACACTGGCATAGACTTAAAGTAGTATGGAATGACGTCATCCGATCTCAGTTTCGATTCAATGCCCAGCTGGCTTAGAGCCATTGTTGATGTTAGACGAAGCAGCTCTTTGAATCGAATTTCTCACCCTATTGTACTGTATTGTATTGTATGTTACCTGGGGGCCTAGAAACGCCGGAGAGGCCGCAGCCGCAGTGGTCCACAATCCCACGACGATTACCGCAGCCGGCCGGTGTGGCCGTGCGGTTGAAGGCGCTTCAGTCTGGAACCGCGTGACCGCTACGGTCGCAGGTTCAAATCCTGCCTCTGTCATGGATGTGTGTGATGTCCTTAGGTTAGTTAGGTTTAATTAGTTCTAAGTTCTAGGCGGCTGATGACCTCAGAAGTTGAGTCGCATAGTGCTCAGAGCCATTTGATTACCGCAGTCCACTTCACCTCTCCACTGCCCCACACCGAACCTCTCTTTCAGGGTTACTGTGCGGTTTGGCTCCTGGTGGACCTTCCCAGGGAACGTCTCACACCAGACGAGGGTAACCCCTATGTTTGCGTGGTAGAGGAATGGTGGTGTACGCGTACATGGAGAACTTGTTTGCACAGCAATCACCGACATAGTGTAGCTGAGGCGGAATAAGGGGAACCAGCCTGCATTCACCGAGGCAGATGGAAAACCGCCTAAAAACCATGCACAGACTGGCCAGTTCACCGGACCACGACACAAGTCCGCCTGGCGGATTCGCACTGGAGACCACGTGCTCCTTCCCAGTCTGGAAAGCCGTGCGTTAGACCACACGGCTAACCTTTTCTCACCCTATATACCTCCAAAACACCTACAAAATCAAGTTATTGTTATTACATTACTGAATATGCATGTAAGTAAAATTCAGTTATGTGCTACAACAGCTGCTGTTGAAATTTGAGTGACTAACAACGTGTTTCTTACAAGAAGTTTTCATTGTGTTAACTGAGACTCTAGGGAATCCCACAAACCTTAACTTTGGCGACTAACGGTGATAAAGCAGGAGCTTAGTGCAGTGGCAGAGTGTACTAGATTGTAGACAGTTCTAGGAGATAGCAGTCGGTGCAGAAGGAGCGCTCGGAGCCATCTGGCTCACTGGCTTTCCGCTGTCAGTCTGGCCAGTGCGGCTCCGCTCAGCCGCTCAGCCCTGCGCGGCACCGCGCTGTGCGTCGCACTGCGGCCGCCCTGAAAGGAGCGCCGGTGATCGATGGCCCCCGGCGGCGCCGCACGGTGAGTCAGGCCGGCCGGCTACGGCTGCGGCGAGTCGGGCTGCCACTGCTGCACTGTGAGCGGCCGCGGCTGCGTCGCGGGCCGGCCTACCCTGCAGGCGCCTCACCGCCGGCAAGACGGATGTCCCGGCTCCTTCCACTCCACCTCCGAAGTCATCTCCAGCTCGGATGTCCACCTGAGGGCTATGGATGAACACTGGCGAACCTTACTGCTTCACATTATTTTTAACTTGTGGCCAATATTCGTACACAAGAGCTTTGACAGTTTGAGAATCTAACAAAGAATATTTTAATTTTTAACGTACAAAGAGTTCTCAATTACAGAAGATAGTCCTGGGAGACTTTCACCTACACCATACAATCTTTCGATGCACGTGTCAATAACAGATATGTATTCTCCATAGCTTAACCAACTTTATGGGATATTTGCTAAACTAAATGTGAGTTGTGTGCACTGGTGTCAGGGAGAGGCTATAACCGACCAAATTAAGTCACCACTTTCTACAGTGGATTTATAGTGATTTCTTATTCGTTCAGTTTAGTGCAAATACGAACAACATGACAGCTTCAGTTCCTTTTCATTTGTTCATTTTCACCTCCAACATTCTTTCAGATTTTCGCCATATCTCTTTATTTATTTCTTCAATTCACTTCAAACATGTTACCTTACACCTTTTTCCTTACAATCGCTCTAAATTTGACACTTTACTTCACAAAGTAACTCCACTGTTTAATCTGCTATTTTTAGTGTATTCCTAAGCACATTTAAACTTTTTGTAATCAGCTTGTCACGATTTTCCTTTCCCAGACATATTTGGAAATTTAATTTTTCAAAAAAATGGCTCTTAGCTCTATGGGATTTAACATCTGAGGTCATCAGTCCCCTAGAACTTGGAACTACTTAAACCTACCTAACCTAAGGACATCACACACATCCATGACCGAGGCAAGATTCGAAATTGCGACCGTAGCGGTCGCTCGGTTCCAGACTGAAGCGCCTAGAACCGTTCGGCCACATCGGCCGTCTTTAATTTTTCAGTCCATTTTCATTCATCCAATCTAAATATCCCGTATTTCTGTTGTTTTTAGTATATTTCGTTATATTTCATCAGCACTTCTTAATTTTTAGGTTTCTGTGCTTCTTGTTGACACTAAGATTATTCTCATCCCTTGCCTCTTTATTTCTAATCTGTCTAATGTACACTGCCTGAGAAAAAGAGTGACCTAACTACAACTAGAGAAGGTAACGAAATTTCAGGGTTAAATGTGTGTTATGTCATTTCATTGATTACAAGATCGAATACTCTCATGAATCAAGCTGGCCAACAGCTTTGTTATTGGTCCTTGATCTCCTTGGTTCTGGAACTGGGATGGAGTTGACATCCTAGCTGGCCTCTATTGAGGACAGATCTGTTGATCTTGCTGGCCACGGAAGTACTTCAACATCAGGCTACAGTATATACAGAGATTTGCCATGTGTAGACCAGTAGTGTCCTTCTACAGAACGGCACGACGGTATTCGCGCATGAGAGGTAACACATGAGGGTGCAAGATACCTGTAAGGCGCCGTTGTCCCATTAGAGTTCCCTCATTTCTACCTGCAGTAACCTAAAGTCATAAGAGAAGGCTCTCCACATCGTGACTCCAGAAGTAACACCATTGTGCCTCTCCAAAACATTGCCGGCCGCGGTGGTCTTGCGGTTCTAGGCGCGCAGTCCGGAACCGCGCGACTGCTACGGTCGCAGGTTCGAATCCTGCCTCGGGCATGGATGTGTGTGATGTCCTTAGGTTAGTTAGGTTTAAGTAGTTCTAAGTTCTAGGGGACTGATGACCACAGTAGTTAAGTCCCATAGTGCTCAGAGCCATTTGAACCAAAACATTGGAAGAACGAGATCTCCCCCATATCACCGCCATACTGCCAACCATGGTTGCTTCATTGTTTTGGCAGGCATTTTATAATTCAGTGCCAGGCATTCGCAGAGGCATTCTGAGTTCACAAGATTCTGCGTCTCCTCCAAAACAAAGTAGCTTTTTCTACTGATAGTAGTTTGAAAAATAATCTTATTCGTAATTTTGAAAGCAATCCATTCTCCCTTACAAAACTCTGGTGTCTATAAAATTAGCAGTGACATATGTCCAGCTTGTTACATACCACAGACAGGACGAGTAAGTCCTGTTAATTTTAGAGAATATCTCTTAGAAGAAAACATACAAATATATTCAAATCACCCTTTGCAGATCATTTATTAATTACAGGAGATAAGATTTAAAAAGTTCATGACATCAGTATCCTGCACACCGACAAGAAAGGTTTTAGACTTAACATCCTTGAAGAATTAGGAATTTTTAAACATCTTTCTCTTATGACAGTTTCTTTCTGAATGAATAGTTGCAGCTACATAATAAAAATGTCTTTAATGGTATAAAGCCCTTACTGGGAAAAAGCTAAAATGTTGGGAAGGTAACATCAAAACATGTTTTAGTGCTAGTTTCCATTTGCAATGCTTGATAGTCTTTTAATTTTTCATCCCAAGAACTTATGATTTCATCTAATACATAGCTGAAGAGGGCTGCAGACAAGTCATTCTCTACCTTACACTTGTATTTAATACTAGGGGCGATCAAAGTGTCCGTTCGAACGCCTTCCAGTCCATAACCGGTATGACAGCTGGAGAGAATCGCAGTTAGCATTGAGGCAGTCATCCCACCGATGCACCAGCTCGAAGATGCCTGTTTGGTAAAACATCGTGTCCTGTTGCATGATGAAGTCTGTAACTGCCTGCTGCATATCCTAGTGCAACCGAAATCGTTCAAGGCCTCTTCTGATGGAACTGAGGCGTGATGCCGGCCGCTATGGACGAGCGGTACTAGGCGCTTCAGTCAGGAACCGCGCTGCTGCTACGGTCGCAGGTTCGAATCCTGCCCCGGGCATGGTTGTGTGTGATGTCCTTAGGTTAGTTAGGTTTAAGTAGTTCTAAGTCTAGGGGACTGATGACCTCAGATGTTAAGTCCCATAGCCATTTGAACCATCTAAGGCGTGATAATCGCATTGGGAGAGATCGGACCTACAGGGCGCGTGCTTGAGCGACTCTCACTTGAGTTGGCGTAACTTACGACATTAGCGACATGGGGGTGTGTGGCGAAACCAGCACAGAACCTGGCGCACCTTTCCACAACGGCGGTTTTCGACAAACGCACTGCTCCATGCATTTTATTAATTCCCTGATGGAAGTCTACCGGTGTCTGTCCTTCGGTAGTCCAGAACAGAAGAAAAGTACATTGGCCCTGTTAGGACTCGTTTGGTAGTAATGTCCTCATAGTTCCCGTTACCGCATTGATTGCAGGTGTGTCAGGAAGACACGAATAGTATACTAGTCCCTAGGACAGATGGTGGTGCTTACATACCCGCATCGTAGCCGCACTACGTTGCATATTCGATGCAGCAAAGCCCTCGGACGAAAACTTTTTCACCGCCTCCTACGTAAATTTTGCTCATGTTATTTAATTTTGAAACTGTAAATGTTTTATGGATCAAGTCTGCCAATGTAGTTCTAACACCTAATCCTCTTATTACTTTACCTAGAGTTTCCATATAACAGTGTTTTTGTTAACAATTACCAAAAACAGCAGTGGTGTAAGTGATGTAAATTTCAGTTACTCTGTCCAGCTAGTTCTCATCTACAAATACCGTCTGTTTTACTCCTTGTGGGGAATATCTACGATTTAAGTTTTTACATGAACTCAACTTTCGTATATATGTAGATATTGATCGTTCTGCTTCTTGAGATTATTCATTCCAACAGCAGATGAATTGAAAAAGTTTTGTACTTACATTAAATGTTAAGAGGGAATGGCTGTTTTGGTAATATTTTAAAATACAGTTTTTGTGAAGGGAAATGCTGTTTCCGTGTCATTAGATCTCTGAAACACAACTCGCTCTCCTAGACGATTTCTTCACCCTAGTTGTATACGACAGATGCGTTACGTTGGAGGTCCGCAGCTCGTGGTCGTGCGGTAGCGTTCTCGCTTCCCACGCCCGGGTTCCCGGGTTCGATTCCCGGCGGGGTCAGGGATTTTCTCTGCCTCGTGATGACTGGATGTTGTGTGCTGTCCTTAGGTTAGTTAGGTTTAAGTAGTTCTAAGTTCTAGGGGACTGATGACCATAGATGTTAAGTCCCATAGTGCTCAGAGCCATTTGAACGATGGATATTTTTTGCCAAGTGACAGCAGTTATTAATGTCGGTCAGAAATCTATGAACGGCTTGAAGTTATCTTAGCTGATGGGTTATCGTCGACAGCAAAGGTAACATCTCCAAGAAAGAAGGAACTCTAATGTGTTGTCACAATGAGGTCATTAAAGACGAAACCCTAGATGGGTTGGAGAAGAAAGCGGCTCTTTGTTTTCGAAGGAAGTGTCCCGATATCTCCTTTAAACAGTTTTGTAAAACCAGAGACAAATATACTGTTGTATTTGGATGGCCGGATGGTGAATGTAGTTGCCGCCTTCTCGAAAGCGAGTCCAGTATTCAACAATGCACCACCTCGTTCGTTTAATAGCTCGTGCGAGTCGAGGGAGCTTAATAGTCCTGTTCATGCTGTCAATATACAAGACACGGATATTACTGGTGTCCAGTATCAAACAGTCACATAAAATACTTATCAGTGCCTGTGTTACAGAGAGAAACAATGCATGACGTGAAATCAATAGTCAGTGCAAGGCAGAGAGACCTGAAGATGTCGATTAATTGAATAAAAAGTTATGGAAAAGTCTGTCAACAAAATATGCCCAATATACGAACCTCGCGTAGTATTTATTGGGTGCTAGCCTATTTCTTCGGATTCGCACCATGTTGTGCTAAGACAAAAGCTCCATGAATCAATACACCATTTCCAAGTATATATTTTCTTCGTCATCTTCAGTTCACTCCAAATTTCAGCATTCTTCCGAAAACCTTTAAATATTCTAACGTGGTTACACTAGCACAGTGGCAAAACACTTCTGGTTCCTGCATTTGCAACAAATATAGCTAGCGGATCAATACGCTTCCCTCGGTATTCCATTAGTAGGACCGCTGATGGACTGATGGAGAGGCTCTCAATGTTTAAAGACTGTCGAAGGTAGCGCGGCAGAAGCTACCAACAGACGACCACGCAGAAACTGTAGCCACCAAAAGCAAATGAACAGCAGCTTGCTGTATAGTTCACGAACATCGTGTCCAGGCATTCCTAACACATTTTATACGTTTGTTAAGCTCCTGTGGAAATTAATATCCTCTCAGCATATACTAACTTTTCATCAAACAGAACTATTATTATCGCTGAATAACAGTATCATTTACATTTTTCAGGATAATGGATTATAAATTTCTGTAAATAAAATTCGTTCAGACTGACGCTCAACATTTTGAATGAAACACACACAATACTGGTGTAATATTCTACAATATTCATTATTTGTTACACGAAGCGGTTTTCGGCTCTTAAGCCATCTCAAGTACAAAGATAAGTATGTTATGGAGTGAAATTTTGTTGGACAAAGGATCTGAAACAGGTGTATCTATATTTCCAGAGATGAAAAATGTTAACGTTAGAGTTAGGAATAAAACAAGAGGGATTATTTCAGTGTAACTGCGATGTAAGACAATTTAGCTAAGGTAAAGTATGTGACACATTCACTAATGAACTAAAGACTAATTCAAACAGTTGTACATAGAAGAAAATAACTGAACAATAGACTTTGGCTACATATTCCCAAGATATGGTTTTACAAAATAATCTTTTTCTTAATAGGCCCTAAGTTACAAACAGATAAGATATAATAATATTAAGCAGGTGAGTGAAACAGTTGTGATTATATAAAGTAAAATTTATTAACACGACGAGAGAAATTATACTAATTAAAATGAAGAAAATGGGGCACGTAAATAAAATGGGTAATTTACAACACGGCCTGGATGGTATTATCAGCAGTATCTGCGATTTAGAAGTGGCAAGTAAATGAACTGTGGTCATTCGGTGCTAAGCTTGGGTTGATCGACATCTGTCTGTTAATTACTATTATTCCCTCCTTTATGGATGTAGTGTAATATTTCATGTTTCAGCTTGTAACTATGGCCTTGTTTAAGTAGGTGGTCTGCAAAAGTAGAGTCTCCTTTTCTATGTTTCCAGCTTCTGTGGTGTTACTTCAAGCGAGTACATACTGCCCTGCGAGACTTACCTATACAGCATTTGCCACAATTAAAGAAATTCAACATCCGTTGACCAATTACTACATACGATTTCGTTTTGCAATGGTAAAGGAAAAAGAGTCACCAAAACTGCTTCTTTGTATTTCAGTTATGCTCCTTTCTTCGGCACTTAATCTTTTTTCAGGAAACAGGTCTGAACTACCGGCTCAAATCACTAAATTGTTCACAAATAAAGTAATTTGTCGAGTATTTGATCCTAATATAGTTACTATTGTGCTCCACAGTATAGGAGACGTTGCTAATACTATTATTTAACGCAAGAAAGAGTACTTTTACCATACTCTGTGAAAACTATTGGTGCCTATTTATATGTATTTTCAGCGCCATTTGTTGTTCTCTACTGTTGTCTTTTAAGAAGCACGTTAAGGAAGTGTACACTGTAGTGGATCGAAGGAAAGACTGACAACGGCTTCTAGTGGACATTGAAATAAATCTATGGGTGAAAATGATAATTTGTGCCGGAGCACGACTCGCATCCCGGATTTGCCGATTCTGATGAGCTGCTGCATTCACCGTTTTGGCCACATAGACATGTCCCTGAGCGACGGAAATTCCAACTTACCCTCACACTGCCGGCGTAGTGTTCCCGCTTTTAACTCTGTATACTTGCTTGCCATTTGCCGTACGAGTTCGAGCGTTTGTGTTCGTCTGCACAGTAGGGATTCTTCCGGCTCCCTTTCTATCTGTATCAGTAGAAATGACGCATCATTTGTAAGGCGATTCTACATGTGAAATTAAACCGAAAAAATCCTGTGAACATGCGTCCTGTTTTCGATCGTTACGGGACTGGGACTGGTTGAAGACTACACATATCCATGGATATTACATCCCGAAACGTTGTGTAAGCACTATTGTGAACAGGGTAATGGCGAGACAGGCGGATGATCCATCCTGCAAGTGTGTTCAAAAAGTCTCCCCCTCATCTTAGTGCACTTGTCACTGCGCTAGAGGGTGTGTTGTGGTGCACATCGAACATAATCTCAGCGGACTTTAAAGCGTGCAACAGCGTCGGTGATGCGAGTGTTAAGTTCTTCACGTGTATTCACCTTCGTAGCGCACACGTCCCCCTTTAAACAGCTCCATAAACAGAATAATGGGGTTAGGTTGGATGATCTGGCTGGACAGTTAATGGGTCCGCCACGGCCAAACCACCGTTTAGGAAATGTGTTATTCAGGTAAGGGAATATTTGTCTGGACAAGTGAATCGATGATCCATCATGCTGCAGGTATATTTGCCATCGTTGCTCTAATGTCACGTTTTCCAAAAGTGCAATTAGGTCTCCTATAAGGAAACGTGCGTTTGCTGTCTTGCATTTTGGCAGGAACACAGGCCCTGTCACCAGGTCATCAGTCATACCACTCATGACGTTCACTGAGAACCTAACCTGGAATCTTGTTTCCCTAGTGTCATGTGGGTTTTCCATCGCCCACCTGTGAAAATTGCGGGTGTTCATGGTACCATTGCGAGTTAATGTAGCCTTATCTGTAACTGCATGGCAGGCGTGTATACAGCCAACCATTCACTTTGTTGTCTGCTCGCTGAGTCACGTGAGGGCAGATGTTGCACGGGCTGCACGTGGAATTAGTACAAACCCTTAGAAAGCATTGTATGCCACGTTCGGGTTTATGGAATACAGAGCTGACCGCTAATATACTCTGCACAGTTCGTGGTACTCTGTTGTACCATTGCACTAATGTCGTCCCTTTCCTCAACTGAATGGACGATCACACGTTCTGATGTTATGTGTACACTGCTTAATGTTTCAGATTCACGTAATGTGGGATATATCCTGGCACAAGGGGTTCGTCGATCAGGGACACGTCTCTGGTATTCTACTATAGTCGAACGGACACTGCTATTACTTCACTCTGCCCACAACAAAAACTTTTAAATATTAGAAAATGTCAGTACCCAGAAAATTAGAACGGGAAATTTGGAGTCTCTGCCCACAACTGGAGTACCTTTCAGAAACATGACTGTTGGGGTAGGTTCGCGTTATTGTACACGTGACAGCGCATGGGCAACCATAGCTTTGTCACTGATTTTACAGTCAATACAACATACAAGGGTCATAAGACAAAAAAATGCTATCAAAGCTACAGCTGTAATTACTGGCTGCAAACGTAAAATGTGTTTCGAAGATTTTGAAAACAACCAGTGCAACTGATTTTCTGTTCTTCTTAATTTTATTTAAAATAGCCACCGCAGCTTATCCTTGGAACTGCACAAACAAAAACATCAGTTAAGCTAATATAATTTTAAAGTAATTTACATGGTGAGATAGGAATCCGACAAGCTTAGCGGAGGCAAATATAAAGTTCCATTTCTAATTTGATCCGAATTTCATGGCTGGATCAACCCTAATATGTTCTCATATGAATCTGTAAACGATTGCAAAAGTCCATAAACTCAGAATACAACCTATAATTAATATACAATAATGTCCAAAAGTGTTGTTAATGGAAGGATGTAAAATACTTGCTTTCACATTAAGTTAAAATTTAAAATTTCGGTAATGTGAAATATGGACTATTTATTGTACAAATAGTTTATAAAATTGAAGTCATACTCCTATTTATTCATTTTTTTAGAAAGTATATATAATATTATTACCTGGTAAATGAACTACATGTTTGTCGGATATGGCAGAGTATTTGACTAACTATATTGAAAAATATTTCCACTTACTGACTTTTAGTAACAATTCAGTTATACGAAAAGTTATACCGAATGAAAATATCAGCTTCTTTTAAACACTTTTATTTATTAATCAGAATATTAACAATCATGGCTTTTTATGTCCATCTCAAACTTGTAAACATTATCTTCAATAGTGATATGTCTGGAAGTGAACGTGAGATGAGCAAAAGCCATATGCAGTTATATGCGTTTCTGTTTAATAGTCATCCAGTGTTTCAGAACTGCCATCATACTCATGTTGCAACATCATCTCCAAATATCTCTTGACAGTTCTTTATTGTCACACCTTTCTATTGATTTCTTATATTGTCATGTCACGAGTTTTCGGCTCTCGTATGGTCTATATAACTGAAAAGGCAAAGGATTGGCCCCCAACATTTCTTTCGTTTCCTGGAGTTACTCGCGTTGTCGAATAGAGACCTTACCTGGTGTGTAGCAATTTTCACCAACACAGGCGGTGCAAAAGTTAGGACATAGTTTCCAGATGCTCGTGTTTTTTGTCTTGTCCGCACTTTTGCAAGATGTTAGGATGAAACACGAATTTGAATGCTGGTTTTATCGGCCTTCAAAGGGTGTTTATGGGTAGATTCTTCTTCATTTTTCTTATAAGCACACCTTGACTCCACACCACCGGTACACAATTCAGGAATCCGATTACTGTCTCTTCATATCTTGTAAAAAAATTATAAAACATCACCCTAATTAGGCTGTTTCTTCTGTATTACTTCCACACTTTGTCGACAGTTAACTTTTTGGGCTGTAATGCTGTGGTGACACTTATTCACTTTTTTTTTCTCGTCCCCTTATCGTGTTGTGTCGAGCAGATGATACCTGAAATACGCTGCACAGGGAGGTCTCTTTGCAGTTGTTGATGTGTAGCTGGCTTCCTGACGTCAAGCTTAATGTGCACCTCCTGGCGCGTGTTGTGGAATTCTTTGCTCATTTGATACCTCCCATTCCTCTTCGTAAGCAAACTTCCTTGCACTCTACACACTCTTCGGCCGGCCGGTGTGACCGAGCGGTTCTAGGCGCTTCGGTCTGGCACCGCGCGACCGCTACGGTCGCAGGTTCGAATCCTGCCTTGTGCATGGACGTGTGTGATGTCCTTAGGTTAGGTTTAAGTAGTTCTAAGTTCTAGGGGACTGATGACCTCAGATGTTCAGTTTCATAGTGCTCAGAGCCATTTGAACCATCTACACACTCTTCGCTGTCTGGAATGAGTAATGTAACTCCACCCTTACATTTCTTAAACTTGTCAAATGTAAACTTTCGAGGCCGAAATTGTCACAGTTAATAAAATATTCCGAGCTATTGTGCCGTGGTCGAAGGGATTTCAAATCAAATGGTTCAAATGGCTCTACGCACTATGGGATTTAACATCTGAGGTCATCAGTCCCCTAGACTTAGAACTACTTAAACCTAACTAACCTAAGGACATCAAACAAATCCACGCCAGAGGCAGGCTTCGAACTTGCGACCGTAGCAGTAGCGCGGTTACGTACCGAAGTGCCTAGAAGCGCTCGGCCACAGCGGTCGGCGAAGGGATTTCACTTTAAATCCTGGCGTTTCGTCCCAATCTGCGGAGGACATTTTCAAGGGGGTCGTAGCTTTGTGGAATGTTCGAGTCACATCCTGGCTTCCTAGGATATGAATCGGATTTTCCTAGAAAACGTTTTCCGCATATGGGGACGAAACGTCGGGTTTCAAAGTGAAATCCCTTCGACCACGGCATAATAGCCCGAAATATTTCAATAATTGTGAATTTTTAGGCTTCACTCCTACCGATGTCACGTCATGCAACAATTTGCAATCCATTCTTCACGGTTATAATAACTGATTCGGCACAAATTCTTTGAAAATTGGGATGCCTGAAGGCAAGCCGTCGTGTAAACACTCGAAGAACGGGGAAGGGAATTGGTGGTGCTTGCCCAAAAACTGGTGCATCTCTCAAGCAGTTGTGCAGGAGCACTGATAACCTCGCTGGTTAGCGCCCTAAAAGGTCCCTCATACCGATAATGTGGCTGTTGAAATAAGACGTTGTCCACGTGTCTTTTATTCCTTGGTACGTTTTTCCTGTCCACGCATTGCGGTCCAAAAGGCACTGTGCACCTAAAAGTGCCCTCCTAAACAGAGTTGATTGTATCTGAAATTACAGGGTGATTTTTTCCACCGTGTACAAACTCTAGGGATTTCGCGATGAAAGGATACGGAACAAATGATCAATGTGTGTGAATTTCTAAGGGACGAAACTGCTGAAGTCATCGGTCCCTAGCCTTACACACTACTTAAATTAACCTATGCTAAGAACAACACACACACCCACGCTCGAGGGAGGACTCCAACCTCCGGCGGGAGGGGCCGCGCAGTCCGTGACATGACGCCGATTCGGAACAAAAAGGGTCTAATGAACTTACGTCCAGAAATACGTGGTTTCTATGTTAGAGACCATTTATTCAATCATACTTTTTTTGCGGAGACTGTAGTCGAATACGCGCTGTGCCATGCAGCCACAGTTACAGTACGCATGGATTCCTCCTACAGGGTGGCGCTTTTCCTCATACGTCATGCCCTAGCGCCCTATTCTACCATAGTCATTGGTAATGTTGTGTCCGATTCACTTCTATTGCTGACTCACCTTGTAGTGGATGTGATACAGAGCTGTACACAGTGGTTCCGCATTCGAATCGAGAGCTTGTCGACATGGTGTTTACTTACGTAAAGGCAAATGGCAGCGGGCGGCGGGCAGCAAGTTTGTGTCAGGAGACCTGTCTCCGCCGACAACAACAACAGCGCTCAATGTTTCAAACAGTATGATGCCGTTTGCCTGAAGCAGGGTCGTTCTGGGAAACAGGACATCATGAAGGACGTGCCCCAAGCGTTTGGACACCAGACTTGGAGGAAAATGTGATTAAAGCACTTTGGAAGGTGACCGGCGTGTCAGTCCCAGGCAGTTGGCTCCCCAGTACAGAGTAAGGCAGACGACTCTGTGGAACATTCTCCATGACAAATGTTACCACCCTTATCACATTCAGCTTGTGCAGTGCTTGCTAGCGACAGACTTTCCACATCGCGAGCAGTTTTGCCACTGGTTTCGTCATCAGGCAACCACGATTACGAGATTTGTGTCATCCATCCTATTCACAGATGAGGCACCTTTACTAGGAGTGGTTTCTTCAACATTCATAACAGTCATCTGTGAGATAATATGCAGAACCCCTATGGTATGGTGACAGCGAATCATCAGCATCGTGTGGCGCTCGCTGTGTTATTCAGTGGTTTGGTATTTAACTAATTTGTAAAGGAAAAAGATAATCTTATTTTATTACATTGAATAATTACTAAATAATTTTTCTCCCGGCTAAAGATTTGATCAAGTTGCTAGAGAACTCCAAGTTAACGTCGTGTTAAAGAGTTGTCTCTAAGTTGTGTAAGTGTCATTAAATCAAAGTTCATACAACAGATTCTGTACAACTATTGATTATGATGGAAGCAGTAATATTCAGCAAAATGATCATTAAAACCACCGAATATCAGTAGCGCACAACATTGACTTATGTTACCTGAAACAATATTCTTCGCAACTCGTGGTTAATTAATTTCAGCTCCATACATCAGCTAGAAAAGTTTGTTATAAGGATCGTGCTATGAGCACTGTTTTTAAAGAACCAATCTGATTCGAATTATTTTCATTAAAATGGGTTCGGGACCACCGGTGCACATTTATTTTTAGACATTTGTATTACCTTCGGCATTTATGTCTGCAGAGTTGCGTAATCTCAATTTGCCGCTGAGATAATCGTTATGATTGCGGCAGACAATTGATAGAGACGTTCTATTGTTAGAGCAAATAAGATAAGTATTTGAAATGGTTATTAAACTTTACTTTCGTATTCTGCTCTATTTAGACTTCATCAAGCAAACATTTGATTTTTTTCTAAATAAAACACAGACAAAAACGCGATACAAATCGCTATCATCAATGGCTGCGCTCCTTGCAGCGGAAAGAAATAATTAACACAGATAATGCTTACTGAGAGAGGAATTAAAGTTACAAATAATTATTCACTCATATTTATAATCATAATGAACTCTATTCTCAAGTAATAATTAATCAATAATTACAATTTCTTAACAGACCTCAGTTTGATATGCGTCTGCAACCTACAAAAGCCAACCAACAAAAGGCAAAAACAAAGGAAGACAAACGCAGATCATAAATGGAATTTACAGTTATCATTGTCTTTGTATGATACACATCGATATGTCCAATTACATCATAAAATATTATATAAATAATTAATATTTATTTCACTGTTTTTTCATATGTCGGATAGATCATGTTTGTAACTGTTAGAGGCATAATTTCCTCTCGTCGCACTGTAGCTAAAGTTTATCTCGTGGATGTTACTGTGGTGTCACCGCCAGACACCACACTTGCCAGGTGGTAGCCTTTAAATCGGCCGCGGTCCGTTAGTATACGTCGGACCCGCGTGTCGCCACTATCAGTGATTGCAGACCGAGCGCCGCCACACGGCAGGTCTAGAGAGACGTCCTAGCACTCGCCCAGTTGTACAGCCGACTTTGCTAGCGATGGTTCACTGACAAATTACGCTCTCATTTGCCGAGACGATAGTTAGCATAGCCATCAGCCACGTCATTTGCTACGACCTAGCAAGGCGCCATTATCATTTGCTATTTATCTTGTGATGCATGTACCGTCAGACCGGTGTTCACCAATCGTGGATTAAAGTTAAGTATTCCAGCAGCTACATACGTTATTAGCTATATTGATTACCTTGTCCTGTTCCAGACCTCACGCCAGCCTGCGTGAGCTTAAACGCGTGCCCTTCGGCTACCCGTCATTGTGGATTGGCTGTCTTGCCAGTCCACAGCAGTTACAATCGGTGCAGCCAGAATGTCTTGACTGGGATCGTTGGCGATCGTATTTTGGGAGCAGTCTTCCTCCCACGTCACCAACAGGCCGGAACTATCAGCGTTTCTTGTGGGTAACTTTGCCTTCCCTGTTGGAAGAAGTACCATTGATGATTCTAAGGGTTACATGGCTACTACATGATAGTGCTCCGCACCTCTTCGCCATTAACGTCCGGATGCATCTCAATCGCGTCGTACTGGTCGATGGATCAGACGACGGAGTCCAGATGCATTGCCTGCTCGTTCACCGGATCTCAACCCGTGCGATTTCTGGTTATGGGACCATCTCAATTGTGGAGACGCTGGGGTAGTGTACTCATGCTGCATTTGACACTGATCGGATGCAGCCTGGCCGATATGAACGTTTGAGACAGGACCTGCTGTGGCTCATACACGCCCGCGTTGACGCTCAGGAAAACGTTTGTCAGCACATATCGTAAATGTGGCCGCATGGTGCAGCTTCTATTAGACAACACTCTCTGTAACAAAGTGTGGTTGAATAAATGGTCTCTAGTATGGAAACCATGTGTTCAAGAACGTACGTTCATTTCACCTTTCCGTTCCTTATCCTCTCATCAACCAATCCCTTGAGTTTTTACACAGTGGAAAATATCACCCTGTTTAGTCACCTACAATTGTAAGTCCCACATAATAGCATATCGGCGCAACAGAGCATAGCGGAGCTGTGCATAGGGCAGCCGCTGCAGCGCTGCTTCGCGTCCAAGCGTAGCGGAAGGGAGCCAAAGAGCGCCGAGGCAGCCAGCAGGCTAGCTTGACTTGCTTTTCTGCTTTTGCTTGTACTTTGATCCTGCGGTGCGCAGGGTCGGCATGGTTATGTACGGAGTTGGTAAAGTTAATGTTAAGGGGTGGCCAGATGTCCTTCCTGCCGCCACCCCGTAGCCCCCGGGACAGAATTTGTGTGTGCCAGCTGTCTGCGTCTAGTGTAATCCAGGGAAGAGTGCGAACGTGTTCAGATGTCTGTAACTGAGGCGTGACGTGGGGACCAGCCCAGTATTCACCTATGGGGATGTGGAAAACCACGTAAAAATCACATCCAGGCTGGCCAGCACAGCGACCCACGGCGTTAATCCGCCAGGCGCCTACCCGAGTCCAGGAAGCAGCGCATCAGCGATCTCGGCTAAACTGGCGGGTCTGCAGGCTCGCTTGACTGCATGGGCGTAAAATGCGCAAACCGACCGATCTGTTGTCTTTCTCAGAAGATTTTAACGAAACTACTCGGTAAAAAAATTTGATTCTTGCGCATCTCATTGATTTATTCGTCAACTTCACGATTAATTGATTATCATTTCCTTAATCGTCATGTTTATTGTGATATTACGAAATTAAGTAACCTACTGCAAGAAAGTCGAATGAATTGAAAAGAGAAATAGAGGTCGTTACAGAGTAGCGTTTAGTGATCGTTAGGTCCCATGTTGCCGCGTACCAAACGTAGTTAACATATCAAACTACCCCTCAACGTTGGAAGGGGACCTATAACTCACTGCATTCTCCAGAAAACGGATTGTATGCAGCTTAATATACCACCAACTCTTCACTACCAAAGGCATCAGTGATGAGGCACAGTTTTGTTGGTGAATTTTATCGAATCTCTCAGTCAACGGATTTTACATTCGGTGAAAGCATATTTCAACAAACGCCTTTCCAGCTCCTGGCGATTAACTTATGTATTTTTTGACATAATGAGTGCGAGGTGGAGCATATTTTGTAAGTCAGAAGAAACTTCATAAGAATTTGTTGGTGATATTGTAAAATGTGCATATCCTAAACAACACTGGCATTGACCTAGAAGGATCCCTGATTGTCGATGAGCAACAAACAGCAGTAGCAATAGGGCACTTATCAGAAAGGATGAAACTTTTAACAGAGCTCCAAATGAAGCTGTCCAATTGAGACGTTCCTCACATTATTAAACACGGTTTTAATATGTCTGTCAGCGGTGCTACTTTAACATTATTACCGCCTTCCTTTTAAGCCAATGAAGGAAATAAGAGATTAATGAAATGTATTCTGCACTTTTAGAAAACATATTTCCGCTATCTGACTGCATATAACAAGTTTATTACACTACTACCTTAGGCCATTTTCGAGTGTTACAACTCAAAAATCTTCCGACTTCTGTCGTATAGTTTCTTCTTTCTTTTTTATAATTTCATTCCTCCATGTGAGGGTTGGCTGGCAACAGCGATGTAGCTGCTCTTCAGCCTACAGTTATGAATACTATAATTAAATGTTTTAAAACGTGGACTGGTTAACAAAATATGAGTACCTGGAACTCACTAGGGATGGGCTATGACTGCGCTCGAGAAACGCGCGACGCGAAGGCAATTTCTCGAGAATGTCTCGGGTACGCTCTAGAAGTTGACAGTGCTGCGCTCTCTGAGAAATTGCGCAAGCCTTGAGTACACAAAGCACTGAGCCGCAGCGGTCGTACCCGTCGTACGTACGTTCACGGAAAACTTTGAAATTCTCTGATATCAACTGCACTGCCGTTATTAATGTGTACTGAAGTATTAGTATATGTCACATAAGACAAAAATCATAGAATTGTTGTTTAAAACAAAGCACAGAATTCGCATGAAACAGAAGCTTTATTCTTACAAAATAAATTAACTTGTACATTCTGCATGTATGCATGCATGCTTAAAGGTAAAAGAGAAGTGCTATAGCCTTTTATATACAGAAACTGCGTATATGCGTGTACTTACTGAAGAAAGAAAAGAAACAAAAGTTGGTCAGCAGAAGGCATTTTTACATCCCATTGCTGCATTGGCGTCGATTTTTGTTTTGAAATTGATTTTATTAACCAATTGGCCTTTTAGTCTGCTTCTTTGTTTGTTTATAAGGAGTCCTGTTTTCGAAAATATTCTTTCACTGGTAACAGAAGTTGCTGGTATTGCAAGATATTTTTTTGCCACGACAGCTAGACCTGGGTAACTGTTTTCATTTTTTTCCAGTAGTGTAAGGGATTATCCGTGCGTTGTAGGTACGGCTCTTCCAAATATCGTTGTACCTCCACGTCTATGCTATCACAACCGCTTTCCTTTGATTTCTATTGGAAACCTCTTCATCGAAAGAAACCCATAAGGAACTATTGGCGTTTTGTACGAAATGGTACTCGTAGCTAATGTCGTTAGCAGCCGAACGAGCAGATCGTACGGTCTCTGCCACGTTTGTGCACTCTGCAATTGGGCTTGCAACGGCATGTTTTGAATGACTGGGATTCGTAAATGGTAACGTTTTGAATCTTGGGTCGAGAACTGTGGCAACGCCATGTGCTTTGTTTGTTTCTATTAATCCTAGTCGGGCTATTAGTGAGTTGTGCAGATAATGCTGTACCTCTAGCGCTGTCGTGGTAGCCCACTTCCCATTGCATACGGTTAGGATTAGCTGTCTGATTATTGGAATAGCTTTCGAAAGAGAGGTACAATTTTCAGTTGAGATTTCACTTGTTACCACTTCAAATGGCTCCAGTACACATAAACATTCGTTCAAAATTCGCCACTCGTCAGCTGTGAGGTTCTCTACACCTAAATACAAAGATGATAAACAGGCTGCAATGCATTCCATTTACTCCGCTACACGTTGTAGCATATAAAACGTACCGTTCCATCGGGTTTCGGTTTCCTGAATCAATTTATGAACACGTTCTTTCATTAGATCCTGAATCTCATGGAGTTTTTCATTAGCATTGCAACTTGTTTTAAAATAGCTAACAATTTTTCTGGCCTTTTCCCGCATTATGCAGAGCTCTCTGTTGCTGTTCAAAGAACTTTTCACAACTAAATTGATGTTACTTATCTATGTTGCCACTGTGAATAAGTTGTACGGCTGCCGTCATGTTACTGGCGTTGTCAGTTGTGACGCTTACAACTTTGCTTTCAATGTTCCATTTCGAAATCACGTTATCTAACGCCTCATTAATATTTAGCGCTGTATGCTTTTCCGGGAAACGGAATGTCTCGAGAGCTAAAGCTTTCAGGCACCAATTAGAGTTAATGAAATGACCAGTTACAGCAATATATGCCTCACTATTGAGTGAGGTCCAAATATCGGTCGGTAAAGAAACGCAAGTAGAGTCTTCCACGGCCAAGTTTGCAGCCTCTTTCTGTTTATGGTAAGCGTCCTCAATCGTGAGGCGCAACTTTTTTCGATTTGGTATCGAGTACTGTGGGTCCAACAGTGAAACAAAACGTCGAAAACCAGTGTCCTTGACGATTGAAAGCGGTTGAAAATCGTCTATTATCATGGCCACCAGTGCTTCGTCTAGCTGTTGTTGCCGTTTACTTCCCTCTATGAAGAGAAACGGAAGATTTAGATCAGTGCTCCTGCAAGGGGATACGTTATGCTCGACAATTAGTCCAATAAAATTACATATCGTATCGTGCAAAAGCTAGTATAGTATAGGTTTCATTTTGGGGTATGCTGTGTGTTATCGGAGTACGATTAAAAAATCAATGTTTTTTAAGCGTGGTGGACCGCTTCGGACACTATCCGAACTTTTGCACGGAATTCATCTTTTGTACCATACGTACCTGGATATTTTGTCTGCCTGGCACTATTGGAAGAATGAGCCTCTGTATCCACGGACGTCGCTGTTTTAATGCTCGATAAATTGTGCAGTTGTCTAATCATGGGCGTTGTATTTTTTGATACATTACGGAGATTTTTAAGACAGATGTTGCAAGTAACGGTATATCCATCCTCCGCAAAGTATTGCCAGCACCATGATATTCGTTTTCGAGTGTCCATATTGATTTGAATAACAAATTTACTCGAATGAAACCTCAGACAATAGTTACGAGCACAGCGAGCAGCGAGCGTGTTTGTCTAGCGCCGGCTTTCAATTCATAAACCAACATCGGCGCAGCGTATGTTGTCGCAGCCAACTGACGTGCAGCGGCACACGCCGCCGAGCCGTTTCTCGTGAGCTTCTCGAGAATTGTTTGAGAACTAGAGGCTCGAGGAATTCTCGGTGCGCTCGAGTCGCCGCGCTTCGCCATCCCGTCACTGGCCCTCACCGTTGGACGTCGCCAGTAATCATAAGCCCATGTCTTCACTGCCAGTCTTCACCTCCACCAGCTTGATCACCCTCGCTATCTCATTTAACGACGTATCAACCTACAACTATGACATCCGCAATCATTTACGCCAACCTGAACTCCACTTCCACCTCCACCTACTCCTTTACCTAATACTCGCTGGCCCTCCTGCTCTTTCCTTCTGTCCGTTCTTCGTTACTACCCAGATGACGTCATCTACCTTCCGACTCTCACACACTGCATCCTCAGACTCATCATTTGCCTATGCTATTACCCCAGCAGGTATTGGAGCTCCATTTCCACCACCACAACCACCACCACCACTGCCCAGAACTGCGACAGCCAGCAGTGCCATCAGCTCCCACAGCTGTCGCCTTGCCACCGCTGTCGTCATTACATCTGGATCCAGAAGCAGAAGCGCCAGCCACACCTATTCCAGTAGTAACCACACCAATACGAACAACATGTGCTGCACCTGTGGTCACATCAGCCACATCTGCATCGGCCCAACCCACAACAGCTGAGTCTGAGCTAAATTCCTATCCAGACTCACAAATCCGAAAAGCCCTTCGAATTCATCACCATTTGGTCCTACATTCCTCATTCGTGTCTTTTCCACGTATCCTTCAATTATAGATTACCTCCTTCAGAATGGAGCCGTCAACTAGCATTACAAACACAAAGCTGAGCCTCCCTGATCCCAAACCCAAGCTTACCATTGCTGCAAATACCTTGTCCACAATGACCATTTAACCTCTGACTGCAAAAATCTTCCCACTGCAGAGCCAACCACATGTAGCAACGCTGTCCCAGCCTTCACACCCCACCCACCTGCAACACTTGCAACTAACCCCAATCCAGTTACTTCTAGAAGTGTACAGCCAAACCCCTTCCCCTTCAATCTAAACTGATTCTCCCACTCCACCCTACTGACACGCTGCTCCACCCAAAGAATTCCCTACATCCTACTCCCTCTGTTGAAGACATTAAATGCTTGCTCGACAATGGCCTTCAAAACGTCTACCCATTCAAGTTTTCACATAACCTCTATTATGTCACCCTCCCAGACCGTTCCCTATTTCATTTAAATGTCACTGCACAGATTCCCAGAATCACTCCCACATTTTTCCTGCATAGACACCCTCATCTAGCACGTCATCTCACACCTGACCAGGCCACACACCCCAAAGCATCCCTTGATCCCTTTCATCACCACCCCTTTCAGGAACCACATAGCAACCTTTCTCCTTCTCCATGCCAGCTCATCCTTTATTTCACTCATCACCGTGACACCCGTCTCTTCCGTCCACACCTAACCTGGAGCTGATCATAATGCATACAGCATCACGAAAGCACTGACCGACACACCAATGGAAGGAGCAGGTAGCGCCACACCTCCAGGAAGACAGAGTTCAGCTCACCCTGTCGATGCTCATCTAAGCAGCCACCCATTGCTGGTTGGACCTAGTTCGGTCGCAGTCTTGGAGCGTATTAGCACTGAGTAACATAAATATGATACTACCTGGTGTTCTGCGAGTAGTAATAGTGAAGTGTAGTTACAAGTAGAAAGCACAGAAAGCAAGTTATGGTTATGTTTCTTATCTTTTTAGAAATAGTGTTCTATTAAACAGCATGTGATGTGTATAGATCATTTTCGATTCCTGTCACCGGCCATCTTACCTTCTCTCCTTCCTTGTTTGTGTCTGACCCTCAGAGTAGCCGACACAACAGTCCTATCCCGAAGAGAAGAGGGGCTACAACCCTCGGATGTGTTGCTGTAAATAAATATGAGAATGTATTTGAGGCATAGAAAAGGCTGGAAACCTCCATGTCTAGCAAGTATATTGAAGCTGTGATGTAAATGAGATATCCAAAAAACAGGTGCAAGCTTAATTTCATCGGTACTGATGTTTAGATACAGTGAAATGAAGCTTACATCTGTGTTTTGAAGTATAATGTACATCACAGCTTCCATGATACCGCGATAAATGCAGGTTTCCAACATTTTTATGTATCGCACATATGTTCACTCACTTACTTACAAGATGACTGGCTTACGTATTTTTAGACGATAAATTGTGTTTCTCACACGTCGGAGAATTTTTGCCGTTGTAACAATCCAGACAGTAAAACAAACGAATTATATACAGCCAAATGGCGGAAATATGTTTTCGAAAGTTTTAGATGACTGTGGTTACAGAAAAAAGAACAACAATCATCTGTTTTATACTTGTTTGTAACTATTCTGACACCCCATCACATAACTTGTCTACAATGAATCAGTAGTGATGATAGTTGTTTATATGGTCTCTTCAAGGGTAGTATGTAGATACAGCTACTATCAAGGTCTCCCCTGATGCCACCAGTAGAACAAAAAAAAAAAAAAAAACGTTTGCGCCAGAAACAGTACTCACTCTGCTAGCCACATCAAGAGCCGAATGCTGCCGGCGTTGCCCTGCCATAGCCATGTCCACAGAAACACTCTGGTCGTCACTCTGTGAAACAAACATGTTTGATTCGCTCAGCGCCTCTGTGTGGCCCTCTGCTGTGCGCCGCTCCGCTCCCAGCGCCACTGTAATCACGCACACTGCACAGTACTGGTTTGTTTTGCCAGCGACGGTCTGGCCACCGTGTCGCTCTGCGCTCGTCGTGCCGCGTCGCTCGACTGCAACCGCAGCTTTTTTCTAAGATTCCTTCCACTTTCTGACCACACTGTTCACACTTTAAACGATTCACCTGTCATTTTAGTTAAGCAGTTCCGTCCCTTTCAATGCGGAACTTGGTATGATAGGTTTACCGACGGTAGGAGCGATATTTAGATATTACACACAGACGTAGGTGTCCGGAAGCATGTTGATAATATCTTAGTGCCGAAAAACTAATTGTAATAAATATTAAATTTTTCACGGAGCTTCCAGTTTCTGAGACCACGAGCTGTTGTAACCATTATGAAATTTATACTTTATTCACCAATAATACTCATCTCTCTTTCACTACGTACAATCTTCACAATAATGATAACTACTGCTTGTACTCATTAGTTATCACTTGTGAAATAAATTCAGTGAAATGAAATGAAATGAATGATTGATGAGATTGAAGTGAATGAAGATGCACAGTTATGTAACGGCATCAGTGATAACTGGTCCAATACATTGAATCTCCATTGTAATAAATCTGCAGTGACAACTAAAAATGTGTGTCAGACCAGAAAACAAACCCATATTATATATATTATTTTCGATTACTCCTTTTTAAGAGAGAGCGCTTGAACTCGAGTCGTCATGATAGCTTCTTCTTCCTTCGTTCTTCCCAAATTCTCTTCATACGTCAGAGTCGTATGTAAACGTACCAGTGGTCCCATACCACTCCAACTGCACACGTCAAACACCATTAATCAGCCTCCTTCAGCTTTAACACTCCCATGCCGACATGCAGCGTCCAACAACGATTCGTGAGGTTGTCTCCGTACCCGTACTCGACCATCCGTTCGATACAATATGAACGAAACTCGTCCGAGCAGGCAACAATACTCCAGTTATCAACAGTCCAATGTCGGGGATGACTGGCCCAGGCGAGGCGTATAGCTATGTGTCGCGCAGTCATCAAGGGTACACGAGTGGGTCTTCGGCTCCGAAATCCCATACAGATGATGTTTCCTGAACGGTTCGCACGCTGACACTTGTTGATGGCCCAGCACTGAAATCTGCAGCAAATTTGCCGGTGGGTTACACTTCTGTCACGTTGAACGATTTTTTGCAGTCGTCTTTGGTTCCGTTCTTGCAGGATCTCCTTGCGGCCGCAACAGTTTCGGAGATTTGATGTTTTACCGGATTCCTGATATTCACGGTACACTCGTGAAATGGTCGCACAGGAAAATCCCCGCTTCATCGCTACCTCGGAGATGCTGTGTCTCATCGCTCGTGCACCGAGTATAACACCACGTTGAAAGTCACTTGAATCTTGATAACCTGCCCTTGTAGCAGCAGTAATCTATCTAACATCTGCGTCCGACACTTGTTGTCTTATATACGCGTTGCGTACCGCATCACCGTATTCTGCCTGTTCTAATATCTCTGTATTTGAATATTCATGCCCATACCTGTTTCTTTGGCACTTCAGTGTAGTTCGTCTAGCAAAAACAAGGTAAGTTTTGGTACTTGTAGGACTATCTGGCGTTATGATGCGCGAGGTACACATATTTCTTATGAAATATATACAGGGTGTTTCAAAAAGGTACGGCCAGACTTTCAGGAAACATTCCTCACACACAAATAAAGAAAAGATGTTGTGTGGACATGTGTCCGGAAACGCTTAATTTCCATGTTAGAGCTCATTTTAGTTTCGTCAGTATGTACTGTACTTCCTCGATTCACCGCCATGATTTCATACGGGATACTCTACCTGTGCTGCTAGAACATGTGCCTTTACAAGTACGACACAACTTGTGGTTCATGCACGATGGAGCTCCTGCACATTTCAGTCGAAGTGTTCGTACGCTCAACAACAGATATGGTGACCGATGGATTGGTAGAGGCGGACCAATTCCATGGCCTCCACGCTTTCCTGACCTCAACCCTCTTGACTTTCATTTATGGCGGCATTTGAAAGCTCTTGTCTACGCAACCCCGGTACCAAATGTAGAGACTCTTCGTGCTCGTATTGTGGACGGCTGCGATACAATACGCCATTCTCCAAGGCTGCATCAGCGCATCAGGGATTCCTTGCGACGGAGGGTGGATGCATGTATCCTCGCTAACGGAGGACATTTAGAACATTTCCTGTAACAAAGTGTTTGAAGTCACGCTGGTATGTTCTGTTGCTGTTTGTTTCCATTCCATGATTAATGTGATTTGAAGAGAAGTAATAAAATGAGCTCTGACATGGGAAGTAAGCGTTTCCGGACACATGTCCACATAACATATTTTCTTTCTTTGTGTGTGAGGAATTTTTCCTGAAAGTTTGGCCGTACCTTTCTGTAACACCCTGTATATACAGTGTTTTATGTATAAGATTACATGTCTTATATAACATAGATGGTACAAACGAAAGGATCTAAAAAATCAATAAATAATTAGTTGAAGAAAATTCTGTAAAAAGGCAGCATAATTTCAGTTTTTGGGATCTTGACAGATATTTATATTGATTGCTGTCTTTACGATTTTCCTATTTCCTGTTTTTCCGATGACTTTACCCATGTAACCCTATTCCGAAACTGTTCATTACTTGTGGACCACCTTGCCAGAAACTAAAAGTGTGTGCTGTTGCCTTCTCAATAATCTTACTCATATGCTGTAGAAGAAATGCTGCAGTACACACACACAAACGCGCGCGCGCACTTGTTTGTGTGTGTGTGTGTGTGGGTGGGTGGGTGGGAGGGTGGGTGGGTGAGTGTGAGTGAGTGGGTGAGTGTGAGTGAGTGTGTGTTAGTACCGGCGACGGTGTAGACGCCAGCGGCACCAGAGTGCAGCGTATGCGTTTCCGCTCCAGTTATCGGTCGCACCGGCGTCCGGACGTCTTACTGCTAATGCAGTCACCCAGCTGTGGCCACATAGCTGCGCAGAGCACCACCACGCTGTCTTACTGCATACTAGAAGGCGAATTAGGTTAATGATGATTATTGCTGCTACTTTACAAAAGTCCATCGTTTCACGACTGGTTGTTAGTATTATGAAACGAAGCGCAGGAGTGAAAAGGTTCCTCTGCGAGTTTGAGATACCCATTTGAATACGAAACGATGTTGCAAGTCCTGAGCTCTTCCACACGAACTCAATAGCCCTGTATATCTCTGCTTCCACGCTTCTTCTCATTAATGTCTCACCATCATCTCTGCTCACTTTTCTCGTAAGGCGATAACGGAATATTACACTCTCGTGTTGCCAAAAGTCATCAGAACTGTAATATCTACATTTACAGTGATACACGACAAAATCCGTAATCATTAGATGTAAAAACATAAACCAGCCACAACTCAAGTGTACAGAATTCTTTTTACCGTTTTTGGTATAATAAAGTAAATCCCAAAAAAACTTGTGGCTTGTTGCATTATTTCCTACAGTGTAATATACAACATTTGCTCTTCCTCATAACTGTTTTCGGATTTAAAAATCAATTTTCAAAACGTTTAAGAAGTAAAAAGTTGATGGATACCGGAGGCAGATGGGTCCTGCGTGTTTTTACCGCCGAATGATGTGTTGCTTTGGGGAACTACTGCGTTGCGTTCTCTGCCACTTAAGCACTGCTACTTCTTGCTCCATATAAATACATAGGAACTAAAATTTGCTTTAAAGTGTACAGTTCCTACTCACAGTTGGGCGTAGACTGCCATAAATGTGAGGAATTTGGAATTTCACACTCATTTGACAAAAATTTCGTTCTTAAGACCTTGATGTCCGAAATATTTAGCGACGTTTACGAGGGCAAGGGCATAGACACGGCCACCAACTTGGGTCATGCCTGGCAGATCATTTGTGAAACAGCTGCAATGAAGGACTTAGTATCACCCTCCCCAGTTTGTCAGAAAAAAATTCGTCTCAAAATATAATAGAAAGTTGAACATTTTTTTTTTTTTTGGTTAAGCACTTTGCAAAAGCACGTTTTCCGAGAAATGGAGAAAAGGAAGTTTTACAAGTGTAGTTTAACGGATTTTAATGAAAGCGTACTTGGTCGAGCGACCAACGCAGCTGCCCAGGAGGAAGAAGAGCCGTGTTCCATTCCCCCATGCATTCTGCTTTTGTTTTTGTCTCTGCATGGAAACTGGGGAAATAAAGGAGTTTATTAGGTAAATGAATTAATAAAGAGTAATGAAAAGGTTGATCGAAAAATTTCCTCAAAAACAAGATTAGTGAAGAATTAATATTTTGAACCTGATCTATCTACAGTCGCTGCTTCAGTCACTCTGTTGCATACTCTCTTGAACAGCATTAAGGCCGAATGACTGAAATAGGGAAAAAGAACACAGTACAAGACGAATGGTAGTGATGAAATAGGGATGAAAGCAGGAGACCAAACAGATAAAAAGACAACGCGTAAGAGAAATCCTTGGATAACCCACAAGATAATTCATGGACGAAAGGAGAGTGTATGAAAATGCAGCAACTGAAGAAGAAAAAAGAGAGTACTGGAACTTGCCAATGAACTGTTGTAAGGGGGAGTTGTCGCTCAGTATGTGCCGAGGACTAAGAGTAGAATGACAGAGAGAGTGAATGCGTAGGCCATCTCTGGTTGATACAGCGCAACTGTTACGCTTGAATTGCTGATTATTGCCAGGTGGCGCCAGCACTTGTTACAAATATGATGTGAGATCTTACTAATGATTTAGTGTATTTAGATATACAAGATTTATTAGTTTGATTTCTAAGTTATATACTGTGATTAGATATTTGTAAATTTAATTTTTTTATGATTATACTTTTGTAACTGCGTGTACTTTGAGAGAGGAGGATGACTTCAATTTTTTTTTTTTGTGTGTAAAACCATAGAGAGATCGTACATTGCACAAGGTTTGAAGTCTGTTTTAATAAAGCAAACGTTTTAGAGAACTGCAAAAGATTTTTGAGCTGCGAACTCACAAGACTGCCCTGCCAAGAAGATGTAGAAAGAGGAGCTAAGAAGGAGGAGATTGATTCATTTCAAAGGCATACTCGTAAGCTCTAAGCCATGTTGTTCTGAGCTGGCTGAAGAGTGGAAGGTATAATGAAGACAGCCTAGACCACACCTCAACATTACAGTCATAAGAGCTCAGATATTTCATTTAAAAGTCGTCAATGTACGCAGGTGTTGATCTGGAATGTGCATAAAAAATGGTTCAAATGGCTCTGAGCACTATGGGATCTAACATCTGAGGTCATCAGTCCCCATGAACTTAGAACTACTTAAACCTAACTAACCTAAGGACATCACACACATCCATGTCCGAGGCAGGTTTCGAACTTGCGACCGTAGCGGTCGCACGTTCCAGACTGAAGCTCCTAGAACCGCTCGGCCACACTGGCCGGCGGAATGTGCATAACATCAACATCAAGTCTGAGACTTGCCAGTTGTGTAAGAGTTACAAACAGTGACGTGGGTTGTAAGTATTGGTTAGTAAGGAAATGCAGTTGTGCTCTCTCATCACGTTTGAGAAATTGTAATTTGTGAAAAGTAAAATTCCTTCTGTTTTTACATTGTTACTAATACACAACTTCTTCCTTATGCCAAGGGAAGCTGCATCGTTCACTTATTTGACACTAATGTATAAATTGCTCAGTGACCTTGATGAAACTAATGCACTTTGTAGCAACAGTTCAAAAGGGAGGAGTCTAAACTATGACTGAAAGAGAACATTCTAGGAAAACAGGTAATCTGCCAGGAAGTTTCAAAACAGGTTGGATTTTTCTTAGGTAGTGTTAAATTTGGATGTAGTTAGCATTCGGATTATCTACTGATTTGCTTTCAAAAGAGTATCTATTGTTCAACGTCCAACGCAGAGCTGCCCGATACATGAGGCGCTAGGTTCACGCATTTTACAAAGTGTTAAATTTACTGTTCTTGCTGGTGACTTACGTACCAGATCACTATGCTCTTAGCGATTATTGTGTTGTGTTACATTGGGTCAGAATTGTTCTGATAAGTGCATCGGTATATTTTGTATTGCGTATGAAACTTCAATCTACTTATCATTAGTTTGAATTAGGCTTTACACAGCTCTATGTTTATTATTTGAATTCTTTTAAAAGTGACGTAATAGCTTTTTCATTGTAACAAAGGTCGAAGAATGGACGATATTACAGTACAGTTATCTAAAAATGATATTAACAGGAAGTGTAAAATGGAAAGCCACGAATGGCTATCCGAGAAATGCAACGTCCTAAAAGCATGCATGAGTACGGGAAGGACCGACACCATCTACAGGAAAATTCAAGAGGCCTGTAGAGAAAAGTACTCTATGAATATTAAGAGCTTCGAGGGTTAGCCCGTACTAAGCAAAGAGAAAAGACGGAAAGATTGAAAAAGTATATGGAGGATGTATACAAGGGAAACAAACTTGAAGACAATATAGTAGAACGGGAAAAGATGGCACATGAAGATTAGGAGGGAGGTACGTTACTGCAGGAAGAACTTGACAGAACACTGAAATATCTAAGTTAAGTTCAATGGAGTAGACGACATTCACTCAGAACTATTGAGATCCTTGGGAGAGCCAAGTAGAGAAAAACTGTTTAACGTGGTATGAAAGATATATGGTAAAGAGAATTTATCCGAACCCATTATTGTTTGATGAGATATGTTGAAACACGTGAGGCAATTGTCCGACGTTTCGGCCGCTGTTGGGGAATGACCTTCTTCAGGGCTTGTGCTGAAATGATTACAGCTGTCAGCTCTGCGCAACCCCTGAGGAAGGGCGCTTGCATCAGTGGCCGAAACGTCGGCTAGTTTTTATATATTGGCAACTCCGTCACAGCCAAGAAGAATTTTATTTACACTTATAGTATCTGTAGATTTAGAGAAAGATTTAGCAGTGTTGACACGAATAAACTTCGGAATTCTGAAGGCAGCCGGGGTAAAAGACAGCGCAGGAAGTTATTTACAAATTGTACAGCTACCTGGCTGCAGTTGTAAGACTCGAAAGATATGAAACGTAGCAGTAGTTGATAAGGGAGGAAGACAGAGTTTCAGCCTGTTCACAAACCCATTTAAAATGTGCATTGAGCAAACAATAACGAAATCGGATGAGAAATTTGGAAAAATGATAAAGATTAGGGAGAAGAAATAAAAACTTTGAACTTTGTTAATGACACTGTAATTCTCTCAGAGACGGCAGAGATCAGTTGAACAGAAGTGATAATGTACTCAAAAGAGAGGATATAAGATTAGATGAAACAAAAGGAAAATAAGTGAAAATAAGTTAATGGAATGTAGTCGAATTAAATCAGGTGATGCTGACGGGATTAGTTTAGAAAACTGAACCGTTGTCCGATCGATAGCTCGTGCCACGTCTAGTACAACCGTATCTTTGGCGTGAAGGGGACGTGGCACGTTTGCCTAGAGTGGCGTCGAGGCCCTTTGTCGGGAGAGGCGGTAGTAAGTGAAGCAGCAAGGACAGTGTAGGTCTGCGGGGCAAAGAGCTGGCTGTCTGTTACACATCCCGTGTGGCTACCAAGACTGTATGCTCAGCATCTGCTGGACAAGAGGGACGTGCACTGGAAACAGGGTTGGACACATTATTCCTTTCGCTGACCTGATTTGGAGGCCTGGGGGTCGTCGTCGTCATCCATGGACTCCAAGCGTTTCCGCTGTTGGTCACCGCACCGCGGCTTAGAGTGCTCGGTGAGTTACTTCTAGCTCATTGCTTCAGTGCCAAGACCACGCGTCATTCGTAAAGACTGATTTCGTTCGCCGCTGTAAGCGTGATAATTGTGACTGTTTCGATTCCTACGCGTGTTTGTATCTTGCTGCTTCTGTATCGGACTCAGTTCAACTCCCTGTTGTTTTTCCCTGATTCTGTGTCTGGCCAGAAGACTTGAGGAGCTCATACTAAGACACAACAGTTCCAATTTGGTAACTGTTAAGGAGTTGTGATTTGATTATGTGTTTTAAATTGTTGGAGTTCTGAAATTTTTTATGTTCAATGTGTCATTATTCTTTTTTTGTGCCGACAGAGCTGAATCTCTTTCGGCGACTGAACTTTACAATCAAGTGTAAAGGGATTGGTTCGCCAATTACATCATTACCTTTCAGCTGCTTAACACAAGTGTTTTGCCTACGCTGTCAGCGTGTAATCTGATGACATAAGTTTTTACTCGGTGCACTTAAAAGTTACTTTTCTGTACATCGGGCTATCATTGCATGTTTCGCCTTGGGACATGTACCGACCGTAGCTAAGAAAGGGAATAGTAATCTGAGCAGCGCATCACTCTTGCCCTAAATAATTTCAGGGACACTGGCCTGGACCACATCGCCCGATGCGTGGTGGTTTCTTGTCAGGCAGCTTTAATTGTTTTGGTTTCCTTTTAATGAACTCCTTTCAGGTAAACCTGAACTGTTTGTTCTATTTTGGTCAACTACATTCTAAAGACGTTCCGCTATAATGTCACACTTGTTATAAAACGTTGTTATTTGCGGTATTCTGAAGTTTTGTACTTAAGCGTTTCAAGATATTGTTTATCGATTCTCAGCAATTTGTCTAAAATTGTTTTATCTGAATGGAAGGTTTTATCTTAATACATCAAGCTCTTAGAATGAAATTTTCAATCTGCAACCGAGTGTGCGCTGGTATGAAACTTTCTGGCAGATTAAAAGTGCGTACCGGATGGAGACTCGAAATCGGAACCTTTGCCTTTCACAGGCAAGGGCTCTACCGAGTTCGAGTCTCGGTCCGGCACACAGTTTTAATCTGCCAGGAAGTTTCATCATGTTCTTGTTGCCGTAATTGGCAGAGCTACTATGCTGAGGAGTGTTAACAAAAATCCTTATAGGAATGATGGTCAATTCTTATATTGCCCTGTTCTTCCTCTTCTAGACAACCCTACGCCAGTATGGTGTACCAGAAATGAGGCATTAAAACCTATCGATCAGTTCTGCTATTAGGTCATTAAAATCACTGAGAGTTGAGAGGATTTCAATTTGAAGACTATAGCACGAGTAAGAAAAGAGCTTGTTGAAAAGAGAAATTAGTTAACACTGAATATATACTTAACTGCAAGGTAGTCATTTCTGAACCTATTTGTATATACTGTGGGAAGTGAAACTTGGATGGCAAACAGTTTAAACAAAAAGAGAATGTATGTATGATAAGACGAATGCTCAAAATTACTTGGTTGGATCGAGTAACTAATGGTGAAGTACTGAATCGAATTATGGAAAACGTAAATTTGCAGCACAGCTTGACTAAGTGAAGGTTCCGTTGATAGGATACATCCTGAGGCATCAAGCAAGCGTCAGATTGGTAATGGACAGAGGTGTGGGGGTTAGACGGAGACTACACGTTGAGAGAAGTCTGATATGGATAGAGGTTGCAGCAGTTACACGTAGATGGACAGGCTTGCACAGAACAGATTAGCATGAAGCGCTGCATCGGACCAACTTCTGAACTGAAGACCACAACAACAACAGTATTTCAAGATAAAAGCAACAATAACAATAAAACAAGGATAATAGAGAGTAGTCAAATTAAATCAGGCGAATAAAGGGAAAATAGCGCCATTTCATGGATGCAAAACACATGAACAAAATTATAACGCAACATTATGAAATGAAAAACAGCAAAACAGTAAAAAATAGATATGAACTCACAACATAAATAAAAAGACTTACACATCCCACAAACAGCATCACTCTTCTATTTCGACATAGTGAACATGTACACCTTAATACGCACCGCAGACACAATAAAATTAAGTGAAAACTTGCTGACATACAACAAAAGATCTGCAGACAATATTAATGAAGTAAGTCAAACCCTAAAAGCAATTAAACCCCAAAATTACTTCCAATTTGAAAAGGAATTTTAGTTACAAGATGATGGGCTTCCAGTGGGATCTCCAATATCAGGAACACTGGCAAACATATTCATCAACCACATAGAAAACACAATCTTTGATACTGGCATCACAAAGAAGGGATACAAAATTGTTTACTGTTAAGACATTTGGATGACGTAATCTGAATGGTAGAAAAAATTGATAAACATCATACAGACATAAACAACATACATAAAAATGTTCAGTTCACCATGGAAAAAGAAACAAAAGAGCAAATACATTTCTTGGATATAACAATAAAGAGAGATGACAATAACACACATTTGACATCTTCAGAAAGCCAACAGCCACCAACACAATTATACATGCTTCATCCAACCACCCGCAAAATGAAAAACTGGCGGCCCTACGACACATGTTACACAGACTAAACAACATCCCACTCTAAATAACATCCTACTCATCAAAGAAAACTATGAAAAGGCTTACAAACAATATGACTCATAGCCACAAACAATGATTACAACACCTATATAGTACAAAAATTCAACCAACAAATTAAAACACAACTGAAGAAAAATGAAAACAAGCAGAGCACACAAACACCAAAGAACTCCACAGACACTACAGCACACACGGAAACACAGACACTACAGCACACACGGAAACACAAAACAGTAACACGTATGACATTACTAACAGAAAAATGGTACACTCTTACATATAAACGCAAAGCAACACACAACATAGCAAACATATTAAAGAAACAGGGATTTCAGGTAGCTCCCAGAACAAGAAAGACACTCCAATCACATTTACAAACAGCAGACGAACTGGATAAGTACTTAAGACAAAATATATGCCAACTAGAGTGCCAAGAATGTACATCATTATATCTCGGGACGACAGGTAGGAACTTCGAAATTATGTATTAAGAAGATATAAGATGTTGGAAATTTGGAAATAGCCATTCTGCCTTCGCCGAACACCTGGTAAAATATGGACATGAACCATCTAACATGGAACGTGACGTGACAGTTATCAGAGTGGATAACCACAACAAAAAGCTTCAGACATTGCAAGAAAACTTTCACATACAAAGAGCCATTGCAATAGAAAAGAAGGTACTCAATGACCAAATCCATTTAAGCAGTAACTCTCTAATCACGCTAGCCACCAAAACTATAAGAAACAGAGATCCGAAATGTTACAAGAATAAATAAATAATCAATCTTCTTCTCCCATCCCCCCCCCCCTACCTTTCTTTCTCTCTCTCACACACACAGGCACGCACGTACACACACACACAAAAATCCCACTTTCAAGAAAGTATGGCACAATTACACATAGCAAAACACACACACACACCAAAACCTACTAAAAACCAAAAAAATAGAAGATTACACTCTCAAGAAAGAATGACACGTTTACACACAGCAAATCCACACAGACAAGGTTGGCCAAACCTGTTGCAGGAAGCTGAGACTTTCATGTGCCTCCACGTGCGGATTCTTGACGCTTTTGTGCATACGCTCTGTCTCAGCACCTGCAGTGGTCTAAGCACACACACACAACAATTGAAAAATATCAAACCACACACATGGCACAAGCAAAAGACGACAGATAAACACACAACAACAGCTGTCAATGCTACACACCGAAAACACACACGTTGAACACAAAATACAAAGCATGAGATGTGTTGAATCAAATGTGGGTGAAAGAACGCCGGAAATCGGCCAACTGGACTTTGGAAGCTAATGAATACGTCTCCAGGACCACACGCGTGAGCTAACAGCGCTGGAAATCGTATCACTGAACGATAATTTCACACCACGAAATTTCTGCTACAATATAAAAACACCACAAAATGTAATACAGCAACATGTACATAATACGTTTATTATATGGATGAAAAGAAACATGTATTACAGGACTGCTAAGATGTTTCACAAATAAAAGAAGCGAAACGTGTATGCAATAAACAAACTGCCTTCAATCAGTTGCATAGACGGAACATGCCTCCACGAAAGGAAACTTACATTAAGAAATGATATTCCAAAATCAGTAAATTAGTTGTGAAAGGTGGGGCACAAAATAACTTATGACGACAGAATTAAAATCCAGATTTGCAATAATAAAAGTGCTTTTCTTGAAAGCAAAAGTACATTAACGTAGAATATAAGACAGTGAACTCAAAAATTCATCTCTGGCATCACATGACTTTCAGATTAGTAATGAAATCGCCCCACCCTGGGGGCCAATAATTAAGTAACAATGGTCACACAGTGAAATAAGAAGCAAAATGTTATGAGATTAAGGGACTGACATGTGAATGGAACAGATTAATTAATGAACGAAAACTTGAAATGTTAGTTTTTATTACAGTACTTTTACACAAATTACAAGTCTCAGGGCTGATTTGACTGGACATGGACACTACACAGTTATTAAGGGAAGGAGCACTATTATTCGTAGTCAACTGTCGTGTGGTGAGGCTGCCGGCAGACGCTGGGTTGGCAGGGCGTGTCGTCTCGTACACGTACGGCGGCGAGTTAGCAGCTTTCAACGGTGAACCGCGGGTTTACGGCGAATTCCCAGAACGGTCTCCACGTTGACTGCTCTCCGTGGGTTGTGTAGTCGAAGCATCATTGTCACGATGTCAGGAAGCACATTTTAGGCAAGTAAATTCTAATGCTCAGTCGAGTGTCCCCAAACGTGGACCATAAGAATTAGTCCATTTAACGTGCAGCAGGAAAAGAATAAGTCACAAAGTGACGAAGAACATTCGGATGGATCCATGTAAGCAGACTAAGTGGGCGATGGATGGAAGAGCCCCCACGTCCTCTTGCTTTCGCGTAGTCTCACCACTTGTCTCTTCACTCTCCATAGCACACATGACTTTTCGAATTTCTCCTCCTCTAGGTATTGTCATTGGCAGACTAAATTTGCAATGCCATCCAATGACTGACCGACATTTCGTGACTACTCCTCCCAGTGCAGGGTGGAAATGTTCGTCTTGCGTGAATTGGTATGTGATTCGGGAACCGCCGTTTTTCTCACGTATTCAACTGTCGACGCTGTTTCGAATGATGGTCAATCCAGCATACTGTTCCGATGCTTTTCTGGATTCTTTAGCTGCTGTGAAAGAAGCCATACAATTCTTCTTTATAAGGGCTGTCTGTGCTCGAGGCCTTGACAGTCTCGTATTTGTGCTTCATCTAAGATCACCAAAGCTCCTCGTGTTCGTGATTATTAAGCAACCTTTTTATCGTCCAGTAAACTTTTATTTTTAAGCAGGCTGATTCTTCTTCCACACTTCCACAGTGTCACCTAACTTTCAGTGTGAATTCTTGGCGCTTTTCTGCTGTGCTCTGCTTCAGTGCCTGCAGGGTTCCATTAATTGTCGGCACGTTTCTCATTGTCCGTCAGACCTTCCGAAAGGTGACTATTCTTAAGCGAATCTGCTGTGTGGGTGCAGAATGCCTACAAGTCTGCACCCTTTGCTGTTGCTGTATGAGGTCCAACCTTCCTCTCCACCTGATCAGTTGGCGCTGAGAGGTGACAAAAGTGTCTGACGGTGGAGATATTTCCCCAAGTTTAAATATGTATTGTTTGGATAAAATATTGTGAACTGTACTTCAATTTTTTATTTGCTTATAGGTATTTCGGAACGAAAGTTCAGGGTTTGTAGATTGAAATATAAGTTTTTCACCATGGCCTGGTAAAACAGCTACACATGCGTTTTGAGCAAATGCGATTTACTGCTAGTCAAAGGCGAGACTCTACTTTGTAGTTTGAATATTGAACACACATATCGACTCCAGAGTCTAAGTTTGGAGGAGAGCGATATATTTATGCTGATAGCATAGGTGGCACTACTTTTCCACAAAACCTACAATGACTGCTTAAAAACGATAATAGTGAGCATTTCGAAAATGTGAGAAGAAATAGTATTTGCTTAGTTGTTACATGACGTTATAGCAATTATCACAAAGAATCACATTTTTTTGTACATTTGTACAATAGGTATAACAGAGTATTTGCACCGAATACACAAAACAAAACGCATGAATCATTTCCCAGGCGGTATTTGATGGCCGCACGACCCAGGAGCAAGACATATGACTGAGAGTAGGAACTGGCGTTAGACTGGTGAGCCAACTCAATTTGGTCTGCTTTTTCGGTTGGTATTAGTATTTTAATCTCAGTAAGTAATCTCTAAGCTGTATTATAATTCCACAGTGAACGAGGTGGTGCAGTGATTAAGAAGAGGGATGTGTATTTGGCGCCGAGATGTGTGTGCCATAATTCCACGCCGTCGATTGGTATACGGAACCAGCGTGCGCCATACCCCTGTCCAGCCATACAGATTCAGCTTTCTGCTACTTTCCTGAATCGCTTCAGGCAAATTTTGACACATTAAGAGAAACATAAACAGACTCGACCTCAAGAAACCTATATTTTTGTGGTTACAGGTTCCGGTCAATTTCTGACTCCCTTTAGGCCTCATACCAACATGTTGATTTACTGAACAGGAAGATATATTGTGAAGAATAATTCAGTACGTTAATTTTGATGAGTAATAAAGATGATTTAATTTCAGATTAAATTTCATACATCATGCTTCAAGCAATTTATGTTTTCTTATATAACCAGAATAATAAAACGAAATGGAGAAAAGCAAATGATGAACACGTAAGGGAAGTAAAAAAAAAAAAAAAAAAAGGTTTCACAGGTACGAGAGAAAAATAATAATTTTTCTTACAGGAGGACAGTACTGTACAGTGGAGTTTACAGTTAAAGGTAAATGAAGTTAGACGCTTGTGCGGATCAGGTAATATTTCTTTGAAGAAGTTGTTAAAATGTTGGAAGAATTTGCTATTTTCAGCAAGGAAAACTAAGTCTAATTACGCAAAGTCTGCATTTCTGAGCAAATTTTCGTATAGAAAGTTGCGAATATCGGTAGGGAAATTGCTATTTGCCTACTATACACACTTTGTAATTTTTCAGATTTAGTAATGTTTTGCTTGAGAAAAGGATTTCTTATGGATTGAGGCTGTTGATAAGGTTGTGGAGAGAATGTTGTATTTGATTTGTCATGATGTTCCGAACGATTTTTTTTGCCTGTAGATAACTCTGGTTATGAGAGATTCTACCTGCGTTCGTGTTTGAAATTTTGCTGTTGTTTTTCTCAGCATATCAATATCATTTTGTTTCACATGGTTTCTGTTTATTCCAAGATGTTTAGCAGTAACCTTTGTACAACTACTCGAGTTCACCCTCTACCTGACATGTAATTGGAATACTTTAAGCAGAGAATCCTTAGATGTCTTAGTCTGAACGTGTGTAGAGCAGGTGCCCTTGGTGCCAACGAATTTTACATATGTTACGTTTGACAGACTAACGTCTAACTCCCTAGTATCATATTTATTTCAACAGAAACAAACAGCATTAAGTGCACAACAAAATAAGTCCTCTTTCTCCTTTTCCATCTACTTTCCTTCCCAGTAGCTAGACGAGCTCGTAAAATTCTGCAGAAAGTAACACTTCTTAGATACTGCTATGGTACATATGCTCCACAGTACGTAAGATAGTTTAAAGCAGAAAAACATTAATTCATGGCTATATGAGGCAGTTACATCCTTTTCTAACTGAGATTTTTAACATGGTTTTTCTTACTGATGGCCGCACAGGGTTGCCGCGCGATCTCAGGCCTATTTCCATAGCTCCCCCTTCGGAGGTTCAACTATGGTTCAAATGGCTCTGAGCACTATGGGACGTAACACCTGAGGTCATCAGTCCCCTAGAACTTAGAACTACTTAAACCTAACTAACCTAAGGACATCACACACATCCATGACCGAGGCAGGATTCGAACCTGTGACCGTAGCGGTCGCGCGGTTCCAGACTTTAGCGCCTAGAACCGCTCGGCCACTCCTGGCGGCCTTCGGAGGTTTTGTGAGTCCTCCCTCGGGCATGGGTGTGTGTGTTGTTCTTAGCGTAAGTTAGTTTGAGTAAGCAGTGTGTAAGCTCGGGACCGATGACCTCAGCAGTTTGGTTCCATAGGAACCCACCACAAATTTCCAAATTTTCTTACTGATGACGTCATTGTATGTCATGCTTATTTACTGAGATTATTTTGTGTTACTGATAAGAATTGAACTTACTCACACTTTAAGTGTGTATTGCATATGGTATTACGTCATTTGTTCAGCATTAGGGTTTGTAATACTCTGACTAAGCACTGTTGACTATATATGTAACTTTTATGTTTGCCCATGTATGTAACATATTACAACATCTACCTCCATGTAATTCTTTGATTGCACATATGATTAAGATTTATGCTTGGACATCGGCACTGTGGCAGGACTAAGCAAAAAGACGTACGACTTCACAATACAGACAACATACCTCTCTTCAGTTGCACTGAAATACTTTCATGTCAAACACCGAACCTTACGCTCAGCAGCATGGTTGTGAGATATCTTTGGCTTCGAGTTGTCAGCGGACAAATCAATAGACTGATACAGTTACCTCTAAGTCTCCTCCAAGCCTAGTCACGCATAAACTAGTAAGCTTGTTCTGAGGTTGTCGATGTCAGTGGAAATAAAACAATTTGTATCTCACACTAAGTCTTCGACAATGATCACTTGAGGAAACGATTCTACAAGACTTTGGTGCATATATTTTATCGACTCTTTAATCAGGACACTACAAAAACTAGTGCAGTGCAAATCTAATATTTGTGACGAAACTAATTTTTAGCAAGAAATTTCACAGACTACGTGCATTGTGTTTTTCTTGTAGCAACTAATGTTATGAAAACAAAGTGGCAAGAACTTATAATAAGAAAAGATAAAAGACTAACTCTGGTACTTCTGTATCATTAAGATTTTCAGATTTGTTAATTTGTATTACACTGAAATTGATGTTTACGACTATGTTTCTACTCCTACACACAACGATTTATTCGTTTTGTAATAAATGTTGTTATTGTATTATTTGAACTTACATGCTTTTCCGTCATGATTGAAGCAGTTCGTCAGAAAATTTTATGATTGTAGCACTTCGTCAGAAAATTTGAACTTCGTCAATGAATTGTGCGGATTAACCTATGTCAATTACAAATATCACTCCGCAAAGTTCATGCCGGAAAGACCGAGGGTTTGTAATAGGGTGCTGTAGATAATTTCATGGGCATTTTTCTATAATTTGGATGGCATGAACGCATAAGCTGCTTTGTGCTGTTTGAAATTACATGCGCTCAGTGTCATCAGAGATGCTTTGTCGCCCGGAGACTTGCTTAGATCACCTCTGTTTTTCAAGAGGCGCGGGAGATGCCGCGCACTGTTAATCGTGAGATGAGGAGATACAGTAGGCGGCAGTGGTGTGTCACGAGTAGTAGGACGGCATGGGCCGAGTGGTACGGTTGTAGTTACATTCTGAAGAAATAGAACACGTTGATTTACTGATGGATTATTTGAATGAGGAAAGAGATTGAAGCATTTTGAGAAGAATATTTCATTGCAACTATTTCGATGAGTAATAGAAGAGGATTTAATTTGAGGTAATTGATTTCAGATTGTGTATTTTATGACAACAGCTTGTAGGTACGCATTCTTGGTTCATACATACAGTGATTTGAGTGTAGGGAAGGATAAACCGCCACGCATAATTTTCAATTGGAATTTGGGGATAGGAATAACTGTTGAATATTTAATGTCTTTTTAAGCGTTGCATTTTTGAAAAGATTCCAAGTGATCTTAATGACTACATATGTTTGTCCACTCAAGAACAGTAAGTTTTTGGGTATTAATGTTTGTGAAGCAAAAACGAGGTACTTTTTCAAAACATAACTTTTGTAATTACATTTTATGTGATAACTTATCCCAAGCCATTGTCCGCATCCAAAGACCATGCCAAATATGTTATATTTTTCTCTAATTCAGATTAGCTATGAACCAAGTATGCTTTACCCTTTTCCCAATTTTTTTTTTCATCTCAATAATTAACTATGCCTCAGCAAATGCGATGCGCTTTCAGGGCAAGAGCAGTGTCTCGGTGTTTCCACTGTGCAATATGTAGGCCAAAATTAGATAATAGAAAAACGGTAGCATTGAGTTTTCCCAGGGCCAGTTTACCAGTTTGAAACTTTTGTGATTCAGAGTGCTGAATTCAGACAGTAGTCCTGCCATTACGAATGTTTACACATACATGGAACCAAATAGGCACTTTCAAGTTACTTTCTCGCCGTTACATTTTGCAACACATTCTCGCAGTCCAATTGTTATATTCAAAGTTTACGAATTCCTGTTTATAAAGTTCACGTAAGTTTACCGATAGCTTACATTGCCAGCAAGCAAAACTTTTAATGAATAACAGCAATCTTATTATTTTATTAACATGACTTTCAGGCGTTATAAACTCTACGAATGTCAACTGGACGTAAGGCCCGCTGCATTCAACGTCACCGAGATTAATATCACTTTCAGACGTTACGAAATCCACGAGCGTCAACTGGACGTAACGCTTGCTCCGCTCATCGCCACCGCCTAGCCTCATGGTGTGGGATCTGAAAATCGTCAGAAACTGAGCGGAACCGGTAACCACAAAAATAAAAGGTACCTGCGGTCGAGACTGTTTATGTTCATTTTAAAGTGCTAAGAAAAACCACTGTTCTCCACGAGAAATGTTCTCAAAAGTTATAAATTTTGATACAGTTAACAATGAAAAGGTCATAGCCATGTTCGTTCCCCACCATACAAATCAAACTTTTCTCCATCTCCATTGACTCAGACCTTCATCCTTCGTTTTCGTGAGGATGGTGGTTCAGATTCCCGTCAGGCCGCCCTGTTTGATTTTTTTTCATGATTTTTGTCAATTACATCTAATATGGAGTTGACCGTTAAACAAGACCATCACTAATTTCCTTTCCCAATCGTCGCCCATGGTCCTTGGATTCATTTCCTAAAGACCTGATTGGTGCCTAAATTATAAACTGTCACCTTCCTGTCTTTTCACGCCACGTCCATAACTTGATCTACCTTTCGTCACCATAAGCCATACATCTGTTAATTTTCCTATAATGATTATGGCTGACATCTAAGTCTGTGGGTTAAATTACGTGAAGGATTACGATAACCAGCCACATTGGTTCGGCTTTCTTTTTCCCAAGACGTGTTCCAGGTTTTCACTCATCTTCAACCGGCGTAATACATTTTTATGACCATCATCACCAACATTACCTTTCTGTGGACTGTATTTTGGACGATGCTGCAGCTTTTTTAGAAAATAAAGTTCTACTTACCACATTTCTCGAATTATATACAGGGCGCTATGGTCAGAAGTGCAAATATTTCTGTCGGTATGTAAGGACGGTATAGTGGACAACATTACATCGGTTAATGAGAGTTGCATATTAATAATTATAGCTATTATAAGTCGTATGGTTTCAGGCTGGTTAGTACCCCAAGTACATGTGATCAGAGCAAGGCATTAATGATTTTTTTCCCTGGGCAGTAGATCAGGTGTGTAAGTCTGGACATGGACGCAATGTGGCTAGTCTGTAGTGGTATTAGTAGTCCACTTAGTGGCGCAGTTTCGATCATGCGAAAAATATCAGGTCGTAAAGTATCTGACGTTTTTGTGGGAAAACCACTTGATGTAGACAGAAAACAACCAACACGTTGATGTGTGTACATATAATGAGGTGACAAAGTCATGGTATAGCGATATGCACATACACAGATGGCGGTAGTATCGCATACACAGGGGTAAAAAGGCAATGCACTGGCGGAGGCCTCATTTGCACTCAGTTGATTCATATGAAAATGTTTCCGACCTGATTACGGCCGCCCAATTGGAGTCAACTTAATGAGAGCTGAGGCCAGATGCACGAGACATTCCATTTCGGAAATCGTTAAGGAATTCAGTATTCTGATATCCCAGCATCAAGAGCGTGCGAGAATACCAAATTTCAGGCCTTTTGTCATCACGGACAATGTACTGGCCAATGGCCTTCGCTTAACGACCGAGAGCAGCGGCGTTTGCGTAGAGTTGTCACTGCTAATAGACGAGCAACAACGCGTGAAATAACGACAGAAGTTACTGTGGGACATACGACGAACCTATGCCTAGAATAGGGAGACGGAATTTGGAGTTAATGTGCTATGGCAGCAGACGAGCGACGCGCGATTCGAGCGACGTCGCCTGAATCACCTTCCTGGGCTAGCGACCAGGCATTACCTCTCACCACAGACAACGGCCTTTACATAACGCTGAGAGCGGTGGTGTTAGAATTGTCAGTGCTAACATACAAGCAACACTGCATGAAACAACTACAGAAATCAACTTGGGATGTGCGACGAACGCATCCGCTAGGGCAGTATAATGAAATTTGGCGTTAATGGGCTATGATAGCAGATGACTGACGGGAGATGAGTGCCTTTGCTAACGGCTAAACATCGCCTGCAGCTCCTCTCCTGGGCTCGTGATCATGTGTGCTAGACCCTAGACAACTGGAAAACTGTGGCCTGGTCAAATGAGCCGCGGTTTCAGAAGGTAAGAGCGGATGATAGGGTTCGAGGGTGGCACAGATCCCATGACATCATGGACCCAAGTTGTCAACAACGTGGTGGTTCCAGAGTGGTCTGGGCCACGTTTGCATTGAATAGACTGGATCCTCTGGATGTGCGGCTACTTACAGACCATTTGCAGCCATTCATGGAAGTCATGTTTGGGAACGATGGAATTTTTATTGTTGATAATGCTCCATGTCAGCGGGCCTCAATTGTTCGCGATTGGTTTGAAGAACATTCTGGACAGTGTGAGCGAATCGTTCGGTTGTCCAGATCGCCCGACATGAATCCCATTGAACATTTATGAAACATAATCGAGAGGTCAGTTTGAGCACAACATCCTGCACCAGCAACACTTTCGCAATTATGGATGGCCGTAGAGGCAACATGGTAAATATTTCTGCAGAGGACTTTATATTAGGTGATAACGTATCCCACGACTTCTGCATCTTAGTCTATTAAGGTACCAGATATAAAAATATTTGAAGTTAAACCCGTTACATTCTCTATTTGTGTTTAATTAATAGTTAATTGCAGTTACTATTATTCTGTAACCTGCAGTTCTTTTTTCCCCATTTTTACCATAATACACACGGTTTAGATTCTCCCTGATAGCCGAGTGCGTTAAAGCAGTTTTTTCGCATTTACACCCGCAGGGCATGCAGTTTAGATCCTCTATGATAGCCGAGCGCGTTAAAGCTCAAACGTGGTCAGCCAAGGGGAGAAGGATAGAATCCTTCTCACGGATTGACGACGGGTGCGCTATGCTGGCCAGCGTGGATGTAAAGACCTATAGGTAAACGTCGTTTCCATGATAAGCAAACATTTTGAAAACTTTTTCTCCTTTGATCACGTGGTGAACAATAGACGCAGACGGAACGACTACACGTTTCTTCCCCGGGCGGAGCTGGTGGCAGCTATAAAATGTCTTTGCTGGTTCTAAGCGAATCTGGAGAAATCCCATATCAATTCCGGGCCGTCATTGGCTGGATACAGAAGAAGGAAATGCACCCAGTTTTAACATCACTGATATGCGTATTCATTATTGATTCTGTCCATCAGATGATCTACAACATTCACTGACAGGGGTTTGGTAATATCAATGTTACACTGCCACAAAGGAATATGCTAGAGATCAAGTGGCGTGTTATGCCACCTCTACCAAACCAATGTTCAAGAAAGACTTAGAAGAAGCTAATAACGCTGCATATTGGTGAAAATACATATTTTCTTCTTTCTTACTTAAACAGTTCAGGGATCAGTTACAGTTTCAGTGGGTCACTACTTTGCACCACTGACTATGCTTACTTCGCAAGCGTAAGTTCCTCTAATGCATTCTCTTATTCTGATTCCCATTAAATTTACGGAATAGCACTTACTACCATCTCGTCTTTTGCTTATGTGTTGAGATTTGTCACTGATGTCGTCTTCCAATATTCCCCACTCATGGAAACTTTGTTCCATGTAGTAACAATTCTTAAGGAAAAGCTCAAAGAATGTATGAAGCAAATTTCGATCTTGATAACTCTATGAATCGCTTTGGTCGCTTGCACTAACAGCAATCGATACTCACCTCTGGGCTGTCGTTCTTAACTTAGAGGCACCAGTAGTGGACGGAGGAGATATAGTATGGTAGATCGCGTAATAGCGTGCTAGAAAACGTTGATTCAAGAGTTTTCTGCGTACTGTACAGCGTCATATTGTAAATAACTAATATTGATGAAGTCAACGTTTCGGCCACGGTTACAGCGGCCTTCCTTTGGGGCTACTGGCCACTGTAACCATGTTGGTTTCACCAGTAATAGTTTTTTACAATATGACGTGGTACTACGCACAGAAAACTTTGTCTGCTAACATTCACCGCGGAAGCTTACCCAGATTTGCTGCGCTACGTCCGACATATCATCGTAGTTACTTGTACACTACTGGCCATTAAAATTGCTACACCTAGAATAAATGCAGATGATAGACGGGTATCCATTGGACAAATATGTTATACTAGAAAACTGACATGTGATTACATTTTCACGCAATTTGGGTGCATAGATCCTGAAAAATCAGTACCTTGAACTACCACCTCTGGCCGTAATAACGGCCTTGATACGCCTGGGCATTGAGTCAAACAGATCTTGGATGGCGTGTACAGGTACAGCTGCCTATGCAGCTTCAATACGATATCACAGTTCATCAAGAGTGGTCACTGGCGTATTGTGACGAGCCAGTTGCTCAACCACCATTGACCAGACGGTTTCAATTGGTGAGAGATCTGGAGAATGTGCTCGCCAGGGCAGCAGACGAACATTTTCTGTATCCAGAAAGGTCCGTACAGGTCCTGCAACATGCGGTCGTGCACTATCCTGCTGAAATATAGGGTTTCGCAGGGATCGAATGAAGGGTAGAGCCACGGGTCGTAACACATCTGAAATGTAACGTCCACTGTTCAAAGCGCCGTCAATGCGAACAAGAGGTGGCCGAGATGTGTAACCAAGGGCACCCCATACCATCAGTCCGGGTGATACGCCAGTATGCCGATGACACGCTTCTAATGTGCGTTCACCGCGATGTCGTCAAACACGGATGCGACCATCATGATCTGTAAACAGAACCTGGATTCATCCGAAAAAATGACGTTTTGCCATTCGTGCACCCAGGTTCGTCGTTGAGTATACCATCGCAGGCGCTCCTGTCTGTGATGCAGCGTAAAGGGTAACCGCAGCCATGGTCTCCGAGCTGATAGTTCATGCTGCTGCAAACGTCGTCGAACTGTTCGTGCAGATGGTTGTTGTCTTGCAAACGTCCCCATCTGTTGGCTCAGGGATCGAGACGTGGCTGCACGATCCGTTACATCCATGCGGATGCCTGTCATCTCGACTGCTAGTGATACGAGGCCGTTGGGATCCACCACAACGTTCCGTATTACCCTCCTGAACCCATCGATTTCATATTCTGCTAACAGTCATTTGATTTCTACCAACGCGAGCAGCAATGTCGCGATACGATAAACCGCACTCGCGATAGCCTACAATCCGACCTTTATCAAAGTCGGAAACGTGGTGGTACGCTTTTCTCCTCCTTACACGAGGCATCACAACAACGTTTGACCAGGCATCGCCGGTCAACTGCTGTTTGTGTATGAGAAATCGGTTGGAAAGTTTCCTGGTGTCAGCACGTTGTAGGTGTCGCCACCGGGGCCAACCTTGTGTGACTGCTCTGAAAAGCTAATCATTTGCATATCACAGCATCTTCTTGCTGTCGGTTAAATTTCACGTCTGTAGCACGTCATCTTCGTGGTGTAGCAATTTTAATGGCCTGAAGTGTATTATGATGTGTAGGCACGAGATACGGTTGAAGAGCATTTTATATTTTGCAGCCGCTTTGGTGCCATTCTACACTCCTGGAAATTAAAATAAGAACACCGTGAATTCATTGTCCCAGGAAGGGGAAACTTTATTGACACATTCCTGGGGTCAGATACATCACATGATCACACTGACAGAACCACAGGCACATAGACACAGGCAACAGAGCATGCACAATGTCGGCACTAGTACAGTGTATATCCACCTTTCGCAGCAATGCAGGCTGCTATTCTCCCATGGAGACGATCGTAGAGATGCTGGATGTAGTCCTGTGGAACGGCTTGCCATGCCATTTCCACCTGGCGCCTCAGTTGGACCAGCGTTCGTGCTGGACGTGCAGACCGCGTGAGACGACGGTTCATCCAGTCCCAAACATGCTCAATGGGGGACAGATCCGGAGATCTTGCTGGCCAGGGTAGTTGACTTACACCTTCTAGAGCACGTTGGGTGGCACGGGATACATGCGGACGTGCATTGTCCTGTTGGAACAGCAAGTTCCCTTGCCGGTCTAGGAACGGTAGAACGATGGGTTCGATGACGGTTTGGATGTACCGTGCACTATTCAGTGTCCCCTCGACGATCACCAGTGGTGTACGGCCAGTGTAGGAGATCGCTCCCCACACCATGATGCCGGGTGTTGGCCCTGTGTGCCTCGGTCGTATGCAGTCCTGATTGTGGCGCTCACCTGCACGGCGCCAAACACGCATACGACCATCATTGGCACCAAGGCAGAAGCGACTCTCATCGCTGAAGACGACACGTCTCCATTCGTCCCTCCATTCACGCCTGTCGCGACACCACTGGAGGCGGGCTGCACGATGTTGGGGCGTGAGTGGAAGACGGCCTAACGGTGTGCGGGACCGTAGCCCAGCTTCATGGAGACGGTTGCGAATGGTCCTCGCCGATACCCCAGGAGCAACAGTGTCCCTAATTTGCTGGGAAGTGGTGGTGCGGTCCCCTACGGCACTGCGTAGGATCCTACGGTCTTGGCGTGCATCCGTGCGTCGCTGCGGTCCGGTCCCAGGTCGACGGGCACGTGCACATTCCGCCGACCACTGGCGACAACATCGATGTACTGTGGAGACCTCACGCCCCACGTGTTGAGCAATTCGGCGGTACGTCCACCCGGCCTCCCGCATGCCCACTATACGCCCTCGCTCAAAGTCCGTCAACTGCACATACGGTTCACGTCCACGCTGTCGCGGCATGCTACCAGTGTTAAAGACTGCGATGGAGCTCCGTATGCCACGGCAAACTGGCTGACACTGACGGCGGCGGTGCACAAATGCTGCGCAGCTAGCGCCATTCGACGGCCAACACCGCGGTTCCTGGTGTGTCCGCTGTGCCGCGCGTGTGATCATTGCTAGTACAGCCCTCTCGCAGTGTCCGGAGCAAGTATGGTGGGTCTGACACACCGGTGTCAATGTGTTCTTTTTTCCATTTCCAGGAGTGTATATGTTTAGATGTGTGCCGGCTCTCTTCTCTCTCTCTCTCTCTCTGTCTCTCACTCTCTCACTTTAAGAAACAGCTTTTACTCTTCGGAATATAACTTATCCAGTGAGCTCAAACGTTACAAAACTTCCAAGCAATAACGCAGCTCATGTACTTGAAAGACTTCCTAAGCGGCTTGTAACCTTTACAAACTATCTACTGGACGGTCTAATGAATGATAGATAGTTCGTGTGGGATCCTTCGAACAGACAGAAGTCCAACGGCATGTATGGTAGTAAAGTGCTTCACTGCCATAGCTATGAAGTTGTAGAACTTTAGCATTGGCGGCCGCGAGGTTAGTTATTTACCACGTGGTGTTCTCTCATTTGTTCTAAATACAACATTTCACAGATTGCCTACCTTCTTCTAACGACGCTATTATAATCAAATTTACTTGTCTGCACCACAACAAAAATGATATGACTCCGTACTTCCGGGTTCATTTGTAGTTGGAGTAATATATTCTGGCCGAAAAGGTCAACTCAACTAACATTACATTTTGTCCACTAGAAGGGAACCTCAAGTTTTCCTGTGGCCACAGGTGGATGAAAACGAAGGAAATGACCGGGCCTCTTCACCCACATTATTTTACTTTCACAAGCCTTTTCGAATTATTGCTAAAGGCAGAATTCTGTCCGTTCTTTTACTTTTATTGTATGTCTTATTATTACATTTACGAAGGCTAAATTCCTACATTTTGGTTCGGCCTGTATGTATTTCCAGCTAACACGCTATTATTCCTACCCCTAAATTAGAGTCTTTGTAATTGATTGCATTCTGAATAGCTGGAGCACAGTTGAGTGTCGTGTTCGTCGAGCACAATGTTTCTACTGGGATCGCATTTCTCTCTTTTTAATTTAAGTGGAAATGTCGGTATTTGCATTTAGACAACTAAGTGATCACTTTTTCTGATGTTTTTTCCATTCCGAGCCTCACAATCACTTTGGAGGGCTAATGGTGTCAGAAGAACGGCTTGCAGCATTCATAAACCTGCCGCCACTCGTACCGCTAGGTGCGTTTTTTGCACTATATAGACGTGAAGTGTGAGTACTCAGTGTCCGAATTAAGTTAATTACTCGAGAATCCGAGAGGGTACAAGAAAAAGATAAGCGCTTTCCATAAATCAACGATGATCTTCTGTTTTGGTAGGCAGGTGGAAATATCCTAGATTGCTACGTTAATCACTTCTGCTACGTTACTGATGATGGACATTATAGCAAAAACTCATAACACTGGACCATCTCTGTGATCCAAAACTACCGGAATTCACCAAAGGGTCTCTGCATTGACTGCGTTGTGTTCTACCATTTATCGCAATACAAAGGACTTCGATTCTTTGAGCCCGTTATCGAGAGTGGACTTTTTAGCTTTTTGTTTTTCAGTGATGCCGCAGTAAGTAGATGATATCACAATAAATCGGCTGTGGAAGATGAATTATTTCTTCTCCACGTTAATACGACCAAGCTCGGTGATCTACTATGGTATCAGTTCCGGCGTTCATCATTTCCAGACAAACTTCCTCTGGGTGCAAACGTTACCAGCAAGTATTCCCTTCAGTATGACTATCGGACATGGTAAACTTCCACCAGGATTTACATTGAGAAAAATGACCGCATTAATATTGTTTTACTGGTACTGTAATTATCGACAATATTTCGGACAGCATCAACATCTAGAAAAAAAGGCGATGAAAGCATTTCGAAGTTATGGTGTCTACCCTGCTGATCAGCTACATAAATGGAAAGACGTTTACAGAATAAGTAAGAGAGAAATGAGGACTCAGAAACTTGCAGAAAATGCCGAGGAAAATTTAAAGAGTCTGTAGTTTCTTTCATCAAAGCCTGCCCCATAGTTGTATACGAATTCAGTACGTCAAGTTTCATATTCTCTCTGTTTAGAATGAACTGCCGTAAAACTGATTTCACGATTTCAGCCTTCAGTATAGTTTCATTTCGTTGTAATCAACCAATGCCCGTCCTTCATCCCGAAATTATTTCGCTTCCGGAACAGTCGTTTAAAATCTATTCCATAGGTGAAGTTATGGTTTTTATTCAATATATTTTAAAAAATCGCGGTCTCACTTCGAAAAGCACAGCAGTATTGCAGTTCTGGAACGCTTAAGCCTTTTATCGTTTAACATCAGCATCTGAACGTAATGTGAGGTAGGTAAACGCATCCTAACCGTTTTATTAGTTTTTCGCCGCTATAAGTATGCAGTTCAGTTTTTATACGAGCATGAAAGAATTTCAAATTTATGTTTGGTCGTGAACCATGGAATGGGGCTATATTTGACAAAACATTACCATTCGCGCAGTTTTCGTGCAGCTCTGCTTTAAAAACGCGTTGTTTGAGACGCTAATTAAAATATTTTAAATTTCCAACGTGTTCGCATTAAATTACGACGCCGTAAAGTATTCCAGTCTGAAAAGCATTTTCCACAAACGTTTTTAGACTCAGATACGAGCCATTCGTTGGCACCGGGGAATGTGAGGCCCACTCCGAGTTTTAACTACGTCCAGTTTATGCACACTCGCGCAGTTGTAACTTACGTCTGGGTTTTGCATAAGTTTCATCACTGAACAGCCTATAACACAGGTGTCGTTTGTAATCAAACGCACAGGTATACTGCATCACGGAAACATATATACTTTACTCGGCTTCTCAAAGATTCTAAACTTCAATTTTCAAATCTTTTCACTTAGTAAATCAGTTTCAACTCCATTTACGATCATGCAGATTATGAGTAATGAATGAGGTGCTCATAAAGACCTTGTCTTCTGGAGTCTGTACTAATGTACGTCATACTCCTGCAGTACCCTGCAAATCAGTGGTAATCACCACCGCCCGGTCTAGGGCGTCTTGTGACGGTCCGCGTGGCTCTCCCCGTCGGCGGTTCGAGTCCTCCCTCGGGCATGGATGTGTGTGTTGTTCTTACCGTAAGTTAGTTTAAGTTGGATTAAGTAGTGCGTAAGTTTAGGGACCGATGACTTCGGCAGTTTGGTCCTATTAGACCTTACCACAAATTTCCAAAATTTCAGTGGTAATCTACACGGAAATACTTAATTCTCCCAGGCAGGCAAAATAGAATTTTACGAGGGATATAACCCAAAATAGGTTCAGTTATGGTTCAGTCACGACACTAAGGGCAACACCTTGTTCATGGTCCTATCCATCTCTGTATCTCGCCAAGTTTAAAATTTGGTTGCAGTTTCTGCAGTTCATTACTGTGAAAGTCGCGAGCTCTATCTTCTTATCTCGCGTTTTCTACTGAAAATCTCGTGCTTGTACTCTTGTTAACTTTACCATTACAGAGATCGCTTAAACTTCTTTTTTTAAATTGGTCCTGTGTGCAACAAATAACTTACTTGGTCTTTCTGCTGCCACTACTTGATCTGCTGCGTTCCATTATTTAAAAAAAAACATAAAAAAACCTATTATTCATGCTGAGTGCAATGCATGTTCTGTATGGCGGCCCCTGCTGTTGCTGCGGCTGATGCTGCTTACTACAACTACATATAATTCAAGAGAAAGAGTTTGGTCAAATCTAAACTCGATAAATGATAATCCAAACAAGTAATTCCTTTTTTCAAAAACTGTATTCTGAAAGCGATTCTTTCTCATTCAATTAATAAAACGCTAGAAGCTCTCTGAATAGTCGCTTCGTATGTAAATCTGCCTCCAGTGGCAGAGACAGACTGAAATACTTCTCAATTAAATACATAGTGAGACAATTCCCTGACAATTACAAAAGAAATCAATGACAAAAATCAATACTTAATCTATTCGCCTAACAATGGTATCCCTTAAGAATTCAACTCCTATCATTATCAAAATTACCGTCTGCTGCTACGCACATACACAAACCCTTTTCTTTAAATTAATAAGCGCGCTGAAAATTATAAAAAATATCAAGTCAATACCAAATCCTGTGTCGCTGCTGGAGGACACGGCAGTACGGCAGCTCGGCGACGACCCCTCGCCCAACACACGCGCGCACCACAGCAGGCGGGCTCCTACACTGGCTTCAAAACTGCCACTAGTTAATCCGTGCGCTGCGAAGCGCGACAACAATATCTTAGATTCCAGAGCTTGTGTATGCACGCTGTAGCCAACCTTTAAATCCTAAGAGAGTATTGCCAACTCTTATAACCCCCAACCTCATTTTTGAAAATTTTGTTGTGCCTAACATATTGGCAAGGAACAAACAGTAAAATTTTTTGCAACACGATAAAACAATTAGGCAAAGAGAAAAAATGTTACAAGTTATATCCAATGACCAAAAGTATTTCTTGCTTAGCATCTAAGTAAAATTATTTTTACAAAAATTTTCTTGCATGCCATATAGACAAGAGAAAAATGTTAAAATTTTATACAAAATGGCAGAAATGTTGCTTGCCTAATTGATTGGAAAGGAGAAAACATGGCTCTTTTTATAAAATAATATGAAAATGTTGCTAGCCTAGTATGTATGTAATAAGAAAACCTCAAAGGAAATATTGCAAGTTTCTTATATAAGTAGATTAAAAAGTTCATATAAGTTTTAACAGATGCGTAACAGTAACTATTTAAGCATTGAATAGTCTTCAATAAGCTAACATAACCCAATAACCAGTAAAAATAATATTTTATTTTCTGCATTTGGGCACTTACGTTTCCATGACATTAATCAGTAGGGGTCTGACTACACGATATTTTACGTTTTTATACTCGCAGTTCCCTCTGGTCAAAAGAAACCAGGTCTACATGTTTTAAGTGCAGCAGACTCGGGGACTTCATATCTACTGACAACCACACTAGTATTCCAATATCAGTTAATTTACTGTGTAGGCAGACTCAGGGACCTTGTGTCCACTGACCATACGTGACGTCCATCCTCCAAGGATAACACAGTTTGACAATGTTGGCAGACTCAGGGACCTCGTGTCCACTGACAACCACACGTCCCTGCTTTATTGGATAAGTACCTCCTCAAACGTATGTAGTACAAGTCCGGGGTGAGTATTTCTGTGCACTGGAAACGTCATATTTTATAGAAAATAGATTCTCCCTTTAAAATACGATATCTCTAACCTAATTACAGAAATTAAGCAAGGAATAATATTATGTCATATAAACAGGCACGCGAGCTCTGAGCTCATTTAAATGTTTTCTTTAACTCTATTGTCACAGCAATTACAGATTTGTAGCATATATCTTAAGTCATGAATAATGTGAGGCTCACCACACGGTGGCAAAGCCAATTTTCTTTAAATTTCTCGCCACAGCAATCACAGATTTGTGGCATGTATTTTTCAATTCAGTCATAATATGAGGCTCACCACACAGTGGCAAGTTAATTTTCTTACGATTAGTTGGCCAATAACCGTGGTAAAGTTTTGATTGTGACCACGAATCATTACAAATGTGGCAACACACAAAAAATATCATTTTAATTTCAAGGTATAAATCCTGTGCTGTCGAACTCTAATTACCTACTATTTTTACATTACTAGCGACGTTGAAAAAGAATGTTACAATATTTGTTACAATAATTGTTATGTACATTTTGGTTATAAAATATTTAAATAATCCTACAAATAGAAAAGTAATTCCATAGTGATGCTATTACACAGGGTGTCCCAGCTATCTTGTCCACCCAAAATATCTCTGGAACAATAACAGCTATTGGAAAACGACTTTAACCGGTATCAATGTAGGGCTGGGGCCCATGAATGTACATATTTGGAAACATTCTAAAACGAAAGCATATGTGTTTTTTAACACAAACTTATGATTTTTTAAATGGACCTCCTATATTTTTTCTTCACCAATCCATAGCATGACAAAGCATATACACAATGGCGTTAATTGCATCGTAATATTCCCATTACATCCCGAGATACTGAGACGCGAAGTTGACGCTTGAAACACCCGATATGCGCTGCTAGCCCACGTCCTGAGGCTCGGGCGTGAACCCCATGCTGCCCGTAATCGCGATGTGATTGACATGTGTAATCACACGTCCATACTTATCAAGATGTCCGAAACGAATAATGCGGTCTGCTGCCATCAACTCTCATAAGCACATAATGTTTTTTCTCTTGCACGTTTTATGTATCTACGTACAAAATATGAACCAGTACCGATCGGTGTACACCCGTCAGGTAGTCTTATTTATCATGCACATCCAAAATAACGTTTATCTAATGCGTTATATGACCCATTGCGCCTGTCGCGCAGGGCCTGGCTCTACCTAGTCAAGTGTCCAACGTAGTTCCCACTACTGCCACAGTTACCACTTCGCTGTGTTTATGATTTACGACTCATGCAAACTCCTGTACTCCACCACCCTCCGAGCATCCCATTTGTTGTTGCTTTGGCGTGCAGTACACCGCTTGCCAGTGTAGTCGTGCATCAGAGTAATCTAGTGACGGCACGGAGGTAGTACACATTGTGAATAAACGTTGTGTTGTGGAACTTATACTGTACAGTATAATGTACACACATGAAGATATGGTAGAAATGCTGCTGATCTATGGAGAATGTACGTTGACGGGAAATTCGGTATGAGATTGCTTGTTTGTTGATAGTACTGTTAGCGAACATTATGATTATTAAGTTAATATGTCTGTTTTCTACCCTACTCTACATACCTGTACTGTACCCTGTTGTAGGTGGACGAAATGCTTTTCAGGCTGAACGACTGTACAGAAGACGATTCCCTGACAAGCCATCGCCTTCGCGCCGGATGTTTGGTTGTCTCACATCTCGTCTACGTGAAACGGGAAGCTTAAATCCAAGACCTCGACATCGTCCTAGAACACGCACAGATGAACGTGCTGAAGTTTCTGTGCTCGCTACCATAGCTGTGAATGCTCAAATCAGCACACGTCAAATTGAACGTGAAGTTGGTGTGTCGAAATCAAGTGTACAGCGTATTCTTAAACGTCTTAAATTTCATCCTTACCATGTTCATTTACACCAGGATCTTCATGGAAATGACTTCCGCAATAGGGTAACATTTTGTCGGTGGGCTCAGCAAAAGCTTCTGACTAATCCAAATTTTTTGCAGATGTTCTCTTTACCGACGAGGCATCATTCTCCAACAAAGGAATTTTCAATATGAGGAATATGCATTATTTGTCCGCAGACAATACAAAATGGCTCCGTCAGGTAGAGCATCAACGTCCGTGGAATGTTAATGTTTGGTGCGGGATTATTGGAGATACCATTATCGGACCTTTCTTTATAAATGGCATCCAAAATGGCAGACAATACTCCAGATTTATACGACACAATCTTCCTGTTCTCTTGGACACCGTACCTCTGAACCGGAGAATGGTCATGTGGTATCAGCGTGACGGATGCCCTGCACATAACGCCTTACGTGCATGACGACTTCTGAACCGTAAGTTCCCTGGTAGGTGGATTGGACGAGGTGGCCCAGTTAGGTGGCCTGCCCGATCGCCGGACCTTACACCGCTGGATTATTTTCTTTGGGGAGCAGTGAAGGATGCTGTTTACCAACATGAATCAACAGCACCAGACGACATGAAGCAACGCATTTTGATGCTTGTACAGCCATCAAAGAGGAAACAGTAGCACGAAGTAGGGCATCCTTCATCCGCAGAGTGACCCTATCTATGCAAGCCAATGGGCATTACTTTCAGCATGAGATGTGAACGCTATGTTTAGCATGTAGTGTTGGTATCACAGTGGAAGTCTCTACAAAGGGCCATTTTACCCAGTGATGTTAAGAAACATTTGTTTGCAACAATTTGTCATTTAACGCATTAGATAAGCATAACATTGATAATTATGTGATAATAAAACTAATTGGTTAAACATGTTTACATTCATCTTCTATGTCCTACCTGAACTTCCCAAATCAAAACATTTTTACCTAAACAACGGTAAAACTTTTAGTCCACTTGCTCGTTTCACTAAAACCATCAACATGAATTTTACTATTACGAGTGAATGATTAACTGTCACTTGCGCTAGATCTACATTAAAGTTTTAACGTTGAACGGCATTACCTTTTTAGTAACGGATTAACGATAAGCGAAGTTAACTTTGTGACTAACGTTGCGGTACACAGATATGTTACAGAACCGCATCACCCCTAGCCTATGGGATAAATACCTGCTGGAATGTACGACGTTAATGCAGGATGGCAGCAGACCGTATTATTCTTTTGGACCTCTTGATAAGTATGGAAGTGTGATTACGCATGTCAATCACATCGCGATCACGGGCAGCATGGGGTTCACGCCTGAGCTTCAGGACGTGCGCTAGCAGCGCATGTCGGGTGTTTCAAGCGTCAACTTCGCGTCTTAATATCTCGGGATGTATCAACTTCGCGTCTTAATATCTCGGGACGTAATGGGAATATTACGATGCAATCAACGCCATTGTGAATGTGCTTTGTCATGCTAAGGATTGCTGAAGAAAAAATATAGGAGGTCCATTTAAAAAAAAACATAAGTTTGTGTTAAAAAACACATATGCTTTCGTTTTAGAATGTTTCCAAATATGTACATTCATGGGCCCCCGCCCTACATTGATACCGGTGAAAGTCGTTTTCCAATACCTGTTATTGTTCCAATGATATTTTTGGTGGACAAGATAGCTGGGACACCCTGTATATAATAAAAGTTACAGAATCATTTAGAAAAAGTCTAACTAATGGCTTGCCAAATCAATTCATGAATATGTAAAAACGTTAGTGAATAATTACGTGACTTTGCATCAGAATTTTTTTTTCACTCTAATTACTTAGTTATACCAAATTTATAATTATCAGCCTGTAATGACTGTCAATATTTCTGATGTCAAACGTCAATGTCTGTGGTATAGCGTCTCAATCGTTTTTATATGGAGTCCTCATTGTCTCTGTTTGGAGGCCTCCCTAGTCTTTGAATGAATCTGTGTGGCCATACCTTGGACGGTCTCAAAGAACAAGAAAAAGAAACAACCTATAAAATACATAATAAAAAAATAGATTATTCACAAAATACACAAAACCCCTCCATCTGTCCGGTAGAAACTGAAAGAAATGGTTTATTCATCGAGGTGACAAGAAATAAATTTATGACAGGACAAGAGAAAAATCATCACCTTCCAATTAACCTCGTGCTGGAATCGGCACTGCATCACTAAATGACAATCATGAAACAGAAAAACACGAGATAAATATTAAATAGACTTCCTTTACACTACTTTTTACACATTCATAAAATATGGCAGATACTCTCGCCTCTTGGCGTAAGAGTCATATTTCACTCTGGAAAGAGAAAAGTAATCGTTTAATGCACGACATAATTGTCTAGTTCATAGCTCAGTGGTTCCTTTTTTTTTTTTTTTTTCATGGTTGACTGTTTCTGGAAGGTCTTTCTTCTCGCGCCCCTTAACGGTAAGTGTGCTACGCTCCGATCTGAAAATATCGTCTACTACACAAAATTGCGTCACGTTAAGTGCTTTCGTTTCTGCAATGGAGAAAACTTCCGTTGCGATCATGTTTCCTGTAAGAAATGCAATAAAGTCAAGCTAAACAACAATAAGAAGAAAACAACGCTTTCATTCTGACCATTCCACAATTTCACAGTGCAAAAAACATTCTTGGCACTCATTCATCACATAATTTAACACTGTGCTGTGTATTTGTATCAGAACTCTTTTCGTGACTCATAGTTATGTCTTAACGTTACTGTGACTTAGATTTTAAGTAAGTATGTACTCTACTTTAACATTACTGTGACTTAAATTTTACGCAAATGTGTATAAGCTATATCTTCCTTCATAGAATACCGTTGTGGGTTTCTTCGTTTAGAAGTGTATCTTTCTTACCTTCTCTTGTTCTATAAATGTCTGCAGAGTGCTTCCTCATTGTGTCACACTATTCATGAGTGGTCCATAAATCCTAATACGCCTTACCTGGCAAACTAATAAACACGAAAAATCCACATAAATCATCACTCTTCAAACTACCTCATAAATCAGAGCAAGTGTCAGTTCGAAGGTTTCCTAATTATACTATTGCCCATCAAATATACCTTCTCAATTCAGAGCCACTTATACACTATATTTTACCTGAAGATACTGTCAACAGTTTCTTTTATTCCATGTCATTTCTCCCTAAAAAACGTACATAGTTATTTCTTGCATTTTCCTTCAAATAAGTCACGAAAATTTCATTGTTTCAGTGAACAGTCGCAAGATATCAACAGCTGGTATAATCCTCTCGTCAGAAATGTCCTTTGCAAAGTTCTCATTCTCTCAAGCAATACAAATCATTAACAATCATTCTCTCTTGGTCTTTCATACAGGATAGATTGATAATAACAGGTTAGTCAAAGATTACGAAACAGTACTGAAAATTTAAATCGGAAGAATATACTGTAACGGCTGGGGCACCTATGCTCGCCAAACTTATATTTACTAAAGATCAGTAAACCCCCTAGGGCCTTATTCCTTGAAAATTTTAATGTGTGATAAGTGATGAAGACCTCGCGATTTATGTGTTCCTATTGTCTCAAGTTCCACAACGTTTGTGTGTGCAATGCATCGTATACGGAAGGGTCCTTCATACACCAAGAAAAACTCCCTACTCAAATATTTTCCCTTACGAGATAGTCGATGTGATCTAAGCAATACTTTTTGACCTGCCTGTAAATTCTTGACGTTGACTCGTGGATTATGCAGCTTCTTTCTTCTGTCTGCAGATTTCTTGATCTTCTGTAATACTATACTGACCACTTCATAGTGTCTTAAACGTCGCTGTGCAGGGAAGGCTACTAATTGTTTTATCTTATCTGATGGTTGTTTATTTTTCGACACAAGCAGTGGAGGCAGAGTAGTGGAATCATTAGGTAGTTAATGGAATTATCCCTTTTCTTCACCAAGTGTAATGGGCTGTTATATGAACTCACAGCAGGTTCGATGATTCCCTGCTCTAACATGGATTGTATTTCCTGTTTGACTTTGTCTCTGCATGTCTATGGGATGACGTATGGTGGTACAAAAATTTAATATTCCTCGACCTTGAATTCATAAAGAAAGTTACGTATTGTTCCTGTCTTGTGAGAAAAAACTTCACAATTTGTTTGTAATATTTTAAATAACTCATTACTGCCTGCATTAGGATGTACTTCGCCTCTGTAAGCTTTCCTTTTAATTAATTATTCTGTACTGATGGGTTGTTCTGTTTCACAGCAAAACGTAGTGATGTGTTCTGTGCAACTATTAGACAAATTCAGTGATTGCTGTGCCTCAAGCGGAAAGAGAAAACGCAGATAATTCACTTCCTCATCCTCCTTTGTTAACCATCCTTGAAATTTAATTGCGAGTAACATTTGACTTACGCGTAATATGACTTCAGCATTACAAAAGTTTAACATTGCTTTATATTCACGTAGGAATTCCACACCCAAAATCGTTTCTGTAGATAAAAGAGGGACTACTAAGATATTTGCAGAAAACTCGTGTCCTTGACAGCTGAAAACTAAAGAAGTCTGATTGCGTACGTCTATACTCTTATCTTGAATGACTCCCTTTAATTTGTTCATTAATAATGGCAAGGTTGGACAAACAGATGCCTGTTCACACTTCTTAAACATTGTCTCGCTAATTACATTCACAGGGCTGCCAGAATCAAGTACAGCTGAAAGTAGAATATTTCCTACCGAGATTCTTATAATTGGATGATTATACACAATTTCGCTGTTGTCATTTTCTTGTAATAATGTGTCTCTAATGTCCACCAGTCCAACAAAGTCAACATAATTTGTGTGTCGGCTTTCCGCCGCTACAAACTGTTCGTTTGTAGTCCTTGTTGCTAGTCATTGTTGTGGCGGCTCGTGTTGCCGCGAATTATTGCTTGGGTTGGGTGGTTTGGTTTCTACATTGTCGCCAAGCTCTAAATTGGAATTTCTATGATCCTGCCAATTTTGATTTGTCCCCTCATCATAACTGTTTTGGTTCTCATAACTGTTATGACCATAATTATCACGTGGTATCGATGCTCTGTATTCTGCATGAGCACCGCGTTCCGAATTGTTATTTGCGTGTCCGCGCCAATTTCGGTTGTCTCTACCGCGACCATTCCTTCTAAAATAATTTTCATTTCCATAACGCCTTTGCTCTCCCGGTCTATTACTGTACTGAGAGTTCCTATGATCATAAAAATCATTCTCTGGCGTCTATGATCTGTGTTATACGGTTGATGCCGCATATCGCGCCTATCTTCTTCCGCCCTGTACGCGTGAGGTTCGTCCGAGTTCCATACGCGTTTACGGTCACGCCGCCGATTATTATTTTCCCAATTCTGATTACTATTCTTGCAAAAGAGCTTGGAGTGCCTACCTGCCAAAATTATGTGACGTAATCTCATCGGCAGTTTTGTCAAACAGATACGAATTAATTCCGACTGACTGCACGGATTCGTTAAATATCTGTTCATGCGCATCATGTTTTCAAAATATTGCACTGGAGTTGAAAATTTCGACTGCTCATAACTTTGCATCACAATGATGCAATGTTTTGCTCCATCTTGTGTAGTCTCTGACCGGTAAGCAGATAAGAATGCGTGATAAAAATCACCATATGTGTGACATTCACGTACTATTGAGCGCATTCATGTTGCAGGGTCTCCTTCAAGATAACTGCAAATGAATTCCAGTTTGTGGCCAATTGGCCATGTTGGTGGTAAAGAATAGTCAAATTGTTGTAACCACTCTAGAGGGTGGATTTCGTGACCAGCATTCCGAAAAATTTTGAATTTCCTAACTGTGAGAAAATGCTTATAGTCAAACTCGTCAATTTTCTTAGCGGATAAGTTTTCTTTTACAGCTTGACTCACGGTTCCTTCATTACGTCCCGCAAACGTGTCATATTCACGAGAAAAGTGGTCAGCATTTCCATAATTATCGCGCTCATTGTCGTTACCAATTTGGTAATTATCAGATCTACCAGTGTCATTGCTGCGATCGATCTTTTTTTCGATGCTGGCAATCTGTTCCTGTATATTTTTTACGTCACGTTTGCTTTGCCGATTAATTGTCATCTGCCTTTGTTTAAAACGTTGCAGACACTGAAATTCTTCGGTATCCGCGATCGGTACCGGTTGAGTGTCATCCAACCCGCTACTCAGTTCCGTCACTTTCATGAATAATTCATCTACCTGTTTAGCTACTGTCATTAATTGAGTTTCTATCTTTAAAACTTCATTGGTAGTCTGTAACTGCAATGACTCGACATTTTTCTCTAATTCCTCTACTTGCAGGTCTTGTTGTGACGTCTGTCGTTTCACTTCAACAATATCAACATTTTGTACGTGATCAAGTCGGGATACAAGATTATTAGTATCTAATTTGAATTCTTCACGTAGCTGACTCTTCAACTGACTGGTCATTTCTTCAACTTTACTATTTAAATTGTCATTCACCTCACCCTGAAACAATGTGAGATTCTCGTTAATATCGTTCTGAAGCGATCTGAAATTCTTTGAATTATTGTTGTTAACTTCAGTGAGTTTACTCTCCTGTCTATCATTAAATTCAATGAGTTTATTCAGTAATAATTGTAAAACACCGTTACTGGGGGCAGGGAGTACAACGTTACTCTTCTCTGTTAAAGTAGAAGCAGTACCTGCATTTCCACTAACAGAAGGAAAGGCAAAATTACTCTGCTCTATCGGAGTGGCAACCAGACCTGAATTTACACCTAAAGTGGGGAAAACAAAATTACACTGCACTCTTGAGGCGGAAGCAACGCTGCTATTTCTCATAATGAGTTCGGTTTGCTCCACTGTATTGTCATGTCCTAAGTTGCGTGTAGCACACAGTTGCTCATCACGCATTATTGGCAAATAATCGCCTACATTCCGATTCTCCGCAGTATTGTTCGAAAACTCTGGAATCTCAATATTCTCAAAATGATTTTCTACTCTCTGTTCCGAATTTTCGGAAACTGCGTTTGAAACCGCTCCTACATTCATGTTCGCAACCGTATCTACGATCGCGTTTGCAGTAGCATCTGCATTATTTTCCATTTTCTTTTGTGCTCGCGTCCTCATTGTCGCAATACGAACGAAAACATGTCACTAAAATACACCGCTACCCTAAAAAATCCACTGTTCAATTAACTATTACACAGTGCACCAACAAATTCAAAGACAAAACTGCTGAAATAAAATTTTGCGTTAATACAAATCAGTGCGCAATCGATCAAAATGCTGTGCCTCCACTAATGATTACTGTTGTGTAAGCTTGCAGTTGGCAGTAGAAAGACGAAGCATATCTAACTACGACTCATCCAAAAGAAAAAGTATCCTGGCAGGATCGCCAGGTGAAAGTCGCGAGCTCTATCTTCTTATCTCGTGTTTTCTACTGAAAATCTCGTGGTTGTACTCTTGTTAACTTTACTATTACAGAGAGCGCCTAAACTTTATTTTTTTTAATTGGTCCTCTGCGCAACAAATAACTTACTTGGTCTTTCCGCTGCCACTGCTTGATCTGCTGCGTTCCATTATTTAACAAAAACATAAAAAAACCTATTATTCATGCTGAGTGCAATGCATGTTCTGTATGGCGGCTCCTGCTGTTGCTGCGGTTGATGTTGCTTACTACAACTACATATAATTCAAGAGAAAGAGTTTGGTCAAATCTAAACTCGATAAATGATAACCCAAACAAGTAATTCCTTTTTTTTTTAACTATGTTCTGAAAGCGATTCTTTCTCATTCAATTAATAAAACGCTAGAAGCTCTCTGAATAATCGCTTCGTATGTAAATCTGCCTCCAGTGGCATTAAAGCAATATTACAAATTAATCTAACTCTTGAGACAGACTGAAATACTTCTCAATTAAATACATAGTGAGACAATTCCCTGGCAATTACAAAAGAAATCAATGACAAAAATCAATACTTAATCTATTCGCCTAACAATGGTTTCCCTTAAGAATTCAACTCCTATCATTACCTAAATTACTGTCTGCTGCTACGCACATACAAAAACCCTTTTCTTTGAATAAATAAGCTCGCTGAAAATTATAAAAAATATCAACTCAATACCAACTCCTGTGTCGCTGCTGGAGGACACAGCAGTACGGGAGCTCGGCGACGACCCCTCGCCCACACACGTGCGCACCACAGCAGGCGGTCTCCTACACTGGTTTCAAAACTGCCACTAGTTAATCCGTGCGCTGCGAAGCGCGACAACAATGTCTTAGATTCCAGAGCTTGTGTATGCACGCTGTAGCCAACCTTTAAATCCTAAGAGAGTATTGCCAACTCTCAACTGTTATTACACTTTGTAATGCAAATATGTGGGCCTGCCTTTGATTCTTCCCGGAATTTTGTTAAACTGTTACATATAATTATTTAAGATTTTCTTCTCCATCTCAGGTTAATCAAATTCTTTCAGTCAGTGATACATCCTGAGGAAGGCGTCTTGCAATAGTCGCTGAAATCTCGGAATTTTATTGTTGACAATGCGGTCCCATACCGAGAAGAATTTTATTTACTGCGGCCACTTCTTTCAATATTTGTTCACTAGTTTTTGTTTCAGTCCAGGATGTTTTAGCGGCATTTCAGCATATTGATACTCCTTTGCTTGTAATATTTTTTTCAATTTATTGTTGCCGCAGATTCCACACTTCACAGGAATAGGTTAATGTTGTAAATAAACGTCTATATATTCTTGTTTCTGAACGCTTTTTTGGTCATTTCAGCTCTTCTTTTAATATCCATTATACCTCTGTTGGCATTTGATATTGTACGTCCGATGTACTAACATTCATTTACTTGCATACGTGCTGTATTTATTAGCCTAATGGTTGACCTTACTTTTGTGCGATTTAGCAAACCATACATCGAGTTTAGTCTTGTTTGTGATTATTTGCAGTTTTTGATTGTCCAACAAGGTATCAGATAATATTTTTAATCTATAATATCCATTTCCGGCTCTGATAAGATTGCTACATCATCAGCAAGTAGAATATAATGTATTTGTTTACCATTAAGTTTGTTCGTTTTGGTTCCAATTTCCATCGTTTTTGTTGTACTTCCCATAAATAAGTTTAAAAAAAAACGTAGAGAGAACAGCCTCACCTCAAACCTATTCTTATTCCAGCTTCTCTCTCTCCATCTTTCTTTCTGTCAATGCCATTACTATATGTTTCTTTAGTCTGATGTACGTACAGAATCAGTCTGTTGTGATTGTGATCCTTGCAGTCTTCAGTGAACGCATTCTTGAATGTTTACTTATTTCATTGGCATTTCACGAAGTTTACATTAAATCGTTGTCTCGTCCTTGAAATCCCGTCGAGATCTTTTATGGTCCACCTAGAATTCATTTGCACGGCTACATGCTCCACCTCTTGTTGTTGTGGCCTTCAGTCCTGAGACTAGTTTGATACAGCTCTCCATGCTACTCTATCCTGTGCAAGCTTCTTCATCTCCCAGTACCTACTGCAACCTACATCCTTCTGAATCTGTTTAGTGTATTCATCTCTTGGTCTCCCTCTACGATTTTGACCCTCCGCGCTGCCCTCCAATACTAAATAGGTGATCCCTTGATGCCTCAGAATATGTCCTACCAATCTATCCCTTCTTCTAGTGCCACGAATTTCTCTTCTCCCCAATTCTATTCAGTACCTCCTCATTAGTTTTGTGATGTACCCATCTAATCATGCTCCACCTATCACCATGTTTATTTACCTCAAGCCATCTTCAGTCGCCGGCCGCTCGTGGCCGAGCGGTTCTGGCGCTACAGTCTAGAACCGCGCGACCGCTACGGTCACAGGTTCGAATCCTGCCTCGGGCATGGATGTGTGTGTTGTCCTTAGGTTAGTTAGGTTTAAGTAGTTCTAAGTTCTAGGGGACTTATGACCTCAGCAGTTGAGTCCCATAGTGCTCAGAGCCATTTGAACCAACCAGTCTTTCAGTTGGTATAAGTGCAGTTGCAGTAGTCAGCGTTTCTCATAAGCAATGGACTCTATCAAATCAACTTCCATTTTCCCGATTTGAAAAATGAACAAGTAAAAAAAGCCGATTTAAACAGGCCTGACAGAAATGTTAGCAGAGGTCAGTCTGGTCGCCGCCCTAGTCGGCCACCCAGGTCACCTGATCTGTTAGTGTGCGGTTACATTGTGTGGGGAACCCTCAAGTAGTCCAAGGTGTATCGCAACAGCCCTTATAGTCTTCAGGAATTGCAGCAGAACATTTCGGATAAGATTTCAGCAATTCCAGCAGTCCAGCTCCGATCCGCATTCAGGAACTTGCTGAGCATGCCCAAAAGGACCAAAAGATGCATGGTGGGCGCTTTCAAAATATGCTATTGTCAGGGTGGTATTGTATTTTGTTGCCTCTGTTGCTTTTCTTTGTACCATTGAACTCTGAACTTTCATTTTCCCCATCATATATAATAAGATATTGAAAACCTATGTCCCATTCTTGTATGCCTTTTGCATCACTGGTATTCGGTTTATTGTTAGGACTCTACATACCTACAAGTATCTACAGTTGTCAAGATAACCCACTGCACGTAAGGAAGTCCATGAAGTACCGAAGCCACAGATTTGCCGTCTATTCCGCACATTAAATTACAGACCTTCTTAACAGAACATTCGGAAATCGTTCGTTCGAGAAACACTAAATGTCCTGCACACTCACGAGCCTTAACACCCCTGGAGTTTTGTCTGTCAGGAAAATTGAAATAAGAGGTCCATAACAAAAAAATCGACGATTGCCGAAGACATGAAATTACATACAGCACTAGCTTGTGTTACGGTAAGTCCATATGAAATTCAGAGTGCATTACTATCTATTCTGAATCTTTTATAGCATTTATTAGTGCTCAAGTTCAACACCATGAGCGCTTGATCTGACATTCATAATAATAATAATAAACACTAGACTGTACCAAAGTTATGTGTTTTCTCACATTTGATACAGTAAGGCAGACAGACGTTAGTGGAACTTCTTCTACTGACGGCTGCCAGTGGTGTGCGCCACTCTTACATTGTTCGTTTTTGATCAAGTTCCACACATGTTATGTCGTAGAAATCCTGTGAAACATTTCTCCTTAGCCAAAGGTAAATTATACAGATCAATCAACGAATAGCAAACCACAGTCGCGTCAAAAACAAGCAGCTATTAAGTTAGCAATTACTTGCGTGCAGCAGAAAATTCATCGCGCTGTCCGCCATAAGTTAGTGAAAATCGCACCTGCATAGATTAACTCGTTCAGAACATATTGTAGATGTCCATTTTCAGCTGCCTCACTTTGTATTACGTAAGTAAATTACATTTTAAAAGATTTCATTAACATTAGCTTATACGCAACACTAGCGCTAAAGATAAATGTGTTGCAGAAGGTAGTTTTTTTCCGTAATGGAGGTGCCAATGAAGATCAGTGTGTGCGGATGCCCGACGATAAAACGAAAACATTAAAAAAGTTCACTGTTTTGAGCAGATGTGTATATTTTTAGGACACATATTTTCATCGTGACATGTATTCTACTTTTCCTTTTACTTTGCCAACTTACTTTAAATTCATGTGCTGTTAACCCCAATGTCTCCCACTGCTTTCTCTATTTTTTCCTAAGTTTTTGCATTTCTCTCTTTGTTGTATCTGCGCAACCTGTGCAACTGCAGAACGAAATTTCACTCTGCCTCGGAGAGTGCTCTGATTTGAAGCTTCCTGACAGATTAAAACTATGTGCCGGAACAAGACTCGAAACCAAAACATTTTTCTTTCGCTGGAAAATGCCCTACCTACTTTGACTTTCAGCAGCTATATGAAACATTATTGCCAATTATTCACTAGCTACAAATTTCATGGCATCGCTTCGATGGGTACAGATATACCACCCAATCGTGACATACGGAAATTTGGAAGTTCAATTGTTTGACATGTATATCCATTGTAGCCGATGTCAGAAATTCGCATTCAACGAATAATTTGGAGTAATATTTCATATATTTGGTGATCGTCAGATTATATATAAGCATCACAAACTGAAATGAAGCACACGACGATAAAAATGGTCTCGATTCCTTGTGGTAGTGTCATTGTCTCAGAGCCTGTGAGCTTAAAGGGAGACGTACATAAGATTACGATATAAGGAGGTGGGCAGTGTCATGCGGAGGCATGGATCGCGCCAGGGAGCCTACACGGATAGGCGAAATGGTTAATGCTACCGTTCGTGATAAGCTGGAAATCAGGGTTTGGGACCCGGTCCAGCAAAAATTTTCGTGTGTCACGATTGGGTACCACATCTATACCCACTGTAGCTGATATCACGAAATTCGCAAGTATTACAGAAATTAGATTTTTCAACTGCTCGTGAAGACCTTCTCACATTTATAAAATTTTTGGAGACTGTATTCTTGGAAAAATGGAAAAAGCGAAAAGAAAAACAGTCACAGTGGTAAATCAAAATCTTGTCGTCAAATAATTAAACGAATGCAGTCTTCTTAATTGAATAAATAAAATGCCTTCCAATTTCCCCATCAGGAGATGGACCCTTCTCAAAAGGCGATTTATTAAAATGCACCAATTAATTGCTCGTCCATTCCACGCTGGTCTCGGACGATTCAAGGCGTAAGAACCAGCGCGTGTTCTCGTCTGGCTCTTCCGCTCTTAGTGCCTTGTTGCGCTTCGAAGTAGATTGCACGGACTTGAAAACCGTCAATAACCGAAGGCTGTGTCGAGGAAATCCAGTACCAAAACTCTGTATCTGGTATTTTGTTTTAGCTTCGAATATTCTGCTATTAAAAACTGCATGTATTCCAGATGTGGGTGGGATTTGTTTTCTACTGTCTACAGCACGAAACGTCCTACTAACGATACTACGCAATTGTGTCTGGCTCTTAGGTTGTGCCAGTGCAAATGACGTTTGGTCATAAGAAATGTTGTAATTGAGGGACTCATGCCGGCAATAAAGGCCATTTTTTTTCTGGTCCATTCCCATGTTTCGAATGGTGCTGGTTTGATGCGGTACGCCAAGAATTCCTCTCCTATGCCAAATTCTTCGTCTCAGAGTAGCACTTGCAACCTGCTTTCTGGGTTATTTGCTTGATGTATTCCAATCTCTGTTTTCCTCTACAGCTCCCTGTACTGCCATGGAACTGACACTCGAAGATAACTAAAATAGAATTGTCTTAAATACACTACTGGCCATTAAAATGGCTACACCACGAAGATGACGTGCTATAGACGCGAAATTTAACCGACAGCAACAAGTCGCTGTGATGTGCAAATGATTAGCTTTTCAGAGCATTCACACAAGGTTGGCGCCGCTGGCGACACCTACAACGTGCTGACGTGAGGAAAGTTCCAACCGATTTCTCATACACAAACAGCAGTTGACCGGCGTTGCCTGGTCAAACGTTGTTGTGATGCATCGTGTAAGGAGGAGAAATGCGTACCATCACATTTCCGACTTCGATAAAGGTCGGATTGTAGCCTGTTGCGATTGCGGTTTATCGTATCGCGACATTGCTGCTCGCGTTGGTTGATATCCAATAACTTTAGCAGTATATGGAATCGGTGGGTCCAGAAAGGTAATACGGAACGGCGTAATGGATCCCAACGGCCTCGTATCACTAGCAGTCGAGATGACAGGCATCTTATCCACATGGCTGTAACGGATCGTGCAGCCACGTCTCGATCCCTGAGTCAACACATAGGGACGTTTGCAAGACAACAACCATCTGTACGAACAGTTCGACGACATTTGCAGCAGCATGGACGATCTGCTCGGGGACCATGGCTGCGGTTACCCTTGACGCTGCATCACAGACAGGACCGCCTGCGATGGTGTACTCAACGACGAACCTGGGTGCACGAACGGCAAAACGTCATTTTTTCGGATGAATCCAGGTTCTGTTTACAGGTTCATAATGGTCGCATCCGTGTTTGGCGACATCGCGGTGAACGCACATTGGAAGCGTGTATTCGTCATCGCCATACTGGCATATCACCCGACGTGATCGTGTGGGGTGCCACTGGTTACACGTGTTGGTCACCTCTTGTTGGCATTGACGGCACCTTGAACAGTGAACGTTACATTTCAGATGTGTTACGACCCGTGGCTCCACCCTTCATTCGATCCCTGCAAAACCCTACATTTCAGCAGGATAATGCACGACCACATGTTGCAGGTCCTGTACGGGCCTTTCTGAACACAGAAAATGTTCGATTGCTGCCCTGGCCAGCACATTCTCCAAATCGCTCACCAATTAAAAACTTCTGGTCAACGGTGGGCGAGCAACTGGCTCGTCACAATACGCCAATCACTACTCCACATGAACTGTGGTATTGTGTTGAAGCTGCACGGGCAGCTGTACCTGTACACGCCATCCAAGCTCTGCTTGACTAAATGCCCAGGCGTGTGAAGGCCGCTATTGCGGCCAGAGGTGGTTGTTCTGGGTACTGATTTCTGAGGATCTATGCACCCAAATTTCGTGAAAATGTAATGACATGCCGGTTCTAGTATGATAAATTTGTCCAATGAATACCCGTTTATCATCTGCATTTCTTCTTGGTGTATCAGTTTTATTGGCCAGTAGTGTAAACCAAATCTCGGTGTATAGGTCCAAATACCGATTGGAGGCACGCAGCTTGAATGTTTTAATTCCCTGAAGAGGCATTTTGCTATGACGCTGTTACTATTTTGTAAAGTTTCGTGGGTTTCTTTTACATCTAAGGGCGTCGACTGTGCTGTCACATTTCTATCGCCCAGTCCACCTTGTGGTGATATTACGTTAAAGTTTGTTTTGAAAACACGGTCGCGCGATATTGCGCGCGACGACATGATCCGTGCCAAGCAATTTATTTTACTGAGGACATATACATATAAAAATGTTGGCCTTTGTAGTCGATTTAATATTCTTTGCTTGTGTTCTTGAAGGTTTCCCGTCAAACGTTAGGTCTGTGTATCTAGTTGTTGAGGCACAGTTACCTGGCATTGTCCGCGATATTCAGCCCCAACTGCATCCTGCCAGCCGTTGTAGCCTTCCACTTTGTTCAAGGGCTCTGGTTATATGCCCTAGTTCTGTCAGTTTGATGTCGTGATAATTTATTTTCAGGTCTGTTGCTCCGAGGAAGTTAAGTATCTGTCTGGCTGACTGTATTTCCCCAGTTGCGTTGTTAAGGACAAAACTACTATCGAACGATTCAACGCGTAAGAACCAGGTTTTGATTTTTGATGCCACAAGCAGCAATCTTTTGTGGCGTGTTCTGAATAGTAGCTCGATACATAGGGTGTACAGGGTCGCTATAACGGGCAATACTATCTTCGTCCGACAGAAACGGGAGCTGTTAAAAGGCCGTTTATGTTTACTCCGTAAGTGGCAAAGAGAAAAGGTCGTTGACTAATTGGACAAATTGTTGCGTGAGTCCCATCCTTCTCGTGGTACAGGATTAAAAATTACAGCTAATCCTATGACAGACTTTGTATTATAAAAAAATCGCGCCCAAGTGGCTTTGGCTGATCGCAGAGAGGTACATAAACTATACTCCGCCTGAAGAGGACATGAAGGTCCAACGGTACCGATCGGCTACCGTGTCATCCTCAGCCCACAGGCGTCAGTGGATACGAAGATGGAGAGGCATGTGGTCAGCACACCACCCTCCCGGCCGTATGTCTGTTTACGAGACCGGAGCCACTACTTCTCAATCAATTAGTTTCTCAATTTGCCTCACAAAGGCTGAGTGTACCCCGCTTGCTGACAGCGCTCTGGAGGCCGGATGGCCACCCATCTAAGTGCTAGCCCAGCCCAAAGGAGTTTAACTTTGGTGATCAGACGGGTCCAGGGATTACCACTGTGGCAAGGCCGTTAGTGCGGAAACATACATAATTTCTATATATTCAGCTAATATTCAGCGTGATTTTTTCCACCTGTACAAGCTCTAAATATCGATCGATGAGAGGATATGGAACAAAAAAGGTCTAATGAATTCATGTCCGGAAATGCATAGTTCCCATGCTAGAGACCATTTATTCAGTCGTAGTTTGTTACAGAGCCTGCGGTCTAATAAGCGTTATTCCATGCAGCGCCAGTTACAGTATGCATGGCTTCCTTCTAGAGGGTGGTACTGTCCCTCATACGTCATGCGCTAGAGGCCTCTCGTGGCATAGTCAGTGGTAATGTTGCGTCCGATTCACTTCTCTTCCTGACTCATCTTGTAGCGGAAGTGATTCACCGTTGAACATGATGGCTTCGTATTCGAATCAAGAAATTGCCGACTTGGTGTTTACTTACGGAAAGGCAAATGGCGACGGGTGGCGGGCAGGTAGATTGTATCAGGAGACCTATCCCAGCCAACAACAACTGCAGCATTCAATGTTTCCAACAGTGATCCGCCGTTTGCCTGTGAAATGGTCAATTCAGGAAGTAGGAAATCATGAAGGATGTACCCAATTGGTCGTGCGGTAGCGTTCTCGCTTCCCACGCCCGGGTTCCCGGGTTTGATTCCCGGCGGGGTCAGGGATTTTCTCTGCCTCGTGATGGCTGGGTGTTGTGTGATGTCCTTAGGTTAGTTAGGTTTAAGTAGTTCTAAGTTCTAGGGGACTGATGACCATAGATGTTAAGTCCCATAGTGCTCAGAGCCATTTGAACCATTTTTGTACCCAATTATGACTAAATTAATGTTAAATAGGTGAAATAAATTTAATAATCCTGATACTAGGACTATTGCTCCAATATTCGGACACCAGACTTGGAGGAAAATGTGATTAACACTGTGGAAGGCGACCGCCGTGTCACTAACGGGCAGTTGGCCCGCCAGTACAGCGTAAGCCAGACAACCGTGTGCAACATTCTCCAAGACAACTGTTACTACCTCTATCGCTTACACCATGTGCAGGACGTACTAGCGACAAACTTTTCATATCGGGAGCAGTTTTTCCACTCATTTATTCACCAGGAAACCACGATTCCGTTTATTTATGTCATCCATCCTATTTAAAAATGAGACCACCTTTACGCGGAGTGATATCTTCAACTCTCATAACAGTCTTCGGTAGGATAGCATGGACAACGCCAGTTGTATGGTGACAGCGAATTCACCATCCGTGCAGCCGGAATGTGTTAGCTGGGATAATTGGCGACCATATTTTCGGACCGGTCTTCCTTTCAAGTCACCTAACAGGCCGGAACTAGCGGCCTTTCTAGCGGGTGACTTTGCCTGCCCTGCCGGAACAAGTGCCACTGAGGATTCGAAGGGTTATGTGACTGCTACATGATGTTCCCCCAGCCCACTTCGCCGTTAACGTCTGGACGCATCTCAGTCGTGTCTTCCACGGTCGATGGATCGGACGATTTGTCCAGTTGCATGGCCTGTTCGTTCGCCGGTTCTCAACATGTGCGATTTCTTATTATGAAGCCACCTCAAAAGTAACGTGTATGCAGAGCCCATCCCAGGTGTGGAGTCACTGGAGCAGCGTATTCATGGTGCCTTTGACACTGATCGGATGCACCCTGGCAGATCCGATGTGAACGTGTGAGACAGAACATGCTACGGCGCGTACAAGTATGCGTTAAGGCAAATGGAACTCATTTTCAACACATACCATACCGTAACTGTGGCTGCATGGTACAGTGCGTACTAGACGGCAGTCTCTGTAACAGTGTATGATTGAAGAAATGGTCCCTAGCATGGAAACCATGCATTTCCGGACATAAGTTCATTAGGCCTTATTTGTTCCGCATCCGGTCATCGATCATAGAGTTAATACACGGTGGAAAAAATCACCCTGTACTGGCTATGTTGCGCCAAGCGGCTGCCTTGGCGTCACATGGAGCCTCTATTTTAGTTAAACGTGGTTTGGACATGATGTTTAGGCGACGCGCGTAGCTTTTGTAGTCCCAGTTTAATAAGGATGTGTGTTTATACTCGTTCAGAAAAGTGCTTTTGGTCCCCGGGGATTAGAGTCACATGTCCGTTGCTGAATTGTCCCGGATGGTCGGAATATGAGCAATTCTGTGCACATGTTAGTGAATTCCGTGTCCCATGATGCGGAGTAAAATTCAAAGGGTAGGACATCTTTTCCCGGTGCTTTATTTTATGGAGCTGTCTTAATCGTGTCCCCTATCTAGTGTCGCATCGCTTCCTTGGTAGGAAACGTCCCAGTCGATGCTCTGATGGAAGACGTGCCCGTTCTGTCCATGTCTGGCCTAGAGCTCTACGGAAAACTGGCTGGGAGCGGCATTACCCTGCCCTAAATAAACAGGTTACACAGAGATACTAGAGAAGATACACACACACAAAAAAAGTTTTGCACCACCTAGGTTCCTAGAGTTCCGGAACCTGTACAGAAATTTGGAACAGAGATCAACATAAACATCATTTCCGCCATTTTTATTGCTCATGAAAACCACACATTGCATGCTGTATCAACACACAGCGAGACCTTCAGAGTTGGTGGTCCAGACTGCTGTACACACCGGTACCTCTAATACTCAGTAGCACGTCCTCTTGCATTGATGCATGCCTGTATGCGTTGTGATACACCGTCCACAAATTCATCAAGACTCTGTTGGTTAAGATTTTCCCATTCCTCAACGGAGATTCGGCGTAGATCGCTCAGAGTGGTTGGTGGGTCACGTCGTCCATAAACAGCCCTTTTCAATCTATCCCACGCATGTTCAATAGGGTTCATGTCTGAAGAACATGTCGGCCACTCTAATCGAGTGATGTCACTATCCTAAAGGAAGTCACTCACAAGATGTGCAAGACGGGGCGCGAATTGTCGTCCATGAATACGAATGCATCGCCAATATGCTGCCGATATGGTTACACTATCGGTTGGAGGATGGCATTCACGTATCGTACAGCCGTTACGACGCCTTCCATGACCACCAGCGACATACGCCGGCCCCACGTAATGCCACCCCAAAACCGCAGGGAACCTCCACCCTGCTGCACTCGCTGAACAGTGTGCCTGAAGCGTTCAGCCCGACCGGGTTGTCTCCAGACACGTCTCCCACGATTGGTTGAAGGCATATGCGACACTCATCGGTGAAGAGAGCTTGGTGCCAATTGTGAGCGGTCCATTTGGCGCGCTGCATGGTGTCGTGGTTGCAAAGATGGACCTCGCCGTGGATTTCGGGAGTGATTTGGGCATCATGCAGCCTATTGCGCACAGTTTGAGTCATAACACGGCGTCCCGTGGCTGCACGAAAAGCATTATTCAAAGCGATGGTGTTGCTATCAGGGTTCCTCCGAGCCATAAACCGTAGGTAGCGGCCATCCACTGCAGTAGCAGCCCTTCGGCGGCCTGAACGAGGCACGTCATCGACTATTCCTGTCTCTCAGTCTCTCCTCCATGTCCGAACAAAATCGCTTTCGTTCACTCCGAGACTCCTGGACACTTACCTTGTAGAAAGCCCTTCTTGGAACAAAGTAACAATGCGGACGCGATCGAACCACGTTATTGACCGTGTAGACATGGTGGAATGACTGGAACTGATCGCTGTCGGACCCCCTCCGTCTAATAGATGCTGCTCATGCGTGGTTGTTTACGTCTTTGGGAGGTTTTAGTGACATCTCTGAACAGTCAAAGGGACTGTGTATGTTATAAAATATCCACAGTCAAGTATCTGGGAACAGGGTTGATGCAAAACTTTTTTTTATGTGTATATTTGCGAACACGTGGTCTGCGGAAGCAAACAGATCTATCGTGCCGACGACCTCTAGCGGTGCCACTTGATGGTCTAGTAAGCGTGCCTGATCGAAGTTCAGTCGTCTGATAATGTACCTCCTTGCAAATTAGGCCACTCACATATCACACGTGCCGGAAAGGTTGCACGTTTATCGGGTTAGGGTCCCGTACACCACAGTATTGTTTTCCAAAACTGAGCAAGCATGTCGTGATAATGAAACTTCCTGGCAGATTAAAACTGTGTGCCGGACCGAGACCCGAACTCGGTTCCTTTGCCTTTCGCAGGCAAGTGTTCTACCAACTGAACTACCCACGCACGACTCACGCCCCGTCCTCTCAGATTTATTTACGCCAGTACCTCGCCTCCTACCTTCCAAACTTTACAGTTCCCGAGTTCGAGTCTTGGTCCGGCACACAGTTTTAATCTGCCAGGAAGTTTCATATCAGCGCACACTCCGCTGCAGAGTGAAAATCTCATTCTGCAAACATCCCCCAGGCTGTGGCTAAGCCATGTCTCCGCAATGTCCTTTATTTCAGGAGTTCTAGTTCTGCAAGGTTCGCAGGACAGCTTCTGCAAAGTTTGGAAGGTAGGAGGCGAGGTACTGGCGGAAGCAAAGCTGGGAGGACGGGGCGTGAGTCGTGTGTGGGTAGCTCAGTTGATAGAGCACTTGCCCGCGAAAGGCAAAGGTCCCGAGCTCGAGTCTCGGTCTGGTACACAGTTTTAATCTGCCAGGAAGTTTCACATCAGCGCACACTCCGCTGCAGAGTGAAAATCTCATTCATGTCGTGATAATGTTTTTGGCTCAACAGTCGCTATAAAGACATGTACTTAACTTTGTGAATTTCGTATCAACTCACATGAAGAAAATCCATACTAATTTTGCTGTAGAATAGAAATACATGATTCACACACCTTTTTTCATTTAAGCTATTTGTAAGGTGTGTTAAAAATAAGTCTGGCTTAGGAACATTATAAGATTGAAATCATGGATGTAACTAACGCGAATTAAGTAGTACAGAGAGCAGTATTGAAAATTTGATGGCCCACAAGTTCACTTTTCATACTTCCCTGTTGTTGTCAGTTGGATGCAGCTACCCTCATTCGTACCCATCCACGTACCATGAGTAACGGCAGTATTCCAGTAATTATAGATTATTCAGTCAGAATGGAAGACGGACATAATGCAACAAAATCATAACACTCAACATCTGTATCTACGCCCTGCAAACCAATCTCAAGCGAATGGTGGAGGTTATGGCTCAAATGCCTCTGAGAACTATGGGACTTAACATCTGAGGTCATCAGTCCCCTAGAACATAGAACTACTTAAACTTAATTAAGCTAAGGACATCACACACATCCATGCCCGAGGCAGGATTCGAACCTGCGACCGTCGCGGTCGCGCGGTTCCAGACTGAAGCGCCTAGAACCGCTCGGCCACAACGGCCGGCTGGCGGAGGTTACTTCATGTTGTAAGTTATTAGGGCTTCTTACTGTACCAGTTGCATGTACCCTCAGGGGGTTTTTCTCGCCATATCCGCAACGCTCTCCCATGGGTCAAACAAACCTGTCATCTGTGCTGTCCTTCTTTGCATACTTTCCGAATACACTGTTAGGCGTATTTCGCACAGGACCAACACACTTGAGTAACATTATAGCACGCATCACACGAGATTTTTAACTGTATTCCTGTTGTATGTGAATTTTAAATGAAGACTTGAAACCAGCGGGAACTATTTTTAAGGCCGTGGAAGAGAAGATTTGGTACGTGTTGTGCTAAAAAGGTTAGAGTTGGGGACTGAAAACCCGACAGTGAGATACCTCGTTAGGCAAATGGCGGACTGTTGAGTTATTGATAAGATCAGTGTTTGTAATTTAGATTTCGGCTGTGACTCTGAGAGAGGAAGAAAATCAGTTAGCAGAAGTACCAGGTGAAAAGTGTTAACTCTGATACGTTTGCACTGAACAGTGTTAGAGTGTAAAATGCGACATTAAGAGCAGTGATATAGGAGAACAGAAGAGGCAAAGGATTAATGCTTACGAGAGCGGTAGCAGCAGACTAACATTAGAAATGAAACTGTAAAGACCATTCGCAAGTTTTGTTTATGACGACAGACTGGATAAATGTGCACTTCCCGGAAAAATAATGCTGGCCTGGTGCTTCACTGCATTTCGGAGTTACAACAGCCATCTGGATTCTCCCCATTGCTACAAAAGACTGAGACGTCATCGGAAGAACGAAATTAACATCCTTACAGCGTGGAATGTCTAAACCCGAGTTTCATTCTTTATTAAACACGGTATAGGAAGAAGAACTTCGCCATTGTTATCGGATGCCGTCTTTTATGGTCTAGTACTAGACGCAGAGGCTATTGTAGCAGTAAAGCTGACTCCCAACACAGACCCAGCTTGACGATAAGTCTTTGCCGTTCCAAAACATCTCTGGAGAGCGGAATGACAATAATCCAGCTGCTTCACAGGAGATAACAAACCGTTCAACGTTTAACCAAGTTCACAACCGAGACCATTTTTGTTGTAATCATAAAAGGGTTCAAAATGGCTCTGAGCACTATGGGACTAAACATCTGTGGTCATCAGTCCCCTAGAACTTAGAACTAATTAAACCTAACTAACCTAAGGACATCACAAACATCCATGCCCGAGGCAGGATTCGAACCTGCGACCGTAGTAGTCGCGCGGTTCCGGACTGAGCGCCTAGAACCGCTAGACCACCGCGGCCGGCCATAAAAGGGACTTTAATACATGTAGGGAACGAAATATTTGTATATGAACACAAAATAACAATTTATAGTAATGGATTTTTGTTAATTAAACATAGCAAATAATTTCAGTTTCACCATGTCATAATAAATAACAACGATGCAGCTTACAATTGTTTGAACATATAACGAAATTTCATCATGATATGTTTCTTCATTTTAATAAATTGACTACCCACAGTCATTTTTGATCTTCAGACGCCGATTAACTTACGGGAAGAGTGACAGGTAGCACAACTTCGACTAGAAGGAATAAAAAATACTCACACAAAAACTTTCTGTTTCTGCTGCAGTGTAATTTATGTTGACAGTATTTAACACACATTGTTTACAATGCACTAGATTTTTATTGTCATTTTGTTTCTTGTTTTGGTTCACTGAGATAAAGAAAGTGATGGGATGAATGGTAAATGTGCGTGTGAAGGTGTCTTGTACCTTTATATGATGATGTCAGTATGTGTTATAGGAAGACTGAGAATTCAGTCTAGTCAGAAGTCTTATCTGCTGAATAAAAATATATTAGAAGTGATTAGTGTCCAAGACCGTACGTGCATCAACATTTTCAGTATAACGTTCTAACGACATGATAAGTAAAGATGTATTCCTGTGGTATTCCTTAGTTTATTTGTGAAGAGAATACGTAATTAGAAAAATAAAAGGTTTAGTAAGTGTTTATCACTATGAATTTTTCCAAGCGCTTTACCTCAGTAACACGAGGATGATTCTACTCTCGTTATTGACGCCGTTTCAAATAAATAACATCGCAGTTAAAGAAAAACCGCAGAGATGGGAGGAAGTGAGTAAACATTTATTATTTCAAACGTAATCGCCATCACTCTTTATACATTCATCCCATTGTAAAACAAAACGATCAGTGCCTTCACGGAAAAATGTTTGCTGTTTCCTACGGAACACGATTGTACTACGAGTGCACCTCTTCGTTCGAAGCAAATCTTCGGGCACAGATGTCTCTTTTAAGATACCAAAAATATGGAAATCGCATAAGGAGAGATCGGATCTGTAAGGCCTCCCCAGAGAGCCCATATGTTGCCAAGGTTGTTTCGACTATTCTGAATAAGTTTCCTAACCGAAAAACGTTTTCCACGAAGGCACTGACCGTCCTTTCTCACATTGCGATAAATCTATTAACAGTTATGGTGATTACTTTGAAAACAATAAACAGTTTAATTACTTTTTCCGTCTGTATCGTTTTCATCATCTGATTGCCCCTTATACTTGGACACTATTATAACAATAGTTTAACTATCTCAGAGATATATCGTATGTAATGTCGAGGAAGGCTGCTGCCACCATAGATCCACAGTTGGCTACCGTTGCTAACAACGACACGGATTGCCGTCGATTATCACTAATTGAACAGTTAGGCGAGCATGAGGAAAAGACTGAATAACCAACGAAATGAAAACGTCCTACGAGTCGGGGCGTGGAATGTAAGGATTTGAAAGTGGTAGAGGAGTTAGAGAATCTGAAAAGCGAAAAGCAAAAGCTCAATCTGCTCACAGTGGAGGTCAGTAAGGTGAATGGAAAGAAGACAAGGATTTCTGATCGGATTTTAGGGTAATATCAACAGCTCCAGAAAATGGCAGAACCGGGCGCGAAGAGGAAGGTAGGGCAGAGTATGAGCTACTGCGAACAGTTCAGTGATAGGGTTGTTCTCATCAGAATCAACAGAAAACCAGCACCGACCACGATAGTTCAGGTGTACATGCCGACGTAGCAAGCTGCAGATGAAAAGAGAAAGAAAGCGTGTAAGGATATCGAATGGATACTTCGGTGCGTAAAGGGGCGGGGAGAAGTTTAAGAAATGGGGAGGCTAATATGGGCTTGGCAGTCGGAATGAGAGAGAGGAAAGACTAACTGAACTCTGCAATAAATTCCAGGTAGTAACGGCGAATACTCCGTTCAAGACACACAATAGGGGGAGGTATACTTGGAAAAGGCCAGGAGATGTGGGAAGATTTCGGTTTATATTACGTTCAGGCAGAATTTCCGAAATCGGATACTGGATTGTAAAGCGTAACTATTGGCAGATATAGACTAGGTCTCAATAAGTAATGACAAACAGTGCGCTGAAGTTTAAGAAATGGGATACGGAAAAATTAAGGAATGAAGAGATAAGTCTGAAGGTCTTTGAGGCTAAGATATTGCAACAATTTAGTTAAATAGGAATGGCCATCTCCAAAAAGAGAAATCACAGAAGGTGTAGTAAAAAACATAAGTACTAGGGAGACAACTGCGAAGAAACCAAGGATAACAGAAGAAATACTTCAGTTGATAGGCGAAACAAGGAAGTACAGACATGTTCAGGGAAATTCAGGAACACAGAAATGAAATAAATAGTGTAGCGAAGCTAAGGCGAATGGCTACATTTGCTTGATACAACAAATTGGACTTCTCTTTTTAAGAGGATGTCCATACCAATGCTTCCCCAAATCCGAGCATTTGGTCTGTGTGTGATAACCTTGTCGTTCGCCTACCCTTCAGTCCAAATACCCTACCTTTCGAATAGTCAGCTGACGTTCCAGACCTAACTTTATGTAAATTTTTAACTTTTGGATAGACGATGAAATTGGTACATCAACTTAAAGCAGATGCTTAATGAATTGGAAATGGTTACCACTTCTATGCCCACGACAGTTACTAACCATACACAAAGAAAATGGAATTGCATCTCTGCTCCGTAGATAGCGAGTAACAGTTTGTAAGCCTACTCACAGACACGGGAACTGGAATCTGCTCCGTATATTGACAGTTTCTAAGCCTACTCACTGACAATGGAATTGCAAATCTGCTCCGTAGATAACAACATGGATTCCAAAAGCAGCTGGATCTACGATAAGAAACTCGTCTCTTATTCTGGAGGCTGGACATTATAAAACGCGACGAGGAATCCAGGTTTAGGTTTTCCGTGGGTTCAATGAACCATTTATGACAAATGCGGTTCTAGGCGCTTCAGTTCGGAACCGCGCGACTGCTACGGTCGCAGGTTCGAATCCTGCCTCGTGCACGGATGTGAGTGATGTTCTTAGGTTAGTTGGGTTTACGTAATTCTAAGTTCTAGGGGACTGATGACGTCAGATATTAAGTCCCATAGTGCTCAACCATTTGAACCATGACAAATGCTTAAGTCAAAGGGACATTATCGATTTCCATCTCCATCGAATCCGAGCCCGTGCCTAGTGTCTAATGATGTCGTCGTCGCGGTCGCGCCTACCCCTCACCCCCAGCAATTCCACTTAATGCTCTGTTACACTACGGTGATGATGTTTGGTTTCTGGAGCGCTCAACAGCGCGGTCATCAATGCCCGTACAAAGTCCCAATTTTTACACAGTCCAATCTAGCCACTTTTACGAATGATGATGAAGTAATGAGGACAACACAAACACCCAGTCCCCGGACAGAGAAAATCTCGAACCCGGCCGGGAGCCAAACCCGGGATTCCGGGATCCAGAGGCAGCAACGCTAGTCACTAGACCTAGAGCTGCAGACATATGACATCGACGTTAGTGATTCATTTAAGTACAACTTCCAGTGCTTCCTGAGGTCACTGGCGCAAAACTTTCGGCTTGCCTGCACCTTTACTTATGTGAAGCAGAGTGTTAAGGTAACTTCCTTGCCCTTTAGTCAAGTATAAAGCTGTAAAACCGTAGCTGAATGCTGCACGAACTCTGGGGCGACAGCCTCACAAAAGCCATGACACCTTAAAAGTAAATTTGGTGTATCACGCTTTCAACGCCTCGTTCATATGGATCGACAAGCGTCGCATTTGCCGACGCCCTGCCACACACGCTTCCCCTGCGCGCCGCAGAGCCATTACCATACGCATTAAGTCAGCAGACAGCTCTAGTTACCGCTGCGGCTGAAGTTGCCGGGTGTGTGGTGTCGCCCATCACAGATGCTGTATGTTCCGGCAGCGGGCGTCAATGCGGGGGAAGTGAGCGGCGCACGTACGGCCCGAAACACGCTCCAGGGTTCCGACCCACCTCCTGACGTCACAGTAGCGGCAGCACGCGAAGGCTCAAACTCCGCGGCGGCTTCGTTAGCGAACGCTTTCTAAGAGGCTTACGCACGCCAGCACGCGAGATAATCTGCTCAAGTGCGGTCACATGAGTATTCCGAGGTATTTAATACACTTCTCGGCTTTACCACCGCAATGCGGCAGTGCCGCTGCTAAGCTCCTGGAGCAGGAATCGTAATTAACGTTCAAATATCGGCTCAATTACGCGATAGCGCCACGCGCTAATATCGTTCCGAGCGGTCCGTGCAGTGCGATTTCACTCATTATGGACCACTTGTGGCATAAAGAGCCTCATTCATGATGTTATAAGCCCTTAAGGAGCTTTAACAAACATTTTACGGCTTTTACGTGACTCCCAAGCACCAAAACTGATTCCATTCCACTACTCGAGTACATGTAAGGCACCAACGCCACATTTACCGCAGCAACAGAGGGCCTGTACATGTCGTGAACAATAGCAAAGCAACAGCGAGTTAATATGACACGTTTTTGTATGTGTCAATTATCAACATACCTGTACGACATTCTCGCCGCGTAAAAGACCTCCCTGGAACCCTCAGCTCAAGCTAAATTGGACATAAGGCTTATTGCTTCCTATCATCAGCTTCTTCTCGTACTTAGAGGCGTAATCGACTTTGGCCTCACTCTGATCAAGCAGCTAATACGAGGGGACTTCAAAAGGTAAGTTACACGTTGTTAAGAAAGGTCAAGTAACTTTTCTTTTAATACCACACTACGCTTCAAAGTGGCATGGCTACATGACACTACGCTGACGGAAAAAAATCGCAACACCAAGAAGAAGTTGTCCTACATAAACGAAACTTAGCAGCCGTGTTTTTACATCTGAAAGATGATGGCTATTCAGATATAGCACCAGTCGCATAAGAGTGGTGATATGTGTTTAAGGAGAGAACGACGCCATTATTAATACCTCACTAAGAGTGAAAGATGTCGTGTAAGAAGACTACGAGAAACTGATTGGTTCCCCTGCGATACTGAGAAAGACTAGGTAGAAATGTAGCCACTTACATGATTGATGGAGCACTGGTCACGAAAGTGTACAGTGGTAAGAAGACGGACTCCGTACGACCAGGTGGCACTACCGAGAGACGTGTGGCTCCGGCGCATCGTACTGCATCTGCAGCAGAAATATGAGCAGCAGTCGGCACCACAGTGACGTAATGAACCGGCTACTTCAAGGTCGGCTCGGAGCCAGACGCCCTGTAGCAGGCATTCCACTGACCCCAAAGCACGGCCATTTGCGACGTCAGTGGCGTCAAGCGAAAACTCAGTAAAGGGGAGGGTGCAAGTCTGTTGTGTTTTCTGATAAAAGCTGGATCTACCTCGGTGCCAGCGATGGCGGCGCGTTGGTTAGGAGGACGTCAGGCGAAGGCCAGCAAACAACCTGTCGGCGTGCTAGAAACACTGGAGTTATATTCTGGGGTGAGATTTCGTAACTCAACAGGATCACTCGCGCAGACATCGCACGTCCCTAAATGCAAATTTTTACCCCAATCTGGTGATTCGACCTGTTGTGCTGCCATTCACGAGCAGTTTTCCAACAGAATAGCGATCGCCCATATGCTCTAAAGAGTGTCGATATGTTGCTATGGCCTGCTCGATCACCAGACCTGTCTCCAATAGAGCACATATGAGGCTATTATCGGACGTGAAACAGCATTAGCTGTCCTTGTGTTTGTTGCCCGACCAAGTACAACAGGCGCTGAACTCCATTTCACAAACTGACATCCGGTCCCTGCACAGTAACGCATGTACGTTTGCGTGCTTCCAGTCAACCATTTGTCGGTTGCACCAGCTATTAATGTAACAACATTTCACATTTGCCATGGCTTTTCTCCCAACTATGATGTTGCAGTTTTAATCACTTAAATAGGCTACCTAGACAAATGTACTCTACTAGCCATTAAAACTGCTACACCAAGAAGAAATGCAGATGATTTTATTTATTTATTTATTGTTCCGTGGGACCAAATTAAGGAGAAGTCTCCATGGTCATGGAACGAGTCAATACATGAAATTATAACACGATATTAGAAACAGATAAAATGAAATATAAAAAAAAAACATATTCAGGTGACAAGTCGCAAGTTTAAATGAAGAAAATCAACAATGTAACACTGGAATTTGCTTAATTTTTTAGCTCTTCCAGGAGCTCCTCGGCAGAATAGAAGGAATGAGCCATGAGGAAACTCTTCAGTTTACACTTAAAAGAGTTTGGGCTACTGCTAAGATTTTTGAGTTCTTGTGGTAGCTTATTGAAAATGGATGCAGCAGAATACTGCACTCCTTTCTGCACAAGAGTCAAGGAACTGCATTCTACATGCAGATTTGATTTCTGCCTAGTATTAACTGAGTGAAAGCTGCTAACTCTTGGGAATAGGCTAATATTGCTAACAACAAACGACATTAAAGAAAATATATACTGTGAGGGCAATGTCAGAATTCCCAGATTTTTGAATAGGGGTCGACAAGAGGTTCTCGAACTTACACCACATATAGCTCGAACAGCCCGTTTTTGAGCCAAAAATACCCTTTTTGAATCAGAAGAATTACCCCAAAAAATAATACCATACGACATAAGCGTATGAAAATATGCGAAGTAGACTACTTTTCGTGTTGAAGTGTCATTTATTTCAGATACTGTTCTAATGGTAAATAAAGCAGCATTTAGCTTCTGAACAAGATCCTGGACATGGGCTTTCCACAACAGCTTACCATCTATCCGAACGCCTAGGAACTTGAACTGTTCCGTCTCGCTTATAATATGCCTATTCTGTCTGATCAAAATATCGGTTCTTGTTGAATTGTGCGTTAGAAATTGTAAAAACTGAGTCTTACTGTGATTTAGCATCAAATTATTTTCCACAAGCCACGAACTTATTTCATCAACTACATTATTTGTTACTGTTTCAATATTACACACAAGATCCTTCACTATCAAGCTGGTGTCATCAGCAAACAGAAATTTTTTTGAATCACCTGTAATACTAGAAGGCACATCATTTATATAAATAAGAAACAGCAGTGGCCCCAGCACCGACCCATGGGGAACGCCCCACTTCACAGTGCCCCATTGGGACTGAACATCACTACCACTCTCAATATTGCTGAGAATTACCCTCTGCTTTCTGTTCTTAAAGTAAGAGGCGAACCAATTGTAAGCTACTCCCCTTACTCCATAATGGTCCAACTTCTGCAGTAATATTTTGTGGTCAACGCAGTCAAAAGCCTTCGTCAAATCAAAGAAAACACCTAGCGTTCGCAACCTTTTATTTAATCCGTCCAAAACCTCACAGAGAAAAGAGAATATAGCATTTTCAGTTGTTAAACCATTTCTAAAACCAAACTGAACATTTGACAGCAAATTATGTGAATTTAAATGCTCCAGTAACCTTGTATATACAACCTTCTCGATAACTTTAGCAAACACCGATGGCATAGAAATAGGTCTAAAATTGTCAACATTATCAATGTCTCTCTTTTTATAAAGTGACTTCACTACCGAGTACTTTAATCGGTCAGGAAACCGACCACTCCTAAAGGAAAAGTTACAGATATGGCTGAGAACTGGGCTAACATACATAGAACAACACTTCAGTATTCTGCTAGATACCCCGTGACATCCATGACAGTTCTTGGTCTTTAGTGATTTAATTATTAACTCAATCTCCCTCTCGTCAGTATCATGGAGCAGCATTTCAGGTAACAGTCTCGGAACAGTTTTTTCTAAGAGCGCTATATGATTCCCTGTTGGGACTAGGTTTCTATTTAGTTCACCTGCTATATTCAGAAAGTGATTATTAAATACTGTACATATATGCGACTTATCAGTAACACGGACATTCCCACTACGCACTGATTCTATATCCTCGACCTGTCTCTGCAGACCAGCAACTTCCTTTACGACTGACCATATGGTTTTAATTTTATCCTGAGACTTAGCTATTCTACCTGCATACCACATACTTTTTGCCTTCCTAATAACATTTTTAAGCACCTTACAATACTGTTTGTAATGGGCTGCTGCATTTAGATTTTGACTGTTTCTGACGTTTTCCTATAATTGCCACTTTGTTCTACAAGATATTCTTATCCCTCTAGTCATCCACCCAGGCTGCCTGTTTGTGCTAGTACCCTGTTTTAAACGTTCTAACGGAAAGCAACTTTCAAAGAGCATGAGAAAAGTCTTGAGAAAAGCATTATATTTATCGTCTACTGTATCAGCGCTATAAACCTCTTGCCACTCTTGTTCCTTTATAAGGTTTACAAAGGTCTCTACAGCAACTGGATCAGCTTTCCTGAACAGCTGATGACTATATTTAACACGTGTTGCAGCACAAAAATCTTTTATAGTTAAAATTTGTGCATCATGATCTGAAAGGCCATTCACCTTTTTGCTAACAGAATGCCCTTCTAGTAATGAGGAATGAACAAAACTGTTGTCAATGGTTGTTCTACTGTTCCCTTGCACTCTCGTTGGAAAGAATACGGTTTGCATAAGATTATATGAATTAAAGAGGTCTACCAGAGTCCTCTTCCTTGCACAATCACTTATACAATTAATATTGAAGTCACCACATATAACTTTTTGTATTTCCTATAAAGTGAACCAAGAACCTCCTCTAGCTTTAGCAAAAATGTTGTGAAATCGGAGTCTGAGGATCTATAAATAACAACAGTTAGAAGTTTAGCTCCGTTAAATTTAACCACACCTGCACAACATTCAAACACCTTTTCAGTGCAGTACTTTGAAACATCAATTGACTCAAATGGGATGCCGTTTTTCACATAAATGGCTACTCCCCCACACCGCAAAGAGCTCCTCGAAAAGCTGCCAGCCAACCTTTATCCTGGTAAAGGAAGCCTCTGAATTAGCTCCTTATTTAAGAAGTGTTCAGATATACCAATAATTTCAGAGTCAACATCTATAAGCAGTTCACTAGCTTCATCTCTAACACCTTGTATATTTTGATGAAATATACTAATTCCCTCATTACTCTGATACCTAAGCTTTGTCAAAAGTGATTCCCTTGTGATAGAGACTTCCCTTAAGCAGGAATACCTATCAGCTGACTTCAATCTAAAAAAGGTGCAGCTCTAACACCCACTACTGCAGGAATTTTCCCATGAGTGATCCCACCATCCCCACCTATGCTGTCACCTATAAGCTTTGCCAACCTCCCCTTTCCATACCTGTTGAGGTGCAGGCCATGTCTAGTGAAACCCGTCCTGCTGATAGACTCCACCGACACCACTGAAATGTGACCCATGCTTTCTGTCATCAGCGCAGCCCAAGTCTCATGTTATTACGCCTGACGGCTGTATTAAGATGAGGCCGATCGTGACGCTGAAACAGTTCCACGAAATGCACATTCGTGTTGCCAGTCTGAGTGGCTATCTTTTCCAGGTCATCATCTATGTTATACTCCCCATCCCTATCAATACTATTACCAGCCCCACCCACAATCACTACCTGATCCTCTTTAGTAAAATCCCTACATAACCCCCCTATGTTAACAGTCACCTGAGCCAACCCTGCATTAGGCTTCACAATGCTAGTGACCTGGTACTCACTCCCCAGCACTTCCTGCAACTGCTGGCCTACACCTCTGCCATGAGAACTACCTAACAGCAGAACCTTCTTCTTCCTCTTCGACTTTGCAACTGTTCTAGGCACTGTAACTACTGAGGTCTGCTGCATACTTCCTACACCTACAGCTACTAGAGATTCCTCTCCACTAGACTCTGACAGTTGGTCATATCTATTGTAAACACCAATAGTAAAACTATCTGAAAATCTTCTTCTCCTAGCAGATCTCTTGCCAACAGCCAGCTCCCATTCCCCAACCCCCTTCTCCCTCCTCATCCTATCTAGCTGCTCCTGTGCGTTTTTCAACTGCACCTGAAGGGCACAGATCTTACGCTCCTGCTCCTCTATCAACTTAGTCTTGCTATATAACCTGCAGTTCCAGGAGAGGATCACACCAGAATGCCCACTGGCTTCCCCACTGCATGATAATCGGGTATTCATTGGACAAATATATTATACTAGAACTAACAAGTCCTTACATTTTCACGCAGTTAGGGTGCACAGATTCTGAGACATCAGTACGCAGAACAACCACCTCTGGCCGTAATAACGGCCTTGATACGCTTGGGCATTGAGTCAAACAGAACTTGGAATGCGTGTACAGGTACAGCTGCCCATTCAGCTTAAAAACGATACCACAGTTCATCAATAGTAGTGACTGGCGTATTGTGACGAGCCAGGTGCTCAGCCACCATTGACCAGACGTTTTCAGTTGGTGAGAGATCTGGAGAATGTGCTGGCCAGGCCAGCAGTCGAACATTTTTTGTATCCAGAAAGGCCCGTATAGGACCTCCAACATGTGGTCGTGCATTATCCTGCTGAAATGTAGGGTTTCACAGGGATCGAATGAAGGGTAGAGCCATGGGTCGTAACATATCTGAAATGTAACGTCCACTGTTCAAAGTGCTGTCAATGCGAACAAGAGGCACCCCATACCATCATGCCGGCTGATACGCCAGTATGGCGATGACGAATACACGCTTCCAATGTCCGTTCACCACGATGTCGCCAAACACGGATGCTGTAAACAGAACCTGGATTCATCCGAAAAAATGACGTTTTACCATTCGTGCACCCATGTTCGTCGTTGAGTACACCATCGAAGGCGCTCCTGTCTGTGATGCAGCGTCAAGGGTAACCGCAGCCATGGTCTCCGAGCTGATAGTCCATGCTGCTGCAAACGTCGTCGAACTGTTTGTGCAGATTGTTGTTGTCTTGCAAATGACCTCATCTGTTGACTCAGGGATCGAGACGTGGCTCCACGATCCATTACAGCCATGCGAATAAGATGCCTGTCATCTCGACTGCTAGTGATACGAGGCCGTTGGGATCCAGCACGGCGTTCCGTATTACCCCTACCGATTCCATATTCTGCTAACAGTCATTGGATCTCGACCAACGCGAGCAGCAGTGTCACGATACGATAAACCGCAATCGGGATAGGCTACAATCCGACCTTTATCAAACTCGGAATCGTGATGGTACGCATTTCTCCTTCTTACACGAGGCATCACAACAACGTTTCACCAGGCAACGCCGGTTAACTGCTGTTTGTGTATGAGAAATCGGTTGGAAACTTTCCTCATGTCAGCACGTTGTAGGTGTTGCCACCGGCGCCAACCCTGTGTGAATGCTCTGAAAAGCTATTCATTTGCATATCACAGCATCTTCTTCCTGTCGGTTAAATTTCGCGTCTCTAGCACGTCATCTTCGTGGTGTAGCAATTTTAATGGTCAGTAGTGTATTACTGAAGTGTCATTACCCTACATTACTAATTTTTTCTGCGTTGGGATTTTCTTCCGTCAGCGTATTTTTCACTTCTGTGAACAACGGTAGGAAGTTCTAGCAATCGTTCTGTTTCCCGACAAAAGAAATTCGCTCCAGGGTCGCAGAGTCATTCGAATATCGATGTGCGAACGTTCTCATCGAGAAGAAACCTTATCATTGCCGCATCTTTTAGGATCATAATGCGTGTATCATCTTCTCAATACACAATTGCTGCGATATTACAGACTTCTAAGCTCGGAACCAGGTTTAACCAAGATAACCACTTAGCCTATGTAGCTTCACTAAACAGACTGTCCGCTACCAGAAACTTAGTGGTCAGCGCGACAGAATATGAATCCTAAGGGCCCTGGTTCAATTCCCGGCTGGATCGGAGATTTTCTCCGCTCAGGGACTGGGTGTTGTGTTGTCCTCATCATCATCATTTCATCCCCATCGACGCTGAAGTCGCCCAAGTGGCGTCAAATCGAAAGACTTGCACCCGGACAACGGTCTACCCGACGGGAGGCCCTAGTCACACGGCATTTGCATTTACTAAACAGAGTATCGTATATCAAATGGGGACTATTTATTACGCTCGCTTTGCACACTCGAAGCGTCACCTCTTGGTTACACATCACCCATCACGTCATCCAGAGAGGAAACAACACAAAAAAACGGCTCTAAGCACTATGGGACTTAACATCTGAGGTCATCAGTCCCCTAGACGTAGAACTACTTAAACCTAACTAACCTAAGGACATCACACTCATCAATGCCCGGAGCAGGATTGGAACCTGCGACCGTAGGAGTGGCGCGGTTCAAGACTGAAGCGCCTAGAACTGATCGGCCACAGCGGCCTTCGAAAACAACACGTTCCCAAGCACCGGTCGCGCGAAATCCCATTCACACTTTCTCACACTACATCGTGTAAACATTGGATCAAGGGAATCAGGTAGAAGCAGTATTTCATGTAGTCCAAAAGTATTTAAGTCATCACAACAGCAGCTCTTATTAACTAAATAACAATCATTTCCTGCAACCAAAGACACTGTGAGTGGTTTGAGGATTTATTACTATAGAGGACGCAGCATGCCACCTTCGATTAAGAGTCATCGATAGAGGTAGAAGTAACTTTAAGTGTGCGTCAGGGAAGTGCGTTACGAACCTTGCCGTTCACCTTCTATTTTAATGACCTGCCATCATACATTAACTGTAGCCATCTACTTTCCGCAGATAATGTTACCTATAATGAAGTACGGGCTGAGAAAATCTGCTCATATGTTCACTCAGATTCTGATAAGATTTCAAAGCGGTGCACTTATTCGCAACTTACTTTAATTGTTCAGAAACGCCTACTTGTGCTCTTCGCAGGAAATAGAAACGTCATTTCAGTATTACTTTATGGAGGTGGTGTTGTAAAGCTTTAATGAATGTTAAAAACGGCATTATGCAATACACAACTGTAACAGTATATTTTATTAGTGGCGATAGATTTTGGTCTAGGACCAGACCTTCATGAGTCAGAAACTATCTGAACTATGCATTTGCATAATTTGGATAACAGTCGTCAGATGTACATTGTTCAATCATTCATGTTAGCTGTATATATATATATATATATATATATATATATATATATATATATATATATATATGATGGAACAATGTACATCTGATAACCGTTATTCCAATTACACAAAGGCATAGCTGAGAAAGTTTTTGGACATGACGATTGTCTTATCCTAGACCAAAATCGATCTTCTGTAATAAAAATTATGATTAAAGCAGTGTATTGCATAATGCAGTTTTTAAATAACGTAATTTTCTGTGACGACAATATCAGTGATACACAAATAAGGCCTGTCAACTGGTACAAATGTCTAAGTGTAACAATTCGTAGAGATTAGAAATTGAATGATGACGCAGTCTCAATCGTATCTATAGCAGGTGACAGTCTTTGCGTCATTGGTGGGGTACTGAGAAAATGCACTCAGTTTACACAGAAAATAGTTTACAAAATTCTTGCATGAATTATCCTGTAATACGAACCAAGTGTATAAGACCCGTACCAAGAACGAGTAATGTGGTATACTGAACATACACAAAGAAGGGAAGTAAGTGCGATCTCAGGTTCTACTGGCCCACCTGAACTGGCAGATACCTCAACATACACGCGAATTATTGCGTGAGAGCCTACTTAAAATGTTTCAAGAATGCCTTCTACATCAGCCGACGGGAGGGCGTGAATCCATCGTCTTCCCGGTGAACAGCTCCTTGACACCTGTACTGCGGCACAGAGACAAGCTGGCGAAGGCTCCACTATGCTCTAGAAAACATTCACATGCCCATCCATGTGTGCAGTGGAGCTCATGCAAGGCACCATGACGGCCAACGACTGTCGTACACTGGCTGCAGACGACGTACACCCCTTCATGAGGGCAGTGGCATTTTTCAACAAGATAATGCGCCATGTCACAAGGCCAGTAGTGCGATGGAGTGGTTTGAGAAACACAGTGGCCTGTTACAATTGATGTGCTGGTCCCCCAACTCGCCACGTCTGAACCTGATCGATCACATCAGGGACATGATTGAAAGTGGCGTCAGAGCCCATCGCCCCCGGGTACTAGGTGCCTTGTGTGTGCAGATATGCTGTCAACTCCGAGGGTCGTACAATAAGTAATGACCCATTTTTTTCCTCGGAACGTATTTATTGTTAAGAGTCAGAATTTGGTGACAACATAAATCACCATGTCTTGTCCATGCCCTATTTTCCTACCTAGTCTCCATCACATTATATGGCCGTACGCCAACGTAGTGGAAGGGCAAGTATTCCCTGCTGGTAAAAGCTCTTGTCCTGTAAGCGTAGCCGTGTTTTTACTTTAGCCATCTTCAAAGTGTGTTCCCCATAGAGCATTTTTAAGCGGCCCAAAGAGATGGAAGTCCGAGGGTGCCAGGTCTGGGCTCTAGGGGGGACGTTTCCGCATTTCCTGAGGCTGTAACATTCTTTACCCACTTCCCAACTGTACTCGTTTCAACTGTAGCATCGCCATACACTGCACACAAACGTTTATGGATGTTCACCACGGTTTCTTATTCTGCACACAAGAATTCAATAAGAGCACGCTGCTTGTAACGTGAGTCGCATGTAGACGCCATTTTGACGCTGTACTACGGCTCTGCCATCTACCAGAACGGTTCGAAACTTAACCGGTGCATAGAACAAACATCAAAAGTGAAGCGCCAACGAGGACGTTTGTCAATGTATATTAACGGCTTTTTTTTTTAAAAAAACTGTACAGCATTACTAAGTGATCGACCCTCGTACATTCTCCCTGTATAGGAATCACTGCAATTATGTGAGTACAGGACGTAGGCACACGGTGATGCGTGGGAGTTTGGGTCAGTCCTGGAGGCGTGCTCGGATGGCAGAGGCGGCTTAGTGCGACCGCTCGCGTAAAGCGGGAAATCCGGTTTCGAGTCCCGGTCCGGCACAGTTGTCATCAATAAATTGTGCACCTGGAGTCTTATCACATTCGCATTAGCGATTACATTTATTGCATTCTTCCCACTGCACGAATCGAGACGTGATCCCAAAAGTGACGGTGGTAATGGATGTACAAAGGTCAGAATGAATCATCACTCCTTTCACCTAGACATGGGTTGACAGTGCTGGTTGAAATCATCAGTCCCCTAGACTTAGAACTACTTAAATCTAACTGACCTAAGGACATCACACACATCCATGCCCGAGGCAGGATTCGAACCTGCGACCGTAGCGGTCGCGCGTGTCCAGACCGAAGCGCCTAAAACCGCTCGCCTCCCTCCAGTACTACTTCAGATATTGGTCGAGCCATGCCACGTCGTGTTGCGGCACTTCTGCGTGCTCATAGTGGCCCTATACTATATTAGCCAAGTGCACCAGTTTGTTTCGCTCTTCAGTATAGTAACGATAAGTTATAAATGGTTGTTCCAGTTACCCAGTATTGCAACATGGTCTGGTCCTCCTGACGTGCTGTCCATGTTGCGGTGGACGTGTTGCTGCTCAGGCCCAATTGAGTTCATCCAGTGAGGGTAGACATTCCCTTGCAATGATACACTACAAGTTTAAGCTGGACTCAAGCATGCTTAATCGAGTTAGTAGGTCCGACGATGCTGGTCCGATACTGTAGCGTCCTCGAATGCCCCTCGATAGTGCTGAGAGACGTTCGAGCATACCCTCCAGCAGAGCCCGTGGGACCATGTACCTGAGACGCGCATTCGTACCTGGGCTCCGTTACACTAATATGATTTTCTTCAGTCGTCATAAAACTTTTGCATTAGTCGATGAGAACATGATGCCGTCGACCCAGGTTTCATTCCAGGTGCTCTCTCTCTTAGTTCACCACAGTGCTGTGAACTACGTACCATGTTCGTAGTTAACACCTAAAGTGAAAACTGTTCGTGTGGAGACGATTGCGAAACGTTACGGTGTTATCCTCAGAGTACATACTAAAGAGTAAATGTGCATTTGCGTGTGGCTAGGGCCTCCCGTCGAGTAGACCAGTCGCCTGGTGCAAGTCATTTGACTTCAGCGACTTGCGTGTCGTTGAGGATGAAATGATGACGAAGACAACAGAATCTCAGTCCATGATCGGAGTAAAGCTCCAACCAGGCCAGGAATTGAACCTGGTCCCTTTGCTTGGCTTTCTGGCATGCTGACCACTTTTTCTTTATTTGGCAAGAAATTACAAGCTCACTGCTCACTGTTTTATCTACTCCGCTATCCTACCAATTTATTATATATATATATATGATCGGAGTAAAGTTCCAACCAGGCCAGGAATTGAACCTGGTCCCTTTGCTTGGCTTTCTGGCATGCTGACCACTTTTTCTTTATTTGGCAAGAAATTACAAGCTCACTGCTCACTGTTTTATCTACTCCGCTATCCTACCAATTTATTATATATATATATATGATCGGAGTAAAGTTCCAACCAGGCCAGGAATTGAACCTGGTCCCTTTGCTTGGCTTTCTGGCATGCTGACCACTTTTTCTTTATTTGGCAAGAAATTACAAGCTCACTGCACACTGCTTTATCTACTCCGCTAGCCTACCACTTTATTATATATATATATATATATATATATATATATATATATATATATATATATATATATAAAGTGGTATAGTGTTTGATTTTAATTTTTGCACAGAGGTACTTTTGGTCAAATGATTCTTTAAGGCTTTTTATTAAATTTTGATTAATTCTTGTTAATGTAAAGAAAACGAATGCTTCTTCTTGATGATATGCAAAGGGAATTAATCTTCCTCTTCATAATGGAAAAATAATTATGTTAAAATAACCTGTGCGAGAAGTCTCTCATCTTCGTAAGGAGATAGTAAAATCTTACTTCTATGTGAAGTTAAAAATTTTAGAACATTAAACTTCTCTTCTTATGAAAGAAAAGTGATGCAAAAATAAAATTTATTTTTATCCAAATTCTTCATGAGGATTTAGTCCTGAGTTTCTTTCCAGAAACGATTTCTTTTCTTGAACGTCTCGTTAAAGGATCTAAGAAATTTTCGTGCCCGTTATATTTTATCGTGCAAGGCTGGCTAACATCTTCAATCCTTTTCTATTACAGTGCTCTGAAGCATTTTATACCTTGACTCTATTTGACTTTATTTAAGAAGCATGCGTAATGGTCTTTTTCTTTTTTTGTAGTTATTGATACGTATGAGGTGACGGTGCTGAGTCTTTAGGTAAACCCAGTAATTTTCTTTCCTATTATTTTCTGCCTTCACGATATAAGGCTGTTTCCCGGGAACACGGCTGATTCGACCTCCCCCCGCCCGTTGGAATGCTGAAGAAGGTATCGGGATTCATCAGACCATGCAAAGCACTGCCACTGCCCCAACGTCCATTGATGATGATCGTGTGGCCATTTCGTTCGTAGTTGCCCGTGTCGTGGTGCTAACATTGGCACAAGCGTAGTTGGTCGTCTGTGAAAGCCCATTGTTAGTGTGTTTGGTGCTCAGTGTCTTCAGACACGCTTGCACTTTACCCGGCATTAATGTTTGATCTTAGTTCCGCCACAGATCGCCGCTTGTCCTGTTGTACCAGTCTGACTGGCCTGCGAAGTCCGACATCTGTAACGAGAGGTGGTTGCCCAACTCCATAATGCCTGGAGGACGTGCTTTAATCTTGACTTCGCCACGTGCTGACGGCCCTCAAGACAGTACTCCTTAAACATCCAACAAGCCGTGCAGTTCGCAAGCCATCACTTGCTTTAATCATAAATATATGTCCCAGTGAATCTAAATATTGTCATCTTTACATAATGTCCTTCAGATTATGTGCTACACCCTTAATTTTTTATAGGAATATTTGAACTTACCCATAGCATTTGTGTTGCCCTATGCGTGTAATCACTTTGACAACTCAGTTAATAATCAAATTAATTAATTTAATAAGATTGAATTTTAAATTGCTGGTGTAGCCATGTGCCAACACAACAAACAAAAACAGTGAACAATAGAAGGAGTATGAATGAGAACAGTGCCTTATTTCAGATTACAAGATAATGACAAGTTTTATTAAACTACAGCTTTGTGGACAACCAGTTGATAATTCTTACACAAAGGTAACACACACAAACCAGTTAAGGAATGGTATTTGATAGACAAAGCATTCATTGGTATGGAAGCTATACTAATTCTCCTCTGAATTAATCAATTTTACAAGGTAGTCTTACTTTGTTTATAAGAATCCACTGTGAGGCCCAACTCTTTTCTAATAGAATCAACTACAATCGAGTATACCACTAACTATGCTTCACATGAGAACAGGCGTGTAACAATCTTACGCTGGATGGAACAATACTTTACCCTTTCATGCTGACTCAAGCGGCAGCAGTAAACGGCGCCCTATGGGCGAGGAGCGGTACATTACTGCAGCTGTATGTTCTGACGCGTCCACAAAAATATGTAAACTACGCAGCCTGGTGTTCTGATTATCAAAATGCAAGAAACTTCCTTATCAGAGAAATCAAATCCCGGCAGCATTCAATGTGAGGTGCGCCTGTTCGCTGGTCTGGTCAAACCAATTTAACTCACAGGCAAAAAGGTGCGTGCTGGAATTGTCAGACAGCCGACTCATGACATACGATATGTCCGAGATGATACGCACTGTCGGTGCAGTTGGAAACTGCCACTGGCTCTTAGTCCACCATAAGACACAGACCGTAAGTCTCAGCCACTATGGAAAGACCTGAAGCTCTCCATCAGTGAAGGACCAGAAGACGAAGAAACCAAAGAATCACCACCACTTTCAACCAGGCTCGGTACAGAAGCTGAGTTAACAAAATCTAAACCGCACAAACATAGCGCAAAAACCTGTCAAACTATGCCCTATTCATCGAATCTCCCCTCTTGACTATTCCATTGGCCTGGTAGTCAATCCAGACATAGCACTGGGGTTCCCACGGTGTTGGAGCAAGCCTCTAATCTGGATGACCTGAGAGGAGCCAGTCAGCGACTACAAATCTCTCTTGTCTGAAAAAGAAGCTTTTAGGCTGGGGAGACGTCGATCTCGTAGTAAGCATCACCATGTTCTGGAAAAAAAGGTCTACCCAGTTGGAACCACTGTCCTCCATTTACAGAGTGATCTAATCTTTCCGGGCCGACCATTTCCAGTTTCTGAAAGAATGCTGTTAAGCTTCCCAGACAGTCATGCCCAAGAAATATATGTTTTTGCCGCTCACTAAAAGAACCTGGCGACTTCCTGGCATCACAGGGAGTTACCATCCTGCCATCATGAAACCTGTACAACAGCCACTTTGACTGTATTGTCCCAGCTTCTAACCTGAGAATCCACATAGTTGTTTGACCTTCTCACAATTTGTACAAGAGCTCAGTTTACAGCAGACACTATTAAATGGTTTCTCGATGGACTACTGTCTACTCCAGGTGCCATCTCTCACTACCTCTCCATTACCCAATAACTTCTGCGTGGAGACTGTCACACTTCTATAATGAGGTTAGTGTGACACAGAGCAGGAGAAATTATGATATTTTAACTGAGTCTTTTAGAATGACACGCCGGACCATGACAGTTTTGCTATCCAAAAACAAAACAGGCGCACCCTGTCATTCAATTGGGCATCACACAAACATTCACTGCTGCATGCCTGCAAACGTTTTGTGCTTTTCTGGGCATCAGAATTGTTCCTATGGACCCTCAGATCTTTGACACACACTCCTGATTCCAAATTAACGTTTAAAATTTCATGCAGACATTTAACTAACCCATTGAAACCGAAGCTGAGATCAGAGATATTGATTTCCATACTCACAATAGAATATCGTTGAGCATGAAACATTCTCTGCCTCAGAAATTTTATTACCCAGCCCAAACATTCACAGTGATTCAGTCCTCCATAGGGACAATTAACATGACAAATTCTGTCCAAGCATTTAGTAAATCTAGGCAACTCATGTGTGTGTTCTTGTTGTATGTGGCCTCTGTTAACCTTATTTCATGGTACAGCGTCTTTCTGTTTCCTTAGTACAACAGTATAAATGATGTTAACATAAAATAAACAACATTTAAATGATATGTGAAACATAGTGAGACTCTACTCAAATGACAACGACAAAATATGAACATGAGTCGATTTCAAAAAATTGTTTGATTATCGGTATACTTGTTGTGAGTGATCTTTTGTCAATCTTAAATTTTAGATGAGAGTGACCTTGTACCCCAGTACACATCTGAAAATGGTGTTGTAATTCATGACAAACATAGTAGGAAAGAAAAGTAAAAAATTACATTTAACTCAATAAAACAAACACAGCAAGGCACACAAAAATAAAAATTAGAAACACCAAAATATTTAAAGTCTCCTGCTCCTCCCTTCTCAAAGGTCTTTAGGGAATCCTTAAATTAACTTTACATTAGCCACATGAGGTGTGTAACAGTTTGGATGTGGCAGCTGTAGGCAGTGAGTTGGTGCTAAGAGAAATGTTATCCCTTTACTTAACATCATCAGTGGTGCCAGCAGTGTCTGTGGCCGAACTTGCCTCCTGTCTATGGCAGCAGCAGGTAGGCATCTGGAATACTGGCAAACCAGAGATGTGGCAGCAGTTGACAAACTGTTGCTCTTGTTGAAGACCGTCCTCCAGCGATAGCTGTCAATGTTCAGGTGATTGTCCAGGGACATCAGCTCCACGGTCTGGCCCTCTCTAGTCCCTTCATTCTCGTCATCAGTGGCGTTGCATTCAGGTCTGGTCCCTTGAGACTTGCATCAAACAGCAGTGGCTCCAGGTGGTTGCGTGACATTAGGGGTGAGCCTGCAGGCGAGGCAACCCCACTGATGCTTTCAGTCACAGCAGTTGGAATTCCTTTCACTCTCTGTTGGCACAAACAGGACCCTGTTAGTGCCTCCATCACTTTTGAGCCTCCCCAGTATCATCACGTGAGCCAGCTACCTCCTGCCCTCTCGCCTCAGGGGGCGATGGGTCACCTGACAGCTGCGTGTGTGGCCATGCAGTGATGTCATGTCAGCTGATCGGTCATCCGGCCTGGCCGCCATGACGTGTCGTCAAGCCGGCAGCAGTGCGCAAGGTACCGCTACGTCGCACCAGCCCCAACAGCCACATTGCGATATGTGCAGCTTGTCCAGCGCCTGGCCATGCTGCATCCCTCCTTTGCGGCTGGCCACAGATCTACTTCTTGCTTGCCGTTTGGAAGGCCATAGTCCTCTGCACAATCCTTAGCGCACGTTTTTGTGTCATGTTTTACAATGAACCGTTCCAAAAACAGATACATCGAAAAACATAACTGACCAATCCCTGAATGCTGTTGTTCTCTCGTCTTATGTCATAAGAGGCATGTAGTAATGTTTCCAATGTTTCCGTACGTCAGAGTCATGTTCAACTGAGGTCCAGTTTGGTAATTCGTTCTGAAGAGACTATGAAGGCGTTGTTTTCACAAGTAAGCATGTAAGCATGTTTTGGCGAAAAACACCTGATTAAATGGTCCATCTATGGAGAGATCTAATCTTTGCGGGCAAATAACTTCCAATTTCTGAAAGAAGGCTGTTAGGCTTCCCAGATAGTCGTGCCCATAAAACATATGGTTTTGCTGCTCGCTAAGAGAACCTGGCGGGTTCCTGGCGTCAGGGGGCAGGGGGGGGGGGCTACCATCCTACCTCCACTAACCACGTTCATCAGCCTTTCTCGTCTGTATCGTCTCAGCTTCTAACATGAGAATGCACAGAGTTTTAGACCTCCCTAGCATTTGCATAAAGGCTCAGTTAACGGCAGACACTTCACACACTTTCCGCCACCCAGCCACCTTCGCAATGGACTGTCGCTGGGACAGGTAAAATGTTTTGCGAACCGATGGCCTTCTGTTCGATCCTAAGTGGAAGGAGGAGAGAGCTGCAACCAGAAGTACCTCGGCAGGTAAGATGCTGCCCTAAACCACTCACACGGCCTGGTCGCTGCATTCGGCATTTATGACCCCCAATTCATCACACTCCCTGTTCTCTGTCGCTTCCACTATGGTTCCTTGGGCAGAAGTTCTCTACCGGTTACATACGCAGTTATACGAACATTCTGTCCACAATTTCCCGATGTAAAGAGTCGTAAACGATACTGTCGTGTCCTGAGAGAGAGTTAGACTGACACTCGCTGCGCGAGACAAGGGAACTTACCTCAGTCGGTGATTCCGATGAGGCACTACTCTTGGACCGCCAGCTGTACCCGGACCTCGGCTGAAAAGTAGACTATTGACTAGTGCAGAGTGTCGAACTCGGTAGGAATCTTGTCGGTTAGAGGATGCAAGTCATCTACTCGTAGACAAGTAGTTACTTTCCCTGGAAGTACCCCTTGGCACATTTGCTAACTATATACACGTTACTATGTACAAGTATCATAAGTATGAAACTTTAACATCCCAACTGCTGCGTGGAGGCGAGTTGAGCTTTACTAAGTACTTAGTCATCTACTCGTAGACAAGTAGTTACTTTCCCTGGAAGTACCCCTTGGCACATTTCCTAACTATATACACGTTACTATGTACAAGTATCATAAGTATGAAACTTTAACATCCCAACTGCTGCGTGGAGGCGAGTTGAGCTTTACTAAGTACTTTCTGTTACGGATTATGACAAGTCCGGTTCCTGATCCCAACCGGCAGAGAGTTACCGTCCTTCATGTCTACCCTTCTTCCCTTCCCCTCCAGTCGGCAGGCCGCCTATTTACTAGGGGTGGTTGCACTCGACATCGCCCTTCTGGAACGTTCCATGAAGGCAGTTTCATTCGTGACCATCGTGAGGCTAAAGCGTCACTTCTTGTTGCTAGCTCTTGATATTGCTCAACGTCTTCTGTAAGTGTTCCCCTTGTGCTGGTGCTTGTGCCAGCCAAGAGTCAGGCGGCTGTGCTTGATATCAACCTTGTGATGCTTTAGAATCCCCCCCTTGTTAGCAGAAAAAGCTTTGCGTAACGGATTCTGGCGTGTCAGACAAATATTTCACAGGCCTCCCACTCAGCAGCGGTTTCTAAACTGTCTTTCTGACAAATTCTGAATACTTCTCACTTATCCATTTTACTATTCTTAGGACTGAATATTTTACTATATACGACAATACATAGCAAAGGTATTACTGGGGAAAACCGAGATAACGGCGTGAAATATAAATGTTAATCTGGCTGACAAGGTTTTTAAAGTGAGAGATGGTGTGCCTACTCTCAAGTTTCCGAAATACTCGTACCCAGCCTGGGGGCCATCACAATCTGTACTTGATTAAACTCAGACAGATCGCATGCCTTCCATACTCTACACACGGACAGCACGCTGCTGGTACTATATGCACTGTGCTTGTGTCTGACTAGCAGTCACTGCTCGCCAGGTGACGTTGCTATCGCCTGGATGGGTTTATATCGATAGCAGATATGTGATCATAATGTTCTAGCTAATTAGTGTAGAACCAACTATAGAAGTTTTCTGCACAGTTCATGAGCTCAATAGAACTAAAGAGTTATTCAAGTATCAGACGAAAATATACTTTTCTAAGAGTTGAACATTGTACTTAAAGAGAACAGTTTGTTAATTAGTGCATCATGTGACGCTATAATAATTAATGACAGTTGAAAATTATCAAGCTGTCCTGTGGCAAAGGATAGAATCATGTTAATAAAATCGTTTTATCATACATGCTATAAAATGAACTATTATTTCATATTTTGGAGTTCGAATGAGCCACTGTAGCTTCGTCTGGTATTAGCAAATGGTGATGAGGATTTTGGCTTAGCCTGCTCATCTATCACGTGACAGACTGCCCTGTGCGTGAGGTGCGCACTTTTTCTGGCTGTTGCCCTGTTTCTTCGCTGTTGTATTACTGTGTGTCCTACTATATTTCCACAAGCTGCGACTTTGTCGCGAATAAAACAGTTACACGAATATATAACACGTTTCCTTTAATTTACGTCTATGTTCACAAACTTTTTGTTAACAGATTACGGGTTTCGGTCTATAATGACCATCATCAGATCTGTTTTATAAAAAACAAAGTCCTAATGTTCTGTAGCCATAGTGGCATCGTCAAATGTTAAATGCAAAATCAGCACCAGCATCGTCAAATATATTTATATATATTTGACGATGCTGGTGCTGATATATTTATATATACATCACGACGCTGGTGCTGATTTTGCATTTAACATTTGACGATGCCACTATGGCTGCAGTACATTAGGACTTTGTTTTTATAAAACAGATCTGATGATGGTCATTATAGACGGAAGCCGGTAATCTGTAAACGAAAGGTTTGTGACCATAGACGTAAATTAAAGGAAACTTACTACTATATTTCACCATGTGTGATCTGCCACAGGAAATGTCTCTAACCGGGCTTGCACAGTTTCAGGTGAAAATATAGAATGCCTGCTGCGCATCGTCAGCCAGTTGACATCTTTACTGAATAAGCATGCAGCAGCGCCATCGATAGCTGTTCCAAAATTTCACCCATACCATAGCCAAGACGAAGAATGGTCGGACTATAGGACGTAATTGGAGGAATACTTCTGCGGCTGCAGAATTACAGGTATGTAGAGCAATACTTACCTTTTGTCCACAATTGGTCCCAATGTGCATCGCGCCTGTGTCAAATTACGTGCCAAAACTGTTCCTGAGAAAGTCGCGTATGACAATCTTGCGAAATTGCTGATAGATAATTTTGACAGTGAAATCCAAGTAGCAGCTGCACAGTTTAAGCTTTCTCGCCTGAAGCAGCAGATTGCTCAGTCAGTCAAACATTGGATAGCAGAAATCTGCATCACTAGGAATTTCAAGTTTCCGAAACTGCTGGACCCTGATTTAAAAACGGTTCTGTCTGTAGAGGAATCTTATACAGATATGGATTCAGCAGTGGTTGATCCTGAGGCTGCATGTGTGACACTCAGTGCTTACGAAGAATAGTGTTCAAGTAATTAGGAGCACACCTCAGATCAACAGTAACAACAGCAAAAATAGAATCTTTCAGTCTCACGGCACATAGCGTGCGTCGCAACACTCTTACAAGGTTAACTCCCCATCGCAACCACCCTCAGATATAGTGAAAAGATGGTCCAGTGGATAGCCTGTCGAAAACTGAACGCATATCAGGTATGAAATCAGGAAGAAGGTGTACTGTACTGCAAAATAGAAACGGTGAATGGTTGGACTACGAGCAGAAGATCCGTGTACTTCCTCTATAATTTTTTTTTTCTCACAGAATTATGAACTGTCCGTCCGGTCATTTACGTGTCTGTTCTCTTTCTGTAGTCTTGGAGATTCTCATTCTATACATTGGTTATACAATATGTGAAACGTGGTAAGAATATTTTATCGTCGTAAATGTGATGAACAGTGAGAGCAGTATAAATGCCGCAAAGACCTCTCACAGGAATGAAAACAACAAATAAACGGATGTGAACTTTATTACACCAAAGGAATTTAAGTGTCAAAACCTTCAAAACGGAACGCAAGAGATACAGCGACGTCGATCTGAGAGCATTTCGTTGCGTTACACGAAGGAAATGGTCGAATGTAGAACACTGTCCAAACCAATCAAAAGACGGCGAACGTAGATTATGGACTAAAGTTACGAGTAAAGTCAAGACGTTTAAAGGGATGGAGGAAAAAAATACGGTTAAATACGGCAAAAAACTCGTGGAACGGGGTGGAACCCGAAGACAAAACTTCAGTTAACTAGAAAACCATGTATACAAGCAATTTATTCAAGCCGGAAAAGAATGAAATGGAGTGCACGATAAAGACTTACAAATTTGGGACGTTAAGGCTTTCCTTTCAAAACGAAATGCAGTATTACGAGAAGAAAGATTACCAAATATGCAAGCACAAACTAAATTGTAAGGGCTCGTCAATTGTTCCCAGAAGTGTGTTACAGCAACTAATGTCAAATCCCGTCAGTATGAAAGCGTGTATTACATCAACACAAACCAGTTCGGTTTTAAATATGAAATGAAATCGACCGCATGTTATCGTTTGTTGAAGAAGATGACATTAAATGTGATGTAGACCAGCTGCATGCCACTTCCCACAGTTACGCCGTACAATATGCCCTTAACAAATCAGGATTTCTCTTAATTAAAATTTTCTTACGTTTGCAGGGAAAACGGCACCTCAAGTTCAACAAGAGGTGATCAGGGTACTTGCATAAACCTCAATTTCATTGTGAACTGAAGCGCGTCAGGAAAAATGGATGAAAGACGAGAGATTTTAATAAAAGTATGATTGCTCCTTACGCGAACAAAGATTTTGCTTTACTCCTTGACAACTGTACAGGACAGAAGAATCAGGCATTGTACAGTTTTAGAGATGGAGTAGATGTGATTACCATTCCTCCGAGATGTACACCTCTTGTGTAATCGCTAGATGCGTTTGGCCCTAAAGAAGTGAATCATCTGTGAAAAAACTCTACGGTTTGGCAAAGCTACACCGACACCCGGAACAGTATTGTTTACGTTATCGTGTGTTTATTATCAAAGTAGAATCTCCCACACATAATCATCTTCACTCTCCAAAATTCCAGGAGATGTGATTTGCTTGGACTTCTGCAGGGTTTGATGGTCTACATGTGAAAAACTTCAAAAACGATACAAACATATGTTTCGATAGATCACAGGGAAAACTGTATGATAGTGAAGCTGCTGCGTTCATTTTTTACAGCTTATGCGGCGAACTATTATGTTTTCATCATTCTTTTGGGAGTGATCACATTCACAGTCATACGAACACCTAAATCGGGCAATGATGCATATCTCATTCACTCAGCAGCCGTACAAGTTAGATTAGTATCATGTTACCATTGTCGTGTATAATATACCAGATGTGTTTTCCGATCGAGAGTTCGGTTGACTTGTCGCCTTGTCATCGACTGCTATTAGTTGCATGGAACAAATTTCCATTACAGGTCCGTTCCTTACACACCGCTGTTGCGAACGGACGTTACACCACGGTACAGACGTAAATCAGAGTACAGCGAGCAGATGCATCTACGACCGGATGGACAGTTCATAATGTTACGAAAAAAATGGGGCACGAGGAAGATTGGGACATGCATCTCCCGTTTTCCAGTCCAAGACCAAGAATAATAAACATGATGCCGTGTCTCTTCGAATTCACTCGATGTTACACATCTTCAGCTTGGACCGTTTACTAATTTGCTTCCTTTTTTTACACAGTTCACTACACCTTCTTCGTGCTTTCACGCCTGATCTATGTTCAGTTTTTTTTTTGGGCTATCCACTGGGCTATCTTACCACTAAATCAGAGGGGAGTTTCCCTTGTGACAGAAACTCACACAAATTCTTGCACTTGTCCCGTGATCGAGAATGTTGACATGATACAATGTATGTAATGAACCATTTTATATGACTGACATAACCCTACCTTTGAAAGTGAAATAAAGCCGAAACGTGTATGATTGTTGTAAAAATAAAAGTGTGGTAAAGAGAAAAAAAATCATCAAAAGTGAGAGTGAACTTATTTGTCCTGAGTGGCAGTCTGACTTATGACAATTGCAGCATGCACTGTCCTGTCTGCTGTCTGTGAATCAAACTGGTTTGGCCAGACCAGTGAACGGACGCACACCACACTGAAATCAGCCGGGATTTAAGCGCTCTGACAGGGAAGTTTTCCTGCATTATAATAATCAGAACGCCAGACCGCGTATTTTCCAAATTTTCGTGGACGCCTGTCAGAATATAACAGCTGCCGGAGAGAGCCGCTCCTCGCCCACAGCGCGCCGTTATCTGCTGCCGCCTGAGTCAAGGTGAAAGGGCAAAATACTGCTGCGCCGGCGTAAAGCTGTTAAATGATATTCACAGCTCTCTGTTCTCCAGTGAACCATAGTTTGTGGCATACTTGGTCGTAGTTGATTCCATTTGAACAGAGTTGGACTTCACAGTGGATTCATGTAAACAAAGGGGGTGAACTTGTATAGCTACCATCCCAATGTATGCTTTGGCAATCAAACACCATGCCTTTTATAATATGTGTTTATCGTTTTTGTTTAAGATTTATCAGCTCGTTGTAGTTATGAGAGGATTAATAAATGGTGTCATTATTTTGTAAATTTATATACGCCACTGTTCTCATTCATACTCAATGTACTATTCACTGTTTTTATTTTATTATGGTGGTACATGGGTTCACCAACAATTTAGGGTTCAGTCTTATTAAATTAACTAATTTGATTATTAATTTGAGTCCTGAAAGTGAGCCAGGTGTAGCTCATAATTTGAAGGTTATTGAGAATATAATACTTTTCTTTATGTAAAGACAGTAACATGTAGCGTCACTCAGATTTTATGATAAAAGGAAGCGACGGCTTGCAAATTCCAGCCTCATTAAGAAATATGTGGTTCGAAGGCCTGCCTACTATGCAAAAAAAGGATAGGTGGCAATATGTGGTGATTCAAAAAATGGTTCAAATGGCTCTGAGCACTATGTGACTTAACTTCTGAGGTCATCAGTCGCCTAGGACTTAGAACTAATTAAACCTAACTAACCTAAGGACATCACACACATCCATGCCCGAGGCAGGATTCGAACCTGCGACCAATATGTGGTGGATATAGCAACAGAACACAATACGGAATGGGGTACATGTGTTTCGGAGCACATTGTACAGCACACATTGTTGAATATGCGTCCTGCAGACGACGCAAACGTTGCACGATGTAGGGCACTATGGCCTAGGTTTGGCCTCTCAGGCTGAGTCAGAGGTTGGCTATACTTCCTGGTGCCTTGTCGCCTACTCTCTTTGATTGCGGAGTGTTACTCTGGTTGCAGTGGAGTTACGGAAGTGGACAATTAGCCGCTACACAGAGCCATGAGAAAAGGTGGTTACTCGCTCGCTCTAGAGGAGACTTGTCGCAAATTACGGTGAGGTTTCTTTACGGGGAAGGTCGCACACACGGAACGATTACCACCCTGGAATACTGAGGATTCTGCAGGTGGCCCAGCCTGAAATTGCGACAGTGACTACAGTGTGTCTAGCCAAGTGGAACACACGGAGTTGATTCTAGCCACGATGCGTGTATGTTCCAGATTCCAACGGGTGTGGCAATAACGTCATTTTATGGTTACCATTCGCAGATTGTGCGCCGATAGCCTATTTAAATTCTGTTCATGCATTTTGCCATAAACTGTGTTCGTGTGATTCTATATAGGGACCGAATTTGTATCACTGTACTTTGTTTATATGCAGTTGTCTGATTACTTTATGCTGTTTCTATGAATCTGATTGCTCTCTGCATTTTAATGTTGTTGTATAGCATAGGCTTTGAATGAATACATGCTGCTGACGCACAGCCGGCTCCCTAGAATTTTAGACAGCATTGCTCTATTGTTTGACTGTGCTAAGAAGCCATGTTTTCATGTTTCTAGTATTGAGCTGCGTCAAATTATAACACTTATATCGATTAGGGGTAGGTTTATTTTAAGTAAGTGTGTATCTGCAATTTATGAAGTGTGCATTCCGTGTTGCTTGAACTCCTTGATGTATGGCAAGAAAATTACGGTTGTAACGTCCCCTTAGAAAAATTTATGAATTACTGTGCTGATAAATCTCTTACGTTATTTGATTTTCAAACAGTTGAGCAAAACTGAACGTACTAAGACATTTCGCTCTTTACCTATTCCGATCAACACTAAACTGACACACAATATTTTTTAGCGCAACGCAATCTGACTTTCAATAATCCCTACAAAAGAATGGCCCTGACTAACATTAACCTATATCTTTCACAAATCACTTACCTCAAAAATCTTCGTTACTCGAACTACTGCAATACAGCGAGCGCCACTACTGCCAGCTAAATAACAGATTGAAACTACTGAATGCACTAACTACTGATAGGCACAGTTAGCAAATGAAAGATTCTGACAGAGAACAAACAATGTATTTACCTTAATAGTGTTGAAAAATCATAATATACATAGCAGTTCATGACATCCAGTCTTACAAATTTCAAAACTCCGCCATTTCTCTCCCCACATCCACCACTGCTGGCGGCTCACCTCCAACTGCGCAACGCTACGCGCTGTTAACATCCAGCTGCCCAACACTACAATGGCAGACAACAATGCAAACTAGCCACCGACTGCACACAGCATGGCCGGTGATTTTCATACAGAGCGCTACGTGGCGTTACCAATAAGAAAACATAAACAGCCTACTTACATAGCCCCCATGCTCCCCACAAAAAAATTTACAAATTGTTTTGGGCAGTGGCCAATACAGATTTGAAAAAAATTTTCATAAGTACAGCTAAGAAATCAAATGCACACACTTATAGATACAATGTTGGTCAAAAGCTAATATTTTCTCACAGTCCACAAAGACAGTCCTGATGGTTCATCACAGTAAAATAGCAGTGTTTTTCTCAAAGTCTGAGCAGTAAAAGAAAATGCACACAGAAGTAGTGGATTTCCATGCAATCTTGAAGAAGTAGTGTTGTCCTTCTAACGGAAAGACAGTGCTGACTCTTCAAACCCACAGCAGAGTCAGTCGAAGTTTTGAAGAATGTTGGTAGGTAGGTCATCAGGGAGCAGACCCACTGTAGTCCTGGTAGAGATTAGGGTATTGGTGGGCCGCCAGAGGTGCAGACCCACAGCAGTCCTTGTAGAGACGGCCAGCAGCAATCTGTTGCGACTGTGCAGGTGCACAATCACCACTGAAGAGTCTTGCGGACAATATAGCAAGTCCATGAACCACCACTTGTGTACTCACAAAAAAATTTTTTTTTAAATGTCCTTAGAACCAGCAATGCTGTTATCCAGTCCCATGCTGAATTATTACCACACGTGCAAACACTAACAGTCCCAACTTCTCACATATTGTGCATTACTATGACCAACAGAAACGTGTGCAGTGAAATGTAACTCAATTTGAAGAAATGGTGTCTATACAATTATAAATTTACAACATAAGAATACAATTACAAGGGTGCAAACACTAACAGTCCCAACTTCTCACATATTGTGCACTACTATGACCAACAGAAACGTGTGCAGTGAAATGTAACTTAATTTGAAGAAATGGTGTCTATACAATTATAAATTTACAACATAAGAATACAATTACAAGGGTACAAAAAACATCATTAAAGAACATAATAGTACAGATAACAGTTGTAGTAATACAGGCTTTACAAAAGAATAGAAATAGACATATACATCAGTGTTACAGGAATTATGACATAAGTAAATAAATAAAATAATGAGAATAGTTTTCGAAACATTAATTTGACACGTGAGCGTTAAAACAGAACAGAATAAATAATGTCTAAACAACTTTACAAAGAAAGTTACATATTATAAATGCAAATTATATTTGAGGATAGCAGTACTCTTCATCATAGTGAATGTAGCTTAGTACTAGAAATATTCTACAACATAAATCTTATAAACTAAGCACATAAAGACAGGAAGAACACAAATACCGAATACACAAGGGTACACAAACACATAGCGGAATAATACAAAAGGAAAGGACAGGGTTTGTTTTACTGCAGTATTTTTCAAACAAAACTTTCTTTACTTCTTGAAGATCTCCCTTCATTCATCATTACTCCCAAAATGTCCTATCTATACCTCCTTTCTGTATTCTATTCATATTTGTGATACATTTACGCATACACATACATTTTATAACTCTTAAAGTACGATTCTTGGTTTCCAACATCCCTTTTCACAAATCAGAGTCCCTAACCACTACTCATTATTCCTTACCTTATTACACATATACATATTAGTCGACACTTCTTCAATATTTCAACGTAATAAATACGTAGCATAATCAAATTCCTCATATAGCATCAGCTTATTGATCATAAACATACCTCAACAGCATAATACACATTGTCATCATAATAATAACATCATAAAAAGTCAGCCAAATCTCAAAAACGTCATAGCTTTCTGCAATAATTTCAAACCCTAAAAAATATTCTCTGCTCATTTCAATAGTGTCATCTACCTCAAACGTACTTTAAAAATCATGATCTCATACCAAATACATCATTCAAAGCTCTCATAGTATCACAATGGTTCTGAAAAAATATGAAGAGTTCATGAAGTACATACAAAATACACTTTCATAAGTGCAATCATCCAACTGTGTAATTGCGTGAACATCTGTCACTGACGTAGTAAAAAAATTTTTGTATCTCTCTTAAATAATCTTATTGCTGTGTAATTCAGTGTTAGAGAGATATGGAACCGATATGTGAAGTTGTATAAGGAAATACCATATTAGCTAGGGGTCCTTGTGCTTGCCAAACACATGGTACACAAAGTAGGCGTGTACCCCCTGAGACTTAATGTAATTATACCCTCAGGTGTTACAGATTACAGCAATGGAATGAAATGTATCACGGAAAACATTCTTTGTAATTCAAAAATCCTTAAAAATAATTGTTTCAAGTACAAAATTTATCACTCAAATGCGTGTCCTGTAGCGCTAAATGTGCGTCGTGCTGCAAGATAACTCTGTGGAAGTGTCGTAGTTATCGTCCTCTGTAAGCAAAGTTCTGCTGAAGTCAATGTACTCTCATCATAAACAAAAGTGAAATGCTTTGCGTATAGATATCGTAGTTACTATGCTTATTACCATGATGAAGAAAGTACTGTACTGTAACGTATTGTTGTGCTACGGAAAAGGCTGTCTCATTGTAGCTATACCACAAAAGTTACTACTAAAATACACTCCTGGAAATTGAAATAAGAACACCGTGAATTCATTGTCCCAGGAAGGGGAAACTTTATTGACACATTCCTGGGGTCAGATACATCACATGATCACACTGACAGAACCATAGGCACATAGACACAGGCAACAGAGCATGCACAATGTCGGCACTAGTACAGTGTATATCCACCTTTCGCAGCAATGCAGGCTGCTATTCTCCCATGGAGACGATCGTAGAGATGCTGGATGTAGTCCTGTGGAACGGCTTGCCATGCCATTTCCACCTGGCGCCTCAGTTGGACCAGCGTTCGTGCTGGACGTGCAGACCGCGTGAGACGACGCTTCATCCAAACATGCTCAATGGGGGACAGATCCGGAGATCTTGCTGGCCAGGGTAGTTGACTAACACCTTCTAGAGCACGTTGGGTGGCACGGGATACATGCGGACGTGCATTGTCCTGTTGGAACAGCAAGTTCCCTTGCCGGTATAGGAATGGTAGAACGATAGGTTCGATGACGGTTTTGATGTACCGTGCACTATTCAGTGTCCCCTCGACGATCACCAGTGGTGTACGGCCAGTGTAGGAGATCGCTGCCCACACCATGATGCCGGGTGTTGGCCCTGTGTGCCTCGGTCGTATGCAGTCCTGATTGTGGCGCTCATCTGCACGGCGCCAAACACGCATACGACCATCATTGGCACCAAGGCAGAAGCGACTCTCATCGCTGAAGACGACACGTCTCCATTCGTCCCTCCATTCACGCCTGTCGCGACACCACTGGAGGCGGGCTGCACGATGTTGGGGCGTGAGCGGAAGACAGCCTAACGGTGTGCGGGACCGTAGCCCAGCTTCATGGAGACGGTTGCGAATGGTCCTCGTCGATACCCCAGGAGCAACAGTGTCCCTAATTTGCTGGGAAGTGGCGGTGCGGTCCCCTACGGCACTGCGTAGAATCCTACGGTCTTGGCGTGCATCCGTGCGTCGCTGCGGTCCGGTCCCCGGCACGTGTACCTTCCGCCGACCACTGGCGACAACATCGATGTACTGTGGAGACCTCACGCCCCACGTGTTGAGCAATTCGGCGGTACGTCCACCCGGCCTCCCGCATGCCCACTATACGCCCTCGCTCAAAGTCCGTCAACTGCACATACAGTTCACGTCCACGCTGTCGCGGCATGCTACCAGTGTTAAAGACTGCGATGGAGCTCCGTATGCCACGGCAAACTGGCTGACACTGACGGCGGCGGTGCACAAATGCTGCGCAGCTAGCGCCATTCGACGGCCAACACCGCGGTTCCTGGTGTGTCCGCTGTGCCGTGCGTGTGATCGTTGCTTGTACAGCCCTCTCGCAGTGTCCGGAGCAAGTATGGTGGGTCTGACACACCGGTGTCAATGTGTTCTTTTTTCCATTTCCAGGAGTGTATGTTTTACTTTCCAGAATAATACATAAAAACTGTGCAGTTATAAAACAGATATACCGCAAAAGCAACAATGTAAATTGTGTCACACATTAGTAGCGTCGTGATATAATCGTGTAGCTGTCAAAGAAACCAAATACTAAGTCATCTTTAATCTCACCGAATGTACTTCAAACAAAGGGTATCTTTTCAAGTAAACCAAAATGTTGCATTAAAATCTCATTAGCATTATATGTTCTAAGTATGTAAGCCGCATATTCGTTACGTAATCGTGCAACTAACAAGCAAGAATGTACAAATAACAACACTGTATCGTCTGCTCGCTATAACAATGCATTCGTAATTTCTGTTTAAATAAGTTCTCTTGGTTCTTGACTGGATATTTAACTTCAAACATTGTTGCATGTTAACAGTTAACAGATTCTAAGTCTGACAAAGCATACTAGTAACGTGAAGTGAAAAATTTTATAGCAAAGACTAAGTTAAAAAGCAGATTATCTCTGAATAAACGGTTTTACGTGTGAAATTTGGTGTAAACCTTTACTCTTCCTAGTACGCAATTTCAACTTCAACGCAATTATCATGCGGTATACGTCGGATTCTGTAAGGTCCAGAAAGAATTTGTGACTCAAGTGTTTCTTCTTATGTGACAATGAATGAGTTTTAATGAGAACTTTCTGACCAATATATAGTTACTTTGCATTTGCTTTACCGTGTAGTTTTCTCCTTTTGTCTGCTGCAGATTTTATATTTTTAATAGCCAAATCAATTATGTCTTTGTGTCGAAGTTTAAGTGTATTCGGAAAAGGTACAAGCTCTCTGATTCTGTTCAGAGGTTCTTCATTCTTCAGTACAAGAATAGGTGGTAAAGCAGTGGAATCATGAGGCATTTCATTCAGCACGTTTTGAAATAAGTGTAAATATCTGTCCCAATGCTGATGCTTTCTGTGACAATAAAGTCTGCAAAGCTTATTGATTTCTTTCATAATCCGTGCAGACGGGTTACAATGTGGTGAGTACAATGAAATAAAAACAGGTTTGATTTTATGGTTCCGAAGCATGCGTGACCAAACAGCAGACCTGAATTGTGGTCCGTTATCTGAAATGACTTTACTAACGTGTCCAGCTTCACGTAAGAAATTTTTAACAAAGGCGTTGGATACAGACCGTCCAGTGGCTTTACGTAACGGAGTGAAAGAAACAAATTTTGAAGTAAGTTCAAGAGCGACTAGAACGTACGAAAATCCATTCGATGTTCTGACAAGGGGTCCCAAGAGATCAACAGCAGAAAATTCTTTTAATTTAGAAGGAATGATAGAAAACAACGGAGCATGATGTGAGATAGTAGATGGTTTCGCCTTTTGACAAAGTTTACAAATAGGCAAGACTCTTCGAATCCTCTTTTCCATATTGTTAAAATAACAAGTCGTTCGAAGAATATGATAACATTTTCGTGGACCAAAATGTGCGTAGCTGAAATGAATGTACCAAATGAGCTTATTAACAAAATCGTCTGGAATGCAAAGTACCCATAGCTCGTCATCAACAGTGCAGCGTTTGAAGAGTATGTTGTTTCTAACCAGATAATAATGCCAAATCTGAGTGTGTGTCTTTTCATGCCATTTACTTTTGATATCTTTCCAAATCGGATCTTTATCTTGTTCACGAGCAATGTCCTTTAAAGATGTGAAGATGAAGTTTTTAAAGGCGACTTTCTGAATGTGAAGACTACTGAAATTTTTCTCGAGGTTGCCTTCCGTGTTACTTTCCTCAAGCCCAGCCGGTGCGCGTGACTGTGCGTCCGCAACAATGTTCTCCATGCCGGGAATGTAGACTATTGTGAAGTGGAATTCTTGCAGAAACGTTTTAACCTGTCATGATTTAATTTTGAAGACATAAGAAATTGTAATGCACGATGATCACTGTATACATTTACGTGCTTACCAGAAAGAAAGAAACGGAATTTGTTAAACGCCCAAACGATAGCTAAAGCTTCTAATTCAGTAACGGAATAATTTTTTTTCAGATTTTGTTAGCACTCGGCTAGCAAAAGCAATGGTTTTCTGAACAGTAGTGTCATCTTCTGGGGCTTCTTGAAATAAATGGGCACCAAGACCAACTTTAGAAGAATCCGTGCTAAGGCAGAAATCTTGAGACAGATCTGGATGAGCTAGTACTGGCGCGTTAAGTAGCGATTCTTTCAAAGAATTGAATTCCAACTGTGCTTGTTCATCCCAGTTCCAAATAGTATTTTTTCCAGTGAGAGAAGAAAGTTTTGTTGTAACTAGAATTTGCATATACAGAAAACGACGGTAAAAATTTACGAGACCTAGAAAACTGCGGACTTGTTTTTTTGTGGATGGAACTGGAATGGCTCTGATTGCTTCTAACTTTTCAGGATCCGGCTGAACGCCTTCAGAAGAAATAATATGTCCCAAAAACTTCACCTTTGTCCTACCGAATTCAGACTTTTCCAAGTTAACTGTAATTTCAGATTCTGCAAAACTATGTAACACGCTGTTGCGGATGCGATTATGTTGTTCCCATGAGGTTTCTGCTATCAGAATATCGTCGACATATAAGGTGATGCGACGTTTTAAGAACTCAGGTAATATGGAATTTAGCCCGCGAATGAATGCTGCCGAAGAAATGTTCAAACCAAAACGAAGTTCCTGAAACTGATAACAAACGCCCTGATCGATCCATTTTTCTTCTCAACAACATGTAATGGATTGCTGTATGAGCTTACTGCATGCTCAATAATGCCATAGTCAAGCATAGATTGTATTTCTGTTCTAACACGGTCCCTATAATGTGCCGGAATTAGTACGTATGGTCTAACACAAAATTTAGTATGCTCACGAACACGAAATTGTTATTGAATTTCCTTGATTGTTCCTGTTTTGTGAGTAAAACTGTGGAACGTGCTTGTAAAATCTCAAAAAGGTCCTGCCTATCAGTGTCATTACAATTCTCAATTGTGTGAATTTTATTCAGAATTAACTCATTAGTATCAAATACGCCGTCGATATCATCCCTGTCAGTACTTGCAGAGTGATTGCTAGTGTCAAGTTCCGTCGAAAATTCCGAACTGTTGTCTAACAGGAGGTAAAGCCGATTAATTTCCTCGTCATGGTTTGAGAGCCAAACTTCAAATTTCAAAGCTATTGACTTACCTTCTTTCTCTAAACTTATTTCAGCACCGTGAAAGTTTAAGATTGCTTTGTATTCATTCAAAAGTCTACTTCCAATATAATTTCCGTCGACAATAATGGAACAATAAGAAAGTTCATGGAGAAGATGTGGCTTTGACAAAAGAATTCTAAGTTGGTTTGTTGGCGTACATCCACACTTTTTCCAACGATTGCACCTTGTAATTTAATCTTACGTAACGGAAGTGTGGGGCAATCGTTCGATTTGTTGCATTTGCCAAAGGCTGTTTCACTAATTACTGAAATGGGACTGCCAGAGTCAAGTACTGCCGAAAATTTTACGTCATTTACTGTAATGTGAATCACAGGATATGCAATGTTGTTCTGTTTTACGTCGTGTTCCTGGAGTAAGATGATCCTAATTTCTTCCATTTTTACGTAATTACTAGCCACGGCAGCTACGTCGTCAGCTTCATAAGTACGTTTTGTGGCTGCCAGCGATATGAGTCTTTACCTATTATCTCTTCGTTGGCGCGCGTCGTTATTGGAATTTGGAGACCTAACTTCTACAAATTCACCTTGTCGAGAGGGCCCTTCCCTGTTCGAATCCCGCCAGTTCTGATGCAAATCAGGTCTGTCGTTACGATCATATCGTCTGTCGTCACGTCGGTAGATACCATAGTTTCTTTCTTGTCGGTCACGTGGCAGAGAATTTCTCCCTGAATCGTAACTGCGCGCTGGACAGTTGCGTCTGAAGTTATTCTGTCTCCCTTGATAATAATTATTTTGGTTCCCATATTGTCTGTTTTTTCTGATTGACTCTGTGATAGTCATTACTGCGGAGAGGTGATCTTTCCCTGTAATTATTACTACTCTGCCAACGGTTGTCATACGGGTGGTGTCTGTTTTGGCCACGATTTACGTTGTAAGAATAGCCTTGTTGTGTCCTTATATGATTTCTGGCATCGTGGAATTGTGGCGGATGTGACCTGTAATTGTTGTGCTCCTGTTTTCGCGTTCCGTGATTGTCAGTGTCAATTTCCAATTCTTGTAACAGTCCCTAAAAGGCTTCAATGTCGTTTATGCAACGTCCTGCCAAAATAATATGACGTAAATGTTCAGGCAATTTGATTAAGCAAATGCGGATGAGTTCTGAGGGGCTGTAAGTGTTTGACAGGTACTGATTCTGGTGCAACATGTCTTCAAAATATTTCACAAGACTGGAAAACTCAGATTGTTCGAAATGTTTCATCATTCTGATGCTATGTTTTACTCGGTCTTGTGTGGCTTGAGAGCAATATGCTGAGAGGAAGGCATGGTAAAATTGTCCTACGCTGTGGCAATCGTGAATGACCGATCGCATTCTTACAGCTGGTTCATTCTCTAAGTAGCCACACATAAATTCTAATCTGTGCTCTAATGACCAGTTGGGAGGAAAACAATGAGAGAATTGATGAAGCCACGCTTGTGGATGAATGTCGTTGCCGGAATTCTTAAATGTTTTGAATTTACGTGTAGTAATATACAGCTTATAGTCAAAATCATCATGTCGGCGAGTCGCATGTCGGTCATTGTTACGTCGTTTCGGCGGTTCCATCTAAAAATTCGGTGTACCTTGCCAATTTCTTTCATAATTTCCGAAGTGCCCTATGTTACTATTTTGTGGCTGTTCCCTATTTCTATGTCCCTCTTCACGTATTGGAGCGCGAGTGTCCTCTGAAATATGTAATTCTTGTATTACCTGTGTCAACTGATCTTGTACTTCCCGGATTTCTCTTTGGTGTTGCGTATTAATTTGATTCTGATTTTGTTTGAATTTCCTAATTTGTTCGTACTCTTCAGTGTCAGTGAAGGCTACAGATCTTGTGCCATTCAGATCATCATCCACCTTTGTAGATAAGTTAGTGAACTGATCCGAAAGTTCGGCTACTTTCACCGGTATTGAACTTATTTCATCAGTGTGTTTTTGTGAACCAAGTTTCAGAGTGTCCATTTGTGTTGAAATCGTATCTACTGTGTCCTTTAAGTTTTCTTGAGTTTTTGCAAGTTGCATAACCGAATCGGAAGATGCAACTGAGTCAATCTTAGCTTGCAAGGTCTCATGATTTTCATGAACAATAGTTTGCAGTTTCTTTTACTGCTGCTTCATAATTCTGTAATGTATTTTCACGCCGCGAAAAAATAGGTTGGAAATGCTCACAAATTTGTGTTTTTACGTCATTACAGGCTTTTTTACTTTTCGATTCGATTTTATGTAACTCAGTAGTTAAATCTTCACGTCTTTGTTCAAGCGTGGTGTCTAACTTTTGAAGATTTTGTTCCATTGTGTCTAACTTTTGAAGATTTTGTTCCATTGTGTCTAACTTTCGAAGATTTTGTTCCATTGTGTCTAACTTTTGAAGCTTTTGCAGTGTTTGTCCCATTTGTTGTATTAATTGTAATAATAATGTATTAGTGTATGGAATCTGTTTCTCTATGCTTTTTGGCAGTGCATTTTCACCGGCAACATTCACATTTTGACAAGCAGAAAATGTGTCTTGACTCATGTGGGAAAACGGTGAGGACCCAAAACCTGAGTCTACAGTATTTGCAATATTGTGTTCTGTCATTTCGGCTTCCTGAGACGAGCTGTTGCCGACCGATCGATCGATAATGCTTCCCTGTTCACTACTTGTTTCACTGTCTACACCATTATTTGCCGCCCGCTCCATTTCCCTATGCACAATTACCAAATTACTACTTTGAATGTCTGTTAATTCATTACACAATGGTGCTGATAAGCTACGCTCGTCGTCACTATTATTTCTCAGTTCACTTTGGAGCCTAGTGTTACTTTTTTCACACGCCATTATTGTCACAAAATTTCACACGATAACACAGAAAAGCACAATTTGAAGAGCAAAAATAAGAGAACACATTAACATAGCACTGAAAATAATATCAAGTTAATTGCAAGCGCAGCTGCGAAATACTTGGTGCAAATCTACGTGCATGCCACAACTGTTTTACTGTACAACAATGAAAGACTGCAACTACAAAGGAGATTCTCTCTACAATTAGGCGCTAGCAATAAGCAAAAGCCACACTAATTACACAAACTACAAGAAAAAATCAGAAGATTCCAGTGAGGTATCCTCGGCTAAGGGTCGACATATGAAACGTCCTCTTAGAAAAATTATACAGGACTGTGCTTAAACTGACAAACAATATTTCTTAGCGCAACGCAATCTGACTTTCAATAATCCCTACAAAAGAATGGCCCTGACTAACATTAACCTATACCTTTCACAAATCACTTACCTCACAAAAATCGTCGTTACTCGAACTACTGCAATACAGCGAGCGCCACTACTGCCAGCTAAATAAAAGATTCAAACTACTGAAGGCACTAACTACTGATAGGCATAGTTAGCAAATGAAAGATTTTGATAGGGAACAAACAATGTATTCACCTTAATAGCCATAATATACACTCCTGGAAATGGAAATAAGAACACATTGACACCGGTGTGTCAGACCCACCATACTTGCTCCGGACACTGCGAGAGGGCTGTACAAGCAATGATCACACGCACGGCACAGCGGACACACCAGGAACCGCGGTGTTGGCCGTCGAATGGCGCTAGCTGCGCAGCATTTGTGCACCGCCGCCGTCAGTGTCAGCCAGTTTGCCGTGGCATACGGAGCTCCATCGCAGTCTTTAACACTGGTAGCATGCCGCGACAGCGTGGACGTGAACCGTATGTGCAGTTGACGGACTTTGAGCGAGGGCGTATAGTGGGCATGCGGGAGGCCGGGTGGACGTACCGCCGAATTGCTCAACACGTGGGGCGTGAGGTCTCCACAGTACATCGATGTTGTTGCCAGTGGTCGGCGGAAGGTGCACGTGCCCGTCGACCTTGGACCGGACCGCAGCGACGCACGGATGCACGCCAAGACCGTAGGATCCTACGCAGTGCCTTAGGGGAAGGCACCGCCACTTCCCAGCAAATTAGGGACACTGTTGCTCCTGGGGTATCGGCGAGGACCATTCGCAACCGTCTCCATGAAGCTGGGCTACAGTCCCGCACACCATTAGGCCGTCTTTCGCTCACGCCCCAACATCGTGCAGCCCGCCTCCAGTGGTGTCGCGACAGGCGTGAATGGAGGGACGAATGGAGCCGTGTCGTCTTCAGCGATGAGAGTCGCTTCTGCCTTGGTGCCAATGATGGTCGTATGCGTGTTTGGCGCCGTGCAGGTGAGCGCCACAATCAGGACTGCATACGACCGAGGCACACAGGGCCAACACCCGGCATCATGGTGTGGGGAGCGATCTCCTACACTGGCCGTACACCACTGGTGATCGTCGAGGGGACACTGAATACTGCACGGTACATCCAAACCGTCATCGAACCCATCGTTCTACCATTCCTAGACCGGCAAGGGAACTTGCTGTTCCAACAGGACAATGCCCGTCCGCATGTATCCCGTGCCACCCAACGTGCTCTAGAAGGTGTAAGTCAACTACCCTGGCCAGCAAGATCTCCGGATCTGTCCCCCATTGAGCATGTTTGGGTCTGGATGAAGCGTCGTCTCACGCGGTCTGCGCGTCCAGCACGAACGCTGGTCCAACTGAGGCGCCAGGTGGAAATGGCATGGCAAGCCGTTCCACAGGACTACATCCAGCATCTCCACGATCGTCTCCATGGGAGAATAGCAGCCTGCATTGCTGCGAAAGGTGGATATACACTGTACTAGTGCCGACATTGTGCATGCTCTGTTGCCTGTGTCTATGTGCCTGTGGTTCTGTCAGTGTGATCATGTGATGTATCTGACCCCAGGAATGTGTCAATAAAGTTTCCCCTTCCTGGGACAATGAATTCACGGTGTTCTTATTTCAATTTCCAGGAGTGTATATACCAGTTCATGATATCCATTCTTACAAATGTACTGTTTCTGATGGACACACCTCCAGATCATCCGCTCTCAAAAATCCGCCATCTCACTTCCCCACATCCACCACTGCTTGCGGCTCACCTCCAACTGCGCAACGCTAGGCGCTTTTAACAGCCAACAGCCCAACACTACAATAGCAAACAACAATGCAAACCAGCCACAGACTGCACACATCATAGCCAGTGATTGTCATACAGTGCGCTACGTGGCGTTACCAATATAAAAACCTAAACAGCCTACTTACACAGTTTTGTTATATATGAAAAAATCAAAAGAATATGATGAATTTTTAAATTATTATGATATGAATATGTTTATGAAGGAAGTGTGTTTGTTAACAACTGTTTCATGCTAGGGAACTGGTATTTGTAACATGTAAATGCTGTAGGGAAGTCCCTCCGCAAGGAAAGTGGCATGGCGAGATGTAAAAGATGGGTTTGGCGGTCGAACTGAGTGGCTCAATTGTGTGAACGGCACGCAGTGTGTGGCTAGCCTTAGCACGGTACACTTCCACGGTGCTACGAGAGGTAATTGGAAGCTGCATTAGAAGGGATTTGCCTCGGATGTGGATCTAGCTATTATTTGGTATTCACGGAAAAATGGAATGGCTCTAATATGTTGAAAATCCGACGCCAAGAAGAGTAGAGCATTCGCACATCAAGAGCCGTGATTACAGTTAGCTGCCATTTCGCCTGCCAATAATCTTCACCACTGCTTCACAGACTTCATACATTCAGTTACGTAATGTGTAATGGCAATGACCAGTTAATTTGTGTGTTGATTCAATAATAATCACATAAAACGTCAATTCGTGTTCGAAACCATAACTTCCATCCCGATCACGAACCTATGCATGGTCCTCACCTCAGTGCTACTAAAACCGAGTATCCTGATTTAAATGGACAATTCTGGCATTCATGTGTTTAAAAGTGATTTTTTGTCTAAAGTAAAAGGAGTGGCAAAAATTAAAGTAAGTGTAAAATTTGGGTGCTTTTTTTATGAACTGCTCCAAGTGAAATTGTTAAGGTAGGAAGTTTAAGTATAAAAATTTAAACGTCAATCAAAAGGAAAGTGAAAACCTTCATTATTTGAAAGCTAAAACCATAAAGTGAAGTTGGATAGGCTTTTGCCAAAGTATCCTTAGTTTGTTATAAAATATACATTTGTAGGATTACAGTGCAAGATTGTGTAAATATTATCGCCAAGAATACTTGCTTCACAGGTGATTAAAGTATAAGTACATATAAATCTTTAATAAACCTATTTGCGGTACTACTATCAGAAGTGAAGCTATGCACATTTTTAAAGATAGTGTAGTTTTGATACCCATCATGAGTGGTTCCTTTTGAAGTTAATTAAGCCCAGTGTTGCATTTTATTACCTTGCAAAGTAATTTAAGTGAATGATTATCTTTTAGAGGTAGTTCTTACTTTTGCAACTATACCAGTTTATGGGTACACATCATATTGTCCTCCTATTAAGAAAAAAATGAATTACTCGTGTTGCTGTTGCTACTGAGAACTGCTATATGCAGAGGAGCTTAAACAGTGTATTTAAGATATTCATCTCTATTTGTGTTATTCATCTCGGTCAAGATGGAAGTCCCTCATGTCCAAAATCAGTTCTGCACTTCACACAGTGATGTTTCAGTATTTTGATTAAGTAATGCTAATGATTGTGGCCGTCATTCGTATGAGCTTGGTGCAATTTTTCTCCCCATAATTTATTGGTATGTGTGTTATTGGCAACTGCTGCTGCACACAGTACAGAGTTCACTGTGTCGGTTTGTATCCTGTTTGATATTCAAATGGGAATCTCAACAAAAGTAACTTCAATAACTAATATCCAATTTTCTCAATTATGTATTTCCAAATTAATGTGCCTAACTAGGCTGGCGATGGTTGATTTTTTTCTTCATTCATTTATAATTATACCACTTCTGTTAACTCCAAAGGTTAAGGGCCCGTTACGTTTTACTGTCAACTGCACAAAATTCGAAATTATAGTCCGATACCCATACCCATACGGTCGAACTTTGAAATCCTCTCAGAGGGTAACACGGCACGTTAGTGTTACACGTGGCTTTTCCCGTAACAGAACTAATGGTTCAGTTATTATGGAATAGTGTTATAAGGTAGTCTGTGAAATTTCCTTGTATTTTTGTGAACAGTAGTGTACTGATGTTCACATACAGAAGCAGAGGAAATGGTTCAAATGGCTCTGAGCACTACGGGACTTAACATCTGAGGTCATCATTCCCCTAGAACTTAGAACTACTTAAACCTAACTAACCTAAAGACATCACACATTTCCATGCCCGAGGCAGGATTCGAACCTGCGACAGTAGCGGTCGCGCGGTTCCAGACTGAAGCACCTAGAACCGCTGGCCACACAGGCCGGCAAGACTATAACACCACTATCAAACTCACTTAATCTTGATAATCTGCCATTGTAGCAGCAGTAACTGGTCTAATAACTGCGCCAGACACTTGTTGTCTCGTATGGGCGTCGCCGAATTCTGCGCCGTAGTTTGCCTGTATACGTACTTCTGAATTTGAATACGCATGCCTATGCAAGTTTCTTTAGCACTTCAGTGTATGCCTACGGGATCATAGCTGCCGTCCTACGTCACTCTCATCCAGACGAAGGAGTGAGAGAAAGCAATTCGTACAGTAATGACCAGGTAGAGCTCTGCAGCACAAGAGCGGTAAGACTAGGTTTCCCTGTGTGGGGCACCACTTTCACGTTGAAGTTGGCCTGTTCTTTAGACAAACAAATCATGGGTACTCCTAGTAGCCCGCACTGCAAAACTGATTCCTTCCGCAAAGCTCTTTAAGACGTCCCCCTGAGCTGTGGTTCCCTTAATCGTTCTTAATTTGTTGAGCATATTTATGGTTTCCTGTTCTTCTTCCCATTGAACGTTAGTAACGGGAGGGACTGTCAAAACGAGGAGAAAGGTCACCTAGAGTCATGTCGCAGCACACGTTGGTAAACGCTGATAGGCGGGTACAAATACGTCGAAAAGTACATATAACAATGGACCCTATCTGGCAACAGGGCTCCGGCGGATGGGTGATCGAAATATTCTCCTTTGAAGGACGTTCACTAAGATTGAGACGAGGACCAAGATACGTCCACCATCATCTCTCACAGAAAGCTACAATTTGCTCCTGTAATTTCATTTGTGCACCTACAATACCCTGCAGGGTCGTGTCCTTCACCAAAGACATTGCATCAGTCATCGCTCCCAAGTAGTGTCAGAATGCCACTTTTGACAGGTTAAAAACAACTCTTTGCTTTTCGTACACAATACTCTTATCGACTGACATACCCTGGTGTGAATCACGACCAAACCTCACAGCTTTTATTCTGTCAACGGCTTTACTCATACTCTACAGGAGTTCTCTATATAGTTTTCTTAAAACAACACCCACCGCTGCCGAGTGTCAGAATGGTCTGTTCGAGACTCCAGTGACCTGAGGCTCTTGTTGGACCCACATCTGACTTGTCTCCATGAGCTTTGAATGACGGTTGCGAGGTCACTAATCGGCTTGTAGACTCCCCCCTTCCCCCCTCTCTTCCTTTGTCTTCTGAATCGTCAAACTAGTGAAATGGGATGTAGACGCTATTAAGCCAGTGGTCATAAACCAAATGCTTTTGGATGTTTTATAATTGTACTCCTAAGAATAGACGCCAAATCTGTCAACATAGGAAGCACATTTTGAACCGTCGTATACTCGTATATTATGCATACTGTTCTGCTTATAATACACAGTATGAAAGTGAGAGAAAAATTTTAATTTACTTAGATTAACGAAGGCGATGTTGGCCTAATGTACTCGACGATGCCCTGTAGCTACTCTGTCTAGAGGATCGTCCTAAGAAATACCAAATTAAGATCAGCCTCAAGATGCCTAAATAAGGTGAAACGCGTAGTTGATAAATAAAAAATAAAAAAATTGCAACCAAGATTGTTTTCAACTAATACTGTTAAACACTGGTTTGCTGATTCATTCCACTGATGGATTCGAAGAGTTTCTTTAACTTGCATCTTGAATCATTTTCTAGAGAGATCAAAAATTATATGAAAATATTTTTAAACTAGAAGATCAGCTCCAGGCTTATTAACCCGATCTCATTGCTATCGAGATTCGGTATCTCTCTCTTTCGTGTAAAGTAAAAATTCGTATGAAATTGCTGGCTTGGATAAACCACTAACTGCAAAGGTTTTCTCCCGAAAAATGGCACCTTTCCTTCTGTAAGTAAGAGCGTTGATCCGTCCGGACAGAAACAAGTAGCCCGCCGAACTTAACGTCCCCTACCCACGGACGTATCATCCTCAACATTGAATCCCCTCACTCAATGAAACAGTGTGGAGGGGTTCGGAGTTTAAGCCAGGACACTGGTGCAAAGTCTGGTGAACATATCCTGTAGGCCACAATCTCTCCTCCCTTTTCCAACCAAGTGCTGGAGAAGTTGTTCCACCATCTGAATCTGAACCGGCAACCTTCGTCTCGAGTGCCACTACACCGGCGTGCGTTCGCAGCTGTTGCGTTTAATTCATCTGTTCTTTCGAAAATGTTAAGTAACGAACAATCTGACCTCCGTTATGGACAATATCGTTCACAAACGTTGAACTTCCAACTTCTTGCTTGGGATAAAAATTTTCCTTTCAATGTTTCCTCTTATTGTAGGTAATCATGGAAGCGAAGATACAAAAATGTCATCCCACATGGAAGCATACACCAGTACATCATGCACATGTTGCATGAGGATATCAGATGACCTCGATGTCAGTGGGCTTTAATATTTGTTCTTTCCCTCTTTATGGTATTTTACTGCCCCGTTGCCGTAATGAATCTTAACGTTCTCCAATCCTTCACGAGCATGAAAAATCGCGTCTCTATCTTGTTCGAACTGTGTCTTGTGTTCTATCGCTCAAAGTCTAATTTTTCTTGGTTTTTGTTTTAATGTAGAAGAATTTTAAGAGGACATAGAAAAGATTCAACGCTTTTAAATGAAGCAGCTTTATCTAAATCTACATCTACATCTACATGTATACCCTGCAAATCACACTCAAGTGCCTGGCAGAGGGTTCGTCGAATCACCTTCGTAATAATTCTCTATTACTCCACTCTCTAACAGCGCGCAGAAAAAACGAACACTTATATCTTTCCGTGCGTGCTCTGATCTCCCTCATTTTGTTATGATGATCGTTCCTCCCAATGTAGGTCGGTGTCAACAAAATATTTTCGCATTCGGTGGAGAAAGTTGGTGATTGAAATATCGTGAGAAGATTCCGCCACAGCGAAAAACGTCTATGTTTTAATGGTGTCTATCACAAATCGTGTATCATGTCCGTGACTCTCCCTCTCTTCTATTTGCCGACAACACAAAACGTGATGCTCTTCTCTGAACTTTCTCAATGTGCTCCATTAATCCTATCTGGTAAGGAACCCAGACCGTGCAGCAGTACTCCAAAAGAGGACGGACAAGCGTAGTGTAGGCAGTCACCTTATAAAATCTATTACACTTCCTGAGTGTTCTGCCAATAAAACGTAGTCTTTGGTTCGCATTCATCACAACATTTTCTAAGCCTTCTTTCCCATTTAAATTGTTCGTAGTTATAATTCCTGGGTATTTAGTTGAATTTACAACTTCCAGATTAAACTTTTAACGTGTAACCGAAGTTAAATGGATTCCTTTTAGCACTCATGTGGATGACCTCACACTTTTCGTTGTTTAGGGTCAGTTGCCAATTTTCGGACACTCAGATATCTTTTCTAAATCGTTTTAAAATTTATTTAGATCTTCTGATGAGTTTACTAGACGATAAACGACAGCATAATCTGCAAACAACCTAAGACGGCTGCCCAGATTGTCTCCTAAATCGTTTATAATAAGGACCAGCAGAGGGCCCTATAACGCCACCTCCGGGAACGCTACAAATCAATTCTGTTTTACTAGCTGACCTCCCGTCAGTTACTACGAATTGTGACCTCTCTGACAGGAAATCACGAATCCAGTCACATAACTGAGACGATATTCCATAAGCACTCAATTTCACGACAAGCCACTAGTGTGGTATAGTGTCAGAAGCCTTTTGGAAATCTAGATGTACGGAATCAATTTGAAACCCCTTGTCAATAGCACTCAAAACTTCATGTGAATAAAGAGCTATTTGTGTTTCACATGAATGATGTTTTCTAAACCCATGTTGACTGTGAGTCAATAGACGGTTTCCTGCGAGGAAACTCATAATGTTCGAACACAATATATGTTCTAAAATACTGCTGCATATCGACGTTAACGATATGGGCCTGTAATTTAGTGGATTACTCCTACTACCTTTCTTGAATATTGGTGGGACCTGTGCTAAAGAGCTAGCTGTGTTTCACAAGAACGATGTTTTCTAAACCTGTGTTGATTGTGTGTCAATTGACTGTTCTCTTCGAGGTAATTCATAATGAAGGAACAAATTTTACGTCGGTGAGTTACGAACGGAATAAGAATAATTTAATAGCTCTTTCCGTAAATTCGTTACTCAGAAGTGAACGGCAGAAATTAATGTAGAGAGAGTTACAGTACGATTAAACGTAACAGGCCGCTCTAGGAAACCTCATTGGAAAGGGGAACTTTCCATTGCGAGATTAATTTGAGAAACACGGAATTTCACTGATCAAGTTTTCGAACATCAACAACTCTTTAAGGACGCAGTGACAAAAGTAATTCATCATAAGTGAAGAAACAATAGTCGCTATAAGCACATAACAGTTGATTTGATACCAAGGAATTGTGAAATTAGCTCTGACGAATTTCGATTTTATTAATAATATGGTAAACTGAGTACATAATTTGAAACCTGTGACTTACTGCACCCTATACAGATAAGTTCTTGTTGTTTAGGTTTTAGTTCTTGTATGTCACTACCATATTTAAAACTCTCAGCTCGAACATATTGTATTTCGCGAGTTTCCATTTCCTCCATGTCACTGAAAAAAATCCTATGGCACAGAGGACAATGTGATGCACTTCTTTCGTGAATAGAAAAAGTCATACTCTTTCTTGAAACAAATACTTGAGTGTATTTACTGTTGAGATAGGAAGCACTGAGTATTTTGATATTGGCGTTAACGTAACAAAACGTGTGATAGGAAGTCAGATGTGCTTCTTTAGCTGACTAACCTTTCTTCCTGTGTTGGTTCCGCAGGTTTTTACAGCAGCTGACAGCCGAAGCACAGATATACTTGCCAGCATACAGCAGACTGAGCCTTATGATAATTTACGGGCAGTCCCACGTCCAAATAAAAAACCTTTTAAAGCTTCCGTTAACAATATTGTACGTTCTACGCTTTGCATTTTCATGCGGTAGTGAAAAATCATGTCTTTGGAGACTGTCGCTACGCACTGCAAAGAATGCTGCTTTACGCTTCCATGGGGACACATAATCCGTGCTGAAAAGTCTCAGAAGCTCGTGCGTGCTGCTTTCTTCCATTCGCCGCTGTTTCAGTTTGCCAACAAAGCTCCAGCCTTATTCTCGTAGAGCTTTACCTTCTACATATTTTTCTTTTCCTGCATCAGGCTAATGGTCCCTTCGGACTATTTTTCCACCAAATTTTTCTAATTATTCCATCAAAATCCTTGTATCGCGTGATCTATATTCCATTATCCTGTTACTTTAGCAGCACTAAATCGTCAGCCGTTATTTTGTTCGTAATTTTCCACTTCAACAAACACTCTTCGTTTTCTTATTTACCAATTATAATTTAGTCCTTATGTTACAACTCCTTTTTTTATTTTCTTAAAGTACAATCGATCGTTCTTCAGTTGACAGCATTCTTCATTATTTATTAAAAAACTGTTAACGATTCACTAACTGAAACACATCACTTTGCTGGAGTTTATTTTTGGGTTTCGTTTGTCTTGCTCGTCAGTATTCTGTGTATATAGCCATAGATCGCTTGATATTTACGTATGTATTAGGATGACCTAACTTAATGTCGTTTATGTGTACGTCAATATTCGATCTCACTTATCAACTCCAAAGTCATACCAAACCCTAGAAGAGGCACATATCCGACATCGTATCCTTCTTTTAGTTTCGAAACGGTATTAACGCAACAGGTGCTATCAAAAACATTTACCCAAGAGCATTACACCTTCTTAAATGCCGAAGATGATTTTTTAACGTTTAAATCAGGTAATTTGACCAATTTTGACCTTTGCGATTCGTATCGATCAGGAAGACCAACGAATTTAGACAATTCTTTAGTTTCAACATTTCGTTTGATTTTGACCTGGTAACAAGCATGTGTGGATTGTGGCATTCATCCTGCAAATATCTGAAGAGCACATGTTGCCACTCAATGTTTATTATTGAAATCAGGCACTGTCAGTGCAGCCTCAGTAGGCCAGGCTTGAAAATGAAGGTTCGAATCTAGATGCCTAATAATTACTGTATCTATTCACAGAACCATTAATAAACGCTTTAAGGACTTTAGACAATGACGCGTTAAGGGCAGAAGTAGGAGCAAATGCGTATCTTACAAGCGAGGAACTACTAAACACTCTTAACAAACCTTAGTCGATCATCAAAGAACACTTGCAGCAGGCTCCTAAAGACATAGATGACCGATCTTCCACATGGAACTTATTTATGGGTTCAGCGGCACAATACACAAGCGTCTTATGATCGCTTGGTCACTGGAAACGAAAAATGAGTCCAGGATTTGGCAGCCGAAGACTTCCGGCATAAGAAGTCACCCTCATTCTGCCAACGGCTTTGTCAAAGATGGCGGACGAGCGGACAGAGGTTCAGGGCTCTCTCTTGTCGTTGAAAACTGCCCCTAAAGACGGAAGAATCAGCAATGATCAATGGCATGAGGATGCAGAAGAAAATGAAAACCACTGCATTAAAGACACTAAACGTGTATCCACAGGACATGTGGCCCGTAATTGAAAAAGTCTCATGATGATCTCTCCATTGACAAAACAGTCTGGAATAGTCCCCGATTCGGGTCTCTGAGAGAGGACTGCCAAAGCGGTGGTGACCATAAGAACAAGACTGAATAATCAACTAAAGGATAACGTTCTACGAGTCGGGGCACGGAATGTCATAAGCTTGAAAGTGGTAGGGAAACTTGAAGATCTGAAAAGGGAAATGCAAAGGCTCGATCTAGATATAGTAGGGGGCAGTGAAGTGAAATGGAAAGAAGGCAAGGATTTCTGGTCAGATGAGTAGAGAGTAATATCAACAGTAACACAAAATAGTATAACAGAAGTAGGATTTATTACGAATAGGAAGGTAGGGCAGAGTGTGTTACTGTGAACAGTTCAATGATAAGGGTGTTGCATGTCATAATCGACTGCAAACTAACACGATAGTTCAGATATATATGCCGACGCCACAAACCGAAAATGATGAGATAGAGAAAGTATATGAGGATACTGAAGGGATAATACAGTAGTTGAGATGAAAATCTAATATTCATGAATGCAGCTGTAGGAGAATGAGTAGAAGAAAAGGTTGCAGGCAAATATGGCTTGGGACAAGGGATGACAAAGGATAAAGACTAATTGAGTTCTGTAATAAATTTCTGCTAGTACTAGCTAATACTCTATTCAAAGATAACAAGAGGTTGAGGTATACTTGAAAAAGAACCTGTGATACGGGAAGATTACATCATGGTCAGACAGAAATTCCGAAATCAGATACTGGGCTGTAAGGCTTATATAGGAACAGATATAGGCTAAGATCACAATACAGTAGTGACGAAGAGTAGGTTGATGTTTAAAAGATTAATCAGGAACAGTCTGTACGCGAAGACGTGGGATACAGAAGTACTAAGGGATGACGTGGCACGCTTGAAGTTCTCTAAGGCTACAGATACAGCACTAAGGAATAGCTCAGTAGGTAGTACAGTTGAAGAGGACCACTCTAAAAACGGCAATCATATAAGCTGGAAAATAGAAAATAGGTACAATGAAGGTAACTGCGATGAAATCGCCGGCCGGTGTGGCCGTGCGGTTAAAGGCGCTTCAGTCTGGAACCGCGTGACCGCTACGGTCGCAGGTTCGAATCCTGCCTCGGGCATGGATGTGTGTGATGTCCTTAGGTTAGTTGGGTTTAATTAGTTCTAAGTTCTAGGCGACTGATGACCTCAGAAGTTAAGTCGCAGAGTGCTCAGAGCCATTTGAACCATTTTTTTGCGATGAAATCATGGGTAACAGACGAAATACTAAAGTTGATTGATGAAAGAAGGATGTACAATAATGTTCGAGGAAATTCAGGAATACAGAAATACAAGTCGCTGAGGAAGGAAGTAAACATGAAGTGCAGGGAAATTACGAAGAAATGGCTGCATGAAAAATGTGAAGAAATCGAAAAAGAAATAATCGTCGGAAGAACTGACTCAACATACACGAAAGACAGAACAACCTTCGGTGACACAAAAAACAAAGGTGATAACATTAATCATGCAACGGAAATACCAGTTAAATGCAGAAGAGAGAGCGGATAGTAGAAAGAGTACACTGAAGGCCTCTATGAGGAGGAAGATCAGCCAGATGTGACAGAGGAAGAAACAGGAGTCGATTTCGAAGAGATTCGGGATGTAGTATTAGAATCAGAATTTAATAGAGCTCTGGAAGACTTAAGATCAAATAAGGCAGAAGGGATAGATAATATTCAATCAGGATATCTAAAATGATTGGGAGAAGTGGAAACAAAACGACTATTCAAGTTGGGGTGTAGAATGTATGAGTCTGGAGACATACCATCTGACTTTCGGATAAATATCATCCACACAATTCCGAAGACTGCAAGAGCTGAAAAGTGCGAGAACTATGACACAATCAGCTTAACAGCTCATGCATCCAAGCTGCTGACAAGAATAATATACAGAAGATTAGAAAAGAAACTTTAGGACGTGCTAGATGACGATCATTTTGGCTTTAGAAAAGGTAAAGGCACCAGATAGGCAATTCTGACGTTGCGGTTGATAATGTACGGGTAATGTATAAGAGTAGACGATCAAGAACGAAGTGCTTGGCTTAAAAACGGTGTAAGACAGGGATGTAGTTATTCGCCATACTGTGCAATCTCTACATCGAAGAAGCAAAGATGTAAATAAAAGGAAGGTTCAGGAGTGGAAATAAAATTCAAGGTAAAAGGATATCAATGATACGACTCGTTGATGACATTCCTATCCTGAGTTAAAATGAAAAATAATTACATGATCTGCTGAATGGAACGAGCAGTCTAATTGAGTAGAGAATATGGATTGAGAGCAAATCAAAGAAAGACGAAAGTAATGAGAAATATCAAAAATTAGAACAGTGAGAAAATTAGCATCAGGACTGATGGTCACGAAGTAGATCAAGTTACCTAGGCAGCCAAATACCCGAAGACGGACGGAGCAAGGAGGATATCAAAGCAGATTAGAACTGGGAAAAAGGGCATTTCTGGCCAAGATAAGTCTACTAGTATCAAACATGGGCATTAATTTGAGGAGGAAATTTCTGAAAATGTACGTCAGAAGCACAGCATTGTGAGGTAGTGAAACATGGACAGTGGGACAACCGGAACAGAAGAGAATCGATGCATTTGAGATGTTGTGCTACGGGCGAATGTTGAAAATTAGGTTGGCAGATAAGGTAAGGAATGAGGAGGTTCTGCGCAGAATCGGAGAGGAGAGGAATATGTGGAAAACACTACAAGGAGAAGGGACAGGATGATAGGACATCTGTTAAAGTATCAGGGAATAACTTCCGTGGTACTATGGAGGGCTGTAGAGGGCAAAAACTGTAGAGGATGACAGACATTGGAATGCAGACAGCAAATAATTGAGGACGTAGGATGCAACTGCAACTCTGAGATGAAGATGTTGGCACAAGAGAGAAATTCGTGGCGGGACGTATAAACCTGTCAGTAGACTGATGAACCAAAAAGAACAAAAAAAGGATGATTATCCAAATCGCTAAAGGCGGTAGCCGTGCTTGAATGAATCCCAACGAAGCCATGTTTACTCCCTAAAAAGGAACTTTTGTATGGGTGGAGTATTCATGGGGTCGTTCATTTTGAAGTGCTGAGACCTGGACAGATTGTGATTGCAAACTTTTACTGTGAATGTCTGAATGGAGTAAATGAATCTTTAACTGAGACGAGCCCGCGATTGTCAAGAGAAAATGCGTTCTTCTCGAACACGGTAATTAACAACCACACTGCGCAAGACGAACTTTGGAAAAAATTAATGAATTGGAAGTATTTCCTCATCCACCACACTCTCACCAGACTGCGCCATCGGGCTTTTATTATTTCAATTCCTACAAAATTCTCTAAGTAGCAAAAATGTGACAGTGTGGAGAATGTCCAAAATTCCATCTCCAGATATTTTCTCAAAAACCAATTGATTTTTATCAAGATGCATTAAATATTTTCACACTGGATGGAAAAAGGTTGTCGATAGTGAGAGTGACTACATCAATCACTAAAAATAAAAACTAGTTAACTATTTATCTGTTTGAATTTAATGTACGAAAACGACATTACTTTCCGTTACCCGTAATATATCTTTCAGTGTACTTTCTTATTGACACCTGAACATACATCAAAAAAAGTTTTGCATCACCCCGGTTCCCAGAATTTCTGAAGATGGATGTTGACTGTGGATGTTGTATCACAGACACAGTCCCTTTGACGGTACAGCGATGTCACTAAACTCGCCCAAAGACGTAAACAACCACGCATGAACGGCGCCTATTACACAGAGGGGGTCCGACAGCCGATCAGTTCCAGTCATTCCACCAGGAAGGAGGTACACGGCTCGTGTTGTCCGTAGTTCAACCACGTCTAGACGGTCAATACCGCGGTTCGATCGCGTCCGCATTGTTACTTTGTGCCAGGAAGGGCTCTCAACAAGGGAAGTGTCCAGGCGTCTCGGAGTGAACGAAAGCCATGTTGTTTGGACGTAGAGGAGATACAGAGAGAGAGGAACTGTCGATGATATGCCTCACTCAGGCCGCCCAAGGGCTACTGCTGCAATGGATGACCGCTACTTAAGGATTATGGCTCGGAGGAGCCCTGGCAGCAACTCTACTATTTTGAATAATGCTTTTCGTGCAGCCCCAGGATGTCGTGCTAAGACTCAAACTGTGCGCTATGGCTGCATGACGCGCAACTTTACTCCCGACGTCCATGGCGAGGTCAATCTTTGCAACCACGACACCTTGCAGCGCGGTACAGATGGGCCCAACAATATGCCAAAGGGACCGCTCAGGATTGGCATCACGTTCTCTTCACCGATGGGTGCCTTCAACCAGACAACCGTCGGAGACGTGTTTGAATGCAAACCGGTCAGGGTGAACACCTTAGACACAGTGCCCAGCGAATGCAGCAAGGTGGAGGATCCCTGCTGTTTTGAGGTGGCATTATGTGGGGCCGACGTACGCCGCTGGTGGTCATGGAAGGCGCCGTAACGTCTGTACGATACGTGAATCCCATTCTCTGACCATAGTGCAACTATATCGGCAGTGAACTGGCGAGGCATTCGTCTTCATGGACGGCAATTCGCGACCTCATCGTGCTAATCTTTTGAATGACTTCCTTCAGGACAATGAGATCGCTCGACTAGAGTGGCCAGAACGTTCTCCAGACATTAACCCTATCGAACATTCCTGGGATAGATTGAACAGGGCTGCTTATGGACGATGTGACCCACCAACCTCTCTGAGTAATCTACGTCGCATCTCCGATAAGGAGTGGGACAATCTGGACTAACACTGTCTTGATGAATTTGTGGACAGTATATCACAACGAATACAGGCATGCATCAATGCAAGAGGTACCGGTGTCTACAAGAATCCGGGCCACCACTTCTGTAGGTCTCGCTGTATGGTACAACATGCAATGTGTGGTTTTCAAGAACAATAAAAAGGTCGGAAATTATGTTGATCTCTATTCCAATTTTTTGTTCTGGTTCCAGACCTCTTGGAACGGAGGTGATGCAATTTTTTTTATATGTTTATTAAAGCCAACTTTAGATGTTCACAGATCATTATGTTAAGAATGTCCTCGTTAAATCGCTCTAAGAGTCACTGATGTTAGACATCTGACTAATGAATATTATATACCTTAAATCTCATATAGTATTATTTGAATATACGAACAACAGGTTGCCTTTAAAACCGAATGTGTTGCTTAAACTACCATGAATAGCACATTTCAGGTATGCTGCCAATCACAGACTGCTTCCCCAGAGAATACTGGCCTGATAGTTATCGGTGCAGATAATACCAGTTACGCAAACTGTAAAATAGGATCACAACTGCAATTGTTGTGTAATGTCGGGGTATCGTGGAATGATATGGCTCTTGCGAGATGAAAACTGAAATATTTATAAAAATTTCCTTATTTCCAGATTTGTTTGTTGTCTGCAGGAACATCCCAATTTTTGGAAATCTCACAAAAGGGGCTTTACAGCCATTATATTCGGCTACAAGAAACTCTTCTTAGATCAGTTGAGAAGGCAGCAGTGGCAGGATGACGTAATGTGGTGTGAGATACCGATGGTTTGTTCGGCACGGGTATCGTGAGAAAGACCACCTTAATTATGGTTCTTCTCCGCGATTGGCTGCTGCGTTTGGAAGTAGTGCGTCAAAATAGTAATCTCTTATTAATGTTAGAAAACCTAAGTGACCTGTATGGGCAGCAAATATACCAACACATACGGAAACTGGAGCTGCTGCGGATGACGAGGGTGAAACCGCTGAATGATTTGGCGATCCTTGAAAGGTTCCGATATCATCATGTCATCCCGAAATTCATCAGGGTACGCCTCAATCGAAGAACCATTTACTATCGGGCCAGCCATGGATTATTAAGGGAGAGGCTACAACACCTCCGGAACTTCACAGACTACAACAACAGGCAACTGTACAACATGCATTTATGGCTATCAACTACGTTATTAGCGAAGGACTCGGATAACATCGACCGAATAATCCACAACCAGGCCTGCATGGAGGAGTACTTGGTCAGCAGTCGACAGAAAAGGAAACAAACACCACTCACAGCTAAGTCTGGATACAGCTCGTACCGTGGTTAACATCTCGACACAGACCGTCAGTCAGGCAGCGACGTCAGTTCTGTCCAAAGGGCTAAACTTCGCAGTTACGCCCACAAAGATTCCCACAGAAGAGATCATTCAATCTGTGGAGGCGTCACTCCACCAAGTACCACGTGTCGAGGCAGAAAAGATAAGGCAGGAAACTGTAAGAATGTTACAAACAGCAAAACCACCCAGAGCCAATGTGACACGTGAAGATAGACAGATCATTAAGGAGCTCAGGAATAACAAGGATATTGTGGTCCTAGATGCGGACAAAGGAAACGCTATGGTTCTGATGGACACTTCTGAATATGAAAAGAAGATGGACGAACTGCTAAGTGACCCATTTACAGAGTACTAAGGAGTGACCCGACGGCGAGGATAGGCAGAAATACGAAAGCCCTCGTAAAGGACTCGAGAATTGATCCTGACGCAGCTAAGAGACTAATCACCAAGGTGCCTATTCCTCCTATAATCTACGGAGTACGTAAGCTGCATAAGGAGGGTTATCCGCTGAGGCCCGTAGTGAACGGAATAGAATCACCTACGTATTATGTTGCGAAACATCTGGCACCTAAGTTACGCCGTCTTGTGGGACAAACAGACTCCTACGTTAAAGACACTTCCCACTTCATGCAACTGATCAGGGAACAGCAAATAAAGCCATCAGACATTATGGTCAGTTTTGACATCAAGTCTCTCTTCACTAACGTGCCTATTGAGGAGACTATGCGCATTCTACAGGATCGGATCCCACCAGATATCTGCGATCTGGTGCGCTTATGCCTGTCATCTACGTACTTCACCTGGCGGGGAAAATATTACGAACAGTTAGATGGCAATGGGTTCCCCGCTCTCCCCTGTAGCTGCGGACATCTTCATGGAAGGCTTTGAACAAACGGCCCTAGCTTCTGCTCCGTTACGTCCCAGTTGTTGGCTTCGATATGTGGACGACACATTCGTTACCTGGCCTCACGGTGAAGCGGAATTTGGAAACTTCCTCTAGTACTAACTAGCCTGCACAAAAATATAAAGTTCACACATGAGACTGAAAACAGTGGTACCTTGCCATTTTTGGATGTGGAAGTATACAGAGCTGCCGAAGGTAAACTGCGACACAAAATGTACCGGAAGCCAACGCACACTAATCGGTACGTGCACGCGGAGAGCCACCACCACCCAGCTCAAAAGTATTCTGTTCTGCATACGTTATCTGCCCGAGCCTGCACGATAAGTGATGATAATAACGTCAAACAAGAATTAAAGCAGCTACAACACACGTTTCCTGCCAACGGCTATGATGACAACATCATAAGAAAGGTATCTCACACCAAAGGGAGCAGAACACGAGAAGAAGACAAAGGATAGAAGCTTCCACTGGTACACTTTTTTTTTTTTTTTTGGTCATCAGTCTACTGACTGGTTTGATGCGGCCCGCCACGAATGCCTTTCCTGTGCTCTTCATCTCAAAGTAGCACTTGCAACCTACGTCCTCAATTATTTGCTTGACGTATTCCAATCTCTGTCTTCCTCTACAGTTTTTGTCCTCTACAGCTCCCTCTAGTACCACGGAGGTCATTCCCTCATGTCTTAGCAGATGTCCTATCATCCTGTCCCTTCTCCTTATCAGTGTTTTCCACATATTCCTTTCCTCTCCGATTCTGCATAGAACCTCCTCATTCCTTACCTTATCAGTCCACCTAATTTTCAACATTCGTCTATAGCACCACATCTCAAATGCTTCGAATCTCTTCTGTTCCGGTTATCCCACAGTCCATGTTTCACTACCATACAATGCTGTACTCCAGACGTACATCCTCAGAAATTTCTTCCTCAAATTAAGGCCGGTATTTGATACTAGTAGACTTCTCTTGGCCAGAAATGCCTTTTTTGCCATAGCGAGTCTGCTTTTGATGTCCTCCTTGCTCCGTCCGTCATTGGTTATTTTACTGCCTAGGTAGCAGAATTCCTTAACTTCATTGACTTCGTGACCATCAATCCTGATGTTAAGTTTCTCGCTGTTCTCATTTCTACTACTTCTCATTACCTTCGTCTTTCTCCGATTTACTCTCAAACAATACTGTGTACTCATTAGACCGTTCATTCCGTTCAGCATATCATTTAATTCTTCTTCACTTTCACTCAGGATAGCAATGTCATCAGCGAATCATATGATTGATATCCTTTCACCTTGTATTTTTATTCCACTCCTGAACCTTTCTTTTATATCCATCATTGCTTCCTCGATGTACAGATTGAAGAGTAGGGGCGAAAGGCTACAGCCTTGTCTTACACCTTTCTTAACACCCTTCTTATCACATCAGACAAATCTTCACCCTCATAGAGGCTTTCAATGTATTCTTTCCACCTATCTGCTCTCTCCTCTGCATTTAACAGTGGAATTCCCGTTGCACTCTTAATGTTACCACCGTTGCTTTTAATTTCACCAAAGGTTGTTTTGACTGTCCTGTATTCTGAGTCTGTCCTTCCGACAATCATATCTTTTTCGATGTCTTCACATTTTTCCTGCAGCCATTTCTTCTTAGCTTCCCTGCACTTCCTATTTATTTCATTCCTCAGCGACTTGTACTTCTGTATTCCTGATTTTCCTGGAACATGTTTGTACTTCCTCCTTTCATCAATCAACTGAAGTATTTCTTCTGTTACCCATGGTTTCTTCGCAGCTACCTTCTTTGTACCTATGTTTTCCTTCCCAACTTTGTGATGGCCCTTTTTAGAGATGTCCATTCCTCTTCAACTGTACTGCCTACTGCGCTATTCCTTATTGCTGTATCTATAGCGTTAGAGAACTTCAAACGTATCTCGTCATTCATTAGTACTTCCGTATCCCACTTCTTTGCGTATTGATTCTTCCTGACTAATGTCTTGAACTTCAGCCTACTCTTCATCACTACTGTATTGTGATCTGAGTCTATATCTGCTCCTGGGTACGCCTTACAGTCCAGTATCTGATTTCGGAATCTCTGTCTGACCATAATGTAATCTAATTGAAATCTTCCCGTATCTCCAGGCCTTTTCAAAGTATACCTCCTCCTCTTGTGATTCTTGAACAGGGTATTCGCTATTACTAACTGAAACTTGTTATAGAACTCAATTAGTCTTTCTCCTCTTTCATTCCTTGTCCCAAGCCCATATTCTCCTGTAACCTTTTCTTCCACTCCTTCCCCTACAACTGCATTCCAGTCGCCCGTGACTATTAGATTTTCGTCCCCCTTTACATACTGCATTACCCTTTCAATATCCTCATACACTTTCTCTATCTGTTCATCTTCAGCTTGCGACGTCGGCATGTATACCTGACCTATCGTTGTCGGTGTTGGTCTGCTGTCGATTCTGATTAGAACAACCCGGTCACTGAACTGTTCACAGTAGCACACCCTCTGCCCTACTTTCCTATTCATAACGAATCCTACACCTGTTATACCATTTTCTGCTGCTGTTGATATTACCCGATACTCATCTGACCAGAAATCCTTGTCTTCCTTCCACTTCACTTCACTGACCCCTACTATATCTAGATCGAGCCTTTGCATTTCCCTTTTCAGATTTTCTAGTTTCCCTACCACGTTCAAGCTTCTGACATTCCAGGCCCCGACTCGTAGAACGTTATCCTTTCGTTGATTATTCACTCTTTTTCTCATGGTAACCTCCCCCTTGGCAGTCCCCTCCCGGAGATCGGAATGGGGGACTATTCCGGAATCTTTTGCCAATGGAGAGATCATCATGACACTTCTTCAATTACAGGCCACATGTCCTGTGGATACACGTTACGGTCTTTAATGCAGTGGTTTCCATTGCCTTCTGCATCCTCTGTCGTTGATCATTGCTGATTCTTCCGCCTTTAGGGGCAATATCCCACCCCTTGGACAAGAGAATGCCCTGAACCACTATCCGCTCCTCGGCCCTCTTTGACAAGGCCGTTGGCAGAGTGAGGCTGACTTCTTACGCCGGAAGTCTTCGGCCGCCAATGCTGATTATTTATCAAAATTTAGGCAGTGGCGGGGATCGAACCCGGGATCGAAGACAGTTTGATGATGAATCCAAGACGCTACCCCTAGATCACGGGTACACTTACCATACGTAAAAGGCGGCAGTGAACGGCTAGGCAACGTGCTCCGCCGACGAGGTTTCAAACCGATTTTTCGGAGCAGTCACAGGATCCACGAAATGATAGGTTCCACCAAGGATGTAGTCAACAATCTTTAACACTGCAGGTGTTTACGAACTACGGGGTGAGTGCGGAGCTATCTACATAGGAGAAACAGGGAGACCTGTCAGCTTACGAGTAGCAGAACACGAATGCTATGTACGATTACAACAACCTAATAAATCGGCGATAGCAGAACACGACCGTGACTGTGGACAACCTATCTGGTTCCAGGAAGCCCGAGTGCTGGCGTAAGAATCGTGGATGCGAGAACGCAAAATACGGGAGGCGATCGAAATTATTAAGCAGCCTGACAACATCAACAGAGAAGATGGCTACAAACTCCCGGCCTCATGGCTGCCGGCCATCCAAGTCCAGCGGGCCGCGAGCGGTCGCGGGGCAGAAGCTACACGGTACACGGACGTATCTGCACAAACAGCTGTAGAGCAACTGTCAGTCCACATCCGCGCAACCCAGGAGGAAAACTTGCCGACCAGAAGCCGAACGCTGATTGGTAGATAGCTACCAATCGTTGACGAGATGGACATCCACGAATAGCCTCTTTCCTTCCATGTTCCCTTACGTTATGACTCTTGTTGTTGTTGTTGTGGTCTTCAGTCCTGAGACTGGTTTGATGCAGCTCTCCATGCTACTCTATCCTGTGCAAGCTTCTTCATCTCCCAGTACCTACTGCAACCTACATCCTTCTGAATCTGCTTGGTGTATTCATCTCTTGGTCTCCCTCTACGGTTTTTACCCTCCACGCTGCCCTCCAATGCTAAATTGGTGATCCATTGATGCCTCAGAACATGTCCTACCAATCGATCCCGTCTTCTAGTCAAGTTGTGCCACAAACTTCTCCTCTCCCCAATCCTATTCAATACCTCCTCATTAGTTACGTGATGTACCCATCTAATCTTCAGCATTCTTCTGTAGCACCACATTTCGAAAGCTTCTATTCTCTTCCATTCCAAACTATTTATCGTCCATGTTTCACTTCCATACATGGCTACACTCCATACAAATACTTTCAGAAATGACTTCCTGACAAGGAAGCACCTATCCCCATGCAAAACCAATCGTGCCCTGAGGAAAGCCGTTGCAATTCGGCCCAAACGTCGGTTTTAGTTTATTATTGTTGTTAGTTTTTTGGCAATGACGCGACATAATACTCAGAAGAATTTTAATCACTAAGCAGCGTATTTTCTTGCATTTCATATTAAAGCACCTTCCAATAGCGTGCTATCATTCCACTATTTCACAAGTATTATTAAACAGCAGAATAATAAACAACTGCTTAACGAAAAGGCAGACGAAGCATTTCGGTGACCTTCAGATCGCGCCCAACCTGGATGGCGGGCGAAGTGGTTCGGATGTAAGATCAAGACTGGTTCGGCAGTCTCGGAGGACAGGCATGTTGTCTCCCGCGGTCGGTATGAGTAAAGACTTAATTAGGAATGTCTAGTTTTCCCTCGGGGGACAGAGACGTTCTCTGCCGCGGTCGGTGTCAGTTAAGACTCCATTAGCAATTTCTGTTTATGTGGACATGTAACTGAGCAAAATTTGATAGTAATTATGTAAATACGCAGTTCATTGTATTGTTTTTTTAAGGTGTGTTGATTGGAGATTATTTGTGATCCATAAAGTGGAATATAATTGTGCAGTTTGTCGTATTCTGTTAATAAAATGCGAGTAGCATATCGTATGAACAAACTAATTGGAAATTTAGTTACTTATAAAATATCAGTAAGGGTTTATTACAGGCGTAACATACTGGATTCACGATCTACCTGCTGTTTTCGAGCAAGGGATAACAAATACAGAAGACTGAAGATTGTTGAACATGAATTAGAACCCACGCTTTCCACTCAGGCCGATGGACGCAAATAGGCACCTCACGTGTACTGCAATCTTAGTACAAATGCGATCATTGACACGTCATCTGAGGTAACACAGAGGAGGTATTAATGAGAGAAAACTTCGAGGGAAGGGGTTTATCATACGCATGTATACATCTCCCGCTGTTTTTCTACACTATTGGCCATTAAAATTGCTACACCACGAAGATGACGTGCTACAGGCGCGAAATTTAGCCGACAGGAAGAAGATGCTGTGATATGCAAATGATTAGCTTTTCAGAGCATTCACACAAGGTTGGCGCCGGTGGTGACACATACAACGTGCTGACATGAGGAAAGTTTCCAACCGATTTCTCATACGCAAACAGCAATTGATCGGCGTTGCCTGGTGAAACGTTGTTGTGATGCCTCGTGCAAGGGGGAGAAATGTATACCATCACTTTTCCGACTTTGATAAAGGTCGGATTGTAGCCTACCGCGATTGCGGTTTATCGTATCGCGACATTTCTGCTCGCGTTGGTCGAGATCCAATGACTGTTAGCAGAATATGGAATCTTTGGGTTCAGGAGGGTAATACGGAACGCAGTGCTGCATCCCAACGGCCTCGTATCACTACCAGTCGAGATGACAGGCTTCTTATCCGCATGGCTGTAACGGATCGTGCAGCCACGTCTCGAACCCCGAGTCAACAGATGGGAACGTTTGCAAGACAAGAACCATCTGCACGAACAGTTCGACGACGTTTGCAGCAGCATGAACTATCAGCTCGGAGACCATGGCTGCCGTTACCCTTGACGCTGCATCAAAGACAGGAGCGCCTGCGATGATGTACACAATGACGAACCTGGGTGCACGAATGGCGCTCTACCTTTCATTGTCCCTGCGAAACCCTACATTTCAGCAGGATAATGCACGACCGCATTGCAGGTCCTGTACGGGCCATTCTGGATACAGAAAATGTTCGACTGCTGCCCTGGTCTCACATTCTCCAGATCTCTCACCAACTGAAAACGTCTGTTCAATGGTGGCCTAGCAACTGGCTCGTCACAATACGCCAGTCACTACTCTTGATGAACTGTGGTATCTACATCTACATCTACATTGATACTCCGCAAGCCACCCAACGGTGTGTGGCGTTGAAGCTGCATGGGCAGCTGTACCTGTACACGCCATCCAAGCTCTGTTTGACTCAATGCCCTGGCGTATCGAGGCCGTTATTGCGGCCAGATTTGGTTGTTCTGGGTACTGATTTCTCAGGATCTATGCACCCAAATTGCTTGAAAATGTAATCACATGTCAGTTCTAGTATAATCTATTTGTCCAATGAATACCCGTTTATCATCTGCATATCTTCTTGGTGTAGCAATTTTAATGGCTAGTAGTATACCCGTCTAAGCCTAAGCTGCTGGAGGGCACCAAGGCGTCGGCATTTCGGCTGCGGCAGCAGGACTCTTTATGCATTCCACTACGGAACAGGCCGAGCACCGCAGTCCTGTGAATGCAGCAGAAAGGCGGAACTCACTAGTATGAATAGCCGTTAATACTAGCAGAGCTATTCATAGTCCGTGCAGATTCTACTACAGTGAGAGCCTATGCCGGCACGGAGACACTATGGATCAGTAATCGCTGGCAAATGGTTTGGATTTCCGCCACCACTGGACCATCTTCTAGCACAAAATCCTCTCTGGACTTGTCATCTCTCTACTGATGGGCCGCCTTCAGTAGCAGCCAGACTCCTGGCCTGGGCGGCAGCATACCGCGACCGGGGCAAGACAGCCACCGCCCTCCAATGCTGGTGTGGGCGAAGTGGCCCGTCACACCTTCGCTCACAGGGGCGAATTACACACACGGAGGCTGTCATTGTCATTCCTGACAGATGTCCTGCAGGCTTCCGTGCCACTGGCGAATCCCGCGAGCAGCCACGCCGCACCTAACTGAGGGGCACTCTACTAAGTTGGCTTCTTGGTGTCGGCATTCCTGGGCGTAGACGTCACGGCCGGCTACTTGTCCGACAGCCGGCCACCGCAGAGCATCATTACTCGGCCATGTCACGCACTAAATCCGGCGTGGCTCCTTGCCACAGTTTGCGAGGCTCTCCCCGTCGGAGGTTCGAGTCGTCCCTCGGGCATGGGTGTGTGTATTGTCCTTAGCGTAAATTAGTTTTAGTTAGATTAAGTAGTGTGTAAGCCTAGGGCCCGATGACCTCACCAGTTTGGCCCAATGATAACGTAACACAATTTTCCAAATTTCTTCAGGCGTGGCCAGAGCTAAGAGTGTATGAGCTTGAATCTCCCTGCGTTTCTAATAGCTTGCACCTCACCATAACTCACCGCACCAACGCACCACTGCACAGAAGTCGCTCTTCACTCCAGAGCACTTTAGTACAAGCAATTGGCTGTAGAATAAAACGAGAAAATTAAAAAGCATGCACGCAGAAAATACACTGTCTGATTAGAAGTATCCAGACACTCCTATGTAACGCGGAACTGACCACTAGATGTCATGAGAGAAGGACCCACCATTCCAAAAGCAGGGAGCGAGTACTGTGTTATCAGAAGAGAAGTAGTCACAGCAGAGTAGGTCAGCCAGGAGAGCTCAGTCACTTCGATTACGGACTAGTCATTGGTCTACATGAGTAAGTAGTCTATCAGAGAGGTTTCAACCCATCTAGAGTTGCCTAAGTAAACTGTTGGCAATGTGGTTGTGAAAAAAAACAACCACAGAAGCTAAATCAAGACTAGGCAGAATTGACAGAGAGGGACCATCGAGCATTTTCGAGGGTTGTTGCAAAAAATCACATGAGATCAGAAGACGGACTCTCCCGTGATTTCCAAAGTGCTACCACGTAGCATAAGAACTGTGGTTAGGAAGTTAAAAAGAATGGGGTACAATGGTCGAGGGGCTCCTCATAACTCACATATTTCTTAAATTAAAAGCAAGGTAAGCGTTGGCCGTAATATTGATGTTTTATTGATAGCAGAATCGATTTTCGATCACATCGTGATCATCTTCAGTATTGTACAAATTAAACTCAGACACTGGTATCAAGCTATCAATAACCTAAGCTGAGTAGCGATCACAATAACTGTGGTCGCTTTTCGGTTTTGGTTATTGATAACTTGATGCCAGTGTCTGAGTTTAATTTGTGCAATACTGAAGATGATCACTATGTGATCGAAAATCGATTCTGCTATCAATACAACATCAATATTACGGCCAACGCTTACCTTCCTTTTAATTTTACATATATAGTCGTTGTGCACACAGTACTCCATGGAGTCGCCAATCAACCACATATTTCTGTAATCAGTACGAAGCTATGCTGGTGGTGTGTTGTGGCCTGACGAAACTGTAATCACCTGGTCATAACTCTATGTTCTCTTATTACTCTGGGAGATGACTAATCGGAGCTGCAACGAATGAAAAATTAGTTCACCTTATTGCAAGAATTATGAAACAATTTGCTCAACTTTATACGAGGGCTATGAACAAAGTACATTACGTTTTGGAATTAAAAATAAATAAAGTATTGGAAATTTTTTTATTATATACAGGTGAAAGCCAAACTTAAATAATACTTTTCTACATAGTTGCCTTTTAAATTAAGGCACTTCTCGTAGCGATGGACGAGTTTGGAAATTCCTTCGTCGTAAAATTCGGCCGCCTGCGCCTTCAACCACGTGGAAGAATGGGAGGTCGTCTCGAGGTGTGGCAGGGGGCGAAAGACATTCCGGGGGGCTGAACGGAAGGCCTCTCCAGTTTGTCTGACGAACCGGTTTCAGGCTCTGTCTCAGGCTGATACTGATCTTCGGCCGGACATGGCTGCTTGTCCTATTCCAGAGGTTGCCCCTCAGTCTGCAAGATCCGGGCGGTCGCAGAGGGTGGGCTTACTGGTAGTTGGGAGCTCCAATGTCAGGCGCGTAATGTGGCCCCTTAGGGATATGGCAGCAAGAGAGGGGAAGAAAACCAATGTGCACTCCGTGTGCATACCGGGGGGAGTCATTCCAGATGTGGAAAGGGTCCTTCCGGATGCCATGAAGGGTACAGGGTGCACCCATCAGCAGGTGGTCGCTCATGTCGGCACCAATGATGTGTGTCGCTATGGATCGGAGGAAATCCTCTCTGGCTTCCGGCGGCTATCTGATTTGGTGAAGACTGCCAGTTTCGCTAGCGGGATGAAAGCAGAGCTCACCATCTGCAGCATCGTCGACAGGACTGACTGCGGACCTTTGGTACAGAGCCGAGTGGAGGGTCTGAATCAGAAGCTGAGACGGTTCTGCGACCTTGTGAGCTGCAGATTCCTCGACTTGCGCCATAGGGTGGTGGGGTTTCGGGTTCCGCTGGATGGGTCAGGAGTCCACTACACGCAGCAAGCGGCTACACGGGTAGCAGGGGTCGTGTGGCGTGGTCTGGGCGGTTTTTTAGGTTAGATGGCCTCGGGCAAGTACAGAAAGGGCAGCAGCCTCAGCGGGTGCGGGGCAAAGTCAGGACATGCGGGGACCAAGCAGCAATCGGTATTGTAATTGTAAACTGTCCAAGCTGCATTGGTAAATTACCGGAACTTCAAGCGCTGATAGAAAGCACCGATGCTGAAATCGTTATCGGTACAGAAAGCTGGCTGAAGCCAGAGATAAATTCTGCCGAAATTTTTACAAAGGCACAGACAGGGTTTAGAAAGGATAGATTGCATGCAGCTGGTGGTGGCGTGTTTGTCGCTGTTAGTAGTAGTTTATCCTGTGGTGAAGTAGAAGTGGATAGTTCCTGTGAAATATTAAGGGTGGAGGTTACACTCAACAACCGAGCTAGGTTAATAGTTGACTCCTTTTACCGACCTCCCGACTCAGCAGCATTAGTGGCAGAATAACTGAGAGAAAATTTGGAATACATTTCACAGAAATTTTCTCAGCATGTTATAGTCTTAGGTGGAGATTTCAATTTATCAGATATAGACTGGGACACTCAGATGTTTAGGACGGGTGGTAGGGACAGAGCATCGAGTGACATTATACTGAGTGCACTATCCGAAAATTACCTCGAGCAATTAAACAGAGAACCGACTCGTGGAGATAACATCTTGGACCTACTGATAACAAACAGACCCGAACTTTTCGACTCTGTAAGTGCAGAACAGGGAATCAGTGATCACAAGGCCGTTGCAGAATCCCTGAATATGGAAGTTAATAGGAATATAAAAAAAGGGAGGAAGGTTTATGTCTTTAGCAAGAGTAATAGAAGGCAGATTTCAGACTACCTAACAGATCAAAACGAAAATTTCTGTTCCGACACTGACAATGTTGAGTGTTTCTGGAAAAAGTTCAAGGCAACCGTAAAATGCGTTTTAGACAGGTACGTGCCGAGTAAAACTTTGAGGGACGGGAAAAGCCCACCGTGGTTCAACAACAAAGTTAGGAAACTACTGCGAAAGCAAAGACAGCTTCACTCCAAGTGTAAACGCAGCCAAAACCTCTCAGACAAACAGAAGCTAAACGATGTCAAAGTTAGCGTAAGGAGGGCTATGCGTGAAGCGTTCAGTGAATTCGAAAGTAAAATTCTATGTACCGACTTGACAGAAAATCCTAGGAAGTTCTGGTCTCACGTTAAATCAGTAAGTGGCTCGAAACAGCATATTCAGACACTCCGGGATGATGATGGCATTGAAACAGAGGATGGCACGCGTAAAGCTGAAATACTAAACACCTTTTTCCAAAGCTGTTTCACAGAGGAAGACCGCACTGCAGTTCCTTCTCTAAATCCTCGCACAAACGGAAAATGGCTGACATCGAAATAAGTGTCCAAGGAATAGAAAAGCAACTGGAATCACTCAACAGAGGAAAGTCCACTGAACCTGACGGGATACCAATTCGATTCTACACAGAGTACGCCCCCCTTCTAACAGCCGTGTACCGCAAGTCTCTAGAGGAACGGAAGGTTCCAAATGATTGGAAAAGAGCACAGATAGTCCCAGTCTTCAAGAAGAGTCGTCGAGCAGATGCGCAGAACTATAGACCTATATCTCTGACGTCGATCTGTTGTAGAATTTTAGAACACGCTTTTTGGTCGCGTATCATGTCGTTTTTGGAAACCCAGAATCTACTCTGTAGGAATCAACATGGATTCCGGAAACAGCGATCGTGTGAGACCCAACTCGCTTTATTTGTTCATGAGACCCAGAAAATATTAGATACAGGCTCCCAGGTAGATGCTATTTTCCTTGACTTCCGGAAGGCGTTCGATACAGTTCCGCACTGTCGCCTGATAAACAAAGTAAGAGCCTACGGAATATCAGACCAGCTGTGTGGCTAGATTGAAGAGTTTTTAGCAAACAGAACACAGCATGTTGTTATCAATGGGGAGACGTCTACAGACGTTAAAGTAACCTCTGGCGTGCCACAGGGGAGTGTTATGGGACCATTGCTTTTCACAATATATATAAATGACCTAGTAGATAGTGTCGGAAGTTCCATGCGGCTTTTCGCGGATGATGCTGTAGTATACAGAGAAGTTGCAGCATTAGAAAATTGTAGCGAAATGCAGGAAGATCTGCAGCGGATAGGCACTTGGTGCAGGGAGTGGCAACTGACCCTTAACATAGACAAATGTAATGTATTGCGAATACATAGAAAGAAGGATCCTTTATTGTATGATTATATGATAGCGGAACAAACACTGGTAGCAGTTACTTCTGTAAAATATATGGGAGTATGCGTGCGGAACGATTTGAAGTGGAATGATCATATAAAATTAATTGTTGGTAAGGCGGGTGCCAGGTTGAGATTCATTGGGAGAGTCCTTAGAAAATGTAGTCCATCAACAAAGGAGGTGGCTTACAAAACACTCGTTCGACCTATACTTGAGTATTGCTCATCAGTGTGGGATCCATACCAGATCGGTCTGACGGAGGAGATAGAGAAGATCCAAAGAAGAGCGGCGCGTTTCGTCACAGGTTGTTTGGTAACCGTGATAGCGTTACGGAGATGTTTAGCAAACTCTAGTGACAGACTCTGCAAGAGAGGCGCTCTGCATCGCGGTGTAGCTTGCTCGCCAGGTTTCGAGAGGGTGCGTTTCTGGATGAGGTATCGAACATATTGCATCCCCCTACTTATACCTCCCGAGGAGATCACGAATGTAGAGAGAGTCGAGCGCGTACGGAGGCTTTCAGACAGTCGCTCTTCCCGCGAATCATACGCGACTGGAACAGAAAAGGGAGGTAATGACCGTGGCACGTTAAGTGCCCTCCGCCACACACCGTTGGGTGGCTTGCGGAGTATAAATGTAGATGTAGATGTAGATGTAGGTTACCTCTTCTTGAAGCTGTGCGTCGTCATCAAATCGCTGCATAGCCAACCACTTCTTCATTGCTGGGAATAAGTGGAAGTCGCTCGGTGCCAGGTCGGGACTGTACGGCGGATGAGGAAACAACTCCCACTTAAAAGATTCGAGAACTTCACGAGTGGCATTTGCCGTGTGGGCCCGGGCGTTGTCGTGAATCAGCAAGATCTTTGAGCCCAACTTTCCCCTGCGCTTGTTTTGTATTGCTCTTCTGAGGTTGTGCAGAGTTTGGCAATACCTTTGGGAGTTTATTGTAGTGCCTCTTTCCAGGAAATGCATAATATTCACACCTTTTCTGTCCCAAAAGAAGAGGTAACCACGTGGTTGAAGGCGGAGGCGGCCGAATTTTACGACGAAGGAATTTCCAAGTTCGTCCATAGCTACGAGAAGTGCCTTAATTTAAATGGCAACTATGTAGAAAAGTAGTATTTAAGTGTGGCTTTCATCTGTATATAATAAAAAAAATTCCAATACTTTATTTATTTTTAATTCCAAAACGTAATGTACTTTGTGGATAGCCCTCGTACAATCCAATGCCACAGGATTGTGTCGACTATTTAAAACTGTCTTTAAACAGTAAAATATGACTGTGCATCCAGTTATAATCTCTTCTCTTGAAGTACAAGTTCAACACTTGCAAAAGTACAGTTTTATCTCAGACCAGAATGGCACAGGTGTCCTAACTAGATAATGTTGTCTGCTTCATTGGAGGTCCCTAACTGAGACGAGTGCGTCCGTGCTCGACTCTTTACCGACGTCCGTGCGATGTCACTGCGGTCCTGAAAGATAGGATGTGCCTTCAGGAGTGCCTTCCATTCGTCTTTATGGACTGTAGCGGGAAATTGCAAGTGCCTATGGCATCAATGCGAGTTGCCGACTCTGATGTGGCACTGCAATCTTGAACTTTACCATATGGTTAAGAGATATATATATAAAAATGTCAATGTCCAGCAATTAGTATTTTGCCAGAAAAAGAGAGTTTTACCTTCTTCAGGAAACGATACAAATATTATTGTAAACTCTTCCACTCTTTTATTGAAGAAGCGAAAAATATGCACTATATAAGAATGTAGAGGCTTGTGGCAGTACCATTGAAAAGGATGTTTTGTGGATTCCAGCTGCGTCAATTAGTTAAAATACCACGAGCGTTCGACCAAGTAATTCTATGACATTTCAAGTGTAATGACTGCTGATGGACCGCTGGTATAACGTTATTACTCCAACTGATGTCTGTCACGTCTTTGCCTTATGTGGGCATACGTTTACTCGGCGTTCGATGCGAACACAACCTCGTGATCGCTGGATCCCGCATTGTAGGATGCTGTTTCTATTAAGAGTATTGTCACTGATTTCTGATTCAATGACTCTTTTAATTAAGCTCTTACAGAAGCCATTAGCGTGAGCTACGACAGAGGCATCGTCAAACTTGTGTTGATGAAGTGGTCCGTGAAGTCCCTGTCTGTGCAATAACAAGCAGTGCTGAAAAAGCAGTCCAGTGAAATAGCTGACGAAATGTGTCGTGAAAGTGGGCCAGTACTGCATAATCATCCAGTTCTCAGCTATGTTTAAAATTTCAGATCTGTAACTCATTTGGAAGTTAGTTTAAAGTCATTTACAAAATTTGTACAGAACAGAGAAGAAAGCAATATCCATCTCGTCTTTCTGCTCGGTAGTGGCTGACCACTTGGGTATCTCCTTGAACACATTCCGATACTATCGACTCAACACGCCCGTGTTCCAAGGCAGCCAAGATGTAAAGCATCACTAATACTTTTCATCGCCATCCCCACTCCTATGGATCAGAAAAAAATGGTTCAAATGGCTCTGAGCACTATGGGACTTAACATCTGTGGTCATCAGTCCCCTACAACTTAGAACTACTTAAACCTAACTAACCTCAGGACATCACACACATCCATGCCCGAGGCAGGATTCGAACCTGTGACCGTAGCGGTCACGCGTATGGATCAGAAAGCGAGTAAATAGTATATTGGAATGTCATCAGGTTTTGATCTGTGTTCAAAGTTTCAAGTCTAACGATCTTCAGGAAGCTCGTTTAAAATCAACAGCAAGATCTGTAGTGAACACGCAGAAAGAGAAGAAAGTGACCAAATGAAAATATGGTAAAAAGAGAATCTTCTTAACACTGTACTATTAAATTAAGAAATTCTTCAGGATACCTCAGCGATATGTTATTCAATGTGTGATGAAGTTAGTCCGCAGCTCGTGGTCGTGCGGTAGCGTTTTCGCTTCCCACGCCCGGGTTCCCGGGTTCGATTCCCGGCGGGGTCAGGGATTTTATCTGCCTCGTGATGACTGGGTGTTGTGTGATGTCCTTAGGTTAGTTAGGTTTAAGAAGTTCTAAGTTCTAGGGGACTGATGACCATAGATGCTAAGTCCCATAGTGCTCAGAGCCATTTTTTTTGTGATGAAGTTAAGTGTTAGGAAATCTTTTCCAAGGGAATTTGTTTGGGGCGTAGCATATCACAGAGAGAAAAGTGGACAATTAATAATTTGGACGTAAAGGGACTAGCAGGTTTGGAACTGTGATGTTGCAGGGGAATGATGAAAATTGGATGGGAAGGTAGAATAACCAATGATAAATAAACGAATGGAATCAAGTGGAAAAAGTTATGGTACAATTTGCCTAGATGAAAGGATCGCCTGATGGGACACATCCTGAGGCATCTAAGTATCGTTAATTTGTTAAGGGAGCGAAGTTTGCGGGATAAAAGTTGTAGGGGGAGACCAAGGGTTCACTACAGAACTGGTTCAAACGGGTGTATGCTGCAAAAGTTACGCAGAGATGAAGAGGATAGCTCGGAAGAGTCTTGTGCGGAGATCTGCATCAAGAGAGTGGAGACTACAACAACAAGTGGTTCAATATGTATGCTGTTACTTTTACAGTAGCAGAAAGTTTTAATCCTGGTTTTGACTAGAACCAGATATCCGTGGATCTTGTCATTAACATTGTGTTTTGAATTTCCGCACATTCTCGGTAGCGAAGCGTCACTCTTTGCTTCATTACATTTACATCGAAGCGAGTAACGCAATTACGAGTAGTATGTGAACGTGGGCCACCGGAGGCGGCGAGTATGAGGGAAGTTCCCTGAGCGCGCTGAGTGCGCCTGAAGTTTGGCTGCGAGTCCCCAGACCGCAGCTGTAGTGGTTCGGCCGAAACTCGGCTCTGCTGGGCTCTGCGCCGTCCGTCCTTGTGCCACCTGACTGCAACAGTTGGCGCGTGCTTCAAAGAGGCCGCGCTCGCAGCCGAAACTCGTGCGGGGCGGTGCAAGCGGCGTAATCCAACAGTTGCGCCCCCGCCTGTCACGTCAGCTACGCCGCGACCAGCCGGCGCGTGAAGCGGGCCACAGCGCCGCGCGCCGTAATTGCGATTAGCGCCGACACAGGCTCAGCCAGCCACCCGCCCTCAAAGGTCCCAGGTTCAGACGCGGCGCCGCATGTCGCAACTAGTGACGGACCCGTGCTACCAGTGAAAACGTGTGTGTGCGTGTATGTTGCCAGGTGGAAAGCAATTACCGTAACTGTCACGAAGCGTCAAACGAAAGGCAGGTGGAGGCTGCGTAACTCATCCTTCAGCTACGCACCACGCTCGAGAGACATTACAATTGATAACAAATAACGGAAGGCAGCTCAACTCTCTCCGTCGTCCTCACACTTTTTTCCTTCGTTAATTCCCATTTTCGGCTATTTACTGCCTGTTAGGGTTCCCCCATCTTCCTCTAGGATATCGTTTACCTGTTGGACTGTACTTTTTGACTTTTATTGGTAAACTTGGCAAAGTGTCTGACCAAAAGGATCTGGACACCTATTAGTGGACATTAATAAGAATTGTTTTAGCTCTACGCCTTTATGACGTCTCCAACTCTGCTGAAGACGGCTTCAGTGACTTGTGTGAATGTCTGTGGTGGAATGGCAGACCATTCTTCTTCCTCAAGAGCTGAAATCAGAGAAGGTACTGACGTTGGACGCTGGAGTCTGGAGCAAGCCGACGGTCTAACTAATCCCGAAGGTCGTCCATTGTATTCAAGTCGGGAATCTACGCAGACCAGCCCGCTTCAGGAATGTTACCTCAAAGATGGTTCTTGACTATGTTTTCTCATGATGATACCATTATCATCTTCAGACCGTTTCATTGCACGCAGTACACAATGCACAGTACGTGGACCGCATCCTACCCACAAAAAACATCCCACAACGTAATACCATATCCTTTGTGCTACACTACTGGTAATGCACACGATGACACGTTCTCTATGCATTCACCAAAGCAATCACTTTCCATCGGATTGCTGCGGGACGTAAGGTAATTCGCCACTCCATACCACTCGTTTCCTGTCACTCACCTTACAGCAACGTTGTATGGCAGAACAGTGTTGTATGGCTGCTGCATCTATACAAAGTCATTCTCCTAACTGGACTACTGGTAGCACTTTGGACATCAAGGGCAATTCCTTCCATTGATTACATGTGACTGTTAACAACGACCTTCTGCAATGCTGGAGGGTTCCTATCCGTCAGTACGTGAGTCTGCACAGTCTAGGTTTAGCTGCGGTTGTGTTTCCACTTAACAATCAAATCACCAACAGTCGACTTGGGCAACCTGAAATGTCCCTGATGGATTTGTTACTGAGTTCACATCCGGTCACTAGTCCACATTACGACTCACAATGTTTCTGCACCGATCGATGCTCCTCTCTACTCACAACTCAATACTGCCTGCCAACTTTTATACTGGCAGCTCTGCCTCTCCTGACACACTGTATACATGCGATTCCGCACATGGCGGTCCAGATGTTCATTCCACAATATCTTCCTTTTTTGTAACTTTTATTTTACTCTGTCGAAGTTCAGTTCGTTTGTGATACCATTATTTATGTGTTAGTTTACACTTTCCCAGCATGGTATGATTTTTTTATTGTTCTCAGGCACTCACCTGGGTGGCGTCATCCAAATTTTATGATACTTCCGCAAGCTGACTTGTTGCCCACTTTAGAGGTCCTTATGACCTGTCTTCCTTTGAGAGACGTCACACGCTCCTCCTCCCTCATGCTACCGGACTCAGGAACATTACGTAAAGCGTGTATTCCGCCAGCCTTTCAAGTCAAAAGCCTTGACGACTAGGGAGTCTGAAAATCAGAAGCCTCTTGCATCCAATACCAATGTGGTAGAACATACGTTGGTAATACCATTGGGACTACACACGAAAGATGTGCGGGACACAAGCGGCACACATATAAGGAACAACCAAGTCAGGTATGGCTGAGTGCTACCTCTGTGTTAACCTTCTGTGAAGTATAACGGTAACAAGTTGTTAAAACGGCCCAGCTCATTTTGCGATTGTGCTTTTAAGGAATCTGTACAGCTCAAAGCACAACGACAATATGAGGAGCAATCTGTTCACGCTACATTAGCTGAAGACCCTAGGTTACCCCACGTGGACTTGCCTCTTCGGCAACGGCAGCGTCTAGAGCCCCATGGTAGCGGCACAGAGTGCAGTTCCTTCTTCATCCCGAACGCTCGACGGCAGGTGTTCTAGCTCAGGAGGTGTGAGAGCTGACACATCAAACGACTGGGAGAAGGCATTGACATGTGGAAGTAAGGCGAAATACCTGTCATCCCAAGAGTTGTGTGGGATAGAAGTCAATGACATTTCGGCGTAGAAAAGCATTGGCTGACGAGAGTCTTATATGTATCAGTGATATATTTCTCATGAGTTTTAGTCTATTGGAATCTCTGGATGATTAGTAAGTGAGAGTTCCAGGGAAGTTTTGGTTGGTGGCTAGTCTGATACTTTAGTGTATTATTCAGATGGTGACACATACGGATTCAGGATAATGAAGTATGGAGTGCATGGTGATGACTTGTCAGGTGTCCTGGGTGCTAATGAGACACCATTAGCGGCCTACACATTTATTAGTTTTCGTTTTGCAATTGGATCATCGTTTCTGTGACACCAGCGAAGGCAAGAGAGGCGTCTCTCAGGATTGGCACGCACTGACGCCAACCTGAGCAATCACGAGTCTGTCAGATGGGTTACGGCTGCTAACACAGCAGAAGCGGCGCCGTGCAGGATGGCTGGCCCAGCTGGTGGAGGCTTTAGTTGTCCAGCAGAGACGCCCTTCAGTTCGGCGTCACGTTTCATTAGGGCGCACTCATCCGACTAGTGCCCCACTAAGCTTTCAGCAGATCTGCACGGGACGGCGGTGGGCGCCAATATACGTTGATGGATGCAAGCCAGGGGCAGCAGCAGCTAGCGCACCTCTCCAGTTTAGGCAGTATGAATTTGGCCCCCAGGAGCCAATTGTAGAAGACTCCAAGAAATCCCATCAGTGGGGCAGAGGTCGGCAGCTCACAACAGCTAAGTCCAGCAAACCACACTGGTGTAGTAGTCATCTAGTGAAAGCCCGCCCAAGCCGTGGGCGCCAGTATACGTTGATGGATGCAAGCCAGGGGCAGCAGCAGCTAGCGCACCTCTCCAGTTTAGGCAGTATGGATTTGGCCCCCAGGAGCCAATTGTAGAAGACTCCAAGAAATCCCATCAGTGGGGCAGAGGTCGGCAGCTCACAACAGCTAAGTCCAGCAAACCACACTGGTGTAGTAGTCATCTAGTGAAAGCCCGCCCGGTTTGCCAGGCGATCTAACCCACTGCTTTCTGGGCGGGAAGCCGTGCTGGTCCCCGGCACGAATCCGTCCGGCGGATTAGTGTCGAGATCCGGTGTGTCGGCCAGTCTGTGGATGGTTCTTACGGCCGTTTTCCATCTGCCTCTGCGAGTGCGGGCTGGTTCCCCTTATTCCCCCTCAGTTACGCTATATTGGCGATTGCTGCACAAACACTTTCTCCACTTATGCGTATGCCATAATTACTCTACCACGCAAACATTGGGGTTACACTCGTCTGGCGTGAGACGTTCGCGGGGATCCACTGGGGGACGAATCGCACAATAATCCTGGGTTCGGTGTGGGGAGGCAGTCGGGTGAGTGTACTGCTGTGGCCTGTTGTGGGGTTGTGTACCACTGAAGGCTGTGGTGGCGACGTATCCTCTCTGTCGTTTCTAGGTCCCCAGTTCCATATAATACAAAACAACACATCTAATGAACGATTGTCAACACATCACATGTCCTGCCCCGAAGCTGCCTCACTCCAACTGGTATAGAATGGCTCCAGGACTCAAATATATGTATTGGAGGCAATGGCGACCCCTTGGCCAGGATGTCCGAATATGGCCTGTTTTCTGGGCTTGTTAGCGTTCTTCAGCACTCCTCAGTATCTCAGCTACAGCTTCCAGCTGTTCAGGTTGGCACTTTCTGCGATTTCAGGGGGCTGATAGGTGTTCTTGTGTAATATTTACGTCTTATTATGGCGTGATGTTATGTTCCCTTCACAGTGATGTCGTATTGCCGAACTGGTGATTCAGACATCTCACTTGAGCAATGTGGAGCATGGCCTTGTTTATGTGCCACGATATTTGCAGTACCAGCTTCCCCACCTGTTTGACATTCTATTATGACACTACTCTCCATCCTGTCATGGCAAGGCACATTGCTGGCTGGATGAGAAACTTCAAAATTCTTTTCATTCGCCCTGTATGTATTTCTGCGCACATCAGTTCTCTGGGACGTTTTCCTGTATCTTGGTTGTTTTCCACAGTTACCATGGATACTAGCAGGACTGTTAGTTTACTGGTTATACCAGGAGGTTATCTTGTTCTAATAGAGCTAAGACTGTGTGGAGATGATGGATAGTAGGATGAACTGAAACCAAAGTATCTTCAGCATATTGGAGTAAGTACACAAGATGGGAGGTAGAGGGATGCAGTTGTGTAGAAAAGATAAAGGAGGGGTGATAGTGCAGATCCTTGGAACATACCTGCATTTGGATGGAAGATCAGGATTGGGTGCTGTTGCTCATTGTATAAGGGGAAGTCAAATGGAAACGAAACAAGTGGGATGAAAATAAGTAAACTGTTAAGTGCTTTGAACGTAACTGCCTTGTCAATACAATTAACCCACTGTGAGACATGGCGGTCAATGCCTCTGTGGAAACATGTTTGTGGTTGCCTACAAAACCATGATTGTTCCCAAGTGTCCAGAGCAGATCGATGGCCACAAGGGTCTTTCTTAATGGCTCTAAAAATAAGTAAATAGCATGAGGAGAGATCGGAACTGTATGAAGGACATGTGAGGGTTTCGCAGCAAAACTTCTGGAGCGTACTCGAAACAACCTAGGCAACGTGTGGGCCTCCCAAAGGTTGTTTCTTCTGCGCTCCAGAACTTTCGCTGGAAAGTCCTTACACATTCTCGATACATCTTCCATATGCGATTTACCTGTACTTGGAACCCTGAAAAAAGACATTCGTGGCCGACTATTCACTCTGGAGGATGAGGTACACTGCTGGGGTACCACCATGCTTCCATAGGCAGCGGCAAATATGTTTGTCGTAACAGCACTGACCATCTTTTCTCACATTGGGATAAATTTATTAGCAATTATGGCGATTGGTTCTGAAGTAATAAACAGTTTACTTACTTTTTTCCAACCATCCAGTTGTCATTTGACTGCCCCTTATATACGATGGACGATTATTCAGAAAGGACGCGTTTACGCACATGTAGTTTATTGGAAGCGGGCACTATTGGACTTCGAGCACGAGACCAGAACACCAAACAGAGTGAAGGCTTTTTTCGATGTCTATAGAGAGACATTATTCGTTGCGTTTTGGATACGGGTGGGATGTTGAAGCACGTGAAAGTTGATTATCGACAGGGAAGATAGAATGAAAGCCAGACTGGATAACGGGGAGCGGGAGACGTTGTGCAAATAAATGGTAGTAATGTAAACCGTAAGGCGTCATTTCTTTACTGTCACAACCGGTCGCAATGCATTAAAATAGCATCTTTAGGAGAAAACAGTCACACATTAGCACACCAAGAAGCCCGCAACGTTCTAGATCAAAAATCAACGCACTATATGCGACGAGGTCCTGTGTTATTTATTTTGACGACATCCTCTTGAAAATTTGCTTTAAAATTATTTTCGTTTAGTTTTGAGCTGGTGCTGGCTTCGTTTGTTGCATTGAGTTCGCTGATATTTAGCTTTGGGTGACGTCGTGAATTTCCAACTGCGAGAGAAATCAAATACATAGACATGCGAGAATATGACATGAATTTGGCCCTTTTTACAATCTTTCTAAGAATGTGCAAATTGATTAAATCCGAACTTGATTACCAATCTCGTTCATTAAACAAAGTGGCCTCTGTGCGTTAATGATCTGCTTAATAATGCTATTTACGAAGTGGTCCCTGAGCGTTGATAATTCTCGTAGCAAACTGATCCTGAAATGAAAATATCGTATTTCATAATGTAATTGCTTGGAAACGCCGTGCTTGATGCTCTTTGTGCGCCAGTTGCAAATTGCTAGTTACAGTTGCTGAGAACTTAGGTGCAATGCTCCAGACAACAAGTAAATTGTTTTACACAAATCACTGAGTGAGACACTCTGTAATAATGACTTGAATCGCAGATGTGGACAATGCTGGTAGATGAAATATTTCTTTAACAAACTATTTTTAAATTATCTGATTTATTGTTACTTGTACCAAATTCATTTTACAGCACTCATTAACACTGACAAAGGGCAACAATGATATCAAACTTTTACTCTCACAAATGTTAGACAAATAATTCTTAAACATGAAAATTACGTTGCAGTGATAATTACCCAGTCTTTAACAAAAAATCTAAAGTTATCTGATATGGATGTCTCTTTCAACAATGGTTCCAGACTACGAGCGATTGTAATGCAACTACTTAAAAATTAATACCATCATTCCTCTTTATATGCTTTTCTAATCTCATAGCATCTCATTTGATTCTAAATCACTAATCGAATCCTTCTCATCTGTTTCACAATATTCATTTTACTTAAACACCGAGGCGCTTAACTTCATGTTTACAAGAGTCCTCTGTTCGGCGTCTATCTCACTACTCCTCTGAAGATAAAACTCCCGACCTCCTACCGGGAGCCACGACGAAAAGAGTACATCTTCCAGCGACACAGTTACTCAGACCACAGACTACGCGCCTTAGACATACACAGTATCTACAAATTCCAGAAATACAAATAACTAACTCCCAATAGACCAGTTTCTCCCTCTTCAGGGATTTGATTTTTGACTACGAAAGTAGCGAGCATCTTGGTGCGGTAATGTGTGACTGTATTCAAGTGAGCGTGCTGTTAATGCAGCACAACTGATTGTGACAGTAAAGAAATCATCAATTACAACTGTCTTGCGGCTCATTTTGGCTCCATTCATCATGAAATTTAACGGCTAAGGATGCCCGCATTACGAAGTTCTACAAAGTACCTTGCACAATATACACGTTATATCAATAAGAATCATCCGATTTGGCATGTCTGTATTTCTGAAACTAACAAACTTACACGATGAATTTTGTTTTCTAATGAGCACGAAACTCCAAAAGTTTTTTTCATATCTCTTCATAGGTGTTCAATATGCCGCCTTTGAGATGCACGGCATATGTCAATGAGGTATTGAAACTGTTTCCCCAGTGCAGCGAGGATGTCTTGAGTTACAGCATCCACAGGTGCTGTTATGTGAAGTCTCAGTTCATTCATTGTTGTTGGTAACGGAGGCACATAAATAGTCTTTTACAAACCTCCACAAGAAATAATTATACACAGCTAGGTCCGGCGACCTCGAACGCCAGTAACGTAAGGCTGAAACATTTGGTCCAGTGCGACCGATCAATCGTTGAGTAGTCCTTTGATTAAAAAAATACTACACTTCCAGATGGCACTGTGTAGGTCACCCATCCTGTCGGGAAATGAAATCGTTCTAATCAATCTCCAACTGTGGGAAGAGCAAGTTCTCAAGAATATCGAAATATTTGCTTCCTGCAACAGTGTTCTCAGCAAAGAAAAATGGACTTAGACACCTTTTCCCCTGAAACTGCACAAAACAAATTAAATTTTCTACATCTACATCTACATCGGTACTCTGCAAAACACATTGAAGTGCCTGGTAGAGGGTTCTTCGAACCACCTTCACAATTCTATATTATTCCAATCTCGTATAGAGTGCGGATCGAACGAACATAATCTTTCCTTACGAGTACTGATTTGCCTTATTTTATCATAGTAGTCACTTTTCACTATGTTGTTCGGCTTCAACAAAATATTTTCCCATTTGGATGAGAAATTTGGTGATTGGAATTCGTGAGAAGATTGCTCCGCAACGAAAAGCGCCTTTGTTTTAAATATGTCCATCCCAAATCCTGTATCATTTCAGTGACACACTCTCCCCTGTTTCGCGATAATGCAAAACGTGCTGCCCTTCTTTGAACTTTTTCGTTGTACTCTGTCAGTACAATCTGGTAAGAATCCCACACCGCGCAGCTGTATTCTATAAGTGGACGGACAAGCGTAGTGTAGGTAGTCTCGTCAATAGATCTGTTACATTTTCTAAGTGTCCTGCCACTACAACACAGTCTTTGGTTTGCCTTCCACAACATTTTCTATGTGTTCCTTCCAATTTAAGTTGTTCGTAATTGTAATACGTAGTTATTTAGTTGAATTTACGGCCTCGATTTGACTGATTTATCGTGTAACCGAAGTTTAAGGGATTCCTTTTAGCACTCATGTGGATTACTTCACCCTTTTCGTTATTTAGGGTTAATTGCCAACTTTCGCACCACCCATATGTATTTTCTACATCGTTTTGAAATTTGTTCAGATCTTCTGATGACTTTACTAATCGATAAACGACAGCGTCATCTGCAAACAACATAATACGGCTGCTCACATTGTCTCCAAAATCGTTTAAATAGATAAGGAACAGCAAAGGGCCTACAACACTAACTTGGGAAACGACCAAAATCACTTCTGTTTTATTAGATGACTTTCCATCAATTGCTGAGAATTGAGACCTCTTTGACAGGAAATCACAAATCCAGTCACAGAACTGAGACGATATTCCATAACCACGCAATTTCACTACAGGGCGCTTGTGTGGTACAGTGTCCGCAGCTCGTGGTCGTGCGGTAGCGTTCTCGCTTCCGACGCCCGGGTTCCCGGGTTCGATTCCCGGCGGGGTCAGGGATTTTCTCTGCTTCGTGATGACTGGGTGTTGTGTGCTGTCCTTAGGTTAGTTAGGTTTACGTAGTTTAAAGTTCTAGGGGACTGATGACCATAGATGTTAAGTCCCATAGTGCTCAGAGCCATTTTTTTTTTTTTGTGGTACAGTGTCAAAAGCCTTCCGGAAATCCAGAAATACGGAATCGATCTGAAATCCCCTGTGTGTAGCACTCAATACATCACGTGAATAAAGAGCTAGCTGCGTTTCACAGGAACAATATTTTCTAAATTCATGTTGACTGTGTGTCAATAGACCGTTTCCTTTGAGGTAATTCATAGTGTTCGAACACAGTATATGTTCCAAAATTGTGCTTGTTATTGACATTAAATATACGGGCCTGTAATTTAATAGATTACTCCTACTACCTTTCTTGAATATTGGTTTGAGCTGTGGTACTTTCCTGTCATTGGGTGATACGCCCGCTAAACCCGCTGGGCAGAACAGGTAATTAAGATTGTGGAAAGGGCCAAATAAGGTTAGGTCACTTTCACGTTCTAATTTATCGTAATTGAATAACACTTTTCAACTCTTTCACGGCTGAAGGCCTCCAAGCAAGATATCTTAACAAACCAACAAGACAAAAGTCAAATTAAGATAGCAATAAAATAATTTAAATAATCTTACAGCAATGTAGATAGAACCAACATATGCAAGGTGCAATGCCAAAGGCTGCAGGCCACAATTAAGTTTCAAAATTTTAGAATATATTGCCATAATCTTTTAAAGGCCGAGGGCAGCAATGTTCAAGCTTGAAAGATAAAATTAAGAATTAATTTTACAAAACTTTTAAGAAAAAAGGAAAATAACCATAAGCCTTACATTTTAAGCAGCTGAAAACAGATAATTACACACCGGTGGCACTCAGAAGCCTCCAGAGAGGTCTGTCTGCCCTCGTTCACTTAGGCGAAACAGGCGGTGAGCCCAACTACACTTGATCCATCGGAACCCAACCAGGGGACAGACACGGACCGACCGACACAACGACTTGCTTCCCATCAATCAGTACACGAGAACTCAAACAGAAAATGTTACGAATGTAATTATCCATAATCAAATATTGTTTTGTTGGTTCTGCAACAGTGTTCTGACCCGTTTTGTGTACCAAGGAGGATCAACTCCGTCGTTTGTTAATTTATTTTGTATAAATCTCTCAATTGCTGCCGATACTATTTCTTTGAATTCAAGCTACATCTGGTTTGCATTTACATTGTTAATTTGGAAAGAGTGGAGATTGTATCTCAGTAAGGCGTCAAGTGTATTTTTATTTGCTTTTTTTTTGAATAGGTATAATTTTCGTTTAGTTTTGGAAGATTAGGTGGTTAAAACATTTGATCTCGCTACGACAACCCTGTGTTCACTAATCCCTGTATCCGTTTTGATGCTAGTTATTAACTCAGAATTATTTGTTGATAAGAGGTCAAGTGTGTTTTCAAAACCGTTTACTTTTCGCGAGCGCTCATGAAATAATTGCTCGAAATAATTTACAGAGAATGCGTTTAGCACAATTTCGGATAATCCTTTGTGGGTACCTTCAGAATTAAACATTTATTTTCGCCAACATATCGAGCGTCAATAATTAAAGTCACCACCAACAATAATTGCATGATAATACACTCAAGTTTCCTTTGAACCTTTCAGCAATTGCATCATATGAATTGGAAGGTCGGTAAAAGGATCCAATTATTATTTTATTCCGATTGACAACAATGATCTCTGCCCATATTAACTCAAGGAACTATCTACTTCAATTTCTCGACTTCTAACAGCAACAAGCATGCCACTGCCAACCATGTTTAGCCTATCCTTTCGGAACATCGTTAGGTTCTTCACAAAAATTTCGACTGAACTTATCTCCGGTTTTAGCCATATTTCAGTGCCAATAACGATTTGACCATCAGTGCTTTCTATTAGCGCTTTGAGCTCTGACACATCCCCAGCACAGCTAAGGCAATTCACAACTGTTATTCCCATTTTGGAGAGTCGCTATCGTGTTGTACAACTTCATGTGGTTGTTCTGTACCCCCATATTCTCACATTATGACGATTCACCTTTCCATTTAAGTGGAGTGCTGCTCCGTCACAGCCGGCCGCTGTGACAGAGAGGTTCTAGACGCTTTAGTCCGGAACCACGCGGCTGCTACGGTCACAGGTTCGAATCCTGCCACGGGCATGGATGTGTGTGATGTCCATAGTTTAGTTAGGTTTAAGCAGTTCTAAGTCTAGGGGACTGATGACCTCAGATGTTAAGTCCCATGGAGCTTAGAGCCATTTGAACTTTTTTTCTTTTTTTTTTTCTTTGCTTCGTCACTAAACACTAAGCGTGGAAGAGAACTGTCATCCTCCATCTTGCCACGAACAAAATTACAGAAGTCCACGTTTGTTACCTTCGCGAAGAACTCAGAGTAGCTGAATTTTGTATGGTTTCATGTGTAAACGTCGACGCAACACACGCCAGTCGGACATCGGGGACATGTTGAGCTGTCGAGCTGCACGGCGAACGGATTTCTGCGGGCTCCTTGTGAAACTATAGCGGATGAGTGTGTCAAATACTCGGTGACGGCCCGACGATTTGCCATTACACAAACAACCTGTTTCTCGGAATTGTTCATGCCATCGTCTAATGCTCTGTGCTGTAGGGGGATCCACACCGTACCTAGAACGAAAGTCACGCTGACGAGTTATTACTGACCCGCACTGCGCAAAACGTAGATCACAAAACTCTTTCTGTTGTCCCAATGCCATTTTTACTGGAACTGAAGTGGACGCACACTCCTACGTAGCGGAAACCATATAAAACTCGAGAGTTTTCTCTTTGCAACAGTACGTTGTTCACCCACATATCTCAAATAATGAAACATATCAAATAATGTAACATCTTAAGTAATGTGATTTTTTTACATCAGATGATTCTTTTTGATAGTCCCTTACGTATATCGTGCAAGATACTTACGGATGCGTTGGGTAAGGATTGTGCCAAGGATCTTACTGATGGCTGGCGTAAGCCTAAGTGGTCGATAGGAAGTGGTTTGCTGAAGTTATTGTCGCCGTGTATATGTGGTCTGTACGCTTGCAAAAGAAACGAGAGCGCTGCACGTGTAACGTGGCGCCCTGCCGGGGACGGAGGATCCTGAGGACTCGACGGCGCTGTGGGCGTGCCGGTGATTACCGAGAATAGGCGGAGCGTGCAATAAATCAGCGACTCCGCCGGCGCTGCCGGCTGCCGCTGTTTAATATCCTGTTCCGACAACATTACACCAACGTAAACACCAGTGCTGGGATCAATGCCGGGGCTCGGGACCGCGGTGCGCCGGTTGGAGCGCGAAGAGACCTCTGTCGCTAATGTTAATAATTTAGCGCTCGCGGCGGAAAACGGATCAGCGGCAAAGATAATTGAGTAATATCCTGTTTAAATACTGCGCCGAGCGCGGCGCTGGCCGCCAATATCTGCCGGTGGCCGCCGCTTTGGTGCCGGGCAAACTCCAAATTATCTAATGAAGTACTGCGTAATTAGGGCGGTTCGGTTCAGCGGCGTACAAGTTCAATCAGCACGAGGAAGAAAACGATTAATAGTGTTTTTTTGCAAAAGTATCATTTCCATTTCTCTCTCCCAGCCTAATTAACCGCCGCAGCTACTGGATTTAATATGTCTACGCTCGGAGCAGCTTACTCCCTACGTAAATGCACAACGATAATTAATTGACCCTTCTTCGCAGCTCCAAAAACGTTACATACATAACGCTGTAGTTAGACTAGCATTTATGTTACAGTAAACGTAAAGAATTTGCTTTCATATCAGCATAATGGGATTAATGCGGCTGCCGTTGCTCAAGATAAAGTTTGCATACGAACAATTAACATTACGCTTCCAAGCCTGCTGTCAATGCCAATTAACATTAAAGTTTACTGTGACCATGAAAAATGTATTTTTATCTCCCCTACGCCTTTCAGGGGTTTAAACTTCCCTTATATGCCATGTATGTCTTGTGAGTATGGCTTCTAGGTAACCTGTGTCATTGTATCCAGTCTTCTACCGTATTTACATACACAAGCTTTGTATATACTGAAGAAAAACGGCAGCTTCGCTTACATCTGCGCTTACAAAATGTACGTGATTTTGCATAGGATATAAACAACAGTTCGACATTCCTTTAAAACTGCATTTGACCCTCGTCGACAACTCAGTCACAGTAACTGTATTTTTAATACGCAGTTGTGCGAAACTTAAGGGCGAGCTAGACGAACAATTCGATGGAAATGATTTAAAGTGCTGTAGCATGCTAGCAGAGGTCTCCCAGTTGTGAACAGAAATACAGAAGTTACTATAGCGTTAAATGGGACCGACCTACAACACAAGGCTCTTGGAGGAACGGAAAAAGACGGTGTGTGCCAACCAGTTTGCAGTTACGCTGCACTGTTCCAGAGACAACATTTGATTCACTTTACTCGTTGAAGAATCATTGGGAAACTGGAAGGAGGACGAAGTGTCACGAGTGTAGGCGAGGACTTTGATGTAGTTTACAGCATTAGATGCACTCAGCATAGGGGAAAGTCCAAACTACTGTCGGTGAAATAAGAGTGCAACGGGTATTCCACTGTTAAATGCAGCGGAAAAACCGGATGGGTGGAAAGAGTAATTGAAAGCCTCTATGGGATGGAATATTTGTCTGATGCGACAGAAGAAGAAACAAAAGTGGATTTAGAAGAGATAGGGGATCCAGTATTACGATCAGAATTTAAGAGGGCTTTGGAGGACTTATCAAATAAGGCAGAGGGGATCGATAAAATTCCATCAGAATTTCTAAAATCTTTAGAGGAAGTGCCAACAAAACGACTAGACACGTTGGTGCGTAGAATGTATGAGTTTGGCGAGATACCATCTGACTTTCAGAAAAATATTATCCACACAGTTCCAAAGACTGCAAGAGCTGACAAGTGCGAGAGATATCGCACAATCAGCTTAACAGCTTTTGAATCCAAGTTGCTGATAAGAGTAATATACAGAAGATTGGAAAAGAAAATTGAGGATGTGTTAGATGACGATCAGTTTGGCTTCAGAAAAGATGAAGGTACCAGAGAGGAAACTATGACGTGACGGTTGATCGTGGTACCAAGACGAAGGAAAAATCAAGACACTTTCATAGGATTTGTCACATGAAGAAAGGGTTAGACATTGTATAATGCTGTGAGATGTTCGGAATCCTGAGAAAAATAGTGGTAAGCTATAGGCACAGACGGGCAATGTATAACATGGACGAGAACCAAGAGGGAATAATGAGAGTGGACGACTTAGAACGAGGTGCTCGGATTGAAGAGGGTGTAAGACAGCAATGTAGTCTTTAACCACTACTGTTCAATCTAGACATCGAAGAAGCACTAATGGAAATGAAAGAAAGATTCAGGAGTGGATTTAAAATTCAAGGTGAAAGGATATCAATGATAAGATTCTCTGTTGACAATGGTACCCTGTGTGAAAGTAATGAAGAATCACACTATATGCTGAGTGGAATGAACGATGTAATGAGTGCAGAATATGGATTGAGAGTAAATGGAAGAAAGATGAAAAAAATGAGACGTAGCAGAAATGAGAACAGCGAGAAACTTAGCATCAGAACTGACAGTCACAAAGTAGATGAAGTTAAGGAATTCTACTACCTGTGCAGCAAAATTAGCAATGACGTTCGAAGCAAGGAGGCCATCAAATGCAGACCAGCACTGGCAAAAAGAGCGTTCCTGGGCAAGGAAAGTCTACTAGTAGCCAACATAGGTGTAATTTGAGGAAGAAATTTCTGAGGATTGAAAGGTGGCTACACTGAGTCACAGCGCCAGAGATTGCGCCAAAGATTATTATTCCGCCGCCTCCATTGGGCGCAGTAGTAGTTCAGATGGTGTCAAGAACAGTCGTTATTCTGTTGAGCGAGAGAGTAGACGATCTGAGTGTTGACTGAAATGTTGCACTGTTCGGTTGGTGTAACGTATAGATGGGAGAAGATGAAGTTGTCAGAATATATTTGAGGAAGGAGATGGGCTTGGGATTTATGATGCTGGTGTAATGGAATATTTTCGACAGTATATAATGAGGTAACAACAATCCGTCTTGCTCACAGATACAGTCTACAAAGCACCTGGCTCGTGTTCATTTATTAGACTTGTAATTCTGGTTTCTATGTGCAATTATAGTATTTCTGGTTTTTCAATTAGTTCATTGTAAATGGTGTTTAAAATATTTTGTGTTATTGAGAAAGGACCGAACCAGATACATGTACGTTGAGTCACATTACCACACACAGAACAGTTACACTTGTGCTTTGTTGTTTCGTAGCTTTTATAGTTGCAGGGGACTTAATTAATCAATTGCGTTAATGGAAATTCCTTGTCATTCTTTATTTTTATTTTATGGAGTCAGGTTACGTGCTAATACTGGTCAGGGCCAACGGTTACTAGACTTCGAAACCGGTCACACAGCTAGTAAAATTATTGCATTTATTCATTAATATTAGTCTTTTCTTTTTAATTATGCCCCCTTGCAGGATGCACGTTTGGAGCATAGCATTGTATGGTAGCGAAGCAAGGAGTGTGGTCAAACCGGAACAAAAGAGAATCGAAGCATTTTAGACGTGGTACTACAGACGAATGTTGAAAATTAGGAAAGGAATTTGTGGAAAACACTGACAAGGAGAAGGGACAGGATGAGTTGACATCTCTTAAGACATCGGGGAATGACTTCCATGGTACTAGAGGGTTTTGTAGAGGGCAAAAACTGTAGAGAAAGAGAGTGATTGGAATACAGCAAATAACTGAGGACGTAGGTTGAAAGTGTTACTCTGAGATCAAGAGGTTAGCATAGGAGCGGAATTCGTGGCGGGTCGCACATCAAATCAATCAGAAGACTGATGACCCAAAAGAAAAAGATGCATTGGGTCAGGTGCATGGGGAGCTTCCGGAATCCCAGGCGCCGCTGCCTGAAGGAGAGAAGGTGGTCGAACACGGTCAACTACAGCAGCAGATGACAGCTAAACAGTGCAATACGCAACACAGGGCCCACGTCAAAACAGGGAGTGCAACTTCAACCACATTTAAAAGGACTGCAAGGCATGCAATCCAGTCTCACTCTTCACAGCAGTACGGCGACTCCATGGGCGTGGTCTCTTTGCCCGACGATCAGTAGATAATGTTCCGTTGACACCCGCACATCGGCGGGACCGTTGCCAAGTTGCCAGGAGCACAGGGACTGGACCAACAAGGAGTTCGGTCGTGTTCTCTTTTCATATGTGACCTTATTCAGGCTGAGTAGTGACTCTGGACGTATCCACATCTGTCATACGTGGGATGTGGGTCCTACGGAGGCATAATCTTGCATGGGCGCACTAACCTCCAAATCTTTGAGCAGAGTACACGCAATCAATACCTTCACTGCGCGATAACATCGGTGAGCTCACTGATGACAGTGCCACTAAAGCAGAGTTTGTAAACACGGCTTTACGAAACTTCTTCACCGAAGAAGACGAAGTAAATATTCTTGAATTCCAATCATCAACAACTGTCACGATGAGAAACATAGAAGTAGATATTCTCGGTGTAACAAAACATCTTAAATCACTTAATAAAAGCAAGGCCTCTGGTCCAGATTGTATACCAGTCTGGTTCCTCTCAGAGTACGCTGATTGAATAGCTCCATATTTAGCAATTATATACAACCACTCGCTCACAGAAAGATACGTACCTAAAGACTGGAAAATTTCTCAAGTCACACCAATACCCAAAAAGGGAAGTAGTAGTAATCCGCTGAATTACATACCTGTATCACTAACGTCCATTTGCACTAGAGTTTTAGAACATATACTGTATTCGAAGATTATGAAGTACCTCAAAGAAAACGATTTATTGACATATAGTCAGCACGGATTCAGAAAATATTGTTGTAGTGAAACACAACTAGCTCTTTATACTCATTAAGTAATAAGTCTATCGACAGGGGATGTCAAATTGATTCCATATTTTTAGATTTTCAGATGGTTTTCGACACCGCTACTCACAAGCGTCTTCTAACCAAACTGCGTGCCTATGGAGTATCGCCTCAGTTGTGCGACTGGATTCGTGATTTTCTGTCAGAAAAGTCACGGTTCGTAGTAATAAACTGAAAGTCATCGAGTAAAACAGCAGTAATATCTGGCATTCCCCAACGAAATGTTATAGGCCCTCTATTGTCCCTGATCTATATTAATGACATAGGAGACAATCTGAGTAGCCGTCTTAGATTGTTTCCAGATGATGCTGTCATTTACCTCCTTGTAAAGTCATCAGATGATCAAAATGACTTGCAAAATGATTTAGATAAGATATCTATATGGAGAGAAAAGTGGCAATTGACCATGAATAAAGAAAAGTGTGTAGTTATTCACATGATTACTAAAAGAAATCAGTTAAATTTCGATTACACGATAAATCACACAAGTCTGAAGGCTGTAAATTCAGGTAAATACTTAGGGGTTACAATTACAAATAACCTAAATTGGAGCGATCACATAGATAATATTGTGGGTAGAGCAAACCAAAGACCGCGATTCGTTGGCAGAACACTTAGACGGTGCAACAGGTCTACTAAAGAGACTGCTTACATCACGCTTATCCCCCCAATTCTGGAGCACTGCTGTACGGTGTGGGGTCCGCGTCAGGTGGGACTGACGGATGACATCGAAAAAGTACAAAGAAGGGCAGCTCGATTTGTATTATCGCGAAATAGGAGAGATAGTGTCACAGACACGACACGTGAATTGGAGTGGCAATTGTTAAAACAAAGACGTTTTGCGTTGCGACAGAATCTTCTCATAAAATTTCAATCACCAGTTTTCTCCTCCGATTGCGAAAACACTCTGTAGGCACCCACCTACATCGGGAGAAAAGGTCATAACGATAAAATAAGAGAACTCAGGGCTCGCACAGAAAAATTTAAGTGCTCATTTTCCCCGCGTGCCGTTCGAGAGCGGAACGGTAGGGAGACGGCTTGAAGGTGGTTCCTTTAACGCTCTGCCAAGCACTTTATTGTGAATAGCAAAGTAATCACGTAGATGTAGATGCAGATATGTTCACTCACGAAATTTTAAAAGCGTTAGGTAATAAAATAACAGCAGTTGGTATGTTCTGTGACCTGTCTAAGGTATTTAACTGTGTGAATCACCGTATTCTCCTATATAAATTGAAGTTTAATGGTATGGCTAGCCAATGGATAATGTCAAGGTAAGCAAAAGTATACAGAGATTTGCACTCAGTAATTCTATCAATTTAGTCCGAGGACGTAATTCTGACTGGGGAGAAAACATGTAAGGGTTTCCCGAAGGCTTAATCTTAGGTCTGCTATTGTTCCTCATATGTGTAACGATCTTCCGCCTAACGAACAATAAGTAAAATTACTTCTTTTTGTAGGTGATACTAGGATTGTAAACAATGCAAGCATACACACAGAAACAGAGGAAACGGCAAACAATGGTCTTAAAACGATCATTGAAGGGTTTTCTGCGGATGGTCTCACCTTCAGTTTTAAAGAGGTGCAGATGTTCAGTTACGCACATTTAGGGGGATTTCACCAGCGATAAGTGTAGCACATGGCGATGAAATAATAAGTAGTGGGCACACTTCAAAATTCTTAGGTGTCCATATAAAAAAATCTAAACGGGAAAAATCACATGTTGGAACTCATTCAATCGCTTAGTTCAGCCACGTTTCGTAACGTACCAGTATATGGTCGTTAAGATAAGTATGACATGAAGTGTTGACTTTAGGTGTCAGGCTGCCACATTTACGGGCTTATATGAATTTTGTAACACTCTTTTATCATTTATCTGATCATTTTAAAGCTCAATTTATTACTCTGTCATTAATTTCATTACATCTCTACCCTGGTTCGGATGTTACTAATGGATACGTGAATATAAAACACAAAATATTCTCATTTTGTAATTCCTAGATACGTTTCACAGGAAATGAAACTAGCTTCTCGTTAATAATTCTGTAAATAACATTTGCACATGTTAAGAACGTTTTCCAACTAATAATCCTTATGACATAAGCAACTTTATACAAGCATTGATATCGAACATATTTTACGAATTCCAATCCTAAAAGATAAAAGCCGTGTGCAACTTTAAGTCTGAATGTGGGAAGAATGAATTAATACGTAACTCCGTGTTGTTACTCTGCATACACCAGCAAGTTTTTGATCGTAATCCATAAATTATCTGCTTGTAATAATGGATGACGCAATGAGCGAGTGTTAAAACAATTTTTAAGCAGTGTCAAAGCAGCCATCTGGGTCTTAGTTTCCCGGCAGCTTTTGTGAGCCAGTTTTGTTACAGTTTTGTAATCGAGTTACGAAATAAACATGTAATTCTGAAAGAGAAACTTCGTGTCATCTTGAATTTCTTGTTATTTCTCTTGACATTACCAAATCATTAGCTACACTGTCAAGAACTGAGTGAGCTGCAGCAAATTTTGGTGGAGCAGATACACGCAAATACCTTTACAGCCACTGTAGCATTAGAGATCGCCAAAAGACAAAGATGAGTATTTGCTACTAACTGTAACGCCCTCTTGCATTTTTGTTTGCACTTAGAATCATTGAAAATCTTGGGAAGAGACAAATCACTAGGCGACATATTTTGGGTACTTTTATTCAACAATATATGGAATAATCTTGGGTGGTAACTCAGCTTTATGGAAGAATGACTTCATCGGTCAAAAACGTGCTGTAAGAATAATATGTGGTGCTCATCCACGATCGTCTTATAGACATTTGTTTAAGGGGTTGGGCGTTCTGACTACTGCCCCACAGTATATTTATTCTTCCATGATTTACATAATTACAATAGCACAAAGGAAAATGACGTTCATTACATCGCCTTAAAGTTGTCCTGAGCACAAAAAATGATACACAATGCTGCAACAACAGTTCTTGATCACATACCTAGTGATATAAAACGCCTGACCGACAACAATGTAAATTTTGAAAACAATTCATTCACAACTCGCTCTATTCTGTAGAAAAATTTCTATTGTAATGCCATATGTATAAATCAGTATGTGATGTGAATGTTCAGATACCTCGTTCCACACTGTTACTGAAACTAGCTATCATTATTTCACGTGTTTTAAAGTGAATATGCCGAAGAAGTCACTTGCGTAGACGGAATGCTAGGTATTGCACACTCTCACACGGTACGAAGGAGGAAGGGAGTAAGAAAGACTAGAGTTTAACATCCTGTCGACATCGATGTCGATAGAAAAAGAGCAAATGCTCCGACAGTGCAAGGATGAGGAAAGAAAACGTGTCGTGACCTTTCAAAGGATCTGTCGCGATATTTGCCTGGTGAGATTCAATATAGGGAAATCACGGAAAACATAATTCTGGATGGCTGGGCGTGAATTTGAACCGTCGTCCTCTAGAATACGAGTCCAGTGCGCTAACCACCGCATTATCTCCTTTTTTTTATTATTTCTTCTCCTCTTTTCTTCTATTGGGGCTTCCCCTCCCAATCTGTCTTTTCGCTCTTAAGTAACGCTTCCATGGACGGCCTTCTCTGCTATACTTCCTTAAATACAGTTAACAGTTTCTGTTGTAAGTTATTTTCCTTTCAATTGTCTGTGCTCCTTCAGAACTGGGAGTAAAAAAAGAAAAGGTTACTTCTTCGTGAAGTAAATTAAATGTAACACATCAAAGTTGGCTGTTACTTTCCTCCTACCGTATTTAATTTGCTGTTTTTACAGTTCGGTTATTTCGTGTATTAGTTATCGCAGACTCATTGCAAAGATGTACTTCTACAGCTAGTAGGCTATTGATTCTGAACAACATAGTTAAGTTTGTTTCCATAATACCAAAATTTTTGGCTAAAATGATCAACACCTTGAATTTGATTATTATTTATTCAGGTTTGTGTCACAGCTGCGTACAATCTGTTGGTGGTGACTAGTATCGAACGTTAACGTTCATTCTCAAAACATTTCCTACAGAAGTTACACTATTACTCGTATTACAGACGAAGAATGCAAATTACTAAAACCATTAATTATATGCAGAGTCCACATCTCGTTTTAATGGAAATATCGAGTAAGACATACCTACATTTTAAGTGTCTGTTAGAGTATAATTCCACTGATACACTCGTATGACATTTAAATCATAGAGCTGCACATAGCAGATGTGGCATGACAGTTATACAGAAGAGGTAGATTCAACAAACTAACCTGCAGTAAAGGTTCGCACCACAAATGTGTTTCCACGGACTCGATAGATGCCACTATTTGCTTATCATGTATTCGTGCACGTCGTCTACCTTTGAAGCCATTAGTATTTACACAGAAATTTACTAGCAGAGAAAATCGGCGATGCACAGGTGCTTATTTATAGCTGTTGGTCCACGCCCGTACCACGTAGTGTCTGGCCGTCAGCTTAACGTTTGTGACGTCATATCTCCTCAACTGTGTGTGTGGTACAGTCATATAATTTCGTAGGTACATTCAGGGGCATATGCGGATACTGTCTGCAAAATGGGTTGCGAATATAGTCAATACCAGAGAAGTAACAAATTTAAATATCATGCACTATGCAGCAATTTTTCACGCATCTCTCTATTTATGACATATCTCGTGAACTACGTAACAAACAATGATAAAATTATGTATCTGCATTCACTGCTATATGTGATTACATTTTCAAAATGTGTCGCAAATACAGTTGGTAGTAAAGAAGTAATAAATTATAACACAGTGCCTCATGCAATAAAATAACGAAAAAGCAGTAAGCGATAAGCTTTTCTCATTTCATCATTTTGTAGGGGTTGTCGGAAAATTTCATAAAGGTTTGAAATTGTGTGTAAAGTTTGTTGCAATTTGCGCGTCGCGAGTAATGCTTGTTTTTCACCCTCAACCCTTTGATAGGTGGTTCTTACCCCCACAACGATTGTTGCCTGACAGTAAGATACATCTGTACCACGTTTGTTGGAATCGGTCCAGTGGTTTAAGAGGAGAAATACATAGATCCATGTTTGTAGTATGTATGGATTGAGTGTTAACATGTGCTGAGTAATTACGACAAAAACTGCTTCACAGCTCTTAGCTACAGTCCTGAGTAATGACTTATCTAAATTTTATTTTTACTCTCACAAAGCTTTCTTAAAAATCTTGACCTTATACGATTGTAATTGTTATATAACACGTGATTCGAGCTACATAGCATAAGAGGGCATACAGGTATTTGAGTGACATGACCTCTGTTTCTGTAATAATTTAATACCATTTATACAAATCTTCGTGACGCTTCTGTAAACAAATAAGATTTATAATAATTCACTGTGAATCGGAAGTATGTTTCTTGGTGCAGAATAGCATCTTCCGCCCAGAAAACAGCTTTAAATCAAAGTTTTAACAACGTTTTATCACAGATAAGAAAAATTTCTTCTTTTGAAACAGTGTTTTACCTGTGTCTTCCAAACATGTTTTGCCGATTCATGCTAGGCATCTTCAGTAGTCTATAACGGAAACAGAATTTAATTTCTCGTAATTTGGTAATTATCCGCAGAAATTGTTGGTAGCTCATAAAAATTTTTGTTGTTGAGAACTATATGGTTATGTTTCCTACTTACATTACGGTTTCACCTTTTCATGCAACCATGTATAGCTTTGTGTGTAGTAGTTGCACATAGTACAGGTTTCTTCCAATTAATGTGTCACGTTTAGACGTTTCTGTACACATAACCTACACGATAGCTCACAGCAATCGTTCATGATCACATGCTTTAGGGCTCACAGTATTATCATGCAAGCTGTATAGGGTGAACGAAGGGTGTGGGACGGGGGGAGGGGGTTGAAATGGGGCAAGGCTGGGCTACTCTCTGCGCGCGAGCGTCTGGGTACGCGTGTGTGTCATTTTTATTTCTTTCTTCATTTTTTTATTTGTGATAAACAATGATTCACTTTGAATATTGTTCTTCTGTTATTGCACATACGGTCACTGAGCACATTTTCGTTCTTATTTATTGCCTTCTGTGTGGGATATTCTTCCTGTAGAGCAAGAATTATCTTCTTTTTCTTTTTAAAGCATAAGACTGCCATATCTGTTCTTATCTCAGTGTCGTGTTGATTTTCGCTTATTAGACGTCGACGAGACGTTAAACCCTAGTGTTCTTTTCTTTTTCGTTATTATTTGTGTGTTATGCCCAGTGGTGTCTGGTGAATGATAAGAACAGACATTTGTATTAAGGATGTGATGGTCCTTGGGTCTCTGAATTAATGAGATGGTGGCACTGAGTACGCATGATTTCTCTATGATGACATTGACAGGAGATGTTGCCATTCTATGTTACTGACGAATCGGTCCGCGGCGTTTACTATACGCTACACTTCGAGTTAGTATTATTAACATTTTCAGCCACTTTTCCTCATTTGCTACTTCAATTACGCTCTATCGAATGGATAACGCTATGTAACGAAAATTGCGTATTATGCAAGTGAATGCTTTGTTTATGTGTACCAAATGGGCTTCGCCTATTAATGCTGGACATCTTCAGTGTTTTCTACACATAAATTTTTTTAAAATATTTTTAAAAAATTTTATGTATAAATATCTGAGATCGCTTCTCTCCATCATCACACTGTCACGCAATAAACATCGGTCGTCTGTAACATTAAGAAAATTATTGTAATTACACATATTTTGATTGGAGATCTGTGATGATTTTTGGCAGCTCTCTTAAATGTAACGTCTTTATTAACTAATATACGGTTTTATTTTTCACTTGTATTCCCTTAATGTCTCTTTCGTACATCCATGTGTTGTTGTGTTATGCTAGATGCACGTAGGAAAGGTCTCTTCCAGTTGATATGTCACATTTAAACATTTCTCTGTACAACAGCATGCTGATCGTGGTCTTGCTCATATGCTTTATCGCTGATTGAAAGACCATGGGGGCAGTAGAGGCTGAGGGTAGTGCATGGTGCTGGGGTGGAGACGGAAGAAGGGCGTGTGGTGAGACACTACATGTGTGTATTTTTAGTTTTTATTTGTAGCTTACTGTTAATTAGTTTGAATATTGTTCTTCTGCTATTGCTCTTTTGGCAACTGAGCAAATCTTTCTTTTTATTTGTGACTTTCTGCGATTGCCACAGCGGCGCCACCGCCAGAAACGGAGGGCGACTGCTTCACACTACGCGCTGTGGCGCGTTCTTCAAATCAGCAATTTTTACCACAGCTCACATACGTATAGGCATTTACACATTTAAGGTGAAGTTTGACAAACAGAAGACAAGTAGTCGGTTGCAGCCTATTAGTAAGAACCACACTGACGTTTTCCTGAACTAATATAGAGAAACCACGAGAAATCTAAACCAAAATAGACATACGAAGACTGGAATCCCTACCCTTCCCGATAATAGAGCAGCTTGCTGAAAATAGTGCTTCATAGTTCTGCTTATCCCTAGTGTAGAATACTGGTTTGCAAAGAAGACATATGTCATGTATAAGACCAATGCTGCACTATTCATTCATTTCTCACTCCCACTCGCTTCACACACTACGTACAGTATATTGCAGTGTCACTACCAAGTCCCTTAGAAAAAGTAATAATTCTTATAGTAAAAGTCATAAGAAATAGTGAGAAAGCCACCGTGAAGTTTTGCATTAGCTGCAGGCAGGTAGTGGCAACAGTTGGACCATTATACTCAACACAAACGGGGTTGCGAGAGTGGCTAACCGCACTCAGTGGAAAACTGCACCGTACAGCGTAAAGACCGTAGCAGGCGGGCTGACGTCACCACACCAGGACAATCTCTTGTTACGAGCGAGGTGACAGGGTGCAAGTTTTAGTGGGACACATGCGCCGCGGAGCGTCTGATTTTCGAGGAAGATGCCTTTTGTCGCCAGAGTCCAACAGCACCACCATGATGCCAGGACCACGCCGGACCGTGAGACGACTCAGCATCGCCAGCAGACAGCCCAGTATGGGTTCGAGACCGGGCTGCAACTGCTGCCACCAGCACTGAGTACCTCACGGGACTTGGTGGCTCAGCAGCGCCAATCTGACGTCTACACATCCACCTGTCAGCAGTGACTTCCCACGCCGAAACTTAGTATCACAGTGTGAGCCGCCCTCCGACTCCTACTACTAGGGAGCAGATGGCCAGGCGTCGTTGTCAACAGACCAGTAGCGCTCCAATTTCGATACGACCTTGGGCTACAGAGCTCACCGACCGTCCACAAGCGTGCCGTCCACTTTGTGGGGCGCCTACGCAGCATCCTGTCACCAGGGCGGAAGCCACAGCCCACATGTCACCGGCGGCCAGGGTCAACAGGGTGAGGCGAATTTCGCCTCGCCGAGCCACAGTGAAGGCTGTAGAGTGCTTGAATAAAAGGCTTCTGCATTTTTGACTGGGCGCTCTAGCCTGACCCCACAACCAACAATCTCGCCGCGTGCAGCTGTACTCATCAATACTTACATTATTTCATAATGTAACACTGCACATACTATTGACTGAAATCAGCATCATGCTAACGAAGTTTGGTTCCCATCTTGTGCATCGCAATATTGTATTTGCTAGCCTGAAAAATTGAGCCAGCATCCGTCTATAATGAGCGAGACGTCAAGCTCAGAAAAGATAAGATATTGTATTAATACTACAAAATTCATCATTTTGTGTACGATTTTTCATCCATTAAAACAATTTCTTAAGGCTTTGTAAGTACATATTCATACAAGATGGTTGTGGAAACTCAGGTGTTCAATCTAGATCTCAAATCGAAACACCTTCAGCTGTCTAAATTGCTAGTTTTATTTTATTTGTGTAACCAGTTTCGGAGTTACATTATGCCATCTTCAAACCTTCTGACCAACATGTAGGAATAAGCGCGGCACTGTACAGTCGAAATAGGGGCCAGCATTAAGTGTGAAAGTCATTTAAAAGTTTTATGTATTTTATAATTCTCTTTATTTACTGGTGTTATATTTTTTACTAAACCACTACTCCATGTTATTTAAGGAATCCTCAACTGTAAAGGACATGTTGCTTAACATGTACGTTTTAAGTGTCTTTTTAATAATCACCTTTACTAATATATATATATATATATATATATATATATATATATATATATATATGTGTGTGTGTGTGTGTGTGTGTGTGTGTGTGTGTGTGTGTGTGTGTTTATATACCTTTATTCACCGTTTAAATTATGATTTATGCACATATGAGGGAGGTAAAGTCACGTTTGATATAGTACATACAATTTACACATACTGTGGTTTTGAAAAATCAGACAGTACATGCATACTGTTATTAATTTAGTTATAAAAACAAATAACAAGACTGAAAGAATAGGATAGCTAAGAATATTTGGTCAGTTATACTAATAACTCAGAAACAGAATAGGAGTACTCTTTCAGTTTCACATTAAACTTACATACATTTTGTATCTGCTACAAACAGGATGGCGTGCGATTGTAGAAGATAATGCTAACGTGATACACTCCTGTACGAATGCTATCCTTCCTCTATTGGTATGTTGCTCATGCTTCTGTCTAATATCATAATAGTAGAATTCACAGCTTCACTTGAAGATATTTTTCTTTTATTAAGGGACTTCCGTTTGTGAAGATTAGTGATTCTTAAATACATAAAAAGGAGAGTCTCTATATTTAACATGCTTTATGGCTCTAACAAACTTTTTCCGTAACCTGTGTTTTTTTGCTACTTATGGAGTTCCTCCAAAACATAATTCTGTACACCAATTGTGAATGGATATTGCTGTGCTACACTGTAACCACTGATGCATGTCTTGTGTTTTGTGGGAGGGTTCTTACTTCATATTCACATGTAGGTAACCTTTCATTTACATTACTCAAGTGCACCTCCCATTTCCTGTTTTCCTGAATACGTAGACTTAAAAAATTTATCTCAGTCAGAGAAGAGATAATTCTTCTGCCAATATTAAAAATCGGTGCAGTATGGAGTTTCTGTGAGTTGTGGTAATTACGTCACTGCCTTTTAGAATATGTTATTACCCTGTCACATCTGAACCACTGCATTTAGCTATGTTATGTAGGATGTCTTCATCACAGGATTTAATTAGGATAATATTGTTATCTGCAAAATGTGCTTTGTTTTCATTGGTTACTTTTTCTGATAGATCATCAACATAAAGAGTAAAAAGAATGGGCGCACAAACTGATCCTTGAGGTACTCCATATGTGGTCTTTTGATCATCACTATAAAAATTAGAATATTTGTGTTTTTCTATCGTTGTATTTCATTTGAGTGGTCTGTTGAGGATCATGGATGTAAGAATGTATCCATAATTATTTAGTTTGTTCAACAAAATATCATTCTCAGTTATTTCAGAAGCTTTTCTAAAGACAAGGAATATGCTAGAGACATGTTGCTTATTTCTCCTGAAGTTAGTATTTCAGCCAGACAGGCAGAAACAGCTGACTGGGTTAACCAGCATATTCTGAGTCTATGTTGTGAATTACTTATGATCATTTATTTATTTAAGAACGCTGTTAGTCTTCGAAGAAAGTTTCCCAACTATTTTTCCACAGCTGGCGATACCTGATACAAAGCTGTAGTTTCCAGCCTCACATTTGTCTCCTTTCTTATACACTGGCGCTACTTTTGCCATTTTCGAATTTCTAGGAACAATGCCACTCATGAGTGGTGAGCTGTAAGTATCTGTTAATGGTTCTACAATAAGTACTACATTTGCTTTAATGATAATATGGAATAGTTCATCAGCACTTGCTGGTTATTTATTGGTTAGTGTTCTTGTAGTCGTTGATAATTCTTCAGATGTTGTAAGAGACATGAATAGTTTTCCTGTATGAATTTTCCTATATGGTTGTGTGTTATTTCTTCTTTCTTGGCAATTGTAAGCTTAGTCTACCTATTGTTCCATGATACCCAACCATTTGTGGAATAAATATGAATCTCATTTTTATGTTTACAACATTCTGATAAATGAACTCAATTAGCGCCTTAAAAATCTCCAGTGTTTTCAACATAGTTTTACAATGAGCTTTTCAGGTGTTTTTAGTTGGCATTCTTACGGTCTTTTCTACTCATGTTTTGTGAATTTCGCCGTTAAAAAGAATTCTGGGACAAGAATTGAGAGTATGTATGAGTTGTACGTAAACTAAAAGACATTGGATCTGTACAATGATGGCATAATATGCTGACAACATTCTGCTTGCAAGTACTTTTTTGTGTACACACCATTTCAACTGAGAATCGTTATTCATTTCTATACACAAATTTCTTATGCAGTCTACACAAATACCATCTACACATAATTTAACAATAACATTTGCTCTCTTCAAATTTGGCATTTCTTTTTATGTTCAATATCATTTTACTACATATTATCTAACTGTACACTTCCTTGATGGTTTCATTTTCTTTCTGTTCAATGAGCTCCTTTGTTTTCTTGGTCGCTATAATGTTAATATCATCAGCAAGGACAATATTTTCCCGGTAACTATCTGCATTGGGAAACTCATTGATGTATATTAGAAATACTATTTGTAACACTCTAAGGACCTCCAACATTACTTAATTTTGTTTCTGATAAGCTTTTCAGTTAAAGTTTAGTCCTACTTGATATTTTTGGTATCTCTATTCTTTGTACACTATCTTCTAGGTACGTTCGGAACCAGTCTTCAGCTATGAATTTTATTCCTAATGATTCTGGCACGTTTAGTGGAATCTTATAAGCAGGAGCATCAAAAGCCTTAGGAAGGTCTAGAAACACCCATACTTGTCAACAGCATCAAGTACCACTTTTTTGGATTCTGCTGTGGCTGATTTTCTACGTCTACCAGTTCGAAACCCAAACTGTGAGTCACTTAAAAAACTGTATTTATCCAAATAATTCATTAATTGTCTTTCATAATTAATACTGGTATTTTCTGCATATGAGAACAACTAGGGCTGATCGGTGGTACTCTTTTCATCTGCGTTACCTTACTTCTGCAGGCGTATAACTCTTGCCTGTTTTAAATAATCTAGAAATTTCGTTAATGCGAATTACTCAATTATTACGTGTGTTAAGTGAGTTGTACTCTCCATGCATTATTTCAGCACAGGTACTGGTAATTCATCTAAGCCAACTGACATTGTATTTATTGGATTTCGTACAGTTTTATTAACTTCATGCCACGTGGTTGATAATAACATCATCAGATATACTGCACAATTATTAATGGGTGTTATATTTGTTTCTGGGAATTTTTCTTGTAATTTCTTTGCAGTACTAGAAAAATATTTATTCATATACAGTAAAGTCCCTCTAATCCAAACACTGTCATTCCGAAAATCCGCCTACTCCGAACAGAGTTTAGAGAAAATACCGGTATTTTTAACTTAAAAACGGGAAAAATTAAAAACACATTCGTGAAAAAACGTACATTTATTATTATAAAAATAAGTTACATAGAGACATGTACAGAGACTGACCTCGATGAAAACGTCTGAAACTATATTGGAATGAAAGTTGGTTACTTAAAGTACAGTACATGCAGACATATGGCCTCCATTTATGGAATTCTGTAGAATCATTTTTAATCACTCTCATAAACGCAAAAATAACCAATTTGCAAACATTTCAAAAGTAAAGTGTGTCTTTTTTTCTCATGAATAGCTCTGAATCGACTTCAGGATCCAATGTTCCACCCTCACAGCATGGACGTAACATTATTTGGTGTTGATGAAGCCTGCTTTTCGACATAGCTTAAGGTGAGGACAAGAGAACTTGAAGCGTCCGTGTGTGACATGAGTTCAGTTTGAGCGTTCACCTCCTCCTCGCTTTCCTCCGAGCCAATCTGAGCTGATGAGCCGTGCCCCTTTGCTACGATGCCATCATCTCCGTACTCCTGGTGCCCATTGCTGTCAATAGCAATCCGATCCTCAGCACAGCTGTCTTCTGTGTCTTTAGAGCAAGGGATCTCCTTAACTAGTGGAAAGCCACAGACTTTCACTGGTGCAAAAACTGTTTCAACAAATTTCAATATAGCCAGAGACTTCTGCACGATTTCTGTAATGCGCCTTTAGTGGTGGTATCCGATGCTTCAGCCAAACAGTAAATCATATCTTTTATTGCAATTTTCTGAAGTTTCTGCAGGATTGTCATTTCATTTCCATCCTCTTCTAGTAAGGTGCGAAGCAGCATTTTTCTGTATTTTTGTTTAACGGCCTGCAGCACACCATGGGCCATAGGCCGAAGAATTGAAGTTACATTCGGGGCAGAAAAACTGCTTTAATGTCTCCACAAACAAGTTTCGTTTCTTCTAGATGGGACGGAGTATTGCCTGTCAACTGCAGAGCACGATTAGGCAATACATTTTCTCTATTGAACGTAGTAACTTCAGAGACAAATTGGTGCTCCAACCATTCCTTGGACAAGTCAGGCTCCATCCAAACATTTTTTCAGTCTTATGATCCATAGGAAATGAGTTGATGCTGATGCTTTTGAACTCTCGAGGGTTCGCCGATTCACCTGTTACCATCACCGAAAGTTTGTTGGCTGAAGAGGCGTTGCTACAGCCTACGACAGTTAGACGTTATTTGTTCATTTCCCTTCTTGCGAAGCAAGACTTTTGGTGGACAATTGCTTAAAATTGAGTCCGGATTCACCCACGTGGTGAACTTGCTGCTGTGAGCAGTTTTGCGGGAAAAAAGGCCTTTAAATCCTGCCGGTGACTGTAACTGATTCGCTGCCATCTGAAAGCTTCCCCTCAGCAGTCGTGAGCTGTCTAATTCCTTCTTTTCTAACAACGATCCAAAAAACCACAGCTAGCTTGTTCAATTGAAGCACCGTTTCTTTTACCAAAGAACCAGAAATGGAGATTCCTTTCTGTCTTTCTTGTGTGAACCACAAGAATACGGCCTCGTCAAGCTTTAATACGGAGACGCAGTCCTTTTTTGATGCTTTTCAATTTATTTCACTTGAAGCGACTTTTTTAAGTAACTAATCGTTGCTTTCCGGCACCATATTGAAATGATAATTTAGTGGCACTTTCTCCCTTGTCCAGTCTTTTTAACACTTCAAGTTTTCAGTCTAGTAACATCACCCAGGTTGTGACAAAGCCATGTCTTCGCAATATCCTTTCCAGTAGTGCTAGTTCTGCAAGTTTCGCAGAAGAGCGTCTGTGAACTTTGGTAGGTAGGAGACGAGGTAGTGGCGGAAGCAAAGCTGTGAGAATTGGTCGTCTAGCTTGCTTGGGTAGCTCATCAGGTAGAGCACTTGCCCGCGACAGGCAAAATCCCTAAAGTAACTCAACACTCACGAAACAAAGCTTAACAATAAATTGGGAATAATGTGTTCGGGACGCAGGAATGGGGGAGGGGGGACAGGTATTATGTCTACGCTATGAGTCTTAGAAGGTCAGTATCAGATGTCCTCACACTTAATTTACGCCTTAGCAATACCATACGTTGGTATATTCATGAATCCATCTATTCCGTATTCTCGCTAAACCGAACAGTATTCAGTTCCAATTAGTTCTGAATAGCGGGACTCTACTGTAGTTTACTAATTGGTATGGACGATTTGTTAAATTAGTTTGCTAATTGGTATGGATGATTTATTAAACTAGCTTACTAATTGGTATGGGTGATTTATTCAAAAAATGGTTCAAATGGCTCTGAGCACTGTGGGACTTAACAGCTGTGGTCATCAGTCCCCTAGAACTTAGAATTACTTAAATCTAACTAACCTAAGGACATCACACACATCCATGGCCGAGGCAGGATTCGAACCTGCGACTGTAGCCGTCGCGCGGTTCCAGACTTAAGCGCCTAGAACCGTTCGATCACACTGGCCGGCGGTGATTCATTAAACCTCCTCCTTTATCAGTATAACTATTACACTTTACTTCGCGTCTTCCTATTTCTTGTTTAATGTTGTTGCAGACTTTATTCTTTATTTGTATATTATTTTGTTATTTTAGCAGAAATTATTTGTGCCTATGATAGAAATACACTGACAGAAAAATAATCGCAACACCGAGAAGGAGTTGTGCGGCATAAACGAGAGTTAGTAGGAGTGTTTCTGCGCCTCAAAGACATCTTTTCAAATTTCGCGCCAGTCGCAGAAGAGTGGCTCTAGTAGCGTCACTATAAGGATGCAGACCAGACTTGCTTTAATGTACACGCTGTAGCCGTCGACGGTCGTGAGCGTTTGTTACCTTTGGACTTCGTGGGTTGCCGTCAGGCAAGAATGCCTTTACCGCAGCAAAGATGCCTTTGTCATCATCTCGCTGAGTTTGAACTTGGCCGTGTAATAGAGCTACAAGAAGCCGGATGTTCTTTCTGCGATTTTGCAGAAGGACTTGCGAGGAATGCAGCCAGTGAGCATGGTTGCTGACAACGGTGATCACAAGGACATACAGCCGCAAGAAGACCGCGTTCCAGACGGCCACGTGACACTACCGAGAGGGAAGACCATCGTGTTCGGTGTATGGCTCTGGCCCATTGTACTGCATCTGCAGCAGCAGTTTGAGCGACAGTTGGCACAAGGCAGTGTTCCAGATCGATTACTTCGACGACAGCTCCGAGCCAGATGCCCGGTAGCATAAATTTTACTGACCCCAAATCACCGCCATTAGCCACTTCAATGGCGTCAAGCGAGACCTTATTGGGGGAGAGGGTGGAGGCTGTTTTCAGATGAAAGCTGGTTCTGCCTCGGTGCCAGTGATTTCGGCGTACTGGATCGAAAGAGGTCAGTTGATTGCCAGCAACCAGGCTGTCTTCGTGCTACACACACTGGATCCAGACCTCGAGATGCTATTCATGTGGGTACTTTTGAAAGTGTGTTTTCAAAGTTCAGTTTAAGTAAAATTGAAAAATTAGAGAGTTTTGCATTTATTTGCTGTCTCTGAATACAAATCTTGTGTTTTGATTTCTGATAACCGTTTTTTGTAAGCGTGGAGTTTTTAGTAACGATGAAACCATTGTCAAGAGGTTTAATAACCTTCCGGTTTGCAACTGATTTGCTGTTTATTATTTCTTCAGGAAGATTAATTTTTAGTTGATGTCAAGTCTCAGCTGTTAATTAACAACTGATATTTGAAAGTGTTTGTCGTCACTTAAAGTACTACAGTCATGTCTTGATTTAAACAGTGTTCCTTTTACGATACATATATGCAAGAATCTCGACCTTTTGAAGTTGCCCTACAGTAAGAGTTCGTCATTTCACACAACGATAATGCTATATAAATGGATTTCCACTCTGCAACAGAGTTTGTGCTGATTTGAAATTTCCTGGCAGATTAAAACCGTATGACAGACCAGGACTTTTGCCTTTCATGGGCAAATGTCTTATGGACTGGGATATACAATCATGACTTACAACGCTCCCACACAGCTTTACTTCTGCCAATACAGGCAGGTCTGAATCCTGGTGCGGTACGCACTTTAAATCTGCCAGGAAGTTTCGATAATGCTACATATTGGATTTCTGTGTCTCTACACTAGTGGACAGTAGCACGAACTGTTGTGTAGTTGAAAGACTGGGGCTCAGCTTTAAATTGCTATCTATGACTGACAACGTGCCTACACAGTTTCACTTCTTCCAGCACAGTCATAGGCTCCCAGGTTTGAGTCCCGGTTCAGTATATACTTTCAATCTGCCACGAAGTTTCGATAATGCTGCATAATGGATTTCTGTGTCTCTGCACTAGTGCACGGTGGTACAAACTGTCGTGCATTCAATGACTTGGGTTCAGCTTCAAATTACTGTCTTTTACTTTCTATTCATTGACTGTTTATGTGATCAACTGAGTCATTGTACGACACTGATCTGGCCTGTCAAGCTCACCTCTGTCTGACGAGCATGTGACATAAAAGGTGTTGCCTCTCCAGCTTGCCTGATTCTCGTCAGTTTGTGACGGCAAAGTTGTGCCCTGCCTTGTCTGCCTCATTCTTGCAAGTCTTTGGCGTCACTGAGTTGGCCTGTCAAGGTCACCTCAATTTCGCTAGGGTGTCACGTCAAAAGTGTTGCCTGTCCAGCTCACCTCAATCTCGTAAGCTTGTGAAAACAAAGTTGTGACCTGTCTAGCCTGCCTTAGTCTCGGCTCCTGCGGCGACACTGGGTTGGCCTGTCAACTCACTTCACTCTCGTGAACTGGTGACGTCAACGACGAGGCTCGTCCATCGTGTCTCAATCTCATGAGCCTGACTAACCCTGCAGCCTACCCAGCCCAAGAAGCCCACATGGCCCGCAGCTTACTAACTGCGGTCTAGTATGCAGCGTTCACTCCATCTGCTGCACCTGCCTCTAAGTCTGCACATTTAATTTACATCTTGAAGTGACTTAAGGTTTCATGTAGCCTAACCAAGAGGATAGTATACACTGGAGTGACAAAAGTCATGGAATACCACCTAACATCGTATTAGACCTCATTTTCCCCGGCACAGAGCAGAAACTCGAAATTTTTGGAAGCCCCGTGCAGAAATATTGAGCCATACCACCTCCATACCCATTCATAATTGCAAAAGTGTTGCCAGTGCAGCATTTTGTGCATGAACAGACCTCTCGATGGGTAATATGGGTGGCTGAACCATTGATTCGAATTGTCCGGAATGTTCTTCAAACCAGTCGCAAACAGTTGTGGTTTGATGACATATCACGTTGTTATCCATGAAAATTCCATTGCTGTTTGGAAACATGAAGTCATTGAATGGCTATAAATGGTCTCCAAGTAGCCAAACATAATCATTTCCAGTCAATGATCGATTCAGTTGGACCAGAGTACCCAGTCCATTCCATATAAACACAGTTCAACCGTCATGGAACCATCGCCAGCTTGCACAATCCCTGGGTGCATGGGTTCGTGAGGTCTGCGCCATTCTCCAACCCTACACTCAGCTCTTACCAACTGCAATCTGAAGTAATGTGACCAGGCCATGATCTTCCAGTCGTCTAGGGTCCAACCAATGAGGTCACAAGCCCCGGAGAGGCGCTGCAGGTGATATCGTGCTGTTAGTAAAAGCACTCGCGTCAATCGTCTGCTGCCATAGCTCACTAACGCCTCATTTCCCCGCACTGTCCTGACGGAGGCATACGTCATACGTCTCACATTGACTTCTGCGCTTCTTCATGCAGTGTTGCTTGACCCTCAGCACTGTCAACTCTACGCAAATGCTGCTGCTCTCTATCCTTAAGTGGAAGCCGTCGATCACTACATTGTAATGCCTGAAATTTGGTATTCCGGGCATAGTCTTCACACAGTGGATCTCGGAATATTGAGTTCCCTAACGATATCCGAAATGGAGTGTCCCACGTTTCTAGCTCCAAATACCATTCCCAGTTCAAAGTCTGTTAGTACCCGTCGTGTGGCCATAATCACATCGGAGACATTTTCACGTGAATCACCTGACAGCTCTGTCAATGAACTGCCCTTTTATACCTTGTCTACACTGTAGTACCGCCATCTGTATATGGGCATACCGCTATTCCATGGCTTGAGTCATCTCAGTGTAAACTAAGGCTGCGGGAGCTATATTTCTACAGCGTAGGCATCACATGAATTCATATTTCTGTACAAAATGCTTACCGGAATACTTTAAAAAATACATCCACCATAAACGCAGCTCTCACATCTCATCTAGGTAACAGTCACAAGAAGCAAGATGGAGGATACTTTTGTTTCTTGTGAGCTCTCTCCATCAGATTCAGTTTAAGAGAATATTGTTTATTCATCATGTACTTACATGAAAGAAAACTATGCAATTTTACAACAAATAATATTGGTGAGAAAAGTGCCAAGTTCTGTGTGAGTGACACTTTGTTAAGTGGAGACACTAGTACCAAGAATAATTAAAATCTTCTGTGTCAGTTACAAAGTTTTGTAATACAATGCTGACGTAATTTCTACCAGGAAAACAACATATTCAAGTCTCACTGTCAGCGTTGCTTGTCGCTAAGTACAGTCTCATACAGATAATCTCAGAAGTGTCATTCTCAAAAGTCCACTCTCTAAATCTGCATTTCTTAGATGAAGGGCTTTTATTCTCTTACATTTTTCATTTTGTACACGTAAGAAACGAACTAGATAACTGTATTTACACAAAAATGCTGTCGGATGACTGTTATACGAACGCAAAAAAAGGTCGAGTTTGTATTCTAATCTGGCGCAGAGTGTTATCTCAGAAACGTTTGTTTAAAAATATGTCCCCTTTCCTTTTGTGCTTCCCATGTTTTTCACGCCCACCATCTAAACGTTCAGAAGCTGGTATATTAACATTCTGTAGTTCTTCGGTATTTTATTTGAGAAAGATGCGTGTTAATAGCATTCATTCAGTACCACTCAGTGATAGCAGTATCTGTCACTAGCATACGTCCACATCAAATCAGACCATCCATAACAACGCAATGAACATTGGTTACCTTCGGTCAGTGGCACCACATACACAAGTGTAATTGTAAGCTACAGTTTTGTTTATCGACATCATTCTCAAATCTTACTAAGAAACTCTGATGACATTTGGATATCCTTAGCAACTATGTTTACCAAACAATAAATTAAAATGATATATTCGTTGGATTGCCATAAGGAACTGTAAAAGTTTTTGATAACATTTCATAACAAGAAAATTAATGGGAGCACTTTTCGATGGTCAATAATTCGCATTTCTTCTTCATTTTAATCATACAATGTAAGCTTTCGCGGCTCGTACTGACATCACTTACGACTTCTGTGTTATTAAGCCGTGGTCTATACACACATAAAAAAATTAGCATCACCCCGGTTCCCACAACGCCTCGAGATAGACGTTGACTGTGGATATTGTATCTCAGACACAGTCCCTTTGACTGTTCAAAGATGTCACTAAACCCGCCCAAATACGTAAACAACCCTGCTTGAGCAGCTTCTATTAGACGGACGGGGTCCGACAGCCGATCAGTTCCAGTCATTCCACCAGGAAGGAGGTACACTGCTAATGTTATCTGTAGTTCAACCATGCCTAGACGGTCAATACCGCGGTTCAATCGAGTCCTCCTTACTTTGTGCCAGGAACGGCTCTCAACAAGGCAAGTGTCCAGGCCCCTGGAGTGAACCAAAGCGAATTTGTTCGGACATGGAGGAGATACAGAGAGACAGGAACAGTCGATGACATGCCTCGCTCAGGCCGCCCAAGGGCTACTACTGCAGTGGATGACGGCTACCTACGGATTATGGCTCGGAGGAACCCTGAAAGCAACGCCACCATATTGAATAACGTTTTTCGTGCAACCACAAGACGTCGTGTTACGACTCAAACTGTGCGCAATAGGCTGAATGACAAGCAATTTCACTTACGACGTCCATGGCTAGGTCCGTCTTTGTAACAACAGTACAGATGGGCCCATCAACATGACGATTGGACCGCTCATGACTGGCATCACGCTCTCTTCAGTGATGAGTGATGCATATGGCTTCAACGAGGCAATCGTCAGAAACGTGTTTTGAGGCAACCTCGTCAGGCTGAACGCCTTAGACACACAGCAAGATGGAGGTTACTTGCAGTTTTGGGGTGGCATTATGTGGAGCCGACGTACGCCGCTAGTCATGGAAGGTGCCGTAACGGCTGTACGATTCGTGAATGCCATCCTCCGACCGTTAGTGCAACCATATCGGCAATATATTGGCGAGACATTCGTCTTCATGGGCGACAATTAGCGCCCTGATCGTGCACGTCTTGTGAATGACTTCAATCAGGATAACGACATCGCTCGACTAGAGTGGCCAGCATGTTCTCCAGACATGAGCCCATCGAACACGCCTGGAATAGCTTGAAAAGGGCTGTTTATGGACGACGTGACTCACCAACCACTCTGAGGGATGTACGCCGAATGGCCGTTGAGGAGTGCGACAATCTGGACCAACAGTACCTTGATGAACTCGTGGATAGTATGCCATGACAAATACAGGCATAAATCAATGCAAGAGGGCGTGCTACTGGATATTAGAGGTACCGGTGTGTACAGAAGTCTGGACCACCACCTCTGAAGGTCTCGCTGTATAGTAGTACAACATGCAATATGTGGCTTCCATGGGCAATAAAAAGGGCGGAAATGATGTTTATGTTGATCTCTATTCCAATTTTCTGTACAGGTTCCGGAAGTCTGGGAACCGAGGTGATGCAAAACTTTTTGAGGTGTGTATAAAACCTTCTCCTAACGTTTCCTCTTCGACTGCGGGAGACATTTTCAGAGGTAAAGTGGAGAACTACAACCAGAAGTCGGGGGAGCGCCGAGTATATACGCAGTGTAAAGGACACCACCGTCTATCACGTGACTTCGGGTTCGAGACTATTAAGAATGTTTACGATTTGCAAAAGTCATACGACATCCTTTGATTTTTGTAGATGTGGACTGGCTCATACTGGTACCACAAAAAGACGTGTTAACACACCTCTCGTTGAACAAAAGAGGAATTACCGCCAGGGACATACGGATGAATAGGCCGCAGCGGAGGGTGATCATGAAACCAAATTCACTGAGACCAGTGTCATATCGAAAATATCGCACTATCATGCGCGTAGGTACAGAGAGGCTATTGGGATTTTGAACGCCGGAAAAATTTTAAAAGAAAAGAGGAAGGTGTTAAATTAGATAAAATTTCGTTGTCAACATTGCAGCGTAGGAGCGACAATCTATTCCTTTCAGTAGGGGATGTTGGCATTACAAGCGTAATCCCGTAGCCGACGTCACATGATAGCATTGGTGCCCTCTATATTGCCTATATATCCGGCGCTCCCTCGAGTTCTCGTTGCCGTTCGTCATTTTAGCTTTGAAGATGTCTTCCGCAGTCGGACAGGAAACGTTAGGAGAAAGTTTTACACACCGACCTCGGCGTAATAGCATAGAAGTTTTAAATGATATCTTCTTCGTTTTGTCTCTGTAAGCTGTTTAGGCTAGCAAGTTACTCGACGGATTTGGCCTCTGCAGTGGTGAGTGAGCCATTGACAGCCTGGTAGCCCAATTTCCCAGCCCTGGAAACCGCAGCCTGGATGGCCGGCCCAGCTAGAGCGATATCTGGCGACACCGGGCCTTAATGGTTCTGCACGCATTTCACATGCCAGAGCAGCTCAGTCAGACTAGCAGCGTCTGGCAGCGCGCGATACACCTCTACTTGTAACAGTTCAAAATAACTGGCGATCATAGTGAACACAACGCTATGCGCAAACGACTAAAGTAAAGAAAGTTAAAAACAATTAGAGGAATGTGATTCAACGCAGTGCCACTTTCCAGCTGTCTTTCCAGTTATAACTGCCGTAAGTCTTTGTATGTTTTGCAGCTTTCCACTGTACCATGTATTGTGACACATTTGAACTTCCCGTGCTGGAACCAAATTTCTTGGAAATTTTCGGTGGCGCGATTCGTAAGAGGTCGCTTGCTGAGCGCAGCCACTGATGCTAGTGTCCGTCTGGCCAGTGTCGCGAGACGTGACAGAGTGAGCGGGCAGTTGGTGGACGGCCACCGAACAAGACAAAGCCGGGACAGGACGAATCGCGAGCGGAGTGAAAACAAGGGCAGTCTGCTGCAGCGAGCAACGCTGGGTAATATCCAATTGTAATGTGGGTACCGTCGAACTGGGGTACCGGACAGTGTTCTCTTGTCAGGGTCCTGCAGAGGACGCCAGCTCATAGTAAGTGATGAGGAACAGTTAAGCAGGTGGTTACGGCAAGACAGCGCGGAGCACAAAGTGACATGTGCTTTCGCGGGCCATATTTGCGACTGAGAATCAGCGGCAGTTGTCAGCGTTCGGCCAACTAGTTTACAGTGCGGCAGTTTGCGCCGAGATAGGTGAAGTAAGCTCGATTTAGTTTGTTATTCTATGGAAGCATGGCGAGGCCATGAGTAATTTGATTGTGTTAAGGCCATTGTCAAGTGTTTTGAACGGTGTGGCCATAGTGGCACTGAATGTAACATTTTGACCGTGAAATTGTAAATACGGTAGGTTGTTGTTCAGCGACAGTGTAATAGAAACGAGTTATTACGTCTTTTTTCGGTTACCTCAGTTTTCTAAAATGGCTCTGAGCACTATGGGACTCAGCTGCTGTGGTCATCAGTCCCCTAGAACTTAGAACTACTTCAACCTAACTAACCTAAAGACATCACACACATCCATGCCCGAGGCACGATTCGAACCTGCGACCGTAGCGGTCGCACGGTTCCGGACTACGCGCCTAGAACCGCGAGACCACCGCGGCCGGCCCTCCGTTTTCTGTTTTTGTATCTTTGCTTATCTGCATTTTCTTGTGATTCATATAGTTGTGGTTCTCTATGATTGTGTTGTCAGCAAGGGCCAGGTATTATAAGTAGTAAGCTATAGGTAATTAAAGTAAGTCAATTGACGTGTACTGATTTATTTTACTGTGCTCTTGTAAAGTTACTAAAGAGTAATAGCTAGCTTGTTCTTTTCTTTGATGCCTGCTAGTGAAGTAAATCACAGGCGGAAACAAGTTGATATTTTTTTTGCAGCCTCTTGTATAGTTATTCGGGATGAAAACAAGATTATTTTCTTTACATAGCGTACGGATGTACTGCAGCATAAGTTCTGTTGTATGGTATTGTTCCTGATCGTCAGATGAATTTAATGTTCTTCCCTTCATTTGGTGCTATTTGGGATGATGATCTTGATTTGACATTTTGCACAGATCTTCTGTTCCTTCTTAGCCCAAAAAACTTTCATTTTCTGCCTGTGAGCAAGCTTCCTCTCCTGGCTTCGCTTCAGACTGCAGGTTCCTGTGCTCTTTTTGCTGGAAAGGGACTCTGGGAATACATTTTGTAGACTGATCTGCTGGAATTTTCACCAGTCCAGCATGGTTTCTAATGACATTTCAAGTTGTTCCCGTCTGGTTTTGCTGTGGTGATCCATTTGTTCTTAGGGGTTTCTTCTCTACCTGTTGTGGTGAAGATTCTGTTCCTGGGTCTGCAGGAGTTCATGCAAGTCATACGTCCATAGAAAGCCAGTCGCCATTTCCTCAAAGACATGATTATGTCTTCTTCGAGATGGCAAAGCTCACTGTTGCGTCTCAGCTTCCAAGTAACATCCTCTTCTCTTATTGGCCATGTTACTCTCCTTCCGTTTCTTGAGCTTTAGTTTCCTGAGTGGATCCTTCCTGTTATTAAGAGACATTCGGTCTATAATACCGAGGACCTTATTACTGAGTAAGAATGCTTGAGATTAAAGTTCTTGTAAAGATGCTTGGAGATGTGAAAGTTCATGCAGAAGAGCTAAATCCTCTCCAATTTGGCACATCTGGTATCCACTGCCAAGTTTTCACCCTCCCTTGCTGAAATCTACTCTTCTGAATAGCTGACTGCAGGGATTTTACAAATAGTGACGTCTTAAATCGGAATTCCAGATGATTTTCCCTTTATATTAATCAAGAACGCTTTGTTTTGTGTACTGACGCTACGCTGTAGAGGCTATGTAATTGGTGAGTAGCCTCTTCTATATTGCTGGCTAACAAGGCAAGATCATCTGAAAAGGGTAGGAAGAGTACATTGAGGTTACCTTTCTTGTATCCAATTTGCATTCCAGTTCCCAATGGTAGTGTGCAAGCCCATTCCCTGATATAATCTTCTCCAGTATGCAACTGAAGAACATGCTCAAGAGGCCATCAACTTGTCGAACACCAGTTTGAATTCAGAAACTACAAGAGAGCTCACTTCCAAATTTGACTTTGGAGCTGATGTTCCTAAGAGTGGCCTGGACTATTCCGTTGGTCCCAGTTCTCGTAGGGTGGAGATCAGTGTCTACGTGTCTACTGAACCACATGCCTTTTGAAAGTCCACTAGGATGACTACCCACGGATGCGTCACGAATGCGATATGTAAGACGGTCTTGAGGTATTGTATTTGCTCTGTACAAAATTTGCTAGCTCGTAAGTGAACCTAATATTCACCTAGTTAGAAGTCAAGCTACCTCGTGGCTCTAGTTAGCAGGGCTCTAGTGAAAATCTTGTAGGTGATAGATATCAGAGCTATGTTTGCAATTGCCAAGCTCACTCTTACTACCCTTCTTGTGAACGGGATGGGTTATAGAGGGGGTCCATTCTTCTGGTAAGATTACCGTTACCCATGTTTCCTGTATTGTCTAGTGCACTTCCCGTACGGACTGTTCATCTTTATGTTTCCATACTTCCACTACTGTTCCACCTTCGCCAGAAGCCTCTTTATTCTCCAGGCTCCTGATAATCTTTGTTTCTTCTCTGGTCGGTGTTATGGAATCAGGATACCTAGAAGGGGGCTCGTGGAAGTTAAGTCTCTCATTACGTTCCTCTGCATTGATGAGTTTTTGGAAGTAGTTTGCAAGGGTACTGACGCAGTCTTCGTTGTTCAACTGAAGCTTTCCACCGGGTTTGTGAAGCTGAAAGTGGTAGCTGTGTACGAGGTGGTCTGCTCCTTGAGCCCCCATTGGAGGCCTTTTGAGCTGTTGTTCTTGAAGTCCTCGTCTGCTTGTTGTATCAGGCACCTGATGTTGTTTCTGTTTGTATTGCGGATGGTGTTTGCAGCTAACTTCTGTGTTAAAATGCCTGCTAGTTGTGCTTTTTCTTACTGCTGCCTTCACTCGCTGATCTGCATCTTTCTTCTATAGCCTATTCATTTCTTTTGTCCACAAACGATGCTTGCCTTTCTTTGATGAGGCAGGGCTAGTCTCTTGTAAAGCGTCCTGCAGGGCTTTTTGTAGGTTGGATCGCCCTTATTGCTTATGTTTTCCCTTAGTGTGGTCTGGAATATGCAGTACTCGTCGTTCAACAGCAATATGTTGAACTTCTATGTCTTAGAGCTGCTTATGATGTTAAGTGATCTCCTCAATGGCTGAAAGTTGGTCCTTACAAGGGAGAGGTAATGGTCAGAGACTAGGTTACCTCCTCGCAGCACTTTGACATTTTGTACCTGTGATACTTTTTGTCTATAGCCATATAATCTATCTGAAATTCACCTGAAAAGGAATTTCGGCCCTTCCAAATCTTGGGTTTCGTAGGTAGGTGTTTGAAAGGGGCTGACTGTAGGACCATGTTATATTTGTCGCAAAAGTCCGTAAGCCGCTCTCCATTCCTGTTGGTCCTCTTGTGTGCTGGACAGTTGCCAACTATTCTGCGATATAGTCGCATTTTGCTAAGTAGTACGTTAAAGTCACGCATGAGTATGATGGTTTGCTGTTGTGAGATCTTGTCCAGTGTTTCTTCTAGAATGTTCTGGTAGTGTTCAACCGCTTCTATGTTTTTCTCGTTCATGTCATTTGTAGGTGCATTAGAGTTCACTACAGGGACTCTGGGAATACATTTTGTAGACTGATCTGCTGGAATTTTCACCAGTCCAGCATGGTTTCTAATGACATTTCAAGTTGTTCCCGTCTGGTTTTGCTGTGGTGATCCATTTGTTCTTAGGGGTTTCTTCTCTACCTGTTGTGGTGAAGATTCTCTATTGCGAAACCTTAAGGATATTGAGGAGGTCTTCTCATGAAGTGAAGTAAGACCTGTTACGTGATCGATCATCCTTTAATGTACCGCAAAACCAGTGGCTAGCTTTGGGACTGTCTTTATCACTCTGATGGTTGGTTTCCCCTTGTAGATCCTGTATCCTTGGGATTCCACCGCATCTTCGACTGTGAACCGAATCCCTTGTAGTGTCGCTATCTTGATATTATACTTGGCCATACATCCAGGGTATGTTTCAATTTACCTAATTTTAAGAAGGACTTGATATTGATTGTAACTAGGCACGTGATATTTCATCAATATGGTGTATATATGGTGACATATGGAAGTGCAAGCTTCCAAGAATCCAATGACCTGATTGCTCCAACATAAGTGGGGGTGGGTTGGTTACCCCCTGGGGTATTCTAGACGTTAATATTTCCATTCATGCTGAGTCCAACGAGTATTTAAATAGGGCCACCCCAATTGGTGGCATGCTGCTTACTCTCAAGGCTGTTGAGTTTTATGATATCAGCCGCTCCTAAAACAAAGGACAGACGTTGTTTGCAGCCGCTCTATTCGAGTCAGACGCTGCTGAAAATAGTTCTTTCACCTTCTTCGTCGTCCGGACTCGCAGTCTTCATCCGGCCTTGAAGCTGTTGACCATCTCCATCTGCAAACCAGACAGGGGTCCTCGCTAGTTACTATCAGCTGCGCTAGCTGAACCAAGGTATATTAACAAAGCTGTTATTCCTCCCCTCCTCCTTTCTCAACCGATGTTGCCCTTATATTTCTGTTGGAGCAGTGTATCGTTTTGATCTCTTGCATCATTAGTTCTTGAAATTAATTTTCTTGAAATCGAAATTGAGTGCAATGGCTTAATATCTACATCTACATCTACATCCATACTCCGCAAGCCACCTGAAGGTGTGTGGCGGAGGGTACCTTGAGTACCTTTATCAGTTCTCCCTTCTATTCCAGTCTCGTATTGTTCGTGGAAAGAAGGATTGTCGGTATGCCTCTGTGTGGGCTCTAATCTCTCTGATTTTATCCTCATGGTCTCTTCGCGAGATACACATAGGAGGGAGCAATATACTGCTTGACGCCTCGGTGAAAGTATGTTCTCGAAACTTCAACAAAAGCCCGTACCGAGCTACTGAGCGTCTCTCCTGCAGTCTTCCACTGGAGTTTATCTATCATCTCCGTAACGCTTTCGCGGTTACTAAATGGTCCTGTAACGAAGCGCGCTGCTCTCCGTTGGATCTTCTCTGTCTCTTCTATCAATCCTATCTGGTACAGATCCCACACTGGTGATCAGTATTCAAGCAGCGGGCAAACAAGTGTACTGTGACCTACTTCCTTTGTTTTCGGATTGCATTTCCTTAGGATTCTTCCAATGAATCTCAGTCTGGCATCTGCTTTACCGACGATCAGCTTTGTATGATCATTCCATTTTAAATCACTCCTAATGCCTACTCACAGATAGTTTATGGAATTAACTGCTTCTAGTTGCTGACCTACTATATTGTAGCTAAATGATAAGGGATCTTTCTTTCTATGTATTCACAGCACATTACACTTGTCTACATTGAGATTCAATTGCCATTCCCTCCACCATGCGTCATTTCGCTGCAGATCCTCCTGCATTTCAGTACAATTTTCCATTGTTACAACCTCTTCATATACCACAGCATCACCCACAAAAAGCCTCAGTGAACTTCCGATCTTATCCACAAGGTCATTTATGTATATTGTGAATAGCAACGGTCCTACGACACTCCCCTGTGGCACACCTGAAATCACTCTTACTTCGGAAGACTTCTCTCCATTGAGCATGAGATGCTGCGTTCTGTTATCTAGGAACTCCTCAATCCAATCACACAATTGGTCTGATAGTCCATATGCTCTTACTTTGTTCATTAAACGACTGAGGGGAACTGTATCGAATGCCTTGAGGAAGTCAAGAAACACGGCATCTACCTGGGAACCCGTGTCTGTGGCCCTGTGAGTCTCGTGGACGAATAGCGCGAGCTGGGTTTCACACGATCGTGTTTTTCGAAACCCATGCTGATTCCTACAGAGTAGATTTCTAGTCTCCAGAGAAGTCATTATACTCGTATACACTCTGAGGTGTAGGCTAATATATTGTGAAATAAAGGAAATATTAATTATAAGCCAATGCTTACACCTATTCAAGCGAAACTTCACCAAAATCCTGCGCCACATCACACTTTTCATGCAGATTAATTTACGCATCATGCTATCTAAAGAGTCGTATATAGGCGAATATGATCTTATCGGACAGTTAATTAGCCATCCCAAGCATGTAAATTAATCAGGAGAATAGTATGCGATACACTAGAAAGCAAAAATGAAGGCGAGCTGGAGGGATATAAGATATCTTTCTAAAACAAAGGCATTTGGGATAAAATTGTAACACTGAATTTTTTTATACAAGAGCGAATAAACGAAAGAGAAATTGGCACTCCGAAGAAAATTGGGGACTTACGGAATGCCTCCAAAAAATGTGATGTATGTAATCGTGAGAAGAATGGATCAAAAGGAGGCGGCCACCCAGTTACAATTCATCGAAGAAGTAATGAAGGAGTGAAAAAACATTTCAGAACATAATGAAGATGCAAATATAATAGATATATTTGTACCCAAGCTAGCAACAAATACGAAAGACAAAGATGAAGTGCTAAACCGAATATACGAATAGACAGCCTACGTAACACAAACGTGAGTCAAAATTAAAAAGAAAATAAAACAACCACGTAGTAGCAGAAAAGGAGAATGGCGTTTTCCTAAACATCAAAACTGAGAAATATAAAGTACAAAAGGTGAAAACATTCTACTATTGAGGCGGAAACATTAGGCAGGACGAGCGGAAGTAGGAAGAAGTCTGAAATGGATTAGCAAAAGTAACAAAAGCTCTCTCTAAGAAAAGAGCTCCACTGGTATAAGTTATTTACGTGAAACTGAGAAAGGTATTTCAGAAGCACATATAGGCTACAGACGTGTTCTGAAATAAAAGTGTGAAAACATTAGAACGTGCAACTGAAAGCATTTGAAGCGTGGAGCCACACAGCGATATACAAAATGAGTTGCACAGCTACATATGAAATGAAGGTAGGCAATAAGGAAGTTCCAGAAACTATTCCAAAATTAAACCACAGGCTAATGGAAATTTTCTATGACACCCAGTTGATGTTAATATGATACTGCTAGCAGCAGTAGATTAGTCCATTGGGATGATCAAGCATGCTGGGTGAATATGTGGAAGAACTACAGTTTACGACGTCGACAATCATAAAAGTGCGAAAATAGTGTAGAGTAAGGATAAGCGTTCGAAAGACCAAAGTGACGAGGATCAGCAAATATGAAAGTTCCGGCAAAATATCACTGCAAGGAAAGAGTTTGTTGGAACAAGTAGAGTCTTTTACGTATTTACAAAAAAATTTCTGACAGACAATGGAAACTATATGGAGGAAATAAAAAGTAGAACACTATGCGTAACAGAGCATATGAAGAGGTGAATAGTTCGATGACAGCAAAATTAATTTCGATAGAATTAAGGAAAAGATTTTAGAAGTGTTTAATATGCAATGTAGTATTGTTTAATAGATAATCATAGACCGTCTAAAAGAAAGAAGAAATATATTTAGCTGGCATGAAATGTGGTTACAGCGAAAATGTTAAATGTGGAATGGACTGACAGCGACGAATGAAAGACTCCTTGTGAGAGAAGGAAAGGAAAGAATACTATTGGAAATGACTGGAATGGGGAACTCACCTTGGCTGAGATGATTACTGCCTAGAAATTGTATGCAACGAAGAGTCATTAAGGGAGAGACTACTTAGAAAACAGGGTGAGGAAATACAAGACCTGGAATGTCAGACAACGTTAAAAATAGACGAAGGTACCAGCACAGAAAGAAAGAAGTACAAAACAGAGGAAAGTGAATGGCATACACCAAGAAGCAGCAATACACGGAAAAAAGCTATGGATGATAGAGCCTAAAATGTTAACAATATACACACATCACAAAACGTTTTGCATCACCTCGGCTCCGAGAGTCCCGGAACCTGTGCAGAAAATTGGAATAGGGATCAACATAAACGTCATTTCCGTCATTTTTATTGCTCATGAAAACCACACATTGCATGTCGTACCACCAGACAGCGAGACCTTCACAGGTGCTGGTCCAGATTGTTGTACACACCGGTTCCTCTAATACCCAGTAGCACATCCTCTTGCATTGACAAATGCGTGTATTCGTCGTGGCATACTATCCACAAGTTCATCAAGGCACTGTTGGTCGAGATTGTCCCACTCCTCAACGGCGACTCGGTGAAGATCCCTCAGAGTGATTGGTGGGGCAAGTCGTCCAAAAACAGCCCTTTTCAATCTATCCCAGGCATGTTCGATAGGGTTCATATCTGGAGAACATGCTGGCCACTCTAATCCAGCGATGTCGTTATCCTGAAGGAAGTCACTCACAAGATTTGCACAGAGGATTGTCGTCCATGAAGACGAATGTCTCGCCAATTTGCTGCCGATATGGTTGCACTGTCGGTCGGAGGATGGCATTCACGTTTCGTACAGCCGTTACGGCGCCTTTCTTGACCACCACCGGCATACGTCGGTCACCCCAAAATGGTAGGGAACCCCCGCCTCGCTGCACTCAATGGACAGTGTGTCTAAGGCGATTAGTCTGACAGAGTTGCCTCCAAACAGGTCTGGTTGAAGCCATATGCGACACTCGTCGGTGAAGAGAACGTGATGTCAATGCTGAGTGGTACCTTCAGCATGTTGTTGGGCCCATTTGTACCGCACTGCATGGAGTCGTGGATTCAAAGATGGACCTCACCATGGACGTAGGGAGTGAAGTTGCGCGTCATGCAGCCTTTTGCCCATAGGTTGAGTCGTAACAGCCGGCCGTGGTGCCCGAGCGGTTCTAGGCGCTCAGTCCGGAACCGCGCGACTGCTACGGTCGCAGGTTCGAATCCTGCCTCGGGCACGGATGCATGTGATGTCCTTAGGTTAGTTAGGTTTAAGATGTTAAGTCCCATAGTGCTCAGAGACATTTGAACCATTTGAGTCGTCACACGAAGTCCTGTGGCTGCACGAGAAGCATTATTCAACAAGGTGGCGTTGCTGTCAGGGTTCCTCCGAGCCATAATCCGTAGGTAGCGGTTATCCACTGCAGTAGTAGCCTATGGGCGGCATAAGCGAGGCATGTCATCGACAGTTCCTGTCTGTGTATCCCCTCCATGTCCGAATAACAGGGCTTTGGTTCACTCCGAGACGCCTGGACACTTCCCTTGTTGAGAGCCCTACCTGGCACAAAGTATCAACTCGGACTTGATCGACCCGCGGTATTGACCGTCTAGGCATGGTTGAAGTACGTACAACATGAGCCATGTGCCTCCTTCGTGGTGGAATGACTCGAAATGATCGGCTGTCGGACCTCCTCTGTCTAATAGGCGCTACTCGTGTATGGTTTTTTTTACATCTTTTGGAGGATTTAGTCACATTTATGAACAGTCATAGGGTCTTTGTGATACAGTATCCACAGTTAACGTCTATCTTCAGGAGTTCTGGGAACCGGGATGATGGAAAAATTTTTGATGTGTGCATTATCAAGAGTGTTGATCGCAGCCAGTGACTATAAGATTATTCCAAGATGATAAATTGACTGAGAAGCATCTGAAAACTGTTGAGCTTAATGAATTTTTAATATCTTATGAGAGTCTCCACCAACACATATTTGCCCCGTCAGGGGCCTCCCGGCCAATGACGCCAAACGCTCATTTCCATTTACCAACACATACTCTTATGGTATGAATTACAGGAAACTGTGATAAAGTGGTCTTGGATGCACGGTGAACGGAATAGGCTAGTTAGACATTTATCGGTGTGACATGAGAAGATCGTGGGTGCCAGACGCAGAAACAACACTGAGAGATAAAAGCAGCACCATGTGCAGACTGTCTCGTGAGTATATTGTACGGGGAAAACGTGCGTTGGCCAATGATAGTTGCTATGGACAACAATGTATTTGTGTCAGGGGTAACCATAGGCGGTCGCGGATTATAACAGCAGATTGGTGAGCCACATTGCAGTAGGACCGATCGTCAAGTCAATGCAGAAAGGCGACAAACGATGAGATATAATAGCATGCTGAACTTCCCGTGGCTAGGAGTCCACATTCATTCAGAGTAATTCCCAGAAACTACGTATTACCTAGTATTACTTCCGCTGTTCACAGAGTGTCTCGTTCATCTTAAAATTCGTAAGCCCCTCCCGTCCTTCACTTACATCCTACCATCCCTTTCCGATAAACGTACGGAGCTTAGTTGCGCAGTGGTAAAAAGTAAAGTGATACGTCACTGGCGGCTGGGATATGCCACTTGGTGTGTTCAGCCGCTGTTTTGGAAGGTGTTCTTCTTCACTGTACATTGGCCCCTTTCCTTGCAAAAATGTGGGAGTTGTGACGTGTGTACGATTGGAGTGTAGTTGAGTGTAATGGATGCATTTAAATGTAGTGTTATGATGATAAGAGTAGGTAGTGGGTGCAATTGGATGCCAGCACATGGCAAGAGGAGGCCGCAGAGCCTAACGTCCTCATCCAACGAACGAATCGCCCTCAGCAGTGACACTGCGGAGAGGTTTGGAACGGAATACAGGACATTGGCACAAGGACTGGTGATCAGGAACCTTACGCCACCACTTCTCCATCCCTTTCCAGCCAAACATAAGGAGTGAAAATTTCATCAATGACCAGGATTCGAACCACCTTAGCTACGCCACTTTAGCTACCTTAGCTACCTCTGTGTTAGCGCTACAGAATGCGGTTGCAGGTGGCGCAGTGGTTTGTACGATAGAGTCGCATTGCATTCAAGAGTACGGCGATTCAAGTCCTCATCTTGTCATCGAGGAGTAGGTTGTCCATAGTTCCCCTAGATCTCTTAAGGGACAGTATCAGGACGGCTCCCTTCAAAAGCACATAGTCTGTTTCGTTCCCCATCCTTCCCGCAATTCACGTTCAAGAATCACAAGAGGAGGAGGTATACTCGGAAAAGGCCGGGAGTTACGGGAAGATTTCAATTAGATTACATCATGGTCAGACAGAGAAGGGATGTTACACCCTGATCTTTCTTTGGACAAATGTTGAAAATATCTGCACATCTAACAATCCTTGGTGGTAACCCGTGGTCTAGGGGTAGCGTCTTTGATTCATAATCAAAACTTCTTCGGTCCCGGGTTCGATCCCCGCCATTGCCTGAATTTTGATAAACAATCAGCATTGGCGGCCGAAGACTTCCGGCATAAGAAGTCAGCCTCATTCTGCCAACGGCCTTGTCAAAGAGGGCGGAGGAGCGGATAGAGGTTCAGGGCATTCTCTTGTCCTAGGGGTGGGAAATTGCCCCTAAAGGCGGAAGAATCAGCAATGATCAACGACAGGAGGATGCAGAAGGCAATGGAAACCACTGCATTTAGACACGTAACGTGTATCCACAGGACATGTGGCCTGTAATTGAAGAAGTGTCATGATGATCTCTCCATTGGCAAAAGATTCCGGAATAGTTCCCCATTCGGATCTCCGGGAGGGGACTGCCAAGGCGGAGGTTACCATGAGAAAAAGAGTGAATAATCAACGAAAGGATAACGTTCTACTAGTCGGGGCGTGGAATGTCAGAAGCTTGAACGTGATAGGGAAACTAGAAAATCTGAAAAGGGAAATGCAAAGGCTCAATCTAGATATAGTAGGGGTCAGTAAAGTGAAGTGGAAGGAAGACAAGGATTTCTGGTCAGATGAGTAGCGGGTAATATCAACAGCAGCAGAAAATGGTATAACAGGCGTAGGATTCGTTATGAATAGGAAGGTAGGGCAGAGGGTGTGTTACTGTGAACAGTTCAGTGACCGGGTTGTTCTAATCAGAATCGACAGCAGACCAACACCGACAACGATAGTTCAGGTATACATGCCGACGTCGCAAGCTGAAGATGAACAGATAGAGAAAGTGTATGAGGATATTGAAAGGGTAATGCAGTATGTAAAGGGGGACGAAAATCTAATAGTCATGGGCGACTGGAATGCAGTTGTAGGTGAAGGAGTAGAAAAAAAGGTTACAGGAGAATATGCGCTTGGGACAAGGAATGAAAGAGGAGAAAGACTAATTGAGTTCTGTAACAAGTTTCAGCTAGTAATAGCGAATACCCTGTTCAAGAATCACAAGAGGAGGAGGTACACTCGGAAAAGGCCGGGAGATACGGGAAGATTTCAATTAGATTACATCATGGTCAGACAGAGATTCCGAAATCAGATACTGGACTGTAAGGCGAACCCAGGAGCAGATATAGACTCAGATCACAATATAGTAGTGATGAAGAGTAGGCTGAAGTTCAAGACATTAGTCAGGAAGAATCAATAAGCAAAGAAGTGGGATACGGAAGTACTAAGGAATGACGAGATACGTTTGAAGTTCTCTAACGCTATAGATACAGCAATAAGGATTAGCACAGTAGGCAGTACAGTTGAAGAGGAATGGACATCTCTAAAAAGGGCCATCACAGAAGTTGGGAAGGAAAACATAGGTACAAAGAAGGTAGCTGCGAAGAAACCATGGGTAACAGAAGAAATACTTCAGTTGATTGATGAAAGGAGGAAGTACAAACATGTTCCGGGAAAATCAGAAATACAGAAATACAAGTCGCTGAGGAATGAAATAAATAGGAAGTGCAGGGAAGCTAAGACGAAATGGCTGCAGGAAAAATGTGAAGACATCGAAAAAGATATGATTGTCGGAAGGACAGACTCAGGATACAGGAAAGGCAAAACAACCTTTGGTGACGTTAAAAGCAATGGTGGTAACATTAAGAGTGCAACGGGAATTCCACTGTTAAATGCAGAGGAGAGAGCAGATAGGTGGAAAGAATACATTGAAAGCCTCTATGAGGGTGAAGATTTGTCTGATGTGATAGAAGAAGAAACAGGAGTCGATTTGGAAGAGATAGGGGATCCAGTATTAGAATCGGAATTTAAAAGAGCTTTGGAGGACTTACGGTCAAATAAGGCAGAAGGGATAGATAACATTGAAACGTCCCCTTTTGAACAATTATACATGACTTTGCTTAAACTGACACACAATATTTTGTTAGCGCAACGCAATCTGACTTTCAAAATTCCCTACAAAAGAATGGCCCTGACTAACATTAAACTATACCTTTCACAAATCACTTACCTCACAAAAATCTTCGCTGCTCAAGCTACTGCAATACAGCGAGCGCCACTACTGCCAGCTAAATAAAAGATTCAAACTATGGAAGGCACTAACTACTGATAGGGATAGTTAGCAAATGAAAGATATTAATAGAGAACAAACAATGTATTTACCTTGATATCATCATATATAAATATAGCAGTTCATGACAAATTTCAAAACTCCGCAATCTCTCTCCCCACATCCACCACTGCTGGCGGCTCACCTCCAACTGCGCAACGCTACGCGCTGTTCACAGCCAGCTGCCTAACACTACAATGGCGAGTATTACAACAATGCAAAGCAGCCACAGACTGCACACAGCACAGCCAGTGATTTTCATACAGAGGTGGCGTTACCAATAAAAAAACCTAAACAGCCTACTTACATAGCCCCCATGCTCCCCACAAAAAATTTTACAAATTGTATTGGGCAGTGGCCAATACAGATTTGAAAAAAATTTTTCATAATTACAATAACAAAGAAATCAAATGCACACACTTATTGATACAATGTTGGTCAAAAGCTAAAATTTTCTCACAGTCCATAAAGACAGTCCTCATCATTCGTCACAGTAAAATTGCAGTGTTTTTCTCAAAGTCTGAGCAGTAAAGGAAAATGCACACAGAAGTAGTGGATTTCCATGCAATCTTGAAGAAGTAGTGTTGTCCTTCCAACGGAACGACAGTGCTGACTCTTGACATGCATACAGGTAATGGGCCACAACAGAGCAAACCCACAGCAGAGTCAGTCGAAATTTTGAAGAGTATTGGTAGGTAGGTCATCACAGAGCAGACCCACTGTAGTCCTGGTAGAGATTACGGTATTGGTGGGCCACCAGAGGTGCAGACCCACTGCAGTCCTTGTAGAAATAATGGTATTGGTGAGTCAGCAAAGGTGTAGACCCACTGTAGTCCTTGTGGAAATAATTGTATTGGTGGGTCATCAAAGATGCAGACCCACTGTAGTCCTTGTAGAGATGGCCAGCAGCCATCTGTTGTGACTGTGCAGGTGCACAATCACCATTGAAGAGTCTTGCGCATAATATAGCAAGTCCATAACCACCACTTGTGCACTCACAAAGTTTTTGGAATTGTCTTTAGAACCAGCGATGCTGTTATCCAGTCCCTTGCTGAATTATTAACACACGTGCAAACACTAACAGTCCCTACTTCTCACATATTGTCCATATACTATGACCAACAGAAACGTGTGCAGTGAAATGTAACTTACAAGTTAATAATATGATGAATGGTGACAATTACAATTTTCTAACATGAGAATACAATTACAAAGACACAGAAAACATCATTAAAAACATAATAATACAGGTAACATTTGTAGTAATGCAGGGTCGCCATATGAAACGTCCCCTTTTGAACAATTATACATGACTGTGCTTAAACTGACACACAATATTTTGTTAGCGCAACGCAATCTGACTTTCAAAATTCCCTACAAAAGAATGGCCCTGACTAACATTAAACTATACCTTTCACAAATCACTTACCTCACAAAAATCTTCGCTGCTCAAGCTACTGCAATACAGCGAGCGCCACTACTGCCAGCTAAATAAAAGATTCAAACTATGGAAGGCACTAACTACTGATAGGGATAGTTAGCAAATGAAAGATATTAATAGAGAACAAACAATGTATTTACCTTGATATCAGCATATATAAATATAGCAGTTCATGACAAATTTCAAAACACCGCCATCTCTCTCCCCACATCCACCACTGCTGGCGGCTCACCTCCAACTGCGCAACGCTACGCGCTGTTCACAGCCAGCTGCCTAACACTACAATGGTGAGTATTACAACAATGCAAAGCAGCCACAGACTGCACACAGCACAGCCAGTGATTTTCATACAGAGGTGGCGTTACCAATAAAAAAACCTAAACAGCCTACTTACAACATTCCATCAGAATTTCTAAAATCATTGGGGGAAATGGCAACAAAACGACTATTCACGTTGGTGTGTAGAATATATGAGTCTGGCAACATACCATCTGACTTTCGGAAAAGAGTCATCCACACAATTCCGAAGACGGCAAGAGCTGACAAGTGCGAGAATTATCGCACAATCAGCTTAACAGCTCATGCATCGAAGCTGCTTACAAGAATAATATACAGAAGAATGGAAAAGAAAATTGAGAATGCGCTAGGTGAATATCAGTTTGGCTTTAGGAAAAGTAAAGGGACGAGAGAGGCAATTCTGACGTTACGGCAAATAATGGAAGCAAGGCTAAAGAAAAATCAAGACACTTTCATAGGATTTGTCGACCTGGAAAAAGCGTTCGACAATATAAAATTGTGCAAGCTGTTCGAGATTCTGAAAAAAGTAGGGGTAAGCTATAGGGAGAGACGGGTCATATACAATATGTACAACAACCAAGAGGAAATAATAAGAGTGGACGATCAAGAACGAAGTTCTCGTATTAAGAAGGGTATAAGACAAGGCTGTAGCCTTTCGCCCCTACTCTTCAATCTTCAAAATACAAGAGAGGTTCAGGAGTGGAATTAAAATACAAGGTGAAAGGATATCAATGATACGATTCGCTGATGACATTGCTATCCTGAGTGATAGTGAAGAAGAATTAAATGATCTGTTGAACGGAATGAACAGTCTAATGAGTACACAGTATGGTTTGAGAGTAAATCGCAGAAAGACGAAGGTAATGAGAAGTAGTAGAAATGAGAACAGCGAGAAACTTAACATCAGGATTGATGGTCACGAAGTCAGTGAAGTTAAGGAATTCTGCTACCTAGGCAGTAAAATAACCAATGACGGACAGAGCAAGGAGGACATCAAAAGCAGACTCGCTACGGCAAGAAAGGCATTTCTGGCCAAGAGAAGTCTACTAATATCAAATACCGGCCTTAATTTGAGGAAGAAATTTCTGAGGTTGTACGTCTGGAATACAGCATTGTATGGTAGTGAAACATGGACTGTGGGAAAACCGGAACAGAAGAGAATCGAAGCATTTGAGATGTGGTGCTATAGACGAATGTTGAAAATTAGGTGGACTGATAAGGTCAGGAATGAGGAGGTTCTATGCAGAATCGGGGAGGAAAGGAATATGTGTAAAACACTGATAAGGAGAATGGACAGGATGATAAAACATCTGCTAAGACATGAGGGAATGATTTCCATGGTAGTAGAGGGAGCTGTAGAGGGCAAAAACTGTAGAGGAAGACAGAGATTGGAATACGTCAAGCAAATAATTGGGGACGTAGGCTGCAAGTGCTACTCTGAGATGAAAAGGTTAGCACACGAAAGGAATTCGTGGCGGGCCGCATCAAACCAGTCAGTAGACTGATGACCAAAAAAAAAAAAAAAAGAATCCTAAATGCACGCTCTCGGAAAAACATTGGCTGATGGGCGTTTGCATGTTTTGATATTTTTAACCAAGTACGTAGGTTTAGTGCAAAGGTTGAAAATGTTTAAGAGTGATTTTTGCTCCAAGATAAAATTAGTATGATGCTGTAATCGTTTTCCTTTAACAGTTTCCTTATTTGCTCATCTGAGCATACTTAAAAAGATCCACACTAATATAGCCCAAATTTCCAAACTGTTTCGCTGTTGGTTCCGCAATTCATGTGACGTGAACGTAAAACCTATTTAGACTTCGGAAATATCGTCGAAATATCAATTAATTCCCTGGTGGCACACCGTTTTCGCCAAAGATGGGTTCACGTGGTCTTTTTCTATATACGTTTGGTGCAGACTTTCTCGCTCGTCTTTTTGGTAGCACTTTGGTATTTACGCACCTTCATTATTCGTGCTCTTGATTTTTAACATTAATGCTCTCACTCTTTTATAGTGTTACAAAATCCGTATTGCTTCTACGAACGGGTCGTTGAATGAATTTCTCTGTTTTAACTTTATTTAAAAATGTACGTCACTTCACTTTATTCTTACCTTAAGAAAGCGAATGAGTGTATGACAGAGCTGGTGCTATCGGCCATTCTCCACACAGTAATATCTCTTGTCCTGCAACTATTAGTGAATCTGTAACAAGACTGTGTCACAGCAAAAACTGGTAATCGAACGAAAATGAAAGTCAGTAACTTTGTATTTGGACGTCTCAGTATTAACATAATATCAGATACCGTTTTCCCCTTTCCTTACAGACGCAACCTGACATTCTTCCATTGCTGGCGGTGAATAGTTTCTCTGCTGTTTTACAGGGTTCATTACGAAGCAACACCGTTCACAGTCTCTTGACGTTATCCAGAAAAGGCAGGTAGGCACGTTTCCGTAGGTGAAAAAGTTACTTTCACCGCTCGGCGTGCGAAACTCGTCTGACGTGGGCTCAAGAGAAACTCAGGCTCGGGCCGTGCTGAAAAGTCGACGATATGACCGCCACACCTGTGAACTTTGCCTCGGCGTCGTTTCGGCTCGCAAATGTATAATACACAGTGTGCCGCTACGTTGAAATACATGATAATTTACTATGAGAGTAATGTTTTTTTAAATATCCTGCTAGCTGTTGCCTCAAGGAACTCTTAATAATGTAATGGAAAAAATCTCATCATCCGGCTATTTCAACATAAAAAACGGAAACAAGAGCCGTAAATACTAAGGAACTTACATCATGGCATCCTCATACTGTTTTATTTACTGTATCCAAACCTGAAAACCACCACAAAATCTCATAGCTTAAGATCGTCATTCGCATTTGTTGTCATCAGTACAGTGTGCCGAGTACATTATACACCGGGTGATCAAAAAGTCAGTATAAATTTGAAAACTGAATAAATCACGGAATAATGTAGATACAGAGGTACAAATTGACACACATGCTTGGAATGACCTGGGGGTTTATTAGAACCAAAAAAATACAAAAGTTCAAAGAATATCCGACAGATGGCGCTTCATCTGATCAGAATAGCAATAACTAGCATAACAAAGTAAGACAAAGAAAAGAAAGATGATGTTCTTTACAGGAAATGCTCAATATGTCCACCATCATTCCTCAACAATAGCTGTAGTCGAGGAATAATGTTGTGAACAGCACTGTATAGCATGTCCGGAGTTATGGTGAGGCACTGGCGTCGGATGTTGCCTTTCAGCATCCCTAGAGATGTCGGTCGATCACGATACGCTTGCGACTTCAAGTAACCCCGAAGCCAATAATCGCACGGACTGAAGCCTGGGGACCTGGGAGGCCAAGCATGACGAAAGTGGCGTCACGGTAGCAGTTACAAAACCAGAATCATGCATTTCCTCGAAAAAAAAGGCCCGATAACGGTAAATGTGGTAAATCCAACCCATACCGTGACTTTCTCGTCGTGCAATGGAGTTTCCACGACAGTTCTACGATTTTCGGTAGCCCAAATTCTGCAGTTGTGGGCGTTGACAGACCCTTGGAGCGTGAAATCAGCTTCTTCGGCCCACAACACGTTACTCAACCAATCGTCATCTTCCACCATCTTCTGAAACGCCCACACCGCAAATGCCCTCCGCTTCACTAAATCGCCAGGTAACAGTTCATGATGCCGATGGATTTTGTACGGATAGCATCGGAGGATACGCCTCATTGCCAACCAAACAGTAGTGTATGGAATGCTGGTGCGACGTGCGACTGCACAAGTGCTGACTTCCCCGTGCATAGACTAACCCGGTCAGTCTCCATTTCTTCCTGAACTGTCTCAGCAGCATTACGCCTTGTGCTCGGTCGGCCACTACGGGGCCTATCGTCTAAACAACCCGTGGCTTCGAACTTCGAAATCTTTCTCGCCACAGCTGCATTTGTCAACGGACCTTTACCCATTCGAATGCCCTTCCTATGACGATAGGATCGTAACGCTGAACTAGCACATTCCCCATTGTAATAATACAGCTTCACTAAAAGCGCCTTTTCAGATAACGTCAACATGCTGCGACCGCTGGCGCATCTGATTCTCTCTCTCATTACAGCTCCTTTCACACACGATTGTCATGCGCAGTCACTGACGTTTTGCTGTCCAGCGCCATCTGTCGAACATTTTGTGAACCTTGTTTTTTTTTACTTCTAATAAAACCCCATGTCATTCCAAGCATGTGTGTCAATTTTTACCTCTCTACCTACATTATTCCGTGGTTTATTAAGTTTTCCAATTTATACTGACTTTTTGATCACACGGTATATGATGTGCTACAATCATTTTCCTCGTTCCTTTTACAAAGAAATGTGATTATAGCGGAAAACAGACAGTTTATATTATTGACAATATAATAGATACGTACTACAAGAGATACTGCTAAAGAGATAGTATTCGGCAGCTAAATGTTCCGAGATTTTTTTTTTAATAATTTCAATACTGAAATTTAATCGCACATGCTGTAGCAAACATTTGTTCTGAGCTGCATTAGCAAATGCAGCAGATAGGTACTGTTGCGAAGAAGGAAGTATAAATGGTGGGTTGTTCTGATGTAACAAACTGATAAAGTGTTATCGGAAGGAAGATTACGGTTTGACGTCCTTCGTCATCGAGGTTGTCAGAGGCTCGGAATCATTCGAGGACGGGACAGGATATCGGCCTTGCCTTTTCTAAAGAACTGTCGAGGTATTTGCCTGGGGTGAATTAGGGAAATCACGGAAAATGTAGCCGGCCGGTGTGGCCAAGCGGTTCTAGGCGCTACAGTTTGGAACCGCGCGACCGCTACGGTCCAGGTTCGAATCCTGCCTCGGGCATGGATGTGTGTGATGTCCTTAGGTTAGTTAGGTTTAAGTAGTTCTAAGTTCTAGGGGACTGCTGACCTCAGATGTTAAGTCCCATAGTGCTCAGAGCCATTTGAACCATTTTTTTTTTTTTTTTTTTTAACGGAAAATGTAAATCAGGACTGTCGGACGCTGATTTGAAGCGGCCTTCTCCCGAGAGCAAGACCATTGACCACCGCGCCACCTCACTCGGTCAGACATTATTAATAACTCATGAAAATCCTCTTGAATTTGAACAGAGTTCTATTAGCTTATAAATTACATTTTTGACGTAAGAGCTACAAAACAATACGTATTTATTTAAGACGTTTTGCAACTGACATTTGTTAACGATCTTTGTGTGTTCTACGTAGTTCACAATGTTCCGTTGTTCTTAATGACGTTTGTGGCTGAGATATCCACATAGGTAGTTACTTAACATTTTCACAGCCACTATTAGGACAATTTTTTATTTAATAACGTATCCAATTGCGAACTACTCTCCTTCTTATCAAACGTTCGTGGATCATCCGGAGAGCGAAACATTAGATACCGCGATTTATTACAGCTTAAAGCGTATTTTGCTGTGTTCTACATTACCCACCTTTTCCTACAGCCATAATCAAACGCAAATTCAGATCTGCTTCTCTAGTACCTGTAACTTTCTTGAAATCAATTTTTTTTTTTTGCTCCCTTGCTTTGACGCGTGACGTGGCACACTAACTTAACGATCGTTCTGTTATGTATCAGTCCTTGCTGACTTTGATATTATGTGGATCACATCTTCCGAAAGTTCAATGGTGTGTTTTAAGTCTCGTATATTCTAAACACTGACGTGAAGAAACCTTTGAGCACCTTTCTCCAATTATTTTGGAAATTTCGATGTAATACTAGACACGCCTCTTGCGTTGCTTGATTGCAACTCTTCCAAATCTATATGTCCACCCACCAGCAACCATTTTTTCTTCTATCTATTTGGCAAACAGATTCTCCACCTCACATATGCCATCCAGGCACTCTTTCCACCTATCAGCCGTTTAAAGCTGAACTATGTTTGCACACCTAATACCTTCCTTTTTAAATACAAAGACTAGTATTTTAACATTTCTGCATCGTAAACGCGTCTCGTGCTTTATCGGTGTAAACTATTGATGTTGTTTTTACCAGTATATGACGCATTAGGAAATAAATTATGCGTGCACCATTTACTTATTTACTAATGTCCAATCAGAGCAAGACACAGTTTATGCTAGTCACTCATCTTACGACGGTACATGGGCTGCAACCGCTCACTGCCCATTACTTTTGAAAACTTTGCTGGAGAGAGTCAGCGATCACAATGTAATGTTTGAAATTAATTACAGAACAGTCTAGATTTAAAAGCACGTTCATTAAACGGTGATCGGTTTCGATCATCGCATGTTCATCTTCCAACCTTCAGCTGTAATATAATGCAGGATATAAATTGGAAGGCTACGTAAAAAGAACTTAAAATTAGCTATAAAATTTCGTAACACAGATATACCCACATTGGTGTATAATAGCTGTGCATGGAGCAGGAACCGCTGAATGATGATGGTCAGCTGTTGGGGAGAGCAGTACACATATTTCTTAAATACTGGAGGCTCCGCCTATAGCTGTCCACACTAGGAAAGATCGTATATGAAATTGTAACTAGGTAGGTAGCCAAGTGTGTTCCGTATAACGTACTTCAAAGTTGGAAATACACTCCATTATAGTTTCAAAATCCTTCAATGAAAGCAATCAAGTACACTCGGCAGTTGATAACTTTTAATCTGAAGAGTGTACTGCGGGTAGAACTAATTCCTGTTCTCTACTACAATCTGCTTCAAACACAGAAACTGGAGTACACCGTCTAAGAACAGAAAACATTTTGTTGCATTCCATATAATCAAATTTTTCCAAATGTATGAATGAAGTCTATGTTTTCTTATTTTCCTATGTCTGCCCTCTATTACGGTGCTGGTTATTAAAACTTGCTACACAATGAAGGCGTCATACATCAAGCGACAAATTGCCAACAAGTGTACTGCATGCCTTAATATGCATTAAGTAGCATTTCAGCGCAGCCCCCAAAGGAGAAACGTCATCAGCATTCAGTGTATAAGGAAACATTATAGAGTGAGTTTCGCGTTTGGAAATCCATCTGAATATAGCTGTCTATGAGAAAATCTTATTATTCCTGGTGTAAAGTCTTAACAGAACACTTCGGAATCCTGTAACGGGAGGATCGTAGCCTGTCGAGATAGCTGCTCACGTAGGTCAGGATCCCTTGACTGTCACGAGAGCTTGGTGTAGGGATTGGGGGTGAAGGACCTCTAAATTGGGTGGAGGAGCGAGACTGTCAGTGAACAGAAAGAACTTCCGCTCTCCGCCCTCGGTGTGGCTGTAGCAATGTGGTGGTAGGTAATAGTGGGTGTTAGGCATTCAGCTACAAAAACGGGTATATCATATTGTGTGATGACTACACAGATGATCAGGATAGTCCTACGATTCTGTAGGAGCGATACCTGGTGACCTGCAGAGAAGTGAAGCTTCTCTTAAGATCATGCAAATGTAAGAAAAGGCAGTGTCAGGGAACGCGGACGTCTTATTGAGGAAAAACTAATGGGGATTGCCCAATGAAGCGAGAAAATACGGGCATACCAGCACGCGTGGATATATTAAAGAAGGGGTTCATTTAGGTACAACAGGAACTAGTGGTCACTGTAACAGTTTGGTTTACTACTATGAAGCACCAACATACGAATTACTCACCGAGACAAGAATATCAACATTTAATACATGGACAATGGATTGTAATTATGATATACGAGTATAATCTTGGCACATGTGGATGAACACAATAAAAGCGTAATCACGAGATTAAATCACGGATACGGTCAATGACTGCAAGAATGGTTAATGGATTAAAGAAAGAGCACGAGATTTAAATGGTTCAAATGGCTCTGAACACTATGGGACTTAACATTAGAACTACTTAAAAACTAACCTAAGGACATCTCACACATCCATGCCCGAGGCAGGATTCGAAACTGCGACCGTAGCAGTCGCGCGGTTCCGGACTGAAGCGCCTAGAACCGCTCTTCCACAGCGGCCGGTGAGCACTGAATGATAAGTATGAACACCAACAGAAGCGCCAAAGTAGCTGATGGAAGCAGTTAGCTGGCTGTAAATGTTAAAACTGTACACTTAAGTCCTAATGAAAGTTAACTAGCCTGGCGTCCCCCTTGAGTCACTGATTGCATCGCCGGGTTATTCTTATCACTCTTGTTCAGTGAAAACGCGGAAGACAGTGGCAGTAAAGGCTGGAAATTCTGAGTCCAGCTCGACCTGGTACTCAGTCCTAATATCAAGACATGCAATTATACGACACGTCGGTAGCAAGCACTTACTCATCGATAGCCTGCCGCCGACCGCGGTGGCCGCGCGGTTCTAGGCGCTGCAGTCCGGAACCGCGGGACTGCTACGGTCGCAGTTTCGAATCCTGCCTCGGGCATGGATGTGTGTGATGTCCTTAGGTTAGTTCGGTTTAAGTAGTTCTAAGTTCTAGGGGACTGATGACCTAAGATGTTAAGTCCCATAGTGCTCAGAGCCATTTGAACCATTTTTTGATAGCCTGCCAGTACTCACTCTTCGGTGACACAGCAGCAAGGGCCTGTCACTTAACTCTCTTAAACTTGACTGTTCCTGCCAGGGTAGGAACCTCGCTGGCCTAGACACTGATATTGTCAGTATAGACCAACAACAATTTTGCAAATACGAGGTATGTTCGAAAAGTAAATGTACTGTGACCGTAATGGGCAGTGGTTTTCTTTTGGTGAGGGGGGAGCGGTCGGATACAAAGACTGAGAACATCGCAGGAACACGGTAGTACGTAAAAGATGTTGGTAAGAAATCCCTCCAACTGCGAGCCACGTGCTGTGACCCGTTTCCTACTCGTGGAAGGAGTAACACCTACCGAGTTTTTTAAGAACTAAAACTGTTTACAGCGAAGCTGTTATGAACAGAAAAAGTGTGTTTAGGAGTATAGGGTGTTTACCGGAGGCAAAACAAATGTTCATGATGAACAGAGGAGCGGAAGACCTACCATTTTGACTGCAGAATTGGTACAAAAAATCGCGGTTCGTTAAGACCACCGATTGACAGAGGATATAATTTCTGCGAGTTTCCACAACTCACCTGAATTGTCTTTCACGAGATACTCACAGAAACGCTAGGATACCGAATATTGTACGAAAGTTGTGTTCCGAAACAGATGACAGTAGCACAAGAATGATCGCTCAATAGCGCTCGCGAGTTTCTTGAGTAACTGAAATTGGAAACACGGGGATTTTCTGAGCTCTGTTTGTGACTGAAAATGAAGTGAGGGTGGCTCGTTACATGTCTGTGACCAAAGGACGGTCCTCACAATGGCGCAACACCAATTCCCCATCTGCCAAACAATTCAAAACCACAATTTCAGCCAAAATGCTCATAACCTCAGTGTTTTGGGACTGAATATGCATCATTTTGGTCGAATGTCTGCCTCGGAGGAGACCTACAATGCACAACGATATTGTCAGACCCTTCAAAAACTCAAAACGAGTATTCAAAAGAAAATTAAGGAAATGTGACGAGAGGAGTGTGCTTGTACAACAACTCCCATCCTCACAAAGCCTCAGCCACCTATGCGCTCTTGGACGTTGCGATGTTTTGAACCAAGTCCTGCATTCCCCTAACTTGACTCAAAAAGGTCCAAATGGCTCTAAGCACTATGGGACTTAACATCTGAGGTCATCAGTCCCCTAGACTTGGAACTACTTAAACCTAACTAACCTAAGGACATCACACACGTCCACGCCCGAGGCAGGATTCGAACCTGCGGCCGTAACAGCAGCGCTGTTCCGGACTGAAGCGCCTAGAATCGCTCGACCACAGCGGCCGGTCCTAACTTGGCGCTTGCAGATTATATCTGTTCACCTCCCTGACGGTACACATGAGTGGAATTAAATTATCAACCGTCAAACAGGTGCAGAAACGGGTTCTTAAGTGGGGAAAGGAGCTGGTGGGAGAGTTCTTGGAGGTGGTCATAAAGAAGCTTGTGCCACAGCTCACCACATGCAACGAACGGGATGTCCGTTATGTGGAGAAATAGTCAACTAGTGTATGAACAAAATTCTGTAATTTTGTTTGCAGACATACCTTTTCTTAAAAAGTATAAAAATCTAGAACACTTACTTTCTGAACATGACTCGTAAGTTAGATTCCAACTGACACCGATTTTGTCACTGTTAACCAACCATGCTGTAGCATAGGGAGAAAGCTAGAAAATCTTTCCCATTCCATGGCAGTTTTCTAAACCTTACACGTAGGCACATGCAAGAAAGCACACATTCTACAGGAATAATTCCTGTCAGCCAGTCACAGTGCCCGTTTTAAGGATTTTAAATGAATGTTATTTTCAGCTGTGATCATGGAGACACAGTGGGTCTCACAGTTCTCCCGTTCTTCTAGTTACACCTGGTTTCAGATGTTATCTTTAGAAAGGTATACCTTGAAGCAACTCGCACAACGAAGTTTTATGGCAGACAGCCCGGCCTCTTAGCTGAGCGCTGGCCTGAGATGGGACAAAACGAATTCCGCGTTGTCTACCTAATGTGGAGGACAGCTTTCAGATCTTAAAATGTGTAGGACTCAACGTTCCTTTTAAGTAAGCTTCCATGTTACGTGAACCAGGCAGAAGGAACTCTCCTTGACTGCAGAAAATACAGGTCCCTCACTGTAATAAAAGGAATGAAAGGCTTATTTAGCTGAGCATTCACCTGTAATATTGAATATTGTCTTTAGCTATGATGCAGTGGTAAAGGATAGACTATATTGACCACGGGTATGTGCGTATAACGTTGTAAAATATGTTGCGTGACAGATTGGGCATAAACTGTCATGTAAGCTGTCAAAACTACACGCTTTACCGGACAGCAGCGGCAAGGCGAGGAAACGTACATTGCCGTTACATACGCTAACCCCCAGGGCAGGTAACTGGGGCGTTAGCGCCCACCAGGCAGGAAAAATACCACTCGTTGAAGTTTACAAATTGTAACAAGCGGAACGTAGTAAATAGTAATAAGCAGTCGAGGAAAGCTAATCAGATCCGCTTTCCCCAAGCACGCCGCTCGCTGCTCTTCGCCTCAGCGACACTACGAGCAGCAACACAAACCCAAGTCACTGTAGAATCCCGAGATGTCACAATGGTGGGGGTTTCTCCACTTAAATTGAAATGCACTGATATTAAAGCGTGCAGGATCTGGTTTACGACGAGATCGTGCACCCTCGTAACCGCACCCCTTCCATCCGGCAATCCATGCGCGCAGCCATCGGTCCTGTTGTATTCTCTCGCTGCGCGGACCTGGATCCTCCTGAGTCCCCAACCGAACTGCATACTGACACGACCTAGAAGAACAAACACTTCGCCCCAAAGATAGGGCCCCGGTTACTACATGTCGATAAACGCCGCTGCTGCCACCAGAGGACAGGCAACGCTTGCGAAACCAAGTGGCGCCAGTCAAGATGAGAAGAAGACAAACAACCGCAACCATGCCAATTAAACGATACGGTCTGGCCTCCAACAGAGGACGGAAACCTACAAACAGCACCAACACGAGCCGTAGCACGGCTCAGTATTCATTTCTTTCATGTCAGATCAATTGATGTAGTTCTAGGCGGAGGTTAGCGTCCTTAATGCGCAGGCTAGTCTCAGTTGCTGAAGCGTGCTCAGATCGGTAAGCATTGCCTCGTCAAGCAAGTGGTGAGATTATCTGGCCAGCACCCAACGAGCACAGCGCTAATTCAGCGCCCAGGCTGTTAGTCGGCACTCCAGCACTCCATTACCTCAGACTCCACAGTGTTGATGCGTTAGCTGGGCAGATGTAGGACTCACAGCAGAATGTGCCACGATGCACAGACACCAAGCTGGAAGCAAGCTGCAGTCGGCAACGTCATTGCTGCCAGCCAAGGAGTGTGCCCGCATAGGGCAATGAGCAGTAGGAGAGCTTGCCCATGCCGGGCGAAGGTGACTTGGTGGCTAAGTGGCTCATGAATGAACCACAGATTCCCAGGTTAGATGGTTTACCGCAGATGGAAGTTAGCCAGGAGGTGGCCTACTGGCTGGAAGGAACCAAGGCAAGAGCATTCGCTCTTATGTGTGGATAGCAGGCTCACCGATAGTCAAGATAGTGTCTATCAGAGACAGTCTGATGACCTGTTTTGGGGCACTGACCAGTGCATACTTGCCCTAGTGGTATTTGAGTGAGCTCAGTCTGCAGTACTTTCCCCCAGTAGGCCCTAGGCTTGAGGTGCAGTCGTTATGCAGTCATGAAGTCACCAACTCAGTGGCCAGTCCTTCTACTTTGTCGGTGGTACTGTAATCCTGGTGTGTTGCGACAATGTCACAACAGCACTTTTCAGTAGGGCCAGGTGATAACTTGCAATGTCAGCATAGTCTGAACATGACTTACCACTAAGGTTTTTTGCGCCACCCTGCCGTGACATCTTTCTGCTGAGTTTGTCATAGGTCTCTTCCACCTGGTCAAGCGGAGCACAGTGGAATCAATGCGTTCAGAACTGTCGTACTGAGCGCCAAGCAGGATTTTAGCCGCCCCAAACGATTAGCGCCTTAAAAGAATACGTTCGTAGCTTCCCTGTGCAGAGTAGTTCAGCCTTGTCAAATATCTTGAGTTAGGAAATAGGATTGTTTGCAGAAAGACAGGTCTACATACAGAAAGTTTGACGACGTCAGGAATACCGGTCGCAGGTTCGAGTCCTGCCTCGGGCATGGATGTGTGTGATGTCCTTAGGTTAGTTAGGTTTAACTAGTTCTAAGTCTAGGGGACTGATGACCTCAGATGTTAAGTCCCATAGTGCTCAGTGCCATTCAGGAATACCGATAATGTCAGCCCAGCGACACAGAAGGTGTTAGTTTCCCTGGCTATGATTTTCCTGAGTCCTCTCCAGCACTGAAAACATCTGTGCATGGGATGCCAAGAGAGTAGTTTGGCACTGCTCGCCAGCCACTACAAGGAATGAATTCTTGCATAAAGAATGCGGCGTGAAATGAAGTAACTGATTTGTCATCCAAGCTGTCTGGTTACTTACCCAGTCGGCCTACAGCAGCTGTGAATGCCAGAATTAGCTGCTCTGTGTACCAGGTTACGCATCATGCACATCCCCAAATCAATTACAGACTTAATAATGTATCCTCCCCATTATACTGTTAATCGCACAGTATGGACAATTTCATTATTTGATAGCCTTCCTGCTATTGTTGTTTTAGTGGACGACAGTGAATCAAGTTCAATGTCATAGTTACCTTTTGAGAGTCTGTGTTTCTCAAAACGTCAAGTTGGTCATCTACTAACACTTTCAGTATCTTCTTCAATTATTTGTTTCTCTCGTGAGCATTTCTTAAACACGTGCTACAAGGACGATCGTGTGGTACTTCTTACATCTTCAGATTATCTTCTAAACTGTAAAAATTACAATATTTAAAAATATTATAAAATGCCACACTACCACAAACATCATTTTGGAGCTTGTAAGAGTATAGTTTCTAGCAGTATACGTATGATGACACTGGTGCACTTAAATGTGATACTGAACCTTGTCATAGCATTGAGCTTAAGTTCAAGTACTAGTACAGGTTGCCTCCACGTAAGGTAAATGACGTCACAATCACAGATGGCGGTGAGCAATGAGCCTTATCAGTGTGCCCCAACCGGAACTCGAACCCGGGACCTCCTGCTTACATGGCAGACGCTCTATCCATCTGAGCCACTGAGGGAACAGAGGATAGTGCGGCTGCAACGACTTATCCCTTGCACGCTTCCCGTGAGACCCACATTCCCAACTATCCACAACCTCCATTTGTAGTGTTCCTACTAGATATTTGCCCATTCACTCATTACTCGCACCAGACTAAGCTGGCGAGTCCCGTAAGAGTTCGGGCAAAGTGTGCGCATTCGCACAGAAAAAGGTCAATGGCCGGGTAGCCTTTAACTATATGAAGATGGTATCTGTTCTCGAAAGAACAGATACCATTGATGACCGTGCAGCTTCTCTAGAATGAAATGATAATTAAATCGAAACCCTTAGCTGCCGACAGTCTGACGCGAGTAATGAGTGGATGGATAAATATATATTAGGAACACTACGAATGCAGGTTGTGGACAGTTAGGAATGTGAGTCTCACGGGAAGCATGCAAGTGATAAGTACCTGCAGACGCACTATTGTCTGTGCCCTCAGTGGCTCAGATGGATAGAGCGTCTGCGATGTAAGCACGAGATCCTGTGTTCGAGTCCCGGTCGGGGCACACATTTTCAGCTTTCCCCATTGATACGTATCAACAACACCTATCGGCAGCTAAGGGTTTCGATTTAATTATCCTTTCTTTAAAGTAATCCATGTTTTGGATAGAAATCATTTCATGCACGGAAAGCGTAAGACGTTATAATACCTCTACAATTCGGCCAATATTTTCATGTCTCCAGTGAAGTCGAATATGATCCTTCAGCTAGTGATTCTTAAATACACTCATGTTCAGAAAGAGCGGAAAATCTTGAATGACTAGAGACAGGACGTTCATATTCACAGGACATGTACATTAGTATGTTCTGCAGAATTGATTAGCAGTTGAACCAAGTCGGCCAGCGGGTTTAAGGTCATGATCGATATGGCTACGCAACACCACCTATCGGTAAAATGTGCCGGTAAAATGTGCCTGCGGCTCTGGATGTCGCTATAAACCCAAGGTAATGAATAATTGTGACTTGAGCAGGATGCCTCGCAGACGTATGCGCGAACCGTACCGTCAAATCAGTGAGTTTGAAACAGGGCCGTTATTGATATGAGAGAATATGGTGCATCAAACCGGGAAATTGATCCCTGTTTGGGACGAAGTGCTTCGGCAGTGCAACGGGTGTGCAGAATGGTTCAAAGAAGGGCCGCAGAACACGACAAGACGGGTCAGGTCGCGCCACCGAGACCACCTCCCGAGAAGACCGACACCTCATCCAAATGGCATTGCATGACAGATCTAGGTCCTCCTTGGCTCTGGCGCAACTGTGGAACAGTGGAACACTTCGTACTCTATCAGGGGTGACAGTCTCTCGCCGTTTATTACGGCATAAGTTGCGTGCGCGTCACCCGCTTCTCCGCCTACCTTTGGCGAATATTTAGAAACATGTGGACAGAAGTAACATCAGATAGTGTTTTGGGACGAATCCGAGTTCCGTTTGCCTGAAAACAATGGCCGCATTTTGATTCCCCATAGACAGAGGGAGCAGAATCACAGTACCTGCATTCGCACAAGACATTCAGCGCCAACTCAAGGCTCGGTGTGAGGCGCTTTTGGGTGCAGGCACAAATCACAGGTGGTACGTGTCCAGGACACTGTGACCAGTGTGACCTAGGTGAATGACATCCTGCTAACTGTAGCCATACCCTTTCTGCACAACACCCCAGACGCCGTTTTTCAGCAAGACGATGCACATCGACATGTTGCTGAATGAACACATGTCTTCTTCGTGGCACAGGGTGTCAGAATTTTGACCTGGCACGCCAGATCACCCGACTTGTCGCCAATCGAAAATGTGTGAGGTATGGTGAAACGATAGATACAGTGCTGCGACCTAATGCCAACCACCATAGATGAACTTTGGAAGCAGGTGAATGCAGCATGAATGGCTGTACCACATGTCGCCATTCGCGCCTTATACACGTCGATGCCATCACGCATGGAACAAGATATCAGGTCCCGTGGCAGACCCTGTGCCTACTAGTCAACAGGTCACATGCTGAACCCAAGTGACTGCTAGTCAACAGGACACATGCTGAACCCAAGTGACTGAAATGCTAATTATTCCTGCAGAACATACTAACTTACATACCTTGTGAATATGAACGGCCTATCCCTAGTCGTTCAAGGTTTTCTTTTTTTTCTGAACATGAGTCTAGTATTTTGTATGTGTAGTAGTTTTATGTACTTTCTCACCTCAGCAAATGAATGGTCATTTAATGGAATTATTTAGTTGATTTTAAACACTGAAAATAGTTTCCAAATGTTAAATAGAGAATGTAACATTCTTTTGGTCTCCCCAGTGGACCCATTTAAGAAAGCATACATATTTAGTAAAAGGAAGTTGGTGAGCTAAAATAGGAGAAAGTGTTGACCAAGTGTATAAGTGCATGCGCGCGCGCGCGCGTGTGTGTGTGTGTGTGTGTGTGTGTGTGTGTGTGTGTGTGTAATACCTAAGTGTACTTCTACTGAAAAGTGCTTTAACGACAGTGATTTCTGTTTCATAGTTAACAAAGTACGAATATGTAAATATACAGTCACTTTTATATGCCAAATACCGACACTGAATTTATTGCCACAAAAATGATCTTACCCTAACTAAAATAAGATTCTGAGACATAGCATATGAGGAAAGGTAAGGTGCATATTTAATGTAGACAGCAATGTGACTGGATGGAAAGAATAACTCGCCCATTTCTTCATGGAATCAAATTTTAAACAGGTGAAAATTCTTGATAGTCCTACACTTAACTGCTGTTGAAATGATGAATTACTTGTTGCTTCTGGGCTAACAATCGTTACATCTTACTGAAAGCATGAAGTAATTTTAACATTAATTGCACCCTTTACAGTAATTAACAGATATCTGGTTGTGACACATAGTACCTACAAAAACTTTGCCATTCACATGTACCACCAACATAGGATATGCTCAATCCAAGGATCATGTGTTTCTTTCCTTTCAAAGCTCCACCATAATGAAAACACATGTCTGACCTCCGTTACCAGTATAAAAGAAGCCATCTTCACTGAGTTTGTCTGGATGCTAATTAACTGTTGATGACCATTCACCGATGGATGCTAGTCTCTTATATGAATGCGTGGTGTCTGTTGTTACAGACATGTCTGAAAGATCAGTCATGCGTAATCTGCTCCTGAGATACATATTATGTAACATGTACATGGAGAGTGAGAACCCACCAGGGTGGCCGAGAGCGCAAACGCGCCGCTTCCTAGACTCGGGTGGGCGCGCCGGCTCCAGATCGAATCCGCCCAGCGGACTCACGACGAGGGCCAGTGTGCCAGCCAGCCTGGATGTGGTTTTCAGGCGGTTTTCCACTTCCCTCTAGGTGAATACCAGGCTGATCCCCACGTTCCGGCTCAGTTATACGACTAGCAGACATTTGAAACACGTTTGCACTCTTCTATGGATTACACTAGATGCAGACAGTTGGGGCGCACACCTTCCATCCTGGGGAGGTATGGGGTGGCGACAGGAAGGGTATCCAGCCACCCCTTACAATTAGTGCACCAAATCTGGCTAACCCTAACAGCAGACCATGCAAGCCGAGATAAATACACTCCTGGAAATTGAAATAAGAACACCGTGAATTCATTGTCCCAGGAAGGGGAAACTTTATTGACACATTCCTGGGGTCAGATGCATCACATGATCACACTGACAGAACCACAGGCACATAGACACAGGCAACAGAGCATGCACAATGTCGGCACTAGTACAGTGTATATCCACCTTTCGCAGCAATGCAGGCTGCTATTCTCCCATGGAGACGATCGTAGAGATGCTGGATGTAGTCCTGTGGAACGGCTTGCCATGCCATTTCCACCTGGCGCCTCAGTTGGACCAGCGTTCGTGCTGGACGTGCAGACCGCGTGAGACGACGCTTCATCCAGTCCCAAACATGCTCAATGGGGGACAGATCCGGAGATCTTGCTGGCCAGGGTAGTTGACTTACACCTTCTAGAGCACGTTGGGTGGCACGGGATACATGCGGACGTGCATTGTCCTGTTGGAACAGCAAGTTCCCTTGCCGGTCTAGGAATGGTAGAACGATGGGTTCGATGACGGTTTGGATGTACCGTGCACTATTCAGTGTCCCCTCGACGATCACCAGTGGTGTACATCCAGTGTAGGAGATCGCTCCCCACACCAAGATGCCGGGTGTTGGCCCTGTGTGCCTCGGTCGTATGCAGTCCTCATTGTGGCGCTCACCTGCACGGCGCCAAACACGCATACGACCATCATTGGCACCAAGGCAGAAGCGACTCTCATCGCTGAAGACGACACGTCTCCATTCGTCCCTCCATTCACGCCTGTCGCGACACCACTGGAGGCGGGCTGCACGATGTTGGGGCGTGAGCGGAAGACGGCCTAACGGTGTGCGGGACCGTAGCCCAGCTTCATGGAGACGGTTGCGAATGGTCCTCGCCGATACCCCAGGAGCAACAGTGTCCCTAATTTGCTGGGAAGTGGCGGTGCGGTCCCCTACGGCACTGCGTAGGATCCTACGGTCTTGGCGTGCATCCGTGCGTCGCTGCGGTCCGGTCCCAGGTCGACGGGCACGTGCACCTTCCGCCGACCACTGGCGACAACATCGATGTACTGTGGAGACCTCACGCCCCACGTGTTGAGCAATTCGGCGGTACGTCCACCCGGCCTCCCGCATGCCCACTATACGCCCTCGCTCAAAGTCCGTCAACTGCACATACGGTTCACGTCCACGCTGTCGCGGCATGCTACCAGTGTTAAAGACTGCGATGGAGCTCCGTATGCCACGGCAAACTGGCTGACACTGACGGCGGCGGTGCACAAATGCTGCGCAGCTAGCGCCATTCGACGGCCAACACCGCGGTTCCTGGTGTGTCCACTGTGCTTGTACAGCCCTCTCGCAGTGTCCGGAGCTAGTAAGGTGGGTCTGACACACCGGTGTCAATGTGTTCTTTTTTCCATTTCCAGGAGTGTACATGTAAAGAGAGAGAGAGAGAGGTGGAGGGTGAGAAAGGGAAGAAAAATGAAGGAACTAATGATATCAGCTGCATCCGGACTTCATACCGAAAAGAGTGATAATGTGTGTCAGACTGGGACTTGAACCCAAGATCTGTTGCTTACTAGCCAGTTGCGTTAACCACTGCGCCACCCAGATACAATGTTTATCTTAAATTTAAGGGTTATCTCGGTATGCTCCCCAACAGGCACACACTCCCATGTAATGCTACCTGTCTGCAGTCCCTATGCATGTCCTTCATGCTCGCTAGTATTAGAGATCCAAAGTTAATGTGCATCTGCAATGAATGTTGTGAACCCATTGCCCAGATCAGACATGTCTGAAAGAACACACACCATGTATTCATATAACTGATTTACCTCGATGGTCAATGACTCCACAACCTTCAGCCTCCAGTGGGAATCTAAAATTAACGAGCATGGAGGACATGGACAGGAACTGCGGATAGGTGGCACTAGATGGGAGTGTGGATCACCTGGACAGCATGCCGAGTTAGTCCATGAATTTGCAATAAACGAAGTCTCTGGAGCCGTGGTGGTTACCGCAACTGCCTAGTAAGTACACTATGTGATCAAAAGTTGCCGGACACCACAAGAAACATACATTTTTCTTATTGTGTGCATCGTGCTGCCACCTGCTGCCAGGTGTTCCATATCAGTGACCGCAGTAGTCATTAGACATCGTCAGAGAGCACAATGGGGCACTTAGCGGAACTCTTGCACTTCGAAAGCGGTCCGATGATTGGATGTCACTAGTGTCATACGTCCGTACGTGAGATTTCCGCACTCCTAAACATCCCTAGGTCCACTCTTTCCGATGTGATAGTGACGTGGAAACGTGAAGCGACACTTACCACACAAAAGCGTACAGGCCGACCTCGTCTGACGTGAAGGGACACGTACAGCACAAAAGCGTACTGGCCGACCTCGTCTGTTGACTGACCATCAAACAGGAATTCCAAACTGCATCAGGGTCCACTGTAAGTACAACGACAGTTAGGCAGGGGATGAGAATACTTGGATTTCAAGGTCGAGCGGCTGTTCATAAGCCATACATCACGCCGGTAAATGCCAAACGACGCCTTTCTTGGTGTAAGGAGCGTACACATTTGACGATTGAACAGTGGAAAAAATTGTGTGGATTGACGAATCACGGCAAACAATGTGGCGATCCGATAGCAGGGCGTGGGTATGGCGAATGCCCCGTAAACGTTCTCTCCCAGCGTGTGTAGTGCTATCAGTTAAATTCGGAGGCAGAGGTGTTATGGTGTGGTCGTGTTTTTCATGGAGTGGGCTTGCATCACTTGTTGTTTTGCGTGGCACTATCGTAGCACAGGCGTACATTGATGTTTTAAGCGCCTTCTTGTTTCCCACTGTTGAAGAGCAATTAGGGGATGGTGACTGCATCTTTCAACACGATCGAGCACCTCTACATAATGCACGGCCTCTGGCGGAGTGGTTACACGACAATAACACCACTGTATGGACTGGCCTGCACAGAGTCATGACTTGAATCCTACAGAACACCTTTGGGATGTTTTGGAACGTCGACTTCGTGCCAGACCTCACCGACCGAGATCGATACCTCTCCTCAGTGCAGCAGTCAGTGGATAATGGGCTGCCATTCCCCAAGAAATCTCCCAGCACCCGATTGAACATATACTTGCGAGAGCGGAAGCTGTCATCATGGCTAAGGGTGGAGCAACACCATATTGTATTCCAGCACTACCGATGGAGGGCGCCACGAACTTGTAAGTCATTTCCAGCCAGGTGTCCGGATACTTTTGATCATATAGTGTAAGAGATGACATGTTCGAGTCCCAGTCCAGCAGACATTTTCACTTATTGCTGCTGATTCTGCATTAAGTTACTGTCCAGCTGATATCATTAGTTCCTTCCCTTTCCTTTCCTTTCTCTCCCCTCCACCTTCAATTTACATAAGATGCTAGCCTCACCTCATATTTGTTGTATTTGGGATGAACTAAATTTATGTGTGTGAGGATGTTTTGCGCGTCATTTGTTCAATTTTATAATGGCGTTGTTTATCGCCATATTAGACTGCGATGTTATTTTCCCTCTGTGTGAGCAACCAAAGCTAGCACATGCACTTCAAGTCAGTGGTACAGCAAGTCTGGATGCGGCACCTAAGTGCAAAGTGCGCCAGAATCACTATTCTCATACTACTGTTTCTGCTTTCCTTTTTGCCATGAACTTGCAAGAGTACTACTGGTAATTCATAAATCTAAATATCTGTTCATAAATCTAAATATTGTTCCCTGGACATAATAGTATCCACCTGGTCATATTTTTGCGGCAGTATTTTATTTTCAATCTTCTAAGTTCTTTTGGGAAACAAGAAATCTCCAGCTAGTACCGAGCCTATATTCTCGCTTTATTTTCTAATTCCATTACCCACTTTCCCTTTTCGTCTATAACCGCTGTTCTTGTTCTGCACCACCTAACATTGTCGTTTATTAGGGTTTACTTTAGTCTGTTTCAGCTGTATACCCATTTCGTTATATATTCCCTCCACCTGTTTCTCTTTAGTTTTTGTATAGCTCCAGCCAATTTCCATTGTGAGTAACCTGTATTGTAACTATTGACTATGGAACATTTTAATATTTTCGTTTTTCTTTTTTTATTTCGGCACTTGACATTTTTCATAACTGGCTATCTCTAAAAAAAAATGGTTCAAATGCCTCTGAGTACTATGGGACTTAACTTCTGAGGTCATCAGTCCCCTAGAACGTAGAACTACTTAAACCTAACTAACCTAAGGACATCACACACATCCATGCCCGAGGCAGGATTCGAACCTGCGACCGTAGCGGTCGCGCGTTTCCAGACTGTAGCGCCTAGAACCGCTCGGCCACCCCGACCGGCTGGCTATCTCTACTTCACCTCTTTCAATAATAGCATTTTTCAACTGCCTTTACGTAACCTCATTTACACGGTTCCATCAAGTTGCAGCACTATTAATATATTTCATATCATCAGAAGTTATTCCCGAGCACTGTCAATTTTAAGTTTCTTCGGCTTGTCGAGGTTAAAAAGTTTCAGCTGCTTTCTTTTAAGTTCCTTGGTTCGGAGTGGAGTATTACTACTGCAACGTTATAGCTACCATTAATATAAGAGCTACCATTAATATAAGAGATACCTCTTGCAACGCTTCACAAACAGACCAGTTTACATTAAGGTTATGCTTAAATTTATCCGACTGTATTTATCATTACAACGCTACTACGAGAAGGCACATTAAGCTGTCGATCCGACGTTAGCAGTTGTAGAAGTACTCTGTCCGTGGAATCCAGCTCAAGCTCTACATGTGTAACGCTAAGCATGATTCTATTCGTGTCACAGCCTAGTGCATTACTAACTTTTTTTCAGACACCTCTGAAAAACTGAGCAAATATTACAATATTTTGCTGGAATTTCGTCGGTCTTACATACAGAATATAAATAATTAATCATAATCGGTTTCAGACTGCGGAGAATCTATAAAAATGCGAAACAATAGAGGAGAAAGTTCTGAGTTAACACGTACATTACATTCAAAATGTTGGCGTCAAGCGATGCTTTGCAGAAGCCGTGAGTTTACATCGAATCTCTAGATTCCCACCTCTGAGATTCTTCCACCTGTTGATGGGCTGGAATTTGTCTTCGGTTGACAGTAAATTAGCGCCTTTGTGCCAGTTTCACATGGCTATGCCGTGAAAGCGCTTTTGTCGCACTTTCGCTGGTTCGTAGAATACAAGAGTTTTGCGTTAGCAGCAATATGGCCCACGCATCGATTGCCATTGGTCGATCGCATTTGGACGCGTTTTAACGACATGCCTCTATGTCACACGAACGGGATAACAGCCCGATATCTGGAGAAATAAATGGAAGCGCTAGAAGCGTTCGTTTGTTCTCGTATTTGGATTTAATATACGAGCGTCAAGTGAATATTTTTCTTCCGCTTTCATCGGATTTATTGAATACCGGTAGCCATCCTCGTAACATTTTGTGACCTGCAAAACACACTCACCCACACACACACGCGCACAAACTGAAAACAGACAAGTAACGTCGAGATCAATGAAGAGAGGGAGATGAGCTGAATAACTGTTAATCTTTTCCGATGTAGCATGCTTGGTCGACAACGTCTAGTGCGTCGGAAGTGCCTTCCAATTACCTAAATGAGTGGAGCCTCATCTCTTTGTAAAATGTTTCCGGTACTCTGACTGCGTCTGTTATGAGTTAAATCTGAACGTTTGGAGGCTTATTCCCAACTTCCCTTAGATAGGAAGAATCTACAAAATTTCAGACGTCGCCTTTTTGGACTTTGCCGGTTGACTGAAGTCCGATTAAAATTACTTGATAGTCGACACTTTACACGCTGGAGCTGGTTTCCTTCAATCACGCCCGAACAGTTCGCTGTTTACCTTGTTCTGTTTTCTTTCGTGATGTGTTTGGATCGCGAATCCTGGGTCTGCCACTTTTATATCGTATTTCAGCAAACGTGATAACCACACCGAAGTCAAAACACACACACACTCTTACACTCATAACAATGCTCTTGATATACAGCACTAGCCAGACACTACTGGATCCTTCCGCAATTCAGCGTCATCTTTACAGTTATTATAATTACAGAAATCTGCTTACATTAGATAAGCTTCGCATGACATTATGTGACGCTGAATTTTTTAAGACTGTAATTCATCGTTGCTATTGGGGCCCGTAGTCATAAATGTAACTGCTTTACGAAGCATAATGGCATAGAGCAATGGTAGGCGCATAAACTTATCGTGTTGAACGTCGCAGGTTCGAATCTCGTCTATTGAACGGAAATTTCTTTCATTTTTAAATCCAGTCAAAAGAGTTTCATTGTTATTGTTATTCAATTTATTGTGTTAAGAGTAATTTTTATTACTTTATTGACTTCTTTATTTGCTCTTATTCTTTTCCTATTATCCTTATTTCATTTGGAATCTGCCGGAATCGGCTATTATATGCAACCAAGTGACAACCACGACTGCTCGTCGGTTGGTAACTCAGCAAGCGAGTGGAGTAGCGCAGTGGTTATCACACTGGACTCGCATTTGGGATGGCAACGGTTCAAACCCATTTCCGGCCACGATGAATTAGGTTTTTCGTTATTTCCCTAAATCGCTTAAGGGAAATACCTGGATGGTTCCTTCGAAAGACCATGGTTGCTTTCCTTCTCCATCCTTCCTTAACCGGAGCTTGTGCTCCGATTCTAATGGCCACGTTGTTGATAGGACATTAGACGCAAATCTCCTCCTTCTCCTCTGATAGCCACGGTAAGGATAGTTTTAGGTAACTAATGAATGTTAAGGAGTTATTGTAGCTTGTTTTTAAGCGCTGAAATTGAAATTTTTCTGCCTTGAGTTCCCTCACAGAGGTTAGGTTTAATCGCCATGATTTTACACTCACGCTCATAAATTAAGGATAATTGCAGAACGTGGTGCCACACAACGTGGCACTACACAAAACTGGCGCTAATAGCATAGGCACATAGGGAACACACACGACATAGAACTGTAAGTCCATGGTATTGGTGATAAGTTGATAAAACCGTCCCGAAACACATGTGCTACAAAACGCCACTGTTTCCTGCGCATGTACCCTGACATCAGTATGGGTTATGATCACTACGCACACGTACATAGGCCGCACAAAACTCTGGACCAGGTGGTCGAGCAGGTGCTGGTGCATAGCCTCCCATTCTTGCACCAGTGCCTGTCGGAGCTCCTGAAGTATCGTAGGGGTTTAAAGACGTGCAGCGATACGTGGACCAAGACCATCACAGACGTGCTCGATGGGGTTTATGTCTGGAGAACAGGCAGGCCACTCCATTCGCCTGATATCTTCTGTTTCAAGGTACTCCTCCACGATGGCAGCTCGGTGGGGCCGTGCGTTATCATCCATCAGGAGTAAGGTGGGACCCACTGCACCCCTAAAAAGGCGGGCATGTGCAAAATGACGTCCCAATACACCTGACCTGTTACAGTTCGTCTGTCAAAGACATGCAGGGGTGTACGTGCACCAATCATAATCCCACCCCACACCATCAAACCACGACCTCCATACAGGTCCCTTTCTTGGACAGTAAGGGGTTGGTAGCTGGTTCCTGGTTCACGTCAAATGAAAACCCGGCGAGAATCACTGTTCGGACTATACCTGGACTCGTCCGTGAACATAAACTGGGACAACTGTTCCAATGACCATGTACTGAGTTCTTGACACCTGGCCTTACGGGCTCCCCTGTGATCAGGCGTCAGCGGAATGCACCTTGCAGGTCTCCAGTTGAATAAACCATGTCTGTTCAGCGGTCTGTAGACTGTGTGTCTGGAGACAACTGTTCCAGTGGCTACCGCAGCCACTGGAACAGTTCCCGAGCAAGGCTACCTGCAGTACTCCGTGGCCGTCTGCGGGTACTGAAGGTGAGATATAGGTTTTCTTGTGGTGTTCATTGTGGAAGTCCCGCACTGTAGCGCCTGGACATGTTTCCTCTCTGCTGGAATCGTTGTCATAATCTTGAGATCACACTTTGTGACACACGGAGGGCCCGTGCTACGACCTGCTGTGTCTGACCACCATCCAGTCTCCTTAGTATTCTACCCCTCATAACGTCATTAATATGTGTTTTTGAGCCATTTTCAACACACAGTCACCATTAGAACGTCTGAAAACGTCTGCACGTTTACTCGCAGCACCGAAATGCACCAACAGAACTCTGCGTATGTAGACTGCTGCCAGCGCCAATGTGCGACGACCGCAGGTCAAATGCACAGCATGGTCATACCTCGAGGTGATTTAAACCCGCACACCTCCAACCAGAGCGTTTTTTCACCATGTATCGGATGCGTGTGGTGTCCTTACGTTAGTTAGATTTACGTAGTTCTAAGTTCTAGGGGACTGATGACCTAAGATGTTAAGTCCCATAGTGCTCAGAGCCATTTTTTGTCCCCATGTAACAGCATTATCCTTAATTTATGAGCATGAGTGTAGTTCTGCCGCTGATTTTTGACCACTGTTTTCTCGCATACATTGCATATCACGGGTATGTGGTTAGATTATGACATGACTTTAAATTGAAGACGACGAAACGCGTTTCTGTCGCAGTTCAGTCATTAATCACTTAAAATCAGCTGTCGACAAGGCATCTCGCACTACCGTCATACCTCGCGGTGGGCTGCTTCCAGCATTGCTCCACTTTACACATCGGCAGCATTTGTGTGGAGATCCGCCGTGTGTAGTGGCAAGTGGCAGACGTCTGTCAAGTAATTTTAATCAGACTGTGGTCGTGGCTAATTTCTCCAACGAGATCAGCGAGAACTTGCTTGTATTCGAAATAATTTGTATCCATCGCAATGGATGATACTTTCGTGCTGCCTCTTGGCAAAGCTGCACAGCATGGAACACATCCTCTACGCTAACCACAATAGTTAAAATGGGGAGCGAAGATGGTTCAAATGGCTCTGAGCACGATGGGACTTAACATCTGAAGTCATCAGTCCCCTAGAACTTAGAACTACTTAAACCTAACTAACCTAACGACATCACACACATCCATGCTCGAGGCAGGATTCGAACCTGCGACCATAGCGGTCGCTCGTTTCCAGACTGAGCGCCTAGAACCGCTCGGCCACACAGGCCGGCGGGGAGCGAAGATTGGTTGTCAACTGTGCACTGTTAATTGAGTGGCGTAATCTCGGACGGTTCTTGTACAGTAGATCTTAAAGGGGTCCCACACATGAATAATCAATTAGCTTGGTCATTAAATCAAATTTGTATGTATATTTAACACAATAAATGAAAGATGAGAACTAGGGTATAGGTATTTTATCAAATTTTTATGCCTATTTGACAAATAATTAGAGGATGAGTGCCCGATTAGCGTAAATAATGGGTTAAAGCTAGCACACTCTAGTTTACATTAGCGCCTGCTTCGGTTAGTATTCGTCCTGTAATCGGAACCCTGTCAAATGCATCCAGATGTGGCCGCAGAGTCCAACTTCCAATAAATGCTCGATCGGAGTATCGTGTTATCTATGAGGATGGGTGTGTGAGGTCTGCATCAGTTTCTTTGGCTCACTCCAAGCCACTGACAAACCAAATGTTGTTCGAGTCTTCCCGAAAAGTTCTCTCTTGAAATTTCAACAGTAAATCTCTCCATGATGCACAAGGCCTCTCTTGTAGCGTCTGCCGCTGGAGTTTGTTGAGTATTTCTGAAACACTCGCACTCCAATTAAACGATCCGGTGACGAAACGTGACGCTCTTAATCGGACCTTCTGAATCCCCTGTATCAGTTCAAAAATGGCTCTAAACACTATGTGACTTACCATCTGAGGTCATCAGTCCCCTAGACCACGTAAACCTAATTACCCTAAGAACATCACACACATCCATGCCACAGCGGCCGGCTCTTCTATCACTCTTACCTGATAAGGATCCCAGGCTGATGAACAATACTTACGAACCGGTAGAACAAGCCACTTTTTTCGTGGATGAGTTACATTTCCAAAGATTCTTCCAATGAGTCCCAATGTGGCACCTGCTTTTCCACTATTTGTTTTATGTGATCACTCCACTTAGGGTCGCTGTTAATAGTTGCACTTGGATATTTTACTGAACAGTTTTGTTTCCAGAAATTTGTCATCAATAATGTAGTAGTACAGTTATGGATTTCTTTTCGTATGAATGCGAAATATGTTTGCATTTACCTATGTTCAGGGCCAGCTGCACCATTCAACAACACTCTGTAAGTAATTTTGCAAATCGATGCTGTCCTCTGCCATCGCTGCTTTTCTACAGACAACCGCATTATTTACGTATAGCCTTAAAGAGATTCCGACCCCTTTTCTATCACAAACTTTTATATACATTGTGAACAGTAACGGTCCTTATCACACTTCCTTGCGGTTCCATGGAAATTTACATGGTTCAAATGACTCTGAGCACTATGGGACTTAACATCTGAGGTCATCAGTCCCCTAGACTTAGAACTACTTAAACCTAACTAACCCAAGGACATCACACACATCCATGCCCGAGGTAGGATTCGAACCTGCGACCGTAGTGGTCGCGCGGTTCCGGATTGAAGCGTCTATAACCGCTCGGCCACAACGGCCGGCTAGGAAATTTCCGTCTGTCGATTTTGTGCCGGTAAAAGAGACATGTTGAGCTGTATCTGGAAGGAAAGCCTCAGTCCAGTGGCAAATGTGGTCCTATATACAGTCAGATCTTATTTTTTTATCATTAGATGACAGTGTGGGACTGTGTCGAATGCTTTCCTGACGTCAAGCAACACGACATCAATCTGAACGCCGTTGTTTACAGCGGTATGGATCTCATGGAAGAACAGAGTGAGATAAGTTTCGAAAGATGTCTGTATACGGACTCCATGTCGACCTTTATAGAGGAGATTTTCGTTCCCAAAAAGCCTCATAGTTCTTGAGTGTAAAACATGTTCCATAATTCTACAAGAGATTGACACTAACGATATAGATCTATAATTATATGCGTCTGTCCTCCTATCGAGAATGATTTGTGCTTTTTTTCCAGTCTCTAGGTATCTACGATAAATAGCTGCAAGAAAGGGAGCAACTTCTTTCGCATAATCTTTGTAGAATCCTATAGGCATATCATCTGGTCCTGACACCTTTCCACTACATTTCCAGTACTAAGCGATTATAGTTGTTTTTCTACTCGGCGATCGGTTATCTCAATACCGGACATTTCGACATCTGTACGGTGACTGAAAGGAGGGACCGCATTACGATTTGCCGCTGTGCAACAATTCCGGAACACCGAATTCAGTAGCTCAGCCTTCTCTCTGTTATCTTCAGTTTTGTTGCCTGTATGGTCACTGGTCGTGCCGCTCGCTGATTTCACGTAAGACCAGAATGTCATAGAGCTTTTAGCCGAATCCATTGACAAAATTTTACTTTCAGAGTCACTGGACGTTTCTCTCCTCGATCTTCTAACGCCCATTTTCGATATGTTCAGTTTTCGTTGGTCTGCTAAGTTTCGACTTCTCTTGAACCTGTGCTGAAGCGTTCGATGTTTACATGGCAGTTTTCTAACACGGCTATAAAACCAAGGTGGATCTTGCTCATCTTGCTCGGAACATACATACCTAAGGCATATTGAATGATGCGCTTGAATTTTTTCCATTTGTACTCCAGTCTCTGGCCCTGATTACTGGCTGTCGATTGGCAAATACTCTGCAATTTTAATCTTGCCACTCTTGCTAAATAACTATATTTTCCTTCCTTTCTTAACATTCCTTCTAACACTCGCAGTCCTAATTTCTATCACAGCCTTATAACTGACACCTTCCTCTACGTTAACCGATTCGATGAGTAATGATCTGTTTGTAGCTATGAAGTCCAAGATATTCCCTTCTCGACATGTTTCTCTAATTAACTGCTCGAAGTAATTTTCGAACAAGACCTTCAGAATAATGTCTCACGGATCCCTGTCTCCAGCACCTGTTTTGATAGCATGTCTCTCAATCTATAACTGACAAGATAAAGCCAACTCAACGACGTGACCGGGATATTTACTAACAACATTCTGCACAGTCTCTCTGAAGACTTCTACCACTACAGCTTTTGACGTAGGCAGTCAACAAAAGCATCCGATTACTGTTTTTGACCGACCTTTCATACTTAACTTTACCGTTAGAACTACTTCTTTATAATTATTCCCCATTCGTGTGTGCTCCGCTTATATATTTTCCTTACCACGCCACGCCACGTGTCCAGAACGCCACCAAGAAACATTCACAACTGTAAAAAAGTGAAACGCCTACAGCCGTCCTTATGATCTTACACTGAAGAGCCAAAGAAACTGGTACACCTGCCTATTATTATGCAGGGCCCCCGCGAGCACGCAGAAGTGCCGCAACACGACGTGGCATGAACTCGACTAACGTCTGAAGTAGAGCAGCAGGCAATTGACATCATGATTTCTGTAGGGCTATAGGGCTGCCCACAAATCCATAAGCGTACGAGGTGGTGAAGATCTCTTATGAACAGCACGTTGCAAGACATCGCCGATACTCTCAATAATGTTCATGCCTGGTGAGTATGGTGGCCAGCGGAAGTGTTGAAACTCAGAAGAGTGTTCCTGGAGCCACCCTGTAGCAATTCTGGGCATGTGGGGTACAGCTTTGTCCTGCTGGGATTGTCCAAGTCCGTCGGAATGCACATGAATGTGCTACACGTAACAGGAGTCCCTATCACTCCAACTGCAAGCGCCCCACACCATTACAGAGCCACCACCAGTTTGAAAGTTCCCTGCTGACATTCAGGGTCCATGGATTGTCTCCATACCCGTACACGTCCATCCGCTCCATACAATCTGAGCCGGCCGCTGCGGCCGAGCGGTTCTAGGCACTTCAGTCCGGAAACGCGCTGCTGCTGTGGTGGTAGTTTCGAATCCTGTGTCTGGCATGGATGTGTGTAATGTCCTTAGTTCTAAGTCTAGGGGACTGATTATCTCAGATGTTAAGTCCTATAGTGCTTAGAGCCATTTGAACCATATGATACAATCTGAAACGCGACTCGTCCGACCAGGCAACATGTATCCAGTCATCAACAATCCAATTCCGTTGTTGACGGGCCTAGGCGAGGGGTAAAGCTTTGTGTCGTGCAGTAATCAACGGTAGGCCCTACACGAGTGGGCCTTCGGATCCGAATGCTCTTATCGATGATATTTCGTTGAATGGTTCGCACGCTGACACTTGTTAATGGCCCAGCATTCAATTCTGCAGCAATTTGCGGAAGGATTGCACTTCTGTTACGTTGAACGACTCTCTTCAGTCGTCGTTGATCCCGTTCTTACAGGATTTTTTTACGGCTTCAGTGATGTCGGAGATTTGATGTTTTACTGGATTCCTGACATTCACGCTACACTCGTGAAATGGTCGTACGAAAAAATCCCCACTTCATCGCTACCTCGGAGGTGCTGTGTCCCATCGCTCTTGCGCCGACTACAACACCACGTTCAAACTCACTGAAATCTTGACAACCTGCCATTGTAGCATCAGTAACCGCGCCGGACACTTGTTGTCTTATATAGGCATTGCCGACCGCAGCGCCTTATTCTACCTGTTTTCATATCTCTGTATTTCAATACCTATGCCTATACCAGTTTCTTTGGCGCTTCAGTGTATTTGTTGCGTAGCTGCCATTCTCGGCGCTTCAGTGTTCCATCTTCAGGATTTAGTTGATGCTAAAGGGGTTATCATGATCCATATAAACGCTCCATCAGTGACCAAAGTAAGTTGTTCAGCCATACTACCTGTAACTGTGATGTCAGCACTCCTGTCATCTAAGGACGGCTGTTGGCGTTTCATTTTCTTACGATAGTGAATGGCCGTGGTCCTCAAACCTAAAGTCAAAAGGATGGACATTCAAAAAAAGAAACATTCAGTCTCGCGGTGCCCAGTGGTCATAATGGTTTGGATCACCAGTGTGTACGTTAAAGCCAGCAGATTTATCTTGGTAGCCTCACCTTCCCCACAACTCCCACTCGTATTCGCAGGGCATCTCTGTCAGCCTTTTACATAGGCCATACGAAACTTTTAAAATCCTAGGAGCACGCTTCTTGTGTTGGCGTCTTCCGTTGGATCGAAATGATGAGAATTCAAAACATAGTTGCAGCTAGAAATGTATTCGCTCTGGAACATCGAGTGGAGTTTCCTTAAAGCTGTACCATTCTTTTTTTTTTTAGAATCATTCCTTTCTACAATTATAAATTTTACTCTTAGTAATACTATACGTTCATTTCATATCACATGATTCACTGCTCTATACATTTAAGTGACAGACTATACCAACTTCCAGAATCTTAGTACCAATGCTGTGACTCTGTGTACTATTGATTATCTTTGTTGTTAATGCTTAGTATCTTGTAATGAACAAGTAGAATTTGTATTTCGTACAGACGGCTGTAAATACTATGTCATTCTCCATTCGCTTGCAGAATATTCTAGTTTCGCGCTTGCTTGGGGGCAACTGCGTAAGTAAATTGACAATATCGTTGTCAACAAATGTGACAAAATGTTATATTAATTGAGAACATTCGCGGTACTATTACGCTTCCATCAGGAACACTTAACGTTACTTTCGTTTTTATTCAGTGTGATGTGTGACGTACAAAACTATGTTAAATAAAAAATCGTAGAGTCAATTACATAATTCAGAAGATATTTGGCACGGTCGGACCCCCGTTATCGTAGGAGCACACAACAATCCTGACCTTACATACATGCTGCAGTGCCTCAAAAAATAAAATGAAATAAAATAAAAAATAAAATACAAAATAAAGGTCGCACCACGAAGGAATTATCAGAATGGAACAGAAATCGATAGCTATGATGTACTATCATGTCAAAAAGTGTCCGAAAGACCTGAATTGCTTTTCGCTTGAATTGCATGCAACCCACATAACGTAGCTGCGTTGCAGGTCCTCTAACCTCCTTGCAGTACAATCATTCCACAATACAAAATAGATACCCCAAAATATCTATAGAGAGCACTGTTCTTTAAGGTAATCAGTCCCGATGTAAATGCAAACCACGAAGTTTCAAATACTAGGAAATGTGTCATTGGAGGTGAGACAGTCCTTAACTCGTAAATTCAAGTTTACTGCAGTAAGTGCCATTTCAAAATCACTACCACAGTCATTAGAATTTGAGTTACCTAACTCCGTCATGTAAATCATTCCAGCAATGTTTCGGCAGGATTAAATATTTTTATGAAAAGATTTTGAGGATGTACCTGAATTCATAAGTGCTCTTTAAAAGAAGGCACATACAAGGGCTCGAATACTGGTCCAACAGTTCCTGAATGGGGCGCTCCACGAAACTCACAGACTTCGACAGTGGTCAGGTGATTGGGTGTCACTTGTGCCATACGTCTGTGCGCGAGTTTTCCACACTCCTAGCATCCCTAAGTCCAATATTTCCGATATGATAGTGGAAACGTGAATAAACACTTAAAACACAAAAGCGTACAGGCCGACCCCGTCTGTTGACTGGCAGAGACCGCCGACAGTCTCATAATAGGCAGACATCTATCCAGACCATCAGACAGGAATTCCAAACTGCATCAGGATCCACTGCAAATACTATGACGGTGGGAGGTGAGAACACTTGGATTTTATGGTCGACCGGTTGCTCATAATCCACACATCGCGTCGGTAAATGCCAAACGATACCTCGATTGGTGTAAGATACGTAAAAATTGGACGATTAAACAGTGGGAAAGCGTTGTATGGAGTGACAAATCACGATACACAATGTGGCGATCCCATGGCAGGGTGTGGGTATGGCGAATGCCCGGTGAACTTCATCTGCCAGCGTGCGTAGTGCCAACAGTAAAATTCGGAGTCTGTGGTGTTGTGCTGTGGTCGTGTTTTTCATGGAGAGGACTTGCACCCCTTGTTGTTTTGCGTGACATTATCACAGCACAGGCCTACATTGATGTTTTAAGCACCTTCTTGCTTCCCACTGTTGAAGAGCAGTTCGGGGATGGCGATTGCATCTTTCAACACGATGGAGTACCTGTTTAGAACTTGTAAGTCATCTTAAGCCAGGTGTCCGAATACTTTTGATCACATAGTGTATACCTCAGTATGTTCAGTGCTTCAATAATATTATCCTCTGGTGATGAATCCCTAAATAACAAGCAACAGGAAAATTACTGTCGTTAATGTTCCCTTTGAGCCTTTTCTGAGCCCTTCTTGGGAGGTAACTTAGTATTTCCAAAACACACTTCTGATCACTCCTACAATGTATTGTTTGGAAGTTGTGAGAGCTTTATGATTCAGAGCTTGTCTTATGATTTAGTCACTGAATTTCATTGGGAGCCTTTGCAGATCGAATAAAGAAAACGAGAGAAAGACTGCCTGACCACAGCTTACCTCCAGCGAGATCCGAACCAACTTGCATATCACATAGCGCATCCTAAATCGAGTGTGGTAGTGTCAAGCCAAAATGGCACTGCTGTGGTATACCTCTTTTCGTTACGTGAATGTTTCCTGTGTAGCTTAGGTGCCAAACGTCGAGGCGCTTCAGTCCGGAACCGCGCGACTGCTACGGTCGCAGGTTCGAATCCTGCCTCGTGCATGGATGTGTGTGATGTCCTTCGGTTAGTTAGGTTTAAGTAGCTATAAGTTCTAGGGGACTGATGACCTCAGATGTTAAGTCCCATAGTGCTCAGAGCCATTTTTTGAACCAAACGTCAAATCTGGCTTCAAACAATGAATTTTTCTTACTCAGTGTCACATCTTAATGGAAGCCATTCAGAATATTTCATCAATATGACAAGAAAGTACAGAGTTAGACATAAAACCTGGCATGCGGCAACCCACCTCAGAGACGAAAACCGAGTCGTTCACAGAAGGCGGCCAATCTTCCTGAACATCCCTCGGAATTCTAAGTCCGGCCATATGCACCATCTGGCAACATTGTAGGATGCAGACGTGTAATGAGGAACGACTGTCAGTCTTCTAGAGCTCTTACGGAAATGCATCTGCTCGTGGTGGAGTAGTAGGCTGTGTGCTCTGCGAACATAAAGTCCCTTCCATTCCCTATATTCTTAAATCGCATGTCAGATATCTGCTCAGGTTATCAGTTTGATGGAAACTCAAATATAATTCGTTTAATTTTCTGATCCACCTGTAATAGCAAAACTTTGCAGAAACATTTCGGCCAAGCACCTCATGGATGCTTCAGAATAGTTTACGCTAGAGGGTTTCCTCGCCCCACAGCATCTACTGGCTACCAGCCATACGTCTCCCGCAGCCAACGTCAGATACTTCTGACCAGGTGAACGTGGCTCGGTGCTATGAGTGTATTTATCAACGGTAATTTTCTTATTTGAAGTTCTCGTATTTATCTAGCAGTTACGACTTTGATTCTGGGTCCCTAAAACTTATGAACCTTCTTCATGTGTGATAAAATATAGTCGCAAGTAGAAAAAAAGTCTAACATTTGTAACACGTTGTTCGCTTTCGGTTTAGTAGAGGAGTGAACACAGCTGAGGCAGCTCTGAGTCTTTGTATTGTGTGTGCGGGCGAGTGCTTTTTGGCAAAACACGTCTGAAAGTCAGATAAGGATTTTCTTACTTCATGAGAGATCGTATTGGCATGAATGACTTTGCACATTCAGGAAGACCCCATAACTGTCATATGTGATAAAGTGCGACCATTTAAGCGTCGTGTGACATTTGCATTCAATAAGCAAGGCTCAGAACTCGGGAGCCGGCCGGAGTGGCCGCGCGGTTCTAGGCGCTACAGTCTGGAACCGCGCGACCGCTACGGTCGCAGGCTCGAATCCTGCCTCGGGCATGGATGTGTGTGATGTCCTTAGGTTAGTTAGGTTTAAGTAGTTCTAAGTTCTAGGGGACTGATGACCACAGCAGTTAAGTCCCATAGTGCTCAGAGCCATTTGAACCATTTGTACCATCTGACAATTGAAATTACAAATCACCGAATTACATATACCTGTGTTACGAAATCTTAAGAAAAGGGAAATATCCAACTAGCCTTTAAGTCAATTCATTTTACGTACATTCTGTGGTTACCCAACAATTACAAAATATCAGCCAACTCATCTATACTAACGCACTGGCAAAACGAAAGTCATAATTATTTAACAACTTTACCTTGCTTGCGTAAGGACTACTGCTTCCTCGTTTCTATTTCTCATGATTCCTAAATTAATCAAACACTTGGTGGCTTTACAGAACACACCACAAAAACTGCCTACTCCATCCTCTTTCGCTCACAGACAGCTACCGACTAGTGTGCGCCAAGCGCTGCCTTACTCCAACACCACATACTCAGACTAGAGGCAGCATCTTTGGCACTCCGGTCGTGCACAGTCAGCGATCTGCAATATAAAGCCTATCAAAGACATACAACGTTTTTAATACAATAGTTTCATTTCAGTTTACACTAATATTATTATCATATTCGGGTGCCACATACAATTGTGCCCCGATAGATTCTTATCACTGGTAATGCATTTTTGCTTGATGGTCGTCCGTTGGCTCAGTGAGAATTCCAATGCTATATTCCAATTGGTGAGTAGTTATGATGTCTTTATATTAACTTTTTAAGAAGAATTAATGGTTGAGCCCTAACAAAAGACATACACGTGAGCAAAGCTCAGTGTGAACATAATATTTGGTCACTGGTGACTCAAATAGGTGTTGTGTATTACGAAAAACTCCCCAGGGAAAAGTATATCGCGGCTAGTATTTTTTGCTAGTAATCATCATATGACTGATGACTGCTGCAGTATGGCAAATTTCACGGATTATTATTAATTAATGCATAGGTCGTTCCATGTCGCTTATTTTCGCAAGTTTTGGATGATAACCGCACGGAATATTCGATTTTGCCTTGATAATTTTTCTTTGAGCAACAACAAATATCCACTCAGAAAAGCTGATAAGAAGTTGATTTATTTAGATATAAATCTACGTTCAGTGCCATAATTTATTAGACATCAACAGTGGGTGTGGCTTGTGGGGAGGGGAGGGGGAGGGGCGGGGTAGGTGTAAACCATGTTGTGGTAGTAGACCATTACACCTGCTTATCGCCTCAGTAATGGGATGAGAGGTCTGTGATAAGAATTAAGTTTTTGGCAGAAATATGCGAGCAAAGAGCATTTTGCATCAATTAATTTGCATATACTGTGAATGTGTTTTGTTTATGGTGAAGGGTTAGTGGTTTTGACGCTATTCGCCCATTACTCAAAAGTTCTTTCACAGGTAGAATTTAAGTACGACCTATCAACTTTGTAGTGATAGTTTGGGGATAAGATTCAGTAACATATGGATAGTCTCTGCAAAATCTAGAACCGTCTGCCCATTTGTTCCACCGCAACAGAAGCCGAAAATTCGCATATGAATATTGTGGAGGCATACAGACGTCGTTAATATTAAAACGATAGGGGCTAAATTAATAACGATCTGTGCAAGCGATGTACAGAATATCAGCACAATGCTCATCTTGGTGAACCTGTTGTTATTTCGGGTTTTCTCTGTCTTAAGCATAAGGCACGTTCAAAAGCTCTACAACAAAGGCGCTTCATTACGAGTAGAGGATACGTATCTTTGTTTTAGTATTTATGGACTGAATGACATTTTTACTGAAGGATGACTTATTCTAGACATTAGTGTCTGCATCTTGTGTTCCTTGTTCCAGTTTCTGGTAACAGTTGTTCTCCTTTCGCGTTAGCAGAAGCTAGAAGCGAAATTGCACTGCATATATTTGCTAGTTTAATTTTCAACGGAATATCGAGCCTGCGTTTTGTCATTCATTATGGTTACCGACACAGTAGCCTTTCTTGATCTGGAACTGCATGTTATTCGTAGGTTACGAAATCAGCTTATGGATGTTACGTTTTGCAAACGATGTTGTGTTGACTCTTGATTTGTGTGCCTGACTTTCAAGGACAGTGCCGTTGACAAAGATCTCAATAAAAATATTTTTCAAGCCTATTATTATAGAAAAGATGTGATGCCTGCTCATGTTTATAGCATAATAACTACTGGAGATGTTTAAAAATGTGAAACGTATCTAACGATGGGTCTTTCAGTTTCAGTACGTTTAAGACAGAAAAATACAAATAAATGTGTCAGTTAACGGTTTCTGTTGTTTAGTTTGCGGTCAGTGAATCTGAGTATTGTCAAGGGCTTTAAACTCAGTTACAGAAATACAAATAAGACTCATTGACATATATTTTGGCCATTTCAGAGCTCCGCCGTCACTCTTTGAGACACGAACTGTACTCACCTCCAAGACCTCTCAACACAACAAGTGTCTGGCGCAGTTGCTAGATCGGTTACTTCTGCTACAAAGTCAGATTATCAAGTTTTAAGTGAGTTTGAACGTGGTGCTATAATCGGCGCATGAGCAATGGGGCACACCGTCTCCGACGTAGCGATGAAGCGGGAATTTTCCCGTACGACCATTTCACTAGTGTACCGTGAATATCAGGAATCCCACAAAACTTCAAATCTCCGACATTGCTGTGGCCCGAAAAAGATGCTGCAAGAACGGAGCCAACGACGACTTAAGAGAATCGTTCAAAGCGACACAAGTGCAATCGTTCCACAAATTGCTGCAGATTTCAGTGCTGGGCTATCAACAAGTGTCAGCGTGCGAATGATTCAACGAAACTTCATCGATGGGCTATCGGAGCCGTAGGCCAACTCGTGTACCCTCGATCACTACACGACACAAAGCTTTACGCTGCGCCTGGGCCCATCAGCACCGACATTGGGCTGTTGATGACTGGAAACATGTTGCCTGGTCGGAAGGGTCTCGTTTCAAATTGTATCGAATGGACGAATGGATGGTCGTGTACAGGTATGGAAGCAACCTCATGAATCCAAGGACGCTGCATGTCAGCAGAGAATGTTCAAGCTGGTGGAGGCCCTGGAATGGTGTACGGCGTGTGCAGTTGGAGTGATATGGGACCCCGAAACGTCTAGATACGATTCTGATAGGTGACACGTGCGAAAGCATCCTGTATGATCACCTGCAATCAATTCATGTCCATTGCGCATTCCGACGGACTTGGGAAATTTCAGCAGGGCAATGCTACACCCGATACGTCTAGAATTGCTACAGAGTGGCTCCAGGAACACTCTTCTGAGTTTAAACACTTCCGTTGGCCACAAGTCTCTCCAGACATGAATATTACTGAGCATATCTTGCAATGTGCTGTTGAGAAGAGATCTACGTACTCTCGTACTCTTACGGATTTATGGACAGCCCTGCAGGATCCATGGTGTCAATTTCCTCCAGCACTACTTCAGACATTAGTCGAGCCCATGCCACGTCGTGTTTAGGCACTTCTGTGTGCTCGCGGGAGACGTACACGATATTAGCCAGGTGTACCAGTTAATTTGGCTCTTCAGTGTATAACCGAAGCTTGGCAAAAACGGAAGGTATGTTTGGCAACCCTGTAGCCGACGAGTGACTTCCTGGATGGCACAAGATTAGTCTATAAAATTCACTTGATGTATCTGTATCGTTTCCATTAAATAATGTGATTAATTTTCACATACGCTGTGGAATAAAGTTATCAATTTATGAGTTTGAGTCCGAAAAAGTCATTCGACGTGTAAATAGCAGTTGATCTCGTCGTTTACTTTCCGGGCTTATCTGTCCTATCCAGCACTGTAGCAATAAGGGAGAGGTCAACGCCACAGTATTCCGCTAGCTGTGAGGCAATTTGGTCCCCGGTTCCAGTCTCGCTGAAGGGTACATTTTTAGCAGTTTCGTGACGGAGCTACAGGAAGAGAGATAGAGAATCACTAAGGAACTTTTATTTATTTTACTTACGGATTGCCACATTTCCATATTACTTCATTGTAACATAGAACAGCAAGTAAATCCAGAGCATTTTGAAGTCCAGAATTAGTAATACCTCATTAATTCATGTTAATATTGGCATGCCTGTGGTAAAGAGCCTTGCTAGATCCTTCTCGGAAGTACCCGGAACAGCATGTCATTTCATTTAGCGTTGCGATGCGGTATTTTGCGGTCGGCACAACTCTCTGAGTTCGGCAGAATCGTGGTGTCAGGGCCGTTTACCATTTGCTATTTGTTCGTGGTATGAAAAACGTTCACAGGTGCAGTGACTGTTTGCACAAAAAAGTCAATCTAGCAATCTGTCAACACAATCTTTTAAAATGAATGGGAATGACAGTAGAAAGGGATGAGAATTCTCAATTCATATAAGTCATGGATACTGTTTATTTCCTACGAAACGACATTACAGTACCAAGCAAAACGAATTTGAACTTTCAGATGATAATGAATGTGCGAAAGATTACAACTAGGAATAGACGGGATTCATTGTTCTATAATCAAGAAACACTTTGTGCTAAATTTGCAGACATGGAGCACTTGAAAAAGTGGATAGTACGAATAGTAAAATTTCTCTATTCGCACCTATTACTCTATTTTCAGTTGAAACAGTTTTCAGTGGAAATGAACGAAGAGTAAGGAAACTTCATATATTACTGTTAAGTGCGATGTTTAAGTCAGGGGGAATCCATGAAACAATTTACAAAGGAAAAGGGAGTGCAGCAACGAAAATTAGAACATCCGGAATGGATTGCAAACTTAGCATTTTGAGTGGACTTAACTGCACACTGGCACAATCAGACACTGCAGGGGAACATGTTTATTTGATGGAGATGCATTTAAAACAAAAAATCTGACAAAGACAATTCAGTTCCTCAAGCTCACTGGCTTTAATGAATGCCTGAAGGTTGAAGAATTCATTGTACCTTGCAAGAAATACAAAGATAGTTTCATAAAGGTTTTGGGGACACTGTCAATCTTACATCTATTTTCAAGCTGTTTTCGAGGCCATTTGCCGTTTTAGTTTCAACCACCCATGTTCACACCCGACTGTAAATGACTGACATGCAGCCGGCCGGAGTGGCCGTGCGGTTCTGGGCGCTACAGTCTGGAGCCGAACGACCGCTCCGGTCGCAGGTTCGAATCCTGCATCGGGCATAGATGTGTGTGATGTCCCTAGGTTAGTTAGGTTTAATTAGTTGTAAGTTCTAGGCGACTGATGACCTCAGAAGTTAAGTCGCATAGTGCTCAGAGCCATTTGAACCATTTCTGACTGACATGCAAGGTAACTCCTGTTTCAATTACAGATCTTTTTACGTCAAAACTGTCCACGACATCTGCATTGATTTTCTGAGGAAGATTTTCCAAGTCTCCCCCCATGTTTCGAGTATGAAACTAAATACGAGAGTCGCGATTACGTGGCCACCTGAGTGCTAAACTCTGTGACAGTGTTTGTATCTGTCCATCTGCCGACAGTTTGTACCATAAAAATTATATTGCTTTTTCATCGCGCCAAGAATAATTAATTTATACTGAAAACTTATTTTGTTGTGATTTATGTTGTTGAGAAATGGGAAATATGAAACCAAGTCGTATGCAGTACGGCTGTACTGATATTTAAACAAGGCGCGTACGCTGTTTTCCCCTCTTCCCCCTTTGAGACAGCGCAGCTTAGCGGGCGAGGAAATATGAAGTGAGGCTGACCACTTTGGCACTTTGGCCCTGGTATGGCCCGAGAGCCAAAATCTTGGCCACCACTGATATATGGGAACGACGGCAATGGAAACTTGTCCCGGACCAGGACCCGAACCCGGATTTCCCGCTTTACGCAAGCGGTTGTCTTAAACGCTTTCGCTGTCCATGCTGGACTAATGGCCAGACCCATACTTTCATGTGTAGTCGCTCCTGCGTCACACCCTGTACTCGTACACACATTCGTAATTCCCGTGCAGTGGACGACATTTCAACTGATGGTCGCTGACTGGTACCGACGGATGAATACGATAATAAAGTGTCTGTGTTGTTGAGAAGAAAGACGCTGTGTTGACTACAATCATTATGAAGTACATGCGATGTATTCGAAGGTATGAACACGAACTGCTGCTTTAGGGAATGACGACAGTGACAATTCGTCCCGGACCAGGACTCGAAATCGAATTTCCTGTATTACGTGAATGGACGTCTTATACGCTTCGGCTATCCGTGCACGACTCATGGCCAGACCAAAACTAGTATATATCGTCATTCGTACGTCACAACCTCTACTTGAACACACACTTTATAATTCGCATACAGGTGAGGACACTTTAACTGAAAGTAGCTGCCTGATATGCGGATAAATACAATACTGCAGTTCCTTTGTTGTTCAGAAGAACGACGTAACGTTCCTTCGGGCGTGCTTGCTGTTGTACCATTAACCAGCAACAGAAAGCCACCTACTTTGATTTCTTTCTTTTTTTCAAATACATGAGTCCTTTTTAGGTTCCTGTTCCTCAGTCGGTAAAAACGGAACCCTTGCAGGATCGCTTTGTTGGCCATCTGTCGGACTGTTTAGAAATCCTTTTTCTCAGGTACGGGTAGACATAGCAAGTTGAAATTTGAGTCAGATACTGAGGTCTGTGATCCCCTGGAGGCCTGACAAAGGATAGCTATGCGTCAATGCAGACAAAAGGCATCGTTTATGTCACGTATTTTAATACTCGAAAACGCACTCATCAAAATCTATAGGATTCTCCCCGTTAGCCTAAAATCATGAAATTTGGCAAGAAGGAAGGTTTTACAACAAAATATAAGGAAGAATTCGGTAAACGGTAAATTTGTAATTTTATCACATGAAAAAATTTTTCATTTGTTATTTGTTATCCGACATAAAGTTGAAATCAGAACACTCAGTAGTTCTGCATTATGGCTGACCGGACTGCAATGGTAAAAGTCAAAACATCAGGCAAGAAATGACTTTATTGCTCGTATGACATGTTTCGGAATTTATGCATCATCAGTTACTACTGCACGTAGAGGGCGGCGTTTCATTTTGTATGCTGTTTCCCTGACATCATAATCTCTGGTGAGTAACGACATCGTTGTACTTGCTACATAATTTTGTATAGTACCGTAATGGAAACTAATTCGGGTCAAACATGGTTCAAATGGCTCTGAGCCTTACGGGACTTAACTTCTGAGGTCATCAGTCCCCTAGAACTTAGAATTACTTAAACCTAATTAACCTAAGGACATCACATTCATCCATGCCCGAGGCAGGATTCGAACCTGCGACCGTAGCGCTCGCGCGGTTCCAGACAGTTGCGCCTAGAACAAGTAATTTATCGACGTACCCATTTCTTTTGTATGAGAGTTATTGTGATTCGGTTACTTTTATTTTCATTCTTGTTTTATAATCCTCTAGACTACTTTGCTTTTATTTTCAGCATTAAGTACTGTTTTGTCATTTGCTGAATGTTTGCGGCAAGTAACTCCAAGTCGGTCGCGCCTTTTCAAAGTAACCATCCCAGCATTTGCTTTAAGCAGACCACTCTGATGTTTGACTTAGCCATTGCGAGCCGGTCAGCCTGAATGCAGAGCTCCTGATTACTGCAATATGGTCGCCTGCCTCCTGCACGGCTTTGTGTCACATTTGCATAATTGAAGTTAAGACATTCTTGAAATTCTTGGAATCTCTGGGACTGATATATTGCCAGTATCAATGTCAATAACAGGTAGAAATGGTCGAGGTTGCCAGACTGGATGAACTATCTATATACGTAATTAAATTTGTACGAAACTCTCAACGACAGCACGTGGCAAGCTTCTGTGAGGTACATTCTTGTATACAAGAGGGTGTATCATGTTGCGCCAAGTTATTCTATACCATGGCTGATATAACAATGTAAACATATTCTTGCATATAAGAACAATAACAAATTTTATAATGTAACTAGCGCTTTTTGCCTTTACTTCCGCGAGAGTAAGTTTTTACCTGGCCTTTTTAAATCTGTATATTGTAAATATCTTCATATGAAGTTATGACTGGCATTAAAATCTATATTTTTACTTTTTGTAAGAAGTTGTGGATTTGTGATGATGAATATTTTTATAATATAAGAAAATGATAGTCATGACTAATGCATTTAGAGCAGAGATTCGGTAGCTGGGGTAAAACTCTACTCTATATCTTTTTTGCACTTTCAGACAATTTAAAGTGCCTATTAACTTTGTTATGCTACTGCAATGCCCATGAATAACATCCTCAAATCTTTAGGCATCTCGCATTTTATAAAATAAAATAATTTAATATGTTACAAGTTGTTTACAAAAGTCAATGTAAATGCTATGTTCACTCGTCCAGAGCACATTTTCTGTGTAATGATATAATGTAATATGGCCATAACTTGTACGCAATTTTTTTTTGGTTTGACATAATGGTTTGGTCTGTCATCTGCAAGTATAATAATGACTTCATTGCTTCATTTCGTCCTGTTACTTTTTGCAGAGTAAACGACAGGAAGATGTGTACATGAGATGTATTTTCTATTAGTATTCACTGATCCTCTAAAGTATCTTCGGTGACGATTCTACCATTCTACCACCGTTTCTGATGGTTTTACGACTGAAAATCGCATGCTATTTCAACCTTGCCATGTGCTTTGATACATAACCGTCTGTACTATAGTTGGAATTATATATTGGTTTACGGCATAATGCTTGTTAACCTTATGATTTGTCCTGCAGCTGATTAATGATTTAACGTGTAAGTGCACTACAGGTCATGAATGATGATTAGTATTATGATCATTTTTGTAATTACTCACTGTACTTAATCTTTTGCTTTTTTGTGGCGTGTGGATACCTGATAATGATTCATTATTGACCGCAGATGGTTGTTTAAAAAGTGACAGTGCAACTGTGTGCAAAGCATAATTTTATAGAGGCCGTAAATCGTCGCCTCCTCAAAATAATATAGAGGAGAATCACTTTACAAAGAACCGTAGTACATCCTTGAGCAGTGCAGTCTTACCAGCAGACAATAGAAACAGTTCCAATAGAGTGAAGTCTGAAGACTGCGATGTAAACTGTTGAGTAGAAATACTTACTTCATTAAATTCACGAATTTGGAATATCTATATTACTAAACGGTTAACTCGAGTAATGGTTCATCGTTCATGGCGTACGAATACCAGTTGCAGGTTGCCTCTCTAACGGATTCTACGGGCAATAAAAATTTGAATTTCTTTATTTCATACAACTATTGAACGAATTTAAATATCTAAAATGCTGTCATGTTGGAACACGTGAGACAATACTGAGTTCTCTTAGAAAATTGATTAAGAAAAGGCAAACCTACGTTTCTAGCATTTGTAGACTTACAGAAAGCTTTTGACAACGTTGACTGGAACACTCTCTTTCAAATTCTGAAGGTGGCAGGGGTAAAATACAGGGAACGAAAGGCTATTTACAATTTGTACAAAAACCAGATGGCAGTTATAAGAGTCGAGGGGCATGAAAGGGAAGCAGTGGTTGGGAAGGTAGTGAGACAGGGTTGTAGCCTACCCCCGATGTTATTCAATCTGTATATTGAGCAAGCAGTAAAGGAAGCAAAAGAAAAATTCGGAGCAGGAGTTGAAATCCATGGAGAAGAAATTAAAACTTTGAGGCTCGCCGATGACATTGTAATTCTGTCAGAGACAGCAAAGGACCTGAAAGAGCAGTTGAACGGAATGGACAGTGTCTAGAAAGGAGGATATAAGATGAACATCAACAAAAGCAAAACGAGGTGATGCTGCGGGAATTACATTAGAAAATGAGACGCTTAAAGTAGTAAAAGAGTTTTGCTATTTGGGGAGGAAAATAACTGATGATGGTCGAAGTAGAGAGGATATAAAATGTAGACTGGCAATGGCAAGGAAAGCGTTTCTGAAGAAGAGAAATTTGTTAGCATCGAGTATTGAGTTAGGTGTCAGAAAGTCGTTTCTGAAAGCATTTGTGTGGAATGTAGCCTTGTATGGAAGTGAAACATGGACGATAAATAGTTTGGACAAGAAGAGAATAGAGGCTTTCGAAATGTGGTGTTACAGAAGATGCTGAAGACTAGGTGGGTAGATCACATAACTAATGAGGAGGTATTGAATAAAAGTGGAGAGAAGAGGAGTTTGTGGCACAATTTGTCTAGAAGAAGGGATCGGTTGGTAGGACATTACCTGAGACATCAAGGGATCACCAATTTAGTATTGGAGGGGAAGCGTGGACGGTAAAAATCGCAGAGGGAGACCAAGAGATGAATACACGTAACAGGTTCAGAAGGATGTAGGTTGCAGTAGGTACTGGGAGATGAAGAAGCTTGCACAGGATAGAGTAGCATGGAGAGCTCCATCAAACCAGTCTCTGGACTGAAGACCACAACAACAACAATCTACTCGTAAAGAAATGCAATCTTACATTACATACTTTAACTCAGTAAGGCAAATATTACAGTTAGCAACTGTGTACATATTTTGGATTAGCGTAACACATGACTGGCATATTACCTCGACTATATCTGTCCGTCATTTAAGAATCAGCGCACTTACCGACCTCCAACAGATGGAACACACAATTTCAAAGCTTTTCGCAACTTTTCCTCGCTAAAACTCCGCTTAATTATGAGAGAGAAAAGGTCTATCGCTTACTACATTTCATTGTTCACGTAGTAAAAGGTCAGCATCAGCGACGACGTTTTAATTTAGTGCTTATTTACTAAATTTAAATTCGCAACACGTCTTGCAGACACTGTTCTCATGTTCCATTAAATGTGCCTGTAAAATTATATTATTGTGCGGCGCTTAGTTTGGGAGATATGACATTTTATACATGGGACTTCAGTTCTTTAAAGGATCGGAGTTCCGGTGATTTGCTAGTAATAACGATTATACAATTCAGATGCCTACAACGAACTGTGAATGAATGCCGCCACGCTTCAAAACAAACAGGAAAAATTTAAAAATCTCACATTTATCTAAAGTGAAACATCGTTGAGAGAGTATAAAATTTGTGGTGTGTTATTCAACCCATAGCAAAGATAACAGAGAAATACGGAATTTAAAGATTTTTTGCTAAGTAATGCTTTTGAAACGAATTAAATAGTTACGACACTGAATTTTTATGACCGGGCCAGCTATTTTGGGGAAAAAAGCATACTTGTATCTGAATAATCAAAGATTATTTCTGTGTCCGATTAAGGAATAAGGTTACAGAATTTTCTTGGTCGTTACTTCCTGACTTGTGTGTGTGTGTGTGTGTGTGTGTGTGTGTGTGTTCTTCGATGTGAAGACGTTTAGTAATTTGTTGAACGTTTCGAAAGACATTTCAGGTTAAGAATGTAAATTATTTCCTCCGTGAATACCTAAGGAATTATTTACTATGCCACCAAATGCCTTTCGGAGAACAAAAGTATGTATCCGACTTTGCCCGTATCTCGTGGTCGTGCGGTAGCGTTCTCGCTTCCCACGCCCGGGTTCCCGGGTTCGATTCCCGGCGGGGTCAGGGATTTTCTCTGCCTCGTGATGGCTGGGTGTTGTTTGCTGTCCTTAGGTTAGTTAGGTTTAAGTAGTTCTAAGTTCTAGGGGACTGATGACCATAGATGTTAAGTCCCATAGTGCTCAGAGCCACTATCCGACTACATTTTCCACTTCTTGATTGTCTGTGGCTGTAATGGACCACAAGGCAGCAGAATGTGTTACCAAACTCAGAGAGCATTGTCTTAAGCTGAAGGCCTTCCTCTGAACGTGGATTCTCGATGCTATTTAGTAACTAAAATTCTCTGTAAAAGAGGGATCCGATCTCGGTTTACCTTTCAGTTTTAAGCCTTTTAGGTATATGTTCTTTCAGTATTTGTGTAACTACTCTAAAAAAACAGACGTGCTACAATCCGTCGTCAAAGCGAATGCTCACTCACAGCCTTCTGCTTCACATCCTTCTATAATTTCTGTTGTGTGATCGCAATACTAGGATGCTGTCAGTTGAGCACAAAATTTAGCAACAATGTGATTTCCGACGATGGGAGATAATCTGTTTTATTCTCTGCCGATGTGAGTTATATGTCTCTTTTCTTATTATTTTCGGCCATAATGGCTACGTTTGTGAATCGTGACTGTGTGGGATAATTATTCATTAGTAATTGCTGCTACCAGTCACTTCATAAATTACAAATAAATAATAATCGTCTCTTTTCTGCATACGACGAACGAGGAGGCGCAGTGTTAAGACACAGGAATCGTATTCGAGAGTACATTCAGACATTTCCACAATGTATCTAAATCGCTAAAAGCAAATGCAGGGATGGTTACTTTGAAAAGGCGCAACCGACTTGCAGTTACTTGCCGCAAACATTCGGCAAATGACAAAACAGTACTTAATACTGAAAATAAAAGCAAAGCAGTCTAGAGGGTTATAAAACAAGAATGAAAATAAAAGTAACCGAATCACAATAACTCTTATACAAAAGAAATGGGTACGTCGATAAATGGTCCATAGAAATTAGCAAATTTTGCGAACAAGTAGTTATCAGTTATAGCAGAGGAACTACAGTAAAAATTTGCAAAACCGAATTACTTTCCAGTACGGTACTATACAAAATTATGCAGCAAGTACAACGATATTGTTACTCACCAGAGATTATGACGTCAGGAAAACAGCATACAAATTAAAAAAAGAAGAAGTCATCAGGTATATACGAAGTGCCAGTCTGCGAACTTCTGAATGCATAGGAAGTATACAAGCCACATTAACTGTTACAATGACTAAGTCCTTCAGCCGAGAACATCATAAACAGGCAAGAAGATGCAGAGTACCGATATCTAAAGGAAAGTTTCTCTGATGTTACTATCTTCAAAAATAATGGAATCCATTAAGAAAGACACATTAATGATTTCTAGAGTAAATATAACGTCCTCTGTGATGCACAGTTGGATTTCTGAAGTAGCTCGAATACAGAATCAGTCGTAGTAGAGTTCACAAAAGCGGTACTTGATGCAGTAGATGTGAATGAATGTATTATAAGTATATTACTTGGATTTATCAAAGGTCTTTCATAGCATGGACCATTGAATTGTACTAAAAGAACTAGAAACATTACAAATAAGATAAACTGCCAATGGCTAGTTCCCATAATATCTGAAGAAGAGGGTAAAATGGTAGATAAAGCACAATCTACAATCAGTCAAAATTTTTCCTGATAGATATGTCATATCCTTAGTATATTAACACAGAAAATTCTGAGGGCAGAATATTAATGGCAACTTTTTTTATATGCATCACTGACCTTTGAAGGCAGTGTTAAAAGTGAAATAAAATCTTCTCTGCTCATGTTAGTAACATTTCAATCAGAGATAAAACACCAGATCTCCTAACAGAGAAAGCAAATGAAACCCTAAAGACAGTGTACATATATTTTTAATGAATAAACCTTTATTCATTCAACAAAGTATTGCATGACTGTGCTCAACACGTCATCGAAAACTTTTAAGTTTATAACTGATCAAAAACTTTTCAGTTTATAACTGATCACCAAGCAACAGATGTACATTAAGCACTAAGAAAACGAAAAGTATGACTCTCTGATTAAAGTGCAAAACTTTTCTGTAAAATTAAATGTAGATGAAAATGTCGTACAATGTGTAACACATACAAAAAGTTTACGTATAAATATTCATTATCATCTAAAGTGAGAAGAACAGATATGTACTAGTAAGGAACTTGTCTTCTGTATGCTATGCTCTTACAATATTGTTGTCACTGTGCACGCATCACCATTACTCTTGGGGGTCCGACACAGAAAACATTGGGCACATGTTTCAAAATACAGCCAATTAACTAAAAATAGTAACCGGTAAAGGTTTGTTTAAACAGATATAGCTTCTGATTACATCATGTGAGTATATCTAACAATTAATTATTAATCCCTAGTCAATTTGAAACTGGTATTCGCAGAGGAAAATGCCGCTTCAGAATATCACTACCTGGCGAGTTACTGTGAGGACTGTCGTGAACAGTGCTGTTGTTCTGAAAAAGAAGGATGTATAGCTTCTTTTTCGTGTCTTTATCCTGGATCACCAGGCCACAACATTTTCTATCTCAAACCGTCAGAGTGCGGTTGGGAAAACACTTAAAACAATAGTCCTTTTTAGTCTGTGTTGAACACGTCATGTGTAGACTGTTATGACAAAAGTCATTGGATAGCGATATGCACATGTACAGATAGCTGCAGTATCGCGTACACAACATATAAGAGGGCTGTCATTTGTACTCAGCTGATTCATGTGAAAAGTTTTCAGTCGTGATTATGGCCGCAAGACGGCAATTAATATATTTTGAACAAAGAATGACGGAGCTAGACAAATGGGACATACCATTTCGGAAATACATACTTCAAGACACTGAGATCCACAGTGTCAAGAGCGTGCCCAGATACCACATTTCAGGCATTAACTCTCACCACAGACAACGCAGTAGACGACGACCTTAACTTAACGACCGAGAGCAGAGGCGTTTGCGACGAGTTATCACTGCTAACAGACAAGCACATTAATAGGCTACGGCAGCAGATGATTGACCGAGTGCCCTTGCTAATTGTAAGACAACGCCAGCAGCGCATCTCCTGGTATCGTGACCACATTTGTTGGACCCTAGACGAGTGTAAAAGCATTAATTATCAAACACTGTTATTATCACTATTATTATTATTATTATTATTATTATTAGCTTGGTGGAAGTTTTATTATCATAAATTATTATAATTGCAACAGACGTTCAGAAAACTGTAAATCATTATCTTGGACAATATTATTGTTATCCATACTTTTTCTCTAAAAGTTACTAGGATACCTAGCGCAATTTTATTGTGCTTATCATAAAATCTGATATGTAGCTGTACAAATTGTATTACGAAAACCCGTATGCCTACATTCAGTATTCAAATATCTGGAACTTCCTACTATTGGACATGTCGTTATCCTGACACAAAAAAAGAAATTAATTGCTATCCCTTTTTTGCGTTATGAGCCTTCTGACTGGTTTGATGCGGCCCACCACGAATTCTTCTTCTCCACCAACCTCTTCACCTCAGAGTAAAGCACATGCAACCTATGTTGTCAACTATTTGCTGGATGTATTCCAATCTCCGTCTTCCTCTACAGTTTTTGCTCTTTACAGCTCCCTTCAGTATAATGTAAGTCAGACTCTGATGTCTTAACACATGTTCTGCATCCTGTCCCTGTCAATGTTTTCCATAAAACACATACACACACACACATATATATATATATATATATATATATATATATACCTCTCCGATTCTGTGCAGAACCTCCTCATTCCTTATCAGGCCACCTAATTTTCAAAATTCGTCTGCAGTACCACGTGTCAAACGCTTCGATTCTCTTCTGTTCCAGTTTTCCCACACTCCATGTTTCACTACCATACCGTGCTGTGCTCCAAATGAACACTCAACAGCAAAAAAAGTGGGTCACACCTGAATTCCAACTTGTAGGCTGCACCTGAATGTATGCAACCAACATAGCATATCTGTGTTGCACGTCATCGCAACACTCCACAGTACAGTCGTAAGATACACAATGGGTAGCGCAAGAGACTACCAGAGAACACTGGTCTTTATGACAGTCCGTTCAGATGTAAAGTAACACCATGATAGTACAGAAGAAATCAGACAGTCCTTAACGTTTGTAAACTAAATTTAATTACAATAAGTGACATTTCAAATATTATGGGACAACAAATTTTGTCACATAAATCGTTCAGTAATCCTTAGGCACAATTAAATATTTGAGACACTATATGGATTTATAAAGTTGTATGGCAATTGAAAACAAGTTCTTTGCTGTCTAAAAGGTTTACCCAGCACATGCTGAACGCCGTTCAGCGTTCAAGGGGAGTGGTTTCGCATCAACTTTATGTAATTCTAAGCAGTTAAAAGAAAACGTAATTAACGGCTGCAAGCACTCTACGGAAATCCCAACATTAACAGCGAATCACAAGTAATATCATTGCCCACATTACTCATCAAGAGTTACTTGTACACAAAGTTGTAGTTTAAATGACATGACCAACGTTTCGTTCTGCATCTGGATGCAAACCCAGAACGTAAAGCCATTGTGAACCAAACAAAGCTTTGTTCCTTATCGAGACTCGATCACTAGGCAGAAAGAGACGTCAAATATTGACGTTTGCACCAGCATCAGTTATCAATTCTCAACTTGAACGTAAATGTCGATAATGTTTGTACGAAACCAGGAACACTAACATGACAATTACCTTTTTGGTAATTAACCTGGAAAGACATTATAATTTATATTGTTGCATTGTCAAGGAACAAAGGATGCACATGTTTAAAATTGAAATGTCATCATGAAACGCTGGTGACAAGGATGCGAACACAGCACCTAAACGGATTGTTGAATAAGTACGTAAAATCAGAATGTAGATAGATATCACAGTTCGTCACCAATAGTGAGGTTGGAATGAAGTTTGAAGGTGTATTGCCTGACCGGGATTCGAACGTGGCACCTACAGCCGTCGTTGTCTAACCAGGAACAGACGAGAAATGTCCAATGTTGGTCCACTATTAGCGAGAAGGAGGATGTTCCATCAGAGAAGCTGGCAGACGGTGTGGCGTACCACATACCACTGCAACGAGATGGTGGAGGATCTGCCTTGAAAGAGGCACCACCAACAGGGCTCCTGCTTCAGGCAGGAAGAGAGTGAGCTCACAGCAGGAAAACATGAACCTAGTGTCTAGGAGCAGAGAAAATCACTTTCTAAACGCTAAGCAGTTGCGGCGGGAGACCAACTTCCCCGGCTCCAGTGACACGATCCGCCGAAGGCTGAGGGACGCTGGACCGCACGCACGGCGATCCGCCGTGAAACAAGAGCTCAGGAAAGACAACGTTTTATACCGGCTAACATTTGCGGAGCTCCATCTGAGGGCATCGTGGGACAACGTCATTTTCATTGATGAGAAGGTGTTTTCCACGAATAACGACGGTCCACGAATCGTTTACATGTGGTAAGGGATTCGCCATCGACGCGAATATGTAACCACGACGAGAAGAAGTGGCCGGCTACCTGTTACCTGCTAAGGTTGGATATCTGCGAGAGGGGCGGGAATTCTTCACAGGATAGAAGGAACTCTGGGCAGCGTGCAGTATGACCTCATACTGGAAAATGTGATGCTTCCGTCAGTGCGAATGCTGTACGCAGAAGGGGACGTCACATTGCAAGAGGACCATTCTCCCATTCACAAGTCTGCATTTGCGCAGCAACGTCATGGACTGGCCACCACGGGCGGCTTATATGAACCCCAAGGAAAACATGTGGGCTGAGGTCACCAGAACATTAACAGAGAACTGGCCACGAAACCAACCAACTACTGCGGACGCTCTTTGGGACTGCGTCCTGGAAGCCTGGGAGGAAGTTGCTTCTTCAGGCTGTTACGTCCGACGGCTTATACATTCTATGCCAAGACGCATAATAGAAGTACAAAATAATGAACGATTCTGGATAAAATATTAGAGTCTTCCAAATGTTTTATAATGGCTTCTTTTTCGTCATTTTTCTTCATTGGGAGCTAGTGGAAGATCGCGTGGCAACAGAAAAGATACAATATGGGTGAGTTATCCTTTGAGTACCCTTTTTAATTTAAGTGGGTTTCTTTTGAATATTCACTTTGTTAAATATTCTATTTTGATTTCATTTATACCCTGTCTAGATACTTACAAACTAATCAACGTATATGGACTCTGTCACAGTAGTTTTGTTATTTCATATACATCTCTCTCTTCCCCTACATCCATGAATACACCCTCCGTCCTCCACAGAATACGAAAACGATTTCATATTATGTTTACTCGTTGTTAATATCTCCTCTATGCTCTCTCACTCTCTCTCTCTCTCTGCCGGCCGCGGTGGTCTAGCGGTTCTAGGCGCGCAGTCCGAAACCGCGCGACTGCTACGGTCGCAGGTTCGAATCCTGCCTCGGGCATGGATGTCTGTGATGTTCTTAAGTTAGTTAGGTTTAAGTAGTTCTAAGTTCTAGGGGTCTGATGACCACAGCTGTTAAGTCCCATAGTGCTCAGAGCCATTTGAACCATTTCTCACTCTCTCTCTCTGACACTATCACCGCAAGTGCCCTTCAATTCCATTCCCGCAAAATTTTATAAACAAATCTAGAGGTCTCCATTGACGCTACATTTTCTCTTTTAATTGCTGCTGTCCTTTCTCTCTATCATTCTTCTCAACACCTATGAAACCGTATTCTCTGATATCCCCTTCCCTGTAACCTATTCTTCGTTCTGAAAACAGTCCTTCCTTATCTCTGTGGCACGCTGCATGGGGCTTAATTAAAAAGAAAAGACTAATATTGATGAATAAATGCAATAATTTTACTAGCTATGTGACCGGTTGGACCTGACTATTATTAGCACACAATCTGACTGCTTAAAATAAAAATAAAGAATGACAAGGAATTACCACACACAATTGATTAAGTCCCTTGCAATTATAAAAGCTTCGTAACAACAAAGCACAAGTGTAACTGTTCTGTGTGTGGTAGTGTGACTCAACGTACATGTATCTGACTATGTTCTTTCTCAGTACGACAAAATATATTAAACACCGTTTACAATGCAACTAATTGATAAACCAGAAATACTATAATTGCACATAGAAACCGGAATTAGAAGTCTAATAAATGAACACGAGCCAAATGCTTTGTTGACTGTACCTAAGAGCAAGAGGGATTGTTATTAAAGAAAACTGTAATACCTTTTTACCTCATTATATATTGACTAAAATATTCCATTACACCAGCATCATAAATCAAAAGCCCATCTCCTTTCTCAAATATGTTCTGACAATTGCATCTTCTTCCATCTATACATTACACCAACCGAACAGTACAACATTTCAGTCAACACTCAGATCGTCTACTCTCTCGCTCATCAGAACAACTGCTCTCGACATCCTCTGAGCTACTACTGCCCCAATGGAGGCGGCGGAATAATAATCTTTGGCGCAATCTCTGGCGCTGTGACTCAGTGTAGCCACCTTTCAACACATCTAAGTAAGCAATACTTTGCAAGAATTTCACGCTTATATTTTGCATTTATGCACTTCTATCCATTCCCAGTCCCGCCCTCCTTCCTGTTATCCGTCCCTTGACATCTGCATCTACATCTAAATGAATACTCTGCAATTCACAATTATGTGCTTGGCAGGGGGTTCTGTGGTCTGGTGGATTAATCTTGTATTGATGTGTAAAACGTGTAAATTCACTTCTCACGTCAGGCGTAGATTTGTAACACACACAAGAAACTCTCCTGCACCCGTAGTAACGCCAAGTGCAGAACGCCAGTAAGCTCCGTAGTTCAATATCTGCAGTAAAGATAACATCCCTTCGCTGCTGACTGGGGCAGAGCGGCATTCGTTTGAGTTATGACAGATGGAGAAACCCCGGAAGGCAGAGACTCTGTCACCAGCATGCCGTCGTAAACTAGAAAACGTATTTCATTTAATCGACCAATGGCCATGTAACTTCACAAGGCTCTTACTTTATTTGAAACTGAGATGTTGAAGATTGTGGTGCTGAACTGGGATTCGAATTCGATTTCACTGTGTTCCCCAAGATTGCAAACTCTTCTAGGCCTCCTCGAAAGGCACCTATCCAGTTTCGAATCCTGACCAGCACAAAATATTCATTATTTCATTTCAAGCCCTAGTATGCGCACTCCGAACTACTAGTGAAAAATAGTTGCATTTTCAACGTCTCTTCGTGCGTTGTCAGCTGTAGCGTGTTCGTTTCAACTCATAGCCACACGATGAGCTTTTTATCACAACATTACAAGATCAAACGTTTCCTTACATCTTTTCAAGTTCAAACATTCCTCTCCATCCTACTGGTGAAAACGGATATGGGTTTGACGTTGTGTTCGTTGTGGTCACCAACGACGATACGTTGCTGATTCAACTTCTAGATAGCAGAGTATTTTCCATCACATCATTGAAAGAACAAACAAGCCACTCCTAGCTATTATTGGAACAGAATTTGATAGTTAATGTGTCTTCATGACCACGTGTACGGGGTTTGAATTCCATTCAGCACAGAACTCTTCGTCGCCTGATGTCTAGTTATACAAGCGCACATCTCGCTACTGGTGAATCAACAATAGCTATTTATCGTCTGTTCCTGGCTAGAAAACGACGGCGTTAGATGCTACGTCCGAATCCCAGTCAAGCAAAAACAATTCTATCGTTATTTAAGGTTCCAACATCTCGCTATTGGTGAAAACATTTTATATTTAACTTCTGATTTTACGTACTTCGTTAACAATCCGATTAGGTGCTGGGTTCGCATCCCTGTCACAAGCTTTGCATGATGACATTTCAATTTTAAACATGAGCATACCTTGTTCCTTGTGACACACCATATTAAGCGTCGTTGGGGGTAGTTCCCAGGAAGGTAACTGGTATGACAGTATTCCCAGTTCAGTACAAACATTTTCGTCATTTACTTTCAGGATCTTAATTGATAACTGATAATGGTGCAAACGTCTGTACCTCACGCCTCTTTATGCCTAGTGATCGGGTCTCAATAAGGCACAAATAAAGTTTATCTTAGTTAGTAATGGCTGTAGGTGCTGGGTTTGAATCCAGGTCCAGAACGACGACGTTCGTCATGTCATTTAAAGTTCAAATTTGTGTACACGTAGCTTGTGTTACGAGAACAATGATATTACTGGTGATTCGCTGTTAATATTCAGATTTCCGTAGAGGGCTTGTTGCCGTTAATCGTGTTTTTTTTTTTTTTTTTTTTTTTTTTTTTTTTTTTTTTTTTTTTTTTTTTTTTTTTTTTTTTACTAGTTCGTCCAATATCCAGTTTCCAGAGCCACTCGCCGTTGAGCGACAATCTGCACGCGGATGGAAAACCTTTTCGAGAGCGAAAAACGTTTTTCCAATACCGTACAGCTTTGTAACTCCATACATTCTCTCAAGTATTTAATTCTGACTAAGGATTACTGTACGATATATGTAAAATAATCCGTTTCCTCAGAACTTTTGGAATGTCATTTGTTGTAACTAAGGTTAGTTTATGGGTGTTATGGGGTGACTCATCGTAAAGAACGTGTTTTCTAATATGTTTTGTATGACGATATTAGTTGACGCTTAGACTGACTGCTATAAAGACCTTTTGTCTCTAGTAGTCTCTTGCGGTAGCCATTGTATGTAGTCAAACGACTGTACCCCACAGGGTTTAGGTGTTTAGAGGACCTGCAACACAGCTACGTTATGTTGGTTGTATGAGGCAGTGATCTACTTTTTTTGCTGTCACGTCTACATCCTCAGAAATTTCTTCCTAAAATTAAGGCCCATGGTTGATACTTATACACTTCTCTTGGACAGCAACGCCCTTTTTTGGAGTGATAGTCTGCTTTCGATGTCCTTGCTTCTTCCATCATTGGTTATTTTAATGACTAGGTGGTAGGATTCCTGAACTTCGTCTGTTTCGTGACCATCAAGCAAGACATTAAGTTTCTTCTCATCATTTTGGTCTTTTTCCGATTTACTCTCAATCCATATTGTGTGCCCATCAAAGTGTCCATTCCATTCCTCAGATCATGTAATTCTTCTTCACTTTCACTCAGGATAGCAAAGTCATCAGCGAATTGTATTATTGATATCCTTTCACTTTGAATTTATTTCCACTCCTGAAACTTTCTTTTATTTCCATCACTGCTTCTTCGATGTACCGATTGAACAATAGGAACCAAAGACTACATCCTTCTTTTACACCATTTTTAATCCGAGCACTTCGTTCTTGGTCGTTCACTCTTATTATTCACTCTTGGCTCTTGTACGCACTGTATTTTACCCGTCTATCTCTATAAATTACCCCTATTTTTCGCAGAATTTCGAACATCGTGCTCACTTTTGCATCGTCGAATGCATTTTTTCAAGTCGAAAAAACCTATGAACGTGTCTCGATTTTTCTTTAGTCTTGCTTCCATTATCAACCGCAATGTCAGATTTGGCTCTTTGGTGCCTTTACCTCTCCTAAAGCCAAACGGATCGTATCTAACGTATCCTCAATTTTCTTTTCCATTCGTCTGTATATTATTCTTTTCAGCAACTTGAATGCATAAGCTGCTAAACTGATTGTGTGATAATTCTCGCACTTTTCAGCACTTTCAGTCTTCGAAATTGTGTAGATGATATTTTTTCGAAAGTGAGATGGTATGTCGCCACACTCATACATTCTACGTACCAATGTAAATAGTCATTTTGTTGCCAATTCCCCCAATAACTTTAGAAATTCTGATTGAATGTTATCTACCCTTCTGCATTATTTGTTCCTAAGTCCTCCAAAGTTCTCTTAAATTCGGATTCTAATATTGGATCCCCTATCTCCTCTAAATCGACTCCTGTTTCTTCATCTATCACATTAGACAAATCTTCCCCCTCATAGCGGTCTTCAATGTACTCTTTCCGCCTATCTTCTCTCTCCTCGGCATGTAACAGTTGAACCCCCTACACTTTAATGTTACCACCCTTGCTTCTACTTTCACCGAAGGTTGTTTTGACTTTCCTATGTGCCGAGTCAGTCCATCCGACAATCATTTCTTTTTCGATTTCTTCACATTTTTCATGTAGCCATTTCGTCTTAGCTTCCCTGCACTTCCTATTTATTTCGTTTCTCGGCGATTTGTATTTCTGTATTCCTGAATTTCCCTGAACATTTTTCTTCTTCCTTTTTTCATCGCTCAACTGAAGTATTTATCCTGTTACCCATGGTTTCTTCGCAGTTACCGTCTTTGTACTGTGTTTTTCTTTCTAACTTCTGTGATTGCCCTTTTTAGAGACGTCCATTCTTCTTCAACTGTACTACCTACGAGGCTGTTCTTTGTTGCTGTATCTACAGCCTCAGATAACTTCAAGCATATCTCGTCATTCCTTAGTACTTCTGCACCCAACTTCTTCGTGTATTGATTCTTCCTGACTAATGCGTTAAACTTCAGCCTACTGTTCATCATTACTACATTGTGGTCTGAGTCTATATCTGCTCCTGCATACCCTTTACAAACAAGTATCTGATACCTGAATCACTGTCTGACCATGATGTAATCGACATAAAATCTTCCCGTATCATCCGGACTTTTCCAAGAATATCTCCTCCTCTTGTGGTTCTTCAACAAGTATCCACTATTAGTAGCTGAGATTTTTTATAGAACTCAATTAGTTATTCTCCTTGGTCATTCTTTGTCCCAAGCCCGTATTCTCCTGTAACCTTTTCTTCTACTATTTCCCCTACCAATTAGTTATTCTCCTTGGTCATTCTTTGTCCCAAGCCCGTATTCTCCTGTAACCTTTTCTTCTACTATTTCCCCTACAACAGCATTCCATTCCCCCGCAACTATTAGGTTTTCGTCTCCCTTTACGTGACGTATTACTCTGTAAGTATCGTCAAATACTTTCTCTATCTCTTTATCTTCAGCTGCGACGTCGGCATGTGTACCTGAACTATCGTTCTCGACGTTGGTTTGTTATCGATTCTGATAAGAACAACCCTCTCACTCAACAGTTTACTGTAACTCACTCTCTGTCCAACCTTCCTATTGAATAACGAATCCTGCTTCCATTATACCATTTTCTGCTGCTGTTGATATTAGCCTATACTCATTTGACGAGAAATTCTTATCTTTTTTCCCATTTCACTTCACTGACCCCTACTATATGCAGAGATTAGTGCATATAGGATTGTCGTAGAGAGATTGGATAATGTAACCACCAAATCCTCCAAAAATAAACGAAAAATATACCTATTCAAAAAAGCAGATAAGAATTCACTTGAAGCCTTCCTGAGAGACAATCTCCACTCCTTTCGAATTAATGATATAAGTGTAGACAGGATGTGGCTTGAATTCAGAGAAATACTATCGGCAGCAATTGAGAGATTTATACCGAATAAATTAGCAAACGACGGAACTGATCCTCCTTAGTACACAAAACCGGTGAGAACACTGCTGCAGAAACAACGAAACAAACACGCCAAATTTAAACAGACGTAAAATCTACAAGATTGGCGATATTTACAGATGTTCGAAATTTATCGCGGACTTCAATGCGAGATGCTTATAACAGTTCCCACAACGAAACTTTATCTCGAAACCTGGCAGAAAATCCAAAGAGATTGTGGTCGTATGTGAATTATGTTAGAGGCAAGAAACAATCAATGCATTCTCTGCGCGACGTCAATGGAGATAGTATAGAAGACAGTGCTGCCAAAGCAGCGTTACTAAACACAGTCTCCCGAAATGCCTTCCCAAAAGAAAATGAAGTAAATATTCCAGAATTCGAATGAAGAACAGCTGCCAATATGAGTAACGTAGATGTAAATATCCTCGGAGTAGTGAAGCAACTTAAGTCACTTAATAAAAGCAAGTCTTCTGGTCCAGACTGTATAACAATTAGGTTCCTTTGAGAGTATGCTGATGCATTAGCTCCATACTTGACCATCATATACACCCGTTCGCTCCGCGAAAGATCCGTACCCAAAGACTGGAAAGTTGCACAAGTGACACCAATACTCAAGAAAGGTAGTAGGAGTATTCCACTCAATCAGGCTCATATGATTAACGTCGATATGCAGCAGGATTCAGGAAAATATATTGTGTTCGAACATTACGAATTACCTCGAAGAAAACGGTCTATTGGCACATAGTCACCATGGGTTTAGAAAACATCGTTATTGTGAAACACAACTAGCTCTTTAATCGCATGAAGTGTTGAGTGATATCGACAAGGGATTTCAGATCGATTCCATATTTCTGGATTCCCATCGGGCTTTTGACACTGTACCACACAAGTGGCTTATAGTGAAATTGCGTGCTTATGGAATATCGTTTCAGTTACGTGACTGGATTTGCGACTTCTCGTCAGAGAGGTCACAGTTCGTAGTAACTGAAGGGAAGTCATCGAGTAAAACAAAAGTAATTTTTGGCGTTCCTCAAGGTAGTGTTATAGACCCTTTGCTGTTCCTTATCTATATTAACGATTTTGGAGACAATCTGGGCAGCCGTCTTTGGTTGTTTGCAGATGACGCTGTCGTTTATCGACTAATACAGTCTTCAGAAGATCAAAACAAATTGCAAAACGATTTAGAAAATATATCTGAATGGTGCGAAAAGAGGCAGTTGACCCTAAATAACGAAACGTGTGAGTGCTAAAAGGAGTCCGTTAAACTTCGGTGACACGATAAATCAGTCAAATATAAAGGCCGTAAATTTAACTAAATACCTAGGTATTACAATTACGAACAATTTAAAATGGATGGAACACATAGAAAATGTGTTTTGCTGGCAGGACACTTAGAAATCGTAACAGACCTACTAAGGAGACTGTCTACACTAAGCTTGTCCGTCCTCTTTTAGAATACAGCTGCGCGGTGTGGGATCCTTACCAGCTAGGACTGACGGAGTACATCGAAAAAGTTCAAAGAAAGGCAGCACGTTTTGTATTATCGCAAAATATGGGAGAGAGTGTCACAAAAATGATATAGGATTTGGGCTGGAAATCATTAAAAGAAGCGTTTTTCGTTGCGACGGAATCTTCTCACGAAATTCTAATCACCAACTTTCTCGCCCGAATGCGAAAATATTTCCTTGACACCGACCTACATAGGGAGAAACGATCACCACGATAAAATGAGGGAAATCAGAGCTCGTACGGAAAGATATAGGTGTTCGTTCATCCGCGCGATATACGAGTTTGGAATAATAGAGAATTGTGAAGGTGGTTCGATGAACCCTCCGCCAGGCACTTAAATGTGATTTGCAGAGTATCCATGTAGATGTGGTTATAGATGTAGATTGATCCTTTGTAAGTGCCTTTTCAGATTTTCTAGCTTCCCCACTATGTTCAAGGTTCTGACATTCTACACCCTGACTCATAGAACGTTATCCTTTTGTTGATTATTCAGTATTTTTCTCATGATCACCTCCCCCTTGGCAGTCACCTTCGGAGATTCAAATAGGGGACTATTCCGGAATCTTTTGCCAGTGGACGGATCATAATGACACTTTTTCAATTAAAAGCCATGTATCCTGTGGATACATGTTATGTGTCTTTAATGCACTGGTTTACATTGCCTTCTGCATCCTCATGCCATTGATCACGGCTGATTCTTCCGCCTGTAGGGGCAGTTTCCCATCCCAAGGACAATAGAATACTGTCCCTATAAATCACGAAAAATCAGTTGTCTTGTATCTGCGATTTTAAGCGTTCTGTAACATCTCCTGATAATTACACTCCTGGAAATGGAAAAAAGAACACATTGACACCGGTGTGTCAGACCCACCATACTTGCTCCGGACACTGCGAGAGGGCTGTACAAGCAATGATCACACGCACGGCACAGCGGACACACCAGGAACCGCGGTGTTGGCCGTCGAATGGCGCTAGCTGCGCAGCATTTGTGGACCGCCGCCGTCAGTGTCAGCCAGTTTGCCGTGGCATACGGAGCTCCATCGCAGTCTTTAACACTGGTAGCATGCCGCGACAGCGTGGACGTGAACCGTATGTGCAGTTGACGGACTTTGAGCGAGGGCGTATAGTGGGCATGCGGGAGGCCGGGTGGACGTACCCCCGAATTGCTCAACACGTGGGGCGTGAGGTCTCCACAGTACATCGATGTTGTCGCCAGTGGTCGGCGGAAGGTGCACGTGCCCGTCGGCCTGGGACCGGACCGCAGCGACGCACGGATGCACGCCAAGACCGTAGGATCCTACGCAGTGCCGTAGGGGACCGCACCGCCACTTCCCAGCAAATTAGGGACACTGTTACTCCTGGGGTATCGGCGAGGACCATTCGCAACCGTCTCCATGAAGCTGAGCTACGGTCCCGCACACCGTTAGGCCGTCTTCCGCTCACGCCCCAACATCGTGCAGCCCGCCTCCAGTGGTGTCGCGACAGGCGTGAATGGAGGGACGAATGGAGACGTGTCGTCTTCAGCGATGAGAGTCGCTTCTGCCTTGGTGCCAATGATGGTCGTATGCGTGTTTGGCGCCGTGCAGGTGAGCGCCACAATCAGGACTGCATACGACCGAGGCACACAGGGCCAACACCCGGCATCATGGTGTGGGGAGCGATCTCCTACACTGGCCGTACACCACTGGTGATCGTCGAGGGGACACTGAATAGTGCACGGTACATCCAAACCGTCATCGAACCCATCGTTCTACCATTCCTAGACCAGCAAGGGAACGTGCTGTTCCAACAGGACAATGCACGTCCGCATGTATCCCGTGCCACCCAACGTGCTCTAGAAGGTGTAAGTCAACTACCCTGGCCAGCAAGATCTCCGGATCTGTCCCCCATTGAGCATGTTTGGGACTGGATGAAGCGTCGTCTCACGCGGTCTGCACGTCCAGCACAAACGCTGGTCCAACTGAGGCGCCAGGTGGAAATGGCATGGCAAGCCGTTCCACAGGACTACATCCAGCATCTCTACGATCGTCTCCATGGGAGAATAGCAGCCTGCCTTGCTGCGAAAGGTGGATATACACTGTACTAGTGCCGACATTATGCATGCTCTGTTGCCTGTGTCTATGTGCCTGTGGTTCTGTCAGTGTGATCATGTGATGTATCTGATCCCAGGAATGTGTCAATAAAGTTTCCCCTTCCTGGGACAATGAATTCACGGTGTTCTTATTTCAATTTCCAGGAGTGTATAATGAAATGTTCATGCACGCTACAGACAACATACTTCGTCTTGTGCCTGCAACAGTATGAATATTCTGCATCCAGAAATATGCCAAAATACATCAAAAGAAATACTGCGAGCCATGCAGAGTGCAATGCATGGTGACAACTACTAATGCAACTACTCCCGTTATTCTTTTTTATAAAAATTAAATGATCAGGAGGGGTTTAGCTAACAAGCCTTAAGCAGTGGAAAAAATGAAAGGAATCAATAAAAACTTTTAATTTGCTATATTCTGAAAATTGTCGATTCACAAATTGACAAACTTCACTCAGACTTTTCTTTCCCTTGGACAAATTGGTTAGGAAAAACTTCAATTACTCCACAATATCTTTAATCAATAATCACGTATCTGGTCACAACAAACGTACGAATATTGCTTTCAATGTATGCGTACAGAAATCTGACAAAATCGCTCTAGTGCACAAGAAAGCAACAGCTACCTGCAGCCAAAAGTCAAATTACCAAAAATCCTCGATTAATACAAAAATCTCCTCTGGTGCTACTAGCAGGGTCATGACAGGCCGTGACCTCTGCTGACGCGCAGCTTCTCTCCGTGCCAGGATGTGTCTGACTATTCTCAGCAACTGTTCGCGCGCTACGACTCGCGATAGTAATGTGTATGCACGTAACAGCAGAATCAGTAGCCAACTTTCCGAAAAACCATTTGAATATCCAATTTTTAACTGGAAGGCCGTGGCCCGGTCAGATGAGTCCCGACTTCACCATAAGGCGCTTATACAAGCTGGTGGTGGCTCTATGATAGTGTGGGTTGTGTTTACATGGAATGTAGTGGGTGGTCTGGATGTTCGGCTACTTGAAGACATTTGCACCTTTTCATGAACGCCATGCTGCCAAACGACGATTGTTCCATAAACGTCTGGGCTGCGTATACATGAAATGAACTGAGTTCTCTGGTCCGACTTAACCTATCTTTGACTGGAAATGGTCATGTTCGGTTACTTGGAGACCATTTGAAGCCATTCATGAGCTTCACCTTCACGAAATAGTGATGGAATTTTTATGACTTACAGTGTTCCATGCCACCGGGCCATAAGTTCGCGATTGGTTCGAAGAACATTCTGGGGTATTCAAACGAATGATTTGGTCACCCAGATCGCCCGACGTAAATCCATCGAACATTTATGGGACGGAATCAAAAGGTCAGTTCGTGCACAAAACCCTGCACTGGCAGCACTTCCGCCATTATGGATGTCTAAAGGGGCCACTTGGCTCAATATTTCCGCAAAGGACTTCCAAAGACATGTTGAGTCCACGCCACGGCAACTTGCTTCACAACGTTGGGCAAAAGGAGGTCCGGCACGGTATTACGAGGTATCCCACGTCTTTTGTCACCGTAGTGTATTGTAATTTGACAGAAACTCTCGAGTTGATTTTTCCATGCTAAAGAGTTTGGTCAACGCTTGTACTTTCTCTAAAAATCTTATTAAAAAATTCTGTTGGTGAAGTTCGAATCCGTGCAGTACATTTTCGTAAAAGCGTAGGTTTGATAACAAGTGTTTCGTATCAGTATGTAAATTAATTATGAATATCTTTTATAAAATGGCAGCACTGTGTTGTATAAACGTTTCAGAATAAATAAATCATAGGTTTGGACTGTCGCTGGCGTCTTTATGCCCGATGGGCCAACCGTGTATTCGCATTGCACCGTTTTTTCATTTCCATTTCGATGCTGCCGTAGCTGGTGCATTCGCTCAGCGCTCACCATGGGATTGCTTTGCCTTTTTCGATTCCTTTCTATACGTGCTTTCCTCTGAACTGCGTTTCCTGTAATTCCAAGCTTATTTATGAGCCATATGAGACGAAACCTTCAATCATTTTATATTTTTAAATTTAATACCTATTTTCGTTTATATTACGGTGACTATTCCTCCTGTCTCGCTTTGGGTCCTAGCAGTGCTCCGCAAGCATTTCACAGTGACAGCCGTCAGTGCCCTGGCTAAACTTGTTTCCATCAATTTATAACTTTACACACACCTAATTCGTAACAATCACGAGCATGCACCCACATTGGTACGATGACGCCAAAGACAAAGCAAATACTGCGCGACAAACACGTACAGACGTGACCTATCCGTTGTGGGCTCAAGCGTTGTTTACACATTATTAGTCTCGTAGTTATTAGCCATTCAAATGTGACGGGATTTTGTCACACGAGGAAGTTCGGCCGACGAGCAAATACACGTTTTTACCGTAACAGGATGTTATGTTTCTTTTTAAACTTAGTCAGCCATACCTCACTAGAGGCGAACTCTTCAATACAGAGACTACGAGTTCGCCATTTCTCAAAGTATATAACCTCCGACTAGTATATTTTGTTGTATACAACGACTAAGCCATTTTAATAAGATACTTTAATTACAAGCTTAAAACCCACGTTCCGACCGTATTACAAGAGCAAGTCTAGCCTTGAGGAATGCGGTAGAAACGTGGGTCTTAAGTTTATAATTAAAGTATTTTATACAATGACGCGGTTTTTATCATTATGAAACCGGCCTTGGGAGCCTACATAGTTAGCGGGAACTAACCTTGCGAGGTCCGTTGCCTCCTTCCATATGGTGTGTTTTCAGCAATGCTTTCTATTTCACGGTTGTCGGCAGCGCGAATGGCAGAAACGGTAAGTTTTTGCTATGTTCTTTTTTTTCACTCCACGATCCATGGCCTCAATAAACTGGCTCTTATCCGCGAGAGTCAGGCATTTGTACTTCTTTGAAGTAATTTTTGCAAATGATTTATCCAGCGTAATTCACTATGCATCGTGGAATAAAAAAAGGATGGTCGCAAAGAGATGAACAACGGAACGAGAACGAAAACAACTGACGAAATGATTCGAATTGTCGAAATCGATATCTTCAAATTATCAAATGATTTCGGGCTATACATCGTTGCGTTTTATGGACTGTACCAAAACTCTTGTGATTTCTTCGATTTATGGATAATTTTTCTTCAAGAGAGCACAGGTTTTTCTCCAAAAGACCAGACAACTGTTTCTGTCCGTCAATAAAATGCATTCATCGATGTTCGAATTAGCAAGAGTCAGCCGACTCTGCTTACCCTATTGGAATATATTAGCTATGACAGCGTATGAATACACGCTCGAATAGTAGACACAGAGTTTAAAATTCAGTACTAAAGTCCTGCAAACATAAACAACTAGAAAGCCGCAGTACCACCACAGCATCCGCTCGTGGTTGGGTCACCGCAAGCACATACAAGAAAACGTCCACATCCCGCCACTCTCGAGACCAGACGCTAGTTTTTCCCGGGGCGCAGTGGAAATTTCTCTCTTAACTACGACGCTTACAATTCCAACGGGGTGTGCCGTTTATGCAGCAGTCATTTAGCTTCGCTCGCCATAAATGTTTTCATAACCGCACCGCGGTCGTAATGCGTCTCCATTTAATTTAATGAACAGCTCTGCGGACAACGGTCGGTTTTTGTAATCAGTGCCGGATCCGCGGGACGCACGTTGTGTGTAAAATGAAACCAGCAAAAGGCGCCCTCGGCCCTTCGCCCTTTGCTCTCACCACTGCGCCCTTCCCAACTCACCCTTCACACCACACTACGCAGGCTGTACAGCCTTAAGTGTCGAACGGTACAGAATGAGTTTTTACCCCAAAAATTCCACAGTGATTCCAGACAACAGTGAACGTGAAAGTGAGATACAGGACCCCGATGTATTTCCGCTAGAGCGTAGAGTCAACTATAAAGGAAAGTGATTCAATCACATTATCTATAATACTTAAACTTAACTATTCCGCTACTTAGACTAATGGCATTTAATGTTAATTATGGAAAAGATTTCCAATTCAATTTCCAAAATAATTATGGGGATGTACCATTATCATGCACGTGAATGTCTTTCCCGAAGGTCTTCTTTTGTCTGTGAATCAATCATTGCAGTATGGAGCACCCAAAGTAATTAAAGAGCTACATTGCATTGACAATAATACCTAGAGAGGCATCAAACCATTAACGTATTGCCAACGCACGATTGTAACTGTCTTACTAATGTGTATATTTACTTATAATGAATAGTACAACGAAGAATTTTCGTCTCACAATGTTCAAAGTCTGTTTCTAATCACACGAATTACAGTAAAAAACTTACGTCAGTGCAGCCCACCAGTGGAAGAGGTGTTACTGTGACGGCATTATCGAATCGGTACCACATTACAGGAAATTTTCCAGGGAAATGGAAGCTTAGTATTTGCAGATATTTTCAGTGAAACTAATCCATATAATACTCCCATCTGAAGTCATCATTTTGGGCTCATTTTCTGTACTTCCGGGGAAACTCTGGGCGTTTGAGAGGTTATTGTGATAGTTACCGTTTAATTTGTGCTGAATTGTGGAGTTTGAAGTACATGTAGAGATAAAACGTGCTGAACTGTTTTCATGAAATCCATGGCATAGAGCACACTGACGCTGTCGCCAACATATTAACTAGCAACGCACAAAATTTTCAGATGTGTCCCACTTCGACTTGCCTTAAAGTGAGTGATTGCCTAATAATACATAAGCAATTGGTTTCGAAGACAGGTAAATCATTGTCATGATTCAGTAGTTGCTTAATGACGATGTAAACAAACAACAGTGGCTTCGCAAATCGTTACCTCATATTACACGATTGATTGTTTTCGAAGACGTATCAATCTTGTGATTCAGTCGTTGTTTAGTGTCGTTGTAAACAAAAAAACAATGACTTCGAAAATCATTGCTCGCACCAGTTGTAAAGTACGTGCTGCTATTCAATCCACCTCAAATCCACCAGCAGTTGTGCCCAGTTTACATGACTACAGTAATGAAGTACAGTTCACAGAAGGGATGTCGACAGTTTAAAAGTGAGAGCACAAAAGCTCATAATGACTGGGGGTGTGTTATTTCGAAATAACAGCGCAATGAGTGGATCAAAACATGAGAGTTTATGGACTCTGGCCGTTGATGTTATGACTGATTAACTTCCTCATGTTGGCCGCACCACTGCCCACACGATTGGCGCGGAAAAGCTCCAAAACTGCAAACTACGCGAAAGATGGGCACCGAAAATATAGGGGAAGCTCCGGTAGTGTAGGATGGCTGGTTACATCGGACAAAAGTAGTTTCTTAAACTCTAGTGGTAGTGGCACTATCTGTCGCACTGCTGCAGATTCAACTACGAAGAAACAAGACCGATCACTAGAGTTTGAATCAAGACAACAAGTGCGTTTCGAAACGGTAGCAAATTGTCTGTTTCTAGTAAGTTTACTTTGGAGCGTGGTGTTTTGTTTGTAAACAATGTAACACAGCATTTTTATTGTATCTTTAACATATGGTGTTATTCTCTTTATTGTGGGCTGCAACTATTCTTGGCACATGTAATAACAACTGGAAACTACATTACTAAACAGATGAAACACCTGCGCAATACAATTGCAGGTTGCCTATCTAACGACTTCCAGGGACAACAAAAATTTGATTTTCTGTATTTCTTATAATTACTGAACGAGTTTAAAAATTTAGAATGCTGTTACAATCTACTTATAAGGGGTTATAATTAATGTTACAAACCTTTAACTGTCTATACGGTCTGAGGCGGTGCAACTCATGCCACGCAAATCACCAAGAAAGTATTCTTCTACTGTTTGAGGGTGAGTGTACTTCGCGACTTCCAACGAACTTGCAGTACAGCTTCAGCATCAAGTATGGCATTTTAATTTATTATGTATTCGGTACTAAATCTGTTTACGACACTATTGGCTACGTGTATTCATACATACCACTGGAAATAGGTGCATAATTCCATGATGTATACATGCAAACTGAAACGATGAATGAAAATTCGTACCTAGGCTGGGATTTGAACTTGGTTCTACTGCTCGCTAAGAACCGCTACCCACTACGTCAATGTGGCACAGTTGCTTTGCATATCTGCACGGAGTACCCTACTTCTATCTCGTCAGTCCAAATTCAGATTCACGCCTCAGCCCACATGGTATTCCCCATAAACTCGGACAGCAACATGTTCTGTGTGAAGTTACTGACAATGAAATACAGGCAAACTCGTCAGTATCTAGAGAAACACCCTTTAGTGCTTCGAAGATTAAAATAAAACCTTGTGATACACAGTTTCCTCAAAACGAAAGTAATGCATTTGGTAGGTCAGGTTATATTAGGACAGATTTACACATCCTAACGAGGGTATTAGGTAAACGTGTATGTTGTAAAATATGTGGAGGGCCAAATAGTTTACATGAAGACAGTGAGGTATCAAATGGAGTAGCAAGGAAACTTATCATTAATTACGCCAGTTGTAAATATTCTCATTCATTTAGGAAATCTAATCAGTGTAAAGATAATTACATTGAAGTAAATGTTAGGTGGTTTTATGAATTGAGAGCTATTGGCAAAGGGCACACTGCAGTTGAATGTGTTACACTAAGTTCTTAGGTGATGGAGACTCAACAGCATATAATAGTGTAGTAGCCACTCAGCCTTATGGAGAGAAGATTATCACAAAACTGGAATGTGTTGGTAATGTCCAGAAGAGGATGGGCCCCAGGTTGAGGAAGTTGAAAAAAAGTTTGAGAGACAAGATACTTTCTAATGGTAAAACCATAAGAGGTAGGCTGACAGACAAAATGATTGATGAACTACAACAGTATTATGGGATGGCCATTAGAAATAATACTGAGAAATTGTTGAAAATGAAGCAGACAGTATGGGCTAACTTCTTCCACAGGCTGTCAACTGATGAAAAACTAATACACCACCTTTGCCCTCCTGGACCTGAAGCATGGTGCAATTACCGCAATGCCCAGTGCTCACAGTTCACACAGCCATAAACATTCCATCCCGGCAGCAGTCATTGACATCATAAAACCTATTTACAGAGACCTTGCAAATCCTGAATTACTGAAGAAGGATCTGCATGGTCAGACTCAAAATCGCAATGAGTCGTTCAATAAACTTATATGGACTCGCTTACCAAAAAGTGTTTTTGTTGGAATGAAGACACTAAAGTGGGGGGTCAGTGATGCTGTTATTAATTTTAATGATGGAAACATTGGTAAGGTGAAAGTGCTACAGCATATGGGAATTAATCCTGGAGCAAACTGTATCAGAGAACTCGTACAGATGGACAAGGTTCGCATCGATAAAGCAGAGTATGCAGCACAGTTGGCCACTAAGGAGTCCAGAAAGAAAAAAACCTTTGAAAAAGATGAAGAGGGTAATATACAGTGTGGTGATGGTGCTTCTGAGTGACTAAAAATAAATAAATTAAGCACATGTTAAGTCTTTGGACAACGAGGTTGTGGAGAAACAGCGATTGCTATAAATTACCTCAGTATTAAGAAAACAGTCTTAACCGCGATTTTTTATTTATTTAGTGCCGACCGGTTTCAGACAGTCTCCTGCCACACATCGGTAGACGTGACGCCACCAGCAGTCGACCATATGTTCGCCCTGAAGATGGCCCCTGCGATGGGCTGAAACCGGTCGGCACTAAATAAATAAAAAATCGCGGTTAAGACTGTTTTCTTAATACTGAGATATGTTGAGTTACAGTCTTTTGAAACTTTAGAAGACGTACCTGAAAATTTACATTTTCTGTTACATGTTTCTCTAAATCTCAGAAACCATTTCGAGCAGATTATTCAGATTTTCAGGGAGTAATAATATAAATATCCTGAGAATGCTGATCTAAAAGAACAACATAATGTTACGTATAATTTAAATTATTTAGGATAACATACAAAAAAGTACCCCAAATTTTAACTTCGTAATTGAAAAATTGTATTTCCGAAAGCAGTGGCTAAATGCAATTATTGTAGTTCAGTAGACTGAGAACAAACAGTTTAATGTACTGTAAATATTTTATGTCAATGGCTATAGTGGTTACAGAAATACAGGGAAGCCAAGTCACTATATTTAACATTGTCGGGATAGGGCGTTCCAACTCCCCTTAAAAATAGGTATTTTTTCTGTTCAGAATAGCTGGATTTTCGGAATAGCGGGGTTCTGAAACATGTTTATCTAATAGCAGGGTTCAGAACCATGTTTATCTAGCAACCACTACGAATTAAAACACAGAGGCGTCACAGATATTGGCTGCGAGTGGCCATCGATTCAAATAAATAGGGAAGATTGAAAATTTGTGCCAGACCGCGATTCGAACGCGGTTCTTCTGTTTAATAGGCGGATGCAATGACCACATGTCCGATAGTTTATAAAATTCAGACGAGGACGGCCAGTGATCCCTTCATTGTGGACGCAGATACTACATTCGTAGCGTGTGTATAGGCTGAGACTTTGGTCTGGTGCGCTGGGGTAAATCGTGCTTTTGCGATGACCACTTTTTGCGGATGGCGCAGTGGTCAGCGCATCTGCCTAGTAAGTAGGAGACCCGATTTCAAATTCCGGTCAAGCACAAATTTTTCAATCTTCCCCATTAATTTAAATTAGCGCCCACTAGTAGCCAATGTCTTTCTGTCATAGTGGCTCCCGGATCAAAGTGGTTTCGGTTCTTCCGCACAATGTTCAAAAGATCAGATCCTACGTAGTTTGCACTATTGTGTGCTGTACGTACACTGCGACAGATTTCCGACGCATCACGTTGTAAGTAGGCTGTTTAGGTTTATGTTGGTAACGCCACGCAGCGCTCTGTATGAAAATCACTGACTGTTCTGTGTGCAGTCTGTGGCTGGTTGCATTGTTGGAATATTTGGTATTGTAGTGAGGGGCAGTTGGATGTGAACAGCGCGTAGCGTTGCGCAGTTGGAAGTGAGCCTCCAGCAGTGGTGGATTTGGGTAGAGAGATGGCAGAATTTTGAGAGCGGATGATCTGGACGCGTGTCCATCAGGAAGAGTAAATTTGTAACACTGGATATCATGAACTGATATATATATATGATGAATTTTGAACATTATTAAGATAAATGCATTGTTTGTTCTCTATCAAAATCTTTCGTTTACTAACTATGCCTATCAGTAGTTAGTGCCTTCAGTAGTTAGAATCTTTTATTTAGCTGGCAGTATTGACGCTCGCTGTATTGCATTAGTTCGAGTAACGAAGATTTTTGTAAGGTAAGTGATTTATGAAAGGTATAGGTTATTGTTAGTCAGGGCCATTCCTTTGTAGGGATTATTGAAAGTCAGATCTCGTTGCGCTAAAAATACTGTGCGTCAGTTTAGTGTTGATCAGAATAAGTAAAGAGAGAAATGTCTGACTACGTTCAGTTCTGCTTAGCTGTTTGAAAATCAAATAACGTAGGAGGTTAACCAGTACAGTAATTGATAATTTTTTTCTAAGGGGAGGTTTCAACGTGTTCAACGCAGTGAGCCACTTTCAGTCACTTCTTCACGTATTTCACAATCACAGACTAATGAGTGAAGGCTTTACCCTGGGTTACACTGCAGAGGAAAAGTACCGTAGCTTATTTCCTGTCATCAGTTAAGAGAAAGCTCTCAAAAGTCGCCACTAGATCATCTCGACTTGCCTTTTAAGTAGATGAGACGTTTCTCAACGCTCCTCGTATCAGGCGTTTACTAAGTAAATGCTGCGGTCTGCTTCCGTATGGTTTAATAAAATGTGATATCCATTTCATCTCACGAAGAGAGTTAAACATTCATATGTACAGATAATACTTTATCAGCCAAACGTAAATGTCTCGTACTGTAAGTGACAAAAAATTCCCTCTGTTTTTCCTTTTGAAATGTTAGGCGAAACGTCCACAGCCGTTCCTGCAGAAGCAGTATCACCCGCTGTATTTGAATCTAACTGAAAACTCAATTTACAGCCATGAAGCCTATCACGCAGCAATCAACATTCGCGCTGTATCAATACGGAAAGAGCTTCCGCAAATTACCAGCCCAATACTGGGGAAAATAGTAAGTCGTGAAATTAAATTAAGCGTGTTGGGTATCGATCGTATTTTCTCATGCCTGGGTATTGCCCATGTTGCTGCCTCTAACTCATGACGATTACTCGCGTACCAGAGAATCAATACGTATTACTTAGTTTCATCAGGGTGTGTGGCTGTCTCACTTGTTTGGAAAAATGCAGTAATTTCTAAACACACGAATCGAACCGAAAAATTTATAAAAGCAAGGATATGCCGGCACGGTGTTGAAAAGCAAATTAATGAAAGTTGCGAAATGACGTTTCAACATCGGATTCTCAACAACGTTTCCGCGGTTTTCTTGAAAAAGCGCAAATAAGACTGGGACAGTTTCATAGATTCTCGGACGATTACTTTTCCAATGCATATCCAGCTGAACTTGCCGCCCTTCTTCAATGGTTTGGACATGGAGAGTTCAAGTTCTTTTCGGCCTTACTTCAGTTGGATAAGCATCGGGAAAGTAATCGGCCGTGAACCTATGAGGGTATCCCAAAGTCGCACCTTTTTAAGCGATACACGAAATTCGAGCCACGCTCCTTGCTAAGAGGCCGATATCTGAAACGTGATTCCACCATCCATAGTAATAACTTTTCTGAATGGTGTAAGATCTACATCCACATAGATACTCCGCAAGCCACCGTACGGTGCGTGGTACCAATACTTGTCATTTCCCCTCCTGTTCCACTCGAAAATAGAGCGAGGGAGAAACGACTGCCTGTACGCCTCCGTATGAGCCCTAATTTCTCGTGTCTTATCTTCGTGGTCCTTATGCGCAATCTATGTTGATGGCAGTAGAATCGTTCGACAGTTAGCTTTAAATGTCGGCTCTCCAAATTTTCTCAGTAGTGTTTCTCGAAAAGAACTTCGCCTTGCCTCCAGCGATTCCCATCTGAGTTCCAGAAGCATCTTCGAACACTTACGTGTTGTTCGAACGTACCTGTAAAAAATCTAACAGCCTGCCTATGAATTGCTTCTATGTCTTCGTTCAATCCCACCTGGTACGGATCCCAAACACTCGAGCCTTACTCAAGAATAGGTCGCACCAGCGTCCTACATGCGCTCTCCTTTACAGGTGAACCAATCTTTCCTAAAATTCACCCAATAAACTGAAGTCGACCATTTGCCTTCCCTGCCACAGTTCTCACATGCTCGTTCTACCTGATATCGTTCTGCAACGTCACGCCCAGATATTTAAATGACAGGACACTAGTAATGCTGTATCCGAACATGACAGATTTGATGTTCCTACTCATCCGCATTAACTTACCTTTTTCCACATTTATTGCTAGCTGATTCATTATTTTACTGAGAGTGATTGAGCTTTACAAATACACCAAAACGGATGCGCCATTGGAATCCTCAATCACAACACTGCACAGAGTAACGAACTACGAAATTTTATTTACAATATTTGGTTTGTGACAACGTTAGCTTTTCTTCCTTCTGAATGCTGCCTTCATGAATATGAAGAATTTTTCTCTTATTTTAATAATACGTGGACCCAGTCTCACCGCTGTTAGATTGCAGTCAGAATACTGTAGACAGTAACTCACCAGTATTTGTGAACTTGCTCTGGTACGTTTGTTTTCACAATTTAAGTACTTGTAGGTTGTGTGTCTGAGGCAGAGATTGAGAACCAAATAGCCATTTTATGCCAGAAAGGAAAGGAAAGGAAAGCAGCATTGTCCGCGAAGTACTGTACAAACGATCCGTGCAGTACTATATAAAAGAACGTTAATCTATCGCGCGGGCTCCATCATACTTCAAGGGTTACGCTGTGTTTCTGTTTTTATTACCGTAACAGCCAGAGCGTGGCCTCTACTGCTTTCAACTTTAAAACATTCATTGTCGAATTCGTGACCACTTGTCGCACTTTTCTGTTCACAAGTTGTCATATGTTTAGTAGCACATTCAAAATAATACATATACGCTGCTCATGTGAGGATCTGCTCGAATCCATACGTTGTTAACACCTAGATAGGGGCAATTATAATTAAATTCATTAAAGGAAACACAACGGGACTTTGTCAACAGAGAGCTGCCACATACATCAAATAGAACCCATACGAAGGAAAGTCATTGATCACAGCTAAGACCCGTTGAGATTCAATGATCAGACTTGACGAGAGCATGCACTGATAGTAACTTACTGTATAAGTATCAGGCGATGGGCGTGTCTTACATAACGCCACGTGCAGCAGCTCGTCGTCGATGGGCTGCCACAACGCTTTTGAACAGCTCTCTGACAGGGACAAAACTCTGAGCCGTTATGTCACGCATCACAATTACTCTTTTGGAACAAAAATCGACGAGAAATATTCCATTATTTTTCAGTGTTAACCAGCACACAAAGGAAGAAACGAAGGCAGCGAGCCGGCCTGAGTGGTTGAGCGGTTGTAGGTGCTACAGTCTGGAATCGCGCGACCGATACGGTCGCAGGTTCGAATCCTGCCTCGGCCACGGATGTGTATGATGTCCTTAGGTTAGTTAGGTTTAAGTAGTTCTAAGTTCTATTGGACTGATGACCACAGCAGTTAAGTCCCATAGTGCTCAGAGCCATTTGAACCATTTGAAGGCAGCGATTCGTAGCGAAATAATCTTAAAGTCCCTGTTGTTGATGTACTGATTCTTCAACATAACCTATACAATGTGACAGTTCTGAGACAAAGTGCACTTTATTGTTATTTGTATTTTTATAAAGATGGGAGAAAATGGCAAGAATCAAATGTAACTCCTTGTAACGCAGTCCACTGCCTCCATAAATTCTTTTACACCGCGCCATTTTTGGGGGTTCTGCTGTAACTGTTTTTATTGTGCTGTCAAGTATCTACAAAGATGTAAGTCCATTTTGTTCTCCATAAGACAAAAGCTGCTTTAATAATGATGCTTAAATCACTCAACAATGAGTACAACATTTAAACATCTATAGCATTTTACGTACGGTTCTACCAGCACTGTCGTATAATAGTAAGAAACCTACAAGTGCTGGACTAAGCCGCATTTTGTGGAAATAACAAGGGGTTATTCTGCTTTTTGTAGAACACCAAGATTTTCAAATGGAGATTTCTGTGGATCTTTATGGCTTTTGCCGAAACAAATTCAGCCAAGAAATAGATGTGGTGATAGAGAAGAGCAAGGCGGTATTAACGCAAAAAATACGTTTTCTGGACTTGTCGGGTTTTTGTAACAAGCCCCTAAAGCCATTTACGTGATCAGGGATTTATAGAACCAAATGTCGGGAATGTGAGAGTTTCCATGTGGCGTAAACCAGTAGGTGTTTCTCCACCAGGTTCAGGGAATACACGAATACAAATGGGAACTGTAAATCTTCATTTATTACACATCTGCGTAATTGCTATCGTAACACCAGCAGTGTTGAGGAGTCTTCGATAGTACTACATCGAGTCGAGAAGGGTAGATTTATGGACGCTCTGGAGGATATTGAAATTTGTAGCGCCCCCAAGGGGCAACCGAAAGATACACCAATGAGAAAATGGATGTCAGTAATAAGGGATTTTTAAATTGTTTTAGGCATGTAGTTTCGAGTGCTGTGAATACACTACATTGTTATGTACATAAGTCACTCAAGATTACGCTGTATGAAATGGAGTATCGTAGTCGATAATGTGCTGATATTACTCTTTGAAGCGTGTATGCTTTAAGTTGTTCTCTTTACCCTTCGTTGACTGACTGCAAGTTGCGTGCAGATAACACAAGTCTACGTATCATGTTACTAATATCACTGATAATATTCGTTGACTTTATTAACATAACGGATGACACAGAACGATAAGAACGTGTCCTGAAAATTTGTTGTACTTCTTGCTGGTCTTGCATGCAAGTCATATTAAATCATCACAGGTGCTCGAAATGGCAAATATGCCGAAATTTATATAGGGCAATAAAAACAGTTGTAACCAAAAGAGGAGGAATGATTCCATTTAAATAATGTAATTTTGTTATTCAAGATAGTTGATAGCAGACTGGAGAACAATGACTACATGGTCGGACGGAGTGGCCGTGCGGTTCTAGGCACTGCAGTCTGGAGCCGAGCGACCGCTACGGTCGCAGGTTCGAACCCTGCCTCGGGCATGGATGTGTGTGATGTCCTTAGGTTAGTTAGGTTTCATTAGTTCTAAGTTCTAGGCGACTGATGATCTCAGAGGTTAAGTCGCATAGTGCTCAGAGGAATTTCAACCATTTGCTACTAGGTTTTTGTCGGTAGGGAGACCCTTGAGGCCAGCGCTCTTCTTTCTTTTCATACTCTTGGGTTTTAGATATTAGTACTCGGGCATCGATTTCCTTCTCAAAAATATCGCCTTAGAAGATTTCTGCGTGCTGTGAAGTATAAACATTTGGGGCCGTTCTATACAGACACCGGCAGCAGAGCTGTTTCTCTAACAGGTAATAAAATGATTATGCTCATACCGAAAGAAAAATTTGTAGTCCATAAATCTTGTAATCATGAATTGAATATTATAGTATCAAACGGAAACTTTACTTAACAAATATTGAATAGCATTTTTATTAAAAGTAATATATTTTAATTTTAACAAGCAAAAAAATCAAATACAAAACTGAATACTGTTTTCTTTCGTATAAGTGTATCAAATTTTTTTAAAAAATGGTTCGAATGGCTGTAATCACATGGGACTTAACATCTGAGGTCATCAGTCCCCTAGACTTAGAACTACTTAAACCTAACTAACGTAAGTACATCACACACATCCAGCTGCGACCGTAACAGCTACGTGGTTCCAGACTGAAGCGCCTGAACCGCTCGGCCACAGCGGCCGGCATATCAAATTTGTTCATAAAAGGACCCGGATATCTTCTGATTTTCAAAGTTAATTTTTTATTGCTTTGTACTGCGTTAGGAAATTAACCGTCTGGGCACTGACCTTGAAATCCCGCCAGTACGATGGAAACTGAACAGGGCAGAGCAGTCCATAATGTCCTCTGGTACGTCATATTGATATGTGCGAAACCAAAATATATGTCACGCAAATAAACGTAAAATGCATTAGTTCCAGTCTACTGACTAACATTGCCTGCATGTTGAAAATGAAATCAGATAATATCATCATTAAATGTTTACTTCTTTTGCATGTCGACGTTCCTACACGGAATTCTGTGTTGCATGTAACGAAACAATCCATGACGTCAACTTCTGTTAAATACTGGAAAAGTGTCAATTCTAGTGCTCGATTCAACTCGTGGGATTTGAGCAATGACGTCATACCTAAGGCAGAGACGCTACGTAGAGGCAGTCTTTGAAAGCAACTGATCACATTCGTAAACAAACGAATGTAGCATACGACAAAATTACAAAAGTGTTCACGTGATTAATTACTTAGCCACAAATTATACTGTTATTAATTACCGTATGTGGGTTTCAAGTACAAATGATTTCATGTTTAAATACATACAGACAGATAAAGATAAAATCAACATACATTATAACACATAAATAATGTCTCGTCTTATGGACATTCAATTAAGGATAAAGTAGGCATACACAGGTTATGACAATAAGGTATCTTGTCATAGATAAGATAAAATTATCATATAGAAATTGTTGCTATAAGGTCATTCAGCAATCACATATATGGAATCTATAGAGTCTCTTTGAAGTTCTATGTCTAGGTTTTCCATCCACTCGACGGCTGCAGGGGAGGCTGCATAAAGTTCTCGAATGGATCCTTTAAACACACGTTTAGGGCATTCCTGAATGATGTGCTGGATCGTTTGCTCTGGTTGTCCACAATCGCACTGTGGTGAATCTCGTATGCCCCATCTACAGAGCATCTCGCCACTTCTGCCATGACCAGTTCTGAATCTATTGAGTATAACCCAAGTTCTTCTTGGCAGGTCTGTACCAGGTAGGTTTCCACCAGGTGATATTTCATTGCGGTTGTTGGATAGTCCGGTCTGAGACCATTCATTTTTCCATTAATCCATAGCATCGTAAGACGTAGCCATAAGGGTTTGAGGTGTTCTTCATTGTGGTCTTCTAGATCTTAGTCGGGAAAGATTTGGGGCTATGTCCTGATGTATTGGAAGGTTGGTATTGGAGGAGATTTTACGCCATTCATTAAGGCGGTTCTCCGCCTAAGATGTGGTGGAGCTATACTGCAGAGAACAGGAAGCCATGGTAGTGGGGTGGATTTAATGGTCCCAGTTATGGTTCTCATGGTATTGTTTAGTTGAGTATCCACTTTAGACGTGTGGCTGCTGTTTAGCCTAACAGGGCTGCAATATTCCGCAACAGAGTATACCAGCGCTAAAGAAGAAATCTTCAGAGTATGTACATCTGCTCCCCAGCTAGTATTGGCGAGCTTTTGAATAATATTATTTCTTGTACGTATCTTAGCAGTAGTATCTATTAGGTGCGGTTTGAATGTAAGCGATCTATCCAATTTAATACCAAGATATTTTGGGTTTGGATTGTGCTTTAACTTTCTACCAGCAAAGGTAACGTCAAGGGATCGGGCTGCCTGTTGGGTTTTTAAATGAAACACTGTAACTTATGACTTTATTGGGCTAGAAATCAATCTCCAAGATCTGAAATATTTACCCATTACTCCGAGGTTTTGGTTAAGGGAGTTTTCACACTGTTCAAAACTTTCATGTTGCACAGCCAGGGCCATGTCATCTGCATAGCAGAACTTCCGCGCATTTGTTGTTGGTATGTCGCTTATGTACACACTGGAAAGTAATACAGAACCTTGTGGTAAGCCGTTGTTTGAAACAATGGTTCGACTCTTCTTTCCTTCTAGATGAACTTCAAGGGTTCTATTGCTGAGCATATCACTTAGTAATTTGTACAAGGTCTGGCAAGGGATAATCTCAAGTATCTTGCTAAGAAGACCATGCCTCCACATAGTATCGAATGCAGCGGTTAAATCTACAAATGCAACAGCTGTTTTAAGTTTCCGTACATAACCGTTCTCGATATGTGTTGTTAAAGCCAGTACTTGGTTGCAACAGTTACGCTGTGGCCGAAAACCAGCCTGCTCGATAGGGATTCTATCATTCAAAGTCGTCCCAATACGAGAGTCTCTTCAAGAGTTTGATGCAGGTGCTCAGGAGAGAGATTGGTCTAAAATGTTCAGGCTTGTCTGGTGTTTTTCCAGGTTTTAATATTGGCAATACTTTAGATCTTTTGAATATCTTAGGCACTCAGCCTTCTTCAAAGATGTTATTATAGAAGTTCACGAGCCAGTTGATAACATTTTTCCCACTATACTTAATGAATTTTGGGTATAGCTCATGTGGCCCAGCTGCCTTCCTAGTTTTGATGTTCGAGATAGCCGTTTTCAGTTCTTCCACTGTGAAAGGTGCTGCAGGATGTGGTCTTTCAGTAGCTTGTCTCCACCGTGTTTTAATTAGTTTCTTAATGTTTCTGGCGGTTTCTTTGTCAACAGGTGCCCTGGACATATTGGCTATACGGCCTGCAATTGCATTGCGAGTGGTTTTTGCTCTTTCACAGGGATTGTATGCACCAGATCCTAGTTTCCTGAGTAGGGCCCACGCTTTTCGACCGGACTTTCTGAAGTCTATACCTTCCACGGTTTTTTCCACTTTTCTCTTCGGGCGCTGTCAAGTGACTCGATAAGTTCCTCTGCCACTTCCCTGTCTCTCGATTCTTTGAACTCGTTATAGAGGCGTTCAGTTGTTTTATTCCAGGCAGGTGTATATTCTTTCCTGAAACCGCGTGATATAGTTTTCTTAGCTGATGCAATAAGAGCTTTACTAAATCGTTCATAGTTGTTAATGATTGGCTTTATCCACCGTACAGTGGCATTGGCACGTTTTGCGTACGACTCCCAATCAGTCTTTTCAAAATTCCATCTTGGTTTTGGAGCTGATTTTATAAGAGGGACTTGTATTCCAATGTGGACAACGACAGGTCTATGCTGGCTGTGTGGGAAGTTAGTTAATACTTTCCTGCTTGATGGTTAACCTTTGCCCTTGTGGTCTCTACTAACAAAGCACAGATCTGGGTAGAAACCGCGTTGTCATCTAGCTGACCAGAAGGTGTGTCTCTCTTTAGCATCATATATTAGTTGCAGGTCTTCAATGTCTGCCCAGTCCAGTAGGGCTTGACCATTATCATCGTTTTCACTATAGCCCCATAAACTGTGGTGGCTATTGAAATTGCCCATTAAGAGGGTAGGGTATTTTGTTTCAGGGAGCGCTTCTTTTGGCCATTGGATGTTAGGAGGCTTATATGCATTGACTATTGTGAGGTTACTTACGAGTGTTTCTATTAAAAATATGTTATCCGAAGAACTTATTTTTATTGGAGCCCAGTTATCAATGTCACTACACACATATGTAGCAGATCAATAGTTTTGATGGTGAATAGCTCCGACAACGGTGTATCCACTTATGAGACCTCTTTTCATGAGATCTGCCTCGTGGTTTACATGTGTTTCTTGGACCAATGTGACATGTATATTGTTATCCCGTGCTAGTCTTGAGAGGATATCACATTTAGTCTTACTTATACCTTCTATGTTAATTTGCAGTACTCGGACTGATGGGCCGAGGTCTCTTGTCATTGGTTTTTGAGAAGACCCATTCATTTTACTGTTTGCTTCCATTTGCACTTTTAAGCCGCGAGATGAGTTCACACTCACAGCGCAGCGCCACGATAGTAGTAGACTTTTAGCTACCATTCGGCATTTCCCGGGGTGTACCACTTGGAGGCAGTCTACTTTTACACCCCACACATTATACTGAGAAGACTTAAACTAACGAAAATAAATAAGAGAAGAAGAAAAGTATACATGTCAAGAAAAGTATACATGTCTGAAATAAATGTATGTCGTAATTTAAGCGAGTAAGAAAAGCACAGAGAACCTTTAAATCCAGTACAGTACAACGCATGATCAAGTTATAATACTGTGAAATAGCGTTAACTTTTAATACGTGTTGTTAAATCTTACACAAATAACGAAAATTGACAAAAAGTAGGGGCTAACAAATACTGGGATCATTAACTGGAACTGACATATATAGGTTAAATCTAGTTACCGGCCTTATAACTCCCATCACTAGTATGAAAAAGAGAAAAATTTGGAAACTGTACCTGCAATATTTATTAGCTTTTTGTAGTAGTTCTAAAATCAATAAGAAATCTAGAAATCCTACAAAAACACAGACAACAGATTTAGTACAAATATGCCCAAAATTATGAACTAACGAATAGTTGGAATCAGTATGTATTTATTTATGTTATGTACAGACCTCCGGTATAGGTAATTTCTAGTTGCCGATTCCAGCCATTCGATGATTCATTAATTTGATCGTTTTTTCAGCACGTGTGCGCACTAAAATGTAGGCTAATATGATTTCTGCACTTGTAATTTTTCTCTGAACTACTGCAAAAATATTCACTATATTTGGAATCGGTTACTAGAATTAACCTATATAGTAGGTCAGTTCTTAGTTAGCGATTCCAATTTTTGTTTAACACCGCAGCTGTTTTAGAGAGTCATTTCAAAAGCTATTACGTTTCAGTGCATGCAGCTGCAAAAATAATTTACATATGAACCATGGAGCTGTTGGAATCTGTAAATGGTATTTGTCTACATAAGTAATTCTAGTTATCGATTCCAACATTATTTATTTTTTGTAGATATTCGTTAGTCATGTACTGGATTTTCTTTCAGAATTTAGTGTGTCGGTTTCTCCACATTTCATGTTACTATTTCGTATTTGTTGTCATTCATTTCATTTTCCCGTTTTTCTGTTATATTTTAGTTTCCCTCCACCCAAAACCGCAACATTCCTGTGCTTCTACCGTTGGATTCAATAATTAATAGTAAACTTATTGCTATTTTATAACAGCATGATCTCACCATCCGCTTTACTGTAATGCAATTTAAAGATTCTCTGTGCTTTTCTACTCGGATAAATTACGAGAATACTTATCAAACATAAAAATTTTTTTTTAATTCCTTTTCTTAATTATTTTCGTTACCTTCAGTTCGTTTAGATACAATTCATTACCAAGTATTATCGTATGCTACATTCGTTTGTTTACGACTATAAGCCGTTGCTTTCATAGATTGCCTGTACGTGGCATCTTTGCCTTAGGTATGAATTCATTGCTCAGAGCCGACGAGTGGAATCGAACACTACAGTTTATCCTTGTGAAACGACCCACCAACATTGATATTTTTGTGAGGAATAGTCCTTACAGTACTACTGTCTTGATTTCGCTTATGGACCCATGTACCTATAGGTAACGGAATGGGACACAATTTACAGATTTACCCTGCTCATGACCAAAATTTCTCAATTCTACGATTCATCGCCAACATTCTTTTGGCAAAATGAAAAGTCGTAGCTCTGTATTTATTACCACAACTCTGACTAGCAGCAATAACTCAAGAGTAAAAGTTTGAAAAAGGATGTATGCTTGAACTCTTATTTGAGATGGATTTTTGGTCTTTTTATTGCTGTTTATTCAGTAGCACAGTGCTGTGAAAAGCAAAATAGTTCAGGGAGATATCGTACCTTCCACCATGGTGTTTAAAATTCTCCAACATGTTCGCAAGTTGATTATAACTAGTAAGTTTTGCTGACAACAAGAAATTTGTTTTTGTTAGAAAACATGACAATAACGGGCGCTTTTTAAAATTTGCATGTGAATGCTCATAGTTCGGGATTATTTGGGTAGTTCCATGGGTGTTTCCCGGTACGTGAGAAACAAATCAGTGTAGTATTGATGTTGTTTAACCGCAAAGACGCAAAATAGGTGCAGTGTTGAGCGGAACATATAGAATAATTTTTGTGGTTGGCATCAATACAAATAGAATTATTCTTTATATGATAGTGAATCATTTATTAAAGACTTCTTCCTGTGTGCAGATGTGAAGTTTCAGGGACAACTGAAATTTCCTAATTCTTCTTGTTCACCGTCATTAAGTGGCTCAGACTACTTATGCGTCTGACGTCGGAGGTTCGAGTTCTCCCTCGGACATGGGTGTGTGTGTGTGTCGTCCTTAGCGTATGTTAGATTACTTTAGGTTAGGTAGTATGTAAGCTTAAGGACCGTTGACCTCAGCAGTTAGGTTCCACAAGACCTTACCAGAAATTACCAAAAAATAATAGCATAATGATTATTTTGTAAAGAGGACATTCCCAGCGTAAACAAGGAATTTCTGAAGTCTGCCACAAAATAAGTGAAATCAGTCACAAGTCTTACATTCTATTTATAGAACACTATAGCATTATACCAAGATTTTATAATTTTATGTCACACATGTGGGTAAAAAATTTCCGATCTAGACATATTGCCATAGTGCTGCCATTAACTACGACATACTGTTCGGATATTACGAGCAACATGAAGTTGCATTACTCCTCACACAACTAGCGTTTGTCGAAAGTTAGGCAAGTCATGAATTACAGAAATAGGATTATGCAAGTAGAGTGGAAATCAATAACGGGCGAAGAGTTTAGAAGAATAATAATGTAAATGTCGTGTGACTAGGGCCTCCATTGGGATAGACTGTTCACCTGGTGCAAGTCTTTCAATTTGAAGCCACTTCGGCGACTTGCGCGTCGATGGGGATGAAATGATGACGATTAGCACTACACAACACCCAGTCCCTGAGCAGTAGAAAAACCGGGAATCGAACCCGGGCCCTTAGGACTGACATTCTGTCGCGCTGACAATTCAGCTACCGGGAATGTCAGAATGCCAAGTGCTTAACGGTATTGTAAACTTACGGAGAATGCGACACCTGACAATCCATTTACGGTTGTTATGCTCCAGCCTGAGCACTTTTCTTAATTTTAAAAAAGGAGCCGATAAAAATGTGGCTGTATTCAAGAGAAAAAAATTGTACCTCGAGCCGTCGAGAGAAGAATAATGTTTAACGAACTTGAAGGCTGGGAGGCATCTACGAAATTTCCAAGACAAGGGTTACCACAGGCATAATATAGAACTTTGTGTTACCGTCACAACAATGTAAAAACGACTTGTCAACTGAAAAGAAAAAGGATCTGCAAGAAATGCTGCCGTATTTAAAATTAGGTAATAGAACATTTTTCGAACAGTTAATCAATTGAAATTGCTTTGTGCTCTACGGAAATAAAAGGATTAAAAATAATTTAATCCCAGTGTAGCACTTCTACAAAATGTATGTGTAAAATGTCTATTGTTAAGAAAATTGATAAATGCTTGAGATTTCTTTAATTGGCACTTACTTCTTTTTTGCCGATACCCGTATGGCATTTAGCACGTTCTGCGTTTTTCAGAATGAAATATTTATTTTCGTTCATGAGAGGAAGGGAACTTAAAAAATTTTGCAATGGTTATGTTACTCTTACTGTAGACAAGAAACAAAAAATATTGTCGAAGTTTTTTCATTACAATTTTTTTAAAACAAGACAAATTAATAACTCGGAATCAGTCTTATGGCACTTGACCTGCTATTGGTTTCCACTCTACACATTATCTGGGAACGAATGACACGTTGAGTCAAAACATGTGTCTTTTTCTCTTCTCCCGGAACAGAAACGATCAGTTTCGTCGTAATCGACCCATCAAAAATACCGTATAATTTGACAGCGAAAGACTATTAGAGAAATGCCTTCATTCCAGCAAGAATGGCTACGAAACATCCACTATTTCACTAGCAAAACATTCATTTGTTTGCTGACTTGTTGCAATCGGTAAGATTAAGACTTACACATAACACTGCTATTGCAAATAACGAAAACTGCAATTGCGTATGACTAATAGTCGTACACACTGTAATCCAAAAAATTAATGTCAAAAACAGCAGAGGATTAGTAAAGTAATAGTTAAGTTAAAGCTAGCAACCATAAGGCCTAAAGCACATGGCCACTGATTTGGAGATTTTAGCATGAATGCCTACTCCTGACATCTGTTGATGTTATGGTGAACCAGTTTTATCTACATGTGTAGCCCCACACTGTAAAGGCGAAAAGCTGTCTCACTAATTTCTCAAATATTTGTGTCCATAAGGGCCCAAAGCACGAAGTATAATTTCATTGCTGTGTGTTGCTCACTTCTTATCAATGGTTGACAACATAATTTAATTTCTACACAGTTTACATAGCAATACTCGATAAACGAAGGTTTGTCGGCAGTTTTATTTGAACATGAAACCTCAGAATATGCTTAATGAAAGTGACGATAAGGCACACCATTGGGTGTTGGAGTAGGTTATAATTTAGCGTGAAGTGTATTTAGTACCTGTTGTTGTTTCTAGTTCCACATTAATTACAAATTTTGCACCTGTCACTACCCTACATATGTAAATTCTGTGAATTAACATTCACAATAAATTTAATCTTAAGTATTAATTAATAGTTGGTAACATAAAGTGGGTACAATATTTATTGTAAGAAGTATAGGATGTCGAGACGTGGTCAAAAACAAATCAAATCTATATGACAGGTGGTTTGTCTATAAATCTGAGTTTCACAAACGTTTATTTTTCTCAGGATTTTGTTTCTGTGCCCTGGGCCCTTACAGTTCTCAGCGCCTCACTTATTTTAGTAGAAGTGGAGGTCTAAATATGAAATGATAGCTACGAAGGCAGCAGCTGTCATAGTATTAGAGTGCAGTTTACAATACGCAGACGGAACGGGGTACTGGAGAGGCAGACTGGTGAGATGTGAACTGTTAAATGCCAGTAAAATGATATCCTGACAATCAACAAAGAGCTTAAGCATCCTCTTCAATATAAGAGCATATTAGTCCTCCCAAGGAAACTACGAAATTGTCTAGTCTTAATAAATGGGAAATACCAAATGGTTCAAATATGGAGAGATATAGTATGGAACTTGAACACTGTTTAGCTGATACAGATACACAGCGGACGGTAGTTATTTCTTTCTTCTGATACAGATACACAGCGGAGGGTAGTTATTTCTTTCTTCTAGTTGTTTACAGATTACCTAAATATATAGAGCACTTTATGTAAGCAGTCATGTTCAACTCGAGATCATTGAAGATATCAATGCCATTCCTACAATGGCGAAGCTCTGCTGGGTATTGTTTTAGAAACTCTGTATTTTCATATCTGATTGAAATACAAACAGCTAAAAAACAGCTTACAGGTTAGAGGGCGTCTACTGCACCCAGTCACGTCTTTACGTGCTCAATTAATTCACCAAATAAAAGCAAGAATTTTGCGGTCGTTTATTAGGTATAGTGGTGACGAACAGCAACAATGGTTCTTTATGCAGTGAAAAATGGGCTATTCATCTGATTACCAATTAAACTTACCTGGGTACGTTTTATACTCTCTTTTGGCTTTGGCCCTCCACACGACGTTATGCTTACTTAAGTTAAAGCACACATAAGGGTATGTAGCCAACGCTGCGTCGGTTTCCGAACAGGTCGTTTACCATCGTCTTTCAACGAAATCCTACGTTTTGCACCTGCATCTTGGTTTTCTCGGTGTCCACGCCACCACAGGCGAGTTTCCTTCATCATCTTTGTTACTGTATAAACAATATCTTATTTCTTTACTTACTAGTTAGCAGGGCCTGTTTACGTAGGAGCAGACATTTGTAGTGTGGTAAGGTTGGATTTCTTCTCCGTCGGAGGAATGATTTCAGAGATATTTGCTATTATCGTTCACTAAAATTTAGCCGGCCGAGGTGGCCGAGCGGTCCTAGGCGCTACAGTCTGGAACCGCGCGACCGCTATGGTCGCAGGTTTGAATCCTGCCTCGGGCATGGATGTGTGTGATGTCCTTAGGTTAGTTAGGTTTAAGTAGTTCTAAGTTCTAGGGGACTGATGACCTTAGAAGTTAAGTCCCATAGTGGTCAGAACCATTTGAACTAAAAGTTAGGCATGGGACAGATTAACTAAAACCAGGGGTCGCACACGTAGATTGCATTCATTGCTAACAATGACTATGAGTGCCTTAACACATACGATCGCGTTTAGGTATCTTGTTCAAAATATATAAATTATTAATGTGGAGAAAAATTGAAATCCGAATCGTTCTTAAGTTGGTTTCATTATTAATTGACTTCATTTCGCAAACAGGTATTAATCTAATCTAGATATGATAATTCTGCGTTATTATCTGGCTCACCTATTACTAGAGATATGGAAAATACTGACAATACAAAACGTAGTTCATACAGCTTCGAAACGACAGGTTAAAATTGGTGGCCGACAATGAGCAATCTAGTACTCGGGGCCCGTTTTTCGTGCGCCACCCAGCATATTATAGTTCTGCCTTTTTATCGAGATTGTCCATTGCTAGAGATATTGGACTTAATTTAACGTGCGGGCAGTTTGCTGTTCCCAACAGAAGCAGCAAAACTTTATATTAGGTTAGTGCATAAGTTCACAGCGTTCTTGTTTTACATGTTGTTTTGTGCTCCATTTCCTATGGGTTTATATACTGATTGATTTTTTTTTTTTTTAGTTGACTGTTGCTATGAAGCTTACGTATTGTCATTTTTCATTTGGGGACAGTGAGTGGGAGCTGTGGACGTCAGAAAAAAGAGTGCTAAATGAAGAACAAATTGGAATACTTCCGATATATTCTTCTGTTTGAGTTCAGTAGAGGGGTGACAGCAGCGGAGGGAGCCAGAACATCTGCGCCGTGTATGGGGATAACGCCACTGGACAAACACGGCAAGAAAATGATTTTCTCGTTTTAAGGAGGATCGTTTTGTCATTAGTGACTCTCCAGGTTGAGGAATACCTTTGGAGTTTGATGAAGATCAAATGGTTCAAATGGCCCTGAGCACTATGGGACTCAACATCTGAGGTCATCAGTTCCCTAGAACTTAGAACTACTTAAACCTAGCCAAACTAACAACATCACACACATCCTTGCCCGAGGCAGGATTCGAACCTGCGACCGCAGCAGCCTTGCGGTTCCAGACTGAAGCGCCTAGAACCGCTCGGCCACACCGGCCGGCTGATGAAGATCGTTTAACGCATTAATTCACTATGATCCACGTCAGTGTACTGTAGAACTGGCAGATGCGAACTGTTATCATTCCACCATCGTGCGACATTTGCGTGCAACTGGGAAAGTTCAAAAATCTCATGCTCCAAGAGAAAATTACAAAAATCAGCAGGTTGCCAGATGCGCATATACGTATATTGCTCGTGAGCAATTGGCGAGTGAATAGCACCGACCTTCACTATCCTGTATCGTTACTGGCGACAAGAAATGGTGTCTTTATGCTAGCGTAAGGAAATGCGTGAACCCAGACAAAGCAGCGCAATTCCCCATGCAGATACCTGCGTACATCCACAAATGATAATGTTATGCAGCTCACAGCACAGCAGCTGTGTGGTGTACTAAGAATTACTTCCCTGAATTGTAGCCATCGTTGCTGACATTTATTGACAACAAAAAAAACGTCTTGCAGACGCAATCCAAGAACAGCAACGACCAGAATGACTGCGTGAAGTGATGTTACTCCACGATAACGCCTGCCCGCTGTCTGCTACACTCGTAAACAACATACGCGAGTTGGGGTGGAAAGTCATTCCGCACTTACCTTATTCACCTGACTGTGCACCCTCAGATTTTCACCTTTTCCGCTTTCTATCGAATAGCCTTCAAATAACTTTCTTTCCGGATGAAAATGTGCTCCGAACATGCCTAGACGAGTTCTTTGCATCAAAATCACGTGATCTATACAGCAGCAGAATCGGCAAGTTACCCCGCCGTAAGCAGACTGTCGTAAATAGTGAAGGAATATACATACATCAAAACAAAGTTTTGCCCCGGTTCCCAGAACTCCTGAAGATAGACGTTGACTGTGGATATTGTATCACAGACATAGTCTCTTTGACTGTTCAGAGATGTCACTAAACCCGCCCAAAGATGTAAACAACCATACATGAACAGCGCCTATTAGACAGAGTGGGTTCGACAGCCGATCAGTTCCAGTCATTCCATCAGGAAGGAGGTACACAGCTCGTGTTGTTTGTAGTTCAACCATGCCTAGACGCTCAAAGCCGCTGTTAGATCGAGTCGGCATTGTTACTTTGTGCCAGGAAGGGTTTTCAACAGAGGAAGTCTCCAGGCGTCTCAAGCTGAACCAAAGCGATGTTGTTCGGACATGGAGTAGATGGAGAGAGAAAGGAACTCTCAATGACAAGTCTCGCTCAGGCCACCAAAGGGCTACAACTGCAGTGGATGACCGCTACCTACGGATTATGGCTCGGAGGAAGCCTGACAGCAACGATACTTTTCGTGCCGCCACAGGATGTCGTGTTACGACTCAAACTATGCGCAATAGGCTGCATGATGCGCAACTTCACTCCCGACGTCCGTAGCGAGGTCCATATTTGTCGCATATGCCTTCAACCTGGCGGAGACGTGTTTGGAGGCAACCCGGTCAGGATGAACGCCTTAGACACACTGTCCAGCGAGTGCAGCAAGGTGGACGTTCCCTGATGTTTTCGGAGGGCATTCTGTGGGGCCGACGTCGCCGCTGGTGGTCATGGAAGGCGCCATAACGGCTGTCCGATGGGTGAAGGCCATCCTCCAACCGATAGCGCAACCATATCGGCAGCATATTGGCGAGGCATTCATCTTCATAGACAATTCGCGCCCCCATCGTGCAGAGTTTGTGAATGGCTTCCTTCAGGATAACGACATCGATGGGCTAGAGTGGCCAGCATGTTCTTCAGACATGAACCCTATCGAACATCCCTGGGATAGATTGAAAATGGCTTTTTATGGACGACGTGACCCACCAAACACTCTGAGGGATCTACGCCTAATCGCCGTTGAGGACTGGGACAATCTAGACCAACAGTACCTTGATGAACTTGTGGATAGTATGCACCGACGAATACAGGCATGTATCAATGCAAGAGGACGTGTTACTGGGTATTAGAGGTACCGGTGCGTACAGCAATCTGGACCATGTGTACAGCAATCTGGACCACCACCTCTGAAGGTCTCGCTGTAAGATCGTACAAAATGCAATGTATGGATGTCATTAGCAATAAAAAAGGCGGAAATGATGTTTATGTTGATCTCTATTCCAGTTTTCAGTACAGTTACCGGAACTCTGGGAACCGAGGTGATGCAAAACCTTTTTTTTTATGTATGTATTATTGACGACTAAAGTCTATGTTATGTGTATCTGTTGTGTTTATTAAACTTATGGAAAAACGCTACGAACTATACAATAATTTAGCCGGACGCGGTGGTCGTGCGGTTCTAGGCGCTCCAGTCCGGAGCCGCGCTGCTGCTACGGTCGCAGGTTCGAATCCTGCCTCGGGCATGGATGTGTGTGATGTCCTTAGGTTAGTTAGGTTTAATTAGTTCTAAGTTCTAGGGGACTGATGACCTCAGATGTTAAGTCCCATAGTGCTCAGAGCCATTTGAACCATATACAATAATTTTATAGTAAGTGTTACTAGCAGTTAGTTCAACAATCACCGCGTGGTAGTTACAAGCGTGGATCAATAGTTGAAAATTTGAACTGATTTCTGTAAAATTCGAGATATTCGTAGCAAATTTTATCGCCTGAGTTATTTAAACACTTGATGTAATGATAAATACAAAATTTTATAGCAAGTTAACAATTACGATTACACTCGTGATCTTATTTCACGCTCTCATATACATGGTGTACCAAGAGGAATTATCAAAGTTCAGGGATATGACAGGAACGATCATACGAAGCAAGAAAGTCTTGTAAACGTAGGCTCTAAAAAGTGTTTCGCTGTAGCGGCAATGTACAAATGCTCACACCTCTCAAGATTTACATTTTAGAGCCCTTGTTTACTAGACCTATTTCTTGGAATGATCCTCCCTCTCATATACCTGAATAGTGACCCTTCTTTCCCGGATACACTATTTGTCGACTGTTTAAGATATCACGAACTTTTCTCCTCCAACGCCACCACGCCCCTTGCATTCATCTACATCTACATCTACATACATACTCCGCAATCCACCATACGGTGCGTGGCATAGGGTACCTCGTACCACAACTAGCATCTTTCTCCCTGTTCCTCTCCAAAACAGAACGAGGGAAAAATGTCTGCCTAAATGCCTCTGTAAGAGCCCTAATCTCTCTTATCTTATCTCTGTGGTCTTTCCGCGAAATATAAGTTGGCGGTAGTAAAATTGTACCGCAGTCAGCCTCAAATGCTGGTTCTCTAAATTTCCTCAGTAGCGATTCACGAAAAGAACGCCTCCTTTCCTCCAGAGATTCCCCCCCGAGTTCCTGAAGCATTTATTTAACAGTCGCGTGATGATCAAACCTACCAGTAACAAATCTAGCAGCTTGCCTCTGAATTGCTGCTATGTCCTCCCTCAATCCGACCTGATAGGGATCCCAAACGCTCGAGCAGTACTCAAGAATAGGTCGTATTAGTGTTTTATAAGCAGTCTCCTTTACAGATGAACCGCATCTACCCAAAATTCAACCAATGAACCGAAGATAACTATCTGCCTTCCCCACAACTGCCATTACATGCCTGTCCCACTTCATATCGCTCTGCAATGTTACGCCCAAATATTTCATCGACGTGACTGTGTCAAGCGCTACACTACTCTTGGAGTATTCAAACATTACGGGATTCTTTTTCCTATTCATCTGCATTAATTTACATTTATCTATATATAGAGTTAGCTGCCACTCTTGTATCCTCCTACAGTCACTCAACGACGACACCTTCCCGCACACCACAGCATCATCAGCAAACAGCCGCACGTCGCTATCCACCCTATCCAAAAGATCATTTATGTAGATAGAAAAGAACATTGGCCTACCACACTTCCCTGGGGCACTCCAGATGATACCCTCCCCTCCGATGAACACTCACCATCGATGACAACGTACTGGGTTCTACTATTTAAGAAGTCTTCGAGCCACTCACATATTTGCGAACCAATCCCATATGCTCGTACCTTAGTTAGGAGTCTGCAGTGGGGCACCGAGTCAAACGCTTTCCGGAAGTCAAGGAATATGGCATCCGTCTGATCCCCTTCATCCATGGTTCGCAAATTATGTGAAAAAAGGGCGAGTTGCGTTTCGCAGGAGCGATGCTTTCTAAAGCCGTGCTGATGCATGGACAGCAACTTCTCTGTCTCAAGGAAATTCATTATATTCGAATCCTGCAACAAACCGATGTTATGGTTCAAATGGCTCTGAGCACTATGGGACTCAACTGCTGTGGTCATAAGTCCCCTAGAATTTAGAACTACTTAAACCTAACTAACCTAAGGACATCACTCACATCCATGCCCGAGGCAGGATTCGAACCTGCGACCGTAGCGGTTGTGCGGTTCCAGACTGTAGCGCCTTTAACCGCTCGGCCACTCCGGCCGGCAAACCGATGTTATGGATATTGGTCTGTAATTTCGAGGTTCCGTCCTTCTACCCTTCTTATATACAGGCGTCACCTGCGCTTTTTTCCAGTCGCTCGGGACTTTACGTTGGGCAAGAGATTCGCGATAAATGCAAGCTATGTAAGGAGACAATGCAGTAGAGTACTCTCTGTAAAACCGAATTGGAATCCCATCAGGACCTGGCGATTTATTTATTTTCAACCCATTCAGCTGCTTCACAATCCCAGGGATGTCTATCACTATGTCCTCCATACGGGAATCCGTACGAGACTCAAACGGCGGTATGTTTGTACGGTCCTCCTGCGTGAAAGATTTCTCAAATGCTAAATTTAAAATTTCAGCTTTAGTTTTGCTGTCTTCCATTGCCAGGCCAGACTGATCAGTGAGTGACTGGATGGAAGCCTTCTACCCGCTTACCGATTTTACGTAAGGCAAGAATTTCCTTGGGTTTTCAGCAAGATCTTTTGCTAAGGTATGACGGTGGTAGTGGTTGAATGCTTCACGCATCGCTCTTTTTACAGCAGCACGAATCTCTACTTTCTTTTGCCTGTCCTCATTCTCCCGATCTTTCTTGTACCGCGAGTGCAACTCTCTTTGCTTCCTGAGCATTCTCCGAATTGCGCTGTTGAACCACGGTGGGTCTTTTCCCTCCGTAACCCACTTTTTCGGCACATACTTCTCCAATGCGTGATTTACAATGTGTTTAAAATTTGCCCATAATTCTTCCACGTCCATCGTATCGGAAGTAACTGAAGTCGATTCATTCACTAAGTGGAATGCTACATAGTAGTTTCGTTACGCAATAATGACTAATGGTGGAAACTCAATAAGAACCAGCCGCGGGACAAAAAATACACCACCGTAGTTAAGGAAAACCTACCCAGTATACTTAAAGGGTTGTCAAAATCAGTTTCCTTGTTGAATCTGTTAACCCATGTTCAGCTGATAACAACAGACGTAGTATGCTCAACAATCATTTATAGCAGCATGAATCCAGATTGGCTCTACAGAAGTCACTAAGTGTTCCGCAGAAGGTTTTACACTGTTTACAACGTAGTTTAGCTCTTACAGCTATGTTTATCACAAAGTATGTAATCGTTAGTTGTACCTAACTGACACGACAAATCTTCGAAGACTGTGCTTCCGTGCGGGAAGTATCTGGAAGCGTGTTTCATAACAGTAGCTCGTTTCATTCCTACCTGCTTTTCTTCCTTCTATGGCTGTGCCCAGTAAGTGTCGGCTCACACTCTCTGAAATTCCATTTCTACTAAGCAGTGATTTTCTGGTCCTAAGTACATTCACGATCTGATGAATAGGGTGAGCATAATTCTGCATTTGTCTGCTGATAACGCTGCAGTGTACGGAGAAGTGCCATCGCTGAGTGAATGCAGGAGGATACAGAATGACTTAGACAAAATTTGTATTTGGTGACAACAATGACCGCCTCCTCTTCATGTTGAAATATGCACACACACACACACACACACACACACACACACACACACACACACGACAATGCTAACGTAATACAAAGGTTTTTCATTCACAGCACTAACAAAACGCCACTGGATTTATTCGCTTAAGACGGTATTCAGCACAGTATAATAAAATCACAGAGATCGAGTTACATTAGATAAGCTTTGTACAACATTGCATTAAAGCCGACCTTTTTAAAGGCTGCAATTCATCGTCGCGACTGGGTCAGCAGAGGCATAAACAGAAGAATAGAAGTCTATTGTTGTCAATGTCTGAGTGCAGTGGAAAAAATACAGATGTGTTGTGCAGAACGCTGTGGGTTCGATGTCATCAACTGCTTAACAATTTTTTTGTTTATAAATCTAACGGAAATGGTGATTATCATTCTTATTCAATTAACTGATTTGGAGGTGACTTGTCATTCTTGAGAGTTTGCCGTGTCGTTTTCATGGTTGAATTGCCTTTTTTATTTGCTCTTAGTTTTCCTCCAATCATTCATTTTTCACTTGGAATCTGTCTCTGTCGCGTATAACCTGCGACGAAGTACCGAACAGGACTGCTCGTCGGCTGATACGGAAGCTCGCGAAGCCAGTGTGTGAGGGTAGTAACCAGTGATAGCAAGAAATGAGCGATAGCGTTTAGTGCTGAAACTGAAATTTTTCTTTCTAGAGTTGCCCCTTAGGTAGATGTGACTTCCCGTAAACAAAGCGGTCGTGATTTGAATTCTGCGCAGATGGCTGGCCGCCGTTTTCTCGGATGCATTGTACGTCACGCTGTTGTTATTATGTTAAGACATGAGCATAACTCAGGGCTATAGAACGCGTCGTCTGCCACAATTCGATCATTTGGCACCAGAAATCAGCTGTCTACAAGAGTGTCTCGCGCTTCCGTCACACTTCGCAGCGGCCGCTTCCTATATTGCTCCGCGTTACACATAGGGTTGCCATATCTAGCTGGGATCTCGTCGGGACACTCTGAGCATGTAGAAATGAAGTAAAAATTTATTTAATATAATAACTTTTTATTTTGAACACAATTACATGGAAATTCTTGGCGCAGAAGTAGCTGGTACACCATATTTTTCGGACTATTTCACCTTTTTTCAGCAAGTCTTTTTTCCGTTTTAAGTTCCGGGTGATTTTAATTAAACTTTCCTTATTTAACACGTTATAAAACGGAAACTAATTACCGTACGCGTACCAAACTTGGCAGCATTAATGTCCAGATTAGGGCGGTGCATGATTTCCATGCGTCACAACGCCATCTTCATGTTACAACTATGGCCACCAGGTACTGTGATCAGTCATCGTGATTCATAGTCGCAGTCATCGGACCCAGTGCACTTGTGTTAACATGAGCTTGGACAAAAGGACCAGGGCAGCAAACAAATGAAGCTCTATTATCAAAACAACCGGGATGCTGCAGCTGCATTTCGAGAATACTGGATTAAGGATGGATGCTCTTTCTCCACCTGCTATGTGGAGCATGATGTAGAAGTTCGAGTCAACTGGAGAACTGGGCGTCGCTCCGGGAAGACGCCGGTGACCAGTTGCACCACAGATGGTTGATAAAATGGAAATGTCGTGTGGCTAGGGCCTCCCGTCGGGTAGACCGTTCGCCTGGTGCAGGTCTTTCAATTTGACGCCACTTCGGCGACCTGCGCGTCGATGGGGATGAAATTATGATGATTAGGACAACACAACACCCAGTCCCTGAGCGGAGAAAATTTCCGACCCAGCCGGGAATCGAACCCGGGCCCTTAGGATTGACAGTCTGTCACGCTGACCACTCAGCTACCAGGGCGGACAGATGGTTGATGAAACCGTTGTTGCATTATTTCTCTTCCCCATCTCCCCGGCGTTAATGCTACCAAGTTTGGTACTCGTATGGTAATTTGTTCCCGTGTTGTAACGTCTTAAATAGGGAAAGTTTAATTATAACGACCCGGTATTTACAACACTCCATGCAAGTCAGCTTGTAGCTAAACTGGCACTGTAAGATTGATACCACAGTCCCTGGTAGCAGTCAATTTCTTTCATCAGTCCTTTGGGCCGACATCAGGGAAAATACTCTTTCCACATTGGTGAATTGTGCAGATATGGTAAATACTCGCATAATTTTAGCACTTAACATTTGCGTTCAGGATTTTCGGTTTACTTAAGAAAGTAAATCCACCTTTCTTCCACGGAGTGTTAAGACTTTCATTATTTCGAGTCACGCTTGGTTTCTAAAAAGCTCTTCAGATCCAGAATGAGATTTTCACTCTGCAGCGGAGTGTGCGCTGATATGAAACTTCCTGGCAGAATAAAACTGTGTGCCCGACAGAGACTCGAACTCGGGACCTTTGCTTTTCGCGGGCAAGTGCTCTACCATCTGAGCTACCGAAGCACGACTCACGCCCCGTCCTCACAGCTTTACTTCTGGCAGTATCTCGTCTCCTACTTTACAGAAGCTCTCCTGCGAACCTTGCAGAACTAGCACTCCTGAAAGAAAGGATACTGCGGAGACATGGCATAGCCACAGCCTGGGGGATGTTTCCAGAATGAGATTTTCACTCTGCAGCGGAGTGTGCGCTGATATGAAACTTCCTGGCAGATTAAAACTGTGTGCCCGATCGAGACTCGAACTGCAAGTGCTTTATCGCAGGAGAGCTTCTGTAAAGTTTGGAAGGTAGGAGACGAGATACTGGCAGAAGTACAGCTGTGAGTACCGGGCGTGAGTCGTGCTTCGGTAGCTCAGATGGTAGAGCACTTGTCCGCGAAAGGGAAAGGTCTCGAGTTCGAGTCTCGGTCGGGCACACAGTTTTAATCTGCCAGAAAGTTTCAGCTCTCCAGATACTTATATTCCTGAAAACAACTGTCGCCGGAAATCTTCACGTCATTTTTAGTCAGGTATATAATCGTATTTTTATTCATCACCCAATCTGGAGTGTTATATAGCGTCATCCAACCACATGCTTGACATTTATTAAAAGAAACAGCCCATTTCTCCAAGTAATCAAATGGTATGGTATAGAAAGCCATTGCCTCTGCCCCAAATTTCCAAATCAATTAATTATTTATTGGTTGATTGGTTCAAATTCATTTTTGTTGTATGCCAGTAAAACGGGCAGCCTTTCTTTCATTCAGAAGCCTTTGAGTGTCGATTAACATATTTCATATTTCAATTATCAAGACTTTATTCTTATCCAAACTTTTTGTATGTTTTTTTCAAAGAGAGCCAAGTTTGATTGCAAAAACATAAAGTAAAATTCTGATTGGAAAACTGGAAATATCATAAATTATTTTAGGTGGCCTGTCTTAATGGAATCCAAAACTTATGAATTCTTTCATCTGTCGGCATCAACGACAGCCACCTTGTTTTTAAGTGAGACAGAAGGATCTGACTTGACATCAACGTGTAAGCAGAACTCTTTCAGCTTGTGTGTCCTTACACTGTATATTGAAAAATAATTAAATGTTTTCCTGATGATCGTTTCACTGTCGACAGTTAAGACTCCAGCAGCGCTTAACATAATATTGTGGGGAATATGGACAGAGCATGCAATTTCTTCTACATTTTTTCCTAGTTCTTCTTTAATTTGGTGAAACACATTCCGCTCCCCACGTCGATGAAGCACTCCGAAGTTGGTATTGGTAATGTCTCCACAAAAAGCGATTAATTTATCTAATGGAATTTGCAATTCTCTTAAAGTGTCTAAACAAAATTTTGTAGCTGTCTCCGGTGTTTCGTTATTCAGCGAATTAAACTTCAACAGCTTCTGCTGGATTCCGTTGGTTTTTGTAAAGCATCTCTCCAGCCTTGTGGTTCGATGCGACGGTACTTACGCCGTAAAATAAAACTTCTTGCAATTGTTTCACGCATTCGGACACGGAGTGTGGTGCAAGAATATTTTGAACAGTCGTGTAGCTTTGGTCCTGGCTGTACACTGCTTTGCGGCGACTTTGCAGTCAGGATACACTGCGGCATTCAGTTTCATTGGACACTCAAGAGAACTGAACGTTTGATGATGCTTGACAACTTTAAAAGCTGTTGTTAGTTCTGCAGCACCTATGAGCAAGTCTTCTCAGGTATCTTCTTTAATCATGAATGTAGAAATGGACTTTGATGCCTGCTACCGCGAATATACTTGTATAATTCTTCTTAGAAATGTGATGCCTCACATCTGCATTACCTCTGTGAGTCACTGAGATGAAACAGCTACAAAACTCACACAACTATTCCTGGTCCATACGTCGTTTCTTGACAAAAGACCAATCTTTTATGTAATCATCCGAAAATCTTGAAAATTTCTTAGGGTTTGCTGTCCGATCCTAAAATCAACTCGATTAAATATTTCGGCGATCCATCTGTTTGTCATATTCAGGAGGCCACAGTTAATGCTCTCCAAGGCTGGGCAGGTGGCTGCGCCCTTCGTAGAACACCTGCGGCAATGATGTATCGCACTCAAGAGACGATTTTCGAACACTCGGACTGGCCGCACCGAAGAACATTCTGTTCTGATTCGGGATAGTACAGGATTCCACGTCCTGCTAAGAGGAAACACATTGCCTCTATTAATCAAAGTATCTGCCAACCTAATTTCAATTGCCACCGTCCCAAAAACCGGAAGGATTGGTAATTATTCGAACGAGAACTGCCTGATTCTTCTCCTTGGCGCTGCTTAAATAGTTCCAGCCCCGTACTACTGCAGAAGTCTGGTATTTTCTCGAATGATGGCTCTAAGTCTAGCAGGTGCTTGCATCGTCGATACAGGGTAAGCAACATGCAACACCATCTGTGAGACGAACTTGTCAACACAACTTGTTGACATAAATAAAATTGAGACTGCATTTGCATGTTGCGCTAAAAGATGACCTTACTTCAGTACTTGAGCCAAGCTCTTAAGAGTATTTCGCAAAATCGGGAAAAAATTGGGCCTTGTCGGGATGTCAAGACAAGAAGATCCATAATGGCGACGGTCCCGATACATCGGGACGGATGGCAAACCTAGTTACACATTGACAGTAACTATTTGTGAAGTGACCCGCCGTATTTGTGTGTCGCCTGGAACCGAGCGGCAGCCAGCAGCCGATATGGCAACAATGTAGCGGCAAGTGACAAACGTCAACTGTCGAATAATATTAACTGTTCTATAGTGCGGCAAGTTCTTCCGTATTATTCGAGTGTGTGGGATCCTCTCCAGGTCGGCTTAATGGAAGACATCGAAGCAATTCAACACGTATTACGAAAATGCTCCGTTAACTTACATGGAAATTCTGGTAGGCAAGTCGACGTCCTTTACGCGAAACACTGTTGAGAAAGTTCAGAAAACTGACAATAATAGCTGACTACACAACGATTCTACTGGCACCAGTGTGTGTTTCTTTTTAAGTGCACAAAGACAAGGTAAGAGGAATTAGGGCTGGTACAGTGACACACAGACTGTCGTTTTTCCCTCGCTCATATCCGAATGGAAGAGGAAAGGGAATGACTAGCGATGGTACAAAGCAACCTCCGCATTGCAAGGTATAAAGGCTTGCAAAGTATGTATGTAGATGTAAACTGAAACTGACTTCCTATGAATATTGGTCTGCTTCGTGAATAAAGTAGCCACTAAATACGAACTGTTCCGAAGTTACTGGAGTTTTATTTCAATAACTTTCTCGACCATTGTTTTCGTGACACCGTTACTTTGTGTTAATCGAAAGAAAATGTTTTAAGATGACTTACCTTTCTTTATTTCGTGAAATACCCTCTAATTGGGCAACATATCACAAAAGCACATAGCGGCTATACATAATTATGATACACGGCAGCATGAGCGTCGATAAACACTACAATGAAACCGCTTATTGCCCTACAGCAGGTCTGAAAATTTTAAAAGTTCTTACTACGTCTACCTATTCAAGTCGTGGTAGTACTCGTAAAACCGTGACCTCTTACAGGGTGGACAGGTTTCTCCATCAAATTTTTCAGAATATTTTTACTGCAAAGAATTTTTTTTTACTGCAAAGAATTTTTTTTTACAAAACACGTTAGAACATTTAAATGAATGACTTAGACAATCATCTGTTCAATTTTTCAGTAATTTTTATGGTGTCACTGATTATAAAGAATTCTTCAACTCGTCGGCCAGTACTCTCCACGAGCAATGCTGTCGCTTCAGGGTGACAGATTCCATTCCTCCTGAACACGTGGAATAAGCTCGTCTCTGTTCCATGGACGAGGTTCTTTGAAGACTGCATCCCGTACTACGCCCTACAAGTGCGCTGTAGGGTTTAGGTCTGGACTGCTTCCAGGTCTCTTTTTCTTAGGGTTGTCAATTGTCATTCCAGGAACCATCAGACATTATCGCTTCACAAAATGCCTGATCGACAACATTTTCTTCTGCCGGCTTGGGTTTTTGTAGGTTGGTTATCAGTATGTTCTCCTCGTAATTGTCTATGAATAAAACCTTTTACAGTTGTCTTTCCTTTTGTTCTTTTGCCTTTGCTCGTAGTAATCTTAGAAATTCAGACGTTTGGCACCTGCCCTAATACTGACGCCAATTTTATCCTTTACCATTTTTTTGTTTTGTGTGAGCTATTTTGGTTGTCCCAGTCTGTTCCTGTCACCAACATTACTATCACCTTTATCAACCCAAAACTAACAGTCTGTGGATCAGCAGTTTCGATGTATAACATTTCACCGATTCCTAGGCATTGTATCTGAGAACGAACATCTTCACGTTTCGATCCCGTTTTTAATGACAACCTTAAAAAAGACAAAAAACACAAATAATCACAGAGCACTAAACAAAGTAAAAAATTAATTTGAATAACAAATGTGTAAATCCATTAAACTGAAGAAAATTAGGCTTTTACAAAACTTTTTAATCAAAAATTAGAGATAATCTTAATTATTTTTCTGTTCTTTCATTAGGTGGAAACATAAGAATACGAGAAAATATTACCGAGTGATAAATTTTCATTAACTTTCCCGGTACAGGTGTCCTAAAAAGAAAATAATTTGCTTTTAAGAAGTGCACCATCACAACAACACTTTCCAGCAGCAGACAGACTACTATTGTAATGTGTTCACTACACTTCATCAAATTATACTCGCATATGGTTCATACATCCAGCCACATCTGTATATGTAAAGTAGTACTAACTCCACACAGCATCTGTTAATAAGAAAACGAGAGAAACTTTCTGTCCGCCCTATAGTATGTCAGCTGTAGTTGAAGCATGTGTTACGCAGTTTCTCATCATGCAAACATTAGGAACCGAGTACACTGGGAACGTACCATTCATTTCCCGTCTCCTCTTGTTATACATAACGTGTCCACTTGCTCCCCACTTAGATTTCATTCCTAGAAGAAACTGGCAATGTAGCATAAGCAAAGATGTTATCTGCTGATATATTATCCGCCTTGCTTAAGTGACTTCTTGTGAACACGGTCTTAGTTCTCAATGAAGTAGCTGATATTTATAAAGTGATATAAAGCAGTGCAAAGTAACTGGGTGCAAATTAGCACTTCACATTGCGGAAGGTTTTTACAATTGTTAAAAATTTATAGGTCCTACAATACATATGCAACACACAGAAGTGTCTAAAATTCGCAGTTCTTCCAAAAGGATCTTAAACCGGAAACAAAGCGTCAAAAAAGTGGCCATCTAGTCCTGTATCATAGTACGTCGGATCTATTGTCCTGAAACATTTCAGCCACAAGTCGCTTTCAAAAGCTATCGACAATTATTAAAAATATTAAAGACCTTTTCCACTATCCTTGGAGAGAAAATACTGTCGACCACGCACCCTTTAATATTTTACGGTAAAAAATTAGCCAAATGCGAGTAGGACTCGCGCGCTGAAGGTTCAGTACAGACTTAATTGTGTACGTAGACAGTTGAAACATTCCAGGAACCGAACGTAGATGATTTTTGTCTGTTGCCTGTTACCGACATTCATACTAGCAGGGTGTCGGTCCCATTGATTCCAAAACTTTCGAGAATGTTTTAATTTCACGTTGAGGTCGGGAAACAAATGACGAAATAAATATCCTGCATCAAGGGAAACTACCACACAGGTTTTAATGAATGAGTTTGTATCAAAATATGCGACGAAAATGACGGTAACGTATAGCTCAAGGGACCACAGAACTTCGTATGTGACATAATTTTCAACTTGATACTTCTACCCGCTCTGAATATAGGGTTTTGAACAGTGAGACAGACAGATAGATAACAACACATGATCTTGTAAGTATTCCGTTTTTACCGGTTAAAGTACGGAAACCTAAAACTTCACAAATCCACGAACATCCGATTTCAACACCTTCACTCAGCTTCCTACAGTTCGGTAGATTATGGGGGAAGGCAGAGGTGTTACCGGAGGACCTCTGGTTGCGAGATAAAAAGAGCATACTCATCTACAAAGCGGCTACGGTAAAACATTCCCCTGTTTGGAAGCAAAACAAAAGCATGCGGCCGACCGCGAAATCGCACCTACTTTCCACTACCAAATTGGGGCCGCTTGTTGTTATACGCCATTACAAAACCAATTACGTGTCATAATAATTGTTTTTGCGGGCTGCTCGTCGCCGCCTCGTTTATGGGGTCGCTGCGAACTGACGGCCATTAAATGGGGGCGCGGAGCCGGTGCCCCGGCCAGGGCAGAAGCGTCACCAGCACTACTGGAAACTTCTTTTTTTACCCAATATCCAGCTGGCACGCTCCGTGTTTGCAAAATTCCCGATTCGCTCCACTTACGACATCAGCTGTCGTTTTTAAATCCCGGACTCACTTAATAATGCATAAGTGGCGTCGAACATAAACTTGTTATTTCAGCGACTGGAACATTTGGAAATTACTCTCTTTTCTGCTATTTTTCCAGAGTTCACATTTCGCACTAGTTCTGCTACACTGCACTGTAGTACCCTGTGGTGCCCTATGGGATATATATAGTGTTTCAGAAAGTGTAGTTAACAATTAATTACATACTAATATGGTGAATGGCTCTGAGCACTATGGGACTTAACTGCTGTGGTCATCAGTCGCCTAGAACTTAGAACTACTTAAACCTAACTAACCTAAGGACATCACACACATCCATGCCCGAGGCAGGATTAGAACCTGCGACCGTAGCGGTCACGCGGTTCCAGACTGTAGCGCCTAGAACCGCACGGCCACCCCGGCCGGCCTAATATGGTGAATCCTGAGTAAAAAGAGTTCACGTAAATATGTTCCAAATTTTCTGTGAAGCTACAGCAGCTTGCTTTGATGTTAAGGAAAGTGTCAATAGTGCATAGAGCATTTATTAAATTTATATTTGTAACAGGTAATCTAATAATTTTTGCCTACTTTGAATACGTTTCATAAGAACCTACACCGATTTTGTGCAGTTTCAACTCCCTTCGCAATAATAAAAGCCTGTCCCAAAAGTACTTGCAGAGTTCCAAGAAATTATGACAGACTACAGTAATCAGCGAGCTCCTATGCTTTATAATAAACATATCCTTTATGCACGAGATGTCAGAGTAAATTATTCTGGTGTTTTCCGTTTCTCTTGGTACTATACAGGTTTACTAACGGCGCACATAGTCCTACCTCATGTGTTTTTAAAACGTGCATAGTAGTTTCGATAGGGTCAAACGGAGAACACAAAGCCATTGTAATACAAGAGTAACAATTCAACCTTACTGTAGCGACCGGCATCTCACCGTCTTACAGCACTGCCGGTTAGCGATAATTTAGTGTGTAAGTAAAACTTCAGAAAAAAATATTAGACGCCTCTTTTTTTTAAGATAGAACATGATGCAGTACTTTGTGAAAGAAAGTTCTTGCCAGCTCCTATGCAAAAATAATAAAGTAAAATAAAGTAAAAACAAAGGTTTCAAGAAATTTTGAAGGAAAAAAATTTAGAAAAAATTTTTTTTTTCCTTTAAGCTGTTGACAAAACTCTGAAATGTTTTGAGAGAAAAAAATACGAACATTCAGAAAGTTTATAGATGCACGCGATACATATTTTAAATCGTGAAAACTTAAAAAGTATTCCGAGATAAAAAAAATACAGTAAGAGGTGTGAAACTGTTCCATCTGTGTAACGAAAAATGTTGTTGTTGCTGAGTTTGTGTTTTGTTGTATCTTGTAGAAATTTCCAGCGAGAAAGTTGATAAGAAAACCATTGTATTACGTACGAACGCATTTTATTTGAAAGAGACTCGATGCGAGTAGTTTCGGGGTGGCCGCCCGGAATTTTGTTCCGTCCGCCCGCCTTGACACGACCGAGAATAGTCTCTACCTCCAAAAATTTTTTTAAATTGTTTATTTTCAGCTCTTACTGACCCTTCGTCGCTGCGCCCATCTTTCAAATCGCCGACATACACAGTAGAAAAGTAACTGTAGGTACTTTCAAGATACTACTTCCGCTGAGGTCGAGCAGTAGACATATGTGCGTATGGTTCTGTGAAAGCCAAGTTTTATCTCAGTACACTTCAAGGCTATTTTCCTCAGTAAGCAATAGATGCATTGTACAAAAAACTTCGCTATTGCAGCTGCAGTATTTCTGGATTTCATTAAAATTTTTGTCCACCATTACACTTTCGGAATCAAAAACTAAGTGAGCGGAGAATAAGAACGCAGATCTCTGAGCTTTTCACGCTAATCACCAAGTATTTTCTAGCCGTCGGAACCTCTCATCGGTGGTGGTAAGTTTCTACGTTCAAACTTTTTTGTCTAAATCGTCTAATTCCGTAGATGGTTCAAATGGCTGTAAGCACTACGGGACTTAACAGCGGAGGTCAACAGTCCCCTAGAACTTAGAACTACTTAAACCTAACTAACCTATCACACACATCCATGCCCGAGGCAGGATTCCAACCTGCGACCGTAGCAGCAGAGCCTAGAACCGCTCGGCCACAGCGGCCAGCATTCCGTAGATTTCCGTTTTCATTCCTATCCCTTTCTTGGCGAATCAAAACACATGCTCACATCTAGGGATTGTGCCGACGTCACTGCACTGTTGGCTCTGAACACCATGGGACTTAACATCTATGGTCATCAGTCCCCTAGAACTTAGAACTACTTAAACCTAACTAACCTAAGTACAGCACACAAAACCCAGTCATCACGAGGCAGAAAAAATTCCTGACCCCGCCGGGAATCGAACCCGGGAACCCGGGCGCGGGAAGCGAGAACGCTACCGCACGACCACGATCTGCGGACCAGTGCACTCTTAATATGGTATACAGTCGATTCTGAAACACTTCAAGATACACTTGCCATTTTATGAACTTGAGCCAAATTTATATTATTCCTGATTTCTTCATATCAGATAAAAAACTTAGGTATATTCGATACGACAACTTTATATGGTTTTTGAATGTGTTTTCGTCCTCTATGCAGGCTCTTGCTTCTGCATTTCGAACACTACCAAACACACGTGAATGCACCGTTCCAAGGAAGACTGAAATCGTACGTGAACATACGGTATTGAGACGGCGCTAGACTGCTGCACTGCTAGCGGAGTACAAAAAAAGGTATGAGGCGGGCGAATCACAGCGCTTAGCGAGCCTGTCAACTGCAGGCAGCGGGCGTGAAGTAGAGGTGTCGAACTTCGTGACGCCCGCTTTAGTGCTAATATGGCAAGCTAACGTCAGATGAAAGCTTTTCCATTACTGACACTATAGCTCAATCTGCTGTATAGTTGACAGAAATGTAAGTACTTCAGATTTGTGTAACCCTTTAAGTAATGGGGGAGACAAAATTAAAATCGACCTGTGGCAGTGTAATTGCTCAACTTCTTGAGCTATCGGATATTCTGTCGGATTTCGACAACGTGAGTCGTTATCTTCATCACATGCTGCCTGAGACTAACACCCGACAGAATACCCGACTCCCTAAAATATCAACAGATCACCGGGAAAGCCTGAAGTATTGCAATATAATGATTTAGTCTACATTACATTTGCAATCTAATCCGACTTCAGACAGAAAATTTCTCAGTTAAAACATTATTAATATGACGGAAATCTGAAATAGCTGTTCATCAGGTTAATTTCTTTACTAATCAATGGTTGATGATAACCTAAGTAGGGGATGCAGATTTTTCCGTAATGGCGTATGTAAAGCACCCGTGCTGAGCTATGAATTATTCTGCAATATTTATGTCAGTGTTTACACTACAAAGAAGCTATTTCATGTTCGCTAACATTTACGATTAATTACTAAGGCGTAAAAGTACTAAATGGAAATCAGTATCGATTGGGTTCATACTCTTCAGCGACTACGTATGCTGCTATTCAAGATGAGTCGTATAAATCATCCATATAAAAATTTAATCATAACATTACCCATGTTATCTCATCAGATTCGTCTTCACTTTAAGGAACTTCACTGAAAATCCAACACTCATATTGCGTGCCCGTCCCAGCAGTAGATCGCTAATTGTCATGACGCACACAGCAGCCACAGTGTTTGTTTGTTTCTCACCATTACATAGATATTGGAACAAGTGTTCAGAAGTGCATCAGCTTTCAAAACGTAGCGAACCCCCTCATGTTAGACACTGCTTTGGATTGTTCAAGAGAGTATTGAACAACAAGACCAAAGGCAGGAGTACCCTTTCCTCTGAATTTCATTGCGCTGTCTTTATACAGTAGTTTGCGCAATACATGAGTACAAGGTTAGTTGTATTGCGTGTATTTCACCAGCTAATGTGGCTAGAGACCACGGCCATTGCACTAGCTGTCCATTACATCTAGAAGCTGCCGACATTGTACACCAGTTACACAATACCCCAAGTAGCGAATGTCGCATTTTTAAAAACGGAAAGAAGGGTTAAGTGTGAAGTCTAGTTCGAACTTCATATTACGATAAAGTCAGCACATCTTTAAGTAAGTTCCTGGGAAATCTACATCTACGTAAAGCCAATAAACGAATCGAAACATTCCTTAGTCTCCCATGGAAATGTCTGGTGTTGAAACTGACAACAACAAAGTGAGAAATACTAAATTCTGCATGAAAATTCATTCGCATGTAAGACTACTCACAAAGTAATGTGAGCCAGAAGTTACGAATCGACGCGGAACAGATTCCTTTAGTAAACGATATTGGTTGAAAATCAATCGGGCAGCAGTTGGTCCTTTGTGACTGCTGATAACGTTGGTCACTCTTCTCTAAAATAAAAAAAACCGGATGCACCGGGTCATTATATCTTACAGAGTCATTATATCTTATATACTTTGCTCAAGGAATCTAGAGCACATTCTATGCAGCAACATTATGCCAGTTCTGGAGGAAAGGTAGCTTCTCCTAAAGTATTAAAATGATTTAGGAAACATTACTCGTGTGAAATACAACCTGTTTTCACACATAATTTTTGGAGGAATGGTTAACCCAGGAGAAAAGCAAGTACAGTATTCCAACGTTTCCGAACGACTACTTAAAGATGTCAGCTGGTAAATAATTAGACTATCATACAGATTAGCTTGAAAAATATGTGAGTCACCCACAGAACTTTGATAAAACGCATTGCATAAATTTAAAGGCGAAGATTAAAGAGAAAAAACTATTACCCACTTCGTAATGATTGACCTCTGACTTTGAGCTCATATTCTGGTCCCATTGCATGACGAACATCGATGTGTTATACCTTGCCGGAATTGTGGAAATGTCCACTTTTATTTGCTGTTTGAATATTACATTTTAGTCCAAAAGGGGGCAGCATACACGGTAATATTTAAGAGAAACCGTGCTTTTTCAACCATTTCTGGCGAGTGTCAAATTTGAGGAGTCATATAAGTCAGACCGGAATTAGGACAAAAATTTCCTTTGCATAGTTTAATTAAAGATACAATCATCTTCAACTTCCAGACGAATTGTCGTTGCTTTTCAATTAATTTGTACAAATAATAGTGGGCGTAGATTGCTAGGATATTTGCTAATGGTGACACATAGTAACAAGATGAAAAGTGTAAATGCAAGCTCTGTTGTTACCTGTCACAGATTTTGTGTTTTTATGCAGGTAATACTATATAAAGCGCTAATATCCTTAATTTATTTGCTTTTGCGTTTCTATGCGGTGTGTTCGCTTGTGCTATGTTGCCGGACCTCTGAACAGTATTTCCACTTGTTCAAACTAATTTCGGGCTTGCAGCCGATCGTCGTTCAATACTTCGCACGATATTTCAACTGGGCACCTGCCAGTCTGCGACGGCTCACCTGAAGATGGCTGGCAGGTGCCCAGTTGAAATATCGTGCGAAGTATTGAACGACGACCGGCTGCAAGCCCGAAATTTGTTTGAACAGTCAATTCGCCGGGAAAATTTTAAAATTCACAGTATTTCCACTTCATTGTTCATTGTTGCAGTGTTTACATCGCAGCTTCCCGTCAGGTAGCAAACAATCATGCTGCCATTCGTTGTTGCATATTCGTGTGAGACAGTGCTCTCAACATAATTAGTTGCCTTGTACTTATATGAAGTAGAAGAAGCTCATTACCAGTACCTGGGAAACTGGAACTGTTAAATGATGATGATAGTTACGTGAAACCAGGCATGATTTACGGAGTTGCGAAAAGTCTATGGCGATCAGTACGCACGCGTGCTTTGAGGCCGGAAAAAAAAGAAAAAAAAAAAAAACAGGGCGAGGGCAGTTTCGTATCACGGCCAGTAAAGATAACTTCTGAACGTCTCGGTATTAGTGAAAGTACAGTAAAGCCTAAGACGACGGAGTGGTGTAAACTCGTCGAATACAAACTTCCGTCGCCTGCCAGAACCATGTTTAGTGATACTAGACACATTCTCTCGAAATTCGCTTTAGTGTCATAAGAAGAAAAATCCATGACTTCTATGTGGAAAAGCAGTTTCCAACAATGGCTGCCGATTTGAAAAAGTTAAAAACTGAAATGGAAGATTTTCCAGACTTGGGTGAAACAACCCTTTGGCGTGCTATTCAAAATTGAACTTCAGATACAAAAAGATAAAAAAACCTGTGCTGATGGAAAATAACCAAGTTCTTGTGGGAAATATGACACTCGTGCAACACAGAATGGACTATTTACTACACTGATGAGACTTGCTGTTGTGCAAATCATTCCAGAGAGTTTGATTGACAGGAACAAAAAATGCCTTGTGCATAAAAGAATGTATTCTATTATCACAGAGGAAGTGTTAAAGAATGGAATGGTTGGAAAGGAGTAATTCAGTCAGCGTCCTGTTCTACAATAATGATTATAATGTACCGCAGAGGAAACGAAGAGGGGGGGGGGGGATAGTTGCTTGCTTATGTTTTATTGGGCAAAAAGGGGACACATATTATCAATCTGAAATGAATACCAGACGGTAAGAAGAGTGGGTTAGGAGTGTTCTAGAAAAATTACGAAACAGATCTGCAATTGTTTTAGATCAGGCTCCACATCACACGATGATAATTCCAGTATCACGAAATCCATCTACGAAATGGAGAAAGGAGTTTTATTATTGAATGGATGGAAAGCAATAATGTAGAGCTTCCATGTAATGCCACATCGTTTAAGGGATTTACTAAAGCTGACCTACTGGAACACGCGCGACCGCACTTCGGGGTGCAGGAATATCTTCTGAAACGTATATTGCGATCAATGGAGAAGGAAATTAAACTTCTGAGTTTGCCTGTAGGCACTGCGTATTGGACGCCAGTGAACTTACGTGCACATTTATCAAGAACAAGGTAGAAAAAGAGGACAAGAATTTTAAAATAAATATTTTACAGCCGTGTCGCTCCGCTCTGGAAAGTGTCCCTGAAAGTGTCTGGAAGAATTCAGCGAGTCATGTACACAAACTTGAAATTATTTATGCACAAAGAACCCATTGTCTTGACATAGCAATAGAACCGTTGTTGATCCAAGTAGACGACTGAAATAACAGCAGCGAGATCTGGGCCAGAAGCGAAAGCGATTAAGGTAGGTTTTATTTCAGTCGTCATTCTTTACGGGAAAGTTTACTCGAACTAATCGACTTTTCCATTTACTGTTGAAATATGATAAACAAATGTTCATTTCTTGTGAGCTGCTTGCATATCGAGCATTTGTTTGCAATTTCCCATGTTACTTCCCTCTACTCGCAACAAAAACTGAACAAGGCAATGTTGTACCGGTATGCGACTACGAAGCAGCCGTTCATCAATTATGAACAGGTGTTCGAGGCGCATTACAATAGTGGCCCCTTGTGGTGTGATAACTACGCTCCACCACAGCCTCCCGTATATCGCAGCTACTAACACTATTGCTTTACAAACTCTTAACTAACAAACACGAGGAGCACTCATTAGTAAAGACACATGATGTAACCAAAAAAAGTTGAAGCTTAACGCCCGTGCCTTTCCGATTGCAATAACTACAACGTAAGTTCAATCGCAATTTGTTGCCTTTGACACTATATCGATAAAGCGAGTAATCACAAAATAACGTAAATCCGCCAATAAACAGAACAAAGTTGTCTCTTTAAACTGTGCAAAGGAAATTTTTCTCCTAATTACAATCTGATATTTATGAGTCCTTAAAATTAACACTCGCCGGAAAAAAACACTGTCTTTCTTAAACGTTACCGCGTAAGTTGCCCGCATACATTAATTAAAAGCAGATATTTGCACGAGTGCGGAAAGGGATAACATATCGACGTTCGTACTGCAATTGACCAGAATATAAACTCAACGACAGGGTTCCATCACACCCAGTGAAACTTATATGAAATAGAATATCTACTGTTCTCACCATAAATAAACAATTTATTTGATAGGTTGAGCAGCACTTGCAAATAGTTCACCAACGACACTTTCCGCGGAGCGCCCCATTCTGCTGTCTCACGATGTCTAATGACTACTGAGGTCGCTCATATGGAGTACCGGGCAGTAGGTGCCCAGCATAATGCACCTAACATGAATGGCGTTTGATCACACAGTGTAACTTATCCATTAGTTATGTTGTGAAATGCACACATGAATTCAGCTTTGGTGATTTCATTTTCATCACTGTCGTCTTCCTATAGCAAAAATTCTGGAGATTATGTGATGCTTTCTGTGACAGTACCAGCTTACAACGATTTCTTGCGTGCTTCTGATTATCTAAAGCTACGACTTCCTGAATGGAGTAACAGTTTGCATATACCAATACAACCATCTTTTTTTTAATAATGTCGAGCAGTCAGTAAGAATTAGCCAGATCTGGTTTCCTTTCTTCTCCAGATAGTTCATATTTCGACGTTATCTAAAACAGAAACAGTGCTATCGGCACAGAACGGCACAACACGAGAAAAACACGCCGTAATGAGTAAAACATAAAACGTACAAAAAGAAGAAGTAGCTAATACGTAACATAATTATTAAAGAAAAACATACAAAACTTTGGCCCCTCTGACGTGGCGGCGATAGCGTTTCAATAGCGTTACTAGAGACGAGTGTATGCATTTTATACAAAGTCCATTCTCACCGGTTATTGCATATATTACTTAAATTCTAGTAATGATGCGAATATTCGGTATATTTACAAATTTTTTTCGGTAACGTACTTATTTGAAAACGAAATCTTACATTGTAGCGTGAATCTGCAATGAGGTTTCTGAATGTTTGTGGAGAAATGGCGGCCCATCCTTCCTGGAGAGTCTAAAACAGGAAAGGTACAGTTTGGCTACGATAACTTGACGACTGCACCGGCGTTGCTAGAACCTGAGGAAATCGGCACCACTTCAAAGCTATTCATTTGTCTGCTAGTGTCAAGCTGCGCTAGACGCGGAGTATTACGAAAGGCATGTTTTATTAGCTAATAGCTTCTGTAAGCATTTGCTGAGGTGTTTGCATTAAAACAAAATCTGATTGAAATTTACTTTTTCAAGTCATTGTGGCAAGATTATTTCGGTAACTTCCTGCATGTACTTCTGGCAGAAGTGCATATATTCTCAAAAGCCAAAGCAGTGTCCACTGTTGTTCCGTTATTATAAATGAATAAAAAACGTGACCAAACATTAAACTAAAAAGATAGAAAAATGATAGAAGAATACGTAGTGATGTTCACACAGGGACTCGAAACTGGGAATCCGATCTGGCACACAGTTTTAGTCTGTCAGGAAATTTAATGCAAGAATCTGTTTTCCCTAATCTGCGAATTTCTTGAAATTTACGAAATTGTCGGATGTCGAGGGAGGGTGGAGAGGGTGGGGGGTGCTTTACAGATACGATGCTTTCTATATTCCACCCAATTCTCTGACTGTATGAATAATTCCCCATAACACAGAAGGAAGTGCGGCAGAGTGCCTAATAAATATAATTTCAGGATTAGGACATTAGAGTGTTTGCGAGACAGCCGAATTAACTGCAACGACTCACTTGTCACTAAGGAAGACTGAACTGTTGGGTAAAAAAGAAAAGAAACTAGCCGTAAAAGTGTATGTCATGGATAAAATCGCTGAGCGGAGGCCATAAAACAGTCCGTTTACCGCCCTAGAACCTCTATCTAAATCCGATAGAATTGGCATGGGCCAAAATAAAATATAATTTTAGGGAGAACAATGTCATTGTGACACGTCGAAAGAAACGCTGCGGAAACTCGATAATACACATACTACACAGGACTGGCAAGGTTACTGCAGGTAAATGCAGCAGCTGGAGCAGGAGAACTGGAGACGAGATCGAAGAATGGAAATGGTCATCTATTAAGTTATCATCAATATCATCCCTCGAGCTATGCTGATGATGATGATCTTGAACAAACAAAAAAGATAGCGATCTTTAGTGAACACTATTTTGACAATTCTTTCAGACACAGTTAATTACATTTTGCGAACATTACTGCTGTGGTGTGTTTAACAAATGGAATGTGCAAACAGTTTTTGACTTTCGATTCATAGTTTCATAAGTTGTACAGTCATTTACTTTCATTTTTCATTATTTGCAATAATCAAATAATACGTAAGTTGTAGGTAAAACTCTGGAGCATGAATACGTCAACAAAGTAGGTGCTGTCCGCTCCGAGGAAAATGTCACTTAAGAAGGCGATATTTCCGCGCGTGCCGCCTCCGATTTCGTGTTAAGCGCGAAACGCGGGTAGTGGTGCCAGCACTGCTGCCAGCAGCCAACGCTGCCTTACCCTCTCCGCTCCTCTCCCCACGGCAGCCGTATTGCGGGGACATGGTCGTACCCGACAGCCACCGTGCCAATCGTCAACTTACCGTGAACAAACAGTAGTGATGTTGGAAGCCGGGTCTGGCTCGAATTCGATGTTCCATTTCACCTCAAATGTGCTCCATTGGGGTTCAGATGGGTCTCCTCGCAGTAAAGTTCAGTAATGTTACTGTCCACAAACCATTGCCTCAGAGATGATGCTTTATGACAGGGTGCGTTGTCAGGCTGATACAGTCTTCGCCTCTGAATTCCATAAAAAATGTTCACATACTGCCACATTGATACTTCTCTAAAGCGCAATTAAGCGACCATATTCTACCCCCAGATCGTAACACCATTTCCTTTCGCACTTTACTGTTGGCACTATAAATGACGTCAGATAACGGTCTGCAGGCATTCGCTAAGGCCAAACCTTTCCATCGGATTACCACAAGGTACTGCGTAATTCATCAGTCCAAATCACCTGTTTCCAGTGGCGTTGCTGTTTACCCTACCTTAAGTGTCGCTTAGCATTGACTACACAAATGGATGGCTCATGAAGAGCTGCACTACCATTATACACCATTTTACTAAATTCGTACGCAAGTCACGACACTAATTAAACTGCTTGTAGTACTTTGGAACCCACGAGTGACTTTTTCTGCTGACGTATGATGTCTTGCATTCACCCTTCGCTGTGGTAGACGGTCCCTGTTCGGCAGTCCTTGACGTCAGCCCGGTCTTGGTTTCGCTGTGACTGTTCCTTCCTTTCTGCTATTACTGCTTCTCCACTGACTGTGTACCTTTTATCCGGGGGGCCCGCCTCTCCTGCCACCTAGAGGCCAGTTCCCTAGTACAAAGGTATGTCCACATGCTTCTGATCAAACAGTATAGATCAAAGAATCTTTTGTTCCTATCTATAAGGGCAAAATACCTATCACTTGGTAGAAAATATGACCTATAATGAGGAATTTGTGATCTGCATATTAACGGGCGATCAGATTTTGCCAACAAGGAAATCATCCGCCAGTTGTTTTTACGCCCAGTGCAAAGATCAGACCAGATTATCATATTCGCAATCTCACCCTCGTTGAGTGAACTGTAATGTGTAAAGACGTATTTGAGAATGCGTGAAGATATCTCTGCTGCGCCTCTCCTGGCAAGATTATTATGTGAAACACATGTAAAGCAGTGTTACTAACAATTTTGTACACAGGCGGAAGAAGAAGTTTCCAATAACCAAGAAGGAGTTGTGCGAGATAAACGAAAGTTGGTAGGCGTGTTTCTACTTCTGAAAACATGACGCCTGTTTAGATATCGCCCCGTCGCTTAGGAGTGATACAAATTAGGTTTGCTTTGGATAAGCGCTGACAGTCGTGAGTGTTACCCTTGAGATTAGACATGTTGCTTTGGCGTGCTCGAGGACTGTCAACAATCGAGCACTTCGGGTCGTAACACCTTCGAGCCAGACCCGGCTTCCAACATCACTACTGTTTGTTCACGGTAAGTTGACGATTGGCACGGTGGCTGTCGGGTACGACCGTGTCCCCGCAATACGGCTGCCGTGGGGAGAGGAGCGGAGAGGGTAAGGCAGCGTCGGCTGCTGGCAGCAGTGCTGGCACCACTACCCGCGTTTCGCGCTTAACACGAAATCGGAGGCGGCACGCGCGGAAATATCGCCTTCTTAAGTGACATTTTCCTCGGAGCGGACAGCACCTACTTTGTTGACGTATTCATGCTCCAGAGTTTTACCTACAACTTATGTATTATTTGATTATTGCAAATAATGAAAAATGAAAGTAAATGACTGTACAACTTATGAAACTACGAATCGAAAGTCAAAAACTGTTTGCACATTGCATTTGTAAAACACAGCACAGCAGAAATGTTCACAAAATGCAATTAACTGTGTCTGAAAGAATTGTCAAAATAATGTTCACTAAAGATCGCTATCTTTTTTGTTGGTTCCAGATCATCATCATCAGCACAGCTTGAGGGCATGATATTGATGACAGCTTAATAGATGACCATATCCATTATTCCATCTCGTGTCCAATTCTATTGCTCCAGCTGCTGCATTTACCTGCAGTAACCTTGCCAGCCCCGTGCAGTAAGTGAAAGGAAACCTCTATTATCGAGATTCCGCAGTCTTTCTTTCGACGTGTCACACTGACATTGTTCTCCCGGGAATTATATTTTATTTTGGCCCATGTCAATTCTATCTGATTTAGACCGCACTTCTAGGGCAGTAAACGGACTATTTTATGGCCTCCACTCTCAGCAATTTTATCCATGACGAATACTTAATAATACGGCTAGTTTCTTTTCTTTTTTACACAACAGTTCAGTCTTCCTTACTGAGTCGTTCCAGTTCATTTGGCTGTCTCGCAAACACTCTAATATCGTAATCCGGAAATTATATTTTTTAGGTATTCTGCCGAATTTCCTTCTGTGGCATGGAGAATTATTCATAGTCACAGAATTGTGTGGAATATAGAAACCATCATATCTGCAAAGCCCCCCCCCCCCCCAACATCCTCCCTCGACATCCGACAATTTACTAAATTTCAAGAAATTTGCAAATTAGTGATAACAGTTTCTTGCATAAAATTTCCTAACAGACTAAAACTGTGTGCCAGATAGTATTCCAAGTTCAGAGTCTCGGTGTAAACATTAATATGTAGTTTAATGTTTGGTTACAATTTTTATTCATTAATAACACCGCAATAACGGTGGTTTTTGAGACTAAGTGCAATTCTGCCACAAGTACTTGCAGGAAGTTGACCGAAATAATCTGGCCACAGTGACTTGAAAAAGTAAATTTCAATCAGATTTTGTTTTAATGCAAACACCTCAGCAAATGCTTACAGAAGCTATTAGCTAATAAAGCATGCCTTTCGTAATACTCCGCGTCTAGCGCAGCTTGACACTAGCAGACAAATGAATAGCTTTGAAGTGGTGCCGATTTCCTCAGGTTCTAGCAACGCCGGTGCAGTCGTCAAGTTATCGTAGCCAAACTGTACCTTTCCTGTTTTCGACTCTCCAGGAAGGATGGGCCACCGTTCCTCCACAGACATTCAGAAATCTTGTTGCAGATTCAAGCTACAACTTAAGATTTCGTTTATAAATAAGTACATTACCGAAAAACATTGTAAATATACCGAATATTCGCATCATCACTAGATTTTATGTAAAATATGCAATAACCGGTGAGTATGGACTTTTATACAGATACATACACTCGTCTCTAGTGACGCTATTGAAACGCTATCGCCGCCACGTCAGAGGGGCCAAAGTTTTGTATGTTTTCTTTAATAATTATGTTACGTATTAGCTACTTCTTCTTTTTGTACGTTTTATGTTTTACTCATTATGGCGGCGTGTTTTTCTCGTGTTGTGCCGTTCTGTGCCGATAAAGCTGTTTCTTTTTTAGATAACGCCGAAATATGAACTAACTGGTGAAGAAAGGACGCCAGACCTGGCTTATTCTTCCCACTGCGAAAATCATCCTGACTGCTCGAAATTGATTAAAAAAAAGATGATTGTATTGCTATATGAGACCGTGTCCAAGTATGCAAACTGTGTCAAGTATGAAGGAAGTCGTAGATTTAGACAATCAGAAGCACACAATAAATCGTTGTAACCTGGTACTGCCGGCCTGAGTGGCCGAGCGGTTCTAGGCGCTACAGTCTGGAACCGCGCGACCGCTATGGTCACACATTCGAATCCTGCATTGGGCATGGATGTGTGTGATGTCCTTAGGTTAGTTAGGTTTAAGTAGTTCTAAGTTCTAGGGGACTGATGACCTCAGAGGTTAAGTCCCATAGTGCTCAGAGCCATTTGAGCCATTTTTAACCTGGTACTGTCACAGAAAACATTACGTAATCTCCAGCATGTTTTGCTAAAGGAAGACGACAGTGATGAAAATGAAATCACAAAAGCTGAATTGATGTGTGCATTTCACAACATAACTAATGGATTAAGTGACACTGGGTAATCAAACGTATTTCGTATTGGGTGCATTATGTTGTAACTTCACTGGTTCATATGGGACCGCGCTAATAGCGACGCGACGCGACTGGGACGCGACACGCGCCTGCGCCAGGTCTCGCGGCGTTGTGGTTGGGGCACAGTTTCTCGGGCCGGGCGAGTACTGCGGGATGGGTGAGGCGGGAAGCGGAAAGGCAGTCCTATCGTATTTTCACTTTGGCATGGCACATATTGGCAGTGAAAGTATCGCCCATCCGAAAAAAACGGCCTTACTGTACGTTGAATTTTCTTATCACTGAGTAATGTTTCGCTTATCGCCGTTTCAGTTTTCGTTAGTACATAATAGTTTTCAGTTACGTATGTGTATACAGTTCTTTTGTTTTGTTTATTCTTTTGTCAACAAAGCACAGTTCAATAACTGGTCAGCCATTAGCCACCGGGATTACATCTTCTGCCTCCACAATGTTTTCAGATCGTAAGACGGGACAGACGATTCATCGTGAAGGTAGTGAATAAGGAAGCAAGGAATAATGTAAAATCACGTCATTTAGAAGCAAGGCAGGAATGTAAAACAAGGTTCTCTACTTGTTGCCTGTAATGCTGACGTATCTCTATGATCTGTTGCAAAAAATCGAAAAGGCGTAATTTCCACAGATATAACCCCTTTGTGCATCTAGAAAAAATCGTCCAAGGAATGAAGTACGTAAGTTTCACTATCGTAACTTGGATATGGATGTAATAAGAGACATTATAATGCGTGCATGTGGATATTACATTTCCACTGCAAGCTAGAATCAGTCGAAATGCTGTTACAAATACCAATGTTTTAATTGGCTCGCCGTGTTGAGAAAACGTATTTCAAATGTTGCATACACATTATCAGCATTAATAAACTAATTATACAACAGGCTATACAAATGAAAAATATGTTCGGTATTATTGCGAAGGTAGGAGTATAATGAAAGAGTGTGGTGATTAGATACATTTAATTTGTTGAAATGTATTGTTGACAAAGGTAGCTCTACGTTCATCTCCCGCTCGCAAGGCACACATGGCTAGCTTCTGCATTCCTTTTGCGCAATTATGCTCGGCCGCTGACAATGCACTGACCATTGCGTTGTGCGACAGATTAGTTGTTTATTTTTCTCAGTAACAACTATTTTACTAGCGAATCACATATTGTCAGTTTGGCAAGCCGTAGGTGAGTAACCAGCATCTGGCATATCATTTTCACCTGAAGGGAATGGTCTTCATTATTTTAATACTGCTCATATCAGGAGAAGGAATAAAATCCTTTGGTAAGTTTCCATTCCAGTCGTTCGGTGCAAAAAAATACGATGGGTTACCGGGATTCCACCAAAATTCCAACAGAATTGGCAATTTATTTTTGTGTGAACTGCTAATCTTTTCTCAATCGAAGAAGCATCACCAGTTATGAGTAACGGCCACATATCTCTTGTTGACAGGATTAATTGTATTTCGTTTGCCAAAACACAGTGTAATTTGCACAAACTCATCTCACAGCAGCTATTGCGACAGAATTCTGAAACAGAGTGCCTCATTAAACAAGTAATAGACAATCAAAGAGCTCAATAGCTTACGAAAAAACTCATACTGTCGGTTTGCAGTAACATAAGAGAAGAAATGTCACGTTTATTTTCATACTACGAAACTTGTTTCACTGGCTGTCGATAACGCTCAAAAATTGCAGTGACTGGAGTGAAAAAAATAAAAAGGAAAGTATATCTACGGGTATATCGCCATGGATAAGAAAGTTCCGTGTGTTTACGATCTGGCAAAATACTCTCCTCCTTGTGTACAAGCATACGCCAAACTCTCGTTTCGATGTCTAGGGCGCTTTAGGAGATATGAGAGATGTTACCGGCCGTTGTAGCCGAGCGGTTCTAGGCGCTACGGTCGCAGGTTCGAATCGTGCCTCGGGCATGGATGTGTGTGATGTCCTTAGGTTAGTTAGGTTTAAGTAGTTCTAAGTTCTAGGGGACTGTTAAGTCCCATAGTGCTCAGAGCCATTTGAACCATTTGATATGACTGATGATGTGAATATTTAATTCATGCGGGCGTCAGATCGGTACTGAGCGGGCTACATAGGATCGATTTTCTCGAGATCGGAGGCAGATAGAGACTTCCTCCCAAGTCTAAAGAAAAACTCAACATGTTGGCTAAATTCCATACGCAGCAACATATGGTATAATACGCACCAAACGCAAACTCATAACGACCTCTATTTTTCATTGCAAACTTTTCGAATTTTGTGTAGCGTCTTACTAAACTGTGTACACCACAATAAGTATAACAATTAGTGAGATTATGGGCACTTCGCCACGAAGCTGTCAAATAACGCTACAAGCAAGGTAAAAATGAAGTATTTTAACTGAATAGTTTCTCTAAAATCGTTTGAGGAAGATTACAGTGTGCGCGCGATTCGTTGCTGTCAGCCCCGAGCGTCGCCAACCGGCGCGTGCAAAGTACGTGTACGCGTCTCAATATGCGTTGGACCCGCGCGACTCGTGCGGAACGTGCGCGTTGCTCTGTAGTGTCGTGTCACGTCACACTTGCTACACGCGTCTCAATTTGCGCTTTCTCTTAGACATCGTGACATAGCAGAATGGGGCGCTCCGCGGAACTCACGGACTTAGAACTTGGTCAGGTGTCACTTGTGTTATACGTGTGCATGCGGGATTTCCAAACTCCTAAACATCCCTTGGTCCACTGTTTCCGATGTGATGGTGTACTGGAAACGTGAAGGGACACGTACAGCACAAAATCGTACAAGCCGACCACGTCTGTTAACTGACAGAGACTGCCGGCAGTATTGGGTCTTAATGTGGAATAGGCAGACATCTATCCAGACCATCATACAGGAATTCCAAACTGCATCAGGATCCACTGCAAGTACTAAGACAGGCGGAAGGTGAGAAAACTTGGATTTCATGGTCGAGCGGCTGCTCATAAGCCACACATAACGCCGGTAAATGCCAAACGACGCCTTGCTAGGTGTAAGGAGCGTAAACATTGGACGATTGAACAGTGGAAAAACGTTATGTGGAGTGACGAATCACGGTACACAACCCGATGGCAGGGCGTGGATATGGCGAATGCCGGGTGAACATCATCTGCCAGCGTGTGTAGTGCCAACAGTAAAATTCGGAGGCGGTGGTGTTATGGTGTGGCTGTGTTTTTCGTGTAGGCGGCGTGCACCCCTTGTTGTTTCGCGTGGCACAATCACAGCACAGGCCTACATCAATGTTTCAAGCACCTTCTTGCTTCCCACTGTTGAAAGAGCAATTGGTTGGAATGGTGGCCTGTGGCTGAGTGGTTATGCAACAATAACATCTCTTTAATGGGCTGGCCTGCACAGAGTCCTGACTTGAATCCTATAGAACGCCTTTGAGATGTTTTGGACCGTCGACTGCGTGCCAGGCCTCACCCACCGACATCGATACTTCTCCTCAGTGCTGCACTCCGTGAAGAATGAGCTGCCATTCCCCACGAAACCTTCCAGCACCTGATTGATCGTATGCCTGCGAGAGTGGAAGCCATCATCATGGCTAAGGCTGGGCCAACACCATATTGAATTCCCGCTTTGCCGATAGAGAGCGCCACGAACTTGTAGGTCTTTTTCAACCAGGTGACCGGATATTTTTGATCACATAGTGTATAACAGCGTTGCTGCCAGACGAAACTTGCTCTTTCTCTGTATTCTGACAGCAAAATTGCCACCAAAATGCCTGCCGCTTCCATATCCACTGGAACAAGTTGTTGCTAAACTTTCGGACGCCGAGTACTGTTCCGTAGGATTTTAATGCTGAGATAGGGATATATGAAAAGCTATCTGTCTATACCCGAATCCCGCTCCAGCTACTGCCGGGTCTAGGTGCTGACGAGTCCTCTCCATTTGGCTCGTCGGTTTATATAATCATCCGTTTGAATCATCCACGGCCATATTTGCAAAAATCAAAACACTAACAGAAGAAAATGGTTTGCTTTTTGACTCAGTTAACTACTTACGGCGCGGATAACACTAAATTATGTGTAAACAATTCAGTATTCCTATATTACAAGTGACAAACGATGATCTTATTAAAGCAAACCGTAACTGCCTTGTAATTAACAATTACGTCATATACGTCCTTAAGGCTTTGTCAGTATATATCGATGGCATCATTATAAAAACATTCGATTGTTCAGCTCATCTACAAACACAGGGAAACTGAAAGAACGTTTATTATTTGTAAGTGTAGAGTACAATAGCCTTCTTCATGTCTCAAAGAGATGACTGTCTCTTTTACTCGCTTTAGGCCATTTACTGGACTACTGGACCGCTGTATGGTTGTAATATTTGTTGAAAGGGGAAGATGAATTCTGAGAGGAATATGATACTTAAGATCCAAAATTCTAACGTATTTCGATAACTCTGAAGGGTCGACTTTTTATTGTAAATGGGAAGGGATTTCAGAAGCTTATTTTTACTTCGTACACAACGTAAAGTTAAGAGTTTCAAGAAGCAAGTTTCGCACCGCAAAGTAAATGCATGCACTATTATAGAATTACACAGAGTAATGTGAGGTCACCTTCAGAACAATTGCATGACAAATTATTGGGTGGCAAAAGGGAATCCTTATTAAGAAATGTATCCGATAGCGAGAAAACCCTTTTTTACGCCTAAGCTGAACAGTTTTTAAAGAGAAACCTTCACTACTTGCAAGATCGCTATGGTATTTCTTTATGACTCTTTACATAGGAAGCTCGCCATATTATCCGTAGAAGGCGCATATTTGTTTACATGGGAAGAGCTCTCCAAATTGTCCGACGTTGTTGTTATTTCAGATTGTAATGACAATGATGCCTCATATGTCGATTACTACTGTCTTCGAGAAATACTTGAAAATCTGCCAAACGACAAGGACACATGAAATGAAAAAAATTGGGCGTTTTTTTTAAATGCTACAGAAACGAACTCAAAAATTAAAACAAAAAATTTGCAGTCGGCTAGATGATTTATGTGCCTAACACAGAAATCGTATGGCCTTTGATTTGAGAAAGGCTGAGTTAATGACCAAGCTGAACTTCGTGCAAAATTGTTTGCATTTTAACCCGTTTCTAAATACAGGGTGTCCGGAAAGTCTTTCCTGATTACATAAATTGATAACTCAAGCTAGAAGTAAGATACAAATATGAAACTTGTGTCCAATTATTTACAAACTATCAAAGTTTTTTTCACAAATGAATAAACTTCCACATGAGCACCCTTGGTAGCACGTAGCACATCTAGGCGATATTCAGTTTCCGTCCACACATTAGCCATCACTGGAGGGATCGATTCAACGACTGTGGTTATCCGTTGCCGCAGGGTTTCAAGATCGGGTACACGTGTTTGGTAGACCTCGTCCTTGGCATAACCCCATAAAAATTAGTCTAATGGGGTTATGTCAGGATAGCATCGAGGCCAAACCGTTGGCCCATCACGACCAATCCATCGCCCAGGAAAGGTCATATCGAGATAGGCACGGATGTCCAAACCCCAATGAGGCGGTGCACCGTCTTGCTAAAACAAGACATCAGGGTGATACTGAAGCAGCTGAGGAACAGCATACAGTTGCAACATGTCCAGATACACTGCAGATGTGATGGTAGCCTCAGCGAAGAAGAATGGACCGATAATTCGATCGTGCAATAGCGCGCACCAAACATTCACCTTTGGACTGCCTCTGGTGCACTCCATGACATCGCCAGGGGGTTGTGAACCCCAAATGCGCACATTATGGCGATTCACTTCTCCACTGACCAAAAAGGTCGCTTCGTCGGAAAAGGCAATTCGTCTGAGATAACCATCATGTTTCTCAATACGTGATAGCATTTCGACCGCACAGTCATATCGACGTGTACTGTCATTGGGCAATAATGGAAGTGGAAGTTTACTGATGTGTGAAAAAGACTTTGATAGTTTGTAAACAATTAGACACCAATTTCATGTTTGTATCTTACTTCTAGACTGAGTTATCAATTTATGTAATCAGGGAAAGACTTTTCGGGCAACCTGTACTACTAAATGACCCAAATTGATGGCCACAGGAAAATACATGTAGCAACATTAAAATCAAGTGTAAATTAATTATTCGTTTATAATATTGTCTTTATTTTCTTTAATTTAAATTAAAAGCAAAGTTTTGATTTGTAATTTTTATTTACCCTGACAACAACTAAAAAATTAGACTTTTCAAATTTTTTCGAGTTACTTTATCTTTCATGCCTTCTCTTTGCTGACGACAGTGCCTCAAGAAAACAGAAGAGAAAAAACAATTGCCTGTTGGAGCTAAATTCCTTTGTTTTAAACCTAACAGCTACTAGCATAACACGAAAAGGGCGTGAGGAAAATGGAAAGATCACACACGACGGCGGCAGATTGTTTATTCAGCCTAATCGCAAGCCCCCCCTTCCCCTCCCCCAGTGCTGCGCCAACGTTCCGCAACGCTCGCCTGTGGGGGGGTTTTAAACTGCCTCTGAGCGCCCTGCCATTTCCGGGCACGTAGTCTACTTTATACCACTGCAGTATTTAGTAGCCTGTGCTGGGTCTCCGTGGCCTTTCCACCTACAGCGCGGTCCTCCCACTCACCCATGTAACACAGATAACACAACGCAAGAACTGTAAACAGGCACGGAGCGCTGAACGTGCTTAAAACGGATGTTACGTGTTTAATAATGTGACAACCATAATGAAGGCAAACCGTTTCGGGGGCAGACAAATCGTAAAACTCAAACAGCATACTGTTTTCAAGTCGTCTGTGAGTGACGGGTCTATAATAATCCGCTGACAGCGGTCGATACACACTCCGATTCTTTGTTGATTGTGACCCTGAAGGAGCGCCATACTGCAAACGCAGCAACAATATGTCCACCAACTCATCGATCGAATTTCCACCGAGTGCTACGATTGTTACGTCATATTTAAGGAAGAGTAATACATTGTGGCATAAACTGAGGTCAGACGGTTAACAAGGCTTGAATTAAGTATTTTCTACTGCGGAATCTTAGATTAACTATTAACCAGTGGAGTGTGGCCTCTCAGACAGCGAGATGAATTTCGAACTCTCTCTACACCGTCAGTTCTGGCGGAATGATTCTCTACCCCTCCTACTCTCCTCAAATCGCCAACCCTACAATGTTTTGTTCTCGGCTACATAGTATCGCCTTCTTTATTTGTTGTTGCCACGAGTTATTGACATGTGTTGGGGTTTCCTAGACCCGGCCTCGTGAACTATGTACTACACGCGCAAACGAAGTTGACACTCGGCGCGGTGGTTGATGGGAGCGACCGTAAAGGCATTTCCCGTTTACAGTCGCTCCCATCAGCCAACGCGCTGAGTGTCAACTTTGTTTGCGCGAATAATACCTGTTTTCTTCTTTACAGTAAAAATCTTATTAGCAAGGAAGCGTCAGTTTGAACGATCCAAAGTTTGTTGCAATTGATAGTCGATAAATGGAGTAAGATGTCAGTGATGTAGGACAATAAATAGACGATTTCGTAATAGCCAGGGAAAGGGGGGCATCAAGAAGCAGAACTTCAGGAGAATGGTGATGAGACTTTCCTGTTTCTCCAATAAAATATCTGAAGTGTTGGTTAAAATTAAATGTGTTCCGAGTGGCTATAATCAAAAATGTAGATCCCAACATTGCTATCCCAGATTTTCAGACTTTCTTTTTGAGCTTATCGAGAGGCATTTTTATGTGTAACTCCAAATTCTGGAATTTTTTTGTGATAGTTTGCTTGCCATAGAGGTACTATAATTTTTCAGAATGTAATACTATTTAAAAATGCACGAAAGTACTGGTATGTGACTTATGTGATAAAAAGTAATATACTTTAGGCTTTAGTTAGTGTAATAAAATCAGCGATGAGAACTGAAACCGACGAGTACTTAAACAACGCTTAAGTACAAGGGGCATTCAACAGTAATGAAGCACATTTTTGTCACTGTCAATTTGTATAAAACGATGCAGAATTTGTTGTGAGACATCGCTGAAAATTCCCGATTCTCCCCCTATAGTTTCACGGAAATCTGGTAAGTGGAACCGCTATACGTAGCCTCAAGCATGGCGCCCGTAAAGGAGTGCACTCCAAGCAGAGAACTGCCATTGAGCTCCTTTGGGAGAAACCGGAGTATCGTAGGTATTCATAACTCGGCCGCACACAGCTGACTCCTACAACGTTGTAACGCGCGGACACTTTCATTCGAAGTGATCAACGGATAAAAATCCAACACCTCGCTAAACAATTGGGCCTCTTACGTTGGCAGTGTCGAACTGCTGATTCACTCGTCCACCAACTGGGACACTCAATGGTGTGTGACGGCTGGGTTCCTCATTGCCAACAGAAACCCATAAAGAGCAACGAAGCACCATCTGCACGGAATTGCTTCCGTGTTACGAGGCTGAGGGCGAAACTTTTTTGTCGTACATCGTCACAGACGATGAGCAGACGATGAAACATGGTTTCATCATTTCCAACCCGAAAGGAAAGGGCAATTCATGGATGAAGAGGGCAATCCATGGATGGCGCTATACCACCTCTCCTCCGAAAAAATTGTTCAAAGCCGCACCTACAGCCGGTAGAGTCAACACCCTACAGGAGCTCGCTAAATATCATTGGATCGTTCTTCCTCGTCCACCCTAAAGGCCGGATTTCGCTCGCACCTTGAGACTCCGCGAGAAGCAATACGTGGATGTAGGAAAGGTTACTGAGGCAGCAAGACGTTGGCTCCCACGTCGACCACAGTAGAGTTGTACCAAGCTAGCATTCAGGCCCTCCCAGTAAGATGGCGTAAGGGCGTCGCAATGAACGGAGATAACATTGTAAAATTGTGTTTTGAAGCCAAAAGAATGGGGAATAATATGCTGCTTTCCGAAAAAAAATTGGTTGCATTACTTATTGTTTTAATTGCAAAAATAAATGTTTTATAAATTAAATTAAAAATTTCAAATGATTTGAGTATTAATTCTTAGTTTAAACATAGGAATCCCAGAGATCCCACCTCGCCGTACAATTAACAGAAAGTTTACCTCATTTGTTCCGGCAGCAAACCGTGTTACAAAATATGTGCGCTTAGTTTTCGGTTGAATTCACTATATTACATATCCAGTAAATAATAATAGTTGGAGGTTTTGATGCATGGTGTATGGTGGCATACATTAAAGTCGATGACATTGGAGTACGCGAAGAATAACGATGTCATTTCAGTTTATATGCTTAAAGAACTCGTTCAAGACACTGAAGAGGAAATCCCTGCAGTAATTAAGCACACAGGGAGCCACCAGATGCAGGGAGTGACACAAGCTAGGACAAATGAGGAATGTCGCAGTTATTTTTGACTAGTCGATTGCAGTGTGAAGACAAACCGTGCTCATGGGGCAGTCTATCCTCCTTACAAACTGCAGAATTTTTTCTACAAGCGACTGTGCACCTGCAGTTTACAATAGAGTGGTAGTCGTGAATCACCCTTCAGCGATTGTAGACAACCAAGGTATTGACTTTCTAATCGTATCCAAAGCTACGGCAACCCTAAACCGTTCACGGGTTCACCATAAGCCACCATCACGTCACTACTGCTAAGTATTGCAATCTGCGGAATGCCCGTCCCTAAACCGCTCAAGGGTTCACCATAAGCCACCATCGCTATTGCTAAGTACTGCAGTCGCAGGTTCGAATCCTGCCTCGGGAATAGGTGTGTGTGATGTCCTTACGTTAGTTAGGTTTAAGTTGTTCTAAGTTCAAGGGGACTGATGACCACTGCAGTTAAGTCCCATAGTGCTCAGAGCCATTCGAACCATTTTTTGTCCACAACACACACCAAGAACTGGTGCAAATAGATTATCACATTGAATTGTTAGAATCAAAATATAATAATAAATATTTGAAAGTGCCACAGTCCGAAGCTTCTGAAGAGAAGCTTAACAATCGGGAACGAGAATTAACTGAAATGATAAATTGGTAGTAATCTCATCTTCGCGGCATACTTAAGTGTTCACTGCAAAGTCAGGCAGCATGAAAGAACGCGCGATTTATTCATAACAGTAGACAAAACATATAAACCGATAGGAGCATACATTGTGCCTCATGTGAAATGCTTTTCCAATAATAACTATCAAGCATAGGGTGAAAGTTACCAGATTCATCTATAGAAGTAACTGAAAACATAAAAGAAAATCTCAGTTCAATAGGGCGTATATTTCCACTAAGAGCTTAACATTTGAAGAAGTTTATAACAAACGCAACATATTTTATGGAAATAAAACAAATTATTAGGATCCTGATGAGCAGCTCCTTTTACTAACGTGCTGTACAGTTTTCCATAATATCGGAAATTTACTAGACTGATCTGTGACAGAAGCGTTAACATTACAAATATTTGTGATTTTTTATGTAAAGCTAACTGTCAGAGGCAACAGAATTATCCTTTAGAAACAGAATACGGTGTTTTGTTATTGCAGACTGTAATAATTCACCAAGTGAATTGAAAATGATCACATATACCCCTGTTCACGTATTAGAATAAAGTGTAAAATGGTTACTAGTTTTTAAGCAGCTTCAAAACAAGATGGCAGCATTCAGATGATACAAGGAAAAAGATTAATTGTGAATCGAATGCCTAATAAAAGAAATATGTCATCTTAAACTGACTGCAGTTGCGATCGCAAGAATAAAAAACAATGGCAAGACGGGATAGTACCAACACAAATCACTAGATCGCAGAACGAACTGCACCTCGAGAATTAGACTGAATAGTGATTGTAATGATTTCTGTATTCAAGAATAGGTATGTGTGAATATGGCCCGTACTCTACAATATATGATTACCCGGCAAGGCGAAGTGGTAATGCGGCAGTAGGATGAGCTAACTTGGCCACATGGCTAGGTACAGTCACATTAGGATTGTTGTGGCGTAGCAGCGATAGCATGGAAGGTGAGCGCAGAGACCCATCGCGGGCAGGCGCGACGGCTTGCGGTGAACGTGATTTAATTTGCTGACAATCGGAAAGGAAAGAGATTCGCCGTGGCGGTGGAGGAGGCATCTGGATGTGTATCTAACATGTTAAAGTTGAGCAAGAGGCTAGTGACGATGTGGATAAATGTATCATCAGACAATAATTTCTACGCTGTTACGAACAATGTAAAGAAATATCTACTTTGGGAAAATTACACAGCGTTTGTCGCACAAAACTAAACTTCAACTTTAGCAAGAAAACTGTTGGAAAAATGGTTCTGTCTATGCGATTTAGTTTTAAAACGTGCCAAAATAAACCTGTTCTGTGCAAAAGAGACGCATAGTTGCAGAAAGGGCAATGTTCATTAGATATTTATTGAAGAATGAAGCATCAGAATCAAATAGGCCGGTGGTTTATTTATACGAGGGATAGATTAAGACACAAAAATGGTTCAAATGGCTCTGAGCACTATGGGACTTAACATCTGAGGTCATCAGTCTCATAGAACTTAGAGCTACTTAAACTTAACTAACTTAAGGACATCACACACATCCATTCCCGAGGCAGGATTCGAACCTGCGAAGGTAGCGGTCACGCGGGTCCAGACTGAAGGGCCTAGAACCGCTCGGCCACACGGGCGGCCGATTAACACACATTCCCCGTTAAATAAATGTCGGAAAAGTGTCATTGTGCGAGGTGATACCGGTCAGCGTTTACCGGTAATTATTGTGGATACAGGGAGTTGATTGTTTCATACATGACTCAAAAAACCTGAATGTCCGACTATCACAAATTGGCCATGAAGTCATTTCTTTATTTATTTGAGAAAAATCACGTTTTATCATTCTTTAACAAAACAAAATATACAAACGCAGAAATATTTTCTGAATTAGCTAGACAAAACCAATTGGCGACAACGGTATCCGTAGCAGGCTAATTGGCAACTTATTATATGATACCCACTCCTCGTGGCAAACGCTCTCGTTAGCAATCTTTTGAGCGAAGGGGTGGGGTCCTCTGTTGGAAACACTTTATAAGGTGATGGGCAAATAAAGAAGTAAATACGCCGATTAAAATGATGTTGAAATTATTATAAATAAGGTAAAAACAATCAATCGAATAAACATACTGGGTAAAGTCATTTTAACATGATTTAAAAATAAAAATTTCAAATTGTCTGGCAGGATTCGAACTCACAACTTATTGCTTGTTAGGTATATGTATACGTCTACGCCACGCCTCCACTCAGGACATCACTATTGGTTTTAATGCTCAAGCAAATTCTTTTTGCTGAATGCCCGTAATGTCTGCAGATGTAATTCTGTGAATGGCTCCAACAACAGGAAGCCAACGATGAGTTCATAAACACGGTAATACCGTAGGAGGAAGCAGCGTTCACTACCGAGGGTCCTCAACACGCACATAGCCCACCACTGGTGTGACGTTAAATAGGTCCAGTTGTATGGCCTCCGCGTTCACCTGACCTTAAATCCCCTGGTTGCCTTCATGTGGGGACACTCGAAGGAGCACGTGTATTCTACTCCGCCGCCACATGTGAAGGAACGGATAGTGCGTGTTCATGCTGCTCTTGTATCTGTGGATGCAGCCATGTTGGAAAGAGTCCACAGCTCACAGATCCCAGATCCAGCGGGTCGCGCAATGTTTGGACACACAGGGGGTCGCGTTGAGCAATTGCTCTGACGACGACGTATTGTTTCGTAAACGTCGTGCACTCGTTAATATGGGCATTATTATTGTCTCTGGCAGCTAATGTGTTATATCTGAGCAGAAGAACTACATGTAGCACAAATGACTAACAGATGTTGTGTCATTTAACTGTGCAACCATCTTTAGCATCTCGAAAACGATATTGTTTTTGTAGTTGTTCTGTTCGATGACAGGTTATATGTTTCAACTGTCTATTTCTGACTTATCTGACCAGGTTTTTGTTACTTTCACCATTACAAAACACTGTACTATATAGATGACGGATATATGTAGCTTTATAAACGGAGTATACAACAGTATTATATGGTAGATTGAAATTGGCAAATAAAAACAAATACGCCTCCATCCAGAATCGATCCCTTGACCTCCTGCAGCTGACCCAAAACGCTATACACTCCACCAACTGCACAGCACTATTGCTGTATGCTGGCAGAAGTAATTGCCGTACATGAGAGTACAGTGTTGCCAGACTGCCAATTTTAACGTCCATTTACTGCTGGAAGTATGCGCAGGTGGAAATTTTGTGACATACTTTTTTTTATTGCTAGTATGTGAGGAATCGCGCAGCGAATTTTTCTTCATCCTGTGTAAATCTAAGTGTTTCGTATCATCTTGCGGGTTAAGTTATTCGTACTGAAAACTGTGCTAAATAGGGAACGTATGTTGGGGACGACTGAGACCGTTCGGAATTATCAATTAGAACCAGTCACAAATTATTATTCACAAACCGCTATAATGACGTCTGAAATGGAAGTGTGCCTGAAAAGGAAGATACAGAGTAGGTTAACGTATTTGTCAAGTGAATTACCGTTAAAGCCACCAAAAACAGTAGACAATTATCACTGCAACTGCCATCGCTGCTCGCAGCAATTATATTTATGCTAAGCAATTACATTTATGCTAGGACATCGCAGGCTAGCACAATCTCTGAATACGCACTATATTTGAAGGAGACGAGCGATGAAGGAGAGCGCTATCATTGTAATTATCGTTGCTGCTAGTTCTGCTCACAAGCAATTTCAGCCTTACTATCTGATCTCATCCTGTCACCACTTTGACATACCCAAATTAGTCGATGGAGAAGATCAGGAACATATGATAATAACTATTGTAATTTACTAATATCTATATGCATAAAATATTTACGAATTTGAAAAGGGACACTCATTGCAGCAGACGACATTCTTTCTAAATTATTCTGTTGAAGGTGGGTCATAAATTTCTACCTCCTGCACTGGAGGTGCTTCAAAATCTCTGTTATCCGTCATTGACTATTTCAAGGCAAGTAGACAGGCTAAAGTGTAGATCATGGCCAGGGGCAGATACTGCGGTGTTTGTATATTGTTCAAAGGTTGGAAACGTGTGAGTTTAGTGTCGCCAGTGGCATGATGCTTCCACAAAACCAATGAAAAGCGAGAAAAGAGTCACTGTATATCTAACGCCGAAATTGAAACCATTGTCTTGTTCGCAGTTTTTCAGTGTGTATTCTTGAATTACTTGAGATGTTAATGCAGCGAATTCTACAACGTAGAATGATTTAAAGTTTGGTTCTACACATCGATGTTGTTCGGGTGGATTGAAAGCCGAGACACTAAGTACAGGGGATGTGGCGAAGAAATGCCTCTGAAATAGTCAAAGAGGTTTTGTGTGGATAGAATAATCAGGAACTCCAACAAAAGCCCAATTTTCAAAGTTTTGTATTAGAAAGAATTCCTGGTTTTCTGGAAGCAAGACGAAAATTAGTACGATTCGGCAGTTTACGTATTACTAGATTTATGAGTGTAAATCAAAAAGAGATTTAGGAACCAGATTTTAAATTGCAAGACATTTCCAGGGGCAGATGTGGACTCTGACCACAATCTATTGGTTATGAACTGTAGATTAAAACTGAAGAAACTGCAAAAAGCTGGGAATTTAAGGAGATGGGACCTGGATAAACTGAAAGAACCACAGGTTGTACAGAGTTTCACGGAGAGCATAAGGGAACAATTGACAGGAATGGGGGAAAGAAATACAGTAGAAGAAGAATGGGTGGCTTTAAGGATTGAAATAGTGAAGGCAGCAGAGGATCAAATAGGTAAAAAGACGAGGGCTAGTAGAAATCCTTGTGTAACAGAAGAAATACTGAATTTAATTGATGAAAGGAGAAAATATAAAAATGCAGTAAATGAAGCAGGCAAAAAGGAATAAAAAAGTCCCAAAAATGAGATAAACAGGAAGTGCTAAATGGCTAAGCAGGGGTGGCTGTGGTGTCACCGCCAGACACCACACTTGCTAGGTGGTAGCTTTTAAATCGGCCGCGGTCCATTAGTACACGACGGACCCGCGAGTCGCCACTGTCAGTGATAGCAGACCGAGCGCCGCCACACGGCAGGTCTAGAGAGACGTCCTGGCACTCGCTCCAGTTGTACAGCCGACGTTGCTAGGAAAGGTTCACTGAGAATTACGCTCTCATTTGCCGAGACGATAGTTAGCATAGCCTTCAGCTAAGTCAATTGCTACGACCTAGCAAGGCGCCATTTATCCTTTGCTATGTATCTAATGAAGCATACCTCACGCCAACCTGCGTGAGTTTAAGCGAGTGCCTTTCGGTTACCCGTCACTGTGGATTGGCTGTCTTGCCAGTCCACAACAGTGGCTAGAGGACAAATGTAAGGATGTAGAGGCTTATCTCATGAGGGGTAAGATAGATACTGTCTACAGGAGAATCAAAGAGACCTTTGGAGAAAAGAGAACCACTTGCATGAATATCAAGAGCTCAGATGGAAACCCAGTTCTAAACAAAGCAGGGAAAGGTGGAAGGAGTATATGGAGGGTCTATACAGGGGCGATGTTCTTGAGGACAATAGTATGGAAATGGAAGAGGAGGTAGATGAAGGTGAAATGGGAGATATCATACTGCGTGAAGAGTTTGACAGAGCACTGACAGACCTAAGTCGAAACAAGGCCCCGGGAGCAGACAACATTCCATTAGAACTACTGATAGCGTTGGGAGAGCCAGTCCTGACAAAACTCTACCATCTGGTGAGCAAGATGTATGAGACAGGCGAAATTCCCTCAGACTTCAAGAAGAATGTAATAATTGCAATCCCAAAGAAAGCAGGTGTTGACAGATGTGAAAATTACCGAACTATCAGTTTAATAAGTCACAGCTGAAAAATACTAACTCGAATTCTTTACAGACGAATGGATAAACTGGTAGAAGCTGACCTCGGGGAAGATCAGTTTGGATTCCGTAGAAGTGTTGAAACGCGTGAGGCAATACTGACCCTACGACTTATCTTAGAAGAAAGATTAAGGAAGGGCAAACCTACGTTTCTAGCATTTGTAGACTTAGAAAAAGCTTTCGACAATGTTGGCTGGAATACTCTCTTTCAAATTCTGAAGGTGGCACGGGTAAAATACAGAGAGCGAAAGGCTATTTACAATTTGTACAGAAATCAGATGGCAGTTATTAGAGTCGACGGACATGAAAGGGAAGCAGTGGTTGGGAAGGAAGTGAGACAGGGTTGTAGCCTCTCCCCGATGCTGTTCAATCTGTATATTGAGCAAGCGGTAAAGGAAACAAAAGAAATGTTCGGAGTAGGTATTAAAGTCCATGGAGAAGAAATAAAAACTTTGAGGTTCGCCGATGACATTGTAATTCTGTCAGAGACAGCAAAGGACTTGGAAGAGCAGTTGAACGGAATGGACAGTGTCTTGAAAGGAGGATATAAGATGAACAACAACAAAAGCAAAACGAGGATAATGGAATGCAGTCGGATTAAGTCGGGTGATGCTGAGAGAATTAGATTAGGAAATGAGACACTTAAAGTAGTAAAGGAGTTTTGCTATTAGGGGAGCAAAATAACTGACGATGGTAGAAGTAGAGAGGATATAAAATGTAGACTGCTAATGGCAAGGAAAGCGTTTCTGAAGATGAGAAATTTGTTAACATCGGGTATCGATTGAAGTGTCAGGAAGTCGTTTCTGAAAGTATTTGTATAGAGTGTAGCCATGTATGGAAGTGAAACATGGACGATAAACAGTTTAGACAATAAGAGAATAGAAGCTTTTGAAATGTGGTGCTACAGGAGAATGCTGAAGATCAGATGGGTAGATCACATAACTAATGAGGAGGTATTGAATAGAATTAGGGAGAAGAGGAGCTTGTGGCACAACTTGACTAGAAGAAGGGATCGGTTGGTAGGACTTCTTCTGAGGCATCAAGGGATGAATACACTAAGCAGTTTCAGAAGGATGTAGGCTGCAGTAGGTACTGGGAGATGAAGATGCTTGCACAGGATAGAGTAGCATGGAGAGCTGCATCAAACCAGTCTCAGGACTGAGGACCACAACAACAACAATCAAAAATGTAAACACCGAGAAATCGATTTGGCTCAGAAAACTGTTGTCGGATACAGACAATTTAGTAGACAAGTTTGTGTGGAAATCGGCGAAGAACAGAACGGGTAACTTGGTGGCGAAGGATAGATTGTTGAGACTGGAGAATCTCAGTTTAGCACGATGAAGTTTCCGAGAGGGAACAAAAGAACAGAAAGATGTGCGTTTCGCAGTATGCAAAGACGTAAAAACAACTAAATTTTTCCCTTGTACCTAGGCGTTCTACAGTTATTTTCTTGAAAATCATTAGAGACAACGGTAATATAAGAATATTTCTCTAGATATGAAGGTCTAAAAAACGGAATGTTTCCAGCACGTTCCCATCAGTCACAAATTCAAGGATCCGCAGAATGCCATGGAGGGCACAAGCTCTGTCATTAAAAGGTCCCCTCATATCATAAGACAATGCAAGATATTTTTCTATAACTAACTCTGATTACGGGTGGACGAAACAAAATCGAAATGAGTCAGACTTGCTTTTCTATTTTTTGCGGGTTGCTGCATTGGCGTAATCCAAATGAAATAAATTTGTTGCAATGTCGTTTTTGCTTTCTTTTCACTGATAATTGTTGTTCCTAAGCCGAGCCGCAATTCCATTAATATGGTTGGGTGCCACATCTATATGAGTATTTGCCGCGGTTGCGTAAGTTACTAGTGAAAGCTGTTAAGGTCTGATGTGAAAGGCCAACGGCTTTAAAATCAAAGAAACCTGCTTGTAGCGACAGGTTGGATCTGTAGCTTAGCTCGAGGCCTAGGTTCAGTTGGGATGCAAGAGTTTGCCGGAACCAACGAATCTGAAAACTAAATAGACCTGCTTGTGGTGACAGACTGATCTGTATCTTAGGCCGAGATTTAGGTTCAGTTGGGAACTTAAAGACTCACTCACAAACATGACACTCATTGCATTGTTCCTAACAAATATTTCATTGTTTTTTTACGAAGACGCTGACGAATTGTAACGATATGCTGATGTTGGGACCTAGTAATGCGACTTACATTGCTTCGCTGCAAGTAAACGAGGATATTTGTTTTAATGATATTAGTGATCAAAAATATTTAATTCCCTATTTCCTAACATGTTATGAATTAGTAGGCTGTTCTTACATAGAGTATTTTACTTTGCTCTGGTGATACGTGCATCAGTTATAATATTAACCTTCGATGTGACAAATATTTCACTACTTTTTACACACATGTCACGATTTACGACATTTTCTTTAGGTTGTGTTCTAACAACACAGCATGGATTGTTCCGTGTGAACTTTCATTGTGAGAAACAGTTCACTACATTTTGCGAACATGTCATGAATTTGTTGTTAGGCTGTGTTCTAATAGCACAACACGAATTGTGTCTTGTAAAACGTGTAGGAATGCCATTAAACACTGGTTGGCACGAGTATTTCATTGCTTCTTACCGAATATGTAAGCATGTGAACATGCAGCCTGCGGTTAGTTTTGCAGCTAAATCCACACTTGAAATTGTGACACGGGCAGCAATTAAATTAATAATCTTGACTGTCTAAAATGCTTTACTGTTTTTCCTAATGCCTCACACATTACAGTGGTGTCCTTAGGTTAGCGGATACTAGTACACACACGTCACACAGCTAAGAGTCAAACTAGGAGCAATTAAAATTAAAATCTTCGTGCACAGGAATGTTGCACCCTTTTTTACGAATGTACATTCATGAGTACGTAATATTTCTTCGCGTCTTACTTCCAAACACATTATTATCTGCATGCTGCTCTCGCTTGGAGTGTGAAGAAAAAACGGTTGATACGCCCTCATTAGTTTCCATAAGAGGCTCAGGGCGAGTGTTAACATTCCATCACGAAACGCGTAAGAGTGCCGCAGGGGAATAGATTTTTACCCAAGTAGACTTGCAATAGAATATATGTATGAACAAAAAAAAAAAAGTATCAAATCATAGCCTGCAACTAATTTCAAGGAAACAGCATTTGAAAGCATGGAAATAAAACAATTAGGGGAGAATACGTAGCTCCAGTTAAAATAACAAACATTCAGTATAATTTGTGGTAGAGATGCTCCTTCATACTCGAACAACAGGAACATAGAAACAACGCCAAATAAAAGTGAGACACATACAAATACATTTTTTTTCAGTAGGTAATGACTGGTTTTTACGTTTGCCCCTCCTACTGAAACAATTTACAAGGTTCAAAATAAATACTTATAGAATAACGATTTTGACACATTTATCGTCGCATTATGAAGTGTAAGAATCATACATGACGAAAAACACAAAAACGTAGCATAATGAACGAATGCTGATTTAGTGCTTCACTTGTATTCAGAAGAAGTTCTTTTGCCCCTCTGTCTTCTATATGACAATGTACTTCCGCACATTGCAATTCAGAGGCAGCAGGAGATCCTTTTACCTGATTTTTAACAGGCTACATACCTCGGGGACGTGAAGTAGTGCGTTAGTCTGTTTTCTCCACTGTGTCTGGTCCGGTTTTCTCCACTGTCTCTGTTCCGGAAATTCTTCTCCGAAGACGTTCACACTCTATTTGATCAACAAACCAGTACAGTCTCAATAGCTCATAGAATAGATACACTACAATAAAAAGAAACAGAAACGAACCCACAAATCCGAGGATCTCGGTAATAGACATTTGTGTAAATAGTACGATCACCAAGCAGAAACGATATATGTATTTGTTTTTCTCTGAATACTGAAACAAGTGATAGTGTATGATAATATTTTTGACTGTATCTCAGAGACGTTATAATAAAACAACATGTTATTTTCGTTTCATCGATACAACTTAGATCTTGCAGTTGGTTTCTGTAGCACCATTATACGCCGCGAGTACACGTAATTCCACGTCATGTCTGCGGAAATCGCTTTCAAATTTCTTCTCGAGCAACTGGTCTTCGGGATCTTTCATCCTTGAAACATTTAAACACGAAAATAATACAATTTTAGCAATCGAACACTAGAAATAACATAGAGCAAAAAACATTAAATAAATTTGTTTGCTATTGCAATTGATGAAAAAAAAAGAAACGCCCCATAACTTCGCCATCGCCTGGAAATGATAAACAACCCATTTCTTTTTATTTTGACAAAAACACATGCATTTACGAAACCCTTAAAAAAGTTGGATCATTCCATACGATTTGGCATTTCTTTGTTAGCCAATTAGGCAGGCGTGGCTCCTCCTTCTATCTGTCTCCCTCTTTCTTTCTTTCTTTCTTTCTCTCTCTCTCTCTCTCTGCGTGTGTGTGTGTGTGTGTGTGTGTGTGTGTGTGTGTGTGTGTGTGTGTGTGTGTATTTATGCGACACCTGCATGATTTGTGTCACATTCTTCATTATGTGCGATGTATGATACATCAGATAGAGCTTCTGCTATGACACATTCGGAATTTCCAACAGGAAACAACTACGAGTAACTGGGATCAATATTTCCCACAAATTACGAGGTCCCATTAGCTGTTTGCTAGGCGAGGAGGAAACTGAGCTAGGTCTACGCTAATTAGACGGCTTCTCAGCGAATCTGTTTTAGAGAGTGAGCTGGAGAGAAAGTGTGACTTCTTCAGACAGGAAACCTCCAGTCCAGAAACGACCGACACGAAAGTTACACGCAAAATGAGAACATTTCATTTTCATCGTCCGTCAGCAGACGATAATAAAACCACAAGTACCCTATGAAAAGAAGAAGGTGTTAAATCATAATGATCGTTGAAAAGTGTCCGCACTGCGTTCCATCGTACCTGTTCGAGCCATGTCATAGACTGTGAGTTCCCGGTATATTCTCCTCGGTCTCTATAGATGTTTCTTAAGAAAAACGACATTCTAACCCGACATGAAGAAATCGAATAAGGCCAAATGAGGTAACGAATGTGGTCAGGAAATAATTCTTCCTACTCACGTTTCAAAGAATGTCTAACATAGCTGTTAACGAGCAACGTGTGAAAATAAAACCTTGGCTCGCGTCACGGTTGAAACACGTACCATTTGTTCACAACGTCCTGAACGGGTGCTCGCTATGCTCGGTCGGTCGACCTCTACTGGTATCTGCTGTACACACGCTGTACGCCACATCCAGGCACACACTTTTAATGCTTTCCTCTGTCTGAATGAATGAATGTAATTTATTCCTGTCAAATTTTAAGGGGATTTTATCAGTGATGCGTTGATTAGCACTGCCATAGCTACGGCGCCTTAGCAATTACTTTTTTATGTATTTTAAGTTATGTCATTCTACTTGTTGATGTTTATTTCTGTGTTGCATCAGTAACTGGGCAGTTTTGAGAGTGAATAAAATATTGATGCATTTATTTTTGTTTGATTTGCTACTTTTTTGAGTTTTTACTAATGTAGGGCATGCTACGGGAATACTGGGACAGCAGTTAACTACAGTATATCGCACATACTGTGAAACTAATATGAACTGGTTTTTGTTACCTGACAGTACGTTAGCTAAATATTAACGACAGACTTGTAGTAATGTCTACTTACTGTGGCATGCACGTGTAATATATCGCCGTGCTGCTTGTGCTCGATCATTGCTAGACGCACTGTTTTGACAACACTGGTAGCAACGCAACGTACTCACAGAGAAAGTAACACAAGGTTTTGGAGCCAAGAAGAGCGAATTTAAACTGACTGCTGATTGTTGGTGGTGATTGTTGAATATGCGTTAACTTATGTAATGGGTGTCAAACTTGCGGCACTCAGGCCGCATGCTGCTCGCGACGAACATTTTGGTGGCCAAACATGCGATCCAGTGACGTAGTTAAAGCCTCCATTACAAGATGTGCGTAAACCGTAACCTATGCACCAGCGCCCCTAGCGTGCATATCTGTAGCTACAAACTGGTTCCCGTAGACCTATTATACCATCCACGCGGGATATGCCTGGGGCAGATGAGCACGGAGATAACGCGCGAAACGCAAATAGAACTGTCTGATCTCTTGTGAAGACATTCGTTCTACCTCGCGAAACACGAGGGGAGCCGTGTGACATTGGAGTCATTCGTTAAAATTATTTATGTGAGCTTAAGGTCTTATTTAATAAGAAATTGTTTTTTATCATTATTTATTAAGTGATTGTTATTCTCTTATGTAAGTTACTACCGTTCTGAATTACACACTCAACAGTTTTATGTTACGACGCTTGGTTACACGGGTATAAGTGTTTATACAGCATTTAGCACATGGAGGACCCACCTGTTTTTGGAGCTATTGCGCTGGCAGTGACAGTAAATCCGATTAGGGCAGAATTGGTTTGGGTTGGGTTGTTTGGGGGAAGAGACCAAACAGCGAGGTCATCGGTCTCATCGGATTAGGGAAGGATCGGGAAGGAACTCGGCCGTGCCCTTTCAAAGGAACCATCCCGGAATTTGCCTGGAGCGATTTAGGGAAATCACGGAAAACCTAAATCAGGATGGCCGGACGCGGGATTGAACCGTCGTCCTCCCGAATGCGAGTCCAGTGTGCTAACCACTGCGCCACCTCGCTCGGTAATGACGACGAAAACAAAAAGCCAGGCGTTGTTGAGTTCGACACTGCCGAAATGAAGGGACGAAGGCAGTTCGGAACTTAGTGACGATGGATATGGCCTGTTTCGAGAAGCTGCTGTCTATGATAAAAGGTGGAATCAGCAAGTGTGACCAGCCTGTCTCACATTCTCGAAAGGAAGAATGAAACCATATGTTTAAACGTTTTGTGATCATACCAGCGCCGGCCGCGGTGGTCTAGCGGTTCTAGGCGCTCAGTCCGGAACCGCGCGACTGCTACGGTCGCAGGTTCGAATCCTGCCTCGGGCATGGATGTGTGTGATGTCCTTAGGTTAGTTAGGTTTAAGTAGTTCTAAGTTCTAGGGGACTGATGACCACAGCAGTTAAGTCCCATAGTGCTCAGAGCCATTTGAACCATTTGATCATACCAGCCTAGATCACGAATAAAATAGCGGTAAACGCCCTGCTACGTTGCAGGCTAGTTGTAACATTATGTTTCCTGGCGACTGGGGAATCTTTCAAGAGTGGCTTTTAGCCACGGAATAGCACAGTCCACGATTTCAAAAATTGTTGTGGATATATGCACTGCAATTTGCAACACTTTAAAGGCCCAATACCTAAAGGTGCACTTCTGTTGTTTTTCCAAGTTTGGAATGTATACGTGCTACTCACAATCAGAGTTTTGCAGTCCTCGTCTGTCACACTGGGCCAGACTGCACGCACTTTCTCCCCTGTCACTGCCAGTTTCTCTTTTCTGGCATGCTGAAATAAAGCAAGGGATTCAATGAAATCAAACATGAACTTTCGTAAACTAAGTCATTACTATACAAATCGAAAATTACCATATAACGATATATGCATATTACTCTGAAACCAACGACTGCCGACGTACCTTATGATACAGCGGGTCATACATACACCTTTCCTCGCTGTATGTCTTAATATTAAGACACTTAACGCCTCTTTGCTCCATTTCATTTCTAGAATACGAAGCAATCAATATAAAAAAAATGCGTTCACAAATAGCTTGTATAAAAGTGTATTTGCATAAAAAGTTTTTTTCTGCATTTAAGAAAACTACTTACTGACACAAAACGCGGAAAATTCCCAACAGAAAATCTGAAATTAGCCACTAGCTACCTAACAATAAGCAAATAACAAGCAAAAAGCACCGTGGTACCTCCTTATGCGCATGCGCGAGTTATCACTGTCTAGTGCGCATGCGCGGGTTGACGGCTATTTAGAACTGCTCTCTATTCTGCCGCGCGGATAATATGTCTGCTAATTTTCGTAGTTTCACCCGTTCTACCGCATTTGTTGTTGCTCTAATAACTAAACAGTGTTATTTCTTTCTTTTGATTAACATTCTGTTCTTTTGACTAACATTCTGTTCAGTTACAGTACTGAGACAAACATAATAGCTTGTCTGTCTATAGTTATCTTACTTCAAGGAGTGTACACATGACGTCAACGCCCAACGGCTTCGCTGGCAGAGATATGCTTAGTATGTGCGAGCGGCAAATCTGAGCCAACGAAGCGGTTGGCCATGATTGCGGTTCGGTCTCCTGGCGGTGACACCAAAGCGTTGGCGGTTAGTTGGTCTTGGGACTGGCTCTTATTATGGATCCAGGTCGAAAGTTCGTTAGTTCAGTTTCACTAGGAAGGGTGTGTATGTACGTTTTCAGGACTGCCAAAAGTCGCTCTTACGTGTATTTGATTCGCTGGTTTTTCTCTTTAAATTAACAAGAGCACCATAAGGAGTTCTGGAATATACTATTTAAAGTACAGTAGTTGTCTGTTAAGTCAAAGAGCAAACCTAGTCAATAAAACATACTGAGTGCAACTTGAAGCTGTCCAGAAAAACTCGTAAACAGTCACTGTCTCCACTGCACGTAATGCCCGCTCTCGCTAAGGGTGTAAATTACTGGAGGAAGGAATGGAATATGCAGAGATCATTAAAGCTATTAGTATTTTACCGTGAATGGGAATGTTTATGGGAACCTACGAACTGCGATTATAAAAACACAGTGCAAAAATTAGAAGCTTGGAGGGAAATAAGTGTGCCGTTAGAAAGAAATGTGCACGATGTGAAAAAGAAAATGCCGTAAACAACAAAGAGAAACAAACAAAACTGGGAGTGATCACTAATTTCTCTGCAGCTAGTACAGCCCTACTAAAAGCGATGTCACCTTTGAAAGTTTTAGGGCCTACACAATTCAATAACAACTTGAAATCTGTGGCTTACATACTGAAAAAATTATGAAATAGCTCACATTCCAATTCAGATTTAAGGTAGACATTAAATTTGTGTCACCACACTGCTCCATACTTTTTAAAAGGGTAGTCGTTCACCGGCGTCATTTCTTCTTTTTCTGATGATCAATCTTGCAGTAAATTATGTGCTGCTAAATCCTCTTCATGTCTCGAAATACCGGCCTGTGAAATTGCAATTAGAACGCTACTTTATAACAATAGCAAAACGGAAGCATCCTCGGTAAGTTACTAGAGCCAACTCCGATTCCATGTGGCCGAAACCCTTGGCCCCAAGCCCTTCGTTCGATGAGAATGATAAGCTGAATGCCAATGCATTGGCGACCAACGTATGGCCAAACCCAGCATCTGTCGTTCGTTGGCCTTCGTTGACGCAGTGCGTACGTGGCTCCAGTGGAGTTTGCGGGGAGAGGGGAAATGCTACATACATCAATGTCCGGGCGAGCATTGCGGTGCGGGGTACGGCGTATCGTGCAATACTCACCCCGTTTACATGGGTCTCCCAAAACCGGATTTAGTAAACCGATTTCCCAGTACCGCTTTTGGGTGATCATGTAAACACTTCAAAATCGATTCCGGAAATCCGCTTCTAGTTACCGGTTTTTCAATTCATTCTGCAACCGGTTTTCACTCTCTTGTAAACTTCAGCTGTCAGGTTCCGTATTGTTTTTAAAAACTTTCGGCTAATATGGACGGAGTGGATTTTTCGTACAGTTAAGGATAAGTAGCAATTTTAGACTGAAGCTGTTTACGGGCCTCGTCCAACTGAAGAGAAATAACGACTGACTAAATCATACATGATGCGGCACTTAAATTCGGACAAATGAAACTTTTTAAGCAAATTTGTTAAAACGAATTACAAACGAAAATGAAAATTCTTTTACGTATAATTAGTGGTATCTTTCAAGAGTAACATTACTCGATGTAACCCACGTCAGCTGCAGTGATCGCCTCCAACCTCGTCCTGAAACGATCGCACGCACTCTTATAACAGGACTATCCATATTCGAGGATGCTGCTTCGATAGCGGTGCGTAGAGATGCGACTTTAGGGTGCCTCCTCTTATTGGTAACTCTTTCAACAACGCACCAAACATAGTAGTCGAGGGGGCCAGAACGTCTTTGACCAGAACATGTCGACGTTATTCTAGAGAAACTTTTGTACTAAATAGCTCGTATGAGGTCCTCGCCATCCCACGCTTTGTTTGCTCGCAGACATTCAATACTGGCGCCAGTTTCCTCTGCGATTGCCCCCAGTCCTCCGAAATGGGCGCCTGAGCCTTTTCGATGACTGCCGCAGTTCGTGTCCCGCCTTCCCTCGAATGAGGTTTCCTCGCCGGGTTAGTGGAATCTCCCCCAGGCTTCTTCGAAGCGTTATATTTGGCCACACTATAGTAAACAGTTGATCTCGGATACCCGAAGAATCGAACTATTTCAGTGGGCGAACGCCCAACACGAAGACTTTCGATAATCGCGGCTCTTCGGTTATACTCCTTAGTTGCCTGTAACATCTCAGCCATTTTCAGGTTCTGACTGTTTACTAGATGTCTATGGGGTTCAAGAACACCAGTCACGACCTCCGGCGGAACTACGATATGGCGGGAAATTCAAATTGAAATTTATCCGGTTTTAAGCGCCGCACCCTGCAAATTGTAACAGCTGCCGGCCTAAGTGACCGAGCGGTTCTAGGCGCTACAGTCTGGCACCGCGCGACCGCTACGGTCAAAGGTTCGAATCCTGCCTCGGGCATGGATGTGTGTTAGGTTCAAGTAGTTCTAAGTTCTAGGGGACTGATGACCTCAGAAGTTAAGACTCCTAGTGCTCAGAGCCATTTGAGCCAAATTGTAACAGCTGTTTTCCAGGCACCATATTTAACCGGTCTAGCAAATCCGCTTCAGACCTTAATATGTAAACACGACAGCGAAAAACGATTTCCGTTCGGAAGATGCGTCGCACGTAAACATAGTTAATGACAATTCAGTATGGTAGTAACAACAGCACACACAGTTCACGTGCAATACAAAGCACCACGATCACTGGAATGTATTCTAGTAACCGTGTTTCGTATCAAACAAGAGATCGCAAGGATTAGCAACTGTGATAGAAAGTACGAAGGACAGCGATTTCTATGGAGCTGATCATCAGGGTTTGAGGTCACTATTGATTGAAAAACCATATCGGACACCCAGCCTTTTGTTTTTATTTTTTTAGGTCTGTGGGTCGGTCGAGGCTTCCCCAAAATCGTGATTGCTTATCTACTGTCCAATGCCGTGTTTTCTTCGAGTGAAATGAATCTTTGTTATTTTCAAAGTGCGTTATAAAAGAGCTGAAAAGATATCTTGTAAAAAACGAAAACCACGATAAGTGGATTGGATAGTTTAATAATTTGTAGCAAATATCGGATAGGTGATCGCCGTCGCTTCAGGAATTGTGATACGATTCAGGATGAAAAACACAGCCACCAGTTTGCTTGGAAAGGAATTTATTCTTGGGCAGTTTCAATTACCGGAAAGATTTATGACAGGTCTGTGCATGCGCAGCAAATGTCAGATACGTAAATCACGACAAGCAGTAATAATTACTTGACCGTTAACGATAGAGTCCACAGATCGAGCGTACTAACAGTACCACTTCTGTTAGGTTTATGTATGCGACGTATGCTACCCAATCACAGACATGTCTTAAATCATCTCATGTAACTGTAGAAAATGGCTGATTTATGCTAACCAAAAGGATTGTAAGATTAGAGTTTTTTTTGTGTGTAATTTTGGGGAAAAAGCAGGCCAAGCAGAAATCTGGAGTGGATAAAAGACAGAACGAGTTGCCCATGGAAAGGACTATATCACCATTGGGGATCATCTATAATTTAGCCAGCACTTGGACCTTTCGTAAATATTTCACTTCCTTGTGTACAAATAAGTCGGTAGGTGACCCTTCTTTCTGCTGGGCTAACTAAGTGAAATTTCCCAAGGCACAGTCATCTTTTGTTTGAGGACAGTAGCTCTAAGGGGAGACCATTGTTTAGAAATTAGAAACCGTTAGTGACACACCACGCAAATTTTTTTTTTTTTTTTTTTGAAAACTCGAAAACATTAAATAGTATTTGTTTGTCAGTGCCCTTTAGTACGTTTCTTTCACACAGTAACTGAAGCTAATTTAAGCCATTTTCACAATACATACGAACGACTGATGCATATAGAAGAGAATGCGACTCTCCTTATTTGTTAACAATTTATTTATTCGTCAAATACGTGTATTTCTTGTAAAATGCATGCTTATAACACTACAAATAAGTATATGTTGAATATGTGAGATCGAATACAGTAATTGAGAAGATCCCAAAATAAATATTAATCGGTGAGTTAATAAATATAAAACAAGAAGTCGATTTTGGCAGACAAAATCAAAACAAACTAAAACTGAAGCACTTTAGACATGTGTGAAGCCACTTTCTAATATCATACAAAATCTGATGACAGCCGAAGTTCATTCTCATGTTAACGCAAGGAATTATTCAGATAATATCAGCTCATGCTCAGAAGGCAACGGCGGTAATACAGAAACGATGATAACCCATGAAGAAGACGAATCAGAAAAAAATTCTGATAATAACTGTGATAATACTGATAATGTTATTACCATCATAGACTATAGTAGTATGTACGAATCATTTCACGACTTGAGAGGTTTCTCTCATTGGAGCATTCCCATTCCAGATAATGTTCCCAGTGCGATCAGAAAAAAAGGAAGTAAAAATTTCCAAAACAGGGAAGAGCCAGTTGGTACTGTGTCTATATTGCCACAGAGATGTTTACAGGATTGCTTTACGGTATTGGCTGAGACAGTCCAGCGAAGCTTCGGCGCCCAGCCAACTGCAACAGTCAGGGATCAAATTATGCCGACTCGACTATAGGAGCAGATCGGAAATAAAATGTGATGTACGATATCTCTCAAAAGAATAGTTTTACAGTGTGATGCCTAAAGGTGGAAAAATTCTGTGATTTTGGGTGGGTTACTCTCCTGTCGCTAATAACTACACCGCGGACCATTTGTTTAAAACCTGTTCTTTTCATAAGTGCCTAGTTGCAAATAAACTTGTGCTTATGCATTTCCTGCCTAATTAAATTCTCAACCGTTAATTTTATGCCACCTAATAATGCCTATTTTAACTTTAAAATCCTAAAAGGTACTTATTTCTTCTATGTAAGATAAAATTATCGTATTTTCAAAAGATTAGAATTGTTTACAAGAATTGAATGTGTCGGGACTGAAGGTGATATTTGAAAAACACCGTAGCTCATTGAATCATAGTCAACTGCTTGTTTCACGGAAGATATTCGTACGTCTTGAACTAATCACTGAGAAGGGGAGAGTTAAGTGTTCTAACCATTGTAATAAAAAAAACTCACCTCTCTCGTTGGTTATACAAACACTCTCACTGTAGAAAAGTGGTGGAATTTTTGTTGTCCACCCGTCAAACAAAACTGGTACGTAGATGGGTGTGTGAAGTTTAATATGGTCATTGTTAAAAATCAATTCTATTCTCAGTGCGCGAATCTGATTGTTGGGAAGTTGGATCCAGATGCGCCATCCAATAACAAAACAGTTCTCCAAGACTAATCAGCAAACAATTGCACGCTTTTCAAACAAATTTCGGGCTTGCAGCCGGTCGTTGTTCAATACTTCGCACGATATTTCAACTGGGCACCTGCCAGTCATCTTCAGGTGAGCCGTCGCAGACTGGCGAAAACGCAGACGCAGACGCACGTTACTGAGGGATTGTACCCTCTGCAGTTGGCGAAGTTCTAGCGTAACTAAGACGCTTCTCCTTCTTACTTGAAGATTGGTGTGGGATGTCATGGCGGTTGGATGTTAGCTTTACGTTTGTGCTGTTTTTTTTTTCCAAAGGTGAAAGGATAGTTAGAGCGATAGAAAAAGAATGGCCCAATTGACTGGCCAGCATAAGTTGAGAGAAAACGAAAGGCCATTTTCCAGGCCTCTTCTTCTTCTTGGCAGCATCTTTTGATGGTGGTGGCAGAGTCTTGAGGTGGTGAGGTGGGGTGGGAAGAAAGAGAAAGAAGTGTGAGAGTGACAGATAAAGAAGTGAAAAGGAGAGCCTGTCATGATTAGGCCAGTATTGGGGAGGGTGTGGGGCTGATGAGGGTGGCATTCTGTGGAGGGTGGATGACATGACTAAGGGCGGTGAATCGATGATATGAGAGATGGTAGTCTACATGAATTGAGGTGACTAGTGTGCGAGGTCATGGGGGGCGGAATAAAAGGTCAGGCCATCGAGTGGTGGCTAGACGGTGGATACGATTGCCCAAGGAAAGGATTAAGGGATTAGGAGAGTGACAGGTTTGTTGGTAAAAGCAATTGGCTGCGTAGAGTACACGGGTACGAAGGAGCGGCACCTCGGCCAGGATGTGGAGCTCTTGGGTTGGGAAGTCGAAAGGGAGGTGGAGGGCACGCCGGAGAGCCCGGTTCTGGACGGTTTGGAGTCGGCGGAGGTGGGTGGGGGCAGCATTGCCCCACACCACCACCGCGTATTCAAGGATGGGGCGAACAAGGGAGGTGTACGCGAAAACGTCCTCCGTTCCGCAATATATAGCTTACTGTAACTATTCTGCGCATGCGTCGAAAACTTGATAGTTGAACCACACTGCCCGCCGGCAGCGCCCTCGTTGGTGGAATAGCGGAACTCAGTCGCCATCTGCGTAGCTGTTTGCCACGGCCGTCGACGCACTCTGTCGTCTTCGATTTGAGCAAATCGTGGAGATGATGGGATTCCATGCACTATCCAGCTGGTAGCCGCTGTCATGGTTTAACAGATTTTCCGCCAGTCGTATTTCTACAGATTCTTTAATAATGGAGTCCCAGAAAGACGTTGCTGTGGACAAAAGCATTGTTTTCTCATACTCCATTGAATGTCCAGTAGAAATACAATGTTCAGCAATAGCGGACTTGCTTGGCTGCAAAAGCGGAACTCAGTCGCCCTCTGCGTTGCTGTTTGCCACGGCCGTCGACGCACTCTGTCGTCTTCGATTTGAGCAAATCGTGGAGATGACGGGATTCCATGCACTATCCAGCTGGTAGCCGCTGTCATGGTTTAACAGATTTTCCGCCAGTCGTATTTCTACAGATTCTTTAATAATGGAGTCCCAGAAAGACGTTGCTGTGGACAAAAGCATTGTTTTCTCATACTCCATTGAATGTCCAGTAGAAATACAATGTTCAGCAATAGCGGACTTGCTTGGCTGCAAAAGGCGGGTGTAACGTTAATGTTCAGTGCAGCGTTCTTTCACGGTGCGTGTGGTTTGACCTATGTAAGCCATACCACATTGGCACAGTATCTTGTAAATTCCGGCCTTTCGTAGTAACAGATTGTCCTTTTCTTCGGAAAACAATCTCATCTTTGTGTGATACCGTAAAGGAGATTTTGATGGAGCGAACCCACGTCTTCACAAATGATTCTAAACAGCTGAGTCAGCAACGCTTTACCTTTAATTGAGTTCACAACTTTGACTACCTCTTTAAGCATATAATTTAAATCGGAAAGTAAAATCATGGCTGGCAAAGCTTACAGATGAAGAAAGGAGCGTGCCCGTAAAACATTTAGCATTATTTATGTTAATTTAGCAACGCACGCACCTTTATTGCCAGTCGTAGCGTTAGCACCAGCACTACGAAAGGCGACACATTTTTTCCAGTTAGCCTCGTAGTTGCGTTTCTAAAAATATGTCGTACAAACAACGGCCAATAGTGATTGCTGAAAGTGCTTTGCCAAATGAATTGTCTTCCATGATTCTTTTATCTGCTTGAAAGGGCACAAATACCATAAATTACGCACAGTCTGAATTACCAATAGATTCATCAAACTGCAAAGCATAACGTGGGCGCTTTATGTTGGCAATAGAGTGGCAACATCTTCACATTGACACACTCGGTGATGGCCGTCGGCCACCGAGGCGGGTTCAGTATATTTAATAAGTCAGATATAATAATGGAAAAACTTAACTGACTTAAGTATTGAAAACCACTCGGTATTACACAGGCTATATATACACTACTGGCCATTAAAATTGCTACACCAACAAGAAATGCAGATGATGAACGGGTATTCATTGGACAAGTATATTGTACTAGAACTGACATGTGATTACATTTTTACGCAATTTGGGTGCATAGATTCTGAGAAATCAACACCCCGAACAACCACTTCAGGCCGTAATAAAGGCATTGATACGTCTGGGCACTGAGTCAAACAGAGCTTGGATGGCGTGTACAGGTACAGCTGCCCATGCTGCTTCAACACGATACCACAGTTCATCAAGAGTAGTGACTGGCGTATTGTGACGAGCCAGTTGCTTGGCCACCATTGACCATACGTTTTCAGTTGGTGAGGGATCTGGGGAATGTGCTGGCCAGGTCAGCAGTCGAACATTTTCTGTATCCAGAAAGGCCCGTACAGGACCTGTAACATGCGGTCGCGCATTATCCTGCTGATATGTAGGGTTTCAAAGGGATCGAATAAAGGGTAGAACCACGGGTCGTAACACATCAAAAATGTAACGTCCACTGTTCAAAGTGCCGTCAATGAGAACAAGAGGTGACCGAGACGTGTAACCAATGGCACCCTAACCATCACGCCGGGTGATACGCTAGTATGGCGATGACACGCTTCCAATGTGCGTTCACCGCGATGTCGCCAAACACGGATGCGACCATCATGATACTGTAAACAGAAGCTGGATTCATCCGAAAAAATGACGTTTTGCCATTCGTGCACCCAGGTTCGTCGTTGAGTACACTATCGCAGGCGCTCCTGTCTCTGATGCAGCGTCAAGGGTAACCGCAGCCATGGTCTCCAAACTGATAGTCCATGCTGCTGCAAACGTCGTCGAACTGTTCGTGCAGATGGTTGTTGTCTTGCGAACGTCCCCATCTGTTGACTGAGGGATCGAGACGTGGCTGCACGATCCGTTACAGCAATGCGGATAAGATGCCTGTCATCTCGACTGCTAGTGATACGAGGCCGTTGGGATCCAGCACGGCGTTCCGTATTACCCTCCTGAACCCACCGATTCCATATTCTGCTAACAGTCTTTGGATCCCGACCAACGCGAGCAGCAATGTCGTGATACGATAAACAGCAATCGCGGTAGGCTACAATCCGACCTTTATCACAGTCGTAAACTTGATGGTATACATTTCTCCTCCTTGCACGAGGCATCACAACAACGTTTCACCAGGCAACGCCGGTCAACTGCTGTTTGTGTATGAGAAATCGGTTGGAAAGTTTCCTCATGTCAGCATGTTGTAGGTGTCGCCACCGACGCCAACCTGGTGTGAATGCTCTGAAAAGCTTATCATTTGCATATCAGAGCATCTTTTTCCTGTCGGTTAAATTTCGTGTCTGTACCACGTCATCTTCGTGGTGTAGCAATTTTAATGGCCAGTAGTGTATAATGTGGTGATTTTGATTAAAAAAATCGTTTAATTACGATTATTATAATATCATGAGAATGTGATGTGTGTTTCTCGCAGTCAGTTTCAGCAGAAAACTTGTAAATGGCAATTCCATGAATTCAGACATTTTCCCGAAGTCTGCTGATAAGATCCAGCGTAGTAGGGCATCTAAAACATCATACAGATTGATTATTGATCATGAATTTGCGGATTTCACGCCATCTATCTGCTGACACTAAACGGCGGCAAGCGAGATTCTAGTGATACTCGATGTATCACCTGGTTGTTCGCGACTGATAAGCAAAGGGTAAATAATTTACAAAAATTAGACGCACTGCAGGATGTGGATCAGGCATTCCTCAGACACGAATGTGGATATATTGTCATCCTGCACCATAAAAATGGGACACGAAGGCTACCAGCCTATGATTACTAGCACGGTCTGGGGACTAAAGAAAGTCCCACGGCCCTAATAAAAAATATGAGGCTACTTTGAAGCGCCGAAAGTTAAAGTTGTTCTTTTTTTCTTTTTTTTGTCATCAGTCTACTGACTGGTTTGATGCGGCCCGCCACGAATTCCTTTCCTGTGCTAACCTCTTCATCTCAGAGTAGCACTTGCAACCTACGTCCTCTATTATTTGCTTGACGTATTCCAATCTCTGTCTTCCTCTACAGTTTTTGCCCTCTACAGCTCCCTCTAGTACCATGGAAGTCATTCCCTCATGTCTTAGCTGATGTCCCATCATCCTGTCCCTTCTCCTTATCGGTGTTTTCCACATATTCCTTTCCTCTCCGATTCTGCGCAGAACCTCCTCATTCCTTACCTTATCAGTCCACCCAATTTTCAACATTCGTCTATAGCACCACATCTCAAATGCTTCGATTCTCTTCTGTTCCGGTTTTCCCACAGTCCATGTTTCACTACCATACAATGTTGTACTCTAGACGTACATCCTCAGAAATTTCTTCCTCAAATTAAGGCCGGTATTTGATATTAGTAGACTTCTCTTGGCCAGAAATGCCTTTTTTGCCATAGCGAGTCTGCTTTTGATGTCCTCCTTGCTCCGTCCGTCATTGGTTATTTTCCTGCCTAGGTAGCAGAATTCCTTAACTTCATTGACTTCGTGACCATCAATCCTGACGTTAAGTTTCTCGCTGTTCTCATTTCTACTGCTTCTCATTACTTTCGTCTTTCTCCGATTTACTCTCAAACCATACTGTGTACTCATTAGACTGTTCATTCCGTTCAGCAGATCATTTAATTCTTCTTCACTTTCACTGAGGATAGCAATGTCATCAGCGAATCGTATCATTGATATCCTTTCACCTTGTATTTTAATTCCACTCCTGGACCTTTTTTTTTCCATCATTGCTTCCTCGATGTACAGATTGAAGAGTAGGGGCGAAAGGCTACAGCCTTGTCTTACACCCTTCTTAATACGAGCACTTCGTTCTTGATCGTCCACTCTTTTTATTCCCTCTTGGTTGTTGTACATATTGTATATGACCCGTCTCTCCCTATAGCTTACCCCTACTTTTTTCAGAATCTCGAACAGCTTGCACCATTTTATATTGTCGAACGCTTTTTCCAGGTCGACAAACCCTATGAAAGTGTCTTGATTTTTCTTTAGCCTTGCTTCCATTATTAGCCGTAACTTCAGAATTGCCTCTCTCGTCCCTCTACTTTTCCTAAAGCCAAACTGATCGTCACCTAGCGCATTCTCAATTTTCTTTTCCATTCTTCTGTATATTATTCTTGTAAGCAGCTTCGATGCATGAGCTGTTAAGCTGATTGTGCGATAATTCTCGCACTTGTCAGCTCTTGCCGTCTTCGGAATTGTGTGGATGATGCTTTTCCGAAAGTCAGATGGTATGTCGCCAGACTCATATATTCTATACACCAACGTGAATAGTCGTTTGGTTGCCACTTCCCCCAACGATATTAGAAATTCTGATGGAATGTTATCCATCCCTTCTGCCTTATTTGACCGTAAGTCCTCCAAAGCTCTTTTAAATTCCGATTCTAATACTGGATCCCCTATCTCTTCTAAATCGACTCCTGTTTCTTCTTCTATCACATCAGACAAATCTTCACCCTCATAGAGGCTTTCAATGTATTCTTTCCACCTATCTGCTCTCTCCTCTGCATTTAACAGTGGAATTCCCGTTACACTCTTAATGTTACCACCATTGCTTTTAATGTCACCAAAGGTTGTTTTGACTTTCCTGTATGCTGAGTCTGTCCTTCCGACAATCATATCTTTTTCGATGTCTTCACATTTTTCCTGCAGCCATTTCGTCTTAGCTTCCCTGCACTTCCTATTTATTTCATTCCTCAGCGACTTGTATTTCTGTATTCCTGATTTTCGCGGAACATGTTTGTACTTCCTCCTTTCATCAATCAACTGAAGTATTTCTTCTGTTACCCATGGTTTCTTCGCAGCTACGTTCTTTGTACCTATGTTTTCCTTCCCAACTTTTGTGATGGCCCTTTTTAGAGATGTCCATTCCTCTTCAACTGTACTGCCTACTGCGCTATTCCTTATTGCTGTATCTATAGCGTTACAGAACTTCAAACGTATCTCGTCATTCCTTAGTACTTCCGTATCCCACTTCTTTGCGTATTGATTCTTCCTGACTAATGTCTTGAACTTCAGCCTACTCTTCATCACTACTATATTGTGATCTGTCTATATCTGCTCCTGGGTACGCCTTACAATCCAGTATCTGATTACGGAATCTGTCTGACCATGATGTAATCTAATTGAAATCTTCCCATATCTACCGGCCTTTTCCAAGTATACCTCCTCCTCTTGTGATTCTTGAACAGGGTATTCGCTATTACTAGCTGAAACTTCTTAGAAATCAATTAATCTTTCTCCTCTTTCATTTCTTGTCCCAAGTCCATATTCTCCTGTAACCTTTTCTTCTACTGCTTCCCCTACAACTGCATTCCAGTCGCCCATGACTATTAGATTTTCGTCCCCCTTTACATACTGCATTACCCTTTCAATATCCTCATACACTTTCTCTATCTAATCATCTTCAGCTTGCGACGTCGGCATGTATACCTGAACTACCGTTGTCGTTGTTGGTCTGCTGTCGATTCTGATTAGAACAACCCGGTCACTGAACTGTTCACAGTAACACACCCTCTGCCCTACCTTCCTATTCATAACGAATCCTACACCTGTTATACCATTTTCCGCTGCTGTTGATATTACCCGATACTCATCTGACCAGAAATCCTTGTCTTCTTTCCACTTCACTTCACTGACTCCTACTATATCTAGATTGAGCCTTTGCATTTCCCTTTTCAGATTTTCTAGTTTCCCTACCACGTTCAAGCTTCTGACATTCCACGCCCCGACTCGTAGAACGTTATCCTTTCGTTGATTATTTAATCTTTTTCTCATGGTAACCTCCCCCTTGGCAGTCCCCTCCCGGAGATCCGAATGGGGGACTATTCCGGAATCTTTTGCCAATGGAGAGATCATCATGACACTTCTTCAATTACAGGCCACATGTCCTATGGATGCACGTTACGTGTCTTTAATGCAGTGGTTTCCATTGCCTTCTGCATCCTCATGTCGTTGGTCATTGCTGATTCTTCCGCCTTTAGGGGCAATATCCCACCCCTAGGACAAGAGAGTGCCCTGAACCTCTATCCGCTCCTCCGCCCTCTTTGACAAGGCCGTTGGCAGAATGAGGCTGACTTCTTATGCCGGAAGTCTTCGGCCGCCAATGCTGATTATTTATCAAAATTTAGGCAATGGCGGGGATCGAACCCGGGACCGAAGACGTTTTTGATTTTGAATCAAGACCACGGGTACATTCACCCAGAATTAACTAGGGCTCCTTTATTTCAAAAGTAAAGATGGTAGAGTGCCTCTCGTACACTCGTGAGCGCGTGTGATCGCGCATACATATCACAGACTCGATGCATATTTAACCTTGTATAGAAAAAAGTTGTTATTTATTGTTGCATCATATTCAAAAGACGAAATTGCCTGTCACACGATTTGATCCACTACAGAGGCGAATTGCACAGCAAATATGAAAGTTTTTCCTTCTTTTTTAACTCAAGCAACCAAAATTCAAATACTTAACAGTACGTAAATAGGCGTTACGCCCCCTCTCACATCCTTCCTTAAATAACATGCGGAAGATTTCCGGGCTTTTCGGGAAAAAAAGTCGATAAAGATGCGTGGAGAAAACAGCACCACAATTCATTAAACGGAGCAAAATCTACTTTTGTGCAAAAATGTCAACTTTGTCAACTTTTGACCCTATCTTACTCCAAAATAATTTTCGATGTGGCCTCTTGTGTGCACTTGTATCTGTACCACCTTTCATGAGCAAATATACACACAGCTTTGAACACGTCAACGTTCATTAGCAGGTAGAAGTTTTTTTTATTTTGGTCAGGGTGTCGATCGATTTTGGCGGATGATGGGGCGGTGAGCTACCCTTTGTTAGCACGAAGATTAATCGTATGATTAAAAAATCGCTAAAAAGACCTTCGAAACTAAATAGTGCCCAATAGTATGGATCGAAACGGTGGCTTCCTCCGCATTTACAAATCCGCTCTTGCTCACTTTTTCATTCTGTGTGTGTGTGTGTGTGTGTGTGTGTGTTGGTGCTTATGGGCGCTCAACGTCGAGGTCATCAGCGCCCTGACACACATTAAAAGAAACGAATATGGACCAATTTAGTAGAATGCAAGCATACACGCAAAGAAAGCGGGAAAAGAAGAAAATGCTGTTTAAGAAAATAAAACGTAACGAAAACGAGAAAGGAGCGTCAAGGATGCCACAGAAAATTGTCACTGGCTGGCCACTTACGTAAAATTTTGGCTAGCCAGTCATCCTGTTGTAACAACACCAACGCTATACTATTTTACATATAATAATTTTTTCTTCTGATTTTCGATAAATTAGTGTAATCGATGTTCTGATTTCATTTCTTTTTTGTTTCATGCCATTATGTTAAAGAAACTGTAAACAATTTTCGATGTGAATATTAATGTTTATGTCAAATTTCAAGCAATATTATAACAGAATTGAAATGTAAGAAACGTTGAAACTATTGTAAGCTGTCAAAGTTGTAATTGTGCGTCTGGCCCATACGTAGGCAATGTATTAGGATATGTAGAATGCAAAACCTTTGGTGAATACCATGTCTGTAGGGGAGCGGTAAAAGGTGGATGGCAGGCGAGCGCGGGAAAATGCACACGGGCGCGGCATGGCATAACGGGCTCAACAGTAGTAGTCGGAGTTGGGCATCGGTCTGAGAAACACGTTCTGGATCGAGGAGGCTCTCCTGGAAAACGTGATTTCGTTGAGCCTCGGATGTGCCGTTTCCGGCGCCTATACAGCATGGCAATATTCCATAGGCACTAAATGGAAAAGTATTGCGACGCTAAGAAGAAGCAAAGTGCCGATACATCAAGAGCCATTGCTGTGATTGTATGTGTGCTCTGTGCCTCGCCATCTCGCCGCCTGCCGACCGCCGCATCGATACGAACAGGTTGAAACTTTTAGTACTGTATTCGTGTGGACCAGTGTTACTTTTGTTCCATACTGTTCAATAACAACTTAAACTTTATCAGAACTGTCCTATCAGTTAATTATCCTCACAACTAACCTAGACAGGGTCCTTTCCACATGTTGTGCAATCCGAGTGTCCCGAAATGAAGATTCAAAGTTTATGTTAATAATAATTACCTGCAGACCTATCTATGTTAGAATGATGTTCAAAGAACTTTGTTGTTAATGAAATAATAGACGAATAATATAGGTCTGACAAAGTTGGAAGATAATGTTGAAATTGGTTTAGTAATGAAGTTTAATTATTTTGAGGCAGATATAATGTAATTTAAATGAGCAGGAAATTAGCTAAAAAGAGTAGTAACTCATATATTGGAAATCTTGAGTGCTTAATGATTTCAATAATAAAAATTTTCAATACAGTGATCATAACAGTTTCAGGGTCCCCCCCCCCCCTTTTCTTTCTATTCATTTGAATTCTGAAGTGTACTGAACTGATTTGACCAGCAAAGTTAAAGTCAATATAAAACCAAAATTTATCAGCGTTTTACCTTTTTCAAAATTGACATTGTATGAGTGTTTCGAAAGTGCTATTTCTAGGGTAACCTATGCCCGATTTTAATCAGGTCAGTATACAGTAGGAAGTTTGTAGTAAACATTATAGTGTATTGTTGTGTATTTATGGCTTGTCCATATTATTACAGAAAGTGAAATTATTAGTTCAGTAGATTTTTTGGTTCTAAAATTTACCATATTATGCAGTGTTACTACGTATTGTTTGGCATGAACGTACATCAACTTGGACAGGGAAGAAACTCAGTTAATGCCTAATTAGGCTGGCGACCGTATTATTAACAATTTGGTAGCATCTGCCGTGTTGTTTCTTGTCCGTCCTAACGTGTGGTTGCACTCCGGAATTGCTTGACGTATCATTGTTGTTACTGAGTAGGTGTACGTCTGATTTGCCTCCATTCAGGTACACGCGGTCAAAATCTATACAAAAATCCTTTCTCTTAAGGTGAAGCCCGTCAACTTACCATAGTACAGGCTTTAAGGAGTATCGTGCGCCATAGCGCAGTGTTAACACTGTGAACAAATTAAGACTCTCTCTCTAAAACTTGGTAAAAACATTGGACAATTCACAGACCTTTAAAACTTTAACCACATTCGTTTCAGTATTTCCTAAAAGAGATGGCATAGCCGCCGGCAAGTCAGCCGCGGCCCGCTGGTCAGAAAATAAAACGCAGTCAAATAAAACGTGGCGCACTATGAGCTGGACACCACAAGTACCACACACTGGAGGGTCCTCTCGCCGGAGCAGAAAGCCATGCCTCATAGAGCTGTGGCCTATCCGAAGACGAGTGAGGAGAACCTCGTCCCGTCTACGGGGCTGGAAAGGAGTACACCACATACGCATAGTGGGCTTGACTAAACGGAGCTTATTGTCAGTCATTTACAACCACTCATCCTCCCACCGACGCATGACTCGTGAGCTCAATAGCGAGGTGAGTGAATGCAGGGGGATGGCACACTGAAATACTTGCGGATCGAGACATACTGACAATGGAGGCCACGACATTGGATCACCGATTTATTTCAAACTTCGTACGCCTTTAGTAGGCCATTAAAATTACGTAATGTGCAAGTACTGAGGTGCACTACTGTGGCAATTAGGAGAAAATCGGAAGAAAAGGTTTACGTGTCTATTATGTGGCTTATGTTTCTGTGCGTAGGTGTCGGAAGTTAGAGTTCATGGTGGTCAAGTGTAAGACGAACGTGTATGAGGCGACGGCTCGACTTCCGCTGAAACTTGATTAATCTATTTTTTTATCACTGGTCATATTATTTAATTTATACGACATTTGAGAAATAATATAAGGAAAAAGACACTTACCTGCATGAAGTTTCAACTTATGTTTTCCACATCTGTGTGACAAACAACGTCCTGCAACGTGTGATGTCGAGAGCAAATCCGACGAGTAGTTGTACATTACTCTTGTGGTCTCGTACACTGTGCCTTACTATATTCCTGACTGTGATTAACGTTATTTGTATCATTATTTATCGAGCTTTGACTTGGGCTTTTAAAGCCTGTCCGTCGTCTTCGAAAATTTAGTTACAGGTAGTAGATAGTCAAACAATACATGAAATTCCATGTAAATGCACGTGGTTTTTTCACTATATTACCTCTCAGATGTCATATAAATCAAAAAATGTGACCAGTTATGAAAAACATACAGACTAAGAAGTAAGTGTTTGCGAGATTCGACCCGTCACGACGTCCTGCAACCACTTGACCACAATGACTTCCTACAGTTGACACCTTTGCAGAAATGTATCTGTTACTCAATAGACTTAAAATTTCTCTTGTGATTACTCGGAATTGCCCGATTACTGCACCTTAATATTTGCACATTGTGTTGTTTTAATGACCTACTAAAGATTTACAAAGTTTGAAGAAAAAAATCCGTCATCCCATTATCAGATCCAGAAGCGTTTTGAAGATAAACGTGGCCTTTTTTTCCGTAGCCCAGGACACGCACGTAGTGGAAATGACCATGTGATGTTATTGCCACTCGTGTGGCAATATCCACTGCCCAAAATGTGGGCTCTTCCTTAATTTTTCGGGTAATTGCTCCGAGTTTCACCTGCTATCTCGTTTACTCTGCGTTCATTGGTATTATTAGAAAGTCATGTGCGTTTTAGCTTGCATGCTTCCTGCATACATGACGTTATTTCAATCATATCCATGGCTGCTTGTCAAATACGATTCTCGGCGTCTGTACGCAGCTTCCCTGCTTTAGCTGCTCAGTAGCTAGATAATAACGCTTTCAAGTTGACAATGGATATCTAAATTCAGACAAAAAATGTAGTTAAATCCTGGAAACGTACAAATAATCTATACCATAATATTATTTTAATCAACAAATAACAATACCTTCTTATTACTTGAATCATAGTAGCTAGCTACTGATTGTGTCTCTCAGTGTTCTTTAGAAGAAATCCCAGGATTTATCAGCTTCCTTGGAAAGTTTAGTTGAACAGTGACACATAAGCTATGACGGTTTCATACTCTCACGTAACAATATTTCGCTGAAAACTACACATTGAGCCGGCCGGTGTGGCCATGCGGTTCTAGGCACTTCAGTCTGGAACCGCATGACCGCTACGGTCGCAGGTTCGAATTCTGCCTCGGGCATGGACGAGTGTGATGTCCTTAGGTTAGTTAGGTTTAAGTAGTTCTAAGTTCTAGGGGACTGATGACCACAGATGTTAAGTGCCATAGTGCTCAGAGCCATTTGAACTACACATTGAGTTTCACTATTCACGACAGGAAAACCACACTTCAGCGGTTTATCGTCACAAAGCATGTTTTTATTCGATTATGATTCGCTTCAGCTATTGGCACCTGTACCAGGCGTGGAGAACTGTACAGATCTTTGGAGATACTTCTCCATTTTGTGCTCGTTCGGAGCCAAGCGCAGACACAGTAGTCACGTCCACACTCACTAGCGCAGACACAGTAGTCACGTCCACACTCACTAGCGTATGACTCGGACACTGACTTAGGCGAGCGAACAGGCGAACAGGCACCTTAGACCGCTGACCTCTTTTAGTCCCCCCGCTTCCACCGCGAAAATTATTGCACAAGACCCCAACATTGTACAGATATCATACATATGTCATTTTGAAGGGAAACCCTGAAAGTTTTTTTTTTCACGTACACCGCCACAGCATAGTTTGGTAATTTGCCGATTGTCAACGCTAGTCGCAAACATGGCGAGTTTAGGTTTCGAGCAAGCGTTCTGTGTGTTGGAGTTCGACAAAAACAAGTGTGCTGCAGATGCTCAACGGATGTTTAGAACCAGTTGCCGAATCGGGGGAACAATACATCCATACGTATGCATTGAATTTGAACGTGATTCCCCGAAGGTAATGTTTTTTGTGCCTTGTCACATCGAAAATTGTATGGGCCATTCTTCTTCTCCGAGAGCACTGTCACTGGATATTCCTACCTGGACATGATGCAGCAATGGCTGATACCTCAAATGCAATCGGACTATATCCGTTCATCTTTCAGCAGGATGGGGCTCCACCCAATTTTTATCGTGAGGTTCGTGGGTATCTGAACACGGAGCTGCAGCATCGATGGATCGCCGTGGTACAGAAGGGGACAGCTGTTTCATGAAATCGCCTCCCCGATCATCAGATCTCACTCCGTGTGACTTTTTTCTGTGAGGACACATTTAAGATCTGATGTATGTACCGCCTCTACCACGTGAGGTAGCAGAGCTCCGGGAGAGAATACGGGAAGCGACTGTCAATACTTCTGACATACAGGTACTGGTTTCTGTAATTATGCCTCCAGCTCGTTTCTTTTTGAACGCTCCTTTTATTAAGAGAAGTATATTGTTAAGAGGTTTCATAGCAAAATAGAGGCTAGAGTCTTGATTAGTTAACTCTAAAAATTGAAGCACTTTGCCTTTATACTGAACAAAAATGAGGTTATAGCCCTACTATAGAGGTGACAGTAGGAATTGCTGCGATAACATCGGGGGCAACGAGATTCCAATAGAAAGATAAGCTTGCGTAAAAAACGAATTTCTGGTGAATTGGTCACCGGTGCACGGCTCACACTGAGAGCAGAACATCAAAAAAACATGTTATAATGTCTTGAACCAATGTATATAGAAAAGTCTTGACCGACTCAGTATTGAATTCGGAAGCAGATCAAAGTCCATTCAAGGTGTCGTCTCATTAATCGAGGGTGCGCAGCCAAAGACATTGCTCTTGCCAAACGATGTGGAGTAAAAATTACTAGTCTTTATGACGAAGCAGAACTCCTCTCTGAGAGTCCAAGGCAGAGAAGACGCTTAAAAGCGGAAAATGTTACAGCTTCTGATTTGGTATGTCTAGGCATTTTGAAATTCATCGTGGAATGGGATTTTACAGACTCTCTTCCAAGACATTTGCTCGTTCTGAAGTACTTTATGACGATTTGCGTATCAGTTGCTTCGTATGAGAGGAGCTAAATTAAAATCAGTTATAAATTACGTACGTCGCTCTAGAAGTTAGTGTTCTAACGAACGTATGCTAAAACACTATGAGATTGAAAGTACCCGGACACCTGGCTGAAAATGTCTTACAAGTTCTTGGCGCCCTCCATCGGTAATGCTGGAATTCAATACGGTGTTGGCCCACCCTTAGCCTTGATGACAGCTTCCACTCTCGCAGGCATACGTTCAATCAGGTGCTGGAAGGTTTCTTGGGGAATGGCAGCCCATTCTTCACGGAGTGCTGCACTGAGGAGAGGTAGCGATGTCGGTCGGAGAGGCCTGGCACGAAGTCAGCATTCCAAAACATCCCAAAGGTGTTTTACAGGATTCAGGTCAGGACTCTGTGCAGGCCAGTCTATCACAGGGATGTTATTGTCGTGTAACCACTCCGTCACAGGCCGTGCATTATGAACAGATGCTCGATCGCGTTGAAAGATGCAGTCGCCATCCACAAATTGATCTTCAACAGTGGGAAGCAAGAAGGTGCTTAAAACATCGATGTAGGCCTGTGCTGTGATAGTGCCATACAAAACAACAAGGGGTGCAAGGCCCCTCCATGAAAACCACGACCACACTATAACACCACCGTCTCCGAATTTTACTGTTGGCACTACACACGCTGGCAGATGGCGTTCACCGGGAATTCGTCATGCCCACACCCTGTCATCGGATTGTCATATTGTGTACCGTGATTCGTCACTCCACACTACGTTTTTCCACTGTTCAATCGTCCAAACGAGGCGTCGTTTGGCATTTGCCGACGTGATGTGTGGCTTATGAACAGCCGCTCGACAATGAAATCCAGGTTTTCTAAACCGCGCCTAACTGTAATAGATTTGCAGTGGATCCTGTGTGACGGTCTGGATAGATGTCTGCCTATTACACATTACGACCCTCTTCAGCTGTCGGCGGTCTCTGTCAGTCAACAGACGAGATCGGCCTATACGCTTTTGTGCTGTATACATCGCTTCAAGTTACCACTTCACTGTCACATCGGAAACAGTGGACCTAGGGCTGTTTAGAGTGTCAAAATCTCGTGTACAGACGTATTACACAAATGACACCCAAGTTCGAAGTAAGTGAGTTCCACGGAGCGCCCCATTCTGCTCTCTCGGGATGTCTACTGAGGCCGCTGATACGGAGTACCTGGCAGTAGGAGGCAGCACATGCACTAATATCAGAAACGTGTGTTTCTGAGGGTGTCCGGACACTTTTGATCACATAGTGTTATAGTATAGTGCTACATAATAATGTGTATTGCGTAATAAAATAATGCTATTAGTTTATATTGTAGTTTGGTGATTAATGACTAATGATTTTCATTAGTATTATTCAAATTCATATTTGGCATATCCTATTTTATTAATTTTACGAGTTTTATTCGTTGGGTGACTGCCGATTTCCACCATGGGTGCCACCCACGCTAGCTGCGCCACTGATACGATCGCCCTAAATATATCATTGTCTACATGTAGATCTTGAAATATGTTGTATATGTGACCTTTCAGTATTTGTTGACGCATGAGTGAGTAAATCCCACATTATCTTTCGTCTCTTCTTCCATAGATGTATCAGAAAACATCGTGGCTTCTTCTTAGAACAGTATAAAGTATCTCTAAAACATTGGAAGAAGCTGCCAAGAAACAACCATGCCTTGTTTGGCGTTATCGGGGAACTTTTCACTTTCGGTGAACAAGAAGATATTTATTTACCTCAAGCTTATTAATTTGTACCGTTTTTTAGTGTGCGATTAGTTACTGTTTAAGAAAAAAATATTAATTTTCATGAATACAGTCTATTATTTTATGTTACCTTACTATTATTGATTTATTTCAGACATTTTCATACAGTATGTATGTAAATTAACTAAACGCTGTCGATCAGGCCCTGATGACCACGCGATGTCGTCCGACTGCCGCGTCATTCTCTGCCATATGGAGTCAAGACGGTAGAGTATGGAGGGACATGGGGTCAGGACACTGCTATAAAGGACATTTTCGACTTTTTAAGACTTTGGAGCCTCTACCTCTCATTGAAGTAACTCCTAAATTCGCCTACGGGACAGGGCACACCCCATCCCAGTCCCCTCATGAAGGAAAAAATCCCATTTAGTACCGGGTATTGGACCCGGGTCCTCTGCATGTGAGTTAGACGCTTTGTCCGCAATTTTTTTAATCATATATTGTTTTAATCATATATATGAGAAACTGAAATTAATCTAATTATGAAGAAGTAAAGCAAAATTGCTTGTTTATAATTTAAACGTTTAACATTGTTTATCCTAAAAGATATAGTCTCAGTTGCAATAATCATTTGACATTAGTATGAGGGATCTTGCAGAGGTTTTCATTACTACCGTAGAGCCTCGGACCCACGTCCAGATCATCTGCTCTCAAAACTCCGCCATCTCTCTCCCCACATCACCACTGCTGGCGGCTCATCTCCAACTGCACAACGCTACGCGCTGTTAACAGCCAACTGTCCAACACTACAATAGCAAATTCCAGCAATGCAAACCAGCCACAGACTGCACACAGCACAGTCAGTGATTTTCATACAGAGCGCTACGTGACGTTATCAACATAAAAACCTAAACAGCCTACTTACACTATGAAAGACCATACCTGGGGATTTTTGTGCTCTGCATTTTGTGTCCAGTCTAATTTCTCCTGCCAGTACCCTCTTAAGTTCAGCAGTAGACTCGCTGATCATTGCCCTGAGGCCTTACGGAAATGTTACATTGCAGTTTGCAATTTTCACAAACCATCTTCACTCCTGTCACACATCATCATAAGAATTTGAAATTTTAGTACCCGTTACAGTGATTCATTGCAAAACGTGTTTACCAGCGAATCTAATGCAATCACAAAAAGCAAAGTAGATAATGAACTTCCTGGTCTGATATCTCTTTAATATTTACCCTGCTTTGTGCACCAGCCACTAACAGCCATTTTCGTTTCCTTTCCTTTTAGCATGTATCTTATTGCTTGCAGAGGTCTATGTGAAAGCCCCCTTTAAGCATTGTTATAAACATATCAGTGACTCAGCTGGTCAAATGCTTTGGCAAAATCCGTATATCCGAGACCTATTTTTGTAATGATTGTAGAAAAAATTGTGATAATATATACACATACTCGCTAACGTTTGTGTCGTTGCATTCTATTGGCATCGTAATACATTAAATTATATCGCTGATTCAGATGATGTTCATCATTGGACTCAATGTGCTAAAGACGTTGTAGCATTTTAGATCTTATTTTGTAAAGAAAAAGGGAGCCGGCTAAGAGTCCCTCTTGCACTTCGTCTTGTTTGCAATATAAAGTCCGTTTAATTTTGTTGGGCAGTGCTACGACTTTCTTCCCATTGTGGAACATTTTAAAGCGGACGACCACCAACGAAATTAGCGCTCTTCTACTGCGATTCCAGCGGCTGGGTTCATAACAACGGAAAATCTAAGGTAACCGAGCGCATATTCCGACTAAATGGAAAGTTTTTTTTGAATCTAACATAAACTTTAAAGTAAACGGATTTTTGCTCCCAGTCCAGCCTTTGTGGTATGTCCCGTCTGAGAGTAATTAACGTTCTATCTTGACTCTAGAGCTTAATTGACGGGAAACCTCACAGTTGACATGTTTGATCCCTACGTATTATGCGTTTCAGTACTGTCGTGACATGTGATTTGATTGTATGATCTGTCACCTTATAGTCTGTATTCAGCAACCATTTTGGGAGCATTTTATTAATATCTTTAATTCCCTTCCCTTTCTGAATGAGGATTATTATACTTCCATTGAGAGCTTTGGGAACTGGTAATTTACAACCGATAATATGATAGAATTTTCTGTAAAATTTTACAAGTAAACCGTCAGAAACAGCTCTTTTCTTCGACAGTGTCGCAACTGCTATTTCTAGTAGCTCCTCACTTTCGAAGCCTGTCACGAGATGTGTGTTTGCTTCTCCTGATGCGCTATCAGTTATCCCTTCAAGTGCTTTTGCTGATGCGCTTTCGGCTATCCCATCAAGCATTTCTTCACTTGATAGTTCATCGTAAGTATTTTCACTGCACGGTTCAGAGAAAAACTGAAGCACGTCACTGATTACGTCTTTTTGTTTTCCCAGCAACACATTGTTGCCAAAGCTCATTTGTCGATGAAAGTATTTCACATTTCCGTGCGATCCTCAGCAAGTGATCTAACGATGCACTTTCCTCTTCCCTTGTTGTGTTTAGACCTTCGATCAATTTTCTTTTTAAGTCTATCAGTTTCAGTTTCATCTTTTTAATTCCCATACCGTGCTCAGTAGAAACCTGAGGATGGTTGTAAAGCTCAGTGAAGCACTTATAATAAAATTCTGTAGTATATTTTGTTAATTTAGCCTTCTCGTTTCGGTACTGCATCACTGTAGACCTTAATTTCTTTTCGGCATATAGTGGCCACCACTCGGTAGTAGATTTATATTAGTACGCGCTGTGAGGCGTGCTCTATAATTAATCTGAATACCTTCTTCCAGCTCTTAGTCGTCGGGCATGCTTGCATTCAGCTTGCAAAGACCACGCCGCCGGAACGTTTTTCGGTTGGCCACCTTCCTGCAAGGACCCACGGGCACACCTTATTTTGGACAGAGCATCTTAACTGCTTGGATGGGGGACATTGGCGCAACAAAAAATTTTGCAAGAGGACGTAAGATTATGAAATTTCCGTTTTTTATGTAACTGATTTTGTGGGTCTGACTGAAAACGTGTTGGGCCTCGCCAATTAAATTTGGCAAGAATTAAAAAAGAACTTATAGTAATTCAAATGATAGAAATTATCCAGCCAGTACTTTAAGATAGATTACTTTCATAACTAATCGGTAAGCATACACAGCTGCATACGCAAAGTACTAATTTTTATATTATTAATGTGAATATGAACGCCACCTTGTCGCTTCAACTATCTACAATTTGCTTCTCATGTGGTTAAATCCAACGTATCCAACGAGTTACGAAAGGAGGCCATAAAACGTTTAAAATATGACTTACAACCCATAATTTTGTATGAAACACAAATTAAAAATCCGAAGCAGAAAAATTCAGAACGAATGAGAAGATCCTATTGGATATCAAGAAAAATAAAGAACATTAATAGTCCTTCAAATGAAGGAGCAGGCTGTAACCTTTCAATGAAGTCATTAATTATGTTGTCGTCTACAACACTTTCTATACTTACAAAATCCTTTGATTACATTATTGGATACATTTCATTACCTTCATGCTTTCTAATTTTTGCTGCTGACTGGCTTAACCGAAATTGAACAAATATGTTTTGAAAACTACAGTTTTGGCTTGTGTACGTAAGATATTGGCCTGTAGCCGACTGGATGACCGTGATAAATCTTCAAAATCCACCCTCCAGTAGACCGTAGAATCGACTTCTAACAGTCAGGGACTGAACCAAGTGAGTCATCGTCTCTCCAACTTGTCACATTATTCTGCATTTATAGCGACTTGACAGCTGAATTCATAGCTCTGTGGCTGCCTGTGGCGCTTTTACACACCATACAAAATACGCCCCTCCCCCCCCCCCCCCCCCCCATGAACCATGGACCTTGCCGTTGGTGGGGAGGCTTGCGTGCCTCAGCGATACAGATAGCCGTACCGTAGGTGCAACCACAACGGAGGGGTATCTGTTGAGAGGCCAAACAAACGTGTGGTTCCTGAAGAGGGGCAGCAGCCTTTTCAGTAGTTGCAAGGGCAACAGTCTGGATGATTGACTGATCTGGCCTTGTAACAATAACCAAAACGGCCTTGCTGTGCTGGTACTACGAACGGCTGAAAACAAGGGGAAACTACGGCCGTAATTTTTCCCAAGGGGATGCAGCTTTACTGTATGATTAAATGATGATGGCATCCTCATGGGTACAATATTCCGGAGGTAGAATAGTCCCCCATTTGGATCTCCGGGCGGGGACTACTCAAGAGGACGTCGTTATCAGGAGAAAGAAAACTGGCGTTCTACGGATCGGAGCGTGGAATGTCAGATCACTTAATCGGGCAGGTGGGTTAGAAAATTTAAAAAGGGAAATGGATAGGTTAAAGTTAGATATAGTGGGAATTAGTGAAGTTCGGTGGCAGGAGGAACTAGACTTCTGGTCAGGTGACTACATGGTTACAGAGTTATAAACACAAAATCAAATAGGGCTAATGCAGGAGTAGGTTTAATAATGAATAGGAAAATAGGAATGCGGGTAAGCTACTACAGACAGCATAGTGAACGCATTATTGAGGCCAAGATAGATACGAAGCCCACACCTACTACAGTAGTACAAGTTTATATGCCAACTAGCTCTGCAGATGACGAAGCAATTGAAGAAATGCATGACGAAATAAAAGAAATTATTCAGATAGTGAAGGGAGACGAAAATTTAATAGTCATGGGAGACTGGAATTCGGTAGTAGAAAAAGGGGGAGAAGGAAACGTAGTAGGTGAATATGGACTGGGGCTAAGAAATTAAAGAGGAGGCCGCCTGGTAGAATTTTGCACAGAGAACAACTTAATCATAGCTAACACTTGGTTTAAGAATCATGATAGAAGGTTGTATACATGGAAGAACCCTGGAGATACTAAAAGGCATCAGATAGATTATATAATGGTAAGACAGAGATTTAGGAACCAGGTATTAAATTGTAAGACATTTCCAGGGGTAGATGTGGACTCTGACCACAATCTATTGGTTATGACCTGTAGATTAAAACTGAAGAAACTGCAAAAAGGTGGGAATTTAAGGAGATGGGACCTGGATAAACTGAAAGAACCAGAGGTTGTACAGAGTTTCAGGGAGAGCATAAGGGAACAATTGACAGAAATGGGGGAAAGAAATACAGTAGAAGAAGAATGGGTAGTTTTGAGGGATGAAGTAGTGAAGGCAGCAGAGGATCAAGTGGGTAAAAAGACGAGGGCTAGTAGAAATCCTTGGGTGACAGAAGAAATATTGAATTTTATTGATGAAAGGAGAAAATATAAAAATGCAGTAAATGAAGCAGGCAAAAGGAATACAAACGTCTCAAAAATGAGATCGACAGGAAGTGCAAAATGTCTAAGCAGGGATGGCTAGAGGACAAATGTAAGGATGTAGAGGCTTATCTCACGAGGCGTAAGATAGATACAGCCTACAGGAAAATTAAAGAGACCTTTGGAGATAAGAGGACCACTTGTATGAACATCAAGAGCTCAGATGGAAACCCAGTTCTAAGCAAAGAAGGGAAAGCAGAAAGGTGGAAGGAGTATATAGAGGGTCTATACAAGGGCGATGTACTTGAGGACAATATTATGGAAATGGAAGAGGATGTAGCTGAAGATGAAATGGGAGATACGATACTGCGTGAAGAGTTTGACAGAGCACTGAAAGACCTGAGTGGAAACAAGGCCCCCGGAATAGACAACATTCCATTGGAACTACTGATGGCCTTGGGAGAGCCAGTCCTGACAAAACTCTACCATCTGGTGAGCAAGATGTATGAAACAGGCGAAATACACTCAGACTTCAAGAAGAATATAATAATTCCAATCCCAAAGAAAGCAGGTGTTGTGAAAATTACCGAACAATCAGTTTAATAAGCCACAGTTGCAAAATACTAACAGGAATAGTTTACAGTCGAATGGAAAAACTAGTAGAAGCCGACCTCGGGGAAGATCAGTTTGGATTCCGTAGAAATACTGGAAAGCGTGAGGGAAGACTGGCCTTACGATTTATCTTAGAAGAAAGAATAAGGAAAGGTAAACCTACGTTTATAGCATTTGTAGACTTAGAGAAAGCTTTTGACAATGCCAACTGGAATACCGTCTTTCAAATTCTAAAGGTGGCAGGGGTAAAATACAGGGACCGAAAGGCTATTTACAATTTGTACAGAAACCAGATGGCAGTTATAGGAGTCGAGGGACATGAAAGGGAAGCAGTAGTTGGGAAGGGAGTAAGACAGGGTTGTAGCCTCTCCCCGATGTTATTCAATCAGTATATTGAGCAAGCAGTAAAGGAAACAAAAGAAATATTCGGAGTAGGTATTAAAATCCGTGGAGAAGAAATAAAAACGTTGAGGTTCGCCGATGACGTTGTAATTCTGTCAGAGACAGCAAAGGACTTGGAAGAGCAGTTGAACGGAATGGACAGTGTCTTGAAAGGAGGATATAAGATGACCAACAACTAAAGCAAAACGAGGATAATGGAATGCAGTCGGACTAAGTCGGGTGATGCTGAGGGAATTAGATTAGGAAATGAGACACTTAAAAGTAGTAAAGGAGTTTTGCTATTTGGGGAGCAAAATAACTGATGATGGTCGAAGTAGAGAGGATATAAAATGTAGACTGGCAATGGCAAGGGAAGCGTTTCTGAAGAAGAGAAATTTGTTAACATCGAGTACAGGTTTAAGTGTCAGGAAATCATTTCTGAAAGTGTTTGTATGGAGTGTAGCCATGTATGGAAGTGAAACATGGACGATAAATAGTTTGGACAAGAAGAGAATAGAAGCTTTCGAAATATGGTGCTACAGAAGAATGCTGAAGATTAGATGGGTAGATCACATAACTAATGAGGAAGTATTGAATAGGATTGGGGAGAAGAGAAGTTTGTGGCACAACTTGACCAGAAGAAGGGATCGGTTGGCCGGACATGTTCTGAGGCATCAAGGGATCACCAGGTGAGTATTGGAGGGCAGCGTGGAGGGTAAATATCGTAGAGGGAGACCAAGAGATGAATACACTAAGCAGATTCAGAAGGATGTAGGTTGTTGTAGTTACTGGGAGATGAAGAAGCTTGCACAGAATGGAGTAGCATGGAGAGCTGCATCAAACCAGTCTCAGGACTGAAGACCACAACAACAACAACAATTGAGAAAGTTCCCAATACAGTACACGACATTTCCTATGTCAAATAGTGCATAAAAAGGTATATTCTGTTTAGAAAGAAACGTTGGTCTCGCAGACTATGTGCCGATGGCTGTGCTCTTCACGGTCTACTGAAATAGCTCTCGTGTGTAAAACTGAATTTAGCATTTGCAAGCTATTATGGGCTTCCTTTCTCCACAGTCAAAAGTAAACTCCTATTGAGATTCCGTTGTGTGCAGCAAGGGGACGACGAATTCTTAAAGAAGTTGTGGATGGCTGATGGGCACCTGTATGCTGCTTCCATGTTCATGGTATGCTACAAATCGCCCTCAGGGGCACACCATTCTTTTACTGGAAACACACTGGCGACGCAGGGGTTCCTGAGTGGGAGCTGGTAAGCGCCGTGAGTCCCCTGCCACCGGAAGCTCTGGGCCTGCTTCAGCGACCACTGTACAGCGAGACAGTGGAACACTGTGTGTCGCAGGGAATGGGGATCATGGCTTGAGCCCGAATCGCGTGGTTGGTAAAAACTTCTACAAAAAAACTCACAATGTCAAGGTGTGCTGCATACTGGTAAGATGCATGGGACAGCCGTTAGCATCAATCTCTGGGAAACCTGCTACACCTCAGTTGTATATGGTTTACCTAGGCACGTGGGACTCTGTCGCTCTGTCTAGGTAACTTGTATTTCCGTGGCTGCTCGTGGAACCAAGGCGAAACTCTCGAAATCTTCTCCTCTTCCCAGCGGAAGGTGCCAACATCCAGTCACTCAAGAGGCCTCATTTGATGAGCCCTCTAGATCCTGAAATTGTTAAGAGGACTTTGATAATTAGTTACAAAATGCATGCTGAAGGTCAGAATCTATTTTTGATAGTTAAAAAATAGAGGACGCCCTTGAGAAAGTCTCCCATTTTTACATTAAAATGGGTTTAGAGGGCATCTGAGGGACATTAAAATGAGTCAAGAGGTTACGCAGTGGGACACTATTGGCAACGAATGTGCAGAAAGTGAAATGTCTTGGAGAATATGCCACTGAAACTGAGTTTCACACCAAATCGAATTACATCAAAGGTGTTGTGACATGCGGGGATCTGGTGGACATTCCCAAACAAGAAGTAATAGTTGAGTGGGCCCAAGAAAGAATAGTTGATGTGCAGAATATTGTGAAAATGATGTATGACGCTCTTGTCAATTCCTACTCTTTTATAATGCCTTTCAACAGCACACAACTTCCAGAGCATGTTAAGGCAGATTTCCTTTGCCTCAGAGTGTGGCCTTTTGTCCCCAACCTTATGCGCTGGTTCACATGCCAGTGCTGTGGAGTGTTACCTTCGATTGCAAGGGAGAAGCCAGTTTTGACAAATATGGTAAGGCTGTCTGTGAAGGAGTTGGTTGTTCATCTCCTCTAAAGTGTGTAAACTACTCGAGGAATCACTGTGTCTGGAACAGAGGCTGCAGTGTCTTCTTTGAAGAAAGGAAGCTGTAGGATATCAAAACAACTAAGAGCATGTTGTATGATGAGGCCAAAAGATCTATAAGGCTGTGCAGCCTCCGACGTTCACCACCTCCTTTGCATCTGTTCTTAAACAGCCAGTTTAGAAGACTGATGCTGCTACACAAAAGGAGGCTGCTAGTGTTGCCACCAGTACCTGCGTTTGTCAATGCACTTGTGCTTTTTGCAGTGACTTTGAAGTCCACACCTCCTCCCAGAACTTCTGACAAGGCCATCGTTGCCAATGTTGTGGAGCTCCCTGCTTCTCCACCGTCCAGCACTCCACTACCACCTTTGCGGCTGTGGCGCCTCCAAAACCTCACCACGAAAAATAACCTATGGTTAAAGCAAAAAAATTAGCTGCCAATGGAGATGAGAAGCAAGCAGTCTTATGATCCTGAGATCTCTATCTACGACATCTCTCACGACACATCCACACAGCTGATGGACCTTGATGTCAGCCTGGGTCACACATCTCCTTCCAACACTGAGCCTCTACAGGCTCATCTCTGTGGTGGAAAGACAGGGTGATAGTGCAACCCCCACGATAGATGTTTCCCATATAACAGTGGAATATTAATTAGCTCAGGACACATGTGGAGAAATTATCTCAGGAACGCCTCCTTCACCGAAATCACCACCTGACTGAAGGCAGAGCCAAGGGAGGGAATGCTTTGTTTATCAGTAACATACACCACTGCTCTTCTCTCTCCTTGGTTACTGACGTACAAGCAGTAGACATTTCAGTTCATGTGGGTTGAAAAATCACTATCTGGTCACTATACTTTCCTTCACGTGATGCAAATGACTATGAGCCTCTCATGGGCGTTACTGAATAAGTCCCCCACTCATTTCTCCTACTTTGTGATTTCAGTAGCCATAATGTACTGTGGAGCTCTAGCTATACTTGCCCTAGGGGCCGATTCTTGGAGAAACATCTATTTTGATTCTTTGGGCACCCAGAAGTCTACATTTTGGTTTTACCCGGTTTTGGTATTGTTTTGATGTCTCGAGAGCTGTGTATTTTCAGTACAAGTAGTTCCACTCATTTCTCGGCTGCTACTGCCTCATCTTCAGCCATAGACTTCTTCTGCTCTCTTGCCCTTGCAGACACAGCTCAGTGGGAAGTAACTGATGATCTTCATTCCAGTGGCCACTTTCCTCCGGGGACCCCAGTGACTTATCCATCCAAAAAGTCTTCAGGTTATCTTAGGAGGCAACCAGTAACTTAGTGGACCGGTCAGTGCTGTTGAGCAATCAGGGGATACGTGTGTGACTGTTTGATGGTTTAAATGCCACCCAACAGCAAATACCTAACAGTCCTTTGAGTCTCAATTAAAGAGTGCAAGAAAAGATCTTGGCAAGTGTTCCTGGACTCTGTCAATCGTTCCATTTGTTCTACAAAAATAAGAGCAGCCATCGAGAAGATTTATGGTAAATACAATCTGACTGGGGAGCGTTACTAGCTTTGAAATGTGTTTCCTGCAAACACACCAAAGGGAGCGTTCCTGCGCTAACAGTTTCAGTTCCTCCACATGTGTCCTGAAGCCATTAATGTTCCATTGTAATATGGGAGCCATCTATCACGTGGTAGCACTTTCACCTTGTTTTTCTGCTGTAGAGATGAGCCTGTAGTGTGTGGAGACTCAGTCTTGGCGCGAAATGTGTGCCTCAGGCCAACATCAAGGTCAATTGGTTCTATAGATGAGTCATAAGAGATGTCACACAGGAGGGGTCGACACTGTCAGACTGCTTGCTTCCTGTGTCCATTGCCAACTGATTCTTTGTCTTAGACTTCTGTTTCTTTTTTTTCTTTTCTTTTTTTTTTGTCTGTGGGTTTTGGAGCCACATCTACATAACATTGATGGGTTCTGGATGCATGTAGAGGAACTAAAACTCCTACCACAGGAGCGCCTCCATGCTTGTTTTTGCAGGAAACACATTTTAAAGCGTCAGATGCACCTGTGCTACAGGGCTATACAATCTATTACAAGGATGACCTGACTGGGGAAATTGCCAAGGGAGGGGTCGTTTTGTTTGTCGCTACTGACCTGTGGCTACTTACCTGCAAGCGGTTGCAGCTAAGGTTCATGTGCGTCAGAAATCACCGTTTGCTGATTATATTTACCTCTGGACGATGTGATTGACTCTGAGACCCTCAAGGGCTGTATTGAACAACTCCCCATCCGTGTTTCATACTAGGTGATTTTAGTGCCGCAAAATATTATAAAGCTCAAGATATACTTGCTCTAGGGGTCGAATCTTGGGAAACCTCAAGACGTCTCACGAGCTATGCATTCTCAACAAAGGCGGTCTCACTCAATTCTACGCTACTACATTTGTTCAGTGGGAAGTCACTGATGAACTTACTCAAGTGACCACTTCCCACTCCAAATTCAGCTACTGGATGCAGCTCTCCCTGTAAGGACACAATCAAGATGGATGATCAGCAGAAAAATCTGGAAGCTATTTAGCCAGGTAGCTGTGTTTGAATGGTGCAACAGCATCCAGGAGCGGCTGTACCACGTCACATGAGTAATCCACCATGTCGCTGACTTCTCCATCCCAAACTCTTCTCGTCATCCCAGGAGGCCATCTGTCCCTTATGGACTGATAAGTGCTGTTCAGTCATCCAGACCAAGTGTGCAGCTCTGAGATGGTTTAAGTGCCGCCCAACAGCGGAAAGCCCTCGCAGGCTTTCAAGAAGCAAGAGAAACGGCTCGATGCATCATTAAGGAGAGCAAGAAAAGGCCGTGGCAAGTGTTCCTGGACTCTATCAAACGTTCCACTTGTTTTACTATAGTAAGTGAAGCCATCAAGGATTTCTGGTAATCTGGAGGCATCGCACAGTCATTGTCGATCATTTTGCACTGACTTTGCCGCCACTAGCCAGGATCAAGTGTTCTGTCGTTACCATGCCGTGCCATTTTGGAAGGAGGTGAGTAATACTTCAGGTCTAACAATTTGGAGATCTACAACTGCCCATTCTCTCTACAACTGCCCATTCTCCATGCGGGGGCTGCACACTGCACTGTCTGCCGCTCGTGATACTGCGCCCCGTAACGGCCAAATCCGACACAACATGTTGAGAAACGTGCAACCAGTCCCAAAGGAAGTCCTCATACAATTTGTCAGTTCGATATGGCAGATAGGCAACTTTACCAGCTCGTGGAGGGAGACAATTTTGGTACCTCTTCTCAAAGTGGGAAAGGACCGAACGTGTTCCAATAATTACCGGAGCGTCGCCTTAACGAACTGTATAGGAAAGACCTTATAGCGAATGATTAACTTTCGCCTGGTCTGGGTGCTAGAGACCAGGCAGCTCGTAAGTCGGTCTCAGTGGAGCTTCAGGAGATTTCGATCCACTGTCGACAGCCTAACGTTTGCTAGGTGCGGTCATGCAGCAGGCTTTCCTATGTAAACAGCATTGTATTGGTATAGTTTTTGACATCAGTAAGGTGTTTGATACTACTTGGAGACAGTGTATTCTTGGACAGCTCCACCAATAGGGCTTCCAAGGCCATCTCCGCATCTTTATTCGGTTCCTTTTGTCAAACATTTTTTCGGTACCAAGTGGTGACGTGCTTTCGAATAGTTTCGAGCAGGAGAATAGTGTTCCTCAAGGCAGTATTTTAAATGTTACCCTCTCCCCTGTAGTCATAAACAGTATCACATCCACAGTAAAGATTCCTGTACGATGCTTCTTATTTGCAGACGCTTTTGCAGTTTGCTGTTCCTCTTGCAGTACTGCTTGCAGTAAAGAGGCTGGAGGAGTGGGCTGCAAAGACTAGTTTTACATTTTCTGCTGAGAAGTGTGTGTGTGTTTGTTTGTTCTAGTAAATCCTCGTGGTATTTTTAATTTACCTGCATTCTCCCTTATAAAGACTCTGTGTCGTTTTTGGGCCTCGTTTCTGACTGTAAAGTGTCTTGGTTACCACACCTGAAGGAGCAGTCTGGACCACTCGCTGTTTGTATTTTGCTTCTTATTTCACAGTTCAGTACACCTTCTTCCTGTTTTCATGCTTCACATGTGGTCAGTTTTTGATGGGATAGCCACTGTGTCATTGTACCACTAAATCTGAGAGGGATGCTATGTGGAGTTTCCGTTCTAAGAATCCACTTTTCAGGTTGTTGGACCGGTCCCATAATGCAGCTCGGAAAGGTATGTATGTTGGAGAGACAGAGAAAAGACTGAGGACACTACTTCAGGACTGTTCTGTACAGGTTCGCATCCGTCTTAATTGCAAAAGGAGCCTAAACTGACACCGCTGCTGGCGATCAGTATAATTTGTTGTAGACGGCGTGAAAACATACATCTTCACAAGGCAGGCAGTCACTGATAATGTCACAGTGTTTTACTCGTCGAGCAAGGCACTGTTAATCTACAGATTGATATTGCCGCAGACAATCATTGATAGAAATACGAGAAAATTTTGTAGTGAATAAAAGGCCTGTACTCAGATTCCAGGAGGGGAAATTGCCCCGTCTTGCCCCTCCTCCCTTGTGAACACCTCTGGTTGAAGGCATTAATGATGTCTGGATTTCTTTAAAAGATCAGAAAATATTATCCAAGAATCAATAAATAATATGCAGAAATATTTACGTTCATTGCTCCATCAGTTTTTCCTAAATCTCGTATAAATCCCTTATTTTATAGACTGACCAAGGTGAATGGACCCTTCACGTACTTACTTCAATGCGAAATTGCATTCTGTTTGTATTTCATGTAATTACACGATACGTCTGATCCAGTATTTCAGGGTATGAATGGGTTAGTGGTTGTCTGTAACCATGCAAGGCAATTTATGGATATGTAACAGAAGCTTCACGCTAATAGTCAGAGAGTGGACACTGAGTTGGTATTCTCACCACGGAGTCAGTCAGTCACAGCTCCAGTCGGTCCTGAATGAACAGACATCGCTTCGTTTCCTGTCCACTCCGACTTCTGCTGTCACCAACAGTGCCTGTGATGGATCTTCGCCTCTTTCTGAGTCACTTATCCAGTCCATTTCATCTTCCATCAGTTTTAGTTTTCCCCGTCGCCTGTTTGTTTGGATCAAAGTATTTCAAATTTCCCAATCACTGTACCACCACGATAGGCACGAGAGACTGTGCTCCTAGTTGGTTTTTTAAGGCCAGGTTCTGCTTAAAAATAGTAAAAAAATCGAATATTTCGTTGCATTTTCTGAAAGATATATGTATGTAGAACGTTGGGACGAAAAAGTTCTTTAATCCATGTGTTAAACAGATTCTACAGCCCATTCTTCGAAGCAGGCGCCCGGTTCAGGTAGAAAACGTGTCGTGCCGTGCGTCAAGCACTTTCACAAAATGTTTTACGAGGGTCATTCATTAAGTAATGCCCCTTATTTTTTTCTCAGAACATATTTACTGTCGGAATTTTGTGACAATATACATCAACATGTCTTGTCCATGTACTATTTTTCTACGTAGTCTCCATCATGTTCTATGGCCATAAGCCAACGTTGTGGAAGTGCGTGTATTCCCTGCTGGTAAAAGCTGCGGTCCTGTAGGCGTAACGATGTTTTCACTGCATGACTGACACTCTCATCATCTTCAAAGTGTGTTCCCCATAGAGAATCTTTAGAGATGGACGTCCGAGGGTGCCAGGTCTGGACTGTAGAGTGGATGAGGCAAAGATGTCCAGCCCAATTTGGCGATGTGTTCCCGGGTTCTCAGACTTTTGTGTGGGCGTGCATTATCGAGTTGGAGCAAGATTTCTGCTGGATTATTGTCCGATCGAACACGTCGGAAATGGTTCTTGAGTTTATTCAGTCTTTATGCATCCCTCTGAAGTGATGGTGGACCCTCTTGGCATCACATCCACGAGAACGACGCCATCACAGTCTCAGAAGACTGTTACCATGACTTTTCCGGCAGAGCGGGTTGTCTTGAATTTCTTCTTTTGTGGTGAATGGGGATGATGCCAGTCCATCGACTGCTTCTTTGTTTCCGGCGCAAAGTGGTACACCCAGCTTTCGTCCCCCCGTAACGATCCGTGACAGAAAGGCCTCTCCGTCGGCCTCAAAACGCTCCAGCAATTCAGATGGAATGACCCTTGATCTTGTGGTCCTTTGTGATCTTTTGTGGAACCATCGTGTGCACGTCTTTGAATATCCGAGTGTCTCGATCATTGCAGACGCACTTCCAAAGCTGACCGACAACTATAGAGCCAACTGTCGAGTTGTGATGCGCCGGTCGGCGCGAATATTAGCATCCACACGATTCAGCATGTCTACAGCAGTGGCTGTGATAGGACGTCCCGAGCGAGGCTGATCATGGAACTCTGTTTCTGCGTTTCCTAAGGTTGTAACTTTCTTTACCCATCGCCAAACTGTACTCCTATCAACCGCAGCATCGCCAAACACAGCACAAAAACGTTTATGGGTGTTCACCACGGTTTCTTTTTCTGCACACAAGAATCCAATTACAGCATGTTGCTTGTAACGTGAGTCGTACGTAGACGCCTTTTTGACGCTGCACTACGGCTCTGTCATCTGCCAGAACGCTTCGAAACTTTACCGGCACACAGAACAAACATCACATGTGTAGCACCAACACGGACGTTTGTCTATGTATACTAATGTTTTTTTTTTTTTAAATGTGGGGCTTTACTTATTGGACGACCTTCGTATACTGGAGAATGTATGCAAACATATTCGCCGAAAAATCTGACGAACAACGTGTGCAGGCTGCCGAATGCAGCATATCCAGCTGAGCCATGTCAGCTTTTCTTGCTAAGGACGATGGAACTGCTCTCCAGGAACAGTTCGAGTTAGAGGAAGGGTATTTATACGGTCCTGGTATTGCTGACTAAACGTGAGTAACGAAAACACTTTTTTTTGTCAAATATTGGTCAAAATATAATTTTTGATCCGCCATTTTGGATTAGCAATTTTGAATTTTGAAAATCTAACTTCATATTTGCATTCAGTGACATCAAAAATATGTAACAACAGCTAGTTCTTATGCAATAGCTAATAATAAATATAAAAGTTTTCCCTAAATTTTAAACAGTTTTATCTTGAGAAACGATTTGTCAACAGTGCGTGCAGCACAAAATAAAGAATGTTCAACCTATTAACTTCTACGTTTGGCCCCCAAAAAGTAAACACTTTTCTTGCAAGCTTATACCCATAGTATACGAAATTTGTTAATATTAACTACTTTTTGTAAAGCTATAAAAAGTGAAAAAAAAACCGAAAATCGATCTCAAAGTTCGAATCAGCACCATATTGTTATATTTAAGGGTATTTCGTTGCGGTTAGGTATAAGCTCCCATACATTTAATGTAGTATCAACTGATGTTATCCGTTTTCGATTCCAGATAACTCCTGAGGGACTACACTGCACGCAGTCTGCGTACTTCAAACTCGCAGACACTTGATCAAACCATGATTACGGGCGCTTTTTTTTTGTTTTTTTTGTATTCAGAATCTAAAATTAAGTTCAAAGTCGATTAATCATAATCCCCAAACAGATTCTTTATATGGCTTTTTTTTCATGGTCTAAAAAAATTTCCAAACTTTGGCTATTTTCTTCTCATTTGAACGAGAACCTGCCCTTAATTACGCACTTGGCTGCTATCGTCTTTTCTCACGCACGGGTCTTTCCTTATCCTTCAGATCATTGATAGTTTCCGACTTGCTTTAGGAGTCCATTTCTCTGCCACTGTATAGTGTGCACATCGCTTCTTATTTTTCACATTATCGCCGAAATCATCAGACAATCCGGAATGTTTTCCTGTCCTTTCGATTTTCCTACCCGTGCGTTTTCCTCTCCTGACGTTTTGCGTAATTTTTGGTCACTGGGATCAACACTTACCGCGTCACGGGGGACATCACTACTTGTCTTTTGTGTGTACCCTGAGTGACGTCCGTCAGTAAGGGCTGTTTTCGTGCTTACACCTAGGAAAGAGCTCTTATTGTGTCTGGCGCTGGCTTTTCCGCCTGCATTGACCAGTCAGCTTGTGGAGCAGACGGAGATGCAAGAGAGAGCCAGTCAGCTTGGCCAGTAATGGAGAGAGCGGTGGTAGTGGTGGTTGCGGACGGGGAAATGCCGAGCACTATGAGGCATTGTTTGCCCGCTTTCGGTGCTAACAAGCACACCCTGCAGTCTTTCTCGAAAACTTCTACAGAACTATTCGGCAGAAAATTTCATTTTTGCGTTACTTATAGCTGTATACGTCAGCATCATGATGAAGTGCCCATCATTTCGTTAATGATCATAGTTATTGTTATATTTCGTATTTAAAAAGAGCCGCTGCACGAAATTCGAAGAGTTAGTAATGGAAAATTGGGGTCGCTATAATTTTGTGTTTGGTGTATATTACATTGCATGTTCCTGTGTCTGAAATTTAGCTAATGCATTTAATTTTGCTTAAGACGTGAGAGGAAGTCTCTACCTGTCACCAATTTCGAGAAAATTTATTTTATGTAGCGCACTCGTCTGCAAGTTGGAATGTAATGAGACGTTCTACTTTCGAAACTGGCGTCTTTACTCCTTTCAAAATGGTTCAAATGGCTCTGAGCACTATGGCACTTAACATCTGAGGTCATCAGTCCCCTAGAACTTAGAGCTACTTAAACCTAACTAACCTAAGGACATCACACACATCCATGCCCGAGGCAGGATTCGAACCTTCGACCATAGCGGTCTCGCGGTTGCAGACTGAAGCGTCTAGAACCGCACGGCCACACCGGCCGGCCTTTACTCCTTTACTTGATGTATCTGACCACTCATTGGGTGTTGTATGCGAACTGTGAATATGTGTGTCATCGACATATATGATAGGTCTGACGGTACTTCTTGTTTTATAAAGGGCGTTCAAAAAGAAACGAGCCGGAGACATAATTACAGAAACCAATACTTGTATGTTAGAAGTGCTGACCCTGGCTGTTGAGACACTTGTCCCACTGTGACTCAAGGCGTTGAATGGCTGTCTCATAAAATTCGCAGGGCTGTGATGTTAACCAGTTCCGCACATAGAGCTGGACGTCGTCGTCCACACGAGTGCAGGAAAGGTTATGCTGACTTTCTTCTTTGACCAAGATGGCCCCCTTCGGATTCACTTCCTGCAGTACGGGACAACTCGCAAACCTTGACCATCCTTTGCCAAATCATTCTGCTCCACAACAATGCAAAGCCTCATATGGCCAATACAGTCGCGGCGCTCCTGCAGAAATTAAAATGGGAGGTTCTCGGCCACAGTCCGGACCTCTCTCCCTGTGATTACGCCATTTTTGGTCCTGTTAAAAAGGCTCTGAGGGGCAAACGATTCACCTCGGACGACGACGCCCAGCTGTACATGCGGAACTGGTTAAAATCGCAGCCCCGGGAATTTTATGGGACAGCCATTTACCGCCTTGTGACACAGTGGCACAAGTGTCTCAACAGCCAGTGTCAATACTTCTAACATACAGGTACTGGTTTCCGTAATTATGCCTCCGGCTCGTTACTTTTTGAACGCCCCTTATATTTAAATAGTCAATACGTTTACTGCCTATTTCTCACAAGCACCTTCCTGTTTGCTGTGGTTTTGAATCACCTGATAAATGTTAGACGTTTTAATTACTAAAAGATGTGTCGGTAATAATTTGGTGTCACAAAAACTGATGTACCTGAAGCCAAACTTGTGCGGTAGGTACCGTAATGAAAAAATACTTATCAAAAATGACGTATTTGCTCTCATAATGGGTAAAAGTGATTTTATTATAGGACGATTGTGTGTATCATCCCCCGCATTCGTCAAAATTATCTAAATATAAGCTTTTTTCCCTTTATTCTACTTTTTCCTTGGAGTAGAGAAGCCCTCAGCACTACTGTCAACTGATTTTTTTGTCCGCTTTCTTTGCTCTGCTTATTTTCCGAAGTCATATACCAGTTGCAACCGAAACCCATTCTATGAAACTTTTCATTGGGATTGGGAATTGCGTTGTAAACAGTCCCTCCCGCCTGGTTACGCAGAACTCTTGCTGCGCCAACGGTGCTTGGAGACTGCGATGCTATGCTACGTACATTCACTATAGTCCGATTAAAATTACCTGACCGTTAACATTTTTCATTTACCGTTACAGCGTTGCCACATCGCCTGCCGCTCTGTTGAAAGCGACACTCGAAACCGGCGAGTCACTTCACACTTTGCATGTGTTGAAGTACTGTTCAGGTAACTCGGAACAAAGATGGAAGTGCCCGCCGTCAGGTATGACGGGAACGTGCAGAAACTCTGCCCACAGCCGATTTTACGTGACCAATGAACTGAACTGCGGCAGGCGACGCGTTTCGTAGCCTTGCATTTACACTCATATTCTAACCTGAGCACAACCATGTGATGTGCAGTGTATCCGAGAAAACAGTGGCCAACAAGCTACGGAAGAACTATTAATCACGCGTTGCTCGTGGCAACTGTTTAAAGCAGATCTCTGTGAGCAAACAAAAGACAGAAAAATTTCATTTTCATACCTAAAAGCCAACGGAAACTTCTCACTTTCATCTGTTTCCTCAAACTACCTTCACATTAGCTATACGATTTGACGTGACCAAACGATGAGCATTCCTGGTTGTTACTCGACTAAATATTGTAGGCAACACTGGCGAATTCCAAACGCAAAAAGAATGATAGGAAGAAAAAATAAGAGCAAATTAATAAGTCAATCCAATCATGAAAATGGTGCGGCAAAAAAGAAAAGAAAGAAAAAATTCCATTGAAACCAGTTAACTGAAAATAACTGTAATACAATTCCATAAAGAGTTAGAGAGAAAAGGTATTATATCACCTGACGAGATTCGAACCCTCGAATTTCAGCACGTAAGGGCGATAATTTTACCACTGGGCTACGGCACCACGGACCGCTGCTGTGTCGTTAATGTCCCTATAGAAACAATTTCAGCGCTCTGCCGCCTCCCAAAAATTAGGTGTCATGGAATGTTGTCTGTACCTGATCCATTGTATGAAGCATACATACTGTAGGCCAGTCTCTGTGATGATAATAACTGAATATGTGACGCCTAAAAGTGTCTTGTGCGAAAGCATTCAGTAGTGTTTTGCTAAAGCTGTGTACGAAACATGTGTATTACGTTCCCGCCATTTTTTGTGTCTTATTTTTGAGATGATTATCATGTCTGACGAAATGCGAAATAAAAGGGCCAGATCCACAAAACGAGATCCAATCAAACCGAGAACAAAAGCCACACAAGGAATTGCAAATAAACTGACCATTTGCTGTGGAAACGTGGCGATGGCGAACAGTTCGGGTGTGACGTTGAATGCTGTGGTTGGAGGAACACACCTCCAGCGCGTGAAGTGATAACTGTCAAGTAATTTTATTTAGACTATGGACGTGCATTGGACGGCAGACGGCAGTGGAATGAGGTGGCCTTCTTCCGTTAAAACGAATGAACTCGCCCAGCACTTGTAACCTCCCCCTGACTTATCGACCTAAATGACAGTTAAAAATTAATACGCGTGTACCTAATGGAAATTTGGGAAAAGCAATCGTCACCGAAGTTAACTGTCGGTAAAGAAGGAGGAAGTGTTACATCTAAATGAAAGGACAAATGCAAATGAAATTGACAACTACTATAATAACTGAAAAAGAAAGGTTATTGCACATATAATCAGCACTGAAAGCGTGGAAACTGAAGGTTGACACGAGTTGTGTGAAAACTGAATGTTTGTGAGAAGTAATAAATTTCGCTACACTCTGACTTAATGTAGCAAAATAATTAATAAAACCGGAAAATTGAAAGTTAATTTAGTGATTGAATTTAATAGTGAACTTTGTTTCTGAAGCACTACGAAGTAAAATAAGGTTAGTCTTGGGCTGCCTCAACAATGATCTCAAAGAAACTTGAATCTACGCAATTTAGAAATAAGAGATTTAACTTTGAACTTCAATTAAATGATTTTGAACAATTAACAATAGTAAAATTTAGTACGTACCACGCTGAGCTGCAGTCACACGTAAGCTAAAATATGATAACAAAACTCGCACTCTTAATTTGTGCTTGTGTAACCTAAATATAGTTCTGTTTGTTTACTGTAGCCAGCTATTAATACTTTAGCTGAACTTTGAAATTAAAGCAGTGAAATGGAATGATATTACTTTAATGCTGGCGTTTGAATTTCAACGACACTCGGGTTCATTTCGGAAAAGGAAGGGATCCTGCTTGATAATGCAATTGGGACAATGAGCAACAAATGTTTATGCTAAGTTGCTGTATTTTAGTGCTGCAAATGGAACAATTTGAAAACTGAGGTCTGCCATACAGTTCTAAAACTTTACGTGCTTTCAGTCTTCCTTGTTGGTTAATTGAAGGTTTGAAGTCGTCGATCGAGGAGGTGGCGACAATCACTTATTGTCGGCCGTCGCTGTTGCAGAAGCTGGATGTTGGCGCGCCTTCTTCTCGACACGGTCACCAGGCGAAACGGGCTCGTGATGTGTGCCAGCTAATGTTTCCCGTCCGCGACACCGTGCCAGAAACTATTATAGCAAGTCGAGCGCAATTACATGCTGCCAAACCCCGAAAGCGCGGCAACTAGCGGGAGCGTCACTCAACACATCTGCTCCACTGCCCTACTCCAGCCAGACTCTGCTCTGCCCGCGCTCCACGCGGCAGAATTAACACTACCCAAGATCCTAAACACTTTGGTTCTCCACACGACCTATCGATGTAATCGTTCGATAGCATAGTTTTCCCTAGGCAAGACCCAGCGTAAAATTACAAATATTATTTACAGAACAAACCAATTATACATCGATATTGTACAACAATTACCATATATAAAGACACTGAAATGTCATATCTTCAGGTAACAAAATGAAAAAAAAATTATAGTACAATAGATGGAAATAGGAGGATATGCATTTCCGGCGTTACACACTTCCGACGAACATTCGTCACTGCACGACGCCCACCGTATCCTGCGTGGACACTGCCTGTAGTCAAGGGCTGAGAGTTGTCGCCATGTCTGCATAGAAGTTCGTTGCGCCGCATTCGATTGAATTCGGCCGCAGCCGAGTGGGCCAGCGGCTTGTTTACAATTGGCTCTGCATCGTCGCTGAGCGGTAACCTTGCCATCGTGACGGTGCTGCCGCTCAACACGTACGGCTGCGGCGAGTCGCTAAAAGCACACGTTCTTGGCTGGCCGTCGTAGGTCACAAGAGCTGTATAGCCTGACACACTCATAAGCGACGGGATGTGCTTCATCAAAGCGATTTTCACCTGGCGTACACCGTTAAGCACAGGCAATGGTAAACCACTATCGTACTTTTCCTAAGAAACTGAAATTACACGCCCATATGGACGTAGCGCCCGGCTTATGCGGTATGGAAGACTATTGAAAGGCTGTTCGAAAACTCTCACAGTATGAAAACACTTATCATCATGAGATACTTACACATCGATAACGTTACCACCTGAGTATGGCAATTTCAGGAAACAATGACAGTTTCCTACCGTTCGATACACAATTTATTATCCTTCAATTTCACAGAAATGGCGGCAGCATACTGCGACATAGCAGTCCCAATGATATGTTCTGTGGAGATACTTGCCTCTTCAGTAATACAGAAATGAATTTCAGCGCACCAGGCTTAGGGAATTCGGCTTTAAAGTAAATTTGATGGTGTCCCTACGAGAAATCGTTTCCATCTTCAAAAATGGAACATAGACAGTTGAGTTATCCACCTCCAGACCACAATTAACAGCAGAAAACAAACAAAAAAACAACTACAGAGTTATTACCAAATACAGCTAGAAAAAGTAATCAAAGGAATAAACAAGCTTCCCTCGCAAAAAAACAGCCACTGAGAGCTCGGATTAGACTGACCACTAGGCTATGGAGGGATACCTGTATGTTTCCAACGGAACAAAGTGGAATCTGAAACATAAAATTGTTGAGGAGCCTCTTACTTTTTACTAAAATTGGAAAATAATCCCAAAGAAAGCAGGTGTTGACAGAGGTGAAAATTACCGAACTATCAGTTTAATGAGTCGCAGCTGCAATATACTAACACGAATTCTTTACAGACGAATGGAAAAACTGGTAGAAGCCGACCTCGGGGAAGATCAGTTTGGATTCCATAGAAATACTGGAACACGTGAGGCAATACTGACCTTACGCCTTATCTTAGAAGAAAGATTAAGGAAAGGCAAACCTACGTTTCTACCATTTGTAGACTTAGAGAAAGCTTTTGACAATGTTGACTGGAATACTGTCTTTCAAATTCTAAAGGTGGCAGGGGTAAAATACAGGGACCGAAAGGCTATTTACAATTTGTACAGAAACCAGATGGCAGTTATAAGAATCGAGGGACATGAACGGGAAGCAGTGGTTGGGAAGGGAGTGAGACAGGGTTGTAGTCTCTCCCCAATGTTGTTCAATCTGTATATTGAGCAAGCAGTAAAAGAAACAAAAGAAAAATTCTGAGTAGGTATGAAAATCCATGGAGAAGAAATAAAAACGTTGAGGTTCGCCGATGACGTTGTAATTCTGTCAGAGACAGCAAAGGACTTGGAAGAACAGTTGAACGGAATGGACAGTGTCTTTAAAGGAGGATATAAGATGACCATCAACAAAAGCAAAACGAGGATAATGGAATGTAGTCGGATTAAGTCGGGTGATGCTGAGGGAATTAGATTAGGAAATGAGACACTTAAAGTAGTAAAGGAGTTTTGCTATTTGGGGAGTAAAATAACTGATGATGGTCGAAGTAGAGAAGATATAAAAGGTAGACTGGCAATGGCAAGGAAAGCATTTCTGAAGAAGAGAAATTTGTTAACATCGAGTATAGATGTGTCAGGAAGTCGTTTCTGAAAGTGTTTATATGGAGTGTAGCCATGTATGGAAGTGAAACATGGACGATAAATACTTTGGACAAGAAGAGAATAGAAGCTTTCGAAATGTGGTGCTACAGAAGAATGCTGAAGATTAGATGGGTAGATCACATAACTAATGAGGAGGTATTGAACAGAATTTGGGGAGAAGAGGAGTTTGTGGCACAACTTGACAAGAAGAAGGGACCGGTTGGTAGGACATGTTCTGAGGCATCAAGGATCACAAATTTAGCATTGGAGGGCAGCGTGGAGGGTAAAAATCGTAGAAGGAGACCAAGAGATGAATACACTAAGCAGATTCAGAAGGATGTAGGTTGCAGTAAGTACTGGGAGATGAAACTTGCACAGGATAGGGTAGCATGGAGAGCTGCATCCAACCAGTCTCAGGACTGAAGACCACAACAACAACAACAACAAATAAAAAAAGGAAGAAACTAGATTAGGATTTAACATCCTGTCGATGATGAGCGTATTAGCGACAGACCCAGGACTTAGATTTGCGGAGGATAGGAGACATCCTGGCATCTGACTTAAGCGGTTTGGGGAAGCTACTGAACATCTGAATCTCAATGGGGTTTAAAGCCTCGTGTTCTTAATAAGAGTCTATTGTGCTAACTACTGGGCCATTTCGCTCGTTTACGAAATATAATAATCTTTTTAATATTTAGTAATGCTGTTATTAGCATGCAAAATTAGTAGATACTGAAAACAAAATATGGTACTTACGAGGGTCTGCCGAGGCAACAAAGGTTGAAAGAGGATATATCCGGGGTGAAAAAGTAACAGTTCAAGTTTAATTCGAATCTTTACCAATCTCGGATATGTTTTGGTTCAAATGGCTCTGAGCACTATGGGACTTAACATCTGAGGTCATCAGTCCCCTAGGACGTAGAACTACTTAAACCTAACTAACCTAAGGACATCACACACATCCATGCCCGAAGCAGGATTCGAACCGGCGACCGTAGCGGTCGCGCGGTTCCAGACTGAAGCGCCTAGAACCGCTCGGCCACACCGGCCAGCTACGGAAACGTTTTACTGAAGGTAATTTCGTTAAGGATTGTCTAATTAAAACTGCAGAGATTATTTGCATCGAGAATATGAAACCATTAAAGCAATTTCCTTGTCTCAAAATACAACTGAAGAAAGAACTAGTATAACTGATCTGGTTGACATTTTAAGCAATCAGATCGACGTGACAGCATTTCGTTTCGAAACTCTTTCCGTTGTCGGTGTCGAAAGGACGGTCATTGGGGACATAGCGCTATCTGCTGTATTGCTTCGTGCTTGCCACATGGATTTACATATTGACGAGGAACTATTATTATCAGTGTATAACACTAATACACGCTAAGATAATTATATTTAATGCGATTTAAGAACTTCTGAGGAAAAAAAATTCACTCCACCTCTGAGAAGATTAATTGTTGTAGTTACAGATGGCGCTCTCATCATCGAAAAATTAATTTTTGTCATTGATTGTAGTTCATATGTATTTCATTGTAAATCAAGAGATATTACGCCTAAGTTATAAAAAACTTATATGTGTAGACGCCTGCAAATAATAATAATAATAATAATAATAATATTCGATGTTTTGTGACGATTCCTTGCTTTTTTTAAGTAAGTTGGAAGATGAATATTCCAGTTTGCCCTACTATACCAAAGTACGTTGGATACCGTTAACTGTACTCGAAGCTTCTTAAACAATTCCAATATTCTGGTATATAAAAGAGGAAGAATATCAGTTTTTAATATCGCGAAGTCAAGATTTATTTTCGGTCTATGACGCAATGTGGTTACACGATTTATCTTACATATTGGAAATTTGTGGTAATGTCTTATGGGGCCAAACTGCTGAGATCATCGTTCCCGAAGCTTACTACTCAAACTAACTTACGCTAAGGACAACACACACACCCACGCCCGAGGAAGGACTCGAACCTCCGACGAGGAGAGCCGCGTGGGCCGTGACAAAACGCCTCAGAGTAACGAATATTTGATGCACTTTCCCGACATGCAATATGAACATTTTCAGTTATAATGAAACAGTACCATATCAGGAACAGGCGGAAAAAATTGTAAGCCTGAGAACTGAAGTTGAGACAAGGATTACGACTTAGAAAGATCGAAACACCAGTTTTCTTTGCTTTATTTTATTCCATTAAACTGAGTCAGTGCCTAATTGAGAGCAAAAAGAGGTGTCTGAGATTCTTTGCAATTCAGATTTGCGGAAATAAATTTAGTGAAGTGGGTGTTCTCAAATTTACAAATATGTGCCTGTCAGGTTCGATAATATATTAAAAGAATCCATACAAACCTTTATCAGTGATTGGAAGTAATTCTCGCTACAAGCTGTTATTTACAGCTGTGGAGGGAAATAAGTCTTTTGTCTATTGCTAAAATTCATCTTAGATCAGTTTTAAAAGCAACCAATGCAGTCAGAGTTTCGTCTGGAGTAGAAAAGACAGCAACAGAGAAGAGATCTCATGTGTCGATAAGAAAAAGTAGGTAGATTTTTTGTTTTGTTTTTACTGTGCATTCAGAATAATAGTACATCTCTATGAAAATGTAGGGGGATCAGCTTTTGTGACAGATAGCAAACATAATTTTATAGTTATTCGTATCCCGCTATGTTATTTTTTACTCTCGTAACCGACCTGCAGTTATACGGAAACTCAACGTTTTTCAGCTGCTCGAAATCACAACTCTTTCATTTGCCCTGGGTCTGACATGCATAGTGTTACAGCGTGGGACAGCGAACCTTGCTGTGGACTGCAATTGTAAACAAGCTTTGAACGGACACTGTTGTTGGAGTCAGAGTGCCCACATTATAAAGGGAACACACACGTCAGGCTGTAGTCGAAACTCTAGTGTTTCCACAATTGGTGGTTTGTGCTGCGTAGGTTTTGCAAGAACTAGTGCGAAGTTACTAGAGACAGAAACATTGGCATATAGCGCAGTTTAGTCTTTCGTTTACGTTTCACTGCCAAAATAGCTACACATTTGTTATGGTTAGAATTTTGCCCTCATGTTCTATTTTTTTTTTCTGAAATACTGCGTCCTTAGTTGTTTTACCTATAGTCCGTTTTAAATAAATTGACTGTTGACTCTTCACGGGCTGTAGACGGTTTCCCCAATCAGAGCGCTCAACGTCACGCCCGAACCGTTCGCCGTTGTCAAACTGCTACAACAAATCCTTAGTTGACTTTTATTGTTTGGCTAGTGCTGTGTACTAAATGTGCGTACGGCGTTACCACCGTTGTGCGCCTGTTTTTCGTGTGGTTCTTCCTGTCTGATGAAATCCCAAAGAAAAGGGATGGAATAAGGTTCCGGGAAGCAAACGCGTCAGAAAAGAAAGTCGGGCAACGTTATGCGTTTAAAGGACAATCGCGACAACTCGTGTGCAGTAGTGGGCGTGCTGTAAGAGGGAGGCGGAAAATGGGGGCTCCCCCTTACCGGTTCCCAAAGTAGTCGTGTGAACAGCAGCCGCCCTTAAGGTTTATAAAACGACCATACTTCGCATCGGTAAAGACAAACGACAATTAAAGACGTGAAGTAGGACCCTCTTGTTTTCATACGCCGGGCAAGAAAATAAGTATGCAGAAACCAATAACAAAGCTTGGTGCTGTTGCACAAGACGCGATCCGGTGTCACATATGCAATTACTGTCATACAAGACATTGGCCTTCATTAGATACGCGTCGTACAACACTAGTTGAGGCCAAACTTCCTGACGGCAGCAGAATCTCGGTTGTAAATACAAAAATATTTTAGGCGCTTCAATCTAGAACCGCGCGACCGCTACGGTCGTAGGTTCGAATCCTGCCTCGGGCATGGATGTGTGTGATGTCCTTAGGTTAGTTAGGTTTAAATAGTTCTAAGTTCTAGGGGACTGATGACCTCAGAAGTTAAGTCCCACAGTGCTCAGAGCCATTTCAACCATTTTTTGAACAAAAATATTTTAAGCTGTAAAATGCTGATGGGACAAGAATACATGGCAGCATGGCGATACAGATTTTTGCGTGAAATAAAAGAGATAAATTTCGGGGACACTGTCGGAATCGATGAAACATGGGTGAGTGCAAATCTTCCTGTTACGAAAGGATGGAGTACGACAAAGTACAAGGTATGGCACTCCCCACTCGAAAAGGTGGTAGAATTATTCTTTTGCATGCTGTTACCTACATTCCCGGCTGTCAACTGATTTTGAGAGCCAAGAAAACATCAGAGTACCTTCAGGAAATAATCATGAAACATTTTTAAATTTGTTCGAAAATACGTTTTTACCAAATTTAGGAAACAGCTCTGATTTGTACAATACATAAGGGGACAAACTGAAATGTGACAACTATCGAGGAATCGCCCCGCTAATCGTTTGCTGTAGGATCCTGTTCAATTGCCTCGCACATAGAATTCAGCCAGTGGCAGAATCGGCGATTTGGGAGTACCAGGGAGGCTTCCGCTCAGGACGGTCTCCGGCAGCTCAATGAGGAACTGGGTGAATATCGTAAAGATTTGCATATTTTATTCGTTGATTTTAAGAAGACCTATCATTGTATACACCTCAAGAGCCTGCTCAGCTGTTTAAGGGAGTTCGGCATGGCTGAGAAACACATTAATCTGATAAAGATCTGAGCGAAACACGTGGAAAGGTATAGATGGGAAATCGCGTAACTGAGGAATTTGAAATTGTGACAGGACTCAGGCAAGGAGAGGGATTGTCACCTATCCTGTTCAACTTTTCCCTCGAGAAGATCGTACGCGAGACCTTCCAAGAAAACAAAGAGAATGAAATAGAGGGAAAGAGACTGGCATACTTAGCCTACGCAGACGACATCTGTTTACTCTCTAGGTCTGAAGAGTAGTTGGAGCAAATGACCAGACCACTAAAGGAGGCTGCCAGCAAATTTGGGATAAACGTAAACGAAGCCCGGACAAAGTACCTCGTTGTGTCGCATGATCGAAGTCAGACTGCTGGTCGTCTACAATCATTGCAGGTGGGAGACCAGTCCTACAAGAGAGTGCATGAATTTTAAATTCCTAGGGGCGCTTTTCACCGAGAACTCGTCATGTGAAGCAGAGATCAATGCCAGAATACAAGCAGGAAAGCGATCTTACCACGGCCTAGCACAACAGCTTCGATCCAGATATCTCTCCAGACAGTTCAAGACTCGACTGAAACCCTGATCGAGCCTCTTCTTCTATATGGCTGTGAGACATGGAGTGACCGGAATTAGGACTTGCATAAGCTCCTCGCTTTTTAGAGAAAAGTGTTTCGGAAGATCTTCGGTCCGGTTCTGGATGCTGACACAGGGGAATGGAGGATCAGGCACAACCAGGAGCTGCAGAACTATACCAGCAATCCAACATATCAGGAACTGTCAAAGTCAAACGAATGTCGTGGGCCAGCCAGATGGAAGATCACAGATGTCCTCGGGACCTCCTGAATTTCACACCTACGGGGAAGAGACCCCAGGGAGACCCAAGAAGCGTTGGTGGGATGGCTTCCATGAAGATTTAAACCAAGCATCAGTAGATGTGGACGAATGGCGGATAGCAGCAATGGACAGAATACAATAGAGGAGGAAGCTTGTGGTAACCTGCGATCCATTACGCCTGATCACGTAAAAGAAGAGAAGAAGAGGAAGAAAATCCGTCACTAAGTGTATCATACCATTCGGTTTTAAAGGGTAAGACTCCAACCCTGTCCTCTGTGAAGGAAGACATTATTCAGAGGTTACGACAACACAGAGTTACTGTAGATGATTCATCGAGAAAAGTAAAATTATTTGAACTCGTTTCATTTCACAAGCCACAATTCCCGATGTATGTTATCAACGAGGTGGCTTGCAAATATGGACATAGTCATAAGACAATCACCTTATCACTGACACTTTAACGCTGCTGAACTTATTTGGGCGCAAGTCAAAGGATAAGTTTCTAGTGAAAAAAAAAATACTATGAATGAAGCTGAGAAAGTGATTATTCAGGAACTGGAAAATGTCACCGAATTGGACTGGAGGTCTGTTGAGATGCATACGAAGCTACTCATCCAATTCGAGAAGTTCCAGTACTCTGACATGATTGGCATCGACCCTCTTGGACAGCGCAGCTGCGTGCAGCTAGCAATCGGTGGAGGTATGTACACAAAAAAGTTTCCTTACTTTTAAACAGTATACGTTATTTCTATGTGCCGTACCTGTGTTGCCCATGATGTGTAACGTGTCAGTTTCTGAAGTCAGTGTGAGGACAGTTCGACGTAACCAATGAAAGCGAGAAATTGCGGTTTGCTTATGGCACTGATTTCTTTCTTGAGTTTGCTCGTAGAGATTAGCTTTAATCGCTGTGAACAAAGCCAGCGTAATGAGTAGTCCTGTCCCAAGTTGTGGACCGCTGTCTCCTCGGATACATTGCTTATCACGAGGTTGTGGTTATGTTAGCAGTTCAGTCAGTTAAAATCGTCTGACGACAGAGTGTCTCGGTTTCCTATCATTCTTCATGCTGGCCACCGCCATCATTGCTTCGCATTACACGTAAGGAAAGTGGCCATCATACGTTCAATAATATTGTCAATCCGTCATTGTATAGACTGCTTGAGGGCGTCTATTGACGTATTGTCAATACCAGAAAAACTGACGAGCAGTACTGATGGCCCGAAAAATATTCTCAATGCGCACTGAGGTGGGCCTATTATTGACGGTTTGACGTTATTCGCCATTCAGTTGTTGGCAGAGCTTCGTGAACCAGCCACACAGCGCTAGTGTGCATTATTCATGTTACCAGTTCGTCGTTGAACACACCACCTCTCCGATTTAATTTTTGTATTAGTCTTTTAACAGAAAACAGTTTAGGAGGACTATATAGTAGTCGGATTTATCACTTTGCAATGATCAATTGATGATTCTCTACGGCATTGTTTTCTTCTTTAATTTGGAAACATAGTAGGCTTCTCCATGTGCTATGTATGCAATCGCTGCAAAATACGTATCAGCCTCGTCAAGTAATTTACGCCGGCCGCTGTGGCCGAGCGGTTCTAGCCGCTTCACTCCGAAACCGCGGTGCTGCTACTGCTGTGTGTGATGTTCTTCGGTTAGTTAGGTTTAAGTAGTTCTAAGTCTAGGGGACTGATGACCTCAGATGTTAAGTTCCATAGTGCTTAGACCCATTTGAACATAATTTACGCTAATTATCTGAATATATTATTGCAGGACAGATATGATTGCCTCTAAGGTTTCAATAACATTTTTGCTAATTGTGTTTGATGATATTGCAGCACTAAATTTCAAGCATTCGAATGATTTCCCTGTTGTCAGAAATCTGTTATACATACTCTCGTCGTCTGCGATTGCCTCTCCTGTTGTCGAATTTTGCTTTTCTATTTTACGCCGTATTAACTTTCATTATTTGTCGGAAGATGAAGAACACCTTTTGTTTCCGTGGTTAAGATTGCAGTCAGTAAATTAATATACGACAAGTAGCTTTTTTTCAAACATTATCGGAAGTATTGCCCTTTCTCGTTGTTTTCCATTGTTTAGCAGCTATAGCTGAAATATTTGCGGCGCACACATTTTTTTGGTGTTCAATATCTTAGTACTGCAAAATGATGAACAAGGAATAGCAAACTTCAAAATGCCGCGATCGCTTTAGACTAGCATTTGTGCAGGTTATGGCAACACAGTTTGCCGAAACTTGTAATCTGAATATACGCTCCACTAAGGAGACCGTGGCAGTTGGAAATTTGTTAATTCGATTTTCCTATCAATATAGCTCATCCCCAAAGTGGAAAAATGTCAAGCATGTATAACCTCGTAAATTCGCGTTGCCCACTGACGTACTGACAATATTATTCATGGTGAGAAGGTCGCTTTGTAATCATGAAGATATGAAAAACTAGTATTGTTAATAAATATTGAACGTGTGCAGGCTTTTTGACAGCACTTGTGAGGTAACGCGCCGTATGAATAACAGAGCTTCAGCTGGCAGCCGATGTGGCAACAATGTCGCCACAAGTGTCAAACTGCAACTATCATTTAATTTTAAATGGACGTTAGGGGTACACGAGTACTACGCGTTTTAGTTCCAGAACGTACCTATAGTCGCGACAGCAAAATCTAAATGTGTCGTTTGAATTGTTCAGTTATATGCCTATTGGCGAGCTTCTATTTCAGCACCTAACTAATCATTTTTTAACGGACTACCGCGATAATAGCTGCGGACACACGGGGGAGAAATATCTATAGATTGAACATAGCGTCTGTGCATATCACCAACATCAAACGGAATGCGTCACGTGACTTCTAGTACCGGATGGTTCTAATTAAAGTACAGCTGCTCGAACAGGTACAGAGTGGGCTGTAATTATCTTATGGCAGTGAAACTCAGCATGTATTACAGTGTGTTAATGTAGAACTGATTTACGCTGGAAAAAGTTAGTTCCAATTTTGGCCACTAGATGCAAATCTGACAATGTAAATGCAAGGAAAACGTATAGAAATATTTCCGTATTTAATGGGACGTGGGCAGAAAAACTCAAATGAGTGACAAAGGCTCAATGTTAACTTTATTATGAACTGCTACTTACACAATTTGTTCAATATGAGCACACGAAACGTCGGCAAGATGCTGCATTGCACCAGATTTGCACCTGGTGGCCAAAATTGAAACTAATTGGTTATCAGCATAAATCGGTTCCGCATTAACGCATCAGAACGTCTGCCAAGTTTCGCAGCCAGACGAGAATTACAGCCTACACTGGACCTATGTGAATAGATGTACTTTAATTATAATCACCGGCTACAGCGAGCTGTTAAGATTTTGTCGAAAGAGCAAAACTTTGAAATTATTCGTATTTTTCCTGTTTTTGGACCTTGAGCTATTAGCGAAAACAGCTGTGAAATAGCGAAAACAACTGTGAAAATTGTTGCTTAGGACACAATTCGAAATCGGGAGTCCGCAGCTCGTGGTCTAGTGGCTTGCGTTGCTACCTTTGGATCACCCCGATTCGATTCCCGGCCAGATCGGGGATTTTCTCCTCCCGGGGAATGAGTGTTTGTGTTATCCTCATCATATCATTACTAGGGAAGTGGCGAGATTGGAACTAGAAATATTGGGAACGTGTACGGGCGCTGATGACCACGATGTTGAGCGCCCCACAAACCAACATCATCATCATCATCGAAATCGGGGAAAGAGGAACATTTACTATTCACAGGTCAGCACCACAAATTCACGAGTTTCAAGGAAACGTATGTATGTAGCGACAGATATTCTGTTCTGCGCATAGGTAGTCTTACTCTAAGCTTGCAGGTGAGAAATACCAGTGCCTCCCAAGCGAATGGTGCACGGTGGGCCTCGTCATCTCAGTCACGTACAGCTTGCCAAAAAGAAATATCCCACTTGCATATGTTGGCCACTGAACGCCTCTTTTTTAAAACTGGCGAATGTATTTTTTATGAATATATTTAATTATATGGGCATTAGGTCATAGTAGGCATGTTTCTGTGATAAACTTTTAGTTTGTGTAATATGTATTTGCCAAAAATGTTGGTACCCTTGTGTTATATTAATTTAAACACATGGCTGACACTTATTTTTAAGTAACAGTTGGATTTTCAGCACAGCGCATCGCACTGAGCGTGCAAATCAACGGTTTTTAAAGCAAGTTCTTTTTTACATCTTGCTAATTATGGTATGTATTCTTCGTGTAGTTCACTTGTTGCCAGTGACATACACGCAGCGTAGATAAACAGGGACGTCACCAGTGATCGTAGTAACTGATGAGATGATGCTGCCATTGAGAGTCTATCAGCCTCACGCGCGCCCCGTAGAGGACAGCAATCTCTCCGCTTTGTGTTCGCGGTGATACATTTTGTTAATTTATTGCTCTCAACGCTGTGCTAGTAAGGATAGTGCTATAAGCAGAGTGTGTTGCTGAACGCACGCTGTCACGTGACACTATTGGTAGTTATTGATAATAACAAATGTAATACGTCTTTCTGCCCAGCGGACGGACAAACAAAATGGAACCATACCGCCGTTAGACATAATTTTGTCTTTTAGCCACCATGCTGCTCGAGTGAGACAAACTGTAACCTAAGTTAACCAATAGTTATTTAAATGACGGTGTCGGATACATAAATTAATAGTTTACCTTTCTGTCTTGTTTTTGTGTTTCATCTGTTCTATTGTAAATGTAGTTCGAGCGGAAACTGACGCTATGATTAGACTTTCGAGCGGAAACTGACGCAATGTTTACACTTCCAAAAGTCCAATGAACTATGAGTTTTTTATCGAATTCTATACAGTATACAATACGTGCAAATGACTTAATTTCAATCTTGACAATGATAAACTGAAAATCAGTTGACCATGAATAAATTGGAATCAGATTACAGCAACAGTATTAGTTTTATAAACGAAAATAAAATTTCAGGTAATACTGTAATCTGTTTCCAAGTCAGCACTAACGTTCCCGATGCGTGCATCACAATGTTCAACAGGTCTGACAAAAAAAATTGTTAGTAATGGCGGGAATCGAGTGCAGGTCATGCTCATCAATAAAGAAATAGGCAGTGGAACTGATTTACTTCACCATCGCCCATTATCCTTCATCATCTCTTGTCGAAGAATACTGTAACGTACAGTGAGTCCCAACGTTGTGACATACCTAGAACAAAACCATTTTGTCAGCAGTAATCAGCAAGGATTTCCTAAAAATTAAAACTCAGTTCGCTCGTTCTTCCTCTTCAGAGGCACTGAATCAGGAAAGCGTGAGAAAACAGCATTTAGAATTTTTCACATTGCTTTGAATTTAGTACTACTGAAGAAAGTCGTTTCCAAGAAGGAAACAACGGGTGACTAATTGCCATTTGCGTATTGCTCACTCACCTCGGGACTTCAGAAAGTAAGTTACACTTGTTCCACGCTACGACCATTGCGCAACAAGGGTGACACTTGCTGAGAAGAAAGTACGTGCTCCTGCAGACACAGTTCTGCTGCGGTGCGGATAACAGGAGCATCACAGTGAGCGACTGAAATGCCGCGCAACTGGAAACGTACTCAAAAGTTGAAGTTCGTGGGCAGTACGATTCTTGTGGGTAAAGCTCTGGATAGCACCCAGATTCACCGTGAAACCCTAGCGGTATATGGACCGAATTCAATTTCGTGTCCAGCAGCAGCGAAGTAAATTCGATCGACCGCATTGTAATTCTCAGCCAATGTCGTGTTTGGATGGGGTATGGATTGGCATGCTGTCAGCACAGCCCTCTCCCCCTCGTCGTCATTTTTCTTCACCTTGAATTCGCTGCAAATGGGTTGAGTGGCTCCTCAGTTGGCAGTTGGCCTGACGACACTGAGTGCACCCCGGACCAGTCCACCCACCAAGGAAAAATTCCTGACAGTACCGGAAATCGAGCATGGCTCCTCCAAATGGCGGTCAGCCGCGCTGACCACTCAGCAAGGGAGGGGGACTAGATATGAAGGGGGCTATTGAAATTGTGCCAACAATTTGACGAAGACAGCATAGATGGTGATCAGGAAGTTCAGATCTTGTCCATGCGATCTCCATCTTTTCACAAGCTGAAAAGAAAGAGAGATTTCCCACCGATGAGGCTGTTCACACAGCGTTTCTCAAATGGATAAGTGACCAAGGAGTGGTTCAAGTGGCTCTGAGCACTATGGGACTCAACTGCTGTGGTCATCAGTCCCCTAGAACTTAGAACTACTTAAACCTAACGAACCTATGGACATCACACACATCCATGCCCGAGGCAGGATTCGAACCTGCGACCGTAACGGTCACGCGGTTCCAGACTGAAGCGCCTAGAACCGCACGGCCACACAGGCCAGCAACCAAGGAGTGGCTTTCTATCGTTGAGGAACTGGACGACTGGTAGAACGTTCTGACCGTTGTTAACAGACACTTTGCATAATGTTGAAAAATAGTGACATGTATCTGTGTAACTTAGAAGTGTAGTGCAGCATTCAGTACACGTTACTTGGCCTTTCATAATAATGTGTACCTTACTTTTTGCAGTCTCCTCCTACAGACTGAAAGTATATAAGGGACGTTGAAAAAGAAACGAGCCAAAGGCATAATTACAGAAACCAATACCTGTGACACAAGGCGGTGAATGGCTGTCTCGTAAAATCCCCGGGGCTGCGAAGTTAACCAGTTCCGCCCGTACACCTGGACGTCATCGTCCACACGAGTTCAGGAAAGGTTACACTGACGTCCTTCTTTGACCAAGAAGGCCCCCTTCTGATTCACTTCCTGCAGTACGGGACAATAGTGAATGACCAGCACTACTCGCAAACCCTGACAACCCTTCGCCATGCGATCAAATCAGAACGACCAGGCAATCTCACCCGTTGGGTCAATCTGCTCCATGACAATGCAAAGCCTCATACGGCCAACACAGTCGCGGCACTCCTGCAAAAATTCAAATGTGAGGTTCCCGGCCGCCCTCCATACAGTCCGGATATCTCTCCCAGTGATTACGCCATTTTTGGTCCCCTTAAAAAAGGCTCTGAGGGGCAACGATTCACCTCGGACGACGAAGTCCACCTATACGTGCGGAACTGGTTAACATCGCAGCCCGGGGAATTTTATGAGACAGACATTCACCGCCTTGTGTCACAGTGGGACAAGTGCCGCAACAGCCAGCGTCAATACTTCTCGGTTTACTTGCCGTACCAGATTCGGATAAAATCTGAAGCTTTCGATGACTGCCTCCACAAAGTCGTTAGCGGCCAAGTCTGACACCTAACAACAATGATGAAAGCAATAATGATCGTCAGATTGGGATTTTATCCGAATTTGACGCGGACAATGATGCAGGCGATCATCGAAAGCTTGGGATTTTATCCGAATTTAACGCAACAAGTAAACTAAGAGCGTTTTATCGAAACACTCCGTCGCTGTGGACCTGGTAGCCACAGTGAGCAATTTTTAAATTTTAACTAATCCCTTATTGAGTACAACTATTACGTTTTTCTATAGTTTACATACTTCAAGGAGTGTTTAGTGACATTTAAAATAACTATTTAATAATAATATTTACCACAGCTGGATCTTTGAAGCAGTGGCAGTACGTTTCCTTTAACAGCAGACACGCTAGATAAAAGAAAAAGAAACGAAAAATTCTCCGCAATAGCAAAAGGTTGCAAAAAGCTCGGCAAACAAAGCCACATGTCAATTTGCTACTAATGACTAAACGCATTGTTTTGTCTTTCCTCTCCGCTCCTTGCTTTTTACGTTTACCCGCTTTGTAAGGACATGGTTTCTCTGATTTACGCCAGATCTTTCACGTTAGCGATTCTCAATCCTACTACCGGGAGACAGTGTGCTTTGACTTGGCAATCTGCGTAACAAAGCAAGTTTAAATTTGCTTCCTGGAAGCTGCCATTCTGTTGAAAAACACGGAGAGAAAGTCTAGTTAAAAAGATTCTACTTGAGGCAACAGCTCAGTGAATACGTTATTTAATGCGAACAATGATGCCACGGAATCACTTGCTCTTAGTTATCTGCTGCATTTTAAACAACAGATCGGAAGAAATGGAATTCAATTAAAACATACTGAATATGCTGTGCATTCAGTGAAAAGTAATTTAAACGGCTAACGTTCGCTCTACAGTGTAATGGAAACGTAACTGGCAAATGACGTAGTAACTACTTCACAACCCATAAAATTTGCAAAATGTTGCAGTGGATGTTTATATCTAAGTTAGTCACAACTTAATCATCTTTTCTGAGATAGTTGTGCAGTTTTACTAGCAAAAGCTAGTTATTTAATCTTTAACTACACAAGCCTAAATACAAATATATATCATAAGTACACGCGCGGTGTATTCTTTACCCCAGACTAAAATGTGGCTAAAAATCACCAAAATGTGAAAGAAAAAGCACAGAAAAATAGCATGTCTTCTTTATTCAACACTAAATACAAAGATATTAGTTGGTACACCTTGCAAAAATGGATATATGTTCCACATCTCCTCCTAAACTGCTAGGTCGATTTGAACCAAAGTCGACACACATTCACTTACTGTATGGAAAAAAGCGCTGTTGGAGTAACAACCACCTATTTATCAAAGGGATGGTGATAGAGAGGAAAAGGAAGTGTATCCCATGACTCACAGATACCAATTCATTATTTCCTTACTCACTTGCAGTAAACCTTACACATAATTTTAAACTATTGAGACATTTCTTCTCTGTGACACCACATACAAATTGGTGAAAGGAAAAAAGTTTATCGCTTACTACTATTCATGCACTAAAATTATCGCATCACGCATAAGGTTTTAATTTATTAGTTCTTCACTAACTCTATTCCTAACACTCTTCGCTGACAGTATCCAAATATGCCGCAGAATATACCTGCAAAATTATATTGCTGTGTGACACATAGTTCATTATATAAGACGTCATGAACATCGACGACGTGAAAACAGAACTGCGGGTGAAATTCGCTAGGGGTACAGGTGGAATATGTGTACAACTACGGGTGAAATATGTTAAATATATGTGAAATATGTGTGACATGTGCGTGTATGGGTAATGCCGTGAGTAAAACCTCTGGATAGATGTCAATCAAACTTGATACTTAGAAAGAAATACTGCTGAGGTAAGAACCACCAACCACCTATTGGGATGGGGCTGTGGACAGAAGTGGGTGGCAGAGGAGGACTTGGAAAGACAGGGGAAGAAGGAAATAAATAAATGTTGTATGGCACCACAGCCTGGTACAAGTCTTTCAATTGGACGCCACCTGGCGACCTGCGTGTTTTTAAAGCCAACGGCATCCGCTTCTTCCTGGACGGTCCCCCATCCAAGTACTAGCCGGGCACAATGCCGCCTAACTTAAGCGATGTTAAGGGGGGGGGGTTACCAGTGTTACCAACGTGGCAAGGCTGGCTGTCGAGGAGAAGGAAGAAAAGGACAAAAGTATTGTGGAGGAGGAGATCGACAGAGACAGAGAGGTAGTGGGAAAGGGTGAGAGGGGAGACATGGACAGAGAAAGGGGGGGGGGAGATCAAGATGGACAGAGAAAGGGAATAGAAGAAGATGGAGAGAGGGAGGGGGAGGAGGAATCAGAGAGAGATGGAGGAAGAAATGGACAGCGAACGGCAGGATGAGAGAACAGGAGGAGATGGACAGAGACAGTGGGAAAGAGGATGGCGAGAGGGGGGAGGGAAAGAGGAGGGGGAGGAGATCGACTAATAGAAAACTGCAATAAATACGTTACCAGGCAACTCAGCTAGTCGACATATAAACGATTCAATTTGTACATTGTTCCATAGCCCCTCCATATAATTTACATTGATGATAAATGACTGCCGTTCGAAATTAGGCGGAAATACATTCACTAAATGCGAGTATCGTGGCGCAGCTATACTGGTTACCGATGTTCTGCCTGTTGGGAAGATATGAAAATTTGTCCCCAACTGTGACTCGAAGCCGGATTTCTCGCTTATAGCGAGCAGTCGCCTTAATATTAGGTTATCCGCACATGCTTCCCCGACCGACCCAAACTTCCATGTCACACTGTCTGCATCTCTATACCATTTTCTCTTACTTTCGTCAGTGAATGCTCGCAATTTAATCCTGTATTCCCGTATCAGTGAGAATAAGACTACGGGACGTCGAGACCTATGAATTATCATCTAATGATCGCCCCGACACATAACACTTCCAACGATGATGACTCAAAACCGTTCGAAAATGTATCTAAATCAATCTGCGTCAGGTACAGCTGTTCTGCCTGTTAGTGACTATTAAAATTTGTGCCAAACCGGGTCTCGAACCTGAATTTCCTGCTTAACGCGAGCGGTGGCATCATCAGTAGGCCAATCGTGCACGCTCTACCAACATGTGCACTTAATACAGGTGGCGCCAACTTATTCGCTTTCGGCGAATTTATTTAGATATCCCTCCACATATATTAAGAAAGCTGTGTCATTATCACGATCAGTCTTCACTCTCTAGAGAAGTGATCACTAACTTTCTGTCTTATGTGTACTGGTATTTTCTGTGCGAGGGGCGTTCAATAAGTAGTGAAACACATTTCTTTCTGAAAGCAGGTTGGTTTTATTCAGGATTCCAATACACCATATTCTTCCCAATCTTTTGGCAACAAACCTCTGTTTTTCAACCTAATGTCACTTCAGTGCGACGGCCTTGCGCCACCTATATGCCCGCGTGGTACCAGTCTACTGGTCGACGTCAGAGCCAACGTCCTGCTGCATCAATAATCTCTCAATCATCCACGTACTGCTTCCCGCAGAGTGCATCCTTCACTAGGCCAAACAGTTGGAAGTATGAAGGTGCGAGATCTGGCCTGTAGGGTGGATGAGGAAGAACAGTCCAATGAAGTTTTGTGAGCTCGTCACGGGTCCACAGACTTGGGTGAGGCCTTGTGTTGTCATGGAGAAGGAGACGTTCGTTCGCAGTTTTGTGATGATGGCGCTGAAGTCGTTCCTTCTATTTCCTCAGGGTAGCGCAGTACACTTCAAAGTTGATCGTTGCACTGTGAGGGAGGAATCCAAACAGAATAGCCCCTTCAGAGCCCCAGAAGACCGTCGTCATGACTTTACCAACCTAGCAAGCGGCTTTGAACTTTTTCTTCGGAGGAGAGGTGGTGTTGGGCCACTTCACGGATTGCAGTTTTGTTTCCGCTTCAAAGAGATGGCCTCATGTTTCATAGCCTGTTACGATGCTTTATAAAAAATGACACTATCAGTCTCGTAGCGCCCAAGCAATTCTGCACAGATGGTCCTTCCTTGCTCTTTATGGTCTTCTGTTAGGCGGCGAGGAACGTAGCGGGCACACACCTTTGAGGTCCACATTTTGTGGACGAGTGTGTCACCACTACCAACAGAGACGTCCAGTTGAGTTGCGACGTGACTGATTGTGATCTGTCGATCACCTCGACTGTTCCGACATTGCATGTATCACATCTGTGTGCGGCCAGCTGGCATGTGGGAAATCAGATAGGTCATTGTGACCTTCTTGCGATGACGACAGTCGCCTCATCCAATTACCATGTTTTCGTTCACTTCCAAGTCTTCTTAGACATTTGCACGTACCTATGAATATGTGTGATGCTTTAGTTTCCTCCAAATGAAATTCAGCTTGGAACGCACCTCTGTTGCAGACGCCATTTTCAATGTTACGGGTAGACCGCCACCCATCGGAACTTCGTGAAACTATAGGGGCTCAAGCGGAAATATTCCATACTGTCCTGCAAAAAATTCGCCATTTTTTCAACTGCAATTGGCAGAGAAAAAAGGTGTTGCATTACTTGCTAAACGCTCCTCACACATGAGCGTTCTTTTATCTTTCACAACAGAAGCACCAACATCAATGTTGATTCGTAGCTCATCCTGTTGTTCTCGCCGTCTTTTATATCGCCTAAAAGAAGTTGAGTGTGTGGAGCCAAATTTTGAAACTCAGCTCTTTCTTCAAGGAGTTGTTAGGAGAAGAGATATTTCGTCATCAGTAAATAGGCAATTCATGTGAAGGCCAGTCTCAGAAGTTAACAGGCAGACGTGTGTATAAGGATGGTATGGGTGAGGAATCGTTGGATAACAGGAAAAATACGCTGTGGTGACAAGAATCTTGGGATAGCGATATGCACATGTACTGTACATATGGCGATAGTGTCGCGTGCAGGTATAAAAGGACGGTGCAGTTTTAGAGTTGTCATTTGTACTCAGGTTATCCATGTGAAATAGTTTCGAGGTGATTATGGTCGAATGACGGGAATTGAACACGGAATGGTAGTTGGAGCTTGATGCGTGGGACATTCCATTTAGGAGTTCTTTAAGGTATTCGATATCCCAAGGTCCAGAGCGTTGAGTGTGTGACGAGAATACCAAATTGCAGCCGATGAACAAGGTTTGTGAGTCGTGCTTGGGTGGCTCAGTCGGTAGAATACTTGCCCGCCAACACCCCTACAGTTTTAATCTGCCAGGAAGCTTCATATTAGCGCACACTCCGCTGCAGAGTGAAAATTTTATTGAGGAAACATGCCCCCAGTCTGTGGTGAAAGCATGTCTCGGCAGTATCCTTTCTTCCAGTTCTGCAAGTATCGCAGGATGGCTTCTGTGAAGTTTGGATGCTAGGAGACGAGGTACTGCGAAATAGAAGCCGTGTGGACGGTTCTTGATACGTGCTTGGGTAGTTCAGTTGGTAGAGCTCTTGCCGGCGGAAGGCAAAGATCCTGAGTTCGAGTCTCGCTGCACAGTGAAAATTTCTTTCAGGATGTTCCGCAGCTGTTTGAACATTTGATCCAGACTGCGGCAGATCGGTGTCCTGGCAGCCTTGAAACTGACCGAGGAGGTTAATTTCAGAATAAATGTTACGAGTCAGTAACGGAGCAATATGGAATAAAACCTTACTCAGCATTCACTAACGTGAAAGTGAGTATTACGGAGGATATGAACGAACCATTAAGATGCATATGTGGATGAAATTTAATCTTTGTGATTTATACAAATGGCTAGAATTTCTCCCACATTTTGTTGAGGACTGTATTCGAGCTGTACATCGTACGACTAAGATGTATGTGGCAGTGGACTTCTAAATACAGCGTACAAAAGTATTAAGATGGTGGATACATGCAACTCAAGCTCATTGTATGTGATTTAGTGCGTATTTCGAAATGCAAAATTGCTTTTGAAAGTCTTACCTACTGAACTGGTCAGTTAAGAAATATACTCTGGTTCAAGTGCAGAGGACAAACCCAAGAACTTACATCTTAATGGACAGTGACGGTGACGATATCACAGGGGTTTTTATACACGGAGGAATTACAGAAACGTTTTGAACTGGTGTTTCTTTAGAACGTGCCATAAGGCATTGTGGAGTGAAGGGATTAGTGAAATACCTTTGATTTCCATCATCACAAAACAGTTATGGTGAATGTTTGCAATTTGGTGGTGGTGGTATTCCAAGTAAACTGTTAGTTAAGCTTCATATTTCTGGATACAATTTGTGTGTACCTGGAAAGAATGCACAAAGCGCTAATGATGAACTACAGGAATCTAAAAGGTATAACGTAATGAGGAAGCCCATCGCTATCAGTAATGCACTAAATTTATAACCATACAAGAAATGACTTGAATAGTTCACTAAAGGAGAAGTCTCCTAATCGTACGACCAGGGAGATCTGGAATGTACTGTGTTGTATAAATAGCCTACATCTCATGTAGCAACCTCTTCAGCTCAGAGTAGCACCTGCAACCTACGCCCTCAATTGTTTGGTGAATGTATTCCACTCTCTGCCTTGCTCTACGGTTTTTACCCTCTGCAGCTCCATCTAGTTCCATGGAAGTTATTCTGTAATGTATTAACAGATGTCCTGCCATCCTGTCTCTTCGTCTTGTAAGTGTTTTCCGTATACTCCTTTCGTCGCCGATTCTCTGAAGAACTTCCTCATTCCTTACCTCATCAGTCCACCTAATTTTCTACATTCTTCTGTAGCACCATATCTCAAATGCTTCGATTCTCTTTTCTCCAGTTTTTGCATAGTCCATGTTTCACTACTATACAATGCTGTGCTCCAAACGAACATTCTCAGGAATTTGTTCCACAAATTAAGGCGTATCTTTGATACCGATAGACTTCCCTTGGCACCTATGCTGGTTAAATACAACAAAGTCGTAAATTGATTACTCCCCATATCCAAGATGTTGAAAAAATTGCAAAATGTTTGCTAAATACGTATGTAATGCAAGAAGTATGATGTTAACGTAGCTAGCAAAGCCTCTATTCTAAGCTAATTAATGTGACATCACATACATCTGCAGTGTAAAAGAGAGTGGAGGTTAATTGCTTCATACACACATATTCACTAAATTTGTGCACAGAGTTCTGAAGTATGTACCCCAATCCTCAATTTCCACATCTAATAAGAGTTGACATTTAAAAAATTAGGCCTAATAATTCAATGGTAAATTTGCCCTGACCAGTTTTACAACTGTAGCAAAATGTGTATTAGCTCAGCAGGCAAATAGACAGACTGAATGTAACTAATTAGGCCTGCTTTTGATGTAAGTCACAAAACACACTTGAAGTATGTATTTCCACACTTAAATCGTTCTCGAGCACCATTTTAGGAGGAAGAAAAATAACGCATCGTGCTATTCGTTAGAAACAGTACAAACGATGACACTATTCATTACCAGTTACTGGTATTATTACATATAGCGTACTGAAGGCTATGTAAATAAGAGCATTTTGCAATAAATATGCTCTCTAAAAGCTTTATAGACCGCATTTGTCCTATATTATTGCTCACAATAGTCTAGAAAATACTTCAGAAACGTGAAAAGTGCGATTTTCATGTGGCAGTGGTATCAAAACACGTAAAGCGTGTATTGAGTCTGTGCAGTTGCTTTTCCGAAAATTCTGGCTCGTGAAAATAAATACCTGTAGCCAACTACACCATTACAAACACACACACAACACAATTGTCTTATTAGGGAAGGAAGGAAGGAAGAAATAAGGTGTTCTTATTACCAGATACTACTTAGACCACAGAAGAACCTGTACTATTTCTAAACACACGACCAAAGGCAGTAACACTGAGGGATGCGATATTCCCAAAGACAATGTCAGCGTCAATATCTCCGAAAAATACCATACATTGAGAGAAGTTTCACACTCTTCAAGCACAAATTAAACACTACTAAATCTAATTTGACTTTACAAGTGATTAAATTGTATGTTTATAAGCAAAATCGTTATGAAAATACGATTTCGTACGTCTTCCAGGCACAAAGAACAATTATAATATGCCTGATGTCTAACACAATACATTGTATGACGACCCTTCACGGCTAAAAACGGTAAACAAATACCACAACGTATACTATAGAGATGTTATTATCTATAACGTAAATATATGTAAACATGGAAGACGTTGTGATGTAAACAATTTGTGGACCACAAATGGAAATGACGATAGAGATTCTACCAACGAATTATGCTGCCTCTACTGAAGTACACACTTGATATTAAGTCGTGAGCCACATCGTTCATGTTCGTACCTGCAATAACCATGGCTTATAGAAAACGGCTCTAAATATTACAAGGTATGATACATCAATATTGCAGTGCGACAGCATGACAGTGTCGATTTGCAGGGACCTGATATCGAATTCGTAATACACGGAAAACAGAGACGAAATAATATGATTAAAGCAGAAATAGCGATGAGGCGTTACCAGTAATTGCCAGTGTATATAACAGGGTTGTTGAAAAGGAAGATACAGGTCGCTGTGTACATACCTGAACAGTCTTGCACAGAGAACAAACACGCGATCCATTTTGTAGCGGTCTCTAGCCAAGTAATCCGTGTTCATTACCCAAGGAAGACGTAAAAATTATCTTGTTGTCACATGTCTGGTCATTTTATAAAATGTGTGAGTTGGTTACCAATAACTTTACTCTCTTGCTGGGCTTGTGCTTTGACACACACAGAATGTACATTAAGTCCGGGAACACTTTCAATTATTTATTGCACAAGAACCAAACATTGTACAGGTATCATACATATGTCATTTTTAAGAGAAACATTGAAAGTTTTTTTTCCATGTATAACGCCACAGCATAGTTCGGTAATTTGCCGATAGTCAGCGCTAGTAGCAAACTTGGCGAGTTCAGGTGCGAAGCGAGCATTCTGTGTATTGGAGTTCGACAAAAATAAGTGTGCTACAGCTGTTCAACGGGTGTTTGGAACCAAGTACGGTAAGAAGCCACCAACAAGAAAGGCCATTTACGTACAAATTCGTTAAGACGGGTTGCGTGTGCTCGGCAAAGAGAAAAGGACGTCACAGTGTGAGCAAAGTGAATGCGGAGTGCCTACGAGAGATATTCATAAGGAGTGCAAGGTAATCGGTGCGTTGTGCATCCCGTGAACTCGAAATGGCTCCAATGACAGTGTGGAAAGTCTTGCGACAGAAGCTGTCTATGAAATCATTCAAATTGGAACTAGTGGAGAAACTCATTGACGACGACAAAGACAAGCGTTTTGAGTTTTGTTCGCAGTTGCAACAATTGAATGAGGATGGAGATGGCATTGTTGATCGCTTAATTTTTAGCAACGAAGCCACTTTTCACACTAATGGGAAAGTGAACAGGAATAACTGTCGAATCTGTGGTACAAAGCATCCACACGAACGCACTGAATTAGAGCGTGATTCCCCAAATGTAAATGTTTTTTGTGCCTTGTAACGTCGAAAAATGTATGGACCATTCTTCTTCGCCGAGAGCACTGTCACTGGATATTCCTACTTGGAAATGTTGCAGCAATGGCTGATGCCTCAAATGTAATCGGACTTTCCGTTCATCTCTTACCAGGATGGGGCTCCACCCCATTTTCATCGTGAAGTTCGTGGGTACCTGAAAACACAGAGCTGCCACATCTATAGATCGGCCGTGCTACAGAAGGGGACAGCTGTTTCAGGAAATGGCCTCCACAATCACCAGATCTCACTCCGAGTGACGTTTTTCTGTGGGGACACATTAGAGATCTGGTGTATGTACCGCCTCTACCACGTGATGTAGCAGAGCTCTGGGAGAGGATACGGGAAGCGACTGCCATAGTCGGCGATGCCATGCTGGGACGGGTATGGCCTGAATTCCATTACCGTATTGACGTCTGCCGGGTCACTCATGGTTTGCATATCGAATGTTTGTAAAAAAAAAAAATACTTTCAGAGTTTCTCTTCAAAATGCAATGTGTATGACATCTGTACAATGTTCAGTTTTTGTACAATAAAAACTGAAAGTGTTCCTGGACTTGATGTACACCCTGCATAATACGCAAGTTTTGCTCTGCAACTGGAGATCACCCGTGTTAAACAGTCGTCCCTAACTCTCCTAACATAAAGTATAACCCTAGATGTTGCTGTATATGCGAGATGTCCTCCAAGCGGACACTATGCTCCACCTAGGGAAACCTTTATCGAAATACTGAAGAACGCCGGTTCCGTTAACGTAGATATATAGTGTAGATTCGTTAAGTAGAAGAGTATGTGAGTTCCATATGCTCTGTGTATAATTAATGGCATCCTAGCATATTCTGCAGAAAATCGCGAGGAATCATAACGTAATGGGGTAATTTAATGGTAAATTCCGCGATATGTGTGTGACAGAGTACCAGTTTGCGAAGGACAGACTGTACCAGTGATAGTATTGGGAAGAAAACGCTTCCGCTGTTATAATAGAGCACTTCCAAAGACAGCACTTCTGTTGGAGTCAGATTAGCGTATTTTTGTTGTATGCAGATAGTATATAGTTAATGGTCTACCTGTACACCAGAAGACAAACAGCAGAAACGTTGTTAAACACCACATAACTAATGTTCAAGTTATTTTTAACTGACACCATATGGAGCTTCTGGCACATGGTAGCGGTAATCTTATTCAACACTCGCCGTTGTCAAATCGCAACATAGTGTTGCCTGAAACACCATAGTACAGGAGACTTCCAATCCAGTGCTAGCAGAACCGACAGAGTCACAGCATAGAAGTGTAGGAGACATATTGCCGGATTGGATGTTCCAGTATAATGAGTGGAACCTACTATAATTGAGTAATAGTAAATTGTCTTCTGTTATGCAGTTCTCACGTGCTGTAAGCGATTTGACTGTAACAGGAAGCTGGAGCTGCAGCGGTGTTAGTGATACACAACAAGCCGATACTACTGACATAGTAGTCTCAAAACATGTAATTCTATGTATAATACCTCATGAAGTTCACGTGGATGGTTGTACATATGCAAAACTTTAGAAAGCCTACCAGCTTACGTCACAATAGTAGCATTATAACGTGGCGATATAAATAGTGTTTGCAATTGCGAATTCCCAGCTAAGGTCTGCACCTCATAGTCCGAACGTTGCTGCAGATGATTCAGGCACTCAAAAAAAGACCTTTTTTAATAGACATTAATAGACACCATGAAGTTCGTGGACAGGGTTAGGATCTGCATATGGCTAGATATGTGAACTTGCTTACAAAAAAAGACATTTACTGTGCTTTACAATATGTACCAATTAACTTGAGAGCTGTAGAGTCGATCATGGTACAAAGGCAAGAAATACTGTATTAGCTGATATTATCTTAATTAAGTTGAATGAATTTTCTAACTGTAGATACACTTCCAACAAACAGTACATGAGGAAACGAAGAGTGCACATTTAACACAAATAGAAAGGTGTCCACATGAATGGAACAATGCGCCCATCTCGTCCTGACAGCTAATTTTACACAGATGAGTACTTTCAGCAACATGCTGTTCAGATGACACTGCTTTCCTCAGACTATCTGCCCCAAGTTTAATATTTAATATGTTGTTTGCTGTAATTATAGCATTTTTCGTTCAATAGATAGTATCCACAAAATGAGTGTCCTTTACACCAATCAGAAACACACATTTGGAGAATCGCAGTGTGTATGCTTCCATGGATCATTCATATTACGCCAGTGCTTCAAACCACCACCACAAAGGAAACACACTGTTTCATGTTCATTACTGGCATAAAAGTAATCCGCTTCACTTAGCTCATCTGGTCGCTGCTTAGTAGCAATGGGCCATTCATTGAATGATGCTAATCTAGCTACCTCCATGCTGTATTTAGGTTACGCTGGTCCTGTAATCGTTTCAGGTGAAGTGTATTGAAGCATTCGTTCTGCAAATGAACTTGGTCATATATCCATTCTGCACAGTTCTATTGCTAGTATTGGGAGAAGGGTGGTATTAGCACGCTCTGCATTGTTGTCAGATGTATCCAAGATGGCTGCGTATAGACTTGACAACAGCACATGACATCATCTGAGGTGGCTGCGATGACATCATTCAATATGGCGGATTTTGGCGGGAAATAAGAATTTTGGCAGGAAGATGTGCTACCTCCACTAGACTAACCCCCTTCCCCAGAAAATGGTGGGAAGTTCATATTCCATCAGGACAATGCAACCTCTACTAACCTAAGAAAATGGGGGGAAGTTAGATCACTTGGGCTACCTCCACTAACCTAAGTCACCCAATGGCCACCTCGTTCTAGGAAATGGTGTGGGGGAGGCCTCGACCTGTGCTGGATATAAGTCTTTATTATTTTGCATGCACTAGTCTTTATTTAAACAATTAGAGGCAGTACCACCATCCAAGGTGTTCACCACGAGGTCCGGTCGCCAACTGACCTAGTATACAGTACTGCCGCCAGAGGGCACTCTCATCTGTGTCGTTATCCGAGATGACCTCTGTGAAGTCTGATGATGACGTGAGTACCGTTTTCCAAGATGGTGGGAAACAGTGTCTTCACCATGAGGTCTATACCTAGTTCACAGTAACACCACCAGAGGGCACTGACGTCCATTCCAAGATGTAATCCAAGGTGGTGGGAGAAAATGGCGGCAGACAGTGTCTCCACCAAGAGATCTAGAGTCCAATTGACCTAGTACACAGTACTGCCACCAGAGGTGCTGTCATCCCTCCTGTGACATAATCCAAGATGGTGGTCTGGACGGGGAAAATGGCGCAAACATGACTCAGCCTGTGCTGGGCTGCTGGTGAGAGCAATGAAGGAGTGCACTTTATTTATTTTGGAACTATTTATGGAGCGATTTGAGATAGTATATTTATCACACTGATACAAAGCACTTGCCCTGATATGCTTGGGCTTACACCATACAGCCCACAGGCCTGTAAACTACTCCTAAATAACACTCTGCAGACATGCGAACAACTCCTAATTTACCAAAATAATTTCAGTACAGACATGTAAACTCCTCCTAAGTAATACAGTACATTGATGTGCAGACACGAAATGAACTCGTAAACTGTTCAAATAATGCATAGCACAACCTACAGACCTGGTAGCAAAATAATGCAACAGTCACGCAATCGACGTGTGCAAGGACTGCCTGCCTCCACCTGTCCACTAGACTGCACAGGAGACTACCGGCACCCCTCCCCCCCAAAAAATGTTGCTGCTGTCAGCTGTCAAACCACGCACAGGTTCCCCCAAGCATGAGGCGATAACATTCCATTCATACTTGCACCTGAGAAATTACTCTCGAAAATGCGTGATCACCTAGGCACTGCTGCTGGTGCAGACAGACGGAAGTGAAGACCTGTTTCCAGAGCTTGTCAATGTCAGACACAAGCCAGCGTGAGCCATCGCTCTCACGTCACTGATGCCTGCAGCGAGCAGGTGAAAGTTGCTTCTATTTTTGGGTATACAGTTAGAGTTCTTCGAATATTTTACTGACATCACAGAACTCCAACACGCGCTCACGCTGGTCTCGTATGCGAGTCACCTCTGGGCAGCACATGTCTTTTAACATTGCTGATGCGATACCTGGGGTTAATGATGTCACTGAATAACAAAGGGTGCATTGTTCCTAGTGCGACATACAAGACGGATCTAGCCGTGATTAACCACGCAGCATGAGTGATGCAGCGCCGTGAAGTGCACGCGCATAGCTACAAATCATCGCAAGCAGATCTAGCAACATTCTCAATGTTATACTCAAACCACATCGCTATCTAAAATAAGAACCAAGTCAAACTGTCGGAAATTGTATAGTGTCCCAGAAATACTTAACGTTCGCTTTATTGATGTCTCAGCTTGTCTGCATGGAAATTCTTGTTCTAACAGAACCTGTTTATGAAAATAGCGCATAATAACGTCAAATGCATTCTTCGTCATGGTCCTAACATGGCATTCCATCCATCATGTGTTACCCTTCCTACTCTCAACATACACAAACATTCTCACTGCTATGTAGAGACTCCTATATCCCAACACAAAGGATGAGTTGTGAATGAATCAAGCATTATTATTGGCTGTTATTGAACTTACCCTCCGAATTACTGATGTCGACGGTGTGGAAGTACTGCCCACCTTTTCTTTCTTGCTGCAGATGGGACATTCATAGGCAAAAAACTATTTTACACAGATCGCCATATTGCATCAACAATTAAACCCAGCGAAGTGCCGCTACATATCGTCAAATACTGGATGACTCTTACTCAACGACATTGCTTTCCCAGTGAGAACAGGAGCTTGAATATCAGAACACGAAACCAATCTCCAACCCAGCAATATATCACTACCTACCATCTCGATATTGTAAACATACAAAATCATCCCTTTTACATCACGCATACATATACCACGAAAACAGACAGTGCCGTATATACCCCTTGCTGCATTAGATATTTACCTGCGAGGTTGGCGGTCATCCACACCTGACGGGTGACTGGAACGCCCTCAATGGGCCGAAGTCACTCTCAGAACAGTTCTACAAATTCGGGCTTGCCTCCCCTCAGCACAAATGTGTTACTGTTTCTGGTCCAGACCTGATTGCTTGATTGATTTTCTACACCCATCTTAGGACTCTGGGATTACAAGAGCAGATGTATTTTCGCATGGTTTGCGATAATATGACACCATTTTCGTGGTACTTCTCGATATCAAGCACATGGCAGCATCCTACCAATCGTTTGTGCAACGCAATTCCCAAGATATACACTGGAAATTATTTCTCTACAAACTCCAAACTTTAGAAAGGATGAGAGTGCTCTAGACCACTGAGTAACTAGAAACTTACCTTGTGTGTGAGGACCTTTACGTGAAAACAACTCGATGAAAGAAAAATAGAGGAAACTGACATTTTGACTTGCTAATACCGATATTTGTGATGTAACAGATTCCAAATCATCCCTATAATTTACAAAGTCAAATAACATGTTTCTCATGTCTAGATAACCAGCAAATGTGTCTTTCACCTGCTAGATGCACACACCACAATCGAGACTTCAGTTTCCGAACTAAGTTAGCAATAGATGCATGTGACACACTGCAATCCTCGTGTATACATTTGTCTGACAGATGTGCTGTTTACAGAGTTAGTGGCGGAATTACTTGTAATTTTCACATGTCTGAGGCTGCTGCTATTGGTTTATGTGTTTTCTTGTAAGAAGTATTCACCGTTACTAACGATCATTTTATATAGGGCTTATGCAGGCATAGTATAATTTCCGAACTGCGATCGGATGTGCACAGTGGGCGCTATACATCTCTGGAAAGCTATACTGTACCTGTATCACACAGAGCCAATGTTTTAAGGAAGTAATTTTTCGTTTTACCATTCGATAACATAGTTTATCGTAGAGAAACCGGAAAGAAGGATGTATGGCATCCACTTGAAATACATTTCTTACATTGGAATATTAACTGCGCCACATTCCATACAACTGATAGGTCAGAAACGCAAGCGATCTAACATTATAGCCCGTTTTCAGTGCAGAACGTTGTAGCCTTAGGAGTGCGTATGCTTATGTTCTCTCTTACCAGTACCTTCCAGGTATGCTATCCTTGACTCTAGAACAATACTTTAGATGATGGCTCTGTTGATTTACGTAAAAATGCGTAGAACTCCATCCGTGTGGAGCTCGATCGTGCATAGCAATCATCGGTTTCTTGTTCTTCTTAACCGTCTGTTATTACCTCCTGCCATTTTTAAATCTGCTACTATACAACGATAAGGTTGGTTGGTTGTTTGGGGGGAGAGAGCAAACAGCGAGGTTATCGGTCTCGTAGGATTATGGAAGGAGGGGGAAGGAAGTCGGCCATGCCCTTTCAAAGGAACCATCCTGGCATTTGCCTGGAGCGATTTAGACAAATCACAGAAAACCTAAATCAGAATGGCCGGACGCGGGATTGAACCGTCGTCTTTCTGAATGCGAGCATTGATACGCAGTGCTAACCTCCTCGACATGGGCGCATCTCGAGAAATCTTGTACACTTGGATGGGTGATGACTCAGCAAGCTCCATTCATTCATGAGATGTGGAATGTAGTGACCTACTTCTGGTCGGTTGCACATTAAATTGGTAATGGTTCTGTAGGGCGATTTGGTCAATGACAGAGTGATGAGGGTCTTTCACTTTCTAATTTTACCCTAAGACAGCGAGAATGCTCCTTGGCTCTCATATGCAGAGATACAGATCTCTTACCTTTATATGCACGTCTCTTTAGAAACTTGCAAGGACAAGGTGTCAGGAGGACATGCATATCACCAGAGGTGCATATCCGAATGATGCGAAGTTCCAGTTTGTGTGGATGAAGGGGTCCTTTCCAAACACCTGGAGTTGATGGAGAGACTCCACGAAACCATACTGTCTGACATAACCAAATTCAACAGTAAACTAATAGGCATTACCATAATGGATGCTAGATATCACAATGTGGTGAATATTTGGCAGGCATTCAAGATTCCTGATTTAGTAGGATATCAAATCTTATACATCCGCCTGTTCATGGACATTTTTGAGAAATGCTGGAGTGTATGCCTGGGCACATACTATAATGATCCTACTTCCTATTTCACTGTGCCAGGGGTTCTACAGGATTTAGTGTAAGGAAAATGTGTCAGCATTGAACTGCTCACTGGTGTTGACATGGTGCTCTTCTTCAAATGTGGGACTCATGAGGGCTTTGCCAGTGCATGCAAAGGCATGCCAATGTAAATAACCCATGAATGATTGAGTAGGAGCACTGGGCTTCTGACTATTTAAGTTACATACTTTATCTGGATGTAAACCAGCTCTGCAGGCATGCAATGCAACCACATCTACCATTTGGAGGGCTCTGGTGGCTACCTGACGACGAAATCGTCCGACTGATGGATAAGATCCATGATGTGGCTGCAGATGCTGGTGAGGAATATGTTCTGGAGGTATAATGGGTACATCCCATCCATTTGTATGACATGTGGTGAGGCTGCAGATAGTGATGAGGAATATAATCTGGAATTGGTGTATCCTATCCATTTGTGTGACATGCATGGCCACTTGCCACTGTGTTTGGAACACCTAGTCTCCACCCCAAAGCTGTTGACAATACTGAGGAATAAGCAGCGATGTATTCTGCAATACAATAGCCTCCAGCTGTGGCTCAGGTTGGTGATGTAACTTAATAGCATCACCTGCAGCATATCCTTCAAGTACACTGATATAAACACCACACTAAAGACTCACAGTTTTTATAAATTAATGATTAACTCAGCTTTCAGATGGAAAATGTTAGAGAATCCTGCTAAATTAATTTAGTTTACTGATGGGATGGGCTTATGGCACAAACATTACATCGCCAGGCAATATTTCATGTGCTCTACTATCTTTAATGAAGGACTTGTCACTCTGGAGATGACCAAGATTTCAGTTAGTTCTCAAAAGCTATTTACATAAGTTTGTGTCTTCAGCACCTTTTCTAATTCCACATGTAAGGATTCCACTACAAGGTTGGGAGGCCAAACTTCACTGACCCTAAGGCTGGAATCCATTTGAAGTAATTAGGTACGATCACAAAGTATTCAATGTGTGTTGACATGCAGCTGACAATTCGTTTGGAATAACACTACAAAATACGAAGATTATTGCCGTGATGAAAGACTAGGTGAATGGTTTGCAGACTGTGGAATTTATAGGACTCAGCTCAAAAACGTATACATACCACATAGACTCAGAGGTACGCTATGGGTGAGCACCAATGTTGCCCCAAAGGCTCTCACAGTCGAGAACAAGAGGTGCCTGCTAGAGGGTGTTGGCGCTGCTCCACATATGCTGCATCAGGTAACCTTTCAATCACGAGGCAACAAGGTACATACTGCACAGCAGCTGAAGGTAGGGCTGCCACATCATGTCGACAAATTGTTCACTTGAGGGGATGGGATTGGCATCTTCCCTTACTCACACTGTTCATCAAGTGCTGAGTGTGTATTTATTTATTTGTAAATAGTGGATGTATGTGCGAGTGTATGCACAATAGTTGGATGAACCTCTCGTCATAGTTGTATATATGAGTATGTATGTCTGTCTGGACACTGTGCTTGTGTATATGGTGTATATATTGTAACTTATTGCACATTATGTGTGTGTATAAATACTGCATATATTTGCACATGTAGGAGTGTGGCTCTCTTCACCTGATGCTGCTAATCCTAGTCTCCCTTTCATAAGTTGTATATGTGGTCAGAAAGATTGGATTAAAATGTGAATACTGTATATATAGAAAGAAATTATCAGAAGGAATTACTGAAATGTAGACACTGTATATAGAAAGAAAAGGGGGAGTGTAGTATATAAGTTCCTCTAGTTTTTGTATCACATACCTAATCGTCATATAAGTCATCAGAAAAGTTATTTTGTAAATAAAACCAATTTATATATGTAAGAAAAAATAATGGCTGTGTAAATACAAGAACAAAAATAGTTCTTAGTTAACAACAATAAATAATTGTAAATAAAAGGGCAATATAATAATCTAATAGCTTTGTAAAGGAAAATAAACTGTTAATAAACAACGGAAAACGACTGTAAAAATAATGTTATGTAAGTTGTTAGATGATTGTTATTATTGCCAAACACCTTCAACTACAGAATTATTGTTAACCACAAACGTGAGCCTCCCAATGTAATGCTCAGATGTCGAATGAGGAGGCCTATATAACTGAGCTAGTTATAAGGTATGATAGGTGAGAAGGGAGGCTCAAATGTTATTGGGTCCATGGGGGAGGGGATGGATTTCGCATCATTTTATTGTGGTCCAATTGGTCCATGGGTTTCCCCCTAATTTCATATCATGTAAGAGGTATCGAGGTATGTCATAACCTAGTCCACTTGCCTAAGGTCTGTGGGTAGGACAGGGAAGACTATGTGAATCGTATTGAGTTAACAGATCATCTTAAATATAACTAAGCCACTTACGTAAGGTGCATGGTGTTTCACCTGGGTGACTTTGATCAATTGATGGCATTTTCACATAGGGAAGGGAGTGGGGAAGACCTTGAATATACATGGTCGGGTCACAATGTTACCACCACCTGTATCAACATCAAAGTGTAATAAACATTCACAAATGGCAGGTGGCATCCGTAGCAGTGGTATTAGCAGTGGCAAGGGAATATGTAAAACAGTGCAGTCATTGTCGTAACGTAGAGCCAGAGCAAGAGCACTTTATCTGATGTCCAAAAGTGCATGACCATTGGCTTTTGCGGTAAGGGTGGAAGTATTCCTGAACCAGGTAAGTTTGTCGCTTATTCGAATGCCACTGTGGCTGAAGTATACTGTGTATGGTAAAACAGCATCATCCAAAATTGTAGCCAAGGCAGTTGTGTTGCACTATGGGCCGTAGACGACAGGGGTGAACGACAGCAGTGGAGATGTGTACGGATGAATAAATGCAACATATTGCCCAGAAAAACCAAGAGAGTGCCAACAGTGTCTCCTCAACAACCATTCAACAAACGTTGCTGCGTGTGAGCTTCTGCAGCATGCATTGAACAAATGTGACCCAAGTGCTGAGTGACGTTTGGCGACGAAGGCTGGACTTTGTACGCCATTATCGCAGCTGAACGTCCACTGAGTGCCAATAGAGAGCGTTTTCGTATGAATGACGTTTTATGCTCTATCGGCGTGAAATGATTGAAAACAAAGACTCTGAAACAATACCGGAAGGATCCAGATCGGAGGAGAGAGCGTTATTGTCTAGGAAATGTTTTCGTGGCGTTCACTAGGTGATCTCGTCATTCTGGAAAGCACAGTGGACCAACACATACATGCACCTATTCTTGGGGACCATGTCCACCCCTACATCTGGATTGTTTTTTCCTTGGCGCGAAGGCATCTATCGGCAGGACAGTGCAACGTGTCACACAGCTGGTACTGTACTTGCGGGGTTCCGAGATCATCAAGATGAGTTTACCACACTCAGCTGCCCGCCAAACTCCCTGGACTTAAACCCAGTTGGGAATATGTGGGATCACCTCGATCAGGCTGTTCGTGATATGGATCCTTACCCAAAAAATCTAGCGAAGCTGGCCACGGGACAGGAGTCAGCATTCGTCCACATCCCTTTCATAACTTTATGAACGTGACTGACTCTCTTCTTGCTCTGCAAAAGGTGGCTATTATGGCTTTCGACAAGTGGTTACATTAATGTGACTGGACCGCTTAAGGCTCCCACATGTGTAATCAGGCACCAGCCAACTCCTTATCTCTGACCCTGAGAGAAGCATTCCTTTAAAGCCACAACTGGTACTGATAATCTTATTCGGACAACAACAAAATGCTCGGATTGAACATGGTGTAAGATGGGAATATACTCTTTCACCCCAAATTTTCATTTTGTACATCGACAAACCAATGTGGGAAATAAAAGCAAGGATCAAGGCTGGGATTAATCTTAAAGATGAAAGCATATCAGTGATTATATTCGCTGATGATATTACTATTCTCAGCGGAAGCGCAGAAGAATTTCAGAATTTATTGAATGGAATGAACAATCTAACGAGGACAAAATATGGTCTGACACCAATCTGAAGAAAGCCGATAGTAATGAGAAGTAGCAGAAATAATGTTAGCTGTAAACTTGGGGACCACAAAATAGGCAAGATTAAGAAATGCTACTGTCTTGGAAGCAAAATGAGGAACATAGGAAGGAGGACGTAAAAATTAGATGAGAAGGTACATATATTAGAAACGTAAACATCCGCGGTAATTCGTTTGCCGATAAACCTTTGTTCACAATGGGAAAAGAGAGCAACTTTAACTACGAACTGTAGAAATGCGCATTTATTTACCCAGTTTTACACCCAACATAATCCTATGTCAAACAAAACTAGAATCTAGGAAATATTTTCATTCAGATGAAGAGGTTCTGATATGGGTATTTTGCAGAACATGTAGGATCGCCTATCGGGGATGAAATCTACTTGCTGGACACTTTTTTTAGTGATGTTAAGCGCCCTAAAATCTGTGTTTATTGACAGCATTTGAATTTTCACCTGGACCTATAGGCGCATTATTCTATTATTCCTATATGTTGCTTTGTACTGTTTTGGAGAGATTGCAACAACATTCTTATTCCAGAATGAAATTTTCACTGTGCACCAGAGTGAGCGCTGATAAAATCCTTCCTGGCAGATTAAAACCTTGTGCTGGCCCTAGACTCGAACTCGGGACCTTTGCGAGGAAGTTTCATATCAGCGCACACTCCGCTTCAGAGTGAAAATTTAATTCTGGAAACACCCCCAGGCTAAGACTAAGCCATGTCTCTGCAATATCCATTCTTCCTGGAGTGCTAGTTCTGCAAGGTTCGCAGGGGTGCTTCTGTGAAGTGTGGGAGGTAAGAGATGAGGTACTGGCAGATGTACAGCTGTGAGCAGGGTTCATCAGTCGTGCTTGGGTAGCTTAGTCAGTAGATCAATTACCCGCGACAGGTGAAGGTCCAGAGTTCGTGCCTCAGTCCGGCACACAGTTTTAATCTTTCAGCAAGTTTCAATATTCCTATCCGCTTTACAGCGTCATTTGTAGAACCTTCCCTTCTAGTTGAGCTCTGTAAATGTGTTGCTAAGCTCCCTAACTCCTGCAGTAGTTTGGTTAGATCTTTCAGTGTCACTGCTGTAAAATGAGAGATGTTTTATATGACTAATGTGAATGTTTTAGCATGCCTTTCGTTGGATGTGCTTTTGGATATGAACCTAAAATTAACGAAACTATTTTGTTTGCCTTTGTCTGTCCACATAAATATTTTTCAGATATTTTTAAATGTGAAGAGAATAAATTCGTACTAAATTCCATAGAAGTAAACCTGTATGTTTCACTGATGGAGAACGATTCTTCCACAGGTAGCACTTTCTTTTCTCTATACTTTCGTGACAGGTAAAACAAGTAAAAATTGTCATTTGCATTAAAGGGACTGGCTGATGCTCAAAGGTTTTGTCTGCTGTAGTGCTTACATATTTTCAAATCAGCTTCGCGTTTCTGAAGCACTAAAACATGGGAGCCACACATAATGGGAATTATGATCATCTGCACATTTGTTAAGCCATGTGTAAACCTTAAGTCATTCATCATTTAATTTGGTCTTAACTTTCAACTTCAGCGGTTTTTCAGCACTAACACTTCGTTAGTTTCATTTGCAAAAATTATTCGTGCACCATAGCTCTCTTCAGTCTAAAAACTGAATTGTTAATTTCGGTTACGTTTATAAGTGTGGTTTTTGATTTAAACAGTCACATTGCGAACAGGATACATTGTTTGAAACGTATCGGAATTTTCCTGTGTCCCGACAAGAGTTAATTGGGAATTGGTTTTCAACTGGAAAATCGGGACAGTCTTGCCGAAATCGAGACCGCTGGTCACCCTGATGCAGAAGCGTTGGTGGTAAGTAATCGTCTCTACGTTTAATGACATTGAAAGGTTTCAGATAAAAAATTATTATTACTAACTTGATAAAAGCTTTATTATTAAATATTATTATTATGCAATAGATGTACAGAAATGTGTAAAGCTCTGTCTCTGATAATATCATAGTAATCTATAATTTTTCTCTCAAAAATTGCTAGACTATCTAGTGAAACTTCATTATCATTATCATAAAATCTGATATGTAGCCGTACAACTTGTATTATGAAAACCCTTATTCTGACATGTCAGCATTCAAACACTTTCTGGAACTTCCTACTATCGGACATGTCTGTATGCTGATAGAGAAAAAAAAACAGAAATTAATAGTCTTCCTATAAGTCACGTAAAATAAATTCTCTTGTAAGGACTGCGATATTTTAAATATTCTCTAACATCTCCTAACAATCAATACTGTAACGCTCCTACACGCTACAGACAACTTACTCGTCTTGCTGCTACATCCAGCAACATGCCAAAAACAACGTAATTCAAAAGAAGTACTGCGACACATGCAGACTGCAGTGCAACGTCACACCTATTGACTCAACTATTCCCCTTTTTCTTTTTTTATAGAAGTTAATTGATCAGGATGAGTTTAATCGACAATCCTTGAGTTCATTAGAAATCAATAACAACTTTTAATTTACTGTAATATGAAAACTGGCGATTTACACGCTGACAAACTTCACTCAGACGTTTCTTGTCCTTGGACACTTCGATTAGCAAAAACTGTAATTATTCCATAAATCTTTAATGAATAATCATGTTCACGAATATTACTTTCAACGTGTGGATACGCAAAGCTGACAAAATCCCTCCTATGGGCAAGAAAGCAACAAATACCTGCAGCCAAAAAACAAATAACCAAAAATCATAGATTAGTAGAAAAATTTCTTCTGGCGCCACTAGCAGGATCAGGGCAGGCTGCTACCTCTTCTGATGCATGGCTTCTTTCCATGCCAAGTTGCGTCTGACTACTCTCAACAACTGTTCGCTCTTTACCACCTGTGATGATAATATCTCAGACTCAGAGTTTTGTAAATACAAGCAGTAGCCGAATCAACAGACAACTTTCCAAAAAAATAAATGAACGTCCAACTCATATAACCTCCACTCTCACTTTTAAGAATTTATTAGGAGTAATTCTTACCTAACATGTTGGCAAGGAGTACATGCAAAATTCTTCGATAACAAAGCTGTCAAAAAAGTGATACAATACATAAACATAGGCATAAGATTACGTAAGTTATGTGGATAATGGGAAACTGATAAGCTGCACAATGTACCTAAGGAAAATAATATAGAACTATCATCATGTGCATGTAAGCACTCATCCACATGACAATGATAGTATTTCATTTGACAGGATAACAAAATGTTATTTATAGTTCTTAAAGTGTGTAAAAGTGTCCTTCAGTTGTGTAGATGCAAACAATACATACAACTGCAAACAGTGCACAGAGAAAAAATGTAAAATATCGTTGTCCAGGCAAGCAGTCATGCCTGAATGAGATAAGCAGTAGTTAATTTGACTAGATAACAAAAATGTTATTTACAGTTCTTAAGAGTGCAAAAATCATCTGGCCATTGAAAACCAGGAAAAAAAACCACTCTATTTCTATCAGATTCAATAGAAGGTTTGTTAACAAAAAGTCAGAAGTAGAAATTTTTTTTAAGTATTGTAGAGAAAGTAGGACCCAGCTATTCATTAGAAATGCAACGCTGTATGTGGAAGAGGCAATACCTATGCAATTTGATAGAACTGAAATTCAATCAACCCCTCCTACTGACATTAGAACAATAATAAATCCACTCAAAAGTAAAGTTTCACATGAAATTGATGGCAATTCGAATAGAGTACTAAATGCTTGTAGGATTCTCAGCCAAATATTTAGTAACTCACGGAAACAGGGCATTTTTACAGGTAGACTAAACCACACTATTGTTAAATCATTGCAAAAGAAAAGGGGATAGATCTGATGCTAACACACTACTGCCCAATCTCACTTCTGGCAGCTTTATCCAAAATATTCAAGAGTAGCGTCACATATTTGTGAAAGTGAAGTACTAACAAAATGTCAGTTTGGTTTTCAGAAAGGCTTTGCAACAGAAAATGCTATGTAAGCTATCACTGGTCAGATATTAAATGCTCTGAATAACTGAACATCACCCATTGGGATACTTTGTAATCTCTCAAAGGCTTTCGAATGTGTGAGTTATGAAATCTTCTAGATAAGCTTAAGTTTTGTGGAGTGAGTGGAAATATGGAAAAATGGTTTAATTCATCGTTAATCGGAAAAATGCAGAAGGTTGAAATTAACAGTACAGATAGTCTGCAAAAATCAGCAGAGTCCTCTAACTGGGGAAGTATCAAGAATGGTGCCCTGTAGGGGACAGTCTTGGGTCCCCTATTGTTCTTAGTTTATGTTAATGATGTGCCATTCTATATTCATGAAGATGGGAAGATAGTCCTTTTTGCTGATAATACAAATATATTAATCACCCCCAGAGAGCAAGAATTAGCGATGCAAAATGTAAATAATGTCCGCCAGAAAATTATGAAGTGGTTTTCTGGAAATGGATTCTCAGTAAACCTTGAGAGATTACAATATATACAGTTCTGTACAGTAAATGGTATAACACCACTGACAAATATAGACCTTCAACAGAAGTCTGTTGCTAGGGCAGAATATTAAAAATTTCTGGGTTTGTGCATTGATGAGAAATTGAGTTGTAAGAAACGCATTGATTATCTGCTGTAAGTGTTAGGTTCAGCTACTTATGCTATAAGGGTTACTGGAAATTCTGGTGATAAGCATATCAGCAAATTAGACTATTGTGCCTATTTTCATTTACTGCTTTCATATGGCATCATATTTTGGAGTAATTCATCATTAAGAGAGAATGTATTCATTTGACAAAAGCAGGTAATCAGAATAATAGCTGGAGTCCACCCAAGAGCACCTTGCAGACATGTTTTAAGGAACTCAGGATATTCACAATACCTTCGCAATACATGTATTCACTTATGAATTTTTTTGCTGATAAGCCATCCCAATTCAAAAATAATGCTAAAAGAGAGGACGATCTTCACTACTGTGGGTTAAGTCTGACTTTGGGAAAGAAAGGGCTGAATTATGCTGTCATAAAAATCTTTTATCATTTGCCAAAAAACATTAAAAGTCTGACCAACATTTAAAAACAAATTAAAATAATTTCTGAATGAAAACTCCTCCTACACAGTACATGAATTTCAGATACGAAGTACTAACTGTAATATATATATATATACACTCCTGGAAATGGAAAAAAGAACACATTGACACCAGTGTGTCAGACCCACCATACTTGCTCCGGACACTGCGAGAGGGCTGTACAAGCAATGATCACACGCACGGCACAGCGGACACACCAGGAACCGCGGTGTTGGCCGTCGAATGGCGCTAGCTGCGCAGCATTAGTGCACCGCCGCCGTCAGTGTCAGCCAGTTTGCCGTGGCATACGGAGCTCCATCGCAGTCTTTAACACTGGTAGCATGCCGCGACAGCGTGGACGTGAACCGTATGTGCAGTTGACGGACTTTGAGCGAGGGCGTATAGTGGGCATGCGGGAGGCCGGGTGGACGTACCGCCGAATTGCTCAACACGTGGGGCGTGAGGTCTCCACAGTACATCGATGTTGTCGCCAGTGGTCGGCGGAAGGTGCACGTGCCCGTCGACCTGGGACCGGACCGCAGCGACGCACGGATGCACGCCAAGACCGTAGGATCCTACGCAGTGCCGTAGAGGACCGCACCGCCACTTCCCAGCAAATTAGGGACACTGTTGCTCCTGGGGTATCGGCGAGGACCATTCGCAACCGTCTCCATGAAGCTGGGCTACGGTCCCGCACACCGTTAGGCCGTCTTCCGCTCACGCCGCAACATCGTGCAGCCCGCCTCCAGTGGTGTCGCGACAGGCGTGAATGGAGGGACGAATGGAGACGTGTCGTCTTCAGCGATGAGAGTCGCTTCTGCCTTGGTGCCAATGATGGTCGTATGCGTGTTTGGCGCCGTGCAGGTGAGCGCCACAATCAGGACTGCATACGACCGAGGCACACAGGGCCAACACCCGGCATCATGGTGTGGGGAGCGATCTCCTACACTGGCCGTACACCACTGGTGATCGTCGAGGAGACACTGAATAGTGCACGGTACATCCAAACCGTCATCGAACCCATCGTTCTACCATTCCTAGACCGGCAAGGGAACTTGCTGTTCCAACAGGACAATGCACGTCCGCATGTATCCCGTGCCACCCAACGTGCTCTAGAAGGTGTAAGTCAACTACCCTGGCCAGCAAGATCTCCGGATCTGTCCCCCATTGAGCATGTTTGGGACTGGATGAAGCGTCGTCTCACGCGGTCTGCACGTCCAGCACGAACGCTGGTCCAACTGAGGCGCCAGGTGGAAATGGCATGGCAAGCCGTTCCACAGGACTACATCCAGCATCTCTACGATCGTCTCCATGGGAGAATAGCAGCCTGCATTGCTGCGAAAGATGGATATACACTGTACTAGTGCCGACATTGTGCATGCTCTGTTGCCTGTGTCTATGTGCCTGTGGTTCTGTCAGTGTGATCATGTGATGTATCTGACCCCAGGAATGTGTCAATAAAGTTTCCCCTTCCTGGGACAATGAATTCACGGTGTTCTTATTTCAATTTCCAGGAGTGTATATACGGTGGTGTATATATATATATATATATATATATATATATATATATATATATATATATATATCTGTGTGTGTGTGTGTGTGTGTGTGTGTGTGTGTTTATTGAACACAGGGTAAACTAACAGATTCCACATGATTATGAAATGTCATACTCATGATTTATGGAACACATATTAATGTTATGTAATGTAACATAATGTTTTACACTGAAGCACCAAAGAAACTGCCATAGGCATGACCATTCGAATAAAGAGATCTCTTAACAGGCAGAATACAGCCCTGTGGTCAGCAATGCCTTTATAAACAATAAGTGTTGGGCACAGTTGTTAGATCAGTTACTGCTGCTACGGCGGTAGGTTATCAAGATTTAAGAGAGTTTAAACGTGGTGTTATAGTCGGCACATGAGCAATGGGGCACTGCATCACTGAGGTATCAATGGAGTGGGGATTTTCCCATATGACTATTCCAGAAGTGTATTGTGAATATCTGGAATGTGGTGAATATCAAATTCTGACAGTGCTGCGGCCAGAAAAGGATCCTGCAAGGACCAACGAAGACTGAAGAGAATTGTTCAATATGACAGTAGTGCAAGTGCTCCAGATTTCAATGCTGGGCCAGCAGCAAGTGTTAGCATATGAACCATTCAACAAAACATCATTGATATGGCCTTTCGGAGCCCAAGGCCCACTCATGTACGCTTGATGACTACATGACACAAAGCTTTATGCCGCGCCTGGGCCTGTCAACACCGACATTGGAGTGATGATGACTGGAAAAATGTTGCCTCATCAGACGAATCTCGTTTCAAATTGTATCAAGCAGGTAGACATATTTGGTTATGGATACAAGCTCAAGAATCTGTAGACCCTGCTTTTCAGCAGGGGTTGTTCAAGCTGGTGGAGGCCCCGTAATGATGTGGGGTGTGTGCAGTTGAAGTGATATCTGGGTACAACTATGACAGGTGACACGTTTGTAAGCCTCCTGTCTGATCACCTGGAATCCATTTATGTCCATTGTGCATTCTGACAGATTTTGGCAATTCCAGCAGGACAATGCGACTCCCAACACATCCAGAATTGCTACAGAGTGGCTCCAGAAACACTCTTCTGAGTTTAAACACTTCTGCTGGCCACCAAACTCTCCAGACATGAACATTATTGAGCATAGCTGGGATGTATTGCAAAGTGCTTTTCAGAAGAGATCTCCACCCCCCTCGAAGTCTTATGCATTTTTGGACAGCCCTGCAGGTTTAATGGTGTTAGTTCTGTCCAGCACTACTTCAGACATTAGTCAAGTCCATGCCATGCCAATTTGCAGCACTTCCTGTTCTGTCACTTCTGCATGTTTACAGGGCTGTACATGACGTTAGGCAGATGTAACAGTTCCTTTGGCTCTTCCGTGTAGTTGCAGCAGACTCAAGGACAACTCACAGTGTATCCACCAAGAAGTTATCATACTGAGGTGAGGACACACAAGTTTTAAGTGTAAGCAGAGTCAGCAACTAGTTACATACATGATGTCCACTAACAACAACATAGAAAAGTTAAAATACTCAGGTGAAGACGTTCTGGTTTGAGGTGTAAATAGACTCAAGGACTAGCTACACAGATTATGTCCACTCACTACCATACTCAAATGTTTTAGTGTGTCACTCATTTTCATATTCAGATAAAGATGAATCAGTGCTGACTGTATAAAGCACAAGTATACTTTGGTAAATACCAAAAAATTCATGATAACGTTGTTAAAGCATTGAAGTTCTATCACTTTGAGTAAACAGGTTCTCATAATTCACATAGACGTTTAGAAGTCTCATATATGAGGTAATGTGTGGCCACAGACGATTACGTAATTGTGATTCCTGAAGTTCAGTTGTAAATTATAAGTCCAGTCCAACCACTTGGAGGCAAACTTGTTCTATACACATGAATTTGTTGATGGTACAGTACACAGCATACCATGACATACATGTGTCGATTCAGAGCATACAAAATATGTTACATATAACATCATTCATTGGCATACTGATATTACAGTTAATCATGGATCCCAGTGCCAATGTGTACATAGTAATTACATGTGATTCAGATGATCTTGCAAATAGAAAACTAGCGTTTCTCGAAAATGCATTCACCTACACACTAAGAATTACAGGTAAACAACCAGAATATGATGTTTATGTAATCCAGTTCCTGTGCTAATAATTAAGAAAAAATACACATATGTGTATATCCAATTCCTTCTTTTACAGTATGAGAGACTTGAGTGCAAGTTCACATAGTCAGTTCAAATTTTATAAACCTTTTTTACATATTTAACTATTGAGTATGGGGAAGTGGCAATACAAGTAAATCCTTATTATTAGAGCACAAATATTTCATTTTTAAAGCTTCATAGTCATGTTTATATGATGGTTATCGAACAGAAAGTAACAAGAGGCATAACTAAGTCAACATCATCAGATGCCAAATGTCAACTTTTCTGTGTGTGGAATTGGAGTTGCATGGTCATACGTGGTTAGTCAGAGCAAGAAAATAAATACAACATTCAAAAGACATATCTTGTAAAGTAACTAATAATGATATAATTTACTCTAAGGTGCAACACAAAAAATCGCTCTTGAACTGCCCAGTAACTTCAGTATTGCTTAGTGATAAGAAACAGTCACCTTACAGAATCGGCATTGCACCACTACTGTAGCAGAACCTAACATCTTCATTCATCAGCATGAGAAAAATTCTGAAATAAAAGTTATTTATATAGAAAGGCACATGCATGGGCAATGTAAAAGATCAACTTACATCAAAGCGTTAAAGCACTTCAAGCTGAAAAGAAAAAGACAGTCAAAACGTGTAACATACTAATGCACAAGTCATGGGTCAATGTTTTTGATATGGCCAGCTAATCCTGAAATGCCCAGTTCTCTGTAACAGACCAGGACAACATTTGCATTGTGGACTGTAAGTCGCTCGCTATATATGTTACAAATCGATCTGAAAATATTGTTTAGTTCATGTAAATGCGTAAAGCTCTGTGGCTTTTATTACTTCTTCAGTAGAGAAAATTCAATTATGATCATGTCACACAATAAAAATAAAGTACAGTTAGTGTAAACGGTAATAGGTAGAGAAACAATTCTTTTTTAGCAAGACAGTTTCGTTTCACACCTCTGTAAATATAGAAAATGCGTCTCGCAAGTACTTAAGATAATTCAGCAGTAGAGAAAAAAATCTTTGTAAAACCATTCATTCTCAGCATGCGCTGGTGTTTCACACAGGTAAAAGTTTCCCGTTTTCTGGAGTTTACGATGTATGTAGCAAGTGTGATTGGTATCCTGTCCATTCCATAATTGAGGGCTCTTATATGTCACAATACATCTCGTCAGTAGCCACAGAACTTCAATAATATTGTCTCCATAGAAATCCTTACATGACCAAAATAAACCTCTTTTGAAAATATCACTGTGACTCTACATTCGAACAAAGTGTGCATGAACGTCCATATATCTAGTCCAGCTAAGGAATGGTTCATTCAAAGAGTGTACATTCCTTACCTTGTCTTGTTTCACAAATAGCTGCAAAATGAAAATGCTTCGTCATTATATCATACTCATGGCATCACGTGTCTTCCTCACAACAACATATTTGATGATTAACCTTCAGCATAATCCAATTCACGTAACCTACCATAAATGCACCATAATAAACCATAGCACCACCAAAATAAACCACAATAACATCATAAGCCTCGCATGGAAATCCTTAAGCAAAATTCCTTATATTCCATGTCTATATCGCACAATATCCCCTCGATTCATCATGTGATGCAAACAAGTCTGAAATTTTCACTCTTCAAGATACTTCCTTAATATCAGAACAAGCATCAGTCAGCAATATTCCTAGTTAAACCACTGCCCATCCGAAAAACCTTTCTCAATTCAGAACCACTCATACCCAAACTCTTATCCAAAATAAAGTCAGCAGTTGTCTATATCTCTAGAATTAATGAATTACTTCACAAGAAAATGTACCTACCAAAAACGTCATTTCATGCACTTCCCTCAAGAATAACACAGTATTCCCTTTGGTAAAGGTAAAGCAAAATCCATATTACAAATTTCCACAAGCCACCAGAAACGTCATTATTTGTGCAAAATATTTTCCTGAAGCAAAAATGATTATCTTTGAACCTCAAATCAAGTCTACTCTGCTATGACAAGATCTCAAAAGAAGAATTCCAAGCTCAAGAAGTAAGATAACAGTATTACATTTCAATCAGGTTCTTCACCAGTAAACTCAGAATTCTATCAGCTGAATACAAACTGTTCTCAGATGGCTTCCGATTCCGTATTGTCGCAGTGCAAATATAGACGCACAGAAAAAAAACTATCTACATCCACTGTATTCTCACCTTGTCACACTATGCTTAGCAAATTCAGAGAACTTTTCATCAGACAACACAAATCGTAGATAGTAACTATTTACTGATACTTCCCACCAAGTAGATCGACAGTAAAATATATATTAACAGGTACACGGTTTAATTGAAGAGTGTGCAACAGTGCCGAAAGTTAACGTAAGAAAATGTACTGCAACAGCTGGCGCACCTGCGCTCGCCCTTGCACATTTTTAGAACAGAATAATAATCCCTTAGGTTATTATTCTTTGTTTACTCTGATGTTTGATATACGATGAAGACCTCGTGATTTATGTGTGTGTATGGTTTCAAGTTCCACAGTATTTGCATGTGCGATTCGGCGTATGCGAAAAGCACCTTCATACACCAAGAAAAATTTGCTACTTAAAGACTTTTCCCTGTGTGACAATGATACGATTTAAGCAATACTTCCTGACCTACCTGTAAGCTCTTGTTGTTCACTCATGGGTTCTGAAGTTTCTTCCTTTACTCTGCGGCTTTTGTGGTGTTTTACAATTGATTACTTCACGGTGTCTTAAAGGTCGTTGTGTAAGGAGACTATTAATTGTTTTATACGCTCTGGTGATTGTTTGTTCTTCAATACACGGCGTGGAGGCAAAGTTTCAGAATCATTTGGTAGTTCGTTAGATATTTTTGAAAATCTGTCAAATGAAAATCCCATTTTCTGTGTTGACGACATCAATATAATCTGCACAAGTTTATCTAATTCTTCCGTAATGCGTGCAGAAAGGGTACAGCATGGCATTAAACTTGAAATAAATATTGGTTTAGTTTTTCTAGGTCTCTAAATTTTTGGTAATGTATTAGAACGAAATTGTAGGCCATTTTCAGGAATTACTTTCCCAACATGCCCTACTTCTTTCAGAAAACTCCGTAAAATACTGTCAAAACAGAATTTGCAATTGCTTTCCGTAAAGGTGCGAATGGCACAGATTTAGAGGCAAGCTCAACAGCTACAAAAACAAATGAATGACCATGTGTAGATATAGTAACGACCGAAAATGTCAACAGCAGCTAATTCTCTTAGTTTCACAGGAATGATCGGAAATGTGGTGTTCTGTGGGTAACGGTAGGTGGTTTTGCCTTTTGGCACAACTTGCATTTTGCCAAGACCGTACGAAGTCGGTTTCCAATATTGTTGAAGTAACGTGTATTCCATAATTTGTGAAAACATTTCTTAACATAAAAAATGTGCATAACTGAGATGTGTGTACCAAACGAGTTTGTTACCGAGTTCATCTGGTATGCACAAAACCCAAATAGGGCTCTAATTTTGCATCATAATAATGTATCGTTTCACGCGATCTTGAGTTGTTTCAGACCAGTAATCGGATAAGAAACCTTGATAAAAATCAGTGTAGGTGTGACGTTCACGTAATATCGATCTCATTCCTGTTGCACGTCCTCTTTCGAGGTAACTGCAAATGAAATGTAAGTTTGGGGCCGATTGATCCATTGGTGGCGAAGAGTAATTAAATCGTTGTAACAATTCGCCTGGATGAAATATATTGCTGGTATTACGAAAAATTTAAATTTCCTGAATGTGAGAAAATGTATGCAATCAAAACCATCGTTTTTCTGAACGGATGAGTTATCATACCGTAACTCTCATTCCAGTCATTGTGTCCTGCAAACATACCACGTTCAAGATAGTAGTGATTAGCATTTCCAAAATTAGTGCGTTCATTGTCATTTCCATTACGATAATTACTGAACTACTTGGATCGTTGTCGCGACCGATATTTTCCTCGATACTAGCAATGTTTTCTTGTATCTTTCTAAATTTACGTTTATTTTTCTGATTAGTCGTCAAAAAGCTGCAGAGACTGAAATTTTTCGGTATCAGCGAACGGAACTGGCTGAGTGTCGTCCGACATTTTATCTGATTCGTTGTTCGTTTGCACCACTCTCTCGGATAATTCTTCGACTCGTTTTACGACTGTGATCAATTGAGTTTGCGTCTTTAAAATTTCGGCGTGTGTCTGCAAATTTAATGACTAGAACTTTTGTGCTAATTTCCATATTTGCAACTGTAGCTGTGACGTCTGTTGCTTCAGCTCAACAATATCAACAGATTGTATATGATCAAGTCTGCACTCAAGATTATTAGTACCAGACCTGAGTTCCTCGTGTACCTGAGTTTTCAATCGTGAGATTTCTTCGAATTTACGGTTTAAATTGTCATTAATCTCATCCCGAAGAAATTAAAACTCTGCTCCTCCAGCGTGAAAATTTGTTCCTGTTTGTTACAAGATTCTTTGATCTCTCTACGAAGTTCGTCATTGGATTTTTTAATCTCACCAAATTGGACTCTTATTAATTGTATAACACTATTAACGAAAGGGGAGAAGACAAAATTACTTTTCTCTGTAGGAGTTTGTGTTGCGGTATTTTGCCACCCTAAAATGCGTGTAGTTCCTTGCAGTTCATCACGCATAATTGGCAACTAACTGCGTAGGCTCTGATTATTCGCCGTATTGTTCTAAAGTTTCCTGACTTCATCGTTCTGAGAAGGATTTTCTACATTTTGTCTGAGATTTTCCAGAACTTGGTTTGGGGCTACTTCTACAGTCTTGTCAATTCCTGCTGTGCTGTAGTTTTCATTGTCACTGTACTAATAACGAAAATGACACAAAAATGCAAGAAAAGTATCTTAGCACAAAACTGTTAACCTCACTATTACGAAATAAATAAACAACTTCTGAACAAAAAAACAGCTGAAATAAAAATTTTTAATTAATGCGGAGCAGCTCGCAAGCACCAAAAAAGCTATTCGACCACTATTGACCGATAACTACTGCATAAAAGTTTGCAAATGCAGTAGCAAGACGAACCATCTGTAACTGCGCAAACACCCAACGTAACTATATCCTGGCAGACAAGTGCCCAGGTGTAGGTTTTATTTAATCTAGCAAATGAACAATGAAGCATAATTATTAAAATTAAAACCATAAAAACAAAAAATTAGAATGATATGAACTTAAATAAACTGAACCTCTCTAAAAGTTTTGTTATTACTTGCATGGTGAAAGTTTTATTATCAAAAAATATTGTTGTGACAAGAAACTTCCAGAAGTGCCTAAAGCTCTTTGTCTGACAATATCATCATTATCTATACTTTGCCTCTGCAAATTGCTAGGCTGTCTAGCGCAACTTTATCATCATTATCATAAAATCTGATTTGTAGCCGCACAACTTGTATTATGGAAACCCGTAATCCGGCATATCAGTATTTAAACATTTTCTGGAAGTTTCTACCATCGGACATGTCAGTGGTCTGATAGAGAACAAAAGAAGCAGAAGTTGATTACTCTTTCTATAAATCACGAAAAATAAAGTCTTTTGTATGTGACTACTATTTTTAAAATATTCTCTAACATCCCCTAACAATTAATACTGTAATGCTCCTGCACGCAACAAACAACTTGCCTCGTCTTGCCGCTGCAACGACATGGATATTCTGCATCCAGAAAAATGCTAAAAGTAATTCAAAAGAAGTACTGCGATCCATGCAGAGTGCAATGCGTGGTCACGACTACTGACACAACTACTCACTTTTTTTTATAGAAATTAAATGATCGTAGGGGTTTTATCAACAAGCCATAAGCGGTGTAAAAATGAAAGGAATCAGTAAAAACTTTTGATTTGCTTTATTCTGAATATTGACGAATCATACAGCGACAATTTTTACTGAGACTTTTCTTTTCCTTGGACAGTTTGATTAGCAAAAACTTTAATTATTCCAAAATGTCCTTAATCAATAATTACAACAAAGATACGAAAGTGTGCATACTTTCAATGTATGCACACACAAATATGACAAAATCCCTCCAATGTGCAAGTAAGTAAAAACAACCTGCACCAAGAAGGCAAATTACCAAAACTCCTCGATTAATACAAAAATTACCTCTGCAAGGTCAGGGCAGGCCGTGACCTCTCCTGAGGGGCAGCTTCTCTCCATGCCATGTTGCGTCCGACTACTCTCAACAACTGTTCGCGAGCAGCCACTCGCGATAGTAATATCTCAGACTCATAGTTTTGAGAATGCACACAGCAGCAGAATCAATAGTCAACTTTCCAAAACGAGAAATGAACGTCAAACTGTTAACGTTTAAATGATATAATTTGACTCGTACGCGCTTGAGTAAAAATGTGTGCCTTTTCTGTCCCTTTAGAGCCGCTAAGCCAACGGTGTGGAGCTTAGTTTATTAATGATATTGTGTCCTGAGAAATTGTGAACTGTATTAGTTGGGAACCACAACTTTGTGTGTAGGTATAACACCAGAAGCAACGTATTACTACAGCGGTGAGCAGAATTTAAACATCGCAATTACTGAAGATAGACCTAAGTACACCCACGCCGTTGGCAGTTTTCAGCTCAGCTGCTAGGATTAGGTGAAGCCTCGCCGTTCCAGCTAGTGGCACAGTATGCGTAGTTACGACCCCGAGCTGAAATATGAATGTGCTTTTGTTGTAAGCTACCACATTAGGCCTTATCATCGCAGATGCGCTGCAGTTAATACTTCATACTGCAGCTGGAGGCTTAGTGCCGACATGGTGAAGCCACGCCGTAAATAATTGATGAACAATGCATTTTGTTTCCCATTTTGCCGCGCAGACTATCTCGCTGCTTTTAAGTGACTGAATTCAAACGTGACCGAACGTACGTTGTGTACGTCCCGTGTAAATATCGTAATGTTATGATTAACGACGGGAAATGTCGAAATATGAAGGAACATTGCAGCAGAATGATTAATGAGACAGTACCTCGTTGTGGACTTGTGCTCAATATTGTAGCACTCCAGGGATATTGACGAATTATCTTGTATTGGTTATGTTACAGTTATGTGATCAATTTGCATTAACACGTCAGGTATTTTCAGCATTACGCTTCCTTAATGGGGCTATATGGATACATATATTCCCCGCACGTAAGTGTGTAGCTGTAATTATTTTCAATCAGGCAGTAGCTTACAATTAACACCTCCATAGCAAGTGGTAACTGGCCTAACTAAATAAAATTGTGTGAAATATTGTTCTGAACAGGTGAGAAATTCATACAATCAGGAACTTGACTGATCATGAGCGATGAGAGACCAGAAGAGGATCCTAGTGGAGGTTTTCACGAGTAGTTCCAACAACAAACTTTAAACTTCCTTTTGAAATCTAACTGTGCCAACTACTGGAGTTTTACGTATACGTTTCACGCCAAAGTATCTGGTAGAATATTTTGTGCCACAGTTTACATATCGCTGTTATGCCAACAACACAAACAGTTTTTCCTTCGTGTGTGTGTGTGTGTGTGTGTGTGTGTGTGTGTGTGTGTGTGTGAGAGAGAGAGAGAGAGAGAGAGAGAGAGAGACAGACAGACAGACAGACAGAGAGAGAGAGAGAGAGAGAGAGAGAGAGAGTACGTGTGTCTGTGCCTGTTCGTGAGTGTCTGTCGGAGAGGGAGAGAGAGTGAGAAACAACTGCAGTAGATCATTTGGGTGATGTGATCTCTAGTTACTTTTCAATCGTTTGCCAGCATTCATTTCAAAATTAACACAGTAAAATGCAATGAATGTTCTTTGTTCAGTATCGCAGTTCTGGCAATCCTAACGAAACTTTTCCTTCTAGTATTGCCAAGTACTTTATGCACAATGTAAGGAACTTCCATCGACTGAATCTGTCACCCTGGAGTGGAGTATGTTCTGCTCCGAAAGTTCCTAAGAGATTTAAACTGTTTGCCAAGACTCACAGATGATGCTTTTACTGACTGAGCTATGCAGGCACGACTCACGATCCATTTTCACTACTTCAATTCTGTGAGTAACCCTCTCCTGCCCCCCGAACAGAAAAAGTGGAAACGAATGAGGGAGAAAAAGAAACGCGACAAATCACACAAATCTGATGACTGTAAATTCAACTAAATACTTAGGGATTACAATTACAAATAACCTAAATTGGAACGACCACATAGATAATGTTGTTGGTAGAGCAAACCAAAGTCTGTGATTTATTGGCAGAACAGTTAGCAGGTGCAACAGATGTACTAAAGAGACTCCTTACACCACGCTTGTCCGCTCTATTCTGGAGTATTGCTGTGCGGTGTAGGATCCGCATCAGGTGGCACTGACGGATGACATCGAAAAAATTCGAATAAGGGCAGCACGTTTTGTATTACTGCGAAATAGGAGCGATAGTGCCACAGACATGATACGTGAATTGGAGTGCCAATCATTAAAACAAAGGCGTTTTTCGTTGCGACGGGATCTTCTCATGAAATTTCAATCACCAGTTTTCTCCTCCGATTGCGAAAACATTCTGTTGGCACCCACCTATACAGGAAGAAATTATCATCACGATAAAATAAGAAAAATCAGAGCTCGCACAGAAAAATTTAAGTGCTCGATTTTCCCGCGCTCCGTTCGAGAGTGAAACGGTAGAGAGACAGCTTGAAGGTGGTTCACTGAACCCTCTGCCAGGCACTTGATTGTCTATAGCAGTGTAATCACGTACATGCAGTTGCAGATGAAGTGTCAACTGATAAAGAACTAACAAATAATGGAATTGTGATAAATAAGGAAATATTCATAATTTGAATTATTCTGTTAAATTTTGTCATATAATGAATACTATCCAAATTTTAATGACCGAAATAAACCTAGCAGAAAAAGTCCGTGTGAAAGCTTACTTTGTCAAGGCAGTTGTTAACGAAGAAGTAGGCAGGAGAACACTTACAAATAGCCGGCCGAAGTGGCCGTGCGGTTAAAGGCGCTGCAGTCTGGAACCGCAAGACCGCTACGGTCGCAGGTTCGAATCCTGCCTCGGGCATGGATGTTTGTGATGTCCTTAGGTTAGTTAGGTTTAACTAGTTCTAAGTTCTAGGGGACTAATGACCTCAGCAGTTGAGTCCCATAGTGCTCAGAGCCATTTGAACCATTTGAACACTTACAAATTAAGGTAACACGCAGAGCCTACACAAGGTAAGGAATGCACTATACATAGTCAGGTCACATTAATGTGATCACCGCCTGTGTTCGATGTCACGGTGCATTGTCAGAGACGGGAGATGGCAGCACTAGCCGTGGAGGTATATAAACTCTGGCGGTAGACACGAAAAACAGTGCAGTCGTTCTCGGAATGCAGAAATGGAGCGATGTATGAGACATAAACGGGTATGATCATTGGCTTTCGGATCCACAGCTCGTGGTCTAGTGGCCAGCGTTGCTACCTCTGGATCACGGGGTCGCGGGTTCGATTCCCGCGTTGGGGATTTTTCTCTGCCCTGGGTGTTTGTGTTGTCCACTTCATTCAATCACCATTCATGAAAGTGGCTAGATTGCACTGTATACAGATTGGGAAGGTGTACGGGCGCTGATGACAGCGCAGTTGAGCGCCCCACAAACCAAACATCATCATAATCATCATTGGCTTTCGGGCCAACGGTGGAAGCATTTCCAAAAATTTAAGTTTGTAAACTGCTCACTTGCCGCCGTGGTATATGCATACCGTGCATAGCAAACTGGCGCTATAAAATTGGCGGCGAGACATTTGTGGTATGAAAACAGTGCAGAGGGGAATGTCAGAGTTGAACGACGGCTGCGGAAATGTTTACCGGCTAATACACGTCCAACTGCTGGGAAACCGATCGTCCAGATGAAGCAACGGCCACCAACAGCGCCTCCTGTGTGACGGTTCAAGGAACGTTCTAGCGCAATGGCGTAGTCAGCAGGCGCTTGGTTCGTCCAGAAACATGCTGACTGCTGTTCATCGGCGATGAAGGCTGGAATTTGCAAGTCCTAACCGCAGTTGGACGTACTCGGAATGGCGATAGGTGGTCTCTCTAGATACATATTCGGTGGTTTAGGTGCTATTCCCACACCCGTGTTCTGTTCTTCTGGTGTCAGCTGTTTGGGCATGGCTCTCGCTTGGCCGTGAAATTTTGCACCAAGTGCCCTGGATTACGACACAGATAACAGTTCGTAACTTTACGTTGGACATAGGAACTCTTTCCGCTCAAGATTCTGGCACACACTAGAACGGTCATTCCCGGTTTTGTAGCGGCATTTATCGGTCAACCGCCTTTCTTCAATAGAGACAAGCAAATGGTTAAGTTCAGCCAGAGAAGCGGGTTTAGTGGTAAAGGTAACCTGTGCATGGTCCTCCGGTACACTACACCCCCCCCCCCCCGTAAACTCTACGGCGGTCAGTGCTGGGCGGACTCTCTGAACATATTCACCTAAGTTCTCATCAATAGATTGCACACGCCAATAATATTTGTTCTCAACTTCTCTTTTAATTCGAGGAGGTAATTTAAGCTGTGTTATTCTTTTCCAGAGTGCAATTAATGAAGTTTGATTTGAGAGTACATCAGAAAAAAAACGCTAGTTAATAGCTCTCGAGTTAATGAATGTAATAACTCCATAATAACTTTTTGTGAAACACCAAACGAATTCGCATGATCTTCAAATCGGACTGTTAATCACAAAAAAATTCTGAAGCTGGCTATGTTGCTCTACCGAAAGATCAGTGGTCCCTCTCAACAGCTGAACCAGAGGATTCGGTAATTTAGCATACCCTTTACCAACAGACCCACTTGTTCGTAACCGCGCCACATCAACGGTATTCCATGAACCCTGTCTCATAATTCTACCCATAATTTAAGCTGTATTATTCTTTTCCTGAGTGCAATTAATGAAGTTTGATTAGAGAGTGCCTCAGAAAAAAACGCTAGTTAATAGCTCTCGAGTTAATGGATGTAATCCAAGAAGACTAACCGCAACTTGTAACTCTTTAATTTGGCTTAGCATTTGTTTCAGCGAATTATCCTGCCCGGCTGTTAGCTCTAATTGCTTTAAGTCAGACACTCGGTCACCATGGGTAGGTTGACTGTAACTAAGAAAAGTATAGAGTAAAAAATAATAACCGAACCTACCTCGTCGATACTGTCAGGAGCGACGTTCACCGGGTGTTCAGCAGCAAGACGTAAAAGTGATGCTAATTCATTTATATTCCGATGAATTACCTGGCCACATATTTTTAACTCATACCCGAGTTTCTCGCGCCAAAGCAAAGCTACTGCAGGACACGTCCGAGCCTCCATAGTATAATAACATATACCCGAAACAGTACAATAATTAATAATCATTCTGAGAAAAGAAAAACAAGGAGTGAAGATGCTTAGGCAAACAATTTCTGCACGACTAGAACACAACTACGCTCTGCTGCCAGTTGAAACGTGATAATTACAGCCTATTATCTCAGCCAGGTAGGAGAATTGGGAAGGGCTGAACCAGTAGGAATTTTAGACACTTCATTCACTGGTAGAACACATGTTTATTTAACAGTTTCAATCACATAGCAGCCAGTTAAACCTTTTTTATATTAATTAAAAGCCTACGTAATGAGACTCATTTAAAAATGAAAACCAGTTTAAATAATTTACAGAAAATTTAAATTTAACTTTGATCCGAGCAGACTTAATATTCTTTAAGGCGAAACAAGCCCTGTATAAGACTCATAATGAAATAAGGGTAAAGTTGTAATAAAGGTAGATGTAAATCTAAACAACACTACCAGAACAGATGGGCCTTAATTACCAAATGGTGAGAATAGACACGATTTAAACTTGACTGATAAAAAAACTCAAACCATATTTAAAGCGATGAGAAACAGTTTACACAAATATCTAGACAAGGTAATTTTTACCCCCAAAACATACTTGAGTTGATTTAACACATTTTCCATAACACAAAATTTATTAAGTTACAACGGATTAAGGTACGTTTTGGGATCCCAATACACATCAAACTTTTCTTACGGTGTAGCTAACGGATACAAATTCAGAATCAGTCCAAGTATGAACTTAGCTTGAATACGGACGTTAAGTAGAGCAGCTGTGGTTGGAGGAAACAGCGCGAAAGACAGACAGCGGCGAGAACTGCCGAGTGTATGCCCTCCAAGACGTAAACAACTGCTAAGCAAACCGAGGGGACCTAAGTGGGTTCAAAAAATGGCTCTGAGCGCTATGGGACTGAACTGCTGAGGTCATTAGTCCCCTAGAACTTAGAACTAGTTAAACCTAACTAACCTAAGGACATCACAAACATCCATGCCCGAGGCAGGATTCGAACCCGCGACCGTAGCGGTTTTGCGGTTCCAGACTGCAGCGCCTTTAACCGCACGGCCACTTCGGCCGGCCGGACCTAAGTGGGGCCTGATCCTACGCAGCACATAACAGCGAAGGTGTACATAAGATTGTTAATGACAGTTCCCTGCAGCGGAAATAATTTTAATTAGTATTCCAATACACAGCCATACATCAACTAAATAAGTGCAACCATAAGATTTGAGAACCAGCTACAAATACTTTAAAAAATAATTTCAGCAATAAAATAGTAATATCAGAATATTTTTTTTCTTTTTAGCAAACTATTGGAACAGCCACAACGACACTCGCATGACACTCAAAGCTCATCCGTACACGCATTAGTCCATAGCGGTTTGGATAGAACAGTTGCGTCCTGCAACAGATTCAAGTTTACCTGAGCCACTTAAATAGGACAGACCAACTATATAATTTCTTAGACAGCGTAGACCTTTAGCATTAGCTTCGAGGAAACCATAACAACCAATACAATTTATATATGGACCAGTAAAATAGCAAAATGGACACAATCTCGCATGAGCAATTAAACGTCATTGGTAACTGGTAATAACTAAACATTTCACTGCGCCTCCAATGTAAAACAACATGACCCATCATTTACTTTAAAATGAGAAGACTTAATGGGAGGCGGACAAGAACAAGTAACGCATACACTAATGCACACCGCCATTCTTCCAAACACGCTTTCTTCCGTAACACGGCACTTTACACTATCTAAAGGTTCACAAGCACCGCGGTTACATAAGGTTAACACATAAAACAAATTATAATAAGATATCAGCCTATGAATCAGTATAAAATGTGTACCAGATCTTGGAATCACGTCGCTCTTCGAATACCATGGAGACACGGGCGTCCGTACCCAACAAACAGAAGGGAGACAGACCAAAATGACAGTGAGCACTGCCCTGACAGCTCAGCGAACTTCTGCTAAATCACGGCATACCCTACGTCGGTACTCAATAACTTAAGGTAACATGATACCAATATTGGTCGCTCGCCAACGTCTAACACTACGGCGAAGAGCACCCATGGAAACCTCGTTACAGTTCCGTTCTTCAGCTCATCTCCATACCAAACCGGCCACCAAGCCCGGAGCCGCCTCACCAGAGGCAACACGTTAGTAAAAGATCACGAGAATAGTGATAATGATACATTGCGAGAAAGCCACCACGCGTAATGATTGACGAGTGAGAGTAAAAAGGGAGCTTATAGTTCTAACATGGATTCTGATACGAGCAGTCTCGCTCTAACTCCTGCAAATGTTTCCTCATTTGTAACGAAACTGCACTCCGTGTCGTGGTCTTAGTTGGATCTTAAAGCTTCGGAATAGATCGCGGATTTCTGTAATTTCTACTGAACTGACTTGTTCACCCCAATTAGTTATCCCAGCGCAATGGAAAGCGAGACATCGAATGTCTACCAGCTACTACTGGCCGAAATGGATTGCTACTACATGTGACTCGGATCTGTGTTCTCACGCAGACTATGAAGCGACGTATTCAAGATTTGAAAAGGGTTTCCAGTTTATTTACTTACTTAAAACTGGCTGGCAGCCCTTACAAAGTCGTCTATTTACGTCGTTCGGTGATCTACAAGTCCAGCGAAATATGGAACTAATACGCTTCGCATACTCTGATTAACAGTAGGTATAAACTTTCCGAGCATGTAACTGGTTAATTGCATGCAGACCCGCCGTGTCAAATACACCGATGTAAAAAAAAATCGTAGTACGAAAAAATGATAAATGTAGAGTAAATAAATTTCGGGAATACGTTTGTCTAGGTAACATATTTAAGTGAATAACATTGCAGGGTCACAGGTTAATGTAAGCACGAGAAAAGCCATTGCAAATGTGAAAGTCTGGTACATTAATAACTGATGTAACCGACAGAAATGTTGAATGCATGCATGCAAATGTGCATGCATTGTGCCGTACAGGTGCCTGATGTTAGTTTGTGGGATGAAGTTTCATGGCTGCTGCTCTTGGTCTGTCAATATAAGGACGGTTACTGCTGTTTATGGACGACGCTGGAGTTTTCATCTGATGACCTTCCACATGTGCTCGATTGGAGACAGATCTGATGATCGAGCAGGCAGGGGCAACATGTCGACTCTCTGTAGGGCATGTTGGGTGACAACAGCGGTGTGTGGGCGAGTGTTATTCCGTTGGAAAACACGCCAGGGAATGCTGTTTATGAATGGGAGCACAGCAGGTAGAATCACCAGACTCACGTAAAAATTTCTAGTCAGGGTGCTTCGTATAACCACGAGAGTGCTCCTGCTGTCATACAAAATTGCACCTCAGACGATAAATCCAGCTGTAGGTCCAGTGTGTCTAGCACGTAGACAGATTGGTTGTAGGCCTCAACTGGTCTCCTTCTAACCAACACAAGGCCATCACTGGCACCAAGGCAGACCAACTTTCATCAGAAAACACAACAGACCTCCACCCAGCCCCCCTCCCCCCACCCCAATCCAGTGAGCTCTCGCTTGACACCACTGAAGTCTCCAAAAGGGGTTGTTTCGGGTCAGTGGAATGCGCATTACACGGTGTATGGCTCAGAGATGTCCTTGAGGTAACCGATTTGTAACAGTTCGTTGTATCACTTTGGCAGCAACTTCTGCTCAAACTGCTGCTGCAGATGGAGTACAATGCGCCAGGGTCATACGCCCCACACTGTCTCCGTTCTGGATAGTGTCAAGTGACCTTCGAAAGCCCGGTCTTCTTGAGACCATACATTCTCGAGACCACCGCTGTCAGCCATCATGTACAGCGGTTACATTCCTACCAAGTCTTTCTGCTGTATCGCAGAAGGAACATCCTACTTCTCATAGCCTATTACACAACCTCGTTCAAACTTAGCGAGGTGTTTTTGCCGCCTCAAAGGTGTTCTTGACTAACATTAACTCACTACGTCCAATAAAAGGTAACTAACATACACGACCTCTACAGCTTGTATTTAAAGAAATCTGATTTGCAGCCTCATAGTGGCGCTACTAGCTCAAATGGCTCTAAGCACTATGAGACTTAACGTCCGAGATCATCAGTCCCTTAGACTTAGAACTACTTAAACCTAACTAACCTAAGGACACCACACACATCCATGCCTGAGGCAGGATTTGAACCTGCGACCGTAGCAGCCGAGTGGTTCCGGACTGAAGAGCCTAGAACCGCTCGACCACAGCGGCCGGCTGCTACTAGCCCCACTGTTATGCGACTGGCGTGAAATTTGAATGGCATCATCTTACAGATGTAGAAACTCTCCTACCAACTTTTGTTTATGTTGCACAGCTCCTTCTTCGTGTTGCAATGCTTTCCGCTAATTCAACGGTCAAACATCCCAGCAGTATTCCACTGCCAGCAAGACCAGGACTCTATAACCACCAGCGGGGATCGCTCCATTGGGGCATCGTTCGTAACTAAACTACAACGCACGACGTTATTTGGGTTGTTTATAAATTTTCTCATCTTTTAAATGTCGCACTGAGATTGTTATCATTAGCAATTTTTAATGAACACGTTGATGACATGGTCCTTACATTTACGCAAATGGTTCTGACACATTTAATTAAATAATAACTAATTACGTAATAAGTTTTGGCGTGTATGCAGCGTCTCAGCAGCCTACCAAAGTTTAGGATAGCTCCGCAGGTGAGATAGCACCTAAATAAATGTGCCAACCAGACTGTTGTGCCATGTACAAAAGACACATGTAGATTTTCGTGGCCGGCTGCTGTGACCGAGCGGTTCTAGGCGCTTCAGTCTGGAACCGCGCGACCGCTACGGTCGCAGGTTCGAATCCTACCTCGGACATGGATGTGTGTGATGTCCTTAGGTTAGTTAGGTTTAAGTAGTTCTAAATTCTAGGGGAGTGATGACCTCAGATGGTAAGTCCCATAGTGCTCAGAGCCATTTGAACCATTTTGAAGAGTTTCGTGTCGTATACACAGATCAACACGTTGCAGCGTCAGCTACCAGCTGCAGCACGGACCATACTCTACTCATAATGAAGGAGTCATGACTACAAGACTAAAGAGGACGCTATACCATGTTGTTGCTGTTGTGGTCTTCAGTCCTGAGACTGGTTTGATGCAGCTCTCCATGCTACTCTATCCTGTGCAAGCTTCTTCATCTCCCAGTACCTACTGCAACCTACATCCTTCTGAATCTGGTTAGTGTATTCATCTCTTGGTCTCCCCCTACGATTTTTAACCTCCACGCTGCCCTCCAATACTAAATTGGTGATCCCTTGATGCATCAGAACATGTCCTATCAACCGATCCCTTCTTCTGGTCAAGTTGTACCACAAACTTTTCCTCTCCCCAATCCTGTTCAATACTTCCTCATTAGTTATGTGATCTACCCATCTAATCTTCAGCATTCTTCTGTAGCACCACATTTCGAAAGCTTCTATTCTCTTCTTGTCCAAACTATTTACCGTCCATGTTTCACTTCCATACATGGCTACACTCCATACAAATACTTTCAGAAATGACTTCCTGACACTTAAATCTATACTCGATGTTAACAAATTTCTCTTTTTCAGAAACGCTTTCCTTGCCATTGCCAGTCTACATTTGATATCCTCTCTACTTCGACCATCATCAGTTATTTTGCTCCCCAAATAGCAAAACTCCTTTACTACTTTAAGTGTCTCATTTCCTAATCTAATACCCTCAGCATCACCCGACTTAATTCGACTACATTCCATTATCCTCGTTTTGCTTTTGTTGATGTTCATCTTATATCCTCCCTTCAAGACACCATCCATTCCGTTCAACTGCTCTTCCAAGTCCTTTGCTGTCTCTGACAGAATTTCAATGTCATCGGCGAACCTCAAAGTTTTTATTTCTTCTCCATGGATTTTAATACCTACTCCGAATTTTTCTTTTGTTTCCTTTACTGCTTGCTCAATATACAGATTGAATAACATTGGGGAGAGGCTACAACCCTGTCTTACTCCCTTCCAAACCACTGCTTCCCTTTCTTGTCCCTCGACTCTTATAACTGCCATCTGGTTTCTGTACAAATTTTAAATAGCCTTTCGGTCCCTGTATTTTACCCCTGCCACCTTTAGAATTTGAAAGAGAGTATTCCAGTCAACATAGTCAAAAGCTTTCTCTAAGTCTACAAATGCTAGAAACGTAGGTTTGCCTTTCCTTAACTTCCATTATATCTTAATGTATTCCGGGGCATAGGATTTTGAGTTCAGGTGCAGTGTGTCATAATGTGTTAAGACTCATCTGAAACCATGGTCATGAACGGCACAGGAATTGTACCTACTTCTGAAGACAGTGACATTTCTCCAGGCTATGGAAACTGACGAAGTATGACTACAGTATCATATAGTACACTCATTCCCAATTTCAAAGTGGCAATGGCTGGTAAGCTGTGCCATTTCCCCCATGAACTGAAACGGTATTCTGCCGAGCACGCGAATAAGCGCAGCGTGTCGCCAGACTCACGGGGCAGACGTCACAAAAAAGAGTAACGTCTGTGTAGAACGCCTGGATGGGTCCCGTACCACCTCTCGTGAATAATCTACTGCAGCTGTGGAGCAGTGAGAAGAATTACCGCACTCACCGGAGCTTCCAAGACACATCTTCGGGCAGACAGAGAAAGAAAAATTTCGGTTAACTCGCGCGTGTTCTCGCTGCGCACCAACCGCACCGCCAATACAATTGTTCCCGAAACAGCTACAGCGCGGCGCTGGCGTCGAGTCGCGCCTCCGCCGGCTAACGCTCGCCGAGACACGCTCTCTTTGCCTTCCCTCTTTGTTCCTTCCCTGTCCCCCACTCTGTCGCAGTTTATTCCTGCTCTTCCCCTGCCGTGCTCTAATTCCATCAGTCTCGTTAAATTCAACTCACGCAGGGAGCACCTCCTTTTTGTGCAGGCTTTGTTTATTATCGTGTTTACTTTTAACGTTTACAGTGGCACACGGATTAAACCTTTAATCTCGACCGCGTTTTAAATAACAAAAGTAATTCGGGCGAGTCCGCGCGCGTCGACTCCCCGAACTCGGCGTCTGTTCGCCGTTTCGCTGGCTCGCTCCCCCTCCCACTTTCCCGACGGAATTGCGCTCTCCCCTATTGGAACGGCCCCAGCCGAAAACTTTCTGAAAGCACTACCTCTCACAAAATTTAATTACCCTTGTACAAAATAAACGCTTTATTCCGCTTAAAATCCGCCGGAGGGGCGGCCGTCTCGGCCTCGGATGCGTATGCGTGACGTAATCGTTGCGGCAGATCCGGTGTCACCTACGAAAACAGCCCCACGTATCAATCGTTTCCGGAAATGCAGCACTGCCGCGAAAAGCGAGCATTAAGTGCCACAGGAAACGTGGGCTGTAGGTAAATAATGAACAGCGTCCTGTCATCGGCATTGCCGTAGTGAAACGAGTTTAAATGTTTTGTCAAACAGCATTTCCGACTTTTGGCAACGTTCCAGCGACTCATTCACCACACAAGTTCTTTGCCAGTTGTGGCGTGCTAGAATACGATATTTAACTTCATGTCCACAGCTTCCCGATGTCAAATGTGTAGTAAATTGCATTCTCAGACTATATTTCCTTCTTGTTTTATTTTAAAAACATTGAATGGTGTTCTCTCAGCATCGTCTTTCAGTCTCTTGTTTCCTAGCATTCCACGTGAACAGATGGACTAAAAGGTGGTGTCATATACTATACTAATTGAGTTAAACTGTATTGTTGTGGATATATACTTAAATCGCTTATTATTTAGCCTATTCGTTGTCCTCATCTGATACTTTTTAACGTCTTTCAGCATATATTCGTTGTCGGTCATTTTAATACGATGATGAAACCGACTGGCCACCATTATCGCAACTTTTAAGTGTTTACTGCATGTTCCAAAAGCAAATCGATCTTCATTCAGTAGCTAGAATACGAAGTCTGATTTTATTTTTTGAATGTCATTTTGTTACAAGGTCAATTCTGAAGCAAAAACTTTTAGTCAACTTTCCATGATCACGCCTCACCATCTTAAAGGTGGCCGACAACACGAGCTTCGCCGATTTTAATTCATTCTCTCATCATGATTATCGCACTTCCTTTCTTTTGCTTAACTTGCGCCTTAAAAACAACAGTTAAAAAATTAACATTCAAAGTAAGGTGGGTATACGGCAAAGTGTTTGGTACATTATCACGTACTAAATCTGAACAAAACTTTGGACTCAAAGTGAGGGTAAGCCTATTGTCACACAATCCGCCAATTCTGGAGTAATATACCCTCAGTGGTACATCCTGAACAGTTACTTAGATTTTCGTGATGACTAAAATCCCCTGCAGTCGTAATTTCAGAGTTTCTTTATTTCCAGCAAGGCGTGTATACTACCCAAGTTTCAGGACTTCTTCAGGTTCTGTCTAACTGTGTACGACAAAACCGTACAAGTCACTTGGAAACATTTACAAATTTATCACATTAACAAATTTATCAGGTAATATAAGAAAGCCTATGCTGGCGGGGCATGAAAAATGAGATCAGAGGTAAACAGGGCCATATAAGGGCTCTGGCAGCCGAATGTCGAGTACACCCAACATGACCCAGATACTTCACCCAGTCAGTTACGTGGATCATGCTGGGTGTACCTGAAATGACAGGGAAATCTTCCTACATATCAGTGAAATCTAGTGATGAAGTCTCAAAACAAGAATGAGGAACACGTGCGGGGAGAGGAAAAGAATGTAATGCAGAAAGAGAAAGCGAGAAACTCAATCCAGACTTTTAATTTTTCTGCAAAATAACCATTTTAAATTAAAGAAAGGAAGCCACTGGGTGAGTGATCTGAAAACTGATAACGAAAAGCTTTTTTATTGGTTAAGCGCACAGAAAGATAAACGATGAGTACCGCAAAGAAAGAACAACGTTATGTTCCAGTTTTTAGCATACATATTAGTAACAGATGTCAGAAGAGCAGGATTTTGTGAGCGGGTGGTCGATGGGTGAGTAGTTGGCGCCTGATAGTGCCCCACATGTGTTCCATCGAATTCAGATCAAGCGAATTTGGAGGACAAGACATCAACGTGAGTTCTCTATCCTGCTGCTCAAATCCTTCTAGCGCGGCTGTGGGTTTGGGACACAATTGTCCTCTGGAATATGTCATCGCCATAGGGCAAGACTTCAGAAATGAAATGAAGCAGGTGGTCCGCAATAATGATGACTTGGAGAAATGCGAGGTATACACCGTGCAGTCTTACAACATATTTATTCACAACCGGCTTTGTTTATTGGTCATCTTCACAGTAGAAAATCGTCTTTTGTGACAACGTCACATATCATACATGCTGTTTAACTAGAAAAGTAACACCATAGCTGTCTTTCAAACGTCAGAAAAGATACTTAACGCCATACCACCGGCTTAAGCAAGCAGAAAACATTGAAAACATGAAACCCTGTAACGGCAGAAAGAGCACAGCACAACTGCTCAGGCACCACAATATCCAGCAGGACATCACAGATTTATTTATTTATTTAGCGTATGGCTGATACAGACATATCATGAAATTAAATTACATATACATATGTACATATTGACACACAAGAAACATAAGTTTGTATTTACAACTGAATATCCAGTCCTTCAATCCAGCGCACTGCGCCTGGAGTTGCTAGCAGGAAGTCCTCTTTGGCGCCGTGATAGTCTCGAATCCTGCATTCACTGACAATGTGGTGAATAGTCTGGTATGGAGCCCCGCAGTCACAGGCTGGATCAGGCAGCTTTTTCCACTTAAAGAGAGCATCCTTGTGTCGGCCATGGCCGGTCTGGCTTCTGTTGAGAATAGTCCAGGTCTTGCGTGGTAGGTCGAATCCACTTGGAAGTTTAGCACCTGAGAAGATGTTATGCAGGTGCACATATGTCACTGCCTCCCACCGACCTTACCATTCTTCAAGAGGTTTGAAATCCTTAGCAACCATGTCAGCAGCATCGCACAGAGTTGGATGGCGCGATTTCAGTCTCTCACGATTTAAAAGTGGCGGGTCGCTATGCACGGGTAGGTCAGAATTTCTGGAGATCTTGTGGAATTCTCTCATAAGGGCAGTACATCTGCGTAGATCAGGAGGCATTATACCGGTTAACAGTGGAAGCCAATAAACTGGAGTTGCTCACGTCCGTAGGTTTAACCTTAAAATACACTACACGTGCCTCCTGGGTGGTGCTAATTGTGCAACACTGATTACAGGCAGCCAGACTATCCATAGGATCTCCTGGCAATGACATATCAACTAAATCTCAGAAACAGTTCTTTTCAGAGCCCATTAGCAAGAAACATTGGACTAACTATCAGACTCCTCCAACTGAATGTCGGACGCATTAGCAGGGCAGTGTGACTACCTGTCAAAATTTTTGCTGGACAACAATATCGATGTCGTCGCCATTCAGGAAACTCGTGTTTCCAGCGAAGAAATATTCCGAAGCCGAGGTCGAATTCCTGGATATTCTGCACTTGGTGTAACTTACCACGAGGTGTATGGAATTGCTACGTATGTCCGTAACAACATAAACGAAGGACAACACACAGGTGTTCATTGACCGAAACAGATTGTACTGTAAGTACCACGCATTTCTCCAACTACATCGATGCTGTTGGCAGTCTCCTGAAAATTTTTTTTATTTCAATAATGATCACCTAATCCACAGCTGTCAAAGTGCCTTCAGTAACTACCACAGTTCCGAGGGAAGCTCTGTTGAATAGCTGATGTAGCATAACACAGCTCCGACCGATCCACGTCCATGGCGCAGTGCATGTTTCGGGCAGCCGTTCGCCTAGATGGAGGCGTTTCCAGACGCCAACGTCTACCTGGAGTAGCAAGAAACGTCATTCAGGCGACGCGCTTCCATTGCTCCACTGTTCAATTCCTAACATCTCGTAACCACTGCAATCGAAATGGACGCTGTATTTGCGTCAACGTGGGATCCAAAACATTTGAGCATTCTGTCTCATACATCCAAAGATCGCTGCCAACCATGCTTTACAGAGCGGGTAAGCCTCATACCCCCACGTTCTGCGACGAGGAGTGGACATGCCACATCTTGTAATACACTAGTGGCATCACCGTCCCTCAGTCACTTTCCGTAGATACTCACCTAGTAAAACGCGGACAACAGACCAGCTCCACCGTTTCTGAATACAGTAACAGGCCATTTCGATCAGAAGTACCAGATAATGATGTGATGTTCACATTTCGCTGCGCTGGGATAACTACATGGAGCGAACAAACCAGTTGAGCGCCAATTACAGAACGTCGCAATCTAATCCGACGCTGGAAAATGCAACAACGATCCCGACACACACTGCAGTTTCGGTACAAACAACGCACCATTTGCTGGGTGAAGGTCACTGTCAGAGATGGATCAAAAGCGCTTATGTCGAAGGAGTGCTAGGACTACGAGCTGGACTGTAACTCTCACCCACCGACCATTATTGTTTTAGTTCCCCGGTGCCAGGTCTGAACAATCTGCCCTTTCTTTAAGTCGCTTATGCCAGCGCAAAACCTAGTGGCCTCTACCGTCGCTAGAATGATTCCCCATTCGTATCTGCTCCGCTTACATATAGGGCTACTATAAATGAGTCGTTCATTTTCGAAGTTCTGTATTTTCCGAAGTATTACATATACAAATAGGACTGATGTATGAATAGAACCATCAAGTAAGCGAGTTCGGATTTTGCTCAACAGTTGGCGACATAGCAAGAAAATAATTTTCGGGTGTTGGAATATGCAATATGCGAGATGTTAAACAGTTACGACAGTGCAGCGTGCTTTCAGAATCAAGTATGCAAAAGAATCGCAATATAAACAAAGCATTGTGCGTTGATATCGACAACTCATGGACCTGGTTGTCTCTATAATCAAAAAAGAACCGGTCCACTAAGTGTGACTATTTTTTTCTTTTTTTTTTTTCTGACTAGTTTCCTGCAGCCTACACTAAATTCGTCTCCCGTGCCAGCCTTTACATCTCAGAGAAGCAATCGCAACCTACGTCCTCAATCATTTGCTGGATGTATTCAAATCTCTGTGTTCCTCTACAATTTTTACTCTCTTTGGTTTTTACCCTCTACAGCTCCTCTAGTACCATGGAAGCTAGTATGTGATGTTTTAACAGATGCACTATCATCCTGCCTCTTCTTCTTGTCAGTGTTTTCCATGTATTCCTTCCCTCACAGTTCTGCGGATAACCTCTTCATTGCTTCTTTACTATTCCACCTAATTTTCAACATTCAACTGTATTACTAGATCTCAAAAGTTTCGATTCTCTTTTCTTCCAGTTTTCCTATAGTCCATGTTTCACCACCATAGTGTGCTCCAAACGTACATTCTCAGAAATTTCTTCCTCAAATTAATGCCTGTACTAGGCTTGAGGCTGGAGTGCCCTTTATGCGTCTACGTTTGCGTTTGATGTCCACTTTGCTCTGTCTTAATGGCTTATTTTAGTGCATAGAAAGCAGAATTCTTCTACTTCGTCATTCCCAATTCTGCTGGTAACTTCCTAGCCGTTTTCAATTCTGCAACTTCTCAGTATCTTCGTCATTCTTGTGTTTACTCTCAGTCCATATTCTGTACTCATTAGATTGTTCATTTCGTTCCACAGATCCTGTAATTCTCTTTCGCTTTCATTAAGGATATCCAGAACAGTAGAAACGAAAGACTACATTCCTATCTTCCACCCTTTCTAATCCGAGCACTTCGACCTTGGCCTTACAGTCTCATTGTTCCCTCTTGGTTTTTGCGCACACTGTGTATCACTTGACTTTCCCTATAGCTAACCCCTATTTTTCTCAGAATTTCGAGTTCTTGTATCATTTACACTGTCGAACGCTTTTTCCAGATCGACAGTTCCTTTGAACGTGTCTTGATTTTTCCTTAGTCTTGCTTGCAGTATGAACCGCAACGTTAGAACTGCGTCTCTGGTGCCTTTCTCTATCCTAACACCAAACTGATCATAATATAACAAGTCTTCGAATTTATTTTCTATTATTCTTGTCAGCAACCTAGACGCATGGACTGTTAAGCTGATTGTGCGATAATTCTCGCATTTGTCGGCTTTTGCCATTCTCGGAAATTTGTGATTTATGTTACTCCGAAAATATGATGATATATCGCCAGTCTCTTACCTTCTGCACACCAACGTGAACATTTAGTTGCTTGACAATTCCCCGATGATTATAGAAATTCCGATGGACTGTTATCTGTATCTTCTGCCTTATCTGATCTTAAGTCTTCCAAAGCTCTTTGAAATTCTGATTCTAATACCGGATCCCCTATCTCTTCTATATCGACTCCTGTTTCTTCTTTTATCACGTCATCAGACAAGTCTTACACCTCATAGACACCTCCAGTGTACTCTTTCCATCTGTCCGCTGTCACATCTGCATTTAGTAGTGGAATTCCCACCGCACTCTTAATGTTACCACCCTTGCTTTCAGTTTCACCGATGGTCGTTTTCAATTATCTGAATGCTGAGTCAGTCCTCCCAACGTTAATTTCTTAACATTTTTCACGCAGCCATATCGTGTTACCTTCCCGTTATTTCTATTTATTTAATTGCAAAGTGATTCTTATTTCTGTATTCCTGAATTTCGCTGAACATTTTTGTACTTTCTTATTTCATCAGTCAGCTGTATCATTTCTTCTGTTACCCATGGTTTCTTTGCAGTTATTTTTCTTGTACCTATGTTTTTGTTTCCAACTTTGTGACAACCTTATGAGAGATGTCTATTTCCCTTCACGTGAATTGTCTACTAAGCTGTTATTTTTCGGAGACTCTATAGGCTCAGAGAACGTCTTTAGTACTTCTGTATCCCTCTTCACTGCGCAGTGATTCTTCTTTGACTAGTGTTTAAAACATCAGCCTACTCTTCATCATCACTGAATTGTGATCTGAGTCTATCTCTGCTACTGGGTACGCCTTACAAATGAATATTTGATTTCGATATCTCTGCCTGACCATGATGTATACGTCCTCCTGTTTTGATTCTTGAACAGAGTATTCACTACTATTCACTGATATTTACTGCAGAACTCAATTACTCTGTTTCCTCTCTCATTCCTACTATCAAGCCCATATTCTCCCGCAATCCTCACTGCTTTCCCTGCAACCGCATTCCAATCGCCCATGCCTATCAGATTTTCATCTCTCTTTACGTTCTGAATTACCTGTTCAATATCCTCATATTCGTCCTCTATCTCTTCATCTTCTGTTTATGGCGTTGGCATGTATACATGAAGTATCGTTGTCGGTGTTGGTTTGCTGTCGATTCTGATGAGAATAACCATATCACTGAACGGTTCATTCTCTGCCGTACCTTCCTGTTCATAACGGATCCCACTCTCGTTACATCATTCTCCGCTGCTGTTGGTATTTGTACTGGTCTGACCAGAAGTCCTTCCCTTCTTTCTATTTCATTTGACTGACCCCTACTATATCTAGATTCTGCCTTAACATGACCCTTTCCAGATTTTCTAGCTTCCATAGAATGTTAAATCTCCTGATATCCCACGCCCAGATTCGTAAAACGTTACGTTTTCGCCGGTTATTCAAAATTTTTCTCATGGTCAGGTCTCCCATGGTAGTCCCCTCCTGGAGATCGGAAAGGGGGACTAGTCTGTAATCTTTACCAGTGGGGAGATAGTCAGGACACTTTTTCAATTACAATCCACATGCCCTGTGATTACATTCTGTGTGTCTTTATGCAGTAGTTTCCACTGCCTTCTACATCCTCGTGCCATTGATCATTGCTGATTCCTCCGCCTTTTATGGGCAGTTTCCCATCTCACGAGCAAGAATGTGCCCTGAGGTTCGAACTCGGGTCCTACGACGTATCGAGTATTAGTGAAAGATTCTACCCCAAGCCCATAGGTACATAACCGAGCGTTGTATAAGATACATAAGGCATAAAGTACGTAAGGCATGGAAAGAAACTGATATCCTCTTGGTCGTGTGTCTTGCGACCAGAGGGGTACTTATAGAACATTTGTAGTGTTACAAACGCAAACTTGATGTTTTTACTGTTCCATTCATGCATCAATCCTATTTTTAAACGCAATATTTTGGACAATATATGACTTTGAAAACGAATGAATCGTTTACAGTCGCTGCGTCATGACCCGCAGTGGCACCAGGTGGCATTTCAGTTTCGCACTGCTCAGTGATCCCCATTGGTTTGGATCGCCAGTGTATGTGGTTATTCATACTTTTTCGGCTCTGATTTCGACAGTAACTAACTCACAGAGTGAGACCTGTGTGCACTTCACAGCTTTTGTTTTGCGTTTTTTGCCTATTCGCAAACTTTATCCACTCGGATTTTAATCGTATGACAGTAGCATAGCATTGGCCAGATTCGCTTCATTCGCGGCCGTTCCGTGTGGTACTTGCAAACCGTAGTCTGCTTGGGGCAGGGGGGGGAGGGAGGGGAACCTGCCTTGCAGTAACTGTGCAGTCCACCTACAGAGTTCTGACAGTCGCCAATATCTCCCACACTCCGTCTCCCACCAGATCGTCTGCCTTCTGATAGGCGAGACGACCTGCTGTCACTTAGAAGGCTCTTCCCATCGTATCCAGACCTCACACATCCTGTCAGAATAGCGAGCATTTTGGCGCACGTAATGTTACGACTTAACCTCTGGAAAAATAAATACTATTGTGGTAAGATACTCCCAGCACCATTATGGGTTGGGTACCGTGTTCCATGTAAAAATAGTAGTACTCGGACAGTGTTAACGTAGAAACCATAATATTCGATTTGGCTAGGCTAGTTACTGGCAATTCCAACATTTGACCTCTGGGTGTGTGTCTGTGTAGGTCAGGGTAGGGAGTGACACAAAAAAAGTAAATAGTAATTGATGTCAGTGTCATATCCTCAAATCTTCCGGGTCGATACGATGTCTGGGGAAAGTTATGGTGATATTTCACCCCTATATAAGATAGCGGTAAGCAAATAATAGGCCGATTCCGGATAATCAACATACAAATTGTGAACGATCCACGTAAAACGTACTAGAAAATAGACTCGTGATAAACCAGTGAGCTCAAAGTGTTTATGGTATGAGCGGCAGAGGCGAGGTAGAAGAAGAAGCAGGAGTCGATATACACTGAAGAGCCAAAGAAACTAGTGCACCTGCCAAATACCGTGTAGGGCCCCTCGCGAACGCAGAGGTGCAACAACACGACGTGGCGTGGACTTGTCTGATGTCTGCAATAGTGCTGGAAGGAACTGACACCATGAATCCTGCAGGGCTTTCCATAAATCCTTAATAGTACGAGGGGGTGGAGATCTGTCAGCAGCATGTTGCAAGGGATCCCAGATGTACTCAATAATGTTCATTTCTGGGGAGTTTGTTGCCTAGCGGAAGTGTTTAAACTCAGAAGAGTGTTCCTGGAACCACTCTGTAGCAATTCTGGATGTGTGGGGAGTCGCATTGTCCTGCTGGAATTGCCCAAGTCTGTTGGAATGCATAGTGGACATGAATGGATGCTGGTGATCAGGCAAGATGCTTACATACATGTCATCTCTCAAGAGTAATATCCAGATGTATCAGGCATCCCATATCACTCCAACTGCACACGCCCCACACCATTACAGACTCTCTACCGGGGAGTCGCATTGTCCTGCTGGAATTGCCCAAGTCTGTTGGAATGCGTAGTGGACATGAATGGATGCTGGTGATCAGGCAAGATGATTACATACGCGTCATCTCTCAGAGTAATATCCAGATGTATCAGGCATCCCATATCACTCCAACTGCACACGCCCCACACCATTACAGACTCTCTACCGGCTTCAACAGTCCCCTGCTGGCATGCAGGGCCCATGGATTCATGAGTTTGTCTCCATACGCATACGCGTCCATCCGCTGGTTACTATCTTAAACGAGACTCGTCCGACCAGGCAACATATTTCCAGTCATCAACAGTCCAAAGTCGGTGTTGACTGGTCCAGGCGAGGCGTAGAGCTTTGTGTCGTGCACTCATCAAGGGTACACGAGTGGGGCGTCGGCTCCGAAAGTCCATATCGGTGATGTTTCGTTGAATGGTTCGCATTCTGACACTTTTAGATGGCTCACCATTGATATCTGCCGAAGGATTGCAGTTCTGTCACGTTGAACGATTGTCTTCATTCGTTGTTGGTCCTGTTCTGACAGGATCCTTTTCGGGCTGCAGCAATGTCAGAGATTTGATGTTTTACCGGATTCCTGGCCTACAACTACATCATACTCCGCCAGCCACCTAATGGTGAGTGGCGGAGGGTACTTTCGGTACCACAATCTGATCGCTTCAACCCTGTTCCACTCGCGAATCGTGCGTGGGAAGAATGATTGTCTGTACGTCCCTGTTTTGGCTCTATTTCTCGAATTTTCTCCTCGTCGTCAATGCGCGAGATGTATGTGGGCGGAAGTAATATGTTGTCCGACTCCTCCTGAAAATTGCTGTCACGAAATTTCAATAATAAATCTCTCAGAGATGCCTCTCTTGTAACGTCTGCCAGTGGAGTTTGTTTAGCATCTTCGTAATGCTCTCTCGCCAGATAAACGGTCCCGTGATGAAACGTACCGCTCTTCGTTGGATCTTCTCTATCTGTTCTATCAGTCCTACCAGACAGGGATTCAAGATAGATGAACCATACTCAAGAATCGGGAGAACAAGCTCCTTATAAGCCACTTCTTTTGTGGATGACTTACATTTCTTTAAGATTCTTCCGATGAATTTGTCTGGTGTCTGCTTTTCCCATTATCTGCTTTATATGTTCATTCCACTTAACGTCTCTCTTGATAGTTATGCCTAGGTATTTTACGGCAGACGCTGTCTCCAGCTGTTTGTCATCAATAGTGTAGCTGTACAGTAGTGAATTTCTTTTCCTGTATATGCACAATATGTTACATTTATTTACATTCAGGATCAACTGCCAGAGTCTGCACCATTCATCAATTCTCTGAAGGTCGTTCTGCAAATTCTTACAATCTTCTGGCGTTGTTACTTCGTATAGACAAATGTATCATCTGCGAATAGCCTTAAAGAGTATCTGACGGTTTCTACTAGATCGTTTACATACATTGTAATCAGCAACGGCCCCATCACACTTCCCTGTGGTACTCCCAGTACTACCTTTACATCTATCGAATTAGTTCCGTTAAAGCGACGTGTTGAGTTCTATCTGCAAGAAAATCTTGAATCCAATCGCAGGTCTGCTCCGATACTCCGTAAGCTCGTATTTTTTTTATTAAATGGTAATGCGGGACGGCGTCAAATGCCTTACAGATTTCAAGGAACACAGCATCAACCTGAGCGCCGTTGTCCAATGCGCTGTGGATCTTATGGAGGAACAGAGCGAGCTGAGTTTCGCAGGATCTTTTTTTGCGGAATCCATGTTGATTTCTATAGAGGATACTTTCGTTTTCAAAAATCGTCATAATTCTTTAGCATAAAACATGTTCCATAATTCTACAACAGATTGACGTCAACGATATAGGTCTATAATTGTGTGGATCTGTCTTAAGGCCTTTCTTAAAAACGAGAATGACCTGCGCTTTATTCCAGTCGTTACGTACCTTTCGTTGCTCATTCATGGCACACTCATGAAATGCTCATGCGGGAAAATCCCCATTTCACCGCTACCTCGGAGATGCTGTGTCCCATTTCTCGTGCGCCGACTGTAACACCATTTTCAAACTCACTTAAATCTTGAAAACCTGCCGTTGTAGCGGCAGGAACCGCAACAACTGTGCCACACACTTCTTGTCCTATACAGGCGTTACCGAACGCAGCGCCATATTCTACCTGTTTACGTATCTCTGTATTTAAATACGCATGCCCATACCAGTTTGTTTGGCGCTTCAGCGTAGAAGAGATAGCGATCCATTATTAGAACTACAACCTAAAAAATTTTTTTAGATCAAATAAGGCAGAAGGGATCGATAACATTCGATCATAATTTCTAAAATTGTTGGGGGAAGTGGCAACAAAATGACTATTCACGTTGGTGTGTAGAATGTATGAGTCTGGCGATATACATCTGACTTTGGAAAAAAGGATCCAGTAATTTCCAAAGATTGCAAGAGCTGAAAAGTTCGAGATTTATCGTACAATCAGCTAAACAGCTCATGCATCCAAGTTGCTGACAAGAATAATATACAGACGAATGGAAAAGAATATTGAGGTTCTGGTTGGTAACGATTAGTTTGGCTTTAGGAAAGCTAAAGGCACCAGAGAGATAATTCTGACGTTGATAATAGAAGGAAGAGTGAAGAAAAATCAAAACATATTCATAGGATTTGTCGACCTAGAAAAAGTGTTCTATACAGTAAAATGACGCAACCCTACTGTTTAATCTATGCATCAAAAAAGCTATGACGAAAATGGAAGGAAATTCGAATAGTGGAATTAAAGTTCAAGATGAAAGGATATCAATGATAAGATTCGCTGATGACATTGAAGATGAATTATAGGTCTGGTACCGCCCGCCGCGGAATTTGAATGCGCGCCACACGTCATGGACGTCGAAGACCCATAGACGTCTCCCTCACCATCGCGCCGAAGTTGTGGCGGCGCGCTCCTCTTGGCCCGCTTTTAGTGTGAGGGCGCCACAGTGGAACACGTGGTTCCAGCGGCCAATAGCTACTTAAGCGCCTGCCTCTCGCTCAGCCAGTTTTTTCCGCCATTTTACACTTTACGTCACCGTTTTATCGCCTGTTTTTCTTGTTTCTTTTCTTCTTCCGTTTTTAAAATAAAAGTCTGTAGGCTGTAGAGCAGCGTACTAGGCTGCTGCCAGCCCGCCCCCTTCGGGGGAAATTGAAAATCAATAAGGAAAAAAAAAAAAAAACGGCTCAGCCAGCCAGTGTGATCACGCGTACGTCGGTTGACACCTCGCCTCGTGTTAGACAGCTTACTTCCTTGTTCTGTGTACGAGTGGACGTGTTTGTTTCCTTGTGACTCCGTTGTTCGATCTTGTATTCGTTCTGTCCTTCGTTGGTCGTGTCCGTCCTCTCCCGTTGTGTCGTTCGCGAGCCTCTCCGCGGGACCCACCGCGCTTTCCGTCATTGCTACCCCGCGACCGTCCCGGTCGCAGTTACAACAATAGGATGTGACGACAATAGGATGTGACGAATAGAATGAACAGTTTAATGGGTCCTGAATATGTATTGAGAGTAAATAGAAGAAGAAAGTAATGAGAAGTAGCAGACATGAGAAAAGCGAGGAAATTAACATCAGGATTGTTGATCACGAAGTAGCTGAAGGTAAGGGACTCTGCTACCTAGACAACAAAAATAACCCATGACGGACGGAGTAAGGAGGACGTCAGAGCAGACTAGTACTGGAAAAAAAGAGCGTTCCTGGCCAAGAGAAGACTACTAGTAACAAACACAGGCCTTTATTTGAGGAAGAAATTTCTGCGAATGTACTTGAGGAGCACAGCATTGTACTTTGGTGAAACATGGACAAAGGGAAAACTGGAACAGAAGAGAATCGAAGCATTTGAGATGTGGTACTGCAGAATGTTGCTGAAAATTAGGTGGACTGGTAAGGTAAGAAAGGAGGAGGTTCTCTGTGGAATCGGTGAGGAAAGGAATATATGGAAAACACTGTCAACAATAAGGGGCAGGATGATAGGACGTCTGTTAAGACATCATAGAATAATTTACATAGTACTAAAGGGATTTGTAGAGATTAAAAAAATGTAGTGGATGGCAGAGATTGGGATACATCCTGGAAACAATTGAGGACGTAGGCTGTAAATGTTGCACTGAGATGAAGTTGGCGCAGAAAGAAGAGGAATTCGTGGCGGGCAGCGTCAACCCAGTCAGAAGACTGATGATAAAACTTGAAGATTCCATGTCTGGCTAGCTGTAGTGCGTTTATCATTGAATTCCGTGCTGGGAAGGGCAATTCTGTGCAGTGCAGTGCTGCCAGCCGACGTCCAAGCGAGGTATGATCCGTAGCAGAAGTATAGGAATAGCCGCGAACGGCTCTCAGAAGTTCTATATCCGAACTTCAGCCGCACTTGAGGTTTCAAGATAAGTCACGCGGTCATAACTCTTCGGTAAAGCCAACTGTGAGCTCGCTCATTACAAACAACTAAGCTTGGTCCCGAGCGGTCTAAGGCGCTGCAGCCATGGACTGTGCTGCTGGTCCCGGCGGAGGTTCGAGTCCTCCCTCGGGCAGGGTTGTGTGTGTGTTTGTCCTTAGGATAATTTAGGTTAAGGGACTGATGACCTTAGCAGTTAAGTCCCGTAAGATTAAAAAAAAAGCTTTGTCATGCAACAATGGTACGATCGCGTTTCTTTTTCTAAACTGTGCGTACCGTTATTTCGCTGCAAACACAGAAAAACGTCGTCGTAGCGGTGGCGTAACAAATGAAGAGAAGAATGACTGACGATGGAAAATGTGACGAATCTCCTTACAAACGGTTGAAAAGTTGTATGACGACAGTATGTAAATTACGATGCGGTATTGAAATCATCTTAGGTTGATGAAATCACCCTGTCGAAGTACACTGACGACAAGAAATCACATCACCAAAAAACAATTAACGTACAGTAGTGAAATTGAATGTTTTTCACGAATGACAGCACAACAGGTCGAAATACCAGATTCACTTACAAATTTGGAGTCAGCGTGCTGAGATAACCACGAGATTACTCCTGCTGTCATACGTAATCGAACTCCAGAGCATAACTCCAAATGTAATTCCAGTGTGTCTAGCACTCAGACACTTTGGTTGCAGGCCTCAGCTGGCCTCCTTCTAACACGGTCATCAGTGTCACTGAGTCAGAATCAGCTTTCATCCAAAAACACAACAGACCTCTACGCCACCCTCCAATGAGCTCTTCCTTGACTCCAATGAAGCCACAAATGCCGGTGGTTTGGGGTCAGTAGAATGCATGCTATAGGGCGTCTGACTCGGAGCTTTCCTTGAAGTATTCGAGTTGTAACAGTTAGTTGTGTGGCTGTGAGTCAACTGTCGCTGAACTGCTGCTGCAGATGCAGTACGATGTGCCACAGCCATACACTGAACACGTGGCCGTGTGGAGCCCGGTCTTCTTGCGACCGTACGTTTTCCCGACCACCGCTGCCAGCAATCTTGTACAGTGGATACATTCCTGCCAATTCTTTGTGCAATATCGTAGAAGGAACATTCTCGTTCAAACTCAGTGAGGTATTTGCCATAGTTCCATTTCTGACCAACAACAACTCACCGCGTCCAATCTCAAACATAACTAACGCTAACGACCATCATAGCAGGCATTTAAAACAAACCTGATCTGCGTTCTCTTAGTAGCATCACTAGTGCCACTATTATGCGACAGGCGCGTAATTTCAATAGACATGAACTTTTAGATGTAGCTGTAGAAACACGCATGCCAACTTCCGTTTACGTCGCACAACTTCTTCCTGGAGTTGCGATTTTTTTTTTTCCCGTCAGTGTCGGGACAGTTCAATGTAATATTAACTATCGATACTTCACAGCTTCCGTCTCGTAATACTGGATTTTAGGATAATGATGGAATACTCTGAAAGAGCAAACTTCATAGTGTGTGCAAGCGCAGTTGAACATATGTATTCTTGAGAAGTAAATCGCAAACTGCTGTTGTATGATCCATTTCATAGTATTATTATAAGGATCATAGAACTGCTGTTTGCGGTTTATTTTTCAGGACTACTCTGAAACAGTGTCTGCCTCCTTAGACGGGTGGTAACGTGCTCGCCTCCCCTGCAAGCGGGCCCGGGTTCGATTCCCGACCGGGTTGGAGACTTTCTCCGCTCGAGGACTGGGTCTTGTGTTGTCCTCATCATCATTTCATCCTCATCACCGGCGCACAAGTCGCCCTATGTGGATTCGCCTGAAATAAGATTTGCACTTAGCGGCCGAAATTCCTCGGATGGGTCCTTCCGACAACGATGCCATACGCTCATTTCCCTTCATTTCTGAAACAGTTTTATGTATGTGACAATCAGTTTCAAAACGTAACTGAATTTAAGTTCAGGCCAAGTGCAGAGAACAGTTGCGAAAGGAATTTTGTTGTTCAAAACAGCCAAACATATTCGTCTTTTTTGCTGAGGCATGAATATATACTTGTTACTGGAGGCAAAGCGACGGTTTGTTTTACTGAGGCATGAATATACAAGTGTTACTGTAGGCAAAGTGACTGTGAGTGGTGTTACGGCCAGCTAAGAATGGATGTCAGCGTTTAATTTCTGTACTTTCAGATACTGACATCGATTCATTGTTGATGTACGATTCTCGAAGTAAAACTTCGGACTTTCGCTTAGGAATAGAGAGCAAGAGGTTTAGTGGTATACGTCTTAGCCATGTGTATTCCAGGATTATCACCTTGCAGTTTTGGAAAGTATAGCAAAGCTTACAGCTGATGACTTTAGTGTCAAAAAATCTATCATGAATCTTTTACTGTAAGACACAACGTTTGATGGACAATGAAACCGAAACAACAGTGCATTAGAACAACATGCATAGGAACTGGAAAAGAGTCAGCATTATTCGCTATTGAATCTGTGTCTACAACTACATGATTACTCTGCTTTTCACAATAAAGTGCCTAGCAGAGGGTTGAACGAACCACCTTTAGGCTATGTCTCTACCGTTCCACTCTCGAAAGGCGCGCGGAAAAACGAGAACTTAAATTTTTCTTTGCGAGCCCTGATTTCTCTTACTTTATTGTGATGATCATTTCTTCCTATGTAGGTAGGTGTTAACAGAGCGTTTTTGCAATCGGAGGAGAAAACTGATGATTGAAATTTCAATTTCTTGTCGCAACGAAAACCGCCTTTGTTTAAAAATGATTGCTACTCCAATTCCGTAAGTGTAGTGTAAACAGTCTCTTTATGTAGACCTGTTGCACCTTCTCAGTGTTCTGCCAATGAATCAGAGTTTTTGGTTTCCTCTACCCACAATGTTTTCTATGTGATCATTCCAATTTAGGTTATTTGTAATTGTAATTCCTAAGTATTTAGTTGAATTTACAGTCTTCAGATTTGTGAGACTTATCGCATAATCGAAATTTAGCGGATTTCTTTTACTTCTCATGCGAATAACGTCACACTTTTCTTTATTTAGGGTCAAGATAATTAGACATGCATAGCACGTTGTAGCGCTCCTCTTTTAACAATACCTCGTATATGGGTCTGTCTTGATCTACTTCGGTTTTGAAGACAATTGCCCTGGTTCACATTTGGGCTCTTTCGAGTAGTACCTCGTTAAACAATAGCATTTGGGATCAGCTTGTTTTTGAGGAGTACTGATGAAAAGCACGAGTATAGTTTAGACTGTGAAGTTCTCTTACACGGAGAATGATATTGGCGTGAGTTGCGGATCGAAGATTATTGTGGTAAGATTTATGAGAAGGCATGTGCGACTGGTGCGTTACTGTGATATATGGTTATATGGTAAAATCACAGAGAAGAAAACTATCGTTGATAACGTTATTCAGTGTAAATGAGAAGATCAACGATATAGCCTTCTTACCGAGTTGGCATGAAGGCTGAATAACGAATTTAAATAATTCGTGGATGTGCAAAGAGCATTTTATTACAAAGTTCTGTGAGTGGCAATAAAAGCTCTAATGGCGCGCAAAAATGTAGTCACATAAATTAGAGATATGGTCTAGTCATAACCGACGAAAGGACGAAATAACACACCATATTTTATAAGTAACATATGAAAGCGTCTGGGAAGGTGAAATATGAGGAGAAAATGGACTGTAAAACTGGACCACTTGACAATTAACAAACTTCGCTGGCGTATCTCACATATAAGAGATGATATTTCATTAGGACGAGAATCGTTAAATTGGGTGACAGCTTTGCTATTTTGCTTTAAAACGTTATTCTATGTTGTTACAAAAGTTAGCTAAGCATATTTATGTATGTGGGAGCATAGGAATCCGCGATTGCTGTCTCGTACAATGACGACGTGGTTGCGTAGCCTAAAAAGTTTTATTGAAAATTTTCATTAGCGTGTAAATTAGTTAATTCTTCACTAAAACGTACTATATATTTCCAACGGACTTATTGTAAGCTTGCAATAAAAATTGTCTGTATGTGTGATTATTGAATATACCGATTTCAAAAACTTTGTCCTCCTGTAACGTGTGCTTTAGATATCGTATTCAAACTTCCTGTTGACTGGCCCTGTATTGCGTATGTGAACAGTGTTGTGAAATACATCTTTAAACTTTATGAAATGTATAATTTGAAATAAAGAAAACGAATCTAATTAAATGCCAAAAGCAACTAACAGTGTGCTCAATAAAACCAAGTAACTAAAACTCATTAGCGAAGGACATTATGAACGTTGCGTGACATGAAGTGCAATGACTTAGAAATTCCACAAAAACAAGTTTCTGCTCTATTCGGAAGAAAATAACTGTTTGAAAATTACCAACACTTTCCACTGAAGATTAAACTGCTTGCTAGCGCGATTCCTGACAATCCCTACTACACGCGGTTGGCTCAAGAATGCCAGGTGAGATCTGCCCTGAAATTAATGTGACTTACTCTTGCTCAGCATGCTGTCTTCGTGTTTGGAATACTGAGTTTCTCGAAAGCAAAAACAAATCAGTTGATGCAGCAACTAATACAAAACACACTATTGAGTACTATTTTCTTTCTTTTCGCTTGTCAGAAACAATTTTTGACTTCGTGTGGCGTAAAGTGCAATGGACACACGACAGAATATTCAAAACTTTAGTACGAATCGTCGAGGTGCGTTTTACTTTAACGAAAAATCGTTCATGAGAAATCAAATTCCGATATTGACCAGAAGCCTGCACAATTACAAAATTCCTTCATCATAAAAATGTACAAACATTTCAACCAACTGAGTTATTTGTGAGGTGGGGAAAAACAGACAGATCAAATTAACACTAATGATGAAAGTTATCGACAACCTGTGGGACAAAGATTTCCATCAATTAATAGTTGAAACAAACATTTCATTCTTGCACATGCCTTTGTTACCTTTAAAATTACTCCAAAATCTTCTCCATCAACATAAAGCACAAGAAAGTGTTATAAATGAGCTTTCATCTCCATAGCAAAGTATTCCAGATAGCTTCTCCCAGATTCACAAAATGTAGCTCTCATTCTCTGAAAAACTGTTCTCTACGAGGCGTCAAATAAGAATGCTCCAGCGTTGCACAGCATGCTGACTAGCAAGTGAATCACAGATAAAGCGAGAGGAGCAGTCAACGATCTAATTCACACCTCATGCAGTGCGCTCATTGACCTTTGTCCCAGTGCAGTAAAGGTGAATTATTCACAATAGCAGAAAACATATGAGAACCTTTCATTATCCCCTGCCCCTCTGAAAAAATTTCGTACGGAATGTTTTAGCTTTAATAAGGCCAGGAGAAGGAAATTTTTTTTAAAAATTCAAAGAAGTGAGTACAATAAATTACAATTGTAAATAATATCAGAAGTGTTAGGATTTAGGGTACAATATGTACGAAAGAAATTTCAGGATGGTGTTTTACGTATGAAGATTGTCTTTGCACAAGAAGGAAGAACACACACAGTTTGCTGAGTGCTGTAGACTGTAGGGAAATACTGCATCATTCATAACCATCGCGGATTAGCTTTAATGTCTCATATCATTAATCCTGAGGCTAGTATGTGAATACAATTGAAGGTAAAATGTTGCATCACTAAGCAGCAACGAACATACTGTTAATGTCTCTTGACATTAATCATGTGACTAAGAAAAGACTGCAACTAGCACAATACTGACACATTTCTTGAAGCGCTGATGAAGTTATATCAGAGGCAGACTCAGTAATCCAAGTGATTGTCCACTGTAAAGATTGGTAGCAAATGTAGAATCAAATATGAGTAGACTCAGGGAAGTAGTTTCCCACTGACAACTCATATGTCCTATTGAAGTCTCAGAGATGACTTCACACACATCTATTGTTTCCTTTAACTTTGTGCAAAAGCTATTTAAATCTCTGGGAATTTCTTTGAATTTGTGGTTTTTTACAGTACATTACAAAAGTCTGAACTGCACACACACAGTATTGTCTCTGCAAGAAGAGACCTTATTCCTAGGGAATATGTGAAGTAGTACAAGGGCGTTGCATCAAAATGAAGCCTACGTACAGAACATGAATATTTGCAGATTTCGGTAACAGTGTGATCAGAAAACATCTACATACAGTAAGAATTATGCAGTATTCTGCGCCACATACAAACTAAATTTAACAAAAGGAACAACCGATAAAACATCATTATCTCCTAATGGCGACAAACGTCCATGAAAATGTACAAGAAAATCTTGCGTGCGCACAGTAGCAGGTTTTATGTTACAGTAAATGTTTAGTTACTCAGAACTAACAACTAACATGTGAAACATAGGAACAATAACAATAGAAATGCATGCATGAGAAACATATACAATAGAAGAGGAAAAAGGTGCATAGAGATCGGGAACAAAGGGAAAACGAAGAAATGTGTCATGGTTCATGTAAAGGAAAAGGAAAACGAACTGTGTGCATTTCAAAGTCATGGTCGCAGTCAATCTGTGTGATATTTTATCCTGGTGTCATGTACTACTCTAACGTACTCTAAGCTTTCTAACTTCTGTAATGTATGTATACTACACTTTCACTGAAATCTCATACTCTTCTAATAATACTTTTTATCTCAATTTAACTGCCAGAAACATCAAATCAGTTTGCCTGCATTTCATTATCACATATTCATAGCCACATAATATAATCACTATTCAACCTACCTATACTCATTTATCTTTCCAAATTACAATCAACATATTCATCAGCTATAGCATATATGCACTTTTATTTGACCTGCTTATTCACACATTTTATTACATCCATTTTAGTACACATTTAATTCTCATATTTACATACGTCTCTACGTTTTCAACTTACACTCGTTCTATGCCCATTTTTCATAATTCTGTTGTGTCATCACATTTACTTCATTTATAGTGTCTAATACATGAGATCTCATACAACTATAGGAGTCACAATATACTAATACGCACAAAAATAATTCATTAGAAAAGCAATGCAGTCAGGTTCAGTATCATACACATACAAACATCACAGATATTTCATCAGGAAGCCAATAAACCAAAATATCCTATGCATATGCAGCAAAAATCATTATGTTAAATCAATGAACAAACAGAATAACCCATCTTAGGCTAAGACAAACCATAAACAAAAATTTCATCATAAAAGAAATGCAGTAAGTAAAGCCAACTATGTCATCACAAAATTGCAAGATACCATTGTCATCACAAAATGTCAGTAAGAAGTCAGTGTAAAAAGGTATCTTGGTGCTCCAGTAATTCCGTAATGAATTAGTTCACAAGAGGCAAAAGCTATGTTAAGGAATAGTCATATTATGCCCCCAAGATCATACACATTTCACAACACTAATCTCATCTATAGCAAGAAAATTTATCAGTAAGAGCTAAAATGCAAAAAGGAAATAAACGTTATTGATCAATATTAAATTGTTCAATAAATTCTCATCTTACCACAGAGTACATCTATATTTCAATCAGTTGTCTTCTCATTCATGTTTTCTGTCTCTGCCTAGCATCGCCATAAAAATTTATCATTCATTACGAAATGAACATGGCATGATGTACATGCAAAATTTACTGAAGTGTTTGCTGTGTGAGGTTAACATAAAAGAGGGAGTACATGAGTTGAACTAATGAATAAGTGAGTACTTAATAACTAAGTTTTCTGAACAGATAGCGACTCAAATTAACATTTGGATTAATCAACGGATAATACCAATATCGTTTTTCACCTCTGAGCAACAGATTAAGCACTGAATCAACTTTCAGTTTGAATAAGGATTTTGTGGCAATTTGCAAGTTGTATGTAAAATTATATTGTATCTTGAGTCTGCGTTCAGTCTAGTCTTCGCCTCTTAACGATGTAAAGAGTCATCAGGAACGACACGTGCTTCGCATTCTCTTTGGCCCTGTCGGATAACTGGGCTGTATTAGGGACACGCAAATCGTGGAGGTGGCGTCCGACTGAAAGACTTGCACCAGGACATTGACCCGCATGAAATCATTTAGCTTAATCTAGGATAGCCTAAGAACAACTGTGATGATGAGTGAGGACCATGGGTCACAAATACAGCTAGCGGAAAGGTTACGGAAACATAAGTAGCGACCACCCCGAATCAAGATAGCGAACGCGACGGCGAGAGTTCGCATCCATTCCCATTTCACTAGTCAGCGGAACTCTACCTCATTGTGACGGAACCTGATGGCGAACAAGAATGGAACACCACAAACTACAATATTTTTTCTGCGGCACTGGAAAGAAATTCTGACGAGGACTTCAATGACTCAACATGGATGGAACTTCATCAAACTGTGATCAGGTAACGTCGGTGCAACCCACTGTCGTGCCGTCGAAGGAAGAGGTCTCATAAACGTCTGCGTTACTATAATACATGCAAGAAAGCTCGTAGCTCAAGTAGATTTCGTCTGCTCTGGCAGCCCATCAGTCTGTGGTGTGCTGTAGTAGATATTCAGACTTAATATCCGGCGAGAGCTCTTCATGGTGCGACTTGTAGAGAATGTGAGGTCCATCTCTGAACTACTCGTTGTCTCTACTGGGACTGAACCATTCCACGAAAGTTTATCGATCGCAGGGCAAGAAAACCTTTTTCTCTCCGTGCGAAAGGCCTGGTGCAGCAGATATATAAATTCTTAAACGGGGATGGAGAAAATACCCTTCCTAAACGGTTGAAAGGCCCACACTTAACTAGGGCGTGGCGGAATCCAACAAGATCAACACTCCACCTGGTGTTTTAATAAGTGTTTCTAACAGCAGTTTATCACAGTTTAGCGAGGACATGATGGCTTTTATAGATGGATCAAAGGAAGGGGACACTGTCGGTTGTTATCTCCTGTGACTGTATCTTCAAAATCTGTCTACCAAGCCACATCTTTGTGTAATATGCGAGTTCTGTGCGATCAAAAAGGCAATGGAACACTTTAAACTTCTCTGTGGAGGGAAGTTTCTCGTCTGCACGGGCAGTCATAATACTCTGTAGGCTGTTCGGCGAATGTTCCCAGCACGTAGGATACTTCAGATGGCCCAGGACACTGTCCATCTCCTGCACAGGCAGAAGGAAGAGATGATCTTCTGCTAGGTGTTTGGACACATGGGAATCGAGGGGGAACGAGAATGCTGACAGAGTACCAAATGCAGTCTGCCAGGAAAACACCGATGTTCACCTTAACGTCGTCCCCCAGGCTGCATTGTCATGGGTGACAAAGAGAGTGTTGGCTGAGTGGGAAAGGCAGTGACTGAAACTGGCCAACACCTAGCTGCGATCGATCAAACCAACTCTTCGACCATGGCACACTTTCATTCAAATTCCAAGAAGAAACTAAATGGTCCTCATATGCCCAATGACTCGTGCTTATCTCTTGCGGTATGAAGATCCACCGGAATGCAGTATTTGCACCTTGGTTTAATGTCGTATGTTTTGTATTCCCATAGGAAGAAAGTTTCTGGTCTACCGATGGATTTACTCTCAATTATAGGTGGTGACGATACTGTAATTAGTAAATTGGTGACATTTAGTGTGCGGTCAAGACTCCCGCCTGTTTTGATTAGACGACGGTTTTAATGTGTTTTTGGGTTGACATCTTGGGTTGTCGGGTGTTCTGCCGGATATCAGCGTCGTCCTTGCACGATATTTCGGTCATGTAGCTCGTAACCTTCAGCAGGTGCGACCTGAGACTGCTCCTCGAGTGGAACTGGTCCAGTATTTATGCCTATGGCCTTCCCCCTCCACCAACGGCTGCAGGCGCTTCCTCTGTGGTCCGCGCCCATTCCCTGCGACCTGCTGGAGCGTTGCTGCTCCGTTTTCCGTCCGCTGCGGTTCTAGGTGTTCCCTCTGCGGTCCGCGCCCACCAAACCCGCTCCTGGGGGTTTCATCTACGGCCTGGGGTACCAAGCGTTCCCCCTGCGGTCCGCGCCCGCTCACCACGACCTGTTGGAGCGTTGCCGCTCCGTTTTTCGTCTGCTGCGGCTCTGGATGTTACCTCTGCGGTCCGCGCCCACCAGTCCCACTTCTGGGTGTTCCATCTTCGGTCTGGTGCGCCTGGCAGTCCGTCAGGGGCTTGTTTTCCATCTCCATGTCTCTGGTTCTTCTGTTTGTGCAGTGTTGCAGCTGGCCCTGTTGCTTCTTTAACAATTCCAGAGCCGGATCCCAGGCTCTGCTTAGCTGGTACCCTGTGTCACGGTTCATAAGATAGTCAGCCATTTTAATTTCTATCGATTCTCTTATAACACTGTCCCAAAATCTGGGTGTTTGTGCTAGAATCTTGGTATCCTCATACTTCATGGTATGATCTAGTTCTAGACAGTGTTCAGCAATGGCTGACTTAGTCACCTGTCTTAATCTAATGTGCCTCTGATGTTCTTTGCACCTGATCTCCACAGTTCTTGTCGTCTGGCCGATGTAGGACATGCCACATTGACAAGGTATATTGTAAATCCCTGTTTTTCGTAACCCCAGGTCGTCTTTGTCACTCCCCAGTAGTCCCCCGATCTTGTTGGATGGACAGAAAACACACTTGATATTGTGTTTACGGAGAATCCTACTGATTCTGGCAAAAATAGAGCCAGCATGCCACCTTCTTTGTTTCATCTTGGTCTTCTTCAGGAACCTGTGGTATAGTGGCTGGTTGGAGTGCCCTCTCAATTTGTCTGTCCATGTATCCATTCTTGGAGAAAACTGTTTTGAGACGTTCTATCTCTATAGGTAGATTCTCTTGGTCTTACAGGGCACGTGCTCTGTGGACCAAAGTCTTCAGAACCCCATTCTTCTGTGCAGGGTGGTGACAGCTGCTGGCCTGCAGATATAAATCAGTGTGTGTTGGTTTTCGGTACACACTGTGGCCAATTGATCCATCTGCTTTCCTCTGGACTAGTACATCCAGAAATGGCAGCTGGCCATTCTTCTCCAGTTCCATGGTGAACTTGATATTAGGGTTGCATGAGTTAAGAGGTTCAAGAAACTCATTGAGCCTGTCCATCCCATGTGGCCAGATCACGAAGGTGTCATCCACATACCTAAAGAAGCATGTGGGTTTAAATGTGGCTGTCTCCAATGCCCTCTCCTCAAAACTCTCCATTAACATGTTGGCAACCACAGGGGACAGTGGGCTGCCCATAGCTACACCTTCGGTTTGCTCGTAATATTGGTTTCTGTACAGGAAATACGTGGATGTCAGTGTATGACTTAACAGGTCCAACAGAGCACCGTCAAATTTCTCTGCAATCAGTTCTAGTGAGTCCTTCAGTGGGACCCTGGTGAACAGCGATACCACATCAAAACTAACCATGATATCCGAATCTGTGATGTGCAGTTGCTTGAGGTGTTGCAGGAAATCTTCTGAGTTGCGGGTGTGGTGAATACATTTGCCCACATATGGAGACAGGAGACCTTCCAAGTACTTGGCTCTTGTGTACGTAGGTGCCCCAATATTACTGACAACTGGACGTAGGGGCACGCCCTCTTTGTGTATTTTAGGCAGACCATACAGTCTAGGTGGCACTGGCGCTTTTTCCCGTAGTTGTCTGATGATCTTATCGGGCATCCCTGTTTCCTTCAAGAGAGCACTAGTCTTATTGGCCACCTTGTCCGTGGGGTCACACTCCAGAATTCTGTATGCAGGGTCCTCCAGAAGTTGGCGTACTTTCTCATCATAATCCATCCGCTGCAAGATGACAGTGGAGTTCCCTTTGTCTGCTGGCAGTACCACAATGCTGTTGTATTCCCGGAGCTTCTTGAGTGCAAGCCTCTCCTCGGTTGTGATGTTCGATTTCGGTGGCTTGGCCTTGGTGAGGGCCCTGCAGGTCTCTCGGCGGACTTCCTCTGCCACATTAGGTGGAAGTGTGGCTGCAACTTGCTCTACTGCACTGAGGAAACCTGAAATGCGTACGTTTCTAGGCGTCGTAGCAAAGTTGAGACCCTTGCTGAGTACCTTTAAGTTGTATCATCAAACTGTATGCCACTCAGATTCGTCACAGTGCATGTCTCTTCCATCTGCTGTGCTTTCTTACTCATGCGGTCAGACTTTGCAGATTGGCAAGATGAGGCATTCCTTCTAGCACACTCAGCTAAAGATCAGGAGGCACGGTCTACCCAATCCCAATCTTCTCTTGTTAAGGAGGCTGCCATGTACAGATGAATGTGTAACAGCTCCATGGCCACAACATCTAACCTGTGGCGCATATCTCGAATCCTCTCTCTCACCAGTGCCATGCTGGCTCTGCGTTTTATCTTGTTCGCCGCTCTGGAGTTGATGTGATGTTTAATTCTGGCAAATACTGGTACCACTTCTCCATCTCGACACCTCAGCAAAAAACTGAGAGAACTCAGCATCTTCCCTTTCTTCTGCCGAAGCTTTTCCAGCTTCTTGATATTCTGATACATCTCCTCCCCGTAGAGACTTTTAATGTAACTCTTTTTGGGTTGTTCGCGTATCTATTATTTCTGCGATCAACCAGTCACATTAATGTCATTCACTGTTTTATTAATAGTATTAACGTATGATAACTGTATGCATAGATATACTGCTGATTGTATATGAAATTTTTTGTGGCTGGAGTTATGTGGGGTTTGATTTTAGTTTTAATATGAGTAACTACTCAAACGCCAGTACTGAGATCTTGACAAAGGGTAGTGTTGAGGAGCTGTTTAGCGATCAATAATTTCAAATCCATCCTTCCATCCATTTCAAGAAGCATATGACAGTCCAAAAGGAAATATGGGTATCGTTTATGACAGAGTCACCAAAGTATTAGAGCAGAGGTGTTAGTGTATGCTGGAAGGTATCGGAATGGTGCCAAGCATTCACGGTCTGACTCTGCAAAAGTTATAAAAAAATCAGTTAACTGAAAATGTAAAGAATAAACTATGCCAACGAAAAAAATGTCAGCTGATGTGTAGTGTTTGACCAACACTGTAGCAGTGGTGACATATAGTTCATATATCACTAATCGCTAGGTTGGAGCGAGTGGAATCAGCAAAAGAAGTGCTCTGCTCCAACGGGTTTCACCGTTTCCATACGTCGCTCCATCAACAGCTTCAGGGAAGTGATTTTCAAAATCTATTGCTGGTGTTTATGATAAATGCAATACGGTGCAACGTTTCTCTGTAAGACTTTGTTTATGGATGAAACATCACTTGCAAACCATGGACAAATAAAGTTTCGCAATATACGTTACTCGTCAGTTGAAAACGCACGCTAGCTGAGAGAAATGCATAAACGATGATCCCGGTATATCAACGTATGGTGCGGTCTTTTCTAAAATAGCGTCATTGTTCCCTGTTTCTTTTTGATTGGATAACACAGTCACCAGTATCTACAGTCCCTAACAGACATGCTGCTGCTCCTATTGGAAGACCTAAGGTCACCCTTGTGGTACAAACATGACAAATGTTTCGCTCGAATACTGACAGATCTCCTGAACAGAACGTTAGGAGATCGATGGATGGGTCTTCCGCAAAACACAAAATGGCCTGCATGTTCACCAGAATAATTACTTCTGAAAATTGATCTGAGGGGGAAATTAAAAAAGTTTAGCAAAGAAATACTGAGACACCCCAAAGACATGAAATACCGTTTGATACGGATCTGTGCCGCAGTATTTACAGATGAAATTATATGTCAATGCTCAGTGTGAACATTTTGAGCACATTTCACAGAATAAACACACGGACCATACCTCTTCTGAGAATATGCTTACATTTGGTGCAATAGGGCAGACATTCGTTGGACGTCTCCTACTACAGACAGGACAAGGCTTTGTAGTGTGGTTAGGCTACTACCAGTTCAAGTTATACACATATTGCGGCCGTTGAGTCCTCTTTGAAGGCTCTTTCGAATAACAAAGGAGAAAGGATATAGTTCTAAAAAAAACCGATGTAAGTGCCGTTAAAAATTATTCGCTTACGTCAGAAGATTAACCGCATTGTCCTTTATTAATTAACGGAAACAACTCCACGCTGTATTTGCTATTTGTGTATGTTTTGGGTGGCCTGTTCTAGCAGCAATTCAGGTTGACCTAAACGCACATTTTTTGAATGCAATTATGCCGACGTTTCTCAATGAATTCTCCAAACAAATAAAGCAAAATAACTAGGTGGCTGATTTATTATTTCACTCATAGCGGCTTGCATAGATATTTTTATTTCACTTGACCGGTTTTGAAAAATTAATTTGTCATCTTCACAAGCTTACAGAGTTAGCGAAATTATAAATCTTTAGAGCTTGGTTACACTTGTATGTAACGTATACAAACGTACTAAAGAAAGTTACATGGTACTGGTTTTTCATAACTCAATATCTTCTACGCAACAGCGTAATGTTATGAGCTGTCCAAAAATGTACATGTAGTATGTAAACATAGATTGACAATTTACAGTAGACGAATCACACTTATGTGACTGTCAAGCTGTTGTGCCAGCAGCAAGTCACAAATAGTATAAGTAAGACTTTTAAAGAAATTAAAAATAATACAGTTGAAAAAATGACACATTGTTAGAATATATAAAACGAGTGGACTAATTTTCACACTTTATAATTTATGCTTTACAGTCAGTTTGAATACGGGCAAAATTATTAAGTCAACTTTTGTAGAACATCTCGAAACCATGAAACACACCCTTCCTCCCCCATCCTTGGTTAAAATGGAAATGTTGCATATGTTGTCAAGGGCTTCAAAATGAACCTTTTACAAGACTTTGAAATATATAAACATTCTCACTTACATTCAAAAGATTTGTTGAATGATCGACTAGGATTTAAAAACAGAAATAGATTGTGTAAACTCATTAATAAAATGTGAAAAGTAGCACATTCTTTTTACATACTGAAACTAAATGCCATGTTTTTTTAAAATACATTATACTGGATAAGTAAAAAATCTTACATTTAGCGGTCGGCATTTCTTATTTCAATTGAAGATGAAAGTGGATCTAGCGAAACATAATCTTGCCAATAGATTTAACAGAAATACGATTTAAAAGAAAACAAGGCCATGGCAACGTAACTGGGTGCAGCATGGTTCAAAATAAGGTTCAAATGGCCCTGAGCACTATGGCACTTAACTTCTGAGATAATCAGTCCCCTAGAACTTAGAACTACTTAAACCTAACTAACCTAAGGACATCACACACTTCCATGGCCGAGGCAGGATTCCAACCTACGACCGTAGCGGTCGCGCGGTTCCAGACTGTAGCCCCTAGAACCGCCCGGTGGTGCAGCATGGCCAAGGACAGATATCATTAGTTTTGCGTTCTGACAGTGCTGTCCCATTAGCTCAGTGAGTCGGGCAATGCCGTTGGGAATGGATATGCAGACTCGCCAATGTTCCGAGTCGCGTAAGTGCCAAACCTTTCCTTGTCAAGCAAACCATCAATACGTATCCAATTTACAACTCTACAATGCGTTATGTTGTGTATTTCTATGTTTTAATGTTACTTTTATTTAAAAATTAAGACATAACATGAACTTCTTACACATGTAAACGACCGCTTTGTTTCATCCACGACACTAATAAAATGGTTCAAATGGCTCTGAGCACTATGGGACTTAACATCTGTGGTCATCAGTCCCCTAGAACTTAGAACTACTTAAACCTAACTAACGTAAGGACATCACACACATCCATGCCCGAGACAGGATTCGAACCTGCGACCGTAGCGGTCACGCGGTTCCAGACTGAAACGCCTAGAACGGCATTTTTTTGCTGGTGTTGAGTTAATGTGTAATGATATGGATGCAGTTCTTCATCGTATAACACTTCAACTAATCACTGAGTTATCTTGAAGTGACTTATAACATCACGGGTATTCACCGAGATGGACCGTTTCAAGAAGGGCGTCCTCTTTTTGTGGAATACGTCTAGTCCTTGGTTCCATTACTTGTGGACGAAGCTCACCGGTATGCTGAAGGCGTTGCCCTATACGACGAAAAACATTCTTATGGCGATGGCGACTTCGAGCGTACCGAGAAGCATACGGACAACCAGTAGCAGCAGGTTAGTTTTCGGACGTACTCAGCACCAAAAGCAAATCGTCGTATTCAGCGTCTGCATACTCTATCGGGAAGCCGCCCTACATGAAGTTAACAGGAGCAGTTATGGTTGTGTACTGCACTGTTGGTTGACCCATTGCCTGCAGTTTAATGAATCCCATTTTCATGTGATAGGCTATTGCCATGTGACAAAATTTTGTCTGTCCTATAAATGACTAGAACTAGGGAACGTACCTTTTTTTAAAAAAAAAAAAAAAAAAAAAAAAAAAAAAAAAAAAAAAAAAAAAAAAAAGGAGCTAACGAGGATCCGAACCATAGCTCCGTGATGGGTTTGAGTTTGTTGTCGCAGCAGTTTAGTCTGGTGTGATACTGCGGGATTACACGCGTTCCTTTGCACATTCTGATGCTCTGCATAATGTGAAAGTAATGCCAGCACCACGTTTTCGTGCATGTGCCTTCAAAATACAGAGGATGTGGTTTTGCCAGGTAAACCTTCGTCTTGAATCTGGATGAGGAATCGCATGGCCATTTTTTCTCCATGCTGTATATAACTTCCTTACATACTTTAGTTATACTTTTTATGTGCTTTTATATGCGTTCCTTGCTGCTGGCAAAAAAGTTGGACATGTGATTCATTTACTGTAAATTATCAATCTGCCAATCTGTGTTTACACTATTCACATACAATATGTACATTTTTGTGCGTATTATGCTATTACGCTCCTGTGAAGAAGATACTGACATCTGCCACACTTATATTAAGTAAGTTACTCTAATACACTCATTACGCTTTACATAAGTGTAAAGCCAAGCTCTAAGGATTTATAACCTCCCTGAAGTTTGATTTGAATTCTGAGGAAACTTGTTATTCAGCCAGTAACAGATGGTCGTTTCGAGAAAACAGGACTGTCACTGGGAACTGTGATTTCTCGACATTTTATACTATGCGAGTGTACACGAGAAATTTATCTCTGGTACAGGCCGTGTTGCATGATCTTTGGCCCCGAAGCACCCTCGCAGAGTTATTGCCTCGCTGCAATACTCATTCCGATGATGTTGATGCAATGAACAACGCAAACAGAGAGACACATCGCGCTTCATGTTTTTAAAGTGTTCAAGTCAAATGATTCTTCTTCTTTCTCTTGTGGCTTTGTCTCGCGTAGATGCACGATCGGCATGGTTATAAAGCGGATTTGACATCGTTAATTTAACACTAGAAGTACCGGACTTTCGCCGTACGCCTAGAAGGAAACCACCGTTTTATTCGTATTTGGGTGGTGTTTTGAGAGTCGCCATGTTGACAATAGGTTCAGAAAGACCCTAAAAAGTAACCAAAGGATAATTTGGTCTCTAAGATGAATAGTACACCGTCTAAGATAAGTTTTCAGAAATAATTTTTTATTTTAAATTTTACAGAAGAAATTCCACAATCTTTAATTAATCCCATCGTTAAAACAAGTAAGTAAAACAATGTTGCAATGCCTTTCTTTACGAAAAGATTGAATCATAATCAAAAAATATTGGTTATATGAGTATTAATAGTATTTTTACTTTTACAGACAAATAAAGTATAACCAACTATTTCTGAAAAATCCTAAAACGCAGCAGATGGCAAAAATGCTCTGCGTATTTTCTTTCTTATTGCTATCAAGGAACTAAAACATAAGAACAAACAATTTCAGTCCATAATTTTAAATATTTGTAAATATTTAAGAACAAAGGCTTGACAAGATAGAATAAGCTGGTATGAGCTCATAGTTCAAACTTTCGACAAGAGTTTTTGCTTTGCTGCTTTTGCTACATACTTATTGCACTCGAAGCATACGTTTGATGTTTTATTTCTCTCTGTTGCTTTGTTGTTTGCAGGAAACCTGAATTCTATTTCCACATGTCGATATCGAGTGCCTTCAGAGGGAGATTGGCTCCTCCTTGCACTTTGCACGGGGCAACAAGCTCATTTGGCACTCTGAGGGATAAGTTTCGACGTGAAATCCTCTTAGACGTAAGTAAATTAAAAATTGTGTGAGCACTGATAATGACAAGATCAAGAATATTATGAAAGACTTGCACAGGCCATCGGTGGGGTGCCAGCTCGGACACCGTAGTGCCTAGGCAGTTGGTCAACTATATCGACGCCATCCTTAGTTTCATAATAAAACTTCACACTTTCTGGAAGTCTCTTCTCAGTATTCTCATTCACCTGACATCCAGCGTGCATGTTACTCAGAATAAGGATTTTTTTTCTTTTTCCCTTGGCATGTTGTAAGAAGATTGTTGCCTGACTTGTTAGTGTGTTGCGTACAATGCGTCGTCTCGACTTCGCGCTGCAGGAGGGACCTCTGTGAGTGATCTCCGGAGAGTGCCAACTAAACGTGTTCCTCTTTGTGTCAGCTCATTTCCAGGTTTCACGTAGGTGATGAAGTTGTCAGTCGTAACATTCCGTAAGGGCGACGCGCCTGGCATCTGCTGTCGTGTAAGAGAACTATTAGCTGTGCCACAGACGGTACTGTAAGAGCGAGAGCGGGGGAAGGCGGGCTTCCCCATGTTAGTCTACACATTCCCAGTGTCACTCCGTAGGTCTGATGTCGCCAGTCCATAGAAAATGGAAGGCTGCGCTGATATAATGTATCGCCCGACCTCTGAATTCTTGGTATTTCACGTTCTTTGTCGCCCAAGGTGTCCTAATGTACTCCAAGATAACATGTATTGCGTCGAGGCATGCCCAGAAACGACTTATTGGCTGGAAACCGGTGTTACTGATATCAAGTGGTATTAAAATGCACATGGGTCAAAAGTGACCTACATGGTACTACTGGTGTAACTGGTAAATTTTTCATATTTCTAGAGGTGCTAGCGATATGAAATTTTGGTGAGTTGTCCAACCCCATAAATGATGAAAAGTCACGGGAGGGTTTAGTCCTGCGTTGATTATGAAGGGGAGCAGGGCCCTTGTGGGTCAAAAATAACGCACGTGGTAGTTCTAGTGTTGCCCATCCTGTCGCCACCGAGTTACCACCTGGAATGGAGTATGTGTGTTGTTCGTGTAAAAGTGATCGAAAGCTTACTAATTGTCTGTGAATTGTGTAACTGGGGCGGGGCTTGGATATCAGTCAGGTATATACATTGTGGGTTGTGGGAAACGGCGGAAAAACCATATACATGCTGGCCGGCACACCGACCCTCGTCGTTGATCAGCTGAGTGGATTCTATCCAGGACCAGCGTATCTCCCCATCCAGGAAGCGACGCTTTAACGCGCACGGCTATTTAACAAACCTGTTTTCGACTGTGACACCATCATCGAGTGCAAAGATATGTGATGCAGTATAATTTTTGTAGGATCAAAGATTTTATTGTAATGTATCTAACAGTATCTCTGTTTCCAAAGATGATAATTGTTAATGTTAGGTTTAGCTATATAATTAGAGGAACTAATTCAGCGAAAATGCGATATAAAATTATTTAATTAAGATGAAAGATTTGACGCGTTAATTAATACACTAAATAACAAATTAGAATTTTTCTTTGTGGAAAATAAATTGAAAAATAAACTTTGGTGACATGTTCCAAGGAAGTGGCTCAACAGATATATGTCCATTGGCCCAAACTTAGTACTGAATGGCCAGACACGGTTCCTTTAATCGCCGCTTCTAACTGCAGGTACTACTTATCATCGCATCCACGCCATGTTGTAAAACACCTCTCTTATTCAAGTGCCCCAGTTTTCCTTTTATTTCAGTCACTATAATTTCGAGTGCCCTGTAAAAAAAAAGAAGATTTACTTGGTGTAAACACAGCTTCTTCACTTACTTACGTCATCTCACTAGTCTATCTTATCTGTTCGTATTTTAGGTCCCACTAAAGGCAAGATTATTTCATTTGGTCTCTCCCTTGGAAAATGTCGTGAATGTTCATTGTTAAATTTCTTTTCTTCTAAGATTTACTGTTGTAATCTGTTATACGGTTCACCAGTTGCTGTGTCACATAGTTTATCTTACTTAAATAATCTGACATTGCATTTTCACTGAAATAATTCATCATTCGTAAATGTAACAGTAACAACTTTCACCTTTGGAAATGGAGATACTGTGTACATGCACTAGTTTAAAATGTTTTAGCTAACGAAGGTTTCACCGCTTCACATATTTATATTTATCTTTGTACCCGATGATAGAACAACAGTCGAAAACCAGTTTGTGAAATAAATAATAAAATTATAAAATATTACACTCGTATCGTGTGTTTTTTACTCATATTGTAAATCCCATCTTTGATCCTAAACAGCTGGACTACTAGGACGTTACATTTTGATGAAAGAAGTTAAGCTTCGTAACAAAAGAAGCCAGTGAATTGTTCTGAAAAAACATGCATCGACAGACACTAAGCTGCGAATCAATCTTGTCACTGTGAGCGTGTGGTAATACTGTCAGACACAAGCGCCAGTCAACGTTTAACTGTTGTGCTGTGTGAGCCATAGACGTTTACGTATGTAGCGTGTGACAGCGGCCCAGTTATAAGACTACAGGGATGTAAGCTGTAGGTATCTGGTCCGCCCGGTACTTGAATGTGGTTCTTCAGTCTTGGATACGTACCATATAGAACTGCTAGTGGAAATAGAGAAGATCTAAAGAAAAGCTACACGTTTCGTTAGAGATTCATTCAGCAAGCGCGAAAGCGACAGAGGGACACTCTGCCAGTCCCAGCGGCAGACGCTGCAAGAGAGGCCTTCTGCGTTTCGGTGTGGTTTACTGTTGGAGTTCCGAGAGCGAACTTTCCTGGAAGATCTTGGATATCACTAAATAGCTTCAGCTGTATTTAGTTCTTTAGTTCTACTGGTTTCATGAGACTAGAAGCCACATCTTCAGGTGAACATTTAACTAACACATGAGAGCGGAAAAGCTTAGAAGCTTTCTTCCCAACATTCATTGTCTGTCAGAACGAAACACCGCTAATAGGCGGTATGTCAGAATAAAATAGCAGGAATACACTACATTGGAATCGTGCTGCTTTTTTTTAATGACATATCGCCTTTTAGCGGTGTTTTGTTCAGACGGACAACGAATGTTCTGAAGAAAAGTTCCGAACTTTACCTCTCTAATGCTTTCGTTACAAGGGTGAGTCAAATGAAAACCTTAAATTTGTAATAACAAATAGAAATTTCGCGCCGTTATCCTGTAAGTTGGTAAGCATGCTACAAACAGCGTGCAGAATGGCCTGTAGGTGGCAGCGTAGTGCAGATGCACACATACCGTCGCAGTACAATATAAAGATGGCCGCCCCACTTGCGACTTGCACCAGAGAAGAACAACCTTCTGTTACTCGGTTTTTGCGTAGTGAAGGTGTGAAACCTATTGAAATTCATTGACGAATGAAGGTTCAGTAAGGTGATGCATGTTTGTCACAGCAGCAAGTCTACGAATGGAGTAGGAAGTCCGCAAATGGTGTGACTTCAGTGGAAGATGCTCCTCGTCCAGGTCAGGTACAACGAGTTGTGACTTCACAGAACATTGCATCAGTTGAAGCCACAGTGAAGGAAAACCGCCGAGTGACACTGAATGACATTGCAGCCTGTTTACAGATTAGTCATGGGTCAGCACACCACATTGTGCATGATGTGCTCCAGTTTCACAAAGTGACAGCAAGATGGGTGCCACGGCAGCTGACTCCAGAAATGAGAGATCGACGTATTGATAGTTGTGAAGAACTTCTTCGGCGCTTTGAACGAGAAGGTGATGGCTTCCTTGCAGGAATCGTTATTGGGGACGAAACCTGGGTTCACTTCCACCAACTGGAAACGAAGAGAGCGGGCAAGGAATGGTGCCATTCCTCATCACCAAAGCCAAAGAAGTTTCGAGCAGAACCATCAGCAGGGAAGGTTATGCTGACTCTCTTTTGGGACGAAAAAGGCGTCATTTTGGAGCATTACATGCCTAGAGGGACCACTGTCACCAGTGCATCATGCACAGATCTCCTAAAAAGTCATGTGCGGCCTGCAATCAAATCAAAGCGACGTGGATTGCTGTCAGCAGGTGTCCTTTTGCAACATGACAATGCAAATCCCCACACTGCCCGTACAACAGTTGCAACAATCACAGACATACATTTTGAGTGTCTTCCTCATCCACCATACTCGCCAGACCTTGGCCCAAGCCATTTCCATATGTTTGGACCTCTCAAAAACGCAATGGGAGGGAAGAAGTACCGTTCTGATGAAGAGGTACGCCACGCGGTGCATGAGTGGTTGCGCGGACTACCAAAAGAACTTTCTTCTAAAGGAATTTATGCACTTTGTAAGCGCTGGAGGACTTGCATTGAACGTGGGGGAGATTATGTTGAAAAGTCATTCAGCTTTGTACCACTTCTGCACAATAAATAACGTTTAAAAAAATATTCAAGGTTTTCATTTGACTCACCCTCGTATATTTTCACCTGAAGATGTGGCTTCCAGTGCCACGAAACCGGTAGTGATGCAGTAATAAGGGTCTAACTAAAAGCAGCTGAAGCGGATTATTGACACCCAAGATAACATAGCTGCTTTTGCTCTACCTACAAGGTTCCTGGAAGAGCCCACCAATATGTTACTTCCTTCTACACACATATCGCGAAAAGGCCATGACAATAAATTCAGATTCGAGGCCATACGGAGGCTCTCCTACACACGTTCCTCCCGCGAACCGTTCGCAACTGGAACAGGAAAAGGAGTGACTGACACTGATTCACAACTTGAGGTGGCCTGAGGCATATGGATGTAGGTGTAGTTGCACCTCGCCTATCTGATTCTCCAGTGTGAACACAATGGTGTTGCCAGCCTGGCCGCCAGGCGCTCAATTCACTAAGCCAAAAATACCGGGTGATCAAAAAGTCAGTATAAATTTGAAAACTTAATAAACCACGGAATAATGGAGATAGAGAGGTAAACATTGACACACATGCCTGGAATGACATGGGGTTTTATTAGAACAAAAAAAAAAAAAAGATTCACAAAATGCCCGACAGATGGCGCTGGACAGCAGAACGCCAGTGACTGCGCATGACAATCGTGTATAAAAGGAGCTGTAATGAGAGAGAGAATCAGATGTGCCAGCAGTCGCAGCATGTTGACGTTACCTGAAAAGGCGCTTTTAGTGAAGCTGTATTATCAGAATGGGGAATACGCTAGTTCAGCGTTACGATCCTATCGTCATAGGAAGGAGATTCGAATGGGTAAAGGTCCATTGACAAATGCAGCTGTGGCGAGAATGATTTCGAAGTTCGAAGCGATGGGTTGTTTAGACGATAGCCCCGTAGCGTAATGCTGCTGAGACAGTTCAGGAAGTAATGGAGTCTAGCAGGTTCGTCTATGCACGGGGAAGTCAGCGCCCGTGCAGTCGCACGTCGCACCGGCATTCCATACACTACTGTTTGGTTGGCACTTAGGCGTACCCTCCGATGCTATCCGTACAAAATCCATCGGCATCATGAACTGTTATCTGGCGATTTAGTGAAGCGGAGGGCATTTGCGGTGTAGGCGGTTCAAAAGATGGCGAAAGCTGACGATTGGTTGAGTAACGTGTTGTGGACCGACGAAGCTCATTTCGCGCTCCGAAGGTCTGTCAACGCCCACAACTGCAGAATTTGGGCTACCGAAAATCATAGAACTGTCGTGGAAACTCCACTGCACGACGAGAAAGTCACGGTATGGGTTGGATTTACCACATCTCCCGATATCGGGCCTTTTTTCTTCGAGGAAATGCGTGATTCTGGTTTTGTAACTTCTACCGTGACGGGTGAGAGGTACCCCGATATGGGACAATATCTCAGGTCATCAGTCCCCTTGAACTTAGAACTACTAAACCCTAACTAACCTAAAGACATCACAAACATCCTTGCCCGAGGCAGGATTCGAACCTGCGACCGTAGCGGTCGCGCAGTTCCAGACTGAAGCGCCTAGAACCGCTCGGCCACCTGCGGCCGGCGATATGTTAGAGAATCGCATCATCCCCAGCCTGGCTGATAAACACCTGCTGGAACGTACGAAGTTTATGCAGGATGGTGGCGCTCCACACCACATTGCTAGACGCGTGAAAGATATCTTGCGCGCGTCGTTTGGTGATGATCGTGTGCTCAGCCGCCACTTTCGTCATGCTTGGCCTCCCAGGTCCAGAGACCTCAGTCCGTGCGATTATTGGCTTTGGGGTTACCTGAAGTCGCAAGTGTATCGTGATCGACCGACATCTCTAGGGATGCTGAAAGATAACATGCGAAACCAGTGCCTCACCATAACTCCGGACATGCTTTACAGTGCTGTTCACGACACTATTCCTCGACTGCAGCTATTCTTGAGAAATGATGGTGGACATATTGAGCATTTTCTGTAAAGAATATTATCTTTGCCTTATCTTACTTTGTTATGCCAATTATTGCTATTCTGATCAGATGAAGCGCCATCTGTCGGACATTTTTTGAACTTTTGCGTTTTTTTGATTCTAATAAAACCCCATGTCATTCCAAGCATGTGTGTCAATTTGTACCTCTCTATCTACACTATTCCGTGATTTATTCAGTTTTCAAATTTATACTGACTTTTTGATCACCCAGTACAAAAACCTCGTAGGCACGTAGGTAAGCGGCGCTCTCCAAGTATACTTTGAATATTTGCTGCCTAAAATCATCGTATAAACATGATTCAGAAGAAACAAAAAATATATTGGAAAGGGAAAATGCCTCTGCGGGTTCATCTGATTCATCGTGTGTTTCAGTCTAGCACAGTGCTGTTTTTTGATTTCTAACGTGATGGAAAACAGAAACTTTAAGATAATCTGTAGATGCCTCACGAAGGCGAAACGAGTTGTTAATAAAAGAATAAGTTGCAACCAAGACTGTTGTTAATTAAAAAGAATATTTAATCGGACCGAGACAAAAGCATTGACGAGGGTACCACAAACAAGCATGCGAAAAGAAAAAGAATTCTCCCGTTGGGCATAAAATATGTGATAAGCTTAGAGTTGCAATTACGGCAACGTTGTGAGAACATACTTTACTAGAGATGTTTTACACTCCCCAATCCACTCTAAGAGGGAATACAGTCGCACACTCACTCGTCTAATAACAGCGTGGACTAGTACCATGATGGACGTTCCACGTACTAAAAAAATTTTCTCCCGTATCATACTAGTCTAACGATGTACGAGTCACATCTTACACGAGTTATGCGTTAGGGGGAAAACCTCGTAAAAGTGGATGCGTCGGTGGAGAATTTTAAAATTGGGGAAACGTCCAGTTTAAGAAGGAAAAATATCCACGATTTTTATTCGTTAGGGGCTAAGCGCGCGGCGGCGCTGTCGGTAAGCAGGGCGGAGGGCGTGGGCATCTCGCATGCCGCTTACGGCGTCGGGGGCGGGGGGCGGAGAGCTGGCGGCTTCCGCCGGCGCCGTCCGCTCTGCTGTTTACGTAGGCCACGCCGCTCCTTCCTGCAGGCGGGCGAAGAGCGAGCGCATGCCCAACTACTGTTTGTTCTTTCTCATACATTTTTCAGCAACCGTCTCTGCACTTTCACATCAGGGCTTCTGCAACCATTACTCCGCCAGCATAAAGTTCGTGTGTTGAGCCCGTGTCTGTCTGGATTCCACTTTGCAGTGTGGGATCTCGAAAAGATGACGCGACGGTATTCCTTCATTTGTGCGGCGAAGAGCTAGGTATTGAATTTCAGCACCTACTTTTGGGTTCTCTACCGTTACTTGCCTCAGATACATATTTCGTTTATTATCTTTTTCCACATCGTTATTTTGAATGTAAACGACATGGAATTAGTTGGAACTAATCGTTATTTCTCATGACGTCATAGTGTTAGTATGGTGTTACTGTCAAACAAAAGCGTCAGTTAACGATAAACTGTTGTGCTACGTAGGCCATCAATGTATACATGTGTAGTGTATAACAGCGACTCAATTATACGTCGTTGGTTTGATAAGTCTGGTAAAAAATCAAGAAAAATATTTCTTTCGTAAACAACTCACCGTACCTCTCGGCATAGTCTCCTCTGAGGGATGTACATTTGGTCCACCAGCTTTTTCATCCCATCGGAAAAAATAGGTTCTGTCAGACTCCGCAAAACTCATTGACAGCAAGTATCAATTACTCATTTGTTGACAGTTTCCTCCTAGCAAGCCAAAGTTTCAAATTAGGGTTAAAATGGTTCAAATGGCTCTGAGCACTATGGGACTTAACATCTATGGTCATCAGTCCCCTAGAACTTAGAACTACTTAAACCTAACTAACCTAAGGACAGCACAAAACACCCAGTCATCACGAGGCAGAGAAAATCCCCGACCCCGCCGGGAATCGAACCCGGGAACCCGGGCGTGGGAAGCGAGAACGCTACCGCACGACCACGAGCTGCGGACTTCAAATGAGGGAACAGGAAGAAGACAAAAATGGCTCTGAGCACTATGGGACTTAACTTCTGAGATCATCAGTCCCCTAGAACTCAGAACTACTTAAACCTAACTAACCTAAGGACATCACAAAAACCCATGCTAAAAGTAGGATTCGAACCTGCGACGGTAGCGGTCGCGCGGTTCCAGGCTGTAGTGGCTACAACCGCTCGGCCACCCTGACCGGCAGGAAGAAGACACTTGTTGCTAAGTCTGGTGAAACAGGGTGGATAATTTCTTCCACTTAAGGCATTGTTATATCTGAAGTTTGAGATGGTGCATTATCCTGGTGACAGAGCACTTTTTCGTGTGTCAACCGTGGTCTTTTTTCAGCCAACGCAAGCTCCAAACGACTCATAAATGAAGTATAATGGGGTCCAGTTACGATTCTGCCTAAGTAACGTGTGGGAGTTATTCCTTGAAAATTCCAAAAATGAGTGGCCATCACCGTACTAGCTGACAAAATTGTCCTTGCCTTCTTGGGTGCACTTTTACATGCCTTTGTCAATTGTTTTGACTCTGGTGTGTAATGATGGCTCCTCCATGTTTCATCAAAAATCACAAATCAGCGCAAAACATGTTGTGGATGGCAATGAAATATCGCCAGACATTGTGTTGAAATGCTGTGTCGGACGCGCTTTTGGTCTACTGTGAGCAATCGCGATACCCATCTTGCATACGGCCTGTTCTCCTTGCAGGATATTATGCACTCGCTCAGTTGAGATACCTACAATCTCAGAAATCTCACGAATTTTTATGCGGCGCTCTTCCATTACCATATCATGGACTTTGTCAATGGTTTCCTTAGTCATCTCTCAGTTGGATGTCTGGATTAAGTTCGTCTTCTGTGCTTCTCTGATAGCAATTAAATTCGTTAATCCAAATGAAAATGGATTTCAGTGATAGTGATGAGTCCGCGTGAACTTCACCCAGTTCTGTCTTGATTTGTGCAACTTCAAATAAAAATGTTTAATAACAGCACGAAACTCGGTTTTCTCGATTTTCAGTCGCAGTCGACGCACTGACCATTTCAGATGGCTGTCAAAAATGAACCGTATGCTGTACCTTGCTGAAGTTCCTTATACGATCCTTGGAATGATCGAGTTTGCCAACCATGAAGGCACAACAAAAATGTTCCATTCTTTCGTTGAAATTTAGCAGACTTATCAAACCACTCTCGTAAGCTGTAGTTATCTCGTCCGACCAATATCGATTATAACATATCTTAATCTGACATATTGGGTTTGCTGAACTATTTCTTTATGCTTTCTTCCCTCACATAATAATCGTATATTATAAGGAATGGACAAGTAAAAAGGAGGCCTTCGCTGTCGCCGCGTTCTATGTACTACTAATTGGCTGTAAGAGATGGTGTCGTTCTATTCCTAGTCAAACAAGGGGAATTAACGCCTTCGTAACAACTTTCTCACTTCTGGAGAATTATTTCCACAGTTCGTTGCGTGATGGATTCCCACCGATCAGCACAAAGAGCGTTATGCAATTTCTTCGTGCAGAAGATGAGAATGGTTCACTCAATTATTGCGAGATGAAAGAGGTCTACGGAGAGCAGTGTCTCGTACAATACACGATATTCCGATCGTGTCAGCGTTTTGAGCTGGGATACGTGCCGAAGAGGATCCTCGAACGCCTTCAGAAATTTCGAACGGAAGTCCTGGAACATCTTGTTGTTGTTAGTATCCCACTTAGTAAATGAATCGACTTCATTTACTTCCGGTATGATGGACGTGGAAGAATTATGGGCAAATTTTAAACACATTGTAAATCACGCATTGGAGAAGTATGTGCCGAAAAAGTGTGCTACGGACGGAAAAGACCCACCGTGGTTTAACAGCGCAATTCGGAGAATGCTCAGGAAGCAAAGACAGTTGCACTCGCTGTACAAGAAAGATTGGGAGATTGAGGACAGGCAAAAGTTAGTAGAGATTCGTGCTGCTGTAAAAAGAGCGATGCGCGAAGCATACAACCACTACCACCGTCATACCTTACCAAAAGATCTTGCTGGAAGCCCACGGAAATTCTGGTCTTACGTAAAATCGGTAAGAGGGTCGAAGGCTTCCATCCAGTCACTCACTGATCAGTCTGGCCTGGCAACGGAAGACAGCAAAACGAAAGCTGAAATTTTAAATTTAGCATTTGATAAATCTTTCACGCAGGAGGATCGTACAAACATACCGCCGTTTGAGTCTCGTACAGATTCCCGTATGGAGGACATAGTGACAGACATCCCTGGGGTTGTGAAGCAGCTTAATGGGTTTAAAATAAATAAATCGTCAGGTCCTGATGGGATTCCAATTCGGTTTTACAGAGAGTACTCTACTGCATTGGCTCCTTACTTAGCTTGCATTTATAGCGAATCTCTTGTCCAACGTAAAGTCCCGAGCGACTGGAAAAAAAAGCGCAGGTGACGCCTGTATATAAGAAGGGTAGAAGGACGTATCCTCAAAATTACAGACCAATATCCTTAACATCGGTTTGTTGCAGGATTCTCGAACATATTCTCAGTTCGAATATAATGAATTTCCTTGAGACAGAGAAGTTACTGTCCATGCATCAGCACAGCATTAGAAAGCATCGCTGCTGCGAAACGCAACTCGTCCTTTTTTCAATCTTGCGAACTATGGATGAAGGGTATCAGACGGATGCCATATTCCTTGACTTCCGGAAAGCGTTGGACTCGGTGCCACACTGCAGACTCCTAACTAAGGTACGACTGGTCCCCAAATATGTGAGTGGCTCGAAGACTCCTTATGTAATAGAACCCAGTACGTTGTCCTCGATGGTGAGTGTTCATCGGAGGTGAGAGTATCATCTGGAGTGCCCCAGGGAAGTGTGGTAGGTCCACTGTTGTTTTCTATCTACATAAATGATCTTTTGGATAGGGTGGATAGCAATGTGCGGCTGTTTGCTGATGATGCTGTGGTGTACGGGAAGATGTCATCGTTGAGTGAAATGGTTCAAATGGCTCTGAGCACTATGGGACTTAACTACTGTGGTCATCAGTCCCCTAGAACTTAGAACTAATTAAACCTAACTAACCTAAGGACATCACACACATCCATGCCCGAGGCAGGATTCGAACCTGCGACCGTAGCAGTCGCGCGATTCCGGACTGCGCGCCTAGAACCGCTAGACATCGTTGAGTGACTGTAGGAGGATACAAGATGACTTGGACAGGATCTGTGATTGGTGTAAAGAATGGCAGCTAACTCTAAATATAGATAAATGTAAATTAATGCAGATGAATAGGAAAAAGAATCCCGTAATGCTTGAATACGCCATTAGTAGTGTATCGCTTGACACAGTCACGTCGATTAAATATTTGGTTGTAACATTGCAGAGCGATATGAAGTGGGACAAGCATGTAATGGCAGTTGTGGGGAATGCGGATGGTCGTCTTCGGTTCATTGGTAGAATTTTGGGAAGATGTGGTTCGTCTGTAAAGGAGAACACTTGTAAAACACCAATACGACTTATTCTTGAGTTTGGGATCCCTATCAGGTCGGATTGAGGAAGGACATAGAAGCAGTTCAGAGGCGGGCTACTAGATTTGTTACTGGTAGGTTTGATCATCACGCGAGTGTCACGGTAATGCTTCAGGAACTCGGGTGGGAGTCTCTGGAAGAAAGGAGGAGTTCTTTTCGTGAATCGCTACTGAGGAAATTTAGAGAACCAGTATTTGAGGCTGACTGCAGTATATTTTTACTGCCGCCAACTTATATTTCGCGGAAATACCACAAAGATAAGATAAGAGAGATTAGGGCTCGTACAGAGGCATATAAGCAGTCATTTTGCCCTCGTTCTGTTTGGGAGTGGAACAGGGAGAGAAGATGCTAGTTGTGGTACGAGGTACCCTCCGCCACGCACCGTATGGTGGATTGCGGAGTATGTACGTAGATGTAGATGTAGATCTTCCTTACAGCCCTGACGGACCCTCTGTGACTAGCATATCTTCGACACCTTAAAGGAATCTCTAAAACATCACATGTTCACCTGTGAGAACCAAGTTCGGGGCACTTTGGGAAATTCGATCCGTCGGCAACGCAGGAGTTTCTATGGTTCCTTTGCGCTGTGATCCGTGTATCAGCGTCAGTGCCAACTATGTACAGTTGTACTGTTCTACAAGAACTGTAATATTAATACTGTAGCTGTAATTTCTTTACATGTAACTGTAGTCTCCTTTCCCTTTGGCAACTCCTTATTATGTATTCCACTCAGATCATACATGGAAGAAGTGTCACGCTTCAGAAAAATCCTGCAAATTATTCAGCGTAGTGACAGTACGAGAGCAACATTTCCATCAGCCATCTACAGATAGGAATTTGCGGGCGTTTAGAGCGGAATCAGGGACATAAAGTGTTGTGACACTCTGATAAAGATATTTTCTGTAAATTATTCACAGCAATTGCTGAAACAGTGCACCATCAACGAAAACGTATTGGATCTGGTGTCAACGAACAAGTCCGAATTTTTTGATTCAGTGAACGTAGAGGTATGAAAGCAGCAATTACAAGGCTATTGTAGAGAAACTGATCAATGATCTTGTGCGAAAAGCTGAGAAAGGTAGAAAGATGTTTAACCTTTCCTAAAGCAATAGGAAAATGATTAGGAAGTACCTGAGCCGGCAGCGTAGAATACCCATCTTCTGGGAGGTGAGTGTGGATAACCTCTGGCAGAAATTTAACGTATTGAAAGTCATGTAGTAGATTAACTTGTACCATAGAAAATAATGCTGGATGGGAAAGACCACACTGATTCAATAACAATATCACGAAGCTATTACGAAATCAGAGCTGTGTAGCTGATATGTACGAATCCAGAGTGTTACTAACAAACTAAAGCTAAACGATTTCTAAACAAGCATGAAGAAAGTTTATCAGCAGTCGTTCAGTTAATTATGTAAGTTTTGACGTCAAAACCGCTAAAATAATTTTTTGGCGTAAAATGAGTCAATGGAGCAAATTTGGCTGTCCAAATGCACGTTGATCACGAGGACACCGACGTGAAAGATGATGAAATATTTTTCAAAGCTGTTTCTTCAGAAAATATTATAACATGGCAGACTTGGGAATAAGTGTGTACAGCACAGAGAAACAGTTGGAATTTTTCGATAGAACAACGGGCACAGCACCGGTTGGGGTGCCTGTTAGATTCTGTATTGAATGTGTGAAAGATTATGCCTCCTTTCTAGCTTCTCGTATTACTGGAAGTCGCTGGATCAGTTGAGAGTAACACGAAGACAGGTAAATGCTGAAAGTCATTCCAGTCTACGAGAGGTGTTCAATCAGTAATGCAACACTTTTTTCTTTTTTGCTGAAAGCAGTTCGGTTTTATTCAGGAATACGATACACCATATTGTTCCCCACTCTTCTCTGTGATCCTCAGCAGCTTCTGTATCACTACGGTCTGTAAGAAATGTTTACAATTCAGCGCATTGATCTTGCGACCCTTGTTATACGAGAAGTGTTTAGCAAGTAATACAACACATTTCTCTTCTCAGCCAATTTTTTGTTAAAAAAATGCGTAATTTTTTGTGGGAGTCCCTATTCTGCGCTCATAGGCAGCACACCGCGCCTGGTACACGCGGCGCTCGGGGACCACAGCACAGCTACGACACCTGAGGATGGGCTTATGACAGTCCGAAACCGGTCGTGTGAAAATAACGTAACTTACAACTGAAGCGGTATTTCCTAACTCTGCTATAATGCTCAGTTGCAGATGTTCTTCCAACAGGATTGTTTGTTCTAGATTATTTATAACCACTGCAGCGATTAGGAGAATGAGAGAAAAATGTAATACACTACTGGCCATTAAAATTGCTACACCAAGAAGAAATTCAGATGATGGACAAATATATTATACCTGAACTGACATGTGATTACATTTTCACGCAATTTGGGTGCATAGATCCTGAGAAATCAGTACCCAGAACAACCAACTCTGGCCTTAATAACGGCCTTGATACGCCTGGGCATTGAGTCAAACAGAGCTTGGACGGCGTGTACAGGTACAGCTGCCCATGCAGCTTCAACACGATACCACAGTTCATGAAGAGTAGTGACTGGCGTATTGTGACGAGCCATTTGCTCGGCCACCATTGACCAGACGTTTTCAATTGGTGAGATCTAGAGAATGTGCTGGCCAGGGCAGCAGTCGAACATTATCTGTATCCAGAAAGGCCTGCACAGGACCTGCAACATGCGGTCGTGCATTATCCTGCTGAAATGTAGGGTTTCGCAGGGATCGAATGGAGGGTAGAGCCACGGGTCGTAACACATCTGAAATGTAGCGTCCACTGTTCAAAGTGCCTTCAATGCGAACAAGAGGTGACCGAGACGTGCAACCAGTGGTACCCCATACCATCACGCCGGGTAATACGCCAGTATTGCGAAGATGAATACACACTTCTAATGTGCGTTCACTGCGATGTCGCCAAACACGGAGCGACCATCATGATGTTGTAAACAGAACCTGGATTCATCCGAAAAAATTACGTTTTGCCATTGGTGCACCCACGTTCGTCGTTGAGTACACCATTACAGGCGCTCCTGTCGGTGATGCAGAGTCAAGGGTAACCGCAGCCATGGTCTCCGAGCTGACAGTCCATGCTGGTGCAAACGTCGTCGAACTGTTCGTGCAGATGGTTGTTGTCTTGCAAACGGCCCCATCCTTTGACTCAGGGATCGAGACGTGGCTGCACGATCCGTTAAAGCCATGCAGATAAGATGCCTGTCATCTCGATTGCTAGTGACACGAGGCCGTTGGGATCCAGCACGGCGTTTCGTATTACCCTCCTGAACCCACCGATTCCATATTCTGCTAATAGTCATTGGATCTCGACCAACGCAATGTCGCGATACGATAAGCCGCAATCGCGATAGGCTACAATCCGATCTTTATCAAAGTCGGAAACGTGACGGTACGCATTTCTCCTCCTTACACGAGGCATCAGAATAACGTTTCACCAGGCATCGCCGGTCAACTGCTATTTGTGTATGAGAAATCGGATGGAAACTTTCCTCATGTCAGCACGTTGTAGGTGTCGCCAGCGGAGACAACCTTGTGTGAATGCTCTGAAAAGCTAATCATTTGCATATCACAGCATTTCGCGTCTATAGCACGTAATCTGCGTGGTGTAGCAATTTTAATGGCCAGTAGTGTAATTTTCTTCTGGATTTCAGCTGTGGATTTTCCACAGTTACTTTCGGTTTCATGGGAATCTCTTATTGGAACAGCGTCTGTGGATGCTCCAGTGTTTATCAGCCTAACTTGATTGGACTTTTTTACCGCAGCCCAGTGCTGAGTGATTGAGTTAATACAAAGTTTGAAATAGGATTTGGTCGATGAAACGGTCTTTGTAGGATCTGTAAAATTCAAAATAAACAGATTTGTTTATTGAAACTAAAATATTTGTTTTTGGGGGTTTAAATATCGGTATTTTTGCCTGCCGTTCAGAGACTTTGCTGAGATTTTGAAAACATTGCAAGGCAAGTTAACTGTAGCTTACCCCCAGTGTACATTTTGTGGTGTGCTCCTTTGCGGTAGTTAGTTATAACGTCTACTGAGTGAAGCTGGGTGTCCGATCCTTACAAAAACAATTTTATAAGTACAGTACGCCAATGTAGGAGTTCAGTGCGGGTGCACCCATCAAACGTTTCCTCTGGTGACCACGGCCAAAGCACATTAGGCTGCGAAGTCGCTCTAGATTTACATCACCTGGTCCGTGTCGTCGAAAATGGCGAACGTTTCTTTACGACTTTTCGGGAAAAAGAGGCGAACTTCAACGACGCACTGATCTACTGTATAAGGCTAAAACGCTAACTTTTAATGGCTTAATTTAATTTCACTATTCCGGATATGCAACGGCCAGCTGTAGCGCCTACTTTTGACTTTACGATGTCGTTAAAAATATCTTCCGAATAGGATTAGTAATACGCTTGGATGGATATGATGCTGGAATCTCTCATTTTTAGGCGACAGCTTTAACGAGAGAACTAACAGCAAGTTTAATGACGCAATTTATCCACAAACTTACGGTTCCGTGAACGTAATAAAGGTCCTTAATTGGGCGGTCTTAAATAGTGGGACTCTAACAGTGGTCTCAGACGTGCAACGACCCTCGTTTTATCTGTGGTATCTTGAGTCTTTTATGGCACAACTAAATGAAAAGAGTTCAGATAAACGGCTCGAATGTGATATTTACGAAATAAAAGTAGTGCTAGAAATCAGAAAAACGAGTTATTATGCTAGCAGCATTTGTAACGCAGTTGCCGTCCCCACTTTCTCGCAATTCGAAATTATTTCGCGAGGATATTAGTTTGTTCCGAGCTGCCATATAACCGTTCGTTGGTGTACGCTACGCATCGCTTTGCGAGAGAATTCAATTGCCTCGATTTTATCAATAATGTAAACGCTTCCGGCTGGGCTAGAAATGGAATATGTAAATGCGCGGTCTTGGAGCACCTAATCCGCCGAAGAGCTGCTGTATATTTCAGCAGCGCAAGCTTTGGCACGAATTGTTGCTCGTATTCTGCGTACGTAATATTTCAAATTTAGTTTACAACAGCGCCATTTCCTTCATTTGAAGTGAACACAAAACACTCGTGATGCGAGGTCAGATTTCTTTGTCCAAATTTTCAAAATGTCGATGTATTGTGTACGAGAATTGTACGTTGTGTTTCGGGTATCGAAGCTCAGCAAACGTAAAAACCTGTTTACTTTCCATATAAGGTGCAGGTTATCGTTCACATTCTAAGCAGGACAACTTCTTTTCTCAAAAGAAAACTCTCCGAAGAGAAAAAAAAAATGTGGTTGATGCATCTGTAATAAAGCTGTTACAGGAACTAATACGAGAACTCAATACTGTAGAACATTGGTGGTCTACTTTGGAGACAAAGGTGTGTAACGCTATCCACCTCCATCATCGTTAACTGAACGTGCCATTAATTTGCGGAAAGAATGGTATGATTATCTTGAAAACCATACAGGACTTGTACTTATTCATTCCGAGACGACAGGAACCTATCTCGGATGCCAACGATTTTCCTACACTGCTCTAGGCATGGTAATGTGTTGTGTTTGTGGTGTTTGCACTCCCTGTGAGTCGCTAATTGTATCCAAGTCTGTTGAGTCGTTTTAGCGTCACTGACATAGCAAGGCAAAACCACTGAAACGCCCTGCTAAATCCGCAGGACAGGACAGGTAGTTGGAATTGTGGAAAGGGGCCAAAAATGAGCGGCTGTCAGTTACACTCGAACACATATAACTTTATTTAGTAGCCCAAATATTACAACGCAAATTTCCGAGCTTAATTATCAACTGAATATGTCACACAATCTTATGTCTTAAGGGCACAACCACTTTAATATTTAAAACGGATGAAGGCCCATGATTTTAAAACACAACTACAATAAATTTTCAAAGGCAGAAGGCCCAAAGCTTTATCCTTAAATAATTTTTAAAAAAGGAGGCGGAAAGCCGAAACAATCTAAGATTTAACTAGTAAGGAACATTAATTTCAAGGCGGCTAAAGGCCCGTGACTGAAAAACACGACTATAACAAATTATCAAAAAGGCAGAAGGCCCAAGCTTTACCCAGAAAGAAAGATATTTTAAATGAGGCTGAAGGCAAGAACAACCTAAGACATAGCAAGCAAGGAATTTTAATTTTAAGGCGGCTGAAGGCCCATGATTGAAAAACACAACCAAAATAAATTTCAAAAGGCAGAAGGCCAAAAGCTTTATACAAAAATATTTTAAATGAGGCTGAAAGCCCAAACACTGCAAGATTTAACAAGTAAGGAACGTTCAATTTTAAAACGGCTGAAGGTCCAGTATTTAAAACCAACTAAAAGCATAGGAATTGAAACCATCAGCTTTGAGCCATTAAAATACACAATCAAACACCAATAAGAAAAGGCAGTACAGCCAGCGGCGCTCAGACGTTTCCGGGGGTCGGTCTGCACTTGAAATATTAACGTTCGCTTAGGGGAGACAGGTAGTGCTATATCCGAAATTAGAATTATATTAATACCTTCAGCTGCTGACGGGGGTTGATATATGTCAACGGGGACAGGTGAAAATATATGCCCCGACCGGGGGCTCGAACCCGTGTCCCGCGATGGACTACTAATCCCCAGGATGGACGGTGAAGCACCAAGGTCTCATAGTTGTTTATATTAATACGACATATCTTCTTGTTAGCCTTAACTGCATCTTTAAATAATTTCCTGTGATCTAGAACAAAATGTTTGCCTAAATTCAACTCAGATTAAAAAACTTGTTCCGGAATGTGTTAATGGGCATGCAGACTACGTGTCTTGTCTACTGTAACTCGCAAACCATAGCTTGTTCCAACCTTTTAAAGTGCTGTCCGTAATATACCCAAGATTCAGACTTGAAAAGCAGGCTGAGAACTGCAACTCACAAGGGGGGGGGGGGGGGGGGGCACGATGTTCGGATCACGGATTTACTTCAAACATTGCACACATTTAGTAGCCCATTTGGACAGCAAAATGTCCAAGAAGTAAGGCATACTACTTAGATCATTCGAGAAAATCGCAAGAGAGGTTCTATACGTCAGTGATGTATAGCTGCATTGCGACACTGAGCACGAGGTGACAGGAATCATGTAGCTAGCGTTCGAACTCCGTAATCGATGGATCGCTGGATCGAGTCCCGTTCTTCTTTTTTTTTAATTCATACGTTCTTCAACACTAGTCATATTACTTCGTGCACATTACATTCGAAAGGCAATATGATGAAAAGATACGTACGTTTGCAATTTTTCCTGCAATTCCAATGTTATTTGGCTGTTTACTAATTTTTATTATTATAACAAATATTAGGTGACTTTCATTTCTATAGGAAAGTCCAAAACTTTATCAAATGTTTCATACTTGTTCATATTTGATTGACAACTGACAAGAAATCGCGTCTCGTGAAGATGCTATTAAAATACATTCAATCACACATCGGCAATTTTCAACACCGATATTTACGAAAATGTTGCATTACGCATGGTTTGCGTCCAGATTGTCGAAAGAAAAAGAAATTTTTCAGAATGTCAACGAGCTTTGTTTTTCCTTAGAAACTCTGACAATTCCTTGCCCATGCGGGAAAAATTACATTCATTCGATGTAATAAATGCCGTTTTAATTTATGTTTTGCGTGTCCGTATGAAAAATATCCAGCAACTTGCGTAGTCGAAGGCACATACGACGATTAATCGTACATTACCCTTATATTCTAGCATATTGTAACTCACTATATTACTGAATAAAGTTATTTACACCTTCATTTATAGATGTTTGGCTTGGGCTTTCCAAGTCTGTCCCTCGTTCTTAAATCTGCGTCTTCAGATCGAAGCGTCCAGGTGCAAAGCAATTCTCGATTCCTTACCCGACTGCCAGTATAAGCGATTTTTTGAAATCGCTACAGGCATACATTTTCAGGAAACCCTTATGCGTTTAGTCGTTTACTTATCGATGATTGTAAACGCAATATGTGTTGTTGTTGTTGTGGTCTTCAGTCCTGAGACTGGTTAGAAGCAGCTCTCCATGCTACTCTATCCTGTGCAAGCCTCTTCACCTCCCAGTACCTACTGCAGCCTACATCCTTCTGAATCTGCTAAGTGTATTCATCTCTCGCTCTCCCTTTACGTTTTTTACCCTCCACGCTGCCCTCCAATACTAAAATAGTGATTCTTGATGCCTCAGAACATGTCCTACCAACCGATCCCTTCTTCTAGCCAAGTTGTCCCACAAATTTCTCTTATCCCCAGTCCTCCTCATTAGTTATGTGATCTACCCATCTAATCTTCAGCATTCTTCTGTAGCACCACATTTCGAAAGCTTCTATTCTCTTCTTGTCCAATCTATTTATCATCCATGTTTCACTTCAATACATGGATGACTACAATCCATACAAATACTTCCAGAAACGACTTCTTAACGCTTAAATCTATACTCGATGTTAACAAATTTCTCTTCTTCAGAAACGCATTCCTTGCCATTGCCAGTGTACATTTTATATCCTCTCTACTTCAACCATCATCAGTTATTTTTGCTTCCCAAATAGAAAAAGTCATCTACCACTTTAAGTGCCTCATTTCCTAATCTAATTCCCTCAGCACCACCTGATGTAATTCGACTGCATTCCATTATCCTCGTTTTGTTTTGTTGATGTTTATTTATATCCTCCTTTCAAGATAGTGTCCATTCCATTCAACTGCTCTTCCAAGTCCTTTGCTGTCTCTGACAGAATTACAATGTCATCGGCGAACCTCAAAGTTTTTATTTCTTCTCCATGAATTTTAATACCTACTCCGAATTTTTTGTTTGTTTCCTTCACTGCTTGCTCAATATACAGATTGAATAACATCGGGTATAGGCTACAACCCTGTCTCACTCTCTTACCAGCCACTGCTTCTCTTTCATGCCCCTCGACTCTTAAAACTGCCATCTGGTTTCTGTACAAATTGTAAATAGCTTTCGCTCCCTGTTTTTTTACCACTGCCACCTTCATAATTTGAAAGAGAGCATTCTAGTCAGCATTGTCGAAAGCTTTCTCTAAGTCTACAAATACTAGAAACGTAGGTTTGCCTTTCCTTAATATACACTCCTGGAAATTGAAATAAGAACACCGTGAATTCATTGTCCCAGGAAGGGGAAACTTTATTGACACATTCCTGGGGTCAGATACATCACATGATCACACTGACAGAACCACAGGCACATAGACACAGGCAACAGAGCATGCACTATGTCGGCACTAGTACAGTGTATATCCACCTTTTCGCAGCAATGCAGGCTGCTATTCTCCCATGGAGAAGATCGTAGAGATGCTGGATGTAGTCCTGTGGAACGGCTTGCCATGCCATTTCCACCTGACGCCTCAGTTGGACCAGCGTTCGTGCTGGACGTGCAGACCGCGTGAGACGACGCTTCATCCAGTCCCAAACATGCTCAATGGGGGACAGATCCGGAGATCTTGCTGGCCAGGGTAGTTGACTTACACCTTCTAGAGCACGTTGGGTGGCACGGGACACATGCGGACGTGCATTGTCCTGTTGGAACAGCAAGCTCCCTTGCCGGTCTAGGAATGGTAGAACGATGGGTTCGATGACGGTTTGGATGTACCGTGCACTATTCAGTGTCCCCTCGACGATCACCAGTGGTGTACGGCCAGTGTAGGAGATCGCTCTCCACACCATGATGCCGGGTGTTGGCCCTGTGTGCCTCGGTCGTATGCAGTCCTGATTGTGGCGCTCACCTGCACGGCGCCAAACACGCATACGACCATCATTGGCACCAAGGCAGAAGCGACTCTCATCGCTGAAGACGACACGTCTCCATTCGTCCCTCCATTCACGCCTGTCGCGACACCACTGGAGGCGGGCTGCACGATGTTGGGGCGTGAGCGGAAGACGGCCTAACGGTGTGCGGGACCGTAGCCCAGCTTCATGGAGACGGTTGCGAATGGTCCTCGCCGATACCCCAGGAGCAACAGTGTCCCTAATTGTGTCCCTAATTTGCTGGGAAGTGGCGGTGCGGTCCCCTACGGCACTGCGTAGGATCCTACGGTCTTGGCGTGCATCCGTGCGTCGCTGCGGTCCGGTCCCAGGTCGACGGGCACGTGCACCTTCCGCCAACCGCTGGCGACAACATCGATGTACTGTGGAGACCTCACGCCCCACGTGTTGAGCAATTCGGCGGTACGTCCACCCGGCCTCCCGCATGCCCACTATACGCCCTCGCTCAAAGTCCGTCAACTGCACATACGGTTCACGTCCACGCTGTCGCGGCATGCTACCAGTGTTAAAGACTGCGATGGAGCTCCGTATGCCACGGCAAACTGGCTGACACTGACGGCGGCGGTGCACAAATGCTGCGCAGCTAGCGCCATTCGACGGCCAACACCGCGGTTCCTGGTGTGTCCGCTGTGCCGTGCGTGTGATCATTGCTTGTACAGCCCTCTCGCAGTGTCCGGAGCAAGTATGGTGGGTCTGAAACACCGGTGTCAATGTGTTCTTTTTTCCATTTCCAGGAGTGTATCTTCTACGATAAGTCGTTAGGTCGGTATTGCCTCACGTGTTCCAACATTTCTACGGAATCCAAACTGATCTTCCCCGCGGTCGGCTTCTACCATTTTTTCCATACGCCTGTAAAGAATTCGTGTTAGCATTTTACAGCCGTGACTTATTAAACTGACAGTTCGGTAAAATTCGCATCTGTCAACACCTGCTTTCTTTGGGATTGGAATTATTGTATTCTTCTTGAAGTCTGAGGGTATTTCGCATGTCTCATACATCTTGCTCACCAGATGGTAGAGTTTTGTCAGGGCTGGCTCTCCCAAGGCTATCAAGTGTTCTAATCGAATGTTGTCTACTCCCGGGGGCTTGTTTCGACTTAGGTCTTTCAGTGCTCTGTCAAACTCGTCACACAGTACCATATCTCCCATTTCATCTTCATCTACGTCCTCTTCCATTTCCATAATATTGTCCTCAAGTACATCGCCCTTGTATTGACCCTCTATCCCTCTATATAGCCCTTCCACCTTTCGGCTTTCCCTTCTTTGCTTAGAAGTTGGTTTCCATCTGAGTTCTCGATATTCATACAAGTGGTTCTCTTTCCTCCAAAGGTCTCTTTAATTTTCCTGTAGGCATTATCTATCATACCCCTAGTGATATATGCCTCTACATCTTTACATTTGTCCTCTAGCCATCCCTCCTCAACCATTTTGCACTTTCTGTCGATCTCATTTTTGAGAAGTCTGTATTCCTTTTTGCCTGCTTCATTTACAGCACTTTTGTACTTTATACTTTCAATTAAATTCAATATATCTTCTGTTACTCAAGGATTTCTACTAGCCCTCGTCTTTTTACCTACTTCATCATCTTCTGCTGCCTTCACTATTTCATCTCTCAAAGCTATCCATTCTTCTTTTACTGTATTTCTTTCTAACATTCTTGTCAATCGTTCCCTAATGGTCTCCCTGAAACCCTCTACAACCTGTGGTTCTTTCAGTTTATCCAGGTCCCATCTCCTTAAATTCCTATCTTTTTGCAGTTTCTTCAGTCTGCCTAGTACTGTTGGCAAGCGGTGTGCACTTAGCCCTTGTGGGGCAAACTGAGGGACTATTTGATTTGAGAAGTAGCGGCTCCGGTCTCGTAAACTGACATAGGGCTGGGAGAGCGTTGTGCTGACCACATGCCCCTCCATGTCTGCATCCAGTGACGCCTGTAGACTGCGAGTCACACGTCGGGCGGTAGGTAGGGTTCGGCCTTCATGGCCTGTTCGGGAGGAGTTAAGTCTCTTTTAGTGCGTAAGAAAAACTACGGATATTCAATAGAGGAGAAGACCACTTGTTACAAAAACCGGCGTTTGCGTATTTCGACGATGCTTGATACAGTTTGTAAGATGTGCAGGGTAGTTCTCTATGACGTTATGCACATCTAAGAGCGCGCGACATAGATTACAGTGATTTCAAGGAAAGCAGTGGATGATTGCATAAATTCAAACAGTGGTGCAGGATTGGAAGATGTAAGATAAGGAAATTTCAAACACAGCATCAACTTGACGATATATAGCAAATTGTGGAATCGGCCTGAAAATTTGTAGATGAGATAAATGCACTTATCGTATTGTTCAGTAAGGAATTTGTTTACAACTCCGACCAAGGGATTTGAAGAAGCAATGCATATGAAACGAATCCTTGAAATAAGAAGTGCGAAGAGGGTTGTATCATGATAAACTAACATCAAAACCTAAACGCATTCGTATAAAATTATGCCCAATGTAAATGTGGATGATAAATTGGCTGGAAAGTTATTTATTGTGCTGCGAGAAATTGGAAGTACTTTGCCCTCTGCGATTCTTTCTCATGTGCGTGATTTTACAAGGGCAATAGGGAATATTTACATCACAACAAGCAAGAGTAGAAAAATGAGAATAAAAGAATTACAACTATTGTGTGAGCACTAAGCTGATCAAAATAACTTTCTTTTGCGTGATTCCAGTCCCGCTTATAAAAATCATATTCCTTTAGAACAAACTATCCCTCCCAAGAAGTATATGACATTGCAGCTTATGCCACCTGGTGCCAGTGGACAAATTCAGCCTCTGGGTGTTTTTTTCCGTGCCTATAAAATATATTATTGCACTATCTGCAGATACGCCTTAAAGAATAGACTGTTTCACGGTAAGCTGCATGACAGTTTGTTTCGCATTCGGCTGGATGCCATCAAATTCAGTCAGTTCTCATCAACCCGTTACACCAGTATGTACCGTTTGTAACTACGAATCCCGGGTTCGATTCCCGGCGGGTCAGGGATTTTCTCTGCCTCGTGATGGCTGGGTGTTGTGTGCTGTCCTTAGGTTAGTTAGGTTTAAGTAGTTCTAAGTTCTAGGGGACTGATGACCATAGATGTTAAGTCCCATAGTGCTCAGAGCCATTTGAACCATTCTTTTGTAACTACGAAGGAGTTCGCCGTCGATCTTGATGGTGCGAATGTTTGTGATAACTGTGACGCGCTATTTTTCTTTCGGCGTTCATGGTGAAAATTAATGGTTTGTTTCGACCATTTCTTGACGATGTCCATTTTGTGAAGTGCAAGGAATTCACACACATCTGAACATCTCCCTGAATGGGTGAGAGATGCTTTATTCCCCGACTTCCAATGAGGTGGTAGTCACACGACAATAAAGTCATGGTGGGTCGGTTGCCGTTCTAGCAAGCGTCTACCACCGACTTCACAACAAAACCACCGGGACACCAAAGGGATCGTTTAGCTGGCGCGAGAGTGTTACGGAGATGCTCAACAAATTCCATTGGCAGACGTTACAAGAGAGGCGCTGTTCATCACGGAGAGATTTACGACTGGAATTTTAAGACAGCACTATCTCGGAAGAGTCGGACAACACATTGTCTCCCCCTTCCCCCCCCCCCCCCCCCCCCCCCCCCCCCCCCCCGTCCCCTCCCGGTACGTCTCGCATAGTAACCACGAGGAGAACATTCGAGAAATTAGAGGTGATACGGAGGCTTACCGGCAACCATTCTTTCCACAGTGGAAAGAGTGGGTCAGGGTTGGGGGCTCATACCATTAGGTGGCTTGCGGAGTGATCTGTGGTATCGAGCATCGCCTCAGTTCCCAACCACCGCGCTTGCATCTCCGCAGGTAGCATCACATTTGCAGTACTGCTATACCTGAGGCAGCCAGCGACGAGAAACCAGACCCTTTCACTTCTCTGGTCTTAGCATCGGTCAGACTCTGCGCTTCCGGGTCAATATACGCATGTGGACTTGTATATTGTGCTCTTACGGATTAACTATCGTCACTATTAAGACATCCATGAGGACTTGGAATTGTACCAATTAACTGTTGGCGGTGACTGACGACAGACCGGACTCGTCTAAAACGCCAAGTGATGTTATATGTATGGACATTGTGTCTGTTCTTTCTGAAATGTAATCTTTCAGCACTCGAAGAATGAAATTGCAGTGAAATCCAGACCATTAGCTGCTTACAGGTGTTGCTAAACGTCAACGGGGACAGGTGTAAATGTGTGCCCCGACTGGGACTCAAACCTGGGTCTGCTGCTTACATGCAGACACTCTATCCAACTGAGCCACCGAGGACACGGAGGATAGTGCGGCTGCAGGGACTTACCTCTGGCACGTGAGACCCACATTCCCAAATTACAGTCCACACACAACATTTGTGTGAAGTTTGTTGGCCAGTAAGTCTTATCTATATGAAGATGGTATCTGTTCTTTAGGAAACGTTCCACATAATTTTTGCAACATCAGAACTACAGGCCAAAAACTGATATAATCTCTTCGGAGAAAACTCGCAGTCACTTGTTGTATAACGGATTTTATTGTCCGTCGGGATTTCTGAAACTACAGTGACACTTTTTGGTTTCTTGCCTTAGGCAGTTGACTGTAGCGAGTAATGAGCACAGTGGGTAGGAGCTCTACAAATGCAGTGTGTGACAGAAAGTAGGGGATGTGGGACAAGTGGGGATTGTGCCGGAGGCAAACCTCTGCAGTCGCGCTCCCGGTGACTCAGTAGGATAGAGCGTCTGCCATTTAAGCAGGAGATCCCGGGTTTCAGTTCCGGTCCGGGCACACAATTTTAGCAGACCCTGCTGAAACGCTTCTACGCATCTTGTGATCTGAATTTCATTTTAATTTCATTCTAAGTGTTGTTCCCAGACACCAACAAACTACCATGTAGGAGGCTATTATTCATTGTCTAAAATTCAAATCAAGAAGACTGTTATCTAGTGTGTTATAAGATTTAATTGCTTTGGTCCCTAAGGAGATTGTTTGGAAATCCTGTCATTTTGTGTGTTGCAGGAATAAAGTGTTTTGCCACTTTTTCGCAATCTTGTTTTCCGTGTGTGTACTCACGTAAGGTCACCACAACAGTAGTTAAAAATGACACCTGGTGTCATACCTGAGTAGAGTTATTTGCAAGATGGTAATAAATTTCTGTGAGAAACCATTACACCTCACTTTAAAAAAGCTTACGAAGTTTAGAACTCTGGACAGAAAAAAAATCTCGTGACTGATTCTATGATTCCATGTCAGTCACGAGACACTGTTTAGGAAAGCATAATCTGTTTTGTGCTGATCACTGGGAACAGGAAACCTAGCAGTGCGTCTTCCGGCGAGAGAGAACGAGAACACTGACACATCTGAATAGGTTCCATATTAACGCATTCAGTTTACGTAAATCCTTTAAACGTGGTAGACAAATACGCCGCAAAGACATACTGTACCTAAATTCATATTTAGTGAAAAGGAAGGTAAATCACGTTAGCTCTGACCTTAATTCAGATACTTGAAGTACTCTGTATATACGACTATTAAGCCTAGCGACCTTCATCTTTTGGTTCGAGGGTACTCAACAAACGAGTTTAAGCGAATTTCGTTAACAGTGTAAATCAAACAATGTCTATCCACGATCTTGTTCTGTACTTTCGTAATAACATGCAGTAGACCAGTGTGGAATGGAACATGTAACTAAATACGCTTGTCCCAGTTTGTAACACGTAATCGTTCGAAAATATAAACAATTCTACGTCCATGACCTGTTATTTCCGGTTTTTTTTAAATATTCTATTGCTCTTGCGAACATAATCCGGAATATTGTTATTATTTTCAATTCAAAAGCGAAAAAACAGGAAGTGCAATGCGGGACTCCTGAAAGCGTAGCAACTGTTACATGCGGTATATAGCGTAAGTTATTTTTGTACTTCACGCGCATTTAAATGTAACACAGCAGACATTTCAAAGATTGTTGAATGATTTTGCTGTCGATGTTATTTTTATTTTTTTGTGTAATAATCGCTTCTTGAAGTTTATGTGCTCTGCACACACCACAGTACAGTTTGGGTTCATGAATTTGATATGTGCTTGAAAGGGAGGTTTAATATGGCGCAACGTAGTAATGAACTGCTACAAACAGGCAAACTAATAACAGCTCTAATCATCGTTTCAAAACCAATAAACGCGAACGGTTTCGGATAATGAAATCGGAAGTTCAAATTACACGCGTTCCTATCGATAACGCTCAGTTATGAAAATTATGATACAGTAAACGAGCTACTTTTGGCACGCAGTTAGGCAGCAAAGGTCAGACTTCCATAGCTAATGTTCCACACTCAATAATAATATTTAACTAAGAGTATTTTGGTACAGGAAAATATGTCCTTTGAAGAAAAAATCTTGATAGATAATAAGAGTCGTAAGAATTGACGTAACATCTCTTGAAGTTCATGCAATCAGCCTTCGTCTTTCAAAAATTATCAGGTCAGGATCGCTCATTATTATAAAATAAGTAGATTACCAGTGTCGGCACGAAAATTTATCTACCGACATGATATGAATATTCACGATAAATATCTTTTCTGAATACTTATACATGGTATAAATATTCACAGTTAACATGTTTTGTGATTATTACTACATCTTTTTACGGTGATAAAGTGAAGAAACTGGCAATGTAAACGTTTTACAATAATCGACGAGTGAACTAATAAAATACAATTTGCTAAGCATATTAACATTAATAACACACAGAAAATCTGCATTAAGATCAGAGCACTGTACACTCTCTGCATCATCAGATAATTCCCGTACGGTTGATCTAGTTTACATAATTCCGTATTGTATGATATTTTGCAGTATTTTTAAAATGTAAGGAGTATTTCTGGACGAAATGCGCACCTTCCGGTAAGTACATGGTGTTAAATGATGACCTTCAAGCTGGCTGTTTATTTAGAATCTGGGGATATTTTACACGATGTCTCATCGTATCTACTCTTCTGTGGCATTTGTTGTTGCCAACATACTGAAAATAACAGATGCATCAGTACACAGAAAAATCCACAGCAAAAAAGGAGTGTGCTTTTTCTGTAAACTTCCGAGATACCAAATTTTCTGACAGTTTTATGCAATAAATGAGAACCTGAAGACCGGCGATTCCCACGCTAGCATCAGGCTACACCTGTGTCCTTCTCTTTTATCATTAACAATGCGTGAACGACATTTTATGTGCATGCAGCGACCTAAATAGTTATTGTTAAGGCTCTTGACATGCAAGCCATTAAATTTACAACTACTACAGAGGCTTCCTTGAGCCCGAAATCCATAAGTTTAAAAAGGAAATAAGTTCAAGTGCATCAAGCAGGCTAATTATGCCTTCATGTCGTCTTTAATATTACAGGCAGTCGAACTGTTGCACTAATCCATGACCTAATGGGGGTGCAAAAAGGTATAACATACAAGATACAGATCATCAGCAAAGTGATCTGTTCCTGGAAATTCACAGGAAAAAAATGTGTAATTTTGATCACAATGCTACCGTAAACGATAATGTACGAACAACTAATTTGTGCGTTTCCTGCATAGAAAATATGGAAGTGTGTTGAACTCTGTGTCATAATGTATGTTGAAGGAATTTCGAACAGAATTCCGAAAATTTCCATATTAATAAGTACCGTCCTTAGTGTTATACGCGGTGCATAATTGGCTCAAGGTATTTTTCCAAACAAGAGAAGATATACAGTTGTTAAACTTCTTCAGAAGGAAGGTGACAAGTGGGACTGAAGCAATTACTGTCCAGTTTTCTTACTGACATCTCTTTTCAACAAATTCGAAAAATTAATGTACTCAGTAAAGTGGAAACAATTTACTTAGCGTGTCACCGCTTGGACACCAGAAGAGTTGCTCGACTGAAAATGCTATTTATACATTCAATCACTAAATAGCATAAGCCTCGAAATATTGCCATTTGATATTTCTATGATCTTTCCAAGGCGTTTGAATGTGTATGTCACGTTAATCTCGAAAAAAACTCAAGTTTTATGGAACTGACGGCTTGACGCGCAGTCGGCTTGAATCATACTCAACAGAATGCCAAAAGTTACGCTGCATAATTCATTGTCGGGAGGATAGAAAATTTTAGTGAGTAGAGAGAAGTTACAAATGGAGTCTGCGACCGAACCGCCGAATCTTTCCATCAGTAAATGGGGTATGTTCTCAACTGACTCGGTTGTTTTAACCCCCTCCACTGACAGAATGACCCGCTTCCTACTTCCGTATGTATAAAGCCAATACGGACTTGTAGCTGTCACGCCTTTGCGCTTACTGCTACGTATTTTTACCGTAAATAGCTCAGCCCTAATGGTAAGAGGTAGTAGTGAATTCACGTTATTAATCTTTGAAGACAGCACAGCCGCCACAAGCTCAGCTCACTTTTACTCCACTCCTACCCTCGCCATTGCACCACATTAATTAGGTGCTACATGGACCTTGCTAAATTCACTTGCGTATACATTTTTGACCGTTACTCGCCAGTATTTACCTAATGATTAGTACACTCCTAACCGGACTATTTCCGAAAGAGCTGTGATGATTGAACGGGTTCGATCCACGGCCTACAGTGCCCTACAGTTCACATGGTAACACTGCCTACCTGACCCACTTAACTTGGTAGTGAGCTTATGTATCCAATCACCACTGCTAGCAGCAGTGGGTAATCCTATCAGCACGACGAGAGCAGCAGACTTACCGTCGAATCCTCCTGAAAATACTTATAACTACAGTCGCCAGCTCTGAAGGAGCAAAAGAATAAATCAGTTTTTTGGCTCGTTTCAAAGTGAAACGACTTGAGTTGAATTTAAACTTAATTCTGAATATTACTATTTCTGATCATTCTAGGTGATTCTACAAAGCAAATACTCTCTCAATTTCTGTGAGTTGGCTTGGTAATTACCACCAAGACAACTTATGCAACTTAGGTTAACAAAATTCTATCCTTCAACTTATTTAATGATTTTGGATATTACTCTTTGGACAATTGCTATAGAATTAGTTAAGTGACTTTACTTGAAAGATTACTCAGAAAAATTTAAGTAACTATAAATAGGCGACTCATTCTGGTGTGACCATTGCTCTTTTCAACATTCTTATACGCTAAAGTATTCTACAACCAAAAGAATTGTAAATGAAAGAGGCGATGGTGGCCTCAGTCTGATTTCACTACACTATGTTTGAGGTTACTACACTTTACAATGAACAACATGCGTCGTAATTTTACTCATTACTATATTCTGTCCTCTGCACTTGCATAAAAGAAAACTGGTATTCTCCTTTTACATGTATACAAAGTTCGACTTAACAATTGCAAGCAGTCTTGCCTTGGGTAGACGTGTCGGTGCTGGTGGTGAGATGCATGTGGCTAACGCAGCTCTTCACGCCTCATGCCCTCAATGGCGGCTGGAACTACGAGCTGTAGCACTCGTATAAGCTACTGCACGTCCGCCATAAAATCTGGGCGCAGAACTCTTACAATCAGGACCAGTGGCATAGAGACGGCTTCGACTACCATTCGTCGCGTGTGGTGTCACCGCCAGACACCACACTTGCTAGGTGGTAGATTAAATCGGCCGCGGTCCGTTTAGTACATGTCGGACCCGCGTGTCGCCACTGTGTGATCGCAGACCTAGCGCCACCACAAGGCAGGTCTCGTGATACGATAGAGCACTCGCCCCAGTTGTCGGACGACCTAGCTAGCGACTAGATGTACGAAGCCTTTCTCTCTCATTAGCCAAGAGACAGAATAGCCTTCAGCTAAGTTAATGGCTACGAACTAGCAAGGCGCCATTAGCCTTACAGTGATTGTAATTAAAGTCTCCTGTGTATAGTCAAGAGCGATGTACCACAATGATTGATTAAAGATAAGTATTAATCCAGCTACGTACTTTTCTTCATAGCATTAATTACGTAGCCTGTTCCAGTACTTCACGCCCGTCTGCGTTAGTCTAGCGTGCATTTTCAGCCACCTCCATCTACAAGGTGTTGGCCCAGCTGCCGACACATAATCGCGTTCTACTCCACAAACGGGGACGATATTCGCCTCTTCGCTGTTGCACAATCACTTTTGCGTGAGCACAGTTACGCACGTCCGGTCACGTCAACACTCCCCAGGCCATTCCATTGTTCAGTCCCTGTGTCTCCAGCTACCTCTAGCTACACTCGTATCACCAAAAGTGGGGGCGTTCCCCTACCACCTTTTCACCGAAATCATTTAGTATTTAAGAATATTTATATTTATTACCCTGGAGTTCATACCAGTCATAATAATTTACTACTAGCGCTTTATAACATTAAATCATACAGTAATAACTTATAATTACCAAGAAAAAGAATACATTTGACTCCGAGAGCTTAGTGCATTGTCTGAGAGGCAGCGCTAATTCCCAGTTTCGCCAATAGATGGCATCAGGGTGCACTCCCTGGCAGTCTCACACCAGCGCGCCCGTTTCCGACGCGCGGGCTCCAAATTACTGTCAGCCCACCATCATTTCAGTTCCGTTACAAGTCTTACATGGCTCAATTTTGGGTCGACCCCTATTCCCTATATAGGTGTACGACCTTCCAGTTAACATTCAACAAGCAGCGCTGGTGCATTTTACAGGTGATACTAGCGTTACAGTAAATTCCGTTAGAGAGAAAGCAGCAGAAGAAATTGTAAATGATGTTTTCCGGAGAGTTAAAAAGCGGTTCTCAGAAAACAAATTTTTCTTAAGTTTTGAAAGAACACATTATATTCACTTCGGTAAATATGGTAGAAGGCTTCCAATTTTTGAGTGTACATATTGATGAAAACATGAGCTCGAAGAAGCATATTACTGAGCTTCTCAAGCAATTAAGTTCAGCTACTTTTGCTCTTCATACAATTGTTTATCTTGGAATCAAACTTATCAATCGCCTGGGCATATTTTGCATATTTCCACTCAGTAATGTCTTATGAAATTATTTTCTGGGGTAACTCATCAGTTAGAAAGAAAGTACTGATTTCACAAAAGCGAGCACTAAGAATAATATGTGGGGTTCACCCACGGACGTCATGTAGATACCTTTTCAAGGAGCTAAACATTTTAACTGCTCCATCACAATACATATGTTCGATAACGAAATTCATCATAAACAACGCACCACAATTTGAGAAGAACAGTGGTGTTCATAACTACAAAACTGGAAGGGAAATTACATTTATTACCAATTATTAAACCTGTCAATGGCTCAGAAAGGAATTCAGTTTGCAGTAACAAAAATTGTTGATCATTTGGCTACTAATATAAAATATCTGACAGATAGGAAAGCTAGTTTTAAAACTAATTTAGAATAGTTTCTCCTGGATAACTCAATCTATTCCATTCAACTTAAAAACAGATAGCCAGTTGAAATAAAAAGTGTAGTTGCATAAGCAAGACTGAAATAATACTGTTTTCCTTATACACAACCTGTATAATGACCCGTTCCACATCAATTCGATGAAAGAATAGGTTAAATAATTTACGGATTATGTAGCTCACTAACTAACTAAAAAGTATAGTTGGTTACTGTAGGTTGGTTACTATAGGTGTAGGATGATGCGCGGGTTGGTTAAAATAGGGGTCGAGATCTCTTTGGATTTGCTTAAACGTTCTTTCGATTCGCCTAATGATATGTGCACAAATGTTTTTTTGTAATTTCTAATCTGATTCTTCGCTTTCGACAACACTATTAATACGCAAAATTTGACGCCATAAATGACGAAGAATTGTACCCCTCGCTGGCTACACCCATTAATTACAGTTTTTCATTTTTTTTTTGTACAGTCGCAGCCACGAGTAATGATAAAAGTTTAAATTCGTCTGTTGTTAAGTTTTATCACTCTAATACTTGTACTATGGGCAACGTTTAGCTAGCGGCAGATGAGGGTCTCCCGTCAGCTTGCAATATTCGTTATTTTATAATCTGTAAGTGATAAATTAATTGAGTACATATTTAATTTTTTAACCTATTTCTTTTTGTTTGTTTCCATTATTGTGGGTTTATTCCACTGTTTTAGTTATAGTTATATAACGTTACATTAATCCAGTTCAAGTAGTATTCTCGCACATTGTTCACGTTTAAAGTTTTAGTTGATTATCGGAGGAGGAGAGCGCTCACACAGAAAAATACGCATGGGGTCCAGTATATTAGTTGATTCGGTACGCTATTAGTACTAATTAAAGCTCACATCAGCGAGTGGGGATTGCGAATAAAAGTGTGTGCACAAAAGGGGTCGTCATCGATACGCTATAATATAAATTTCCCCGTTTTATTTATTTGTTCATTTATTTTTCCTTTTTAAAGTGTCGAGTGCGAACGAAACATATATACGTTTAATTTTCAGGTCAGTCATCATCTAGATCTACTTGCCTATGTTGGCTAACTCTGACGATAGTTAGCGAGCGCCAGCTCGCAGCGCGGCGGCCGGAGACAATGCATTTGTGTCGCACGTTACCACAATAATACAGTTTTTGCCCCGTTTATGTCTGCGTCATGAGCGTTTATGAATCTCCTCCCCATCCTCTCTCCAAATCCGCCTCCTTATATCTTTGTCTCCATCAGTACTCTGCAAGCCAACTGACAGTGTGTAGCGGGGGATGCTTCTGGTACCACTAACAAAGATTGTCGGTAACACTCTGTATTACCTACAATTTCTCATATTTTCTCGCCGTGGTCATTTGGACGAGACGTATATGGGTGGAATTAATATGTTTTCCAGATTTCCTGGGAAGTACTTTCTCGAAATTTCAATAGTAAACCTTTCCGCGAAACATAGCAAGTCCTGAGTCCAGTCGCAAATGTGGTCCGATACTCGGTAATCTAGATTTTTTTTCACTGGGCGGCAGTGCGGGACGGTGTCAAAGAACACACCAGAACGTGAAAGAACAAACCTTCAACCTAAGTGCCGTCCACTGTAGCACTATGGATCTCATGAAACAGCAGAGCGAATTGAGTTTGGAAGATCTCTGTTTACAGAATACATGTTGATTTTTTAGAGGAGACTTTCTTTCTCGAAAACTAATATAACTTTACAGCATAATTCTACAATAGATTAATGTCAACGATGTACTCGTAGGTTTGTAATTATGAGCATCTGACTTACGACCCTTCTTGAAAACGGAAATAACCTGTACTTTTCTTCAAACCGCGAGGTACCCTTTGTTGTACTCCATCGAACATCGATAAACTGCTCCTGCAAGGGGAGCAAGTTCTTTCGTATAATGTTTGAAGAATCTTATAGATACATCATCTGGTCCTGTTTCCTCTCCAAAACCAAGTGATTGCCTTTCTATTCTGCAGTCGGTTATCCCTAAATCTGCCATTTCGACGTTTGTATGATGATTGAAAGGAGCGAACATATTACGTTTTTCCGCTCTGAAAATATTTCTGCCGACCGAATTCAGTAATCGGGCTTCTGTTAGTTTTCGTTTCAGTGTCAGTATGGTCACTCCGTGAATGAATAGATGATTTCCGCCCGCTTACTGGTTTAAAGTAATAACAAAACCTCTTTGCATTTTAAATCAGATCTGTTGACATACTTTTTCTTTCAAAGTCACTGAACGCTTCTCTCATTGAATTCCTTAAGCCCTTTTTGGTTCTTTCGGCTTTTTTTAATCTGTTAGGTTTTTACTTCTGCTGTGTCTGTGACGAAGCTCTCTTCACAGTTTTCTGATGGAGCTATTAAACCACAATGAATCTTTCCCATCCCTTCAGACCCTGCTTGAAACTTGTTTCTCTAAGGAATACTGAACAATGCTTTCGAATTTTTTTCCGTTTTTCGTCCACATCTTTGTCCTCAGCACTGAATATTTGTTGTTAACTACACAGATAATGTGCGGTTTGTATCCTGTCACTGTTGCTAAGCAAAAATATTTTCATACCTTTCTTAACGTTCGTTGTAATACTCATAGTAGCTATCATAGCCTTATGGTCAGTGCTACCTTCCTTTACGTTAACTGATCCGATAAATTCAGGTCTGTTTGTAACAAGGAAGTCTAAGACGTTTCCTTCTCAAGGCGATTCTGTAGTTAGCTGCTCGAAGAAATTTTCGGACAAGACATTCACATTAATGTCACATGAATCCCTGTCTCTGACAGCATTTTTGATATCATGACACTCCCAGTCTATAAGTGGCAAACTGAAGTCACTCCCTATTACAGCTATATAATCAGGAAAGTTATTAACAATATTCTACAACTAATCTCTGAAGTAATGTTCCACTGTAGCTACTGACCCATTCGGCCTTTAAAAACATCTTTTTACCATTCGACCGACCTTTCATGCTTAATTTTACCCAGATTAAATATCATTCGGAATTCGTGATAACCTCGCTAGACATTATCGACTTTCTTACTCCAAGAAATACGCCGCCACCATTGGCGACTAAATTATTCTTGTGATAAATATTCACAGCTAGTCTTTAATGTCGTTATTACACTCCAGACATATTTCCTGTGAGATGGCAGGAAGTTATCAATTTGAGAGGACGCTAAGGGGAGCATTGTAACCTCCCAACAGTTAAATTTCTGTAACGTCGGAATAATAAAATGTGACTAATCTCTCAATAAAATTGTGACTCGTTGGCTAGTTACAAAACATTTGAGTAGTAAGTATGGAGTATTACGAAACATTATTCATAAGACATCTTATTACAGTAATTATTGGCACTCATTGATTAGTTACAAAGTATTTATGTAGTTTTATAAAACATTATTCAGTATTATTCAGAAGTAATCATTCAAAACAGGAGTTATTGCACGTAGCAGCAAGCTGCTAGTGACTATATTTGATATCATACAAGTGACGTAAGACATGTTTAAAACGTAAGACATTGGAACTAGTACTCAAGGTGTTTAGTCCAATAACACCTAGACATAATCGAATTAATACATCAGAAAAATTTGCATCATATTTAGGGCTAGAAATATGTATTAAACTGGTAGCATTATTTAGTTACATACTGGTAATAGTGGAGACTAGTAATAATTTTTTTTGGTGCTATAGTACAATTCTTTTATCTTGGCGGCTCGCGCATGCCCGCCCAGACGCGGGAGATTGCTGCGTTGCCAGTTGCACACGACGCACGCGCCGAGAAACAGCGCCATAGTACAGCATAGTTCGCAAGCTTACGTTTAGGGGGGGGGGGGGGGGGGAGCGCGCAGTTCATAAAATAAAGCCACCACGGCCGCATTAACCCTTTCGCTGCTACAGAGACGTGCTCCCCGCATTCCGCGCTGTGCGCGATTTTGTCACTGCACTGCTTGTGCTTGCCTGTGCTGACACATGGTGTTCCGACTGCTTTGACACACTTATCATTCGATTTAACAAAAACTATTTGGCCCAAAAATTAGATTTTTACACATCTTCTTGACTGATACCTTCCCCCCATAAATGACTTAATTTTGTTTCGATGTTCAACGCAGTTATTATGCAGCATTAAATATAGTAAACCATAACAAAATTATATTTGACATAGCTCAGAGCACTTCACTGATGGACGGTATATTCAAGTCCTAATGTTTTTGTTAGTCCACAGTTTTGTTTAATGTATTTTGTCTACTTCCTTTTGATTGATTGAAGTGCTTTAAAATGAAGCCAAACGCGCCCATTGTAAATTAAACTTTTATTACAGTCGCGAAAGATGGAATATTTCTCAATATTACATACGACACCTATGTGGTACTTAAATTAAATGAGATGTTGTTATACAGTAAATTTTATATGAAATTTAGGTATCTTGTCCACATTTCATTCTCAACATTGTGGCAACTAAAATCGACCATACGGAACTTTTACCTCTGCAAACTCTTCAAAATTTCGCGCAATGGTTTACTACATTCAATGCTGCACAATAACTGCGTTGAACATCGAAACAAAATTAAGTCATTTATGGGGGGAAGGTATCAGTCCAAAAGATGCGTAAAAATCAAATTTTTGGGCCAAATCGTTTTTGTTAAATCGAATGATAAGTGTGTCAAAGCAGTTGGAACACCCTGTATCTGCACAGGCGAGCGGTGCAGTGCGGAAGGCGGGGAGCACGTGTCTGCAGCAGCGAAAGGGTTAATGAAGAGACAACCAATAAAATTCGTGAAGTAAGACCCTTCCATATTGTTTTTAAATAAAGAAAATATTTAGCACCGCATAAGGTTTGAACTCCTCACCTTTCGCTTACTAACCCAATGCTTTAACTGTTACACTAACGCAGCTCGTCAAACAATGTGCCTCCATGAGGAATCTAACAAGTCACGCAGAATACTGACAAACACTGTTGGTATGACTATGAACTACTCACACTTTGTCGAAGTACAATAGGAAATAAACAATTACTGCTGTTCTTTATTGCGAAAAAACGGTTAGTGAGATTGATACAAACACCTTTCCTTGCTTGCCTTAATTAGGAGTCTTATTGCTTGTTTGGTTTAATTAATTAATAGAATATGAAACAATTGGTATAAAGAATGCTTTTTCCAAACTTTCTATAAAAGAATGTCTGCTATGAAGACATTGATTTTGCTCTATTACTTTATTTATGATTGAACGTTTCTAAAACTGAAGACACTCGTCCGTGCTCTGCTCTGCAGTCGAGATCTGGCAAGGTCGTTCTCTGATCATTGGCTGACTGTGTTTTGTGACGTCACATGCGCAGAACGAACCTAAACTCGGCCGCCAACATAAATGACGCGCACTTTAGCAATGCATTGCGTTGGGATCGATAGTCAATTGTTGGGGCATGAAAATATTTGCTTTTGACTTATTGCTGGAAATAAGGATTATTAACATCACACGTCATGAGTCAGCTGTAGCAAGGTTATCAAACAAGTAGAGTATATGTGATCACATTCATGAATGATAGAGACAACTGCAAGTACTAGAACAGGTTTAGTGACTAAGTGCTTGTAGCAAATAACATAACGATATATTGCAGAAATTATTTTAATATCATGAAAAGCTTCTCCTGGAAAAAATACAAAGTGGATTATTGAGCTGAAACAAGAAGTGTATATTACGCTGAAAAGTGGTAAACTTCTCATTAACAGGTAATGAAACGTGTACTTAATATGTATGTACTCTAGCTGTCTTTCCCAAAACATTCAGTCATTATACCATGTGACATATGACATACTGTCAAAAAGAACTGCAACAAATACTTAAAAAACTACATAGGATCTCTTAACTAATATAAAATATATAAACTCCAACATTATCATCATCTGCAAAGAAAAAGTTCGTTATTCATATTATCATACTCTTTATACAACAATTCATCATCATTTTTATCATCTGCAAAATATACACACTTCATTATTCATTATACCAATTTCTTCATACAATAGTCATTCAAATTCATTATTTCGTATATTATAGAGTTTCTTACTTCTATCATATTTCATCACTAAAATTAACATGTGTAGTTTTGTCTGACAGGCTGCCACAATCGCCTCATATTCTGAAAGAAAATAATTAGTCAAGACTGCTACCATATGGTGTGCATAGTATATTCCTGTTAATTTTTGTTAATTCCGATCCATTTACGTTTCATGACAAAGTGTTACATCTTCTTTCTTTCATTCTGATGGTAAAATTGTCATTTCATACTAAACCACTGTTTTTGTTTAATTTATTTCTTATACACGTTATTACTTTCTGAAAATGATGAATATGGATTAATATCTTGCATTTAAATCATATACCCATTATATGAAAACTTGTTTCTAGTGATACACGTATTAGGTCAAAACCACAGACAATTTTCAAGTGCAAAAATGTACACACAATATCATAATTTAGTAGCAAAAAATGTAGAATAGTCAAGATATTTGGATATCATAAGGCAAAATCTCAAAGTCAACTGGTATTTGTTATATATTAAACATTTCATGGTGCATACAGAGAAAATTCTACTTTCTATGGCAAAACTATCATATATACAAAAAAAATTGAAAATGTGCACGGTCTGATATATAACGATAAGAAAAGCGACCTGCTAACCTTACCTTGCCGGGCACTTGCCAAGAAAAAATATGATCATCATCAGTAAGTAGTCACGTAGGCGTAAGTCCATAAGTAGTCACATAAAATGTAAGTTTATCTGGAAAAATGTCCACGGTCTGAGGTATAACGACAAGAAAAGCGACCTTCTAACCTTACCTTGTCGGGCACTTGCCAAGAAAAAATATAATCATCATCAATAAGCGGTCATATAAATATCTGGAAATGGTATCACAGTGTGATATATCATAAAGTATGTTTATTCAATAAATGGTTTAATATTGGAAATATGGTGGTTGCCCTTGGTGTTTCTGGTTCTCAAAGTTTCGACATGTACTACATTGGGGTGAGGACTGCTGCGAATTCTATATGGACCAGCCTATAGAAGCTCAAATATGCTGCCTCTGCTCTTTACTCTCTTGGATAAATAGTGTGTGCGTACTACTATCTTCTGTACTATGTGAAATTCACGGCGTGTACAAACCTGTTTTTGCTGACTTCTGCGGCGTTCTGCGGCACGTTTGATGTTGTTGAGCGCAATGTCAATTATTTCATGGTGGCATAGTAGGCGAGATGTAGGAAAAGATACTAAGTCTTTAATTTTGTTGGGTGGTTCAACATTTTTCAATATAACAGTCGGAGATAGCATAGCAGATTCATTTGGTACGGGGTTAATTACATCCTGGAATGAGAGTGTGTGTGTGTCCCAATCAATATGTCTTTTGTGGCAATATATTCTACATAGTTTACCAATTTCTTTCATCAATCGTTCAGAAGGGTTCGAGGGAGCGTGATACCTGGAGATATAGATCGCAGAAATGTTTCTAGTTCGTAAAATACGTGTCCATATCGCAAATCGAAATTGTGGTCCATTGTCGGAAATTGCTTTCAATACATGTCCTACATGAAACAGAAAATGTTTTACGAATGCATACGAAATAGATTTAGCAGTAGCTTTGCGTAACGGAGTGAAGGTAACAAATTTCAAAGTGAGTTCAACAGTAACAAAGATGTAACAAAAACCTCTATTAGGTCTGGGTATCGGTTCAACAATGTCTACAGCGGCCATATGTCTCAATTTAAGCGTACAATGGGGTGTAACGGAGGAATATGTGAAGTCGTGTGTGATTTAGCTTTATGGCAGATTTTACATGACGCTAAAACTCGTCGAATACGTTTCTCCGTGTTAGCAAAATAACAGTTCTGTCTCAGTATAAGAAAACATTTTCTGGCTCCATAATGTGCGTAACTTAAATGAGTACACCAAATTAATTTGTTGACAAGCTCGTCAGGAACACGTAATAAGCAGTTCTTGTTGTCAGGGTGAGAACAGTGAGACAGAATGTTTTTGCGTTCAGTATAATTGTTTCTAATGGTAACGTTATTCCTATCTTGCCAAAGGTGTTTAATTTCTTTCCATACATTGTCTTTGCTCTGCTCTTGTGCTATGTCTCGTAATGACGACGAAATGAAGTTTTCAAATGCAACTTGTTGAATATACATGAGGCTAAAATTTTGCTTGGCCGAACTCGGTTGCTATGTCTTGCTGATTGTTGCTAAGAGAACGGGATAGTACGCCTGCTACAATATTTTGTGTACCGGGAATGTGGACAATTGTAAAATTAAATTCCTGAAAATAAAGCTTCCATCTGCTTAACCTGTCATGTGTAAAGTTAGCGGAAAGTAAAAACAGTGTAGCTCTAAGATCTGTATAAACGGTAGTACGTCTTCCAAAAAGAAAATGCCCGAATCTGGTAAATGCCCATACAACACATAATGTTTCAAGTTCTGTAACAGAATAATTGCGTTCAGCAGGTGACATAATGCGACTTGCAAAGGCGACGTTTTTAATTACTATAATACCGTCTTCTTCAATTTCTGAAAAATGTGTACGCCTAAAGCGGCGTTAGAACTGTCGCAATAGAAAAATTTCTGGTAGGTTCTCGGTGTGATAAAAGTGGTGCATTCAACAAGGCATGTTTCACATTATCAAACTTAGACTGTCCTTGGCTATCCCAGGACCAAATAGTGTTTTTACCCGTCAAGTGACATAATCTAGGGGTGTCTAAAGCAGAGTAATGAATAAATTTACGGAAAAATTTAATTAAATCCACAAATCTGCGTAGTTGTTTGTTGGTCGTTGGAACAGTAATGTCACATACAGCTTGAAGTTTTTTCGGGTCAGGCGCAATGCCTTCAGCTGAAATTACATGTCCAAGAAATTTTAAGGAAGCTTTGCCAAAGTGCGATTTGCTAAGATTAACTGTGAGTCCTTGTGCACGAAAAGTTTGCAACAGTTGTCCAAGAATCAAATTGTGTTGAGACCAGTTAGCTTCTGCGATAAGGATGTCGTCTACATACGTTGCGATTCCGTCTTTAAGTTCTGTCGGAAGTATAGTATTCAAACCGTGAATAAACGCTGCTGAAGAAAATGTTAGACCGAAAGGTAATTTGTAAAATTGATAACAATCATCAAAACAGAGAAATGCTGTGTACTATCTGCTGTTCTGATGGAGCTGAATTTGCCAAAATCCCGATATTAAATCTAATGTGAAGTAAATAGCAGTACCATGAAATTTCTGTAGAAGTTCTTCTAGTGCTTGTGGGCGATCTGTTTCATTAATAATAATGTCGTTGACATGACGCGAATCAAGTACGAGGCGAAGTGAGCAGTCCTTTTTCTTAACACTATGGAGCGGGTTTATGTACGGACTGACTGCCGATTCAGTAATTCCTTGGTCAAGCATAGTTGCAATTCTTCCTTGACTTTTTCTCTGTGGATATATGGAATAGGATAATGTTTGACTTAACTTTAAATTCATACGTAAAACCGGACATAGTACCAGGGATATTGTCAAAAACTGGAGCTTGCTGTGAGACAATTTTGCTTAGTTGAGTACGTTCGTCATCTGTATTTGCACTGCTCTTGTTTACTTTCTCAGAAATTATTTGCATAACGTCATAGTCGGCTTCGTCTGGAGTATTGTAGTTGTGTACATACGTATATGTGAACAATGTGGAATGACAGTCTGTGTTACGCGATGTAGAAATGACCTGTGCCCAATTAATTGCCTGTTCTTCTGCTGATAAAGCGTGCTGAAATTCCAAAGCCAGTTGTAATTTTTCATCCTTTAACATTAAATAGGAACTTTGAAAGTCAATAATAGCGTCACGTTGCACCAAAAAATTCGTACCTAAAATAACGTCTGTTGTCAATAAGGGAACAATCCAAAAATTTGTGTGGAACGTATAACCTGCAGTACAAAATTATAAGTGTGTATGTAATTTTACATCTACTCCTTTATTGCTCCTTTTACTTAAGTTTTGCCTAATGGTAAAGTAGGATAGGTGTTCTCTTTGTTACATTCGTTGAAAGTTTCTTCATTTATAACTGACGTAGGTGATCCAGAATCGATTACTGCTGAAAATGTGGATGATCCAATCTTTACTTCAATAACAGGGTGGGAAATGGTTTTTTGTATAACTGATTTTTCATTTAAAAGTGTGTCTCGGATGTCGTCGAAAGTAATAACATTTTAGTGAACAAGATTCTATGTATCAGAAGTATTGCTTACGTTGCTGGAAGATGCATCCTGTACTGTATCTAGTCAAATTCTTTCTGAGGTGCTGTTATTTGCTGGAGGATGCCGTGGCATTTCGACTATTTGTACTGTTCTGTTATTTCGTTCGAACGTATTAGGTTGGGGATGATATCGACTGTCTCGTTCATTGATGATAATCTGTTGTTGTGGATGATTCTGCTGCTGATAAGACCTACCGTTATTAAATGTACGCTGAAAACTGTGCTCATTACTTTTACGTCTGTCATGATAGTCATTACTATACGGCGCGTTGCGATAGGAGTTGAAATGATGTGTCTTATGTACGTAGTGCTTTCCTTGCTGTGCGTTACTATTTGGCGGAGCCGACGCTATACGTGTAGGCGGCGAAACATTAAAGCTTGGTTGACCTTGCAGACTACATTGTTGGTTAGGTAAGCCAACCGGCTGGTTTTGTTGCTATCGTGGGGAAAAGCCTCTATTGTTCCCAAAATATGTCTGCGATTGCTGATAATTTTGTACATAACGATGATTAAAATTTTGTTTCTTATTGAAATTATGCTGGTAGTTCTTGTCATTTCCGGAGTGCCTAATAAAACTGTCAGTTTCAGGTAAAACGTGTCATATCAGGTTATCAGGTTTTCTTTACTCATTCCTAATCCTAGATACATCGATAGCTGAAGAGCTGTTTCGATGGATATAAAGGATAGTAAAAGAGTAGGCAGCAGTGAGGAAAACTAAAGAGGAAATAGCACTACAGCGGTTCGGGGTCCTGTGCTCGCTACGGCACATATTCATCGAAGTGTAATGAATTCCCTGAGGTCAAAAGCTGCAAATAAATTTCAGTTTCTGCGTTACAGGCCAAGCCCGTGGGAATGAAAAAGCCAACTGTTGTATCCAGTCCAAAAGGTGTATCTGTGTTCTATCATTTTTAAATACCTTAAATTTCCTAACGAATAGAAAGTGCTTGTAATCAAAATTATCGTATCTAAATGTCTGAGCAGGTTCAGGATTGTATAATAATCTGTTTGTCTGTGCTGTTCAGAATCTAAGTCACGTACTCTCTGTAAATTACCTAAGTTATACTGGCTGTGTGAGTGTGAAAAACGTTCAGAATGTGGCGTATGCTGCGACGTGTTACTGGCTGAAACATTTTTCATTTCTGTCACTTCTTGCTGTAAAGATGACAATTTTCTACGTAATATATTATTGGACGAACCCATCTTACTAATTGTCGACGTATCGTCTGATTTGGTGTCATTGTTATTTGCGATAACGTCAATACGACTGGCCAATTCAACAAATTTTTCAGTCAGTGCTTTTACCTGATCGTCATTTTTAGTGACACAACCTTTAATTTGTTTTTGCATTTTACGCGTGGTTTTGTTTAATTTCTTAACGTCTGCTTTAATGACATCAGGACGCTTTATTAATTCCAATTGTTCAAGTCTGCTGGTCACTGTCTGAAAGTCTACTGTGTATTTACTTTCCAAAGTCTGAATATTAGTTCTTTCGTAAACAACTTACGCTTGTCTTCCTGTCTCTGTGCAGTAATTGTTTACATGACTTGTTTCTTTACTTTGTTCTGTTGCTGTGTGACTTTACGGTAACGCGTTTCACTGTTTTGTAGGTGGTGATTAAAACGTTCGTCAATATCTCTGTTCTATTGTTCAAATTTCTTGTCGACTTTTGCATCCAGAGTGCGTGAAAGTTCTACTGACATTAATTTAAACTCATCGCGTAACTGTGTTGCGTTTTCTGAACACTGTTTAGCAACTGCAGTGATTTCATCTCTAAGTAATTTTGTTGTGGCTGCATGTGAATTACGTATTTATTGTGCAACGGATCTAATTTCTTCACTACTATTTCTAGCATAAGCCTTAATCTCCTCACTTAACTGTTCTTTAGTATCATGACATTGCACGGCAACGGCTGTAATCTGTTTAAAGTTCTCATTAATTTGTTTGATCGACCTGTCGTGTTTTTCATTCGAATGTTTGAAACTTTCATTGTTTGCAATCGTTGTCTTGTTTTATGTTCAACTGTTTGAGATTGTCAATAAGTTGTATGTTCGATTCATTAAGTTGTCTATAATTGTTGTCTTGCTTTTCATTAAGTTATAGCAATAATGCCACAACTTGATCCATGTCAAAATTAGCGACCCTATTCTCTGTGCTGTGTGATGGTGTATCTGCATTTGTCACGTTTTTGTAACCATTTGGTCATTGTCTGATTCATGTAAGTGTTTGCTCATTGGATGAAAACTGTTGGTTACTACATCGGAATCAAATAAATCAGACGTATTTTGAGTGCACTTTTCATCTCCGCTAGGAACATTTATCTGTTCCCTATGTAAATTTGGCAAATCATGTGTGTCAAACTGGGCAGCGTTCATTGTAGCAGAACGTGCGGCGTCATCGATTGTCGAAAAATTTACTGTGGACATAATTGGATTTGTTTGCTCATCATTTAGATTAGAATCATTACTGGTGGTCGGCACGCACTGATTATCTGTAACTGGAATTTTATCATTATGACACAGAGTGTCGCTAGTGTTAGCGGTCAAATTCTTCAAGTCGGCTTTTTCACTGATTACGCATCGCGATGTACTGTTACAGTTTTTCGTGGCGTTTTCACGATTCAAAGGTAGGCATAAAAATCAAACAAAGACAAAGCAAAAATGGAACAAATACAATAACAACAAACAGCAATAAATTGCCGATGATCTGTGAAAGAAGGAGTGACAAATTAGTAAATGCGTTGCGCCACATGCAAACTACATTTAACAGTAGGTAAATAAGAGCAGATATATAACTGACTACTTCTCAGAAATTCACAGAGAAATACGATCCCGGCCGGCTGTCGACAAGTGTAAACTCGGAACAGTTAAATTTCCGTAACCTCGGAATAATAAAATGTGACTAACCTCTCAATAAAATTGTGACTCACATACATAACCTTTCAATAATTAACTGACTGTGAATCTAAACTGGTAAATCTGGCTGCTTCACGGCCCTGAAAAATCATTCTGAATAAAGTGAAAAATTTACCTCAATTATGCCGCCGGATAACACGTATACATCTGCTCCTATAAGAAATTTTTCTGACATAGCCCAGTGCAATGCTGGCCGCTAGATTTGTCATGTATAAAAAGAAACAACTGATTTTTCTTTACGATAATCTGGATGACCATGGATAGGAGAAATTAGTAAAATCTTTAAATTCAAATGAATGACTGTCAAAAGTTATTTTTATAAGAAAGATTATTATTAAAAAAAATTTTAAAAACATTTACATGGGACTTGATATAACAATAGTACAAAATCAGTTGTTACAAATTACTTATGCGCGCGGCTATGAATAGTATTTCTTGGTTTTACCTCATAATAAATACATCGCTCAGGCACCGCCACCGCTCTCCACGAGCGGCCCAACCGCCCGACTGCCAGCAACTACAACTACTGCTGCCGACACTGCTCTGTGGTCTGCGATTCTATTGTTAACTTGCATATCGCAGGCAGCGCGTGAGCAGTCCATCGAAGTTACATCTGCTCGAGTGCGCTAGCAATAAATTCCTTAGTCATGGATCTCTTACAGCATGTACATTGTTAATGCGTGTGGGCTCTTTATGGAAGCATTCCTTCGAATAGTATTCTGCAGTTGTGAACAAGCAGGCGGTTTGGTTATTTGACAGCAAATCTTGCAGTGGACATCTGGGGTTAGGAAGTCACATTCAGGTACTAGGCAGAAGACCATCTCAAAGCACTTACTAGAGAAAGATGATAGCCACGAAGATTCCTTGCTCCAGTGTGGAGACAATGCTGTTGGTCAAAGAGGCGGTAAACAGCTTACCTGAATTTACCTATTAGGTGTTTCTGGCCACAGCAGGGACTGGAGCTAAGGGCAGAAAGTAGATCGCCGAGCCAAGGTGTTGCGACAGTGTTGTAAATGCCCATTGTGTATAGTGCTATTGTCCAAAACAATCCGCAGGTTTCCACGATTGCCATGGACCGGACGCTATAGACGAAGTCATCAGGTGGTGTCGTTTGGCCCATCAAGATAATGCTCTTTGAGATAAATGTGTTGTTCACTTTGGAGCTCAACGAAAATTCTCATAACACGCTGCCTAAAGCGTTAACTTTGGTTGGGATTGGTCAGAAGCAGATGAAGTAGAGGAGACATGGTGCTCGTGAAGTCTTGTGATTGGCATGAAACAGTTTTGGCGATTGTTGCTTTGGTGCACTTTTCGAGTTTACCGAGTTTTGAGGGAAAGGTTATGACTGTATTCTTCTGGTTCAGACACAAGTCTGGAGAGGGAAGTCTGGTCTTGGCTCTTATTATGAGTGGGTGGCACTTGGACACTCGCACTGAGCGTGTCTTCACACTGGCACATGCTGGAATCTGCCAAGATTTCTGGGCTCCAGTAGAGAGTAGTTCCAATCTGTCAGACAGATCGCCCGGCAGCGACTTTGAATATTTTGCGTCCGTGGTAACAAATTACAGACGCCACACAGCGCAACTCTGCCAACGCTTGCACCACGACCGTCAGTTAAGACGGCGGTTTACAGCGAGAAAGTGGTACAGTATGGCTGCTCCAGCTTGGCAGGGTGAACAGAACCACAGTGTCGCCACTTGTTCTCGGCTGCACCAACGCAGAATAAATCTGTGAAAGTCTATTCAGCGTTAGGTAATGTCACGTGTTGTAACTTCATTGTAAAATAAATCCATCAAAGGTTACTCAACGTTAGATAATATCAGACTGCATTATTCATGCTTTGAAGCAGGGGAAATAGGTTATACAAGTAAACCTTAGTCTTTGCCAACCAAACGCTACTCGGTGGAGTGCTAATTATTTGTTGCTTCTATTTGTGTTGCCAACAGTTCATGATTGGTTTGTCATATCGCTTGACTTGTGTCGTTTGTTCTATTTTATGATTAATAAGCTCTTGCCATTTTTATAAAATATTAAACCGATGCTGGTATATTAATCACCCATCTTACAATAATAACAGGGCCACCAATTTTTAATTTTTCTCAGTATTCAATTTTTATTCAAGATTTTGATAAAAGTGACAACTTCCAATGTTGGCTAGCAATAGTAACCACTGTAAGAGGGCAGATTTAATTTACTAGATGCATTGCCAGGTAGACAAGTGGAATGCTTCCAGGTTAAAGCGGTTGCTGTCAGGCCGTAAACTTGCAGTCACCTGTAGTCTTTCAAGCCATACTGCAAGACCAGTGTATTCTTGCAATCTGGCGACTGCTGACTAGGTTCCTGGATTGATGGCATCTTATATGACCGCCAGATGTGATTTCAATTACAAGGTATCTTTAATACCATGTTGAAATTCATTTGGTGCACTGAGGTAAATTAGATTCTCGTAACCATGAGAATATCTGGCGCTAAATACATTGTTGATTTGTAAAGTTTTGTGTGTTGTGTTTTTTGCATTTTCATTCATTTCTTATTGTGACTTCTGTGTCAATTGCTAATAATTTCTTACGGAGAACGGCGTTGTGTTAACTTGTGGAGTGGTAGATTATTCGAGGATTCTTTTGATTTGATACACGTTGCCAGGGATTCAGAATTACTGACTCGCTAGAGCAAATTTTAGGGTAGAATTGTGTGACTTTGCCTAGAGTAGCAATTGAAACCTCTTAGGAATAGGAATCAGTATTCGAAACTCGTCACTAATAGATCAACGTCAGACCGGTAGCATTGATCAAGAGAAAGTTGTGGAAAATTTTCAGTCGTACGTAGCAGCTGACTTGAGGTTACGTCGAACGCGGAATGCTCTGATTACGACGAGGAAATTCAGTCAGACAGTGAGCGCAAATGTGAAACCGCAGCAAAGATGAAACCGCAGCGGAGCCCCATCTAAAATCTTCTGGCATGGCAAGACGTACAGTTAGTGAAAGTAGCGGAACAGACTCGCGAACAAAACGCCACAGAACGATTTAATCGCGTTCGTCTGGTCCTGGAGGTATTAGCGGGGGATCTCAGTTTGAGGTCTTCATATGATTCATGAAGGAAGCGGAGAGGAAGAGATAGGAAGATGCAGGACACAGAGAAGATGAAGGAATTAACCTCAAAGGATGTGAAGGAATTAGTTACTAAGGAGAAGAACGAGGTACGAATGGTAGTTGAACAACTTGTTGAAAATATAGAGCAGATTAAGCAGGAAGTCGCGAGTGTTAAGGAAGAGTTAGAAAAGTCAAGAAAACATCAACAGAGACGAGAGAGGTCGCGGACGAGGCAAAACGCGATGCCGTGGCGGCTAGACTAGAAGCCCAAGGTGCGTGCAAGGTTGATAAAGACAAAGTAAAATAGGTCATAACCGAAATGTGCCTAACCATAAAGGTTCTTGCCTCGCTCCAAAAACGAGGATGAAAGGTCGTCCAGGAAACGCAGGAAAAAATTGAAGAGAACGTAAAGCGCATCGAAGAGATCGAAAACAAACAGGCAGAATTATCAAAGGTAAAAGACGAACAGACCTGGATAACCTTGCAGCAAAACGAGCTGACGAAAGAAGTCCAGCACGCCCTCGTGATCATGCTAGGGGAGAAGAGCACCTGTTACGACATTTAGATACGCAATATGAGGCTACATCACCGGCACAAAGGTGAATGCCGCAGGGGAAGACACGAGCCGCCATGGGGCACACCACAGAGAGCGCCCCGTCGGTGATGCACGGTATGACAGAAACCGAACCAGAACACAATTGTGTAGGTCTTCGGCGGACGGAAACCTTACTCAGTGAATCTGACGAGCAAAAGGAAGCCTTAACAGTGCACAAGGATCGTTTGGACACCCATTTATCAGACGCGTGCTGCAAAAAGGAGGGAAGATTTGTTAGCAGGAAATGTTAAACCATTCGACATATAGCGGGATAAGAACCACAGCAGCAAAGAAACAACTAGGAAACAAACGGTCAATGTCAGCAAAATAACCAGCAAGACCAAACACGTCACAGGGAAAACGCAGCAGAAATCTAATTAGGAACTGACGCTCGCCTGCTACGGACACAGTTTTAAACAAGGCCGCAGGAACTATCGGAATGAGCAACGTCAACATGTTAGAATATGAAGACACAAGAGAGCTTTGGCGTGAGAAAAAGGAAGTCATGTTACGACTGGATCTATATCCTATTACTCACATCACCATGGGCAGCGTTAATCTGACCGGGATTGTGGACAATGGAAACCGCGTTACGGCGACATCTGAATCTGCGCTCTGGATATGTATTGCGAATCATCCATGGCCAGCACTCACGCTGAAGAAAACGAAAATCACTGGCACACTGAGAGGAAAGCACAGGGAGGTGCAGCTGGAAACCTGGTTAATGGTCAGCTGTCATGGGCACACCTTGTAAACAAACTTTCTGGTCGCCTCATCGCTAGAAAGTGAAATAATATTCGGTGTAAATTTCCTGAATAAACATCAGGCCATACTGGACTTGGGACGAGGAGAGCTCACACTGCGAAAAGATGACCTCATAAAAATTACACCGATCACAAATGTTATCATTGTGAAATCTAAATAATGCCTGATCATTTCCTCTGTTCGGTATCACACTACACCAGTTTGAAGTGAGACACTGACCGTGTGAAAATCAGCCGCAGTGAGAGAGAACAAGTCACTCTCTCACTTATGTTCATATTCAAAGCTACATTTTAATGGCTCTGAGCACTATGGGACTCAACTTCGGAGGTCATCAGTCCCCTAGAACTTAGAACTACTTAAACCTAACTAACCTAAGGACATCACACACATTCATGCCCGATGCAGGATTCGAACCTGCGACCGTAGCGGTCTTTTCTGTGAGACGACAGGTAGTTAAAATGAGCAGGCACAAAGCGGTACTTGCATGGAGGTGCCGTGCGCTGCAGTGGTTGGAGCAACCGGAGAAGCGAGTAGTGGTGCTGGTCATATAGCACCTCCGCCGGCGACGGACCGTCGTGGGACTGGAAGCGGTGCGTTGCGAGAAAGAGTAGCAGCGCTTGCTTCCGTGTGTGGGAAGCAGGTAGTTTGTTCAACTGTTATTTGAACGGTGCTACGCGACGTATTCGAGTTCGAGGACATTGCAAACGGATGTTTGCTAAAAGAGTCCACAACCATAAGCCAACGAGTGTTGCTAAGGGACCAATAGAGTTAATGTGCACCCTTTGCCACGGCAGTTGAGACTCTGGCCAAGCTGAAGACGTCTGCGGCGGGATCGATAGATTATCAGCACAAACGCGACACTGTAACGTCAGCTGTTCAATGTGGGTGTCCAGCCCCGGCCGAGTATAGAGCCGGTGCGCTAACTGTTTTGTGCTTGCAATTCCACAATGTTCTTGGTGGAGCAATCGCAGCACATCTTCTTGCAACACTTTACGAATAAGCACACGCGATTGTCCAGAGTCATTCTGCAATAGAATTACACCGTGCTGGACGGAGAGGCTACGCCGACGGACAAAATATCAGCGCAAAAAAGAATTCTTAATATTTTTCACTGAACGAAGCCAAGCAGTACGGATGTAGTGCCACAAAAGGTTCAAGTCAGTCTCCGCTTCAGTGACCAGTGTCCTGCTCGTCGATCTGAAAACAAGGTGCGGCAGTAGCACTGGATTCAGAAACAGGACCAACAGAAAGGGGAGAAAAGGCGTCACCATTTGCGTTCTTTGGCATGGACCGATACAATGTTTCGTACGGATACTGCGACAATAACAAAGCTCAACGTTCCAGCTTCTGAGCCGTGCGTGGCCGAACAGGTTTGGACGGATGAAACAAAGAGTGAAGTGGCGTGTTGTCCGCCACTAGGTAAAACATCTGACCAAACAGATAATGGTGAAACTTTGTCACGCCATAAATAATAGCGAGCACTTCCTTCTCGATCTGGGAATAGTTACAGAGAGACTTGGTCAATAACTTGGAAGCGAAAGCAGTCGGCCTATCTTGGACCAAATCTGTGCGAGAGCACAGCTCCGTTCGTTTTACGATGAAGCGTCCGCTGCCAAAACCACGGGCTTACCAGGATCGAAACGAACAAGGCATCTGCGACTCAACAAGGCATATTTAAGTGTATGGCGTGCACCTTGACACTCTTTGGTCCAAACAAACGTCACACTCTGCTGGTGCAGACGATGCAACGTAGCCGGGATCTGGGCTGCGTTGGGTCTAATCCAGATGTAGTATGTCAACTTCCCGAGAAGTAACTGTAATTCAGTTACGTCCGCAGAACAGGGAGGTTAAGGGTGGCCAACAAATGTAGGAGAAGCGGATGAACTCCATGGCTATTAAGAACATAGCCTAAGTACTGAATCTGAGCCTGAGAAAAGCCACATTTGTCCAGGCGACACCCCAAACATGCAGCTGAAAGTACTTGAAAAGGAGTACGAAAGTTTCTGATGTGTTCCTACGTTGAACGTTCCGACACAACTATATCGTCCAATCAATTAGAACTGGATGGAACTTTTGCAATAAGCTGTTCTAAGTAGCATTGGAGTATGGCAGGCGCGGAAACGCTGCCAAGGGGAAAGTGCAGAAACGTGAACACCCCAAATGTGCGTTGACCACGAACCCTTTCTGAGACTCCTCATCTAACAGACTTCGCAAATACGCATCGCGTAGGTCAGTTTTTCAAAAATATCCGCCTCCATCAAGCCTGTCCATTAATTCCTCAAGGGCAAGGCAACGGGTAAGTATCAATTATTGTTTATGGATTCGCAGTGGATTTCAAGTCAACATAAAGACGAAGTCATCCAGAAGGCTTTGGTAAGATTACTTCGGGAGAAGCCCACTGGCTAGCAAGGATAGGAGCAATAACATCCATGTTTTGTCATTCTTTAAGTTCACTTGCAAGTTTGTCCCTAAGTATGAGGGTTGTTACGTTGCGCATTGTCCTTCATTGTAACGTGCGCCACAAAATTATTTGCTCTGCCAAGTCCTTCAGAAAATAAATAAAAAAACAGCCCAATCAAATGAGTAACACTGTCTTTTGGGTTGAAAGAAGAAACAGAAAGTACATTGTCCTGAATACAACGACCAATAAATCAAGATAATCTAATTTAAAACTATTTTCACAGTCTCATGAACGCAAAATTGTAAATGTCACTGTTCTGGTGTGAGACTGGAATGTGGCTGGCAAACTACATGTACCAAGCACTGGAGTTTTCTGACCGTTATACGCAGTAGGTTGCGGACAAACTTTTGTCAACAGTGGTGAGCCCAACTGTTGATATGTGGCATGATTAAGCAATGTAACGGAAGCGCCAATATCTAATTGAAGTCGCACAAAGCGTCCGGCAATGATTAAGTTCACAAACAATTTATCTGTCTCATTGCGCAGCACTTGGGCGGGGTGAAGGTACTTCCTGAACGTGGTTATTACTAATAGGCCTACCGGTAGCCAGTCTAGAAAAAAACTACATTCACCGACTGAAAACAGCGAACGTGGATAGAGTTTTTTATCTGCTGCAAGCACACAGACTGCACATGACCTGGCTTTCCACAGACAAAGCAAGTCGCATTCTGCGAAGGGCAGTTTTTTCTTTTATGTGTGGAAAAGCAGCGAGGACATGATTTCACAGCAGACGCGCGTGTTGACACTTGTTTACTCTGGCCACGGTTCGGTGTCTTTTTGTTGCGTGGTGGTCAGTTGCAAGGCTGTACCTGTTTGTCGATTTGCGTCACACTGCTGACGGGAGTTTACCTCTAAGTTTTCCACCGCGCTATCACACACACAAGCCCTGATGTTCAATAACTTGTCACATTTGTTTCAAAGTAGGGTGAGAATGTTCGAAAATATGTTCACGAATGCTACTGTCTGGCATATTGTACGTAATTCCGTCACGAATCATTGCGTCATTTTAGTACTGTCCACAGCTATAATGAAAACGACATTGTCGTGTCAAAACCTGAACTTCAGTAACCCACTGTCGGTATGTCTGTTCTGACTTTTTCCGCAATCAGAAGAACTTTCGACGAGCTGCAGCAACTTATTCCTGATTCTCATAATACTTAGTAAGTGCAGACACCAAATCTTCAAACTTTACTAATCGGAAATAACTTCTGAATGAGGCGGTAATTTCCTGTGCCCGTCCTTGACAAGGCATAAGAAAGTTTCACAGTACTTTGCACTTGATTTATGGCACAATCAGCGTTGAACAGAGCGTTGTACTCGTTCAATTCCTCCTGCTGGTCATTTGTAACACGCCCGGGAGTAAAAATGGCGGGGGAGGGACCCTTAAACTGTTTGTCGTTACTTGACCGTGCGCCCTATCCACACCACGTACCTGGTAATCCCACGGCGGTCGTATTGTTCTGCTCCACAGCTGGCTGCTGGCTTGCCTGAAATTATCTATCGAAATATGCAAGCGGGTTTAGGGGAGCCACTCAACGTTAAAGCACGACACTGAAACTTGAAACTTCTTGGCAGATTAAAGCTGTGTGCCGGACCGTGACTCGAACTCGGGACCTTTGCCTTTCGCGGTCAAGTGCTCTACCATCTGAGCTACACAAGCACGACTCACGCCCCGTCTTCACGGCTTTACTTCTGCCAGTATCTCGTCTCCTACCTTCCAAACTTTACAGAAGCTCTCCTGCGAACCTTACAGAACTAGCACTCCTGAAAGAAAGGATATTGCAGAGACATGGCTCAGCTACAGCTTGGGGGATGTTTCCAGAGGGAGATTTTCACTCTGCAGCGGAGTGTGCGCTGATATGAAACTTCCTGGCAGATTAAAACCGTGTGCCGGACCGAAATGGTAGAGCACTTGCCCGCGAAAGGCGAAGGTCCCGAGTTCGAGTCTCGGTCCGGCACACAGTTTTAATCTGCCAGGAAGTTTCAAGTTTCAGTGTCGTGCTTTAACGTTGAGTGGCTCCCCTAAACCCGCTTGCATATTTCGATACATAATTTCAGGAACGTCCTCACGCTCGCTACAAAACACTGGCTCTTAAATGCTCTCTTTTGTGGTAAATAGTATTGCCGATACACATTAGTTCATTCTTGGAGACCGAACACGGAGCGGATGATTGACACTGTACGGTACGACACGCAACGAGATGATACACATATACGTTATCAGCAGCACTGCTCATTTTTAAATTACTTCTTGACGCACTTATTTTATCACTTTACTGTAATAGCACTTGTAGTAACACTTCAACTTCCATATTAACAATGCCTGTCACATGCAGAGCTACACACTACACAACATAACAGTTCCGTGTCCCACGCTTGACTCTCTAGACGCGGCTGCCCGCAAAGGTTCTCCACAACTAAACCAGCGATATGACAGTACACTTACACATTGAAAGCTTGGCATGGTAGATGGCAGGCTGTTGTGGCGGAGTTGATAGAGCAGTGGCTTCTGCATTAATGAGCTGCTGGACTGCCGTCATCAACTGCGACATTTGCTGGTTCTGAAACTGAATTAACTGCATTAGATCAAAGCAGCAGCAACCGGAGGCGTAGAGGCAGGTGGTTTAGGAGACGGGTTGGAAGCTATTTTAACGAGAAAAGAGCCGTAACAACGTAATTATACAGAAATAGCAATAGAGTAAATATCTCTGGAGTGAGCATTGCGTTCTGTGCATGTTGTCAACATTAAACCAGGATTGTCACGTGTTTTCGGGACTTCGCTGTGTGTGTGTGTGTGTGTGTGTGTGTGTGTGTGTGTGTGCTTTCCGCAGAGTTTGAAGTTTATAATGTCAAGAATTCTTGTTGTGTTTTCACCGTATGTTGATAGTGTAATAGCGATGATGAATTAGTGTTGTTGCTACGGATGCAAAGAAAAATATGTGAAAGGAGAGATAGTAACTTTTCATGGGTACTATGTTTAAAACTTAATTAAGGCTTAATACTGTTGGCCTATATTTCTACGATTTTATGACTGTATAGTAGACATAACGGCTCGTACAAAAGCTTACAAACAATCGCTTCCTCTCGTAAATTTGCTAGTGGAACAGTAAAGGGAATGGTTAGTTGTTTCAGCAAATACTATCCTCCATGCATTTATCAGTGACTTGTCAATTATGTATATAGATTTGAAAGATGGGAGACAGATAAATTCAATAGAGCGGGTGTCTGTAATTGTCTTTGTATAATGTGTGTGTCCAAACCCTTTTGTTTACTATAAAGTTACAGTAGGAGACCATCTTAAGTGTGTCTAGGACACGGAGAATGATTATGTGTGATTTTCATTTTAGTTTCCCGAAGGATGAACAACGAGTAAAGATATGGCTCCAGAAAATTGGAGGAGTAATTTTGTCCCCACAAAATATTCCAAAGTATGTTCAACACACTTTGAAGAGGAATGTTTAGACAGAGAAAAATTTGGACGAGTGTGGCTGAAGGTAGATGCTATACCAACTATTTTTAATTTTCCACAGCTCCTACTACCAATTTCTGCATTCAGCTTAAATACATTTTCTGCACAATCAAATAAAAACACAATAGTGTTGCATGGGGGCTTAATTATTTAATGAATGCAATAATTTTAGTAGCTGTGTGTCCGGTTACGAAGTCTCGTAACCGGTTGGCCCTGAGTAGTATTAGTACGCAATCTGACTGCATAAAATAACAATAAAGAATGAAAGGAAATTTCCGTTAACACAATTGATTAATTAAGTCCCCTGCAGCTATAAAAGCTACGAAACAACAAAGCACAAGTGTGACTGTTCTGTGTGTGGTAGTGTGGTTCCACGTACATGTATCTGGCACGGTTCTTCCTCAATACGACAAGAAATTTTAAACACCATTTACACTGAACTAATTGAAAAACCAGAAATACTATAATTACACATAGAAACCAGAATTACAGTCTAATACATGAACACGAGCCAGATACTTTGTTGACTGAACCTGTGACCAAGAGGCATTGCTCTTTAGGAAATCTGAAAAAAAAAATTTTGTTACCTCCATATATATTGACGAAAAAACACTGTGATCATTGCAACATCTTCCATATATACATTACACCAACCGAACAGCACTTACTCTCTCGCCCAACAGAACAATAACTGCACACGACATGGTCTCAACTAGTACTGCTCTCGACATCCTCTCAACAAGCACTTCCCACGGCAACCTCTGAACTACTACTGCCCTCGAAATTCTCTCAACAACTACTGCGCCAGTGAAGTCGGCGGAAAAATACTCTTTGGCGCAATCTCTGGCGCTGTGACTCAGTGCAGCCACATTTCATATGCCCCTCCTCCTCGGGCTAGAATTTGATGGTATTTTTGCCAGCATTGGTGGTGAAAATACCACCAAATTCGCCAAAAAAAAAATACAGACAAAAATAAAAGATGATATTAATAAGTAAATATCACATAACTAAATAAATTTTGGCTTTGCACTGACCCTTCAATAACCTAATGTATAAAATACGGTAAGGAATACAAATGCTTGCATACATGTGGTTTTACATAATAGTTTACACAAGTATCATTTGTTAAACAATGTGGTTAAACAATTCAATCAATAGCGTCAGCAATGACGAATTCGTGCAGGCAAGAGTCTCATAACATTTCATCAACAGTAAATACACAAAAAATCAGTTTATACAAATATTCACATAAAATCTTTTCAATAGTTCAATAAACAGGTAGCACTCCTCAAAGTAGTTGACAGTTCCAACATTGGCACCCAGCAATGGTCAACAGGTGCAAATAGCAGTCTCATAACATTTCATCAGCAGTATTTAAACAGCTCCAACAGTTGCACCCAGCAATGGCGAGCAGGCGCAGACAGCAACAAGTCACATTGTCTCAGTAGAAGCAGTTCCATCTGTGGCTCCCAGCAATGATGAACAGGTGCAGACACCAACAAGTGACATCATTTCAGTATAAGCAGTTCCATCAGTGACACCCAGTAATGTTAAGCAGGTGCAGACACAAACAAGTGACATCATTTCAGTAGAAGCAGTCCCATCAGTGGCACCCAGCAATGTTGAACAGGTGCAGACACCGACAAGTGACATCATTTCAGTAGAAGCAGTTCAATCAGTGGCACCCAGAAATGTTGAACAGGTGCAGACAGCAACAAGTGATATCATTTCAGTGGAAGCAGTTCCATCAGTGGCACCCAATAATGTTGAACAGGTGCAGACAGCAACAAGTGACATTATTTCAGTAGAAGCAGTTCCATCAGTGACACCCAGTAATGTTGACAGGTGCAGACAGCAACAGGTGACATTTTTTCAGTAGAACAAGTTCCATCAATGGCACCCAGCAATGTTGAACAGGTGCAGACAGCAACAAGTAACATTATCTCAGTAGAGACAAGTCCAACAGTGGCACCCAGCAATGTTGAACAGGTACAGACACCAACAAGTGACATCATTTCAGTAGAAGCAGTTCCAACAGTGGCACCCAGAAATGTTGAGCAGGTGCAGACACCAACAAGTGACATTATCTCAGTAGAAGCAGTTCCAACAGTGGCACCCAGCAATGTTGAACAGGTGCATACAGCAACAAGTGACATTATCTCAGGAGAAGCAGTTCCATCAGTGGCACCCAGCAATGTTGAACAGGTGCAGGTAACAGCCCATAATATTCACTATCACTAACTAAACAGTTCATCAGAGTTCATCAGCAGTAATTAAACATTTTCAAGTGGCACCCATCAATGTTGAACTAGTGCAGATAAAAGTCCATAATATTCGCTATCACTAATTAAACAGTTCATCAGAGTTCATCAGCAGTAATTAAACATTTCCAAGTGGCACCCATCAATGTCAATACATGTCAGCACGAACAACAGTTTGAATGCACACACAATTGCTTTTACAATATTATTATCATTGCTCTTGCACTAAACATACAAATTGTAATAGACACACAAATGATATCAGATAATTGTCATATTAAGTATTACAAATACACAAATATCAGTAAACCTATAATATTTATGGGTGTCAGTGCAAGCCACAACAAACAAGTAAAATAATATTTAGGAGGTAGGTCGGTACCAATTATTTGGGATTAGGAAAGGAAAACACACTAACTCATCTTTCATCCACATTTAAAGTGCTACTCTGTAATTGAATAGTGTCAACTGTGTAAATGCAATTCTGTCAACATTTGATGTTCAACATGTGTATCAAGTAGTAGTGGTAACAGTGTATAACAGTCAATAATAGTTAGTCAACGTCATAGTCATCATGTCAAGACCAGTGTTTGCCAAGCCAAATCAAAATGTACGGTTGCTGAACAACTGTCAGTGTGCCAAGATATGTAAATACTGCCTCTCTCCAAAAAAAAAGAAAGTATATACTGCTTATTGATTTAACAAAGTGTGTGTGTAGACAATCTTCCATCTACTTGAGTGTTCTAGTCTGCCCTCTTCATCCTCCTTGTTCCATATAAACCAACAAAAAAATATGCTCCTCACTTACTTTACCTCTTATCCACCAAAACTCCAATAATCATCAGCATCACATCATCTTAATATCTCAATAATACCTCTTACGTCCATGCATATAAACCTTATCATCAATATCATTTACCTTACCTCTTGTCCAATAAAACTCCAATAATCATCAACTTCACATAACCTCAATACCTCAATAATACCTCTTCAATACGTCGATACATTTAAACCTTATCACCAATATCATTTCCCTTCCATAACAACTCTTTCCTCTAGTCAGTCTCCTTGAAGAAGTACAGATAAAATCCTACTGCAAACTTCAATTCATCATCCCATACGATCCGAAGACACAATGTCCACACACAACCTATGTGTAATCTATCTGACCCAAATATTCTACTCATTATGAATTATAAAATACATTTTGGTTACCTTGCCCATCATTAAATAAGAGAAATGCATATATGACCTCTAACAGCCTTTAGTTTGAATAACTTTCAGTAAGTAAGTACGAGTACGAAGTATGAATGATCGTAATATTTCACAGTGTGTACACCACTTCAAGAATCATAGCAAAACAGAAGCAAACATGTGGAGTATTTCTTGTGTCAAGTGTCACTTGCTATTTCAATTGCTCATGGAGAATGCAGTGTAATAACTGTCAATGGTCTAAACCTAGTGTTTGTATGTCATGTCGTTAGCTTCCTTTCTATTAGCATAAATTTATACAGCTTCCATAAAACCTCCAGCTCATTGCAGTTCATTTTCTTACCTTAAAATATAAAGCACTGAGCGTAAGCAAAACATGCAATAGCGAGTAAATGTACCAGGAGAGAACAGAATTATCTGGGAGTACGCATTAGGAGTGTTTTAAAATGGAATGATCATATAAAGTTGATCGTTGGTAAAGCAGATGCCAGACTGAGATTCATTGGAAGAATCCTAAGGAAATGCAATCCGAAAACAAAGGAAGTAGATTACAGTACGCTTGTTCGCCCACTGCTTGAATACTGCTCGGCAGTGTGGGATCCGTACCAGATGGGGTTGATAGAGAAGATCCAACGGAGAGCAGCGCGCTTCGTTACAGGATCATTTAGTAATCGCGAAAGCGTTACGGAGATGATAGATAAACTCCAGTGGAAGACTCTGCAGGAGAGACGCTCAGTAGCTCGGTACGGGCTTTTGTTAAAGTTTCGAGAACACCCCTTCACTGAAGAGTCAAGCAGTATATTGCTCCCTCCTACGTATATCTCGCGAAGAGACCATGAGGATAAAATCAGAGAGATTAGAGCCCACACAGAAGCATACCGACAATCCTTCTTTCCACGAACGATACGAGACTGGAATAGAAGGGAGAACCGATAGAGGTACTCTAGCTACCCTCCGCTACACACCGTCAGGTGGCTTGCGGAGTATGGATGTAGATGTAGATGTAGATGTAGAATGTCAACAAGTGGATGTAGCAGAATCCCTATAACGAGGCTCAGCCAAGCGAACAATCTATAATTAATACCATAGTGTGACTTACACTCCATGTTCGTACACGGTATATCAGCATTTCTATATACCAAGGTAAAGAGTAGTTATGACAACAAAACAAAAATGTGTAAATATGCAATCCATACGCAAAGCAGCAAATATATATCTTACATAATAAACAGGTCATTAGCATCATTTCAGCATAAGCAAATAAATGTTCATATGTAATCTTAATAAGTAAACATGAAGGCGCAAGCAGATAAATCACAAAGTATAACTTACATACATAACCATATCAGCACAACTAATCAGGTGACAATTATAATTCAAATAAGTAAGCACAGCAGGCACATAATAAAAAAATATGACAGCAGTGAAAAAGCAGAGCAGCCAAGTGATGCATAATATACATAAGTAACAACCCTGTTCATTAATCAATCATTCTCAAAATCAGTTAACAGAAAGTATAAATCACGTAATCGCGAGCAGCAAATTACGCCTAAAATACGTACCTAAGTGGAAATATGTTACCTGAAAAATAAACTCAATTAATAGTTACATTTTTAGTTTATTACTTTCTTTTTCGAAATTACATTCTTCCTGAAATTTTCTCCTCTTAACGTCGGACACACACAGAATTTACCTGAAGTTCTTAAATATTTTATACAACTGTATCCCGAAAAAACTGAACGTTAATAACATAATTTATCAAGTCACTATAGCTTTATACTGAATTTATTCGGAGAAATTAGACTGTGTATTGGTTTACGGCTGTCAGTGCATTCGCACTGAGCGCTCGATCAGCTGTAGGTACGCGTCACGTAGGAAGTAATTGTTTGCGGTCAACGACTGCCTTGTGCGGCGCGCAGACTAGACTGTTGCTTTGAGTATGTGCCGCCGCCAGAACACGGCGCGGTATCCTTATATTCTCTGCATGTTTACGTATAACTGTTAATTTCTCAAAAGTATTTCATTCGACAAAAATTTTAACGTTCGATATATGATGTATTCCCTTAGAGCGCCGAGATTTAAGAGCTTCTACTTCGACAGTGTTATCCTGAATAATTTTGCGAACTCTATATGGGCCGTTATAGAACAGAAAAAATTTACGACACAAGGCGTTTCCTTTGTGAGACAAACGATGAGACTTAATTAACACCTTTTGACCAGCCGCAGGTGCAATATTTTGTAGAGTCAGGTTGACAACTTCAGAATGCCGCAGTTTCCGTGTAGGCGGAAAAGGAACGATTTCAGAAATGCGATTTGTCGGTGCTCTGTTTTTTAATATCAATATAGGCAGTAAAGAAGTTGAGTCTTTAGGGAGTTCATTCAGAATGGTTTGAAAAGTATGAAGATACTGATCCCACGTTCTGTGATTCTGATGACAGTAAAGACGACACAATTTATTGATTTCCTTCATCCATCTCTCTGAAGCGTTAGATTGAAGTTGAAAAAGTGAAATGAAAATTGGTTTAATCTTACGACGCCGTAGAGTACGAAGCTAAATTTTAGAGCGAAACTGTGATCCATTATCTGATATAACTTCATCAACATGACCCACTTCTTTAAGAAAATGTTTGATGAAAGCATTAGATACTGAACGAGCTGTTGCTTTGTGTAAAGGTGTAAAACACACATATTTAGATGTCACTTCCACTGCTACCAAAATGCACGCAAAACCACTAGTAGAACGAACCACTGGACCGAACAAATCGACTGCAGACATCTCCTTTAATTTCGCTGGAATGATAGGAAACAACGGTGCTCTGTGAGAAATAGTTGGCGGCTTAGCCTTTTGACAGAATTTGCATTTGGCAAGAACAAATCGAATACGTTTTTCCATATTACTGAAGTAGCAATTTTCTCGTAATTTATGAAAGCATTTTCTGGGACCAAAGTGTGCATAACTGAATTGTGTATACCAAATCAATTTATTAACCCACTCATCAGGAATGCAAACTAACCAAACAGAGTTGTCAACCGATTTTTGTTTAAAAAGAATATCATTGCGAACTAAATAATACTGTCTAATCGCTACGCTTTCCTTTCTCCTCCACTTCTCCTTAATGTCCTTCCAGACTGGATCCTTGTTTTGCTCCTTAGCGATATCCTGGTGCGAAGACGAAATAAAATTTTCAAACGCAACACCTTGAATATACATCAAACAATAATTCTTTTCTTTGCAGTCCTCCTCAGCAGTTTGTTTCAAACCCATAGGTGCACGTGATAAAGCATCAGCAATAATATTTGAAGAACCCTGTATGTAAACAATAATAAAATCAAATTCCTGTAGATACAGAGCCCATCGTGACAATCTTCCATGTGTTAATTTTGTTGACATATGAAATTCCAGAGCTCGATGATCGGTGTAAACCTTAGTATGTCTGCCATACAAAAATACGCGAAATTTTGTGAAAGCCCAAACAACAGCCAAGGCTTCAAGTTCCGTAATCTAATAATTCTTTTCTGATTTAGAGAGAACACGACTTCAAAATGCAATAGTTTTCTGTACTACAAGCCGTTTTTTTCTATCTCTTGAAATAAGTGTGCAACTAGGCCTTTGTATGATGAGTCCGTCGCCAAACAAAAATCTTTAGATAAATCCGGATGTGAAATAAGTGGACAGCAACTAACGCATCATGAAGTTGTTCAAATTCTGTTTGAGCTTCCTCATCCCATCACCAATTAGAATTCTTTCTAGATAGTTCACATAAACGAGGTGTGACCAAATTGTCCAATCTAATAAAGCTTCTAAGAAAATTACAGACACCACAGACATCACGTTTTGTAGTAGGAACAGCATAATTACGAATAGCATCTTGTTTCTCTGGATCAGGAAGAACACCTCCTGTAGAAATAATATGACCAAGAAATTTCACCTGAGTACGACCAAATTCAGATTTTTCCAAGTTCACTGTAATGCCAACTCTTGCAAAAATACGTAATAATGAATCCAAAATTTTGTTATGTTCACTCCAAGAACGTTTAGCAATAAGAATATCGTCAACATATGAAGTAATATTGTTATGAAGATACACAGGTAAAATTTCGTTTAAACTACGAATGAATGCTGCAGAAGATATAATAAGTCCAAACGGTAATTTCCGAAATTGATAACAGTTACCAAAGGTTAAAAAGGCAGTGTATTTTCTACAATCAGGGTGGAGTTCTATTTGCCAAAAACTTGCGCGCATATCAATTGTGGATAAAACTTAAATTCCATGGAAATGTTGAAGAAGTTTATCTTAATTTTGTGGACGGTCAGTTTCAGGAATGATGATATTATTTATCTGTCTGGAATCCAGAACCAAACGAATTGACCCATCCTTTTTAAGAACAACATGTAATGGGCTGGTATAAGGACTGACTGCTGGCTCAATAATGCCTTGATCTAACATGCATTGAACTTCACTCTTAACCTTGTCTCTATAAGCCAAAGGAATAGCGTACGTTTTTCCTCGAAATGGGGTGTGTTCTTTTACTTTAAACAAATATTGTAAGCCTTTTATAGTTCCTGTGTGATGACTAAATACTGTATCATGTGAAGTCAAAATTTGGTGCAGTTCTTCTCTTGCAACGTCATCTGGCACTTCAGCTTTGTTAACCTTTTCATTAATTAATTCTTCGCTATTAATTATATCATCCATCCCGTCTCTGTATCTATTGTCGTTGTCATGAATGAACACAATGTCGTCATAATACTCAGCGAAAACATCAGAAGCAAGAACCTTAAACATTTTGTGTCTGATTCAGATTTCGTTAAACACTCGAAAAATTTCAAACATCTCGGCATTCCGGCAACAGTCAAGTTCACACTTCCTTCCTTAAAGTTTAAAATTGCCTTATGTGTATTAAGAAACTCCATACCTAATATAATTTGTGTACTAAGTGATGGAACAATAATAAAATTAGCAGAAAATTCATATCCTTGACAAACGAAATTTAAGTTGGTCTGTTGTTTGACTTCCACACTTTTTCCAGAAATAGCTCCTCAAATTGTAGTTTAAGAAACAGGTAACACAGGACAAGCAATAGTTCTTACACATATACCAAAAACTGATTCACTAATAACATTCAATGGGCTCCCAGAATCTAAAACCGCAGTGAACTTATTCTTATTCACACATGCTTCAATAACAGGATGTAAAAATGCGTCTACATTATTTTCCCTTTCGTCTAGCAAAATGTCTCTCATGTCTTCCAGGCGTACGTAGTGTAAAGTCGTAGTGTCATTACTTTCTGAACCGTGTATATTGCTGCCAGAAGCCGAAGCTACAAGTCATTGTCGATTGTTTGCGTCACGTGTTTGATTATTCGCGTCATTTCGCGGATCCATTTCTACGATTTGCACTTGTCTCTCTGAAGTTCTGTCACGTGGAGGATGGCAATTAGATCCCTCCTGTCTGTTACATGTAAATTCTTGGTTGTGGCTGTTATTAAAATTTCTATTTTCCTGTCTATCTGCATGACTACTTCTTGTGAAATTATTGTTATATCTACTACCCTGGTTATTTCTGTAGTAAGAATTTCTATTATCGTATGAATAATTTCTGTCTTGATGATACCGATTACTGTTTCCGTATGATTGATCATTCCGGTAAGAATTTCTGTTATTATAATTGTCTGTGTAATTTCTGTTATACCGTCTGCTATTGTCATAAGGCTGGTATCTATTGTCCTGTCTGTTTCGTCTGTCATTCTCAAAATTACCGCTATAACGTCCGTTCCGATCATAATCCCTTTTCTCCGAAAATCTATTGTGATTACCGTTATTGAAAAAATTACAAGAAGTCCCATCGTCGTTTCAAGTTCTTGTAGCAAAGTCTTGAAAGTCTCCATGTCGTCTTTACATCTTTCGGCTAAAGCAATTTGTCTTATCGATTGTGGCAGCTTAGTTAAACAAATGCGAATTCCGTCGGGCTATAAGGGTTGGAAAGGAATTGATTCTTTCGAATCATATCTTCAAAGTATTCTGCCGGCGTGCGGAACTCAGACAGTTTAAAATTACGCTGCATAATAAGACTATGTCTTGCGTGTTTACGGACCAATATGCCGATAGAAACGCATGATAAAAATCATTTAAATTATTACAATCTCTAATAAGTGCGCGCTTCCGCGTCGCCGGTTCGTTTTCTAAATATCCACACATAAATTCCAGTTTGTGACTTAGTGGCCAATTTGGTGGAAGTGCGTACATAAATTGATCTAACCATGAACATGGATATATGTCATTCTTAGATTTACGAAAGATCTTAAATTGCCGAACAGTTAAAAAGTGTTTATAGTCAAAGTTTTCGCCTTGTGGCAACAAAGACCTACCGCGTCTGTCCCAGTCCGAATGTCGATTATTGTCAAGTTCGCGCGCCTGGTGCTCTCTTGTTGCATCTCGTAAATGAAATAAATTATCTTCTCCAAAATCCGCTGCTATCTGTGATTCTAAATTTCTTCTACTGTCTTTTCCTACGATTTCGCTTTCAATTTGTTTGACTTGCTTTCGTAACGCCTCAAATTCCCTTGGAACGCGTTCATTAAATTTTACTTGATTTTCAACATGTTTATTTATGTTCTGGTACTCTTCGGTTTCTGCAAATGGCTATGGAGTTGTATCATCTGAATCTCTGACCCCATTTAAACTAAGACTTGTCAATTTATCTGAAATCTCCTCAACTCTTTCTGGTAAGTCACCTATTTGTTCTTTCTGTTTATTTACGTCTTCCGTAAGTGTCGCGACTCGGGTTTCAGTATTGACACATTTAGTAGTTAACTGTTCACACTGTTGTGTTAGGTTATCCATTCGGTCATTTGGTACGGATTCCTCGATTCTTTCAAATATTTCTTCCTTATCGTGTGCACGTTGAAGATTTAACTCTGAAAATTTTTGTACTATCGTGAGATCTCTTTCTTCCTGTTCTCTATCCTGTTCCTTTTGTCTAATTTCTATTGAAATTAATCTATTATTGTGAACATTCAAAATCGGTAGTACTTCTTCTCTAATTTCCTTCTTTAATTAATCTTTCATTTTTTTAAAACATGCCCCTATTCGTGAGTTTAACCGTGTTTCCATTGTTTCCATCTCGGTTTTAATTGTTCCTATTTGTGAGTCTAACCGTGTTGCCAATGTTCCCATCTCGGTTTTAATTGTTCCTATTTGTGAGTCTAACCGTGTTTCCATTGTTCCCATACCAGTTTTAATTGTTCCTATTTGTGATCCCAAATTTAATATTGCACTCATCAACTGCTCCATATTAACTGGTTCGAAATTGTTTTCGCCCCTAACATTTCCCGTAAAACTAACTTCCTTCGGCATAGCCGTAAAGCTATCTGTGTTCGATACTATTTCAGAATCTTCTATCGTTAATCTCATATTCTGTGAATTTTTTGACTGTGGAAAATTTTGAACTGGTTCCGGACTATTTTTCCGGCTTATTAAATTGTTTTGTACTTCATTATTCATCATTCTGTTCTCCTATGTTGGCGAGTTCGCCATGTTAACAATTTCGTCATTCTCACTATCCAACATTTTTGCCTTTTTCATCGATCGCGTAATCATTTACAAAACATACAAAACTCGCCACTATACGAAAATTACACACAATATAACACTTTATCACCAACAATACCATTCACACGAATTGCTTCCCGACAAACACGATTAACGAACAATTGAAATCTTCATAATTGCACAGAATTGTCAAACCCGTATACAAGACATCAAAAATTAAATTCTGCAAAAATGCCATTAGAAGAATGGCAAGACAACTACAAATGTTGAATTACCAAATCTACACATGCAATATAGACTACAATTACTAAACTACAAATTACTACAACAATACTACTGTCTGCTATTTTTACTGTCAAAAGAATTCCAAGGGACGATCCGAAGCAGTGGTCGCCACGTGCCTGGGGGCTTAATTATTTAATGAATGCAATAATTTTAGTATATAAGTTTCGTAACCAGTTGGCCCTGAGTAGTGTTAGTACGCAATCTGACTGCATAAAATAACAATAAAGAATGAAAGGAAATTTCCGTTAACACAATTGATTAATTAAGCCCCTGCAACTATAAAAGCTACGAAACAACAAAGCACAAGTGTGACCGTTCTGTGTGTGGTAGTATGCTTCAACGTACATGTATCTGGCACGGTTCTTCCTCAATACGACCAGAAATTTTAAACACCACATACAATGAACTAATTGAAAAACCAGAAATACTATAATTGCACATAGAAACCAGAATTACAGTCTAATACACGAACACGAGCCAGATGCTTTGTTTACTGAACCTGTGACCAAGAGGCATTGTTCTTTAGAAAATTTGAAATAAAAAATTTTTGTTACCTCCATATATATTGACGAAAAATACACTGTGATCATTGCAACATCTTCCATATATACATTACACCAACCGAACAGCATCTACTCTCTCGCCCATCAGAACAATAACTGCACACGACATGCTCTCAACTAGTACTGCTCTCGACATCCTCTCAACAAGTATTGCCCACGGCAACCACTGAACTATTACTGCCCTCGGCATTCTCTGAACAACTACTGCGCCAGTGGAAGTGGCGGAATAATACTCTTTGGCGCAATCTCTGGCGCTGTGACTCAGTGTAGCCACCTTTCAGTGTAACTAATCAAAGTACACATTCACCTTCTTTGGTGTATTTTGCCTTCAATTTATTTTCTTCGCCATTTGATTAAGAAGCGTAAAATATTAGTAAACACGTCCCCAAACTCTTTCATTTGTGTCACTTTCCACTTTCCTTAATGGTGTTATATGGGTTGACTGTTACATGACCAACTGTATTTGCTTTACAGTACATTTATTCTCCGATCGCCTTTCTCCCCCCTTCTTACTCAGTCTACTATTTATTTAATAAACTGGGAGCACGTACGTAAAATGCGTTAAACAAACACTTCAAAGTGTCACCAGTAAGAAAAATTGTGCTTTAGGTCGCAAAAACGAGAAAATAAATACTCAGAAATAGCAGAAAAAAGGACGAATTAGCAGGCATATAATCGCTTTGCATAAAGTCGTTTTGCAGGACGATCACTGCAAAAATGTACGTCAGGCTCTGTAATACTATAAAGTGCCGTATCATACCAAAAACTACCAAAAATCGAGTGCATCTGAACTGTGACACCTATCGCAAAGAAGCAGAATGCAATATCACTTGCCCTTAAAAGTTACGTAGCTGGTTTATTCCTGGTATCAAATGGATACTGTTAAAATGTCTGCGCAACATATATAAATAATCCACGACACGTACGAAAAGAATCCGTCTGTACTAGGGATGTAGTGACATTCGAAATATACTGGGCGCTGTACGGAGAAACACACGACGTCCCGAGAACACGTGGCCAGCCCGACAATGTATGTTGACAACACAAAATCTGTTCTGCGCATGTGAATGCTCACTCCAGACATATTTACTCTACGGAAATAGCGAAATAGGTGCGCTAAGTCTGCAATAAAGCGCACAGTTAATAGAAATGCACCTCTGAAAGAAAGGAGAGAAATTTTAGTGATGCGGTGTGACTGAGTAGCGAAAAGCGAAGGCAGCACTGGTTTATTTATTTATTTATTTATTCATTCATCCATGGAACAATATATATTGTATGGATGTTGTCAATTTATAATACATGAGCACACATTTACATTTACAATGAAACAGATTTCTCATATTTTGTGTAGTTTTTATAACTAGTCATACAGACATTTATAATTACATCATATTTTGGTGATAATGTAATATGTTGCTAATAATATACATCTATGTTAAATATTCTTTTACAGTATAACAACTTTTACTTACTTAGAAGGTTTTAAGCTTTTGTCTGAAAGTGAGGAGCTCATTTATTTCTTTAATTTCCTGTGGTAATTTGTTATACAATTTTATCCCATTATAAAATATACTTTTTTGCGTCTTTGACTTGTTGTTTCTATCTAGATGGAAGTGGTGACAAGGTCCTGTTTCATGGTCATGTATTAAGCTGTTTGTGTTATACATGTTGAGGTTTTTCTTAATGAACATTATGTTCTGAAAGATATATTCACAAGAAACAGCTAGAATACCTAGCTTTCTAAATAATTCTAGACAGTGGGCCCTGTTGTCGTTTACAACACATACATTGAAATACAGTTAAAAGGACATAATTTCAGTTATCAGCATAAATCACAGTCTTTATAACCCACAGTCTTCATTTCTCACTTTTTACTTATTGCAAACAAATAACACAAAACGAGTTTGTAAATTCACTGCCAGAAAGTATTGTTTTTATAGTACTCTTGGGCCCTGTGTCACAAAAAACCTTCAATTCTTGCAGATCATGATACTTTTCCTTCGTGATAGGTAGCAGTCCTCAAAGGTCGGACATGTGACCTCTTATTAGCATGGTATCTCAATGTGTCTGTTATAATAAAGCATGGTCTGCTATTCACACACTGATATGATCTAGTTTCATTTAATTACTGTGACCAAAGTCTTTATCAGCCTATATTCGTAACACGATGAAGGGAACAAAAACTCTCCTTCTGCAAGTTCAGGTTCTTCTTCCATTCGTCCAGCAGGAGCAGTAACAACTGATGTGATTCAAGATCCGTTGTGTCACATTCTATGATAAGCCTTGGACGGTGATGTTCTCTCTTAATCTCCTTGATAATTTGCAATGGGAATCCTCATCGCCAGATGTTGTGCCGGCTACTGTGGGAGTCAGTAGCGACCCTAAGAGGGAAGAAGAGAAGTTAGGACAACCAGTGGCAGGGATCCAGGATCATCTGTACAAAACAATTTCATATTAATAGGAAACTCTATTTCTATTAAGGAAAGAAACAAACTTCCTGTACTTCCTATGCCTGCTACATCCAATTACGAGGACACTGACAATTTATTACTGCTCACAGAACGCAGGTTAAGTAACGTCTTCCTATTACACAGCCAGCGTTGACGGGGGGGTGCTGAAGTCTGTCATCCTGCAGGTGCTGCCCATTCCATGGGCGTACGGGTCGGCCCTTTTTTCACGCTGTTTCAAATGTTCGTATGTGTGTGAAATCTTATCGGACTTAACTGCTAAGGTCATCAGTTCCTAAGCTTTCACACTACTTAACCTAAATTATCCTAAGGACAAACACACACACCCATGCCCAAGGGAGGACTGGAACCTCCGCAGGGACCAGCCGGACAGTCCATGACTGCAGCGCCTCAGACCGCTCGGCTAATCCCGCGCGGTCATGCTGTTTCGCGGCGCTGCACTAGTTGGTGTTCAGTCGATGCTTTAGGACTGCACAGTTAGACTTAAAGACAGCTGCCATTCACTATACCAAATGCAAATTTTGTCCCAGTCTGTCTAGCACGACTTCATCGTTAACGAACAATCTTGTAGTTCTGTTGATACTGCCTGATAAGTTCTCTCAAAGGACTTTCCGTGGCCTGCTTCATCTAACTTACCTCCATACCTGTCTCTTCACTAAGGCGAGATGAGTCAAGGACAAGTGAAATGCACAGATAATGATTGCGGTAGTAATGCGTACACAACGTATAAAAGGGGAGAGCATTGGCGGAGCTGTCATTTGTATTCAGGTGATTCATGTGAAAAGCTCTCCGACGTGATGTGAGCTAACAGACTTTGGATTCGGAATGGCAGATAGAGCTAGACACGGGGGACATTCTATTTCGGAAATCGTAAGAGAATTCAAGAGTGTGCCGAGAATACCAAATTTCAGCCGTGACTCCTCACCGTGGACAATGCATCGCCTGATGGCCTTCACTTAACGACCGATAGCAGCGCCAATTTCGTAGAGTTGTCAGTGATAACAGACAAGCAACACTGATTGAAATAACCATGAGATGAACGACTAACGTATCCGTTAGAACACTGTGGCCTAAATCGGTGTTAATGGGTTGTGGCAGCAGACGACCAACGTGAGTGCCTTTGCTAAGTGTGACATTGCCTGCAGCACCTGTCCTGGTCTTATGACAATATCGATGGACCCGAGATGCCTAGAAAACCGTGTCCTGGTCAGATGAGCCCAGATTTCATTTGTTACAGTTCAAATACGGCGCAGAGACGACGAACCCATGGCACCATGTTGTCAACAAGACACTGAGCAAACCGGTGGTTTCTTCATAATGGTATTTCCTACATAAGCCGTGACGGCTCCAGCTCATTTCTTCCCTGTCTTCCCAGTGCCTTCTTTCACTGCTGCTCCGACAAGCGGCACGAATTTACCTCGCAGTATGAAAAAAAAATGAAATGTTCATATGGCATTGTTGGCTGGGATGTCCCAGTCGGGTTGTTGGCAGATGATAGCTGGCTCAGAGAGTGTGAAATAGGCCCCAATGGGTTGTGAAGTGAGAAGGGGCAAGTGGAGGGTAGTGTAAGGGTATCGCCCCTAGGTTGTCGCGCATCCGGTTCTCCGGCGGCTAGTTCTGTTTGTGCTGAGATCGACTTGTCACTACAGTGGGTAGTAGCAATCACATGCCCGTGTCAATTGTGCCCTTAGTAGATTTGCACTTACCTGTTTACCCACACTGCACAGACCTCAATGCTTGCAGTTTTGCCCTCATTGTTTCTGTGTATACAAGGACCATTACGGAAAATTTAGAGATCAGTATTGCTCGCACTCTGATACCTGTGCATCTGCAGTTGGTGGCTTATGGCTCACTGGAATATTCTGATTTATAGCGATTAGCCTTGGCCGTAACAGTATTGTACCTTTGCATTCATTTCATAGGTGGGAAGTTTTGGATGTATATTAGTGACTGTCCCTACATTGGCGATAAAGTGTACCACTGAGGCCTTTACTTGATGTGGATCACGAAGGTCATAAGCCCTGCAGCACTTTCAAATCCACTGGATTATTAGCGAAACTTAACTTTCGCCTCATATGTATGGCAGTTAGCTCTTTGAACTTTAATGTTTAATGAAGTTTTCACTCTGTTTTATTAACTTGGTCACGAGCCATGTGGCCTAATTCCTGTTCACTGACTTTGAGGTTTTCTTTTACGTCTTGTGAGGTTTGTGACTTACCTTTTAATTATTCTAGGGGGAATCCCCTGTATTGACATGTATGTTTTGAAATTAGGTTGTAGATGGTTGTCAAGCTGCTTCAAGAAATACCGTCTGTAATGACTAGTCGCTGTGGATTCTCGTGGAGGGGTAAGCTTAATCATTTATCTGTTCTGTCTGTTTTGATTCAAGTAGGCGCTTTGCCATGCAATTTAGTGTTGAGTTTACCTAAATTGTTTGGGGAGACATTAATTATTATATTTTCACTCTCCCTTATTAGTGATCTAATATGTATTTCCTTTATGCAGTTTTTATATGCTACATTATTTTATGATTTTCTTTGGGCTTGCAGCCATGCTCTCTTAAGAAGTTTACCATTATTGTTCATGTAATTTGTGTTTCTGTAGCCTATATCTCACCCGTGTGGGGTTATGTTAGCAATGCCACTTAAACTTGTGAATTGCGAGCATGACATTTTGGTGACTGCCGGCAGTGAGGGCCTGTTGCTGTTGTGCCCTGGCACATTCCTTCTGGCTGTGTTTCAAGCCTGTCCTCTATTGCCATTGTTGTGGCATCAGACCCCAAATGTGGCTTGGAAGACACCAAATGTAGTAGGTGGAGCCAGGAGTTGCCATATTAAAACTCAGTGAGAACTTTCGAAATGATTTATTTGCTTTCACTACAGTGCTCCATTCACCTCGGCCTGTGTCACAAGGCCTCACAATGCTGAGGAAGCACCCCAGCAACCTGTGCAATGCAACTCTGTGTCGTGCCAGCCTTGGCCAGCCCACTGAGTTTCGATGATGTGAGGATGGCTGCACCAGCAACGACTCAGCGCTGCTCGGTGTTAGCCACAGGCGGCCAGCTGTGTCCTCCTCACCAGCGTGGCCTTAGAAGGCAGCGACGAACAAATGCCCGCTATCTGGTGTCTGAATCTGCGGCCCTTGCCTCGGACGTCTCTGGCTTATGTTGGGAGCCGAGACGACTGCTCGCCTTAGCGAACTGAGGAGTGGCCCACCCTGGTTGCGTGTGACCCCTTGTCGTCCTCGGAGGGTCGAACCAACGACCAGCCTTGGACTGGGACACCGGCGCCCGATCCGTTGCTGCATATAGCCTGGCGTTGTGACATGCCCTGCCTTCCCCGAGAGCTGCCACACTTGAATGGAGTCTCATTAGAAAGTGGCACCTATTTATACTTGGCTGTGCACCTCTGTTTTGCCAAGCACACCGGTTCGTGTCACATACGCGTAACACTTAGGTTGGCCATCGGCTCCCTTCTGCCTGTGACTTGTACCATGCAAACTGCTGTGTGTGCCCTCTCCGGCAGTTCTACGCCCTTGTGGCCTCTATTTGCCTTCACAACTGCTGATATGCATAACGTACTGCAATCCAGCCCACACCTGGCTGTAACTTGTACTCTGAATATCGCACAAAACTAACTTTCCCTATCCTAAACGGTGGTGCCACTACACCATAGTGGAACGTTCATCTTGACAGCTTGCCCTCTTTAATTTTCACCTTTCCCTTCTTAAGGCTCTTATGTACTTACTTCTAAATATTCTGCCTAAAGCGATATGTGGGCGATGTTGTAATTAGATTTTAAGGTAGATCCTTTGCTTGTTCAAATATCTGCATATATACTTGGTGTGCTAAGGGAAATTTTTATGCAATTTCCTTCTGATTACCAACTCCTTAGGTTTCTACTTTTAATTATAGCTCACTATTCTTTGCATAACCTTAATTTGTCATTGTATCGATTCTATGGAAAAAAATTGGAAATTTGTGGTAAGGTCTTATGGGACCAAACTGCTGAGGTCATCGGTCCCTAACCCTACACACTACTTAATTTAGCTTAAACTAGCTTACGCTATGGACAACACACACATCCATGCCGGAGGGAGGACTCGAACCTCCAACAGGGGGAGCCGCACGGGCCATGATAAGGTGTCTCAGACCGCGCGGCTACCCCGTGTGACGATTCTATGGATCGTAGAAAATTTGTCAGATCTTCTATGATCGGAAGTTTATTCTAAATTAGCAGTTCTTAATAACTGTGACTGTTTAAGGAGAATGTACAAGCGTTATCTTCTACTTACTTATTATTTAAGAGAGTTCTTCTTAAGGTGTATTTTTGCATTTGTTGCTGGCACTGATTCCCTGGAATAGCACGAATTGAAAGTTTAGTCACGACAATCTGTGGTTACCACTTAAAAAGGCTTATATTCATTCAATAGCTTTTTATATTCAGAGATATTTTGATGATTATTGTATTTTATTTGGTTCTATCACGTGTACTGTAAATAAAAGTGGTCAATAAAAGGACAAATGATGCGAGAATTGTGGACCCACCCATCCATGTGATTCTTATCCCATTCCAACCTGTATCTTGAGGTATCAATGGTAGCACAGGGTGGTTGCATTCTTACCGTTTAAAAAGGAGGGGGAGCGATTCTAAATCCCATTAGCATCATTTGGCCTTTGGAACTTGAAATTTCTGTATTAAATTCTTTAAATTGTTTCAGAGAACCATAAATGGGCATGGAGCACAGAGTTTGTTTGGACATATCATATCTCAAGCACGAACATCTTGAGTAAGAATCACGAGACGTTGCTGTGGGATGTGGCATCATGGAGTTAGCAGCCACGTTATGTGCAACATTCGATACCCCTCTTCATATCTCCTCCGACACCACTGGCGAGGTAGGTGCCACTATTACTACTGCTTTCGTAGCTATAGATGAAATGTCTCATAAAATTCAGTTTTTGGAAGGTAATCAGCCCACTTGAAGACAAGTGTGTAGGGTTCAGTTGCATTTGTTTCATTGGAGTCATACCCTTGCTGATTTAAACCAGCTTGAGCTTAGTTATCTGAAAAAAGAGACTGTTGAGTAATTGTTTGTTCGGGTGAAAGATTTACAGGTTAGTACCAGCTCATTGGTGAAGTGGGTAGTCGTTAACCAGTCACAAGTTTCAAGACATCTTGATACTCAAGGAATTGGTAGGTCGGTTTCTGATTCATTTGCTAAACTGTCTAATCCTATTATGTGTTTGTTTAGTGGTATTTCTGAGTTAGCTATTGATCAACTGAATCAAGTTTGTGAAGTATTCTGATGGTAATGTATGGTTTGTGGGGCGCTCAACTGCGCGGTCATCAGTGTCTATATGAAGTCCCGATTTTTTCACTCTCCAGTTTCCTTACGCAGTCCAATATAGCCACTGGTAGGAATGATGATGATGATGAAATGATGAGTACAACACAAACACCCAGTCCCCGGGTAGGTAAAATCCCCAATCCGGCTGGGAATCGAACCGGGGGCCCTGTGATCCAGACGCAGCAACTACTGACGAAGTACTCTGGCTGATTGTTCAATTTGAACTTCATGCTAATGCATTGCAAATATCTTTTCTTTACCCTTTGTCGAAGGGCTTATTTATTGTTGTCTGGGATACTTCATGATCAGGGAACTTTGAGGCAGCTCAGGGCTCGTATTATAGAGAGAAATTTATCATCACGCATCTGGCTGGGCTTGTGTATATACATTATTGCCAAGTGCTAGCATGTACCGAAACCTTGTTTAAATATATCGAGCGCGACTATATTGCTGTCTCTGCCTTTGGAACGAAAGTTACTGAACAAGATCGCTCTTCAGAGATTTTGAAAAGCATGAGACCGACAGATTGGTCACGTCTTGTTTTTGTCCAGAAACCTACTAAATTTTCTGAATAAATGAGTTAATTGCTCTTGTGGAAGCATTAGGTTCGCAGATGAGCAACGCGATCAGGGTAAGGGCTTTCAATCAGTCCCTCCTACCCGAAGTGACAACTGTTGTCAGTTATGTACTAATTTATTAGCCAGTAAATGTTGTTTCCACTGTGGGTCCCATAGCCATTTAGGGAATGAATATTAGGTTAGCCATGGGCCTAGACCTAACAGCTGACGCCGCCTTGAGCGGGCTAGAACTCCTTCGAGGAAGCCTCCCGCTAGTGCGCCTGTATTTGTGCTCTAAATGATCTTGCTCTTTCATATGTTTGCGCCCGCCTCAACCGAGAACCTGCTTGTGTTCTCTTTGATTTTGGAAGTTCGGTTTCATTTCTTGACACACAATTGATATCTCGAGTTCTGCAGTTTGTATAAGTTGTCTCCGATATGCCCCTCCTCGCAGAGATGTCGTATCGCCAATGTGCAGGAGTTGCCTCAGTTGTGTGAGATACGGAGGAGTTATTTATTTGTAATTTTTCTTGACCCTTTAAACTCATTGTAGTTAAGAATCTGTCAGTGACCTTGTTGCTCAGTGTGATTTCATTCAATGAACGTGGTTGGTTCTCGACTTTGCGAGTAGCAGCTCTCTATTTAAAGTGTGTCCGTCTGAGAAAACAGCCTTCTCTTTTTGTCGTCTGATTAATAATATCAATTCCGTAACAACAGGCCGGGCGTAATTCGACCTTAGTCACCTTAATATCAATCCTTCTAGGTTGTTAATGAGTGTTTTAGAAAGGTTTTCTAATAAATTGGGTGTAACAGATCAAATTTACTGCAAAATCCATTTGGTCGATGATATTCCGGTGCGTAATGCCCCTTACGTCTCTCACCCCCTCATATGAGAACGTTACGGTGAAAGATTCACGATATGCTGCGGAATGGAGTTATTAGACCATCAACTTTTCCGTATGCATCATCTATATTTTCACTGCCTAAGAGGCAAGGTGAGGTTTATAGGCCTGTTATTGATTATAGAGACCTTAATGCGAAATTATATCGAGTGAGATCCACTCCCTGATCACCATGAATGTTTCACTTGGTTGTTTAGTGCTTGCTGTTTTATCACACTTGATTTGAGTCAAGCTTGCTACCAGATACCTTTGACTCGAGGCATGTTATTACATTTTGTATGGATTGGCATCTGTATGAATTTAACTGGCTACCATTTGGCTTGGCTACAGGGGCTGCTGTCCTTTCAGATCATGTATTGGGCGACCTTAAATTTGGTTGTGTATGTACGAGGGTAATCCTAAAAGTAAGGTCTCCTATTTTTTATAAGTACATAGACCTGTTTATTTCTACAATGATTTACATCTGTTAACAGCTTGAATATTTAGCTATTTTTCAACATAATCACCATTTCTGTCGATGCATTTTTGTAGACGCTGTAGCAGTTTTTGTATGCCCCTGTCATACCAGCTCGCCGCCATGCTGTTCAGAAAGTTATGGACGTCTTTTTTCACCTCGTCGTCGGAGCTGAATTGCTGGGACCACAATTAACGCTGGCAGGTACTGTGAGACTCTGAAAAAACTCAAACGGGCAATTAAGAACCGGAGAAGAGGAATGTTGAGCAAGGGCGTACATATTCTCCATGACAACGCTCGCCCACACATCGCTCGGCAAACCGTTGCTCTCCTGCAACAGTTATGAGGAACATAATCAGCCACCCACCCTATAGTCCTGACTTGGCGCCCAGTGACTATCACCTGTTCCCTAGGTTAAAAGATCATTTGGCGGGGAAGCGATTCAGCTCCGACGACGAGGCGAAAGAAGAGGTTCATAACTTTCAGAACAGCATAGCGGCGAGCTGGTATGACATGGGCATACAAAAACTGCCACAGCGTCTACAAAAATGCATCGACAGATATGGTAATTATGTCGAAAAATAGCTAAATATTCAAGCTATAACTGATGTAAACAATTGTAGAAATAAACAGATCTGTGTACTTATAAAAAAATAGGCCTTACTTTTGGGATTATCCTCGTAATTATCGTGATGATGTCATTATTTATAGACGCTCCTTTGATGAATACCTTTCTCTAGTTGAGCAGGTTTTGTTGAGGCTTCGTTCTGCTGGGTTAACGGCTAAGCTATAGGAAGTGACTCTCGCCTTGCAGCAGATTTCCATCTTGGGGCACCTGGTTTCCGGGAACGGTATTAGGTTTGATCAACAACTTACTTTCGATTTGAGAAAATTTCCTCCCCGGAAGAATAACAAAGGGGTAGCCAGATTCATCGATATAGCCAGTTATTTTAGAAAATTCGTCCCTAATTTTGCTCACCTCACTGCCCCCAATAGAAACCTTCGCAAAAAAGGCGGAAAGTTTTGTTTAGAAAGAGAATAAGGTATACACCTTTGAACCCTCAAAACTGATCTTAGTAAACCTCCAGTACTAGTTTTCCCGGATTTTGGGAAGAGATAGCCACGTGGAGTCGATTGCGTCCTCTGGTCCAACTGAACCGAACACTGACTGGAAACGGTTATGTTTGGCTATTTTGAGACCATTTGCACACATTCATGGACTTCATGTTCCGAAACAACCATGGAATTTTTATGAATGACAATGCGCCATGTCACTGGGACACGGTTTGAAGAACATTCTGGAGAGTTCCACCGAATTATTTGGCCACCCAAATAGGCCGTTACGAATGCCATCAAACATTTATGGGACATAATCGAGAGGTCAGTTCGTGCACAAAACACTGCACCAGCAACACTATCGCAATTATGGACGGCTATAGAGGCAATATCGGTCAATATTTCTGGAATGACTTGTTGAGTCCACTTCGAGATGCTGCACTAAGCCAGGAAAAATACGTCCTACACGATATTACAAGGTAACCCATGACTCTTGTCATCTCATTATATATCGTTGTGCATCTACATGTGAGAAACAGAGAATTCGTACCGTTTTCCGTATCCAGTTATTTCACTTCAGTATACGTGGGAACACTGCATGTAATATAACACAAAAAAGGCCATCAAATGCTAAGTGCAAATAATCGCAGGTAAACTTCATAGTATATGTTGTTGTTGTTGTAACACAAAAAAGGCCCTCAAATACTAAGTGCAAATAATCGCAGGTAAACTTCATAGTACATGTTGTTGTTATTGTGATCTTCAGTCCTGAGACTAGTTTCATGCAGCTCTCCATGCCACTCTATCCTGTGCAAGCTTCTTCATCTCCCAGTACCTACTGCAGTATACATCCTTCTGAATCTGCTTAGTGTATTCATCTTCGAAATGTGGTGCTACAGAAGAATGCTGAAGATAGATGGGTAGATCACATAACAAATGAGGAGGTATTGGTTAGAATTGGGGAGAAGAGGAGCTTGTGGCACAACTTGACTAGAAGAAGGGATCGGTTGGTAGGACATGTTCTGAGACATCGAGGGATCACCAATTTAGTATTGGGGGGCAGTGTGGAGGATAAAAATCGTAGAGGGAGATGGTGAAAGGTGGCTACACTGAGTCACAGCGCCAGAGATTGCGCCAAAGAGTACTAATACTAGTCAGGGCCAACCGGTTACGAGACAGCGTAACCGAGCAGACAGCTACTAAATCTAAAAATTAAAATTATTTGCATTATATTTAATTAAGCTCCCATGCACATGGCGACCGCTGCTTCGGGTCGTCCCTTGGAATTCTTTTGATAGTAAAAATAGCAGACAGTAATATTGTTATAGTAATTTGTAGTTTAGTAATTGTAGTCTATATTGTACGTGTAGATTTGGTAATGAACATTTGTAGTTGTCTTGTCTTTCTTCTAATGGTATTTTTGCAGAATTCAATTTTTGATGTCTTGTATACGCGTTTGACGATTTTGTGCAATTATGAGGATTTCAATGGTTCGTTAATCGTGTTTGAGGGAAGCATTTCGTGTGAATGGTATTGTTGATGATAAAGTGTCATATTGTGTGTAATTTTCGTATACTGACGAGTTTTGTATGTTTTGTAAATGATTACGCGATCGATGAAGAAGGTAAAATTTATGAATAGTGAGAATGACGACATTGTTAACATGGCGAACTCGCCAACACAGGAGAACAGTATGATGAATAATGAAGTAGAGAACAATTTAATAAGCAAGGAAAATAGTCCAGAACCAGTTCAAAACTTTTCACAATTAAAGAATTTTCAGAATACGACATTAACGACAGAAGATTCTGGAATAGTATCGAACACAGGTAGCTTTACAGCTATGACGAAGGAAGCTGGTTTTGCGGGAAATGTTAGGGGCGAAAAGAATTTCGAACCAGTTAATATGGAGCAGTTGATGGGTGCTATATTAAATTTGGGTACACAGTTAGGATCTGAATTAAAAACAGTGGCAACGCAGTTAGACTCACAAATAGGAACAATTAAAACAGAGATGGAAACAATGGGAACACGGTTAGACTCACGAATGGGGACATGTTTAAAAAATATGAAAGATGGATTAAAGAAAGAAATTAGAGAAGAAGTACAACCGATTTTGAATGCTCACAATAATAGATCAATTTCAATAGAAATTAGACAAAAGGAACAGGATAGAGAACAGGAAGAAAGAGATCGCGTAATAGTACAAAAATTTTCAGAGTTAAATTTACAATGTGCACACGATAAGAAAGAAATATTTGAGAGAATCGAGGAATCCGTACCAAATGACAGAATAAATAACCTAACACAACAATATGAACAGTTAACTACTAAATGTGTCAATACTGAAACCCGAGTCGCACACTTATGGAAGACGTAAATAAACAGAAAGAAAAAATAGGTGACTTACCGGAAAGAGTTGAGGAGATTTCAGATAAATTGACAAATCTTAGTTTACATGGGGACAGAGATTCAGATGATACAGCTCCATTGCCATTTGCAGAAACCGAAGAGTACCAGAACATAAATAAACATGTTGAAAATCAGGGAAAATTTAATGAACGCGTTAAAAGGGAATTTGAGGCATTACGAAAGCAAGTCAAACAAATTGAAGGCGAAATCGTAGGAAAAGACAGCAGAAGAAATTTAGAATCACAGATAGCAGAGGGCTTTGAAGATAATAATTTATTTCATTTACGAGATGCAACAAGAGAGCGCCAGGCTCGCGAGCTTGACAATAATGGACATTCGGACTGGGACAGACACGGTAGGTCTTTGTCGCCACGAGGCGAAAACTTTGACTATAAACACTTTTTAACTGTTTGGACATTTAAGACTTTCGCAATTCTATGAATGACATACATCCATGTTTATGGTTAGATCAATTTACGTACGCACTTCCACCAAATTGGCCACTAAGTCACAAACTGGAATTTATGTGTGGCTATTTAAGTCCTCAGGGGATTCGCTACACTAAGTGAACATGTGCCGTAGTGTGCACAGGGCCCCGAGCTGTAGTGGTGCTATTTCTCTTTTAGTTTTCTGCACTGCTGCCTACTCTTTTACTATTCTTTTTATCTATCAAAAAACTCTTCGACTATCAATCTATCTAGAGAGTCGGTAAAGAATAACCGGATATGACTATTTTACCCAAAAGCAATTTCGGAAATTACCATTTGCACTTACTATATCTTCAGCAGCATTCATTCATAGTTTAAACAAAATTTTACCTGTATATCTTTGTAACAATATTACTTCATATGTTGACGATATTCTTATTGCTAAACGTTCTTGGAGTGAGCACAACAAAATTTTGGATTCATTATTACGCATTTTTGCAAGAGTTGGCATTACAGTGAACTTGGAAAAATCTGAATTTGGTAGTTCTCAGGTGAAATTTCTTGGTCACATTATTTCTACAGAAAGTATTCTTCCTGATTCAGAGAAACTAGACGCTATTCGTAATTATGCTGTTCCTACCACAAAACGTGATGTTTGTAGTTTCTTTGGTGTCTGTAATTTTCTTAGACGCTTTGTTAGATAGGACGATTTGGCCACACCTGGTTTATGTGAACTATCTGGAAAGGATTCTAATTGGTGTTGGGATGAGGAAGCTCAATCAGAATTTGAACAACTTCGTGATGCTTTAGTTGCTGCTCTACTTCATTCACATCCGGATTTATCTAAAGATTTTTGTTTGGTGAGAGACTCGTCATACAAAGGCCTAGGTGCACATTTATTTCAAGAGATAGAAGAAAACGGCGTTGTAGTACAGAAAACTATTGCATTTGGAAGTCGTGTTCTCTCTAAATCAGAAAAGAATTATTCGATTACGGAACTTGAAGCCTTGGCTGTTGTTTGGGCTTTCACAAAATTTCGCGTATTTTTGTATGGCAGACATACTAAGGTTTACACCGATCATTGAGCTCTGGAATTTCTTACGTCAACAAAATGAACACATGGAAGATTGTCACGATGGGTGCTGTATCTACTGGAATTTGATTTTAGTAATGTTTACATACAGGGTTCTTCAAATATTATTGCTGATGCTTTATCACGTGCACCTATGGGTTTGAAACAAAGTGTTGAAGAGGACTGCAAAGAAAACAATTACTGTTTGATGTATATTCAAGGTGTTGCGTTTGAAAATTTTATTTTGTCTTCGCTCCAGGACATCGCTATGGAGCAAAGTAAGGATCCAATCTGGAAGGACATTAAGGAGAAGTGGAGGAGAAAGGAAAGCGTAGCGATTAGACAGTATTATGTAGTTCGCAATGATATTCTTTTTAAACGAAAATCGGTTGACAACTCTGTTTGGTTAGTTTGTATTCCTGATGAGTGGGTTAATAAACTGATTTGGTATACACATTTCAGTTATGCACACTTTGGTCCCAGAAAATGCTTTCATAAATTACGAGAAAATTGCTACTTCAGTAATATGGAAAAACGTATTCGATCTGTTCTTGCCAAATGCAAATTATGTCAAAAGGCTAAGCCGCCAACTATTTCTCACAGAGCACCGTTGTTTCCTATCATTCCAGCGAAATTGAAAGAGATGGCTGCAGTCGATTTGTTCGGTCCAGTGGTACGTTCTACTAATGGTTTTGCGTACATTTTGGTAGCAGTGGAATTGACATCAAAATATGTGTGTTTTACACCTTTACGCAAAGCAACAGCTCGTTCAGTATCTAATGCTTTCATCAAACATTCTCTTAAAGAAGTGGGTCATGTTGATAAGGTTATATCAGATAATGGATCACAGTTTCGCTCTAAAATTTGGCTTCGTACTCTACGGCGTCGTAAGATTAAAGCAATTTTCATTTCACTTTTTCACCCTCAGTCTAGCGCTTCACAGAGATGGATGAAGGAAATCAATAAATTATGTCGTCACAGAACGTGGGATCAGTATCTTCACATTTTTCAAAACATTCTGAATGAACTCCCTAATGATTCAACTTCTTTACCGCCTATATTGATATTAAAAAATAAAGCACCGACAAATCGCATTTCTGAAATCGTTCCTTTTCCGCCTTCACGGAAACTGCGGCATTCTGAAGTTGTCAACCTGGCTCTACAAAATATTGCATCTGCGGCTGCTAAAAGAGAGAAATCAGCTAAATGTCCTGCTCGTTTAAAAACTTTGTCAGTTGGTCAAAAGGTGTTAATTAAGTCTTATCGTTTGTCTAACGAAAGAAAAGGTTTGTGTCGCAAATTTTTTCTGCTTTATAGCGTTCCATATAGAGTTCGCAAAATTATTCATGATAACACTGTCGAAGTAGAAACTCTTAAATCTCGGCGCTTCTGGGGGGGGAAACGTTAAAATATTTGTGGAATGACATACTTTCGAGAAACTAACAGTTATACGTAAACACGCAGAGATTACAAGGATACCGCGCCGTGTTCTGGCGGCGGCACATAACTCAAAGTAACAGTCAAGTCCGCGCGCCGCACAAGGCAGTCGTTGACCGCAAACAATTACTTCCTACGTCACGCGTACCTACAGCTGATCGAGCGCTCAGTGCGAATGCACTGACAGCCGTAAACAAATACACAGTCTAATTTCTCTGATTAAATTCTGTATAAAGCTATAGTGACTTGGTAAATTATGTTATTAACGTTCAGTATTTCTCAGGATATGGTTGTATAAAATATTTAAGAACTTCAGGCAAATTCTGTGTGTGTCCGACGTTAAGAGGACTTGCTATCGAGAAAATTTCAGGAAGAATGTAATTTCGAAGAAGAAACTAATAAACTAAAAAGGTAACTATTAATTGAGTTTATTTTTCAGGTAACATATTTCCACTTTGGTACGTACTTTAGACGTAATTTGCTGCTCTTGATTACGTGATTTATACATTGTGTTATCTAATTTTGACAATGATTGATTAATGAACAGGGTTGTTACTTGTGTATATTATGCATCGCTTGGCTGCACTGTTTTTTCACTGATGTCACATTTTTTTTATTATGTGCCTGCTGTGCTTATTTATTTAAATTATAATTGTCACCTGATTAATTGTGCTGACTGTGGTTATGTATGTAATTTATTCTTTGCGATTTATCTGCTTGCGCCTTAATGTTTACTTATTAAGATTACATATGAACATTTATTTGCTTACGCTGATATGATGCTAATGACCTGTTTATTATGTAAGATACATATTTGCTGCTTTGTGTATGGATTGCATATTTATACATTTCTGTTTGTTGTCATAACTACTCTTTAATTTGGTATATACAAATGCTGATACACGGTGTATGAACATGGAGTTTAGATCACATTATGGTATTAATTATAGATTGTTCACTTGGTAGAGCCTCGTTATAGGGATTGTGCTACATCCACTTGTTGACATTCTGTTGTCTACTGGTATATTTACTCGCTGTTGCATGTTTTGCTTACGCTCAGTGCCTCATATTTTAAGACAAGAGAATGAACTGCTATAATGCTACGAACGACATTGGTACAAGAAACTTCATTGACGTCATATGAGCTGGAGGTTTTATGGAAGCTGTATAAATGTATGCTAATAGGAAGGAAGCTAACGACATGACATACCAACACTAGGTTTAGACCATTGACAGTTATTACACTGCATTCTTCGTGAGCAATTGAAATAGCAGTGACACTTGGCAAAAAAAAAAAAAAAAAAAAAGAATTACTCCACATGTTTGCTTCTGTTTTGCCATGATTTTTGAAGTGGTGTACACATTATGAAATATTACGATTTATTCATTCAAAGTCTTATGTAATCATTCATACTCCGTACTCGTACTTACTTACTGAAAATTATTCAAACTAAAGGCTGATAGTGGTCATGTATGCATTTCTTTTATTTAATGATGGACAAGGTAACCAAAATGTATTTTATAATTCATAATGAGTAGAAGATTTGGGTCAGATGGATTACACAGAGATTGTGTGTGGACATTATGTCTTTGGATTGTATGGGATGATGAACTGAAGTTTGCACTAGAATTTTATCTGTACTTGTTCGAGGAGACTGACTAGAAAGAGTTCTTATGGAAGTGAAATGATATTGGCGATAAGGTTTATATGTGTCTACGTATTGAAGAGGTTTTATTGAGGTATTGAGATTGTGTGAAGTTGATGATTATTGGAGTTTTGGTGGACAAGAGGTAAGGTAAATGATATTGATGATAAGGTTCATATGTATCGACGTAAGAGGTATTATTGAGGTATTAAGATTATGTGATGCTGATGATTATTGCAGTTTTGGTGGATAAGAGGTGAAGCAAGTGAGGAACATTTTTTTTTGTTTTTGGTCCATATGGAACAAGGAGGATGAAGATGGCAGACTAGAACACTCAAGTGAAAGGAAGATTGTCTACACACACACTTTGTTAAATCAATAAGCAGTATATACTGTTTTTGGAGAGAGGAAGTAATTGCATATCTTGGCACGCTGACAGTTGTTCAGCAACCATACATTTTGATTTGGCTTGGCAAACATTGGTCTTGACATGATGACTATGACGTTGACTATTATTGACTGTTATACACTGTTGCCACTACTACTTGATACACATGTAGAACATCAAATTTTGACAGAATTGCATTTACACAGTTAACACTATTCAATTACACAGTAGTACTTTATATGTGGATGAAAGATGAGTGAGTGTGTTTTGTGTGTTTTCCTTTCCTAATCCCAAATAATTGGTACCGACCTATCTCTTAAATATTATTTTACTTTGTTGTGGCTTGCACTGCAGGTTTACTGATATTGGTGTATTTGTAATAGTTAATATGGCAATTATCTGATATCATTTGTGTGTTTATTATAATTTGCATGTTTAGTGTAAGAACATTAATAATAATTTTGTAAAAGCAATTGTGTGTGCCTTCAAACTGTTGTTCATGCTTGCATCTGTTCAACATTGCTGGGTGCCACTTGGAAATGTTTAATTTCTGCTAATGAACTCTGATGAACTGTCTGATTAGTGATAGTGAATATTATGGACTGTTACCTGCACTTGTTCAACATGATGGGTGCCACTTGGAAATGTTTAATTTCTGCTGATAAACTCTGATGAACTGTCTGATTAGTGATAGTGAATATTATGGACTGTTACCTGCACCTGCTCAACATTTCTGGGTGCCACTGGTGGAACTGCTTCTACTGAAATAAAGTCACTTGTTGGTGCCTGCACCTGCTTAACATTGCTGGGTGCCACTGTTGGAACTGCTTCTATTGAAATAATGTCACTAGTTGCTGTCTGCACCTGTTCAACATTGCTGGGTGCCACTGATGGAACTGCTTCTACTGCAATAATCTCACTTGTTGGTGTCTGCACCTGTCAACATTACTGGGTGCCACTGATGGAACTGCTTCTACTGAAATAATGTCACTTGTTGGTGTCTGCACCTGTTCAACATTGCTGGATGCCACTGATGGAACTGCTTCTACTGACATGTCACTTGTTGGTGTCTGCACCTGTTCAACATTGCTGGGTGCCACTAATGGAACTGCTTCTACTGAAATGATGTCACTTGTTGCTGTCTGCACCTGCTCAACATTGCTAGGTGTCACTAATGGAACTGCTTCTACTGAAATGATGTCACTTGTTGGTGTCTGCACCTGCTCAACATTGCTGGATGTCACTAATGGAACTGCTTCTTCTGAAATGATGTCACTTGTTGGTGTCTGCACCTGTTCAACATTACTGGGTGCCACTAATGGAACTGCTTCTACCGAAATGATGTCACTTGTTGCTGTCTGCACCTGCTCAACATTGCTGGATGTCACTAATGGAACTGCTTCTACTGAAATGATGTCACTTGTTGGTGTCTGCACCTGTTCAACATTGCTGGGTGCCACTGATGGAACTGCTTCTACTGACGTAATGTCACTTGTTGGTGTCTGCACCCATCAACATTACTGGCGTCACTAACGGAATTGCTTCTACTGAGATAATGTCACTTGTTGGTGTCTGCACCTGCTCGCCATTTTTGGGTGCCACTGTTGGAGCTGTTTAAATACTGCTGATGAAATATTATGAGACTGCTATTTGCACCTGTTGACCATTGCTGGGTGCTACTGTTGGAACTGTCAACTACTCTGAGAAGTGCTACCTGTTTAGTGAACTATTGAAAAGATTTTATGTGAATATTTGTATAAACTGATTTTTTGTATATTTACTGTTTATGAAATGTTATGAGACTCTTACCAACACCTATTCGTCATTGCTGGTGGCATTGATTGAATGATACTTGTGTAAACTGTTATGTAAAATCACATGTATGAAAGCATTTGTATTGCTTACTGTATTTTATATATTAGGTTATTGAAGGGTCAGTGCAAAGCCAAAATTTATCTAGTTGTGCGATATTTACTTATTAATATTATCTTTTATTTTTGTCTGTATTTTTTTTACGAATTTGGTGGTATTTTCACCACCAATGCTGGCAAAAATACCATCAAATTCTAGCCCGTGGAGGAGGGGCATATGGAAGGTGGCTACACTGAGTCACAGCGCCAGAGATTGCGCCAAAGAGTTTTATTCCGTCGCCTCCACTGGCAGTGCTTGTTCAGAAGTTGTGGTGGTTAGTGCTTTGCTGAGAGGATGTTGATAGCTGTACTATTTGAGGCCATGTCGTGTGCAGTTGTTTTGATGGGTTAGACAGCAGATGTTGTTCGAATGGAGATGTTGTAATGATCAGAGTGTATTTTTAGTCAATATATATGAAGGTAAAAAACATTTTTTATATTTTTTTTAATTTCCTAACTAACAATGCCTCTTGGTCACAGGTTCAGTCAACAAAGGATCTGGCTTGCGTTCCTGTATTAGACTGTAAGTCGGGTTTCTATGTGCAATTATAGTATTTCACTTTTTTTAATTAATTCAGTGTAAATGGTATTTAAAATATCTTGTCTTATTGAGGAAGAACCGTGCGAGATGTGTACGTTGAATCACACTTCCACACACAGAACAGTTACATTTGTGCTTTGTTGTTCCGTAGTTTTGGTTTCGTAGCTTTTATAGTTGCTGGGGACTTAATTAATTAATTGTGGTAACGGAAATTTCCTTTCATTCTTTGTTGTTATTCTATGCAGTCAGATTGCGTACTAATACTAGCCAGGGCCAACTGGTTACGAGACAGCGTAACCGAACAGACAGCTACTAAATCTAAAAATTAAAATTATTTGCATTATATTAAATTAAGTCCCCACGCAATGGTTCAAATGCCTCTGAGCACTATGGGACTTAACTTCTGAGGTCATCTGTCCCCTAGAACTTAGAACTACTTAAACCTAACTAACCTAAGGACATCACACACAATCGTGCCCGAAGAAGTATTCGAACCTGCGACCGTAACGGTCGATCGGTTCCAGACTGTAGCGCCTAGAACCGCTCGGCCACTCCGGTCGGCGTAGAGGGAGACCAAGAGATGAATAGACTAAGCAGATTCAGAAGGTTGTAGGCTGCCGTAGGTACTGGGAGATGAAGAAGCTTGCACAGGATAGAGTGGCATTGAGAGCTGCATCAAACCAGTCTCAGGACTGAAGACCACAACAACAACAACAACAACATACGTAGTTTATTTCATTAATGGAAGATTTTTCCTCCGCCTCCACCATCCTACGTTTTATGACAATAATCCAGAATAACTTCTACACGTAATAAAACAGTATTCGTCTCGGGAGATTCGGATCGTGTACGAGCTACTACCGGCGAGGACGGCGGAGAGCGGACTTATTCAGAGTGCCTCGCTCTCTGGGCCGGAGTGGCCTTGTCGGGCTTAATAAGACGGCGTCTGTCAGAAGGCTGTGCGTGCCGCCGGCTCAGACGCTCACACTCGCGTTCACACACACACACACACACACACACACACACGCACGCATACTCACACACGCGCGAGCCTTGCGTACCCCTGGCGCAAGGCACATAAAAATTCAGGACGCACGTGGTCCCCGGCAGGCCGGAGAAGTTGTGCGCGTGATCTGCCTCGGGGCTGGCGGCTGCTGCTGTCCTGACTGCTCGCACTGATTCCAATCTCTATCCCTGCAGCCGGCCTCCGGCCCTCTGCCCACGACACAGCAGCACTCACTGTGCCCTCGTCATCTGATGTACTTAATACGCAAACAAACGATAAAATATTCACTGCAAGTCAACTTCATTTTCGTTCTCGGCGCGTATCATCATGACACCACCATCCTGTGGATTTTGTACCCTTTACAGGGGGCAGTCATAATGTTTTATTGTTATTATGAAGCAGCTACCTCAAAGCTTGGTCAGTGTGTTAGTCCTTTTCTATACACTCGCTCTCGCAAACCTCACTTCCCTTCCCTTAATTTTTATTTTGTTTTTCATGGTAAACGCCTGTGTGTTTCTTTTCTTAACACGGTACCTTCGCAATTTCCTCTCCAATCTCCTTAAAATCTGATTTTAATTGCTTCTTTAAGGATACAGTATACTTTCCCGGCTCAGTATTATTTAAAAATCAACACCTATTTCTTAGAGGCACTGTTTATAATGAATCTTCCTGGCAGATTAAAATTGTGTGCCAGACCGAGACTCGAACTCGGGACCTTTGCCTTTCGCGGGCAAGTGCTGTACCATCTGAGCTACCCAACCATGACTCACGCCCCCTCCTCACAGCTTTACTTTTGCACTACCTCTTCTCCTACCTTCCAGACTTTACAGAATCTCTCCTGCGAACCTTGCAGAAGTGAAGCTGTGAGGACGAGGAGTGAATCGTGCATGGGTAGCTCAGATGGTAGAGCACTTGCCCGCGACAGGCAAAGGTCCCAAGTTCGAGTCTCGGTCTGGCACACAGTTTTAATCTGCCAGGAAGTTTCATATCAGCGCACACTCCGCTGCAGAGTGAAATCTCATTCTGGAAACATCCTCCAGGCTGTGGCTAAGCCATGTCTCCGCAATATCCTTTCTTTCGGGAGTACTAGTTCTGCAAGGTTCGCAGGAGAGCTTCTGTAAAGTTTGGAAGGTAGGAGACGAGGTACTGGCAGAAGTGAAGCTGTGAGGACGGGGCGTGAGTCGTGCTTGGGTAGCTCACATGGTGGAGCACTTGCCCGCGAAACGCAAAAGTCCCGAGTTCGAGTTTCGGTCCGGCACACAGTTTTAATCTGTCAGGAAGTTTCTATCAGCGCACACTCCGGTGCAGAGTGAAATCTCATTACTGTTTATAATGTATAGGTTTTACAGATTTTTTGTGGAGATCAGGTAATGCAGCACTTTTTCTAAACGAATTAGAAGTGTTTTGAACGTTTTTGAACCTGCTTAGTGTTATTAAAAAGATTACAAAGAAATTGATGCAATTTTTCCCCCAATCTGTTTCCTCAAATTAAGGTACCATTTAGCCAATGTAATAATTTGAAGGAGACCAAATTTTTACCCGATATGCATGTCGTGATGTCTGAGGTACTAGACCTACTTAATTCCACCTGTTACGTATATTACAAGGATAAAACGTATCACATCTTACACTTTAATTTTTTAAATTTTTTCCTAATAAAATGTTATTTTTTCTATAATTTTGTTGATTCTTAAGTCTACTACATAAGTGTGGACTATTGTAAGTTACAGAAAAAAAATTAGAGCAATGCTGTATAAACTTCAGGAAATATTTATACCTGTATTCTGAAAAATACAATTTGCAGGAAATTGCGAATGAAGATATGAATCTAATTAAACTGTGCCTCAGAACATTCCTGGAGCATAGTCTTCATCCTGCAGCATTTCTCAATCTTCAAGCTTCCTCTTGGCATTACTTTTAGCACTTCTTGCTTCTTTGGTAACTTGATGATCGAATCTTTCAGCTTCATGCACCAGTTGTCTGTCACGTGCAAGCAATAGATCTTCCATATTAGAGTCACATTTTGTGCCTAAATTTCTCAGGACTTCCAACCTTCTATCACTCCATCACTGAAACATATCACTGCATTTAGTACACCGACTTTTAACGTATTTAGTCCTACAAAAACATTCTTTCGTAATCTTTCCCATATGCAATGGTTGAAACTTTCATTTGTATTCTGAGTGCCCCCATGAAGACATTTACTAAGCAAAACAGGGCCACTCAGGTCTCTAAAAACTGGTTTTACTTCATTCATAACAGATTCAGGAGGATAATGCTTATCCTGGTATATTTGATCACTTTCTTTTGCTTTTTGATAACCACACCAAGAATCTGTTCCTTCAGGGCAAAGTCCGTGAACAGGGTGGTCTTCTGTGGACAACTTCTGAAAGTAGGTGGCCCATACAGCTTTTCTCATGGCTTTAACATCATTCAGAGGTGCAGTTCTTCTAATGACCAATCCATAATAACTCTGATGGAGGTCTATTTCAGTTTTTGTCAACCTGCCTCGGCCAGACACAGATGTTCCATCAGATAGCAACTTTCATTTATCTTCGTAGCTTCTTCAATCTAGCACCCATTCCCTTTTGCACATGTCCATAACACTCCAGTTTTGTTACCAAGGTATCACCATAAACATTGAACTCATTAATTGTATTGAAAGCTTTAGAGTCCCCATCGCCTATGTACTTCGTATATCCAACATTATAAATGGGCACCGACCTCTGAAATATTCTTAGAGCTCCAACAAATTCCATACCTCCACTGTAACCATAACAATTCTTAGAACACTGATGTTCAATATGTCCTTCTGAGTTACCATGGCAGGTGTGGTAGCACTTAGAATAGCACTCAACATCAACAACTTTTCCATTCTACAGAGAAGAACCACTTACAACACCATTCAAGGTACGATGTCCTCGACGTTGCCATGTCCCATCAAGTGCAACAGCAATGTCCCTGGTTCCACTAATATTTACAGTTTCTTCTACTGCACGTTTCATAGATGCTTTAGACACAACCGTCAGCGCACCTAAAAGTATTTTAATGTACTTGCTGAATCTATCGGTAGGAGAAGAAGGTCCATCAAAACACAAAACGTTTGAGCAGCCTTTTTTTCTTTTCCTATTGCACGCATTGAATAAACTAACTTCAATTTCACATCATGCGAAAGTGATTTTCGAGGTAGATTTATTATAGGATCCACACAGAACAACTAATTTTAACGCTAAACCCTTCCCTCTACTTTGTTGTTCAGTTGTTTCCAGACAACCTACACCATCACATTGTTTACATTTCGCTACTTCCCATATCAAAGAAGATAAGATGGACACATCAACAACAACAAATCAACTACAAAGAGCGTCATTTTTAACACAAAAATTTGAATCACCAAGAGGTGTGCCATGTGGGAGTTGCTTCCCTGAAGAACTGATCCATAGGTTACTTTCAACAGTGTGGCTTGCTTTGTTTGTGAACTGGTTACCACGGAATTTCCTTTTATTGAATTTCTTGATGGATGGCATAGTTCGTATTTATTGTACACTAAATTACATGTACTTCCACAAATATGTGTAGCACTTGGGCAACAAACATTTAGTAACACGTGAACAAACTGCTTCAGCGAAACAAAAGTAAATACTAGTAGAGATAATCATTTACAAACACTAGAAACCTGCACTGTTACCAACATATACAATGTATCATATGTATAATCGCTGTAAACAGGAAGTTCACACTTCTTTTCGAAATAATACTGGTTTCTGTAACAGAAATAAAAGGGGCGTGGAGGCATACATGACAGTAACTTTAAAATTTGGTATATATATATATATATATATATATATATATATATATATATATATATAATTTGTCATTTAAAACAATATAATGTATATATCAATGTAATCAGAAAAGACAATAGAATTTAATGAAGTCATAAAAAATTTCGATTTTTCCACCATTTATCGGTACCCCGTATCCTTAACTTCTTCACTCCTCCCGCGGTTCTTTCGTCCTGCGTTGTACAGCGCCGCCTCTATCGACTGATATCTTGTGACAGTATGCTCGGTTTACTCCTAAGCCTTGGATGCACAACAGGGCTCTTTTAGACCAGCAACCTTTCATTTTTTCAAGAAATCGTCTTACAATTCATTTATTTTTGTCCATGTCCTGTGTAATTCTTCGAAATAAAATTGACTTCATTGCACATCAATTTAATTATTTTTATCAGTTTTGCAATCCTATATGTGTAATGCATAAGAGGGGTCTTCTGGACTACTGAGCGAACCGGCCGTCTTTCCAGTACTTTATTTATCTTTTGTCTAAGTGGCATGTTAATGCAGATAGATTACTGATAACAAATACCAATTTGGCACAGTTATACACTTCGTTGAAGGTCATAAGAGCTATAAAGCTATATTCCAGCTACCTAACTAATCAATATATTAAATTAAGTATTACCACTGTCAAGACAACGTATGTGCTAGATCTATTCATACATGTAGAAAGTATAAAGGGAAGAACTGTCACATCATATCCAAGTCAAATTGCCATCTCTTGTTTCATCCATTAAATAAGCTTTTAATTTTAATATAAAATACATCCACAGCCTGTTATATATCTTATTATTATCATTATCTACGTTAGCAATAAATTTAAACAGAATTGTGGGTGCGTATGTACTAATTACATATGATTTTTTTATTTTTTAAAAATTCATCCTTTCGTAAAATTTTCAACAGAAGTAATGTACAAGTAATGAAACTGAATTTGTATGATATAACATATTAAATCACACAATGTACGACCTGCTATATAATAACAAGCAACAGGTCTTTACTTGAGAAATGAATAGATAAATATATCTCAGCATTCAATTGAAGGGAAGTGTATTTCTCAATGCAAAAATACTTTCATTTGAACATAAGTTCTGTATTATAAAAAGAATAATTATGTAAGTTACTTTTATTCCTCACTTAGAACATAGATACAACATCCATTGGAGACAGAGGAATATCACTCGAGCCTGCACAAATGATCAAAACTATAAATCAACTATTATTGAATGGCTCGAAGATCAAGTTCTTTTTCATCGAAAAGATAGCAGAGATTCACTGATGGTCGTCAATGAACTCACGTTCTCTAGCTTAGGTGACCTACATATTTTGCAGAGGAAGACAATTTCACCCCTGGTCCTCTTCAGATATCGGGAGGGCTGTGGCTGGGTTGATGCTTTCGACACCCCTCATTCTGTGAAAAGTACTCCAGACAGTGATAGAGGAGACAATGGGCTCGACATTGTCCAGTACGTATTGACAGCATGTTACACTTGCGACAGACAGTAGACACCTCCAGCCGTTGGAGCTTTTTTACATAATAGCTCATATCACAACTGCAATAAGTACTCATTCAATAAACTGAAAATAGCTCTTCTATTGAGACACGAACTCTGTGGAGTTATTTGGCTACCAAAAATAAGAGCTGGAGAGGAAACTCTGGGGAGCTATAAACTGTCTGCAAAACGAGAAGTGAGCAGTGCTCGTGGTGTGGTAAGTTGCTTACAACAGCAAAATGCCATCGCTACCATACAGGATTGACTAAGTGTCAGTTTTCCCTCGAGCAGTTCAGAGCAGTATGTAGAGAGTCTGTCGACATGCGGTTCGTGCGTTGGTATTACTGGTAGCTCATGTCTGTATTCCATGTCGTGTTAATTCACTTAGTGGCAAATAAACTCATCCTGGACATTGTAACCTTCCCGCAAAATTTCGAAAGACAATGTTTAAATGTTAATGCGAATAGAACCTAGTGTAACGTCCCAGCAATGAAATTTAATGCCAATGCCAATAAATGTGAACTAACAATGTGAGCCAAGTGTAAGCTCCCCACAAAAATGTAAGTCAATTCAATGATAATGAAATCTCATTCACAATGAAAACGCAAATACACCGAAATGTCGATCTTAGGCCCTGTGCAATCGCAAATATTCTTTGAATTTAAGTGAAACTTTTCTTTAAGGAATTGCATGGGAAACTTTCTTTCAATTCAAATGATTGTTTTCTTAAAAATTGCTTTGAAAACAAAATTATTATTGGGCCGATTCTTGAACAAATTAATTACAGTTAAGATACATTACATTCTCAGATGTGCGCAATGCTGCTTCATTACCTTATTTAAAAAATATACCTCGTCCCGAATCTTGACCAGAGGCCTATGTCGACGCCGGCCGACTCATCACACACAACTGCGACTGTCTCTCGCGCGCTACTACATGCTCTCGCGACTCGCTACGTACAACTACTCTCTCGCAACTGCAACTACCGACTCCCTACATGCAACTGAACTGTCGCGCGGTCAAGCGCAGACTAGCAACGATAAATAACTCTCTGGTCAGAGATTCTGTCATGCCTCGCCATCGCTGCTACTGAATACGTACGTGTTTCAACATATCTGCAGCTGCATCGAGAGTGATTCATAAGGCGTGCTTTGGAGGGTCGTTATGAGACTGTAAAACATCCTCTAATTGCTTCTTGTGACGCAGTGGGTGGAAGGAGTGAAGAATCACATGCTTGCTCTTCAGTTTGCAGACTTATGAGGGAGGGGAGCGAATGGCCATAATCTATCGACCTTCCTTCCCTCACGTTTCTGCCCTTCACCCACAACCTCTCGACCCTGCTATATCCAAAGAACATAATTTATCTCTTGATGCGGCCTAATGCACTTAAGACACAATAAATATTTGTCCTTAACCCACTTCATTTAACCGTAAACATTGATTTTATACTATTGAAACCCAATTTCTTAATGATCTGCAATATTTCATCCCTTTCAACGCGGAAAGTATTACTCCGAGAGAAAAAATGAATAGAACTACTCTGAAATGGTCGTAGAACGGAGTCTGTGAGGTAGTTAATAAATCTGTTTCCTGCCAACTCCTCTCGTTCTTGGCGCGGGGTCAGGCCAGTTTTCTTGCGTGGTCCATTTCATCTCTGCTCATACGTCTTCAGTAGGGTTTAAGTCTAATGCAGAAGGAGGCCAGTCAAAAACAAAAATCTGCAAATCACTACTGCACCACGACTGACATGTGCAGCCGAGACTGGTGTTTCTGGAAGAGATTACACCCTCAGCGTGTAATTGTAGCTCTGATGGGATCATAATATTACTCGTAATATGGGTATATTGGGCAGCATCATGTCGACAGTCTATCTTGTGAAGCATTCCAAGACCACGGGAACACATCCATCCCCAAACTGCACACATGGCCACTGCGGCATAACTCAGAAATGCATTTAGTGTCGAAACGGGCATCTTGGGGCCTTTATGGTCATACTGCAATACCATTCGCCGAGGACAATACCGATTCGCCGGAGGGTATCACGTTCCAGCAGTTACGATTGACACTACTTGGCATATAGAGTCGATGATCACCTCCGAGCCACTTCTTGATGACGACACTTTTGCTAAGTAGTCCCGTCTCCCGCAGTTTGTGCGGAACTGTAACCACGGAAACGGGACGAAGGAAGAAGATTAGAGGTTAAAATCCCGTCGACAACGCAGTCATTAGAGACGGAAAAAAGCTCTTAGTTTTTCAAGGACAGTGAAGGAAACTGGCCATACCTTGTTGAAACGAATCATCCCGGCATTTGTCTTAAGCGTTTTAAGCAAAGTAGGAAAAACTAGGTCTGGATGATCGGACGAGGGTTTGAACCGTCGTCCTTCCGAATACAAGTCCATTGTGGCATCCACTGCTCCACCTCGCGCGGTACTGACTCGGGTAAAGCGGTGTTGTTGTGTTTCAACTTTTTCGCGTTTAAAAAAGCATTTTGCAGTGATATTTTGACAAGTTCATTATCCTGGACAAGTGTTGTTCCACGCCAAAGTCGAGTTCCCACACGCCCACTTGATTCTCCAGCATCCCCGATAAGATTTTACCCGTCCTCGTCCAGTATCATTGCGAGCATCTTATCGTGCCCCGGCCTCCGACGACGTCAAATTCACTTCCTCCACAGGAGCAACGACGCGTTCACAGATAGGTTGTTGACGTTGAAACATGGCGCATGAATAACGTCTCGAAAAAAAAAAGAAAAGAATGGTTCTAATGGCTCTGAGAACTATGGGACTTAACTTCTGAGGTCATCAGTCCCCTAGAACTTAGAACTATTTAAGCCTAACTAACCTAAGGACATCACACACATCCATGCCCGAGGCAGGATTCGAACCTGCGACCGCAGTGGTGCGCGGTTCCAGACTGTAGCGCCTAGAACCGCTCGGCCGCCCCGGCCGGCCCAGGAAGATCATTCTCCTCCAGAAGTGACTCTTACGGATTTGTGGACAAAACTCCGTCGCATCTTCTATGGCAGATCAGCTGCACATCGTCGAAACGTGTTTCACATAATACGACGGAGCCCTTCATAGACAAAAACTGAACCAGTAAAATGTGTCTGTTACGGCGAAAGAAAAGGTATTGAGTATTGGAGTATTGACAAAATAATTTTCCTTTCATTTTTGAAGTAATATTTCCTCGTCTGCATGTTCCTAATGTTAATAGGAAAATATGGCGTGTTGCATGCCATTCACGTTAGTGCTATACCATAGTTTAATTCTGGCTGCCATTTTCGCCCCACAGATTTTGTACTGTGAAGTGTGCATAACACTGAGCAGACCTGGAAAAAAGAGGTGGTAGTTCCATTCGGCATAATTTCCAGCTACTAATTGTTTTCTAGAATAAGCTGGAGTGTTTATAGGTAGGAGAGTTTCTAGCTGCTAGTTATTTAATTTTATTGGCAGTTTGCATGAATTAATTACCGAGTTTTCGTAATTTTTTCCTTATTCACTCTACCGACTATTTCAAAAGAGAGTGTTAAGTTTACTTTCACACCTCTTATTGTTTGTCAACAGTGACCTGTTAAAATTATAATAACTGACACATTTCTTTCACTGATCGTCTTATTTAAGTTATCTCGATCCACATAAAGATAGAAATCTCAATTAAAGGAAAAAGGCTTGGGAATATTGCCAGCTGTCAAGTTACAAAAAAAGTTTAAATGGAAGCTGAAATGTGTAGGAAATTTTAACTACAGACTTTTAAAAAGCTTTCTTTTCATTTCATCGAAAAATTTGAACATTTATGGTTTACAGAAGGAACTGTCTATCTAGTGTCACCCAGGGACCGTTATGGAAATGATCAGCGCGAAAGTTTCGTCTTTGCATTTTTATTGCCCTCTGGTTTCCAAAAATTTGCATAATTGTCTGGAAGCGGGAAAAGAACGAGACAGAAAGCTGTATTCGACAGGAAGATTGTTGATTAATACTATTTTTAATTTCAAATAATATCTGAAAGCAATATTTGTAGAGCTCTGTAAACTGCGTTCATGCCAAAGAAAGGGATGCGAAACGTTTCTCGTAAGTCATATGTCAATGAATACAATTTCTGCACTGAAAAGCATCAAACTACCTTCGTAAACTGAGGACGTCTATAGCAGACTAAAATTTTGCATCTAGGCAAATGCTCGGTTTAAAGTGCGGGTATTTTCTGATATTATGATATTTGTAAGCATTTGAAAATATCAAAAAACTGTTTTGATGACAAAATAAAATAATGGATATTATCTTAACTGCCAATAACTGTGCTATAACCTAAACTTTGCTCTTTCACTCCTTTCGCCATTCCTGACCGTCCTCAAAACACACACACACACACACACACACACACACACACACACACACACACACAAACAAGTATAACTTAGCATTAATAATTATCTATACATACATGTTGTCACTGTATTATTACTATTATTAGTATGTATTTAGTTATTGCAGACTGGTCAGGAAAGGATGCATGACTACAGGAGGAACTTACACTTAAATTTTCTACTTGTGTATGTAACAGAAGATCTCCAAAATGCTTTGAAACTGTTCCGAAGTAGCGTTTGGTTTTTCTACATGCCATTTACAAAGTATGATGGTGTATATGATGTTTCATGACAGGGAAAATAGCCTGTGACCACTGCAGATATTTTAGTTTTCGTCAAATGAAACAGCATCGTTCCAGAGTTCTTTCTAAATCTCAACATATATGAGGTATATAATCAGATTGAAGTGACGAATTAAAATTTGTACCACCGACAGAATTGGATCCCAGGTTTTCCGCTCGCGTGAAAAATGAGCTAACCACTACGCCACCCTTGCATAATGGCTTTGCATAACTACCCTAGCATGCTCGTTCCTCAACCCAAATTCCCATTCATGCCACAGATCACTCCGTATTTTCTCTAAGCTCAACTGCGTTTTAGGCAGATCCCCCACTTCGTTTGAGGCTTAGGCGCTACTCCAGCACAACTGGGGAGCCTCTGAAACGCCGTTCGAGTTTAGGAGAAATGCCAAGTATGCTGAGAGATGAATGGGAGTTTGGACTGAGGAGAGAGTCCTGCTAAAGTATTCTGTGCAAGACTCAACAGCCACCTCACCAGGATGGCTTGGTGATTTTTGCATCTGCCTAGAGAACAGGAGACGTGGGTTCGAATACCAGCTTTGGTAAAAATTCCCAGTCATTTCTTCAGTCTGTATAAATGCGACATAGATTCTGAGAATTGAAAAATTGTATTGAACCACATAGTTTCATTTGATTAAAGCACCTGTGCCTGGGTTTCAGGCAAGGTTTCCTGCTTCGTTCACGCTGAGGTGCTATTATAGTCCACTTGGAGAGCCTCTGCAACTATGTTCGAGTTTACGGGGAATAGCAAGTGTGCTGAAGCATGAATGGGAAGTTGGGTTGAGGCGGGAGGCGTGCTAGGATTCTCCGTGCAAGTATGAAGCTACTCTGTCAGCGTGGTGTAGCCGTTAGCTTCTGCCTAGTGAGCAGGAGACCTGGATACAAATTCCCGTCTTGATACAAGTTTTCATTCGTTGCTTCAGGGTGCACATACACTATGTGATCAAAATATCCGGACACCCCCATAAACATACGTTTTTCATATTATTTGCATTGTGTTGCCAGCAACTGCCAGTTACTCCATATCAGCGACCTCAGTAGACATCGTGACACGGACTTCGAACGTGGTCAGGTGATTGGGTGTCATTTGTGTATACGTCTGTAAGCGTGATTTCCCCACTCCTAAACATCCCTAGGTTCACTGTTTCCGATATGAACGTGGAGTGGAAACGTGAAGGGACACGTACAGCACAAAAGTCTACAGGCCGACCTCGTCTGTTGACTGACGGAGACCGCCCGACTGTTGAAGAGGGTCGTAATGTGTAATAGGCAGACCATCATACAGGAATTCCAAAGTGCATCAGGATCCACTGTAAGTACTATGACGCAGGAGGTGAGAAAACTTGGATTTCATGGTGGCCGGTAAATGCCCAAACGACGCCTCGCTTGGTGTAAGGAGCGCAGAAATTGGACGATTGAACAAAGGAAAAACGTTGTGTGGAGTGACGAGTCACGATACACAACGCGGGTATGGCGAATGCCCGGTGAACGCCACTGCCGGAGTGTGTAGTGCCAACAGTAAAATTCGGAGGCCGTGGTGTTATGGCGTGGTCGTATGTTTCATGGAGCGGGGCTTGCACCCCTTGCTGTTTTGCGTGGCACTATCACAGCACAGGCCTACATCGATGTCTTAAATATCTTTTTGCTTGCCACTGTTGAAGAGCGATTCGGGAATGGCGGTTACATCTTTCAACACGATCGAGCACCTGTCCGTAATGCACGGCCTGTGGCGGAGTGGATACAAGACAATAACATCCCTGCAGTTGACTTGCCCGAACAGAGTACTGATCTGAATCTTATAAAACACCTTTGGGATGTTTTGGAACGCCGACTTCGTGGCAGGCCTCACCGACAGACATCGACACCTCTCCTTAGTGCAGCACTCCGGGAAGAACGGGCTGCCATTCCTCAAGAAACCTTCCAGAACCTGATTGAAAGTATACCTGTGAGAGTGGAAGCTGTCATCAAGGCTAAGGGTGGGCCAACACCATAGTGAATTCCTGCATTACCGAGGCAGGGCGCTGCGAACTTGAAACTCATTTTCAGGCAGTTATCCCAATACTTTTGATTTTCTATATATATATAAAATTGTATGTTGTTTATTTTAGTTTCGCCCTTAAGTTTTCTATCCTCCTTTTGTTAAAGACCTCCATAAAATTATGAGCCATGTTCTGAAATAGTGTTTCCTTTTTCTGTGTGTGAGACTAACATAACACGTACATGCTATTTTAATCAGTATAAATCCAGCTAATAGTGGACGTTTAAAGCTCTTAAACACGTCGTAGAAAAAAGCAGTGGCTGGTAACGATAAAACTGTTTCATTCGAAAGAAAGTGTAACGTCTAGTTTTCATCCATGTGGATTTCATAGCACGTCATGTTATGCTCATGTAACCTCACTCTGAAACTTCCCCTTTGAACAATTATACATGACTGTGCTTAAACTGACACACAATATTTTGTTAGCGCAACGCAATCTGACTTTCAAAATTCCCTACAAAAGAATGGCCCTGACTAACATTAAACTATACCTTTCACAAATCACTTACCTCACAAAAATCTTCGCTGCTCAAGCTACTGCAATACAGCAAGCGCCACTACTGCCAGCTAAATAAAAGATTCAAACTATGGAAGGCACTAACTACTGATAGGGATAGTTAGCAAATGAAAGATATTAATAGAGAACGAACAATGTATTTACCTTGATATCATCATATATAAATATAGCAGTTCATGACAAATTACAAACCTCCGCCATCTCTCTCCCCACATCCACCACTGCTGGAGGCTCACCTCCAACTGCCCAACGCTACGCGCTGTTCACATCCAGCTGCCGCTGCCCAACACTACAATGGCAGACAACAATGCAAACTACCCACAGACTGCACACAGCACAGCTAGTGATTTTTCATACAGAGGTGGCGTTACCAATAAAAAAAAACCTAAACAGCCTACTTACAACTCATGAGCCAGGAGTTTATCGCTGCACCATTCCCGAGCTTCTGTTAAGATCACGAGTAACGTGCGAGCTGGACTCTTATGCTCACCGCTTCTGGTGCCATACGAGTGGGTGTGGAGTGCGCGCACCTCGCCTGTGGGACATAGCGCCGCCATTGTCGCCTCCCGCCCCCTTCCCCCTTCCAGGCCTGACGCTAGCCCAGGGTGGGTATTCGCGGCGACGCTGATAAGGTGCTGCCAGCGGCCGCACTTCTCATTTCCGGCAGCCGTATACCTGAGCGCCCCGCGGCGGCAGCGCGGCGCACTTCGCCGGTGACGTCACAGCGGGCGGCGCGGGCCTGCGTCACTGTCACCAGGATGGCACACGCTTAGTTCGGGCGACAGACACCGCATAGTTCCCATTGTAGTCTGACGGGGAAAAATCCCAACACCAAGAAATAATTAATGTAGAAACATTAAAATGTTGTGAATACGTTTGTCTAGGTAACATACACTACTGGCCATTAAAATTGCTATACCAAGAAGAAATGCAGATGATGTACGGGTATTCATTGGACAAACATATTGTACTAGGACATGGGATTACATTTTCACGCAAATTGAGTGCATAGATCGTGAGAAATCAGTACCCAGAACAACCACCTCTGGCCGTAATAACGGCCTTGATACGCCTGAACATTGAGTCAAATAGAGCTTGAATGGCGTGTGCAGGTACAGCTGTCCATGCAGTTCCAACACGATACCACAGTTCATCAAGAGTAGTGACTGGAGTATTGTGACGAGCCCTTTCGATTGGTGAGAGATCTGGAGAATGTGCTGGCCAGGGCAGCAGTCGAACATTTTCTGAATCCAGAAAGGCCCGTACAGGAACTGCAACATGCGGTCGTGCATTATCCTGTTGAAATGTAGGTTCAAAATGGTTCAAAATGCTCTGAGCACTATGGGACTCAACTTCTGAGGTCATTTGTCCTCTAGAACTTAGAACTAGTTAAACCTAACTAACCTAACGACATCACACACATCCATGCCCGAGGCAGGATTCGAACCTGCGACCGTAGCGGTCTCGCGGCTCCAGACTGCAGCGCCTAGAGCGCACGGCCACTTGAAATGTAGGGTTTCGCAGGGATCGAATGAAGGGTAGAGCCTCGAGTCGTAACACATCTGAAATGTAACGTCCTCTGTTCAAAGTGCCGTCAATGCGAACAAGAGGTGACCGAGACGTGTAACCAATGGGACCCCATAACATCACGCCGGGTGATACGCCAGTATGGCGATGACGAATACACGGTTCCAATGTGCGTTCACCGCGATGTCGCCAAACACGGATACGACCATCATGATGCTGTAAAGAGAACCTGGATTCATCCGAAAAAATGACGTTTATCTATTCGTGCACCCAGGTTCGTCGTTGAGTGCACCATAGCAGGCGCTCCCGTCTGTGATGCTGCGTCAAGGGTAACCGAGCTGATAGTCCATGCTGTTGCAAACGTCATCGAAGTGTTCGTGCAGATGGTTGCTGTCTTGCAAACGGCCACATCTGTTGACACAGGGATCGAGACGTGGCTGCACGATCCGTTACAGCCATACGGATAAGATGCCTGTCATCTCGACTGCTAGTGATACGAGGCCGTTGGGAACCCACCGATTCCATATTCTGGTAACAGTCATTGGATCTCCACCAACGCGAGCAGCAATGGCGCGATACGATAGACTGCAATCGCGGTAGGCTACAATCCGACCTTTATCAAAGTTGGAAACGTGATGATACGCATTTCTCCTCCTTACACGAGGCATCCCAACAACGTTTCACCAGGCAACGCCGGTCAACTGCTGTTTGCGTATGAGAAATTGGTTGGATACATTAATCATGTCAGTTTGCTGTAGGTGTCGCCACCGGCGCCAACCTTGAGTGAATGCGCTGGAAAGCTAATCATCTGCATATCACAGCTTGTTCTTCCTGTCGGTTCAATTTCGCGTCTGTAGCACGTCATCTTCATGTGGTAGCAATTTTAATGTCCAGTAGTGTATTTAAGTGATTAACATTGCAAGATGACATCTTAATGTAAGTCTGAGTTAAGCCAGTGCGAATGTGAAATGTTGGTACATTAATAACCGGTGTAACCGCCAGAATGCTGAATGCAAGCATTCAAACGGACGTTAGTTTGTGCGATGGAGTTCACGCCTGTTGCACTTCGTCAGTCACTGCAGGGTCGGTTATTGCTCGCTGTGGAAGATGTTAGAGTTGTCGTCTGATTATGTCCCACATAAGCTCGACTGGAGACAGATCTGGTGATCGAGTAGGCCACAGCAGCATATCGACATATATGTAGAGTATGATGCTCGGGTTACAACAGCGGTATGTGGGCGAGTGTTGTATTCCTGTAAAACACCCCCAAAAATGCTGTTCATTAATGGCCGCAAAACAAGTCGAATCACCATATTGACGTAGAAACTTGCGGTCAGGTTGCATGGGGTAACCACAACAGTGCTCCTGCTTTCAAACGAAATCTCATCTCAGACCATAACTCCATGTGTACGTCCAGTGTGTCTAGCAGGCAGACATGTTCGTTGCAGGACCTCAGCCGGCCTCTTAATACACAGCCATCACTGGCATCGAGGCAGAACCGGCTTTCATCTGGAATTCCAACAGATCTCCATTCACCCCTCCAATGAGCGCTCTCTTGACACCACCGAAGTCGTAGCTGGGGGTGGGTTGGGGTCAGTGGAATGAACGCTGCTGGGGATCTGGCTCGGGGCTGTCCTTGCACTAACAGGTTTGTAACAGTTCGTCGTGTAACTGTGATGCCTACTGCTGCTCGAACTGCTGGTGCGGACGCAGTACGGTGGGACGAACTATATCGCCAGTGTGATGTTCAACCCTGTCGGTAGTGCCATGTGGCCGTCCAGAGCCCGGTCTTCTTGCGACCCCACTTTCTCATGATCTTGGCTACCAAGAGTCATGTTCAGTGACTACATTCCTACCAAGTCTTTGTTCAGTATCACAGAAGTATTATTATACAACCTCATTCGAAGTCTGTGAGATTTTGATACTGCATCTTTGTCCTCTCAAAGGCATTCTTGACTGACGCCAACTCAACACCTCGAATCTCGAAAACAACTAATGCTCGTGACGGTTACAGCTCCTATTTAAAGCAAACCTGATTTGCATCCTCATAGGGGAGGGCCACAGTTATGTGATTTGCGCAAAAACTAAATAGAGAACATCTTTCAGATGTAGAAATTGGCCCATCGACTTTTATTTATCTCGCAAAACTTCCTCTTGGTGTTGGGACAAGCGCGCGCGCGCACGCGCTTTAGCGGCCAATCTACTCAGCAGTTATTACGCTGTTGCGCATGAAACGTCAGACCATGCACTGAGAGTTCGGGTAAAATTAACTCTAGGAAAGGAACATCCTGTTAATTCAAATCATTCCATGATTCACACTACTCCGAAGGCTACGAAAAAATCAGAATAAATTCGAGCAGGACTCACGTACCGAGTGTCCCATACGAAATTCGTTATCCAAATACTTTTTGCAATTGATTTTGATCCTCTGATGACCTCAAAAGACGCTAAATGGTGGCATGATCAGCAAACAGTCTAAGAGGGCTGCTCTTATGTTGTTTATGTAGATAGGAAAAGCAGAGGCTTTATAGCATATGTGACATAAATGGGTGTATCTTCTGACTTCACCCCGGGAATCGAGAATTTAGATGATTTTTGCCTGTTATCGATATCGATACTGGCAAGATATCAAACTGAGGAAAGGGGTTCGTAACAGATGGAGAGACAGTCTGATAACATGACAAAAAATATTTTTTCCCTGTTATATAAATCCAAATTAACAATTTTCGGCTCTTCCCTTTACTTGTACCATAAAATCTTCCTTCCTGCCAAATAATATGATTCTACATCAACGGGAAGTACCCTATACGTTTTTGATGAGTGACTTTGCAAGTATCAAAACTCTACATCTACAGCTACATGATTATTCTGCAGATCACAATTAAGTGTTTGGCAAGGGTTCATCGAATAGCCTTCAAGCTATTTCTCTGCCAGTCCACTTTCGAACAGTGTGCAGGAAAAACGAGCACTTAAATCTTTCTGTGCGAGTTCTGACTTCTCTTATTATCATGATCATCATGCCTCCCTGTGTAGGCGGGCGCAAACAGAATATTTTCGCAATCGCTGGAGAAAGCTCCTATTGAAAATGCACAAGAAGTTCTTGTCGCAACGAACAAGGCTTTTGTTTTAATAATCGCTGCCCCAATTCAAGTGTCATTTCCGTGGCACTCTATCCCCTACTTTGGGGTAATATCGTTCAAATGGCTCTGAGCACTACGTGACTCAACTTCTGAGGTCATCAGTCCCCTAGAACTTAGAACTACTAAAACCTAACTAACCTAAGGATATCACACACATCCATGCCCGAGGCAGGATTCGAACCTGCGACCGTAGCGGTCTCGCGGTTCCAGACTGTAGCGCCTAGAACCGCTCGCCCACTCCGGCCGGTTTGTTGTAATACAAAACGAGCCGGTCTTCTCTGTACTTTTCGATGCCCTCCGTCAGTCGCACCTGATGCGGATCGCACACCGCACAGCAATACTCCAGAAGAGAACGGGCAAGCGTGGGGTAAGCAGTCTCTTTAGTAGGCCTTTTGCATTTTGTAAGTATTTTGCCAATAAATCACATTGGTTTGCTTTCCCTACAACAGTGTCTACGTAAGTGTTCCAATTTACGTTATCCGTAATTTTAGTCCCTAAGCATTTATTTGAATTTACCGCCTTTAGATTTGTGTGATTTATCGTGTAACCGAGATTTAGTGGATTTCTTTCAGTACTCAAGTGGGTGACTTCATACTTTTCATTATTTAGAGTCAATAGCCACATTTCGCATCATACAGCTATCTTGTCTAAATACTTTTTACAATTAGTTTTGATCCTCTGATGACCTTAAAAGAGGGTAAATGACGGCATCATCTGCAAACAATCTAAGAGGGCAGCTCTTATGTTGTTTATGTACATCAGGTATAGCAGAGGGTCTATAGCTTATGTGGCATAAATCGCTGTATCTTCTGATTTCACGGAAGTAGAAGTTTAAATATTTTACGTCCTCAAGGGACCGTAGCCCTTAGTGCGTAACATAAATTTCAACCTGATACTTACAGCTGTTCCTGAGATAAAAGGGTTCCTAATATTCGGACAGACAGACGGACAACAAAATGATCCCATAAGGGTTCTGTTTTTACCGCTTGAGGCACGAAATCCTAAAAACTGAAATCATACTTCTTTTTTTTTCTCTGTCCTAAAAAGCTTATCAAATAAACCCGCATGAAAAAATATTAATCATCCTTTAGAGGAGCATACCGGTCACTTTGAGGCGCTGCAGATGGCACAGAAATGGTACCACGCAGTTATGTGTCCCAAATCGCTGTCGTAAGTCATGGCAGTGAAGTGCAGTGTACTTGACATTCAGCTGTGTGGAATCAGTATGGTGCGATGCTTCGACGTGGAGACGTGACAGAATGGCAGAGAAGAGCTATTGTGTCTGGACGTGCTATGATGTTTCCCGATCTGTTGGCAGAGCAAGGCGAATTGTCCGACGTTTCGTCATTGACGGTTCATCATGACTAGTAACCATCTGTCACGAAGTAAGAACAGTGGTCGTAAAAAGATAACAAACGGCAGGGAACAGGGACGAGTGTCACACTTTATCAACATAATGTGTGTGAATGTGTCTGTGAATTCCTAAGGGACCAAACTGCTGAGGTCATCGGTCCCTAAACTTACACATTACTTAAACTAACTTATGCTAAGAACAACACACACATCCATGCCCAAGGGAGGACTCGAACCTCCGGCGGGAGGGTTTGTCAACATAATCGACACCGACAGCGAGAGCGACGACGGCGGCTGCTGATGTCAGTGAAAGAAGGTCCGTCTCAAACCATTTACGAGTGAACATGTAGAAGCGAATGCATTCCAGATGTATTGGGCGCTATTGAAAGAAGATATTTTCATATCTTCTTATCGAACGATGTTACAAGAAAGATAATCATGCTGGTTGTGTCACTCTGGCTGCTAAACGACATTTACTCGATACATTTTTTATTTTGTTTCTACACACGCTGTCCTACATATATTGACTGTCTCATAAACATTTAATTGAAATGCAGAGAATAATATTAGTCTTTTTTAATGTTTATATTGAACTTTCTAAACATTTTATACTTTTTTATACTACTTCATATATATATATATATATATATATATATATATATATATATATATATATATGTATATATATATCCCCTTTGTTACGATCCGCAAAATACGGATGATCTCACTCGACCGAACCCTTGTAGGACTCAGTTGAATAACTGGACACATATAGCGGGAATATGAACGAAGGACCCTACATCTGTAATGCGTGCCATGTGGTAATTTGGGCTGAACGGAAGGCACGTTCGGATGGCCGAAGTGGTTAAGGCATCCGTCTTGGGGAATATGAGCACCAGGTTTCGATCCTCAGTATGGCAGAAATTTTCACTTATCGCCATTGCATTTAATGCAGTGCCCCTATGCAGCTGACATCTGAAAATTTCTCTTTCAACCTTCGTAATACGTTTTGAAATGTTACATGTCAGTCTTCAGGTGGCTGGGAGACCCTGTGTTTGACGAGCAGAAGTTTAGTGTTTAACACCCCATCAACATTAGGGACGGAGCGCAGGCTCATTTTGGGGAAGGAGGGGAACGAAATCGGCCTTGCCCTTCCAACGGAATCATCCTGGTATTTGCTAAAACGATTTAGGGAAACCGTGGAGAACCTAAACTAGGACGCCTGGACGTCGGTTTGAACCGTCGTCCTACCTCATGCGGGACCAGTGTGCTAACCACTGCCCCACCTCGCTCGGTCGCTGTGTTTTAGGTCTATGCCAAACTGTATCTGCTGAGCGTAAGTCTCCTTGCTGTGTCTCATGAAGCGAAGGCATATCACACTGTTGATGGTTCTCCGTCCGATCGTTGAACTTTCGGATGGGGACGTTCGACCTGGCGGCCCCGTGATGCAGTTCGAGAGGAGCAGGCTACGTGCCGTCGCCGATATTGTCTCCCGCCTCTCATCATTATTCCGTTACAAACCTTTAGCACTTGTAGAGGGGAGTGGGTACATAATATTTCAAACTGAAATCCATGTCCTGAGACGTACCATTTCCGTACTACAACGATTTCAGTTCAAATGTGTAAGGTCTCTGAACAGAGCGACACCATAGGGGTGTGTGTTAGCGATCTAAATTACGGAACTGGGTGGATAGAATTAATATTCATAAGTCATTACGCAGCAGCATCCGGCCGAGACAGACGCAGCAACGGGGAAGTACCGATTTTGTGACTTTTACGAGTTCCTAACCAGGAGTGATTTGTATAATACCATCTGTTTGCTTTAATAGTTTAGTTTTTTGAATTTCTGCCTGTTAATTTAACATCTAATAGCCACAGTTCCCTCGTTTTCGTTTGTGTCGGAAAGTAAACCGATTTTGTGACATATTACAAGTCCCTAATCAGGGGTGAATTATTTAATTTCACCTGAGTGCTTCAGTAGTTAGGTTTTTGAGTCTGTGCATACTAAATTTTTTTGGCGCAGTCCTGCATTTTTGTCTGTGTCTACAGTAGAGTTCTGCAGCATGTGCTGATAGTCCGTTTATCTGAGCAGTGTGATTTTCCACGATCTTTAGCATCGATAGGGACTCTGATTGTTGTGTGCGAATGTGAGCCAAGTTGGTGACACTTCGCTCTTAGCTCCAGGCTGTGATGGCTTCGGATACACAGCTTGAGGCTGCAGTGGATGGGCACCATCATTGTGGGGCTGGCCGTAGGGACATCCAAGTCCTCCACTCCATCCTCACCAGTGGCCAGCCATTTACTGCTCGCACTGAGGTTGAACCCTCACCTCTGGTTGAGTGTCAGGCCGCCCCAGGACATAGCAGGTGCCGAAAGACTCCCCAGGGGGCTGTAAGTATGGCCTCCGCAGTTAGTCTGACAAACAGATTCCAGGTGCTATGGCTGACACTGTCGCTGAGCCAGATGCCTCTCAGTCTTCACACTCCCAGAGGATGGGAGCTCCAACGATAGGTGCGTTATGGGACACCTTAGGGACATGGCTGCCAAGAAGGGGAAAAAAAGCCAATGTGCACTCCATGTGCACACCAGGTCGAGTCATTGTAGACGAGGAACAGGTCCTTCCAGATGCATTGCAGATCACAGGATGCAGCCAACAGCAGGTAGTAGCTCAGGTTGGTACCAATGATGTATGTCACTTTGGATCAGAAGAGATTCTCTCTGGTTTCCAGTGGCTAACAGAGATGGTAAAGGCTGCCAGTCTTGCCTGCGAGATGAAAGCAGAGCTGACCATTTGCAGCATAGTCGAAAGGAACGATTGCAGACGTCTGCCACAGAGCTGAGTGGAGGGTCTGAATCAGAGGCTCAGATGGTTCTGTGACCCTGTGGGGTGCTGATTCCTCGACTTGCGCCATAGTGTGGTTGGATTGCGGATTCTGCTGAATAGTTCAGGAGTCCAATATACGCAGGTGGCAGCTACACGGGTACCAGGAGCTGTGTGACGTGGACTAGGCGGTTTTTTAGGTTAGAGGATCTCGGGAAAACATAAAAAGAGCTTCAGTCACAAGGGGTGCAAGCCGAACACAGGAAGAACGTAGATACAGGAGCCGTCGGTATAACAGTTGTAAATTGTCGTAGCTGTGTTGGAAAAGTAGCAGAGCTCCAAGTGCTAATAGAAAGCACTGATGCTCAAATCGTTATAGGAACTAAAAGCTGGCTAAAGCCGGAGGTAAGCTCAGCCGAAATTTTTGCAAAAAACCTAACGGTGCTCCAAAAGGATAGGCTAAACACGTTGGTGGTGGCACGTTTGCTGCTGCTAGAAGTGATTTATCTTGTCTCTAAATTGAAGTAGATAGTTCCTGTCAGTTAGCGTGCGCAACCGGAATAAAATAATAATTGGATACATTTACAGACCTCCCAATTCAGATGATAAAATTTGCTAAAAGGTTCAAATAAAACTTGTATTTGATTTCAAACATGTAAATAGTTGGCGGTGGCTTTAATTTACCCTCGATATGTTGGGAAAAATACATGTTTAATTCCTGAGTTACGTATAAAAGATCATCCGAAATTGTGCTAAAAGCATTCTCTGTAAATTATCTCGAGCAGTTAGTTCATGAGTCCACGCGAATAGTAAACGGTTGTGAAAACATACTTCACCTCTTAGCAACAAACGAGCATCAAAACTAACACATCGATTAATGAAAACAGGGTTATCGTAGCGAGATTGGATATTGTAACCCACAAATCCTCTAAAACTAAACGAAAAATATACCTTTTCAAAAAATCAGATAAAAATTCGTTTGACGCCTTCCTGAAAGACAATATCCACTCCTTCAAAATTAACAATGCAAGTGTAGACCAGATGTGGCTTGAATTCAAGGAAATAGTATCGGCAGCAATTGAGAGAATTGTACCAAATAAATTAACAAACGACGGAGTTGATCCTCATTGGTACACAAAACAGTTCAGAACATTGTGCATAAACAACGAGAAACACATTCAAATATAAACGGACGCAAAATTTCCAAGATTGGCGATCTTTCACAGAAGCTCGAAATTTAGCGCAGACTTCATCGCGAGATTTTTGTAATAGTTTCTACAACGAAACTGTCTCGAAATCTGGCATAAAATCCAAAGAGATTCTGGTCATATGTGATGTATGCTAGCGGCAAGACACAATCAATGCCTTCTCTGCGCGATAACAATGGAGACACTACCGAAGACAGTGTCGCGAATACAGAGTTACTAAACACAGCCTACCGAAATGCCTTCACAAAAGAAGACGAAGTAAATATTCCAGAATTCGAATCAAGAACAGCTGCCAACATTAATAACGTAGCAGTAGGTATCCTCGGAGTAGTTAAGAAATTTAAATCACTTAATAAAAGCAAGTCTTCTGGTCCAGAAGACATACCAATTACGTTCCTTTCGGAGTATGCTGGTGCAATAGCTCCATACTTAATCATCACATACAATGGTTCGCTCGACGAAAGATCCGTAACCAAAGACTGGAAAGCTGCTCAGGTCACACCAATATTCAAGAAAGGTAGTAGGAGCAATCCACTAAATTACAGGCCCATATCATTAACGTCGATATGCAGCAGGAGTATGGAACATATATTGTGTTCGAACAAATTACCACGAAAAAAACGGTCTGTTGACTCACAGTCAACATGGATTTCGAAAACATTGCTCATGTATAACACAACTATCTCTTTACTCGCATGAAGTGTTGAGTGCTATTGACAGGATATTTGAAATTGATTCCGTATTTCTGGATTTCGGAATGGCCTTTGACACTGTGCCACACAAGCGGCTCGTAGTGAAATTGAGTGCTTATGGAATATCGTCTGAGTTATGTGACTGGATTTGTGATTTCCTGTCAGAGAGGTCACAGTTCGTAGTAACTGAGGGAAAGTCATCGAGTAAGACAGAAGTGATTTCTGGCGTTCCCCGAGGTACTGTTGTAGACCCTTTGCTGTTCCTTTTCTGTATAAACGATTTTGGAGACAGTCTGAGTAGCCGTCTTCGGTTGTTTGCAGATGACGCTGTCGTTTATCGACTAATAAAGTCATCAGAAGATGAAAACAAACTGCAAAACGATTTAGAAAAAATATCTAAATGGTGCGAAAAGGTCATCCACAATAGTACTAAAAGGAACTCGTTAAACTTCGTTTACACGATAAATCAGTCTGATCTAAAAGCCGTAAATTTAACTAAATACCTGGGAATTCCAGTTACGAACAACTTAAATTGGAAGAAACACATAGAAAATGTTGCGGGGGAGGCTAACCAAAGACTGCTTTTTATTGATAGGAAACTTAGAAAATGTAACAGATTTACTAAGGAGACTGCCTAGACTATGCTTATCCATCCTCCTTTAGAATACTGCTGGGCGGTGTGGGATCCTTACCAGATACGATTGACGGAGTACATCGAAAAAGTTCAAAGAAGGGCAGCACGTTCTGTATTATCGCGAAGTAGGGGTGAGAGTGTCACTGAAATGATACAGGATTTGGGATGCAGATCACCGAAACAAAGGCGTGTTTCGTTGCTGAGGAATCTTCTCACGAAATTCAAATCACCAACTTTGTCCTCCGAATGCGAAAATATTTTGTTGACGTCAACCTACATAGTGAGAAATGATCACCATGATAAAATAAGCTCGTACGGAAAAGATATATGTGTTCGTGCTTTTCGCGCACTAAATGAGATTGGAATAATAGAGAAGGAGGTTCGATGAACTCTCTGCCAGGCACTTAAATGTGATTTGCACAGTATTCATGTAGATGTAGATATAGATGTCGTACATTCTGACTGTGTTCACAATTTTATGTGAGTACTTCCGCATTGGGAGTGGAAAGTGAAGACATAATCTTAATACAGTAGTACATGAAAACCATAAATTACAGTCGTGTCACAATAGGGAAATAGCAGTATGAATATTTTTAAAAAGAAACAACGCAGTGACATTTCTTGCGCGGTGCCAATAATTCGGTACAGCTGATGGTGATACTCCAAAATGGAAGCTTGGTTAGGGAGTGGCCGCGCGGTTAGAGGCGCCATGTCACTGATTGCGCGGACCCTCCCGCCGGAGGTTCGAGTCCTCCCTCGGGCAGGGGTGTGTGTGTTGTTCTTAGCATAAGTTCGTTTAAGTAGTGTGTAAGTATAGAGACCGATGACCTCAGCAGTTTGGTCCCTTAGGAATTCACTCATTTTTGAACATTTGAATTCGCACGAATGGTTACAGTTCTTCTTTGTACTTAAGTCGACATTTACAATATAAATTGTTGTTATCAGCAAACACACTTGGTGTGAAACATAAATAGTTGGCAGGAAGAGAACCCGTTGCCACCAAAAGTAGTTGCTATTACGAAGTAGTTTGCCTGCACGCATGAGCTTTACAGGCTCACCACAGAACCGAATAGGTTTAGACATCATCTAAACAAAAACACATGGCAATACAGATTAGTAACAAATTACAATAATTTATTAAAAGAAATATTACACAACCTTAATATGAAGACGTTTCGTCATATCCGGCCTGGGTGGGCGAGCGGTTCTAGGCGCTACAGTCTGGAAACGCGCGACCGCTACGGTCGCAGGTTCGAATCCTGCCTCGGGCATGGATGTGTGTGATGTCCTTAGGTTAGTTAGGTTTAAGTAGTTCTAAGTTCTAGGGGACTGATAACCTCAGATGTTAAGTTCCATCGCACTCAGAGCCATTTGAATCATTTTTTTCTCAATTTTTTATGAATCAAGTCCTGAAACGTTCTGGAACGGCGGGGTGGTTATGGTCAGACGCCAAAGGGGACTCACATAGAATGGACTACACTACGCTTGCCCCATCTAGTTCCCAGAAGGACATCCATCTGCCAGACGCGGATGCAAGCAAACGCACGGCTCAGCTTGGTCGACGGTATTATGAGAGTTCAGCGCCCGTATGAACTCGATACTGAGTCGAGACAGCATCAGGACCGTGGCTATAGTCGTCGTTAAGAAGAGCCTAACCGGAGATTCTACAAGTGATCGTAGTTATCATTCACTTGATTCAGGGCTAGACCACATGTAAAGCTAGGTCAGAGCAAGTGAACACTGTACGTTGTGACGAAACAAAAAAATTGGTTCAAATGGCTCTGAGCACTATGGGTTCAAAAATGGCTCTGAGCACTATGCGACTTAACTTCTGAGGTCATCAGTTCCCTAGAACTTAGAACTGCTTAAACCTCACTAACCTAAGGACAACACACACATCCATGCCCGAGGCAGGATTCGAACCTGCGACCGTAGCTCAGAACGTTCATATATCGACATCAAACTGTTAGAAAAGTAGTTTAACTCTTGCTTTGCATTGGCTTAAATGTCGGTTGTATCTTCAAAGCACTGACCATGCGAATTTCTGCACTCTGTCGCTTTGTGGCAGGATTTCCGTCACTAGTGATGATCGTTTCCGGAAAAGAATTGTCCGCGTTTTGCATTTCAGTCAAGTCACGGCATGTGTCCACGTATTGTTGTTTTTGTCTGAGAGTGTGCTACATAAACTTTTCAAACACTTTTCTCTTCTTCAAATTATTCTGTAGAACTCTTGAACACTTTATTTGAAGATGTTGCTCCGTTGCGATTTGTGACATAACAAAGTTGACACACTACGGCTGCACGTCCCTATCGTACTTAATCTTTTGTCTGCTCCAGACGTATACAAACACTAACCATTTCAATAACCTAGGACTATATATATGACGTGCTATGAAATATATTTATAGCGGTTCAATGATTCAATAATATAGATATGGATAACGTCCGCTACCCCGCCCAAAGAGACAGAGATGACAGTTGCACAAGTATGCTGTCTAATTGGTGGAATACTAGGTGTTACCCGGATACCTATAGGTGAACCCCTTGGCACAAACATTTAAAATATTTGTGAACCATCAAACGCTGAGCCAGTAAATGCAGATCCAGATTTAGGTCTTCCTCCGATTCCGAAGAAGAACCTGAGCATACGTTTGACAAATCTGCTGGAAGACACGAAAGACTCTGATTTGGACCGCAAAGTGTATAAATCGATAACAGTCATTTCGGCTGCAAAATCATTAATTGAGATGGCTCATCTACTGTTTGTGACCGCTTCCAGGTTTTTTAGCCAAGAAACTGTAAACTACATAGCTGAGAAATATAATTTATGAGTGTATTTGTAGCTGCTCCAGTGAAAAATCAAGACTGCGTTTTTGGAAAAACATGAACAGTGATGAAATTTACTGTTTTCTTACCGTAAAATTGCTGTTGGTTCAAGTGAAAAAAAAAAAAAGAAATATACAGTTACTCGACCAGCGACCCGTTACTGTCTACTTCAGTGTTTGCGCAAATCATGTCTATGAATAGGTACTTGCCGCTACTGAGAATGTTACATTTTGTTGACAACATTAGGGTCCCAGAGATGACATAATCTGAAAAACTAGGCGGACTGTGGTTAACCTAGGATAAGTATTTCCGGATGCTTTCCATCATTTTAATAATTTGTACATTGACGAAAATGTAGTACTCCACAAAGGTCGTGTCCTCTGTAAGCAGTACATCCCATCCAAACGCCATAGATTTAGACTAAAGTTTCTTGTGTTTGGTGATTTTGAAACTGCACATATTCTTGAATTTATTGATGTGGGTGCAGCAACGGACCTAAAAAAAAAGAAACTGATTTTGATATAAATGTTGCAATACCTGGAAGCACCGTTCTCACTTTACCGGAGCGTCACCTTAGTAAAGGTCATGCTGCTATATGTTGACAATTGGTATTCTAGCCTTACGTTTTTTTCTTATCTGCATGACGGGGTAACTAACGCTTATGGAACTGCAAGGACAAACCGTAAAGCCATGCCTGCTTTAACAGAAAAACTTAAAACAAGTGAGATCGAGTTCATATCAAGAGTTTGACTTCTCGCTCTCAGGTGGCAGGACGTTCGGAAAGTGAGGATGCTTTTCAACTCTTCATAAAAGCGAAATTGTAGCAACTGACAAAATTGACAGAAGTACAAATGAAGCAAAAGGAAAACCAGCTGGCATCGTAGGCTGCACTGAAAATATAGGAGTCGCCGACAGGAGCGACATGACACTAAGTTCAGTAGAATGTGTACGAAAAACTGTAAAATGGTTTAAAAATTAATTTTTTGTTTGGTGACTCTGGACCTCCTGAACGTGCATGCTCTATATAATATTCAAAAGAGGAGAAATATTTCAATATCTGATTTGCAGCATAAATTGATCAACAGATCACATACGCTCACGACCGACAGCAAACAGAAGCCCGTCGAAGAAGATCGGCTGATGGCGATAATCCTTTTCGCATAACCGAGAACAATTTTATGTCGCTAATCACACAAACATGACAGAAATAGACCACCCAGAGAAGTTATGTTGTATGTGCAAAACGTAACAAACTAATCGAGGCTAGATACATTTGCATGCGATGTACTACACCTTTATGTTTGGATTTTTGTTTCGAAAGATACCACGCTTTGAAGTATTACTAATGTCCTAATAATAAGGTTTTAAATTGTAAGACATTTCCAGGGGCAGATGTGGACTCTGACAACAATCTAATGGTTATGAACTGTAGATTGAAACTGAAGAAACTGCAAAAAGGTGGTAATTTAAGGAGATGGGACCTGGATAAACTGACTAAACCAGAGGTTGAACACAGCTTCAGGGAGAGCATAAGGGAACAATTGACAGGAATGGGGGAAAGACATAAAGTAGAAGAAGAATGTCCATTATAATTATCCGGGCTGTTATGCCGTGGTCGGTTGATGAATTCTGTGGTGATTCCCAACGTTTCGTCTCCGACTGCGGGAGACATCTTCAAGGGGGTCCGTAGCTTGATGGAAGGTCCAACACACACACTGGCTCGCTACTGACTGCCGCTAAATTCCGTAATTTTTCTCTGATAGTCTACTGGATCCGCAAGCATATAGGAAGCTGAATAAGGACCCCACTAACAACGTTCTCAGAACTGTGTCGCGGTTAATAAAAAAGCCCTCCATTGAAGAGAGTGTGCAGAAAGGTCTCTGCAGTTCGGTTGCGCTACCACCGAGGCTTTATGGATTGCCCAAAATTCATAAAGAAAATGTTCCGTTAAGACCGATACTAAGTGCCATTGGTTCGCCCACCTACTCGTTAGCCAAGTTTTTGACTACGCTGTTAAAACCACATGTGGGCCGTTCGGACTCGTATATAAGGAATTCGACACATTTCATCAGCAGATTGAATGGCATAGTGGTCCAGCCGGAGGACATATTGGTCAGCTTCGATGTGGTATCGCTGTTTACCATGGTTCCACTTAATGATGTATTGGAACAGCTGGATCGAATTTTTCCTGCCGATATTTTAGAGCTGTTTAAGTGTTGTTTGACGACCACATACTTCAAGTGGAATGAACAGTTTTATGAGCAAACGGATGGCGTGGCTATGGGAAGCCCCCTAAGTCCCGTAATTGCTAACTTCTTTATGGAGAAATTCGAAGAACAGGCCTTAGGTACTGCCAGCAAGAAACCAAATGTATGGTTCCGATACGTGGATGACACGTTTGTGTTGTGGAGACATGGTAGGGAGGAACTAAGCCGGTTCCACGAACATCTGAACAGTATAAACTCAAGAATTCAGTTTACAATGGAGGAGGAGGTAGACGGCAAACTACATTTCCTCGACGTGCTTGTGTTTAGAAACGAAAATGGTAGTTGGGGCCACTCAGTGTACCGCAAACCCACGCACACGGACCGTTATTTGCACCGGGATTCGAACCACCACCCACAACAGAAGCGGGGTGTTATCAAGACGTTAGCGGACAGAGCTAGAAATATTTGTGAACCTGAGTTGCTCGACGCTGAGATGGAACATCTCCACAATGCACTAACGAAGAACGGATGTTCGTCCGCCGAAATAAAACGTGCGTTGAGGCAGCCACGCAGAAATCATACTGACGTACAGGCTACTGCAAAATCTAAGGTTTTGCTGCCGTTTGTTAAAAGTGTAACGGAAAGAATAGGGAGGATCTTGACGAAGCGGAATATTACCGTAATTTCCAAGCCCACCAGGACGATACAGGAATACCTTAGGTCTGCCAAGGACGCTCGCAAACCATTGGAAAAATCTGGAGTGTATAGGATCCCATGCAGCTGTGGTGATGTTTATGTGGGTACCACCAAAAGAACTGCTTCTAAACGTTTGGAAGAGCACAAGGGAAATTATAGAAGAGGAGAAACGGAACGATCAGCTGTTGCGGAGCATGCTTTCCAGCCAGGGAACCACAATATTCGTTTCGAAGAGACGCAAGTACTAGCGGCCACGAGCGGATACTACGAAAGGCTCTACAGGGAGGCAATCGAAATCGCTAAACACCTAAATAATTTCAACCGAAAGGAGGAGGGCATCAAATTAAACGGTATATGGATGCCGGTGTTAAAGAAGATGTGTACCACCCGTCCACTACTGGGTGATGGCAACGGCGATCGACGGCGACGGACAGCGGCCAATTGCACTGACGTTTTCTAAACACGTGACGTCACGCCGCGGCGCGGGGGCGCTCGGACACGGAATTTAGCGGCAGTCAGTAGCGAGCCAGTGTGTGTGTTGGACCTTCCATCAAGCTACGGACCCCCTTGAAGATGTCTCCCGCAGTCGGAGACGAAACGTTGAGAATCACCACAGAATTCATCAACCGACCACGGCATAACAGCCCGGATAATTATAATGGACACGATAATTCCGGCCGTGAAAGTTTACATTTTAGTAGAAGAAGAATGGGTAACTTTGAGGGAGGAAGTAGTGAAGGCAGCAGAGGATCAAGTAGGTAAAAAGACGAGGGCTAGTAGAAATCCTTGGGTAACAGAAGAAATATTGAATTTAATTGATAAAAGGAGAAAATATAAAAATTCAGTAAATGAAACAGGCAAAAAGGAATACAAACGTCTCAAAAATGAGATCGACAGAAAGTGCAAAATGGCTAGAGGACAAATGTGAGGATATAGAGGCTTATCTCACTAGGGGTAAAATAGATACTGCTTACAGGAAGATTAAAGAGACCTTTGGAGAAAAGAGAACCACTCGCTTTAATATCAAGAGCTCAGATGGAAACCCAGTTCTAAAGAAAAACTGGAAATCAGAAAGGTGGAAGGAGAATACAGCGGGTCTATACAAGGGCAATGTACTGGAGGACAATATTATAGAAGAGGAAGAGGGTGTAGATGAAGATGAAATGAGAGATATGATACTGCGTGAAGAGTTTGACACAGCACTGAAAGACCTGAGTCGAAACAAGGTCCCCGGAGTAGAGAACATTCCATTAGAACTACTGACAGCCTTGGGAGAGCCAGTCCCGACAAAACTCTACCATCCGGTGACCAGAATGTATAAGACAGGTGAAATACCCTCAGACTTCAAGAAGAATATAAAAATTCCAGTCCCGAAGAAAGCAGGTGATGACAGATGTGAAAATTACCGAACTGTCAGTTTAATAAGTCACGGCTGCAAAATACTAACATGAATTTTCTACAGACGAATGGAAAAACTGGTAGAAGCCGACCTTGGGGAAGATCAGTTTGGATTCCATACAAATATTGGGACACGTGAGGCAATACTGACCCTACGACTTATCTTAGAAGATAGATTAAGGAAAGGCAAACATACGTTTCTAGCATTTGTGGGCTTAGAGAAATCTTTTGACAATGTTGACTGGAATACTCTCTTTCAAATTATGAAGGTGGCAGGGATAAAATACAGGGAGCGAAAGGCAGTTTACAATTTGTACAGAAACCAGATGGAAGTTATTAGAGTCGAGGGACATGAAAGGGAAGCAGTGGTTGGGAAGGGAGTGAGACAGGGTTGTAGCCTCCCCCCGTTGTTATTCAATCTGTGTATTGAGCAAGCAGTAAAGGAAACAAAAGAAAAATTCGGACTGGGTATTAAAATCCATGGAGAAGAAATAAAAACTTTAAGGTTCGCCGATGACATTGTAATTCTGTCAGAGACAGCAAAGGACTTGGAAGAGCAGTTGAACGGAATGGACAGTGTTTTCAAGGGAAGATATAAGATGAACTTCAACAAAAGCAAAACAACGATAATGGAATGTAGTCGAATTAAGTCGAGTGATACTGAGGGAATTAGATTAGGAAATGAGACACTTAAAGTAGTAAAGGAGTTTTGCTATATGGGGAGCAAAATTACTGATGATGGTCGAAGTAGGGAGGATATAAAATGTACACTGGCAATGGTAAGGAAAGCGTTTCTGAAGAAGAGGAATTTGTTAACATCGAGTACGGATTTAAGTGTCAGGATGTCGTTGCTGAAAGTATTTGTATGGAGCGTAGCCATGTATGGAAGTGAAACATGGACGATAACTAGTTTGAACAAGAAGAGAATAGAAGCTTTTGAAATGTGGTGTTACAGAAGAATGCTGAAGATTAGAGGGGTAGATCACATAACTAATGGGGAGGTTATTGAATAGAATTGGGGAGAAGAGGAGTTTGTGGCGCAACTTGACTAGAAGAAGGGATCGGTTGGTAGGAGATGTTCTGAGGTATCAAGGAATCACCAGTTTGGTATTGGAGGGCAGCGTGGAGGGTAAAAATCGTAGAAGGAGACCAAGAGATGAATACACTAAGCAGATTCAGAAGGATGTATGTTGCAGTAGGTACTGGGAGATGAAGAGGCTTGCACAGGATGGAGTAGCATGGAGAGCTGCATGAAACCAGTCTCAGGACTGAAGGTCACAACAACTACATGTTTTTTGTCTCCTAATGAAGTACCTTCTTTAAAAAAGTAAGTATTTATCTACAATGATTACAAAAAGAAATCACTTAACACGATAATACTGCATTTTGCATGTTAATTGTTTCTCAGTAATCACGGACTGCTACAGTCGTGTGTAATCGCTGCACTTGAAAGTTACGCGCACGTGTCAGGTGGCAAAATGCGCAGTGGAAGAGTTAAAACTCGATTCTCACAGCTGGTGTTACTTCAAGTACCACCGTAGTTAATGCGCTGTCTTCGCTTATATGCCAGGAATAAAATCTGTCTGAACGTTTTGAGCCTACGGTGTGCGTTGGGCATCTCTGTAGGCTGACGTTCGTGTCCTGTCTTGTGTATCGCTGTGTCTCGTATCTTCTGGAGGACACGGCATACATTCAGAGAAAGCTTTGAAGAAAATTTCGGAGCTTTATATTATCCTGCGGCCACCTACTTACAGCATAAGTGTCAGTGTAAATAGTTAAATAAACATCACACGATCTTAGCATTTGTCAGAGAATGGCATGCGTAGAACAGTCAGAGTCTGTTGCAGTGGAAAGTAACAGATTTATCCGAGTATTGATTTCGGTGTAAATTCGGATATAGAAGATAGAGGCACGGATAGCGAGAAGGCTTCGCCGGAAGCAGTGCGCATGAAGTGGGTCGGCAGGGAGTTGGGCCTTTGTTCCAGGCCAGCGTCGTTGTCCCTGTGAGGCGGTGGCCGGGGTCCGCAGGAAGGAAGCCCTGGCTGTGGTGGGGGGAGCAGCTCAAGGCGGCTGAAACACGATCGCCGCGGCCGATATTAAGTTTGGAACTCGCACAATATCGCCGCCGCCGCAGTTGCCAAGTTGGCGGCGCGGATTCCGCCGGCGCGTCGCCTCATCCCAGCCGCCGTCTCCGGACCGCACAGTCGTTAGCCGGGCCCATCTGCGGTCCCAGCGGCCACGGCGGCCGTGTCGCGCCGTGTCGCAGGCGGAGACCTCCGTCACCGGCTTAAACGATCCGCGCCCGTTAGTCGACTCGCAAGACACGTAATACGTGCAATTCTTTTTTTTTTTTTTTCTTCTCCATTTTGTCACAAATTCCACCTGGAAATATTACTGAATTTCAAAAACTAGTGGTACTACTGCGTATCAAAAATCCTGCTATTCATTTAGGAAGTTATAAACCTACTAATAATTTCACTAATTCACCCCCTTCTCATAAGGACACTCATTTTTTTCCTATTCCAGCAACAACTCTCCAGATCAGTGACCGCACAACTATTTTGCTCAGCAGCCAATGCTTACTTCGCAGCTTGGCACCTCGTGGCGCATATGCACCTCTCTTATTGTTGTTATTGTTGTTGTTGTCTTCAGTCCTGAGACTGGTTTAATGCAGCTCTCCACGCCACTCTATCCTGTGCAAGTTTCTTCATCTCCCAGTACTTGCTGCAACCTACATCCTTCTGAATCTGCTTAGTGTATTCATCTCTTGGTCTCCCTCTACGATTTATACCCTCCACGCTGCCCTCCAGTACTAAATTTGTGATCCCTTCATGCCTCAGAACATGTCCTACCAATTGGGCCCTTCTTCTTGTCAAGTTGTGCCACAAACTCCTGTTCTCCCGAATTCTATTCAATACCTCCTCATTAGTTATGTGATCTACCCATCTGATCTTCAGTACTCTTCTGTAGCACCACATTTCGAAAGCTTCTATTCTCTTCTTGTCCAAACTATTTATCGTCCACGTTTCACTTCCATACATGGCTACACTCCACACAAATACTTTCAGAAACGACTTCCTGACACTTGAATCTATACTTGATGTTAACAAATTTCTCTTCTTCAGAAACGCTTTCCTTGCCATTGCCAGTCTACATTTTATATCCTCTCTACTTCGACCATCATCAGTTATTTTGCTCCCAAAATAGCAAAACTCCTTTACTACTTTAAGTGTCTCATTTCCTAATCTAATTCCCTCAGCATCACCCGACTTAATTGGACTGCATTCCGTTATCCTCGTTTTGCTTTGGTTGATGTTCATCTTATATCCTCCTTTCAAGACACTGTCCATTCCGTTCAACTGCTCTTCCAAGTCCTTTGCTGTCACTGACAGAATTACAATGTCTTATTATTAGTTGGTAACTACACTACTGGCCATTAAAATTGCTACACTACGAAGATGACGTGCTACAAACGTGAAATTTAACCGACAGGAAGAAGATGCTGTGATATGCAAATGATAAGCTTTTCAGAGCATCCACACAAAGTTGGCGCCGGTGGCGACACCTACAACGTGATGACATGAGGAAAGTTTCCAACCGATTTCTCATACACAAATAGCAGTTGGCCGGCGTTGCCTGGTGAAACGTTGTTGTGATGCCTCGTGTAAGGAGGAGAAATGCGTACCACCACGTTCCCGACTTTGATAAAGGTCGGATTGTAGCCTATCGCGATTGCGGTTTATCGTATAGCGACATTTCTACTCGCGTTGGTCGAGATCCAATGACTATTAGCAGATTACGGAATCGGTGCGTTCAGGAGGGTAATACGTAACGCCGTGCTGGATCCCAATGGCCTCGTGTCACTAGCAGTCGAGATGACAGGCATCGTATCCCCATGGCTGTAACATATCGTCACAGACAGGAGCGCCTGCGATGGTGTACTCAACGACGAACCTGGGTGCACGAATGGAAAAACGTCATTGTTTTGAATGAATCCAGGTTATGTTTACAGCATCATGATGGTCGCATCCTTGTTTGGCGACATCGCGGTGAACGCACATTGGAAGCGTGTAATCGTCATCGCCATACTGGCGTATCACTCTGCGTGATGTTATGGGGTGCCATTGGTTACACGTCTCGGTCACCACTTGTTCCCATTGATGGCACTTTGAACAGCGGACGTTACATTTAAGATATGTTACGACCCGTGGCTCTACCCTTCATTCGATCCCTGCGAAACCCTACATTTCAGCAGGATAATGCACGACCACATGTTGCAGCTCCTGTACGGGCCTTTCTGGATATAGAAAATGTTCGACTGCTGCCCTGGCCAGCACATTGTTCAGATCTCTCACCAACTGAAAACGTCTGGTCAATGGTGGCCGAGCAACTGGCTCGTCACAATACGCCAGTCACTACTCCTGATGGGCTGTGGTATCGCGTTGAAGCTGCAAGGGCAGCTGTACCTGTACACGCCATCCAAACTCTGACTCAATGCACAGGCATAACAAGGCCGTTATTACGGCCAGAAGTGCTTGTTCTGGGTACTGATTTGTCAGGATCTATTCACCCGCATTGCGTGAAAATGTAATCACATGTCAGTTCTAGTATAATATATTTGTCCAATGAATACATCTACATCTACATTTATACTCCGCAAGCCACCCAACGGTGTGTGGCGGAGAGCACTTTACGTGCCACTGTTATTACCTCCCTTTCCTGTTCCAGTCGCGTATGGTTCGCTCTAATCTCTCTAATTTTACATTCGTGATCTCCTCGGGAGGTATAAGTAAGGGGCAGCAATATATTCGATACCTCATCCAGAAACGCACCCTCTCGAAACCTGGCGAGCATGCTACACCGCGATGCAGAGCGCCTCTCTTGCAGATTCTGCCACTTGAGTTTGTTAAACATCTCCGTAACGCTATCACGGTTACCAAATAACCCTGTGACGAAACGCGCCGCTCTTCTTTGGATCTTCTCTATCTCCTCCGTCAACACGATCTGGTACGGATCCCACACTGATGAGCAATACTCAAGTATAGGTCGAACGAGTGTTTTGTAAGCCACCTCCTTTGTTGATGGACTACATTTTCTAAGGACTCTCCCAATGAATCTCAACCTGGTACCCGCCTTACCAACAATTAATTTTATATGATCATTCCACTTCAAATCGTTCCGCACGCATACTCCCAGATATTTTACAGAAGTAACTGCTACCAGTGTTTGTTCCGCTAGCATATAATCATACAATAAAGGATCCTTCTTTCTATGTATTCGCAATACATTTCATTTGTCTATGTTAAGGGTCAGTTGCCACTCCCTGCACCAAGTGCCTATCCGCTGCAGATCTTCCTGCATTTCGCTACAATTTTCTAATGCTGCAACTTCTCTGTATACTACAGCATCATCCGCGAAAATATCTACTAGGTCATTTATATATATTGTGAAAAGCAATGGTCCCATAACACTCCCCTGTGGCACGCCAGAGGTTACTTTAACGTCTGTAGACGTCTCTCCATTGATAACAACATGCTGTGTTCTGTTTGCTAAAAACTCATCAATCCAGCCACACAGCTGTTCTGATATTCCGTAGGCTCTTACCTTGTTTATCAGGCGACAATGCGGAACTGTATCGAGCGCCTTCCGGAAGTCAAGAAAAATAGCATCTACCTGGGAGCCTGTATCTAATATTTTCTGGGTCTCATGAACAAATAAAGCGAGTTGGGTCTCACACGATCTTTGTTTCCGGAATCCATGTTGATTCCTACATAATAGATTCTGGGTTTCCAAAAATGACATGATACTCGAGCAAAAAACATGTTCTAAAATTCTACAACAGATCGACGTCAGAGATATAGGTCTATAGTTTTGCGGATCTGCTCGACGACCTTTCTTGAAGACTGGGACTACCTGTGCTCTTTTCCAATCATTTGGAACCTTCCGTTCCTCTAGAGACTTGCGGTATACGGCTGTTAGAAGGGGGGCAAGTTCTTTCGCGTACTCTGTGTAGAATCGAATTGGTATCCCGTCAGGTCCAGTGGACTTTCTTCTGTTGAGTGATTCCAGTTGCTTTTCTATTCCTTGGACACTTATTTCTATGTCAGCCATTTTTTCATTTGTGCGAGGATTTAGAGAAGGAACTGCAGTGCGGTCTTCCTCTGTGAAACAGCTTTGGAGAAAGGTGTTTAGTATTTCAGCTTTACGCGTGTCATCCTCTGTTTCAATGCCATCATCATCCCGGAGTGTCTGGGTATGCTGTTTCGAGCCACTTACTGTTTTAACGTAAGACCAGAACTTCCTAGGATTTTCTGTCAAGTTTATCATCTGCATTTCTTCTTGTTGTAGCAATTTTAATGGCCAGTAGTGTAACTTAGTACGTTTTGAGCCCTCAATAGACTAGTTGGCAGCTGGCCCCCAAGTACCGATCGTTAAATTCCGGCACCAATCGTAACATTTTGTGTCGAATGTTATCTGTTTCAGATTGCAGCCACTATGGCTGCCATCGTCGGCGACTACAAAATTGCGATTCTGTAGTTGCCTGACGAATTGTTTCGTTGTCTGTGTGTGCGGATGATCAGTTGGTAAATAACAGTAGCTTTGCTTATATTTTAATGCATTATGAAATATGAGACATGATCATAAATGTTTACTAAATGTTTTAAATTAATTTTTCTTCTACTCGTTGTATTATATTACAATTACTTAAAATTAATTTCATATTCATTGCTGCAAATACGGACCGTATTTGAAAATGACCGTCTCTGTAATGCGCATTCACGAATTCATGTCTGAAATTTGAACCATAGCAGCCGATCGATACGAGTCGCATACACTCGAAATTTGTCAGTTCTGGAGTGTCAAGAGTAAGACATTTCCCGTCTCACGCTGTCTAGCCCCGCCGTGGACGCACTAATTACACCTATACTCCTGACGTTGAAACGGAACTTGTACAGTTCCAATCTTTTATTAAATTTCTAGAACGCAGAAATTATTAGCAAGAGTTTCTTCTCTTGCAGGTAATACATCAGCTGGTGTCCAAAAGGAGAGAATGGACTAAACAGTGTTATTTATTGAATTTTTTTTCTGTTGTGTACTACGTTTCCCATTTTCCTTTCCTTTGTGCGGCCAGGACGGTATAAATGAGGGAGTGTGTGAACTAGCAGAAAGCTTTAGGCGAGATTGTAAAACCGCATGAATGGTCGTTCTGCGGTAGAGTAGTACCAACCCCCAAGCGTGAACAAGTTTAGCGGAGACCAAGTTTGCATGTCAGGGCAAAGATGACACGTAGGTGCGCGAATAGGCTCTGTCAGGTTGGCGCGCCACCCCCACCACGTTTGTAAGCGGAACGGTTAGGCGAATTCGGTTGGAAGAGCACTTGTTCCTGGGCAGCGGCGCGGTACAGACGCAGAAGTTGGAGTTCTGCACTTTACGGTAGTATGATGTAAGGTATAGGAATGTTTCAAAACTGCTGCTGATTAAGATCAGGATGGTGGAAGCAGGTGTAACATTACCGGCAAACCCCCATAAGGGAATTTATTTTCGCTATTTGGTTTAAATTTCCGTAAGAACTTTGGGTCTGTGCCTTGCACAAGCATGGCCCACGGGCCCTAAGCTCACGGTCGTATTTTGGGTGTAAGTGTGAAGATAGTTATTTCATTTCATGCGTTTTTGTGTACTCTCTTCTGTATAGCAAAGTTTTGGGGGATTTTTATGATTTTTTTCGATGTTTTCTTTGTGTACACAGTTTCCCGCCATGTGGCCAGTTGGAGTAACGGTCATGGCATTAAAGTATAGATCGGTTATCGCTTAGATGTTCAATTAGCTTCAGTACAGTTTCGCTAGTAAATTATTTCCGTGATTATAAATACGTGCCTAAAACTAAATTTGATGTTAGGAAATGTGTGCGGGCTCATTTTGGCGCGAAACGGGATCAAAGGCCATTTATAAGAAAACAGATCAGATTTAGCAATATGAGACCCAAATGAATAATCAAAAAGTAGTGCACGACTGCAATAAACGGTCGAGTTAATCTGGTGTGTCAAGATTTCAGGAATTTTCCATGCTTTGAGTTACTCCAACTTAACCATGTGTGCGAGCTGGGACCAATGTTAGTAGGAAGATGTGCATGTGTCCTCCTCTTTTAACATTTTGCCTTGCTGAGAATGAAGTTTACTGTGTAACTTCTGGAGTACAGTACTGTTTACCTGGTAATGAGCTCCGATTTCGCCGGCATTAATACTCGTGTGATTTTGGCACCACGTGGTTATAGGTAGATGTTCTTGAGATTCTTTAATCACTTTGCTTTATAATAATGGAGCTTGCCGCGAAATGTTTAGTGCGCGATACAGTTTATTAGAGAAATTTCCGTTTTTCGGTATAATTTGTGCTGCTATCAAGACTTGCATAACTCTCCCCGCCACGTGGTACGAGGTAAACGTTATTGAGCTCCCCCAACCACTTTGCTTTAGAATAATGGTGGCTGCCACGCAACCTTCAGTGATCGATACCGTTTATTAGAGAGATTTCCGACTTTTTATGGATAATGTCTGCTATCATTAACATTCGCGTAACTTTACCGTCACGTGGCACTAGATAAGCGTTCTCCCGCCACTTTATCTTTTGCTTTATAATGATGTTTACCCTGAAACATGCACAATAAGGTACTATTTATTTGAAAGAGCCCCGATTTTATGTACAGTTTTGATGGTCCTGATAGTTGCATCATTTCCCAGCCACTTGGTACTTAGTAAATGTGCGTGTGTGCTCCATTTTATCTACGTGTAAACAGTAAATGTGACTGAAAATTATTTGCTCCAATTTACGGCTTACAATCAAGCAAGCTATGTTTAATAGGGAATGCTGGGCCCTGGAATGTGATAGTGTATCTGTGTAGACTTAACACATAAATAAATCCGAATTGCCAAACCAAATATAAGCGGACAACTTGGTATATCCTTATGAAACACAGCATATCGTGCATCCTGTTGATACTGACCAGTATACTTGAGTTCTCGATAGCTGGACTTGCTCTGCGTTCAGTTGTAGTACTTAGTAATAATACCAAAGCATACTATGGGTCTAGGCATGACTGTATGGTTGAATATGTACTTACACTGAAGCTAGGTCAGCACTTCATCCCCCCTTCCCACAATTGCGTGGTAATAACCATAGGTTTATTTTGTTAGAGAGACCTTCTTTGAGAATAAGTAGGGCTGATGCCCTTGCGGTTGTATGACTTTGGTTCTTGCTTAGTACTAACGTGTTAACAATTGTCTTGGTATCATTTAGACAATAAATTACAATCAGTATAGAACTGCCAATAGTTTTTCCTCAAACCTGTCATCAATAATTTAAAGCCACAGTCAAATTTCAAATAGCTCAAATGCTCCAGTACAGAAAATTAGAAATTAATTAATCTTCCCTAAGAGGTGAGAGACAAATGAATCCCATTAGCTAGTCACATGTTTGATCTAATCAACAAATATTGAAAGATCAGACACCCCTTAATAACCTCTGTTTAGGTGCTTTCTGTAGCGGCTTTTATAGATGCGATATCCGTTGCGTTTATAATGTGGTGGGTTAATTAAACCACCATGTTGAAGCATTAACTCCCCTGTATTAAGTCTCGGGCCTAATGTTTCGTGAACCACACGAATTTCAAAGCTACAGAGGGCAACTTGCATAAGCTCTGGACTCGTTAAGTAACGGTAATCCTCCCACTGGGTAGAGTTCTACTGATACACAAACACACACCCTGAGGAGTACGTTGCAACGTAAGCGGCCAACCTTACTTAGCTTACGGCCGCACTCACCATCTCTTAAAATATTACTGTGTCTATAGCCACCGGTATTTTTGTTTGTTACTACAGGAGTATTACACTCTTAAAAACCCCTTAACGTCAGCAGGCGTTTATTGATTCGGCTGTCGTTACTAGATGCATATTATTATAAAATATGACTGACTATGAGATCTGCGGGCAGTACGGACACTTCATTCGAGCGGTATGCGGCCTTGAGCCATTTTGACGACTGCTGCTCAAGAGCCATTGGCTTGAAATTCTTTTACATCTATTTATAGCTTTTCTTGATCATACTCTAGAAGCTTTAATTATTTCTTTTGTGTGTTCTTGTTTCTCAAGTATCCTGTGCACCACCTATAAATAGTGTTTTTCCTAACGACCTCACTGCCGCGCGCCCGCATCTCGTGGTCGTGCGGTAGCGTTCTCGCTTCCCACGCCCGGGTTCCCGGGTTCGATTCCCGGCGGGGTCAGGGATTTTCTCTGCCTCGTGATGGCTGGGTGTTGTGTGCTGTCCTTAGGTTAGTTAGGTTTAAGTAGTTCTAAGTTCTAGGGGACTGATGACCACAGCTGTTAAGTCCCATAGTGCTCAGAGCCATTTGAACCATTTTTCACTGCCGCGCGGGGTAGCCATGCTGTCTTGGGCGCCTTGTCACGGTTCGCGCGGCTCCGCACGTAGGAGGTTCGAGTCCTCCCTCGGGCATGGGTGTGCGTGTTGTCCTTATCGTAAGGTAGTTTAAGTTAGATTAAGTAGTGTGTAAGCCTAGGGACTGATGACCTCAGCAATTTGGTCCCATAGGAACTTACCACACATTTCCAAAATTTTTTAACGTCCTCACTGCTGATCTTGTCCTTTCGTATCGTTTGGTAGGTCTTAAAATTTCTTTTCTATCTTGTGTCTCAGTGGTCAGCACAGTGGACTCGCATTCGGGAGGACGACGGTTAACATTCGTGTCCGGTCATCCTGATTTAGGTTTTCTGTGATTTCCCTAAATCGTTTCTGGCGAATGCCGGGATGGGTCCCTTGAAAGGGCACGGCCGATTTCCTTCCCCATCCTTCCTTAATCTAAACTTGCACTCCATCTCTAACGACCTCGTTGTCGACGGGACGTTAAACAATAATCTCCTCCTCCTGTCTTGTGTCTCATTTAAGACACGTGGCTCACTACCATGTCCAGAGAGCAACCATCTTATATAAAGTAGATTGAATTTCCTCGCTATGAGTGTATTGAAGGGCGATTTCTTTTAATTGTTAAAAAACCATTACAAAGCCAAGATCGCACAAAGTATCTTTTTGTTCAAGACAACACGTTCCAACAGTCTTAGCTGTCATCTTCAGCACTTAATTTTTTGTTTGTTTTGGTGATAAATCATATTCATTTTAAGCTGACCTCATGCACAAGATGTCAAGTGGATAACACTCAGCACATTATAAACTTTTTCATCGCTAAAATATTTTAAAACATACAGCACCTTATCCGAAAGACCATGTCCATATCCACAACTGAATAATATGTATACTGATATGGCCTTTTGGACAAGGTGCTGTGTGTTTTTAAACATTTTGGTGATGACCGTCGTTTATAATGTCCTGTGTTTTATCGACTTGACACCTTCTGCATAAGGTTCAGCGTAAAATGAACAAGTTATATTACAAAGAACATTTAACATCTGAAGATGACAGGTAAGACTGTGAAACCAGTTGTCACGAATAAAAAATTTTTTTGTGCGCTCTTGGCTTTTTAATGGTTTTTAACAATTATAAAACTTCGTTTGGATTCCTTTACATGTTTTAGTTTATAAATATTTATTAATTACTGCACATATCGTGTTAAACTTAGTCACTTCATTTTGTACTTTGTTATTGTTATTAGTTATTAATTAGTTATATTTCTTGATAATCTGACGGATTTTTTATCAAAATAATGTGGAGTGAGTCAGTTTAAAAGATATGCATACATGATTAAAGTGCATGGCTGCATGATCGCCATTTAAAAGTTCTAAATGACACAGTAACCTAAAAGTAACATACATAAATCTATTACTTCTTGTCCTACTCATGCAGTTACACTTGAAACTTGACTCCTTTTTCTTATGACCTACCACAGTTAAAAATTCATCTTCTTGTCAGAAGCAACGATTTTAAGTTATATTTAAAGCTGACTTTGCTAAATATCAGACATTTTATGTTACTGGACAAATGATCAAAACTCTTTTGGGATTCCCTTCTCAGCTGATGACAGCTTTACAAGTAAGAAATAAAAGTCATTTTTTCTTCTAGAGTAGTCGGCATCGACATCACTATTCTTCTCAAATTGCGATGGATTATTTATGGTGAATTTCAGTAGCTGTAGTTACAGTTAAAATGCCTAACTGCTTGAAGAGGTACCTACAAGATGAGAGCAGGTGAACACCATATGCCTGCCATTCGCTTATGTGCAATCAGTAGTTCCTTTGTAAATGATGAGATACAGCATGTAATTATTCGATAAGACATTACTGAGTTCAAATATGCAAAATTTGTTAGGATGGTAATTCGGCCGGGGTGACCGAGTGGTTCTAGGCGCTACAGTCTGGAACCGCGCGACCGCTACGGTCGCAGGTTCGAATCCTGCCTCGGGCATGGATGTGTCTGATGTCCTTGGTTAAGTTTAAGTAGTTCTAAGTTCTAGGGGATTGATGACCTCGGTTGTTAAGTCCCATAGTGCTCAGAGCCATTTGAACCATTTGAGGATGGTAATTTGTTTGTTCCCTAGACTATCATTTATACGAAGTGGGAACGTAGCTGCACTTAATTCCTTGAGCATCCCAGTAAGACATTTCCTCTGGTTCACGTTTTCATCAACCCGTATGTCCAAAAATTAGGAACAGTTTACCATGTTACTGATTCCTATTCATATGATACTTCAGTTATTGGCATGACTGTTGTACAGAACTAAATATAGTGTGTTTTTTTTATCACAATTAAGGGAGAGTCCATTTTTAGAGAACCACATAATAACTGTTTGGAAAACATAATTCTCAATTTATCCAGTTGTTTCCCCTGTAATGGTCTTCATTATAAGTCTAGTATTGTCATAAGGCAAGTCACGATCCAGGTGACTGAAATAGCTTACCTGCAATAAAGTTCTAATGTGTACAACAGTCCCAACTTTGACTAGATTTTTTTAAATTTTGTCTGTTGTGCTGCAGGTCAAACTCCCCAGTATGAATACTGTAATAAAACTAATTACAGTGATATAAAGGGATCATATGAAGGGAATGACACCGTTCCGAAGAAATAAAGACACAAAATCCAATACTACATAACTATGCGAAATTGTGTAAATGTCAACGCTTACAAATACTTAATGTAATTACAATGATAATTATGGACTTATCAAAAGAGCTATACAATTAATTGTATTTTATTTATGAAATGTATGTTCGAGAGATTGTTTAGCACAAATAGGTCGGAATATATTAGTACTTTCTTTGCTACATGTTGTTAGAGTTAAATCTCTGTTCTTTTGGGCAATTGGTTGTACGAGTAGGAAGTGCGAGGATGGAGAACGAGTTATGTGTGTTTTATCGATTTGTATTGTGAATTTGGGTATACGATAAATCGTACAAATCTTAGGGCTATCAATTCGACTAAATACCTAGGAATTACAATTACGAGCAACTTAAATTGGAAAGACCATATAGATAATACTGTGGGGAAGGCGAAACAAGTACTGCGCTTTGTTGGCAGAACACTTAGAAGATGCGATAAACCCACTAAAGAGACAGCCTACATTACACTTGTCCGTCCTCTGCTGGAATATTGCTGCGTGGTGTGGGATCCTTACCAGGTAGGATTGCCGGAGGACATCGAAAAAGTGCAAAGAAGGGCAGCCCGTTTCGTATTATCGCGCATTAGGGGTGAGAGTGTCACTGATGTGATACGCGAGTTGGGGTGGCAGTCACTGAAACAAAGGCGGTTTCCTTTGTGGCGAGATCTATTTACGAAATTTCAATCATCAATTTTTCTCTTCCGAATACGAAAATATTTTGTTGACACCCACCTACGTAGGAGAAATGACCATCATAATAAAATAAGAGAAATCAGAGCTCGAACGGAAAGATTTAGATGTTCCTTTTTCCCATGCGCCATTCGAGAGTGGAATGGTAGAGAAGTAGCATGAAAATGGTTCGATGAACCCTCTGCCAGGCACTTAAGTGTGAATTGCAGAGTAACTAAGTAGATGTAGAAGTAGATGTATATGTAGAAAATATATGTGTAATTCTGCAGAAAGTCCACCGCAATTCATATTATTATTGAAAAATAAGTCAGATCATCCTCTAAACGATTACAGCAAGATAAACCACAGAATCAAAAAATACGACGAGCCATCAATACACAACAAAGAAGAGCACCAAAAAGAAATTTCTGTTATTGAAAGAAGTGGTTATTTAAATTCATCTGTCCCTCTCACTCGCTGCAATATGTCACTATCTCAGCGTGGTAAGTGCTGCGGAAACGTGATCGGCCGCCAGGTTACTAAATTACTACAAACATTAATAAACCAAATTTGGGCAACAAGAGGGTGTGGAAGGTCAGAATAGGAATTATGAAACTTATTACTTGGCACAGAGGGCAGAGAATCAGACCTGGTTCAGTAACGTAAGACACAGTCGATATCTGGGGCGCGAAAGAGTACCAGTGTCACAAAGGCATGGCGCTACTCGTAGTCCATTTCCACACTGAGCTGAACCGTAATCAGGGATTGGAAACGGCGCAGTGTGACGGCACCCAATACATCATTCTGCGAGAGACATAACATGTGACTGCCACGCTCAGTGGCTCCACGGCATCCTAGCAACGTCGGCAGGTGCGAAGGTGAGGGGAACTGCGCTCACTGAGACACCACGGTGGGGACGAGACCGCTGACACCTACAGATAATGAGGTCAAATGACCGCATCACCGGTCACAATTACGTTAGGTCCAGATTAAATACAACCGTTTCAGAATCTTCAGTCTCAGTGTCTGAGAGTCCCGTCTGTAGCTCTGGTTCTAATGGAATAACAGTCCTAGATAGTCCCAAGATGACCTGGTTGACGAATTGTAGTTTGCTGCCTACTGCCGAGGGAACGCTTCCGAGACTGCAGCCAGCCAGCTGTAGTGGATCTTTGCCGCTGCAAGCTGCCACTGATGTTTGGTCAGCTTCGTGGCTGTTAGCAGATGTGGACGAACCTGGGCCTTGCCATGGTGAAGGACCGTACCAAGCGACTGCAAACTAGCGTCTACAATCTGTTGGGCGAGACACCTGCGTGGTCCTTCCTAACAGTACGCTGTGTTGCTGATATGCGTCCTTGGCTTCTGCCTTCACGACACGCGCCGTCGATGATATGCTGTTAGCACTTGCTTAAGCCCACGTCCGTCTTCCAGAGCACTGGGACCTTCTACACGAGTTATCGTTGAGCCACCGTAAGCTTGCGCCTGAAGACTTCTGTTCTGGCTACCTGCACGACGTCCCGGTGGGTTCTAAGCAACACAACGGCCGCAACTAACGTAGTGCTTTCCATATTGCACTCAAGTGTGCGAATCACCACGCCTTTCTTCGCACAATCTGCACTGTAAATCACAAATGTTTCCAGACAACATTGCTTCACTGACACATTAGGGCGTATGACAGCCGCCCACACTGCTACAAATGACCCCATTACGCCACTACGACCGGTGCCGGTTTCTGAAGTCTCCCTCAACACCACAGCAGCTTTGCTCATCTTGCAGTCAACGCTTCTCACAATGTAGACCAGTGAATGAGAAGAATTTTGTTCACCTGGTAACCGGCCTTTTCACTGTGTAATTTTTTGGCCATGGTGCATTATAGGGATGTTCATTTTACACTGTCTACTACAGTGTAAGTGGGTAACTGTCGTGAATCATATTTAACACATGTCAAATGTACAGTTTCCAGTCTTTCTGCCCATGAACTGCTTTGCATGAAGGCTGTGCCAGCCATGTTTCAATTGTCGTTGTTGGTCATTTGACATTAGTTTGTAGTGAAATTATGTGGGCTATGATACACAGTAAGAACTATAATAACTCATTGTGTACAGTGTTGTCTGTAGTGAGAACATGGTGTAATTCCCTTTTGTATTATATATTTCTTTATTGATTGGGTAGTAGAAGAATATGTAGAATCCTGGTAGAAACACACACACACCTAGTATGGGTCATTCCGTTGCTGATATGGTGGATAAGGTCGTTAGGTTACAAGCAGCGTTTGAACAGAAACCTGAGGAAGTAGAATATTACAAGGACCAGACAGAGGTACTGCCTCTCGAGAGGCAACACGTACGAGGACAATTTGGGGAAGCTAAGACTATACCGAATGTACGCTCTCCTTCGATCGACCGTACAGTAGCAAATTTGATATCGCATTTTTCTCAGTTAAAGCCGAGTTGGCCGGTTGGTCGGACGACAGTTGCTTTCATATTACCAATTTCCGGTTGATTGGAGAGGCTAAGGCATAAATTACTTACCATGAGACCTTGAGGGATGCAAGAACATTCTAACAGTTAGCTGAGTGGTTATGACATCGTAATCTGAACAGTACTCGCATCTTCAGGGGAAAACTGAATACCTTAATGCAGTTAAGTCCATTGAATCATTCTTGGATAGGATAAGAGAGATTACCTTCGTCACGCGGGATATAACGCAGAAAGGGGAATCAGTATAGCACTATACCGAGAAGCCGAGAACAGGGCTTTAGACATCCTGCTGAAATGTCGCTTAGGGTTACGACAGAAAGAATTTTTAACGTTGTGCAGCCCTGTCAGCAACAGTGATAAGTGAACATGTGACACGTCAGCCTCAGTTGCAATTAGAAACCAATCTTTACCCAGGTTTCAGCGAAAATAATTTGGCGTTCTTCAGAAGCTAATGACACTAAACTATTGCCTGCCAAAATTTGGCCATGTTATACTTGACATGGCCAAACTTGGGCATGCAATAGTTTAGTGTCACTGGCTTCTGAAGAAGGCCAAATTATTTTGGCTGAAACCTGGGTATAGATTGGTTTCTGTTTGCAACTGAGGCTGACGTGTTACATGTTAGGACAGAAAACATGTATGATTTGGCTGCAGCTATTGGGATCGCCACTCAATTGTAATAGTTTACGGACTGAAGGGCGAGGAGACTGCTGTGTTTTTGCTTCAGTAATAAAATGTTACGGGTATAGACGTGAGGACCATCTCCAACAACATTGCTAGGACTGTGGACGAGAGGGTCATAAAGCATGGGAATACATGAGTAAGAAATGGGAAAACCGACACTGGCGAAGCCATTCGTTAAAGCCGCGCGAAGTAGCCGCGCGGTCTCAGGCGTCGTCACGGTTCTCGCGGCTCCCCCCTTGGGAGGTTCGAGTCCTCCCTCGATCGTGGGTGTGTGTTGTCGTTCGCATAAGGTAGTTTAAGTTAGATTAAGTAGTGTGTAAGCCTAGAGACCGATGACCTCAACAGTCTGGTCCCATAGAAACTTGCCACAAATTCTCCTTCGTTACACATGAACAGAAACGTATCAGCCAACGGAGAAAGTTCGCCATAAAGTGTACTACTGAACGAGTAGATGCAGAGGCGGAATCCTGCATGTGGACTTTCATTGTTAGCAAGAAACATAGGTTTTTAGTAGATACAGGAGCACATATATTGGTTGTCGCGTTTTTTTTTGGGTAGAAGGAGACTAGGGTCTCCATGATACAGGTTATGTGAGTTTGCAATAATGATACAGGTTCATTGGCGCAACACTGCTCGAGTTAAGGACATGGAGTATTGCCACTGGTTGGTGAAGGGTATTCCGCAATTCTCGGGCTTCATTTCCTTCTTAAACATTACGCTAAAATCGATCTTTCGTGTCATACAGTTGAGCTTGGAGAGACTTCGTTTCCATAGGGTGATGCAACCTCAAGCTAGGTAATGACGCAAGTCACACCGATTATGTAGGTGTTCCATCTGTAGTGCAATCCGAAAGCTAAGTGAGTTCCCATGATAACCTACTGTCAGGCAAGGAGAAATCAGTCTGTGTCTCTGTGGGTACAGGCTTACCATAGGAGATGTTGTGAGTGGTTGAGCCACTTGAAGGTAACGAGCATTTGGATTCAACGTATTGTTTTGCATGCAGAAACGTAGCGTTCAATAGTTACTTGAATGGTGAATGTACGGTTCCATTGAGCCTAGACAATTTCGATATGGACAATATGAGTCTACCAAATGACATAAAGGTCACAACATGTGATATTTTGGATGAAGAGGATATAGATAGGCTATGTACTGACATCAGCCACTAGTAAACTGTCAATGATATTGTATTATGTGACAAAGTGGGTAATTGCAGGGCAGTGACTGGTGAACTATGGAAGCACTACTCTTGCAGTTTAAGAATTTATTTAATGTACAGGGTCCTTTACCGATGACCACGTTAATCAACACTGGTTACCAACAGGAAATTATGATCTGGATTATAGGCAGCTGTATCACGAACCAAAGCAATAACAGCCACTCACAGAAGAGTTCATTGACCAACAGTTGATAGAAGTATCATAGAATGCAGTGATAGTCCCTGAGAGGCATCTAATATTACAGAGACAACTGATACTCTACTATGGATTTGTGAAGTGACTACCTCCAGGTAGTGCCAGAGGATAGACCTAAACTTATTTTAAGGTCCAATGGGGACATTTTCAACATCACAGGACGCCAGTCAGGCTTAAAAATGCGCCAGCAACATTGCAAAAATTGCTAGATGGGGTTTCGCAAGATGTAAAGCGTAGAAAATGCATGGTATATTGATAATACAGATTTTGAGAAAGGTATGAACGAACATGTTAAATAGAGGAAGTATTCAGTAGACTACGGGCAGCACATCATATGCTAAGTACTGAAAAATGCAATTTTACACAGAGACATGTCGGAGTCATGTTATTAACGAAAATGGTTTATGAACTGATCCCCATTTAATGTCAGCAGTTTCTAAATTTTCAGCCCCTAAACCAACAAAACAGTTACAGTCTTTTCTGGGCTTCTGTAACTATTGCCGAAAATTTGTCAAATACTTGCATGAATTGCAGAACCATTGATAAAAAAAGGTGTTAAATTGTCGGTGGTATGTGGGTATGCCTTTCAGGCTTTGACAAAAAGCATTAAATGAACACCCAGTACTGGTGTTTACTGGTGTTTCCCGACAAACTGGTGTTTTGCCAAAGAATTCATTCTTGCCCAAAGACTAGCAATAAGCCTCTTGGTTGCATCACGTAAGGATATAGATGGTAAAGATCGTAGTGTGGTATACACATATCGAGAGCTAAACAGAGTGGAACACAATTACTCTACCACGGAAGAGGGAATGATCTGTGGTTTTCTTACTTCCAACATTACCTTCACAGACCGAAATTAAAAGTTGTAACAGAAATTTCTATTGCGTTTGAAGAATCCATTTAATAGGTTAACAAGGTGTGCTCTTAATTTAAATGAGTTCAACTCTGAAGTCATTCATGAACCTGGGAAAGAAACACACAAACACAGATACTTTGAGCCGCAAGGTTGCAGTGCTACCAGCACTTAGGAAAAGTGTGAGTGACTCTCAGAGAATGCAGGCAGATGGCACAGACCGTCAGGAATTTAGGGCACAATTGCAGTTCATAGTGTATGATGGCTTACTACGCAAGTCAGCAAAATGCAGACCACATGTAGTGGTTCTGTTGTTGCTGAGCAACAAAGAACTGCAAGAGCCACATGCCCATATGTTGTCAGGTAATGGAAATGGAAATTCCGTGTGACTGGGGCCTCCCGTCGGTAGAACGTTCGCCTGGTGCAAGTCTTTCGAGTTGACGCCACTTCGGTGACTTACGTGTCGATGGGGATGAAATGATGATGATAAGGACAACACAACACCCAGTCCCTGAGCGAAGAAAATCTCCGACCCAGCCGGGTATCGAACCCGGGCCATTAGGTATGACATTCCGTCGCGCTGACCACTCAGCTAGCAGGGGCGGACTGTTGTCAGGTCATGGCGGTCGAAGAGTGGCAGATAGAAAGCTTGCCAATAAATTTTGGTTGTGTACGAGAAAGCGTAATGTTGATCAATATGTTCGGAACTACATATCGTGCACACAACGGGCTGAACTTATTCATAGCAACAGAGGTTGCTGGAGACATCAAAACCTTCTCAGTTAATAGGGCTTGATAATTTGGATCCAGTTAACAGAACGCCATCTGATTGGAAGGAAGATTGGGTTTAATTAACATCGTGTTGATATCGAGATCATTAGAGATCCAGCTGGTAATACATATATATTAACGACTATTCTAAATTTTTCATGGTTTATTCTGTGGCAGCTATTCGTGACCAGTAGGCTGCTACAGTTGCTTCGGCATTAGTGAATAATGGGATTCTTAAATTTGGCATAGCAGAAACACCACTGACTGACCAGGGTACAAACTTTTTATGTGATATGATGAAACCTCTGTGCTATGTACTTCATGTTTCCAAGTTATGGACAAGTCCATTCCATGCAAGCAAGCGGGGGAATAGAACACGTCCATAGAACAGCCTTGAAGATGCTGAGTCATTGTGTTAGCTGCCGACATCAAACTTTTTCTATTACTTGCATATAAATGCAACTACAGCTTAACCTACAAGCGTGTCCTGGTCCACTTACTAGGTAGTGTAATTTCCTATATATTTTCTGTCACTATATTTTGTTACTTGCAGTAATTTGATGCAAAATCCGTTCTTTAATGAGTTAATGCATTTCAAATTAATTTTTATTTATAAGTAATAATTCTGGGAATCTATGTAGAAAATTTCATTTTATGAGAAATTCCGATGCGCTTGTGTTGTCGTGTACCTATCCTAGTTTCATTTTTGCTGCAGCAAATGCGGAGAGTGAAAGTAGTTAATAATTTAATAATAGCTGGTTTCTCGAGACACATCACACCCATCAAAAACGTGAAGATCCAAAGGGAAAAGAAAATAGATTACTAAACTCATTTTTAACAAGGAGAACCCTAATATATGAATGGGATTTACATCTACATCTACATCTACATTTATACTCCGCAAGCCACCCAACGGTGTGTGGCGGAGGGCACTTTACGTGCCACTGTCATTACCTCCCTTTCCTGCTCCAACCGCGTATGGTTCGCGGGAAGAACGACTGTCTGAATGCCTCCGTGCGCGCTCTAATCTCTCTAATTTTACATTCGTGATCTCCTCGGGAGGTAAAAGTTGGAGGAAGCAATATATTCGATACCTCATCCAGAAACGCACCCTCTCGAAACCTGGCGAGCAAGCTACACCGCGATGCAGAGCGCCTCTCTTGCAGAGTCTGCCACTTGAGTTTGTTAAACATCTCCGTAACGCTATCACGGTTACCAAATAACCCTGTGACGAAACGCGCCGCTCTTCTTTGGATCTTCTCTATCTCCTCCGTCAACCCGATCTGGTACGGATCCCACACTGATGAGCAATACTCAAGTATAGGTCGAACGAGTGTTTTGTAAGCCACCTCCTTTGTTGATGGACTACATTTTCTAAGGACTCTCCCAATGAATCTCAACCTGGTACCCGCCTTACCAACAATTAATTTTATATGATCATTCCACTTCAAATCGTTCCGCACGCATACTCCCAGATATTTTACAGAAGTAACTGCTACCAGTGTTTGTTCCGCTAGCATATAATCATACAATAAAGGATCCTTCTTTCTATGTATTCGCAATACATTTCATTTGTCTATGTTAAGGGTCAGTTGCCACTCCCTGCACCAAGTGCCTATCCGCTGCAGATCTTCCTGCATTTCGCTACAATTTTCTAATGCTGCAACTTCTTTGTATACTACAGCATCATCCGCGAAAATCCGCATGGGACTTCCGACACTATCTACTAGGTCATTTATATATATTGTGAAAAGCAATGGTCCCATAACACTCCCCTGTGGCACGCCAGAGGTTACTTTAACGTTTGTAGACGTCTCTCCATTGATAACAACATGCTGTGTTCTGTTTGCTAAAAACTCTTCAATGCAGCCACACAGCTGTTCTGATATTCCGTAGGCTCTTACTTTGTTTATCAGGCGACAGTGCGGAACTGTATCGAACGCCTTCCGGAAGTCAAGAAAAATAGCATCCCTCCCGTGGGAGGGTTGATATCACTTCATCTAGAGACAATTCCTTTCTTCAGTTGCTAAGTAAGCTTTCCATGGTTTTTGTTCTTAGGCCTACGTGGCTTGGATGAGCCTGCTTTAAGGTATAATATCGCTGCTCCTCAGCTTTATCAAACACCAACACTCCTGTCTGGCAGTGAAGTAACCTTTGTTAAGACAGAGTTAGTATGTCCCTAAATTTTCTTTGTTGTTTACTAGACAACAGTAACTAAAGTATTAAACACCGCGGAAAATAGGTGTGCTTTAATATGAGAGGTAGAAGCAAAAAGTTACGATGGCTCTGAACTATACGAAGTGGCCAGCTACATCTCACCTGTGTAACTGATAAGAGCGAGGTGGCTTGTTATATGTGATTCCGAATAATAAGGCGCTACACTGTCAACACTACAACATCTAAACAGTTGTTGACAGCATTACAGCTGACTGCATAAAAAATTGTAGGGCAGATTTCGACATGTCAGACTGAACCATTCCCTTGTCAGTGATTACGAATGTGGATTGGTGATTGGATGTCACCTGAGTAATATATCCAACAGATTCTCTTCACCCCAATTAAAGCTGCCCTTCTCTACTCTTTGTGTAATTGTGAAGTGGAATCTTGAAGGAAAAAATCATAGCTAAATCAAGACCAGAGGTCGTCGAGCAGTACGGAAATTGGCTGCAAAAAATCGCGTAAAATCAGCGGGAAGAACCACTCGTGAGTTCCAAAGTGCTCCAAGCAGTCCAGCTAGCGCAACGACTGTGCGTAGGGCCTTAAATAGAATGGAGTACAAGGGAGAGCGGCTCCTCGTAAACCACACAGTTCTGTACTCAGTGTTAAGCGACACTTGAAGTTATGTAAAGAGTGACACCACTGGACAGTGGATTACTTGGAAACGAGTGATTTGGAGTCATGAATCACGCTATACCCTGTGGAAATCCGATGGATTGACGAGTGCGTCGGGTACGTTACCTGCCGTCATGTATGGTGCCAACAGTGAAGTACGGAGGAGGTAGTGTTACGGAATAGGTATGTTTTTCGTAGTTAGGGTGTGGTCCGCTTATTGTGCTTAAGAAAATGCTAAACACACAAGGATGTGAACACATATCATTGCGTTGTGTACTGCGACAGCAGACGAACAGTTAGGGGACGAATGAGTGTATGAACATGACAGTTCACCCTGTAGTAAAGCAGAATCTGCGAGGCAATGGTTTATGGACAATAACTTTCGTGAAAAGGACTGGCCTATCCAGAGTCCTGACCTGAACGCAATGGAATAGCTTTCGCATGAGTCAGGACGTCTGTTTGGTTCCAGGCCATTAAAATTGCTACACCAAGAAGAAGTGCAGATGATAAACGGGTATTCATTGGACAAATATATTATACTAGAACTGACATGTGATTATATTTTCACACAATTTGGGTGCATAGATCCTGATAAATCAGTACCCAGAATAACCACCTCTGGCGGTAATAACGGCCTTGACACGCCTGGGCATTGAGTCAAACAGAGCTTGGATGGCGCGTACAGGTACAGCTGCCCATGCAGCTTCAACACGATACCACAGTTCATCAAAAGTAGTGACTGGCGTATTGTGACGAGCCAGTTGCTCAGCCACTATTGACCAGACTTTTTCAATTGGTGAGAGACCTGGAGAATGTGCTGGCCAGGGCAGCAGACGTACATTTTCTGTATCCAGAATGGCCCGTACAGGACCTGCAACATGCTGAAATGTAGGGTTTCGCAGGGATCGAATAAAGGGTAGAGCCACGGGTCGTAACACATCTGAAATGTACCGTCCTTTTGTTCAAAGTGCCGTCAATGCGAACTAGAGGTGACCGAGATGTGCAACCAATGGCACCCCATACCATCACGCCGCAGCCATGGTCTTCATGCTGATAGTCCATGCTGCTGCAAACGTTGCCGAACTGTTCGCGCAGATGGTTGTTGTCTTGCAAACGTCCCAAACTGTTGACTCAGGGATCGTAACGTGGCTGTACGATCCGTTACCGTCATGCAGATATGACGCCTGTCATCTCGACTGCTAGTGATACGAGGCCGTTGCGATCCAGCACGGCGTTCCGTATTACCCTCCTGAACCCACCGATTCCATATTCTGCTAATAGTCATTGGGTCTCGAGCGACGCGAGCAGCAATGTCGCGATACGATAAACCGCAATCGCGATTGGCTACAATCCGACCTTTATCAAAGTCGGAAACGTGATGGTACGCATTTCTCCTCCTCACAGGAGGCATCACAACAACGTTTCACCAGGCAACGCCGGTCAACTGCTGTTTGTGTATGAGAAATCAGTTGGAAACTTTCCTCATGTCAGCACGTTGTAGGTGTCGCAACCGGCTCCAACCTTGTGTGAATGCTCTGAAAAGCTAATCATTTGCATATCACAGCATCTTCTTTCTGTCGGTTAAATTTCGCGTCTGTTCGTAAAACCTGGTGTGATTTCTTACCAACTGTTACAATCTGTTTCGCACTAGGTCTGGTAATACAAAGAACTCGAAAAAAAATTATAACCTATCTTGATGAACAGCATAATTCTTTGCAACGAACTTCTTTCTCAATGGTCTGTCACCTCAGCTAAGATGGTGGACACATTTACACCAAAACAGACTGTCATCACGGAGTGTTGCTCCACCGATTTGTCGCTCCTACACAATTGGGCTCGTAAGTACCTCGAGGAGTATGCAACAGAAACGCATTCTTTTCTGGAGGAAATTACGTCAGCTGTGTCCACACAATGTATTTGACCTCCGAGCGTCCTTTACAGACAACTGCACAAACATCCTATAGTAGTTATGACCGGGGAAGGTAGGCGGGCGCACGCTTGGATGGAACGTGCAACATTGCTGCTGGGTTCTGTTCACCGACGCGTCATGATCGCCGTACAAGAGTGTACAGGTACACTAGTACCAAAGAGCATCTCAGGTGGGTAGTTCCTCTAGTTCAAAACGAGGTAGATGAGTTATGGCTTGGTCCGTTAGGATGTACAGTTGTCGGATGTCTTTCGTCACTGCGTTAGCGGAACGGGATCTTTGAACATATAATCCTGTCATACGGTCAACATTTCGGCGATGATTTCATCTTTCAAGACGCTAATGCATGTGTACACCGTGCCTAAGTCATAGAGACCTTCCTCCAGGTGGAAAGAAATGACAGACTGGGCTGGTCTGCAATAGCGACTGAGGTGAACCAGATAGAATATGTTTGCGATACCTTTACACTGGTAGTGCACAGTCGCAGGAACCCATATCACGCACTGGATGATGTTAGGAGGGCCGCCTTGGAAAAGCAGGACAGGTTCAGCGACAAACCGTCAACCGTCCTACAGTGCACGGACTGGAGCAGCACAAAATTGAATAAATATCTAGCAGCAGATTTTGCTTTCACAGACGTGCTAAGATGTGTATTGAAATGCATACTGTTGTAATAATAAAACATCTGCTTTTTTAAATTTTATTTAGCGATACCGAATACAAACGAAGCCTCATTTTCAAACGGTACCTAGATACAAACTATTACCAGAATGGTTGTATCTATAATATTTACTTACATTACAATGTATTAAATGTTATATTTCAACTGTGACCCACTTTTTCTTTGTCATATTTCTCATGACTGATACAATACCGATTTATGTACCAAAGGTATAGTTTGTTATTAAATTTACGTTTTTGGTGTAAAATTTAGAATTGTGTTTTGTTCTGAATTATCTGTTACGGACAATAATTTTTAAAGGATCTCAGTACGTTTTTTTTATTTCTATGTGCTGTTTTTTAATGTTATTTGGATTTTTTGCTAGATTGTGGAATTACTATTTCCTGTAAGGTCATGTAGCTTCTTTTTTTCGGCTCTATAAGGAATGGAAATATTGGTGCTTATGTCCACTGTAGAGCGTCGATCGATTCGTTTTGAGGCGTTATTTGTATCTTGTAGCGAACTTTCGTTCTGTTTGTCTGAGTTAGATCACATCACTGTCGCAGCGCGTTACTCTATGTGTCCCATTCCTGACTGATCGTGTTTTTGAGCTTTGTCTGTTTCGTGTGTTATGTTCATTCCTAATCATTTCTCTGTGTAGAAGTTACTTTAACATTATTATTAAAAAATGCGTTACTTATTTTCTGAGAAATATTTTCCGTGTATGGTAATTTTGGAAATTTGTGGTAAGGTCTTATGGGACCAAACTGTTGAGGTCATCGGTCCCTAAGCTGACACACTAATTAATCTAACAAACTTACGCTAAGGACGACACACACACCCATAGACGAGGGAGGACTCGTGTGTAGTAGTGTAATCAGTTTCTCATTCTTCTCTCTCTCTACTTTCACTGATATGATTTTCCTATTTTCGTTTTCATATTTTCCCTAATTTTCCTCCTGTATACTGACAATTTTGATAATCGATTCTCAGCAAAGATGATTCAAGCACGAATATGACAAAACAACAGCTGATTACGATTGGAAAATAACGTTTTACATGGTGCGAAGTAGGAATTATACATATACCCAATATGTCGGGGAGATTCAGTAGCCTCTACCGCTGTCGTTTTATGCAACCTGTAATGTTACAGCTGAGCTCCATAAGCCATATACGAGATTTCCATACTCCCTCGCTCTCTACGCGCAAACTATTAATCGTAGAGAAAAATGAGCAGCACCTTTTTGTAGGAAATTTAATGTGATTAAATTTTGTACTGGGATACGTTTCGCTGACGGTTTTGGAGTTACTCACGAAGAACGTGCAAAAGAGGTCTTCAAATCCACCTCCACCGCACAATCAGCCTTCACTTGTCAGGACAGCGAGTATGTTGTTCGTAGCACTCGCACATACCACTGTAGAACTACTCGCGATTGCACGAATTATATTTATGTATATATCCTGATAACAGCTTGGTTGTGTTTAGGTACTGCATTAGAATGAGCCAAAGCTCGAAACAGGCAGCGATAAATAACATATAAGGAAAAATCTTATGACCACCGTATGCATTTCATGCAGCTTATTAAGGATTTAAAACAGCATTCGCAATAAAAATTTATTTTAGTAGTTGTATTGTTTTTGCTTCTCAATAAAGCTATTTGTTTTTCGTTTTATGAGATATTGATCTCCCATTCCCTAATTTCTCTGAATCTTAACTGACACACGTTCACTGACCTACAGTTGGTGCTAATAACTTTTTTCAGTAGATTGTGTCACTGAAATTACGTAAGCACAAGACGTCTTTGCTATAGAACGAAGTAACATCCAACGTATTCTAAAAGAAAAGTGTACACATGTTAACATGAGAATTTGCTTCAAAGGGGCTGCATTAATGTAATGCTATAGTATTTTTACAAAGGTTCGGACTTTCTGTTCTACAAATAAATTCTTGATAAAAGTGAATCCACGTAACTAAATATTCCCCAGAAATTCAGCACTGCTTTAGCGACATTGAAAATCGATGCACTGCTTCAGTGTATCTCAAAGCATGCGTTTGACGTTTAAGTCATGTCAAATGATGAGAGTACAAGGGGCAAGGTGATCTTTGGTGAGTATCAAGAACACAGAGATGTGTTGACTGAAATGCAGCAGAAGATCACTTCGCGTAACCTGATACTGTAGCGGGCTGGGTTTGAAGAGCTTTCACACAAGAGAATGGAACGCTAAAAGCTTTTAACATCCCTTTCTCAGAAGGTGCTGTCTCTCATGTCGTTCTCTGTGGAAGATAAACCATAGGTCCGGGGGCTAAAAATTTGTTTCCACCACCTGTCTGTGAAGGAACGTGAGTCACATTTTACGTGTTCGTGGCGCTATAGAGACACAGAAATAGAAAAAGAGAGAAAGAAAAACATTTAAAGAGAGGTTGAGTTCATAATAGAACACTGAAATACTGAACTTCCCGTCGTCGTGATAATTTGATAGCGTAAAGAATTACTTCGATCCGAATGACAATTCTTAAATGAAACATAATTATAACGCATGATTTTTTTCCCGAAAGCCAAGACAGTCAGCTTCCTTATAGCTTCAATTATCTATAAATAATATACCACAATATTCTCCACATACAATCGACCCTACAACTGATTCGGGTTAGGTAAAGCTGGTTGTATTGCATTCTTGAATATCGATAACTAGAGCTGCTCAGTTATCAGTTTGAAATAATACATCCCCTCGGATACTGTACTTCTAGACAAGAAGCCGGTTTTCTTGTATGAAGGCAGACCAGTGAAGTGGAAGGAAATAAAAACACAAAAATAAGGGTATCGCAATGTTTATTATACATGCAGATGTATGCATTCAGTTTGGTATCACCAACTTTTGCTACAAATTCTTCAATCAGTCTCAGTGAATGCTGGCACTCTGAACGTAATTGCTGCCTAAATTTAGTATTTACACCAAATGATTCACTAATTGTTTGTCCCGGAAATTTACGATGAATATTTGCTATTGGTCAAATTTCGCAAGTTTTGAAAGTGAATCAGTTCCGGAATCTTACGATGGGCATCTAGTTTGGTTCCATGTAACTTCATAATCTCTTGCTGTCATTTACAACTAGTTCAAAAGTGAGTGCTAACGAAGTTAGTCGTAGGGCAGCTGGACATACGGAGGATCATTATCAAACATTTATACACAGTAAACAGAAGATTTACTTATAGTCGTAGGGCAGCTGGACATACGGAGGATTATCAAACATGTATACACAGTAAACAGAAGATTTACTTATAGCTTTCTCCAAGCACTACGAAGAAATTTTACAAAAGAACAAAGAGCAACACACTCCAACTATTACAAAATACAAAGAGCGTCATGCAGTGCGAGGCTCTCGCTAGTAATGCCTGACCGAACTAAGGCTGACTAGATCTGAAGAATGTCGAGGACCAGGACTGAGACTAGGTGTTTGGCTGCAGCCGGCCATCCTGTATTGTGGCGGCAGAGGGTACTCGCAGTCACAATAGCTGAATGCATGGCTCAGCAGGTGTACATCATTGGATCCGCCGGATACCCGCGCGACTGCTGCCGACTTCTGTCGGAAACGTGCATTTCTGTAGCTAACTGTCAGACGCCAATGAGGGTGGTATCGATCTATGATCTCCCCAAACTTCCTCAATGTCACTGTGTAATGTGGATGAGTGAACAACGACAGGAGGGAGGGTTGGATGCAGGTGGCGTTGAGGAGACAGAAGCCGACACGAAGGCTGGTGCCTAACTCCCGCCCACACCCAGCATACACCCTGAGCCCACCAGGGAACACCAGTCAAGAAACGAGACAGATGATATGCACGCACAGCCAGATGTGGAGCAGCAAACAAAGATAGAGGCACTTGAGAACTGCAAAGGCATCCGATGTGGCGCGCGGAAAGGTCGCTGGGAGGAGGGGCCCATCCCCACGCAACGGTGGCTATGGAGACGACGACGACCGTGAAATGGCGTCGACTTCCATTGGCTCCAGGGCGGGTGACAATGAGGCGGTGCCCCCAGGAGCCAGAGGCAGCGTGGGCTGCTGTGTCCATCCAGGCTCAGAATCGGAAATCACGAAGCCTATGTCAAGATCACGCAATTCACGTGGACGAATTTGATTCTGGTGGCAGATCAGTAATCCTCTTGGTCCTTATACATCTACATCTACATGGATACTCTGCAAATCACATTTAAGTGCCTGGCACTTCTCTATTATTCCATTCTCGTATAGCGCGCGGAAAGAATGAACACCTGTATGCTTCCCTACGAGCTCTGATTTCCATTATTTTATTTTGGTGATAGTTCCTCCCTATGTATGTCGTTGTCAACAAAATATTTTCGCATTCGGAGGAGAAAGTTGGTGATTGGAATTTCGTGAGAAGATTCCGTCGCAACGAAAAACGCCTTTCTTTTAATGATATCCAGCCCAAATCCTGTATCATTTCTGTGACACTCTCTCCCATATTTCGCGATAATACAAAACGTGCTGCGTTTCTTTGAACTTTTTGACGTACTCTGTTTAAGTTGTTCGTTATTGTAATACCTAGGTATTCAGTTGAATTTACGGCTTTTAGATTAGACAGATTTATCATGTAACCAAAGTTTAACGCGTTCCTTTTAGCACTCATTTGGATGACCTCACACTTTACGTTATTTAAGGTCAACTGCCACTTTTCGCACCATTCAGATATCTTTTCTAAATCGTTTTGCAATTTGTTTTGGTCTTCTGATGACTTCATTGGTCGATAAACGAGAGCGTCATCAGCAAACAACCGAAGACGGCTGCTCAGATTGCCTCCAAAATCGTTTATATAGATAAGGAACAGCCCAGGGCCCGTAACACTACCTTGGGGAACGCCAGAAATCACTTCTGTTTTACTCGATGACTTTCCGTCAATTACTACGAGCTGTGACCCCTCTGACAGGAAATCACAAATCCTAACACATAATTGAGACGATATTCCATAAGCACGCAATTTCACTACCACTCGCTTGTGTGGTACAGTGTCAAAAGCCTTCCGGAAATCCCGAAATACGGAATCGATCTGAAATCCCTTGTCAATAGCACTCGAAACTTCACGTGAATAGAGAGCTAGTTGTGTTTCACAGGAACGATATTTTCTAAACCCATGTTGACTGTGTGTCAAAAGACCGTTTTCTTCCAGGTAATTTACAATGTTCGAACACTATATATGTTCTAAAATCCTATTAACGATATGGGCCTGTAATTTAGTGGATTACTCATACTACATTTCTCGAATATTGGTGTGACTAATGCAACTTGTCAGTCTTTTGGTACATATCTTTCGTCGAGCGAACGGTTGTATATTATTGTTAAGTATGGAGCTAATGCATCAGCATACTCCGTCAAGAAGTTGTATAGTGATGTACCACTCCGAGCACTTACGTCTGCCATACAGTATGTAAAAGACCGAATCGTCAGTATGCTACTTTACCTGATTGGGAGAAGTGGCTGCTGGCCACCGTGGCAGGTGGAGCAGCTGAAGCGAGGTACGATGTTGCCGTCCGTGTAATAACTCCACTGGCGACGATTTGTCACATGGAGGAGAGCGATGGGAAGACAAGAAGAGTAACAGAGGTTGATCTCGTGTGTGGGAGGCACGAAGTTTGTTCGTCTGCCGTTTAAATGTTTCTACAAAGCACTCAGTTTCGCCATTGGATTGTTGGTGGAATGGTGCACTCAGGATGTGGTTGATGCCGGAGGCAGTGCAAAACTGTTCAGACTCGGCGGCAACAAGTTCAGGTCCGTTGTCAACCACAATTACTTCACGGAATCCGTCAAGGCAAAATATGGGTTACAACTCCTGTAATGTGGAATGAGCTGTACTAGTGTGCATAAGAACCACGAAAGAAAATTCGCTCAAAGTGTCAACAACTGTGGGCCATCGTGTATTCCAGAAAGGACTGGTGAAATTATCCAAGTGTAGACATTGCCAAGGTGCTTGATGATTGGCCCATTCAAAGAAATGCTGAAATGGGGTTGACTGGTGTTCAATATGGGCTTGGGACTGAGAAGTCAACTGTTCAGTTTACACGTCCAGACGACGCCAAGTTCAATAACGCTGCTCCAACGATTTGATGCCTACTAAGCCCCGACTGTGGTGTAGCAAACGTGGTGTAGTTGGACGACCCAGTCAATTTCATGTGATCACAGTCCACACCACCAGCTTGCACAGGGCCTTGTTGACAAGTTGGGTCTATGGCTTCATGGGATCTGCGCCTCACTCGAGCTCTACTATCAGCTCTTACCAACTGAAATTGGGACTCATCTCACATGGCCTTACTTTCCCAGTCGTCTAGGGTCCAACTGATATGGTCACAAGCGCTGGATAGGCGCTGCACACGGTGTCATATTGTTAGCAACGGCATAAAACTAAAGTATTCTCCACTCATGACACTTGGTTAGGTGGGGCTCAAGGAAAAGTCAAACTACAATTATTATGCAAATGTATGTTTGAGAACAATTGGCGAGGCTACGGGATTTTCTTATAACTAAATGTAAATCAAACCGTGTACCCGGGTGAACCGATAAATGAAGCTCTTAGCGAGGTACTAAGTAGTCGATTATCTGACTGAATAAGACAAGTTAATCAGTGCATGGTGGTTGCAATCGCAAATGCTGGAGTTACTGGAACGATCCGATTATTTATACCAAATAAAAGAGACGATAGGAACTAAAGTTATGCGAAGATAGACAGAAGGTGAAATAAAATAACACATAGAGAAATCAATAATATTATTCGTAAAATAGGCCACAGAAGAGAAAACCATATGGTTACTGTTGTAACCGATGCTGAGAAGGTAGAAAAGACGAGGAATTCCATACCAATAAATAAGCAGAATTACAATAGAGAATAATGTCTGGTGAGAGATAATTGATTGCAGACCAATCCCCTCAAATAACTGGAGTAAACAATGTTATCTAAGTTACCATGACAAAACTTGTGATTGAAAGAATCTCTGGAAGAGGGTAACGCTAATAGCAAATTTGGGGGTTGCAGCTAGATGTTTTGCTTGACACCAGAGGTGAGTATTATTTTGGATGTTTTTGGGAAACAAATAAGGAAACTTGGAGAAGTCCATTGTATTCTGTTACAGCACTATCTATCATAAGTATTACAGAGTTGCAAAGGAAAAAGGTGGAACCAAAGGTGTTAATCAATTCCCCCAGTCTATGCTACTAGTCCCTGGTACGAACATGAATGTATTTTGGGTGTTGATTGGATGATGGAATTAATTTAAGAACTCAGATAACAGAAGTTGCTGAAGGGAAGGAGGAAGTATGTACTCCTTTAATGAGGGAAGATTGGGGAAAGAAACCACCTGGATTCAGGGAAAATTAGAGAGTAGTGGTGGTTCTGAAAACCGTAGTTGAAGAAACGAAGGTAAATCTACACGAGAAAGTGGAAAAGGTAACAAAGCAATGGGAAGAGGAAGTGAAAAGAGACTTCAATCAAAATACTGTCTTAGGTGAAGGAGAAAACAAATAACCAGGGAAGAATTAGTAGAACTCAGAGCATTATTTGATGACAAACCAGGCATCACTGAAGGATGTATGTTTAAATTCAAGGTAAAGAGCCAAGCTATTTTTTTTTAAATCATCTCACTCGATGTCTTTGATTGTAAGAGATATTCGACATAAGGATTTAAACAAGATGATGACATAGGGAATTATTGAGTGGTCATACAGTTAGTACAGCAGCCCCTTGGCAGTAGTTAGAAAACCCAATGGTAAAACACATTTAATTCTAGATGCTTCTAGAAGTACTAGAAGTGGAAATGAATCAGCCCGTACATTTATATGGGATGTCAGATGCAGCTTCTGGGTGAAAAAAAAAAAGAGTGTGTTGCTATGTTGCCGGGAAGGCCCCATCTGTTGAAGTTCGGCCGCCGAGTGCAGTCAACGCCACATTGGGCGGCTTGCGTGCCTACGATGACGCTGAAATGATGATGAGGACAAAATAACACCCAGTCAACGAGCGGAGAAAATCTCCAATCCGGCCGGCAATCGAACCCATGTCTGCTGGATGGGAGACAAGCACGTTACCACTCAGCCAAGTAGGCGGACTAGCTTCTTAGCAATGGCAAGTGTCTGTGGTTATAGTTTCACGTAAAACAACTACTTTTCTATTTGAGAGAAGTTTTCTCAGTTTAAGATACTACCTTTTGGGTTGAATGTGTCGTTATCAGAATTTATCGGGGCACTTAACCAAGTGAATGGAGATGAATCGTTAGAGAAATCATTATTTATTCATATGATGTTCTAATAGTGTATTAGAGGTGAGAAGAGCATTTAGCTACTCTTTGAGAGCTATTAGAGAAATTATATTGTAAGAATATTACATTATCATTAAAAAAAACATTCTGGTTCCACTAAATAAAAATTTTTTGTGCATTTTATAAGGAGATGGGGAACTAAAACAGACCTTGTAAATTGGAGATTATAAAAAATTGTACAGAAGCATAGGACAAAACGCGGTTTATGACATTTTTAGGCTTAACAGCATTATGTAGAGATGTTTTGCATAGGGGCATGATTAAACTGTGAAAAGATAATAAATTTATTAAAGAGCAAGTAGTTTGGTATTGAAATCAACAATGCAGTGAGAAATTTAATAAAAAAAAGAGTAACTGTTATGTAATGTAATAATAGGTCACCCCCAATAAATTAAAGAATTTTCTTAACAACGCTTACTTTGGAGTACGGAATCTTTCGTGAGATCTATTAGAAGAAATATGAGGGCAACAAATTGCGACTTACAACAAAAGTATTTTGTATTTGTTTGCTGATAAAGTATGAAATAAATTATTTCGAAGCCAAAAACGGAACAATAGCTATAGTTTTGCTTTTTAGAAAATATAAGTAACTTTTAGTAGGGAGTAAACCAATAGTTTTAAAGGACTACTGGTGACTGAAGTTTTTAATGAATGACAAATTGCCTCAAAGTCGTTTGGTGCAGGGAGAATTATTCTTGCATTAATTAAGCTTTGAAGTTAGCTATATTAAAATGGAAGAAAACGAATGCCAGATGTGTTATCTACGATATCACAAAAATGGTAGCAGAACTAAATTATAAAAAAATGATTTAGTTAAAGATTTTAAAGCGTACTTCTTAAGAACACTACAGTATGAAAAGGGCTTAAACGATTCGACAGAAGCAGCTGACTCAAGACAGCATTTGTATCAAAGGTTATGGAAAGTACAAACGGAAATAATGCCTCAGGGTAGAAGGAAACCATGGATGCAATTTTAGACCAAATATAGCAGCTTTCTTCTCCATGAAGGTAGGAATAGGAATTGGAGTTGGTGGATTCCCATTCTTCACAAACTTGTAGAATGCACGGTGTGGTACATTGATTGTGGATATGGACATTTTGATCCTAAGAAATGTGTACTCTACATTACGAAATATTATATCTTTAAAGGAATGAACTACGCTGTAAGGAAGTTTTTAAAAGCTGTTAGGTATGCCAGCAGGTAAGAATGAAGAAACCCAAAATTAATACTACCAGTTTACTCTATAACACATATTGGAATATGGGACTTCATAGCCACTGATATTTGTGACCCACTCCCTAAAGGACAAGTTGGGGTGACCGGTGTGATGGCCATCTTAGAAGTTTGATCAAGTATGTAATGTTAGTTCCAATAAAAAGAGCTACAGGTTGATCCACTGCTCACATTTTGAGCAGACAATGTTGTCAGAAGATAAGGAAAACAAACGATTTGCTTTCATGTGGTTGTAATCAATTCACATTGGAGAAGTGTTCTGAATTTATGGAGGAAATGAATATAAAAATGTTTTACTATTTTTTTATCCTTCTCAAAGAAATCCCACTGGGAGGGTTATGTGAGATCTTGGCCAAATGGTCTGTACTTAACGCATGAACATGAATATAAAACGGACCTGTCTCATTATGGTTTCACAATCAGTATTAAATGAGTTAGCTCACTTTAGTATGGGAATAGCACCTCATGAAATAGTTAAGGGTCATATTGAAGGGGAAGCCATCCTTCCATTAATCAAATATTCAGAGAAAGAAACTAAAAGTAACGAGGAGTTTACTGGTATAATACAAAGGAAACTGGAACAACATGCCAGAAACTCAAAGGAAAGCCCGAAAATGGGACCGTGTTTACCAAAATATCAATAAAGGTCAAAGTATGACTGAAGGTTCATAACAAAAATCATAAGAAACACAGACATATGAAAATGTATGTGGTAAATAAAGTATCACGCCTTAATGTAGTAATATTAAGGAATACAGAAATGGAAAAAGATGCGGGGACATTTAGTATACAATATGAAAAACAGATCTGTGTATGTAAGACACTCTAGAGAAGTTCGCAGAGGTACAACCACCAACAGGATTTATCAGAGTAACGAATCGAAAATTTGTAACCTATTGGTCAAAAATACACAGTACACAATAAGCAGCAGGCATTCACGAGCAATTGATTTTCCAGTAAGTAATCAGCAACCAACGGTGTCTATACCTGAATTTTAAAAAGTGTAGTCTAATAGTTGTAATTTTATGGCTCATTAGAAAAGTTCACTTGAAGGTATAAGAAGAAGTTAATGTACCCTCTACGTTTGGTTTAATCAACAGAAATCAGAAAGTAAAATAAAAGCCAAGTTTGAATGTTTGAATATCCACATAATGCTGGTGAATAACGCTGGTTAGTGGTTTTAGATGGAAGAGTTTTATTAATTACATACCAGTTAGCCGCTCATGATAACAAATGTCTTTGGTAAAGTAGCTCCCAACATTTGTCACGTTCTAGCAGGTAAGTCATTTAAATCCACCTTTACGGCATTCATGCTGATAGCTAATGAAACTAGATTTTCGAAAACACGCTTATTTTACTTTCAAGCTTTCATCTACCGACTGAATGAACTAAGCTTAGCCTCCACAGCATGTTGAGTCTACGTTGCGCACAGTTAAAATTAAAATCAATTAATTGGAAGATTGCCTACTGTTTGTAGAATTCTCTTACGACATACGAGTATTTGCTCCCATTTATATTGCTTCTGGTGAAAAATATTGTTATGACAAATCTGTGGCAGATGAAAACAGTCTGACATATCCGTGGAGGTAAAGAAAGTGGTAGATGGTGCTACTGACTAAAGCTGTACGTTTTTAGAAGCCTCCACCATCTTAGATGGAGTAAAACTTTAGCAGACTACTGTTTACATGGAGACTGTTTACGATTGCTTTTTGTTCGTAATTTCTGTCGTCGGCATGCGACTGGTTTTAAATTGTAAATATTACAGTACTTACGCTAATAACATAGTACCAGAAGAGCATTTTCAAACGTGTTCCATCCAGTAACATGATGCATTTGCCGTCGTCAATGTAACTTTCCTTTTCTTTGCTTATTACAGCTTACCATGAGGAGAAGTACGTGATGTGAAATGGATGCTTTCTAATCCATTTAAATCCTCCTTTACGGCATTCGTGCCGATAGCTGATGAAACTAGATTTCCGAAAACAACACTTATTTGCTCACCGGTATTGATTTTTAATCGTTATATTTTCAAGTTTCAAATCATATTTGCAACATATTTAATGTTCACTCTTGTAACAAGTTCTACCTATGTTCTCTTTGTTGGCCCATAAATATGTGCAATTTGCAAAGAAGTAAGCGAGGCATGATATCAGGACTTGTTGATGTCAACAAAGGGAAAGAGTCTTGAAGGCTCACAGGAACAAAACTGAATGGAGACATATCTCCGCGAAGAAATGAGTTCTTGTTTCATTAGACTGTCAGTGCATTAACGTTATTGTAGTTTACACATCTTCTCGCTTTGAAACCTTACCTACAAAGTGTCATTCAGTGTGTCACCAATATTAGCAAAAAACGATTATTTCATTATCGAAAGCATATTACAGCAGATTGCAATTTAATAAATGTCACCAATAAGCAGTCCTGATAGTACTAATCAGCTTTTAACTAGTACTTCCATTATTATTTAGTGGAAAAGGCCATAGATTTCATTAAGAAATGGTCACAACATCCTAGACACTGTTAAAGGGTTATTTTACTTCAACAAGTATCTAACCGCCTTTTTTTTTTTTTTTTTTTTTTTTTTTTTTTTTTTTTTTTTTTTTTGGAATGATGGCCTACCCTCTATAACTTATGCATACTCCTTAAACAGGAGACCAAATGTGAGACAATGTACCTGTGAGATATAATCATGAACGTAAGTGTGCAAAATAAGAAATATTATGTATATAGGAAGGGTACATCGGAATAACGATCAAGGTCCATTAAAAATTGAAATTCTATAATGTGGCAAGGTTTGTTTTTAGTAAACGTCCACTAGGCGATGAGGAAGAACGATCACGATCCATTTTCTACTTAAAGCGTTTTCTTCTCTTTTTGTATGTCATCTTATAATGGGGTAGTTTCATGCTACTGCGTTTCCAACAATACTTGCCAGTCTCTTACAAATTGTAAACGAAGTTTAGTAATAAAGCAAAGACCGATATAAAATTGCGCCACAATGTGCATCCAAAGTAGGATGGAAAAAGAGCTTCTCTCGGTATGTTGAGTTGAAACACTCATTTGTTGTTATTACCGAGACTGTCCATGAAATTATTTCTCAAATGAAATTAAGGTATCAGGAACGTCGTAGAATAAAGAAGAACTTTTCAGTCTTATGCAGAACACTAGCAAAGGGAAAATAAATGTGTTGAGGCGTATTTCTGGTTGTTCAAACACATTGTAGGCTACGAGTCACGTTATAGGTGACGATTAAAGTGCTTACGATTGAGATACCAAACAAATGTCCAGATGAAGCTGCATGTCATGATTGCCATTATGCCTATCAGTTGCGTATGGACAAGCACAGGATGTTCAGCGTTACCACCCAGCATTCTTGGAATTGCATGGAATCATCAACAGACCTCTTATTACTCTTAAAAATTCAATGGTTACCAAAAATACATGAGGTATCCAGAGCAAACATAACACTAGAGCAAACAAACTTGTAGGAGAAACCGTATCTAAATTGCATCAACATACGCAATCACTCAGAGGCCGCAAATCACATTACAGCATTACCCAGAAGAACTTAATATTCGGAAGTTACATGTATTACATGCAGAGAAAAATTCTACAAACCCTGTCTCATATGAATAATATCGGTGGTTTTTAGTTACTGATTGTAACATAAGGTTTTGGAACCCAAGAGCTGACACTTGTTCAGTGAGTAAGAAATTTAGAGACACTGTTCTAGAGTTGATTCAGGTAAACAACTAGAAAGATGCAAACCAGATGCAAACTTCGAATAAGCAGAAACAGCATCTAACGACTTAAAATGAACTACATAAGAGGACACCAGACAAGTTTTACGCGTCTAAACGTTCCGAATGTTTGAAGTCCACAAAATCTGTGATTAAGGAAGCAATCTGCATGGATTACCACAAGAATTTTCCGCTTCCTAATAAATCAAGCAGTGAAGCGTATTAGCGTAGGTAGCTATCATTTTATTCGTTCAATACAAATGACCCAAGGTGGCATCAAATAACTTTCACGATCTGAAACAATCAGAACACTTGCAGGTAATGTTTAGGAACAACTAAGATGGCGGACGTTTTTGGCGTCATGACAACTATCCTTACTTTTACCTTCATGGACGTAACATACGCATCATAACAGACTCACTGTGTCAATGATATTCGTTACTTATCGGATTTTAAAGACAACAGCAATCACGGTGTAGGCCGCTGATAATAAGACCAATCAACACGGATTTCAGCTTAATGTATCCAATACGTGAGTCGAGATGCAGCTTTCATCCACATTTCTTTACATAATTTCATCATTAGTTTCTTATAGGATATTTTGGAAAGTTCACAACAATGAACGGACGTAAATTGTTATATATATGGCCAGGCATTTTTTTAAGTAAAGAAATGAAAAAAGAGAAAATAAGAGATAAAGCAAACAAACTATAAAATTTAGCCCTATATTAGATAGCAAATTCCATAAAGATACATTTTCAAAGAATACCACTCATAGATGTCCCATCAAACTACAGTTTATTGGAAATGAGGAAAGTTGATATTATCCTGTAACGAAAAGAAAGAAAGGTACATCAAATATCAACGATGTGTAATAAAATGAAATTTAAAAAATTCGGAAAAGTGAAACTTGTACTGAAAACAGTCACATTATAAGAAAATAATACCTGATTACATTATATAAAGAGGGACAGCTAAATCGTATCTCTTCTTTCGTATTATTTGCTGTTTCTCTTTCGTGACATTTTCAGTGAGACATTAAACATGCGTTTATTTAGACATAGCGATTTACGTTCTTCTATCCCTAAAGGTCCATTGCAATGAGAAATGCTGAACTCGCTTCAGGGCAGCTGACGAATAAGTATATCTTATGCAATTAATCACTGCCTTGAAAAATGAACTTTGAACTTTTTTCCTTTGCGATTGAAACAGGCAGCTAAGGCAACAATTTGAGACGACAGACACTGCTTGATCTTTCACACGGTCTAGAACCTTACAAGACATCATGCACATTTGTTAACAACTTCAAAGATGCGTAGTTTATGACGAAGATACAGATTCCAGTATCATGTGAGCATCTGTTTTATTACTGAAGGATTCTAACGTCATTCTAGAGTACACGTTCTGCACTAAATAAATGTTAGATATAATAAGAAACATCCACCACTGGAAAACAAACGCATGACAATGTAATGCATCTGAAGAATATAAAGGCTATCCATCGCAGGATGTAGTAGCATCTAGCGTGCATTCTGTTGACGTAAGATAGTGTGCCAATACAAGTAACATTATTACGAGAAATATTATGCCCTCTTGGAGACTTTAGATACTTTGTCGGCTCTTACTTCATATGAGAGTACAAATCAGCCACTGGACGAGACACTTTAGAGAAAAGAAACAGGAAAAGAGAAGTAGTAAATTCCAGCGCTGTTCACTGCAGTAGGGACAACGGCTAGGTGTACCATACATTATGATTTGTACCTGTAACGTACATTGTAGGGAAGCAGCATACTCACGCCTTATAAAATTCACATCAGTCTTTCCATTGTGCGCCATCCTAGTCCGCTGTAACTAGCTCTGACGTCATAAATGTTGCGCAATACTTTAAAAATCAAGTAAATAACCTGAAACGTTTCTAGAATGTCAGGAGTAATACTAAATCAATATGTGTTGGATATTAGTTCAATAACTTTAACCATTTTCGAAATTTGGGTGTTTTTCTGTAAAAATCATTGGCGCAACAGAAAAGAGCTAGCAACTTAAAAATTTATATTTAGATTCATTTTTCATAATAATTTAGTAGAAACAGTATTCTGGATCTCACAAATTAAAATTTTAGTTGAAATTCATGATTTTCTGGTTTTTGTCTTAGAAATTAAGGAAGCAAGATAGATTAAGTAGGCGAATAAATAAGGCTAAGATGTTTAATTTAAGTAGAGGGGAGATCCGCTATAATCATAAAGATGTGAGAAGTTTCAACTGAATAACTATAACCATATAGCGATAGCGTATCTCCAAAGGGCAAGTTCAGAGCTCGTCTACTGCGTGTAGTCTAATTAAATTAATTCTCTCACCCAAAATATTTGTCTTAGCCACGTCAGACTTTCATTATGATTCTACACCTACATCTACATCAATACTCCGCAAGCCACCTGACGGTGTGTGGCAGAGGGTACCCTGAGTACCTCTATCGGTTCTCCCTTCTATTCCAGTCTCATATTGTTCGTGGAAAGAAAGATTGTCGGTATGCTTCTGTGTGGGCTCTAATCTGATTTTATCCTCATGGTACCTTCGCGAGATATACGTAGGAGGCCGCAATATACTGCTTGACTCTTCGGTGAAGGTATGTTCTCGAAACTTTAACAAAAGCCCGTACCGAGCTACTGAGCGTCTCTCCTGCAGAGTCTTCCACTGGAGTTTATCTATCATCTCCGTAATGCTTTCGCGATTACTAAATGATCCTGTAACGAAGCGCGCTGCTCTCCGTTGGATCTTCTCTATCTCTTCTATCAACCCTATCTGGTACGGATCCCACACTGCTGAGCAGTATTCAAGCAGTGGGCGAACAAGCGTACTGTAACCTACTTCCTTTGTTTTCGGATTGCATTTCCTTGGGATTCTTCCAATGAATCTCAGTCTGGCATCTGCTTTACCGACGATCAACTTTATATGATCATTCCATTTTAAATCACTCGTAATGCGTACTCCCAGAAAATTTATGGAGTTAACTGCTTCAGGTTGCTGAACTGCTATTTTGTAGCTGAATGATGAGGGATCTATCTTTCTATGTATTCGCAGCACATTACACTTGTCTACATTCAGATTCAATTGCCATTTCCTGCACCATGCGTCAATTCGCTGTAGACCCTCCTGCATTTCAGTACAAGTTTCCATTGTTACAACCTCTCGATACAGCACAGCATCATCTGCAAAAAGCCTCAGTGAACTTCCGATGTCATCCACCAGGTCTTATGTATATTGTGAATAGCAACGGTCCTATGACACTCCCCTGCGGCACACCTGAAATCACTCTTACTTCGGAAGACTTCCCTCCATTGAGAATGACATGCTGCGTTCTGTTATCTAGGAACTCCTCAATCCAATCACACAATTAGTCTGATAGTCCATGTGCTCTTACTTGCTTCATTAAACGACTGTGGGGAACTGTATAGAACGCCTTGCGGAAGTCAAGAAACACGGCATCTACCTGTGAACCCGTGTCTATGGCCCTCTGAGTCTCGTGGACGAATAGCGCGAGCTGGGTTTCACACGAGCGTCTTTTTTCGAAACCCATGCTGATTCCTACAGAGTAGATTTCTAGTCTCCAGAAATGTCATTATACTCGAACGTAATACGGGTTCCAAAATACTACAACTGATCGACGTCAGAGATATAGGTCTATAGTTCTGCACATCTGTTCGACGTCCCTTCTTGAAAACGGGGATGACCTGTGCCCTTTTCCAATCCTTTGGAACGCTACGCTCTTCTAGAGACCTACGGCACACCGCTGCAAGAAGGGGGGCAAGTTCCTTCGCGTACTCTGTGTAAAATCGAATTGGTATCCCATCAGGTCCAGCGGCCTTTCCTCCTTTGAGCGATTTTAATTGTTTCTCTATCCCTCTGTCGTCTATTTCGATATCTACCATTTTGTCATCTGTGCGACAGTCTAGAGAAGGAACTACAGTGCAGTCTTTCTCTGTGAAACAGCTTTGGAAAAAGACATTTAGTATTTCGGCCTTTAGTCTGTCATCGTCTGTTTCAGTACCATTTTGGTCACAGAGTGTCTGGACATTTTGTTTTGATCCACCTACCGCTTTGAAATAAGACCAAAATTTCTTAGGATTTTCTGCCAAGTCAGTACATAGAACTTTACTTTCGAATTCATTGAACGCTTCTCGCATAGCCCTCCTCACACTACATTTCGCTTCGCGTAATTTTTGTTTGTCTGCAAGGTTTTGGCTATGTTTATGTTTGCTGTGAAGTTCCCTTTGCTTCCGCAGCAGTTTTCTAACTCGGTTGTTGTACCACGGTGGTTCTTTTCCATATCTTACGATCTTGCTTGGCACATACTCATCTAATGCATATTGTACGATGGTTTTGAACTTTGTCCACTGATCCTAAACACTATCTGTACTTGAGACAATACTTTTGTGTTGAGCTGTCAGGTACTCTGTAATATGCTTTTTGTCCCTTTGGTAAACAGAAAAATCTTCCTACCTTTTTTAATATTTCTATTTACGGCTGAAATCATCGATGCCGTAACCGCTTTATGATCGCTGATTCCCTGTTCTGCGTTAACTGTTTCAAATAGTTCGGCTCTGTTTGTCACCAGAAGGTCTAATATGTTATCGCCACGAGTCGGTTCTCTGTTTAACTGCTCAAGGTAGTTTTCAGATAAAGCACTTAAAAAAATTTCACCCGTTATGAACTTTTGAGTCTCCCAGTCTATATTCGGCAAATAAAAATCTCCACCCAGAACTATAACATGGTGGGGAAATCTACTCGAAATATTTTCCAAATTATCCTTCAGGTGCTCAGCCACAACAGCTGCTGAGCCAGGGGGCCTATAGAGACATCCAATTACCATGTCTGAGCCTGCTTTAACCGTGACCTTCACCCAAATCATTTCACATTTCGGATCTCCGTCAATTTCCTTCGATACTATTGCACTTCTTATCGCTATAAACACGCCTTCCCCTTCACTGTCCAGCCTGTCTCTGCGGTATACGTTCCAATCTGAGTTTAGGATTTCATTACTGTTAAGTCTGGTGTCAGCCAACTTTGTGTCCCTAGTACTACACGGGCGTTGTGACCGTTTATTAATGAGAGCAGTTCTGGGACATTTCCATAGACGCTCCTGCAGTTTACTATTAGCGCATTAATATTGTTATTCCCTGTTGCATTTTGCCTACTCCTACCTTGCCGCGTCTCAGGAGGCGTCTTGTCGGGCCTAGGGAGGGAATTCTCTAAACCTCCCATGTGCACTCCACACGTACTCCGCTACCTTTGTAGCCGCTTCCGGCGTGTAGTGCATGCCTAACCTATTCAGGGGGACCCTACATTTCTCCACCCGATAGAGGAGGTCGTGAAATTTCCACCCTAGATCTCCGCAGAACCGTCTGAGCCTCTGGTTTAAGCCTTCCACTCGGCTCCAAATCAGAGGACCGCGATCGGTCCTGGGAACGATAGTACAAATAGTTAGCTCTGATTCCACCCTGTGAGCGAGGCTTTCCGCCTTCACCAATTCCGCCAACCGCCTGTACGAACTGAGGATGACCTCTGAACCCAGACGGCAGGAGTCATTGGTGCCAACATGAGCAACAATTTGTAGTCGGGTGCACCCAGTGCTCTCTATCGGCGCCGGTAGGACTTCCTCCACATCTCGGATGACACCCCCCGGCAAGCAGACAGAGTGAACACTGGCCTTCTTCTCCGACCTTTCCGCTATTTCCCTAAGGGGCTCCATCACCCGCCTAACGTTGGAGCTCCCAATAACTAATAAACCCCTCTCCCAGCATGCCTGCTCGGACCTTGCTGAAGGAGCAGCCACATGTCCACTCACAGGCAGAGCGGGCGATGCCACACGGCCAGCCTCCACATTTACCCTCCGCCTCGTGCGCCGAGAACGCCGCCGAACCCGCCACTCCCCTTGGGGAGAGGGTGGCCCAACCGCGCCCAGTACCCGCGAAGATGTCTCGACAGCAGGGACAGTGGGTGAAGCATGTAACACCTGGGGTGTACCTTGCAACGCACCAGACGCCCCACTGCCACTGCACTCCGAGGCAGCAGCCGGAAGACGGCTGTTCGCGAACAGTGGCCAGCTCCTCCTGCATCTGTACACAGCAGTCACTCATGCTATCCATCCTAAGGAATCAATTTACTGAAGAGAGTTAATCAACTTTTTACTGGACTGCTAATTCACTGAAGCCGGCTGATTATTGACTAAACTGCGATTGCTAGCCACTTCTTGTAGAAAACAATGAAAATAGCACTCCCTGTCTCTGGACTGTATTGAAAACAAACACTAGCACTACTGGCACTATGGTTGAGTAAAGGGACTGTCTCTGACTGTATTCAAAACGAATATGAAATCTATGGAACACTATTAATAGCACTTACCTGTGTGCTGATTGCACATTTAAATTGAGAGCTTCATTGGCCATCAGCAAAGGAAGCAATGATTTATTCAATAACTTAAAGTGGTGCGTTACTAGCCCAGCAGCTAGTCGGGAGAGCAGATTTGATCAGGTGTTCCCTTAGCCGTCCGCACCGCAGCTGTATATATAAGAACGCTGCAAGAGAGAAAAAGGCCCCAGTTCTCTCCAGACGCTGATTAGCGCACCACCTGTGCCGGGAGTCGCGTCGCGTCGGTATCATTGCTATAAACAGCCTCGGATGCCGTAATAAGTTACTCGTGATACGCGTAACCATGAAAACGTTTTTGAGTGAAGTGTTAATTCTGGGATGACTTTAATGATCTATCTTCAGTTTGCTTATGTCGTATTTTCACGTGCCGCCGCGGGACAGACATTCTACCATTATTTATCGTGGCGTTTGATGAACATTATCATCAAATTATGGCGAGCATTCACTTAAACATTTAATCTGAACAGTTATAGCTGCATCAGCGCATTAGACTATGAACTGCTCTGGTAGTTGGTTTGTGTGGATTCTTTTTTGGTCTGTGACTTTCAGAACATAGTGAACATTTTAGAGAGAATCGTTTTTGATTATGAATCCCAGACAATCTCCTAATTCCTCAAAGCTATAAGCTGTAGCTCTAAATGTATTTCTCAGATGATGTGGGCACTAGGAATTCTAATTACAGGCTTCACGTTTTGCTAATCACTTTCTGGTTGCCAATATTGTAGTTAGAGAGCCAGTGTTGAGAACGGCAAACAACAGTATTAAATAAATAACAGGAACACATAGGATAAATTGCATTCTTGTACTCAAACATATATATCTCCAAAAACATTACTTTTAAAATAGTAAAACTTGAGACTACTGTGTACAACATAATGCTGGATACTCTATGCCATTTTCTTCTGAAAACGCTCATCGACATACATTTTATAAGCATTTCAATTTTTAATTACCATTGTTTCTATAATGTACCTTTTCTCGTAAACTAAACAAGCAACAAAACTAGGATTTCACGTTTACATCTGCGTAAGAAGCTAAAAAAAACTTGTGGAAGAGATTTTTGTTTTAGGTCATAGTTGATTTGAAATTAATTTTTAAGTACTTTGTTACCTGGGACTGCTCTATTTTTCTCAAATTTTAAAGGGGAACTTTTCTCAGAGAAACGATAACGGAAAATTGCTCCACAGGATTATTCAGTAAGTAATTCTTAAGAACTATGTCAGATCTCAGGATGTTAGCTTTTATATTTCCTGGGAAAAGGTACATTATAACTCAAAAAAGTTTAGGGCAACTCACATTTAAAGTTTTTATTTCAGTTTTTAACAATATTGCTACACCTCTAGTTTCTAATGCTGTCCATATCCATGATCATTATTCACATCCTCGTGTTCCTGCAATGATTTCTTCCCCTGCCTTCTTTGCCTAGATAACTCTTGGATTTTTCTTCTGCTGCCCAAGCTTTGTCTGTTCGATGTTTCTCAGTATCTTCAGTATCAATGCACCTGGATGGAAGCCTAGTCTCTGCAGGCACTTAATCCTACATACATTTCCACTATTTACCTCTAGACAGGCATCCCATACAGCTATCTTCACAAAAATTGAGGAAACAAATATTATTTTGGACAACGCATCCATGTAAGACGATTTTAGCTTTCATCTTTATTCTGAGTTTTCCCATATACGCATTTTTTCAGCAGTTCACGATTGGCTAGGTACCTGAATGCTTCTGCCTGAAGATATTTCCACCACGATACGTCACAAAGTAGCAGCATCTCTAACATTGTTATTAAAATTTCCTGTACATTTTACTCGTGAAATTCGACATTTTCTCACTTTTTTGAGTATACGTTTACTGTTACGACCCATTTCGAGCAAAACAGGTTGATATATGAAAACCTAAAAAGTGAAATACGTTTGTACCACGTACTATTAAAAAATAGCACGTTGTAAATAAAGCAACAGGCAAAGATCATCTTTCTCACAGGCTTGTAGACTTACCTGCAGTTCGTTTCGAATATGTGAACGAAAAACTAATGCCCAAAAACTTTCTAGCGTAGAGAAGGTGTGGATCTCAACATAGAAAAAGGAGGGTGTAGCAGGCACAGACACCCAAATAAACTTTTTAAAACGTATTTCTAGCTAGAAGTCTATCATGAAACTTTCTGATGTAATTCTTAAAAAATCAATCTATCAAATTATGCATTTAAAAATTCTGAATTTTTTCTCAGTTTTGCCCTACATCTGGCCTTAAACGGGAGCATTTGGTGAGACCAAAGATAACTGCATGTGATCCATTCAAACAATAACAATTATTTCATAAATTTACTTCATAATTTAAACCACTCCATATTATTTCTAAATTGGGAATTTAAATACAAACCGAACATATCATCGCCATTTACAAGATTGATATGAGCTGTATTGGCTTCACTTAAAATAGCAAACATGTAGAACAAAAGAATTGAACGAAAAATTGAACACCACCTCAAACAAATATTATGAAACTGATCTGACGTCGACTTTTGTTTTAACCACTATCACTACTAACGCAGAAAATGTTTTTGTGCGTTACCCGATATGTATCGTAGAACAATTACCAAACAATAGTGGTGATTTGGGGTTGTTTAACTACCGATGACGTAGAAAAACGAGCATAGGTACTCTACTACCTATGTAATTTAAATTACAGACTGGTGTACCACCACACTTTCCTCGGATCTTAAAATTCGAATATTTATCAACTTAATAAATGCTACGCCTTCAGGTTCTCCAATCACGTAAAGTACAGTGATTAATACATTAAAACAGCGATGGGAGGGGCTAGATTTTGAATAACTTCCTTCTATTAAAATTTCGTTTACCGTTGTTTTCTTAAATCACTTTAGGGATATACCTGCAGGGTTCCTGTGTAACTCACTGAGATTATAGCCAGTCTCAGCTGATCTCTATGCTGAATAGTCGCTCAAGTCGAACATTATGTTTCTTAATGTACTTGATGAACTAGTCGTGCTGTCTGTAGTAACTTGCATAGGAGATAAGAAATTGCACCAAACCCAGGTCGGATGAGGGCCGTGATAAGAGGTCATTCTAACATCCTGCTGCTTAGAACCCGCGGCAATGAACCGCTGGCCTTTAGAGCTTCATATCTTTTGATGGTGAAAATGATCTACCAAAATGATAATCTATGATAAATGCGGAAATGACTGAGAGCAGTTTATTGACACGCGAACAAACTAATATCGGTATTTATTTATGCTGTGGAACTTAGATTAACATTTTTAATCTTTGGAGAAAGAGAGATGTCTGAAGATAACTGATGTTTATTTCAAAGAAAAATTACTTTCAAAAAGGATTCTCATCTAAAACTGTTTTTACAACTGTAGGCAATTTACTTTTTAGAGAAATTGTAGTGAAAATCAAAAACAGATCACTAGCTGCAGTGAAACGTTTTTTCCGGAAACGTAAAACCTGTGACAGGGTTCGCAAGAAGCGGAGCAGTGCACTGTTCAAAGACTGCACTCGAAACCACTGCTCTTTACTATCATGGAAGTTTGCACTTGATGGCCTCATACCTCCTAATCACGTTACTTAACCACTATGGCGGACTTGCAGTCCCGTTCAAAGTTATCACTGGAATCGAGGTGAAGTTTACACTGAGGGTCTGTCAGAATCTTCTAACGGTGATACGGAACCGTCCTATTCTCTACCTTTATAACATCCATGTGAGCAACTAAAGAGTTTTGGAGTATACTCATATAAAGTGTAGTTATGTTAACAAACTTGCTACAAATGTTAGCTAGTTAAATGGTAACACTTTATTTAGCTGAGAGTATCTTTTAAGGCTCTATTCTACCAAAAGACTGATGCCATTCTTCACCTATTTAGTGCTAGTCCTTCCTGCTCTACATGCCCCTTGTAGTTTAATATCTCTATAATCTGTGCTGTACATTGTGATCTTCTCTTTCTGCTGGCCCTCACGAATTGGCAGTATCAGTTGCTTGATATCGTACTAGATGACCCACTAATCTAAATACAGAACGCGTAAATATTTTCGGCAGATGTATTTTGTGAGCGTGTTTTTTTCTAGTAGTCTCCCTGTTAGTTTCGTACCCAGTCAGGCTGAATAACGCTCAATATTCTTGATACCATCATTTGATCCGCCCCAAAAGCTGAGTGGTCAGCGTGATGGATTGCCGTCCTATGGGCCTGGGTTCGATTCCCGGCTGGGTCAGGGATTTTGTCCACTCAAGTACTGGGTGCTGTGTTGTCTTCATCATCATTTCATCTCCATGCGGCGCGCAGGCCGCCCAATGTGGCGTCCAATGTAATAAGACCTGCACCAAGGCGGCCGGACCTGCCCTATAGGGGGCCTCCTGGCCAATAACGCCAAAAGCTCATTTACATTTCCAAGGCATCATTTGAATAAGGAACTGGTATGAAAATAAACCCCAAAACCTAGTAAGATAAATTAAAAAATGATAACTATATGAAAACATTAATGTGTCTACTTTCTGCAGAAATTAATTCTTAGGGGTGATGCCACATTTGTATTTCGATTCTGAGATCAGAGGGATACTCAGTCGGAAACTTATGGATTCAAGTGTCACACTGTAAAAAAGTCCAGTTAGTAATACACCCTGAGGAAGGCGTCTTACTATAGTCGCCGAAATGTCGGAATTTTATAGTTGGCAATGCGGTCCCAAACACGGTAGAATTTTATTGACTGTAGTTTTTTATGTTGGTGTTTCCTTCTACAGCACTGAAAAGAAACTTCGCGGCAGCTCTTGATACGAGTGTTTGAGTTAATTTTATAATTAACATTAGCACAATAAAAAACAATAAATTTCATGATATTTAGGGAGTTGCAGGGGCTTGGCTTGAGACCCCATCTGTTGTCCGTATTACGGCATGTGGAGTGCAATGGAGCAGGCAGGTCAATGCGCTGAGCGCTAATGATACATCATTAGTGGAACGAGAACTGATTCCATTAAAGTTTACAATTGCGTATTCCTCTCTGTTTCGGCGCCCAGGACAACGACAACGCGGCACACGGCCTTCGAACATGATGACACAGCTCATCGCTGCCTCAGCAATCTGCAGAGGAGGGCGTCGCCCGGCGGCGACCCGTTGACGTAATTAAGGTGTCAGGCGGGTGGTAGGCCTCGGTGGCGACAGGCATAGTCTGCACAGCAGGCGTTGTTGCCCACAGCGACTGGGCATTACAAGCGCACTCTCGTAGACATCGAAGGATTGTGCTTGGGGAATCTCTCAACAACTCTGCGTCGCATGGAGATGAAGTATAGCATAACTTCCCACCGAGGAAGTCTCCTTCTCACCAGCGCTTGCGAGGTCGGCACCTCACAGCGACCGAGAAGACAGGTAGCAGTCTCGAAGACGAGCGATCTCAATGCATCACAGGTTTGACCTCAAACCTGGTCTACTGCAAAGTAAAGACGTTGAGGCTCGGCGCTGTATTTGTTACGTCAGATGCAGTGATGCTGTGTCTGGCTGGCGATGGCTGAATTTGGCCTACTTTTTCGGGCTACCAGTGATGTTCACAGGCCCTCTATTTCGCAAAAATGCCTTCCAGGGTTTCAGCTTGTTGCCTTTCTGCCGCATCAGCAGGCTGATAGGCGTTATTTTGAAACTTTTCCTCTTTTAGAATGACATGGTGTCTTGTTGCTGAGTTTGCGATTCCGACTTCTCGTTCGCGGGAGGTGAGTCCAGGGTTTTTTCTGCTCTCCACAGTGTTGGCTTCCTGCCTGTTTACTGTTTCGATTCCGATGCGGGGTGTTGTCTGGTTTACCTTCGCTTGGTACTGACTGGTGAGGACTTTGAGAAAATTTTAGATTTTCCCGTAATATAAGGGGCAGTCAAATCAAAACCGAATACCTGCCACAATGGAACCATGGAATTCGTCTGTTCAAAAGACGATCAATTACTGTTTCGTAGAACGCGGCTGGCCCTGACGGATTCGCAACCGCAGCCACTCTTGCACTTCCTCACTGAAACCGACGTCTACTTACCTCTCTCTTCAGGTTGCCAACGATGTGAAAATCACATGGCGAAAGATCCAGACTGTACGGAGGATGTAGCAGTGTTTCCCAACGAAATCGCTGAAGCGTAGGTTGACAGTGTCGGGGCGGGATTTATCATGCAGCAGGATGATTCCGTGCGACAACATTCCTGGCCGTTTTATCTTTGTGGCTCGTCGCTGTGTCTGCAATGTTTCTTCATAGTCCAATAAAATTTTTCTGGGTTTGTGACCGCATTGTCAATATATATAAAACTACCGACGTTTCGGTCCCTGTTGCGACAACCTGAAGAAGGTCGCTTGCAACAGAGACCGAAAGGTCGGTAGTTTTATACATATTGACAATGCGGTCACAAACCCAGAAAATTTTTTATTGAATTTGACAAAGGCCGCGGTAGCCTACGTTTATATTTCTTCATAGTGCTGCGCAGTGATTGTGGTTGAACTCGACGAGCAGAGGAAGCATGCTGTACGGTAACGCCCGCCCCAACACTGCCAATCGGACAAAGGCTGCGCTTCAGCGATTTCGTTGGGAAACACTGCAACATTCTACGTACAGCCCACACCTTTCGTCATGTGATCTTCGCATCTTTGGCGACTTGCGAAATTGCATGCATGGGCGTCGAGGAAGAGCAAGATTGAGTGCGGTTGTGAGCCGCGCTCTACGAAACAGGAACTGATTGTCTCGTCTCCCATTATGACAAATGCCTATGATAATTATTTTTAAATGGAACCATTCCATGGCCTCATTGTAGCGGGCGTTCGGTTTTCATTAGACTGCCCCTCATAAATTTCTGTTGTGTAACACAAGTAATTTGTATGCAGTGTTGACTAATTTCTACCTCCCAGAGACCGTTGTCCTCGGTTTCCATGAAATATTACGAGAGTAATGTAATTATTACTTTTTATTTAGATTATGTGTAACAGGGATCTATTGAGTTACAGAATACTGTCATTCCATCAATTTTTACATGCAAATAAAATTCACTTACGGTTTTAAGAATAAAAAAGATGTGGTGAATAAGAAGGCTAAGTATGTATCAACATTCTCGGCAAGATGCCTCTTACGTGTTGATCTGCGACCAACTACAGTTCCTAAAATCAAATTTCGCCTCTCGTCTTTAATAGCCAGGTCTCGGCGTTGCTATGTGCTGTTCGATCGATGGTTTCTCTTTATTGGGTTTTATCTTAAATAACAGTCAAGTGCAGGATCAACTCAAATTATTGTGGACAAAGTCAAAGTTAATAGGTCAAGTAATTCCGTTCGTAATCTACTAGCACCTATACATCCAACAATATGCACTATTTTCTTTTCCTCTTTGTCGTCTCTGTTTTTTTACGATATTCATACGTCATTTGACATTTTCATATAAAAACAGGAAACAAACACATTTGAAAAATAATTTCATACATTACAACACTTCCACATTCCAGTCTTTCGTACGGAAATCTGCAAGAAATAGTCCATTGAATTATTTCTTAGATGACTCTTTTGTAGAATTCAGATTCCATGACCATTCACGTCAAAATACGTTCATAAGCTTTACATATTGGAATCTTGAGAAAATTCAGGAACGTAATCCTGAATGTAGTATGACGTGTTACCTACATTCATCCAATAAGTAGGCTAGATAGTATAAGTTGTTCGTTAGTTTAAGCCCAAAAATTACACGAATTGTGTGTGCCATGATCCACGTTGTTGCGTGTCGCTTTTTTTTGGGGGGGGGGGGGGGGAAACGCTTTCTATTCGGGTATCATAGCGTTAAAAACCTGTATATTGCGTATGTCCGTTCCATTGATCAGTCGAATCATGTCCCTTGCTGTGTTACATATCACGACAGATTTCGGGCACTCAAGGCGATGTTCGATTTTGTCCTCCGAATTACAATTTACACATGCCGCTGACGTTTTTAACTAGATAGAGTAAAGCTTGGAGCTTTGACTATTACGAATTTGGGTTTTAAGAGGTCTGTTGGTATTTAACTTTTACTGAGATAATAATTTCGGCGAGTGTGATTGCTTTCCTATTACACACTTAGTTCTGTTGAGGAGTAGTGCCGTGTACTTTACGTGAAACTCTGTCAGTCCTAGTCCACTCTCATTTAAGGTGAGGGTGCAGGTCTGCAAAGGAACCTTAAGCTTTCACCCCTCCATATAAGCTAGTATATCGCTTGCTGTATAGCCCTCCCTGTTATTTTGGTCACCGGGAAGACCTGAGGTAAGTGCCACGCATTTGCGAGTAGTTGTGTATTGCACAGCTTGACTTTTTCTGTCATAACTAAATTTCTGCCCTCTTGAATATTTATTACCGCCACTATTTTATGTAGCGCCGTGCGCCAATTGAGAGCCTCCATTCTTGGCGTGTTATTTTTCCATTACGACGCCTAGCATTTGGTGCTGATTTCTGACAGTAAACCAATTCCGCCGTATATTCCACTTATTATTTGCAATTGGCAGCATAACAGGCTTTGTGGAGTTAATAAGAGCATCTCTAGCATCTTCGTGCACGGAGGATGTTATGTAAGATATGAAAATCTCGTTAGCTTTCCATGAAAACACCCAAGTTCAAAAATGGTTCAAATGGCTCTGAGCACTATGGGAGTTAACATCTGAGGTCATCAGTCCCCTAGAACGTAGAACTACTTAAACCTAACTAACCTAAGGATATCACACACATCCATGCCCGAGGCAGGATTCGAACCTGCGACCGTAGCGGTCGCGCGACTCCAGACTGTAGCGCCTAGAACCGCTTGGCCACTCCGGCCGGCAAACACCCAAGTCATCAGTATCATCGCTGCATATTAGCCTTTCATTTCCTATTGATATTCCTTGGCAATCACAACATATAGTACGGAGCTCCTTTAAGAGGTATGGCAGGCAAAATACACTGTCCAAGCAATGGAATTTCCTGTCTTTTGTAAGCAGTGAGGTGCTTGCTAGATTTAGAGCCTAACTGTTGGTACGTGGCACTATTAAACAAAGTGATTGGTGCACCTGAAAGTTACACGAAGGCCAGCAATTCGTAATGAGACAAATAGTTTGTTAGAACGTCGTTGCACAGCACGAGGGCGAGAAGGAGGCACAACTTTAATCTCACTTTTGTCAGAAACTGTTATAGGTTTAGAAAACACAGCGTTTATTACATGTGCACGAGCCTGTTTCTTCTGAGAGCGGGCAAAATCGGGGGTTTTTGTGCCGTTGTAAACAAACAGCTTGAACATGGCCTTTTGTTCCACACGTGTAACACGTTGCGTTCCGTGTGGGCAGTCTTGTCTTTAATGGCGAGCAAAACATCTAGGGCAAGACTTGACTAAGTTCACCGATCTGTTTACATGTTTACGTGGCTGTCCGCGCGGCTGTGTACGCGCTCGCTATTGTGGCAGTTTGGGGAGGTCGCGAGCAAGGGGCGACCCGACCCAACAAATCGGGGCCTGGTCAAACTTATCGGCCACAGTGGCACCCGAATCATATTGCTGCAACATTTGAGGAAGTGAACGATCAGAGTACTTTATGATGTGTTCCCGTATTCTACTATCAGGGTCACTGAACGTTATAGCATCTCTAATCATTAAGTCACTGTAAGAGTTCCCACAGCTACACATGTGAGTGAGCGAGAATTCCTAAGGGACAAAACTGATGACGTCATCGGTCCCAAGACTTACACACTACTTAAACTAAATTAAGTTAACTTATGCTAAGAACAACAAACACACACCCATGCCTCAGGGAGGACTCGAACCTACGGCGGGAGAGGCCGCGCAGTCCGTGACATGGCGCCTCTAACCGCGCGGCCACTCCACGCGGCTCAAATTTACGCTTGCTAGTCATGCTGGTGATTTCTGTAAACCACTGACGGTACGTCTGTTCCGATTTTTTTTGTAAACGAAAAAATTTGTTGGTTATGAAACTGAAAGGCTTGTTTTAGATCCATCACATTGGCCATCTGCGGCTGTGGCGCGGGGTCAGGGGTTGGAAGGGTGGTGTACCCATGGTTTACACAAATACGTTATAGTAAAACAAAAAAAGCAAGCAAAGCCTCTGAAAAGAGAAATTTGCGGCTCCCCTCCGGGAGTACACGCAAGAATACAACCATAAATTATCAAACACATTAACAAGAGCACCCCTGCAATCTGAAATACAAGAGAAGCAAGCAAAATCTTTTTCACTAACTGATCACCGTCGCCATCTTTCGTGTGGTCTCGTTGCCTCTGTAGAGTTGTACCACGGGAAGCACTTTGTTTGGTGGCCGGTATCCTCTTTCCATAATACAAGCACCACGGAATTATTAACTGGGTTGTTTATTTACATAAACAAAGAGCTACTTAATTTAAGTTTAAATATACTGTAGTGAAAGATCTCTGTTCTAGGCTAGTATAGATTCACTGCTGGTGAAGTATAAAGTCCGCTATGTACACTTTTATGGTTGCTATGAGCTGCCTGTCTCTAAGCTAGAGCCTGTGACTGCGGCTCCAACTCGGTGACATGCTGGAACTCACTCTGTGCTATCGACTCCGACAGACTCCAAGTAAATAGCCTTCCATCTTTTTTTTCCTTTATTGAGATTCGATTCCCCCCAAAGAGGGCGGGCTGGCAGCATCTTAGTACGCCGCTCTCCAGCCTACAGAATTTGCTTTAAATAAATGAAGTTAATAAATAATAAAAACAGGCGATAAAATCAGTGACTTACATGCTAAAATAGCAGAAAATTGTGGAACTTAAAACATAAAACAAAGGGTTGGCGATGCTAATAAAATACACAGTAAGCAGACAGGTAAAATAATAGACAGACAATTAAAAAACACAGCGACAGTCTGGTTTCTGTTCGCAAGAGATATAACAATCACACCCAGCGACAGCATGTTTCTATTCACAACATTTTGGGAAGACACACAACACTGAACACTCACGAACCTGGACAGGTGATGGGAAAGAAAAGGGGGGAAGCAGAGGAAAAACGAAGAGGGGGGAGGGGGGGGGAAGGAGCCGACAGGGGACGAGGACTCATAAGAGGGGGGGGGGGGGCTTGGCAGACAAGAGAGGGAGTCGGGAAAGGCAGAGGAGGGGAATGCAAAAGGACTCAGAGCAGGGGGGGGGGGGGTTGCCCTCCAGTCCATATCAGCTATTTAACTACTGGCGGCTGAGAGAGCTTTGGCGGCGCGTTTCCTGTGAGTCTCTTTTTGGCCTCTGTCGATTTTCGCGTAACCTCTATGCTGCATGCCTATGCTGGCACAGTATGGCACATTATCCACACAATAACGGAATTGGGTGGAATATTAGGAACCCCTCTTCCACCGAATTCTGTCGACATCAGCTAGAATTTCAAGAAATTCGCCAGTTAGTGGAAACAGTTTCTTGTACATAACTTTCTATCAAATTAAAACCATGTCCCAGACTAGGCATTCACTTTTAATTTCTCAGGTAGTATAAAACCAATGCACACTCGGCTGCAAAGAGAAAATTCGTTCTAATTTCTTGTATCTTGCTGCAAGTACTTGCCAAATTTGTCATTTCGTAAAAGTTTTTCTCAAACGTGCAGAAGCTGTGTGCATTCAGTACTGGTGCGAAAATATCAGTGTCGAAGAGGAGAATGGCACAAAGACCGATGGGTCAAAACAAATATACCATTGGAACCCCTAAACACATATATTTGGCACCACCAGTCTAGGGAATGCGAAATAAGTTTACCAATCAATTCGTTTCACTAGAAGAGAAAGTTGCATGGGAGTATAGATGTCTTTATATTTCAACTGAATTTTTAATGTTACTGTCAAGAATAGATGTATTACATTATTAATAATAATAGTAATTACTGCTTGCAAAAATATAATGGCAACAGAAATGTAGTCTCTTCGTGACATATCGCGTCGAATTTCTGTTTCCTGCTATGGAATGTTTAATTACACACATACAAAATGTTTTGAATCACCTCAGTTCCGAGAGTTCTGGAACATTTACAGAAAATTGGCACAGAGATCAACACAAACATCATTTCCGTCCTTTTTATTGCTAATAAAAACCACACATTGCATGTTGTAGCACAATGCAGCAAGACCTTCAGAGGTGCTGGTCCAGATTGCTGTACACACCGGCACCTCTAATACCCAGTACAACGTTCTCTTCTGTTGATGCATGCCTGTATTCGTCATGGCATACTATCCACAGATTCATCAAGGCACTGTTGGTCTAGATTTTCAAACACCTCCCTAAGTTTGGTTGGTGGGCCACGTCGTCCATAAACAGCCCTTTTCAGTCTATCCCAGGCACGTTCGATAGGGTTCAAGTCTGGAGATCATGCTGGACACTTTATTCGAGCGATGTCGTTATCCAGAAAGAAGTCATTCACTAGACGTGCACAACTGGGTCGTGAATTGCCGTCCATGATGACGAATGCCTCGCCAATATGCTGCCGATATGGGTGCACTATCGGTCGGAGGCTGACATTCACGTATCATACAGTCTTTACGGCCACTTACGTGACCACCAGCGGCGTACGTCTGCCCAACACAATGCCACCACAAAACAGCAGGAAACCTCCACCTCTCTGCACTCGCTGGTCAGTGTGTCTGAGGCATTCAGTCTGACCGGGTTGCCTTCAAACAAGTCTCCGACGATTGTCTAGTTGAAGGCATATGCGACACTCATCATTGAAAAGAACGTGACGCCAATTCTGAGTGGTCCATTCGGCATGTTGTTGGGCCCATCTGTAACGCTCTGCATGGTGTTGTGGTTGCAAAGATGGACCTCGCCATGGACATCGGAAGTGAAGTTGCGCATCATGCAGCCTATTACGCAAAGTTTGAGTCGTAACACAACGTCCTGTGGCTGCATGAAAAGCATTATTCAATATGGTGGCGTTGCTGTCAGGATTCCTCCGAGCCATAATCTGTAGGTCATCCGCTGCAGTAGTGGCCATTGAGTGGCCTGAGTGAGGCGTTTCATCAACAGTTCCTGTCTCTTTGTATCTCCCACATGTCCGAACATCGCTTTGGTTCACTCGTAGACGCCTTGACACTCCTCTTGTTGAGAGCCCTTCCTGGCACTAAGTAACAATGCGGACGCGATCGAACCGCGGTGTTGACCGTCTAGGCATGGTTCAACTACTGACAACACGAGCCGTGTGCCTCTTTCCTGGTGGAATGGCTGGAACTGATCAGTTGTCGGACCCCCTCCGTCTAATAGGCGCTCCTCATGCATGGTTGTTTACATCTTTGGGCAGGTTAGTGACATCTCTGAACAGTCAATCTTCAGGATTTCTGGGGACCAGGTTGATGCAAAACTAAAAATAAATATATGCTCTCTACAAAGGTTTTCTGTTTTTTATGTTTGTGTTCAACACGATTTTTGTACATTAATAATAATGCAATAACAGTGGCGGGCGACTGCTCTGGTTTTTAAGAAAACTGCCGTTCTTCAACAAGCAATTGTTGCAGTAAGTTACTGAAATAAATTTGCCCTAGTGACTGGAAGCAGTCAGTTGAGTAACACCACAGCAAGTGCTTGCAGAAGTTACTTGCTAATGGACACAAGCCTTTCGCAATACTTGGCGACTAGGGGCTGCTTGACGTTGGCAGTACTGAGACAAATGAATATCTTTCCAGTAGTGCCGATTTTCTCTGCTTCCTAGCGAAATCGTCAAGTTATCATGGCCAAACAGCAGTAAGGTCGATTGGACTATTCCTTTACTATCGAGGTCTTGCAGACAACTCTGATAGAACTCTCGGGTTGATCAGAGTCAATGGGCTTTTACGACACTATATCAGATTAATAAATTTCAAACAGCAGGTTTAGCTTCCGTGCGTAACCATTCCAATGAGTGTTTAGCGTCGACCACTTTTTGAGTACCTCTTGCGATGTGACCAATAAATCTTGTCAACATGTGATCTTCCAAATGACTAATATTAAGCTTTCAAATGTCTTAACAATGACGAAAATGTGTTTTCGGGAATTTAATTTTACAATTTCAGATTTACCAAACCCGTAAGTCTACTCATCAGAATGTCTGGCTGCACCAGATCAGAAACCAAACATCAACAAAGACAAACTACGTCCTGTCGTCTTTTTACGAATCGACTCCTACGAAGCTCATACGTGGAATGCCGATCCTTCTCAAGTAAAAAGTCGTTTGGGAAGCACGTAATGCCTCCCCCGACTTTTGACAGGGATTTCATTATTATTATGGGTCTTCGGTGTGCTCGAGCTTCGGCCAGCAACTCCGCAGTGTCGTTGCATCTCTGGTTTCTCCAGCTAACGGCTGCCTCGCTGCTACTTCGTACCTTAATCTCCTTTTGCCCTCCAAGGAACCGTGTATCTAGAACACTGTAACAACAAACATACAAAATATGTTATACACAGAGTTTTACGTAGATAAACTTGTTTCCTGGCCCATATGTAGTCGGAACAAGAGTAAAGGCGAACTTACCTCGTCCCCATGACACAGCACAATCGCCCGACATGAATTCCACAGAACATTTATGGGACGTAATCGAGAGGCAAGTTCGTGCACAAATTCCTTCACCGGCAACACTTTCGCATTTCTGGACGGCGATCGAGGCGGCATGGCTCAGTACTTCTGCAGGGGACTTCCAATGACTTTTTGAATCCATGCCACGTCAAGTTGCTGCACTATGCCGAGCAAAAGGAAGTCCGACACGATATTGGCAGCTTCCCATGACTTTTGTTAGCTCAGTGCACCTTGCGAAAACAATTTAAAAATTTCCATACAGAAAACGAAACCTACAACGTGCTGACATGAGGAAAGTTTATAACCGATTTCTCATACACAAACAGCAGTTGACCAGCGTTGCCTATTGAAACGTTGTTGTGATGCCTCGTGTAAGGAGGAGAAATGTGTACCATCACGTTTCCGACTTTGATAAAGGTCGGATTGTAGCCTATCGCGATTGCGGTTTATCGTATCGCGACATTGCTGCTCACGTTGGTCGACATCCAATGACTGTTAGCAGAATATGGAGTCGGTGGGTTCAGGAGGGTAATACGGAACACCATGCTGGATCCCAACGGCCTTGTATCACTAGCAGTCGCGATTACAGGCATCCTATCCGCATGGCTGTAACGGATCGTGCAGCCATGTCTCGATCCCTGAGTCAACAAATGGGGACGTTTGCAAGAAAACAACCATCTGCACGAACAGTTCGACGACGTTTGCAGGAGCATGGACTATCAGCTCGGAGACCATGGCTGCGGCTGCCCTTGACGCTGCATCACAGACAGGAGCGCCTGCGATGGTGTACTCAACGACGAACCTGGGTGCACGAATGGCCAAACGTCATATTCTCGGATCAATCTATAGTCCGTGAGACGAGTGATTGGTACTGACAGTTCCGGCGGGCAGACGGCGCTGTTGCCGAACGTGGCTCACAGCACGCGGCACCCTGTCTGCTACACGCATTCTCTAGCAGCAGAAATAAAAGCGAGACAAAATACAAGTCGTATTGATACGCGTGAATTTATTTAAAGTTGATGCTTGAAATATATTAACTCGAAAACTGATAAGAGCTATTTAGTACAAGTATCTAAGATGCTGAAACATAATAAAGTTATTTGTTAAACTTCGCAACTGAAATGAAAACTATTTTCGCAAGTTGATGAACATTAGCAGTTTTGGTTTCCATTGTTAAGTATTAGCATTATTAATTTGTTCTACTACAAGCTACAGAATAATTGGTCAGTGTATTAAGAGCTATAATCTGAAGAAAGTACTCACAATATGATGATCCGGTTGTAGATCGATAGCAAACTCCCTCCTTACATTCCTGAATACGTTGTAGTTACTGTAATGGAAAAACACCACTCACATCACTGTCAGAATCTGATTTGACATTGTCTTCCTCAGCACTACTCGAACTATCACTGCTCTCTCCCAGATGTATAATTAAATTTTCGATGCATTCTTCCACAACCCCTTCGGTTTTGGCCGCCTCTCTGATGGCACTTGCAGTGCTGTTTACAATTTTAGCCCATGTCTCGCTTGTCACTTTATTGATAGCTGCTGGAAGGAGAGTTTCCACTTCAGAGATCGTGAATTTTTTATTGTTTGCAGCAATTAATTTTTTATCTGCGCCCACACTCCTTCAATTGCATTAAAGTGACAGTGGTATGGAGGAAGCCGAACGATTTCATGCCCGAGCCTTTTAGCAATCTCGTCAATTACATATGTTGGAAATTGGGGTTTCTTTTGTGCCACAATTTCGAGCAGTTCCGCCTTCCTTAAATCTTCTCTGAAATCTACTTTTCGCCGTTTCAACCACTGAATGATATCGTCGTTTTTTGTTGCCAAGGTTGGTGCCTTATCGTGAACAACGGAATGATAAGGTGCATTGTCCAAACAATCACTGATGGACTTGTCAGATTCGTCATAAGCGATGTCTCGAACCATTCTTGAAATACTACACTGTTCATTTCTTCATGGTAATCTCCCGTCTTTTTTGACCGAAACATTTTCAAGCAGTTTGGCACAAAACCTTTCGATGTTCCTGCATGTAAGACAATAATACGCCCTCCTTTGCCAACAGGCGCTGCCATTGTCCCCTCGGGCGTTCCATCATTCCAGCCTCTACGTAAAGAATGGCTGGCATTGACCCAAGTTTCATCTAACCACACTATACTTTCGAATTCCACACCCGTGATCCTGCGCAGAAATCTGCACCGCCATGCAACTACATCTGTCCTTTCCATTAATATTTTGCGTCCGTTAAACAGTGAATAGCTGAAGCCTATGTCTTTCAACACTGTACGCAATGAAAATTTGCTCCCTTTAAAAAGATCGTCTTTCTGAAGCGACACCTGTAATTCAGATAGAGTGGGATGTTCCCTTCTCTTATAATAGCTGTATATATGACGACGAATAGCGTCTTTCTGAAAATCGTCCAAAGCTGTCACCTGCTTATTTCTCGGTCGCTTCTTTCCTGGTGTGTGCAGCTTTGTTGTGCCACTCTCGTCACAATCTACACTATACTGTTCTTTCCCTATCTTTACAACAGTGTTCTTATTTTCAATGCTGCTGCAGTTCTCTTCACAACCTGAACAACAGGAATTAAGGGCCCACCTTTGTCCTTTTCTTTCTCAAAGTAATCCCTCACAGAGCACACGAATTCACGGGCCTGGGTGTGTAGCACACTTTTCTTCCTCCGTTTCACTTTTTGTGTTGGGCTGGTACTACCCGCCGCACTAGACATTGTTTACAACGAAACATAAACAAAGAAACACTAAAAACAACAAAAACGAAATAAACTGCGAATTCAACTTCAGACAAACGACGAACGACCGCACCGCCTGCACGCGAGACACTGGTAAGTTTCATAAGCGCGCGCGACCGGGTTTCAGAGCGGCAACGTGGCCCTTGCTACCAGCTCAAAGTCAGGCCGTCATTGGCTGCCTGCCTGCGGTCGCTACGCAACGGAAAGACGCTACCGAGCTGTCAATACCAAAGACTCGTCTCCCAGACTATAGGTTCTATTTACAGCAACATGATGGTCGCATCCGTGTTTGGCGACATCGCGGTGGACGCACATTGGAAGCGTGTATTCGTTATCACCATACTGGCGTATCACCCGGCGTGATGGTATGGGGCGCCATTGGTTACACGTCTCGGTCACCTCTTGTTCGCATTGACGTCACTTTGAACAGTGGACGTTAAATTTAAAATGTGTTACGACCCGTGGCTCTACCCTTCATTCGGTCCCTGCGAAACCCTACATTTCAGGAGGATAATGCACGACCGCATGTTGCAGGTCCTGTACGGGCCTTTCTGGATACAGAAAATGTTCGACTGCTGCCCTGGCCAGCACATTCTCCAGATCTCTCACCAATTGAAATCCTCTGGTCAATGGTGGCCGAGCAACTGGGTCGTCACAATACGCCAGTCACTACTCTTGATGAACAGTGGTATCGTGTTGAAGCTGCGTGGGCAGCTGTGCCTGTACACGCCATCCAAGCTTTGTTTGACTCAATGCCCAGGCGTGTCAAGGCCGTTATTACGGCCAGAGGTGGTTGTTCTGGGTACTGATTTCTCAGGATCTACGCACCCAAATTGCATGAAAATGTAATCTCATGTGAGTTCTAGTATAACGTATCTGCATTTCTTCTTGGTGTGGAAATTTTAATGGCCAGTAGTGTAAATTCTTTCTTAATAAGGTCTTCAACCGTCCGTGTAGCTTGCCTTACAGGTAATTTTTAATGATTGTTTTAAAAATTATTTTGGTGTTTATAACTTGCAATTGTCTTCCTCATTTGTAATTTAAGCTTTCAGCTGTTAATTGTTCTCAAGTATTGCTCGTGGCCTTCAGCCCACAAATAATTTGAATTCTTTCTTAATAAGGCCTTCAGCCGTCAGTTTAGCTTGTATTACAGTCAATTTGTTTTTAAATGAGTTTTTTAAAGAATTATTTTGTTATTTTTAACGTGTCATTGTCTTCCTCATTGGTGATTCAGGCCTTCAGCCGTTAGTTGTTCTGAAGTATAGCTTGTGGCCTTCATCCGACAAATAATTTTAAATTCCCTCTTAATAAAGCCTTCAGTCGTCAGTGTAGCTTGTGTTGCAGTCACTTGTTTAGAAAAAAAAAGATTGTTTTTAAAAAATTATTTCCTTAAATAATATGTGTTTTCTGTGCAACCAACGGTAACTGATTAGGCCCCGTCCACATCTTTTCCTGCATTCCTTAAGTCCCACGTCTCATAGATAATGGAAGCAAGACTAAAGAAAAATCGATATATATTCGTAGGATTTGTCGACCAGGGAAAAGAGTTCGGCAGTGTCAAATGCTGCAAGGTGTTTAAAATTTTGAGAAAAATTCGGCAAGTTGTAGAGAAAGATGGGTAACAGGCAATATGTACAAGAGCCAAGAGGTAACATTTATGAGTCGAGGACTAACAACGAAGTGCTCGGATTAAAAAGAGTAGCCTTTCGCCCCTACTGTTCTATCTATACATCGAAGAAGCAATGACGGAAATAAAAGAAAGGTTCAAGAGTGGAATTAAAATTCTAGGTGAACGGATACCAATGATAAAATTCGATGATGACACAGATATCCTCAGTGAAAGTGAAGGAGAATTACAGAATCTGCTAAATGGAATGAACAGTCTAAAAAGTGCAGAATATGGACTGAGAGTAAACCGAAGAAAGACAAAAGTAATGAGATGTAGCAGAAACGAGAACAGCCAGAAACTTAACATCAGTGTTGCTGAACGCGAAGCAGATGAAGTTAAGAAAATCTGCTACCTAGGCAGCAAAATAACCCATGACGGACGGAGCAACGAGGACATCCGGAGCAGACTAGCACAAGCAAAAACGGCATTCCTAGCAAAAAGAAAGTCAAATAGTATCAACTATAGGCCTTGCCTCGAGGAAGAAATTTCTGAGAACCTATGTTCGCAGCTCAGCATTGTGTGGTAGTGAAACATGCACTGTGGGAAAACCGGAACAGAAAAGAACTGAAGCAATTGAGATGTGGTGCTACAGAAGAATGTTGAAAATTAGGTGAACTGACAAGGTAAGGAATGAGGAGGGTCTTAGTATACACACCAAAGTCACTCAAAAAATAACAGCTATGAATAAATCAAAATGCACATATGCTTATAGATACAAGAGTTTGAATACATTCAACAGTAATAACAATAGTTTCAACAATAAAAATAATTATAATGAAATACATAATCAAAACAATTCCAGTGCATCGTAATATACTGATAGCTGAGTCTTTTAAGTAATTTCGCTTTTTGTAGTACATCCTCATTTTGTGCCGTCCGATGTGACCGAGTAGTTCTACGAGCTTCAGTCGGGAACTGCGCTGCTGCTAAGGTCGCTTGTTCGAATTCTGCCACGGGCATGGATGTGCGTGGTGTCCTTAGGTTAGTTAGGCTTAAGTAGCTCTAAGTGAAGGAGACTGATGACCTCAGATGCTAATCCCATAGTGCTTTTAGCCATTTTCCTCATTTCGTTCGTGCTTTTCTTTTTGTTTTTGAGTCACCTGTCCTCTCACTGGCTTGATGCGGCCAGTCACGAATTCCTCTCATACATCAGCCTCTTCATGTCAGGATAGCACTTTCTACCTACGCCCTAGTTATTTGCTGAATGTGTTCCGATTTCTGTTTTCCTCTACTTTTTTTACTCTCTATAACTTCCTGTAAGACCAAGGAAGTTATTCCGTGATATGTCTTCTTCTTGTCACTTTATTCCACATATTCCAGTGCTCGATGATTCTCTGGAGAACCTCGTCACTCTTTACCTTATCAGTCCGCGTAAACTTCGACGTTATTCTGTAGTGCCACATATCAAATGTTTCTGTTCTCTTCTGGCCTCGCATTTCCGAAGTCCATGTTTCACTACAATAGAATGTTGTGCTCCAAACGTACATTTTCAGAAATTTCTTTCTCAAAAAGCCGGCCGAAGTGGCTGTGCGGTTAAAGGCGCTGCAGTCTGGAACCGCAAGACCGCTGCGGTCGCAGGTTCGAATCCTGCCTCGGGCATGGATGTTTGTGATGTCCTTAGGTTAGTTAGGTTTAAGTAGTTCTAAGTTCTAGGGGACTAATGACCACAGCAGTTGAGTCCCATAGTGCTCAGAGCCATTTTTTTTCTTCCTCAAAAAATGGCTCAAATGGCTCTGAGCACTATGGGACTTAACATCTACGGTCATCAGTCCCCTAGAACTTAGAACTATTTAACCCTAACTAACCTAAGGATGTCACACAACACCCAGTCATCACGAGGCAGAGAAAATCCCTGACCCCGCCGGGAATCGAACGCGGGAACCCGGGCGCGGGAAGCGAGAACGCTACCGCACGACCACGAGCTGCGGACATTTCTTCCTCAAATTAAGATCTATGTTTGATAGTAGTACACTTCCCTTGGGCAGGTATGCCTTTTCTTCTCAATGCTGGTCTGCTTTCCTTAGGAAAGAAATACAAGGTAGTTAGCGGAACATACAAATAGCTTAATTTCAGTAATAATTTTGTTTGTTACCTTTGTTGTTCAGAGAATGCTGAACTGTTGTTATGACTGCACGTGATGGAGTCCAAAACTTTTTCCAAAGGAGGGCTGGCGTTTTTACTTACGCAGTTGCAAGTCGTGGTGGTGAGGCAGACTGGTTGGCATAGCAGCAGAACCAAGCGGACGACTGCCGCAAAGTCACAAAAGCAATGAAAAACAATAGTTCTTTAATTCATGGCGTACAGTCCAGCAGTCGAAATGATGTCTTGCCTGTGCCCATTGAAAGTGTGCGCAGCTCAACACGCAGCCTCGGGAGATGAACCAGCGCCCAGAGTCGCCTCGCCAGGCAGGCGGCAGCGATGACGAAAATACGTTGTCAGCACCGTCTCACGCCCAAGCAGGAGGCCAGCACGCGTTCACGACAGATTACGCAGTAAGTATGTCCTACCATGTAGCGGACATGCGCGTCTTAGTGCACCCGAGAACAGAGCCTAACCGATTATCCTATCAAAGAACGCAGCCGCAGTAGCTGGCAAATGCACCTGCAAGTGGCCGCCCTTCAGTACGCCAGGCCCAGATGTGAACCATGGCCAGGGTTCCTGAAGTCGGCTGAAGTTAGCCAGCAGATGGGCCTTGCAGATGGGAGACGTCGGTTCAGCTCGCAGCGGCATGAGGCCTAGCCACAGCCTGTAGTTCTGCAGCTAGCAGAGGCGGCGCCCGGTAGCTGTAGGTTGGTGACATCACGTCGACACCCGTTATGGAGTACCTGTTGGAGCTGGGTGCTGATGGCGACAGACGCTGCATAGCTGGAATGGGCGGTATATATGGTCGCTCGTCCCATCCCTGTTGTGACAGAACATCATTCTTCCTCTAGTCAAAAGCAAAGTCAGGCGAGTTAAATACCTTTGGAGAATACTCAGTATTGTAGAACACTCAGTATAATGTCGTTTTATTGAAACTGAACTACTCTTCTCGAACAATCACTGTATACACACATAAGCAAATATCTTGTAAACGACCATTCATCAAGAGCGTTGGTGAGGTCCGTCGGAGCTGGTCCTAGCTAGGCGAGGAACTGGCTGTACTGCTGCTGCACTGGCCTTATAAAGCCGGCGGAGGACGGCGAAGTACTCCAACTTTCCCTGTATCTGGCAAGGTGACCTCTGCAGAAAAAGTTTCGCATTAGTCTCTAGCAAGTTCTGTTTGTTTTGAAGAATTGTTTTCCTCTTGGTTGCGCCTGCTAGTGCTTGTGTATGTTATGTGTTACACAGGGGTGTCTTGAGTGTAGTCTGCCTGGCAGGGGCCGTCTGTGGCAGACGTAACAACCTTAGTTCGGGAAAACATAATACAGATATTGAAAATGATGTAAGAATGAAAAAGACAAAACATACAAAATAATGTAACATTTAAATAAATAAAATATTGACAGTCAGGAAAGAATCTAATTACTTACCGTACTATAAAACACCCTGCACAGATGTGCAAGACACACAGATGGTTCTGTCTAAACCAGATAGCAACGTAGACTTTAAAGGAAGTAGAGGATCCAAAAACTTCTAGCAAGAACAGGAAGACTCCAGGATGAGATAAAATCAATATGTTGTAGAACTGATAAAACATGCACCAAATATTGCAATAATAAAAATACTCGATTTCATGGATACTGCTGGCAAAATGGTAATATACCTAAAGAATGGAATACAGCCCAGATACGCTAACTTATAAGAAAGGAAACAAGCTTAAATGACAGAACTGCACAACTTGCGTTATAAATTTTGTGCTAAAATTCCAACACAACGACGATCGCTAATCGCTGAAACAGTATTATCTGATACGCAACACGATTTTCGAAAAGGCAGATCACGCTCGGACTTTATCTTCACCATGAAACCACTAATATAAAACCACCGTGAATTCAATTTACAAGCGTTTCTTGCCTTCACTGACTACGAAAAGGTATTTGATAAAGTAAATCGAAACAAATCGTGGGAAATTTTAAGAAACAGAGGGATCCCATCTCATAAGAACTCTACAGGGTTTATATACGAATAACAAAATAAAAGTTAAAAAGTTAAAACAGCAGGCATAATGTGGGTGAAATAAATTAGTCAATCAAGGGATCCCCCCCCCCCACACCGCTCCACGCCGTTCATACACACGCACACACACATAGTGTGGGTGTTAGTATACTAGTTGTTGACCCACTAACTCTTAGCCAGAGTGAAAATGTCTTACAAGTAGATGTCTTTAATAATGTAAAGGAGCCAGAAAAATACAATCTGAATGTCTGCATCAAAAAAACAAAATCAATGGTATTTTTAGAGCAGTAGCCCATGCGAATTTACATTGTAATTGAAAAGCAGATCATAGAGCACGTTAGTACATTTAAATATTTAGGGTGCAGTATTACACACAGGAAAAACAATACAGTACGAAATAAGTTAGAACTATTTAACTACTTTTAGAAGAACATCGGGAAAATAAAGTTCGCGGAGATACTCCACTATAATTCTATAAGGTTACGGCTAGACCAGGTATGCTCTATGGATACGAAACGGGACCCTTAAGATAAGAGATGAAAAGAGAATAGAATCACGTGATATTAATTTACTTAGATACGTGGTTGATATATTTTGACGGATAAAAAAATTATCACATACGGGCTGAACTGAATATACAAAAATAAAGGACATAATAAGTCGATGTCAGTTGAGACTGAAAGGGCATACTCGTATAACCGTATTCCAGATGTAAGAATCACTAAAGCCATAAAACAAAATAAACCAAGAGGCAAAAGATCTTTAGGAAGATGCAAAATATGACTGACATACTAGACCGATATCAGATGAGACTCAAAGGGCATACTCGTGTAACCGTATGCCAAATGCAATAATCACTAAAATCATATAACTATTTAAAACAGGAGGCAAACGATCTTTACAAAGACCAATGAAGAGATAGCTTGACCAATTTTGAAGAAGACGGAACAGGCCGAAAGGGTCAGTCCCTAATGTAGATGATGACGATGATGATCATCACCAATATTCCTCACGAAGGCAAAGGAAGCGGTTTGGTAATTCAGGTCACCACTGCGATATTCCAATCCTGGAAGAAGTGTCGAGACCGGACGTGTGTTGACTAGCGCTGCCCTATTGCGGAGCCTTCCGTCACTCCCGTTTGGCCGCTCTAGACCTTTCATCACGCTGCGGTGACAGCTTTTTCGTTTGCTTGACCAAGCGTTACAGACGCCAAGTTAAAAGTCAGTGGCGCAACAATTCCGTAGATTCGCATAGGGTAGCATACATGTCCTTATCTCATGCATATTAGGCATCTTTGGTGAAAGTTGGTCATTTTGATCCTGCCACAGGACGTTGTACTGGAAGAACAAGGAAAGATGGGAACTTTAGCCTAAAACACGAAGCGAAAAAAAAGATTAGCCTTTCGTAATAGTAGGTATTTGACTAATTATAATTTGCTATATACGGGAGTAAGATCTCCGATTGCTTTTGTGAAATATGGTCCCTCTTTCTTCACTTTGTAGTTGTATTTCCAGATTATGGTGGAATTCATGTAAATATGCGTCGGTAACGTCCTTTATCATTTAGGATATGTCCAGGTGTAGATCAAGTGCGTCTCGCAGGCAGACAATTTGGTTGCAGACCCTCGACTGGGCTCCTTTTAACCAACATGCGGCCGTCATTGGCACCGAGACAGAACCAGCTTTCATCATAAAATATAACAGATCTATATCTGGACCTCCAATGAGTTCTCGTCTGGCACCACTGAAGCTGTAAATGACGTGGGTTTGACGTCAATGAAATGCATGCTACAGTTCGTCTGGCTCGGAGCTGTCCTTGAAATAATCGATTTGTAACAGTTCGATGTGTCATCGTGTTGCCAACTACTGATCAAATTGTTGTTGCAGATGCAGTGCAATGCGCCACAGACTGATGCCGAAAACGATGGTCTTCCCTATTGATAGTGCCACGTGGCCGTCCAGAAACCGATCTTCTTGCGAACGCAGCAGTCATGTACAGTGGGTTCATTCCTACCAAGTTTTTCTGCACTACTGCAGAAGGAATACACGTTTTCTCGTGGCCCTATTTCACCATCTTGTCCGAACTCAGTGAGGTCTTTGTCGTCTTAAAGGCGTTCTTCATTAACATCATCTCGCCACGTCCAATATGAATGATAACTAACGCTCTCGACCCTTGCGGCGTGTAGTTAAAGCAAACCTGATTTGCTAGCGCCACTTTTATGTGACTGACACGAAATTTGAATAGGTGTCATCTTTCAGATGTAGAAACACACCTACCAACTTTCGTTTGAGCTGCACAACTCCTCCTTGGTGCTGCAATTTGTTTTTGCCCTCAGTGTATATGATACCCACCCGTTCTTTCAGTCACACAAAGATAATTGTAATGTTAATTTCTATTTCGATGTGAATCGCATTCAGTATACAAAATACGTATTTTGCAATAACAGATCGTATTCTATTTTATTATTTCTATCCACTATGAAGTCATTTCGGATTCTGTTAACGTTTGTATATTTTTGGAAGTGCTCATTGCGCCTAAAGTAATTGCTTTTCAAAATAATAGTGTCTCTGCTCTTCCTTACGTGAAGTATTCCTTAGCGGGCCGTAAAAAGGATATTCCTTTTTTTCGGTGGTCGTGGAACCGTCCGTTACTTTCGGACAAAATCCCTCTTTTGCTTATCGAGTGGGAGTTAGTTGGTCTGTGATGATTTACGTGTAGAGGTAGTGTAGAACTCTGTTTCATTATTCTGATTTTCGTTCCATTTTCTAAGCTGGTTGGCTCCTTATTTTGTCTCCCGATCGTTGCATGTATTAATATGTAGTGTTTCGCTTAGGAAACTGCATACTGCCGTCTTTCATTGCAATAATCGGACAAATGATCCGTTCCTGAAAGTCGTGGGCACATTGCCATCGAGAATAAATGTTCCTCTTTATTTGATAACCACTTGCTCCAACCTCGCAAGAATTTCTGTGATAAGTGAGGTATTCTACTCGTTCTCTAGACGAGCGTACTACGGTCTTCCGGAAGATGAACTCTGGCCACGTCCGCCACGTCTTCGGTGAAATTTCTGAGCGGTACCCGAGGGTCTAAAAGTAAAAGAGCTCTCAGCGGGAACGAAGCTGGAGTAAAGCCCTACGGTAATTCTGTAGAGGAGCAATTTTGTAGGGATAACTCACTTTCTCGCTCCTGTTTGTTCGCGGAAACGCGACTAATCAATGAGGGACCGGGAGATGCATCAACTGGCGGAAAGTGCATTACTTGGGGTGACTTGCGCGCCTCCCCGCTGATCAAATTCCGCTGTGCCGCTTTATGGGTTCCTGTTTTCATGGACAGGGGGAAAAATGCGGAATGAGCAATTTCATTACAGCAGAAAATTTTCAAAAAGAAAATTTCGTTTTCTAGTTAACCGAACTAGTATCGAAGGGTGGTGCAGACCGAACTTGTTACTGTTGGTACACTCGGAGTTTATGATACTTTTGTGTTCTTTTCGTATTCATTTCAGTAATTCAGGGCGGTTCTATGTAACAGCATGCTTAAATTCATATCTGTTGTCGACAAGATAGCTGTCAAGTTAGCCGCTCCATACTTCTGAAATACAATTCCTGAAACGGAATGTCTCATTAGTTACTGTTCGTTAGGAACCGAAATTCGGGAACGTAACAGGCAAATCATCTTGAACTATATGGAAGAAAACTACTAAAAATTTCAAATGATAAAACGTTACCTCATATTTGTTCCTATAAGCTCTAATTGATTAATAACACTTAAACTGGACATTATAACTCATTAATTACATGTTTCAGACAGAATGCTGGACAGCTGGTAAGACAGTAGTAGAGAAAGTTCTCAACTTTTTCTAATAAAGATCCAGATTCCTTTCTAATAAAGATCCAGTGATTTTTACTTCAGTGTCTTTAAAATATTTTACTTAAACGTATCGAGGTGAAACATGTAATAAAATTTTTGTATTCTTAAAGGCCTAGCGTAAGTCAGTTGAGTTATACAGTGTTACTTATAATCCGTCTTGATTGCAAACACCGGTCACATGACCGGTTTCGGTTCCTCTAGAACCATCTTCATATCTGCAATTTCGGTTACAGGAGTAACCCGTCCACACACAGCAGCCTACACATGCTGCGTTATTAATGTAATTAATGAGTTATAATGTGATGCAGCATGCGAAGATTGATGTGTGTGGATGGATTACTCCTGTAACTGAAATTGCAGATCTCAAGATGTTTCTAGAGAAACCGAAACCGATCATGTGAATAAACATTTTTGCAATCAAGACGGATTATAAGTAACACTGTATAACCAGTGATTGCGGTATCCCGTCAGACATTATGTCTGTTTTTAGATCAGTTGAGTTAAGAGAATTATATCTAAAATTACTTAATTAATAAACTGAGAAATGTAGCAAATTTGGAAAAATATTGTTGGATGAGTATTCCCTTCAACAAACAACATTTAACTTTTATTCTGTTTCCAAAATACTCGTACATTAATTTTAAAAACAAGTCACCAACATTGTAGAACTGTATTTACCTACAAGATTATTGTTGGAAGTTAATAGACGAAAGTAAATTGTGTCTGCTAAATAAAATATGTTTCTAACAAGTGCACCACATAAAACCCTATATTAGCGCCACAATACAAGTTCGACCGCTATATCACCAACTCGCTACCTCGCTACTTAGCTATTAACAAACAAGGCAAGCTACCATTGTTGCTGCATAGTGAAACTACCAACTGAGAGCGGCGTATCCACTGCGCACGGCTGCTAACTCCCAAAAATATTAGCCCCCTAAACTCAAGGAAAAACATCCCTAAGACTCAGTATTCATGATCTAAAACCTCTAAAAGGAAACATACATATTTTCCTGTTGATTTTACTTATTTGTTTTCAAATTATTCAAGATTTCAAACATAATTTCAGTTTGTTATGAAGCATTCGAAGTTTTAATGCTAATGTCAAAAAACATTATTTTGAATGGATAATGCGTAATACAAGATCTGCATTTTGTTACAGCGAAATATGAAACATCGAAACCGTCTTGGTCATTTCAATGCATAACCTGCTCCATAGCATTTTTTTAAATTTTATTATAATAATGTAAATAAAAACGTGCGTCAATAAGCAGCATTTGAAATTGTTATGCATAAACCTAGTATAAATCAAGGAGAAAGAGAGAGTCCATATAATGAAACATCTTCGTTATCATACTGTTGAAAATGAAGAACTCCAGAGTGAACGTATTACTGTGTTTATAACTGTTCCATGTCATGGACAGACATGTGAAAGTCTGTGGAGGATCCATACAAATACTGTTAAGTACCTAAATAGTAGCCAAATACTTAAAAGTCCGTTTTTTAATTCGCGAATATTGGTGCGATCTGGCTGTCATCTATTTCGTGATACCTTTATGGGAACGAGACAACAACCAGTTGTGTTCTTGAGCAAGAGTAATAGAACATGATTATGTACGTCTTTTTTATTTTATATACGCACAAAACTATTGTCTATATTAATGTGTTCAGCAATAAATATTTCCAAATTTTTGTGGTAGTCAATGCTTCTTTCGTAAGTCGGAGCACACTGTTTCTGTACCGTAGATAATTTTCAATAAGATCCTTGATTTTATGAATAATTTGTATTCCCAACTTGTTCTCACATTCCTTTATTTATGTAAGATGAATTTGCCGCCCCCATATATGTGCCGTAAGAAACGTCGGAATGAATCGCAAAGTAAAGAAAATAACAAGAAGTCAGGTATCAAGAATTAGAGGAAGCGAAGATAATAGGAAAAGTAGACGGTATGCATATAGATGAAACTGATATCATGACAAGGAAACCTTCGAATTTAAGATGCGATACTTCACTTAAGAACAAGAAAAAGAGCAGGTGGAGGGAAACATAAAAAGATTGAAGGCTGGGTGATGGAATACAACTGAACTGAGGCTAGAGATGAGGAGTCGAAAATTAATCTGGAGGAAATAAGTGATCGGATATGACTGCAGGCAGGAGTTTTCGGCCATACACCTCCAGACGTACTGACGATTATGACAGGACTAGGAACTAGAATGTTACTTGAAACGGTGTCGAAAATCTATGAGGCAAATGACACGAGAAGATCAGATGATCATTCTGATGTGCTACAAACGTTAAGTGGCGAGTGAAATAATACACAGAAAATCAGAGAACTAAAGAGGCAGTGGAGCAAGATCAGTTTGGTTTCACGAAAGGAAACTGAAGCTGTACTGAGTAAAACACACACACACACACACACACACACACACACACACAAATATTATTCAACAGGAAGAGCTTCACAAAACTAGCACGACAGTAGCGCATTGGTAGTTATTCAGGTTGGCGCTGACATACAGTTGTTGGATGTCCTCCTGAGGATTCCGTGCCAAATTCTCTCCAACTGGCTCGTTGGATTGTCAAAATCGCGAGCTTGTTGAATGACGTTACCCGTAATGCTGCAGACGTTCTGAATTGGGAAAGATCCGGCGACCTTGCAGGTCAAGGTAGGGTCTGGCAAGCACGAAGAACTTCAGTTTTAGCTCTGGGGGGGGGGGGGGGGGGTGTATGCATTAGCTTGCTGAATTATAAGTGCAGGCTGACTTGCCACGAAGCGAAGCAAAACAGGGCATATAATATCGTCGACGTACCGCTGTACTGTAAAGGTGCCGTGAATGGCAACTGATTGGCCTTTGTTATGGGAAGAAATGGCAACGCAGACCACCACTCTTGTTTGTCTGGGCCGTCTCCAGACACGTCTTCATACTGGAATCTCATTGACTAGAGTAGAATAGTCTTCAGTGATGAGTCCCGCTTCGAAGTGAGTCCTAATGACCAGCGAAACTAGCTCGTCTAGCACTCCTAGAAGAAAGAATACTGCAGAGACACGACTTAGCTACAGCGTGGGGGATGTTCCCAGAATGAAATTTTCTCTCTTCTGCGGAGTGCTGAGAGCTACAGTTGGACGGGTAGTGAAATGTGCTTGGGTAGCGTCAGTACAGCATTTGCCCACGAAAGGCTGTGATTCCGAGTTCGAGTCTCTTCCAGCTCTCAATTTTAATCTATCAGGAAGTTTCATACGAGATCAGAGACCTCTGCAGGTCGGAATTTAATTCTGGCATAAGACACGCTCCTCCCTGCACGTACAAAATTTGCAAGATTTCCTGTACCCTTCTGACGTTGATATACAGTCCAACCTCCGTATAACCATTACCAATACAACGATAAACCTGGGTACAGTGATAATTTTATAGGGTCCTGGATGATTTCCTACTTGTACTATATTAATAACCCATCATTACAGCAATGAAGTAAATTTAGCAACACCCCTTTATAACGAAGACAAAATTTCGAGGAATTTATTATTTCATACTTCTAAGAAGGCCACTATAGCGGTAGGTATTGTTTATTTAGCTACTAGACTTCGGCGCTGTATTTCCAGAAGCTTCGCCACATACTTCAGTACTGTATTAAATTCTAGCGGTAAAGAGAATAGCGTACACACGCGGGAGAGCTGTGCTGAGCGACAAACGTCAGAGAGTACCTTTCTTTGAACGAGTGTTTAGTTTGTCCATTGTTGATATACAGTGGCAGACAGAAGTGTTTTGTTGGCCGTACATGCAGCTTTTCTCCGTGATTTACGCAATCGGTGAATGTTTTTAGTCGATGTAACCGCTTTGGACTTCGCTACGATTTGGACAATGCCTGGAACTCGGAAACAAATAAGGTTGGAGCCAAAAATGGAGGGTTTCAAGTACATTGATAATCTAATGAAACAAGTAGACCTGGCGACGAAGTATGGTCTCGAATAATCAACGTTAACTGCATTCCTTAAAAAACGAAAAGAAATTTAAGAAAGTTTCGCAGGTGTCAAGTTTAACCCTTCAGGAAAAAGAATGAAGCGGGCTGCTGCTGACGATGTGGACAGTGCTACACTGCGGTGGCTTAATGAGATGCGTGCGCAGAGTGTACCAAATAATGGTCCGTTGATATGTCAAAAGGCTTAGATTTCGATAAATTGCTTGGCGATTCTAATTTTGAGGCAAGTAATGGATGGTTGCAAAACTTTCAGGACAGGCATGGGATCATTTTTAAAGTGATTTCAGGAGATGAAAAATCAGCACCTTTAGGTGATGCAGAATTTTGTAGGATAAACACCATGTGTAAACTTTTTAGAAAAATACAGCCCTGAAAACTTGTACAATGCAGACGAGAGTTGATTGTTTTATCAACTCATGCCAGAGAAGACGATGGCCTTTAGAGAAGAAAAGTGTAAAGGAGGGAAGCAGTAAAATGTACGCCTATCTGTTCTGCTCTGCAGCAACGCGCCAGGGACACACAAATAGACACCACTGGTGATCGGACAATCAGCAAACCCACGGTGCCTTGAAACTGTAAGAAGCTTACCAGTTAAGAGGGTGCCTACATTTTATTTTACTTTCTTTTAATTTATAAATTAATTCAGCACAGCATAGCTTTAGCTGTAATGTTTTGTTACAGCAGTATTGTAGGAATGATTTCTTTTATTGTAGTCAATTACAAGCCAAATCGAAAATCATGGATGACGTCTACATTTTTTAGTGAGTGGCTGCTTTCGTTTGATAAAAAGATGTCAATGAAAAATAAGAAAATTGCATTGCTGGTGGATAATTGTAGTGCGGATAACAACATGCCAGCGTTGAAGAACGTTGAAGTATGCTACTTCCCCCTGAACCACACTTCCATTTTTCAGCCACTATATATGGGGATAACTAAGAACATTAAGATAAAATGCCGTTCACGTTTATTTCAACACGTCATCGCAAACATTGAAAGAAAGGTAAGCAAACCATAGAGTTTCAATGTGATTGCTAGTTCCTGGAACAGTGTACAGCCGAATGTGATTGTGAACCGCTGAAAAAATGCAAGAATTTCCGAAAGCGTAGATGTTGGTGAGAATTTTGTGGTGGATCAAATAACGCAGGATGATATTCAAAGTCATATGGCGATTTATTCAGCAGTTACTGGTAAAACCATAGATGCTTCAGTAGTTAAATACTTGTCAGTGGATGATGGGGGGTTGGTGTTTGGAGCATATAACGACGAATCTATCATCGAGGAGTTTATTCGCCTGTTGAAGATTCTGACGATGACAGTGGTGTGGTAAGTGCTAGTCCCCCTCCTCTGAGGGAGCTAATAGGTCAGTTGGAAACCACTCAGCAAGTAGCATCTTCAATTCCCCGTGTTTCAGCGCAGCAGTTGATTGAGTTAGAGGAGATAAAGACAATATTCACAAGAGAATCTTTAAGAAAAAAGAAACAAAGGAAAATTTGTGAATTTTTCTGCATGAAAAAGTAAGACACCATGCAGGTGCAATATTAATAAATGAAGCGAACGAAATGTGTTTTATTATTTGTCTTTTAATGTTATTTCTCATCAGAAAAGTACTACAGAAATGCACTTCTCAGCACAAAACCATGGCTCCTTGCTTCACGTCACGATAAGAAAACCTAGTTATGACAATATCCTTGGTACAACAATTTGATTTTCATGGTGCCATGAAATTCGTTATATCGAGATTTGACTGTATTATCGTTTCAACAGAGCTTAAGTCAAAGGAGACCCGTGGGTACAGCGCCACCACCAGGCAAAGTGGGAAACGCCGTTCTTAAGAAGCGAGGCGTCAATATCACACTAACAGAAAATCTGGCAAATACTAGAGGGATAGAAGCAACTATTGCAAACCCCCGCATCACCAGTGTTTACGCACTGTCTGGCAACAACAACAAGAATGCAAAGAAAAACTTCTCCGGTAACAACTACAGGCGCACTAGAGCTGAATTTCTTAAAAGTGAAATCGTTCGTCTATACCGTAGTCATCAACGCCACATAATCTCAGCCAGTGACAAAGAGGTCAGACACCGAATTTTAATAAATCTATAGAACTGGAGCGTATAGTCTACCAACTGCACTTAATCGGTGTGCGGGAACATACCCACGATGCAGCGCCAGGCTGTATTTACTGTATCAGTCATTCACCAAGCGGGCTGGACAGGATTTATGTGTCAGACGATGTAATGACCCACGTTCTTCAGTCTGAAGTGTGGCTCACTAGTTTCACTGCTCATGCTGCGTATATCGCCACAGTTAATTTGCTGAGATAAGTGTCTTAACAAGCTAGGCACATATGGAAACTCGATATCTTACAAGATGATGAATGCCGCTCGGCGTTTGCTTACACTTGGAATGACTGTGAAAGCAGATTTCCGTTCTACAGTTCTGCCGTACAATGATGTAAGCTATGTGCAAAACCCAAGATAATAAAAACACTGACTAAATACTCACGACACCAAAATACATGGCGTAAAAAGACGACTGAGTTTTATTTTAACTGTCTTAGAGATTTGTACACCTTCGACACGCAAGTAATAGAGAATTATGCAAGGATTCAGAAAATGAAAGCGAAAATCTTAGCTCTGAAACAGCAGCAGTGAGAAGGTTGTAAAATACAAGAGAGGGGACAGGAAAATAGTGACAGAAATTAATGCTACTGATAGAAAAACTGTTACAGATAGAACGAAATCAAGGACGCAGTTCACAAACAGATCTGACACCTAATGTCCAACAAATACACCGTCGACAGAGAGCGGCAAGAGTGCACAAGGAACATGAAAGGCCGAATCAGGACAGACGGAACAGAATATTTCACAGCGGGGGTACGAGTAGAAGAGAACGAGCTTAAAGAATGCGTAGCACGGAGTCCTAAAAACAGATAGCCAGGACCTGATGGCATCCCGGTAGGATTCTGCCAAGTACTCTGGCCACAAATAAAAATAAAGTAGCTATGCATGTACATTGGACTCATTAACGGGAACTTCGACATTCTTAAGGAATTTCCGGAAGGAATAATAGTCCTAAAAAAACTGAGTAAGGAAAGGAATTGAAAACATACGTCCCATCACACCATTCAACATGTTTAGAAGATAATGGCCCGCAATTTGGCAAGAAGAATGAAGGGTGTGATGAATTCAGTAACCGTCCAGTACCAAACATGTGTAGGCAAAGACAAAAATATCCATCAGAATGCAAGTAAATGTAGGGACATAATGTCAGCTGCAGAAGTCTGTCGACTAAAGTGTGGACTAGCATAATCAGTCTTCGAGGAAGCGTTTGATAAAGCAAATGGCTCAAATGGCTCTGAGCACTATGGGACTTAACATCTATGGTCATCAGTCCACTAGAACTTAGAACTACTTAAACCTAACTAACCTAAGGACAGCACACAACACCCAGCCATCACGAGGCAGAGAAAATCCCTGACCCCGCCGGGAATCGAACCCGGGAACCCGGACGTGGGAAGCGAGAACGCTACCGCACGACCACGAGATGCGGGCGATAAAGCAAATCATGAGTACCATATAGAAAGGATGGAAGCCATGGATTTCCGCCACGAACCATGCGGATTATACAAAAAATATTAAGAAGTTACTGAGATGAACAAACCCGTACCACAAGGCTGACCCTTGTCAATGCCACTATTCGCAATAGCACGGCATTTCTCCTCTCGACACGCGACGCGTACAAGGACTGTACACATATGACCGGAGAATAGTATGTAACGCTTAAGCAGGGATGTAGGCTTCCTGGCTGCGAACGAAGATGAATTGACACAAGCTCTTCAGACTGCTAGCACATATGAACTTGCATCTGGTGCTTAATTAAATAAAAGAAAGTTCGGCTTCTTGAACGTGGTCAGGGGGATACGAAAGCACAGAAACAGACATCTGACAGATGTATCCAAAGTAAAACGTTTGGGTACTGAATTCCGGAGCAACATCCGGCACACTGACGAGTACACGAGCATCTGTACAAGCAATCACTCTGAGGCAACCTGCTGAGATTTAGAGAACCACCCTCGTCAATGTACACATAACTTCTACGTTTAACTACGTTGCACAAGCTATTCTTATGCTTTTAGGAACAGGCGAAAGAATCAAGTCGGCGTTTGGCAACTTATTAACTCAAGCCAATATTTTTAATGAGACATCCTAAAACTCCCTACAATAATTGGGGACTGAACCTCACTGAAGTTACGATCCTTATAGAAATGTAAAATGTGCAAACTATAGAAACAGCCACCATGTAGTTTATCGGCGCACCTGCTGAATGAAATAGCTCCTGCCAGCCTAAAACCTCCAAAAGCATTCTTTGGTGAAGCTCCAGGATACTAGCAAGTCGGGTATTTAACTTCTTCTTCTTTTTTCATAATTAAATTCTTAAGTTAATAGCAGTGGGATGGATAGGGCGCACGCGTGCAGTGTGAGGGCGCTGGACGCAGTTCGCGAACACTAAAGACACTTACGGCCATAACCAGCCTGAGGGTGTGGCGGTAGTGGAGAAACTGAGGCACGCGTGGGAACCTTCAGGTGTCTCTTATTTTGCCCATGGGTTCTGCCGTCGAGGCACTTTCCGTGTACCTAACGCGGGGGATCCACGCCGACTGCGGGGTGTATGGCGGGCTGGTACACGATCACATCAATCGATGCGGAGAGTCAGTGTTGAGACCAGCCGTCTGGTCTCGCCCATTCACCCTACGAGCGGACAGGTGGCCACTCGCTCAGCAGCGTCCGAGCAGGCACACGGGGGGAGGGATCCACTAGCTATCGGAAACTGCAATGTTAAGCGCATTATGGAGAGAATTCCAATATGCACTCGATTTATTTGCTGGGGGAGTGGAGGGGGAAGGGGAGGGCGTCACCCGTAATGTGCCTGCGACTGTCAAGTGTGCAGAGTGCAGTAGTCTGCCAGTTGTGACTGACGCCGCCACAAATGACAAGTGTCTGTTGAATTCCGAAGCCATCCTCAGTTCCTACGGATGGGTGGCAGAAATAGGATTACTAAAGTAAATGACTCCAGTAAGAAAGCTAGGAGAACATTTACACTAGGAAACGCGGGTAAACAATTGTTAGCGTCCCACTTAGACAATGAACAAACATCATTTATCTCGAATGTGATGGACGAAAGTGGATTATGGGCCAAGTTTAAACTAATTTTAAATCGCGCTCTGGAGACATATGTACCAAGTAAGTGGATGAAGGACGGAAAAGGCCCTCAGTTGTTTAATGATCAAATTCGTAAAATACTCAGGAAACAGATATTGCTGCACTATCGCTCAAAGAGGACATGCAGATATCTAGACGCAAAAGTTTAAAAAAAATCGTCCTTCCGTAAGAAGCTCAATGAGCGAAGCGCACAACTTTCACCATCGTAGCCGGCCGGAGTGGCGGAGCGGTTACAGGCGCTACAGTCTGGAACCGCTCGACCGCTACGGTCGCAGGTTCGAATCCTGCCTCGGGCATGGATGTGTGTGATGTCCTTAGGTTAGTTAGGGTTAAGTAGTTCTAAGTTCTAGGGGACTTACAACCACAGCAGTTGAGTCCCATAGCGCTCATAGCCATTTGAACATTCACCATCGTACCTTAGCGAAAGATCTTGCCGAGAAACCGAGAGAATTATGGTGTTACGTAAAAACCACCAAGCGAATCAATAGCTTCAGTACTGTCGCACGCCGACCAGTCTGGGGTGGCAATAGAAGATAGAAAAAGGAAATCTGAGGGTCTCAAGAAATCATTCACACAGGAGGATTATACAAACATATTGTCGTTTGATTGTCGCACAGACTTCTGCAAGATGGACATAGCAATGTGCATCTCTGTCGAAGAAAAGCAATTGAATGAGTTGAAAACAAATAAGTCGCCAGGCGCGGATGGGATTCCAGTTCTGTTTTACAGAGAGTACCCTGCGACATTTACCCCTTACTTAGCTTGCATTTGTCGCAAATCTCTCAACCAGTGAAAGTCCAAAGAAACTGGAAAAAAGGCGCATCAGATTCATGTTCAGAAGAGTAGTGGCGTACTTGTGTAATCCAAGCTTCCGGGAGGCTGTTATGTGGGAAATATCTGGAAACAACTACAGATTCGGCCGTTTCATGAGCTCAGGAACGACCGCAATGCCTTCATCGAGCTCTGCAGATTGACAGATTGCAGTGCGGAATTTTCGGCTGGTGGTGGCTTGGGGTTAAGAGAACTCGAAAGGAGTGAGCAAAACTACATCGGGAAACCGAAACAGACGACTCATAACGAAAAGATTGCGGAATGTACTGCAAAAGCAAAACTTCGAGAAGATGAACTCTGAAGCCGTTGGTGCCGTAACAATTATTCCGTGCAGCAACGATAATCTAGGAAGGGCGAGGCGTGGGCGTCTCTCGACCACACAACAAAATCACCCAGGACGGTCGATCACTCGACTCGTGGGTCGATGAAGAACGCAGCAAATTGCGCGTCGACATGTGAACTGCAGGACACATGCACATCGACGTTTCGAACGCCATTGCGGTCCATGGATTCCGTTCCTGGGCCACGTCTGGCTGACGGTCGGCGTATATATCGAGTAGATTTCCTGACCATGTTACAGTTCTGGGTGGAGATTTTAATTTGCTGGATACAGACTGGGAGACTCAAACGTTTATAACGCGTGGCAGGGACAAAGAATCCAGTGAAATTTTTTTAAGTGCATTGTCTGAAAACTACCTTGAGCAGTTAAACAGAGAACCGACTCGTGGCGATAACATATTAGACCTTCTGGTGACAAACAGAGCCGAACTATTTGAAACAGTTAACGCAGAACAGGGAATCAGCGATCATAAAGCGGTTACTGCATCGATGATTTCAGCCGTAAATAGAAATATTAAAAAACATAGGAAGATTTTTCTGTTTTGCAAAAGTGACAAAAAGCTGAACACAAAAGTTTTGTTTCAAGTACAGATAGTGTTTAGGATCAGTGGACAAAGTTCAAAACCATCGTACAATATGCATTAGATGAGTATGTGCCAAGCAAGATCGTAAGATATGGAAAAGAACCACCGTGGTACGACTACCGAGTTAGAAAACTGCTGCGGAAGCAAAGGGAACTTCACAGCAAACATAAACATAGCCAAAGCCTTGCAGACAAACAAAAATTACGCGGAGCGAAATGTAGTGTGAGGAGGGCTATGCGAGAGGCGTTCAATGAATTCGAAAGTAAAGTTCTATGTACTGACTTGGCAGAAAATCGTAAGAAATTTTGGTCTTACGTCAAAACAGTAGGTGGATCAAAACAAAATTTCCAGACACTCTGTGACCAAAATGGTACTGAAACAGAGGATGACAGACTAAAGGCCGAAATACTAAATGTATTTTTCCAAAGCTGTTTCACAGAGGAAGACTGCACTATAGTTCCTTCTCTAGATTGTTGCACAGATGTCAGAATGGGAGACATCGAAATAGATGACACAGGGATAGAAAAACAATTAAAATCGCTCAAAAGAGGAGAGGCCGCTGGACCTGATGGGATGCCAGTTCCATTTTACACAGAGTACGCGAAGGAACTTGCCTCCCTTCTTGAAGCAGTGTACCGTATGTCTCTAGAAGATCGTAGCGTTCCAAAAGATTGGCAAAGGGCACAGGTCATCCCCGTTTTCAAGAACATCGACCAGATGTGCAGAACTAAACACCTATATCTCTAACGTCGATCAGTTGTAGAATTTTGGAACACGTATTATGTTCGAGTATAATGACTTTTCTGGAGACTAGAAATCTACTCTGTAGGAATCAGAATGGGTTTCGAAAAAGACGATCGTGTGAAACCCAGCTCGCGCTATTCGCCCACGACTCTCAGAGGGCCGTAGACACGGGTTCCCAGGTGGATGCCATGTTTCTTGACTTCCGCAAGGCGTTCGATACAGTTCCCCACAGTCGTTTAATGAACAAAGTAAGAGCATATGGACTATCAGACCAATTGTGTGATTGGATTGAAGAGTTCCTAGATAACAGAACGCAGCATGTCATCCTCAATGGAGAAAAATCTTCCGAAGTAAGAGTGATTTCAGGTGTGCCCCAGGGGAGTGTCATAGGACCGTTGCTATTCACAATATACATAAATGACCTTGTGGATAACATCGGAAGTTAACTGAGGCTTTTTGCGGATGATGCTGTGGTGTATCGAGAGGTTGTAACAATGGAAAACAGGAGGATCTGAAACGAATTGACGCATGGTGCAGAGAATGGCAATTGAATCACAATGTAGACAAGTGAAATGTGCTGCTAATACAGAGAAAGAAAGATCCTTTATCATTTAGCTACAATATAGCAGGTCAGCAACCGGGAGCAGTTAATTCCATAAATTATCTGGAAGTAGGCATTAGGAGTGATTTAAAATGGAATGACCATATAAAATTAATCTTCAGTAAATCAGATGTCAGACTGAGATTCATTTGAAGAATCCTAAGGAAATGCAATCCGAAAACAAAGGAAGTAGTTTACAGTACACTTGTTCGCCCATTGCTTGAATATTGCTCACCAGTATGGGAGCCGTACCAGATAAGGTTGACAGAAGAGATAGAGAAGATCCAACGGAGAGCATCGCGCTTCGTTACAGGACATCGAAATAAGTGTCCAAGGAATAGAAAAGCAACTGGAATCACTCAATAGAGGAAAGTCCACTGGACCTGACGGGATACCAATTCGATTCTACACAGAGTACGCGAAAGAACTTGCCCCCCTTCTAACAGCCGTGTACCGCAAGTCTCTAGAGGAACGGAGGGTTCCAAATGATTGGAAAAGAGCACAGATAGTCCCAGTCTTCAAGAAGGGTCGTCGAGCAGATGCGCAAAACTATAGACCTATATCTCTTACGTCGATCTCTTGTAGAATTTTAGAACATGTTTTTTGCTCGCGTATCATGTCATTTCTGGAAACCCAGAATCTACTATGTAGGAATCAACATGGATTCCGGAAACAGCGATCGTGTGAGACCCAACTCGCCTTATTTGTTCATAAGACCCAGAAAATATTAGATACAGGCTCCCAGGTAGATGCTATTTTTCTTGACTTCCGGAAGGCGTTCGATACAGTTCCGCACTGTCGCCTGATAAACAAAGTAAGAGCCTACGGAATATCAGACCAGCTGTGTGGCTGGATTGAAGAGTTTTTAGCAAACAGAACACAGCATGTTGTTATCAATGGAGAGACGTCTACAGACGTTAAAGTAACCTCTGGCGTGCCACAGGGGAGTGTTATGGGACCATTGCTTTTCACAATATATATAAATGACTTAGTAGATAGTGTCGGAAGTTCCATGCGGCTTTTCGCGGATGATGCTGTAGTATACAGAGAAGTTGCTGCATTAGAAAATTGTAGCGAAATACAGGAAGATCTGCAGCGGATAGGCACTTGGTGCAGGGAGTGGCAACTGACCCTTAACATAGACAAATGTAATGTATTGCGAATACATAGAAAGAAGGATCCTTTATTGTATGATTATATGATAGCGGAACAAACACTGGTAGCAGTTACTTCTGTAAAATATCTGGGAGTATGCGTACGGAACGATTTGAAGTGGAATGATCATTTAAAACTAATTGTTGGTAAGGCGGGTACCAGGTTGAGACTCATTGGGAGAGTGCTTAGAAAATGTAGTCCATCAACAAAGGAGGTGGCTTACAAAACACTCGTTCGGCCTATACTTGAGTATTGCTCATCAGTGTGGGATCCGTACCAGGTCGGGTTGACGGAGGAGATAGAGAAGATCCAAAGAAGAGCGGCGCGTTTCGTCACTGGGTTATTTGGTAACCGTGATAGCGTTACGGAGATGGTTAATAAACTCAAGTGGCAGACTCTGCAAGAGAGGCGCTCTGCATCGCGGTGTAGCTTGCTCGCCAGGTTTCGAGAGGGTGCGTTTCTGGATGAGGTATCGAATATATTGCTTCCCCCTACTTATACTTCCCGAGGAGATCACGAATGTAAAATTAGAGAGATTAGAGCGCGCACGGAGGCTTTCAGACAGTCGTTCTTCCCGCGAACCATACGCGACTGGAACAGGAAAGGGAGGTAATGACAGTGGCACGTAAAGTGCCCTCCGCCACACACCGTTGGGTGGCTTGCGGAGTATCAATGTAGATGTAGTAGATGTAGATCATTTAGTAATCGCGAAAGAGTCACGGAGATGATAGATAAACTCTAGAGGAAGACTCTGCAGGAGAGACGCTCAGTAGCTCGGTACGGGCTTTTGTTGAAGTTTCGAGAACATACCTTCACCGATGAGTCAAGCAGTATATTGCTCCCTCCTACGTATATCTCGGGAAGAGACCATGAGGATAAAATCAGAGAGATTAGAGCCCACACAGATCATACCAACAATCTTTCTTTCCACGAACAATACGAGACTGGAATGGAAGGGAGAACGGATAGAGGTACTCAAAGTACCCTCCGCCACACACCGTCAGGTGGCTTACGGAATATGGATGTAGATGTAGATGTAAAAGAATAGACCCGCATAATTACAGCCCACTTCCATTGACATCGGTTTGTTATAGTTTTTTGGAACATATTCTGAGCTCGTGTATACCAAATTTGAGACCGGAAAAGCTTCCGGCTAAAAAAAGCTTTTAGTTAGAAAGCTTGCCCTTTTCTCACATGGTGTAGGAATAGACAGATTCCATGTTCCTAGATTCCTGGAAAGCGTTTCACATGACGTCGCACTGCAGACTGTCGACGAAAGACCCCACATATGTGAGTGGCTCGCAGTCTTTTTCAGTAACAGAACCCAGCACGTTATCTTCCAAGGCTATTGTTCATCAGACACGAGGTTGTCGTCAGCAGTGGTCCAGGAAAGCGTAATGGACGCACCGTTATTCTCTATATATACATAAATGATCTAGTGAACAAGGATGGAGGTTTTTTTTTTAAACTCTGTTTGGAATCCTGCTCTCTCTCTTGTCAAAAAATAGAGGGACAGAGTCAATATTACCTCACTGGCTTGTTCATAGTCTCACTATCGATATCTCTGACTTTGGTCATCTTTGGTGGCACTAGTGTTCGGTGTGTGTGATCTTTCCTGCGTTAGTCCAAGAACCGTGGTTTTAAATTTGCTTGTACATCGCCTGTCCGTTGCAGTTTGCCTTGAAAATAGCGGGGTGTGCTCCCGCCGAAATATCGGCGGTCGCTGTTAATATTACCTGGCTGAAGTCCCGTAAGTTGTTTGAAAACTGTATACGCTAGGAGAAACTCAGGTCTCACAGGGTTAGCAGCAATTTACGGCACTTTGCTTTTGACACTGTGTTGTACGGGAAGGTGTCGCCGTTGAGTTACTGCCGGAGGTTACAGGATGAGTTAGACAGAATTTATAGTTGGCGTCTTGAATGTGAGCTTGCTCTAAGTTGTGCTATCTTTTAAACCGTGTTGTGAATGAGTAAATTTAGCAGCGTCCAAAATAAATATTTATTCAATTACTCCGTTACCCGGCTAGAATATAACATGAGCATGAATGTGAACTAAATTGAAACACTCAACCGCTTTCATATGTTGTCTATAAAGAAGTGTATCTGTTTAAAATTATTCAATTAAGTTCGCTGACCACTTTCATACAAACTTAGCTCACTCTCGAATATCACATCACTTTTATAACACGGAGACACACAACACGGGAATCGGCGAATTTTACGGAAAATTTTTTTGAGCTTTGGCTGACAAAGTTTTATGCTCCGACAGCAGCATAGAATGGTAGAAATAAAAGTAGTTTCTCATAGCATAGATTCTCAAATACAATATGATTACCTTTACGTGGATTCTTTTTACAATGGAATTTATGTATATATATATATATATATATATATATATATATATATATATATATATATGAATTATTCGGCAATTTAAACTCGCAATTTAAACTGATTAAATGGCGGCAGATAAATGAACACCTGTGTATCATAGAATCGACCTGTTCCGATTACATGAAAATAATTGACTGAATTCGACTACAAAGAACATTAATCAGCATTAAATGATTGTTTTCAGCATTTTCAATCTCAAATAAATCTTGCCAATAAAATCATATAAATATATTACCGCTAATGGTGGCGTTGCAGCTCGTCCGCAGCGAAACAAAGATGGAATCCAGAGGATCAAGATTAGTAATATTCTTACAGAAAATATGAGATAAACTTGAATAACATTGTTCTCTATTTTTCTCCAATAATTTACAATAGGTAGTTGACATAATAGTATTAATACCAGACCTTATCATAGGCGGCAGATTCAAATGTGTCTTGCTAGCATCATGGCTACTCGAACAAGAAGAAAGAATGCAACAAAAAATTAGTGATAATAATAATTATTCTTATAATTAAAGGATATCATTGTTTTCAGTCTATTTGCTGTGGCTTCTGAAGATACTGTTACACCATCTCTGCGCTAACAAAACCAAACTGTTCCTCTGACAACACACTTGCCTCTCGCGATATCACATATTAAAAGAAATAATAAAAAAAACCAAATATGTGTGAAATCTTATGGGACTTAACTGCTAAGGTCATCAGTCCCTAAGCTTACACACTACTTAACCTAAATTATCCTAAGGACAAATACACACACCCATGCCCGAGGGAGGATTCGAACCTCCGCCGGGACCAGCCGCATAGTCCATGACTGTAGCGCCGTAGACCGCACGGCTAATCCCGCGCGGCAAAATATAATAAAAAATAAACATAGCACCCCTATGAAATAGGGGTGTGGATGCTATGTTGCCCCCCGAACTGTTAAAAAAAATTGTGAGAAAATTGTTTTCAACAGTCCACGACAGCCAAGACATGCACTGGTTTTAGTCAGAATTATTCACTGTTTGGGTGTCTGATAGTCTCATTATACTTACAAGGGAACCTCCCCATCGCACCCCCCTCAGATTTAGTTATAAGTTGGCTCAGTGGTTAGGCCTTGAAAAACTGAACACAGATCAGTCGAGAAAACAGGAAGAAGTTTTGTGGAACTATGAAAAAAATAAGCAAAATATACAAACTGAGTAGTTCATGCGCAAGGTAGCCAACATCAATGATAACGTGAGCTCAGGTGAGCCGTAGTCCCGTGGTTAGCGTGAGCGGTTGCGGAACTAGATGTCCGTGGTTCAAGTCTTCTATCGCGGGAAAAGTTTAATTTATTTTATTTATGATTATTACATCCATAAGAAAACCTAAATCGAGCAAGGTAGAAGGATCTTTTTACCCATTCGCAGAGTGTACAAGTTAGGTGGGGCGACAACATATTCTTGTCATGTGACGCACATGCCGTCACCAGTGTCGTATAGAATATATCAGACGTGTTTTCCTGTGGAGTAATCGGTTAATCTATGACCTTGCGATCAAATGTTTGCGGTTCGCATTGGAGAGGCACGTCCTTTTGCCTACTAATCGCGCGGTTTTTCGGTGCTGTCGCAAAACGCGTACACTAGACTTATTACAGTGAACAGAGACGTCAATGAACGAACGGACAGATCACAACTTTGCGAAAATAAAGAAAAATATTTTCGCTCGAGGGAAGATTTAAACCAGGGACCTCACGTTCCGCAACTGCTCACGCTAACCACGGGACCACGGCGAACACGGATTCACATGTTCCTTGATGTTGCTTATGTTGCACATGGACTACTCAGTTTGTAAATTTTGCTTATTTTTTTCGTAGTTCCACACAACTTCTTCCTGTTTTCTCGACTGATCTGTGTTCAATTTTTCAAGGCCTATCCACTATGCCAACTTATAACTAAATCTGAGGGGGGTGCGATGGGGAAGTTCCCTTGTTAGATACATAATAGGTTCGATGTTGTTACTGTTGTTGTTGTTGTTGTCTTCTATCCTGAGGCTGGTTTCATGCAGCTCTCCATGCTACTCTATCCTGTGCAAACTTCTTCATCTCCCAGTACTTACTAAACCTACATCCTTCTGAATCTGCTTAGTGTATTCATCTCTTGGTCTCCCTATACGATTTTTACCCTCCACGCTGCCCTCCAATGCTAAATCTGTGATCCCTTCATGCCTCAGAACATGTCCTACCAACCGATCCCTTCTTCTTGTTAAGTTGTGTCACAAACTCCTCTTCTCCCCAATTCTGTTCAAAACCTCCTCATTAGTTATGTGATTTACCCATCTAATCTTCAGCATTCTTTTGTAGCACCACATTTCAAAAACTTCTATTCTCTTCTTGTCCAAACTATTTATCGTCCATGTTTCACTTCCATACATGGCTACACTCCATACAAATAGTTTCAGAAACGACTTCCTGACACTTAAATCTATACTCGATGTTAACAAATTTCTCTTCTTCAGAAACGCTTTCCTTGCCATTGCCAGTCTACATTTTATATCCTCTCTACTTCGACCATCATCAGTTATTTTGCTCCCCAAATAGCAAAACTCCTTTACCACTTTAAGTGTCTCATTTCCTAATCTAATTCCCTCAGCATCACCCGACTTAATTCGACTACATTCCATTATCCTCGTTTTGCTGTTGTTCATCTTATATCCTCCTTTCAAGACACTGTCCATTCCGTTCAACTGCTCTTCCAAGTCCTTTGCTGTCTCTGACAGAATTACAATGTCATCGGCGAACCTCAAAGTTTTTATTTCTTCTCCATGGATTTTAATACCTACTCCGAACTTTTCTTTTGTTTCCTTTACTGCTTGCTCAATATACAAATTGAATAACATCGGGGATAGGCTACAACCCTGTCTCACTCCCTTGGCAACCACTGCTTCCCTTTCATGCCCCTCAACTCTTATAACTGCCATCTGGTCTCTGTATAAATAGCCTTTCACTCCCTGTATTTTACCCCTGCCATCTTTAGAATTTGAAAGAGAGTATTCCAATTAACATTGTCGAAAGCTTTCTCTAAGTCTACAAATGCTAGGAACGTAGGTTTGCCATTCCTTAATCTATTTTCTAAGATAAGTCGTAGGGTCAGTATTGCCTCACGTGTTCCAACATTTCTGTGGAATCCAAACTGATCTTCCCCGAGGCCGGCTTCCACCAGTTTTTCCATTCGTCTCTAAAGAATTCGCGTTAGTATTTTGCAGCTGTTACTTATTAAACTGATAGTTCGGTAATTTTCACACCTGTCAACACCTGCTTTCTTTGGGATTGGAATTATTATATTCTTCTTGAAGTCCGAGGGTATTTCGCCTGTCTCATACATCTTGCTCACCAGATGGTAGAGTTTTGTCAGGACTGGCTCTTCCAAGGCCGTCAGTAGTTCTAATGGAATGTTGTCTACTCCAGGGGCCTTGTTTCGACCCAGGTCTTTCAGTGCTCTGTCAAACTCTTCACGCAGTATCATATCTCCCATTTCATCTTCATCTACATCCTCTTCCATTTCCATAATATTGTCCTCAAGTACATCGCCCTTGTATAGACCCTCTATATACTCCTTCCATCTTTCTGCTCTCCTTTCTTTGCTTAGAACTGGGTTTCAACCTGAGCTCTTGATATTCATACTAGGGGTTCTATTTTCTTCAAAGGTCTCTTTAATTTTCCTATAGGCAGTATCTATCTTACCCTAGTGAGATAAGCCTCTACATCCTTACATTTGTCCTCTAGCCATCCCTGCTTAGCCATTTTGCACTTCCTATCGATCTCATTTTAGAGACGTTTGTATTTCTTTTTGCCTGCTTGATTTACTGCGTTTCTATATTTTCTCCTTTTATCAATTAAATTCAATATTTCTTCTGTTACCCAAGGATTTCTACTAGGCCTTGTCTTTCTACCTACTTGATCCTCTGCTGCCTTCACTACTTCATCCTCAGAGCTACCCATTCTTCTTCTACTGTATTTCTTTCCCCCATTCCTGTCAATTGTTCCGTTATGCTCTCCCTGAAACTCTGTATAGCCTCTGGTTCTTTCAGTTATGCAGGTCCCATCTCCTTAAATTCCCACCTTTTTGCAGTTTCTTCAGTTTGAATCTACAGTTCAGTTGTTATTAATATATATATATATATATATATATATATATATATATATATATATATATATATGTTAATATATATATTAGATGGGTATATACATATAACAATAAGCATTTTTGTAATAGTCACGTTTACTTCGGTAATTAAAGATGCCTTGGAAATAGCGGCGGAGACTTCCCAGATTACTTCTCTCCCCCCATTCGGGTTCGCTGGATACGGAAAGCTGGGAATATAACCGTCCAAGGAGCTTCAAGACACCCATAACTACTTACTTTCTGAGTCTGGTATAGAATTTTGTGGTATTAACAAACATTTGTTGACAATAAGTTCACATTATAATTATATGGGTATTTCTTACGAAAATTTCTGTGACTATTTTATAGGAACTCATTTCTACAACAATATTTTAAAACTTTCTGATTGACGTAAGTCATTAAAACCGTCGGTCGGCGTGCCGATGATGAGAAGGTCTTCCACTGTGTCGAATCTCGATAACGTCGGCAAGTGGAGCTGCATCGAAGTCTGGATCTGCTGCTGGACCAGATGCTGCAGTGGAACAGGTCAGGATTGTCACCTCCCATTTCCTGCTCGTTCACGAAGGGTTCATGAAAGCCGAAAATTAGTTTTAGTATACATGTCATGTATCGGTTGTGCTCTACAAAAGAACGGTTAGATTTGGGCTCGCTTTCACACAAACAGATCCACTCTATATGCAACTCAGTATATGTCCTGGAATCATAACATTCTCCTCTCATTTTAGTGTAGTGATCCACTATTTATTTATAATATTTTCTAAACTACAAAACACCGGTTAATTTTTGTGGTGTCTGTCATGATAGTTTGTTTCCATCACCACTGTTTATAAACATTCCTGCGTAACGTAACGGAGCCAGTGACGTAGCACACATTGTTGGTGCGCCACAGCAAGTATAGTCTGATTCAAATATCTTACTCACAAAGCATAGACGCTATTGCACTACTAAAGGTCTGGCATTTTATACTGTTTTAAGTTGTTAAATGAAATTAATGCCTTTAATCGTCGCAACTAATATTATTTCACTCTATGAGCATCCATAAAATCATTTTGTAAGTTATGATATTGTTTATTTAAAAAATTCACAGTTTATCATGTGTCTAGCCAATCTTCTTTACACAGTTTTTAGTTACATATGTTACCCTGTCCAATTCACTACCGGTGGTTTTACATTTCACACAACAGCTACATCAGTTTCGTTTTGTTATAACATATTTAGCGACCTTGTTATTGGATTACATTTTGTGGCCTGTGTCAAAACAAATTTACAAGGATAACATAAACATTGACATTTATTAGGCTGATCCTCTACATCAATCGTCATCGGATCAGATCAGACCTGTGATGATCACAGTACATAGTCCCTTCTATACAAACTCTTATTACGTTCATCATCATTCATATGGGTAACATTACTTATTGAAAGTATAGGACAAATGTCCATGTTTGGCATTTCAGTCAGAAGTGTGTACTGAATACTTTAGGAAGAAACTCTCTTAAGTCAACCTGTACCCAAATGGTACATAAAATCTTACTCAAGCTGAGCCAAAGTCAATAATTTAGAAAATATGCGGACTCATGTGCAACTTATGCTCAACACATGTATATGTTCAAAAGTTTTCTATTCACTGAATTATTCATTTAAAGATACGGGATAATACATGAATATTAATATTATGCACATGGGGTAGAAAACAAACAATGTACTACGTTTTTCCTAATCTGGCACAAATAATAAAATTCAATATATAAAGTACTGAAATGATATAGAAATTGACTAATCTTAGAATGCAATTCACATATCTCCGGCCTGATTGGCCCTAGTTCCTTTATATTAGATTTCTGCATTTTCTGTTCGTGAAGTGAGCTAATCTGCAATTTTAAAATTAACAAGACACAAATAAATTTATGGAATGCAGTAAGTACTTGACTTATAACTCCTACATACAATACTTATAGAAGTGTACCAACACTTGGCAGAAAAATGTTATTTACATCACTTCTGTAGTTATTACCATTGAGTGAAGGTCTCTTTAAATCTCTGAGGCAATACAACACTTTTATGTTGTCAATGTTAACTTCTGCTAATAAGTAACATCCCTCATGTGGGATAAACTGATTTTGTAGGGACCTGTACATAGCAGGTGCCACTAATTATTCTGATTCTTTAAAAGTGGTGCCTTGGGATGTCTCCAAATCAGCACTAATTTATTTACAGCATATTCTTGTTGTTTGGTTAATTTCCTGTCGAACTTGATTTTATGGAGTTCTGCTTACCTATTAATATTTCGTAACGCTATATCCACCTTTTCTTGGTGTGACTTATCTTCGTTTTGTAACTCAGATGTAGCCTTAGCCCATTCGTTCTTCTTCTGACTATTACCCATTAACTCTTTTGGTGTAAATCCTGTTATAGGTAAATCATTGTATATTTCTACAAAGTTGTTTAGATATTCAATCCATTTTATTTGCTTATTAGATGCGTAGGTCCTGATAAATCTGTTCAATTCCCTGAACGGCACTTATATTTAAGCCCAAGAGAAGGACAGAAAATGGATATTTTTGCTCTCCATATATGGTTCAAATGGCTCTGAGCTCTATGGGACTTAACTGCTGGGGTCATCAGTCCCCTAGAACTTAGTAATACTTAAACCTAACTAACCTAAGGACATCACACACATCCAAGCCTGAGGCAGGATTCGAACCTGTGACCGTAGCAGTCGCACAGTTCCAAACTGTAGCCCCTAGAACCGCTCGGCCACTCTGGCTGGCCCCTCCTTATACAAATGCTGTATATTGTCTGGACTGCTTTGACAACATGATTTGCCAGAGTGACCATCTCAGATCTAAAGAGCTTAAGTATGTTTTGCCATAAAACTTCTGGATCTGCTCCTCTAAATTTTCGGGCTTGGTTTGCACTGGTACGATAATTTTGTTAACGTCCCATGCATCAAGACTCAGTCTAATACTTTTATCTGCTTTACTTATTGCTAGCAAAGGACTACTATATGGGGCATTGGATGTCTAAATTATACCCCAGCCCACAAGCTTCCTTATCTCTTTCACGACCTCTTCCTTTTTGGTCCAAGGGAACGAGTTACATGATCGACAATAGGTCTTATGTGACTATACCTGTATATCATAGGCATATCCTTCCACAATACCAGGATTATCTGCAAATACTGCAGGGTATTTAGATAATAACTCTATAAATTGTTTAGCTTGAAACTCCTCAATGTTTGTTGCTTCATTTACCTTCTCCTGATAGTCTTGGAATTGAGTGCATCATTATCCTGATGCTTATGACAGAATTTCGTTTGTTCATACTTCAACATGTGCAGTTTCGGAACACCAATGGCAAAAACAAATTCCTTATCAGTGAATGGCCTGCATCAAATTCATGCTAGACCTCCATAGTCATCTGGTGCTGATGGTATCTAAAGGTGAAGGTTCTACAGGCATGGTCTATTATTGCCTCCTTCACCCACATAAAATCTGGTCCTAGTAAGACTGGTACCTAAAGACTCTCTACTGAAAGGAATGTACCTGTTATGGCTCCAGTTTCCATTTGAATTTTGGCTTGAGTCTGGAACGTGAATGTTTAGGCCTTATGTCCTAGTGCACCAACGACTTTGCAGTTTGAAATGGACAAAACCGGTAATTTTCTAATCTGTGAGGCCCTTTTATAGAATTGCATATTCATAACTGACACACTCGCTCTAGTATCAAGAGGTATAGTTGTGGTCACACCACTTATAATTGCAGTTATTCCTGGTTGAATTATTTCTTTCTTCCCTTTTTCTGAAATGGTGGGTTCTTCATATAATTCTTCACAAATGTCCCTACCATTCTGGTATCTAATTATATGTATATTTTTCGACCTATTGCCTCCATTTCCATGCTCGGTCACCTGTTAAAGGCATACTGGGACCAATTTTAGTTTGACAGTTTCTGATAATTCGGTTCCTGCTAGGTGGCATCCCCACTATCCTTGCATTTTGTTGGCAGTTAATGGGAGATGGTGTTACTGATTGATTGCGCTGTTGTGGATAAGGAGTATCCTACATGAGTATAGCTTGTATAAAATGTATTGGCAGTGAATTCGAAGTATATGTTGGTTGTGGATTACAACCACTATGACCTGGCTGTTGCCAGTATCCTTGCCCTGACTGCTGTTTACTTTCATTTTTCCTAGGACTGTTATCGCCCTTGTTGAATGTGTTCCCATTCCATGATGGTTTTACGTTATTATTATTATTATTATTACCCTTGTCACTTCCTTCAATGCATTTTGTTACATTCTCCAGTACCAAATATGATGACTCAGTTATGTTAAGAAACTCCTTTATATGAGTATCAGGGACATTAAATAATTGTTGTCGAATAGTGAGTGGTAGTCTTGCTTTCAGAACTCTCAACAAATCTCTATGTGCTACCGGCTCATCCCAGTGATGGGGCATATTTATATATTTTTTAAAGTATTTCCTTTGCGTACCCATCTTTGAGTTATACATTTCGGCACTGTACACTATTTTCCGTAACCTTTCTTGGATAGATGCAGACCAAAATTGCTCTAAAAATTCCTTTTCAGATTCGACAAAACTCTTGCATGTTGCAACGGCATCAAGTGCCCACAGAGAAGAAAAATCTCCAGTAATATGAACGACTTCATGCTGTATCTCTTGTTGTTCTGTCCAGGTTTTTGGTAGTAAACTCCTAAAGTTTGGAATGAAAACTAATTGGTGGATATCCCGTTTATTGTCTTCATTGAATACATTATATGGCCGGTGCTTGATAAGGCTTTCGTCATGCATCAGTGCGTTTAACTGTACTGTACTATTATCGTTAACCTGCGTTGCACCGTCATGATAGCACGTACAGTCGGTTTCCTACTTTGGCCTATGTTGTGACGTAACCTGTTGCAGTACAACACGTTGTTTGCCATAACTCTGCTCCCTAGGTGTCTTTGAATAGCTTGCTGGTGAATGTGATACACTGTATGGATCCTCATTGCGTGTTGTTTCATTACACCGCATTACTGGCCTTTCGATATTCTGGTTTTCTAAACACAGTGCTTGAGCCACTTCCTTACGAACTTGGGATTCGATATCTTTTTGCATATTGCCCTGTATAGAATCCACAGTAATGGCCAAGCTCTTAAACTGCTTATCTAAGTTATTAACTTCCTGTTGCATAGTATCAGTCCGACCTGGAACATCTTCCAGATGTTTAATAGTACTTTTGACAATATCAGTTTCTTTGTTGAACTGTTCGACACTAGCCTTGTCCCGTTTAACCAAGATTTGACTGAATTTGTCTACTAGATATTTGTCCCTCTCAACAAATGTTTTATTTTTTAAATCTACAAATTTTCTTTCTCGTTCTTGCTCTTTGAGCTCACGTTGTTGTTCCCTTAATATCTCTTCCTCTTTCGGTTTTGCTCTTATAGAGCCCTAGATTCCCTACGTTTTTGTTCCATAACATTGAGTCTTTGGAACAGAAGTTTTATTAAATTATTATCAGACGTAATTGGAGTTGACAAAGTAACAGGGTCTGTCCCCTGCTCTGTTACATTACTCTTTCATATCGACAACTCTTGTCTGAGGATTGTCTGTTATTTTAGACTGATCTTCGACTTCATAAAATCATATAAATATATTACTGCTAATGGCGACGTTGCAGCTAGTCTGCAGCGAAGCAAAGATGGAATGCAGAGGATCAAGATTAGTAATATTCTTACAGAAAATAAGAGATAAACTTGAATAACATTATTCTTTATTTTTCTCCAATAATTTTCAATAGGTAGTTTAGATAATACTATTAATACCAGACCTTATCATAGGCGGCAGATTAAAGTACGTGTTGCTAGCACCATTGCTATTCGAACAAGAAGAAAGAATGCAACATAAATCAGTGATAATGATAATTGGTCTTATAATTAAAAGATATCATTGTTTTCAGTCTATTTTCTGTGGCTTGTGAAGATACTGTTACACCATCTCTGCACTAGCAAAACCAAACTGTTTCTCTGACAACACACTTGTCTCTCATGATATCACATATTCATAAAAAATAAATAATAAAAATTATTTTTATTGACTATAAAAGTGCTATAGCGTGTAGGAACATGGAAGTTAATGCGGATGCACTGTTTGATAGATCGATTAAATATCTAGGCGCAGCATTGCAAAGCACTACGAAATAGAATCAGCACGCCAGGCTTGAAGTAGGGAAGGCAAATGCTAGACTTCGTTTTATTGGGAGAATTTTGGGAGAGTGTGGTTCATCTGTACATGCGGGACACTAGTGCGACCAATTTCTGCGTACGGCTAGAGTGTTTGCTATCAACACCAGGTCGAATTAAAGGAAGGGCTAAATTATAGAACGTTTTTTAAACTTACAGTAGTCCATATCGTCAATATCAAGGACGTAGTTTATAAAGGTAGTACAAGTTTATGCACCCAATGATACAAACTAGGATACCAGATTCCAGATTTGTAGCACTTTCAGATGCTAGGAAAATTAAGTGTAGGCCTCGTGTTCTTATTTTTCTCAGTATTTCCGAACATTAAATGATATTCCATCAACGGCATCCTGGAGCTGACCAGAGCATTGTTTAAAATATTTTTATAAATTACTCTTTGGACTATAATAAATAAAATCTAAAAAGTGGTAATTTCAGACAACTTTCCCATGTCATGCGGTCTTACTGACGTGGTTGAAACTATCAATTGGAAGGAATCGAGTAAAAAAGGATCGGCATTGGAATGAGGTACTCGTTTTCAGCATACCCCGCAATTTACATTACCCTAATTTCTCGTATTTTATCTTCGCGGTCCATCTGCGAAATGTATTTTGGTGGCAATATGATCGTTCTGCAGTCAGCCTCAAATGCTGGTTATCTAAATATTCTCAAAAGTGAAACTCTCTGGCAGATTAAAACTGTGTACCGGACCGAGATTCTAACTCGGGACCCTTTGCCTTTCGCGGGCAAGTGCTCTACCATCCGAGCTACCCCATCACTACTCACGACCCCTCCTCAAAGCTGTACTTCCGCCAGTACCTCGTCTCCTACCTTCCAAATTTCTTAGAAGCTCTCCTGCGAAACTTGCAGAACCAACCCCCCGTGGATGAAAGGATTTGCCAATACTGTTCATCGAAAAGGACGTCTCATTTCCTCCAGGGGTTCCCATATGAGTTCCCGAAGCAGCTCCATAATACTTACATGTTGTTCGAACCTACCATTATCAAATGTACCAGCACGCCTCGAATTTACTTTGAAGTCTTCCTTTAATCCGACCTGGTGCGAATCCAAAATGATCGAGCAGTAGGTGAGAACTGATCACTCTAATGTCCTGCGGTCTCTTTTATAGATGAACCAAAGTTTGCCAAAATTCACCCAATAAACCAGAATCGACCGTTCGCGTTCCTATCAAAGCACTTACATGCTCGCTCCGTTACATATCACTTTGGAAAGTTAAGGCCAGATATCTAAACGACGTGACAGTGTCAAGCAGGACACTTCTAATGCTGTACCCGAAGATTACGCGTCTGTTTCTCCTACTCATCCGCATTAACTTACATTTTTCTACGTTTAGAGCCAGCTGACATTCATCACACCAACTGGGCGCCTTTCCAGGGAATGAAATAATAGGCTCTTGGGCTGGAGGGACTCCTCATACAACTCAATTGTGGGGCTCCCGCCTGAAGCGGGGTCCCTCAATTAACAGACCGCTGGGACGTAACAGTATCCAGCGAAATTTGCTGTCAAGGTCTGCGGAAGGGTCAACAGATATAGTGTTCGCAATGTTTAGCTTGAACAAGTATCAGATAACCGGCAGTCTTGTGCTTATTACATATTGAAGTTCTTCCTACGTGATATTCTTCACGGGTTTGTAACCGGAACATGTCTGGACGACGACATGATCCGGCTGCAAACCCGTGGGAATATCATCAGTTATTACGCCGGGAAGGTCTACGAAATTCTTCCTACGTGTTTACCAACCAATTTTATCTGTCCTGTATCATCTTACAGTAATTCGTCTTCGACATTTTCCTGTGCACTACAGCATCAACAGCAAGCAACCGCAGATTGCTCACCACCCTATCCGCCAGGACATTTATGTATTGAAACGTCCACTTAGAAAAATTTATGAATGGCTCTGCTGATAGACCTCTTACATTATTTGATATTCAAACAGCTGAGCAAACCTGAACATACTGAGACATTTCTCTCTTTACTTATTCTGATCATCACTAAACTGACACAAAATATTTTTAGCGCAACGCAGTCTGACTTTCAATAATCCATACAAAAGAATGGCCCTGACTAACAATAACCTATACCTTTCATGAATCACTTACCTCACAAAAATCTTCGTTACAAGAACTACTGCAACACAGCGAGCGCCACTACTGCCAGTTAAATAAAAGATTCTAACTACTGAAGGCACTAACTACTGATAGGCACAGTTAGCAAATGAAAAATTTTGATAGAGAACAAACAATCTCTTTACCTTAATAGTGTTCAAAAGTCATTATATATATATATATATATCAGTTCATGACATTTAGTCTTACAAATTTACTCTCACTGATGTACGCACGTCCAGACCATCTTCTCTCAAAACTCCGCCATCTCTCTCCCCACATCAACCACTGTTGGCGGCTCACCCCCAACTGCGCAACACTACAATAGCAAATTCCAACAATGCAAACCAGCCACAGACTGCACACAGCACAGGCAGTGATTTTCATACAGAGCGCTAGGTGACATTACCAACATAAAAACCTAAACAGCCTACTTACAGTATATACAAAACAGAAGCGGCCGTATCACACTTCCCTGTGGCACTCCAGACGATATCCTTGTCTCTGATGAACATTCGCCGACGAGGATAACATACTTGACTGTATTACTTAAGAAGTCTTCGAAGCACTTTGGGAACCTATTTCGTATGCTCGTACCCTCGTTAACGGTCTGCAGAGGGTACTTTGTGAAATAATCTTCATAACAGAATATTTGGAAATACTCTCGTTACGAGTGTTTCTGTTCGTCCGGTACTCGATCCAGTGTACATTCCCACGTTTCATTTCGTACGCATGTAATTTTTTTGAAATCTGAGAAACAATTTAAAGCAGTCTTAATAGTGCGAAAACACCGTGGCCCTTTAATACGGTCCCTCCTCCGCGGCGGCCAGTTTGTGAAAGCCAGCGCTGGCAGTGGCGGTGGATCCGCTGGACGTGCCGAAGCGTCGCTGGCGGCTAACCGCACCGGCCGCAACTCCTCGAGGCAAATGAGAGGCTGCAGCCGCTAATTCGCGCCCTAATTGAGCCGTGGACCGGCTGAGGCGGCGCTCCAGTCTCAGCCAGCTAGGGCAAGTGGCTGCGCTATGCCGGTGCGTCGCTCGCTAGACCAACCGGCAGCGGGCCTTCAGCGCCGGCACCACAAGTCGCTGGGCTGGCCGGCGTTCCAGGGAATGCAATAATAGGCTCTCCGGCTGGAGGGGCTCCTCAGACAACGCAATTATGGGGCTCCGGTCTCCAGCAGGGTCCCTAAATTATCAGGCCGCAGGGACGTAACAGTACCCAGCGAAATTTGCTGCCTCTGGTCCGCGGAAGAGTCAACAGATATAGTGTTTGCAAGGTTTGGCTTGAACGTGTATCAGATAACCGAAAGTCTTGTGCTTATTACGTATCGAAGTCCTTCCTATGTGTGTACTTGCAAACATCCTACCGAAGTCGGATGTTACGCTAAAGAGTGAAGATACTAGTTCAGAAAGCACAACGTATTTGTTTAAACTGAACAATCAAAGCTAGACAAATTTTGAATTCCTAACCACAGCTTGTAATGTAACTACACTGTCATACACAAGATACCAAACTTCACCATTCGTGTATGCTGCTTGTAATAAACACTAATTTCCAAAACTTAAGTAAGAGTGATTTCAGGTGTGCCGCAGGTGAGTGTCATAGGACCGTTGCTATTCACAATATACATAAATGACCTTGTGGATAACATGAGAAGTTCACTGAGCCTTTTTGCGGATGATGCTGTACTATATCGAGAGGTTGTAACAATGGAAATTGTACTGAAATACAGGAGGATCTGCAAGGAATTGACGCATGGTGCAGGGAATGACAATTGAATCTCAATGTAGACAAATGTAATGTGCTGCTAATACATAGAATGAAAGATCCTTTATCATTTGACACAATATAGCAGGTCAGCAACTGGAAGCAGTTAATTCCATAAATTATCTGTGAGTAGGCATTAGGAGTGATTTAAAATGGAATGATCATATAAAGTTGATCGTCGGTAAAGCAGATGCCAGACTGAGATTCATGGGAAGAATCCTAAGGAAATGCAATCCGAAAACAAAGGAAGTAGTTTACAGTACACTTTTCGCCCATTGCTTGAATACTGATCAGCAGTGTGGGATCCGTACCAGATAGGGTTGATAGAAGAGATAGAGAAGATCCAACGGAGAGCAGCGCGCTTCGTTACAGGATCATCGCGAAAGCGTTACGGAGATGATAAACTCCAGTGGAAGACTGTGCAGGAGAGACGCTCAGTAGTTCGGTCCTGGCTTTTGTTGAAGTTTCGAGAACATACCTTCACCGAGGAGTGAAGCAGTATATTGCTCCCTCCTATGTATTTCTCGCGAAGAGACCATGAGGATTAAAATCAGAGAGATTAGAGCCCACACAGAGGCATACCGACAATCTTTCTTTCCACGAACAATACGAGACTGGCATAGAAGGGAGAACCGATAGAGGTACTCAAAGTACCCTCCGCCACACACTATCAGGTGGCTTGCGGAATATGGATGTAGATGTAGATGTAGAACGTACATTTTGCTTGAAGTGTCACCGCCGAGTAAGGTATTGAGTTAGTGCATAATTTCGTACTATTTTTGTTTTACATGTTGGTTTCCCGGTCGCTCTCAATACATTTATCGATTGTCATTTTTTTAAATTTGTATCTAACTGTTACTATCTGAGTTCTCATATTGTCATTTTGTCATTCGGAAATAGTGAGTGGAGCTGTGTTCACTAGAAAACGGAGTGGCAAGTGGAAAAAGCGGAACAATACCGACATATTCTTCTGTCTGAACTCAGCGCAGGCAGCCAGAAACATTGGAGCCGTGTATGGGGATGATGGCGTTGGACAGCGTACGGGAATAAAATGGTTTTCTCGTCATAAGGAGTATCCTTTATACGTCAGTGACTCTCCACGTTCAGGAAGACTTTCGGGGTTCGATGAAGATCATTTAAACCCATTACTTCACAATGATCCATATCAGCGTACTCGAGAACTGACGAATATGATGAACTGTGATCATTCCACCATCGTGCGACTTTTGTTTGCAATGGGGATGGTTCAAAAATCTAGTGTGTGGGTACGGCATTCTCTAACAAAATCACAAAAATCAGCCATATGTGCATCTCTGCTTGCTCTCGCCTCGTGAACAACACCAGCCATTCCTATACTGTACCGTTATTGGTGACAAGAAATAGTGTCCTTATGCTAACATAAGGAAAAGAAAGCAATATTTGATTCCAAACAATGCACCAAACTACCGTACAAACCCCCCTGCGCGTCCGGGGGTTAGAATAGGCCTGAGGTATTCCTGTCTGTCGTAAGAGGCGGCTAAAAGGAGTCTCAAACGTTTCGGCCTTTATGTGATGGTCCCCCGTAGGGTTTCCCCAAGAGCGAGCCTATTGGGGAAGGGCACCTTACATGGTGCATGGTGTCCATCATCTCATCCTTCGTCGACGTGGATCTGCACTTCCGCTCATTCTCCAGCTGTTGGGCGCGGTCAACCCTTCTGGGTGCGTTTTCCTTCATCCTCGATGCAGTATCGCGTTCTGTGCTGCCGACGATAATGGACTTCTTAGCCCGTTTGCGCCTGATATCCACCTGATATCCACCACGGAGCTAGTCCGTTATGGTGGGGCCACCATGTACCGTACCCTCTTGGTTGTAGCCCCTGACCACACAAGCATTGCTGTGCTGATGTCTGCGCCATTAACTCCCCACGTATGCCAAAGAGTAGATACCCATCACCCTGGGGCATTGGGACTCCTGGCAATGGCCATCCTGCCAGGTGGCCTTCGCTGCGGCTGGGTGGCGCCTGTCACGAGGACCCCTGGTCGAAGTGGATGGCATCTTGTCAATGAAATAAATGGTTCTAATGGCTCTGAGCACTATGGGACTTAATATCTGAGGTCATTAGTCCCCTAGAACTTAGAACTACTTAAACCTAACTAACCTAAGGACGTCACACACTTCCATGCCTGAAGCAGGATTCGAACCTGCGACCGTAGCGGTCGCGTGGTTCCAGACTGAAGCGCCTAGAACCGTTCGGCCTCACTGTCCGGCTTGTCAATGAAACCTCAGTTTTTTGTGGAGCATTTAGAAGACGAGTTTGTGAAGGTGGAGTGCTTGTCCAAAATGCAGTCAGGGTAGGTCTTGAGCAAAGCAGCATCCTCTGCCCAGTCACAGGCACTACTCGCCAGTGACTAGCTGGGGGATGTTTCTGTTTCAATCGCGCCCCATAAGAGAGTAAATATGGTCCAGGATATCATATTTCACAGGGACTTTCTTTTGCAGTCTGACGATGGGCTGCACGCCAATTTAGAATGGCGAGGTGTCCATTTCGTCTGGCGCAACCACTGGGGTCTGAAGGATAATCAGTTTGACACCGGTACCTTCAACTTGGCCTTCGAGGGTGACACATTACCCGAGTAGGTCAAAGTGATGGTCTACTGGTGTGATATAAGGCCGTATATCCCTCCCCCAATACGGTGCTTAAAGCACTGGAAGTTTGGCCATATGTCTTCCTGTTGTACTTCCAGTGTCACCTGTTGGGATTGTGGACGTCCTTCACATCTCAATATTCTCTGTGCTCGGTCTCCCATTTGTGTCAACTGCAGAGAGCACAATTTGCCTTGCTCGCCAGGCTGCAGTATTCTCCCAAAAGGAAGAAAAACATTGGAATACAAGACCCTGGACGGACTGACCTACACTGAGGCTAAGAGAAAATTTGAGATGCTTCATCCTGTGTATATGATGTCAACTTTCACTGCCGCTATGACAACGGTTCTACCATCTTCCGTTCTGCGATGTACCCTTGGCTCTCAGAGCTGTCAGACTCCACCTGCCCGTTGGGGGGCACTTCCCTCCCTGTTGCTCCTGCACAACCTACGTCAGGAGCAAACACTGCCCCCCCGCCCCCTAACCATCAGGGACGTGGTGTTCAGCTGGAGAAGCGTAAGTCTTTTTCGGATCCTCTTGCCAGGAAGGGATCCCTTGGGTAACTCCCTTCCCAGGTTCCTACCAGGAGAAAGCTGACACCTGCCAGTGGTTGAAGGAACCACAGGTAGCTGCTCGTAGGGCTTCACGGCCATCCTCAGTCCCTGAGACTAAGAAAGCTCTCCCAGCCAGACAAACATAAGGAGCAGCGAGAGAAACCTAAAAAGAAAAAGACCTCCAAGAACCAAGACACTACGGTGGCACCCACACCATCACTACCTACAAGCTCTGTGTCTGAGAATGAGGTGGAGAGTTTGGTGTCCGCTGAGGACCTAGATTTCGCTGAGCCCTCTGTGGATGTCGATCGGCAGCAGACGACCCTGATGCGTAGACTGCCTCATTGAGTGTTTCATGCCTTCCCAGTCTCACGATCACGTAATCCTCCATTGGAATTGCAGCGATTTCTTCCACCACCTGGCTAAGCTACGGTAACTGTTAAGCTTTACACCTGCTTCCTGCATTGCCCTCCAGAAAACCTGGTTCCCAGCAATGTGGACCCCTGCCATATGCAACTATAAGGGATTTTACAGGAACCATAGTGACTATAATGTAGTGTCAGGTGGAGTTTGCGTCTATGTCCTGAACTTAGTATGTAGTGAATCCGTGCCCCTTTAAACCCCTCTTGATGCATTGATGTTGTGGCTGTGAGGATAAGGACGAAGCAGGAAATAACTATCTGCAATGTATATCTTCCTACAGATGGTGCTGTGCCCATGGACGTATTGGTTTCACTCATTGATCAACTCCCTAAGCCTATCCCACTTTTGGGAGATTTTAATGTGTATAACCCCTTCTGGGGTGGCGCTATGTTTACTGGCCCAGGCAGGGAAGTCGAAAATTTACTGTCACAACTCGACTTCTCCCTCTTAAATACAGGTGCCCCCACACATATCAGTGTGTCACATGGCACATATTCGGTCATTGATCTCTCCGTTTGCAGTCCTGGCCTTCTCTCATCTATCCACTGGAGAGCACATGACGATCTGGGTGATAGTGACCACTTCTCCATCTTCCTGTCACTCCCCCCTGGCGTCATGCCCACAGACGCCTACCCAGATGGGCTTTAAACGAGGCAGACTGTGAAGCCTTCACCTCTGCTGTCGCGTCTGAATCTCCCCCACATGGTGCCATCGATGTTGTCGTTGAGCAGGTCACTACAACGATCGTTTCTGCGGCAGAAAACGCGATCCATCGTTCTTTAGAGTGCCCCCAGTGAAAGACAGTCTCTTGGTGGTTGCCATAAGTCGCTGAGGCAATTAAATAGCGTCGGCGAGCTCTACAGCGACTTAAGCGGCACCCTTCCGTAGAGCACATTTAAGCGTCTTCTTGCCCACGTTCGTCAGATTATGAAAGGACGGAAACAGGAGTGTTGGGAAAGGTACGTATCGACCATTGGGTGCCATACGTCACCTTCCCAAGTGTGGACGAAGATCAGACGTGTTTGTTGATACCAAACCCCAACAGGTATCCCTGACATTAACATCAATGGCGTGTTGAATACTGACGCAACGCGATTGACGAGCACTTTTCTGAGCACTATGCTCGAGCCCCTGTCTCAGAGAACTAACTCCCAGCCTTTCGCACCCTCAAACGGTGGATGGAAAGAAAAGTCCTCTCTTTCAGTACACGCCACAGTGTACGCTATAACCCCCTATTGAGTGGGAGCTCCTCAGCCCCCATCAACATTGCCCCAACTAAGATTCTGGGCCGGATCGGATCCACAGTCAGATGACTAAACATTTCTCGTCTGACTACAATGGACATCTCCTCGTCATTTTCAGCCGGATCTGGTGCGATGGCGTCTTTCCATCGCAATGGCGGGAGAGCACCATCATTCCAGTGCTCAAACCCAGTCAAAACCCTCTTGATGTGGATAGCTACCAGCCCATCAGCCTCATCAACTTTTTTTGTAAGCTGGTGGAACGCAAGGTGTGTTGGCGGTTCGGTTGGGTCCTGGAATCACGTGGCTCCATGTCAGGGCGGCTTCCGCCAGGGTCGCTCTAAAATATAATCTTGTGCCCCTCGAGTGTGCCATCTGGACAGCCTTTTCCAAACGACAAAATCTGGTTGCCATCTTTTTTTACTTACGTACAGCATACGACACGACCTGGAGACATCATTTCCCTGCCACATCGTATGAATGGGGCCTCTGGGTCCCGCTCCCTAATTTTGTCTAAAACTCCCGGTCGCTCGGTACTTTCCTAGCCGGTACCTCCCATAGTTCCAACCATATTCAGGAGAATGGCGCTCTGTAGGGCTCTGTATTGTCTGTCTAGTTTTAGTGGCTATTAACGTTCTAGCAGCAGCTGTAGGGCCGTAATTCTCACCTTCTATGTATGTGGATGACTTCTACATTTCGTACCGCTCCTCCAGTACTGGTGTTGCTGAGCGGTGCCTACAGAGAGCCAGTCACAAAACGCAGTCATGGACTCTAGCCCACAGCTTCCAGTTTTAAGTCATGAAGTCGTGTGTCATGCATTTCTGTTGGTGTCGCACCGTTCATCCAGAACCAGAACTTTACCTTACTGACGATCCACTCACTGTAGTGGAGACATATCGATTCTTAGGACGCCCGATTGACTTGGTTACCTCACCTTCCTCAGGATAAGCGGAAATGCTGGTAGCACTTCAACGCCCTCTGCTGCCTGAGAAACACCAACGTGGGTGCAGATCGCTCTGCGCTGCTGCAGCTCTACAGAGCCCTTGTTCAAGTCCGCCTTGACTATGGATTACGGTTCGGCGGCACCATCAGCGCTGCATTTACTCGACCCAGTGCACCACTGTGGCATTCGCCTAGCGACGGGAGCTTTTAGAACGAGTCAAGTGACCAGTGTCCTGGTGGAGGCCTGAGTCTTCCATTGAAGGTTAGGCGTCCACAACTGCTCGCCAGTTACGTTGCACACGTTCTTAGTTCTCCTGCGCATCCGAATTACCATCTCCTATTCCCAACCACGGTGGTTCATCTCCCACAACGGCGGCCCATGTCAGGGCTTACGATTACGGTTCGTGTCTGGCCCCTTCTGTCTGAACCGAAGTCCTTCCCATTACCACCTCTTCTCGAGGTCACCCCCATGGCATACACCTAGGCCTCAGATTCTTCTGGATCTTTCACATGGCCATAATGACTCTGTGAACCCTGCGGTTCTCCGCTATCACTTCCTCTCGATTCTCGACATGTACTGGGGCCGGGAAGTGGTTTACACCGACGGATCGATGGCTGATGGTCTCATGTAGGCTTTGCGTATGTTTATGGAGGACATATTGAACAGCTCTCCTTGCCAGATGCCCGCAGTGTTTTCACTGCAGAGCTGGCGGCCATATATCGTGTTCTTGAGCACATCCGCTCATACCCTGGAGAGCCATTTCTCCTGTGTACTGACTCGAGCAGCCTACAAGCTTTCTACCAGTGCTACCCTCGCCATCCTTTGGTTGCGTCCATTCAGGATTTCATCTATGCCCTCGAACGGTTCCGTCGTTCAGTGGTGTTTGTGTGGACCCCAGGACACGTCAGAATCCCAGTCAACGAACTTGCCGACCGGCTGGCCAAACAGGCTACGCGGAAACCGCTTCTCAAGATGGGCATCTCCGAAACTGACCTGCGTTCTGTTTTAAACCTCAGGGTTTTTCGGCTTTTGGAGACGGAATGGCATAACAGTACGCACAGCAAACTGTATGTCATTAAGGAGACTACGAACGTGTGGAAGTCTTCCATGCGGTCCTCTTGCAGGGAATCAGTTTGCCGGCTCCGCATTGGCCATACGTGGCTAAGGCATGGTTACCGCCTCCGTTGCGAGAACCCGGTGGCTGAGTGGTCAGCGCGACTGAATGTCATACCTAACGGCCCTGGTTAGATTCCCGGCTGGGTCGGAGATTTTCTCCGCTCAGGGACTGGGTGTTGTGTTGTCCTTATCATCATCATTCCATCCCCATCGACACGCAAGTCGCTGAAGAGGCGTCAACTCGGAAGACTTGCACCAGGCGAACGGTCTACTCGACTGGAGGCCCTAACCACGCGGCATTTCCATTTACCTCGGTGTTGCTGTGGCTCACAAATGACGGTCGTCTACTTCTTGCTGGTCTACCCACTTTTAGCCGCTCTGCGGCGGACTTTTAACTTTCCCAGCACCCTACCTTCGGTGTTGAGCAACTATGTCACAACAGCAGCTTTAGTTTTCGTTTTATTCGTGAGGGTGCGTTTTATAATTTGATCTAAGTTTTAGCGCATGTCCTTTGTCCCTTTGTGTCCTCCACCATAGTGCTTTTAGGGTGGAAGTTTTAATGTGTTGCAGAGTGGCTGGTTTCTCCTTTTTATTCTCATTATCAGCCAGTCATGGTAATCTGCTCTCTTGTTTTGATCCATTCTATATGTCTCTTGCGTCTCTCTATGGTTTACTTGTCCGATTTGGCCCATTTTAGTGTTTTTTGACCTTATGTTGTCCTTGTGGTTTTCTCCTTTCTTCCTTCTTCTAACTGTGTTTTGTATGTCTCGACTACTTAACTCCCACCCTTGTGGAATTATTTTAATCGGAACGAGGGACCGATGACCTAGCAATTAGGACCCCCCCCCCTCCTCTTTTAAATCAACCAACCAACCTATCGTACAAAGACCTGCGCACATCCACAAAACATAGTATGCATCTGATGGAACAGCGACGTTGTGGTGTACTACTAATTGCTTCTCCGGGGTGTAACCATCACTGCTGACATTTATGATCAACAACCGAGACGTCTTGCAGACGCAACTCAAGAACAACGACCAGGGCGTGAAGTGATGCTACACCGCAATAACTCCCGCCCGCATTCTGCAAGAGCGACAAAAAATATCATAAAGGTCATTCCGCACCACCTCACTCACCTGATCTTGCATCCTCGGGTTTTCCTCTTTTCCGCTCTTTATCGATCAGCCTTCAAGGAACTTCATTTCAGCTTGAAAATGCTCTTCGAACATGGCTCCACGAGTTTTTTTACCCCAAACCGTATTTCTACAGTCTCGTAATCGGAAAGTTGCCCCAGCGTTGGCCGACTGTTGTAAGTATCATGCACTGCTGATGACTAAAGCCTCTGTGATGTGAATCTGTTGTTACGATTCCATGTGAGCCGCTACATAGCTTGATACAACAGTTACATTCTGAGAAGACAGGGGGGTGCCATTGTGACACTCACGGAAGACCAATACAAGATTTATTATTCGGAATTATGTTATATTATCGCTCTTAGTGTAGTCTGAAAATGTGAATGCAGTTCGTCTGCTGACGTATCCATGAGCTGTCTGCTGTGGGTTCTGTGAATGTGGAGATGCAGTTTAGCCAACCACTGTATTAATTAGAGTGCGAGTGCACTGTACCAGATAGACATAAGTTCCCCACGCGTTAGTAGGTCCCGTTAGTTTGGCAAATAGCCGCTGTGCAGACTCTCTGAACCCTTCCGGCCACCGTGTGTGGACCCCGGACGAGGTGAGACGGTTAGGCATACCCTGCTGAGACTCTGGTAAGTACGGACGCTCTGCGTGATGGCTCCTGCAGACATCTTAGTTAGGAGAGAGTGTCATGTTGGATAAAATTGTTAATTTTATGTTGTATTAGTGATCATGGGCCAGTATTCCATATAATCGCACTGTTAAGTAAAGTGAGTGGTTAAGGAGTATTTTTCATGGTTTTTAGGAAATAAATGTTGTTGTTACATAAATTTCTTAACTTTGTTTTATGACAGCAACGCCGTATTTCCGTTACCATTCCAGTTAAGTTATTCAAACATTAATCTTAAAGGTAATCAATAAGCAGAAATGTCGTGTTGTGATGTTTGCTCATGCAAACGGTCGTAGATGTCTTCCACAAAAGACACATATGCCATTTTCAGATTGAGGATGACTGCCAAGGCTTCGCCGGAAGTGTTTGTTAAACTTATGGAAAAACACTAAGTACTTACGCGCCAACACAATAGTTCGATGAAGCTGAGACTACAGGCACAGAAAGAACTGCTACAGTATACTACAGAAGGTAGCTGCAGAAAATTCGCAATGAGACGAGAAGAAATTACGAAAGGTGGGACCTCGTTCTTAATAGAGTGTGTAATCACCATGGGAGTCAGTGCCTCTCTCCAACGTTCTCTGATGCTGGCCACAAGACTACTAAGTGGTTCTCGTCGTAGGGCTATCCGTTCCACCACCAACGCGATTGATAATTTCTGGATCGTCGTTTGTACATTGCGCGTTTCCACCTCTTGTAATACGAGGGCATGTCCAGCATTATCGAACATGTTCGTTTTGGGATCCACGTGTTATGGTGTGTGGGGGCGCAATGTTGCATGTTTCCAAATCTTTGAACATGGTGTACTTCCACCGGTCTACATCTACATCTACATGATTACTCTGCAATTCACTTTTAAGTGCTTGGCAGAGGGTTCATCGAACCACCATCACACTATCTCTCTACCATTCCACTCCCGAACAGCGTGCGGGAAAAACGAACACCTAAACCTTTCTGTTCGAGCTCTGATTTCTCTTATTTTATTTTGATGATCATTCCTACCTATGTAGGTTGTGCTCAATAAAATATTTTCGCATTCGGAAGAGAAAGTTGGTGACTGAAATTTCATAAATAGATCTCGCCGCGACGAAAAACGTCTTTGCTTTAATGACTTCCATCCCAACTCGCGTATCATATCTGCCACACTCTCTCCCCTATTACGTGATAATACAAAACGAGCTGCCCTTTTTTGCACCCTTTCGATGTCCTCCGTCAATCCCACCTGGTAAGGATCCCACACCGCGCAGCAATATTCTAACAGAGGACGAACGAGAGTAGTGTAAGCTGTCTCTTTAGTGGACTTGTTGTATCTTCTAAGTGTCCTGCCAATGTAACGCCACCTTTGGCTCGCCTTCCCCACAATATTATCTGTGTGGTCTTTCCAACTGAAGTTGTTCGTAATTTTAACACCCAGGTACTTAGTTGAATTGACAGCCTTGAGAATAGTACTGTTTATCGAGTAATCAAATTCCAACGGATTTCTATTGGAACTCATGTGGATCACCTCACACTTTTCGTTATTTAGCGTCAACTGCCACCTGCCTCACCATACAGCAATCTTTTCTAAATCGCTTTGCAACTGATACTGGTCTTCGGATGACCTTACTAGACGGTAAATTACAGCATCATCTGCGAACAACCTAAGAGAACTGCTCAGATTGTCAGCCAGGTCATTTATATAGATCAGGAACAGCAGAGGTCCCAGGACGCTTCCCTGGGGAACACCTGATGTCACTTCAGTTCTACTCGATGATTTGCCGCCTATTACTACGAACTGCGACCTTCCTGTCAGGAAATCACGAATCCAGTCGCACAACTGAGACGATACCCCATAGGCCCGCAGCTTGATTGGAAGTCGCTTGTGAGGAACAGTGTCAAAAGCTTTCCGGAAATCTGGAAATACGGAATCAACTTGAGATCCCCTGTCGATAGCGGCCATTACTTCGTGCGAATAAAGAGCTAGCTGCGTTGCACAAGAACGATGTTTTCTGAAACCATGCTGATTACGTATCAATAGATCGTTCCCTTCGAGGTGATTCTGTTTGAGTACAGTTTATGCTCCAAAACCCTACTGCAAACCGACGTCAATGATATAGGTCTGTAGTTCGATGGATTACTCCTACTACCCTTCTTAAACACTGGTGCGACCTGCGCAATTTTCCAATCTGTAGGTACCGATCTATCGGTGAGCGAGCGGTTGTATATGATTAATAAGTAGGGAGCTATTGTATCAGCTTAATCTGAAAGGAACCTAATCGGTATACAATCTGGACCTGAAGACTTGCCCGTATCAAGCGATTTGAGTTGCTTCGCAACCTCTAAGGTATCTACTTCTAAGAAACTCATGCTAGCAGCTGATCGTGTTTCAAATTCTGGAATATTCCATTCGTCTTCCCTGGTGAAGGAATTTCGGAAAACTGCGTTCAATAACTCCGCTTTAGCGGCACAGTCGTCGGTAACAGTACCATCGGCACTGCGCAGCGAAAATATTGACTGTGTCTTGCCGCTTGTGTACTTTACATACTACCAGAATTTCTTTGGATTTTCTACCAGATTTCGAGACAATGTTTCGTTGTGGAACCTATTAAAGGCATCTCGCATTGAAGTCCGTGCCAAATTTCGCGCGTCTGTAAATTTTAGCCAAACTCCGGGATTTCGCGTTCTTCTGAACTTCGCATGCTTTTTCCGTTGCCTCTGCAACAGCGTTCGGAACTGTTTTGTGTACTATGGGGGATCAGTTCCATCTCTTGCCAATTTATGAGGTATGAATCTCTCAATTGCTGTTGCTACTATATCTTTGAATTTGAGCCACATCTCGTCTACATTTGCATAGTCAGTTAGGAAGGAATGGAGATTGTCTCTTAGGAAGGCTTCTAGTGACACTTTATCCGCTTTTTTAAATAAAATTATTTAGCGATTGTTTCTGGTGGATTTGGAAGAAACGGTATTGAGCTTAGCTATAACGACCTTGTGATCGCTAACCCCTGTATCAGTCATGATGCTCTCTATTAGCTCTGGATTGTTTGTGGCTAAGAGGTCAAGTGTGTTTTCGCAACCATTTACAATTCGGGTGGGTTCGTGGACTAACTGCTCGAAATAATTTTCGGAGAAAGCATTTAGGACAATCTCGGAAGATGTTTTCTGCCTACCACCGGTTTTGAACAAGTATTTTTGCCAAGATATGGAGGGAAGGTTGAAGTCCCCACCAACTATAACCGTATGAGTGGGGTATTTATTTGTTACGAGACTCAAATTTTCTCTGAACTGTTCAGCAACTATGTCATTGGAGTCTGGGGGTCGGTAGAAGGAGCCAATTATTAACTTAGTTCGGCTGTTAAGTATAACCTCCACCCATACCAATTCGCACCGAGTATCTGCTTCGACTTCACTACAAGATAAACCACGACTGACAGACACAAACACTCCACCACCAATTCTGCCTAATCTATCTTTCCTGAACACCGTCTGAGACTTCGTAAAAATTTCTGAAGAACTTATTTCAGGCTTTAGCCAGCTTTCTGTACCTATAACGATTTCAGCTTCTGTGCTTTCTAATAGCGCTTGCAGCTCAGAGACTTTCCCAGCACAACTACAACAATTTACAACTACAATTCCGACTGTTCCTTGATCCAAGCACGTCCTGTATTTGTCATGCACCCTTTCTGATTGCAGCCCACCCCGTAGTTTCCCGAGGCCTTCTAACCTAAAAAACCGCCCAGTCCACGCCACACAGCCTCCGTTACCCGTGTAGCCGCCAGCTGAGTGTAGTGAACTCCTGACCTATTCAGCGGAACCCGAAACCCCACCACCCTATGGCGCAGGTCAAGGAATCTGCAGCCAACACGGTCGCAAAACCTTCTGAGTCTCTGATTCGGACCCTCCACCCGGCTCTGCACCAAAGGTCCGCAGTCGGTTCTGTCAACGATGCTGCAGATGGTGTGCTCTGCCTTCATCTCATAAGCAAGACCGGCAGCCTTCACCAAATCAGATAGCCGCTGGAATCCAGAGAGAATTTCCGCAGATCCAAAGCGACATACGTCATTAGTGCCGACATGTGCCACCACCTGCAGCTGGCTGCCCCCTGTGCTCTTCATGGCATCCGGAAGGACCCTTTCCACATCAGGAATGACTCCACCCGGAATGCACACGGAGTGCACACTGGATTTCTTCCCCTAATTAGCCGCCATATCCCTAAGGGGCCCCATTACGCGCCTAACATTGGAGCTCCCAACTACCAATAAGCCAACCCTCTGCGACTGCCCAGACCTTGAAGGCTGAGAATCATCCTCTGAAACAGTGCAGGCAGCTGCATCTGGCTCAGCCAGAGACAGTACCTGAAACCTGTTTGTCAGACGCACCGGGGAAGCTTTCTGATCAGCCTTTGGGGACGTCTTTCACTGCCTGCCACGCCTTGGAACGACCTCCCAATTAACCACAGGCAACGGCCCAGACCCACTGCGGGCAACAACCGGGGCAACCACAGCGGCATACCGATCCGGGGACAGACGGGACGAGGTTGACATCCCCGTGATACCCAAGTCCGGCTCCCCACTGTGGTGCCCATTGGCAACAGCCTCAAGCTGCGTGACCGACGTCAGCGCCGCCTGAAGCTGTGAGCGAAGGGATGCCAACTCAGCCCTCATCCGAACACAGCAATCACAGTCCCTATCCATTCTAATCGATGTTGAACAACATTTACAGAAACACGAGCCCGTGCATAGGTAATGCATGGGAAACACGCAAAGAATGTATGAACTAAGCTGTACAAATGCCTAACGACTGCGCTACAATCTGCCTGAATTTACGATTACAGTAACTAAAACTCGAAATTACACCTCCTATACGAAACTCACACGCAATGTAAGTAAGAATCTACGAAGTAAACACAGAAAAGAAGCTATACACGTATCTTTCTGCGCTGTCGATGTGCACCAACTGGGAGCCCAGGCCACACTCGTTGTGATCAACGTTGTTGTGACACTGTACTCCTTTCCCAAGTGCTTCCTTCCACGGGTGTATTCAACCCTGTCCAAATTTTTGTTGAAGACAATTCGCGACCGCATCGAACGTCACACGTGGAGGAGCTCTTGAAATGGGAGGATATTCTGCAAATGGACTGGTGTGCTGGTTCCCCCGACTCGTATCCCATCGACCTGATGTAGCACGTGTTGTGCAGACATACTGCACCAACGACCATCCAGAGCTGTCAAGGGCGCTGGTGGAGAAACTGCACTCCTACCACAGCAACTTCTTACCAACCTTGGGGTCAACTTGAGAACGCTTCATAGAGCATGCTTTGCTGTCCCTTTGGTCGCACTCCCTATTAAGAACCATGTCTCGTCGTTTTTGATGTCCAGGGGAACATCAGGAATTGCGGTGACTTCACTGTAATTATTGTCTCTGAATAAGAATTTTATGCAGTATAATTACTGTCGTGAATAATATTGTCATTTCCATTCATCTCATTGCATATTTCTTTCAGTTACCTTCGTACCGTGTTGTAGTGTACTGTAGCTGCTACTTCCATTATGGTGCAAGTTTCGAAGACGTTGGCAGTGACTCATCACGCGAAAGTTACTTTCGTCCTTAAGTTTGGCACAACACTGTATATTATGCACCTTAATCTGAGATTGTTGTACGTTTATTGTCCTATCTTTCGTCATATTTCGTTGTACAAATGTAAACGTAAAGATTTAAAACATTTGTAACAATGACTGCAAAAGTGCTTGCCGCGTCAGATCGGTCAGTCTCGGGCTTTCGACGATTTCCTCCATAGCCATAGACAAGAGACTGCATCTCAGTATGGCCCTAGATAACTAAAGTTGTCCGAATTATCTCATGGAGACTACAAGAATTCAAGAAACATCCACATACTACGAGAGATTATATAGATAGCTATCACTGGAGAAGCTGTGCTGTTTTCGTTAGATCCTGGATGATTCAATTGATTTCTCTGTTGGCTTTCAGCATTACGTGTCCGTTTCCACGCACCACTAAGAATGTAGCCACTTGTTATACTTTCTGATCACAACGGCGTCTTTGCTGACAGAATCCCCCCACGTAGGATAACATTTCCACTTCTTTAACCATGATCGTGTGTTTGTTGATGAAGCTGTAATCGGCAACAGAAAATCTGTCGACACTGTGATATTTAATATGGCTTCGGTACCGTGTGCAGCGTTGACTGTACAGTTTCAGTAAGTACAGGATCTGCTCAGGAATGTTGCAGTGAAAAACTAAGTTTCAATGATTGTAATTTTGTAACGTTTATGATCTCGCCGTGTTGAACGTTATCATGCACAGATAGGGGAGTCGCCAAACGAAGGCGCTCTGACCGCACGCGAACAATCTCTGCGCGTCGTCGGACGAACAGTCGACTGTTGCGTATGACGCGAGAGGCCAAAGGAATTTCTACATCTGCATTTATGCTCTGCAGAGCACTGTGAAGTGCATGGAAGAGAGTACTCCCTACTGTAACAGTATTAGGGATTTTCCCCGTTACTTTCGAAGCACGGGAGCAATGATAGGTTAGGCGCATCTCTGTGTGGACTGTGATACTGTCTTTACCACCTCTAGAGTATTGTATTATATTCCTGAATTCCTCACTTAGAGGTGGTTCTTGAAACTCTGGAAGTAGATTTTCACGGCATAGTTTACGTCAGGCTCATGCGTCTGGCCGTTCAGTTTTATTCAGCATTATCAATATCTCAGCACCGGTCTCCCATGGCTCTGACATTAATAGCGCTCCTCTTTCTGTACGTGCAATAGCTCTTGTTAGTCCTCTTTGGTATGGGACCCACAGAGTTGAAAAGTATTCTGTAATGAGTCACCCGGGTGTTTCATCAGAAATCTCCTTTATACGCGGATTAGATTTTCGTAGTATCCTGCTAATGAACAGAACTCCGCCATCTGATTTTCCTAGATCTCAATCTATGCAGTGCCACTTAGCAAAAGCAAATGCAATTAACTTTAACTGTCACAGCCTGTATCCTGTAATTTCATTCGCTTCGCGTAACTTTACTTACTTAATTCCATTGTCTTATTCATTTTGTGGTTTTTATACTTCCAGTGATTTAGACTTTTAGTACTTAATAACTTGTGTAAAAGTAGAGAGTCTTACGTGTGATAATCATGTTTTACCGAGTGTAATCCGTTATGTGTGTGACATCCCTCTCATTTCCCCCCCCCCCCCCTGCCTTCTTTCCTCCCTTCCAATTTCCCATCGATACACTTTTTTCCCCTTCCATCTCATCCCCATCCCCCACCCCTCTGCTCTCCCGCTACCACTTAAGTTTTTAAATCATAAAGTCACAGCTGCAGAAGACATTATTCTGACAGGCCGCGATAGGCTGCTTATAGAACTTGTAAAGTAATATTACATATTTAATTTTACTTTGTTTTAGACATGATGATCCGGGGGATCGAAACTAGTCGTACTGCTTAAAAATTTATGCATCTTAGATTGAAAAATAAACAATAAATAATTTTAAAATAGTCGTTTTTCAATTTGTGAAGTGCACAGATTTACATTTCGGAATATTTAAAACAACTTGCCATTTTTTTGCAACACTTTGAAATCTTATCAAAACGTAAGAGAAATTTGTGCAGCAATCATCAGACAGTACTTCATTACAAATAACAACATCGTGTGCGAAAATCTGAGGTCACTGTTAATATGTTCTGCAAGTTCATGAGAACACAATATGAACATCAAGGGTCCCTACACACTTTTCTGCAGCACGCCTTCTACTTCTGTAATGACTCTCCACTATAATACGCTGTATTCTGCCTACCGAGAAACCCTCTGACCAAACACGCTGAGCCTCCCGTGCCGGCAACCATTAGCGTATCCAAGCATGCTCCATGACCAAGACACTCACACTACCGTATGTCGTCATGCATGTGTGTATGACCTGCACTCGTACATACATTCTGTATATACAGATGAGTCGTTTTTAACTGAAATTCACTAGCAATATCGTACCTACGGAAGTATTGATTTTGCCGTGAAGTTTGCTTGGATAGCCTAACGGTAAGACGACCGTTCGCTACAAGCGGGAGATCCAGGTTCTCGTGCGGGTCCGGCATAAGTTATCATTGTCGTCATTCCATTATACAACTGATGGTTGTCTATATTCGTAAACCCAATACATTTCACATATTTCTTAACCGCAGCAGCCAACGCAGTACCTGCCACTTGGAACATGTATTCATGTCTGAAGGAACATTGCAACTTGCTTCCGAATAACACATTCAGTGGAATATTGTATTATATTTTGCTGCTGGCTAGCGGCGGCTTTGTCCAGACGCGATCATCGGAGGCGGCACACCGTATTTACGCGATGTGGAGTGTTCTCAGCGAGGACTGATGTTGGAGAGGTATTTTGAGTTCCTCCGAAACCCTATCGGTAGCACATCCGCTTGAAGGAAGCGTCTTCAGTTCGTTCCCAAGGTATGTGTACACGTTGTATTCGACAGGAATGCTGTTTGCTTGTCCTAATGTTCATTTAGGACCCAGGCAGGGATCGAAATTACACAGATCCACTACTTTCAACACACTATTGGTCCCTGTTTGTCAGATGCACACGACTAGTGTGTTTTTCACTGTAACAGAACGTTAGGTGCTTCCCTACGTCATTTCTTATCTATGTCTTTACAGATTTCCTGTCCAAGTAATTTTTCTCCGCTAATATTATTCTGATTACTAGTTCCATGTTTTTACAAAGTCCTCATAACATATTTTCAGCTTTTTAAAATACACTTAGGATGTGGATTTGGTATTCACATATCATGAAATTAGTATTTCATGTACTTAAATACACATAAAAATCAGGTCAGAGAAAAGTCACCACAACACATAACTACACAAAGCACGTGAGTGCAAAATCGCAAAGTACATACTATTAAAAGGACCAGAAGAGAGAACCACTAATTAAAAGTTTCGCGTCAGCAGTACACTCCTATTTATATTGCATAACCGTGTTTGTGTAAGTGTGCTGCAGGTATTTACTTTTCGTATAGACTAATAAATTACGTACATGGGTGTGATTGTGTTGTGTGTAGATGATACATGGTACACAGTGTAGTGAATCCGTACAAATGTTTTCCTCTCTTGACGGGACGTCATTATCTGCCATTTTACTATCTGTACAGTTTTTTCTCAGTTCATGGTCATCTTTTACTTCCTTCACAAAATAGCTGTCATAGTATTAAAATGCGTTAAGCATACGAAGCATTCAGCATTGTACATGTCTGGGAAGGTGCACCTTTTCACTCAGAGAAATCAACCATATACAGGTGAAAATACCTGATATTACATCAAACGTACATAAATCATGTGTGAAGCTGGGTTGGTAATACTGCACATCTTCTTCAGTTCAGTGAGTGTGCATGTGCACAAACAGATAAATCCATTACCAGCTGGTATGGATCTTTTATCACTGAAACATAGGCGTGCTGCAAATTTAATGCTTATTCTAAAAGGAAGTCAGGAAACTTCACTTTTCATGGGTTTAGTTCATTCTACGACCAACGCGACAAATATTCTCGTACTTACCTTTCTTATTGTTTATTTACTGGTTTTGGGTACTCTGAAACTTCTTCAAATCTTTGTGTGGGTAAACGTTGAATCAAATTGGTTCTAGGAGTTGGAAGCTAATACTCATAACAGTCTGAGTGTCGAATACGTGTGATGTCACATGGTCCTTCATAAAGCCCACGGGCTATTTCTTCGTTTGAACTGTGACAAATTTTCGGTGAGTTCAGAGTAAACCATAATTTCCTACTTCATAATGTTGCGTGTTCCTGATATTCTTGTTATACTGCTAGTAGGATTCTGCTGGCGTCGAAAATTTCGCAAGAGGGTCTGCCTACTCGCTGCTTTCTCTGACATTCAACATCATGTCTGGAGGAGTGTCTTGTGTGTCGCAAATAGGAAGATGGCTCAGTATCTGCACAAACAAATCAAGATACTGCACCCTACGTGTATTGGTTATAGGTGTAAACGCATATGAACCTGTTCAACTCGCGAAACACTCTTTCGCAGGAATTTGCTAGCGGGTTAAAGTGCGATATTAATATTATTTGTATGTCATTGTTCTGCAAAAACGGGACCCCTTTTATAAGCAATGAAGTAAGAGGTACAGTCTGTAAGCAGTGACTTGAGTTTTCCTACTTTGGGAATGAAATTATTCGATATTCTTTTGATTATTACTGCAGCCGTAGCAGACTTTTCAGAATATAGCTTTACAAACTTGGCAAAAATGTCATGTAGTGCAATAACATATTTCGTACGTCCACGGATTTGCGATATTAAACGGCAATATCACGGGCTACATTTTCAAATGATTTATTAGGTAAATAGGATGTAATGAATTTTGCTTTCTGACAGATGACACAAGTATTTAATAATCGCCTGTTGGGAAAGTAACAGAACAGGTTTAGTAACCTTATACACTTTGAGGCACTGTAATGTCCCCAGGCACGATGTCTATACCAAATAATTTTATCTACACTTTCAGACTGAATGTACACACAGTAGGTGTCTGTATTAGTATATCTCCTGTAGAACAATACGTCACTGTGTCAGTTGTAATATTGTGTCAAATTATCTGTGTTATCCTGTTTCCACCAAGATCTCTCCTTGTGCCAACATGGATATGCTTCTTTTAATTCTTTTATGTTTCTGCATGTGTTAGTACGGTATTGTCTGTAGTATTTGTCTTTCATAAGTAATATCCAACAGTCTGTTAGTTGACTTAGTGTTTCTGAATTTTCCGTAAGACTTTGTGGCAGTTAGGTCAGTGCATCATCTACAATGTTTTGTTTTCCTGCTATATGATTTACTTCAAATGAATATTATTGTAAAGCTAATGCCAACGTGCTAAGTGCGGGTGTAATATTTTGCACGACATCAAAAACTCATAGCTTGGTGGTTGGAGCAAAGATTTATGTTTTTACAATAAATGTAGTAACTGAAATTTTCTTAGCGTCCACAAAATTCTCCCATTGAATAAGAACGCTCGCATTCAGTGAGTGGTCTTCTTGCAGAGCTTAGATAATTAGGGGGTGTTCTTGATCAATCTGAAACAGACATGAGCCCAAACCTGTACTAGTGGCATGTGTTGCGACACAAAAATCTTTGCTCATATCAAGATGATGTAAGATATCAAAATTAACTAATGCGCCTTTGATTTCGTTTAAGTCATTGACGTCTTCCTCTGCCTGAAGCCATAAAGTATTCTTCTTAAGTAAACGTAGTCCGGACCCAACGCCAGAAGGAAGCTCAGGGTCCAAATAATGCCTTTAACTGCTTCTTGGATATGGGAAGTTCTTGATTGGGCTGATTTCATCGGGATCTGGTCGCGTTCCTTGTGAGGATATTATGTGTTATAAAAATTTGATCTCCTCTGTTGCAAAATTATTCTTTTCGAAATGTTCTATTACTTCTGCTCGCAAAAACTTCTCTAATTTTCTTTCTAGAATGTGTAAGTATTCATCCCAAGTATTGGTTGTTACAATAATACGGTCAACGTACAGTGTTACGCTTTCTAGCAGCTATGATCCTAGTGGCATATAAAGCTGTGATGAACTCTACAGAAATAATATTAAGTTCGAGAGGTAGCATGCTAAACTGGCAACTTCTACATCCAAAAATAGAGGCTCTATACGTTCCAAACTCTGATGTTCATTTAACCTGCCAGTATGTTCTTAAATCAATACTTGTGAGGTATTTAACATCATGGAATTTTTTTAAAAGTTTTCAGGTCTTTTTCATTCAGATGTAATTATTTTAGTTATGGCTCATGTGCCTCACATGAATACTTCCATTGGGCTTGGTTGTGGCTAACAGTGGACTACAGTACGGTGATATAGATGGTTCAGTTATGTTCCATTCTAGAATATGCTTGAGCTCATCTCTCACTGCCGCTCGCTTTGACCAGAGGGTCGTATATGTATTGCTGCAAAATACGTCATTGCGCCGAACTTCCATATTGTAAATGTAGGTTTTAATAACTGCTGGCTTTGTCTAAAACCCGTAAATAGTGTAGTCGTAAATCATATAAATTACCTTCTTGTTCCTGTCTAATTTCTGTAGATACAATTACTTCATCGCCTACGAATTTCTTCAGTCTGATAATTCATCTTTTGTTACGGAGTGCCTAATGTTATGACTGTCATCATTGCCTAAGTATTGTGTACGATAGCTCTGGTAGTATATGCCATAATTTAACTTTGGCGTGTCCATAATTACTACATTTCTTTCGTCATTGTGCGCCAAAAAACATTTTCCTATGGAGAAATCAGTTATTGCGTATTTTTCTCTCAGAAAATCTATGCCTATCAGCCAATCAGTAACTAAAAATCATTTACTAGGAATGGGCATTCTGATGTTACATTGTCCAGCTCAATTGTCTGAAAAATCTGAGACCTAACCCCACGTGACTTAACGCCAATTGCACTCACGATTCGGCATTTCTGGACAGGAAAGCACGAAATAGGACCTAGTTCCCTCATCTTCTTATTCAAATTACATGATACAACACATTGGCAGCACCTGTATCGATAACAATTGTGGTTCATACACAACTCACGATAGCTTGTTTTGTGCTCTGTCTTACTTCATTCCTTGGGCCACGACATTTCGTGATTTCTTCCGATAACTCTTCGCGAAATTCATGTTGTCATTATACATTAATAAAAACACCGGATCTGCCTGGTTTTGTGTGGTTCTTGTAACTAGCTTGTGTCAAGGTGTTGCCCTCGTTGTGATACCTGATTAAATCTCATAATGTGTCATACTGTTCCCTTTTAGTGTCGTTTATTTGTTAATAACCGTAGATTGATAACACTGTCTGCTGCAGTTCGGAATGTAACGCTGCGTATCGTTTGGTTTTTGTTTTTGTTTATACATTACGTATAACATTGCTAGGTAGTCGTAATGCAAGTTACAGTCCGTCTGGTATCGGCCATTATTTCTTTCTTTTCCATATGACTGCAGTATCATTTAGCAATAAAATGCTTGGCACTTCATTTTGGATCTGAACAGATAACTTCTGTGTTCAAACAAAGTGTTGCGGAACATAGAAACATATGAAGATTTCATTACTGCCCGCAGATTATACGATAGGTGCTTATTGTCGTACGGCCTACTAAGCTGGTTAAATTCATATAAAACGTTTTCATAGCATGGAATTACTTAAAAGGAAGTGCTTCCCCCAGATCGGTGGGCTTGAGTGTAGCTCCTGAAAATATTTCAAAAAATTTTCTTTGATAAGTTTATACAGTGTTTGCAGCCCTACAGTGTTACGGTATTACATACAGTATTCTTGTGGCCCTCTCCTGTAAGTGACTTTGACCGTACTGTTGCAGTATCAAATTTTTAGGGGGTGTGATGAAATCATGACGGGCAGTTGAATTGAGAATGTCCATTCCTCCTCCCCTTTGCCACACACACATAACACTTATTTAGTTTCAATGAAGAGATGAGAAATTTGCTCTCATAACACCTGCCCTTAGCTCCATTAGTTAGCCCATGAACAGTAACAGAAGAAATACTGAGTGAGGCACAGAACTACTATCTACTATGGTTGCCAGAGAAAATTATTTATGGAAGGAACTCTAGACAGCCAGATAACTTCAGAAATCACAACGCTTCCAGCTACGCGTAAAGATAAATTATCATTAGTCTCAAACTAAATTCTCCGACACACTTTGAATCATCTGAAGAAATAATTAATCATTTCGTTGGGGTTACGCTCTACGCTCCTGCCATATATAACTTCAGGTAGTTGATTTCAGAATCTCAGATGTCGTTTCTGATGTGTACGTAACTAATTCTTGGGGTATTTCAGAGTGGGTACATGTTTTTACTACACTGGAAATACATTTGGGGATATTTCAGGAGCCAATTGAAAACAGAATTGTATAATTTTCAAATCAAAATCAAGCATTACGCAACTAAAGTTAATGTTCAAAATCATTTCTTATAATGCAATGAAGTTTTTAGATAAATTAATCAGATCGACTGCGAAGATCTGTGGTTATTGTGTAAGCCGAGTATGTTATTTTGAGTCTGCTACCGTACTAGCTCTTTTTCCCATAAATTGTTTACACAATACACCGTTTTCCTGTGACCTTTCCCCTGTTCATTTCAAGGACAGAGGCACCTCAATATTTGGTCTCTTGGTCTGATTTGGAACTACTTCAACATAGTTGCTTATTCCGTAATTTACATTTTCATTCCAGTTATCGTTCCTTGTTTGCCAACCGACAAACTGATTCCACCCACAAAGACCAACAATTTGCAGCACTTTCGTTCAGCTTAAATATTATTCTTGACATTTCATCAATTGACGCGAATGACGTTTCTGCTTGGCTTAGTTCTACAAACATTTGGTTCGATGTCATTATAAAATTTATTCATTTAATGCAGCTCTTGGTATTTGTTAAACCATTTGCAGGCGCAGACGCTGTTAGGTTGACTCCGCCTGTAAATAATTGTCACTATAAGGATGTCGTTGCGATTGAAATGCACGGCAGCGAGATCATTAACGCCCATAGTGCAATTAATAAAAAACTGAAGCTAGTATATTTACTATGAAAATAATACCAGTAAACTATATTATTTGCAATTGGATACCTACAGAATTAGAGCTCCGGTAAGCAGATTTAGAAAGATCCTGTCGAAGAAACGTAGTGCTCCTCTTCGCGAATTTATGAATGAGATGTGACTTCAAACAGAAACAGACAGAGGGCTTGCCCCTTTTTCTGTTGTCAACGAAAAGAAAAAAAATCATCCTGCAATACTACTCAGTTATGGACAATATTCATTATCATAGAAAGAACTTCATTAGCAATAGCAACAGTAAAAAAAAGTCAACTAGCGCCAGGCACATTGTCTTTGTTGATCCGGGACAAATAGTATTGTGACGAATACAGGGATTAACGACCACAAGGCAGTTGCTGCTAGGCTGAATACCGTCGTACCTACAACCATCAAAAAGAAACGCTATGTATTTTCAAAAAACTGATAAAAATGCTCTTAACGCCTTTTTAAGAGACGGTCTTCACTCCTTCCGATTTAATCATGTAAGTGCAAAACAATTGTGGAATGTTTTCAAAGAGATAGTATCGACAGCAATTAATTAATAAGTGATGGTAATGATCCCTCATGGGACACAAAACGTGTCTTACCGTTGTTAAGAAGCAACGAAAAAAGCATGCCAAATTTAAAAGAACGTCAAATCCCCAAGATTGGCAAAGTTTTACAGAAGTTCGAAATATGGCGCGTACTTCAATGCGAGATGCTTTTAATAATTTCCACAACGAAATTCTGTCTCGAAATCTGGCAGAAAACCCAAAGAGATTCTGATCATACATAAAGCACACAAGTGGCAAGACGCAATCAATACCTTCACTGCGCGATAACAGCGGTGAAGTCACTGATGACAGTGCCATTAAAGTTATTAAACACGGTTTACCGAAACACCTTTACCAAAGAAGACGAAGTAAATATTCCTGAATTCCAATCAAGAACAACTGCCAAGATGAGAAGCATAGAAGTAGATACCCTCAGAGTAACGAAGGAGCTTAAATCATTAATAAAAGCAAGGCCTCCGGTCCAGATTGTATACAGTCAGGTTCCTCTCGGAGTATGCTGATAAAATAGCTCCATATTTAGCAATTATATACAACCACTCGCTCACAGAAAGACCCGTACCAAAGACGGGAAAACCGCTCAAGTCACATCAATACCCAAAAAGGGAATTAGGAGTAATCCGCTGAATTACAGGCCTATATCACTAACGTCGATTTGCAGTAGGGTTTTGGAACATATACTGTATTCGCACATTATGAACTACCACGTATAAAACGATGTATTGACATATAGTAAGCACGGTGTCAGAAAACATCGCTGTTGTGAAACACAACTAGCTCTTTATGCTCATGAAGCAATAAGTGCTATTGACAGGGGATGTCAAATTGAATCTATATTTGTAGATTTCCAGAAGGCTTTCGACACCGTTCCTCACAAGCGTCTTCTAACCAAACTGCGTGCCTACGGAATATTGCCTCAGTTGTGCGACTGGATTCAAGATTTCCTGTCAGAAAGGTCACAGTTCGTAGTAATAAAAGGAAAGTCATCGAATAAAACAGAAGTAATATACGGCGTTCCCCAAGGAAGTGTTATAGGCCCTCTATTTTTCCTCATCTATATTAACGACGTAGGAGACAATCTGAGTAGTCGTCTTAGATTGTTTGCAGATGATGCTGTCATTTACCGTCTTGAAAAGTCATCAGATGATCAAGACGACTTGCAAAATGATTTAGATAAGATATTTGTATGTTGCCAAAAGTGGCAATTGACCCTGAATAAGGAAAAGTGTGAAGTTATTCACATGAGTTCTAAAAGAAATCAGCTAAATTTCGATTACGCGATAAGTCACACAAATCTGAAGGCTGTAAATTCAACTAAATACTTAGGGATTACAATTACAAATAACCTAAACTGCAACGATCACATAGATAATATTGTGGGTAGAGCAAACCAAAGACTGCAATTCATTGGCAGAACACTTAGAAGGTGCAACAGGTCTACTAAAGAGACTGCTTACACCACGTTTGTCCGCCCTATTCTGGAGTATTGCTATGCGGTGTGGGATCCGCCTCAGATGGGACTGACGGGTGAAATCGAAAAAGTATAAAGAAGGTCGGCTCGTTCTGTATTATCGCGAAATTGGGGAGAAAGTGTCACAGACATGATACGTGAATTGCAGTGGCAGTCATTAAAATAAAGGCGTTTTTCGTTGCGACGGGATCTTCTCATGAAATTTCAGTTCCCTCCTCGGTTTGCGAAAACATTCTGTCGGCACCCACCTACATAGGGAGAAATGATCATCACGGTAAAATAAGAGAATCAGGGCTCGCACAAAAAAAATCAAGTGCTCGTTTTCCCGCGTGCCGTTCGAGAGTGGAACGGTAGAGAGACAGCGTGAAGGTGGTTCAATGAAGCCTCTGCCAGGCACATTATTGTGAATAGCAGAGTTATCACGTAGATGTAGATGTGATTAGGAAATTACACATTTCAAAGTCAAAACTATTATACTTAGAACCTAATTTAGGGAACAGAACAGGAATCATGCATTCATTTCTTCATAATGTCGTACCGGAGACGGCTCATCCGAGTGCCCCTCCCGCCTGTCCGTGAGTGGTCAAGTGTTTATCGGTATCGATCGTACGACTGAGACGAATGCTCGTCTAGGGTAATGCTGTGATCATTTAGTTATATTAATGTAGAGCGAAAGGAAGTGAGAGTATGAAACACGATACTAACATGTAGCTTACTCGTGACGAATAGCATCAGGGGGACCACTGAGCTTAACGTTCCCACTCGTCGGACGGATTAACTTCAGTGCTGTTACATGACGTACATCCTGACAAGTTGTCAAGTGATTTGGAGTTAATGTCGCGATATTGACGCACAGGTTGACAATCGGGAATTACAAGCCATCTCTTATAATCAGTTTACTAATCGAAGACTGCTTCTAACAATTTTCTCTGCAGCTGGGATTTAAACTAACTACCACCATGATACTGAAGAGTCTTTCATTACAACAGCTGATATTAGACACGTAACTTGCTGTAAATAATTGCAATAAGTATTCCGTCATATATTTTTCCATTGTGACTGCCCTGAAGCGGCCCGCCACGAATTCCTCTCCTGTGCCAACCTCTTCATCTCAGAGTAGCACTTACACCATGCTTCCTTGTATGATATAGTCCAATCTGTATTTTCTCCCACAGCCATTACCTCTGCAGCTACCTCAAGTAACATGGAGGTTATTCCTTGATGAGTTAACATGTATCCTATCTTCCTATCTCTTCTTCTCAATATTTTCTATGCGCTCTTCGCCTCCCCGGTTCTGCAGAGAACTTCTTCATTCCTTATTTTATCAGTTCCTCTAATTTTCAGTGCTCAGTCTATGGCATAACACCTCAAAAGCTTCGATACTCTTTTATCCGTTTTTTTGACAGTCCACGACTCAATTCCCAAGGTGCTGTGGTCCAAAAGTACACTCAGAAATTTGTTCCTCAAATGAAGGCCGATATTTAATAATAATAGAATTTTCTTAACCTGGAATGCCCACTTTAGCTATGCTAATCGGAATTTTATGTCACGTGCTATTTTGTTCCTAAGGTAGCATAATGAATCCTCATGTCTACTTCGTTGCCTCAAGTTTTGATGTGACATTTGCTGGTAACCTCAATAGCACTGCTCCTTTTTACTTTCGTCTTTCTTCTTTTCACTCTCAGCCCTATTAATGTGACCTTTAGACTCTTCATTCCATTCAACAGGTTGTATAAGTCTTCCTTTCACTGAGATTCTCAGTGTCATCAGCGAATATTATCACTCACATCTTTCCACCCTGAATGTTAATTCAGTCCTTAACCTTCCTCTTATTTTCACCACTTCATCTACGATGTATAGGTTGACCAGTAGAACTGAAAGACTACATCCCTGTCTTGGCTCTTGGTCTTCCACTCTTACATTTACCTTTTAGTTCTTGTACCTAATGTACATTTCCTGTCGTTCTCTATAGCCTTACACCTATTTTCCTGAGAATTTCGAACACATTGCCACTTTTACGTTGTTGAATACTTTTTCTAGGTCGACAAATTTTCTTAAAGTCTTTCTTCTATTGGCAATTATAACATTATATCTGTGTCTCTTGTGACTTTACGTATGGTAAAGTCTAAGTGAATGTCATCTAACAACTCCTTAAGTTTTTTCTCCAGTCTTCTGAACATTATCCTCGTTATAAACTTGGATGCATCCTGCGTTAAGCTGACGCTTACCTATCCTGGCTATCATCAGGAACTTGTGGAAAACATTTTGCCGGAAATCTGGTGGTATGTCTCCAAACTCATAATTTCTACATACCAACATGAATAGTCTTTAGACTACCACTTCCCCTGATAAAACTGTAAATTCCGAGGGGATGTTACCTATACCTTCCACCTTATTGGATCACACGTCTTCCAAACCTCTGTTTAGTACTGGGTCTCCTGTGCCTTCAGTATCGACACCCATTTCTTCTTCTGCCAAGTCGTCAAGAAGTTTCACTATCCATTTAGTAGAAGAGTAAAAAATGTGATTTTTGGTGTTTAGGAACAGCATAGAGAGGAAAGCTCTAAAGAATAAAAAAAATTTATGAGATGTGAGAGTACTAGGAAGTTAAATTAGTCAGCATTTTTTAGAATATTGATGCAATTATACAGATGATAGAGAATTCTAAACTGAATATTTTCATTTTCAGAAACTAACGGTCGGAACAAATACTTCTTACAGAGAAAGACGACTTACAGTTTACAGGCAACAACTTAAGCTCACAGTAACTGCTGATCATTCAGGGGAGCTGACGACAAGTAAAGTCTTCATAGCTGACCTTGTGTCCGCAGCTCGTGGTCTCGCGGTGGCGTTCTCGCTTCCCGCGCACGAGGTCCCGGGTTCCATTCCCGGCGGGGTCATGAATTTTCCTTGTCTCGAGATAACTGGATGTTGTTGTGTCGTCTTCATGATCTTCATTCATCCCCATTACGGTCGGAGGAAGGCACTGGCAAACCTTGCCTAGTAGGCGGTGAGGGTCTCCCGCATCGTCCCCTACGCTCCTCGATGTATGGGATCCCATCATCATCATCATCATCATCAGTTGACCATGTACAGCTGATGATAGCCATTGAGGAAAGCGGATAACCCTGGCAACAAACGCGCGTACGCAGTTCCTTACATCGAACATAAGGGGACAACTTAAATACGCGCAAGTGCGTACAATAAACCGAACCAACTGTTGTACAAAAAGTTCACATAACACAGTCAACAAGGACGAAGTTCATTACACTCAGCCAAAACACACAGTGGCAGAACTTAAGCCAAACACTAATCAACACATGGTGACGACTTGAAGTAAATCCGCAGACGTGTGATCAATACAAAATACCAAACACACGACGAGAATACTGAAGGCAAGCAGACCAGCACAAAGCAACAACATAACTAGATACGGACACGTACATCCAATACTTAGACAGCCAAGAATTTTAAAATAGATTCATAAAACACAGCCAAAGAAACTTAATGCTCCCTCGGAAACACCTCTTGTAAACAACGCATCCTCTAAAAACCACAACGAGTGACAATTTAACCCTCAGTGATGCAACTGGTCTTACTTAAACTATAGCTGCTGGAGACTGCACAAAATACACAAGCGAGGCTTACTGGTCATTTCCTCCCAAAAGACTTGAAAAATCATTTTCCCATTAGTAATTTCACTACTTGTATCATACAGCCACTGAAGTAGGGAAATGGATCGAAATTTTTTGATCAGGTTTCACAAATATCTCAAAATACAATAGGTAACACATGGAAACAGACAGACAAACTATTAGTAACTGATCCTCCAGAACTAACAAAAGCTATCCGTCTCGAATCACCAGCCACGCGTTGTCGAGGAAACACTCGCAAGTGAGCCCAATTCAGAATCCCAAGACCTGATACATGATGGGAACAGCAACCCCCCATCCCCTCCACCACACCCCACTGAACTAGACGGAGGTCACCTTGCTGACGCCTGCAGCAGCAAAAAAACACTACGCAGATGCTGACAGAATATTACTGAAAGTATCCGATGCTTTCACAGTTCACTAGTGAGCTACCAAGGCACGTGACCGCAGAGAGAAGCTACCCAAAATGATTTCCTCTTCCAGGAGCATACTGTATATTGTCTAACTCCGTAACGATTTCATTGCACGTCGCTAAACCCACTAGGCGAATGGTGCAATCACTGACATATCAAACCAGCACAAGAATTCAATCAGTTCCCTCACTCAAGGATCTGAATCGACAGTTGATGATCCAAGGGATCACTCAATTATTGGTTTCCGATCTTCCGTACATATTACACGCACGGGGAACGTACATGTCCCAATTAGTTACCACACGTCAAAGTGGAAACCTTGCATAGCTAGCCAGACGCAGTTTCCTTCGACTTGGTGCCTAAAGCTACCAGGAAAATATACATTCACTGGAGCAAAGCATTAGACCGATAACTTCTATTAATTAATCCTTCACATGATTCGCCTACGAAAAGAAAACACACATGCCCTGATCACCAAGCACACACTATTGTGGAAACGCTTGCAACCGAGCCATACTCAATTTCCGAAGACGTGATATATGACTCACTAGGAATGTACTAACATTAAACCCACCGCGAAACCACGGAGACGTCAGCTTGCCGGCCAACACACCCTGACAGTAACTATAGCTGGTAGAGTATATCGGCACTAGCCGATACTTTTTCAATTCGGAAATGAGAAACCACACCGTCGGACAACTGAGTAAAATATTTGAAGCACTTCCCTTAGTTTGGAGGGTAATGGATAATATACGAGTAAGTCTCCACTCCACTGCGCATGGAGGCGGGGTGAAAACCTGTAACGACCAACATCTACGTACGTTATTTCACGCCTCAGTGATTCAAGGAGAAAAACCTATCACCACAACTACTAAAGAAGGCCGATACTGCTGGCTAGTTCCACTACACGCCACGAGAGAATAAACAACCCTACTGGGCGTTGCACGCCTCAGGTGACAAAAACAGCCGCCAGGGAGCGTGACTTTGCCAGAGAACGCCGCGCACAGTAAGTGACGGAATTTTAAAATCCTCGTAAGGCATGACCACTTGCCACTCTGTTTAAACTGTTTTTGCCCATTAAAATCTTGACATCTGAAACCGTGTATAATGTTCCTTTGAGGTACTGGGGCATGTGAACCCAAGTATAACGTTTTTATCCTGTCACGTGAAACCAAATGTGGCATGACATTACTTTGTTAAACTGTACATGATCTTTTAAATGCTGATTTCTGAATGGTTATTTGTAAAATTGACGTTTATATATTTTCTTGTCTGACTGCTAAAACGTTATTATTGCAAAAATCTGTTGCACGCGAAATTCTAATTCAGAGCACGGAAATTACCAAGTCTTCACCTTGGAAGATTTAAGCTGCTACACATGCTTATAAGCTGTCGTGGGTTACCTTCCAGAGGATGATGCCCTCGGCCTGAGTGTGTTGGTCTTCTGTTGAAGTTATTTAATTTGTAGGTGATAAAAGAAACAACAGACCTACAATTTTTTCTTTTATCATTTATTTACAGTTTGTTGTTTTCTGCGCCAACTGTGATCACAAACCCTTACCGTCGATTGCACCCGATCATTTCTCTCTGTCATTCGCTTTGTAAAAATCAAAGCTGTTCGCTAATTTTCTTATTCAATAATCAACCTTATCTTACGCTCTTGATATTCTGCCTATAACTGTTGTATTTCAACCCTTTCTTCAGCACTCTCATACCATTCACCATCTTCAGTATCACGTCCCTCACACGTGACTTCCTAAACCACGTTCTGTTCTGTTATGAAGTGAAGAACGCTGCTGTGGCGTCCTCTTCCCTAGCGGGTTTAGCGTCCTGGCGTCGTATGCCCCGCTCACTGCCGACTGCGCCACTTGGATTCAGATGATGTGCTGATGAGAACAATTTCTTCTAAGCAATTTGTTTCTCATACATGTGCTTCTCCTACCAGACTTTTATCTAAAAATTGGGTTGAGTTCAGGCTCTAGTTATTTTCCCAGAAAGTAGTTTCAGTTATTGTGCAATTAATAAAAATGTGCGGCGGCATCAAGGATTCCGAAGATATAGTCATCTTACAGTACTTTTGTTCAGCTTGGTGGGCACTGAATGGATTTCTGCAATTTCCTGCAACATGCAACGCTCCATCGTCGTCACGCAGTCATGGACTGTACACCCCATCCTCAACACGTAATAGATTATCGGCTTTCAAGGTAGACTCAATAATACTGAATAGCTGGCAACTGTTTGTTATTAAGCATAAGCACTTTTCAGACATGCGCCTCGCATGCATTGCTCATTCAAGAACATGTAACAGCTGAAGTACTGATTTACGACCACTCGTTTCTTATCTCAAAATACGAGTAATCAACTTAGAATTCTATACCGAATTCAGAATTTTGATCATAACAGTTTGGAACACTTTGTGTAGATACTTACTTTGATCATGGCAATGACATACTTTAGCAATATTACAGCTGAACAGATTCGTTCGAATTTCGTTTGTTGTCGGCCGAAAGAAACATGGCCAAGGAAATGTAGAAGTCTGAAGCCTTGACTTGTAGGTGCCTACAGTAAATTTAGTCTAAATTCAAAGCATTTCCTTCCTTTACGTGTGCAACAATCAGTTCTTTGTCGGCCGAAGTGGCCGTGCGGTTAAAGGCGCTGCAGTCTGGAGCCGCAAGACCGCTACGTGCAGGTTCGAATCCTGCCTCGGGCATGGATGTTTGTGATGTCCTTAGGTTAGTTAGGTTTAACTAGTTCTAAGTTCTAGGGGACTAATGACCTCAGCAGTTGAGTCCCATAGTGCTCAGAGCCATTTTTGAAGTTGTTTGTCGGCGTGTGGAAGCGTCTAAAGCCGTTTCTGACTACTGCGGAGGTGTGTTCTGCAAACATACGAGGACAACTTTATCGAATGTTTACTGAAAGACAGACAGTTTTGTATATTCCCGCTAACTGTGCAATTCTAAATTCTACGTAAACTACCGGCGATACATTTGCGCTGATGCAAGCGACTTCTGAAAGCGAAACCTCTTTTATGGAGTGCTGCGTACTTTGGTGACATCTTAATGGTGTCGTGTGTTACATCTTTAGCGCTACTGGATCCGCCAGTAAGTGCTCTAAAGGGTCGAACACGAGCGCCCTTAAAGAAGAAGAGTCTGGGCGTCCATTCAAACTACAGAAGATAGAAGACGATGCTTTGTTAAGGTTCACCATGTTTAGCCTTTTGTATCTTCTTACTACGGCATCTAGCCACGTACCTCCAGACTGACAAAGGACTCTCCAGTCTTGGAGTGCGAAACGTACAATATCATAACTGTAACCGGATTTCGGTCAGATAAATCTCTCGTAAATAGTTCCAGATTATATTGCTTAGTCTATGCTTCATTTTCTTTCTTCGTGGCTATTTTTGAAAATTGAAATGTGATATATACAGTCTTAGTGCACCATTTGTAGAGATATGTATTTTCAAAGGATATGGAGAGCTATACGTTCGGTTTTTTCACTAAAATTGTATGAAATCTAACTTATGATCTACAAAACAGGGAGGAATAAACATTGCTGTTCAGAGAATACGAGAGTCATATTCAACAAGGGGCATTTAAATTACGCCACGAACAATTTTCACTCGTCCGTCAAGCAGAGACAAGAATGCGTATCCAGCGTAAATATCTAACCACTTAATACGTTCAATAAGCGGTTACAAAATCTTATGGTGAGAAACACTACTCTCACACGTCATTATATAAGTAAAAAATTCTGACTTAGTAACGACATTTAGCGACACTACAAAACAGACTTATTCAAATAAAAAGCATATGCTCAGATTAACAGTACATTTAATTTATATCTATTGATCGCATACTCTTCGAACCACGCGCAAAATGATTTTAATGAAGTGTTTGATTATAGGTTCTTATTGTACATCAGACTTTCCAGACTTTCCGTAAGGCAGCACGACACGATCTGATCTGCAACATTACATCCTGTATACCTGTATCTATTGAAATATCATTCGTGAACTCTTATTAGTTGTCTAATAATTATACTGCCGCGATATTTTGAGTCAGAACTCGGAAGAGCAATTAAACAGAATGGAAGTTCTTGAAAAGATGGTGAGATGGTGTAAGATAAGCATCGGTGAAAGTAAAACAAGGATAACAGAATGCAGCCGATTTAAATCTAATGAAGCTAAGTTAATTACATTAGGTAACGAAAAGATATGCTTTGTTAGCTAGGCAACAAAATAGCTGATGCTGGCCGAAGAGAAAGCATGTAAAACCCAGACTGATAATAGCAAGGGAGACATTTCTGGAAAAGAGAAATTTGTTAACCCCGAATATAAGTTTCAATGTTAGGAAGTCTCTTCTGAAGGTTGGTGTGTAGCTTGTACGGAAGTGAAGCATGGACAATAAAGGACTCTGGCAATAGCAGAATGAAAGCATTTGAAATGTGGTAGGAGAGCACACCTTCAGACTTTCGGCTCTGTGTAGCTCTGTAAAGGAAGTTGAACATATTCTTATTTCATTTTTAAATGACAGCATTCACCTTTTGCGTCCTGCATCTTTTTCTGAAGTAATAAACTAGGTAAAGACGAAGTTTTTTCAAGTTTGAAAAAATGTTCCAGAGTCCACGGTCTTGTAACTAGGAATAAATATTCCATTAAAATTCAAAAGTGTTGCAATCGAGAAAATCTAGTCAGTACTGTATTTAGTCGCCTATCTCTAACATTATTACTCTCTAATACACACCAATAATCAGTGACTGTAACCAAATTAGGAGAACTATTGTGAAAAGCCAGTTACAAGCTAAAAAAATTTTGAAACAGAAGCCACCGTAAACAAACATTAACCGCATTTTTCAAGACAAGTAATGGAACTCAGTTCGTTTGCAGATATCATATGTTCCGTAGTAGAAGACGTTATTATATTTCAAGGTACAAGATGGTGGACTGTCGACAGAGCATGGCTTAACGTCCACATGTAGACAGTAGAAAATGCCGTAAACTGCTGATAAAATTTGTCACTTTATTTAAGTACCGACCAAGATGTATCGTTTATTTCTAGGCATACTATCGTGCAGGTACAACAGTCTCCAATGCTGCAGAACAATACTGAAGATTAGATGGCTAGCTCGAATATTTAACGAAGAAATAGAGAACCAATTGGGAAAAAAGAAATTTGTGGGACAACCTGAATGAAAGAAGGAATCGATCGATAGGACAATACTCAGTCATCAAGGAATCGCAAATATCATAATGAAGTGTTCTGGGGGAAGGGGTAGAGGGTACGTAAAAATCGTAGAGAGCGATCAATTCGTGTGTACAATAAGCAGATTGAAATAGATGTAGGCTGCATTCGTTATGGAGAGTTGATCTGGCTTGAACAGGATAAACCAGCATGGAGAGCTGCATCAAACCAGTCTTCAGGCTGAAGAATGCAACAACGACAGAAGTTAATCAGTAAAATAGAGATACTAAATTCCAACTTTCTTTTTACACTCAAGAGTGTAACATAAATTGTTGCGTTGGCGACCCAGGTCATGTGTTACGTGAAAAACGCGTGAAATCTGGTTTCTCAGGACAGAGCGGATCAGGTTCTGGAAAGGGGTCAATATCAGTTACTGTTAGTTACACAAGAACACAGAAATTTATTACTCGAAAACGTAATGCACAGTTTTCTCTTTAAAACAGCAAGGATCAATTCACGGCTGAGGGCCCAAGTAACTTCTCGATAATAAGGTTTAATAATTCCTTTTAAAACACAAGGATTTATAAAAACGCCTGAAGGCCTTACTTAACTAAAATTAAAATAATATTTCAGATGAACAAAGGAAATACTATAAAGGCAAGGATTTACCAGTTTCGGCTAAAAGCCATATTAAGGAAAATTTAAATTAATTCCTCAGCTGAAAGCCCAATAATATTTCAACATAATAAAGGCAACCTTTACAGACAAGCATTTAGACAGCACAACAGAAAACTATCTTAAGAAAACTTGAAATATCTTGACGGCTGAAGGCTCAAACAATTATTCAAAATAATTAAAGACAAACCTTAAGATAAGCATTTACACAGTACGGCTGAAGGCCATTTTAAGAATTCAAGATCATTAAAGAGAAACCTTACAGACACTGTGAGACCTTCACTTTTCCCGGCGAATTGAATGTTCAAATAAATTACGGGTTTGCTGCCGGGTGACGTCGTCGACCACCGCCGATATTTCGACAGGAGCACGCCCTGCCTTTCTCAAGGCAAAGCTGCAAGGAGGAAGCAGTGTGCAAGAGAATTTAATACCTCGGTTCACAGAGGAGAAACAAGGAAGATACCACACTCAACAAGTAATCGCAGAGTCAACACACAACCAAAGATAACCAACATCAGAAATATCGATAGTGACTATTAATCAACAGGTGAGGTAACACTAATTCTGTCCCTCTGTTTTTTGAGGAGAGACAGAGCCGGATTCCAAGCAGCATTTAAACAAAATCCACCATCTCTGTTTATAAGGTTGCTTGAGAGTTTGATTTCAACAGTTTCCTTAATAGCACTATCCCAATAGCTGGACATGCAAGCCAGAATCTCCGTGTTGTTGTATTCCATAGGATGACCGGTGTCAAGGCAACGTTCTGCAATAGCGGATTTGCTCGGCTGTTGTAAGCGCGTGTGACGCTTATGTTCAATACACCGGTCTTCCACAGACCTGATTGTCTGACCAATATATGACATGCCACAACTACAAGGAATACGATAGACACCAGCCCTACGCAAACCAAGATCATCTTATACGTACGCCAACAGGGCCTTAATCTTAGAAAGTGGTCGAAAAACACATTTCACATCATATTTCCGCAAAATACGGCCAATCCTGTTGGAAATGCTTCCTGCGTAAGGCAAAAAGGCTGCAGACGTAGGTGACACTTCGTTGCTATGGTCACTCAGCCGTTGCACAAAAGGCTGATAGCGCAACGCACGTTCGATCCGCCTTTCACTATAACCATTCTGACGAAAGGTGACTTCTAGATGTCATAGCTCAGCTGCCAAACTTTCAGGGTCTGAGATAACGTGGGCCCTGTGAACCAAGGTATGAAGTACTCCTTCACGCTGAGCTGGATGGTGACAACTATCAGCTCGCAGATACAAGTCAGTGTGAGTACGCTTCCTATAAACAGAATGTCCCAACGTACCATCAGTCTTCCTTCTGACCAACACATCAAGGAAGGGAAGGCATCTATTCTTTTCCACATCCATAGTGAACTGAATATTCGGATGAATTGAATTCAGGTGTTCCAAAAACCGGTTTAAATTCTCACTACCATGAGGCCAAACAACAGAAGTATCGTCTACACATCTGAAAGAACGCTCCGATTTCAAGGTCGCTGACTCCAATGCACATTCCTCAAAGTCCTCCATAAACAAATTGGCCACATTCGGTGACAACGAGCTTCCCATTGCAACTTCATCAGTCTGTTCGTAGTTCAGACCACTGAATAAAAAGTAAGTGGAAGTCAGCACATGTCGAAACAAATTTGTTAACTCGACACCAAACTTAACCTCAATTAGCTGCAACGAATCAGAGAGAGGAACGCGAGTGAAAAGAGAAACCACATCAAAACTGACTAAAATATCAGAGTCATTCCTACGCAGTACCTGCAATCGACGTAAGAAATCTGCAGAGTTCGTAATGTGGTGTTCACACCTACCTAGTAGTGGGCTCAACAAACTAGCAAGATGTTTAGCTACACGATATGTCGGAGCACCAATATTAGAAACAATAGACCTCAACGGGACAGCCTCTTTGTGGACCTTAGGGAGGCCATATAATCTAGGTGGTACAGCACAGTAAGAATTAAGACTCTTGATAGTCTCCTGTGACAAAGAACGTTTCTTCAGGATGTTATTAGTCTTTCTCTCAACACACTTAGTAGGGTGAGCACCGATTTTGCGATACGAATCAGAAAGCAGACGCTGCATCTTTTGAATGTAATCTTGCTTGTTCAACAAAACCGTGGCATTTCCTTTGTCCGCAGGTAAAATAACAATATCAGGATCCATTCTGAGTGAGCATTAAGCAACAGCCTCAGCTGCTGTAATGTTACACTCGGGTGGACGGGTCCCACACGACAATCTTCAATCTTAACCTCTTCCACAGCCTCGGAAGGTACTTTATAAACAGCCTGTTCAATAGAATTAATAAAATCAACGACTGGCAAACTCTTAGGCGTCAGTGCGAAATTAAAACCCTTCCCCAGCACAGACAAAGCTGCGTCGTCAAACGTTTTCTCCGTGAGATTGATCACAGAACGTCGAGAATTAAAATTAGAATTAGAAACTGAGCCAAAGAAGCGTTCAAACTTCCCCGAATGACGAGCAGTTACTGATTGAAACACCCAGTCAGACTGCGACCAAGAGGCACCGTCCACCTAATCCCAAGAAAATTCAGAAACATTAGATGCTATCAATAAACTTATAAACAGAGATGGTGGATTTTGTTTAAATGCTGCTTGAAATCTGGCTCTGTCTCTCATCAAAAAACAGGGGGACAGAATTAGTGCCACCTCACCTGTTGATTAATAGTCACTATCGATATTTCTGATGTTGGTTATCTTTGGTTGGGTGTTAACTCTGTGGTTACTTGTTCTGTGTGTGGTATCTTCCTTGTTTCTCCTCTGTGAACCGAGGTATTAAATTCCCTTGCACATTGCTTCCTCCTTGCAGTTGTGCCTTGAGAATGGCAGGGTGTGCTCCTGTCGAAATATCGGTGGTGGTCGACGACGTCACCCGGCAGCAAACCCGTAAGTTATTTGAACCTTACAGACATGTATTTACGCATTACGGCTGAAAGCCACAAATTTTAAAACCAATGCAGCTGAAGCCCGAAATTCAGAGCAAACAAGAATTTTAAATAAAACACGGCTTAAGGCCTAATCTTAAAATACTCCACATAAGGTTCGTCTGAAGGCCATATACTGAACATAGAACAGACAAAATTAATACACGGCTGAAGGCCTGGCACAGTACTTGCGACAAAAGCAAATCACAATCACAAACAACAGAACAGTGGTGCTCAGAAGTGTTCCAAGGGTCGGTCTGGGGAGGAAAAATCTAACAACAGTTTAGGTGAGACACGCAGCCAAGCGTAAAACTAAATAATCGGGTGGCACCACGACCTAGGGACGGCTGAAGAACCAACCAACAACCTAATCAATTCCCTTCCACCCGACCAACGGCACGATAACGGAAAATATCACTGAGGAAGATGTTACCAGCAGCACTACGTCTTCAAAATTGGTGGTTAAATACAGCCAAGGCACAATAACCACTCAAAAATATCAAAAACACCAAAGGCTATCGAACTACACGCCGTGCCGTACAGCATCAGCACGGCGGGGAAACACACATTCGCTGCTTTGTCCCAACCGACCCACTGCTTACTCCAGCACGCAGACAGCATTCATAACTGCTCGGTGGAAATCACAGAAGCTACACACAGTTCCACGTAAACACTTGCGCCAAGAACTCCGACAATCCTAAAACCAATCACTGTGGAACAACAAGGAGAAATCTCAAGTCGACACACACAGTTTCCGTAAGTGATCGGCGACCACATACACGTCGTCTGATGAGAGGACCGACCGAACGACCAACCAACGGTCGTTCCCACACCAGTCTCCTACCGTCGGACAGTTCATGTGTGTGGCCAACGGTCGGCAAGTCCTGGCTGTCTGCGCCTCACGGGCTCTCCGTCCCCGGACTGAGCTTCCGACACACCACGACCCATTTCAAAGATAATACGACGGTCCTCTTATCGATCAGCGCTGCTGCTGCCACTGACGGACAGATAAGGCAGGAACTTAGAGACGCCACTAAATCGAATAAAAAAACGAGGCGGCAATACCATAAGGAGAAGATGACGCACAATAAACGGCATGAACCCGAGCCGCGCACGGCTCAACGCAAAATATTTTGTTTTAAAAGTAGATAGCTAGGTTAATTATTTTGCGACCTTGAAGTTTAAATATGTTAAGACGCAAAGGAATTACATACCTTGGCTGCGAGCGGGCATTGATTGAAATCAATGGGGAAAATAAAAAAATTGTGCCGAACTGGGTTTCGAGCTTGGGTCTCCTGCTTACTTTTTCCATATTGTTCGTTGCATTCGCTCGCAGTGGACGTCCTCTGACACTGTTCAAGTTCATCATTGATCCATCCACTCAGATCCTTATTAAGAGGGCAGCTAACCCTCTGACAGAACATTCTGAGCTACTGTGCCGGTTTGTTACTAGGCAGATGTTCTAACCACTGAGCCGTATGGACACAATGGTCTTAAGTTGTGTGGTCTCCCCTACCAGGCCTCCCGTCGGATCCAAGTTCTAAGTTTATCCACTCGCAACAAATGTAGTACCTCTTGCCCATTATCCTCGTTACTCGTGGCATTTCGCCGTTTCCCGTAAGAGTTCGAGACCGATGTGTGTGTGTGTGTGTGTGTGTGTGTGTGTGTGTGTGTGTGTGTGGTGTCGATTAATGGACATAATGGGCAAGAGGCACTACAGTTGTGGAGTGTGTGAAAGTTGTGAATTTGGGACTGATGGGATGCGTTCTAGGGTAGTACGTGCAGCTGCAGTGACCACTGTGTGCGGATGGCTCAGTGGTCAGAGCATCTTCCTAGTAAGCAGTCCGGCATTCACACCGTGATGTGTGTCTAAGCCTGTGGAGCGCGTGCGCTCACGTTTACTTCCAACTGCCATCACTTACCTGGTGCTTACGAGTGCATGGCCAACCGCTTTCGCATAGCCAAACCACGATTCACCTCCTTCAATGGTTACACCCGACCAAAGGCTTTGGAAGTGGAACACTCCCTACGTGCTAAGATCCCAGCTTCCGACATTTTGGGCCCTCATTTGTCAATCTTAAGCAGTATGGTATACGTCAAAGTCGCCAGTGGCGTGCGTTCAAACGAATACTTCGTGACAACGAAGATCTAAGCTTTTGCCACTGTCGACCACGCCGTCTTGGGCATGGGAACCAGCCGAGTTTTTGGACTACCGTTCGAGTTCGCAGTGGAAGACGTTATCGCGGCTTTCCGCCTCTTACTGTACATCGTCACACTGGGCACAATTCCAAACGTACCCCGTTATTAACGGTCCGTCTTCCAACCCACGACCAGCTCCTAGTGCGGCAAAGAAGGACACCTCAGATCTGAGTGTATTCAGCGGCATCACTCAATTGCCTTGGCGTCTCCGACCCCAACGACGGTTTCACCAGTCACCTACGCGTCAGCATTCTCTTCTCTTACCGCCGTCCGTCTTCAGTAGGACCACGTACCAATGTTCCTTCGAGTTTGTAACACTGCGCTATCGCACACGATACTCTTTAAAGCCTGTACTATGGTAAGTTGACGGGCTTCACATTAAGAGAAAGGATTTTTGTATAGATTTTGACCACGTGTACCTGAATGGAGGCAAATCAGACTTACACCAACTCAGTAATAACAATGATACGTCAGGCAATTCCGGAGTGCAACCACACGTTAGGACGGACAAGAAACAACGCAGCAGATGCTACCAAATCGTTAATAATACGGTCGCCAGCCTAATTAGGCATTAACTGAGTTTCTTCCATGTACAAGTTGCTGTACTTTCATACAAAACAACACGTAATAACACTGCATAATATGGTAACTTTTAGAACCAGAAAATCTACTGAACTAATAATTTCACTTTCTGTACTAATATGGACGAGCCATAAATACACAACAATACACTATAATGTTTACTACAAACTTCGTACTGTCTATTGATCTGATTAAATTCGGGCATAGGTTACCCTAGCAATAGCACTTTCGAAACACACATACAATGTCAATTTTGAAAAGGGTAAAACACTGATAAATTTAGGTTTTATATTGACTTTAACTTTGCTGGTCAAATCAGTTCAGTTCACTTCAGAATTCAAATGAATAAAAAAGAAAAAAATGGGGGGGGGGAGACCCTGAAACTGTTATGATCAATATATTGAAAATATTGATTAAAGGATTCATTAAGCACTCAAGATTTCCAATAGGCGAGTTACTACTCTTTTTAGCTTATTTCCTGCTCATTTAATTACCATTTTATCTGCCTCAAATAATTAAACTTCATTACTAAACCAATTTCAACATTATCTTCCAACGTTGCCAGACCTATATATTCATTAACAACAAAGTTCTTTAAACATCATTCTAACATAGATAGGTCTGCAGGGAAGTATTATTAACATAAACTTTAAATCTTCATTTCGGGACACTCCGATTGCACAACATGTGGAAAGGACCCTGTCTAGATTAGTTGTGAGGATAATTAACTGATAGGACAGTTCTGGTAAAATTTAAGTTGTTATTGAACAATATGGAACAAAAGTAACACTGGTCCACACGAATACAGTACTAAAAGTTTCAACCTGTTCGTGTCGATGCGGCGGTTGGCGGGCGGCGAGATGGCGAGGCGTAAAACACACATACAATCACAGCTTTGGCTCTTAATGTATCGGCACTTTGCTTCTTCTTAGCGTCGCAATACTTTTCCATTTAGTGCCTATGCAATATAGCCATGCTGTATAGTCGTCGGAAACGGCACATCCGAGGCTCAACGAAATCACGTTTTCCAGGAGAGCCTCCTCGATCCAGAGCGTGTTTCTCAGACCGATGCCCAACTCCGACTACCACTGCTGAGCCCGTTATGCCGTGCCGCGCCCGTGTGCATTTTCCCGCGCTCGCCTGCCATCCACCTTTTACCGCTCCCCTACAGACAGGGTATTCACCAAAGGTTTTGCACTCCACATATCCTAATACATTGCCTACGTATGGACCAGGCGCACAATTACAACTTTAACATCTTACAACAGTTTCAACATTTCTTACATTTCCATTTTGTTATAATATTGCTTGCAATTTGACATAAACATTAATATTCACATTGAAAATTGTTTACAGTTTCTTTAACATAATGACATGAAAAGAAAAAAGAAATGAAATCAGAACATCGCTTACACTAATTTATCGAAAATCAGAAAAAAAATTATTATATGTACAGTTGTTGTTGTTACAAGTTGTCACGGATAATGCCGGGGTTGACGCGTCATGTACACAACCTGACGCGACTCCAGCGCTACTACCAACAGGGACGATTGGCGATCGTCTCCAGGTCAATGATATAGACGTCACGTCGCTTATCGTATCCGCGACGGCGTTCCTTCCGGAACGCCGTGACTTCCTGAGGACACAGGGGAACGGATACTCAAACAACCTTCACCTGAAAAGCGCAAGAGGAGGCGTCTTGAGGTCTCGGTAAGAGACACCTCCACCTGAGGCTCCAGAGGCCATCTGGCCCGACGAGACCTCGGAGAACCTGCACGACGACGAGTATAACGAGAATGCGATGCCGGGTGTGGGTGCGCCACAACCTATTCTGCCGGCTCGTCTAGGTGCACCTGAATTGATGGACTCCACTGTTACGACTGACGGCTACACGTCCTCCACTCCTAAGTAGGAAGCGGAACGTATGAGCACTACAAGGACAGCGCTCTCGAAGACGAGGAGTGACGACGTCGATGACGTTCCGGACCACACGCTGGGGACGCAGTTGCCCCAGACGGAAACCCCGTTACGCTGACGCCAACGCCGTCAGGTGGCCTACGGCGTGGCTCGCCACTCCCTGCCCCTTCGCCCCTCTCTGATGGAATTCTCATCCAAGGCGGGGCTTGACTAAAAATGAACCGAATAGCAACGGTCAGCACCAATAACGCTAGTTCCTGAACGAAAACTCAGCTGCGGAGAGAGATGATAATGGGCATCAGAAGTACACTGGGCCATACTTGCTGACATCGCGGGCTATAATGCTTGTTCTCCCCTCCCTGATTACCTGGCATGTGCCATGCATGCCTGCGAGGGCGATCCGGTAGCTGTCGCATACCTTCTATCCGCCGGAGGCATGGCGATCACCGTCATGGGGACTAGTATTGTCTACATTTACGCCCCGTCAGGCTCCACCCGCAGACACGACATAGCACTCTTCTACTCAGAAGAAATCTCCTCTTTATTTCTTGGACGCCGTGACCATCACTTGTACGGGGGTGATTATAATTTTTCCCTACACTCTAAAGATCAAATGCTCCCCAAATCACCTCTCAAGAACTGCGCGTTGTCGTCTTTGATCTGCCGCTCCGCGGCACTTGAGAAGTTCGGCACGGCGGCGCACCTGGACAAACATACCAGGTGGTCACTCCGCGAGTAGCCTTGACAGGACTTACGTCTCTGGGGAACTGCCACCTGCACTCAAAGGTGCAGAACTTTGGCTCTTGGCCTTTTCAGACCACTGTGCCTACATGTGTAGCATTCTCCTCCCGTAACAAGTGCTCTAGTGTAGGCGTGCACCGTGCTAGTTAAACACTTCCCACCTCGACGATCCTCAATGTCTCAATGTTATCGAGACAGAGGCCACCTTTGAATGTCGCTCAGTACTGCACAACCTTGACTTGGCTGCTCGAACTTGCTGTTTTGAAGAGCGCGCCGCAGCGCGTAGTGTAAAGCAGTCGCCTTCAGTTTCTGGCGGTGGCGCCGCTGTGGCAACCGCACCTCTGGTGTCTCCCTCTGGTGGGAAAGGGGAAAATATGGCTGTTCACATGCATTTAAGGGGCGCCATGAGCTCGGCGGTCCGCCATTCTGAGTCGGTCAGCCGGAGTGAGGCTGGGGGGCAGTCTGTCAGTCTCGGCGAGTCGGTTGGTCAGCCGGGTCAGTGTGGGGCAGTCAGCGTTTGTCTGTCGCTCGGAGTGCTAGTATGTGTTAGGCCGCCAGTCTGCTCGAGTTTGTTCAGGCAACGGACAGTGGCGGTTGGATTGATCGGTAGGCCGGTCTCTTCCCGGGGCAGGGATGTCGGGTAGCCTGAGAGCATGTTTCCTCTGCGGGGGTGGGACCGACCGAGTGTATCGCTTAGTCAATGTCGGTCTGCCGTCTGGAGTGCCAGGATGTCTGTCGTTCGGATCGACCTTTAAGGCCGGTTGGATCGATCGGTTGTGCACTGAGACACAAGATGCCTTGTCCGTCTTAAGCGACGGCGCATGCGAGGTCGCCACGTGGCAGCCAGTGGGCCGCGCCGTATAGCGAGGGGTAGTGGCTTCCCGGCCGACACGAGAGCAACAGGAGTCAACCCACGACGTCGGTCTGGCCGGCGCGAGTTGCGACGCCGTGAGACGGGAGATCGGCGCGCCTTTCTGCGTCTGTTGAAGCGGCTGGCAGCGGACGGTTCGGGTGAGCGTTTTGGGAGTGCTGCGCCAGGTCTTCGCCAAACACCGCCGTTTATTAGAAGTTATGTGATTGCTGATATGTTGTTTCATTTACTTGTTAAATTCTACTTTTTTCTTGGTCAGTCTTTCGTCCCCAGCTTTCTCGCCTGTCTTTCGTCCTCATTCGTTAGGCAGTTAGTGTCTATATGTCTGTCTGTCTGTCTGTCTGTCTGTCGGTCTGCCGTAGGTTAATAGCTACCTCTGTCACGTTTGTCGGATTCGGTGTTAACGATTTTATTCTTTAAAGCATAAAGGTCGAATTCCTGAATATGTTTTTATCTTGCCTATTATCTTGAAAGGCGGTATATGTGTAATGTAGAGCATGTTTGTAGATTTTATGTAAGACTGCATTTAATGGATTTTATTTAAATGGTCATTTTAATATATAAAGTTGCCACCCCTCCACCGTAAGAGTTCTTTTAAAAATAAGTTGCACTTTCTATGGCAAATAATTTTTAATGTGAGTGTTTTGTACGATTTCCATTCCACTTACGGGGTGCATATTTTATGTGTTGTGACTTGTTAAAATTTTTAGTTTAAAGTAATCTGGTGTGTTGCAGATTTGCACCAGTGTAGTCTTTCAGAGGCTGTTGTGAGCGGTCGTGACTACGGTCGCCTTAAAAGGGAGCGGCAAGGTTCTCAGCCCGAAAGCTCATACTATTAAAAAAAAAAAAAAAAAAAAAAAAAAAAAAAAAAAAAAAAAAAAAAAAAAAAAAAAATTAAAAAAAGTTATTTCTGCCTCTGAATAAATTGTAACTTGGTATTTACAGGGTGCTTTCTGGTTATAATTTTCAAATCTGTTTTTTTTTTAAATAGGGCTTTTAGGAATTAAATTTCCACTTAGTAAAAAAAAATTTAATTTGTTCATCAATTACCCATTGGCAACTACTTCCAAGCTCACATAGTGTCATTAAATGTGTTAATGTAGTAAATAAAGCAAATTCTTAAGAAAAGGTTTCGAAAGTAAATTCCCGGTTCACGTCCCATTCGGATTACCTTGATTCAGTACGGCAAGGAATTAGTTGCGTGGCGCCGGCACACTGCCGACTGTTTCTACGCCGATCTCCGCGAGCTGGAGGTCCAGGCTCCCACCCCTGAAATCCATGAGGAAAGCAGCAGGATTAAGGCACAAATCGTGATGTTGGCACACCGTAGGCTGTAGTGGGCGATGGTGAGTACCTGACGTCGATACTCGGCGGCACAGGAACATCCATCATGCATCGTATCGCATCCCATGGAAAACGACGACTCATCACCAAGATCCACACCTGTCGCGCTCAGCACGTCGCTTATCAGTACAAGGAGGAGCCTACCAACATCCGTGCTGAGGAGGCTGTGTTACCACATGCGACAAGCGTCCTCGTCGCCGACGAGATGGAGGACCTGATGGAACCGGTTACGTGCGACAAGGTCCACGACGGAATCAACAAAGGTGCTTTGAATGTCATCTGGCGTCGACGGTTTGCGGATAGAGTTCTATAGCGCCTTCATTGCTCTAATGGCGTCGCGGTGGACGATAATGTTTCATGAACTGTTTGCGATGGACAACGCCGTACAGCTGGCATTTGTCAAGGGTATTATTACACCCACCCACAAACGGACACTTGGAGCGACGACGCAAAATATAAAATTTTTGAATGGCTCACGTCTGCGCATTGTCGCAAGATACCCCCTTTCATTCTGTCCTCAAAACAGACAAGTCCAGGGGGCTCAGTCAATATACAAACGGCAACCTGTAAATGTCGCTATTTGATTGTACTGGCAGCGGCTTGCAGACCACGCGGCGGTGTTTTTTTTTATTTTTTTAATTTGACAGCATATTCGAGATGGTGCGGCCTCTATTTTTTACTCTCGGTAATGGACCGAATCGGTTTTCCAGCCCAGTTATTGCTATCATCCGGCGGCTGTACGGCAACGCCGAATCGCTGATTCAAGTCAATGGCCGTGTGACCGGACCAGTGACCATACGCCGCTCCATGCGGCAAGGTTGTCCACTTTCGACACTACTCCATGTCATAACCCTGATGCCACTCGCTGGAAGACTGACGATCCACTTTTCTGGTCTCATTTTGCGATACCAGACTTTTCGCTGCCTCATCTCAGTCCGCTCGTAGACCGAAACACAGATAGTACTCTATTTGATATCAACGTATGGAACTGCAGCAGGAAGTACCATGAATGTGGCTAAATGTTCGGCGGTGCCCGTTGGGCGCGGTCTCTCACACGACGACGTAACACCCCTGCCGTACGTACAGAATCTAAGACTATCATTTTCGCCTCCACCGTGCACCGCTGTGATGCGATCAATTGTAGGCACACTCTCCAAATTATCCGTACGGCACTGCGACAAAATCTTCTCCGCCGGCTAGATAGTTTTCAATGTGTCGAATAGCTCAATCAACATATGGTGTCCAAGATGGTCAGCATCGCACAGGTACTCCCACTGCCAACAGCTATTCGAGACCGATTCCAGGCCGCTTTCGGATACTTTCTTACGGATTGTAAGCTCTGTAAGGTCCGTTACGAAACACTTATCCCCCCCCCCCTCCCCCGTCGAGCGGGGGTCCTCGACCTTGTCAAAATGCCGCTCCGAGCGGAGTCTTTGTATATGGCCACCATGCGCAAGCAGTGGAATGGTTCCGCCTCCCTTAGGCGTAGCCCACGACCCATATCTCCGCCAGAGGCAGTAGGCCACATCACGTACCACCTGTCGCACATTTATGATTTCATCGTTGCCTAGAATTACGCTCACGCTCAGTCACTGAGTACGCGCCCTCTTCGAATCAAGAATTTGTACACCACCACATATCCCGCTACAACTTCAAACTCAAGCATCCATCGACGTGGTGGCCCACGGGTTGGCGTCATATTCACCAGCGCTTCCTTCCCACCAGCGACCGGGAAACATGGTATCATGCATTGGCCTTTTCCTGCAACAGAATGAAGTTGGGAAAGATGGTCTCTTGTTTTTGAAAAGGAACGTGAGTCAGTGTCTCACTTTGTCGTAGTCTGTCATAGCAAATTGAAGTGCTGTGTAAGTTCTCTGTTGGAAGTTATATTTTTGTTTGCAGTTTTAAATTAAATGTGGTATCTGTTAAGAACGTATGTAATATCTTTAAATTTATCTCCTCCAAACTGGATAATTTACACGAATTTTTTTGCCCAAGAATTTATGAGGGACGGCAGATCTTTGTGAAAAGACGCCATGACCGAGCGTGTTTTGCGTTATCATTAATTTGTACTTACCCACAATAATCAGCGACCCGGAGATCAACAGCCGGTCATTTTAATGTATCTGTCAACCATTCCATGAGATAGATGAACGGTCTTTCGGCTCCGAACGATGATACTGTTGGTCTTTGCTTATTTCAGGCACCGGCCCCATGTTCAATAATTACGTGAGTGTAGGTCTCCAGAAAGGACACAAAAATATAGCACAAATTAGGCTAAAAACTGAGGTCCAACGCGTCTTTCTGGTACCCATCGTGCTGTGCGGTGAAAAATATTTCTACGTCAGTTATATATTTCTTCTGGTTTGTAAAAGCAGATAATGTCTCTTCATGTCAGTAGTATACGTATCAAGAATAAAATTATATTTTTCGGACAAGGAAAAGTTTTGCACGACGCGACACAACATTGTAAATAAGAAGTAAGGAACGCCAGCATAGCTAGCCTGCCTTATTTTTGAACACTGTTGTAGAGAAGTTGTCAAACATAGTTTCGACTGCGCCATGCATTGGCAGAATTGAGTGCTGGCCATTTGTAGTAGTCAGTACAATTACTGAGTAAGTGAACTTAAACTCTATGAATATTTCTACTTTTGACGATGTTCTATGAGATTAAATTTATGACAAAACTCGGGAAACGAGAAACGATGGAAACGGAAACCTATACAGAAAAACAAGGCCTTGTCGACGGCGGAAACATTGTCGATCCGACTATGGGCAAAGCAGATTCTGATGTTGATACTCCAGAAATCGCGAATGCTAATGTAAGTGATTTTTTAGAGGAAGCAGATGTACAACCACTGATATGTGCGAAGTTACGTCGAGCAGACAACCTCTTACATCGCTTCGTGATTTACTTGAGAAATTAACTGAAAAGTTGCTTCTCGAGATACTAAACTAAAGAACGAATTACAAGAAAATGTTTCCCGCATTACAAAAGAACAGTCCACCGAAATGAAAGAAAATTTTTCTCGCATTGCAAGGAAACAGTACAAAAATCGACGATACGGTGAAAGCACAATCCCGTAAGATGGAGAAAACGTTCGATGATGTAGTTAAAGAAATATACAATCATATTACCAGCACTTTACATTTCGTGACAACTGAAATAGCAGGTCATAGAAGAATACCGTGAAATACCGGGTGTGGTAAACCAATTGGCTGAGGATGTTAAGAAATGAAACAATACTCAGACTATAACAGAAACAAACACGCAAGAATTGACGCAAAATGTTAACAGTTTGTTACTCGAGCAAGAGGAGAATAAATAATGCCCTGTCTGGCCAAGATGAACAGTTTAACAAAACATTTAATACATGCATTTGAAAGAAAAACACTGGAATTCTTGAAAATCTAAAAAAGAAATTAGTGCTTCGCTGCAATCAACTGAGGCGGAAGTCCTAATGAGCTGCGGACTTCTGCGAGACAATACGAAATGAGCTCGATCAGATAAAACAGCTAGTAACCTATGACTTATCTGACTGGCGTGACACTGTCGCTGCCCTGAAACAGGAATTCGAAATCATAAAGAACTCACCGCATGAGAGAATGAAAAATATGCGAATACAAGTCAGTTCATTCAGTCTATTCTGCGTCACCAAGGGTCGAGTAGCACGTGTCTAGAATGTTTGTGTGATTCGGTGGTAGCTGCGCCCGCTTTAACTGCCGTGCTTCTACAGGAAAGTTTGCTCAAGCACCGGAAATTCCAGTTTTATGCACCTGAGAAAGAATATCCACATCCTGCCATTTTCATTTGTAGTTTTAAGATCTTTTCTAAAACGTGGAGTGAGAGACAAAAATACAGTTTCTGGTATCATACACGTAAAGGGATTCCGCGCTGTGGGGCGCAGGAACTTCTGAAGTCTCTTCAACTTTTGATCACTTTGAACAGGTCTTTCTTGCGAAGTATTTATCAGAGCATGTCCAAGATCGCTTAAGACGTGAAGTGTCCAATCCGGAGACATACAAGCCGAAACAAGAGAGTCTTAGAAAATATTTTGAGAAGTATTTACGAAAAACACGCTACTGGGATAACGCAGTAACACACAACTTTGTCATAGGAATACTGAAGGGCAAACTGCCGGTCAACATTCGTGAAAAATTGATTCATGCACCAGAAGAAAGCGTCGAAAACCTTTTGCCTGTAGTAGGTTCGATAGATCTGGATCAGCAGGTTGCCAAGCAACTTAACGGCCACAGTGACGCGGCGACACGGCATTCCGCAAGACCAACAACAACAATGGATGGAATCACCTTCTTGCAGCAACAGCGCTCCGCCTTCAAGTGGCCCTAGAAACACACCAAAGGACACAATCCAATTGAACACGGTTCAGAGTTTTCTAAGCGAAATAGAGATAATCAGCATCGGTACCACCCTGCATACCAGACGGATAGGAATATGCCAAATCAGAGGTACTGGGCACCTTCAAAGAAGGAAAAACTATGGTAACCGAATTTTCAGGGAGTCAGGATGCTAATGGTATCCACAACAGACCAGTAAATTATTCTGAAGAACCTCCTCGTTGGGCACAGCAACGTTCTGTACCTACAAGAATCGCTGAGGTCGCTGAAGAACAGTCTCTCACCTCTAATCAAGACTAGAGGTTGTCTTATCTTGCTCCCAGGTACTGACCGCGGAATGGTACGGGGGCACACATTATAACGCAGGTGATGGAAAGGATACACGCGATGAGTTATGTGATGATTCCATGACATATACAGAACAGTCTGAAGACCAAGTTCAGGCCGCAGTTCACGCTATTTCGGATGGAATACCAAGCACGGTAGTTAGGAGAGAAATTGAATGTCTTCTCGAGTCATTTTTCAAAAAGATCTCCGAGACTGTTTTGTTTAGGATGTTACCGATGCAAAACTGTATTGCGACGGAAGCTGCTGGCGCTCATACGCAGAGAGTAGAAAAGCAGGGGCAAATGGAGTTAAAATTTGAGAACGGAACCATTGAGTGCACGTTTCATACGGGGGGGCGGGGGGGGGGGGGGGGAGGAGGGGGGGGGGAGCTGGTGCAAGAGTCGATCTCCCCGAAGCAGAACTTGTCTACTCAACATTCGGCGGAAAGAAATAGTATTAAATTTAATTCGTACTCGTACCCACCGAAACAGATTCCCCCAGAATCTTAAGTTGGAAATAGTAGCCTGTAAGATGCTCAGGGCAGACGGTGACCTTGTTGACTACACATGTGACGAGCCTGTGAAGTGCTAATGCCGTTTAGGCAAACAACGTTTCGCACTCCTTGTGTAGTACAAGGAAAGCCAATCGTGACAGAATGATATTAAATAGAGAGTACGTCGCGAACGTATACCAACCACAGGTGCTTGTTTTCGTATGAGCAGACATTAAATGGCAGCTTTTGAATCTGAACAGGTGGCAAGGTGTGACGACTAGTAAAAAGCTTCACTTGCTGTGGGTGTTGCCTTTCACGTTTTGGCGTCGCGGCTTGGCTGTGGGTTGATCGTCAAGGGGCAACCACACTTTCCAAAAATGAAAACGAAAGACAAGATGGTTTTGTAACAAAATGCATTGTGATCTTGAATTTTACGTTGAGCCTTCGAGGAATATGTCGTATGAACAATTGTGTTCTACTGTAATTCATGAGTCACTCTAATGATCTGTACACCCATTCAAGGACGCATGTGTCTATAAAACAGAAGTAGTGGACGTGCTTTTTCGAGATATGACTGGAAGTTACAAGGCACCTTCTTTTGCTCCAAGAACAGCTACACATGGGATTTATGAGGTACTGATTAGCAGGACCGCTACTTCAAGAAAATCAATTACGGCGACTGCATTAAGAAAGAAGAAAAGAAAATGGTATATACCTTAGCTACTGTGGCAGGTGACATATCTCATGAAGTGTTCTTACTCAGCAGCTACATAAAACCCTAAGCCAACAAGAGAAACGTTTCATGTGGCGACCGTGACAGGACACTGAGTATTGGAACAAGAGGAAGACAATAAAGAACTATAAATTTACGAAATCTTGAAATTCAATGAGTGATAAATTCGGCGTTGCTAAGAACAAGAAGGATTAAACAATAAGAGAAACTATAAGTGAACAGACATAACTGTTGTTGTTGTGGTCTTCAGCCCAGGGACTGGTTTGATGCACCTCTCCATGCTACTCTATCCTGTGCAAGGTTCTTCATCTCCCAGTACCTACTTCAACCTACATCCTTCTGAATCTGTTTAGTGTACTCATCTCTTGGTCTCCCTCTACGATTTTTACCCTCCACGGTGCCCGCCAATACTAAATTGGTGATCCTTTGATGCCTCAGAATATCCCCTACCATCCGATCCCTCCTTATAGTCGTGCCACAAATTTCTCTTCTCTCCAATTCTATTCAATACCTGCTCATTAGTTATGTGATCTACCCATCTAGTCGTCTGCATTATTCTGTAGCACCACATTTCGAAAGCTTCTATTCTCTTCTTGTCTAAACTATTTATCGTCCATGTTTCACTTCCATACATAACTACACTCCACACAAATACTTTCAGAAACGACTTCCTGCTACTTAAATCTATACTCGATGTTAACAAATTTCTCTTCAAATGCTTTCCTTGCTATTGCCAGTCTACATTTTATATTCTCTCTACTTCGATCATCATCAGTTACTTTGCTCCCCAAATAGCAATATTCATTTACTACTTTAAGCGTCTTTTTTCCTAATCTAATTCCCACAGCATCACCTGATTTAATTCTACTACATTCCATTATTCTCGTTTCGCTTTTGTTGATGTTCATCTTTTATGCTCCTTTCAAGACACTGTCCATTCCGCACAGCTGCTCTTCCAGGCCCTTTGCTGTCTCTGACAGAATTACAATGTCATCGGCGAACCTCAACGTTTTTATTTCTTCTCCATTGATTTTTATTTCTACTCCAAATTTTTCTTTTGTTTCCTTTACTGCTTGCTCAATATAGAGATTGAATAACATCAGGGAGAGGCTACAACCCTGTCTCACTCCCTTCCAAACCACTGCTTACCTTTCATGTCCCCCGACTCTTATAACTGCCATCTGGTTTCTCTACAAATTGTAAATAGCCTTTCACCCCTGCCACCTTCAGAATTTGAAAGAGTGTTCCAGTCAACATTGTCAAAAGCTTTCTCTAAGTCTACAAATGCTAGAAACGTATGTTTGCCTTTCCTTAATCTATTTTATAAAAGAAGTCGTAGGGTCAGTTGTGCCTCATGTGTTCCAACATTTCTACGGAATCCAAACTGATCTTCCCCAAGCTCGCCTTCTAGCAGTTTTTCCATTCTTCTGTAAAGAATTCGTGTTAGTATTTTGCAGCAATGGCTTATTAAACTGATAGTTTGGTAATTTTCACATCTATCAACACCTGCTTTCTTTGGGATTGGAATTATTATATTCTTCTTGAAGTCTGAGGGAATTTCGCCTGTCTCATGCATCTTGCTAACCAGATGGTAGAGTTTTGTCGTGACTGGCTCTCCCAAGACTGTCAGTAGTTCTATTGGAATGTTGTCTACTCCCAGGGCCTTGTTTCGACTTAGGTCTTTCAGTGCTGTGTCAAACTCTTCACGCAGTATCATATCTCCCATTTCATCTTCATCTACATTCTCCCCCATTTCTAAAATATTGTTCTCAAGAACATCGCCCTTGTATTGACCCTCTATATACTCCTTCAACCTTTCCGCTTTCACTTTTTTTGCTTAGAGCTGGGTTTTCATCTGAGATCTTGATATTCATGCAAGTGATTCTCTTTTCTCCAAAGGTTGGACATAACTATGTTGTATAAACTCAGTAACGATCCGTTAAGAAGAAAGTGAAAGGAAATATCGGTGCAGTTAACATAAGCTGAAGGCAGACCACACTTTACAACTGTGGTACAAGAATTATGGCAATTTCATTTAAATTTACGTGTCAAGTAAACAACGTCGACATGTGAATAAAAGAATGTTTTAACTAGGATCGAGTAATTTCTCGTCGGGTTTGGAGGAGAAGAATTATTCGGCGAGTTCGGGAAAAAATATTTCGAATCCTGACGTTGTCGTGGGCGCAGTAGTAGCTGAGCAACGCTGCAGGGTTGCTGCTGTACGATACAGTGCAGTCCACTGTGTTCGAGACATCGGCTGCTCCAGGTGGTGCAGATCATCGCGATACATCGCCACGTGGCATTGGCTACAAGACGAGAGAGTACAGTTCGTCGGAACGGGTGAGCTGTCCGAAAATACAGAAATTCACTTTGAAAACTTTTTTTCGTCTCGTCTTATGGAAACCGTGCAGCAAACCTTTATTTGCGTAATAGAGGGTACGTTATAGAGAATATTTGCGTTGTATGCCCGTCATTACTAGAAAATGGCTGCTTAGTCTCCAGAATGGTTTGAAGGTTTATTACAAGAAATATCTGACGAAATGAATTCTAATATTAAGGAACTATCTGATACAGTACAGTCTAAAAATAATTAACTTTCTGTGAAGCTAGAAAATACGAAAGAAGACCAAAAATTAGTTATAAAAGATCACGTCAAACAGGAAATAGGAGATAAATTATCTAACATTGCAGATACTGTAACCCAGTAGCCTCAGGAGTTGAAGGATGAGATCACTAACCAATGCGATTTATTTTGCGAGGAAGTAAAAGAGCAGTACACAGATTTAGACGATAAATTATCAAAGCAGATCAATTTGCAACTAGAGAATTCACCCAGGTTAAAGTGCAAATCTCAGAGGCCAATGACTGTGTAACTATTTAGAACAATGCCATGGATTTAGAGAAATAGTTAGTACATCTGAAACGCGATCTAGTAGACGCAGGCCAAGATAAAATAATGTAGAAGATAGATATGATTGTTGTTCCTGTATTCCTGTCTTAGTCTACTAGGGACAATTTCTATCTTCTTCAACTATTATATTATCTTTTATGAATGTTATACCTTCTACTACCATTTCTTCCAGAAGTAGAACTATAAAAAATAATGCGACCTCAACACCTGTGCGCGTAGCGCCTAGTGTTTATTCAAAAATAATTACATCTGCACGTTTACGAAGATAACCATGAGCTTAGTTAAGAATCTTAACTATAAATTAATGGGTCAAGGAAAATTTTGAAGTTGTGCGATGTACATGTAGTTCATGAAAAGTCAAGAGTAATTATCATTTGACTGTAATAGAAAGTGGATGAAGTTGTAGCTAAGACTTGTAGATAAATGCTTTAAATCACAATGCCTTTGCATAAGCTATGAATACAGTAAGCTAATTATTCTGGAATTTAGAATAAGAAGTTACAAATTTTGTACTTTTTTCAACATAAAGAAACAAGAATAGAATAGTTGTGTTTTTCTTTGAATTTTACTAGTAGAGGTTAATCACGGGTGGTGATATCATCTCTATTGAGTATTGACCGACGAACAGACCGACCACAGAAATTATACTAACCGTTGACGATGACTTACATGAAAATTTTTGGCTATTCCGTTGCATTTCATAGGGGTGTCTGCGATGGTAAAGTGCGTTTGTAGGGAATGCCGAACTTCTCCCTCCGGTGCCACGGTGAAGTACCTTAGCAGATGGGGTGCCTATGGTGGAGGCTGGTAAGGATATCCAACTATGCAGTACCGTTTTCTTTTCTTCTTCGCTCTTAATATAGCAGTCTCTCAAATTCCTTTTCTTACTTCTTCATTATGAGTGCAAAATCTATCTTCCCTCTGTCCACACTCAAAGTTCTTATCGCAGGATCTCTTCTTTTTACTGTCTCTATAATAGAATTTACAACCTTCAACAGCAGGATTGCACTGACGACGACAGTAGACTAACGGGATTTTTTTGGATGTAGTGAGTGACACATGTTAGTCACGCCACATGTTGTACAAGAGAAACGTCCAGGTAGAAGATGGAAGGCGAGATAAACAGATGTGCTACAAACAAGAAGACAGACCTTAAGAGTTAATAAGAGAACTAGAACGTTTGACAACTTCTGTTCAACAAGGAGTAGTCCCATTAGGAATAAATTTTAAGAATAGAAGACGAAGTGCCTTTAGCCTTGTATATTCACTAGAAATACCTGGAATGAAATCTTTTATGTTGTCTAAATCTAGTAATTATAAAACTGTAACAGGAGACGAAGTGCTAACGTTATCCCAGTGTATTCACTAGAAGTACCTGGAATGAAATCTTTCATATTGTCTATATCTAGTAATTATCGGTCATTCTAGTACTTATAAGTAAAGGATAAGTTATGTGTATCAGTAAGTAGGAGGAAGATACGTAAGTATGACAAGTATGTGTATGTAGTGATATAAAAAGAGATGGCAATCCAGCAATGTCAGCAGAAAGAAATTATGGGAGAAACTTACTGTTTAGAGAGAGGAAAGATAGTAAACTGGAGCTAATAAGCGTGTTTACTGATGAAGTTAAGATGGGGTACACCCATCTACACCTGCATCTACATGGATACTCTGCAAATCACATTTGAATGCCTGGCAGAAGGTTTATGGAACCACCTTCTTTCATTGAACTTTTTCGATGTACTTGTCAGTCCTATCTGGTAAGGATCCCATACCGCGCAGCAGTATTCTAAAAGAGGATGGACAAGCGTTGTGTAGGCAGTCTCCTTAGTAGGTCTGCTACGTTGTCTAAGTGTCCTGCCAATAAAACGCAGTCTTTGGTTAGCCTTCCCCACAACTTTTTCTGTGTGTTCCTTCCACTTTAAGTTGTTCGTATTTGTAATACAGGGTGTTTCAAAATGAACATACCGGTTTTAAGGCATTCTAGCATTTATTATGTTCAACTTTAAATTGTAAATAATACACCAAATGAAAGAACAACTCAAACAGTTTTGTTTGTATATCTGTGCACAACAGGAAGAATATTGAATGACAATGAGTGACTGAAAAACATGTTGAACGAGCGAGAGTCTTTCACGCTTAGCCCCGAGAAATATCCCTGCGGAAAGTTTATGGGCCGTTCTTTTTTGGTGAATCAACTGTAGCTCGTGTTTCTTATCTTGATGTGCTACAGCTATGGGCTGTGCCTCAATGGGAAGAAGCTGAACAACACATCTTCATTTGGGAGCAAGATGGTGTGCCGCCTCACTGGCATAACAAACTGGTTAGACGACGTTGTGTGTGACCGGTGGATTGGGCGCAAGGGGCCGGTTGACACAGCATTTTATGCATAACCTCCATGTTCATACACGATCTGATACGATCCTGTGTATGTGCCTCCGATACCAGCTGATCTATCAGACTTCAGAAACAGTGCTATTGCAACAGTTACTCCTGACACATTGATCAAGGTTTCGGAATACTTCACCTATGGGCTCGATGTGTGATCGGTGTTAACAATGAATGATTGTACAAAAAAATGTTTGTGTTTCTCTTTCAGTTGGTGTATTATTTATAATTGTAAGGTGAATGTAATATGAGATACAAAGTCTTAAAACCTGTATATTCATTTTGAAACACCCTGTATATAGGTATTTAGTTTGGCTTTTAGATTTATCGTGTAACCGAAGTTTAACGAGTTCCATTTAGCACTTATATGGGTGACCTCACACTTTTCGTTATTTAAGGTCAACTGCAACTTTTCGCGCCATTCCGATATTTATTCTAAATCGTTTTGCAGTTTGTTTTGATCTTCTGATGACTTCATTAGTCGATAAACGACAACGTCATCTGCAAACAACCGAAGACAGCTGCTCAGATTGTCTCCCAAAACGTTTATATAGATAAGGAACAGCAAAGGGCCTATAACACTACCTTGGGGACCGGCAGAAATCCCTTCTGTTTTACACGATGACTTTCCGCCAATTACTACAAACTGTGACCTCTCTGACAGGAAATCACAAATCAACTGAGACGATATTCCAGAAGCATGCAATTTCACTACGAGCCGCTTGTGTGGTACAGTGTCAAAAGCCTTCCGGAAAACCAGAAATACAGAATCGATCTGAAATCCCTTGTCAGCAGCACTCAACACTCCATGTGAATAAAGAGCTAGTTGTGCTTCACAGGAACGATGTTTTCTAAACCCATGTTTACAGCATGTCAATAGACCGTTTCCTTCGAGATAATTAATAATGTTCGAACATAATATATGTTCCAAAATCACGCTGCATATCGGCGTTAAAGATAGGGGTCTGTAATTTAGTGGCACAGAAACATCCTGCTAAATTGACTTGAACGCTTTATGTCATTTCGACGAAATTCTGAAGTTGACATCCATAGCGAAAGCAAGGCTGAAGAAAAATCTAGACACGCACATGAACAAGCGTTTGACAATACAAAATGATGCAAGACGTTCGAAATTCTGAGAGGAAAAAAGAAATAATCTGCCGTGAAAGACGGGTAATTTATAGTATTTACAAGAACCACGAGGGGAAGAATAAGATTCTAAGACTAAGAACGAAGCGTAAAGACATTCTTCCCGAGGATCATCTGAGACGCTAACGGGAAAGCGAGGAATTGTGTGTGTGTGTGTGTGTGTGTGTGTGTGTGTGTGTGTATGTGTGTGTGTGTGTGTGTGTGTGTGTGTGTGTGTGTGTGTGTGTGCGTGCGTGTGTGTGTGGGTGGTTGGGTGGGGGGGGGGGGGGGGGGGGAGGGTAACAATGTCACACAATGAACTCTCTGGCAAACGCCATTAGGTGGTTTGCCGATGTAGAGAAACCGTTGTACTCAGTGCTCAAGTTAATCTTGAGTGGTGATCAATCAGCTGACTACATTTCACTTGCAAAAGCAGGAAAAATGTGACTAGGACTCGAGCTCTAAACTTCCATACAAATAAAATTATAAACAGCCGACCAGTTGCAATGGATAAAGAAATTCTTTACCTAGGTTTCGACAAATATAAATTTGTCTTCTTCAGAAGGTAACAATTCTGGGGTTATATTTTATTTTTGACACATGGATCTATGCCGACAGCTGTAAAAACGGCGATAGTACATTAGTGCTTACTAATGTAAAATTGTTACCTTCTGAAGAAGACAAATTTATATTTGTCGGAACCTAGGTAAAGAATTTCTTTATCCATTGCAACTGGTCGGCTGTTTATAATTTTATTACGTGGAACCATTGCTGTTGTGCAGCTATGTTTAAAATATTGAACTTCCATACAAACTTAATTACGTATATAAATTGTTCATCTATAGGTTTTGCTGAGTGAGTTCGTATCAAAATTTGTGACATAAATGGCCGAATCTTCTGCTTACATTGATTCCGAAGCTTGAACGTTTTAAACGGCCAAAAGACCATAGACCTCAGTATTTGACATAAATTTCAACTTTATACCAATTCCTGAGAGAAAGGGACCCTAGACGTCAGTATTTGACATACATGTCAACTTCGTACCAGTTCCTGACAGAAAACGGTCTTAACAGACCGAGATACAGACAGACGGGCAAAAATTGTCAAAAAATACAGTTCTATGTGACACAATTAAAGATTAACAATTTTCGGATTTTTTCTTTACCCGTACCGTGCAACCTTGTTTCTTGCCAAATTTCATTATGATAAGTCAACGGGAAGTTCCCTATAGGTATTGAATTTGTATCAAAATATGTGACGTAAATGGCCTTATCTTTTGATTGCACTATCTCAGAAGCTTAAATGTCATACACCGCCAAGAGACTGTCGGCTTTAATACTTGACACAAATTTCAACTTGATACCTCTAGCCGTTCCTCAGCACAGCTCAAACGAAATTAAGGAGCATTCTTACATTACGTGCAACAGAAAAAAAAAATGTTCAAAACATTTACGTCACTACAGTTGTGAAATGCAGGAAAAGTATTAAAATCAGTGACAATGGGAAGGAAGAATATAAGATTCTGCTGTTCTTTACGCTACCACCCCACCGAGAGGTGGAAAGCATAATGGGACTCTTGAGAGGTGCGAGTGTGGTTGTGACGAGCTGTGAATGTAGGATGTGCCGCGGGCTAGTCTGCCCGCAGGCGCCGGTGAGCAGTTGGCTGGCTTGTACGAGGAACGTGCTACAACCGGGTGTCGCCGAATCCGTAATTAGCTAAGTTCTGGCTCCGCATCACGCTGTTGCATCGGCGCTCCGCTGCTCCTTGCCTCCTCATCACGGTCGCCTCCACTCCACTGCGAAATTCAGCAACACGGGTCCCTTAATGAAACGTCACTGTACATTCTTCGGTTCCAGAGCCCGCTAGATTGCGTGTAAAACATTATTTGAGCGGAACTCGTTATCCCGCTCCCGTTTCCATAGCCACAAAAAGCGTCACCGTTGCTACGAGTTTATAACGAGCTTTGGCTTTTACGCGTGTTCACAGCACTAATGAAATGGATGCTAGCGGGATACATCTCGTAAATTGCCACCAAGGACTCTGTTTGTTTATTATTAACGTTCAGTTCGTGCCGCTAAATATACACGACATTTATAATTTAATCTTATTGCTACGCGTGTTTCAATGAATTGCATCGCAATACGACAGCCCAAAACCTGACAGATCGACGACTGAGATTACATTTTTCGCAGGACCGAATAGTTATGAGTTTTCAACAGAACTTATGCATGTTTTCCCCAAGCATTATTTCTATCTGCATACGATTCACTATGTCATTGCAGAGGCGAGTAATCCACTGAAATCTTGAGTGTGTCACAATTACGGGAATTTTTGACAGTGCCTGGCAAATGTTCAAACAAGAACTAGACATGTTTTGTGAACACAATTGTTGGCCATTCTAAAAGTAAGTATTTAATGTTACGTCGATGAAAGTGCCTGTCAGGAGGGAGGGCATTTTCAGGTACGTGATGATAGTGCTGTTGTGTATCAGTATCGTCAACTCCCATGTTTCCGGTTATTCCATTTGTGAATGATGTCTTCGAAAGAATTGCTGCCTGTAGGATTCTGCACAGGTCAGCACACATTTAATTATACCAACGTTGGCATTATATGATATGATGTTGGCTGATGTGATTGTATTCCTCGCCCCATCGAGTAAGATGAGTTCTTGGATTTGTAATAACATTGCTTTCGAGAAGCCAGCCCTTTAATTTTTAAATTTCGATCGGAATTTACCCTCTCATTCAAATTCAATAAGTCAGGGACGATTCGTGGAAAACTTCAAAGAACCTTTCAAATGTCTTTTGTTTAGTAACAGTCTACGTAATGGTTATTATGTGGCTGAGACAAATATCCCATTCAAATTCAAAAGCGTTACAATTGAGAAAATCTTGTCAGTATTGCATTTAATAGTCAATATTTTACACTGTTACTCTATTGCATACCAATAATCAACAAATGACCCCAAATTAAAAAGATATATTATCAGAAACCCGTTACAAGTTATAATTTTTGAAACAGAAGCTTTTAGCAATTACCGCAAATTTCCATTTTCGAGATAGAGAAAAGGAAAATTTGTTAAAACTTTGAAGAAACTCAGTTAATTTGCAAATATCACGTGATCAGTGGTAAAGAGACCTCTCGTTTCAAGATTACAAGGCAGTGCAGAACTGAGTAAGTATGGCTTAACTAGTTTTAAAAATTTCCAGAAGTTAATTCACTAAAAAACTCAGAAGAATGATCAGTATGCTCCCAATAACTTGAATATATTATAAAGCACTGAAATATGCAGATCTCGAAATATTTACAAACGCGGCACAAAACGCAACCTGACGTCTAACAAAAACAAAAACAGTAGGAAAATCTAGAGCATACTTACAGGGGCCTCCAGTGGGCGTTTCTGTATGTGATTCTAAGACTGGTTGCTAGATTGAACCACCGACCAGAACACATCATATCTTACTAAACACATTAATCTCCATGTACAACAGCCTCCCATACAATACAAAACACAGAATAAGGGAACGACCTTCAAATAAAACAAGTACTGTGTTGTACTTATCATCGCTGCGGGGGTAGCTCAGCATAATGTAACTTTATAGCCCTCCAATTGCATCCAGTGAACCCATCAAGACGTGTAAATCCGCCAAATCTTCTTCAGTAATCCGATCCATACTGCTGTATATCGTTGCTACCACACATTGGCCGTAAAAGAAACCCAAGACAGAACAGAGCAGCTTGAGTGCGAACAGTAAAGTGGGAATTGCTTTTGGCCATGGCAAGTACCGTGGGTGATTGGATCATGTTTGTTTCCAATGAACGCAGAACGCGTACCGTCGATATATGCACTGTTTTGCAGATATTTAAATTGCCATACAGATTCAGAGATAAATGAGCGTAAGAAATGAAACTAAAAGTATTTTGTCTTTAAGGAGCCACCTGATACCATGTGTCCTTTATATCAAAATACCAAGAAAATATCCCTGAATAATTTCAGAAATTTTGTGATTGTAGTTGCGGGTTCGTGCTTAAGGGGGTAGTGTTCTGTAATGCTTCAGAAGAGAAGTTTCTAGCCATCTGCATTGCAGCTACACTCTACAAGAACATATTTGATAATTCTCATTCTGAAATCTGTTTTCCCCACACGTATGTTTATGTTATGTTACTTTCTACGGGTTTTAACGTATAAATCCTTTAGTGCTGTGAATAATGGAATCGTATGTGGGCCCAACCATTAAGAATCTTGTCTTATATCTAATTTCACTGAGAATGATCAAGGAATTTAGGTATTAGTGTGCAGACTTAGGACAGAATATACTACTTACCGTTCGTTACAGCTCCATGTGCTACGCACCTACTGCGAGGAGTCACAGAAAACTGTCAACGTTATGCATTCCTATATTTTTCATGTGTGTATCGTTCATGGTAAAGATGCTATTGCATCTCTGAGGTACACATTGCACTAATTTCTCTTGTGACGATGTCTCACCTTAATTTGGGATTCCGTCTGAGTGGAAGTCCTCAGTTTAATTGTATGTCTGGGTTGCTGTTCCGACAACATGTATATTTTTGATTTTCCAAGGAATACAATTTTTCAAATTTCTTGGTTGCAAATTCATTTATTTACCATTACGCGTTTCAGTATATCGCCAGTTTACTAAATAAAGTACAGAGCAAAGTTCACGAAAGTGCGCACACAAGTCACTGAAAATACGACTCTCGTACCCATCGGATCAAGTTCCAGACTAGTGATGTGGCTTTTGTTGTTCTTAGGGGTGGAGCACCTGACAACTTGGTCGAGCAGTCAAGCATGACTGAAGACCACAATCGTCCTAGTTACATTAGTAATAAATTCACAGAATGAGGCTGCGATCAATGTGGATTCTAGATAGCGAATATTTTAATTTACTGCGACGTTTAGGCACCTGTCGTCTTGAGATGTGAAATTATGATAAAAGAAAAATTAACCCATCAAAAATTATAAATCGTGAAAAGAAGTTCAGTCCCACTTGCAATGAATCCTATATTAGCTGGCAACATACCTCATTAGATTTGCTTTCTAGTCGCATATGCATCAGCTGCGTAAAAGGTTCCATTTAAATATATTTTGTCTCAAAATGCTGCTGTAATTATAAAATTATTTATACAGCAATATCTATGCATGTGTAATAGAAACAAAAACTTTGGCCTAAGTGCTGAAATTTGTTCAAGCAATGTACTTAATTCTGTGGACTTGTAAAATTGATTACAAAGGATAAAACAGTTTAGCTAATAAATTGACACATATTCAAATTTAAATTTAACAGTCATGGGTGACTGGAATTCGATAGTAGGAAAAGAAAGAGATGGAAAAGTAGTAGGTGAATATGGAATCGGGGTAAGGAATGAAAGAGGAAGCCACCTGGTAGAATTTTGCACAGTGCATAACTTAGTCACAGCTAACACTTGGTTCAAGAATCATGAAAGAAGGTTGTATACATGGAAGAAGCCTGGGGACACTGGAAGGTTTCAGACAGATTATTAATGGTAAGAGAGAGATTTAGAAACGAGGTTTTAAATTGTAAGACATTTACAGGTACAGATGTGGACTCTGACCACAATCTATTGGTTATGAACTGTAGATTAAAACTGAAGAAACTGCAAAAAGGTGGGAATTTCAGAAGATGGGACCTGGATAAACTGAAAGAATCAGGGGTTGTAGAGTTTCAGGGAGAGCATTAGGGAACGATTGACAAGAATGGGGCAAAGAAATACAGTAGAAGAAGAATGGGTAGCTTTGAGGGATGAAATAGTGAAGGCAGCAGAAGATCAAGTAGGTAAAACGAGGGCTAGTAGAAATCCTTGGGTAACAGAAGAAATATTGAAATTAATTGACGAAAGGAGAAAATATAGAAATGCAGTAAATGAAGCAGGCAAAAAGAAATACAAGCATCTCAAAAATGAGATTGACAGGAAGTGTGAAATGGCTAAGCAGGGATGGCTAGAGGACAAATGTAAAGATTTAGAGGGGTAAGATAGATACAGGCTACATAAAATTAAAGAGACCTTTGGAGCAAAGAGAACCACTTGTATTAATATCAAGAGCTCAGATGGAAACCTAGTTCTAAGCAAAGAAGGGTAAGTAGAAAGGTGGAAGTAGAATATAGAGGGTCTATACGAGGATGGTGTACTTGAGAACAATATTATGGAAGAGGACGTAGATGAAGATGAATTGAGAGATATGATATTGCATGAAGAGTCTGACAGAGCATTGAAAGACCTAAGTCGAAATAAGGCCCCAGGAGTAGACAACATTCCATTAGAACCACTGATAGCCATGGGAGAGCCAGCCCTGACAAAACTCAACCATCTGGTGAGAAAGATGTATGAGACAGGTGAAATACCCTCAGACTTCAAGAATAATATAATAGTACCAATCCCAAGGAAAAGCAGGTGTTGACATGTGTGAAAATTATAGAACTATCAGTTTAATAAGTTTACGGCTGCAAAATACTAACACGAATTCTTTACAGACAAATGGAAAAACTGGTAGAAGCCAACCTCAGGGGAAGATCATTTTGGATTCCGTAGAAATGTCGGAACACATGAGGCACTACTGACCCTTTGGCTTACCTTAGAAGATAGATTAAGGAAAGGCAAACCTACGTTTCTAGCATTTGTATGACTTAGAGGAAGCTTTTGACTATGATAACTGGAATACTCTCTTTCAAATTCTGTAGATGGCAGGGGGTAAAATACAGGGAGTGAAAGGCTATTTACAATTTGTACAGAAATCAGATGACAGTTATAAGAGGTTGAGGGCATGAAAGGGAAGCAGTGGTTTGGAAGGGAGTGAGACAGGGTTTTAGCCTATCCCTAACGTTATTCAATCTGTATATTGAGCAAGCAGTGAAGGAAACAAAAGAAAAATTCAGAGTAGGAATTAAAATGCTTGGAGAAGAAATAAAAATCTTGAGGTTTGCTGATGACATTGTAATTCTGTCACAGACAGCAAAGGATCTGGGAAGAACATTTGAACGGAATAGACAGTGTCTTGAAAGGAGGATATGAGATGAACATCATCAAAAGCAAAACGAGTATATATGGAATGTAGTCGAATTAAATCCGGTGCTGCTGAGGGAATTAGATTAGAAAATGAGACATTTAAAGAAGTAAATGAATTTTGCTATTTGGTGAACAAAATAGCTGATGATGTTCGAAGTAGAGAGGATTTAAAATGAAGACTGGCAATGGCAAGAAAAGCGTTTCTGAAGAAATCAAATTTGTTAACATTGAGTAAAGATTTAAGTGTCAGGAAGTCGTTTCTGAAAATATTTGTATGGAGTGTAGCCATGTACGGAACTGAAAGATGGACGATAAATAGTTTGGACAAGAAAAGAGTAGAAGCTTTCGAAATGTCGTGCTGCAGAAGACTGCTCAAGATTAGATGGATAGATCACATAACTAATAAGGAGGTACTGAGTAGAATTGGGGAGAAGAGAAACTTGTGGCAAAACTTCACTCGAAGAAGGGATCGATTGGTAGGACATGTTCTGAGACATCAAGGGATCACCAGCTTAGTATAATTTAGTATTGGAGGGACAGCGTGGAGGGTTAAAATTCGTAGAGGGAGACCAAGAAATGGCATTCACTAAGCAGATTCAGAAGGATGTAGGTTGCAGTAGGTACTGGGAGATTAAGATTGCACAGGATAGGGTAGCATAGAGAGCTGCATCAAACCAGTCTCTGGACTGAAGACCACAACAACAACAACATATTCAAAAGGCAACTAACTTGCTCTCATTTTGATTTTACTTTAATCTAAAGTACAGATCAGAAGATGTTAGCAGTCACGAAGGCCGTAATAAATGAAAATATATTTAGTGATCCAGACGGCTATATTCACAATAATAAACAGGATATTGATAAGATGAATCAAAATACAGTGATCACAAAAATGTATTAAGCGATACGTAACTAGAAGCACAGTCGACAGCAACTGAATTAGACACACCAGTCTAGTGAACTTTGTATCCCCTGTCTTCGAGCTGAAGATGGTGGCAAGTTGTCGAGGAAACCCCACGACAAGCTAAGATTTTTAGGAATCCATCCTGACGTATGGACACTGCTTTTATCTTAGTCCAAGATAAGTCGATTTCGCTCGATAGAGTTCTAGTAAGCTGAATACAATAAATGAATAAATGAGTTTAGGTGATCTGAGAGTCCTTGGAAATGATCGCATATGTGAGAGTTTTTCCTACTCCAGTTATTGTACATTTAGAAAGCGATTGTCATGCTGAAGTTACAGATCACCCGCTTGATGTTGCGAGCTGACAGACGGATGCATATGTATCATCGTGTACAGTGACGATCTTACACTAATTATACACGATCTTTCATTTTGTGTAAACACCTCTCTCATCAGGTAATTTCCACCAGGTAAGTGGCGGATGCACTGTTGGCAGAGGTATGCATTTCCTCATTTCATTTTCGATCTACTCCTACCTACCCTGTAACCAGTTTGTAACAAAGCATGCATCTATCTAGCAGACGTTGAAAGCAATGTACGTAAATTTTCCTAGGATTTTTGTTTTGTTTTGGATGTCTGGAATCGCTCTTGTACGGTTTATATTGCTTAGACATGCACGTGCAGCCTCGCCAGAAAAGCTGTGCTGCACAGAAATAGAGTCTGAGGTGATCTTCATGCTGCGAAGATACGCACCAGATGTTTCCCCTAATTAGACCGTCTCGTCTTTAACTTTCTACATGCTAGTCTCCGTGCCCTATTAAGCGAAATGAGCAGCGGTACACGTTTGAGTCGAGGGATTGTCTATGGCCCAGATACATGGTGGTTCTTGATGGCTTTTCATTATTTTCATGTTTGACAATGACTACTTCACTGCCTTTAGGCATACATTCAGTTGAGCAACTTGATGGCGAGTGCCCATCAAGCAACAGTCATCAGTTCATAATTTTTATTGTTAATGTGCTGTCGTCTGAAGAATGAGTTACCAAAGCAAGATTAGTACCTCGCAACGCAACCACAGAGAAGAGTAAGCGACACTGGCCCCCAGAAACTCTTCTCTAGATCATCTATTAAGACGACAGAATCGTCTTATAGAAGGCCAATTATGTGATCAACGTATTAGGCAGAACTCTACGTGCAAGTTATTGCTAATTATACTCCTAACGAAACACCTGTATTTTGCCTGTATCAGATGATGAAGGATCGGAATCAGTTGTAAATACTCATGACGTTCCTGTGGAAATTAACTAAAGAGTTAAGTAATTCTTCTGATCTATGTTATTATATAGTAAACGTCTCCCAAAGCAAAATAAAGAATCAACTATTGCACCAGTGAGGCAAACATCTTGGAAGTTATTCACTGATATGTTAACACATGCCACATCATTCCGTCTCTTTATAACTAGTGTTATCCATCCATCCAATGTTCAACATTCGTCTATAAAACTACACCTAAAACATTTCTATTCTCTCATTTTACATCAATACCGCAAATCATTATTCACTTTCATACAATGATAAGCTCCAGACTTACATTCTCAGAAAACGTTTCTCTCAATTTAAGACTTATTTTTGGTACTACTAGACTCTTAAGCGAGGAATACCTCCTTTGCTACTCAGCTTTTTACATCCTTATTGCTTCGTCCCCAAAGCGATATTTTGCTTAAAAAGTATCAGAATTTCTTGATTTCTTTGTTTTATCCTTTAAAAATGGCTGTTGGGAGCCTGCGTTTATGCAAACCATCAGTTTTTATTTTTTTAATAAAATAGCATTTTCTGCCGTCAGTAGCGATTTTCTTACAGTTATTTCCTGTACAACGTGTTTAGGGAAACAGTGACTGTTTATTATTGTATGTTTTGTTCTTATTGTGTTCTGTGAACTGTCAACTGTGTAAACAAAATACAATATTTATGAGGTTCTTCATAACAGGACAACAAGAACTCCTAAAATCACAAGAGTAATGTAGCAGCTCACACTTCGCAGGGATCACGCCCAAATATGTAATAGTTCACGAAAAATCCATTTGGTAATGAGAATTATTTCCCGAAACGCTTAGTGTGTGAAATAGTGACTAACAGTTGTAGATGTTACTTTATAACAAACGAACCCATTGCTTCATGTACTTCATGGTCTTAAATTTAGATGTCATCGCAAATCTGATTTCTGCTACTTCTCATTATCTTCGACTTTTTTGGTTAACTCTCAGTCCATATTCTGGTCCCATTCTTTTGATTTGGCTATATCATTTGAGCCTATTACTCTACATGGTGTCTTTTATGGGACTGATCTGCAAGATGTTTCGTTCCTCATCCTGTCCCTTCTTCTCATATCGAGGATCCCTCGCAACAAGCTCATCTTTATTGGTCGTATTCTGCTCAGATCATTTCGTGTCCAAGTCCAAGATTCCGATCCATGGGTCAAAATTGGCAGATAATATGACTTAATTGGCAGATAATGACTTGTACATCTTGATCTTTCCTTTGACAGTTATTTTTAAATTTCTAATTACTAGGGCTGTTCAATAAATAATGATCATAATTTTTACGCTCATAATTTCTTGCTTTAAAATTTAATTGTACGATATTCTATTAGCATAACGTGCAACAATCACGCCGTAGTAGTTTCATTGTTGGGAGTCCTGGTTCCCACAGGCAAGTTCAGACATGTTCAGAATCGCCTACTGCTGCAATGGAGGTAACACGGGAGAAACAATATGCGGCTTTGAAATTCTCCTTTGTCTGAGGCCTATACCATGCTACAGGAGGTCTATGGAGAGTCTGTTACTCTGTACAGCACAGCTCGAAGGTGGTTTAAAATGTTTAAAGACGGGAACCCGGTGCTCCAGTTACTGCTCTTGCGGAAGAAGACATCAACACTTCTGCTGTCATTGAGAGAGAGGATCGACGAATTACCTTAAGATCTCTTTCTGAAATACTGAAAATTTCATTGGGTGCCACCCACACGTTGGTGACAGAAAAATTACACACGACAGTGCGTCTGCGCGATACATTCCAAGACTGTTGACTCCGAAGAAAAGGACATTCGGGTGAAGGTCTGCATGCAGCTAAAGTTGATGTTAGAAGAAGATCCGGAGTTTCGTTCAAATATAATCACTGCTGATGAAACTTGGCTACATCAATTTGATCCTGAGAGCAAACAGAAAAGCTCAGTGTGGAAACCTTCTTCATCACCAATCTCCAAAAAAGCAAAAGTGGTTGCTTCTTCTGGGAAAGTTATGGTCATCTCATACTTCGATGTTCATGGAATGGTTTATCAGCATGTTGTACCTGCATACACATAAGTAATTGGACAATACTACAGGGATGTCCTGAAAATATTCCAAGTCAATATCAGGCGCAAAAGCCCACATTTCCGTGAAGTAGGCTGGATGCTGCACCACGATAATGCGCGGCCGCATATTGCCAATGTTGTTGCTGAATATCTCGCAAAAATCAACGTGAAGTGCGTCCCTCACCCTCCGTATAGTCAGGATTTAGCAGTATGTGACTTTTTTCTATTCTCTAACATGAAGAAAAGCCCTCGTGGGAGGCGTTATCAATCATCAGGAACAGTGGTGAAGGCTGTGGAGGAGATTTTGAAGGACCTCTCAAAAAACGGTTTCCAGCATGTATTTGAATACTGGCAGAAACGCTGAGACAAGTGCATCGCATTCATGGGAGGCTACTTTGAAAAGAACCATCAAAAGTGTGAGAATGAGTAAAGTTATTTTGTCAAAAAAAAATATGATGTTTCTTTATTGAACAGCTCTCTTATGTTCGATGTACAGTAATAAAATCTCGAACAATTTTCTATTCTCTCCGACGTTTAATCCTTGATGTTTCCTTTCTTGGTTAATTTACTTCTAAAAACTTGAAAGCATTTATTTCTTTAATAATTTTTGCTTTGTAAGTTACATACTTCATTTTTTTTCGTTTTTCCTGCTGATTTTCGTTACTTCACCATTTGCTAAGCTTCTTTCCATGCCTGTCTCTGCCATATGTTTACTTATTCCTCCTATTTCTACACATTTTCTTTCCACATCATAATATCATCTGCATATGCTATAATTTGCACATTATTTGTTGTTGAATCTTGGCGAACTTTCCTTGTAATACTGTCCATGATTATATTCGCAGGTGAGAGCACTCTTCCTCGCCGGACCCCTCTGTCCGTCATAAAATCATTTTTGTACATATTCCTGATTCTTAATTGTTCCAGTCCATTCCGACCTTTCCATATCTCATCCCTTCTAACAGTATCATATACAACTACGATGTCTTTCCCAAACTCCCGTTTCTTTTCTGCAACATGTTTGGCTATAAATATGGAATCTATAGTGAGTCTTCCAAGTCGAAATCCTTGTTGCTATTCTCTTAACCGAGGTTCTATCTCATTCCTGACTTTCTGTAAAATTATGTTTTCATTAATCTTCGTGCAGTGACGCTGTAGTGCTGTTCCTCTGTATGTCTCTAAGAAGTTCGCCTTAGAATGGTACAACAATTGCCTTTGTTCAGTCATCAGGTGTCTTTCCATATGTCCATACTATCCTCGTTATTCTATACGCCACTAACTTCCAGTAGGTTCTGCGGCTTTTATCACTTGCACTGTGACTCTTGGAGCTCTGCCATTTCTTATTTCTAATGCAGCTTTCTCTACATCTAACATGTGTAGATCTTCTCTTTCGATTTCCTCTGTGATGCTGTCATTTCTTTCGTCTATTTGTTTCCTTCTGCCCTAAATATAGTTTTTGAGAGTATTCTTTCCATACTTTTAAAACTTCTAAAACTTCTTCTTCGTTTGAAAGCGTTTTTCCCTCTTTGTTGATGGCTTTTGAAATATTTTCTTTTTGCTTCCTTCTGTACCTCATATGCGATATAAAATCCTCTTCCCATCCTTAAAATTCTCTTCTATTTCTTTTGCGAAGTTTTCCCAGGAGATTTTAGCCAATATTATCATTTACCTTCTTGACAGCTTCTGCAATTCTCTCATTTCACATTGAAGTTTCTTGTGATCTCAATTTTGTTTATGTTCTTCCACATGTTTCTTCCGCTACACTGACTAGGGCCTGTTAGAACCTCCACTCTTCCTTTACATCCTTCCTTTCACATTTAGGAAGCTGCGTCCTAATCTTCTCCCTGTACATCTTTTGGGCTTCTCTGACTTTCAGTTCCCAGAAGATTTGTCACGTCATCAGACAAATCCTCCCTCCCATAAAAGCGTTGAATTTAACACTGACATTCCGATTGCACTCTTAATGTTGCCACCTTTGCTTTTAATTTCACTGCTGTTTTAACTTTTCTATACGATGAATCAGTCCTCCAGAAGATAATTTCTTTTTCTATTTCTTTACAACTTTCCTGCACGCTTTTCGCCTTGGCTGCCCTGAATTTCGTATGTATATCGTTCCTAAGGAATTATATTTCTTTACTCCTGTCTTACTCTGGACGCTTTTGTACTTCCTCATTTCGTTGATCAACTGTAGTATTTCTTATGTTATGAAACGTTTCTTCACAGTTGCATCTTTCGCTGAAAAAATCTTAAGAGCCTTCATTCCTCACGGGATTATTTCCGTCTCTGTGCGGTTAACACATTACAGCGTTATAACAGACCACGCGAGACTGGATTTATTTTCCACCAGCGAAGCATGCGCGTGTGTCTGGTTGGTTGCTGGTCGCGACCGGGGACGGGAAGCCCTTCGACAGCCGTCTGCTCCAAAACTTCATAGGTGTCGTGTTACCCATGGACTGAACAGCCTCGCCATTATTCTTACCCTAATATTGCCCCAACCTTTCCATACTCAACCTCTCCAGCTTCTCGATATAAACTTTTCATTTCACTAATTAGCCCCTTTTTAGTACTTCGATTTAGTGGATCGTTTGAGTTGAGGAAACTTGTCTTCTCATCTCAGTGCCACGTACCGTGGCATTGTGATATGCAGTCGGCGGCGGGAACACGAACCACTTGGTCAGTGAATTTAATGCTACTTTCGCACTTCGACTTACACCGTAACGTTTTATTTCACGGTATGGTTCGTGCAGTAGGCTTCCAGTGGTGAATTTTACTTGTGTTAGCTTTCGCGCCGTTGCGAATCCCTAATGGTGGCAACTACGAAGGCCACTGACCGGTCTGTGGTTTTCTTTCACTTAAAGTACCGTAGCATAATTGTCATGAGAAAAGAAGACTTTTTCTTACCTGCATTTAATATTTGTGTTTTTAAGACAATGATATTTGTAAGGTTAAATGAAATTTTAATTTTTAGTAAAACTAAAAAATATTAATAGCCGAAGAGAGAATTTATTTTAATGGGTGTAGAAGCTTATTTTCTAGTACACCTAATTTCCAGATACATGAATATGTTTCAAAATTGACCAGAGGCAAGTAGGACTCCCGCACTGGGAGTTCTGTACAAAGTTAATTATGTATACAGACCGTTCATTCATTCTGAGAGTCGAGAATCTCGACACTGATGTTGCCAGGGTATCAGTCCCATGGATTCCAAGATTTTCGTGAATGTTCTAATTTTACTAATATAAATGTGACAGAAAGTTATGCAGGAGGCAGGCTTCCATAATTACAGTGCTCAGGCTGACTGGATCAAAATGGTTAAAGTCAGACTAATATGCGAACGTTTAATTCAAATTAAACGCCATTATCTACATGTAGAAATCGTTCCTGATATCTGATGAAACATAAATTGCGAAACACGTCATACGAGCAAAAAAATCATTCCGTGCCTGATGTTTGACTTTCACCATTGCGAACCAGTCAGCTTGAATGCAAAACTAGTGATTGTTTTAATTTCAAGCTCGACATCGTATAATAAATGAAAAAGAAATATATTTTCATGTGGTATAATTACCAATATTCAATTTTCGGGCTTTTAATTTTGGTTGTTCTGTGAAACTTTCCTTTTTCCCAAATTTCATCATTTTAGACCAACGGAAAGCACGCTTCAGGTTTTGAAGAGTGAGTTTGATAGTATCAAAATATGACATAAATGGCCGTACCTTTCGAATGCATTGATTTTTCAAATGGCTCTGAGCACTATGCGACTTAACTTCTGAGGTCATGAGTCGCCTAGAACTTAGTACTAATTAAACCTAACTAACCTAAGGACATCACACACATCCATGCAGGATTCGAATCTGCGAGCGTAGACTGTAGCGCCTAGAACCGCTGGGCCACCCCGGCCGGCTTGTCAAGAAGTAGTGGCTTTATTGGAGTCTGTTGTTATCGAATGTAGAAAGAGATACATCTTGTTTCTACGGCACACAAGATCACTTGGTGTCTTATGCTGTCGTGAACAGGAGGCAGATATAACAATATCGAACTGGTAAAAGAGTGTAATTCAGCTGTTTCCGATCTTCATATTGTGTGCTATTTTTGCAGATACATTCTGAGTGACACATACGTCAGTATTTTTCATTTAATGAAAATATTGTCTTTGTCCTGTTTCTAACTATCTTCACAGTATTCGTAAAATATACAGTTAAGATTAGAAAGGCAAAGTAAATAAAAAATAGTGCTGCAGTTTCATATAGGCTGTCAGTATCCCACTGAAATGCATTCAAATCAATCTACTGCATCCAAATCAATGTAGTGTGAGGTTTTTTGGTGGCCAGGTGGATTCTAACCTTTCATGCTCCCGGTAACAGGAGCAGCCTGGCCCAAAATTCCTCTGCAACAGTCATGGTGATGATGAGGACAACACAACACAACACCAGTCCCCGAGAGGAGAAAATCTCCAATCCGGCCTGGAATCGACCCCGGGATCACTTGCAGGGGAGACGAGCACGTTACCACCCAGCTAAGCAGGCGAATATTTCCCTAAATAGACTTTGGTCGGAATAAATAAATGAGGATTAAATTATCTTTCACTGGTCTTGATTTATTTGGTGAAGTTTTCGTAGTTCGAGCATCTTTCGTAATTCCCTGCCTAAACTTCTAAATTTCCTCAATTACTCTGCTGCATCTTTTCTTTCCACTTTCCTTTCAGCCTTGTCATTGCCACTTTCGTATTTATCTTGTTTGTATTTCAGGAGAATTCAACACTAAATTATCGATGTTTAATATTTATCGATTTCTCAAAGCCTTTCTTTTTTTATACAGGATCGAAAAGGGCCACGAACCGTACCTTCTGTAGATACAGTTCGAATCATTCTCAACTTCATTTTATTTATGTAATTAATTTTTCAGTACAGAAGTACTGGTACTCATAGGCAGTTTCATTTTCCTTACGATCAATTTGTTGTTACCTGCAGCTATCTCGTATCGTAGAAATGTTAATACGTAATTTCTATATGTAGCAATATAAAATACGTCAAAATTTTTAGAACTCAAAATGATTAATAGAGTATTTTTCGCATTGCTAAGCTGTACTAATTAGAAAAATTACGTACTGAAATATTAAGCAGTCGTGCACGTACAGTATCTTCAGCACTAAAAAACGCGATACTTGCATGGGGGCTTAATTATTAAGTTTGAAAATAATATTAATTTTTGGTAGCTGTATGTCCGGTTACGCTGTGTCTCGTAAACGGTTGGCCCTGACTAGTTTTTGTACGCAATCTGACTGCATAGAACAACAACAAAGAATGAAATGAAAACTTCCGTTAATACAATTAATTAATTAAGTCCCCAGCAACTATAAAACCAACGCAACAACAAGCACAAGAGTAACTGTTCTGTGTGTGGAGGTGTGATTCAACGTACACATCTGGCACGGTTCTTCTTCACTAAGACAAGAAATTTTAAATACCTTTATACTGAAGTAATTAAAAAAAATTGAAATACTATAATTGCGCAAGAAAACCAGAATTACACTCTAATACAAGAACACAAGCCAGATGCTTTGTTGACTGAACCTGTAATGACGCATTATTTAAGACACTGAGATAATAAAAAGAAAAGGTAAAATTTTTTTTCTTTTATCTTCATATATTGACGAAAATCACTCTAATCATTACAATATATCTCCACACCGACTCGCTACTACCACATCTCAACAAGAACTCTCCACCACGACCTCTCGACAAGCACTCTTCACTACGACATCTCAGCAAGCACTCACTACTACGAGTTCTCAACAAGCACTGCCCTCCGCTACTTCTCAAAAATCACTGCCAACCACGAGTTCTCCACAAGCACTGCCCTCCGCTACTTCTCAATAACCACTGCCAGTGGAGGCGGCGAAACAAAACTCTCTGGCGCTGTGGCTCAGTGTAGCCACCTTTCATATGCCCTTCCTCCACGGGCTAGAATTTGATGGTATTTTTGCCAGCATTGGTGGTGAAAATACCACCAAATTCGTCCACAAAAATACAGACAAAATAAAAGATAATATTAATACGTAAATATCACATAATTAGATAAAATTTTGGCTTTGCACTGACCTTTCAACAACCTAATATATAAAATACAGTAGGCAATACAAATTCTTTCATACATGTGGCTTTACATAATAGTTTACACAATACACAAAAAATCAGTTTATACAAATGTTCACATAAAATACTGTTAATTATTCAAAAAAGAAACAAGTAATTGATAGTTCCAGCAGTAGCACTCAGCAATGGTCAGCAGGTGCAACCAGCAACAAGTGACATCATTTTAGTAAAAGCAGTCCCATCAGTAGCACCCAGTAATGTTGAACAGGTGCAGACAGCAACAAGTGACATTATTTCAGTAGAAGCAGTTCATCAGTGGCACCTAGCAATGTTGAACAGGTGCAGACAGCAACAAGTCACATTTCTCAGCAGAAGCAGTTCCATTAGTGGCACCCAGCATTGTTGAACAGGTGCAGACACCAACAAGTGACATCATTTCAGTAGAAGCAGTTCATCAGTGGCACCTAGCAGTGTTGAACAGGTGCAGACACCAACAAGTGACATTATCTCAGTAGAAGCAGTTCATCAGTGGCACCCAGTAATGTTGAGCAGGTGCAGACAGCAACAAGTGACATTATTTCAGTAGAAGCAGTTCATCAGTGGCACCTAGCAATGTTGAACAGGTGCAGACACCAACAAGTGACATTATCTCAGTAGAAGCAGTTCATCAGTGGCACCCAGTAATGTTGAGCAGGTGCAGACACCAACAAATGACTTCATTTCAGTAGAAGCAGTCCATCAGTTGCACCTAGCAATGATGAGCAGGTCCAGAGAGCAGTCCATAATATTCACTATCACTGATCACACTATTCATCAGAGTTTATAAGCAGAAATTAAACATGTCCTAGTGGCACCAATCATGTAGAAAAAGTACAAGTAACAGTCCATAATATTCACTATCCTAATAACACAGTTCATCAGCAGAAATTAAACATTTCTAAGTGTCACACATCAATGTTGAACAAGTGCAGGTAACAGTTCATAATATTCACCATCACTAATCAGACAGTTCAGGCATGAACAATAATTTGAATGCACATACAAATGCTTTTACAAAATTATTCTCAATGCTCTTACACTAAACATACAAATTCTAATAAACACACAAATGATATCAGATAATTGTCATATTAACTATTACAAATACTCAAATATCAGTAAACCTATAATATTTATGAGTGTCAGTGCAAGCCACTACCAACAAATAAAATAATATTTAGGAGATAGGTGGGTAGGATTAGGAAAGGAAAACACACAAAACACACTCACTCATCTTTCATCCACATTAAGTACTACTGTGTAATTGAATAGTGTTAACTGTGTAAATGCAATTCTGTCAAAATTTGATGTTCATCATGTGTATCAAGTAGTAGTGGCAGCAATGTATTACAGTCAATAATAGTTAAGTCAACGTCATAGTCATCATGTCAAGACCAATGTTTGCCAAGCCAGATCAAAATGTACGGTTGCTGAACAACTGTCAGTGAGCCAAGATATGCAATTACTTCCTCTCTCCAAAAAAAAAAAAAAAAAAAAAAATGTACTGCTTATTGATTTAACAAAGTGTGTGTAGACGATCTTCCTTTTACTTGAGTGTTCTAGTATGCTATCTTCATCCTCCTTGTTCCATATAGACCAACAACAAAAAAAAAAATGCACCTCACTTACTTTACCTCTTATCCACCAAAACTCCAATAATCATCAGCATCACATAATCTCAGTACTTCAATAATACCTCTTACGTCGATATGTATAAATCTTATCATCAATATCATTTACCTTACCTCTTGTCCACAAAAACTTCAATAATCATCAACTTCATATAATCTCAATACCTCAATAATACCTCTTCAATACGTCGACACATACAAACCTTATCGCCAATATCATTTCACTTCCATAACAACTCTTTCCTCTAGTCAGTCTCCTCGAACAAGTACAGATAAAATCCTAATGCAAACCTCATCATCCCATACAATCCGAAGACACACTGTCAACACACAACCTCTGTGTAATCCATCTGACCCAAATCTTCTACTCATTATAAATTATAAGATGGATTTTGGTTACCTTGTCCATCATTAAATAAAAGAAATGCATACATGACCTCTAACAGACTTAGTTCGAATAACTCTCAGTAATTAAGTACGATTACGGAGTGTGAATGATCATAATATTTCACAGTGTGTACACCACTTCAAGATTTATGGCAAACAGAACCAAACATGTGGGGTATTTCTTGTGTCAAGTGTCGCTTCCTATTTCAATTGCTCATGAAGAATGCAGTGTAATAACTATCAATGGTCTAAACCTAGTTTTGGTATGTCATGTCGTTAGCTTCCTTCCTATTAGCATAAATTTATACAGCTTCCATAAAACCTCAGCTCATGTGACTTCTATGAAGTTTCTTGTACTAATGTCGTTCGTCGAATTATAGCAGTTCATTTTCTTATCTTAAAAATATAAGGCACTGAGCGTAAGCAAAACATGCAATAGCGAGTAAATATACCAGTAGAGAACAGAATGTCAACAAGTGGATGCAGCACAGTTCTTACAACGAGGCTCTGCCAAGCAAACAATCTATAATTAATACAATAGTGTGACCTAAACTCTATGTTCATACACAGTATATCAGCATTTCTATATATCAAATTAAAGAGTAGTTATGACAACAAACAGAAATGTATAAATATGCAATCCATACGCATAGCAGCAAACATATATCTTGCGTAATAAACAGGTCATTAGTATCATATCAGCATAAGCAAATAAATGTTCATATGTCATCTTAATAAGTAAACATGAAGGCGCAAGCAGATAAATCACAAAGTATAACTTACATACATATCAGCACAACTAATCAGGTGACAATTATAATTTAAATAAATAAGCACAGCAGACACATAATAAAAAAATATGACATCAGTGAAAAAGCATTGCAGCCAAGCGATGCATAATATATACGAATAACAACCCTGTTCATTAATAAAACATTGACAAAAATCAGCAAATGTACGCAAGCACGTCGCTTCACAAGTAAATTCATAGAACATGAAATTAGCACAAAGTATGAATCACGTAATTGCGAGCAGCAAATTACGTCTAAAGTACGTACCTAAGTGGAAATATGTTACCTGAAAAATAAACTCAATTAATAGTTACCATTTTTAGTTTATTACTTTCTTCTTCGAAATGACATTCTTTCTGAAATTTTCTCGATAGCAAGTCCTCTTAACGTCGGAGACACACAGAATTTACCTGAAGTTCTTAAATATTTTATACAATCGTATCCTGAAAAATACTGAACGTTAATAACATAATTCATCAAGTCACTATAGCTCTATACTGAATTTAATCAGAGAAATTAGACTGTGTATTTGTTTACGGCTGTCAGTGCATTCGCACTGAGCGCTCGATCAGCTGTAGGCGCGTGACGTAGGAAGCAATTGTTTGCGGTCAACGACTGCTTTGTGCGGTGCGCAGACGTGACTGTTGCTTTGAGTATATGCCGCCGCCAAAACACAGCGCGGTATCCTTGTATTCTCTGGATGTTTACATCTAGCTGTTAGTTACTCAAACAGTGTTATCATGAATAATTTTGCGAATTCTATATGGACCGTTATAAAGCAGAAAAAATTTGCGACACAAGCCTTTTTCTTTGTGAGACCAACGATGAGACTTAATTAACACCCTTTGACCAACTGACAAGAATTTTAAACGACCAGGATGCTTAGCTGATTTCTCTCTTCTAGCAGCCGCAGATGCAATATTTTGTAGAGTCAGGTTGACAACTTCAGAATGCCGCAGTTTCCATGAAGGCGGAAAAGGAACGATTTCAGATATGCGATTTGTCGGTGCTTTGTTTTTTAATATCAGTATAGGCGGTAAAGAAGTTGAGTCATTAGGAAGTTCATTCAGAATGTTTTGAAAAATATGAAGATACTGATCCCACGTTCTGTGATTCTGATGACAATAAAGACGACACAATTTATTGATTTCCTTCATCCATCTCTCTGAAGCGTTAGATTGAGGGTGAAAAAGTGAAATGAAAATTGGTTTAATTTTACGACGCTGTAGAGTACGAAGCCAAATTTTAGAACGAAACTGTGATCCATTATCTGATATAACCTTATCAACATGACCCACTTCTTTAAGAAACTGGTTAATGAAAGCATTAGATACTGAACGACCTGTTGCTTTGCGTAACGGTGTAAAACACACATATTTTGATGTCAACTCCACTGCTACGAAAATGTACGCAAAACCATTAGTAGAACGAACCACTGGACCGAACAAATCGACTGCAGCCATCTCCTTTAATTTCGCTTGAATGATAGGAAACAATGGTGCTCTGTGAGAAATAGTTGGCGGCTTAGCCTTTTGACATAATTTGCATTTGGCCAGAACAGATCGAATACGTTTTTCCATATTACTGAAGTAGCAATCTTCTGTAATGCCAACGCTTGCAAAGATACGTAATAATGAATCCAAAATTTTGTTGTGCTCACTCCAAGAACGTTTAGCAATAAGAATATCGTCAACATATGAAGTAATATTGTCACGAAGATAAACAGGTAAAATTTCGTTTAAACTACCAATGAATGCTGCAGAAGATACAGTAAGTCCAAACGGTAATTTCCGAAATCACTTTTAGGTAAAATAGTCATATCAGGTTATTGTTTACTTACTCTCTAGATAGATTGATAGTCGAAGAGTTGTTTTGACAGATGCAAAGAATAGTAAAAGAGTAGGCAGCGGTGCAGAAAACTAAAAGGGAAATAGCACCACTACAGCTCGGGGCCCTATGCACGCTGCGGCACATATTCACTTAGTGTAGTGAATCCCCTGAGGACTTAATAGCTGCACATAAATTTCCAGTTTGTGACTTTGTGGCACATCTAGCGGAAGTGCGTACGTAAATTGATCTAACCGTGCACATGGATGTATGTCATTCTTAGAATTGCGAAATATCTTAATCTTCCGTACAGTTAAGAAGTGTTTATAGTCAAAGTTTTCTCCTCATGGCGACAAAGACCTACCGTGACTGTCCCAGTCCCAGTGTCGATTATTGTCAAGTTCACGCGCCTGGCGCTCTCTTGTTGCATCCCGTAAACGAAACAAATTATTTTCTTTAAACCCCTCTGCTAAACTAAGACTTGTCAATTTATCTGAGATCTCCTCAACTCTTTCCGATGAGTCACTTAATTGTTCTTCCGTAAGTGTCGCGACTCGGGTTTCAGTATTGACATATTTGGTAGTTAACTGTTCATATTGTTGTGTTAAGTTATTTATCCTGTCATTTGGTACGGATTCCTCGATTCTTTCAAGTATTTCTTCCTTATCGTGTGCACGTTGTAAATTTAACTCTGAAAATTTCTGTCCTATCACGCGATCTTTTTCTTCCTGTTCTCTGTCCTGTTCCTCTTGTCTAATTTCTGTTGAGATTAAACTATTATTGTGAGCATTCAAAATCGGTTGTACTTCTCTAATTTCTTTCTTTGATTCATCTTTCATGTTTTGGAAATATGTCCCTGTTCGTGAGCCTAACTGTGTTTCCATTGTTTCCATTTCGGTTTTACTTGTTCCTATTTGTGAGCATAACCGTGTTATCATTGCTTCCATCCGTGATCCCAAATTTAATATTGCACTCATTAACTGCTCCATTTCTTCTGTCGTTAACCACGTAATCTGTGAATTTTCTGATTGAGAAAAATTTTGAAATGGTTCCGGACTATTTTCCCTGCTTATTAAATTGTTTTCAACACCATTATTCGTCATACTGTTGTCCTGTGTTGACGAGTTCGCCATGTCAACGATTTCGTTATTCTGACTATTCATCATTTTTGCCTGTTTCATTGACCGCGTAATCATTTACAAAACATACAAAACTCGTCACTGTACGAAAATTACACACAATGACTCCTTATCTCCAACAATACCATTCACACGAAATGTTTCCCTCAAACACGATTAACGAACAATTGAAATAATTGCACTAAATTGTCAAACGCGTATACAAGACAACAAATCAAATTCTGAGAAAAAATACCATTAGAAGAATGACAATTACCAAATCTACACATGCAAAATAGACTACAATTACTAAACTACAAATTACTACAACAATACTACTGTCTACTATTTTTGCAATCAGAAGATTCCAAGGGACGATGCGAAGCAGCGGTCACCACGTGCATGGGGGCTTAATTATTAAGTTTGAAAATAATTTAAATTTTTGGTAGCTGTATGTCCGATTACGCTGTGTCTCGTAAACGGTTGGCCCTGACTAGTTTTTGTACGCAATCTGACTGCATAGAACAACAACAAAGAATGAAATGAAAACTTCCGTTAATACAATTAATTAATTAAGTCCCCAGCAACTATAAAACCAACGCAACAACAAGCACAAGAGTAACTGTTCTGTGTGTGGAAGTGTGATTCAACGTACACATCTGGCACGGTTCTTCTTCACTAAGACAAGAAATTTTAAATACCTTTATACTGAAGTAATTAAAAAAAATTGAAATACTATAATTGCGCAAGAAAACCAGAATTACACTCTAATACAAGAACACAAGCCAGATGCTTTGTTGACTGAACCTGTAAGGACGCATTATTTAAGACACTGAGATAATAAAAAGAAAAGGTAAAATTTTTTTTCTTTTACCTTCATATATTGACGAAAATCACTCTAATCATTACAATATATCTCCACACCGACTCGCTACTACCACATCTCAACAAGAACTCTCCACCACGACCTCTCGACAAGCACTCTTCACTACGACATCTCAGCAAGCACTCACTACTACGAGTTCTCAACAAGCACTGCCATCCGCTCCTTTTCAATAATCACTGCCAACCACGAGTTCTCCACAAGCACTGCCCTCCGCTACTTCTCAATAACCACTGCCAGTGGAGGCGGCGAAACAAAACTCTCTGGCACTGTGGCTCAGTGTAGCTCAATGCGCACATTGTTTTGTTAAGGGTATAGGTACAATGCACTCCATGGAATTGACTTGGACACCAGAAATTTTTATTGTCAGTCCTAGTGCAGACATTTCTCACAATCACCAAACGTTTTGTTGATTCGATCGTATCGAATGCAATGGCTGTTCATGTCGCACACGTCTGTTGTATTGAATTGTAGAGTATAGTCTTAAACTAGCAGAAAATTAAATACGTGTCCTCATTCCGACAATTTTTTGCATAAGCTTCTTTTAAATGTACGTAATAAAAAGAAGCAGTGGTTTTCTGTTTACTGTGTGACTGTGATTTTAATACTTATGGCGAGAAACGCAAGAATATGTTATAACTGACATCAGAAAGACTGATGTTGTTAACTGGCGCATGTATGTCATTCAAATATCCACCACGAGAGTGGTCTGCGTATACCACAAATGACATTGCTGTGTAGACGTCGAGGATTAGATGTAAGAGCAGAGCGCGCTATGTCTTCGCATCGTCATTGGGATTCATTTCGACAGAAGTAGTGTACAGCGTTAGGAGACACCGTAGTTGCTTGCTGAACCGCTGATTCTCTGCTCGAGCTCTCTGACATTTATCTTTCAGGACGACAAAAATTCCTACAGACAGTCCAAAATAATGTGCACCCAACTTGACTGTTCAACGCAGAAGAGAGAGCTGTGGGAGATTTTTGGTATTGGTGGTATTTTATTTCCAGTGATGGATGAAATGACGACGCTGACTTTATAAGCATCACCACATAATTTAGATTTCTTTTAAGGTGTAATATCCTTACCTTATCCGTTGCTTGTCATCATGTACGTGTTACCCTCTGACAGCAGGTGATGTGCTTGACGTCTGATGACTATGCGCATTTAATGCTTGAGATTATAATGGAAGTTACAGTAGCAATAGCATATGCTTGTGATATTTATGAGGAAACTGTAGACTGCTAATACTATTACTTATAGACGTTACTTTTGCCAATTGTATAATTTTTAACACAAGCAGATATCTAGATTTTATGGAGGAAAGCTTTAGCGTTTGTTATGGTACATTTATTGAGGCATTCTCAACCACTCTTATCTGTTCTTGTTAATATCTAAAATAAAGCAATGAATTGAAGAAACATCACGGTAGATGAAGAAACCTGCTTAAAAATGCATATGACTATGTTCCTAAGAGGTGCAGTTTAGTCAACTGCCGAATTTGGCGTTTCCACATTTCAGTTTACTAAACATAACTAAATACTTGCATTAAAAGCAACTCATGATAAACTTAATTACAGGATGAAGGCTAGTTCATCCTCAAGTCATCTTCGATAGATTCTCGAACGTCGCAGAGTGAAGAATTCAGATTTCTTCGGTAAACAGCAATTTTCTCCGCTTGCTACTCCTGGTAGTATCAAAGCGTTTGTGTGAAGTGTAGTGAAAACTGGCACTCGACGGAAAAGTATTAACGCATTGCTTTCAGTCACATAAACAAATATGGAACGACAGCGCTCTTGCCACTCGATCGCGAACCTGGTATTCTTCTGCAGTTAGCAGCGAAAAGTTTTGTCCATACCCACAAACATAAATCCAATAAAACACGCGTGAACTGCTTCTCGCTTGAAACGCAAAAATCCTTTCTATGGCAAGATGATTTGCTGTCAATAATACTGGGAAACTGGAAAGTTGAATTTAGTACGTACATTAATTGACAAGGAAGCTTGTAGCGTCAGATACATAGGGTGGTCCACCTAATATGGACTATCTGAAACTTCCACTGCAACTGTAAATATCGAAATACAGTTGTCGCTCATATATGGTGTGTACGGCTGCTAGTAATAGCCATATACTGGCTGTTGCTATAACATGTATCCAGGTAGAACTGAATGTCTTTATACCCGATAACTTATATTCAAAGGTACGTGCAAAGAGAAATGCAATGAAATGGAGAATACAAACATCACTACTTAATAACTTCATGATGTTAGTGTGGGCTGCCTAACTCCATAAACTAAAATATTAAAGATTTCTGTTTTAACGGTGACCTTCTCTATTGGATCTTGCATTCTGACTCCTAAAACGTCGTGCAAACTTGTTTCAAGATAAGGGTAAATTTTTAAACCAGTTTCATAGTACAAGTCCTTATTTAATATATGACCGTTTTGCTGTGTGGTATATCCTGTGTCGTTACGCCTACTTCTCCCCCAAATAACTCACTTTCCACTCTTTAGTTTACGTATGTTCATTTATTTATTTGCCCCAATGAATGTGCTGATGGCGGTTTTGCATTTAGTAATGAAACGTCCAGTATACATTCGCTAATGAGATTCATCAGTAAACCGTCGCAGTTTGAGAACACTAATGCCGACAACTCTTTAATAGCTATTTTACTGTTGTGCTTCTTGAATTAAAAGTCGATGCAGCTGCGCACTATCGTTTAGTGTACGGAACACAAAGTTCAAGAGTATCGGGCCAGATTTTTAACTGGATTCATACTTCCTTGCGGACAGATCTCAACACGTTATTCTCAAAATGTTCAAATGTGTGTGAAATATTATGGGACTTAGCTGCTAAGGTTATCAGTCCCTAAGCTTACACACTACTTAACCTAAATTATCCTAAGGACAAACACACACACCCATGCCCGAGGGAGGACTCGAACCTCCGCCGGGACCAGCCGCACAGTTCATGACTGCACACGTTATTCTCATTGGGAGGATATTCACAGGTAATAAAGATAGTTGCGAGACTGACGCAGTGGTGTGTTATAAGGCCGTTACTGTCTACAATTTATAAGGTGTGCCTGAAAAGTTCGGTCAGTGATCTCTGAAAATAATGGAAACAAGAGTTGCAAACAAAATACATTTACTGGCCTTGAAAGTAATCTCCATTAGCTGCAACATACTTCTGACATCGGTTATAAAGCATTTGGAAACTACCAGAAAATGCTTCTTGTGCATCTCTCGAAGCACAGTGGTTGTGCATTGTTGAATATCCGCGTCACTAAAGGAGATGATACCTAGTGTTATCAGTACCACCTGGGCTCCAAGTGACAGACAGTGGCATAGGGTTCATCGTATTCACTGCATCCCAAACAAGTTGGCCGACAAAATCCAAGATTAAAACATTGACAATCGCTATTTTCGACAGTTGAGGGCATGATCCACACCGAATATTTACCCAAGGGAGTTATGGCTGGCGATGAACACCATGCCACTGGACTGTCGCTTGGTCTCTTGATCCTGAAATTCTGGGACCGGGAAAATACTATTTTCTAGCACGTACATACCGTGAATTGACTAAGACTGGAATATTAGAGAAATTATGGCTCATACAGAGATTTATCACCTTTCATTGTTCACATTAATATTCCCAAATGGAACAGGAACGGAGCGAAATTATAGCGCAACCTTCCGCCACACGCAGCTACCTGTCTTTCGGAGTGTGCAGTGTATGCAGAAATAGTGGATTTACAGGCGAGAAAATTAATCATGAGGCCCTGAAATTCTGTGAGTTATTACTGTTCTGTGTTTTTCAATCGTGACACGTATCATCCGTGCGAATTGTCGTCTCCCTCTCTCGCTGTTAAGCAGAACAATAGTTAAAAAAGAAAAACACAACCTGCTAATCTAAATTTTGTTCCCAAACATACGTTCAGTGTATTCTCGCAAAATGGATCGATATCAACAACATGTGCTTTATACATGATGATGGACCGTCCTGTTTCGCTCTCATGGCTCGTGCGTGGCTCAGTAATGCTTTTACTGGCCTGATTCTCACGCCTCTGACTGGCCAACAAGAAGACCTGGTTTACCTTAGATCCGTTTCCTTCTTTGGGATTCCAAAATGAAAATCGTGGACGCCAGTAAACTGCTTCTGGAAGCAGGGGAGCTTAATTACTGATTATTTCACGAACGTGCCACGAAAAATGATCCAGCAAGCAGACCACAGCATTCAGTCCCGATTGACAAAAGCTTTTGTGAAAAGTTGGTGCATCCTTCGAAAACTGAAAGGGAAGAAATTACAATCTACTAGTGAAGGCAACCGTAGTATGCAAGTTGCGAAGTAATATATTGCACTGAATGTAGAGATAAAGCTTTAAATCGTTCTGTATATATGCCGCAATTCTATTAATCGTAACGCAATACACGATTTATGCTGTTATTACATGGCATTCTGCTCATTTCCGTGCATAACGAATGTGGTAATAAAGGGGATATCACCGATAATGCGGACAGCCTAACCAATCATAAACCTTTTTTATATAATGAAATGGCCTTTCGACAATTTATTTTATCGTAGGTAATTGCGTTGAGGCAGAAGTATTCCTTCTTAAAATGAAACGTATTATATTCTGACGACGTTTAGGTGCTCTCAAAAAAGGAGAACGTAATCCCTAACACGCATTAGTATTTGGCATCAAACTTTTCATCTAAGTACACGGAAAACGGATGCTTTCGGGAGAGGAGAGTTTCATCTGCATTGCATTCTCAACATAACTTAGCGGACTTTGTAGTGTAGTGACGTATAGATTTGTTTAAATGATTTTCTTTCGACATATGACCATGTGCAGACTTCGTCACCTACGTCAGTTACAACCCACTTCAAAATTATTTATATTCTTTTTAAATTGTCTCAGAATGGTTCTTGAACGAAATGAGTCGTATGCGCAGAATTACGTCACTCAGTCCAATTGGTTTGCGTAAACTTTTTCAATTTTAGATGTCGTTTTGTTTTCTCGTCAGAAATTATATTGATACACGTTATCTGATTTAATCGATATTAGAACCACATTGAATAAACTTTTTGAGATTCAAAGTTGCGCTGAACGCTGTCAAAATCCAATAATCTTGTCAAATATATTATTAATTCATTCACATAATTCTTCATAAATAAATCCTCAGAACACGTATTTCAACTTTAGTAGCATCCACTAGTTTATTATCTTCCTACATACAGACGTGAACCTGAGCCTTGACAAGACAAAACTAACATTTTCAATAAGATTAAACTCTCTACGACGTCATTGTTGTACAAAACATTACAAATTATTCATTTTCAATTTTTAGAAGCACGACGCAACAAATCGGTTTCAGAATCTTCTGTCGCTCTTTGGCTGTCGACCCGCGACGTATAGTGGCCAGCAATTTTCTCTCCGGTCCCGGCAACGAAGATGCTGTCTCCGTTCGTTGCGCCGCCCTCTCCGTACATGAAACATAAAAAAAATACAAAACTTTAGACACTTCACAACCATTACAAATATTACAAAAACACATAAACAAAACTAAATTAAACTTATATTCATCTGCAAACTGGGCTGACACTGGTGGATGGTTGACGCTTCAATTTCGTCCCACTACATACCCCACCCACAAGCTCAGTTTGTCAGGTTTTAACCGAAAATAAAACTTTTTCTATATACAATATTTAACTGTTAATACATTTTCCTCACATTTTACGTACTCTAGAGTCCTTGCTCTTAGATAGATTTAATTCTTTTACTACGATATTGTTGTGACTATATGTCATTTACTCTTAATTGTGCTATTATGGTAATCCATAACCGAATATATGGAAATTACTCGTTTTCATTTAATAGTTGCTAGTAAATACTAATTTAGTACGTTCTTTAACGTTGTTACATTAGGACAGAGCGTTCAAATTGTGATAGGTTAGTTTCAGTTTTATTCATTTACTAGAGCTATTTTTTGCAAAAATGTATATGACTAATAAGTTTCTCACAATGACTAATAGTACTATTTACTTTACGCCATTCTTTTCCCTAATGCTTTATTTATGCCTTAGGTCAAGAAGAAATCAAGCAAAACTTTCTTTAGAATCTCGGCACGGCTTTCTTTACCTTCGGACACCCTGTTGGGTAATGGCAATTTATTTAGGAGAAACAAGCGAGGGAGCCCCGTTTGGTGTGTTCTATATTAACACTATTACAAATCTCTATTAAAGGCACTCTGCTATGTTCTCGTGAGCCATATAGCTCTGGACGCCCATGGTCCCTAAAATTATTAACCATCCCCTTTGGTTCCTACTATCCGAGTAAATATAAAAATATACAAAATTCCTTCTGACCTAATAACAAAATTTCTTCCATATAAATCCCCTTTTAGTTACCTTTCTCTTTTTGAAGTACCGGTAGATTATTGTTGAACACTTGTTTGAGCTTCCTGTCATTTCTTTAAAAATAACACGTAACTATCACGAAAAACTTCACATGAATAACTATGAACGCTCTTCCGTATGTAACATATACTAAATATTAACTTATTTAGGAATGAAGGGTTTCATTTCATCAACACTATATAATCCTTTAATTACACCTGATGAAGGTTCCATAAGAAGTAACGCTTTGGGATGTACAATCTTATGTGCAACATATGGACCTTCAAAGATAAAGAAGAATTTTCTACATTCCTTGCTGATCTTCGAACTTTTATAATGAGATCGTACTAATACAAGATCTCCTACCTGAAATGAGGGATCTATAGCATGTTGATTATAACTTTTAAGTCTCCGTTCAGCATTTTTAACAATCTGTTCGCAAACTTTTTCGTCTGGATAGACAATTCGTAGAATAACATTTTTCCTTCCTTTATATAATACGGTAACCTACTAATTAGGACTCGTATTAGGTGACTTTCAATAATTGGTTCTTCAATTAATTTAGCACGGTTTAAATAACATTCGAAATAATTCCTATAACCTCTCCAGCGTTTAGAATATGGAGGAGGGTCTAATAACTCTAAAGTTAAGTGTTGTTGTTTTCCTCGTGACCAATAATTTTGTTTAAACTGCTTAACAAAATCATCCCAGTCCCTAAATTCTGTTCTATGCAGTACTGCCCATTCCGCAGCTTCTGCTTCTAAATGTCCTATTACAAATTGAATCCGTTTTTCATTACTCCATTTGGGAGATAATGTAGTTTCAAAAGCTTTTATAAATATTATAGGGTGAAGTTCGCCTCCTGGTTTGAATACAGGAAATCGACTTGCTACATTTGAATTTGTCGTTATATCATCCAAACATTCTGCGAGAGACATAGTTGGATTTTGTTTAGATTGCAGAGACGGAGTTGCGTCGGATTTGCTTGCCATGATTTCTTTATTTGTATTGTTGTCGTCCGAGCTAGCAAACACGATGCGACTGTTGTCTCTGATTACATTATTACTTCTACTACTTGAAATGTTTTCATTATTATCTAATTCCGATAACCGTTTAGTAATTTCCTGTATTCGTATTTCTGTATTGGATACGCGATTAGCTAATATCGATTCTTCACTGTGTTCACGATGTGAACGCTCTGTACCTTCGTCAATGTTATTATCTTTGGCAGTCTCAAGGTTACTGCATATTTCAGTAATTAAAAATTTCATGTTTTCTATTTCGGTATGATCTCTTTCTACTCGATGAGTTAATATCTCTAATTCCACATTATCTATTGAAGAAATTTCTACAGGTTTGGTAGAAACCTCTTTAATAGATTCTAATAATTCTCTACGAACAGTTTCTCGTAGCTTATCGTTATTTCTCTCTATTTCATTTACAACTAAGACATTGACATTATCTAGTCTCTTGGTTAAGTCATTAACATCATTTCGCATGCGAGCTTTTTCCTCACGCGATTCCTGGATATGTTCTTCTAACCTTTTACAATTATCAGCAATCTTATTACTAAGTCCTACTAGTTTTTCCTGCATTTCAACTTTAGAAGCCTCTATTTTATCACTTAATTCTCGACTGGTTTCATTAAGATGTTCCTGTAACCTGTCTGTCGATTTTGCTAGCTCCCCTTTAAGTTCCTCTTTTAATCTAGCCGTAGATTCTTCGTTAGACTGTTTTAATTCCTGTTTTAGTTTTTCTTTTAATCTAGCAGTAGATTCTTCGTTAGACTGTTTTAATTCAGCTAGAAAATCCCCGTTAGATTGTTTTAATTTAGCAATCGCTCTAAAAAGGGATCTCATGCTCCTATCGGACATAGATTGCTCTTCGTCTGACATTTCACTTCCCGACATTATTGTAGGATATTAACTAGTTACACACTCAGACATGTAATCAACAACCTGTAAAAGCACACTTCCTATTTACAACACTCCACTTCCAACTTGAAACAAACTCACCGGACACTAATATTGTAGTTTGTAGTTCTCGGTGATCAGTGTGCTGCTATGGGCTGCAGAAGTAACAGCCGTCGATGCAGCCGCTGATATGCTGCGACCCCGCTTCCGCAACCGGCAGGACGCTGAGTCGAACACCGGAGACGTCACTGGCTGCAACCACGCCCGGCCCCACCGTTGACAGGCGAAGCCCTCAGCAACACCTCTAATACCAGCCGGAGGAACGCCCCCCAGCTGACGTACTGGGCCTGTTAGTGTAGGAGAAAAAGGTTGTCGGGGTTTGCAGCGTTCAGCTGCTGCCCAACAGATGCGCCTTCCCGTGGAATAACTGCGTGACCGTACTGCTTGGCTGCGCTCCGTCAGCTGCCCACACCGGCGAAGTCGCCGCTGGCTGGTGAAGGCTCCACGAAGACTCTCGTTGACTTCCGAAGGACTCTTGATGTTTTGTTTCGTACCTGTGTGCCTTAGTTGCACACAAGTCCTGTTTCCAAGGTCGCCACGGTATAGTGTAACGACGTATAGATTTGTTTAAATGATTTTCTTTTGACATATGACCATGTGCAGACTTCGTCACCTACGTCAGTTACAACCCACTTCAAAATTATTTATATTCTTTTTAAATTGTCTCAGAATGGTTCTTGAACGAAACTGTAAAACATCATTTGAGTCGTATGCGCAGAATTACGTCACTCAGTCCAATTGGTTTGCGTAAACTTTTTCAATTTTAGATGTCGTTTGTTTTCTCCTCAGAAATTATATTGATACACGTTATCTGATTTAATCGATATTAGAACCACATTGAATAAACTTTTTGAGATTCAGAGTTGCGATGAACGCTGTCAAAATCCAATAATCTTGTCAAATATATTATTAATTCATTCACATAATTCTTCATAAATAAATCCTCAGAACACGTATTTCAACTTTAGTAGCATCCACTAGTTTATTATCTTCCTACATACAGACGTGAACCTGAGCCTTGACAAGACAAAACTAACATTTTCAATAAGATTAAACTCTCTACGACGTCATTGTTGTACAAAACATTACAAATTATTCATTTTCAATTTTTAGAAGCACGACGCAACAAATCGGTTTCAGAATCTTCTGTCGCTCTTTGGCTGTCGACCCGCGACGTATAGTGGCCAGCAATTTTCTCTCCGGTCCCGGCAACGAAGATGCTGTCTCCGTTCGTTGCGCCGCCCTCTCCGTACATGAAACATAAAAAAAATACAAAACTTTAGACACTTCACAACCATTACAAATATTACAAAAACACATAAACAAAACTAAATTAAACTTATATTCATCTGCAAACTGGGCTGACACTGGTGGATGGTTGACGCTTCAATTTCGTCCCACTACATACCCCACCCACAAGCTCAGTTTGTCAGGTTTTAACCGAAAATAAAACTTTTTCTATATACAATATTTAACTGTTAATACATTTTCCTCACATTTTACGTACTCTAGAGTCCTTGCTCTTAGATAGATTTAATTCTTTTACTACGATATTGTTGTGACTATATGTCATTTACTCTTAATTGTGCTATTATGGTAATCCATAACCGAATATATGGAAATTACTCGTTTTCATTTAATAGTTGCTAGTAAATACTAATTTAGTACGTTCTTTAACGTTGTTACATTAGGACAGAGCGTTCAAATTGTGATAGGTTAGTTTCAGTTTTATTCATTTACTAGAGCTATTTTTTGCAAAAATGTATATGACTAATAAGTTTCTCACAATGACTAATAGTACTATTTACTTTACGCCATTCTTTTCCCTAATGCTTTATTTATGCCTTAGGTCAAGAAGAAATCAAGCAAAACTTTCTTTAGAATCTCGGCACGGCTTTCTTTACCTTCGGACACCCTGTTGGGTAATGGCAATTTATTTAGGAGAAACAAGCGAGGGAGCCCCGTTTGGTGTGTTCTATATTAACACTATTACAAATCTCTATTAAAGGCACTCTGCTATGTTCTCGTGAGCCATATAGCTCTGGACGCCCATGGTCCCTAAAATTATTAACCATCCCCTTTGGTTCCTACTATCCGAGTAAATATAAAAATATACAAAATTCCTTCTGACCTAATAACAAAATTTCTTCCATATAAATCCCCTTTTAGTTACCTTTCTCTTTTTGAAGTACCGGTAGATTATTGTTGAACACTTGTTTGAGCTTCCTGTCATTTCTTTAAAATAACACGTAACTATCACGAAAAACTTCACATGAATAACTATGAACGCTCTTCCGTATGTAACATATACTAAATATTAACTTATTTAGGAATGAAGGGTTTCATTTCATCAACACTATATAATCCTTTAATTACACCTGATGAAGGTTCCATAAGAAGTAACGCTTTGGGATGTACAATCTTATGTGCAACATATGGACCTTCAAAGATAAAGAAGAATTTTCTACATTCCTTGCTGATCTTCGAACTTTTATAATGAGATCGTACTAATACAAGATCTCCTACCTGAAATGAGGGATCTATAGCATGTTGATTATAACTTTTAAGTCTCCGTTCAGCATTTTTAACAATCTGTTCGCAAACTTTTTCGTCTGGATAGACAATTCGTAGAATAACATTTTTCCTTCCTTTATATAATACGGTAACCTACTAATTAGGACTCGTATTAGGTGACTTTCAATAATTGGTTCTTCAATTAATTTAGCACGGTTTAAATAACATTCGAAATAATTCCTATAACCTCTCCAGCGTTTAGAATATGGAGGAGGGTCTAATAACTCTAAAGTTAAGTGTTGTTGTTTTCCTCGTGACCAATAATTTTGTTTAAACTGCTTAACAAAATCATCCCAGTCCCTAAATTCTGTTCTATGCAGTACTGCCCATTCCGCAGCTTCTGCTTCTAAATGTCCTATTACAAATTGAATCCGTTTTTCATTACTCCATTTGGGAGATAATGTAGTTTCAAAAGCTTTTATAAATATTATAGGGTGAAGTTCGCCTCCTGGTTTGAATACAGGAAATCGACTTGCTACATTTGAATTTGTCGTTATATCATCCAAACATTCTGCGAGAGACATAGTTGGATTTTGTTTAGATTGCAGAGACGGAGTTGCGTCGGATTTGCTTGCCATGATTTCTTTATTTGTATTGTTGTCGTCCGAGCTAGCAAACACGATGCGACTGTTGTCTCTGATTACATTATTACTTCTACTACTTGAAATGTTTTCATTATTATCTAATTCCGATAACCGTTTAGTAATTTCCTGTATTCGTATTTCTGTATTGGATACGCGATTAGCTAATATCGATTCTTCACTGTGTTCACGATGTGAACGCTCTGTACCTTCGTCAATGTTATTATCTTTGGCAGTCTCAAGGTTACTGCATATTTCAGTAATTAAAAATTTCATGTTTTCTATTTCGGTATGATCTCTTTCTACTCGATGAGTTAATATCTCTAATTCCACATTATCTATTGAAGAAATTTCTACAGGTTTGGTAGAAACCTCTTTAATAGATTCTAATAATTCTCTACGAACAGTTTCTCGTAGCTTATCGTTATTTCTCTCTATTTCATTTACAACTAAGACATTGACATTATCTAGTCTCTTGGTTAAGTCATTAACATCATTTCGCATGCGAGCTTTTTCCTCACGCGATTCCTGGATATGTTCTTCTAACCTTTTACAATTATCAGCAATCTTATTACTAAGTCCTACTAGTTTTTCCTGCATTTCAACTTTAGAAGCCTCTATTTTATCACTTAATTCTCGACTGGTTTCATTAAGATGTTCCTGTAACCTGTCTGTCGATTTTGCTAGCTCCCCTTTAAGTTCCTCTTTTAATCTAGCCGTAGATTCTTCGTTAGACTGTTTTAATTCCTGTTTTAGTTTTTCTTTTAATCTAGCAGTAGATTCTTCGTTAGACTGTTTTAATTCAGCTAGAAAATCCCCGTTAGATTGTTTTAATTTAGCAATCGCTCTAAAACGGGATCTCATGCTCCTATCGGACATAGATTGCTCTTCGTCTGACATTTCACTTCCCGACATTATTGTAGGATATTAACTAGTTACACACTCAGACATGTAATCAACAACCTGTAAAAGCACACTTCCTATTTACAACACTCCACTTCCAACTTGAAACAAACTCACCGGACACTAATATTGTAGTTTGTAGTTCTCGGTGATCAGTGTGCTGCTATGGGCTGCAGAAGTAACAGCCGTCGATGCAGCCGCTGATATGCTGCGACCCCGCTTCCGCAACCGGCAGGACGCTGAGTCGAACACCGGAGACGTCACTGGCTGCAACCACGCCCGGCCCCACCGTTGACAGGCGAAGCCCTCAGCAACACCTCTAATACCAGCCGGAGGAACGCCCCCCAGCTGACGTACTGGGCCTGTTAGTGTAGGAGAAAAAGGTTGTCGGGGTTTGCAGCGTTCAGCTGCTGCCCAACAGATGCGCCTTCCCGTGGAATAACTGCGTGACCGTACTGCTTGGCTGCGCTCCGTCAGCTGCCCACACCGGCGAAGTCGCCGCTGGCTGGTGAAGGCTCCACGAAGACTCTCGTTGACTTCCGAAGGACTCTTGATGTTTTGTTTCGTACCTGTGTGCCTTAGTTGCACACAAGTCCTGTTTCCAAGGTCGCCACGGTATAGTGTAACGACGTATAGATTTGTTTAAATGATTTTCTTTTGACATATGACCATGTGCAGACTTCGTCACCTACGTCAGTTACAACCCACTTCAAAATTATTTATATTCTTTTTAAATTGTCTCAGAATGGTTCTTGAACGAAACTGTAAAACATCATTTGAGTCGTATGCGCAGAATTACGTCACTCAGTCCAATTGGTTTGCGTAAACTTTTTCAATTTTAGATGTCGTTTGTTTTCTCCTCAGAAATTATATTGATACACGTTATCTGATTTAATCGATATTAGAACCACATTGAATAAACTTTTTGAGATTCAGAGTTGCGATGAACGCTGTCAAAATCCAATAATCTTGTCAAATATATTATTAATTCATTCACATAATTCTTCATAAATAAATCCTCAGAACACGTATTTCAACTTTAGTAGCATCCACTAGTTTATTATCTTCCTACATACAGACGTGAACCTGAGCCTTGACAAGACAAAACTAACATTTTCAATAAGATTAAACTCTCTACGACGTCATTGTTGTACAAAACATTACAAATTATTCATTTTCAATTTTTAGAAGCACGACGCAACAAATCGGTTTCAGAATCTTCTGTCGCTCTTTGGCTGTCGACCCGCGACGTATAGTGGCCAGCAATTTTCTCTCCGGTCCCGGCAACGAAGATGCTGTCTCCGTTCGTTGCGCCGCCCTCTCCGTACATGAAACATAAAAAAAATACAAAACTTTAGACACTTCACAACCATTACAAATATTACAAAAACACATAAACAAAACTAAATTAAACTTATATTCATCTGCAAACTGGGCTGACACTGGTGGATGGTTGGCGCTTCAATTTCGTCCCACTACAAGTTCTGACCGATATCCCACATACTGTGTTTAATCATTATCTATTGTCCATTGCTTTTCTTCTTATGTTTGTTTTCACCTACAATTTTTCTGAGAAATTTTAATTGCGAGTGTTAAAATCTGTTATGTTGCTTTGCTTCCGCTTTTTATCGCATTAAAATCAACTTGGGTATGTACAATGCTTCATTTATAAAATCTTTGTCCACTCAAACGTCTCCAGGTAGAGGTGTGAGATACTTAAGTGACAGCTGAAATTATTAGCAATGGCTACCTCTTTTTCAGTTTTTTTAATAATGCGATTAATAACGCACATTACTGTCTTTGTGGATAAGATGCGATGATATTAGTGTGTCCACTCTTAAAGGAGAGTAGTTCATAGCAATTAGATATCTCCAGATAGTACATATATGACATAAGAGAATTATTTGAGCTGTTAAGTTAGCCTACAGTTCCTACTTATACTGGTGAGAACAGAAATTCATATCGAAACGAAACGCTGAATATAATAATTCAATTTTGTCTCCATGTACTTATGGACTGTCTGTTACGAACTGAAACTAACTGACATTAATCTCCCAAATATAATATCAGGAACTGGAAACTGAAGCTCACACTGTGCAAAGCTAAATGAAGCACTTACTACTCGAAGAGGATGTATTAGGATTCCCAGCGTACCTCTCGCGTCTTTTTTGTAATTTTATTTATTTACACATCTATCCTGTCAAAATTTGGACCATTAAGCTCTCTCCTGCATCTAAACAACCATTCTTTAAATTTTAAAGTATATTCCTTAGAAAGCTATGTTATAATAGTTCTGAAAAAAATAATGGGAAAGGTAATAGCGAAAAAGGAAGAAAACATAGTTTACATTCATTCGCATAAAAGAAAAGAAAAATTAAACGCAGGTAGGTGTATTTAAACTGAGGCAATGGCAACATTTGACGTGGCAGAACTCATAGGATAGGGATAGACAACATGCTACAAATAAATTAGGAGAGGAAAAGAAAGTGGTTTCTCTGATTGAGAAATAAAAATAAAAAGAAACGTAATTGGGAGAAGGTCTGAGATTCTGCCTCACTGATAGACACAAGGAAATGGATATATAATTTGTGGTGGGTGGGAGGAGGGCGGGGGACGGAGGGAGATAAGATGTTGAAAAAGAATGTCTCTTCGTTTTTATTTTTTTATGTGCAACATCATTTGAGCGTACATTGAAGAATAACATTTTTAGGGGCGAAAGCTGAAGTGAAGTTGCAGCTGTTGAATGTTTGTGTTTTACAGCCAGGAGAATTGATAACTGAGATTGAAACCTAACGAATAACAAATGAGTGAGGCTGAAGCTGCGGCTTTCTTGTTTATTTCACAAAATGTCGTTCAATAAATTTCTAGCCTGTGAGCTCACACGTCCACGCGCATTAATGATAAGCTGTAAATTAGAATATCATCGTTTTTATCGCCTCCAATGGTATGACCGCATTTCTAAAAGTTGGCTACACTATAGACTAGGAGCAAACATTCACAAAGTTTAAATAGATACAGGCAGGAATTTGTGGTGAAAGTAATGTTCACTACTCATAGCCTTTGAAATTTTAACAAAACTGAGTTTATTCGATCACTGTAACATTTATCACAAATTAATAATGATTTAACATTGATGAACCGTGGATGACCCGTGTTATGCTTTGCATTAAGCCTTGGTTACAATTCTGTGATTAGTATCCCGCGGTTATTGCGATTACGCTGTTATCCTCTCTCTCTACGCAGGTGGCAGCAGCGTGTATCGATATTCGCACCCTTGTACTATCTTTGGCCTAGAACTTGTAGTTTCCGGCTGTGCCGTGTGCGGGCAGTTGCTCGGTTGGCGTGGAGCAGTGAGGAAGTCCCCGTGGCGCGCGTCTGGCCGGGGCCGCTGGCGGCGTCCACACGCGGTCGGAGTATGAGAGGCTGCTCCCATTGCTGCGAGGTCGGTGGTTCACCGATCCCGGACACGATTGTTGAGTCTTTGCTTAATCTACCAGCCAGCCCCAACTGTTCACATTGCATCGTTTGAATTTCGTTGGGGGCTGTTGGGACATTCCCACGAGCAACAACGAGTGTTTTCAAGTTGGCGAAATTCTAGGCGACCTCCTGTGGAGTTTAACTTACTTGATTATTTTGAATTGAAGTGCACCAGCGGAATCTTCTGCCTTGTGGCTGTTAACGTTCCAGTTACCTGCCCTGGCCATTAATGTAAATTCAGGCAGTGTATTTTCCTCGTCGTGTTGTGGCTGTCCAGCACAGCGTGTAGTTTGACAGCTGAATGTGTAATTCCTTGTGGGCGCAGATACCTTCTGCGTTGTTTCATTGAACTTCCTGTTGTGTGCTGGTCGGGTGGAGCGGAAGTTATCCTGTCGCTTGGCCCGTTGTATGTCTGTCGGTTGGGTTGCCGTCGGATTGAGAATTGTTGGGCCGACTGCCTGTCTCACCTAAGCGAGCGTTAGTGTTTGAATTCCAGGCCGACCCTTGGAAACTTCTGAGCGCCGTTTGATGTGCTGCCTTTTCTTATTTGTCCCTGCCGTTTGTTTATGTATGGCTTCCAGCCGATTTTACATTGAAGTTGTTTTGCCCTTGAGGCGTGAGACTGAATGGCGCATTTAGCCGGGAATTAAGTTCCAAAATTAATATTTGGCTTGCTCTGTTTTTAATGTTTTCTTTATTCTTGTAATGTTTGTCAAATGAATAAAGTAGTATGTTGGAGTGCAACTGACAGCCACTAATTTTTCCCCTTTCCACAAATTAAACTATCTGTCCTGTCCTGTGGGTATAGAAGGGGATCTCAATTGAATTAATTAATAACAGAGCTAGTGTTTAAACGGAACTGAACAGTATCTCACGTTCGCATAAAAGTCTGAAAAATAATCAAAGCTTTAAGTTAAAGCTCCACAATTGTGAACTAACTACATTCCGAATGCAAATCACTCACAAAAGTAACCGCAGTAAAGTTCTAAAGTTCAGGCTTTTTCGCTTAACACGAAATACACAAAGTCTGCAGGTCGAAAATGTTTCAGAGTATTCGCTAGCGACACACATAAATACCGCACGTCCATTACTCAACATTTGGAATAATTTCGACACCATTGACAGGCGACCTGCTGCCGCTTATACGTATTCCCTGTCCGAACCTGGCTGTCGAACGAATTCCAAGTGCCTCTCGCAAGATGCCTGGCGCCTATTTTAAGTCCACACCTTGACGTCAGTCAAGCGCACCCGCTTTCGATTTCCGCAACCGACTTAGAAACTGTTAATTTAATGGGATACACATGGATCATTTATCAATTAATATGTAAACTTCCTCAGCTTTCTAGTGTTCTCCTTAGTTTTCTCTAACTTGAGTAGTTTTTTCGTGAATAGTGAATCTGTCCAGGTAAATATTACTTTACATTTTCCTGTTGTTAATAAATATATACAATTAAAACTAAGTACACTTATACTTCCCTGTCTAAGTCTAGCTTGTAATCCTTCCACTATTTCTGTTTCATCCATTATTTATGTAAAAATTCATGTTTTCACGTGCAGAATGTACATTCTAGCCTTTAATTCAAAGTAGGCTATGTTTTTAAAAATGTAATGCAAAAATACGATAGTGTTCAGTGAGGCCTATCCGTAAGCCGTTTGAGAAAATTAGTTACGGCATTATTGAGATATTAATTTTAAAGTTCTTTTTTTGCACAAAACGTTTATCATGAAATAATTTAAAAATTAAACTTCGTATCGAGAGCGTGTTTTCAACCACGCTCTCATCAAATCCTGTCTTTGCAATAATGTTTCTGGCTTCTCGGTAGCTAGTTGTTTCGGTTTTATTGGATTTAGTCTTCTTTCATATTTGACCAAGACGCTCATTTCATGAATGGTGGCTACCACAGGGTGTTTCACGCGAACAGCCAGACAGGGGATTCCCCTGACCATGCGGCTAGAGCATACATTTAGCTGACCTGCACTCTCATTATCAGTGTATCTGCTATTCAGTGAGGGTCAAAGGGTGGCGCGATCTATTGATGGGTCAGCCTCGCTAGTGGTTTATACTGATAATTCACATCTGTTCTTCACCAGACACTCTCAGATCCTCATACACAGCAAATCATCTTTTCAAGAAAATCATAATTTTAGCATTCTTCTCTCATAGTTCCTTTACCTGGCTCACAGAATCATTCTCAAGGGTTACCCACTTTGCGGATGCCTATTCTGGAAACTGTTTAACCGTAGCTACCCAATCATTTTCATCATTTTCACTATCCCTCTTGTTGATTACAAGATCCAATTGCATCCTCGTCTCACCAACAATAAGTTATCATCAATAATGATAAAGTTCTTTATTTCGTCCTTATCCTCATCATTTCCATTATTCGAACTGCTACAATTCGCTGCACTATCCTTTCCCATTTTAAATACGTATTCTCTTCCCAAATACTTCAAAGCCTTTGTCTTCGTTAAACATTTACTTAAAAACATCCTTGTATGTCTGTCTTTACAGTAACAACAACCACATCTTCTATTTCCTTTCTTAGATTACCAATTGTGCCTGCCAATTCTCTCATCAAAAAAGGTTTCGTCTCCTCTTCAGCAGCACAATCTTCCTATGTACAGTAATAGGAGCCAGCCTTGTCTCTTCATCTTTTCCTTACTCAACCGCTTGCTTGAATCAACCTCACTCCTGAAATCAGCCTCAACTGTATCAATTTACAACTGCCGGGGTATATCAGCTCAATAATTTGTGTTGCGATTATTCTCAAATGGTGGGTACTTTATCTGTGATCCAAAGTACTGGGATCCATACGCACTGAGGAGCCGACAAAGTAAACATAGTGTATGACAGGCACGCAATTTATCTGGCTGCAACCATATCTATGTAGAATTGAAATGGTCAAATACATAAAGATATAGATCTAATGCACACTAATATTCAACGTTGACTCTAATCATCCTCCAAAGGTGTCGTGGCCACACAGTAGGGGCATCGCAGTAGTTTCATAAAAAGAGTAATATTATTTATTTGCTATCTGACCAAAGGAGTAACGTTCGTACTAGTATGTGCTCGCTATACAGCGAGCCGGCAAATAAGTGTTGCTACAATGACAGTGTAGCAGTTGGCAGTCTAATCGTACAGCGTAAATCATTTGTTGTTATTCAGTAACAATTAGTTTGAAGGTTAGTTTTGTCGAATGTAGATAGTTTTTAAGTGTTTATCTTCTGTTATTTGTATTTCTTGGTCAGCATCTACAAATTTTTAGACGTAATAGATGAAAATATAGGAAGAGTGATATCAAGCTTATGGCAACAATTCCAGCTGGCAGGAACGGTGTCCAGACGCTACAGTACAGGACGTCCACAGTGAACAACACCACAAGAAGACCGATATCTCACCATCAGTGTCCGCAGACGGCCACGGAGTACTTCAGCTAGCCTTGCTCGGGACCTTACCGCAGCCACTGGAACAGTTGTCTCCAGACACACAGTCTACAGACAACTGAACAGACATGGTTTATTCGGCCGGAGACCTGCAAGGTGCATTCCACTGACCCCTGGTCACAGGAGAGCCCGTAAAGTATGCTGTCAAGAACACAGTACATGGTCATTGGAATAGTGGTCCCAGGTTATGTTCACGGACGAGACCAGGTATATAGTCTGAACCGTGATTATCGACGGGTTTTCATCTGGCGTGAACCAGGAACCAGATACCAACCCCCTAATGTCCTTGAATGGGACCTGTATGGAGGTCGTGGTTTGATGGTGTGAGGTGGGATTATGATTGGTGCACGTACACCGCTGCATGTCTTTGACAGAGGAACTGTAACAGGTCAGATGCCTCGGGACGTCGTTTAGCACCAGTATGTCCGCCTTTACAGGGGTGCAGTGGGTCCCACCTTCCTCCTGATGGATGATAACGCTCGGCCCCACCGAACTGCTATCGGGGAGGAGTACCTTGAAACAGAAGATATCAGGCGAATGGAGTGGCCTGCCTGTTCTCCAGACATAAATCCCATCGAGCGCGTCTGAGATGTTCTCGGTCTACGTATCGCTGCACGTCTTCAAACCCGTACGATACTTCAGGAGCTCCGACAGGCACTGGTGCAAGAACGGGAGGCTATGCCACAGCAGCTGCTCGACCACCTGATCCAGAGTATGCCAGCCCGTTGTGCGGCCTGTGTACGTGTGCATGGTGATCATATCTCATACTGATGTCGGGATACATGCGCAGGAAACAGCGGCGTTTTGTAGCACATGAGTTTCGGAACGGTTTTCTCAACTTATCATCAATACCATGGACTTACAGGTCTGTGTCGTGCGTGTTCCCTATGTGCCTATGCTATTAGCGCCAGTTTTGTGTATTGCCACGTTGTGTGGCACAACATTCTGCAATTATCCTTAATTTCTGAGTATGTGTGTATTACAATTCCTAACTCGATTTGATAATGTCAGCACGCTTGTTATGTTTCCGAAAGTATTGAAATTATTAATTTGAAATTTTAACAGTGTAGTTGTGTTAGCCATAAATATGAAAAAGAACGATGAATATTCAATAATATTTCCTCGGATTTATAGAGGGTATGTGTAACGTATTGCGCGCAGCGCTAGTAGAGTACACGGCTCACTGGGCGCAGTAGCCAATGTCAACCGTGCCAGCGTGGAACCAAAATCTGCTGTCCTTCCAGGTCTATGGCAAGCTGCACTGAATGCGAAGTGACTGCTCGTAATAATTTGCTATTTTACAAGGCCACCAGACTACGTTTCCCACATGTTACAGAAAATGACGAAACTAAACAAAAAATACAAAAAATATACTTTTACTAAATAGCTAAGATTCATTCAAAAGATTATCTTATAAAGGTGCCTACTGTTTAGCAGAGAGCAAGAAACCTCACACCACAGGGCAAGGTCTTATTTTATCAGCTACTCTGGATGTGTTATCTATAATGGTTGATGAGTCAACTGCCAGGCGGCTGGCAAGTGTGCCTTCGACAGCAAAAAATGTTAGTCGTCAAATACTCGATAGCCGTGCGGGGTAGCCGCGTTGGCTGAGGCGCCTTGCCACTGTTCCGGCGGCTTACCCAGTCTGCGTCGTTGTCTGGGACGTGCAGAAGTTTTTCTTTGATATTAACCTGCAGTCTTGCCTTCAGTGCGTTGAGAATGTCGTCCTTTGCAACCGGCTCGTCAGAGAAATGTCCCATATTTAAATGTTTATCAAATTATCGGCACAAATTGCCGTGCTTAGGACTGAATAGTCCAGGATCCACAATCAGCCCATGAAGTCGTTCCTATACAGATTGTAACCAAAACTTAGATAAAAAGACTCTCTCAAATTGTTCGTACTTGACGCATCTGTCAGCTTCATTATATGCCCATACGGCTGCGTCGCCTTTGATATAACCGACAACATAAGATGGCCTCTTACGGTCACTCCACATACGAGTAAATGCATTTCTGAAGGCTTAGGAAAGATGACAGGATGTACGGTTCTTTTTTCAGGTATAAATGGCTGACATTGTCTGTGTTTTATGAGGCTCTCCTCTTCCTTGACATTATAGTAATGTTTAGTTTCAGAATGATTACTGTAAGGTTCAACTGGCGCAAGGCAAGGAAAATGTTGTTGATAATTATCACGACTGCAGTGCAGTGTGTCATGTCGAGGTCCGTACTGTTGTTATTAGTACTTAGTGTGCGGTGAGTATGGTTAATAAATGTACTTGTGTTCATTGCCAAACTGTGTGTTTTGGTTGCTATTATCGTCATTGCACACTGGTTGTACGTAATTGTCAAACTATTTCGATTGTGCTGCTTGACTGATTACGTGTTTGTTGTTATTTGTAAATTTCGCGACAGTGTCGTGGAAATAGCAGGCAATTTTTCTTGTAAGCAGTCGTGAAAATATTTGTCTTTTTGCTCTGTCCAAGCGTGAAATTCTCTTATTATGTATGAGAAATGGTTGTCAGTGCTTAGTCTTACTTTATCAAAAAGCTATTTTTAAATTGTGTCAACCTTCTTTTCGACATCGGCTATACGCGTTTTTATATCATCATGCACTACCGGATAAGATCTGAGTAACTACAGACTCACATGTTTTACTGAGATTATTCACATGTGGTTGGATATCTGTCACATCTTTATTTGTGTTTTCTTGTTGTAATGAAATTTCTTAAAATTTCGCGTTGAGGTCGGACACTTGTCCAGTCAGTCTCTTATTTATCTCCTCAACACGGCTTCACAAGGTGTCGTTTGACGTTTTAAGTTTCTAAGGTGTCCATATTTTCGGGCCTTACATAAGCTGCATAACGACGATACCGAATAAATTCCCCAGAAAATAACGATATTATTGACAACAGGAAATAGAGCCATCTCATGTACGGAATAACAAACGATTTACCCTTTTAACGACAGAGGCATGAGTTATATAACAAAGTGAACGAAGCTTGGAGACGGACAGGGCAGGTAGCTAATGACATTGGAACGACTCAATTAGCTTTAAGAAAAGAAAGGCCACGTGAATTGAGAAAAATCAGTATAATACTTATCAGAATGAACACGGCCGAGACGCAAGTAAGTGGCGAGAGTACATGAAGGAGTGGAGACCCGGGCAAAAAAATAAGAATTTACTTTTAAGGTGGGAGTGGTCGGCTGAACCCAGACGTGTGACATAGTAGAATCAAGGTGGGGATGATAATGTCATATAAAAGCACTTTGAGAACTCAATTAAGACACAGAGACAGAGAGAGCGGGCGCTCACGTCTAGTGGCGGGCCACACAACTGCGTGTGGTAAAGGCGCGGCTCTGACTCTACTTTACCTTTGCGAAGTGAGGGCGATACGCTCCACTTATCGTGGCGACAAACGTAAAGCGATAGTTAAATATTCCTGCGGGAATCTTTTCTGGCTGGATTTGGAGCACGTCGCTTCAACTCAGAGCGAGTATGCAATTTCCATTAATTTCGACTAGGGAAATTTGAACGTTCCAAGGAACGCATAGCGTTCGAGACTGATTACTTTCAGTCAAGGCCAGAATAGGAAATTAGTGATTTCAGATCCAGCACGGAGACAACGCCACCGCAGTTGCCGTTTGGTATATATACGAAGCGCTTTTGGCGAAATTAAATACTGAGTCCAATTTTGCGAGTGTAACATACTCCAACATGCGTACGCTTTGAATAGAGAAATTCAAGAGCTAGTTACTAACCTACCCTCCAATGAGTAAATGAGAATAGATTAGATAAAGTCATTCTCCCCCAACTTAGTTCATTGTACAGCTAAGACGTAGGTGTAATTTTCACTGCTAAAGATTTACTTGTTTCAATTGATAACATTTTCACATATAGAGATATAATTTGATTAATTACATATTCAGTGTTTAAATTTTAACTGGTTTATTGAGAGAAGTGATTAAACTCGCTTATTGATTACAACGTGATTCTTGAGAGCTTTGGTAAATTAAATGAAATATGGAAAAGAGAGAGATTGTGTTGTCATTTTAGGCTAAATCCCAAACTTGTCATTAATATCAATTTACGTATTCTTGGAATGTCACAGTAGTATTTTTGATTACTTTGAGATAGGGCCAAAATTAATTGCTATGTGGTGTCTGTTTACCATCCTGGGCTTGAGAAGACAGCCAGAACGTTATCTTTTGCCGCATTCAAAATTAACAATCCAATGACACATTACAAAGTGCAGGTAAATCTGATCTAATTTCATCATGTCATGTGTCTATCTCATAATGAGCTGTTTTCTTTGTGGCGCTTATAGGCGTCTTCTGTTGGTCGATACTTGCGTCAATGCCCTGTTTATGTTGTCATTTCTTTCATAATAGCATCGAACATAGTGGCAATACCAGTGATGTACAACTGTTTCGTCCCCGCCACGTCGTTAGACATGACGGCAGGCACCGAAATGGGTTTGGAACTAGATTTGGGCACATTACTGGTAGATGGTCTTTTTTCTAAATTTGCGTGACCAGAATAGTCAATAATACTCGTATGTCGATCGTTAGTATTCGAGTCAACTGTAATGACACTTTCATTATTCAGTTCTCCAATCACACAACAACCCACTCAAGATAGGAAATTTCCATCAATGTGTCTTCACCTCTGGAGCTAGGCAGACGCAGGTATACGAAGCTCTCGCTAAGTTAAGTGTTTAATGTTGAAATAAGAGCTAATTTAGTTAACATTACATAATTAGACTTATGTATATACTTCTTCTCTAGGCTTTCTATTGTAGATTCCGCTTTTATGACCGTATTTAGATCGAAAAGGGAGTATTTCGTAAAAAGTCGGTAGTCGTTAGTTTCGTTTACGTTTTTTAGGAGTAAATTTCGCGCAAGTGTAGATTTTCGTTTCTGACTAGTTACCGCTTCAAAGTCAAATTAATTCGTGTCAGTCGTACAGAGTTTAGGTAGTTAAAACTTTCGAAAGTAAGTTTAAGTCTGTTTATATTAGTGTTTGTTTACTGATGATTAGGATACATGTTACGAAACTACTGTGGTCTTGTGCCAACTTAGTCACTGCTTTTGTGTTAAGTTTGTCTATCAAACCATGTGTGACAAATGTGGTGGTTGCCGTAGACATTAAAAAGAGGGGGTGTTCTGTGTAGACTGTAAGTTTTGGTTTCACTGGGACGAATGCAGCGGCGCGGAAACGAGGGAAGAAAATGAGGCTCTTCCATGGCAGCGTAGGTTATGCAGAAAGGACAGAAATATCGCTGAATAGGAGGCGAAAGTTTGTGCCCTTGAGGCTGAATTATAAATTGCGAACTTGAAATTATGTAGGTTAAGGGAGGAAAAAGAGACTAGGAACTGGTTCAAATGGCTCTGAGCACTATGGGTCTTAATTTCTGAGGTCATCAGTCCCCTAGAACTTAGAACTACTTAAACCTAACTAACCTAAAGACATCACACACATCCATGTCCGAGGCAGGATTCGAACCTGCGACCGTAGCGGTCGCGCGGTTCCAGACTGCAGCGCCTAGAACCGCTCGGCCACTTAGGCCGGCGACTAGGAACTGGGAAAAGGTAGCAAGCAAAGGGCGAAAAAAGTAAATACGTGAAAAAACTCCAAAAATTGAATTAGTAAGCCAGTTTGGCTTACTATCTGAACTGGAGAAAGGGCCTCATCCAGATGTTGTTGAAAGCAAGTTGAAGCAGAATATAAGCTTAAAGAAAAAAGACAGGTTGGGATCAAACCAGAATAGGAAAAGAATTCTGCTTATAGGCAGCAGTCATGGGAGGGGTGTGGGCCAGCAGCTGCAGGAGAATTTAGGTGCAGGGTACCAGGTCACAAGTTTTGTGAATCCGAGTGCTATCCTTACCTTAGTCAGGTGACAGAAACCTTAGGTCAGCTATGCAGGGACTTTGAGAAGGAAGATCATGCAATTATAGTTGGGGGGCAGGAAACAGCCTGGCAATGAATCCAAGATATAGTATCAGGAGAGACCTGGATAAAATAGGAGCAGAAACTGAGCACACAAATGTGGGGTTTGTAATCATTCAGCGCCATGATAAGCCCTGGATAAACGCTGTTGTAAGGCATGTTAACACTGAGCTGAACAGGTTGCTACGACGCCGGCAAAATCTCACATAAATGTTGTTTCAGTAAATGCTCTTGGTAGGTGTGGATACACTACACATGGCCTGCGCCTGAATAGGATGGGGAGAAATAAGTTAGCTTCTCTGTCAGCAGAAACTGTAAGGTATCCACAGTCACAAAAGGGGTGATCTGTTTGGTTAATGGGTCCAGGCAGGCAGGTTTTTTGGGTTAAAGCAAAGTCTACACAAATGACAATCAAGATAAATAGAATAAAAGAAAATTCATGTACAGTAAATAGGGGTAAATCTAAGGGCAGTATCAACTTACCTCATCGGAATATCAGGGGAATAAAAATAAGGCAGGTGAGCTATTAGTGTGTTTAGATTATCTCAAAATTAAGAATGAGATTGATACACTCTGTCTGCCTGAACACCATTTAACTGTGTGCGTGGATAATGTCAGTATAAGTGGGTATAATTTAGCATCTTACACTTGTAGATCTAGGATAAAGGAGGAATTGCCATTTTCATAAAACAATGGTATAAATGCAAAACTGTAGTAGTAAGCAAATTTTGTGTTGGTCGACAGTTTTAGGTTTTTGCATGAGAACTTCAGCTAGATAATACAGTATTGGTATTAGCAACAGTGTACAGGTCCCCCTTAGGAGACTGGGAGCTGTTTATATAAAAAGTTTGACTCCCTATTATGCTGTCTGTCAGACAAAAAGGAGAATGGTGATTTCAGTGTAAACTTTCTAAGCAATTCTGATCGGAAAAGTGAACTAGAAGTGTTATTAACAACATATAACTTGGAATCAGTGATCAATTTCCCTACACGTATAGCTCAAGACTGTAGCACGCCTTAGATAATGTATTTCTGCAGAAAGAGGATGTAAAACAAACACGTGCTTTCCCTGTGCTATAAAGATTGTCAGACCATGATGCACAACTGATTAACTTACAAAACCTGACAGGGTGTACAGTTTATGAAATCATTAAGTAAAATTGTGAGGTCGCTCAACTCGATATCTATAGAGCACTTCAGGGGAAGCTTAAGAAATGTTAATTGGGGAGATGTATATAATGAGCGAAAGGCTAATGATAAATACAATATATTTCTTGATAAATTTATATCCCTTTTTGAACATTGTTCCCCCAAAGAAAATTACTAAATGTAACACTACACACTTTTGAAAGAAGCCTTGGATTACTACAGGTATTAAAGTGTCTTCAGAAAGAAAAAGAAAACTGTATGACACAGCAAGAACTAGTAAAGATCCAGAAGTAGTTTTACACTATAAATTATTGTAACATACTGAGAAAAGTTGTAAGGAAATAAAAAAAATATGTATGTTAGAGAAGAAATTAACAACTCTGGCAATAAAATCAAATCAGTATGGAATGTTGTTAGAAGGGAGACAGGAAAAGTAACCACTGGGGTAGGTAGTATTACTATTAGAGTACAGCTGATGTTCTGAGTCACAAATGTAATGCATCACTATGTCAAGGCATTTTCGCAGATGGGTTAAAATGTCATTTTCCATAATCTTTGAAAAAGTAATGTACTCAAGACTGGTTAGCCATCTCAACAGTAATGGGATACTTAGTAAATCACAGTTCAGATTTCAAAAACGCTGTTCCACTGAGACAGTAATATACAATTTCACTGTCCACATAATAGAATCTTCAAATAGTAAAATGTCACCAAAAGGAATTTTCTGTGACTTGTCCAAAGCATTTTACTGTGTGAACCATGACATTGTTACAGAAATTCCAATTCTTTGGTATAAATGGAATAGCATATGAGTGATGTAAGTCAAACCTACAGAACAGGAAGCAAAAAGTTTCCTTATATGGGTCATGTGATTTAAATAAGTTTGCCACTTCATCTTACTGGGGTGAATTTGCATTAGGTGTTCCACAGGGTTCAATCATGGGTCCCTTCTGTTCTTGATATATGTGAACGACCTCCCTTGCTATGTGAAACAGAAACTGAACTGACACTGTTTGCTGATGATACAAGCATCATTATTAATCCAGTAAGAGAAACTCCAATTGAAAATGATACAACTAAGGCCTTCAGAAAAGTCATGAATTGGTTTTCTGCAAATGGGCTTGCTCTAAACTTTGAAAAAACACAGTACATCCAATTTTCTGCTGCAATAAATACAGTTCCTTCAATAAATATAACACATCAACGGAAGTCAGTAGACAGGGTAGGGCATACTAAGTTTTTGGGTGTACATATAGATGAAAATCTTAATTGGAAAATTCATATTTTGGGTCTTCTAAAGCGACTACATTCAGCAATTTTTGCAATCAGAATAATTGCCAATTTTGAGGATATACAAATTAGTAAGCTAACATACTTTGCATACTTTCACTCTCTGATGTCATAAAGGAATAATATTTTGGGTTAACTCAACATTTAGACAAAAAGTATTTACTGCTCAAAAGAAAGTGGTCAGAATAATACGTTGGGTTCATAGTCACATATCTTGTAGGCATCTTACAACAGCTTCAGAGTACATTTACTCACTAATGAAATTTGTTCTCAACGTCATGGACCAGTTTAAAAACAACAATCACATTCATGGTTATAATACCAGAAAAAAAGAAAGACTTACACTATCCCTTACTCAACTATCTTTGGCACAGAAAGGGGTAAAATATGGTGCTATAAAAATTTTTGACAAATTACCAGATGAAATAAAATGTCTGACAGACAGCAGCAACAGCTTAAAAATAAATTTAAATCATATCTCCTTGACAACTCCTTCTATAACATAGATGAATTCTTGAATAGGAATAAATAAATCTTTAAATGTAGTATACGCATTCTGTGCCATTTAAGGGAATGGGGTAAATAATAGAAACATTAATCTTTAACTCTGGATTGTAATATATTAAAAAATTTTGTTTCATATGTGCATTTCTTGTGCACTTGACACGTTCCACATCATAACGGCTACCGTACCGTGCAATTGATCCATGGAACATGCAACTAACTAACTAACTAACATCCTGTACAGATGGGCGTGGTCATGAAATGACGGTCAGTCACTAGGCAACACTGCAAATTTAGTCCCCAGTGGTAACGTCGTGAGGAGAAACATTTTGGAGGGGTCATTGAGCTGAAAGATGGAGGTGGAGTGAAGGTGCCGGTGAGACAGCGCAAAAGCAAGAGGTCTTGGGGGCTCATCCAACCTTCGTCAACATCCACCTTCCAACACGATGATACCGCAGCTTTGGCCATGCAATTCTCTTCTGCTAACCTCTGGGCTATGTAGTATGCTTTTCTTTGTGTGGTCTTTGCATGCAGCTACTATGGTTCATTTTATTAAGTCCAGACAACTTTCTCTTGTGAACAGCCGAGGTCATCACTTTTAAGCTACAAGGAATTCATCGTGACGGCGTTGCTTGCTAGTGTGCTCTGGTGTAGAATTTTGTTAGATGACTTTTCATCTACAGATACGTTTGCTTTGAGACCAAGGTTAAATATGTTCCGATCAAAGCTTTTTCTGTGTTCGAGGATTGATACCGGTCTTTCATTGAGTCACTTGTTGGCGTTGGTCATTTTTCACGTTATTTTCCCGCTCATTTACTATTATCATATAGATCTGAGATTGTTTGGGGGTTTCTTCGTTTTTTGTTTTTTTTTTTCTATAACCTTAGCACTGCATTACCATGTGGTGCCTTGGAGGACATATGTAACTCATTGCATACGTAACTGATTTCCGTGTTTGTTTATTGAATAATAACCAAAAGTTATTTCAAATTCTTTTTAGTTATTTTACTTCCCAAAATCACTTACTAATATTACGTTTTTCAACTCAGTCTCATGTGCTCAGTTATCATTTGCCTACGTTCATAACTGATCAAGCACAATTCACTGAACACATTCTGCCTTCTGTGAAACTGCTACAGTAATAAACTGCCATCGACAGATGAAATTTTTATTTCTTTGTATGCATATTACAACAAGCGTATGGAAGATCTGAGTTTCTGGGAACTTTCAGATACATGCTAACATCCTGAATATGTTGAGTGTCTTTCATGATTCATGCGTTTTACAGATAGGTGTTAGGCTATACAAAGTGCACACTACATCTGCATCACATACATTCTCTCTATAACGGAGTACGGGTTTACTTTTTTGGATTGTTACAGAATGAACGCAAATTTTGGTCATATTTTTACAGTACTCAAACACATGTGAAAGATCTCGTTATATTTTGCTTTCTACTACGAATATCCTGCCTACTACCGAATATTTTCAACAACAAAAGGCAGACTGCGTGGTTTTCATTTATGGGTCAAAACTATGTTGAAGAAGGAAAATTTATTTAGGGCTTAAATATTAAAAACACCAGTTATGTACTTAGCTTAAACTTAAAAAGGAAGGACGAAGCTATCAACCTTTTTTGTCATCCGGTATTAGGATATCACGAAGAAGAAAGTGAAAAAAATGTTCGCGGAATTCAGGGGTAATTAATTTATAATGGGCTTCCAAATTTATTTGTAAATTCTCCACGTTTAATTTATGCCTGAAGAATGTATTCATTCATCAAAATGATATTGATATTTTTAGGAGTCGTATTCGGCCTAGAAAAGATGTTTCTAGGAGGACAAAAATGATGAAAAGTCAGTGACATATCAGGAGAAGAGCAGCAAGCACAGGATTGACCTCTGTGGCACTAGTGAGATAATTTGCCCCCAGGACTACTCTCTCCATTTCCACAGACAACACAGTGTGCTATCTGTTTGTCAAGGAGTCTTCAGACCACTACCAGAAAATTTTAACTATCAAACGTTTAGCTGAAGTCTAGCGCTACAAATTTTGCGTCTGGCCGGTTCCTTGTGCCATATATCAGCTCATTAGTTACTGTAATTAGATGAGTATTACTGATATGGTGTATCCAAAAACTGGATATAGACTAAATGCAAAGAAATTCAAAGACGGACCACGAGGGTATTATCTGAATCCACGCTGGTCATTGGGGTTCTGTTGTAAACGGGTCTCACAACTGAAGACAATTCTACTCCAGTCATGGAGATTACAGGCTGGAGACGTGTCTGCAGACGCCCGGCCAATCTTACTGTCGCCCACCACACGGCCCGACAGCCGGGCGTGATCGTCTGGGGTGACGTTTCTTTTGATAACAGCTTGTTTTCGTGCTTTTCAAACCCTGTCTTGAACAGCAAGATCGTTCAATCTCTCCCCATGCTTATTTTCCATTTAGTGGTATATATCCCATAACTAGGGAGAGAAACATGCCTGCCAAGACTGGTACTACGATATCAGGGATATTCTTATTATTCTTGTTCATGGATATGCTGATGCTTCCGTTGCCTATCAGTTCAGAAAAGATCTCTTGATTATTTTTCTTTTTGTTTATTTTGTAATAATTTTAAATTAAAAATGTTTGGGTTTAATTTGGATTCTGGGGGCTCTTGCTGATTACGTCTTCGGCGGCCTGCTTGTCCATAAAAATTCTTCTATACGTACAAAGGTCCTTCCTGCGCGCTGTTGGCGTCTGTGCGATGGACAGGGGTAAGTAATAGTGGTATATGAAGTGCCCCACGAAATGTATAGTAATGTCACTTGCCGATTCTAGACGTAGATGTGGATGCACATACCGTCCTGTACCTCTCATTGAATCGGAAACAGAAGGCTAGAAGCGCTTTTGCAGAATTAGGCTGCGAGCATTCAGTAACGAAAGTAAGAGAGTATGGTATAAGGGTGTAAACACTGTGACATGTCGAAGTTTATGTCCATTTGGGAGGCATGTACGGATAGGCTAATGGTAAGGCGACCATTCGCGATAAGCAGGAAATGCAGGTTCGAGTCCTGCCCCAACACGAACTAGAATATTTGTGCCTAATGCAGCTGACGCTGAGTTATTCACATTCAGCGCATTTATTTAGATCTAATTTTGAACGGCTGGCAATCACGATGAATGTAATTATTACAAGTCATGATGGATGATAACTGGTAGCTTTCAATTGCCCATAGTCTTATTCTCATTAACGCGGGAATACAGAATTAAGCTGTCAGCATTCAGTGATAAAAGTAAGACATTATAGTGCGGGGATGCAGACAGTGTGACGTATGGGAGTTTGGATCAGTCCGGGAGGCAAGCGCGGATAGTCCTATGGTAAGGCGATCGTCCGCGATAAGCAGTGAATCTGTGTTCGAGTCCCGATCCGGCACAACCTTTTCATTTGTGGCCAACATGTACAACAACATTTACATTTAACTTGGCATGATTTTGAGAGTAGGCGAGAATGCTCCCTCAAAATCTATAAAATATGGCACAGTTCATACTCACAACCGTCGTCAAATCGAAGCATATCATCAGTTAGCTTTGGACCAAGCATTGTCTTGTTGAAAGATGTCGAAATAGCTTCCAAAACAATCCCAGCCCTTGCTGCACCCTCCCCAAGAATGCTACACTAATAACCATTAAAATTGCTACACCACGAAGATGACGTGCTACAGACGCGAAATTTAACCGACAGGAAGAAGATGCTGGGATATGCAAATGATTAGCTTTTCAGAGCATTCACACAAGGTTGGTTCCGGTGGCGACACCTACAACGTGTTGACATGAGGAAAGATTCCAACCGATTTCTCATACACAAGCAGCAGTGGACCAGCGTTGCCTGGTGAAACGTTGTTGTGATGCCTCGTGTAAGGAGGAGAAATGCGTACCATCACGTTTCCGGCTTTGATAAAGGTCGGATTCTAGCCTATGGCGACTGCGGTTTATCGTATCGCGACATTGCTGCTCGCGTTGGTCGAGATCCAATGACTGTTAGCAGAGTATGGAATCGGTGGGTTCAGGAGGGTAATATGAAACGCCGTGCTGGATCCCAACGGCCTCGTATCACTAGCAGTCGAGATGACATGCATCTTATCCGCATGGCTGTAACGGATCGTGCAGCCACGTCTCGATCCCTGAGTCAACACATGGGGACGTTTGCAAGACAACAACCATCTGCACGAACAGTTCGACGACGTTTGCAGCAGCATGGACTATCAGCTCGGAGACCATGGCTGTGGTTGCCCTTTACGCTGCATCACAGACAGGAGCGCCAGCGATGGTGTACTCAACGACGAACCTGGGTGCACGAATGGCAAAACGTCATTTTTTCGGATGAAGCAGGTTCTGTTTACAGCATCATGATGGTCGCATCCGTGTTTGTCGACATCGCGGTGAACACACGTTGGAAGGGTGTATTCGTCATCGCCACACTGGCGTATTACCCGGCGTGTTGGTATGGGGTGCAATTGGTTACACGTCTCGGTCACCTCTTGTTCGCATTGACGGCACTCTGAACAGTGGACCTTACATTTCAGATGTGTTAGGACCCGTGGCTCTACCCTTCATTCGATCCCTGCGAAACCCTAGATTTCAGCAGGATAATGCACGACCGCATGTTTCAGGTCCTGTACTTGGCTTTCTGGATACAGAAAATGTTCGACTGCTGCCCCGGCCACCACATTCTCCAGATCTCTCACCAACTCAAAACGTCTTGTCAATGGTGGCCGAGCAACTGGCTCGTCACAATACGCCAGTCACTACTCTTGATGAAGTGTGGTATCGTGTTGAAGCTGCATGGGCAGCTGTACCTGTACACGCCATCTAAGATCTGTTTGACTCAATGTCTAGGCGTATCCAGCCCGTTATTACGGCCAGAGGTGGTTGTGCTCTCAGGATCTATGCACCCAAATTGCGTGAAAATGTAATCACATGTCACTTCTACTATAATATATTTGTTCAATGAAAACCCGTTTATCATCTGCAATTCTATTTGGTGTAGCAATTTATATGGCCAGTAGTGTACATCATTATGAACAACATACAAATGAAAACAAGAAGAGCACCATCCTAGATTATTTCCTCTACAGGAGAAACTTATATAGTTAGTACGCTTCCTGTTGAAAAGACTTTGGCCTCCAATTCCTGTACTCTAGTACGTATTTCATTTGAAAGTATGTCACACTCGTGAAAACTTGTTTCCACCGAAATCTTCCAATCAACTCCGACTGCTGTGCTAGCTAATCAATACGCTGCATGGGCTGCGTTGCTGCTCAGAGTAACCGGTGCAGGAGAAGTAGGCTATCCGCGTCTTCCATCTCGTTGCTGGAGACTGTAGTGGCGTCTCCATAGAGTGCCGCAGGTAGACGGCTGCATCGTGAACGTTGCACAGATGTGCAGAGTACGTTCAGAGCAACAGGTCTGCAAACTGCAGCCAACAGCCGGGCCGGGTGTAATACGGACACTGCGTTGGGCGCCGCCGCGAGGCGCTGGCAGCGCGCCAGCAAGGGGAAGCCCTCATTATTTGCCTAGCCGAGAGGCGCGTGGCCTGTCCCTGCAGTTATACCGAACAAGCCACCTACCAGGCCCAATTTGTAAATAGCTTTTGGTATTCCGCCAAGTTAAATCGAACGCAGCGACGCCGAACACAAGAGGTATTTGCTCATTTGTTGGAATTTCCTTAATTCCTCTCCGCTGTTTGTGAAATGCTTCGCAACCAACTTGATCTTGCCGTTTTTGTGATTCGCATTTAGATGGAGGGATGTTCCAAGATTCCGTTATGCTTAAAATTCTCGAAAGCTGTTACGGCGACTGCAGAGAAATATTGTGTGTCTTTCTCGTTTCGTGAACAGTGGGGAGCGATTAGAATACTTTCCTGTTAAGTTACTTGAAACATAGTGAGTCAAAGTTACATATGAGTCAAAACTTCGATAACAATTAAAAAACAAACATGAAAATACACTGACGGAAAAAAATCGCTATACCAAAAAAATTATTAATTTGGAGTAATGAAATTTCGGGAATACATTTGTCTAGGTGACATACTTAAGTGACAAACATTGCAAGATCTCAGGTTAATGTAAGCGCGAGACAAGCCATTGCAAACGTCAAATGCTGGTACATTATTTACCGGTGTAGCTGGTAGAATGTTGAATAGAGAATGCAAACTTGCATACATTTTGCTGGATGTCAGGTTGTGGCACGGAGTTCTGTGCCTGTTGCACTTGGTCGGTCAGTACAGGGACAGTTAATGCTGTTTGTGGATGACGCTACAGTTGTTGCCCGATGATGTCCCATATGTGCTAGCTTGGAGACGAATCTGCGGGGAAAGCAGGCCAAGGCAACGTGTCATCATTCTGTAGAGCATGTTGGGTGTGTGTGCGAGCGTTACCCTGTTGGAAAACACCCACGGAATGCTTTTCATCAATCGCGGTGCAACATGTCGAATCACCAGACTGACGTACAAAGTTGCAGTAAGGATGCGTGAGATAATCACGAGAGCGTTCCTGAGGTTATAAGACACTGCACTGCAGACCATAATTCCAGGTGTAGGTCCAGTGTGTCGAACAAGCAGACAGGTTGGTTTCAGGCCCTCAGCTGGCCTCCTACTAACCAACACATGACCATCACTGGCACCGTAGCAGAACCAACTTTCATCAGAAAACACAACAGACTTTCTCCCTGTTCTCAAGGGAGCTCTCCCTTGACACCACCGAAGTCGCAATGGGCGATGGTTTGATGTCAGAATGCACGCTACAGGGCGTCTGGCTCGAAGATGCTCTTGATGTGACTGATTTGTAACGCTTTGTTGTGACATTTTGGTGCCAACTACTGCCCATATTGCTGCTGCAGATACAGTACGATGCGCCAGAGCCATACGCCTAGAACGTTGGTCTTCCCTCTCGGTAGTGCCATGTGGCGTCAAGAGCCCGATCTACTTGCGACCGTTCATTCCTGCCAAGTCTTTCTGCAGTATCGCAGAAGGAATATCCAGCTTTTCGTAGCCCTATTACATTACTAGCCCTATTACATTACCTCGTTTAAAGTCACTGAGTTGTTGATAATAGAATCTTTGTCGCTTACAGGTATTCTTGCTAGCATCACCACGTACAGTCTCAAAGGTAACTAACGCTCAGGACCGTTACAGCGTATATTTAAAGCAAACCTGATTTCCATCCTAATAGTGGCGCTTCTAGCTCCACTCTTATTCAGCTGGCGGGAAATCGGAATAGACGACATCTTTCAGACGTAGAAACACGCCTACCACTTTCGTTTATGTTACAAAACTCCTTCCTGGTGTTACGATTTTTTCCGTCAGTGTATATAGGGTAAGTGGGGTTAAAATTACGAGTGGGGCAAGAGCACATACCAAATTTTCAGGTCCCTGAAACAGAAATTTACCATTCTCTCACCAGGTAGCACATATTTCGTCTTCTCCTCGGATTTGTTCTGGAACCTTGTGGCAGTCGGACGCTTACAGCTGTAAAAAATGCGGTAAGTTTACATTAACGTCGATGTCAGTGATAAGAGGTCAAGACAGGAACTAATTAATCATTACATTCTTCTTTTACAACATTGATAATCCATTTTTAAGTCTGTTACAGACATTGAAGCTATAATTTCTTATGTATATCTGAGAGTAATAACACACAAGACAGAATCTTATTCCGCGCGATAGCCTTCGCTTGGTCAACAATGGCATTGAAGTTTCAGCTTCGTGGTAGCGGCGAAGATGTTTCCGATGTCGTGTGAATGGCGCTTCCCCTCGACATGAAACAGATACAAAAAAAACCCATATCAACACACAATTCGCCCTTAGCAGCCACACAAATAATCCCAGTAAATGGACAGCGTCATACACGTAAAATAAATATATGGCAAATTAAGCGGTATGAGCCATGGTGTAACTGTCTTGATATTTGGTTACGCTACAGCTGACAGAGAGAGAAAAGGTCCGGTGAAACTGAAACAACCCAATCATGGGCTGTATGAGGCTACGCTTTCTTCGTCCCTGCGGGTCGCGTTGACCGAGCGGTTCTAGGCGCTTCAGTCTGGAACTGCGCGATCGCTACGGTTGCAAGTTCGAATCCTGCCTTGGGCATGGATGTGTGTGATGTACTTAGGTTAGTTAGGTTGAAGTAGTTCTAAGTTCTATGGGACCGATGACCTCAGATGTTAAGTCCCATAGTGCTCAGAGCCATTTGAATCATTTTCTTCGTCCATCTTCCGTCATGCTCTTCTTCCTCATGTCCAAAACTAGCGTTTTCTATCGATTGGAAGGGAGAAAGTTTCGTTAAACTTGAACGTGCCAATAAGTCTATCGTTTGGGGTTCCATGTTTTGCCATCTTCCTTATGTAAGCACCTCTTCCTCACTTGCAAAGTAACTTTCTGTTGCAAGTTTATGTTAAAATTTGAACTTTCCAATGGGTCTCTCGTTTTAGGCTGGTGTTTTGCCATCTCCCTCACACAGTGCGCCTCTTTGTCATGTTTTTGTTAACGTTTGAAAGAACCAAACGGACGTTCGAGCTTGTTGTCGTTCTTTTCCTTTCTCTGACACCAAGACGCGTGAATTCTCATCGAAACAGACAATCACCAGACCACAGTTTCACATGGAGTTAAGAGTAAAGGAATTTAAATGAAGTAAAATTATCTAACACGTCCAGTCTCCCTTTGCAGTAAGCTTCAGTGCAGTCTCGCTGAGGCAATAATTTCCACTTCAGGCTCTATACTCTGCCACCGGCACGATGCACAGACGCCACATTACGTCAGCCCACATGAAACAGTCTAATAGTCACATTTCAATTTAACCTATGGACGGTGAAGCCACACTTAATCGGTGCACCATCCTGTACCTTGAAGAAGAAAAAGAAGAAGAACGTCTTTTCCCACGTAGTATGTGATACTTGCAAATGAACTGTGTTTCTTTAATGTCTTAGCAGTTTTACCTCTCTTGAACATGGAAGTTAGTGTTAGTTTGCAATAGCTTATACTTTAAAATGTATTAAACTTATAGCTGGTTTTTGATGATATTTCTGCGTGATCTGAAATCGCTTTCTGGTTATTGGTGTGTAATAGAGTAACAGTGTAACAGAATTTAAATACAGATTGACAAGATTTTCTCGATTACATTGCTTTTAAATTTCAATCGGATTTTTGTTTCTGGGTGCACGACCTTTTTGTACCTTGGGACACGTTTCACTTTTGGGAAAACCTTAATTTTCTGGAGTAAATTGTGCAATTTCAGAATAATACCGCAGGACATAATAACTGAATACCATGGCTTAAAAATGGACTAAGAAAACATTTTGGACTTCGATTACAGCACTGGATACAAGCAAAAGCCAAAGGTGTTTCAACGGTAGAACGCTCTTCCCTACAGATAATGGTGGAGATTTTATTACAAACGTCATATATTTTTGTTGTCTAGTAACATAATATACCTTGCGTAATATCGTAAATTATTTATTAACCTCTGGCTTTAGATGTAGGGATATCGTGAAGCACGGAATTTAAACAGGCAATATTTATTTTAGATTAGTGTTGTATGTTATTACCCTACCTTCAGTTGACTTCATATCCAGATATAACATACTCATTCCTGTTACATTTTCACCCAGTAGGTGGCCTCAAACTATAAGTGCCTTTACTTTTTGGGATTTTCGGTTTGTCAGCTCCGCAGGTAGTTGTAAGTGAACAGTTTGAAAAGTACGTGTGACAATTCCCTGTTGATCTTAAGTCGTTTCTCTCGAAAAATAATGTTATTTAGAACTCTGGAAATTGCCAGTATGCTCAGAAATGCCATGTTGCACCCAGGTTGAAATTCCAGATTAACTGTACGTCCTCTCATACCAGTAGTTACCTGGGTTCTCCACTGGCAAGAAAAATATTTGCATTCGAACTAATACATCTGTATAAAATTTTGGCTACAGAATCGTTACGAACTCTCAGTGGGTTGGCGTGCGTATTTTCTCTGCAAGACTCTGCCAACGTGCTTTAGATGTCAAGGCAGATGTCACTGTGAAAGTCAAAGCAATGAAGACACCTTAACTATAAATACAAGTGAGGACTTTCCATAAAATTCTCAAAGCAATATGAATGAATACAAAACACGCAGTGAAGAATACTCAGTTGATCACGTGCCATAACTACAGATTCTGAAATATCAGTGCTAAGCACCTCACTGACACTTTTATAACTTTCCATAGGTTCACCAATAACAGACAAATGACTCTAAATGACAGAAAGCATTTTCATATAAAGAAACTGTCATGAAGTTTTGGCTGTACGTCCCTGGAACGTAGCTTGAGAGAGACTGCTATTCTCTTGGCATATATTTTTTATTGCTTAAAGAAATACGCATCCAGACTTTCTGAACATTTTGTAGTTTTAGGTGAAATGGTTTTTAAAACTACATCATGTTCTCCAGAGGCTTCCAGTGTTACTTGTTCATCCTTACGTCCAGTCGCATGGCTATCATAAATTATAATGGCACGTCATCCGCCAGAATGTGTGAAAGACGGTACATGTTTGATTACGTAATGCGGATCTGTCTTATTGCATTGAAAAGCTAATGTGTGATGAACTGAACCAACTTTTCAGCTTTATGGTTCAGTACCTTCCCATACGCGCAGACCGCAGATACCACCACCTCTGAAGGCACCTCGAAAGAGTTCAAATACACGGATCGTCCGCTGTCCAAGTCCCACATATTCCGCCATTACGTCACCCTTGTGTCCGTCAGAGTGTGGAATTTAAGACCACTTCAATGCTGAAGCGACAAAAAAAAAAAAAAAAGATGGTACAGGCAGGCGTATTCAAACACAAACATATGTAGGGCCTAAACAGACAGATTATGGCGCTGCGGTCGGCAACGCCTGTATAAGACAAGTGTCTGGCGTAGTTCTTAGATCGGTTACTGCACGTTATCAAGATTTAAGTGAGTTTGAACGTGATGTTATAGTCGGCGCACGAGCGATGGGACGTAGCACCTACGAGGTAATAATGAAGTGGGGATTTTCCCGTACGACCATTTCACAAGAGTACCGTGAATATCAGGAATCCGGTAAAGCTTCAAATCACCGACATCGCTGCGACCAGAAAGAGATATTGCTAGAACGGGACCAACGACGATTGAAGAGAACCGTTTCAAAGTGACAAATTCAACCGTTCCGCAAATTGCTGCAGATTTCAACAAGTATGTTCATGCGAACCATTCAACGAAATATCGGAGTCGAGGGCCCACTCGTGTACCCTTGATGACAGCACGACACAAAGCTTTACGCCTCGCCTCAACACGGACATTGGACTGTTGATGACTAGAAACATGTTGTCTAGTCGGACGATCCTCTTTTCAACTCGTTTCGAGCTGATGGACATTTACGAGTATGGAGACAACATCATGAATCCATGGGCCCTGCATGCTAGCAGGGAACTGTTCAAGCTGATGGAGGTTGTTTAACGGTGTGGGGTGTGTGTAGTTGGAGCGATATGGGAACCCTGATATGTCTAGATACGACTCTGACAGGTGACACGTCTGATGTCCATTGTGCATTCCGACGGACTTGAGCAGTTCTAGCTGGACAATGCGACACCCCAAACGTCCAGAATTGCTACAGAGTGACTCAAGGAACACTGTTCTGAGATAAACACTTCCGCTGGCCACCAAACTCCCCTATCATTAACATTATTGAGCATATCTGTAGTGCTTTGCAACGTGCTGTGCAGAAGACATCTCCACGTCCTCGTACTCTTACGAATTTATGGACAGACCTGCAGAATTCATCGTAGCAGTTCCCTCCAGCACAATTTCAGACGTTAGTCGAGTCCATGCCACGTCGTGTTGCGGCACTTGTGAGTGCTCTCGGGGGCCCTACACGATATTAGGCAGCTGTACCGGTGTCTTCGGTTCTTCAGTGTAGTCGAACGTAGAATTCTGTCACGTACTTGTTCATTAAACAGTTTCACGTAAATCACATTGCCCACTATAGACAGGTGGAAGCCAACAAGATCGTTACAGTTAATCTTCCCTTTATCTCTAATTAACTGTACGAATTTAAGTGTTTTCAGTCTACCATATTCAGTCGGAAACTGGTTTTAAGTGTCGAATTTTTGAGGCTATAAGCTATTCTTTTTTTAAGAAAGCCGGCCGGGGTGGCCGAGCGGTTCTAGGCGCTACAGCCTGGAACCGCGCGACCGCAACGGTCGCAGGTGTGTGTGATGTCCTTAGGTTAGTTATATTTTAGTAGGTCTAAGTTCTAGGGGATTGATGACCTCAGAAGTTAAGTCCCATTGTGCTCAGAGCCATTTGAGCATTTTTTTCTGAGAAAATGTAGCGTGCTAAGACAGCAGAATCACGTAAACAACTCTGTGAGCGAGCTACGCGGCGAGGAAGTAAACAAGACGTCCATGCTGCTAGCCTGCCGAAGGGAAAGTGAGACCACGGAAACCCACATTTTGTGCATTGGTGATTGTGTCGTAACGTATGATGCGCTTAACTTGCAAATCAGTCACGGTGAAAAAAATTCAGTTTTTTATTAAGTGGTTAACTATCAGCAGGCTTCTGGCATGGAAATTATGCTGGTCTAACGTCAGCGGAATGTAAAGACGCTTTTAGCCATAATAGCAACGATTCGAAACCATTCTGAAATTTTAGTATTTCAAGAAATCTCTTAGTTCGAGAAATATAATTTAAAAGTACTAAGTTACCAGATACTCCGATTGTTACTGCCACTATCACTATTAACTTCTTCATTCTGCTGCTGCTGCTGCTGCTGGTTCAGGCGTGCTTTAATTGAACATTTAATGCGTCTAGGTCATTTTTAGAAGCACTGATCCAAAGAAAACGATATATTTAGTTCCCAGCAAATGGTTGCAGTGTTCTGTGAGAGTTGGACCATGCATTTTAGTCATTATTAGTTGAGTACGTAATGATTCCTTCCATTCGTCAAATTGGTCGGTTGGTTGATTTGGGGGAGGGGACCAAACAGTTAAGTCATCGATCCCATCGTATTAGGGAGGGATGGGGAAGGAATTCGGCCGTGCCCTTTCAAAGCAACCACTCCACCACTTTCCTGAAGCGATTTAGAGAACTTACGGAAAGCTAAATCAGGATGCCCGAACGCGGGATTTGAACCTCTGTCCTCCCGAAGGCGAGTCCAGTGTGCCACCTCGCTCGATGCTTTTCGTCAAACATTTCCAGGAGGCAGAATAACTTATAACATGTCTGTTCTCATGGCTATACAGCAAACTGTGTAAAACACTGGTTTCAAATGAACGGAGACGCTGAGCTGTTGCACTGTTCTCCCAAAGGTGCTAACATCAGACACATAGAGCACGTACAGGCAGAGATGAACGGAAGGAAGCAGTACGCTCTCCAGTATTTCGCAGTAGTAATTGCTAGGTAAAGGACGGTCCAGCTCCCACAGAAAGCCGCAACTGTTTGCTGCGAACTAAATATTTACCTGTATATGGGCCACCACTTCTAAAAATGACCAGGAAACATTAAATGTTTCCTTTAAGCAAGCATGCAACAGCAGAATGAAGAAGTTAATAGTTATAACGGCAGTAATGGTAGAAGCATTTTGTAACCTCAAACTCTGGAATTATATTTCTCGATCTACTAAATTTCTTGAAATAGTGAAAATTTCAAAACGTCTCCGAATCGTTGCTACGATGGCTAACAGCGTCTTTTCAGCCTGATGACATGAGACTAGAATAATTTCCGTGTCAGAAGCCTACTGATATTTATCCAGTTAATAGAAACTGTATTTTTTCACCGTTTGTAATTTGTAAGCTAAGCGCCATGTTACGACGCAATCACGAATGTAGCAGTTGTTTGTTTTGTTTGTGGTAAGATCCTATGGGACCAAACTGTTGAGGTCATCGGTCCCTAAGCTTACACACACTACTTAACCTAACTTAAACTAACTACTTATGCTAAGGACAACAAACACACCCATGCCTGAGGGAGAACTCGAACCTCCGACGGGTGTGGGTGGGGGAGGGCGGGGGTGAGGGGGGTCGCACGAATGTAGCAAAAATGGGCTTCAGTTCTGCAGTGGACTGATCCTAGTTTCTTAGTTGTGAGGTATGGGACCGATTCCTGCTTCCTGCATGTATTTTAAGCGGGGACAGGTCTCTGTCACCCCTAGTAACGCCAAGTGAAGAAAATCAGATTGCACCGTAGTTCAGAATCCGCATGATGAACACCATTTCTTTCCGCTACCAAATGGGGCAGAGCCAGTTTAGGTTGGGCCGTAGCACAGACGAAGGTCGCGGCAAACAGAAACTCTGTCGCCAGTGTGCTTCGTTACACGAGAAATTTTATTTTATTTAATGAGCCAATGGTCATTTAAGGTCACAGGGCTCTTTTAATTAGTTGCTTTTAACTAGTTAGTTCAACATCCAGTTCATGACATACCACTGACATGGCTCCGCAGGCGTTAGCTGGGATAGATACCGGGGAAAACATCAGACAAAGCCCAAAGGCCAATGCTTTGAATACGTGGAAGTTGTGGGGAGTACGGGCAGACACTGTTTCTCCAGGAAAAGCCTGTTTTTACCTTTAAAATTTTACGATTTTAATAACTTAATTTTTAAATAGTAAGTGAAAATTCGTTATCATGAACAACAAGATCCTCAATATAGTTTCTTAATGCAAGTTCATGAAGCATTATTTTAACAGATCAAAGAACACCTCTCAGGATCAATTTACAACTGTTAGAGCTCAACCCTTTCTAAGCAAAGGAAAAAAAAAAAATACGCCCCATGGCAGCACCAAAATTTTCCTGTGATCCCTAAAGGCAATAAAATATTGATCACAAATTTAAGTTAAAACAACATTTTAAATGTAATAAAATCTGATTACTATCAACATACACTCCAACTCTGTAGCCCTTACGATGTGCACCATATCACAAAATATTTTCCTTCCTTTTAAACACTTTATACCATAAACCTACCTACATGTGACGCATACTACACCCAATGAATCATGACAAATAATTAAGCGTAGATCTAATTAGCTGGGTATGTAAATCTTTTCATTTCAAAATAAGTAAAAAAAACACACAAATCAACTTTTAAGCTCAGTGGTTACATCCGTTAAAAAAATATGTACCATACATATCTTTTGATTTTGTCGTGGTCATGCGCTGTTGTGCACCGTGCTCTCCTTCATGATCATACGTGGCACGGGTAAGATTTTTCACGATGTAAAAAACGTTTACAGGGCGCAACCAACTTACACAAATTACATACTGGGATTATACGTCGATGTGGATGAAGCTCGCAAATTTTAAAACGGGCGAGGGAGTAGATGCGGTACTACTGAACAGTTAGACTATACCGCACCGCACCAAACAGCAGTACGGTGGGGTAGACAAGAGAAATCAACAACTGCTGCAAAGCAACCCCAGCAAGGCAGCAAGAAAATATTTGGGGATTTAAACTCTTGGGAGGCCCAAACAAAGCCACAGTATGATGTCCCAAGATAAATTACGAAAATACTATCGACGATTTCGTCACGAGAAGTAGAACCGTACAACACCATAAGAAGTGAACTGCAATTAACACGATTCATAAGCGTCTGACTCAAAACCTCCCCAGTCAATCTTTCCCTTACTACAAACACTTAGCAGTACCTCCAAAGTTCACTCGTGGACATTACCGGAGTGTCAAATTATCGTTATAACTGTAGATAAGAGTTGAACACGTTGGGGGCCGACTTAGGTTTCTTAGTAAGACAAGCAATGATTCGGTCCCTCACATGGATCCACCTTCGATCCAAAACAGTCATTTATCTTAAAGCAACTAAATAGATGACAATGCCGATATCAACGCTGTCCTTCCAAGCAGCGCTCTAACTGGAGACAGCACCACTCACAAGCCTGATATACGCGCCACTAACGTGCACCTTATCAGAATTCTTACGTTCACCTCATGCACCAAACTTGCTGTAATTCTTCGTCGGAATCCAAGGGTAGAACCATGAAATCACTTCTCAGCCCTTGAATGACCACACGATGATCGCCATCGATACAACACCGGCCCTTCACACTGGGAGCTTCGAGCCCACGGCGTTCCCTCCCCAACCGACTGCTTCCGCGGGACCCACCAAAGAAGCGGTCTTGCCCTCCGACACTGACGTAGCTCCTCACGCACAGTCCAGAGCTAACTCCGAGCAACCCGCTTCTTCATCGTTCTGTGTCCGCCTGCTTAGCAAGGTGGTAACGTCCTCTTCTCCCATGCAAGCAGGCCCGGATTCAGTTCCCGGCCGGGTTGGAGATTTTCTCCACCCGGGGACTGGGTATTCTGTTGTCCTCATCATTTCATCGTCATCACCGGGGCGCAAGTCGCCCAATGTGGCATCGACTAAAATAAGACTTGCACTTGGCGGCCGAACTTCCCCGAATAGGGAAGTTTCCTCATTTTGTCGCCTCGCGGCGGGCGGGAAGCCTACTCGCCAAAGATACGGGGCGACCAGAGACTCCAATCCGATATCGATACTGACATAGCGGCGAGTACTGAGAAGGCGGGTGGTTTCAAAAAAACAAAAATTAAATAATGAGCAGTACCAGCTCAACCACTTACATCAGGAGAGACGTTTCACAGTCCAGATATTGTGTCAGAATCTCTTGTTCATAAAAATATTTAGTTTTGTCTAAAGATTGTTGGTATTACTTATGTGATGGAGTTAGTTTGCTCAAATTATAATGAGTGTGGCGGTGAATTTGGAATGTCACTTACTGTAATGAAAGTGAGTTTACAACCGTTAAGGACTTTTTCACCTCTACGACGCATTGTCTGGTGTTGAATTAAATATGGGTTGGGTTGGGTAGCTTGGAGGGTGGAGACCAGACAGCGACTCGTCGGTCTCATCGAATTAGGGAAGCACGGGGAAGGACGTCGGCCTTGTCCTTTCAAAGGAACCATCCCGGCATTTGCCTGGAGCGATTTAGGGAAATCACGGAAAACCAAATACAGGATGGCTGGACGCGAAATTGAACCGTCGTCCTCCCGAATGAGAGACCAGTGTGCTAACCACTGCGCCACCTCGCTCGGTAATTATATCTGGTCTGATTGTCTTAAAGAAGAGTGTTTTCTGATGGTGTCTTGTGGTATCAATTTTGTGTAGTCAAATGACTATACTGCAAAGGGATTAGGAGCCCGCAAGCAGCTACGTAATTTGAACTGCATGCAAATCAGGAGAAACGCAATTCAGGTCGTTCGGATACTTTTGGGTATTACAATACTTTCAGTGATACATGAAGATATTCTCTCTAAAATGTGTTATGAATAAATTTAGTAATAAGAAATTAGAACATTATGAATGATGTTGAAGTTTTACTGCATACTATTTTAAGCGAAAGCTAGTTTTTCACGCATTTAAATGTTTATGACGTCATATAACTTGAAATGTGTATCGTATAACTATACAGTTTTGCAGGTACATTCAGTGGTATACCTGGACACTGTCTGCAAATTGTGTTTTGCAATCGGCCGGCCGCGGTGGTCTAGCGGTTCTGGCGCTGCAGTCCGGAACCGCGGGACTCCTACGGTCGCAGATTCGAATCCTGCCTCGGGCATGGGTGTGTGTGATGTCCTTAGGTTGGTTAGGTTTAAGTAGTTCTAAGTTCTAGGGGACTTATGACCTAAGATGTTGAGTCCCATAGTGCTCAGAGCCATTTGAACCATTTGTTTTGAATAGAATTAGTAGTAAACAAGTAATAAACTAAAACACCGTATCTGAAGCTTAAGTTCGACTGCATGGACAGCGAAAATATCCTTCCGTCTTTAGTGTTTGTCTGTGTGGGGGAGAGGGGGGGGGGTGAAGCGAAGTTGACAGCGAGAAAAAGTTTCGTAAAGGTGTGAAATTGTGTATAAGGTGCTATCATTCTCATCTATTCGATGAGTGGCACCCGGACGTTTGCACACTGCCTGTTAAGTTGCCTGAAGTCAAGCACCGTTTCTAACTGTAATACTTGTTTTACTGTATCAGACTTTTAACATATGATTACATCTCTTAACATGTAGATTAGCATAGCGCTTTAAATCTTTAAATTCTGCCAAAAATTACGCGAAATACTGAAAATTAGTGAAAGTCGTAAATAGGCAACTTGCTACCGGTACCGGGTTCTGGGATAGCGATGTAGCAATACAGATTATATGACAAGTACAGGGCTGTTACAACTACACTTTCACTACTTGGGAGGATCCCCCATGAAATGCGAGTCATCGTAGGTCAATTAAACTTGTGGAAACATTTGTGAGGACTAGCGGAACAGAAATAACGAACAAATCATCGTAGAAAACACAATTCAGTTAACACACGAAAGGAAATCATTTGTTTAATACTTACAATATTTATATTACAGGTTACAAAAGTTGCTGACTGCGACGACCATCGGCCTCCACAACGGCCTGGAGCCGCACGAGAGATACCATTTCACAATAATTGCTCGCAGCTCCGTTCGAACGGTGGACCATGTTCAGCGGTCGTGACACAGTTCGCACGAGCTTGAAGATCACACATTGCGTCCAGCTTTCTCAGCCAACGCAGCTTTAACTTCTTCAACAATTTCTGGTGCAGTCAGCCGTCGGCCTCTCCCAGGAGCAATTGCCAAACTTCCGAGTCATGTTCTTCAACCCCGGTACGGAAAGAGGGCCTCTCCGTACTCCATTAACGAACTGATACTCGCGAAGAGCAACAGTACTATCGCTGTCGTTTTGACAAAACAGCTTTACGAGTAAAGCCCTGCTCATCTTGTTCATCCACATACTGACTGTCTATACACCGAAGCTTGTGTTTCAACCATACGTCACTGAACGAGTACCGGCGCCTAATGGCAGCTCATGACACTAACAATGAAAACTTGAGCACACAGTCCGACCATCATTCATAGAAAGTTTGGTTCCCATACGGTAAATAGTTTTTCATCTACACTAAGTCAAACAGCGAAAGTTTAGTTATAACCACCCTGTAGTTAACTAACAGAATACCCAACAACAACTCTATACTCCCACCTCCCCCGCCCCCTCTCCGCCGCCCAAACTACGCTATAAGAGAATTCTAATACATGGAACGGTCGTCACGATCAATCTGGAAAATTTCCGTTCAAATAATAGTGATGGTAGGAACTCTCATCGCGCAAATTCGACTTGCAAGAAAACGGGGGCGATCAGAACATTAAAATCACACAAGTAGCTACAGCAGCGGTGTTTATTTCATGTGCAGTTACGTTCCTCTCACTATTATTTTTACTTAGTTACCTCCAGTCTGAGAGTGTGTGATCCGTGTCTGTATGTTCTCAGGGTCGAGGTATGCTGCCTGCGACGACGAACTATTGACACCTTTTTGCACCTCGTTTTGGAAGCGTCATCTAGCAATGAATCATTTGAGATGCTGACATTTTTACGGAATGAAACATTCAGTTTCATAAAATATATACTGTCTGGCGGCTGGGCGTACTTATAAATCACGTGAACGTCTTTGGTAGGCTTGTCAAGTCGTTTAATGATGATTGTCCCACAAGCCACAGAGAAAAGAAGACTAAGATAAAATGTATGGTGCACTCAGAAACGTTAGTCGCTTTCCGAATTTTAAACTTGGTGACAACATGGAATGTGTTGAGAACTACTGTCTCCACTTTTTCTCAGTCCACATTTAAACGCACATGTTACATACTTCCACTGCGGCGCTTGTAGGCAAAACCTTAAGTCCACCACAGTACTGCTAGTATTCATCAACAGAACTTCCTTTCCAGATGACTGACTATGTAATCTGAAAATCAAGATCATATTTCATTCAATTCACCTTAGACAAATTCAATTAATTCACAAATGATGACACAACGAGAGAGTCAGAGAGAGGAAAGGAGCAGAGCAATAGAAAGAGATAACGTTTAGAGTTGATCTGTATCTACTGCTTGTTTCCCAGTCACATTTACAAAACTAAAATAATACTGGTATTAGTGTGAGTAATTGTACTGTTTCGATGTTTAATTCATAGTGTGTGTTCTATAGCGGTGGTCTGCAAAAGGTACTGTATACTGAATTCGATCACAGATGTAGCGCTCTGAACATTCGCGTAAACACTGTAGAGAGCGTAGAGATAGTGATATTTGACATTATAAGAAAAAGGTTAAGTCTAAAATCCCATATGACCACCATGATCATAGGAAAATCAAGAAAAATTTTAAGTACAACGGAGATAGTTTCATCTCTTCTACTTTCTTCGCTAAGGATTTGTGGTACAAATGATGCAGAGCCATAACGTTTGAGTCAAGACTTAGGTATACAACCGCTTTTCTACATGGCCTGCCGTTGTTTGCGACGTTTTATCATCATCATCACCTGCCGTCAGAGAAACATCAGTAGAGTATAGAAGGCTGTGAACACGTTTGTGATACGATACCTTTGCCTGTCGCTAGCCATCTTTGCCTGCTGTTACACAACGCCTGACCGACAAAAAAAGCCATATATTGAAATTTATTATATCATAGCAATAACGGAAAACATAAGGGATATGAAGGCAATGCAGAAGGCATCGTGGGAAATATTTTTTCGCAGCTTGTCAACGTATCAGAATAATGACCACGAACTGTTATCTATTCTGGTGCAAACATAAGGAAGCTATTTCACAGTAACTTAGTCTTCCTGAAGTCATCTCAAATGTTATAAAGTCAATGTTTCAGTTTTTAGATTATCCAGATTTATTAAGAGTGCATCCATGTCGGAACACAAAATACGAACAAAAGCTTTAGTAACCTCATTAGGAAGAGATGCTAAAAACCAACATTTAGCTCACCTACTGCTGTTAATATTACATGATATGATGCATGTCTCATGATCAATGATGATAACATGGGAGAATCAAATACCTTAGAAGGATTGAATGTAGATTACTTCACATATAAACTATTGAGGAAAACTGATAATGTGGATATCACTAGTTTTGAAATGTTATTTCCAATATAACATGCAAGGAAAATATAATTAGAAGACAAGTGCTATGTACATGAAGACCGAAAGCACCTAATGCATTGTTATGGCCAACGTTAAAGTACTTGTTAATGAAATAAATGCTAATAAAACGTTTAATTTTTCAGTTACAAAGAATATTTTACGTTGGAAGATAGTAGATACAAAGGTGAATTTTGCTACAGACATGTACTTGCTTCAATACAACTACCAACACTACAAACGTTTTCAAAGTTTACGACTACCAACTTTTTTTTTAATTTTTGTGAAATAAAGATTGTTATGTATTAGTCAAATAATCTTAAAACGTTGTTGTGAAATTTCTAAGACTGATATTAAAATGTGGTACACACATTTATCTAATTATTAAGAATAACCTAGCACATTATTAAAATGATAAAAAAGTAATCTTTGAGAAAATATTCCTCATGTGATAAAATGTGCTCTCAAAGTATCCTGCAACATGCTGATCAAATTATTTGACTAAAACCGTTGAAAAAATTCCAGATTATAGGCAATAATATGATGGAACATGCGCAAAATTTGGTACAATTACCTCTCCAACAGCAACAGTTCGATTAGCTTATATATATATATATATATATACCCATGGATTTTCTCAAACATCCTCCCTTAAGAAAATGGACTCATATTACGGACAACAGGCTTGTACACTAGGAGTGACTAACCTTATTGGTGTTTATTAGCTCTTTCATGTGCTGATTCTGCAAATGTTTGTTTTATTAATGAAACCGCTACAGTTGTTGAGAACTTTGCTGAGTCTAATACTGTTATTGGTTGTTGCAATTTGCCATTTTAAGTGATTCTGAAAAATGTCATAAATGTGATAAATGCATAAACATTGTATATAACTGAAGACAAAAAAAGGCTTATGTACACGTACTATAAGTACAGACAGAGTATGAAACTTAACTTCATGCTGTGGAGAAGCAATGTCCAAATGATGAAAGTACAAGTCAGGTGGATTTAAAGTGCCACGTACTCAGTGATATGGTGAGAAACAAGGGTTGTGTAATTCATTACATTATAAATATTATATTTAAGATGATTTATGTTTTAATGTATTCAAAAATCCCAAATTTCATGTTTTACAAACGAAAGGATAAGAGCAGCTGTTTTTAGATTTAATAAAAGCTTAAAATAGTTGTAGTTGACTTGAATGCTCCTTCCATAGAAAAACTATAATTAAATCTAAAAACTCTTATTAGACTTTTATTTGTAAAATACGTGATTTGAAATTTTCGAATATGTCAAAACATAAATCCTCTCAAATTCATAGAATACTTATAATACTAATTATACAGGTCATGTTTCTCAAGACACCACTGGGGAATGTAACGTCTTAAATTCACCTGACTTGCACATTTAACATTTGAACACTTCTTCTTCACAGTGTAATGTAAGTTCTATACTCTGTCTGCACTTATAATAAACATGTGTTAGTCTTTTTCTTCATCTTCTGTTAGATAAAATAAGCATCTGTCACTGTTATGGCAGTTTTCATAACCACTAGAAAATGTCCTAATATAAAGGCCAAAACTGGCAGCGGATTCAGTAAAGGAAGTGGAGTGGTTATTCCTTAATTAAACGTATAGATTTTCTGTGGTTTCCCTAAATCATATGAGGAAAATATCAGCTTGGTTCCATTCACAGATGACTTCCCTTCCCAACGTTGTTCATTCCAAGACTGAGATTGTGTTTCAGCTGTAATGGTCTCCTTGCCGAAGTGAGTGAAACTTCTGTTTATTTCTTCCTGATTTTTCTGAACAATGCGTTTTCTTTCTTACAGTAAAACCGACAGTTCTTTTAGGTCGTGGTTTGCAGCGATGTATTTTGAATAGCTGTATTGAAATGATACTAAAAGCAACGAATTACGCTTCATTTGCGTACCCTATATCAAAGGTTATGAGAATCCTTTACCATCTGTTATTGTAATGAGACAAAAGCGTTAGCTGAAACTCTGTGTCAGCACAGAACCTGAACATCTCGCACAGCACCAATTTGACCAACATACTTACCCTTTCCATTCGACAAACGAATCACCTTCTACAGTGTAACGGACCCTTACTCCATGAGACACTAGGAAAGATTTAGAAATTTATGTCCAGTATATGCCCGAAGTCTGGTGGCCAGGGGATTTACAACATCCCTTTCATTCCTTTTACAGCCAGATATTAGCGGTGAATATATTGTCTGCCATCAAGATTCGAGTACGACTGGACTGTGTTAACGGTGCTGGTTGTATATTTATCTACGCTATGCTGGGTGACTGGAGAAAATAAAAGCTGCCCACTTCATGACGGCAGAATTAGGTGCTATGCTAGCTGATCTGAAATATTCCTCAAGAAACACTGCCCCATTGACAGTGATACTGATTCCCAAATACTATAACACCATTGTAGACAACACAAGTTACCCTCTACTGATAAGGCTGCAGATGGACATTTTGCTACAGAATAATGCCTAAACTAATTCTATTTGCGTAAAAGACCCGCACGATTTTTGAGTGGACATAGAGGACTATTCAGCGCGAAAACGCTCCTGCCAGCAGCAGACATCAAGAAAAATATTGTCACTTTGGACGCAGAACTCTAACAGTGCCTAGCTTTTCGACAGCAGATAAACGACATTTTAATGCAACTTTGTAAGTTACTGATTATAAAAATGATATTTATGTTTTTATAATTTGCATACATTGTCAAAGCCAGTGTTATTCAGTTACATCAGGGCAAACTGTCAATGTAGGGTTGTGAATGAAATGATGTATGTTTCTCTAATATGTGATGCTGTGATTGTGAGAGTAAACAAGAGTATTTTTCATATGTTGTAGATGGTAGTGCGATTTTAAAAGTCAAAGCAAATAAAATTACAATAAACAAAGAATATGAGCAAGCCTACGAGTTGAGCATCACAATGTATGTATGGTTTGATGACATCACTAAAGAAGCAGGTTATGGAGATATCTCCATGAGATATTCGAAACCATATGTGTATTGATTATAGGTAATTACAGGTGATAAACAATAATGGTTGTATGTTCGAACTTAGTGTTTTTGTAATATCTTTGTTGTTGTAATGAGAAACAAAATTACAGCTTTTTGTTTTTACCTGTTAGAAGATGACTGCAACAAATATTTATGCGTGTTTTCTGACGCTTCAGATTTCTATTTTTTTCTAAAATAATACATCATTTGTACTCATTATTCCAGTGTAGTGATGTGTTACATTTGTCATGCAAAAACTTAATTCTGTGTCGTGTTGTGGTTTCGTCCCAACTCAAGAAAGGAAAATGTAACTCTTAATGTAGATATGCCACTTAATGTGAATATTTTAGTGTTAGCACCGAAGCTGAAATCGTTATAGGTACAGAAAGCTGGCTGAAGCCAGAGATAAATTCTGCCGAAATTTTTACAAAGGCACAGACGGTGTTTAGAGAGGATAGATTGGATGCAACCGGTGGTGGTGTGTTTGTCGCTGTTAGTAGTAGTTTATCCTGTAGTGAAGTAGAAGTGGATAGTTCCTGTGAATTATTATGGGTGGAGGTTGCACTCAACAACCGAGCTAGGTTAATAATTGGCTCCTTTTACCGACCTCCCGACTCAGCAGAATTAGTGGCAGAACAACTGAGAGAAAATTTGGAATACATTTCACATAAATTTTCTCAGCATGTTATAGTCTTAGGTGGAGATTTCAATTCACCAGATATAGACTCGGACACTCAGATGTTAAGGACGGGTGGTAGGGACAGAGCATCGAGTGACATTATACTGAGTGCACTATCCGAAAATTACCTCGAGCGATTAAACAGAGAACCGACTCATGGAGATAACATCTTGGACCTACTGATAACAAACAGACCCGAACTTTTCGACTCTGCAAGTGCAGAGCCGGGAATCAGTGATCATAAGGCCGTTGCAGCATCCCTGAATATGGAAGTTAATAGGAATATAAAAAAGGGAGGCAGATTTATCTGTTTAGCGAGAGTAATAGAAGGCAGATTTCAGACTACCTAACAGATCAAAACGAAAATTTCTGTTCCGACACTGACAATGTTGAGTGTTTATGGAAAAAGTTCAAGGCAATGGTAACATGCGTTTTAGACAGGTACGTGCCGAGTAAAACTGTGAGGGACGGGAAAAACCCACCGTGGTTCAACAACAAAGTTAGGAAACTACTGCGAAAGCAAAGAGAGCTCCACTCCAAGTTTAAACGCAGCCAAAGCCTCTCAGACAAACAGAAGCTAAACGATGTCAAAGTTAGCGTAAAGAGGGCTATGCGTGAAGCGTTCAGTGAATTCGAAAGTAAAATTCTATGTACCGACTTGACAGAAAATCCTAGGAAGTTCTGGTCTTACGTTAAATCAGTAAGTGGCTCGAAACAGCATATTCAGACACTCCGGGATGATGATGGCATTGAAACAGAGGATGGCACGCGTAAAGCTGAAATACTAAACACCTTTTTCCAAAGCTGTTTCACAGAGGAAGACCGCACTGCAGTTCCTTCTCTAAATCCTCGCACAAACAAAAAAATGGCTGACATCGAAATAAGTGTCCAAGGAATAGAAAAGCAACTGGAATCACTCAACAGAGGAAAGTCAACTGGACCTGACGGTATACCAATTCGACTCTACACAGAGTACGCGAAAGAACTTGCCCCCCTTCTAACAGCCGTGTACCGCAAGTATCTAGAGGAACGGAAGGTTCCAAATGATTGGGACAGAGCACAGGTAGTCCTAGTCTTCAAGAAGGGTCGTCGAGCAGATGCGCAAAACTATAGACCTATATCTCTGACGTCGATCTGTTGTAGAATTTTAGAACATGTGTTTTGCTCGCGTATCATGTCGTTTTTGGAAACCCAGAATCTACTCTGTAGATTCTGTGTTTCCAACTGTCTTTATTTGTTCATGAGACCCAGAAAATATTAGATAAAGGCTCCCAGGTAGATGCTATTTTCCTTGACTTCCGGAAGGCGTTCGATACAGTTCCGCACTGTCGCCTGATAAACAAAGTAAGAGCCTACGGAATATCAGACCAGCTGTGTGGCTGGATTGAAGAGTTTTTAGCAAACAGAACACAGCATGTTGTTATCAATGGAGAGACGTCTACAGACGTTAAAGTAACCTCTGGTGTGACACAGGGGAGTGTTATGGACCATTGCTTTTCACAATATATTTAAATGACCTAGTAGATAGTGTCGGAAGTTCCATGCGGCTTTTCGCGGATGATGCTGTAGTATACAGAGAAGTTGCAGCATTAGAAAATTGTAGCGAAATGCAGGAAGATCCACAGCGGATAGGCACTTGGTGCAGGGAGTGGCAACTGACCCTTAACATAGACAAATGTAATTTATTGCGAATACATAGAAAGAAGGACCCTTTATTGTATGATTAAATAATAGCGGAACAAACACTGGTAGCAGTTACGTCTGTAAAATATCTGGGAGTACGCGTACGGAACGATTTGAAGTGGAATGATCATATAAAATTAATTGTTGGTAAGGCGGGTACCAGGTTGAGATTCATTGGGAGAGTCCTTAGAAAATGTAGTCCATCATCAAAGGAGGTGGCTTACAAAACATTCGTTCGACCTATACTTGAGTATTGCTCATCAGTGTGGGATCCGTACCAAATCGGGTTGACGCAGGAGATAGATATGATCCAAAGAAGAGCGGTGCGTTTCGTCACAGGGTTATTTGGTAACCGTGATAGCGTTACGGAGATGTTTAGCAAACTCAAGTGGCAGACTGTGCTAGAGAGGCGCTCTGCATCGCGGTGTAGCTTACTCGCCAGGTTTCGAGAGGGTGCGTTTCTGGTTGAGGTATCGAATATATTGCTTCCCCCTACTTATACCTCCCGAGGAGATCACGAATGTAAAATTATGTAAAATTAGAGAGATTCTAGCGCGCGCGGAGGCTTCCCAACAGTCGTTCTTCCCGCGAACCATACGCGATTGGAACAGAAAAGGGAGGTAACGACAGTGGCACGTAAAGTGCCCTCCGCCACACACCGTTGGGTGGCTTGCGGAGTATAAATGTAGATGTAGAACACTATCATTTATATTTACCTCTTTAAAACATGTTGTATTAATATGATATCTTACTATCATAGTGTTGTTTATAGTTACTATTACAACTGAATGTAAAGTAATTCTTACGTTAATAGTAATTATATTAATAATAATAATAATAATAATAATAATAATAATAATAACAATAATAATAATAATAATAAACCCCGTGGAGGCCCAGGAAAAGAAAAGGCCTCCGGTATGTTCTGCCAGTTGTAGAAGGCGACGAAGAGAACAAACCACTTATAGGGCTAAACCCCCTTTTAGTGTGATTAGTTGGTTCAGGACAGAACTAATGAAGCCTCGGACAAGCGCTATCATGGTCGGGGATGACGCTTGAACCCTATGCCCGTCCACAATGGTAACGACACTGCTAGCCACACGGAAAATGATTTAAATCCAAATAGCGGTGTTCTGCAGGATATGCTTCCTGCAACCACTCTAGAAGGAAAACAAAGAGAGAGGATGAGATGGTCAGATGAAGTTAACTGACACCTCGTGTTCTGTTATTACCAAGCAACAAACTTAGGAACCAACACAACTGGATACAGATCACAAGTATACACAACATTTATTACCAGATACCCAGAATTAAAATTTTTAACAGAACAACGACTAGCTGATCAGATCTGTGTAATAATCAAAAATAGCAGGATACCCCAGTCAGAATTAGAAAACATCAAACAACAAATACAATAAATACTGGAACAAAATAATGTGCAATCAGAAGAAGAAGAAAATACAGTAATGGACTCAAACATCCCAGAGCAAACAAACAAAGAACAACAGGCATCAATTAAACAATCAGAGAAAAACGAAATCTTAAGACAGCCACCAGAACAAGCACAAACAGAACACGAAGTGACACAAATGTTAGATATAGAAGAAAAATTTCAGCTGACATATATAGAATACAAAGACACAAATACAGACATTAGACTATTCTTGCATAGACCCCCAAATAACCCACAAGTCGAAACAACAATAACAACTATCAACACAATCATACACAACAAAATAAATGAAAATACAACTATGGAAGAGTTACAACTACTAGTTTATATAGGAGCACTCACTACACTAAACATACACACTAGGCAGAGATCAGAACCAACCAACACACAGAATAAACCCACAAAACCAGCATGGCAACACAGGCTACAGATCAGAATAGAAAAATCGAGAAAATACATCGGACAGCTAACACAATTTATAAGAAATGAAATATCAGATAAAAAAACGAAAAAGGTTAGGTAAAATCTCACAAGAAGAAGCGATAGAATAATTACATAAAAAGAAGCAGAAGTTACAAGCATTGGCCAAACGACTTAGAAGATACAAAAAAAGTGAAAATAGAAGGAAACAAAACCAAACATTCAACACAAACCAAAAGAAATTTTATCAGATAATAGATAACACACACATTAAAATAGACAATCCACCAAACATAACAGATATGGAACACTTTTGGAGCAACATATGGTCAAACACGGTACAACGTAACAGACATGCACGGTGGATACAAGCAGAAACAGACACATACAAGATGATACCACAAATGCCAGAATTCGACACACAATTGGAAATCCCTTGGAAAAGATAAAATAGCAAATTTCTGGCTAGAGAAGTTCACCTCAACACATTCACATCTAACTAAATTATTTAACAATTACATTGCAGACCCTGATACACATACGCAGGGAATAACTTATCTGAAACCTAAAGGTCAAGCAGACACAGCAAACCCAGCAAAATATCGCCCCATAACATGCCTACCAACAATATACAAAATATTAACTTCAGTCATTACACAGAAATAAATGACACATGCAACACAGAACAAAATTATAAATGAAGAACATAAAGGCTGCTGCAAAGGAGCACAAGGATGTAAAGAGCAACTGATATTAGATGCAGAGGTGAGATGTCAAGCTGAAACTAAACAAAGGTTGCTACACTACACATACATTGATTACCAAAAAGCTTTTGATAGTGTACCCCACTCATGGTTACTACAAATATTGAAAATATACAAAGTAGATCCTAAACTGATACAGTTCGTAAACATAGTAATGAAAAATTGGAAAACCACACTTAATATCCAAACAAATTCAAATAATATCACATCACAGCCAATACAGATTAAGCGTGAATATACCAAGGAGACTCATTAAGTCCTTTCTGGTTCTGCCTTGCTCTGAGCCCACTATCCAACATGCTAAATACTACAAATTATAGATATATTACTGGAAGATACCAACACAAAATCACACATTTGCTGTACATGGATGATCTAAAACCACTGGCAGCAACGAATCGACAACCCAACCAGTTACTAAAGATAACAGAAGTATTCAGCAATGATATAAATATGGCTTTCGGAAAAGACAAATGTGAGAAAAATAGCATAGTCAAGGGAAAACACACTAAACAAGAAGATTACTTATTGGATGACCACAGCGACTGCACAGAAGCGATGGATATAACAGACGCCTATAAATATCTAGGATACAGGCAAAAAATAGGAATAGATAATACAAATATTAAAGAAGAACTAAAAGAAAAATATAGACAAAGACTAACAAAAATACTGGAAACAGAATTGACAGCAAGAAACAAGACAAAAGCTATTAATACTTACGCTATACCAATATTGACCTATTCATTTGGAGTAGTGAAATGGAGTAACACAGAACTAGAAGCACTCAATACACTTACACGATCACAATGCCACAAATATAGAATACATCACATACATTCAGCAACGGAAAGATTCACATTAAGCAGAAAGGAAGGATGGAGGGGATTTATCGACATAAAAAACCTACATTATGGACAGGTAGACAATTTAAGAAAATTCGTTATAGAACGAGCAGAAACTAGCAAAATACACAAAGCAATCACTCATATAAATACATCGGCTACACCATTGCAATTTCATAACCACTTCTACAACCCTTTAGACCACATAACATCAACAGATACAAAGAAAGTAAATTGGAAAAAGAAAACACTGCATGGCAAGCACCCCTATCATCTAACACAGCCACACATCGATCAAGACGCATCCAACACATGGCTAAGAAAAGGCAATATATACAGTGAGACGGAAGGATTCATGATTGCAATACAGGATCAAACAATAAACACCAGATGTTACCGCAAACATATTATTAAAGATCCCAATACCACAACAGATAAATGCAGACTTTGCAAACAACAAATAGAAACAGTAGACCACATCACAAGCGGATGTACAATACTAGCAAATACAGAATACAACAGAAGACATGAGAATGTAGCAAAAATAACACATCAACAACTTGCCATACAACATAAACTAACAAAACAACACGTTCCCACAAACAAGTATGCACCACAAAATGTACTGGAGAATGTTGAATGCAAATTATACTGGAACAGAACCATTATAACAAATAAAACAACACCACATAACAAACCTGACATCATACTTACCAATAAAAAGAAGAAATTAACACAACTAATCGAAATATCCATACGCAATACAACAAATATACAGAAAAAAACAGGAGAAAAAATTAAAAAAATACATCTAACTGGCTGAGGAAGTCAAGGACATGTGGCATCAGGATAAAGTTGACATTATACCAATTATACTATCAACTACAGGAGTCATACCACAAAATATCCACCAGTACATCAACGCAATACAGCTACATCCAAACGTACAGGGTTATTACAAATGACTGAAGTGATTTCACAGCTCTACAATAAATTTATTATTTGAGATGTTTTCACAATGCTTTGCACACACATACAAAAACCCAAAAAGTTTTTTTAGGCATTCACAAATGTTCGATATGTGCCCCTTTAGTGATTCGGCAGACATCAAGCCGATAATCAAGTTCCTCCCACACTCGGCGCAGCATGTCCCCATCAGTGAGTTCGAAAGCATCGTTGATGCGAGCTCGCGGTTCTGGCACGTTTCTTGGTAGAGGAGGTTTAAACACTGAATCTTTCACATAACCCCACAGAAAGAAATCGCATGGGGTTAAGTCGGGAGAGCGTGGAGGCCATGACATGAATTGCTGATCATGATCTCCACCACGACCGATCCATCGGTTTTCCAATCTCCTGTTTAAGAAATGCTGAACATCATGATGGAAGTGCGGTGGAGCACCATCCTGTTGAAAGATGAAGTCGGCGCTGCCGGTCTCCAGTTGTGGCATGACCCAATTTTCCAGCATGTCCAGATACACGTGTCCTGTAACGTTTTCTTCGCAGAAGAAAAAGGGGCCATAAACTTTAAACCGTGAGATTGCACAAAACAGGTTAACTTTTGGTGAATTGCGAATTTGCTGCACGAATGCGTGAGGATTCTCTACCGCCCAGATCCGCACATTGTGTCTGTTCACTTCAGCATTAAGAAAAAATGTTGCTTCATCACTGAAAACAAGTTTCGCACTGAACGCATCCTCTTCCATGAGCTGTTGCAATCGCGCCGAAAATTCAAAGCGTTTGACTTTGTCATCGGGTGTCAGGGCTTGTAGCAGTTGTAAACGGTAAGGCTTCTGCTTTAACCTTTTCCGTAAGATTTTCCAAACCGTCGGCTGTGGTACGTTTAGCTCCCTGCTTGCTTTATTCGTCGACTTCCGCGGCATACGCGTGCAACTTGCCCGCACGCGTTCAACCGTTTCTTCGCTCACTGCAGGCCGACCCGTTGATTTCCCCTTACAGAGGCATCCAGAAGCTTTAAACTGCGCATATCATCGCCGAATGGAGTTAGCAGTTGGTGGATCTTTGTTGAACTTCGGCCTGAAGTGTCCTTGCACTGTTATGACTGACTGCTGTGAGTGCATTTGAAGCATGACATACGCTTTCTCGGCTCCTGTCGCCATTTTGTCTCACTGCTATCTCGAACGCTCTGGCGGCAGAAACCTGAAGTGCGGCTCCAGCCCAACAAAACTTTATGAGTTTTTCTACGTATCTGTAGTGTGTCGTGACCATATGTCAATGGATGGAGCTATAGTGAATTTATGAAATCGCTTCAATCATTTGTAATAGCCCTGTATATATACAACTACAGAAATCTGTAATTATCGATACATGTTCAATTACTCGAAAGTTCCTAAATGTAATGTAACATATACCGTACAGTTAAAAGGAAGTCACGCTTGATCAAGGTCCGCGTCGCTTTCCATTTTTAACCAGACATAACGTCTGAGAAAGGAAAGAAATACTAATAATATTGATGAAAATTTTCATGCTAAATTTGAAAAAAAAGAAACAAAGTATCTACACACGCTTTAGAAATTAAAATATAGCCTCTGAAATTAACAATTACAAATTATCAATATAATGTTAAAAACAGACATGTATAAAAGATAAGTCTGTATTGCCATCATAAATGTTAACCTACAGGTAAGGTATGAAATGAAAACTAATTCTCGTAGGCATAATATCAAAAACGTTGCATCGGAACATTCGTGTGAGGCATAACAGAAAATCCACCAAACCGTTCTGTCCTGTCAGTTGATTACCTCGTAGTTTCTAGCATTCTTCAAAGGAAGCTACACTGCGTCATGGCGATGGCCGTTTATTTCGCTGCGGCGTACTTCCATAGAGTGATCCACGGTGGGAATACATGCTGCAAGGCTTCTTAGATAACTGTGCAGTTCATCAATGAGCGACAGCAGAAGAACTGGAAGCTTAGGGCCACATAGTATGGGGGCATCCCTGTTTAATTGCCTACTATTCCCTTTTTTGGTAAATTGTGTTACACCATTCTGAGTCTGTTCTGTGTAACTGATCAGAAGTAATACGCTATTCTGTGAATTATGGAAGCAGTTAATACAGGTTTACCTGCGTGTGGCATGTAGGAAAAAAAACATTCTAGGTGGTTCGCATGGATCGTGGATGTCGTATAAGGTCTCGTTCTATATTTGTTTTAGTACTGACTACACCACCAGTATACACCATATCCCTCCAATAGCTGGCAATCATAATCTTCTACCCAGTTGTCTTTGGATCGACCGAAAGCACATTTTGTTCCTTTGCGATCTCAGCTACGTAGAGGGGTGATACCAAGATATATAACACCAAAGAGATGCAACACCGCTACCACAGTGAAAGAAATTGAACAACCGCCCGCCATAGTTTTGGGAGTCAAAACAAAGGGGCATGGTACATAGTGGTAAATAAGGAACTCTCGAAACCTAGGGTAAAATAATAAATTCACATATTCAGGTAAAGCTAGATACATAAAAGTTTTTCTCTGATCATGTACATGACAAATGTATGAAAAACTAAAAAATAATAGTTTTAAGCTCCTGGTACACGACTGAAATAAAATATATTCGTAGTTTTATTGCTTTTGTGCGCGTAATTATTCGTTGTGCAAACGTTTGACACGATTTTGAAAAGAAATTCGCAACTGAACATCTTACAAGTTTGCACACGCACTATCTTGCTTTCACAGAATGACAATTACAAAAATGACGAAGCCACAACCGCTTTCGGCCGAAATCGGAAATTGCTCACGTGACGTCCTTCGCTCGCTGCTTTAGAGAGGATTCATCGTATTTCGCTGTTTCCATTTATATACTGATCACCCAAAACATTATGACCACCTAACTAATAGCCGGTATGTCCATCTTTGGCACAGATAACAGCAGTGACAGGTTGTGTCATGGAAGCAGTGAGGCTTTTGTAGGTTCCTGGAGGGAAATGGCAGCACATCTGCACACACGTCACCTAATTCCCGCAAATTCCGGCGAGTTAGGCAATGAGCTTTGATGCCATGTTCCATCACATCCCAGATGCCTTAGATAGGGCTCAGATCTAGCGAGACGGGGAGCCAGCACATCAATTGGAACCCGCCATTCCATCACACTACAGCCCTTGTGACATGGCGCATTGTCTTGACAAAATGTCACTGCTGTTGAGAAGCATTATCGTCCTAAAGGGGTGTACGTGGTGTGCAACCAGTATACGATACTCCTTGGCAGTCATTGTGCCTTGAATTGCTTCGCTGAACCATTGGATGCATACGTGAATGTTCCCTAGAACATAACGGAGCTACTACCAGCTTGTCTCTGTCCCGCAGAAAAAGTGTCAAGGAGCTGTTCTCCTGGAAGACAGCCGGCCGCGGTGGCCGAGCGGTTCTAGGCGATTCAGTCCGGAACCGCGCGACTGCTACGGTCGCAGGGTCGTATCCTGCCTCGGACATGGATGTGTGTGATATCCTTAGATTAGTTAGGTTCAAGTAGTTCTAAGTTCTAGGGGACTGATGACCTCAGATGTTAAGTCCCATAGTGCTCAGAGCCATTTGAACCATTTGAATCCTGGAAGACAACGGATCCGCGCCCTCCCATCAGCCCGACGTACAAGATATCGGGATTCATAAGACCATGAGACGCTCTGCCATTGCCAATACCGATGGTCACTTGCCCATTTCAGTCGTAATTGCCGATGTCGTTGTGTTGACACTGACAAGTGCTAGGGTCGTCGGCTGTGGAGGCCCATCGTTAGGAGTGACGTAATGATGGGTGGCCGTCCAACCCCACGACGTCTCGGGGTGGTTTCACCTTGGTTTCGCCACGTATTGAAGACGCTCACCACAGCACTCCTCGAACATCCGACAAGTCGTGCAGTTTTCGAAATGCTCTTGCCGAGCCTCCGGGCAATCACAATCTGTCCTGGGTCAAACTCAGGTAGATCTCGCGCCTTCCCCGTTCTACAACGACAGCTTGCTCACTGATAATACATGCACTTTGTGCGTGTGTCTGACTGGCAGGTGATTCCCCGTTAGGTGACACTGCTATTCCCTGGACGGGTTTATATCGACACTAGGTCGGTGGCCATAATGTTATGACAGTTTGCCGTTTCAAGATAACGGCGCATTGAAGATTTATCTCAAACACGTCAATCTGTGTGCGGTTTGTAATAATTATATGTCAATTAGAGACGCATCAGCTGTAAAGTTCTTAGCAGATTTTAAGATGAACGATAAAAATGTTCGACATTGTATGCGATCGCTGTGGTCTTGAAAGAAACGTTTAGTTATGAAGGCGAAGGAAATATGTTTGCGTCCTGGTACATGCCAAATATTATCTTTTTCATTTTGCCGTTTTTAACACGGCCTGAATCTTTCTGGTTTGTGTAAAACAACTATGTTCTGCGATATTCGATGTCACACACGGAAGTGCTCTGTATTGGGAGCGAGTTTCTTCGATTTCGTGACTTCACTCCGATTAAAACAGTGATGAAACTGCTGCGAGTGTAATAATCAGTAATGACACTTGTTTTATTTCCTGTCACGAATATTTGACCGTTCTTTTAGAATACGTCGTGATTTCCGAGGGTGCGCTGAGGCAGGAAACTGAAGGCACAACTTAAATTAATACAAATGAAACGAGCAGCAGTCATATTTACAGTATTCATTGTAACAAATATTTAACTGCGATGGAAGTGACCGACTTCAGATTTCAGCCGTCCGCCACTTGCTCGTCGTGGTATTTCCTCATTTTAGTCACTAGTACACAATGCCTTACTACAGCGTAGCACCGTAGGCAGTGCTAAATAACTTTCTGCATCTTCTGTATGCATACCCTATCTCACTGGGTGACACATGTTTAACAGTCATGAAAGTGTAACGATAATCAACTTTCAGAAAACAGTGCTGTATATAATTTTTTTTAATAGGTTCCACCTGAGTAAAATACAGATTCTTTTTCTTTGCTACAGAGACAAGTTTCACTGAAGTTACAGCACCATCTGCAATTTTACAGGCTTCAGCATTAACTTGACTGTGAAAGTGCACTTTAAACTTGCATTGTGTCATTGCTTGCAAAGTACGGAAACAAGATTTTGTTTTAATACTGCGTGAACAGTGACAAAGTGGCAGTTGAAAGTGCAGTATCACAACCAAGACGACATGCAAATGAGAAACTGAGGAATAAAAAACTACAAAACAAAGCACAGTAAGCCACAAAGACGACAGGAAGTGTTAAAAACAATACAAAATAAAGGAAACTTGTCTGCGTAGAAAAGAAGAAAAAATTTCGTTTACTCAAAGCGAACGTATAAAAACAAATTTATTTGTCATCAAACGCGGATACAAAGGTGAGCTTGAGCCTGTAGCTGATTAATAGCGCTGAACTTTGAATGACAGTTTCTAATTGTTCTAATGTCTTTGTGATGCACTTAAGATACAACTCAACCTAACAGTACTTACTGTATTAAGTGTTGTAGTGGTGACTCACTCTGCCTTTTTCATGATTTCAGATCCTGTTTCCATCAGCACAACGCTAGTTAAATGTAAACGTACGTTTCGGCGGATTTTGTCACTGTCCATAAAATTCTTCAGATTAAATGACCGCTTTACCAGTATGGAAAATTCCTCGGACTATTCGACCACTGTTGCAAATGTCCTTCCCCAGCATGTTTTGCTTATCAAGCAGTAAGTTTGCAACGGTGGCCGAAACGCTGGAGGACTTTTACCAATTGGCAACGCCGTCGCACAGCTTGAAAACTTTATGGACAAGGTCTTAGTTGTTTGTGGTTTTCGTAAATATTCTCAAACACTTACGTTACAGATGTAAGAAATGTGAGTTGGCCTGTGAGTGTGCTTACGGTTAGCTCAGTAGGTAAGAGTATTCTGTAGCAAATGCATTATTGTAGATTAGAATCCAGTCGGACAGTTGCAATATGAAAAGCACTTTCAGTAGAGAATTTGAGTGACACTATCCACATTTCATTGTTCGCTACAGTGTGTTCTTGCATGTAAGGGTGTTATGACAGTTTCCGTCAACTTCGGATATGCATAAAAATCGGCACGTCAGCGTATTAGCTCGCAGGGATTTGAAATACCTTTAATCTGTTATGAAAGTAACGCATTATAATTTCGTGTTGGGGTTACAGAAATACACTACAGTTCCTGATATTTTACATTTTTTAGAAGATTTATTACTAGAATTCCTTTGTGTGGTTCAGTCCAGTTGACTATGATGCTCTTTGTACAGCCTGCCAATTAAATTTTACTGCCAAAATCATGCTTTCACATAAATTGTCTCATCAAGGCAGGAAATAAAATAAAGGCCATGACGACGTTACCAGGTTTCATACGGAACTGTTTTATATATGAGTTAATGATATGCGTAGATATGTAATCGTATATTACTTTAAAATGCACTTGATAAACATTAATAGTAACAGAGACATGTATACTGTTGCCGATTCAGATAATATGCAAGTTGCACATATAAAAACACGTTCTGAAATTGCCCACAACCATTGAGACCATTCATTTTAATTAAACGTATCGCAGGAAGAGGCTAATTATTAAATATGACAAAATTAAAATTCGAAACAGATCCATATCCGCACAAAAAGAGAAGCAGTGGATACAGAAAAAGTGAAATAAACATGAAATAAACATGCTCTGTGTTACAAGGCTAATATGAACCTACGTCTGTACCGGTTATAATTAGGCTTTTACCGTACGGACATAAATATAAACAAGTTATGGACAACGTTTGACGTAACACTGAAAAGACACTACTGAAAATCAAATCACCGGCCTGTGTGGCCGAGCGGCTCCAGGCGCTTCAGTCTGGAACCGCGCGACCGCAACGGTCGCAGGTTCGAATCCTGCCTCGGGCATGGATGTGTATGATGTCCTTAGGTTAGTTAGGTTTACGTAGTTCTACTTTATAGGGAACTGATGACCTCAGATGTTAAGTCCCATAGTGCTCAGAGCCATTTGAACCATTTGAAAATAAAATCCGGATTTAACAAGAAATTTAGCTCCTTCTTGAAGTGACAGAAAAAATTCCACCCAGGCCATTTTTTGAACTAGTACTAAGTACTAGACATCGAGTAAAGCAATACAGAATTTTATATCCTGACTAGAACGATGAAAGTATCATTGACGATACCTGTTACAGTTACATGCGAAATACATCCAAAACGAAAGTCTTACTTAATGGAAAATAAAGTAAAGGAAAAAGCAACCTAACAAAACACTTCACTTTTTGATTAATTATTACTGACGGTAAATACTGTATTGTAGTGCCGTTTCAATGCAGCATGATTCAAAATGATGGCCAGCTTCATTTGGCTATATTTTCTGAAGTATACGTTCCATTCAAATTCTGTGTATCACATTTCATTACGCATACATGAAACTGTGCAGATGATGAATATATCCTCGTCCAGCTGCACGAATAACATTTAAACGGTAGCTGAATTCATCCCATATTCGATGACGAATGTCTTTCGTCACTGAGTTCATTGCATCTGTGATACGTTTTCTTAGCTCATTCAGATCTGTGGTAACAAGTGGCACGCAAACTGTGTCTTTCACGAATACTACAAGAAAAAAACCTCAGGGTGTGAGATCAGGATCCCTCGGTGGCCAGATCTGAAGTGCGACCTATCTCAGCAGTCTATCCATACGACATATCTATCGTCGAGGTAGAGCTTCATTCAGGAGATGTCCAACATTCAGATGTAAATTCGGTGGTGTTCCGTCCCGCTGGAAAATATAATCTCCTAAATGTTCATTCGTTTGAGGAACAAGCTACGAGTACGTTGAAAGCTCACTCGAATTTCATTGTGATGGATACATCGTTAGAGGTGATGAATCTCAGGTCAGTGTACTAAGAGATTAATTGTAACCGATTGGCTGTGTTATTTCTCCGATGCCACTCGAATGTGCCCCACGTGCTGCTCGGATACACGCGATCTAAATGGGCTTTCACCTTTACACAGAGAGCCAGTTCCGACAAAATGCTTATCCCAACAATCAATGCTCTTCCTCGTAGGGGGTTCGAGGTTAAACTAACGCCGAAATGCACGCTGCACCACAGTCGCAGACTTGCATTTACTGAACTCATGAATTCCAAAAACGTGTGGCAGAGCAGCGATCTCGCTTATAACTGACGCTGCTTGCACTGCAGCTAGTGCAGTATCTGCAGCACTCTAGCCATAGCATTCGAAACTTTACAGAATCCTCTTTCGAAAATAATTGACAGAATTCTAGTACAAGTTGTGGTGCAGGAAACGGAGCTAACAGAAACTGTGTTCATCTTTTGGAGTTTGCTTTTTACTGTGTTATAGGAGTAAAGAAAGCAAATAATTAAGAACACTGTAAAGGAATAGAATTTCCTTTTATCATTGCTGGAGAAAACTATCGACAATAATCTGCTAGCAAAAGTGTTTACGTTCCAGCTGAAAATACATGAACTAATCAAGCCCATTTGTAAATTCGAAGAAATACCAAAGAATTAAGGAACTATACTGAATTTGAAAAACTTATGGTAAATTCTCCATTTCTGTACATGTCTTCGTTTCTTCTTATTGTAAAATATTAAATGGTACATATTTAGTTATACTTCTTTTAGATCTGAAGATGATCCTCAGTAATCGAATCATGTAACCCAATTAAAAATTTGCAACTGAGACTGAACAACAAATGAAAATTGTCTTAAATACACTGAATGAGCCCTCTTTTCAGTTGAGAGATCGCACATTCTATGTGCCCGGCAGTCAGGTATAGTACAACCAGTCTCTTAGACAGCGACGTTAGAAATCTTACCGGTGTAAAGAACTTATATCGTGCAGGGCCCCCCGAGAGCACCCAGAAGTGCCGCAACACAACATGGTATGGACTCGGCTAATGTCTGAAGTAGTGCTGTAAGGAACTGACACCATGAATTCTGCAGGACTGTCCAGAAATCCGTAAGAGTACGACGGAAAGGAGATCTCTTCTGAACAGCACGTTCCAAGGAATCCCAGATATGCTCGATAACGTTCATGTCTGGGGAATGTGGTGGCCATCGGAAGTGTTTAAACTCGGAAGAGTGTTCCTGAAGCCACTCTGTAGCAATTCAGGACGTGTGGGGTGTCATATTGTCCTCCTGAAATTGCTCAAATCCGTCGGAATGCCCAATGGACATGAACGGGTGCAGGCGATCAGATAGGATGCTTACGTACATGTCACGTGTCAGAGTCGTATCTAGACGTATCCGCCCATCTGCACACGTCCCACACCATTACAGAACCTGTGGCTCCACCACCTTGAACAGTCCCCAGATGACATTCAGGGTCCATGGGTTGATGAGGTTATCTCGATACCCGCACACGTCATCCGCTCAATACAATTTGAAACCAGACTCGTCCGACAAGGCAACCTGTTTCCATTCATCAACCGGCCACTGTCGGTGTTGACGGGCCCAAGTGAGGGGTAAAGCTTTGTATCGTACAGTCATCAAGGGTATACGACTGGGCCTTCGGCTCCGAAGGCCCATATCAATGATATTTCGTTGAATGGTTCACACGCTGACACTTGTTGATGGCCCATCATTGAAATATGCTGCAATCTGCGGAAGGGTTGCGCTTCTGTCATGTCGAACGATTCCCTTCAGTCGTCGTTGGTCCCGTTCCTGCAGAATCTTTTTCCGGCCGCAGCGATGTTGGAGATTTGATGTTTTACCGGATTCCTGATATTCACGGTACATTCATTAAATGGTCATACGGAAAATCCCACTTCAACACTAACTCGGAAATGCTGTGTGCCATCGCTCGTGCGCCGACTATAACACCACGTTCAATTTCACTTAAATCGTGATAACTTTCTAACATTCTGCGTGGTGGCTGTTTGTTCTATGTCGTGTCTCCCTACCACTTTCGCGCAACGACGCTCTGAGCGTGTTTTTTAGGGAATTTACTAGTTTGAACCTGGGACCTGTTGCTGGTAAGGAGACGCCGGACCACACATGACATGTAGAGTTCAGAAGAGTTCAGTGAGACTAGCGATGATATAACCAAATACTTAATGATTTCAGCGTCAGCTCCACTGCACTCCCTGTAAAAGAATCTTAATACTAACTGAATTTAGTGGAAGGGGTTCAAGGCTTTCCTATTTTTAGTTAGCTGGTAAAATAACGTCGAAAAAGCAGTTCAGTTTACCATTGGAAATTTTATTCTACTCACAAAACATTGTTTATAAATTGCACTATTGATAAAAGGAAATGTTTTAATACAGGATGATTAAAAACCAACTGCGTTCAACAAAAATGTGAACGAATATTCCCTGAATGGGTTTCCAAGTTCTACAATGGATCGAAGGATGACCTATGCCATATCACATCTGTAATCTAGGTTTAAATTAAGTTTCACAAAAGATAAAACTATCAAAATGGTCTACAGTGACCCTCAATTATCTTTAATTACTTATCTAACTTGTCGTAAATTGCAGTGGCTGATGTGGCTTCTCAATAACTATATAACAGAAAAATCATCGCGTTTCAGATTTTAACTTACGTAGCAAATGTGAATAGCATGAGCTTCAATTGACGATCGACACTAGTATTACGTAAAAAGAGGATGTAACAGATGAGACTTCTGCAGTTCTGAGTGAAGTCTTATGCGCTCAAAAATGCGGCATCGCGTGCGTTCATTACCTTGCCGGTGTTCGTCAGCTCCATGCATCTCGCCGTCTCGGAAGCAACTCTCCTCCTAACTTCTCCTTACTACAATTTACCGAAGTTGGTTTAAAAAAAATATCCGGCTGTGTTTTCATATGACCAATCAGGGTCTCAATGTTAACCTTATGCTCCGCCTACAAAAATCTGTCTATCCAATGAGAAACGTTATACTTTTCGTGGTGGGGCAATTTTTTTAAAGTTTGGAACGTAACAGAGACGCGAAAAAGTCTCACGCTAAAACTTGCAGCTGGTGTGGCCCTTTTAGTGTTATCGTAAGATCTATACTGTTCTTCTGGAGGGCTCTAGCTTTTAATATGGGCTGGGGGGTGGTCATGGAGGTTAGCTGGCGACGTGGGTGTCTATCCCTTATCGTAGGGCCTTCTAGCTTAACACGGTTCTGCTCTCGGCTTCTCTTCTCGTTTCTCCCCTCGGAGCTGCGTCTGTCTCACGTTGGGAAGGTATGACATGCATTTAGGCATTCTTGTGTTAGTCTGTGGTATTCCATTTACTCACTCGTTACTCACATTACTTTGGTTAATTTAATGTCACGATTTATTCGGAGCTATGTGACATACTACTGGATTTGCTTATCATGTCAGGGTTTTCATGGAAGGTGTTGGATTTGACTGACACCTTACAAACTGCCATTATAGAAGCAGTAACCGATCTAACAACTGCGTCAGACACGTATTGTGTTTTAATGGCGTTGCCGACCACAGCGCCGTATTCTGTCTGTTTACATCTCTCTGTATTTGAATACGCATGCCAGAACCGGTTTCTTTGGCGGGTGTATCAGTTCAGTTGTTGACTCTCACGAGACGAATACATCGACTATAGCGAATATGAGAAAATTGTAAGACAGGCATCAACAGAAACGTCTGTGTCAAAGACGCATTAAGTGTATACCAAGACAGGCAGTCCTGCATCATAATCCCGTGATGACCACTTTCTCCGCGTAGAATACGAGGGCTAAGCCAAGCACCCGTTCGGACCTTCTGGTGAGGACTGTTGCGACAGGGGGTTTTCAGTAGGAAGAAAACTATTGCTAACGGTCCATGAATCTAACCGTGCGACGTTGGAAACCTTAACCGTGTAAAGAAACTGGAAATCGGGACCGAGGTGGCATCTCACTTACCTCAAAGCCACTACCTGCTCTGAAGTGATGTATACTGTCGTTCAACATGGAAAAGCTGTCTAAGAGACTGGTTGTACTATAACTGCCTGCCGGGTGCATAAAATGTGCGATCTCTCAACTGAAAAGAGGGTTCATTTTATCAGGTTTGACTAAAGCTAGTAAATGAAACATGATCTTCGTTAAGGTGTGTGTGGTATTACCACTTTCGAAATACAGATTTTAGTATCCGACAGTGATTTGGATTTCCGCCCAGTCCGAGTGCTGATACTGAGCACAGGGCAGAGATACTCGAAATTTACTGGGTCGCAGCTTGCTCCCTCACGAATCGCCGTCGCAGCAAGACACTTCCTGCAAATACCACGGCCCCACTCTTGCCAGTCACTCTCTTTGAAGCATCGAGTTCGCGCCAGTGTTCAATGGAGTTTGGACCTTGTGTGTGTTAAGTTTTTGATTCGGACTGCTACCTGGGCTCTTGGTATACGCATAAGACGACTTTGCCAGGCTTTGGATTTGTTTTTGGTTACCACAGCCGTTCACTACATGAACTCCTCCGTTATCGACCAATGGAACCCCTTGTTTGTTCCACCGGCCTCTGTCTTACCGCGAGTCCGGATGATCGTAAACTGCATTAAACCTACACAGAGCAGGGTAGAAGAAGTTCACCCTCATACACTGTTTCTGACATGAAATCAAATACTCGATCATGGTTTGTCCAGTTCCATCGTTCACATAGAACGTTGTCGCATCAATAGCCAGCATAGGTACAGAGTTCGTGACCTCCTATCCAAAGAACCACAACCTCAACCAGTCAATAAAAAGTTTGAAAGTTTGCACGTTGTTTATCTGTTTAGACTGCTTGGTCAGTATTCTCATTCTCAAGTGCGTTTGTGCATTTGTTTACAAGAATATGTATGATGATGTCTGCAAAAAATGGTTCAAATGGCTCTGAGCACTATGGGACTTAACATCTGAGGTCATCAGTCCCCTAGAACTTAGAACTGCTTAAACCTAACTAATCTAAGGACATCACATACATCCATGCCCGAGGCAGGATTCGAACCTGCGACCGTAGCGGGCGCGCGGTTCCACACTGAAGCGCCTAGAACCGCTCGGCCACACCAGCCGGCATGATGTCTGCATCTCTTGCGTCTTTTTGAGGTTACACTGCAATGGCCAAAGTCGGACAAAATCACTGTTTGAGTGTTTTTAAATGCTAATGATAGAAATTGTATTTGTGGTTGTCTGTTTCTAAATATCATGCCTCCTCCATTATACAGAATATCATACACGAGCAAATCATCACTTATACTGTTTGTTACACACACACACACACAATATATATGATCAATGGAGTTTGGACCTTGTGTGTGTTAAGTTTTTGATTCGGATTGCTACCTGGGCTCTTGGTATACGCTTAAAACGACTTTGCCAGGTTTTGCATTTGTTTTTGGTTACCACAGCCGTTCACTACGTGAACTCCGCCGTCATCGACCTATGGAACCCTTATACCGTTTGTTACACACACACACACACAATATATATGATCAATGGAGTTTGGACCTTGTGTGTGTTAAGTTTTTGATTCGGATTGCTACCTGGGCTCTTGGTATACGCTTAAAACGACTTTGCCAGGTTTTGCATTTGTTTCTGGTTACCACAGCCGTTCACTACGTGAACTCCGCCGTCATCGACCTATGGAACCCTTATACCGTTTGTTACACACACACACACACACACACACACACACACACACACACACATACATATATATATATATATATATATATATATATATATATATATATATATATATACACTCCTGGAAATGGAAAAAGGAACACATTGACACCGGTGTGTCAGACCCACCATACTTGCTCCAGACACTGCGAGAGGGCTGTACAAGCAATGATCACACGCACGGCACAGCGGACACACCAGGAACCGCGGTGTTGGCCGTCGAATGGCGCTAGCTGCGCAGCATTTGTGCACCGCCGCCGTCAGTGTCAGCCAGTTTGCCGTGGCATACGGAGCTCCATCGCAGTCTTTAACACTGGTAGCATGCCGCTACAGCGTGGACGTGAACCGTATGTGCAGTTGACGGACTTTGAGCGAGGGCATATAGTGGGCATGCGGGAGGCCGGGTGGACGTACTGCCGAATTGCTCAACACGTGGGGCGTGAGGTCTCCACAGTACATCGATGTTGTCGCCAGTGGTCGGCGGAAGGTGCACGTGCCCGTCGACCTGGGACCGGACCGCAGCGACGCACGGATGCACGCCAAGACCGTAGGATCCCACGCAGTGCCGTAGGGGACCGCACCGCCACTTCCCAGCAAATTAGGGACACTGTTGCTCCTGGGGTGTCGGCGAGGACCATTCGCAACCGTCTCCACGAAGCTGGGCTACGGTCCCGCACACCGTTAGGCCGTCTTCCGCTCACGCCCCAACATCGTGCAGCCCGCCTCCAGTGGTGTCGCGACAGGCGTGAATGGAGGGACGAATGGAGACGTGTCGTCTTCAGCGATGAGAGTCGCTTCTGCCTTGGTGCCAATGATGGTCGTATGCGTGTTTGGCGCCGTGCAGGTGAGCGCCACAATCAGGACTGCATACGACCGAGGCACACAGGGCCAACACCCGGCATCATGGTGTGGGGAGCGATCTCCTACACTGGCCGTACACCACTGGTGATCGTCGAGGGGACACTGAATAGTGCACGGTACATCCAAACCGTCATCGAACCCATCGTTCTACCATTCCTAGACCGGCAAGGGAACTTGCTGTTCCAACAGGACAATGCACGTCCGCATGTATCCCGTGCCACCCAACGTGCTCTAGAAGGTGTAAGTCAACTACCCTGGCCAGCAAGATCTCCGGATCTGTCCCCCATTGAGCATGTTTGGGACTGGATGAAGCGTCGTCTCACGCGGTCTGTACGTCCAGCACGAACGCTGGTCCAACTGAGGCGCCAGGTGGAAATGGCATGGCAAGCCGTTCCACAGGACTACATCCAGCATCTCTACGATCGTCTCCATGGGAGAATAGCAGCCTGCATTGCTGCGAAAGGTGGATATACACTGTACTAGTGCCGACATTGTGCATGCTCTGTTGCCTGTGTCTATGTGCCTGTGGTTCTGTCAGTGTGATCATGTGATGTATCTGACCCCAGGAATGTGTCAATAAAGTTTCCCCTTCCTGGGACAATGAATTCACGGTGTTCTTATTTCAATTTCCAGGAGTGTATATATATATATATATATATATATATATATATATATATATATATATATGTGTGTGTGTGTGTGTGTGTGTGTGTGTGTGTGTGTGTGCGTGTGAGACAAACGGTATAAGTGATGATTTGCACGTGTATGATATTCTGTATAATGGAGGAGGCATAATATTTAGAAATAAACAAACAAAAATACAATTTCTATCATTAGCATTTAAAAACACTCAAACAGTGATTTTGTCATTTTTGCCATTGCAGTGTAACCTGTATATACACTCCTGGAAATTGAAATAAGAACACCGTGAATTCATTGTCCCAGGAAGGGGAAACTTTATTGACACATTCCTGGGGTCAGATACATCACATGATCACACTGACAGAACCACAGGCACATAGACACAGGCAACAGAGCATGCACAATGTCGGCACTAGTACAGTGTATATCCACCTTTCGCAGCAATGCAGGCTGCTATTCTCCCATGGAGACGATCGTAGAGATGCTGGATGTAGTCCTGTGGAACGGCTTGCCATGCCATTTCCACCTGGCGCCTCAGTTGGACCAGCGTTCGTGCTGGACGTGCAGACCGCGTGAGACGACGCTTCATCCAGTCCCAAACATGCTCAATGGGGGACAGATCCGGAGATCTTGCTGGCCAGGGTAGTTGACTTACACCTTCTAGAGCACGTTGGGTGGCACGGGATACATGCGGACGTGCATTGTCCTGTTGGAACAGCAAGTTCCCTTGCCGGTCTAGGAATGGTAGAACGATGGGTTCGATGACGGTTTGGATGTACCGTGCACTATTCAGTGTCCCCTCGACGATCACCAGTGGTGTACGGCCAGTGTAGGAGATCGCTCCCCACACCATGATGCCGGGTGTTGGCCCTGTGTGCCTCGGTCGTATGCAGTCCTGATTGTGGCACTCACCTGCACGGCGCCAAACACGCATACGACCATCATTGGCACCAAGGCAGAAGCGACTCTCATCGCTGAAGACGACACGTCTCCATTCGTCCCTCCATTCACGCCTGTCGCGACACCACTGGAGGCGGGCTGCACGATGTTGGGGCGTGAGCGGAAGACGGCCTAACGGTGTGCGGCACCGTAGCCCAGCTTCATGGAGACGGTTGCGAATGGTCCTCGCCGATACCCCAGGAGCAACAGTGTCCCTAATTTGCTGGGAAGTGGCGGTGCGGTCCCCTACGGCACTGCGTAGGATCCTACGGTCTTGGCGTGCACCCGTGCGTCGCTGCGGTCCGGTCCCAGGTCGACGGGCACGTGCACCTTCCGCCGACCACTGGCGACAACATCGATGTACTGTGGAGACCTCACGCCCCACGTGTTGAGCAATTCGGCGGTACGTCCACCCGGCCTCCCGCATGCCCACTATACGCCCTCGCTCAAAGTCGTCAACTGCACATACGGTTCACGTCCACGCTGTCGCGGCATGCTACCAGTGTTAAAGACTGCGATGGAGCTCCGTATGCCACGGCAAACTGGATGACACTGACGGCGGCGGTGCACAAATGCTGCGCAGCTAGCGCCATTCGACGGCCAACACCGCGGTTCCTGGTGTGTCCGCTGTGCCGTGCGTGTGATCATTGCTTGTACAGCCCTCTCGCAGTGTCCGGAGCAAGTATGGTGGGTCTGACACACCGGTGTCAATGTGTTCTTTTTTCCATTTCCAGGAGTATATATATATATATATATATATATATATATATATATATATATATATATATATATATAGGGTGTCCCAGCTATCTTGTCCACCCAAAATATCTCTGGAACAATAACAGCTATTAGAAAACGACTTTCACCGGTATCAATGTAGGGCTGCGGCCCATGAATGTACATATTTGGAAACATTCTAAAACGAAAGCGTATGTGTTTTTAAACACAAACTTATGTTTTTTTAAATGGACCTCCTATATTTTTTCTTCAGCAATCCATAGCATGACAAAGCACATACGCAATGGCGCTGATTGGATCGCAATATTCCCATTACATCCCGAGATATTGAGACGCGAAGTTGACGCTTCAAACACCCGACATGCGCTGCTAGCGCACGTCCTGAGGCTCAGGCGTGAACCCCATGCTGCCCGTAATCGCAGCAGGACGGCAGCAGACCTTATTATTCGTTTCTGACCTCTTGATAAGTATGGAAGTGTGATTACGCATGTCAATCACATCGCGATTACGGGCAGCATGGGGTTCACGCCTGAGCCTCAGGACGTGCGCTAGCAGCGCATATCGGGTGTTTCAAGCGTCAACTTCACTTCTTAATGTCTCGGGATGTAATGGGAATATTGCGAAGCAATCAACGCCATTTTGTATGTGCTTTGTCATGCTATGGATTGCTGAAGAAAAAATATAGGAGGTCCATTTTAAAAAACATAAGTTTGTGTTAAAAAACACATATGCTTTCGTTTTAGAATGTTTCCAAATATGTACATTCATGGGCCCCAGCCCTACATTGATACCGGTGAAAGTCGTTTTCCAATAGCTGTTATTGTTCCAGAGATATTTTGGGTGGACAAGATAGCTGGGACACCCTATATATATATATATATAGGGTATATATATATATATATATATATATATATATATATATATATAGGGTATATATATATATATATATATATATATATATATATATATATAGGGAGAGTCACCTAACATTACCGCTGGATATATTTCGTAAACCACATCAAATACTGACGAATCGATTCCATAGACCGAACGTGAGGAGTGGGGCTAGTGTAATTGGTTAATACAATCCATAAAAAAAATGCACGGAAGTATGTTTTTTAACACAAACCCACGTTTTTTTTAATGGAACCCCGTTAGTTTTGTTAGCACATCTGAACATATAAACAAATACGTAATCAGTGCCGTTTGTTGCATTGTAAAATGTTAATTACATCCGGAGATATTGTAACCTAAAGTTGACGCTTGAGTACCACTCCTCCGTTGTTCGACCGTGTGTATCGGAGAGCACCGAATTACGTAGGGGTCCAAAGGGAACTGTGATGGACCTTAGGTACAGAAGAGACTGGAACAGCACATTACATCCACATGCTAACACCTTTTTATTGGTCTTTTTCACTGACGCACATGTACATTACCATGAGGGGTGAGGTGCACGTACACATGTGTTTTCCGTTTTCAATTACGGAGTGGAATAGAGTGTGTCCCGACATGTCAGGCCAATAGATGTTCAATGTGGTGGCCATCATTTGCTGCACACAATTGCAATCTCTGGCGTAATGAATGTCGTACACGCCGCAGTACATCTGGTGTAATGTCGCCGCAGGATGCCACAATACGTTGTTTCATATACTCTGGGGTTGTAGGCACATCACGGTACACATTCTCCTTTAACATACCCCACAGAAAGAAGTCCAGATGTGTAAGATCAGGAGAACGGGCTGGCCAATTTATGAGTCCTCCACGTCCTATGAAACGCCCGTCGAAAATCCTGTCAAGGGTCAGCCTAGTGTTAATTGCAGAATGTGCAGGTGCACCATCATGCTGATACCACATACGTCGACGCGTTTCCAGTGGGACATTTTCGAGCAACGTTGGCAGATCATTCTGTAGAAACGCGATGTATGTTGCAGCTGTTTGGGCCCCTGCAATGAAGTGAGGACCAATGAGGTGGTCGCCCATGATTCTGCACCATACATTTACAGTCCACGGTCGCTGTCGCTCTACCTGTCTGAGCCAGCGAGGATTGTCCACGGACCAGTAATGCATGTTCCGTAGATTCACTGCCCCGTGGTTTGTGAAACCCGCTTCATCGGCAAACAGGTAGAAGTGCAACGCATTCTCTGTTAATGCCCATTGACAGAATTTCACTCGATGATTAAAGTCATCACCATGTAATTGCTGATGTAGCGTCACATGAAACGGGTGAAAGCGGTGACGATGCAGTATGCGCATGACACTACTTTGGCTCAGTCCACCGGCTCTCGCAATGTCCCGTGTACTCATGCATGGGTTCATGGCAACAGCAGGTAACACACCAACTGCACCCGCTTCTCCTGTGACGGGCCTGTTACGGACCCGTTTGCGTGCTACGACCATACCTGTTGCGTACAGTTGGCGGTAGATGTTTTGCAATGTGCGGCAAGTTGGATGCTCTCTGTCCGGTTACCGTTCTGCATACCCCCTGCAGGCTTCAGCTGCATTTCGTCGTCATTCGCCATAGATGAGTATCATCTCCGCCTTTTCAGAGTTCGAATACACCATGGTCACAGTTCCTACAACACTACACTATCACAGACGTCTGGTACCACGGTGTACTACAGTTGGTCTGCGTGCGGAGACGAATGCAGAATAACAATAGCAGCAAGCGCTACATGCAGACACTGCGACGGCTAGAACAAACCACAACAGTGCACTACAGCCACACTCGTGAACACGGTCGTCATCATAAACATGTCCCTGCAGATGCTGCTCGCCGACTGTGGCTCGTGTTTGTTACAACACACAACTGAACGTCGGAGGTTTCAAGCGTCAACTTTAGGTTACAATATCTCCGGATGTAATTAACATTTTACAATGCAACAAACGGCACTGATTACGTATTTGTTCATATGTTCAGATGTGCTAACAAAACTAACGTGGTTCCGTTTAAATAAACGTAGGTTTGTGTTAAAAAACATACTTCCGTGCATTTTTGTATGGTTTGTATTAAACAATTACACTAGCCCCTCTCCTCACGTTCGGTCTGTGGAATCGATTCGTCAGTATTTCATGTGGTTTACGAAATATATCCAGCGGTAACGTTAGGTGATTCACCCTCTATATATATATATATATATATATATATATATATAAAACAATCGAAGACGTCGAAATGACAACATCTGCTGCCGACAAGAAAAAGAATACTATCAAATCTGTCGCCACCCACTCTCTACTGGATGGACCCGCAGTCTTCTGTGGTTGCAGACTGAACTTCAGCATGATTCTTTTACTCATGGGAACGGATGGTTAACAGTCGCTATTGTACGTGGAGGTACAGGCGTACCCAATGTATCCGGAATGGAAAGTTTCGTCGATCGTGACATCATAGCCTATCGAACATATCATGTGACAGAGAATGCTAATATATATAGTGTGGTCCATCGATCGTAAGTGGGCCAAATATCTCACCAAATAAGCATCAAACCAAAAAATTACAAAGAACGAAACTTGTCTAACCTGAAAGGGGAAACCAGATGGCGCTATGGTTGGCCCGCTATATGGCGCTGCCATAGGTCAAACGAATATCAACAGAGTTTTTTTTTTTTTTAAATAGGAACCCCCATTTTTTATTACATATTCGTGCAGTACGTAAAGAAATAAGAACTACTTGGATCACTTTTTTCGCTTTGTGATAGATGACGCTGTAATAGTCACAAACATATGGCTCAATTTTAGACGAACAGTTGGTAACAGGTAGGTTTTTTAAATTAAAATACTAAACTTAGGTACGTTTGAACATTTTATTTCGGTTGTTCCAATGTGATACATGTACCTTTGTGAACTTATCATTTCTGAGAACGCATGCTGTTACAGCGTGATTACTTGTAAATACCACATTAATGCAATAAATGCTCAAAATGATGTCCGTCAACCTCAATGCATTTGGCAATACGTGTAATGACATTCCTCTCAACAGCGATTAGTTCGCCTTCCGTAATGTTCGCACATCCATTGACAATGCGCTGACGCATGTTGTCAGGCGTTGTCGGTGGATCACGATAGCAAATATCCTTCAACTTTCCCCAAAGAATGAAATCCGTGGACGTCAGATCCGGTGAACGTGCGGCCCATGGTATGGTGCCTCGACGACCAATCGACCTGTCATGAAATATGCTATTCAATACCGCTTCAACCACACGCGAGCTATGTGCCGGCCATCCATCACGTTGGAAGTACATCGGCATTCTATCATGCAGTGAAACTTCTTGTAGTGAAATCGTAGAACATTGCGTAGGAAATCAGCATACATTGCACGCCATCGATAAAATGGGGGCCAATTATCCTTCCTCCCATACTGTCGCACCATACATTAACCCACCAAGGTCGATGATGTTCTACTTGTCGCAACCATCGTGGATTTTCCGTTGCACAATAGTGCATATCATACCGGTTTACGTTACCCCTGTTGGTAAATGACGCTTCGTCGATAAACAGAACGCGTACAAAAAATCTGTCATCGTCCCGTAATTTCTCTTGTGCCCAGTGGCAGAACTGTACACGACGTTCAAAGTCATCGCCATCCAATGGCTGGTGCATAGAAATATGGTACGGGTGCATTCGATGTTGATGTAGCATTCTCAACACGACGTTTTTGAGATTCCCGATTCTCGCGGAATTTGTCTGTTACTGATATGCGAATTAGCCGCGACGGCAGCTAAAATACCTACATGGGCATCATCATTTGTTGCAGGTCGTGGCTGACGTTTCACATGTGGCTGAACGCTTTCTGCTTCCTTAAATAACGTAACTATCCGGCGATCGGTCCGGACACTTGGATGATGTCGTCCAGGATACCGAGCAGGACACACGTCCGTTGGGCATTTTGATCACAATAGCCATACACCAACACGATATCGACCTTTACCGCAATTGGTAAACGGTCCATTTTAACACTGGTAATGCATCAGAAGCAAATACCGTCCGCACTATCGGAATGTTACGTCATACCACGTACTTATACGTTTGTGACTATTACAGTGCCATCTATCACAAAGGGAAAAAAGTGGTCCAACTAAAACATTCATATTTCTTTACGTACTACACGAATATGTAATAAAAATGGTGGTTCCTATTTTAAAAAACGCATTTGATATCCGTTTGACCTATGGCAGCGCCATCTAGTGGGCCAACCATAGCGCCATCTGGTTTCCCCCTTCAAGCTAGACGAGTTTCGTTCTTTGTAGTTTTTTCGTTTGATGCTTATTTCTTGAGATATTTCGCCCGGTCACTATAAATGGACCACCCTATATATATTCTACCACTAGTGACTACTGAATTACCAATTAAATTTTTTAATGAGGGAATGCTACAGTTACCATATGCAGGGGAATCATTTGAAAAAATTAGCTAATTCACTATCGAGGCTCACGAGAAAGACAGGCCGCAGCGCGTACCTCACGAAGGTAGTACTGCGCTCGCTCGCTCGCTCAAATCAGCAGAAAACTACGTTTCTGCACCTGTTAACTTGTAACTAGGCGTGTCCGTACAAACGAAAAGTGACTCTTGTACTGGAATACGCTATTATGGAATCTTACTGTTATTAGTCCTATAATAAAGGGAAGTCCATGAGCCTACTTACAATTTGTTACGGCTGTACTGGCCTACAGTAAAATAAACTCATGCTAAAAGGATTATCTGTAGCATAAGGCACTATTTCCAGCATGTAATGAGTACTGTTAGGCAGAAGAGACTAAATGCTATAAACAAGCTGTTATACCATTTATATCGAGAACTGATCTTAAATTAAATTTTACTATGGTACTGTTAATCAGTAAGACTTCATAATAACAGATTGCAGAGAAAGGAGCAGTTCTCGTTAGTACTTACACGCCCAGCTGCGAGCTAACAGGTTTAGAAACGCAGTTTGTCTCCTGAGCTGAGCGAGCGAGCGAGTTCAGGACAATCTATCTTTCTCGTGGGTCTCGTCCACTATCTACTTTGTCACTGCGAATATTTTCTCTTTATTTTTTGTGGTGTACAAAAATTTCAAGCTCCTTCATTAAATCCATTGTATATGATTTTGGGAAGTGTTAAGAGTACCTTAAGGTCTCCTTCTATGTTTTCGAATGGGTGTCCAGAATTTTTATGCGTGTTGTTGCTGCTGATTTTGCAAATCAACAATGTGTGTATCAGTTGATGTGTTCAGTGTATCTAATTTAAAAATCGCTGCCAGTTTGTCCTAGGAGTAACTTGAGAAAGTTTTATGTATTCCTGAGTCTGAGAATTTGTCTTTTTTATTGTAATGTGTGGAATAATTTCTGTTGTGGTTTTTTGTTTGTGGAGAAACCTGCTTTCACTTTATGTGACCTAAGTAGGTTTGCTGTTTTTTGAGACTCGTTACCTATGTAAGGTATGCTAGCCATACGCAGATAGTATTATTGGTTCCTTCTAAAGCGCCAGGAATTTCTTCCTTTTTGTTATTTGTCTCTGCGTACTGTCTGTCGCTGAACTCGTTAAGTCATTGGCCACCACAATTTGCTTACTGGTGTCTGTTCTTTCTCCACGCGCTCTTTGCTCACTGGGATATTGTTTCCTCTCTGTTTCATTGTTTTGAATGCAACTTTCTTACGCACGTCTGGGTGACATGATGTGGTGGAGATAGTGTTCCTGGAGGTTGTCTTCTTTCTGTATATCTTGAAATTGTGCCTGTTGTTTTTGTTTTCTGTGCAAAAATCTAAAAAGTTAATGCTATTTTTATGTATTCAGCTGCGAAATTTATTTTCTTGTGTACATTATTAAACAAATTTATGATGTTATTGGTGCCTCTGGCAAAGTAAAATTAAGGTACCACGTACATATCTTTTGTAGTATACTACGCTTTTTTAAGATGGGTTACTGACTGTTGAATATTCTCTGTTCTAGGTGGTTTATGAAAATGTCTGATATTGTACCAGACATGGATTAGTCCATGACTAGCCCACCTGGTTGTTGATAAATGTTACCACCGATTGCAAAGTGGTTGTAGTTGAGGATTGTTTCTAGGAACTCTATAAATTCAACAAGTTCAGCTTGTGAACACTTTTTGTGCTTTAGTAAGTTGTTGTTCTGCAGAGACATTGGAGTATAGGTTTGTGATGTCTAGTGAAATAAAATGGGCACCATCTGGAACTTTCACTTCTTTTATTTCAGTGACTAGTGTGGCACTAGTTTTTGTGGTATATGTTGTTCCATAATGGAAATACTTTAAATGGAACTGTTTGAACTTGTGAGGTAGTTTGTATGCAGGGCGTCTCATATTGTTAACTACAGGTCTTGTAGGACATCCTTCCTTGTGCACCTTAGATTAGGATCTTTATAGGGTGATGAATTTCTTTTAATGTTCTGTCAGTAATAATGTGTTTTCTTTAACCTTCGTTTGACTTTTTCATGGAAGGTTGCGTGGCTTCCATCTTATATTAAGTTTAGTGCCTGATGTTCTCTAAGTTTTTTGTTTATACAGCTTTATATTCTTGAATCATTTTATATGTGTCTGCGGTTATCTTCGTATCTCACCACTCCGTTTTCAAGGACTTGTGACCTATGGCAGATTTCTCATAGTTATTTAGTGTTACACTGTCTGTTGCCACTATGAGCTGTTTCGGTATGTTGTCTGACAGGTTTTCTTTTGAATTATCTTTCAAATTTTTGTTTAACATGTTTAAATCTCTTTCATCATCTGCTCTCTGTTGTCCACTACTTTGCTGTAGAACATGTGTGAGTTATTAACAATGTTCCCTTTTTTATTATTCTGATACTATTTAGATTTCAGATTGCTCATTTCCTTATTGTGTGTTACAGATCTGAAGGTACTCCTTACAAACTATGGCGTGAATTTTCTCGTAAACAAGGTTCCATATATTAGGCTACATGCTGTTTTGTTATTTATAAATGTATGCCCAGAAATTGTCTGGTCTCAACGTCTTCCTTGTTTTAGAATAGCATTATCTCTGTGTTTAACCACATTGCTTCTGTTTTCCGCTTCGCTACCTTTGTGCAGCGGCTTCTGTATCCCACGTCGACGGTAACGTGGTTGAGAATCCGACCTAACTGCCGACGCCCTCTGTTGAATCTTTCTGCCCACATTCATGAAATTCAGTGTTTGAGGAGAGCCTGCAACTGTCTAATTCGTGAATATTTTTGGTGAGGTTTCCATGTGCGATTTTCTGCCTCTCTTGCGTCTTTTTGAGGTTATACTGTAATCGTAAAATCAGAGAAATGAATCTTTGAGTGTTTATAAATTCTAATGTTTAAAATTTTTTATGTGTCTACTTACAGGTATTGTGCCTCCTCCATTATGCAGACTAACACACACGCATATCATCACTTACGCTCTTTTTTTTCTAAAAACATTCTACAAAGGTATGTTTCTCCTGTATATGATAGCTGTAGCAATTCTCATAAAGATGTATCTTTCCTCATCGGAAAATGCAACCGATATAAGAATATATAAAAAATCCAAAACTACTGTAATATCTTTTTAGCTTGTTTTAGAAACAAACAGCGTAAGTGATGAAACTTCTGCAAGGTTCGCAGGAGAGCTTCTGTAAAGTTTGGAAGGTGGGAGACGAGATACTGGCAGAAGTAAAGCTGTGAGTACGGCGCGTGAGTTGTGCTTCGGTAGCTCAGTTGGTAGAGCACTTGCCCGCGAAAGGCAAAGGTCCCGAGTTCGAGTCTCGGTCGGGCACACAGTTTTAATCTGCCAGGAAGTTTCATATCAGCACACACTCCGCTGCAGAGTGAAAATCTCATTCTGGAGTGTAAGTGATGATTTGCGTATATGTGATATTATGCATCAAAATAACTGTAAATAGAAAAACCTAAATAATATTTCTACCAGCATTTAAAAACGCTCAAAGATTCATTTTGTCTGAGTTTTCGATTGCGGTATAACCTTGTAGAGACGCAAGACAGACAGGCAGAAAATCACACACGGAAGCATTACCAAAAATATTCATATAGACAAATGCACTTGGAAATGAGAACAAATTCTCGAAACGGGTTGTGCTAAGCATGAAAAAATAAGTTATTGGTGCATTTTTCATTATTTAAATCGAAACCTAGCTAAAAAACCAAAGCTGAATGAAGCGAAAACTAGCTTAAGGTGAGCAATGAGAGAAGTGTTCAATGACACTGACGTCAAAAACCCTAAGAGGTTTTGGTCTTATGTAAAATCAGTAAATACCTCTATTAATTCACTAAGAGACCATACAAGCACCGAAACGGAAGATAACAGAGAAGGTTGAAATACTGAATTTGATCTTGCGAAATTTTCCATCGTGGGATGTCGTAGCACTATCTCCCCTTTCGATCATCTTTGAAACATCTAAATGACAGATACTGAGATAACCGATTGCGGAACAGAAAAGCATCTACAGTCGCTTAATAGTGGAAAGGCATGAAGACCAGATGAGACACCTGTAAGTTTCTACAAAGATTATGCGAAAGAACTTGCTCCTCATCCAGCAGCAGTTTATAATTGATTGCTGGAGCAAAGAGGTGGTCCTAGCAACTGGAAAAATGCACAGGTCATTCCCAAGAACGGCCGCAGGTCAGGTGCACAGAATTATAGACATATATCGTCGACGTCAATTTGTTGTGGAACTATGGAACATATTTTACGCTCAAGAGTTATGTCGTTTTTGGAGAACAAAAATTCTCCTCTATAAAAATCAACGTCGATTCCGCAAAAAGAGATCTTGCGAAACACAGCTCGCTCTGTTCCTTATCGAGCTTATCGAGTATCGGACCAGATTTGCGACTGGATTCAAGACTTCTCTGCAGACAGAACTCAGTACGTCCGACTTAACAAAAACAAAATCGACAGGCATAAATTAAATTTCTGCAGTACCTCAGCAATGTGTGATAGGACCGTTATTGTTTACAGTGGATATAAACGGTCTAGAAGAAAGCGTCGGATGCTCTTTAAGACTGTTGGGCAGGTGATACGGTCGTCTCTAAGAAAGTTGCAATGCCGGAACAGTGTATCGATCTGCAGAATGACCTGCACAGGTCTAATTTAATGGTGCAGGCTCTCGCAGTTGACCCTGACGTAAATAAATGTAAAACATTGCTCATACATTTGAGAAAGAAGCCTCTACTGCCCAACTTCACTTGGTTCAAATGGTTCAAATGGCTCTGAGGGCTAGGGGACTTTACTGCTGTGGTCATCAGTCCCCTAGAACGTAGAACTACTTAAACCTAACTAACCTAAGGACATCACACACATCCATGCCAGAGGCAGGATTCGAACCTGCGACCGTAGCGATCACGCGGTTCCAGACTGTGGCGCCTAGAACCGCACGGCCACTCCGGCCGGCGCAACTTCATTACTGACGAAAAAGTGGAGTGACAACTTAAAGCAAATAGTAGGAAAAGCAGAGGTTCATAGGAAGAATATTACGGAAAATGTAACTCATCCACGAAAGAAATTGATTATAAGCCACTTGTTTGACCGATTCTTGAGCATTGTTTATGAGAATGGGAGCCTTACCTGGTAGGACTTATAGAAGAGATAAAGAACACCCAACGAAGAGCAACGCGTTGCGCCATGGCGTACTTTAGTCCGCACGAGAGCTTTACCGAAGTCCTCAACGAACTCATTGGCAAATGTTACAAGAGAGGCTTTGTGCACCACAAAGGACAATATGTTACTTCCTCCCGTAATGCCCACGACGAGGGAATTCGAGAAATTAGAACCTATACAGAGGCGTACCGTGCCTTTCGCGAATAGGACGGGATTGGGGGGGATCAGTTAGCAAAACCAGAATTACTCTCTGCCATACAACAGGAGCTGGTTTGCGGACTATGATGTAGAACTGGGTGTAGTGTATATTAGTTGCGGTATCCTGACTTAATCAAGTGTCACATGCACCTCTTGTACCCTGTAAGAGTACTGTTATCGATATCCTTAGCCCAGATCGATATTAGCAGCTTATTTCCGATGTCTGCGATCACACTGGTGCTCCAGAAGGTTATGAAAGTTACAGTTGCGCGCCGAACGTCTGGTAGTCCCGGTGGAGTGTGGGCGGTTTCGAGATGTTTGAGTTGGTCATTCTCATGCTAGGAGTCCAGAGAAGGGGGCGGTCTACGGCCAAAACAAAAAGACGTTTAGTTTTGAATAATGTCTCTGAAAGTGATGAGGAGAGTTATTTGAGTCGTGTTCATGACTGAAAATCTGGGAAATCGTAAGTTTTGAGCAGTTTAAAGATCGCACGATTGTTACATGAATGACAGCCATTAGTTAGTTTCATAGGTAACATCGGAAGTAGACATGAACAGTCTCTGGTGAAGCAGTTAAGTAAGTGAAATATTCATAACACGAAATAGTTGAAAGAAGCTGAATTATGGGGCTAAGCTGGATGACTGATTTTGAATTGAGAGAGATTAATGAAGGACAGTAAACTTGCCATAAGTGAGAAAATTAACTCTCCTTAATTTGAGTAGCTTTTAGCATTTTAGAGCAGTTAGTATATATAATTCGGCATAGACACCGGATGCAGTATGCAGGTTGGCTTACCTAATAAGTTTCAATATGCAGGTTGGTTTAACTAATAAGTTTCAGTTGTTATTTGAAGTAGGAGGAAAGGATGCTCATCCAGCTGTAGGTCACAGCACACAGTTCTAAGAAAGAAATTAAGAGTGGGTCGGTGTGCCGTGCGGGCACGTTTTGATGTCGATAGTTCCCGCTCCCTATTAGCCTCTCTGGCGGCAATAGCTTCTCTGGCGGTTTGTCGCCTCTAGAGGGGAGGTCTGTGCGCCAGCATTTAACCGCTGTCACGGCCATGAGTCGGTTGGGCGGTGTGTTTGACAGCGGCAGGAGTAAAAGCGATTTCGTCGTGACCGACAGTAACCTTGGCACGCTGCTAAAAGTTGCGTTTTTGGTCACTACGGGTTCGGTGGGATTGAATGTCGGCTTGGACCGAGAAGATTGATCGTTGAAAAAGCTATCTCGGTGCGATGCATGGAACCCGGCTTGTTCTCGGCATCTGAATTTGCAAGAAGACTTTGTCCACTGCGGTGCCGAGTTGGGTTCCTGCCTGCCAGTTTCAAGAACCGGGTGCAGGGGCATCTGGTGAATAGCGTCCGTTGTTTCCTGATTCTTACCAAACTCATCATAACATCTACTTGGTGGCAGCCCTTGGTCGAGCGGTTCTGAACTTACTCTTCGATCTGCAAGAAACTATGAACGTCCAATTACTGTGTGCATGATTATGTTGCGTCGCGCAGTGGCTGTTCTGGCTCGCCATCCTGGATATCCACCGTGACTTGTAAACATCCTCATTCACGAATACTTTAAATGATATCATTCAAATAATGTTTCTGTGAATGTGTGTGACTAAACTAATGGTGCTCGAGCTGTTTGACTAAGCTTGGCTCGTCTATAAGTAAAATGTATTGTTTATGAGGCGCTTCATGCGCAACGTTCGCCTTTTTCAAGTGTACTTACAGTGTCTGTTTGTGTTTTAATGCAAATTGTTAATTACTTGCTCGTATGTTACAGGAGAGCTTAATTTATCTGTTTTTTTTTATATATTGTAGGTCCAGCTAAAGAGGTCTAACTAGGACAAACGCCTTTACTGAGAGTGTTTATCTATCTAGTGCTCGTTCGCCATCCACACTTTCGAGAAGAATGAGAAATTGCTTGGCTCTGTAGCTCCCACTTGTATCATACCTTGAATTTATTATTCTCAGATTATTCCGCTTGCGTCGAACCATTGGTCTTCCTTCTCACTATCTCCGAACAGTCACATGATAGTGGATGGCTGATATTTATGACCTGATAGCTATATTGAGTATGTTTTTGAAACTTGTAATGTGGAGTACACAACATTCCATTAAAACTACTGATAGCCTTGAGAGACCCAGCCTGACAAAACTCTACCATCTTGTGGGCAAGATGTATGAGACAGACGAAATATCCACAGATTTCAATATGAATGTAGTAATTCCAATCCCAAAGACAAGTTGTTGACAAGTGTGAAAATTACCGAAGTATCAGTTTAATAAGTCACGTCTGCAAAATACTAATACGAATTCTTTACAGACAGATGGAAAAACTGGTGGAAGCTTACCTCGGGGAAGGTCAGTTTGGATTCCGTAGAAATGTGAGGCAATATTGACCCTTCGACTTATCTTAGAACATACATTAAGGAAAGGCAAACCTACGTTTCTAGCATTTTTAAATTTAGAGAAAGCTTTTAACAATGTTGACTGGAATACTCTCTTTCAAATTATTAAAGTGGCAGAGGTAAAATACAGGGAGCGAAAGGCTATGTGCAATTTGTACAGGAATCAGACCTCAGTTATAAGAGTCGAGGGGCATGAACGGGAAGCAGTGGTTGACAAGGGAGTGAGACAGATTGTAGCCTGTCCCTGATACTATGCAGTATGTATATTGTGCAAGCAGTAAAGGAAACTAAAGAAAAATTTGGAGTAGAAATTAGAAACCATGGAAAAGAAATAAAAACTTTGAGGTTTGCCCGTGCCATTGTAATTTTGTCAGCGATAGCAAAGGATCTGAAAGGGCAGTTGAACGGACTGGACAGTGTCTTGAAAGGAGAATGTAAGTTGAACTTCAACAAAATCAAAACGATGATAGTGGAATGTAGTCGAATTGAATCAGGTGATGCTGAGGGAATTAGATTAGGAAATGAGACTCTTACAGTAGTAGATGAGTTTTGCTATTTGTGCAGCAAAATAACATGATGGTAGACGTAGAGAGGATATAAAATGTATACTGGCTATGGCAAGGAAAGCATTTCTGTAGAAGAGAAATTTGTTAACATCGAGTATAGATTTAAGTGTCAGGAAGTCTTTTTCGAAAGTATTTGTATGGAGTGTAGCCTTGTATGGAACTGAAACAAGGACGATAAATAGTTTGGACAAGAAGAGAATAGAAGCTTTCGAAATGTGGTGCTACAGAAGAATGCTGAAGATTAGATGGATAGATGAGTAACTAATGAGGAGGTACTGAATAGAATTGGGGAGCAGAGGAATTTGTGGCACAACTTGGCTAGAAGAAGGGATTTTTTGGTAGGACACATTCTGAGACATTAACGGATCACAAATTTAGTATTGGAGGGAAGCGTAGAGGGTAAAGATCGCAGTGGGAGACCAAGAGATGAATACACTAAGCAGATTCACAAGGATGTAGCTTGCAGTAGTTACTGAGAGATGAAGAAGCTTTTGCACGATACAGTAGCATGGAAAGCTGCGTCAAACCAGTCTCTGGGCTGACGACCACAACAACAACGACAACAAAAATGTAGAATATGCAGATTAATTTTCTAGACTTGTGATCTGATTAGACTTTTGTGCTAAGCATCTATCAAATGTTTTTTTAAAATTATTGTTCTCAGTTCTTTTAACTTTATTCAGTCATTCCCGCAAGTTTTGTAGTACGTACCAACAGTTTTTTTGATGGAAATGAATTCAGCTATATAAGGGAGTTCCTGAGTGTTTTAATAAATGAGTATGTGCTTTTAATAAATGTTAATACACTTGTGGTCCAGTATCTTTCCACTCAACTCCAGCTCCCTACCACATTGCAGTCGTTAGCAAAAGAGAATAGAAAGGAAAGTCATGCTGCTAGGTAGTAGTCATAGCAGTGGTGTAGGCCAGATGGCATAGGACAAATTATAAATATATTATGAAGTCATGTGCTAGCCTTAGTCAGGTGACAGAGGACATAGGGAATCTGTGTAAAGATTTTGACAAAGAGGACGAAATTATTACATTAGATGTAGCAGGCTAGACAGAAATAATAGTGTTGGGGCTGAAATGGATGACATAGAAGTAGCAACTACACACACACAAGAGTGAGTTCTCTAAAAGTCGCAAAGCATCATGATCAGTCTTGGGTTAACATTGCTGTGTGTCTTGTGATCACTAAGTTGATCAGACTGCTGCTGGAATAAATGATGTCTCATTTGAGCGCAGTGAAAGTTGCTACAATTGGGAATGGATATGTACTAGATACGGTTTGCACTTGAATAAGAGAATGAAAGCTTGGCTGAGCTTCTTGCTGAAAACATACGGGGGACCACCAGCACATAAAGCTATATCCATGTGGTTACTGGTGTCAGGGGGGTATGTTTTTTCGATTAGAATCATGATTCAGGGACGCTGATATCAAAGAATTAAAATAACTGAGGAGCCCTGCAAAATGGATATGGATGCATAGAAAATTAAGGTTTTCTAATTTCATTAGAATATTAGAGGATGAGTGATAAGATGGAAGAGCTTATCTAAGAAGATATCGTATGGCTATCTGACCCTCACATAACCACAGGACAATAGAAATATGAAATATTACATTCTATTATCTCACTCATGTAGAACTGGTATGGGAAAAGGAGTTATTACGTATAAGACAGAACAAAAGTTCGAAAAAATTGAAGAAAAGAGATTTTGTAGTAATTAGCATATAGTAATATGTGCTTATTAATTAATATTGAAGAACCTTCCACTTACAATAGTAGCACTTTGTGGATCCTCACAGGAGTATTAAATGTTTATTAGAAATACGGATTCCTTAATATACTAGGTGTCAGATAGCAGCAACCTGACCATTTCAGTGTAGGTTTTCTAAAGGATTCTGACAGGACAAATCATCTGGAAACCTTATTTGGATACTGCAGTTTCATTTCAGTGACTAACTTTTCAACACGGGTGGACAAAGACAGTACGGTTCTAGTTGATAATGCTCTCATTGATGAAGCTCAAAGCAAGGAAATAACTGTATACCCAGTAACAAATGCTCTCTTTGATCGTGATTCACAGTTAATTAGGATCAGTAAGAGAGTGCCTTACAGAACAGACATCTGTTTAAGGAGTTAGGCAGTCTGACTATTGCTTCACAGAATGTTTATTCTTTCAATAAGTTTGTTGGAAATAATCCACTGCAGGTCAAAAGAAACAATGACGTACTTAATTACAAGACCAGAAGGAACAATGACATTCATTACTCCACGTTAAGGTTGTCTTTAGCACAATAAAGAGAACAGAATGCAGCAACCAAAATTCTCGATCACTTATCCAGTGATAAAAATGGTCTGACAGGCAGCAAAGTAATATTTGAAAAGAAACTGGAAATGCTCTTTCTTAACAACTCATCTACCCATAGGAAAAGTTCTGTTATTGTAAAGTATATAGGCGGTGGTTAGGAATTACTAACTCACATGAGTGTATTTAAAAAAAAAGTTTAACGGTAGCCATATTTACAAATTAATTTGTTATTTCCTTGTAAAATGACTCGCTCCACATCATTGCGATTTATCGTGCAAACGATCCATGGAAGATGAAAGCAACTAACTAACTTCTGAAAAATAACTTATCAAAGAGAAGAGACTATCAGTATCGGTGCATGAATATTTGGGTGCACGTTTTTGTCAAGCCTCCGTTTTTGAAAATGGTGGCACGCAGGAAGAACCGTGGATCTCTACGTGTAACAAAAATACAAGGAAGGTTCCCCTTTGAAATAAAAACGCCCTTTGTATTCTGCTCTGCATTCACATCCACGCAAATGGGAGAAATCGTTTTTCCGCTTACAGCTGCGAGAGGCTGACATTATTTCCAGTGCTCTGAACGCCTTCCTCGCTATCTACTCTTGTGAAAACTTCGGTAATGCGATTCTTTTCATCTGTTACGCTGTTAGAACGGATTGATACGCGTATGCCGATTACAGTGTTCTGCACTAGTGCAGCTCTATTTCTGCGCCGAGCGAATACAATGCCTGTGTACAGTACAAAACTAGTCTGCGGGCATGCCAGTGCTTTGTGAACTAAATGAACAGTTTTAGTGTCCTGTAATGGTATTGTACTAAAACTATCTGAATAAGTGAATGCTGCAATAATGAATTCTAAGAGTGCTGCATGGAACGTACACAGATGTTGTTAGAAACAGACTTTTTTCTTCTGATGTAGTTAAATACGTTAGGTAAACATTGATAAAGGTAGGTCGTAAAGGTGAATTGCGGTCAGCTGGTAATTGTGAGTTGTTGGATGCTACATTAAGTTTTTCTGATTAACTATAACTGAGGGCATTACACGGAGTTCCCCGCCCAGATGGATCTTATCAGAGAGATGTGTACTTCAGCAGTCTGTCTGCGAAACGCCGGCTTCACACTCATTTGTGCATTTTCTACAAAAGGGTGGTCTCCTAACGAGCAATATGAAGGAAGAATTAATAAGTAGATTCTTTTTCTGCCTTTTTGGTCTATACTTATGACATTCTTCAATCCAAAACGTAGAATTCCTCGTCATCTCAGAAAATGGAGGATTCCTCAGTGAAGCACTTTTTTTGCGTTTATGAATATCAGATAATGTACACTTATTGACGGGCCCTCTGGACTGTACAGTTATTTACTTAAGATAACTTTGTGCTAAAGTTCAGCTTACCATTTCCATTGGTTGAATATGTTACATTCCACAACTCTAAAACCTGCTGTTGGGTGATTCGGTAGGTAATGGTCTTTCTGTTCCCTGTCACTTCAGCTGGTGGTTCTACACTCATGCTCATAGATTTTGGATAATGCTGATACATGGTGAAACAACGCTCTGGTGGGCGGTTTGCGGGTTTAAATCACCTCAGAGTATGACCATGCGGTGCATTTGACCTGCGGTCGTCGCACGGTGGCGCTGGCAGCAGTCCACATACTCAGACGTGTGTTGGTGCATGTCAGAGTATGGTGCAGCGAGTACGTGTGTAGACTGTGTGTTGAAAATGGCTCAAAGAACACATGTTGATGACGTTATGAGGGGTAGAGTACTAGGGCCACTGGAGACTGGTCTAACACAGCAGGTCGTAGCACAGGCCCTTCGTGTGCCACAAAGTGTGATCTCAAGACTATGGCAAAGATCCCAGCAGAGAGGAAACGTGTCCACGCGCTACAGTACCGGACGTCCACATGTGTACAACACCACGAGACGGCCACGGAGTACTGCAGATAGCCTTGCTCGGCACCTTCCTGCAGCTACTGGAACAGTTGTGTCCAGACAAACTGTCTGCAGACGTCTGAACAGACATGGTTTATTCGCCCGGAGACCAGCAATGTGCATTCCACTGACCCCTAGCTACAGAAGAGTCCGTAAAACCTGGTGTCAAGAACACAGTGCATGGTCATCGAACAGTGTTCCCAGGTTATGTTCACGGACGAGTCCAGTGATTCTCCCCGGGTTTTCATCTGCCGTGAACCAGGAACCAGAGACCAACCCCTTAATATCCTTGAAAGGTACCTGTATGGAGGTCGTGGTTTGGTGGTGTGGGGTGGGATTACGATTGGTGCACGTACACCCCTGCATGTCTTTGACAGAGGAACTCTTAACAGGTCAGGTGTATCGGGACGTCATTTTGCGCCAGTATGTCCGCCTTTTCAAGGGTGCAGTGGGTCCCACCTTCCTCCTGATGGACGATAACGCACGACCCCACCGAGCTGCCATCGTGGAGGAGTATTTTGAAATAGAAAATATCAGGCGAAAGGAGAGGCCTGCCTGTTCTCCAGATCTAAACCCCATCGAGCACGTCTGGAATGCTCTCGGTCAACGTACCGTTGCGCATCTTCAAACCCCTACGACACTTCAGGAGCTCCGACAGGCACTGGTGCAAGAATGAGAGGCTATAACCCAGCAGCTGATCTAGCGTATGCCAACCCGTTGTGCGGCCTGTGTACATGTGCACGGTGATCATATCCCATTTTGAAGTCGAGGTACATGAGCAGGAAATAGTGGCGTTTTATAGCACATGTGTTTCGGGACGGTTTTCTCAACTTATCACCAATACCGTGGACTTACAGATCACCGAGCGAGGTGGCGCAGTGGTTAGCACACTGGAATCGCATTCGGGAGGACGACGGTTCAATCCAGCGTCCGGCCATCCTGATATAGGTTTTCCGTGATTTCCCTAAATCGCTCCAGGCAAATGCCGGGATGGTTCCTTTGAAAGGGCACGGCCGACTTCCTTCCCCGTCCTTCCCTAATCCAATGACCTCGCTGTTTGGTCTCTTCCCCCAAACAACCCACCCCAACTTACAGATCGGTGTCGTGTGTGTTCTCTATGTGCCTATGCTATTAGCGCCTGTTTTGTGCAGTGCCACGTTGTGTGGCACCACATTCTGCAATTATCCTTAATTTATGAGCATGAGTGTATTTCAAAACCGCACAGTAATTTGAAATAAATGACATAACGTTAATGAAGATTAAATGTTTAATTGATTATGTTTTTTTGTTTTTTATATTTTGTACGACTAGATCTATTGTTTAACAAGCGTTTTATATTATTCTAATGAATGTAAGAAAATCTGTCGAAGTAAGTATTCCTTCTGCGAATATAGAAATGCACACCATTTGATCAAAAGTGCCCGGGCGCTGCTGTGTACCGTGGAACTGACCACTAGATGTCGCTATAGGAGGGGGAAGGAGGCCTATTAGAGAAGCAGTAATTGTAGACAGGATCGGTCAGGAGTGCTCTGTAACTACGGAAGTTGGATAGTCATTGGATGTCATAAGGGAATCTAAGTCCTTCTGAAGATGCACAAATAGACTGTTTTGATTCTGAAGTGGAAATGCAAAGGAGAAGCCACAGGTAAACCAAAACCAGACAGACGTCGTATACTGACGGACAGGGACTGTCGAGCACTGCGAATGGTGGCTGCAAGAAAATGTTAGATAGTAGCAGAAGGAGTCACTCGTGACTTCCAAAATTGTTTGCGGCAGTCCAGCTAACACAGTCACTGTGCTTTAGGTATTAAAACTAGTGTTGTGGAATGATCGAGCAGCTCCTCATCAGCCATACATTTATCTAGACAACGCTAAGTGAAGCTTGATGTGCTGTAAAGAGCCACGCCACAGGACAGTGGAGGACTGCAAACGAGTGAGGAATCACGCTATACTCCGTGGCAATCCGGTGGAAGAGTTGGATTTGGCGAATGACTGGGCAACATTACCTCACATCATGTGTAGTGCCAACAATGAAGTACAGAAGACCGAGGGAGGTGGCGCAGTGGTTAGCACGTTGGACTCCATTCAGGAGGACGACGGTTAAAACCCGTGGCGGGCCATTCTGATTTAGGTTTTCCGTGATTTCCGTAAATCGCTTCAGTCAAATGCCAGGATGGTTCCTTTGAAAGGGCACGCCCGACTTCCTTCCTTAAACCAATGCTACCGATGACCTCACTGTTCTTTCCCCCAAATGAACCAACCAAGTACACAGGAGGTGGTGTTACGGTATGGCGGTGATTTTCGTATTTAGATTGTAATCCCCTTTTTGCGCCTAAGAAAACGGTAAATACGAGAGGATAAGAACACATTACACAGCAGTGCGTTCTGATTACAGTACAGGAGCAGTTCGGAGACGATGACAACGCGTCCTTTCATAAAGCAGCATCTGTGAGGCACTGGTTTATGGACAATAACATTGATGAAATGAAATGGCCTGCCCTGAGTCCCAGCCTGAACCGAACGGGAGAGTTAGAACACCGGTTTCGCTCCAGACCGCAGCGTCTAACAGCACAACCGCCTCTGCTTTTCGGCTCTTGGTGAATAATGGACTACCATTCTCCAGACATTCTGGCATATCATTGAAAGTGTTCCCAGTAGAATTCAAGCCGACAAAAAGGTGAAGTGTTGAAACGCCCAATTTTTTTCAATAGGTGTTTGGATACTTTTGATCAGGTAGTTAGTGAATAGACAAAGAGAGGATTTCACTCCACCTACTCTTGCCTTTCGTGTTGTTGACAAAACGACAGGAACGTTACGTTTCCATCTGCAGCAGATGCCTTTGTGTATAATTTACTTCTCTTTTCCTATAATGATTCCTTGTCTCCCCGTTTTGTCTATTAACAATCATAAGATAACCACTGGCTGGTGGAAACCAGTCACGGCATCGTGAACTGTTCATGTGATTATGTTGTAAAATATATAACAAATAATTTGTGTAACAGTGAAATTCAATCTTCCCTGTCCACACCAACAAACAAATGTATCATTACTTCTTAATACATCACTATTTATTTTTAACTCCACCTTCAAAGTGTCGTTCTTGGATTCGGGAATGTTAATCTTTACAACTTGTTTCGTCTAATTGGATCTTCCCAGCTGATAAGTACCGTGTGAAAGTCATAGCGTACAAAAATTCTGAGAGGTGTGTTATTGTAATTTTACATCTCGGTCTATGACTGATGCACTTTGTTGGTGAAAAATTACTTGATATATTGGTAGAGCTCTTTAAAAGCAAAGATTTTCTCTTAGCAGTGTATTGTAATGTCAGACACACACTTGGGTTTTTACAAATCTGTTGCCACCGGGGGAGCTGGGGTCGCATTGTCAACATCAAGCAGAGCACGGAGTGTGCGTGAGTGGTCTATTTCACCCCCTGAGGCGTCACTGACACAGAGATATCTGTAATAACATTTATTTAACGGGTAAGGTGTGTAGAATTACAAGAGTCTTCAGAGCGGCGGTCGAGCTGAAACTGAGGAGCTGTGAGGAAGTGCTGAAACGTCGTCTGTAATACTGGGCCGAGCCTTGTAGTCGTGGTGACGTTGCAGAGCAGCCATGCAGCTATGCATTGGCCTGCGGAGTATTTCCATACCATTGAGGTACGAAAGTGTTTACCTGTACGTGCCTGGAAGCAATGCATCGGCACACCAAGCATGTCATTAATCACTATGAATAAGTTCTCCTTGTGGCACAGTTGTGCGCAGTGTGGCAGCATCCTCCGCGCATTGTATCCACCCCGGACTCGACCACGTTATGTGCCGGCCAGCAGCCGGCGGTGGTATGGACAGCCATCTCCACTGCACCAGTTCACGGTTATAAGTCCTCACTCGTGGACCGATGAGCCGTCCGAGTCTCCACACTGGCAGTGTAAATCCGTCTTGCAGGATAGAAGCCAGGGCGGTACTAGCAGGATAGCGGTTAGCAGCCAGGGCCGTAGTGCCTGCTTCTAACGCGCTACTGATCAGACGCCTACGAGAATTCAGTGGACTTTCACGTCACCGGCAATGCCCACTCCAGGGCCACGTAACGCTAATCAGGCACGCACTGCGGAGTGTTCGCAAAGCAGGATGCGGACGTCCAGCGGCCATTCCGCTGTTGCGACTCCGAACATCCGCCGGTGGACCACACTCTTGCAGTGGGCTTACCGGGGGCGTCGCAGAAGTTCCACATTGTAGCTCAAGACTAAATGAAATATGGTATATCTTGCAGCGGAGTAATCCCAGCCACCCATGGTCAGCATCCCCGCCCCAGCGACCCACCACTCCACTACCTCTACTGAGCGAAGTGGCACAGTCGTTAGCGCAGCGGACTGGTATTCGGGAGGATAACGATTCAAACCTGCGTCCGGCCATCCTGATTTAGGTTTTCCGTGATTTTTCCTAAATCGCTGCAGGCAAATGCCGGGATGGTTCTTTTGAGAGGGCACGATCGACTTCTTTCCCCATCTTTCCATAATTCGATGTGGCCGATGCCCTCGCTGTTTAGTCCCCTTCCCGGAATCAACCAACCAACCACCACCTCTACTCCACAGTGGCCCCAATCACCTGGGTCGTTATAGAGTGGTGTCAGAAGTATTTTGGCATCAGTAGACGTAGTCTGGCAGCTGGCGCGTCTACCTCCACACTCCATAGTTTTGCAACCACAGCACGCAGCTTCGTCAAGCACTGCTGGGAGTAGAACAGTATTGGTTTTTGTGCCTGTTTCCCCTCTTTTATGTATAGGGGGCATGGAGTCTAAGCGAGTGGTGCACAGGGATTTGTAGGTTATGTTTTTGCAGCCAGCGGAAACGACTGATCTTTGGTAATTTCTTGGTGAGACGAAGGTCTATTACGTGCGACCTATAAAATATGGCTAGTGTAATCTGCCACGGCATTCTCAACCTTGCATAGAGTCAGCACCAAGCGTTTGTGTTAATTGTCGTCTATTCGGGCATATGACTAAACTCAGTGCACAAAGTCAAGATAGATGATGGTAAGACGTAAGATGTAAGTGTTTGTTGTGTCATATGGCCTGTTGGGAGTGCACGTGGGGTTCCTTAGTTAGTGGTGAAGATTAAGGTACCGGAAAGACAGATCTCAAATGCAGTTTGCCACTAGTCGGGAGGCAGTCCAAGCTATGGTTTAATGAAATGGCGCAATTGAGAGCACATTACACAGACTTGCGTAATAGGCTTGCAGTTAGGGAGGAAGAGGTGGACTCAGGTGAGCAACCGACTCCTTTATCAGATCGAGTCACAGCCAGTTTTATCACACCCTTCTCTGGAAAGTCGACTGGCGTCTTAATGCCTCTTTTGTACGACCTGCAAAAAGCAGCTAGTATTAAGGGATGGTGACGAGGCCAGTTGTTGCGGGTGACAAAGTTGAGATTGATGGAGGAAGGCAAGACGTGTATCAGATGCACAGAGGGACTAAGAGGCGCGGAAACAGTAGATGAATTGAAAAATAGGCCTGCTCCATAGGTACAGAAGGAAAACAGCGCGAGGTCTTTTTTCGCGAGCAGTTGGTGGACTGTCGAAGAAGCATAATGGGTCGTTAGAGTATTTTGTGGACAGAATAGAGAAAGTGAATGTGAAGGCATATGAATTAGGGGAGAGAACGGAACATGTGCAGAAGCAGTGCTGTCAACCTCAGTGTGGTAGATGTGGTGCGATCGGACACCACCAACATGATTGAAGAGAAGTTAAGCAGAAACAGGGGAGAACAAGCAGGTGTTAAGCGCAAAAGAGAGCCCCAGGTCCTCTGTGCTGAGTTCCCTATAAATTTCAATGCATTAAAACGCATTCAGTGGCAGAATATAGTATGATGGGAATAGTGCAGGATTGAAAGCACAAGTTTTTATTGGACACAGGAGAGCATATGTCAGTAGCAAGTAGGAACCTGTTATGTACGTGGAGATGGAGCTTGCGTTCAGCAACGATAGATTTATAAGTTGGGGTGCAGCATTTTAAGCACTTTGTAGAAGTCGCGTGCCCGGTGAGTGATGGTTACTGCATGATCTTAGGATTAGAATTTCTGGTAATGTAGTATACCAAAATTAATCTTTGGCGAAGTGTAGCTGAACTTAGAGGGACAATGTTACTGCTAGGGAGAGTGTCGCCAGTGAATTATGGATGTAAGGTGCATCAATTTTAACGGTGAACCACTTGAACTGCAGTTACGACACTACGGATTAATTCGCATATTGTTGTGCCACAAAGCACTGGGAAGTTGGTCTGGGTGATTGTGGGACCAGAATGGCCTGTTAATGCATTTTGCGTGGTAGGATCATTGGCAGAAAATGGTGTATTACATAGGTTACGCTGCTTTGTAAGAACCACTGTACGTGTATGGGAAGAGGGAAAAGTAGTGCCCATAAATTCAGATGATTTTGGTGCTGGGTAGAGCTCTCCAAAATAATGTTGGTAGCTAATTTAGAAGTTCTGGATGAATCGGGTAGAGACTCAGTCAGTGTAAATCAGGGTATAGTGCAAAGCATCGATAAAACTGCACTTTGTAGGAAGTTGGAGAAACTTAGAGATATGAAGAGATAGAAAATAGAGGAATTTTTTTTCCTTAGGGAGTTTACCAGTACACCTATAACACAGCATCGTATCCCTACAGGAGTTGCTGGTATACGGTAGACCTTGTCACATACAGTGATATTTGCAGCGCCGGCAGCGGTGGCTGAGCGGTTCTAGGCGCCTCAGTCCGGAACCGCGCGACTGCTACGGTCGCAGGTTCGAATCCTGCCTCGGGCGTGGATGTGTGTGATGTCCTTAGGTTAGTTAGGTTTAAGTAGTTCTAAGTTCTAGGGGACTGATGACCTCAGGTGTTGTCCCATAGTGCTCAGAGCCATTTGAACCATTTTGTTATTTGCAGCCATTATTAGCAGAATTCAGTGATCAGCAGCTGGTGGTTGGAGCAATAGTGCAGCCTGGGAGTTGTACCAAAGACGTCATCAGCTGTGACAAAATATTTAGATCCCGTTGTGACTACAGCATAACTGTGACCAATACATATCCAGTCCTGAACAACAATGAAACTACCCACAATTTAGCGAAATGCAAATAGTGTTGTCTCCGTTATGTGTAAGGTATAGATACTATCAGATAGAGGTACTCCAGGAGGACCGTCCCGTAAAAGCCTTCTCGGTCCCCTGGGGCTATTTTCAGTGTCATAGTATTCGCTAGGCTAATGAATGCTCTGACAACATTCCAGCGTTTTCTGGATGGAGTGCTGAGCAAACCGAAATCTCACCAGTGCGTGGTATATTTAGATGATCCAACTGTTTTCACGAAGTGTACTTCAGGGCGTACACAACTTTTGCGAGGTTACACGCATCAAATTACCATTAATCAATACAAAATGTCACTTTGCATTACAGAAAGTTACGTATTTGGGGCATGTTATCAACAATGAAGGGTTTGAGATGTATGTGAGGTTGATACAGGCACTACGAGAATTTCGGATTCCTAGTGGTGTTACGGAGTTACGGTCTTTCCTGGAGTTAGCGAATGATTACAGAAAATTCATAAAAGTATTTGCAGATGTAGTGGAACCACTTACATGACTATCAAAAAGAGGCGCAAAGATCGAATGGGCAAAGAAATTACAAGATTCGTTCGATGGGTAAGTGAGCATTGACATCAAGTCCAATATCAAATTTTCCAAACTGTGAGAAAGAGCTTGTTTTGTGAACCAACACTTCCAATAGTGTATGCCTCTAGGCAGTAGACCAGAAATGGACAAATAACTCCACAACGGAAAAAGAGATACATATTGTATAAATGGAATAACATATTTCTGAAGAGATTCTTAGTGTGATATATGGAATCACGTATTTCTGATTTTATTTGCATGGAAAAAAGTTCAAAGTTGTAACTGACGATGCAGCTTTTAAGTGCTTCGTGGAGCATAAGAATCCTTCCAGTAAACTAACTACGAGGGGCGTTTGAAAAGTCCATGCAAAGTCCGAGAGATGGCACCACTGGCGCGTATCGAGGTCATGTTCAGTTAGTAGCGTCTTCGGAAAGAACGCTCTCCAAGTTTCAGCCATATTGGTATATTTGCTTGTGTTTGGCATTCGTGTGAATCAAGAAAGTCGAGTGATTGTCAAAAAATGGATGAAGAAGAATTTCGTGTGGTGATTCAACGTTACTTTATGAAAGGCAAAACACATCAGGAGACTAAAGAGAAGCTTGATAAACATTACTGTGACTCTGAACCTTCGATTAGAACAGTTTATCAGTGGTTTCAAAATTTTTGGAGTGGCCATATGGGCACAAGTGATGCTGAACGTTCTGGACGCCCTGTGGAGGTTGCGACTCCATAAATCATTGATAAAATCCATGATATGGTGATGGATGACAGAAGAATTAATATGAATGAGATTGCTAGTGCTGTGGGCATCTCGAATGAACGGGTACATAATATTTTGCATAAATATTTGGACATGAGAAAGCTATCCGAAGATGGGTTCTGCGATTGCTCACGCTTGACAAAAAACGGAATGTGTGAAGTGTTGCAAGGATGGTTTGCAACTGTTCAGGAAGAATCCACAGGACTTTAAGCGTCGTTTCGCACTGTGGATGAAGCATGGATACATTACTATACTCCTGAGACCAAACAACAATCTAAACAATGGGTTACCATGGGAGAATCTGCACCAAAAAAGGCTAAGACCTGTCCTTCGGCCGGAGAGGTTATAGCGACTGTCTTTTGAGATTCGCAAGCGATAATCCTCATCGACTATCTGGAAAAGGGTAAAACTATTACAGGTGCATATTATTCATCGTTACTGGACCGTTTGAAAACCGAGCAGCAAGAAAAACGCTGGCGATTGGACCGCAAAAGCTCCTTTTCCATCACGACAGTGCACCAGCATACACCTCAGCAGTTGTGGTAGCAAAATTAATGGAAATAGGATTCCAACTCGTTTCATATTACCCCTATTCTCCACACCTGGCTCCCTCGGTCTACTCTTTGTTCTCCAATCTGAAGAAATGGCTGGCAGGACAAAGATTCTATTCAAACGAGGAGGTGATTGCAACAACTAATAGCTATTTTGCGGACAGTTCCTGTTATTCGGAAGGGATCAACAAATTAGAACAGCGTTGGACGAAGTGTATAAGTCTAAAAGGAGACTATGTCGAAAAATAAAAAAGGTTTATCCCAACCACATGTTTTATTTTAGGTGGGCACTGAGGTCAAGCGAGTTCAAGTACGAAGTGATACACAAGCCTGGTAACCCAAAAAGTAACAATGATACAGACACTGTGCTATGATCGTGGACAGGGACAAGCAGCACAAAGCGCTGATGTGCTGACATGGGATGTAAATATTATGTATCACAGCTGCAATTCAGTGTGTGATGGGTTGTTGTGTAAGCTATAGAGGTTGGGGCCAAAGGCATTAGTGCCATTGGATCTAAAAGAGGAAGTGCTGCACGGAGCACATCACCACGTAATGTCAGGACGTGGGGACTGTAGAATAATGAATAGGAGAGTAGCGGATTGGTACTGGTGGAAGTCAAGAAAAGAAGATGTGGGTCAGTACATGAGAGGTTGTGTGCCACGTGCACAATGGGCAGACATGAACCGTAAGTTTAAAGCTTTAGAGATGTTACCAGAAACGATGTAACTATTTAATATGGACGTCCTTAGGCGATTCAACAGTAGTCCAGCTGGGAATCTATTTGTGCTGACTAATATTGATCATTTTTTCTAGATAAGTGAAAATGATTGCAATCTCTAACCAACAGGGAGCAACACGAATGCATGGTATGCCACATAGTAATATCCTGACTTACTTCCTCGCTTCCAAATTCGTCCCCTACTACGCAGGTTCACGTTACAGTCACTTTTCTAATGACATGTCTACACATCCGCCACAGTCCACTTACACTTTTCTTCTCTCCATCGAGTAAATAATTGACTGTTCCACCACTTGTCTCCTCTATTATTCTGTCTAACCAGCTAGTTGCACACGCCAAGCACTTTAGTGAATCTATTGGTGTTTGTTCTTGCTTTTCTAAGGAGCTTCCTTCAAGTCAGTAACTACTTACACAGTCATTGGCCACATCTACGATATAGTTTCATATTATCCTTCCCTGTGACCACTCCCATGTGCCAGGGCTATAGTTCGTAATTATAAACTTTTATACACTTACTAAATGTTATATGCTTGATTCAGTGGGTGACTCATCTGTTTGATGTGTTATGGAAGTAAATCATGTTGCTATAATGACCGCTAGTTTCCTTCTGTAATTAGATGAGTCCCTTCATTAATATATCGGTGTGAAGTGTGATCCCATATTGTGCTGCTCTTACGTGGCCCGTAATTTGCACGTACCCTGCTTCGGGTGAAGCCGTGACCAATAATTGGGTGCTCAAATTTACAGTTCCAGAAACTATGATTACAGACGAAGTGACAAACTGTATGTCAGACTTTTTACATCACCTGTGTAATCTGCTAAAAGTTAGGAAGTTAAACACAAGTGCGTAGCATCCCCAAGCTAATGGAAGTACTACCCAACCGTTTTTGTGGGAACAATCATGTAACACATGTAAATTCATACGAAAAGACAAATTTCATCACAATATTTAATTGACACTGTGGAACATGATAAAAGCAGTACAATGGGTGCGACTAACTGACGAATGCAACCTTACCATTCTTTGATTCGAATTTGCATGCCATCTATAAGTGAGAGAATGTTGAAAGCATCCTGAACAATGGAAAAGCACGCAGACGATCAGGGACAGTAGAGTCAATTGGAAGAAGGCCTGCCCTCTAAAATTGTGAGACACCACTGAAAATACTGACGCTGCAAAAGACGATTGTTGACCCAATGTAAGAATCGCTAGCATCGGTTAATGTAAATAAACTAGGAGTCAGTGAGAGAAACGGGATGATGATGTGAAGACTACCTCATTGGTCGTAGAGAGACACAGAAAGAGAGTGAAACGATTTTTTTATGTGGTAGATAGTAGGAGAAAGGTTTTTGTTTAAGGGACTAGTGTTTTGTAAGAAGCATTTTTGTTGGCCGGCAATTGCAAGAACCGGAGCCCAGCTTGTCTGAATTTAGTAAGAGACGCAAAATGCGGAAATGCAAGGTTTTCTTTTAATGCAAGGTTTTCTTTTACATCACTTCGTCTCCAACTTCAACTCACTCGAATTTCGGGAACGTCCACGACCAGTCCGTTCACGCTGAGGGCCACCGACGTCTCTGCTGGCCAGCCATGCTGCCTGAGCTGATGAAATGGGGGGTCACAGAAAAAATTTCTGGCTGATCTGCATGTAGCCACTGGAATGTCATTCCACCAATGACAGATTCTGTAGCCACTTCAGCCTCCAGCTGCAGTACTGTGGGGAGATCAAACCTCAACCACGAGACGACGTTTAGGGACATTAAAGTCGTTTTATAGGATTTCGGTTACTTCACACTCCACTCTGAAGACTTGTATTGTAACGCCAATGATTAGAGTGCTTTCAGCTTCAACCATAGGTGTGAGAGATTCCCTTCTACACTATCTGTTTTCAGTTAACATCTTGAATATCACTGTTCACTTCATGATTAAAATTAATTCAATATTGCGACTGCTAAAATCATTTCCCTTGACTCTTGTGTCAGATACGCCAATGCCTTATTATTTTTATGTTGCCACTGCTGCCACTGTTTTTTTTCAATAATTTTATCGGAATAAACCAGAGTAATTGTGATTCACGTTTCATTTAGTAGTCATAGGTTCCCCAGTTGTTATTAAATAGGATGCGACACCTGCTAGGCTTACCTAGCAGTTTCAAAACCAAGCCACCTTACACTTTTGGCGATGCCTACCTAGGATTAATTGATCTGCAATCTCCTCACACAGCAGTTAGATTTGTGGAGCATAAAATTAACAGAAGGATATACAACGGTACATCACTATCGCAAAAATAAGCAAATTAACAAGATGTAAAATAGTTTTAAGTGCTGATGTGTAACCATTTAGGTTTTTTTTCAGTGAGGTCGGTTAGTATTTTTCCACTATGGTGGAACTGCATAGTCGTCGATGAAATTTTGTAGGGGATGTGTATTGTCGCTTAGGAGGGGAACGTATTTTATTTTGTGCATGAAGATTGAGGAATTTCATGTTCGGTAGATTCGATTTGTTTTAAATGTCAGTTGCATTTAGGATTTAATATTTGTGTTAGAGAATGCCAAGCCGGCCGCGGTGGTCTAGCGGTTCTAGGCGCGCAGTCCGGAACCGTGCGACTGCTACGGTCGCAGGTTCGAATCCTGCCTCGGGCATGGATGTGTGTGATGTCCTTAGGTTAGTTAGGTTTAAGTAGTTGTAAGTTCTAGGGGACTGATGACCTCAGAAGTTAAGACCCATAGTGCTCAGAGCCATTTTTTGAATGCCAAGGTTTATGAGAAATAGAGAGAGAAATGTGGCCCAAATGAGTGTGACAGAGAGGGAAATTTCAAACAATTCAGAAACGCTTAACAGAAATTCGGATACGGAATTACTGCCGGAAAACATTTACGTAACAGTGAACTGTATGAAGTAGTATCTCAGGACGAAACTAACACCATGATGAGATGTCGAGGATATAAATTAGAAGAGTAGAGGAGAGTGAAACTTCACCCGAAGCAGGGAACGTACAAATTACAGGCTACGTAAGTGCAGCACAGTATGGGAGCGCAGTTTACGCCGATATGTTAATGAAGCGACCCATCTAATTACAGAAGGAAACTAGCGGTCACTATAACAATATGGTTTATTCCCATAAGACATCAAACAGATGAGTCACCAACAGAATCAAACATATACACATTTAGTAGGTGTATAAAAGTTTGTAATTACGAATTACAGCCTTGGCACATGGTAGCGGACACAGGGAACGATAACATGAAACTATATCGCAGATGTGGCGAATGACGGTGTAAATGGTTACTGTTTTAAAGAAGCTCCTCAGAAAAGCAAGAATAAACGCCAACAGATTCACCAAAGTGCTTGGCGTGTGCAACTAGCTGGTTAGACCCAATAAGAGAGGAGACAAGTGGTGGAAAAGTCAATTATTTATTCGATGGAGAGAAGAAAAGTGTAAGTGGACTGTGGGGGATGTGTGAACATATCATTAGAAAAGTAATTGTAACGGCAACCTTCGTCCTAGGGAACGAATTTGGAAGTGAGGAAGTAAGTCAGAACATTATAATCGGCATTCCATGCATTAGTGTTGAAAGTGAAACTTTAGAATAAACTGACACCACCCCAGCTGAAATAAGTTTATGCGTGTGTTTCCATTGTTGTACAACCACTATTGGCCATTTAAATTGCTACATCAAGAAGAAATGCAGATGATAAACGGGTATTCATTGGACAAATGTATTATACTAGAACTAACATGTGATTACATTTTCGCAGTTCTAGGCGCTTCAGTCTGGAACCACGCGACCGCTACGGTCGCAGGTTCGAATCCTGACTCGGGCATGGATGTGTGTGATGTCCTTAGGTTAGTTAGGTTTAAGTAGTTCTAAGTTCTAGGGAACTGATGACCTCAGCTGCTAAGTTCCATAGTGCTCAGAGCATTTGATTACATTTTCACGCAATTTGGGTGCACAGATCCTGAGAAATCAGTACCCAGAACAACCACCTCTGGCCGTAATAACGGCCTTGATACGCCTGGGCATTGAATCAAACAGAGCTTGGATGGCGAGTACAGCTACACGTGCCCATGCAGCTTCAACACGATACCACAGTACATCAAGAGTAGTGACTGGCGTATTCTGACGAGCCAGCTGCTCGGCCACCATTGACCAGACGTTTTCAATTGGTGAGAGATCTGGAGAATGTGCTGGCCAGGGCAACAGTCGAACATTTTCTGTATCCAGAAAGGCCCGTACAGGACCTGCAACATGCGGTCGTGCATTATCCTGCTGAAATGTAAGGCTTCGCAGCGATCGAATGAAGGGTAGAGCCATGGGTCGTAACACATCTGAAATGTAACGTCCACTGTTCAGTCGTCACTGCGAACACGAGGTGACCGAGACATGTAACCAATGGCACCCCATACCATCACGCCGGGTGATATGCCAGTATGGCGATGACGAATACACGCTTCCAATGTGCGTTCACTGCGATGTCACCAAACACGGATGCAACCATCATGATGCTGTAAACAGAACCTGGATTCATTCGAAAAAATGACATTTTGCCACCCAGGTTCGTCGTTGGGTACACCATCGCAGGCGCTCCTGTCTGTGATGCAGCGTCAAGGGTAACCGCAGCCATGGTCTCCGAGCTGATAGTCCATGGTTCCTAAAACGTCGTCGAACTGTTCGTGCAGATGGTTGTCTTACAAACGTCCCCATCTGTTGACTCAGGGATCGAGACGTGGCTGCACGATCCGTTACAGCCATGCGGATAAGATGCCTGTCAACTCGACTGCTAGTGATACTAGGCCGTTGGGATCCACCACGGCGTTCCGTATTACCCTGCTGAACTCACCGATTGCATATTCTGTTAACAGTAATTGGATCTCGACCAACGCAAGCAGCAAGTATCGCGAGATACGATAAACCGCAATCGCGATAGGCTACAATCCGACCTTTATCAAAGTAGGAAACGTGATGGTATGCATGTCTCCTCCTTACACGAGGAATCACAACAACGTTTCACCAGGCAACGCCGGTCAACTGCTGTTTGTGTATGAGCAATCGGTTGGAAACTTTCCTCATGTCAGCACGTTGTAGGTCTCGCCACTGAATGCTCTGAAAAGCTAATCATTCGCATATCACAGCATCTTCTTCCTCTCGGTTAAATTTTGCGTCTGTAGTATGTCATCTTCGTGGTGTTGGAATTTTAATGGTCATTAGTATATATATATATATATATATATATATATATATATATATATATATATATATATATATATATAAGTGTGTTTGTGTGTTGTGCGTTAGTGTGTGTCCTAGGAAATAAGTCACTGCATCCCACTCTGATAACCCACATGAAGTGATTTAATACATTTTATGTCATCGAAATGTTTCTTGTGCAGTCAGTTTATAGACAATATTTTTTTATAATTTGCAAGGCTTGAATTAAAGACCAGTATCATAAAGCCAGCATCTGTGTCTTGTGAAGACATCTTCTCCACCAAAGTTTGCAGGAGCAATCTTCCACCACCAGCCATTACGAGAGTTTCAGGTGCAAAGAGAAAAGTCATGTCTTTGAAACTGCCAAATCCAAAACATCAACATTGGGACTTTTGTACAAGAACAGAATAATATGCAACCTGCAGTATTGCACTGTGGCCAATACTTTACACCTTACTGGAACAGTGTGTATGTATAAAACATTCTCCGATTTCTTGCGGCGTCAGGTTAGACTAAAGCCTCGACCTTTTGATGACTACTTCCAAAGACCTACCCTGTCAGTATAAATTAAGTTTGGTACGGACAGACACCTTGTGAGAATCATACAATGTGGGCTTTCATGGCCGGTGTTGTCTTCAGTTGAAACTTCCGGGCTGAGAGACCGTGGTCGATGTATAAAATTTCCACCTGACGTTTCGTCTCCATCTGCGGGAGACATCTTCTGAGGTCGGGAAGCCCTCTCAGCCCAGGTGTTGCCAATTTATTTATGGAGATCTTCGAACAGCGAACGCTGCAGACTGCCGGTAAAAAGGCTGCTAAATGGTACCGCTATGTTGATGACACATTTGTAGTGTGGACTCATGGTGAAGAAGAATTGGATGACTTCTAGGTGCACCTGAACAGCATTAACCTGAAGATACAGTTTACGATGGAGAAAGAGAGCAACGGTCAACTCAATTTCCCGGATGTGTCGGTAATTAAACGGGTGGATGGGACGCTCGGCCACAAGGTATATAGAAAGAACACTCACACGGATCGATACCTCCACAAGGAATCTAACCATCATCCTAGGTAAGAAAGAGGTGTCATGAAAACCTTGGTGGACAGAGCCAACAAAATCTAAAAATGGTTCAAATGGCTCTGATCACTATGTGACTTAACATCTATGGTCATCAGTCCTCTAGAACTTAGAACTACTTAAACCTAACTAACCTAAGGACAGCACAGAACACCTAGTCATCACGAGGCAGAGAGAATCCCTGACCCCGCCGGGAAGCCGGGCGTGGGAAGCGAGAACGCTACCGCACGACCACGAGCTGCGGACAACAAAATCTGCGAGCCGGCTTACTTACAAGATGAACTGAATCACCTACGGTCAGCCTTCATGAAAAACAGATATACCAGCAAGGAAATCGGCCGAGCTCTCCATCAAAGAAGAAAAGAAGCCAGAAGTCCAGAACAACAACAGTCGCCTACTGGAAAAGTTTTCCTACCGTTCATTTATAAGGTCACGGACCGTATCGGGAAAATTCTGGCAAAGTATGGGATCGAAACAATCTTCAGACCCACCAAGAAGATTAAGGAATATTTAAGAATTGCCAAAGACGCCCGACATCCCCTAGCAACACCTAGTATACAAAATTCCATGCAGTTGTGGACAAGTATATATTGGAACAAGGAAAAGAAGTGAAAACACCCGCTTAGCCGAACATAAAAGAACTGTCGCTTAGGACATCGAAAAATCGGGGGTAGCTGAGCAAGATTTTCGAGATGGGAATCACGAAATTAAATTCAATGAGACAAGCGCTCTAGCACGAACATCCCATTATCATGCGCGCATGTATAGAGAAGCAATAGAAATTCACAAACACCATAACAATTTTAATAGAAGAGAGAAAGTTTTAAAGTTGGACAAAATATGGATGTCGACAATGCGCCAGCAGAACGACAATCAATTACTCTTAATCGAGAATGATAACACCTTCCAAAGATAGGCAAACCGTCGGTATCACGTGAAGAATGGTGGTGCCCTCTATGCGCTCTATAAATGCGAGAGTACCTGGAGCCTCAGTGGCAGTAGCCGGACGACCTCAGAAGATGTCTCCCGCAGATGGAGACGAAACGTTAGGTGAAAATTTTATACATCGACCACGGCTTCTGAGCCCGGAAGTTTCAACTGAAGACACCTTGTGAGAATTTCAATAAATTCAAAACCATTATTTTTGGTTGTATCGTAATTTTGACGTTTATTGGCATTATTAGGTTACTTGAATTTAAGACAGGTCACATCTGCTACACAAGTAGTGGGTCAACATCGTAATCCTTAACTGTTTGTTTTATCTATGGTAGCCGTTGTAATTGTGTATAAGATTGACAAAGTGAGAGATTCGAGAAGGAGAGAAGTAGAAGGAGAGAAGTAGAAGGAGAGAGATAGAGAGGGGGGGGGGGGGGGGGAGAGAGAGAGAGAGAATGAGTTTGCTTCTGGAACACCGTATCTACAGGGAAGGCTACTTAAGAGGTCGTACTTGAGTCACAGACCATTGGATAGCGATAATGTGAGTACGTCACAGAGAGATTATATACATATTTTCGATAAAACGGCTAGATATCCGTTTACCTCTCCCGCTTCCCCGTCCTCGTCCCGCATCGACCAAGTGCACAGTTCCTTGATGTGCTATTGTCTGCATTTGTAATTTGCCGTCATCCCGATGAATCGTTTCATTACACGTTTTTCCGGTAACCCCCGACCGTGCAATTAATTTACTCCATGCCTTAATATCTGTTCACATTATAATCGCCAGCTTAGCGCGAAAGAGTCGATTGCCCCCTCCGATCCGAAACCGTTCTAATTAACGCGGCGGTCTGAGTTGGGCCCCGCGGAGTCGTATTTCACGCCGCAGGCGAGGCCGGATGCCGGCGAGTAATTAGATTACTGGTCGCCTCGTATTAGTCTTGCCGTGTTCCCAAGTTGGGCGCCCGCCCGCACACCCCGCCTCAGCCGGGCCGGTAACAGGACGCGACTCGGGCCCGCCGTAACAATACGCCAGCCTCCGCGGCCTCTGCAGGCGCCAGCAGCAGCAGCGGCTGCGGCTGGGACGTGACGGCCACCTGCACCGGAGGGATTATGGCCGCCGCCGGCTAAACTCCTTACCACGGGCCAGCCGCCTCGTGTTTCTTCGGCCTGTGGAGCTCAGCTGCAGCACCAAAATGTAGTTTCATACACAAGAGGTGACAGCACGAGGTGAAAACCTGTACATGCAGCGCCTGACGCAGTAGACATCATCGATAATGTAACTTGGTAAGATACGCACCATCGCCTTGTGCGTAAATGATTAGTTGCAGTTCTCTGACGCAGGTGGTTCCACCACCAGAGTGAAATCGTGTTGCTCGTGATTACTGCACCAAGTTTGTTAAAGTATTCAGTTGGTGCATAAATACACTACTGGACATTAAAATTGCTACACCACGAAGATGACGTGCTACAGTCACGAAATTTAACGGACAGGAAGAAGATAGTGTGATATGCAAATGATTAGCTTAAGGTTGGCGCCGGTGGCGACGCCTACAACGTCCTGACATGTGGAAAGTTTGCAACTGTTTTCTCATACACAGACAGCAGTTGACCGGCGTTGCCCGGTGAAACGTTGTTGTGATGCTTCGTGTAAGGAGGAGAAATGCGTACCATCACGTTTCCGACTTTGATACAGGTCGGATTGTAGCCTATCGCGATTGCGGTTTATCATATCGCGACATTGCTGCTCGCGTTGGTCGAGATCCAATGACTGTTAGCAGAATATGCAATCGGTGGGTTCAGGAGGGTAATACGGAACGCCGTGCTGGATCGCAACGGCCTCGTATCACTAGCAGTCGAGATGACAGGCATCTTATCCGCGTGGCTGTAACGAATCGTGCTGCCACGTCTCGAACCCTGAGTCAACAGATGGGGACGTTTGCAAGACAACAACCATCTGCACGAACAGTTCGACGACCTTTGAAGCAGCATGGACTATCTGCTCGGAGACCACGGCTGCGGTTACCCTTGACGTTGCATCACAGACAGGAGCGGCTGCGATGGTGTATTGAGCGACGAACCTGCGTGCACGAATGACAAAACGTCATTTTTTAGGATGAATCCAGGTTCTGTGTACATCCTCGTGATGGTCGCATCCGGGTTTCGCGACATCGTGGTGAACGCACATTCGAAGCGTGTATTCGTCATCGCCATACCGGTGTATCACCCGGCGTGATGGTATGGGGTGGCATTGGTTAAATGTCTCGGTCACCTCTTGTTCGCATTGACGGCACTTTGAACAGTGGACGTTACATTTCAGATGTGTTACGACGCGTGGCTCTACCATTCATTCGATCCCTACGAAACCCTACATTTCAGCAGGATAATGCACGACCGCATGTTGCAGATCCTGTACGGGCCGTTCTGGATACAGAAAATGTTTGACTGCTGTCCTGGCCAGCACATTCTCCAGATCTCCCACCAACTGAAAACGTCTGGTCAACAGTGGCCGAGCAACTGGGTCGTCACAATACGCCAGTCACTACTCTTGAAGAACTGTGGTATCGTGTTGAAGCTGCATGGGCAGCTGTACCTGTACACGCCATCCAAGCTCTGTTTGACTCAATGCCCAGGTGTATCAAGGCCGTTATTACGGCCAGAGGTGGTTGTTCTGGTTGCTGATTTCTCAGGATCTATGCACCCAAATTCAGTGAAAATGTAATCACATGTCAGTTCTAGTATGACATATTTGTCCAATGAATACCCGTTTATCATCTGCATTTCTTCTTGTAGCAATTTTAATGGTCAGTGGGGTACGTAGCTTTCTTCCAAAAGTTGAATAAATACAACATATAGAAATGACAGAGACTTTAGTCATCAATATCTCACTCTCCTTCACAATTTACAAAAGTCTGCCGACGCTGGGATGACTTTCCGATTAGAAGGCACGTGGTTTTGAGGCGAACAACTCGTCAAGCTATGTTCGGACTACATTTTCATCTGCACAGGAAGTTTCCAAAAAGTTGTTCAATAGAGAGTGGAAGAGGTGAAAATCTGAGGAAGCAAGCTCAGGTGTATAAGGTAAGTGCGGAATGACTTCCAAACCTAACTTCTGTATAGCGTGTTTTGTCAGTCTAGCAGAATGCGGGCGCACGTTATCGTGCGGTAGCATCGTTTCACGCCGTCTTTGTGGTCGTTGTTCTTCGACCGCGTCTGAGAGACGTCTCAGTCCTTAACAATATATATCAGCAGCGATGGTTACACCCAGGCAATCAATTCGAAGGATATACATCACATCGTCGCTGTTCCACCAGATGCAGAACATTATCTTCTGTGGCTGCGTGGACATCTTTATATGGGAAGTTTGCGAGGTGCTGGGGTGGAAAAGAGTTTTTACCTCTTTAATTTAGACGAATATTGCATGAGAACGAGACATGCACTTGACCCCATCCTTATCTACCAGCTAATTAATTACGAGCACAACGGTAACGGAAGGAAATGATGGTGGACCCTGCTGGTTGGTAAAATAAGGAGTGCTCACTCACAATAACTTAATAAAAATCGTAATATACTCAAAAAAAGAGAACTTTTAACATAATAAGCAACAGTAACTGGGATTCTGCCTAGATCTAGAAAATGATATGCGGATTAAATAACACAATGAGATTTATTATATATCAGAACATAAATGCACATGATTGTCGACGCACACAGTAGGTTATAGGATAGGGTATACTGTAATATTATGAGAATAAGAGTTGGCTCGAGAACAAGGGCCTCCAACTATCTGTGATGCAATAGACTGAAGATAATGACTGGCGGTCCTAATGAATGAAATATTAATCTCGCGACTATATAGCAGTATCGCAATTAGTAGTGAGAGCCCAAATGGGATCACGTGGAGAAACAAGCAAGGTGGACTTGTATCAAAGCGAACGCTGGTACTGCTGAGGGATTCAGTATAAAATTGGTAAGGTCCTACAATGCCGGAGCCGCAAAACACTGTACCGGCACTGAAATCTGCAGCACATCGTCGGTAGGCAGCGTCCTGCTGATGTAGCCGCCGACTTCTGCCGTGCAGCAACTCTGTGTCAACCCCTGGCCGTGAAGGCTGTCCGAGAATTCTAAGTTCTTCCGAAAACGAGCGATCAAGTCGCAAGACCGTCCAACTCTGAGGAAGATCAGATCCCAAATCCACTGCCCGCGCAACGCAAGAGCGAAGCCAACATTGCTCTACTCCCTACTCTCCTCGAAAACTGCAAATAGGCATTCAGTTCTGATTCCAAAATTCCCCCACATTGTCACAGAACATCATTCGCGCCTATAGCGACCGTTCCCTCCAGTTTCAAGTAGGGCTTTATGACGTCAACTAGTTTCAGTTTAAGTTGACAAATCATGCGTCTGCTATTCAGCTGAGGGCACTGAACTTGCCGTTTGACCGACTACGAAAACAACCTGCCTAGACCGCCGGCCATCCGGTGTCAGACAGTCGCACTCAGCAGGGCGCAGTCCACAAGTATTCTCAGAATCAGGAGGACAATGCAGTCAGTCGGTGTCAGGAATCTTCGTTCCGGACGCGCTGGAACGGTAAACACATAAACTGCGGCGACACTCAGATGTCTTGCAGGTCGTTTCGCCCTGCATACAATAGGCGAAACTCGACCGACGTCAGCATAAAGACACCACTTCTGGCCGGCCAGTGTGGCCACGCGGTTACAGGCGCTTCAGTCTGGAACCGCGCGACCGCTACGGTCGCAGGTTCGAATCCTGCCTCGGGCATGGATGTGTGTGATGTCCTTAGTTAGGTTTAAGTAGTTCTAAGTTCTAGGGGACTGATGACCTCAGATGTTAAGTCCCATAGTGCTCAGAGCCATTTGCACACCACTTCTTGTCGCTGGTAATGATAAAGGATAGGAATTGTCGGTGTTATTCACGAGCCAGTTGATGACGAGCAAGCATAGATGTACTTACGGCCACTGGCTGATTTTAGTGATTTTTGCCTACAGCATGCGGTACCGACAAACCCGATGTTTGAACCTTCCCCACTGCATACAAATGTTGCACTATGGTGAAATGATCACAGCTCATCACATTTGTCGGTTCTCGAGTATAATGACGTGGATCATTGTGGATTAATGCGTTTAAGCCAAACCCCCAATGCTCTTCCTGAATGCGGAGAGTCATGAATGTCAAACCGGTTTTCCTTAAAATGCGAAAATCATTTTCTTGGCGTGCTTTGCCCAATTCCATTATCCCCATACACGGCCCAAATGTTTCTGGGTGCCTCCGCTGCTGTTGCCCCTCTTTTGAAGTCAAACAGAAGAATGTGTCGTAAATGTTCCGATTTCTCCACTTGGCACTCAATTTTCTAGCTTCTACAGCTCCACTCACTATCTCAAAAGGAGGAAATGACAATACATAAACTCAAATAGCAACAGTGAACTACAAATAAATATGACAATCGATAAATAAACCCATAACAATCGGAATACCAAATTGGGGAACGAAAAGGCTACGCACTTACGCACCATCTTTATACATAAGAGACATAAATAGCGTTGGATATCGAATGATCACTTTGAAGGAGATGGAGACGCCGCATACTCGTTCGAAACAGCGTTATCAGAGGCTGACAGAGTATGAAAGGGGATTCCCCCTAGGTCTCCATTTGGCTAGCTGGTCGAATTGAACAATACCCAGATCTATGAGCCATTCGAATGTGACAGTGGCTACACGTTGACTGCATGAGAGCTTGTTGTCAAGGTTCCGATTGAACACGTCTGATCACCACAAGGGAGACTCGCTACTTGATGCACCGAGCACATCGTAGTCCCATCATATCTGTACATTGTACCTGCCAGCTGGGACAAAGTGATGGATTTCCTGCACCATTCTGTGTCATCCCGCACGATTGATCGGAGCCTACAGCAGACAAACTAGTGAATTACTGTCCTATATCTGCGCCGTTAACACCAAAATATAAACGGGTGCATTTGGAGTGGTTGCGCGAATGGGAAACGTGCACTGGTGAGGAATGGCGTCGCTTTGTGTTCGGCGATGAATCGCGATTCTGTACCGCCTCGTGCCCCCGATGACCATCGTGATCATGGCGGAAAAATTTCGCATTTTTTTGTGTGTGTTTGATGGTGGGGGCGGGTGGGGAGACGTAGCAGTGTTGTTCCCGGTGTCTTGGTGTGGATAGCCATTGGGTATAATTTCAAATCGCACCTGGTAGTGACTGTGCGAACTCTGGCGGCTCAGCGATACGTCACGGACATTCTGCGTCCTCAAGTGTTAACTTTTATGGTGTCGGTTTTCAACAAGACAATACTGATCCACACGTGCCCACGTCTTCGTGACTGTGTGCATGATACTGAGGAATCTTGCGAGCCGCGAGGCAGATATTTCCCCATTAGAACAAGCATCCAGGTAGAGGGTTTACAACGTCTGTTTCATAAGTAGACTCGCACTGACAAGTTGTTTTCAATTTGACTAGATTTTCTAATCACTGAAACTACATCTCAAAGCCTCTCAGCCCGTGAGCTTTTCTTTCGTTTCCTCCTCTCCTTCCACATTTTCTTTTCTTCAGAATGTCTAGAATATGATTGTATGCATTCTGGATCTTGCTAAACCTCTTGGTCGTTAAGGACTTTTGGTGAAGAACTTGCCACAAATAGTTTTTAAAAGCTTTGCTTTAATGCCATTACCGGTTTATGCCTCTCATGTCCAGCTTCAGACTGCTAACTTTCTGAATTATAGTAACGCATTCGGCAGCAGCATGCCGTTCGCTCCAGCATCGTGCACGAGTGCTTAAGCATTTAGCACTACTTTAAACGTTTTGTAGATAATAAAAACTTACTGATGTGCCTGCATTTGATTATACACAAACTGAAACAGTCATATGCACTTGTGTGTGTTCCAGTGCACAGCTTTGATACTTGTGCTTTTAAGGACGATGCGCGAATGTGCATCGGAAATGAGTGATTGATTAGCGGATGGCCTTTACACTGAAAACAAAAAATCTGATGTGTTACACTGGAGCCAAGGTAGCCCCTGAGAGCCGAAACCCGTATTACACCACTGAGGACGAGGTTGTCTATACCCAAGGGGTACCAAGATAATGGAAACAGACTTTCCAAGCACTACTTCTTGCAGGGGGAGCTTGAGCCACGGCCTGCAGGAAGTATCACTACGCCAAAACCTGATTGGCTGGAGACAGCTATTCAGGGCCTAGTTCAGTTCACGCCGGATGCCGACCTCGTGTACTGCGACCGTGGAAGATCACATCTTCGTCTCTGAATTGGACTGTTACTAGTGTGTTTCCACGAACCTTTGTGGAAAAATAAGAACTTTCGTTCGCCTAAAGTAGGAGACTTTTACTGGCATCGTTATTGTTACCTTTCGTTTGTATGTTCAGTCATCAACCTTGTGAACTTAAATGAATAGAAGTTGTGTTTGTGAAAAGTTGTGAATTGTCAGTCACAATAAAAGTGGCGACGACTTGGTGCTTTCGTGTGTCTTCCTCATGGCGGATTTTGTCCTTCAGCAGCTGGTCCAAAGTGTCCACGACTTACTACAAGGTTTTCAACAGCTTTGCAAGAACTCTCAGGATACACAGGAACGTTTATTTACGGAACTCCTGCAAAACCACCAGTTTCCACCCCCCCCCCCCCCTCCACCGTTTCTCGCTGTCGACTGGAAAACATACGAGAAGCGGCTCCAGCAGCATTTTCAAATCCACCAAGTTGTCCAGGAGGCTGCTCGTCGTTCCTACTTTTTGTCCTGGAACCAGTCCAAAGTACCTGTTCTCTTGACGAATCTTCAACCTCGACCTCCAGATTCTTTGACTTTCATCCAGATCTGTGAGGTTCTCGCAGCTTACTACCGACGACGGTTCCACGTGTTAGCTGCCCGTGTCAAATTATACTAGTGTCGCAAGAAGGCTGGCCAATCCTATCGCCACTGGGCAGCGGAACAACAAGGTCTCAGCTGTAAATGTCACTTCAACAGACGAGTCTCCAAAGAATCCTACGCGGACGAGATGGTCCGCGACCACCTCATCCAGGCCGCCCTTGACGCGGCTTTCCGACGCGGCGCCCTCAGACTCGACGATCCCACTCTGGACCAGATAATTGACCTAGCATTGAAGTACGAAGTCTCTACGGCGGCCGACAAGCGTTTGGAATCTTGGGTGGAAGTGACGGCCCTCCGCGACCAAGACGCCTCGGAGCCCGTCGCATCGCTGGTGGAGGTCGAAGACGTTGTCGCCGTCCATTCGGATGACCGGCGCCGGGCATCCTGTTCTGCACGGGGTAGGCAGGGCAGCCGCCCTGTCCAGGAATTCGCGCCCTCGGACGGCTCCGCGGGTCCGGCGCAGACCGTCAGGCACGGAGGCCCCCGCGCCCTCCACGCCAGCACCGCGAGCCCCTCCCCCTGCCCGGGATGCTTTAAGACCCATGCACGGTATGACTGCCCTGATAGGTGAGCGTATTGTGCAGTGTGTACCCGTAACGGACATGTCAGTTCGGTCTGCCTCCTCATACGGCCAATGACCGTCGGGGGCCTATGCCCACGGACGTCAACCAAGTGCAGTCTTCGGGATCTTCCAAGTTGAATATCGACGTTCAGGTCTGCAGATGCATGTGGATACTGCAGCTGCGGTCGCACTGATCAACTATTTCTCTTATGCGAAGATAGGGGCGCCCCCCCCCCCCCCCGCCTGATGCACACATTTCGGCGCCTCCTTACTTATAATAAGCAAGAGATCGCCCTGTTGGGTCAGTTCACGGCTTCCATCATGTATAAATCGCTTCTCCGGGAAGTTACCTTCCTTGTGGCCAACAATGCAGCCACGGCGGATCTCTTCGGGTTGGATTCCTTCCGGGCCTTTGACTTCGCCATAGACGACAGTGTTCATCTGGTGTCTTCCCAGGTTCAGTTCCCGGCAGTCGTTACCGTGGGCACGGAATTCCAGGACCTCTTCTCGCCAGGCGTCGCCTGTGCTCAAGAGTTTCATGCGTCGCTCCAGCTGAAACCGTCTGCCCGCCCGAAGTACTTCCGAGCCCGGCAGGTTCCCCACGCCCTCCAGCAACCTCTTCAACAAGAAATGGAGTATCTCACCATGGAGGGAGTCGTCACTCCGGCCCGTTACAGTTCGTGGGCTACACCCTTTGGTCGTTCTAAAGAGACCAGACGGCCCCTTCACGACTACGCTTAACCCTCCCGCGTCCCGAGGACCTGTTCTCCAAACTCGCAGGGGGACAATTTTTTTCGAAGATCGATCTTGCCGAGGCCTACCTCCAAATACCTTTAGATGAGCATTCTACTCACTTGGCCGTCGTCAACACACAGTTTGGGCTGTTCCGGTTGAACCACCTCATGTATGGCATCATTAGTGCACCGGCCATCATTCAGCATTACTTGTAACAGCTCTTGTGGGATGTGCCAGGTTGTATAAACTACCTCGACGACATTGTCGTCACCGGCCGTACCGCGGATGAACATCTCAGTCATCTGCGACAATTGTTCCTGCACCTGCGGACTGCGGGCCTAAAATGCAACCTTGTGTAGAACAGCCGTGCTGTTTGCATTACCACACTTTATGCACAATGCTGGAATGGCTTAAAGACCACAGCCGTTGAATGGTACCTGGATAACTGTGTATATCTGTTCCACATTATATCTAACAAAATGTTGACGGATTAGCAAGTTCTTGTTATCCACGCAACTACCAGTCATTGCACCAATAATCGATGCTCTGCATGTCTCACTGTAATTCGTTGCAGTCTTCTTGCATCTGCGAACAGCCTCATGCAACTTCCAAAGTTATCCACTAGATCATTTGCACATATTTTAAACAGTAACAGTCGTATCACACTTCCTTGGAGTGTTCCTGTAATTACCTTTACATTTATTGACGTTGTTAACAGCGTCGTGTTGAGATCTATCTGCAAGTCTTGAATTCAATGACAAATCTGTTTCGCTGCTCGGTATGCTCGAATTTTTTTCGCTAAATGTCAATGACAAATTATATCAAATGGCTACCTGAAATCATGCAACACGGAATTTTGTACGGCGCTGTCCATCTCATGGGCGAACAGAGCGACCCCGGTTTCGCAATATCTCTGTTTTTGCGGAATCCATGTACATTAATCGATTTTTGTTCTCCAAAAAGTCATAATTCGTGAGCATAAAACTTGTTCCCTAATTTTACAATATTTTCACGTCAGCGATATTGGCGTGTAATTACTGTAAACGAGATTACCCTTCATTATTCCAGGGACCTACGATAGACTACTGCTAGAATGGGAGCAACAGGTATACTTGGGATAGACTTGGGGACACGGGAAAATTCCGGCTGGATTATGTCATGCTCAGACAGAGAATCGATATCAGACATCGGATTGCCAGGAATACCCAAGAGCAGATAAAGACTCTAATCATAATACAGTTATGATGAAAAGTAGACTGAAGTATAAGAGAATCATACGGAGGAATCAATGTGGAAGGAAGTGGGATACTGAATTGTGGAGGAATGATGAGATGCGTTTCAAATTCGCTAAGGATGTGGATAGTATGATAAGAAATATCACACCAACTTGTTTAGCTGAAGAGGAGTGGACGTCTCTAAAAAGGGCAATCACAGCAGTTGGACAGGCAGACAAATAAAGTAAATAAAATTTGAGTACGTTAAGCTAGAACAAGGATGCAGAATGAAATCATTTCTTTGTTTTTCAGGAGAATGTTCCCAGAATTTGCCTCAAGTGGTATGTAGAAAACTCCAGTTTAAATGACCTGACAGGAACTGCGGGGGCGATAAATGATGTCGAACTTACTGTGTGTCCTGCTTTTGGATTATAGGAGTTTACTGTTAAGAGCTATAGAATCATTCTACCTATATTTCATAAGTGGTTTCTTGAAATGAGATAGTGAAGTGTAGAGTTAACGTTCACTGCCTCTGCCAATAAGGCCCGCTAACGAATAGCTTCGACGGTGTTACGTCAACCTGCTACAACCCTCTTTTGCACTACGAGTGAATGATTTACAGTTCCCAAAGTTTTAGTTCGCTCCGTTAACCTCGGCCGCCGTAAATGAAAGTGTTCGATGTACAGGAAACAATGCTCTACTGTTCATTAAGCAAATCTACTCAATTCAGTCCCGCTTAATTCAGCGAATCTATTTCCTGTGCATTCCTGTTTCAAATATAGCATCATCTCGTGAATTTCGCTCTAATTAACGTGCAAGACTTGCATTCTTTATATTACAAAAAACAGATGTCCTGATCACTTGATATGAGCCACAAAACGCTTACACAATTAATGTAAATTTTTATTAGAAACCAAGAGCAATATAAATAAGAATGGTACTTTAATTTAGGAGTTAAATGAAGTTGCAGTATTTCCCCAACTGTATTCGTTTAATATGTAATAGACATGATAAAAAAGTGGAATGAAGAGCCAGTAAGCAACAAAAGAAATAAAACTAGATAGGGACCATTATACATAAAAGAAAACATAAACATATACTGATTACCGAACTACAACAGCGACTTCAGAAGAAGAATTACAATCTAGTAGTTTTTAACATTAAACGAAATAGGTCAAAATTATAATTTTCAAAATATCTGTACAAAAGACGAAGTATGGCATTCCGAGAAAAATAAAAGTTGCGAAAGTAGTGATTGAAAACAAAAGTAAGTCATTTTAACTATCGAGGCTGCGATTTTATTGTTACGATAAAGGTATAAAGAATAAGACAAAAAAATTTCTGGATGTCTGTAGAAGAGTAAAAAGGTCGTTAAACAAAAAGACAACTAATGGATCTCAACTGAAATTCTATAGAACATTAGCTGTTCCACTAATACTTTACGGATAGCAAATCAGGAAGAGACAAACCAAATAGTGAGGACGTATCTGAATTACTTCAGATGATTATAGGACATCGTATAGCAGACAGATTAAGAGACTACCATAATAGAAATGACCTAAAAATTAGCAGTAACAGAAAAAATGGACACGCATAACCAGAAATAGAAGAAACATGTCAAAAGGTTGCAAAAAAGGCAGGTATCCTAAAAAGTGTTGCAATATTAACCCAAAGGGGTAGAGGACGTAGGTCGGCCAAGGAAACGATGGAGCTAAGAAGCTAAAGCCGGAACAGATTCCTCGAACATACTACACGAATGCAAATGTTGATGATGACTTAAATACTTTGTGGCTTATTTCGAGTCGCTGTCTATAGCGTACAACATTTCAAACGAATATTGTCGCATATCACAGTACACTGACTGATCACGACGCACACTGCAAAATATAGACAAACAAATCTTGGATGCTACGCCTACGAATCTGCGATTCAGCATTCAGTCGATATATCAGACGTGATGACTGTGTAGAACTGAGCAGGAAATTCCCTCACTGAAAGTCACTGATGAGTGAAAGGAAGCCCTATAACTCAAGAACTGAACTGAATAGGCGAGGAAAGAAGTCTACAAGAGACCCTTAACAGACGAAGGGCACTATAAGTAGGAGTATAGGTGGAAAATAGTAGGTTAGGCAAAGACTAAGATATACAAAAAAGTTCATAGACAATGTTGAGTATTATACAAACATCAAAAAACGTTCCTGATCACAACGGTTCCTAGAACTCCTGAAGATAGACGTTGACTATGGATATTGTATCACTGACACAATCCCTTTGCCTGTTCAGAGATGTTACTAAATCCGATCAAAGATGTAAACAACCATACATGAGCAGCACCTATTAGACGGAGGGGCTCCGACAGCCGATCAGTTCCAGTCATTCCCTCTGGAAGGAGGTACACGGCTCATGTTGTCTGCAATTCCACCATGAAATGACGGTCATACCGCGATTCGATAGCGTCCCATTGTTACTTTGTGCCAGAAAAGGCTTTCAGCAAGGGAAGTGTCCAGGCGTCTCGGAGCGAACAAAAGCGGTGTTGTTCGGACATGGAGGAGATACAGAGAGAAAGGAACTGTCGATGACATGCCTCGATCAGTCCGCCCAAGGGCTAATACTGCAGTGGGTGATCGCTACCTACGGATTATGGCTCGGAGAAACCCCGACAGCAACGCCACCATGTTGAATAATGCTTTTCGTGCAGCCACAGGACGTCGTGTCACGACTTCACGACTCAAACTGTGCGCAAGAGGCTGCATGATGCGCAACTTCACTCTCGACGTCCATGGCGAGGTCCATCTTTGCAACCACGACACCATGCAGCGCAATACAGATGGTACTCACAACATGCTGAATGGGCCGCTCAGGATTGGCATCACGTTCTCTTCACCGACGAGTGTCGCATATGTCTTCAACCAGACAGTCGTCGGAGACGTGTTTGGAGGCAACCCGATAAGGTTGAAGCCTTATACACACTGTCCAGCGAGTGCAGCAAGATGGAGGTTCCCTACTGTTTTGGGATGGCATTATGTGGGGCCGACGTACGCCGCTGGTGATCATGGAAGGCGCCGTAACGGCTGTACGATACGTGAATGCCATCCTCTGACCAACAGTGCAACCATATCGGCAGGATATTGGTGAGGCATTCGTCTTCATAGACGACAATTAGCGCCCCCATCGTGCACGTCTTGTGAATGACTTTCTTCAGGATAACGACATCGCTCGACTAGAGGGGCCAAAATGTTCTTCAGAACCCTATCGAACATGCCTGCGATAGATTGAAAAGGGCTGTTTATGGATGACGTGACCCACCAACCACTCTGAGGGACCTACGCTGAATCGCCGTTGAGGAGTGGGACAATCTGGACCAGCAGTACCTTGATGAACTTGTGGATCGTATGTCACGACGAATACAGGCTGCATCAATGCAACAGGACGTGCTACTGGGCATTGGAGGTACCGGTGTGTACAGAAATTGGGACCACCACCTCTGAAGGTCTCGTTGTATGGTGGAGGTCTCGTTGTATGGTGGTACAACTTGCAATACGTGGTTATCATGATCAATAAAAGGGCGAAAATGATGTTTATGTTGATCTCTATTCAAATTTTCTGTACAGGTTCCGGAACTCTCGGAATCGAGGTCATGCAAAATGTTTTTCATGTATGTAGTTATGTACAAATGTAAAAGTATTGCGCAAGACAGGAAATGACGGAGGGTCGCACTAAATCAGTCGAAATACTTTGACCCTAACGTAATATTTACTTATTGTGTATAGAGTTTAGGTTTAGGATAGGTCATTCGTACGATGATGATCCTGCCGTAACTAATTCTAACTCGCAAATATCTATCAAGTCTTTTGAAAACCATCCAAAATTCATACACGATAGGAATAGAAAAAGATAGTCGTTCTACTACGAGCTGAATTTGTTCATATCTTGCTGCAGATTATCGCAATAATTTGTCTCAAAGACAAATTTCCTCCACATACTCTCCACTAGAGTGAGACATGTTGTTGGTCATACATCTATTCCCGAAGTATTCCCAAACTAGTGATTTCCGTCGGCACAACAGAAAAATTAAGAGTAAAGGAAAATTTTTAAATGGGGGTAGGATTAAAATTTAGTCACTATTTGATAGTTAATATTCTTATGATAAAATACAGTTAACACTCTTACGGCCGGCCGCTGTGGTCGAGCGGTTCTAGGCGCTTCAGGCCGGAACTACGTGGTTGCTACGGTCGCAGGTTCGAACCTTGCCTCGGCCATGGATGCGTGTGATGTCCTTAGGTTAGTTAGGTTTAAGTAGTTAGTTCTAAGTTCTGGGGGACTGATGACCTCAGATATTAAGTCCCATAGTGCTCAGAGCCATTTGAATCATTTGAACACTCTTACGCAGTCGTGTACGACACTGCTCTGCAAAACTTAAGGACAGGCTAGATAGAGTAACACAACATATTAACTACTTGTTGGGAATGAATGAAAGGGTGGGTTCAAGTTTCCAGAGGTCTCCCAGTGGTGCACAGGAAGTTAGGCGTCACGTGGTGTGGGGTCAGCTCAACTATAGCGCCAAATTGGCCTTGTCCCATAAAACGAGAAAGTTGAAGGGATGGGAATAGACAGTCTGTGTCCATCAGCGAGCAGTTAATGAGCACACTGGTTGTGTTCTTCGCTGCTACATGACCTGAAGACACCATGTGGATGACTTCACACTGGTAAGAATAAGTGGTACACTGGAAGAAAGGTGAAGTGTGAAGAGTGTAGCTCACTACTTTGGTATTGCTCTCAGCATCGTTTCGTGCACATGGGGACCTTTCCGAACCATAGGCAGTGCTGCCCAGAGGACAGGAGGTGGTCGATTACAGCAGCAAATGATTGCTGCAATGTGTAACGGGCAAAAAGGGAACTAAGTCAAATATTGGTTTCAATTGCAACCGTATTTAAGAGGACTGCAGGACGCCCGGAAGACGGTGGCCAGCAGACAACGTCTTGCCAAACGTTTAAGACTGTTTTCGCTGGGTACAACTGCAGATCTCACCCGGCAGCACTGCGGAGGCGGGGAGTATTAGCAAGCGATTTGCATCTGCTGTTCACTGACCAGCCAAGGGCGCAGCTTGCAATTTCAGTACTTTGCTTGCTGCTGCAACCGCAGATCTGGCCGTGGGAAGAACGCTGCATAGGACGAAGCAACTAATTTGGGCTTCGGAAGTGATAGGAGAATTTCAGAACAGTCAATATGGAAATACATGACCAGTAACATGTCTCAAAGACGGAACTTGAGTTTGTAGTAGTAAGCTTTCACTTGTCTTCTCTTAAGCTGCTTTGATTCGAATAGTCAGTCATTGCTCAGTTAGACGTAACTTCTATTATTGCGACATGTAAGAAGTTATGGCATTCATTTCTTTGTTTACAGTCTTATTTCCTCATCCTAAACTATTTGTCATGTTTTGCAGTTTCCTCAGATTTAACTTTGCATTTATTTATTTTTGTTTTGTCTTGCATTAACGATGGTCCGAGAAAGAACTTCTTTCAAGCGTTGTAAGATGGCTATAATTTCGCACCTTATAAGCACTCATCTACATACTTTGCCGTGATTTACAACCGGAATTAGGTTTCATTTGATAGATTGTACATCGTATACATGAATATTTAAAGAAGACTGACATTGTCATGTACACCTTGTAAATAGCTGGTAGCACTTATTGCATCAAAGGTGATAGAGTGTCTTTATTATCAAAACGGTATAATGAATGACTGCCTATACTAGCAGAGGTTGGAACGCCAGTGGAAATGCAACGGCAGGCGTAACTCAGGTCTTGGGTGGAAAAGCCCGTACAGGTGTGTTGGTCTTCCTAGGCGGACAGTTGGGGCACCTGAGCGCTGAAGCACAATAGAGTGGCAGCTGGCCGGTATTGTAGCTACGCCGGAAGGATAACCGGAAACTCTGAAAAACTTGGACGTAGCAGAGAGGAACAAGGAAGCGTTACTTCGGAAATCACGCAGGCTGGGGTATTTCCGAGGATTTTTACTCTGAGAAGCGTTCCATTATATGAGTATAGGTATTTACTCGCAAACTTTCCGCGCTGGACGTCAAAAGACTAAAATATGGTTGATTGGCGTTCGGAAGAATCTGTAGAGAGGGAGAATATTCCGTGGTTTCGAGAATATGATTAACCTTCTGCAGTTACAAAGGAGGGGAGCCGAGCTTTGCTGGGAAGACAGTCGTGGAGAGAATGAGATCTTCCGTTTTGAGCGCCTATGTCTGATGGTCGCTCAGTATCAGTTTTGTTGCTACGGAGTAGCCGAGCGGTTCTAGGCGCTACAGTCTGGAACCGAGCGACCGCTACGGTCGCAGGTTCGAATCCTGCCTCGGGCATGGATGTGTGTGATGTCCTTAGGTTAGTTAGGTTTAATTAGTTCTAAGTTCTAGGCGACTGATGACCTCAGACGTTAAGTCGCATAGTACTCAGAGCCATTTGAACCATTTTGTTGCTACAAACTGTCTTCTTGTCTTTGCTCGCAGGAGAATTTATAGTTAGAACGGTTAGGCACTGCACTGTTGCGAACTTACACGATTCTGGATTTCGCCTCCGGGTAGGAACTCGTCGTTGAATACGCAGCGTTCAGTGATTGAGAGCGCTTCTTCTGCCTACAGGTATACTCGTGTTGAGACGTCATCTGAATTGCGTCCTTGTGGCTGGGAGTTCGCGTTTCTCGTCTGTAGAAAACAGAGAGGAGAAGGCAGTGTTTGATTATACCAGTCAGAGGACCGTCTTCTGGCTTCCTAGTGTTTGAATGAGGTTTTTTTTTTAATATTTGGTGGCTAGAGTTCTTCCGTCGCCACAGATTGTACGAGAACCATCACTCTGATGCAGCGGACACAGCACATATGGTAATATTGCTAATTGTTTCGGTTTATTAGGGCTATAAAGCTAAACAACTGTGATCACGTAAATTTTATTTCCACTGAGGTTGCACACCACTGTAGATTATTTCTGAAAGAAGTGTCTTCTAGTGTTTGCTACGTAGATCATGTCAGTTATCTCGCGTTATTCATATTAGATCGCGTAACCATAAAAAGGGGCAGATTTGGGAAATTGATCAGCAGTATTAGGAAATTAATTTGTATGTCCTTATGTCCATTGGACATTGATATATAAACGTTTGTAATATATAAAGGGGTTTTAATCAACAATAAAACTATTAACAGAAACAACATTTATCGTTTAGTATTTACTAGTTCCCTTAATAGTTCATTTATGTTTATGTTGTAATTTATATGTTAAAGAGCAAGAAGGAGGTAACAATATCACCATTAAGAGATCCTAAGATCTGCTTCAGGGGGGTAGTCAGACAGGGCCAAATCTTCATTTTCGCGTTCAGTATTTTCCGTTGCGCACATTAATTTTTAAACCTGCCTGGAGTAGAATCTTGGAGCGTGTAAGACGCTTCTGACTACCGAAATTTTGTACTTTTCTTAATTAATGAAAACTTCTTACCTGAATCAATGCCTGTTATTTAATAGTTAGCAAGTTGATTGGTAGTACCGACATTAGCGTTAGCCTGTAATCACAACGTGACGTCCTCTGTTATAAGGGACAGTCGAATGAACACAGAGAGATGGAAAGTATTATTTTTGCAATCATACAAGGGTAGACTGAGAAGTTTACTACCAAACAGAGAACTAAGACATTTTTTCTCCAAATCTATTTTTATTTTTCAACTGAATCTCCTTTAGAGTTTACACACTTGTCCCAGCGATGCTCCTATCCCTTCAACCCGTCCAAATAATAGTTGCGTCTTTTTCTGCAAAATAGTTGTTTACAAAGACGATGGCCTCTTCATTCGACAAAAATTTCTGTCCTCCGAGATCAACTTTTAGCCGAGGGAACAAAAAATGGTCGCTACAGATCAGATCAGATCAACTTTTAGCCGAGGGAAAAAAAATGGTCGCTACGGATCAGATCAGATCAGATCTCCATGGCAATCGCTGAGATGCGAGACGGCAAAAAGTGAGTAATCGGACCACGCAGCTTGGGATCAGCGTTCTTGTCCCTAAACTTTCAGTCAGTATGTGACAAATATGTTCTTTATATATTCTCACAGCCTCTGCTATGTCACCTTAATTCGACGGTCCTCTAGCAGCACTGGGTGAACTTGAGACATGTTATCGCCAGTGGCTACAGTTGAAACGTCTCCTTTGAAAAATTGTACAAGACTGTGCTTAAACTGACGCACAGTATTTTTAGCGCAACGCAATCTGACTTTCAAAAATCCCTACAAAAGAATGGCCCTGACTAACATTAACCTATACCTTTCACAAATCACTTACCTCACAAAAATCTTCGTTACTCGAACTACTGCAATACAGCGAGCGCCACTACTGCCAGCTAAATAAAAGATTCAAACTACTGAAGGCACTAACTACTGATAGGCATAGTTAGCAAATGAAAGATTTTGATAGAGAACAAACAATGTATTTACCTTAATAGTGTTGAAAAATCATAATATACACAGCAGTTCATGACATCCAGTCTTACAAATTTCAAAACTACGCCATTTCTCTCCCCACATCCACTACTGCTCGCGGCTCACCTCCAACTGCGCAACGCTACGTGCTGTTAACATCCAGCTGGCCAACACTACAATGGCAGACAACAATGCAAACCAGCCACAGACTGCACACAGCACGGCCAGTGATTTTCATACAGAGCGCTACGTGGCGTTACCAATAAGAAAACATAAACAGCCTACTTACATAGCCCCCATGCTCCACACAAAAATTTTACAAATTGTTTTGGGCAGTGGCCAATACAGATTTGAAAAAAATTTTCATAATTACAATAACAAAGAAATCAAATGCACACACTTATCGATACAATGTTGGTCAAAAGCTAAAATTTTCTCACAGTCCATAAAGACAGTCCTGATCGTTCATCACAGTAAAATAGCAGTGTTTTTCTCAAAGTCTGAGCAGTAAAAGAAAATGCACACGGAAGTAGTGGATTTCCATGCAGTCTTGAAGAAGTAGTGTTGTCCCTCTAACGGAAAGACAGCAGAGTCAGTCGAAGTTTTGAAGAATATTGGTAGGTAGGTCATCACAGAGCAGACCCACTGCAGTCCTGGTAGAGGTTATGGTATTGGTTGGCCATTAGAGGTGCAGACCCACTGCGGTCCTTGTAGAAATAATGGTATTGGTGGGCCATCAAAGATGCAGACCCACTGTAGTCCTTGTAGATACGGACAGCAACCATCTGTTGCGACTGTGCAGGTGCACAATCACCATCGAAGAGTCTTGCGGACAATATAGCAAGTCCATAAACCACCACTTGTGTACTCACAAAAAAATTTTTTTGAAATGTCCTTAGAACCAGCAATGCTGTTATCCAGTCCCTTGCTGAATTATCAACACACGTGCAAACACTAACAGTCCCTACTTCTCACATATTGTCCATATAGTATGACCAACAGAAACGTGTGCAGTGAAATGGAACTTACAAGTTAATGATATGATGAACTGGTGTCAATTACAATTTTATAACATAAGAATACAATTACAAAGGTACAAAATACATCATTAAAGAACATAACAATACAGATAAGATTTGTAGTAAAACAGGCTTTACAAAAGAATAGAAATAAACAGATACATCAGTGTTACAGGAATTATGACATAAGTAAATATATAATATAATGAGAATAGTTTCCTAAACATTAATTTCACACATGAGCATTAAAACAAAACAGAATAAATAATGTCTAAACATCTTTAAAAAGTAAATAACATATTATCAGAAAAATTATACAATGTAACTCTCATCAGATAAACACATAAAGACAGGAAGAACACAAATACCCAAGAGTACACAAACACATAGTGGGATAACACAAGGATAGGACAGGGTTTGTTTTACTGCAGTGTTTTGCAAACAAAACTTTCTTTACTTCTCGGAGATCTCCCTTCGTTCTTCATTATTTCCAAAAAGTCCCATCTATACCTGCTTTCTATACTTTTTTCGTATAACTTCTCAATGCATTTCTTCCAATGCATCGCAACTCATTCTCTTATATAGTCTACCCCCTCTTAAGCTAACTTAAATCTACTGAGCTCAGATGCTAAACTAAAGGACGAGGCAATGCAGCAGCGCAAAACAATTAATACAAACAGCAATAAAAAAATGGAAATTGTCAAAGCAAGCTACAGTAAATCTAAATTACCAAGCAAATGCAACATTACAACTAATATGAGCCAATGTGCAGCAACAAGGAAAATAAATCAGTAGTAAAACTGGCTTAACAGAGTAATACAAAGTGAAATTTAGTAGCACTATGCCTGGCGAACAGCAGCAGCAAATGCAATAACTTATATCTAAACATGACATAGCTCAAGCAAAAAAAAATATTACACTAAAGACAACAATGCAGACAAGGGAAATGTATATTCACATCTTAATGTCTACGTATAAGACGAGACCCTTAAGAAACATGCTTCTCTTCACTGGACCTCATCTTATCGCTTCTACTAATCCTACCTGCTAACGAGCCCAGACAGGCGATCAGTATTCAAAAATTGATATAACAAATGTTTCTTGAGTTACTAGTATGGTGGATGGATTACGTTATGATATTCTAACAGTTTGGAATAGTACACAGTTTGTAGCTAGCTGTTATGCTAACTTGGTCCATGGAGTATTTTGCTATATAGCGTCATGTGCCAGCATGACACAGGTAATATAAATTGTTTTTCAGGAGAAACAGTGTGTTGTTATGTCTAAAGTTTTGGGTGAATGGGAATATTTATTAAGAGTATAGTTTTGCATAACGGAAACAAAAAAGAAAACAAACGATTGTACACTATTTTGTATCACAGTATCATAATCATGAGCAAGTGCTCGGAATGTGTCGTCCTTCTTCCCCTGTGAAGCTCCTCCATCACTAAACCATCTGACTTACTTCTGCAGATCTCTTTTCTTAGTCCTGATGTACGTTCCTTTTAGTAAAAATAACTCCATATGACAACTTCTGGAAAAATTCCCCCTGTCTTAGAAATACCAAAAGTTCTACAAGCAATGATAACACGGCCAGGAAACGGTTCCAAACCTCCAAAGTCTGCATGAAAACCAGCTGTAAATGCTACAGACATCCACATTTTGCACTTCACTACCAACCAAAATGAAAAATGAAAATGAAGTCGTTTAAACACATATGGCTCTCATATTACTTGTTTCCCCATAGGACCACGCACATCTTCAATAATAATTGCTTAAAAATCCCTATAAATAGAAAGATGTTTGCATCGTCGATATATACACACTGGTATGTTGCTACTACACTGCATTAATGCTTCTGAATAAATGGGTGCACTACAAGTCAGAGCTAGAATGTCACTACACATGCTCTAATTCAGGGACAGCCAAGATTTTGGCTCTTGGGCCTTACCCGGGCACGAGTGCCGAAGTGCTCAGCCTCACCTCACATTTCCCCAACCACCACGACACGCTGTCTCAGCGCGAGGAAGGGGAAGAGGGGAAAACTGCGAAGGCGCCACATTTAAATGGCGATGCACTGGCATTGCATACGCCTTGATTTTATACTTCACATTTCTCAAATACAAAGATTACAAACAAAACAAATTTTCGGTATTATTTAATTATCTTTAGCGCACTGAAGATATTTCAGATATAAGATTGACAGTGTCCTCAAAATGTTTTTAAAATACCCTTATAATTCTTTCCAGTCCACAATGAGTTCTTCAAACCGCACACTCTCTTTGACGCAAGTGAGGTTAGGGAACTGGACTGTCTTTGTTAGAATGTGCCCTTTCTACAACGCTACTTTGTTTTTAAACGCGTTCTCATGAAATCAGAAAGGAGTTACCTTGCAATGTCTCATTGTGCGCAGTGTGCAGTCAAGATTATTTTACACGCGAAGTCTGCACTCTATTCCTGATATTCTAATTGGGCCAGAAGATATTCCATGTGTCTCCCGACAGGTAACGCAACTTACAGCTGTCTGAGGGTGCATGAAACATTTTACTGGTCAGTTTAATTTTGCCCGCAATGTATTTTGTTCACTATAGTCACCATTGTGTCTTCTCCAATTGCCTCAGCTTTGCTTGCATGGATCCACTGGGGAAAAACTTAGATCCATGTCATGCTTACGTGAGCCAGTGTCACGCAGTCACTACACCAATAACGCCTCTTACACCAGGTCAGTGCGAGTTACATGATAGTAATGTCACAATATGAAACATTATATCCAGCCTATAGTAAGAAAAAGCATGTTACAACACTATACAATTAAATTCATATCACAGATTTTGACACTCGATGAAATTACAAATCAAATGACTGCACTAAGAGGTCGATTACACGTATAATAAGCAAATACATAAACTTAAGTCTCCCCCAGTAAATCAGTGATGCATGATATTCTGAAACTACCAATGTGTTTTGACAGGACTGGACTATCAGACTATGGTGTCATAATAATTATGTGATTGCCACAAATCGCAAAAGGTGTAGAAGAAAACATTTCCAGAAAAGTAAACAAGAAACTATAAGGACATAAAGCAGTCACCATCAAAGTGAATAAAGCAAACGTCGTAGTAATTATGGACGAAACAGGATACATCAGAAAAATAGAAAAATTCATATAAGAGAACAATATCATAAAATTATCAGTGTTCTCGCCATGATTGTACCAAAGAAACATACAGAAACTTCTGAAAAAACTAATAATCACCATCAAAAAAGTTTAAGCAAAATATATCGCACAGAAGAATACCAAAGTATGTAACCTAATTAGCCTGCTAAAAATATACAAAGAAGAATTATTAACTTCAAAAATTCGCTATATTAGGAACTAGTTAGACACAGACATTCATTACTGGATAAACTGTACCCTTTCACCCACTATAGGAAGCTACAAAACACAAAAAATCTGTTAGAAAAGATTAAAAACGTAAATACATCACCAACTGTAAACCTTAGAAACTTTCTGCCATCATACACATTAACACCAACGTACCAAGAGGAGAAACAATCAGTGTTATTAAAAACAACTGCAGAAACAAACGAACACAACGAATGCACACATAGATGAAACTGAAGCTATTCTAAAGCTTATAACATAGCAGAACTACATCACTTTCTTAAGGGGTTCTATTCACAAAAGAGGCTTACCAATAGGCTCATCTGTCAATCATTAGATTGAAATGTGAAAAAATTGGACTGCGTGAAAATTGGGACTTTGTACGAGCGCTGATGACCGCGTAGCTGAGCGCCCCACAAACCAAACATCGTCATCATCATCATCCTTCAGTGGTCTACTTGCAAACATGTTTCTGACCTCACCGAAAACAAAATATACAATGAAATTATACATACAAATTCATACAAGATCATATATTCGTACCGTTATGTGGATGACATGATTTGTTTGGTGAAAAGAACAGAAACTTATATAAAGAAAATACACAGTGATGTAAACACAGTACACCCTAAAATAAAATTCGCCATTTAGACAGCAGAACAAAAAGAAATACGAAACATAATTACCTAGACATCACTATAAACAGAATGAACAAAAAACACAATTTTTGAATTTACAGGAAACCTAAAGCCATAAGTACAAACATTCAAAACCAGTAAATTCTTTAAATTGAGATGAATGATTGTCAAAAGTTAATTTTTTTATAAGAAAGATTATTATTAAGAGATTCTTTTTCAAACATTTTACATGGGACTTGATATAACAATAGTACATATGCTGCATAGCATATACTGCATAGCTGATGCACCGCCATCGCTCCCCACGACCGGCCCAGCCTACTCCATACACCAGACTCTAGCTACTACTGCCACACACTTCCTACTGCAGTCAACACTGCTCTCTGGTCTGAGATTCTCTTATATCTTACATATCGCAGGCAGCGCGTGAGCAATCTATCGAAATTACATCCGCTCGAGTGCGCTAGCAATAAATTCCTTAGTCATGGACCTCTTACAATACCACGAAACTTTCTAAATAAAACATAGCATATACGCAGTGTCGAATGTGCAGAAACACTTGCTTCTTAGTCCCCGCCCCTCTGTTTCTAGCTCTCCCTCCCTCTTATTCCACACACACACACACACACACACACACACACACACACACACACACACGCACACGAGCGCGCGCGCACTCGCAGAGATGCACATGCACTCAATCATGCAAGTTCTCCCCCAGGAAATATACCACAACAAGTTCCCACTAAACTTTCAAAGTCTACGCCACATAGAATAGAAACAAAACGAGGAACAAAAGAAAGGCGTCAATAACGTCGTGCCCCTCGATGAGTATGGCGACGTAAGCGTTTGCTCAAATCTCGTTTTCGTATAAATATCGTGTGAAAACAGGTGAGAGTGTACAAAAGCTGTAGAAAACAGTGTACGTAACTACAATAGAAAAAGAAAACACACCAAATACGTACAATTGGGCGAAAAACATAAGTACAGGACATACACAACCACCACCCACGAAAAAATATTTTCGAAAATAAACAAATTCCTTACGACAACCATGGAGATGACATGCAGTGAAACGATAGAAGGCACGGAAACAAGCTGATCTGTAGAAATACATTTTCACAGCTAATGTCGTTTCAAGTGAGCCATTGAAACGAAACAAATAAATTGCACATACTATTTGTCTTAAGTCTAGAACATAAATGCAAGATTGAAAATTGTATGGCACTTTCCAGAAACAGAGCGAGACCATCAGAAGATTATACATAATTATCGAAACATGTTTGGATAAATATAAAAAGAAATACATTGTGTTTTGCGGAAATCTGAATTCAAAAACCTAAATTTAATTTCCAAACACTTGAAAGAAATGTTTCAAATGGTTCAAATGGCTCTGAGCACTATGGAATTTAACATCTGAGGTCATCAGTCCCTTAGAACGTAGAACTACTTGAACCTAGCTAACCTAAGGACATCACACACATCCATGCCCGAGGCAGGATTCGAACCTGGGACCGTAGCGGTCGCGCGGTTCCAGACTGCAGCGCCTAGAACCACTCGGCCACACCGGCCGGCACTTGAAAGAAACTTCAGCAGGAGTATCCTCAGCAAAATGATTATAAATCATTTTTATCAAAATCTCTATTTGGCGGTAGCTGTTAGGAAATGTTATTTCTGATCAAATATTATTAATGGCCCACATGATAACTGAGGGTGACGTTTGTCTCCATGTCTTCAACTGGCGCTAACGGAGAGGCCAAACCTATAGCTAAAAAAGCGCTCACACCCACCATAAAGACGTGAGAGCGATAGGCCAGTGCAGCTAAACTGCAAGGTTGGCAACACGGAGGATGTTTTCAGCCGTGGAAGCCCACTACCTGCGTTGTAAAACTACTGGAAAAGCAGTGCTCCGCGTCGCCTGTTTTCTCTCATTCGTCTAATCCTTTTCTCTTCGTTTACCGTGGCCTTTTCGTTTTTTGTCAAAACAGTAACATGCCCTGACCTCTATTACTTTGCAATGAAACTTGCGGAGTTCACGCTTGTTAAAACTCCATCACGTCGAGAGAATGCGACAGCAACAGCAGCCGGAGTATAAGCTACGTATTCCTGGGGACAACGCTACGACTTTCCGTCCCCCTCAGTGCTGTATGTAAGCATTAAACTTTATGCCACCTCTTTCAGTGAAACCCTACAGTTCTCTTAGTTAATTAGTTCCATTCTCTCTCTCTGTGTAACTACTCCTCTCCACCGTGAGGGACAGCCGGCCGGGGTAGACGAGCGGATCTAGGCGCTACAGTCTGGAACCGCGTGACCGCTACGGTCGTATGTTCGAATCCTGCCTCGGGCATGGTTGTGTGTAATGTCCTTAGGTTAGTTAGGTTTAACTAGTTCTACGTTCTAGGGGACTGATGACCTCAGAAGTTAAGTCCCATAGTGGTCAGAGCCATTTGAACCAACCCGTGAGGGACTTTTCAACCCTTCTAAAGTTGTCCAAGTCGACTGTTGGTGATACGACGGGCAGGAACCATCAAGGACTGCGGAGGGTGGTTGTAAAAAGTCGCATGAAAACAGCGGAAGACATTACTCATGAGTTCCAAAGTGCTATCAGCAGTCTGTTCAACACAGTGAGTGTGCTTAGGGAGACAAAAAACTGCGGTTCAAACGTCGAGCAACAGATCATAAACCACACATTTCTGAAGCCAGTGCTGAGCGACGGTTGAGGTGGTGTAAAGGGCGTTGCCACTGGACGTCAGATGGCAGGAGACCAGTGATTTGGAGTCTTGTACTCTGCGGAAATCCAGTGGAAGGGTTTGTTGACACCGACCTACATAGGGAGGAGCGATCACCGAGATAAAATAAGGGAAATCAGAGCTCGAACGGAAAGATATAGATTCAAATGGTTCAAATGGCTCTGAGCACTATGGGACTTAACTTCTGAGGTCATCAGTCCCCTAGGACTTAGAACTACTTAAACATAACTAACCTAAGGACATCACACACATTTATTTAATTATCTTTTTATTTATTGCCAAATTATAGACCTGTTACCTGATGTTTAAAACAGGTCGTACATCTTACAATTTTCGTTTTTCATCGTTTTACAGTTTTCTTTCGTTTTGTTTTATGTACAATATTTACACAGAATGATACTTTTCAAAATAACAATAAATTAAGGTTGAAATATAAATAAAATTTTGTTGTTTTTTAAGAAGAATATAAAAAGAAGATAGGATAGATGAGAGATTTGTTAGTACCATCACCGAATGTGACTGACGGTGAATACCTCGGAATGGTTTCTTCGAGCCGTTGACCGCCAGTCACACACACACACACACACACACACACACACACACACAAATGGTTATTAGTAGAGAAATTATTTTGCTTATCCTATTTATTACTAATCCTATGTATTAACTACTTTAGGTGCCCATCCATGTACAGCATTTGGTGTTTTCTTGGCTAGATTGCCAGCACTATTGCTTATTTACTGTCACATCTCAGCTTCCTCCTCCTGTTCCTCCTCATTGTCACTATTTTCGTTGTCACTGTGGGAATCGCTGTCCATCCTCTGGAGATTGCTGTTACGCTGCACATAGGCATGTTTGTAATGTCGTGGCCGCATATACTCTTCATGTGTTGTTTTTGAAATACTGTTTGTCAGTGCGTTTAATTGTGCCCATTGTTCTTCGTCTCTTATTGCTGTGTGTATATCTATGTCTGTGTCTGTGTAATCTAAGTGTAGTGTATGTCTATTGTTCGCGTATTGCCCGCAGAGAAAGACAGTGTGTTCTGGGGAACCTTCTTCCCCGCATGTGCATGTAGGTGTCTGCCTCAGACTCGCGCGGTTTAAGTGCGTGGGATAAGGTCCGTGTCCGGTTAAGAAATGTACCACACCGCGGCTGGGATCGATATGTTTCATTCTTAACCGCTCCCTTATGTCAGGGAAGAAGTCGAGCAGTCTACGTCTCTTATCACTTACATCCCATTCACCTTGCCATGTATCCAAACGCCAACTTTTAAGGTGACGTATCGTCTCTATGGGCACACCGGTAATTGTGTGTACCTTGGAGAGCTGCATCAAACCAGTCTCAGGACTGAAGACCACAACAACAACATATCTGGTCTCCCCACCTTTAACCAGTACCTTGCAACTCTGTATTTGATTGTGATATCTTTGGAGCATATTCCGAGCACCACACACAGTGCATCCGCTGAGGTGGTACCGAAGGCTCCAGATAGCCTAAACAGGATACTTCTCTGACTTCGTCTGACGGATGCTTTGTTGGTGACCACGTCCAGTTTATGTGCCCACGTGCTAGCTGCGAAGCTGAGTACTAATTCGAAGAGCGCACAGTGGTATGTGCGTATGACTGGTAGAGGTAGTCTGTACTGTTTTGAATTTAGCCTCACCAGTTTGTGTAGTATTTTTTCTGCTTTGTCTGTTGTTAGCCTTACGTGTTCGTAGAAATTCAATTTTTCATCTATGTGTACCCCAACATAGCGCGTAATGCGTGCTCGTTTGATGTTTGTATCCACAATTTTAACCGAAGGATTCCTTTGGAGTGATCCTTTCAGTAAAGTGTACGTTGTTTTGCTTTCGACTATCCTGAGTTTGTTGTTGTGACACCACTGAGTAATTGTTTGTAGTATTCCACTTCTTTCTCTTCTAGCTAGTCTCTGTTGTTTGCAGTGACTACAACTAATAGGTCATCTTCGTAGGCGACAATTCCGTCTGACCTGTCATCCCCATCCAGAAGCTGTAGGAGGGGTTCGATTGTTATGTCCCAGAAGATGGGGCCGCAGATCGACCACTGAGGACAGCCTTTGGTAATTCTTTTAATTACTTTCCGGCTGTACATCTGCCATTCTACTACTCGGTCTTTACAATAGTCTAGAAAACTGTTGTACAGTGACTGCGGTACCTCCAGATGTCTTAGCCTCTGAAACAATGCGGGCCAGCGAAGATTATCAAATGCTCCGGCAATGTCAATCATTATTGCCATGGCGTATTTCTGTTTTGTGGTGTTAACTATGTGCAGGGCCTGGTTGGTGGCAACATCTATTGATCTGCCAGATTTGAAGCCGAACTGGTGATGGCCCATACCCCTGAGAGCTCTGTGTGTTTGCAGGCGCTTACACAGTAGCTTCTTCTGAATCTTTGCTAGGGTGTTTATTAGGCATATTGGCCTGTAAGTCTTTGGATCTGAAGGATCCCTGTCCGCTGATTTCTTAATAATGACTGCTTAGGAGATTTTCCATACTGTAGGTACCCTGCCCAGCCGTAAGGCATCGCTCAGTAACGTTGTTAGGAACGGGGTGATCTGCAGTGCTAGTTTTTTCAGTGTTTCCGAGTGGATGCCATCTGGTCCAGGTGTTTTTTTGTTTTTGAGCTCTGAGATTGCTAGCGCAACCTCTTTTTGCGCAAAAGGACAGGTGACAGTTGCAGTGTTGTATGATGTGTGTAGGTTTTCTTTTAGTGTTGCATGATATTGTGTGTCTGTATCGATAACGTCGTCAGGGAGCAGTTTATACAGCAGAAACTCCGTTGTATTCCTCCATCCCCTCGACATCGTGCCGTCATCCTCCCTTAGCGTTTCCAGAACTAGTGGGTTTTTTATCTTCTCTGTCAGTATTTTGTATGGTTCCCCCCATATATTTTGCTCTGTTTGTGTTGTTACAAATAGCTCCCATTGTTGTCTACGCGTGTTGTATAGGGTCTGTCTATATAAGTCTTGTGCATGCCTATGTGCTTCAAGTATTATTCGTCTGTCCCTATCTGCTATCGCCCTTCGATATAATTTTCGTTTGCGTCTTGCGTCTTGTTTGAGTCTCGTGAGTTCGTTGGTCCATGGCACTGGTGAGCAATTTGTGTTCTTTGCTGTCGGTATTGAAGTGTTTTGTGCATGTTGTATTACCTGTGTTAATCTGTGTGCTCTATAATCGTTACTTCCATTGATGTTTTCTAGATCGTGTCGTTGGATAATTTCCGTTAATTTGTTCCAGTCTCCTTTGTGCAACAGCAAGTGTCTGGTGTGTGATTTGGTCATTGTGTTCTGAGTGTGAGATAGTGTGTATGTTATGACATTATGATCACTGCTGGTTATGTTGTCGTGCGCAGTCCAGTTTGTTACGTATGCCATTGCTGCACTATCTGCTAGCGTGAAGTCGATATTACTGCTCGTACCATTGAACCCTTCATATGTTGGTATAGATCCTTCCGTATTCATTACATGTAATTGTGTTTCTTGTATTAGATCGGTGATTATGCGTCCTCTGTCATCTGTTCTGTCTGAGTTCCAGAGGGTCGATGTGGAATTAATGTCAGCACTTATCACTAATTTCTTGCCTCTGGCATACATTATTAGGTCTCTGATGTAGTCTGCGTACGGATGTATTTGATGGCTGTTTTGGGCGTACATGGATGCAATAACCCATGTGACGTTCCCGTTAGTTATCTCTATGGTAACCAAGTGTTGATTGCATAACTGTGTTACCTTAATTATGTTATAAGTTCTATTTAGAATTACTATTGCAGCCTTACAGTCATTGCTGCCTGTTATTGTGGTAGACATATCAGTTGCCCATTCCTATTATAAGGTTCTTGTAAGCACATGATGTCTGCTTGCAAGTCTTGTGCTATTTTAGGGATTTCTGCGCTGACTGTCGTACTGTTTTTTGTATTATGTTGTAAGATATTCATTTTTTGTCTATGTGTTCTAGGTGTTTTACGTGACAAAACATTTACTGCCAGTCTGTGAGTAATCGAAATATGTTCGTCCGTGTGCTCTTACATGATCTATATATATTTTGTCCGAGTCTAAAGATTCTGACCCGCGCAGGCAGACCTGGAGCATGAGATCGAGCAGCGGCTCTGCTGATCTCGGGATATTTTCTGTCTTTAGGATGATTCTGTCTGTTTTCTCAGTTACTGGAAAACAGAATCTCCCTTTGGATGGCACAATGTAAGTAGCATCCGCTGCGCTTTCTGCAGTATCTCTTTTTTCTCTAACCTACTTAAAAGTAAGTTAAGTTCTAAATTATTATAATTAGGTGCAGCTGGCTTGCTGTTGGTGCTGGTTTCTGTTGCGGTCTCTGAGGTGGTACTAGGCGGATTGTGGCTTTGTGTTGGCCGCTGATTGGGGGACATTTTAAGACCTCTTTGGGATGTCACACGGTTACTTTTCGTTTTGTCACACGGTTCTTCAAAGCTGTTTGCCTTCACACGTTTTTCACTGATGTTGGTGGTGCATGCTGGCGTGGTGTCGGCGATGGTGGTGATTTGTGTGGGACTGGCTGTATGTGTTACGTTGTCTTTGTTTATGTTTGGAGTGGAGGTTGTTGCTAGACGCACGTTGACATAGATGCAAATGTCACATGTCTCTCCCTCAGATTTGTCCTCATCTAATTGGTCTACTTTTTTAAGTCTGGGTCCGGTAGTTTTGAGTTTTGTATTGGTCTTTGGCCTGAGTGTTTCGATGTGTTTTGATTCAGGGACTGCGTGCCTGTCTGTTCCTTGTTCCTTTTTCCCGGGGTGAAGAGTGCCTCGCGAGACAAGTTTGACAGGTTTGATGTACTGTTCACATTTACGTGTGTCGTAGGGTTTTCCATGTGATGATGATTCTGGTTTGTGTTCATCTTGTGTATGTGTGGTGTGATGTACTTCGGCTGGGAGAAATTGTGAGGGAGTATCTCGGTATTGTTTGTACATTTTCTTGTGCCCAATATATGTAAGCTCATCTTCCAACTCATCTATCCTCTGCGTTAATATTATTTGGAAGTTTATCCAGTGGTGTAATTGTCTTTTAATTTGATTTGCCACCTCTTAGTGGATGGAGCCACAGATTGTCATGTCATCTATATATTCTATCCTATTAATGCAGCTATCCTGTAACGTCCTTGAATGTGTTAGGGGCAGGATGGGTTCATTATCGACGTAATTCTCCGGCAGAAGATTCATTTGCCTTCTCCAGGAAATTACTCTTTGGTAGCTTCTCTATAATGTTGACGGTGATTTGTATTTACGTGTTTTGGGTGATTGGCTTTGGGCGTTCGTGATCCTTGTGTGTGTTCTGATTTTAGCTGGCATAGTCAATACTGTCCAGGAGCCGGCCATACAATTGTTTATAGGTCTGACAATCACCTCCTTTTGTTTTATTGCAGACGCGGCCTCTGTATTTGCAGTGGATACAGACGCAAACACCGGACCTGCACTCACTGCGTTTGTGTCCTTCGCTGCTGCATTTGGCACACGTGACATCGGCTTTTCTGCAGGTTTTAGTCGTATGTCTTGGTCGCAACACTTAAAACCCTGGTTTACTATTGTATAGTCTTTCACAGAAAGTGATTCGAAGTCTATGTAGACTCTGTCTTCTTGTAAGGACTCTGTACAGGTGTGGGCTCGCCACCAGTATCTGGTGACTGAAACCCCCTTCCCTTAGGCCCTGTTTTGAATCTTCTTTTGACCTCTCTGTCGAAGTCTTCTTTCGTGGTGCTTAGATTCTGCTCGTAAAGACTTTCCAGAAACTCTTCGTCGGTAAGTGTATCTGGCACGTGATATACTACCACGAGTGGCTTGCGTTTTCGCGGTCCCTTACAGAAAATGGTGTGCAGGTCTTTAGTCTTTTCTATTATTTTTCGACAATCCTCCTGTGTTTCAGTTTCTACTATAACTGCAGTCTGTGTGGTTCTGATTGATTTTATATGCATATTCTCTTTCCTGGGATTTATATTCTTGGTGATGGTCTGTCGAACAGCTTTGGCGTCTTGATTTTCTGTCGATTTGATATAGACGGTTGTGGCCTGTTTTGTTTTAGCCTGTTCTATTCTTCGAGCCTCTTTTGTTTTGGGCTCTATAGTTAAGGAGGCAGCATATGTCAGTGTCTGTGCTTGTTGTGTGACTTTCTTAGTTAGTTCTCTTATTTGTTGCTGCAAGTCTTGGTTCGCTACACTCAATTCCCTATTTTCGTTCTCTAATTTCTCAGCATTCTGTTGCAAAGTTTGTATCTGTAAGTCTTTGACTGGGTTCGAGGCTCTCTGTAGTTCTAGTCTTAGTCACCTATTTTCATCGTTTAGGCAGGACAGTTTAGCTTCAAGGCTAGTTATTTCGAAAGCCAAGGGAAACACTTTGTCTCTAATGACGGTTAATAGAGCAGATGAAACATGTTTAGCTTTTAACTCTGCTCCTATTTCACTCAATATTTTGTCTATGGTTGCTATCTTTTGACTGGGGGACATAGGCACAAGTTCTTCCTCCGTGTGTTCCATACCGGGTGTGACGTTGATGGCTCGAGCTAGCGTCTTACCCCATGCTTTCCTTCTTCTTCTGTCAGCCTCTGGTGTGGTGGTGTCGCTGCTTCGTCGGCTGGAATCCAGGGCCGAAGGTAGGCAGGCGGTTGTTTACCAACAGCAGGGAGCACAGCTGGTGGCCGCCACTGCTGACGTCGACGGCGGGGCGCGGGGCGCGGGGCAGCTGCATGGCCGCTGCCGACGCGTCGGATTCCGCTGCGGCTGGTGAGGCGTCGCAGCGCGGGCGGAGTGCTGACACGCGAGAACGACGCGGCTGACTGGCGAAACCGAGACGCGCTCGGCCAGCGGGAGGGCGACGGCCTCTCCGTTGACGTGTTGCACACGACGAACGCACTAGAAGTAATTTAATCTGTTTTGTTTACAGTGTTTTATGAGTAAACGAGAACGATAACACTCCCGGTACACGATAATCAAAAATCAGTGTCCACAATCAAATTTTTACCGAGAAAATCTGCATCTGAATGCGGAGCCACATCACACTGCAACCGACTTGGCGGCCATCTTGCCTACCTACAACACACTCATCCATGCCCGAAGCAGGATTCGAACCTGCGACCGTAGCAGCAGCGCGGTTCCAGACTGAAGCGCCTAGAACCGCTCGGCAACCCCGGCAGGCGAAAGATATGGGTGTTTATTCTTTCCGCGCTCTATACGAGATTGGAATAGTAGAGAATTGTGAAGGTGGTTCGATGAACCCTCTGCCAGGCACTTAAATGTGATTTGCAGAGTATCCATGTAGATGTAGATGTAGATGTAGATGAGTTCTGGATGATGGAAACAGACGAATATACTATCTGACCAAAACACCTACACTCCTGGAAATGGAAAAAAGAACACATTGACACCGGTGTGTCAGACCCACCGTACTAGCTCCGGACACTGCGAGAGGGCTGTACAAGCAATGATCACACGCACGGCACAGCGGACACACCAGGAACCGCGGTGTTGGCCGTCGAATGGCGCTAGCTGCGCAGCATTTGTGCACCGCCACCGTCAGTGTCAGCCAGTTTGCCGTGGCATACGGAGCTCCATCGCAGTCTTTAACACTGGTAGCATGCCGCGGCAGCGTGGACGTGAACCGTATGTGCAGTTGACGGACTTTGAGCGAGGGCGTATAGTGGGCATGCGGGAGACCGGGTGGACGTACCGCCGAATTGCTCAACACGTGGGGCGTGAGGTCTCCACAGTACATCGATGTTGTCGCCAGTGGTCGGCGGAAGGTGCACGTGCCCGTCGACCTGGGACCGGACCGCAGCGACGCACGGATGCACGCCAAGACCGTAGGATCCTACACAGTGCCGTAGGGGACCGCACCGCCACTTCCCAGCAAATTAGGGACACTGTTGCTCCTGGGGCATCGGCGAGGACCATTCGCAACCGTTTCCATGAAGCTGGGCTACGGTCCCGCACACCGTTAGGCCGTCTTCCGCTCACGCCCCAACATCGTGCAGCCCGCCTCCAGTGGTGTCGCGACAGGCGTGAATGGAGGGACGAATGGAGACGTGTCGTCTTCAGCGACGAGAGTCGCTTCTGCCTTGGTGCCAATGATGGTCGTATGCGTGTTTGGCGCCGTGCAGGTGAGCGCCACAATCAGGACTGCATACGACCGAGGCACACAGGGCCAACACCTGGCATCATGGTGTGGGGAGCGATCTCCTACACTGGCCGTACACCACTGGTGATCGTCGAGGGGACACTGAATAGTGCACGGTACATCCAAACCGTCATCGAATCCATCGTTCTACCATTCCTAGACCGGCAATGGAACTTGGTGTTCCAACAGGACAATGTACGTCCGCATGTATCCCGTGCCACCCAACGTGCTCTAGAAGGTGTAAGTCAACTACCCTGGCCAGCAAGATCTCCGGATCTGTCCCCCATTGAGCATGTTTGGGACTGGATGAAGCGTCGTCTCAAGCGGTCTGCACGTCCAGCACGAACGCTGGTCCAACTGAGGCGCCAGGTGGAAATGGCATGGCAAGCCGTTCCGCAGGACTACATCCAGCATCTCTACGATCGTCTCCATGGGAGAATAGCAGCCTGCATTGCTGCGAAAGGTGGATATACACTGTACTAGTGCCGACATTGTGCATGCTCTGTTGCCTGTGTCTATGTGCCTGTGGTTCTGTCAGTGTGATCATGTGATGTATCTGACCCCAGGAATGTGTCAATAAAGTTTCCCCTTCCTGGGACAATGAATTCACGGTGTTCTTATTTCAATTTCCAGGAGTGTATTAGTGGACATTAACGTGGGGTGTGACCACCCTTCAGCTTTATGACTGCTTGAACTCTGCTAAGTACACTTTCAGGGAGGTAGGGAGGTCTCTGAAAGTCTGTGGAAGAATGGCACCCCGATCTTCTACAAGAGCCGAAACTAGAGAAGACTGTGACGTTGGACACTGCGGTCTGGAGCGAAGTCGACGTTCGAATCGTGAAGGCGTTCCACTGGGTCAGGTCGGGACTCTGGGCAGGCCAGCTCATTTGTTGCTCACAAACCTTTGCCTCACACGCACTATTTTACAACAGGCGCATTGTCGTGCTGATATAAAAGATCATCGTCTTCCATGTGTTCCCCTACTGTACGCAGTAGACAATGCTGTAATATGTGTTCACAGCCTTTCACATTTAGCGTTTTATTAAGAACAATAAGGGAGAAACATTCTAATCGCAAAGAACAGCAGTACCTGCAACATGCGGTCGTGCATTATCCTTCTGAAATGTAGGGTTTCGCAGGGATCGAATGAAGGGTAGAGCCACGGGTCGTAACACATCTGAAATGTAACGTCCAATGTTCAAAGTGCTATCAATGCGAACAAGAGATGACCGAGACGTGTAACCAATGGCTCCCCATACCATCACGCCGGGTGATACGCCAGTATGGCGATGACGAATATACGCTTCCAATGTGCGTTCACCGCGATGTCGGCAAACACGGATGCGACCATCATGATGCTGTAAACAGAACCTGGATTCATCCGGAAAAATGACGTTTTGCCATTCGTGCACCCAAGTTCGTCGTTGAGCACATCATCGCAGGCGCTCCTGTCTCTGATGCAGCGTCAAGGGTAAAGGGTAACCGCAGCTATGGTCTCCGAGCTGATAGTCCATGCTGCTACAAACGTCATCGAACTGTTTGTGAAGATGGTTGTTGTCTTGCAAAAGTCCCCATCTGTTGACTCAGGTATCGAGACGTGGCTCCACGATCCGTTACAGCCATGGGGATAAGATGCCTGTCATCTCGACTGCTAGTGATACGAGGCCGTTGGGGTCCATAAACAGCCCTTTTCAATCTATCCCACGCATGATCGATAGGGTCCATTTGTCATGTCTGGAGAACATGCTGGCAACTCTAGTCGAGCTACGTCGTTATCCTGAAGGAAGTCATTCACAAGATATGCACGATGGGGGCGCGAATTGTCGTTCATGAAGGCGAATGCAACAAATATGTTGCCGATATTATTGCACAGTCGGTCGGAGGATGGCATTCACGTGTCGTACAGCCGTTATGGCGCCTTCCATGACCACCAGCGGCGTACATCGGCCCCACATAATGCCACCCCAAACGACCAGGGAACCTCCACTTTGCTGCAATCACTATACAATGTTTCTAAGGCGTTCAGCCTCATCGGTTTGCCTCCAAACACGTCTCCACGATTGTCTGGTTGATGGCATATGCGACACTCATCGGTGTAGAGAATGTGATGCCAATCCTGAGCGGTCCATTCGGCATGTTGTTGGGCCCATCAGTACCGCGTTGCATAGTGTCATGGTTGCAAAGATGGACCTCGCCATGGACGTCGGGAGTGAAGTTGCGCATCATGCAGCCTATGGCGCATAGTTTGAGTTGTAACACGATGTCCTGTGCTGCACGAAAAGAATTATTCAACATGGTGGCGTTGCTGTCAGGGTTCCTACGACCCATAATCCGTAGGTAGCGTCATACACTGCAGTGTTAGCCCTTGGGAGGCCTGAACGAGGCATGTCATCGACAGTTCCTGTCTCTCTGTATCTCCTCCATGTCCCAACAATATTGCTTTAGCTGTCTCCGAGACGCTTGGACACTTTCCTTGTTGAGGGCCCTGCCTGACACAAAGCAACAACGCGGATGCGATCGAACTGCGGTATTGAACGTCTAGGCATTATTGAACTATAGACAACACGACCCGTGTATCTTCTTCCTGGTGGACCGACTGTAACTGATCGGCTGTCGGATCCCCCACCGTCTAATAGGCGCTGCTCATGCATGGTTGTTTACATCTTTGGGCAGGTTTAGTGACATCTCTGAACAGTCAATGGGACTGTATCTGTGATACAATGTCCACAGTCAACGTATGTCTTCAGGAGTTCTGGGAACCGGAGTGATGCAAAACTTCTTTTCATGTGTGTAGTTTGAGGGTGGTGCGGGCAGTCAACCAGTCAGGCAACAAGTAGGGACCCAAACTCCTGCCTGCGAATATTCCGGCCCAGATGTTGATGTCAAAGTGAAGTTGATAACTACTGTCGAGGGGCCGTGCGGTTTAACGTAAAACCAGTGGTGGGGATTGTGCAAATTTAAGACACCCTCACGAGTGAACGCAGCTTCATCCGGCCATATTACAGCGGTTATGAACTAGTCATTGACTTCGCACCCGCTGACGTCGGTGTACAGGACAGGATGCAGGGTTGAAGAAGAATGGTAGGGGTGCAGCCCATGCACGTACACCACGTCAACGACTATGCGTTGCGAGTCGTACAGCTGCCTTGCCATGTAGATCTCTGGCGTTCTTTATATATGTCCTCCAGAACAGTTTCCTCAGTAGCTGGAGTTCTTCGAGTCTGTGGACGAACTCTGTCATGCGATTTTGGAAGGAGAGAACCTGTCTCCCGACAGCCAATCTTCATACAACGAAACACATTTTTTCGGGATGACGTCTACCGGGGTATCTAGCGGCATATTCACTAGCGGTAACACCAGTCCAGTTACCAGATGCACCAAGGACAGAGGCACATCAAAATATTCATCTTTTATGTACACCATACGTCTGCCATGCTGTTTGATAATAACACAAGAAGAAAATACGAATGTACATGGATCTGTTACGGGCGCTTTACTCCACTAGCAACTAGTCCCTATCTGGTCAACAGCGAATACAGCATAAAAACGTCATTAATCACAGCGGGATTTTCCACCTAACGTGAATCTGCTCTAGTACATATTTCGTTGTGCATGATTGATCCACAGACTGCTAATTGTGAAATGTTCGTTTTCGAATTGCACTGCTTCTCTAACGATAATGGACGTGATGTCTCCACATTTGCACCGATATTAGTAGTAGTAGTAGTAGTAGTAGTAACGACTGGTGATATTAAACAACATGTGTTTATCAGACGCAACGCTGAAACGCATGATTTGTGGTTTTATGGTTATATTACGTACAAAAGGTAACCGAGTTTGGAAATTATTCGAAAAGCGCGTTACTAGCCCTACTGGTGACATAAGGCCCTAATGAAATGTAATGGAGCTTAAAAAATTTGTTAAAATGTGAGTGAATTTCTAAGGGACCAAAGTACCTAGACTTACACATTCCTTAAACTAACACATCCTAAGAACAACACATACACCCATGCCCGAGGGAAGACTCGAACACCTGGCATAAGGGGCTGCGCAGTCCGTGACATGGGGCCCTAAACCGCACGACCACCCCGCGCGGCTAAGGAGCTGCAGGTGGCAATTATAATAGTTGTTACTAATCGCTGGCTGACTGGGGCAGAGTACATAGAAATCAGGTTTGGAATCTAGTACATGCAGTGGTGAGAAACAATTCGCGACCACGACGCGCAAATGGCTTCTTTAACAGCTAACCAATGAAAATGATTATACCTCCATTTCTGTGTTGGTAGAACGTAATTGCAAATGTGTTGTAGAAGACCTGCTGTAATCGCTGTATGACGATTAAGATGCCAGATATCGCACCACACAGATTGCATAAATTAGTACGCCGCGATCAAGAATCGAACCCTCCCGAATGCTAACCCAAAACACTATTCACTGCTCCGCTCTCCTAACATAAGTAGCTAACTTGTAGATGTGATCAGAATGTTGCCAGGCTGCCAAACTGCAACGTCCATTTACTGCTGGATAATATTTGGAGAACAAAATTTTGTGAGACACATTTTTATAATGATAATATATGAGGAATCGCTATGCGAAGTCCGACTGCACCAATTTTTCTTCGCTCTGTACAAGAAGCGAAGTACACTGCTTGTGTTAGTTTTATGCTCTGATGAGCAATACATAATAGTTCCATATGCCACAAACGTAACGTATTATTTAACCGAATAGGCATACACCGTTACAATTTCAACATTACCATCGGGCCTCGTAGGATCTTGGCAATCGTAAGCCCAAATGAAATCTTAAAACTGCCGGTAACATATTAAGAATGTTGTTTTACGTAACTATCTTCTGTCAAGATCTTTCAAAACATGCAACAGTTATATAGCGCATTCTGGATGCTGCCAAAGTTTCGCTATCACATTGTAAATGTGTACACATTGTGTAAAAGAGTGTGAAGTGATGTACCAGCTGGTCATCAAAATGGAAGCAGACACATGGACCCTAGCAGAAAAAAAGGCCCCATACTGTCGCAAGCCAGTACCCAGCATTATGCTAAAAACAATTACTTAACTTCCAGAAAACCGTCTGAAGATGAACCTGAAAAGGTTCGAAAACCGGTTCTTGGAATAATAAATAACTACTCAAAAAAGTAACTGGTTGCTATTTTGTGTATTTACATTCAGTACACAGTCACGGGTCATAAAACATCCGTAATGGATTAGCGTAATAAGTTGTTGAATGTGCTGCGTGTTTAGTGATGTCTTCATCAGGTTTAAAACCATGTGTTCTAGCCTTTGTGAAACGAAAGTAAAGAGGAATGAATGGAATTGTGTCACCAGTCAATAAACAAGAGGCAGATCACTGCCATGTATGATAAAATCGCCCGTTCACAATGCACATTCCGTAACAGACTTTAAAATGCGATGACCCAAAAACAAGTGTTGTACATTACCGTATACTATATATGACCTATAAAACATAATGGTCACACACAGCTCCTTTTGTTATTCATGACAGAAACCACGCCAGACTCTATTAGGAGAGTGATGCTTTGTGTAAGTTCAGGTTCATTTGAATACAATAAATTAATACAGTCCAAAAGCAAATTTGTCTCACCAAAAGCATTAACAGTGGCCTCAGTTTTATGTATTTACCCCAGTCATCCACTCCTTTGCTCCTTGCAAGTAAACGTCTCTTTATTTCGTAAAATTCCATACGATAATCCACTTTATCAGTCGAGCGCACCATTTTGTTTCGTATGTTCTAGCAATGTGCTACGGTATAGTCACTTGGGAACATCAACGTGTTGTTGCGCCGTAGATAGGTACCTGGAAATAAAAGAGGAAATTAATTGCGTAACTTTATTTTTTTTCGTGGCGATTATTAAAATATTATTACCAACCCTCGTACGCCGTGCGTTGCTGCACATAATACCACTAAATGTCACAGAATACTCATTCCGTGTAGATGGGATTAGTTTTCGATGTAGCTTGAAGAGAAGTGAGCGGAGACATTTGTGGCTGTGGCGGCGCGGTACTCAGTGAGGTGGGCGGGCAGAAGGCGGGCAGAGTCACGCCGTGGCCCTTTCCCAGTGGCGCCTCGCCCGCATTGTGCGACTTGCAAACTCAATCTCACGGCAATTCACTCCCTCTGCGCGACACCTCTCCAGTTATCTCGACAGTCTTGCTGCCAGCCCCCTCTCCTCAACCCCTCCCCCTCTCCTACCCAAACCGCTCCTCGCCCCACTCTCCTGTACAAACCTCTCCAGGTTAGCTGTTCTGAGCGTCGAGTTCTGTGCCGTGGAGTTGTCGAGGGCTTTAATTTAAAACTGCAGACCTACAGGACGGAGCGTGGGCGAGGTGGAGCCCCATTTTCAGACTGTGTTGTCTCACTCTCTGGCTTGGCTGCGGCGCCTCCGGCTCCTTGGTGGGAAGCGGCAAGACAGACAGGCTTGAAACACCAGCATCGCATAATTTCTCCAGAAGAGTTTAAAAACTGTGCCGCTAGTGGGTACGGCGCTAAAGTCGTAAACTCACATACGTAAAAGGAAAGCAGGCGTGGTATGTACACCTCTGGCCATTAAAATTGCTACACCAACAAGAAATGCAGATGATAAACGGGTATTCATTGGACAAATATATTATACTAGAACTGACATTTGATTACATTTTCACGCAATTTAGGTGCATAGATCCTGAGAAATCAGTACCCAGGACAACCACCTCTGGCCCTAATAACGGCCTTGATACGCCTGGGCATTGAGTCAAAGAGAGCTTGGATGGCGCGTAAAGGTACAGCTGCCCATGCAGCTTCAACACGATACCACAGTTCATCAAGAGTAGTGACTGGCGTATTGTGACGAGTCAGTTGCTCCGCCACCATTGACCAGACGTTTTCAATTGATGAGAGATCTAGAGAATGTGCTGTCCAGGGCAGCAGTCGAACATTTTCTGTATCCAGAAAGGCCCGTACAGGTCCTGCGACATGCGCTCGTGCATTATCCTGCTGAAATGTAGGGTTTCGCAAGGATCGAATGAAGGTTAGAGCCACGGGTCATAACACATCTGAAATGTAACGTCCACTGTTCAAAGTGCCGTCAATGCGAACAAGAGGTGACCGTGCCGTGTAACCAATGGCACCCCATACCATCACGTCGGTTGATACGATATATGGCGATGACGAATACACGCTTCCAATGTGCGTTCACTGCGATGTTGCCACACACGGATGCGACCATCACGATGCCGTAAACAGAACCTGGATTCATCCATAAAAATGACGTTTTGCCATTCGTCGTTGAGTACACCATCGCAGGCGTTCCTGTCTGTGATGTAGCGTCAAGGGTAACCGCAGCCATGGTCTCCGAGCTGATAGTCCATGCTGCTGCAAACGTCGTCGAACTGCTCGTGCAGATGGTTGTTGTCTTGCAAACGTCCCCATCTGTTGACTCAGGGATCGAGACGTGGCTGCGCGATCCGTTACAGCCATTGGGATAAGATGCCTGTCACCTCGACTGCTAGTGATACAAGGCCGTTGGGATCCAGCACGGCGTTCCGTATTACCCTCCTGAACCCACCAATTGCATATTGTGCTCACAGTCATTGGATCTCGACCAACGCGAGCAGCAATGTCGCGATAGTATAAACCGCAATCGCGATAGGCTACAATCCGACCTTTATCAAAGTCGGATACATGATGGTACGCATTTCTCCTCCTTACACGAGGCATCACAACAACGTTTCATCAGGCAACGCCGGTCAACTGCTGCTTGAGTATGAGAAATCGGTTGGAAACTTTCCTCATGTCAGCACATTGTAGGTGTCGCTACCGGCGCCAACCTTGTGTGAATGCTCTGAAAAACCAATCATTTGCATATCACAGGATCTTCTTCCTGTCGGTTAAATTTTGCGTCTGTAGCACGTCATCTTCGTGGTGTAGCAATTTCAGTGGCCAGTAGTGTAGTTTTATCTCGTAATATATGTTCAACTCAGCTTATGAGCAGCTACATAATAAAATCATCTCCCCTGAGAGATACAATACGGTAATGAGTAGAGCTACGTGCTCACTATGAGCGGCAAGCAAGAAATTTTTAATTATCGTACCGAAAAAATTACGTAGCTTGTTTTTATTTATTTTCATTTACATTTCTCCAATCCTGGTACACAATGAAACCTCCGTATCGCAGTACCATAGAACTTGGAATAGGGGAGAAAGCAAAATCACGCAGCCAATATTACTTTTACAAAATGCGGCACCATTGTCTTTTTACCGCCTCTACAGACATGTTAAGTTACTGTGGAGTGAATATCAAAACATGTAAGAGCGATACAGAATTGTACTTATCAACGAACAAAACACAACTTACCTAACTTTATTTTTCAATGCGATAATTAAACTTTATGACTGCTTCTTGCACATGTACCATTTTCGTAAGTACTTCCCGTAAAATATCTGATACACGAGAGGTATAAAGGATATTATTATATTTTTTCTGTAACAATGAACTACACAGTGGAGTAAGTGACAGTATAGTAACCACTGTTCAAGAGAAATACAGATGCAGTTGGACGCTGAATTGAATTCAATGGCGACAATTGAAAATTTCTGCGGATAGGGACTCGAAACAGAATTCCAGCTTTACGCGAACAGTTGCCTTAACTGTATCTGCTTTCTGGACATCATTTCCGCCCATGCAAAGTACTCGTCGCACATTAAGGATGCTATGTCCACCGTCCGTTATCCTCGTTGCTCGCAGCTTTACATGATACCCGCTAGAGTTTGAACATAGTGTGTATCTTCTCTGAAGTTATCATTACCGTGAAGGCGCAAATATATTATTACACGTGTGGTGTCTTGCCTATCAGGCATGTCCAACAGAACACACCATTTTTAGTTCAGTGGCTATGTACACTGATCAACCATAACATTCTGACCACCAACCAAATAGCCGGTATGTGCTTTTTTGGCTATCCTGAATGAAAGTGAAGAAGAATTAAATGATCTGCTGAACGGAATGAACAGTCTAATGAGTACACAGTATGGTTTGAGAGTAAATCAGAGAAAGACGAAGGCAATGAGAAGTAGTAGAAATGAGAACAGCGAGAAACTTAACATCAGGATTGATGGTCACGAAGTCAATGAAGTTAAGGAATTCTGCTACCTAGGCAGTAAAATAACCAATGACGGACGGAACAAGGAGGACATCAAAAGCAGACTCGCTATGGCAAAAAAGGCATTTCTGGCCAAGAGAAGTCTACTAATATCAAATACCGGCCTTAATTTGAGGAAGAAATTTCTGAGGATGTACGTCTGGAGTACAGCATTGTATGGTAGTGAAACATTGACTGTGGGAAAACCGGAACAGAAGAGAATCGAAGCATTTGAGATGTGGTGCTATAGACGAATGTTGAAAATTAAGTGGTCTGATAAGGTAAGGAATTAGGAGGTTCTACGCAGAATCGGAGAGGAAAGGAATATGTGGAAAACACTGATAAGGAGTAGGGATAGGATGATAGAACATCTGCTAAGACATGAGGGAATGACTTCTATGGTACTATCATAAGGAGTAGGGATAGGATGATAGGACATGTGCTAAGACATGAGGGAATGACTTCTATGGTACTAGAGGGAGCTGTAGAGGGCAAAAACTGTAGAGGAAGACAGAGATTGGAATACGTCAAGCAAATAATTGAGGACGTAGGTTGCAAGTGCTACTCTGAGATGAAGAGGTTAACACAGGAAAGGAATTCGTGGCGGGCCGCATCAAACCAGTCAGTAGACTGATGACCAAAAAAAAAAAAAAAAAAAAAAAACAGCGACTATGCGCTGTGGCATTGAAGCAATGAGCCTTGGTACCTCGCTGGAAGAAGTTGGCAGGACATCTGCACACACAGGTCGCCTAATTCCCGTACATTTCGAGGGGAGAGGGCGATGAGCTTTGACACCACGTTCGCTCACATTCCAGGTGTGTTCAGTCGTGTTCACATATTGCAAGTTGGAGGGCCAACACATCAAGTGGAACTCGCCAGTGTGTTCCTTTAACCATTCCATCACAATGCTGGCCATGTGACATGGGACATTGTCTTGTTGAAAACTGCCCCTGCCATCGGTTAAGCTGGCCAGTGTGGCCGAGCGGTTCAAGGCGCTTCAGTCTAGAACCGCGCGACCGCTACGGTCGCAGGTTCGAATCCTGCCTCGGACATGGATGTATGTGACGTTCTTAGGTTTAAGTAGTTCTAATTTCTAGGGGACTGATGACCTCAGATGTTAAGTCCCATAGTGCTCAGAGCCATCGGGTAACATGATCGTCATGGAAGGGTGTACATAGGCTGCAGTCAGCGTACCATACTCCTTGGCCGTCATGGTGCCTTGCACGAGCTCCACTGGACCCATGGGTGTCCACATGGATGTTCCCCAGAGCATAATGGAGCCGCTGCCAGCCTGTCGCCGTCCCGTTGTACACGTGTCAAGACTGGAAGACGACAGATTTGTGCCCTCCCATCGGCATGCAGACCATGCAACGGTCTGCCACTGCGTCAACGTCCAGTGCCGATGGCCACATGTCCATTTCAGCCGTAGTGGCCGATGTCGTGGTGTTAACATTGGAAAATGCATGGGTCGTCTACAGCAGATGCCCATCGTTAGAAGTGTCTGATACACTGTGAGTTCAGACACACTTGTGCTCTGCCCAGGATTAAGATCTGTTGTTAGTTCCGCCACAGTTCCCCGCCTGTCCTGTTTTCCAGTGTGTCCAGCCTACGACATCCAACGTCTGTAATGAGGGGTGGCCGCCCAAGCCCGACGTCTGGACATAGTTTCGCATTGGTTTCGCCATGTGTTGAAGGCACTCACCACAGCACTCGTCGAACACCCGACACATCGTGCAGTTTCCGAAATGCTCGTGCCGAGCGTCCGGGCCATCACAGCCTGCCCTGGATGAAACTCATACAGATCGCGCGCCTTCCCCATTCCACACATAGACAGCACACTCACTGATACTACACTCACCATACGTGTGCCTGACTAGCGGTCATTCCTTGCCAGATGCTGCTGCTATCGCCAATCATCTGGACGGGTTAATATCGATAGTAGGTCGGTGGTCATAATATTCTTGGTAATCAAGGAAAATGCAAACACTAACCACAATTTGTATTCGACGGAATGCATGTCTGGATAGCTGAGCGGTTAATGTGGTGGCTCGCGTAAAGCGCGAAATCCGGGTTCGTGTCCCAGTCTGGAAACAATTTTCACTTGTCGCCACTGAATCTAACGCAATACCAAAATGCAACTGAGGTCTATATTTCTCTTATGTGTGTGTGTGTGTGTGTGTGTGTGTGTGTGTGTGTATCAAAAATTAATCACGTTTAACAAATTACACATCTGACATGCACAATATCCTGGATAGAGTGTAAGCTAATGCAGTATCCACATCATATACTCAGGTGACAAAAGTCATGGGATACATCATACTATCGGGTCGGGCATCCTTCTGCCCGGCGTAGTGCAGCACCTCGACGTGGCGTGGACCAAACAAGTCGTTGGAAATCCCCAGAAGAAATACTGAGCCACTCAGCTTCCACAGCCCTCCGTAACGGTGAAGGTTTTGCTTGTGCAGGATTTTGTGCAGGAACTGACCTCTCGATTATGCCCCATAAATGCTCGATGGGATTCATGTCGGACGATCTGGATGGTCGAGTCATTCGATCGAGTTCTACAGAATATTCATAAACCAGTCTCGAACTATTGTGGTCCATGACTCGGCGCTCTTTCATCCATAAAATTTCCGTTGTTGTTCGGGAACAAATGGTCTTCATGAATGGCTGCAAAAGGTCTCCAAGTAGCCGAACATAATCATTTGCAGTCAATGATCGGTCCTGTTGGACCACAGTACCCAGCCCATTCCGTGTAAACACAGTCCACACCACTAAAAGCCACCACCAGCTTACACAGTGTCTTGTTGACAACTGGAGTCCATATCTTCATGAGGCCTGCATTACACTCGAAACGTGCCCTCAGATCTACTAACTGAAATCGGGAAACATCCGACCAGGCCACGGTTTTCTAGTCGTCTAGCGTCCAACCGATGTGGTCACGAGACCACTAGAGGAGCTGCACGTGATGACGTCCTGTTAGCAAAGGAACTCGCTTCGGTCGACTACTGTCATAGATCATTAACGCCAAATTTCGCGCACTGACGTAACGGGTGCGTTCGCCGTACGTCCTACATTGTTTTCTACTGTTACGTCACGCAGTGTTGTTTGTCTCTTGGCGCTGACAACTCTACGGAAACGCCACTGCTCTCAGTCGTTAAGTGTAGGTCGTCGTCCACAGTGTCGTCCGTGGTGAGAGGTAATGTGGTATTCTTGTCACACTCTTGACGCTGTGGATCTCGGAATATTGAATTCCCTTACGATTTGCGAAATTTAATGTCTCAGGCGTGTAGCTCCAGCTACCATTCCGCGTTCAAAGTCGTTGAATTCCTGTCGTGCGGCCATACCCACGTGAGAAACCTTTTCACGTGAATCACCTGAGTACAAATCAGAGCTCCGCCAAAACATTGCCTTTTTATACCTTGCGTACGCGATGCTACCACCACCTGAATACGAACATATCGCTATCCCATGACCTCAATTTATACAAGATGCAAATCAAGTTCTCCGCTGTATTACATCCGATAAACCATTTTGTAATATGCATAGGATGTCATTTAAATACGATATCAAACATAGTAAACCCAATATATTTCGAGAAACGATGAAATGAGCTGAAGTATACTTGTGTAAAACCTCCAAATTTATATACTTATTTTAAATTTTGTTTAAGTATTAGTGTCTATATACACTCCTGGAAATGGAAAAAAGAACACATTGACACCGGTGTGTCAGACCCACCATACTTGCTCTGGACACTGCGAGAGGGCTGTACAAGCAATGATCACACGTACGGCACAGCGGACACACCAGGAACCGCGGTGTTGGCCGTCGAATGGCGCTAGCTGCGCAGCATTTGTGCACCGCCGCCGTCAGTGTCAGCCAGTTTGCCGTGGCATACGGAGCTCCATCGCAGTCTTTAACACTGGTAGCATGCCGCGACAGCGTGGACGTGAACCGTATGTGCAGTTGACGGACTTTGAGCGAGGGCGTATAATGGGCATGCGGGAGGCCGGGTGGACGTACCGCCGAATTGCTCAACACGTGGGGCATGAGGTCTCCACAGCACATCGATGTTGTCGCCAGTGGTCGGCGGAAGGTGCACGTGCCCGTCGACCTGGGACCGGACCGCAGCGACGCACGGATGCACGCCAAGACCGTAGGATCCTATGGAGTGCCGTAGGGGACCGCACCGCCACTTCCCAGCAAATTAGGGACACTGTTGCTCCTGGGGTATCGGCGAGGACCATTCGCAACCGTCTCCATGAAGCTGGGCTACGGTCCCGCACACCGTTAGGCCGTCTTCCGCTCACGCCCCAACATCGTGCAGCCCGCCTCCAGTGGTGTCGCGACAGGCGTGAATGGAGGGACGAATGGAGACGTGTCGTCTTCAGCGATGAGAGTCGCTTCTGCCTTGGTGCCAATGATGGTCGTATGCGTGTTTGGCGCCGTGCAGGTGAGCGCCACAATCAGGACTGCATACGACCGAGGCACACAGGGCCAACACCCGGCATCATGGTGTGGGGAGCGATCTCCTACACTGGCCGTACACCACTGGTGATCGTCGAGGGGACACTGAATAGTGCACGGTACATCCAAACCGTCATCGAAACCGTCGTTCTACCATTCCTAGACCGGCAAGGGAACTTGCTGTTCCAACAGGACAATGCACGTCCGCATGTATCCCGTGCCACCCAACGTGCTCTAGAAGGTGTAAGTCAACTACCCTGGCCAGCAAGATCTCCGGATCTGTCCCCCATTGAGCATGTTTGGGACCGGATGAAGCGTCGTCTCACGCGGTCTGCACGTCCAGCACGAACGCTGGTCCAACTGAGGCGCCAGGTGGAAATGGCATGGCAAGCCGTTCCGCAGGACTACATCCAGCATCTCTACGATCGTCTCCATGGGAGAATAGCAGCCTGCATTGCTGCGAAAGGTGGATATACATGTACTAGTGCCGACACTGTGCATGCTCTGTTGCCTGTGTCTATGTGCCTGTGGTTCTGTCAGTGTGATCATGTGATGTATCTGACCCCAGGAATGTGTCAATAAAGTTTCCCCTTCCTGGGACAATGAATTCACGGTGTTCTTATTTCAATTTCCAGGAGTGTATGTTTCATAAGTATTCTGCAGTAGTATCTGCAAACGCCTAATATCATTTTACAAGAGTATTATAATATTTTCAGCTATAAAACTTCTCGACACGTAATAACTCGGACCAATCGAGTACTCGAAGCAGGACTCCTTCTTTTCACAGCCGGTATTCTGACTAACCCCGAACGCCTCCTCGTGTCGCTCATGCTTTCGTCTGGCTAGATCAGTCTATTACTTAATACTGTACTACAGAAATTAACTTTCGTGCATCGTCTGTTAAGTTTCAGTTACCTTTTATTACTCCCAGTTTTTGCAAGACTCTCCACACGGCTGCAGTAATAACTTCAGAATCTGTAGAAGATAAGTAAAAAGATTTGCCAGTATGTTAAAATCAACTGCATTTGTCGAAATCTTTTTGTTGTAATCAGGTAATGATTCCAACTACATCTGCTATCAGTTCACGATTCAAAGACAACAAGGACAGAAACAAGGAAGGAATATAGTATTGAACTCATTAGAGAGGGTGGAGCTGTAAACTGTCGGAATAAAAAGTGGCTAGAGGTTGTATGGGCATAAATACTTGTCAGGATTTAAACAGATTATATATTTTAACACGATTCAATACATCAGAGTGCATAAGCAAAATTCAAATACAAGGAGAATGATTAGACCCAATTCAGATGTACTCATTAATTAAATAACTGACATAGCATGTCAAACCATAAAATTCAGGTTTCTCAGGTTTTTCACAATATAAATATACAGCCAACCACTTGCGTAAATTTATGGAAAAAACATTGAGCAGAAAAATCGCCTAAAATGATACATATTATGAAATAATCGTCTAAAATATTTAGTACTTTTTAACACCGAAATAGACCACAGGGAGTAAAACTTGCGTGCATCAGCGATACAGACAGCCAACCACAACGTAGGGGTATTTGTCGAGAGGCCAGACAAACGTGTGGCTCCTGAAGAGGGGCAGCACTATTTTTAGTAGTTGCAGGGGCAACAGTCTGGATGATAGACTGATCTGGCCTTGGAACAATAACCAAAACGGCCTAGCTGTGCTGGTACTGTGAACGGCTGAAAGCAAGGGGGAACTACAGCCGTAATTTTTCCCGACGGCATTCAGCTTTACTGTATGGTTAAATGATGATGGTGTCCTGTTAGATAAAGTATCCCGGAGGTAAAATAGACCCCATTCGGATCTATGGATGGGGACTACTCAGGAGGACGTCGTTATCAGGAGAAAGACAACTGGCGTTCAACGGATCAGAGCGTGGAATGTCAAATCCCTTAATCGGACAGGTAGGTTAGAAAATTTAAAAAGGGAATGGGAAAAGTTAAATTTAGATATAGTTGCATTTAGTGAAGTTCGGTGGCAGGAGGAACAGGACTTCTGGTCACGTGAATACAGCGTTATAAATAAAAAATCAAATAGGGATAATGCAGGAGTAGATTTCATAATGAATAAAAACATAAAAACGCGTGTAAGCTATTACGAACAGCGTAGTGAACGCATTATTGTAGCCAAGATAGACACGTAGACCACGCCTACCACAGTAGTACAAGTTTATATCCCAACTAGCTCCGCAGATGATGAAGAGATTGATGAAATATACGATGAGATAAAATAAATTATTCAGATAGTGAAGGGAGACGAAAATTTATAGTCATGGGGGCCTGGAATTCCAAAAAATGGTCCAAATGGCTCTAAGCACTGTGGGACTTAGCATCTGAGGTCATCAGTCCTCTAGACTACTTAAACACAACTAACCTAATGACATCACACACATCCATGCCCGTGGCAGGATTCGAACCTACGACAGCACCAGCAGCGCGGTTCCGGACTGAAGCGCCTAGAACCGCTCGGCCACAGAGGTCGGCGACTGGAATTCGATAGTAGGAAAAAGAAGAGAAGAAAAGTAGTGGGTGAATACGGAATGAGGGTAATGAATGAAAATGGAAGCCGCATGGTAAAATTACGCACAAATTATACCTTAATTATAGCTGACACTTGGTTTAAGAATCATAAAAGAAGGTTTTTTTCGTGAAAGAGGCCTGGAGACACTGGAAGCTTTCAGACAAATTATATAATGGTAAGACAGAGATTCAGGAACCAGGTTTTAAATTGCGAGACATTTCCAGGGGCAGATGTAGACTCTGACCACAGTGTTTTGGTTATGAACTGTAAAATAAAACTGAAGAAGCTGCAAAAAAGTTAGGAATTTAAGGCGATGGGATCTGGATAAACTGAAAGAACCAGAGGTTGGAGAGAGTTTCGGGGAGAGCATTAGGGAACAGTTGACAGGAAAGACACTAGAAGAAGAATGGGTAGCTTTCAGAGATGAAATAGTGAAGGCACCAGAACCAGAGTTGGAGAGAGTTTCAGGGAGAGCATTAGGGAACGCTTGACAAGAAAAACACTAGAAGAAGAATGAGTAGCTTTCAGAGATGAAATAGTGAAGGCAACAGAGGATCAAGTAGTTAAAAAGACGAGGGCTGGTATAAATCCTTCGGTAACAGAAGAGATATTGAATTTAATTGATGAAAGGGGAAAATATAAAAATACGCTAAATGAAGCAGGCAAAAATCAATACAAACGTCTCAAAAATGAGATCGACAGGAATTGTAAAATGGCTAAGCAGGGATGGCTAGAGCACAAATGTAAAGATGTAGAGGCATATATCACTAGGGGTAATATAGATACTGCATACAGGAAAACTAAAGAGACCTTTGGAGAAAAGAGAACCACTTGTATGGATATCAAGAGCTCAGATGGAAAACCAGTTATAATTAAAGAAGGGAAAGCAGGAAGGTGGAAGGAGTATATGGAGGGTCTATACAACGGCGATGTACTTGAGGGCAACATTATGAAAATGGAAGAGGACGTAGATGAAGATGTAATGGGAAATATGATACTACGTGAAGAATTTGACAGAGTACAGAAAGACGTAAGTCGGAACAAGACCCCGGGAGTTGACAACATTCCTTTAGAACTACTGATAGCCCAAAACTCTACCATATGGTGAGAAAGATGTATGAGACAGGCGAAATACCCTCAGATTTCAAGAAGAATATAGTAATTACAATCCCAAAGGAAGCAGGTGTTGACAGGTGTGAAAATTACCGAACTATCAGTTTAATAAGTCACGGCTGCAAAATACTAATACGAATTCTTTACAGACAGATGGAAAAACTGGTAGAAGCCTACCTCGAGGAAGATCAGTTTGGATTCCGTAGGAATGTTGGAACACGCGAGGCAATAGTGACCCTACGACTTACCTTTGAACATAGATTAAGGAAAGGCAAACCTACGTTTCTAGCATTTTTAGACTTAGAGAAAGCTTTTGACAACGTTGACTGGAATACTCTTTCAAATGAAAGTGGCAAAGATAAGGGAGCGATAGGCTATTTGCAATTTGTACAGAAATCAGATCACAGTTATAAGAGTCGAGGGACATGAAAGGGAAGCAGTGGTTAAGAAGGGGCTGAGACAGGGTTGCAGCCTATACCTGATGTTATTCAATGTCTATATTGAGCAAGCAGTAAAGAAAATAAATGAAAAATTTTGAGTAGGAATTAAAATCCATGGAGAAGAAATAAAAACCTTGAGGTTTGCCGACGACATTGTAATTCTGTCACAAACAACAAAGGATCTGGAAGAGCAATTGAACCAAATGGACAGTGTCTTGAAAGGAGGATATAAGATGGACATCAAAAAAAGAAAAGTGAGAATAATTGAATGTAGTCGAATTAAATCAGGTGATGCTGGGGGAATTAGATTAGGAGATGAGACACTTAAAGTAGTAAATGATTTTTGATATTTGGGCTGCAAAATAACTGATGATGGTCGAAGTAGAGAGGATATAAAACGTAGACTGGCTATGGAAAGGAAAGCGTTGCTGAAGAAGATAAGTTTGTTAACATCGAGCATAGATTTAAGTGGCAGGAAGTCTTTTTCTTCGGAAGTATGTGTATGGAGTGTAGCCTTGTATGGAACTGAAACATGGACCATAAATAGTTTAGACATGAAGAGAATAGAAGCTTTCGAGATGTGGTGCTACAGAAGAATGCTGCAGATTAGGTGTATAGATCAGGTAACTAATGAGGAGGTACCGAATAGAATTGGGGAGGAGAGGAATTTGTGGCACAACATGACTAGAAGAAGCGATCGGTTGGTAGGACATGTTCTGAGGCATCAAGGGATCACCATTTTAGTATTGGAGGCAAGCATGAAGGGTAAAAGGGGGACAAAGAGATGAATACACTAAGTAGAATAAGAATGATGTAGGTTGCAGTAGTTGCTCGGAGATGAAGAGGCTTTCACAGGTTAGAGTAACATGGACAGCTGCTTCAAACCAGTCTCTGGACTGAAGACCACAACAACAGAGTAAAAGTGGTACTTATATAAATTACATGACGTTAGAATTGTAAACGTACATGATGAACTAAGGAGTTCAAGTGAAACAGTAGAAAATATGGAATAAAGTCCTCCACAGGAACATAAAAAATTGTTGCATAGTTACAGCTTGTTAAAAGAGCTGACATTGTATTGAACGTGTGGCAACTAGTTACGCCGCGGGGTAAACGTGGAGTGGAGCGCGCTACTTTATGGTCGCTAGTAACGTGATAACCCATAAATTGTATGAAATACGCAACTGCTACATTAATACATCTTTATGATACATATTTAGGTGTTTTAAACACAGTAAATTGTATGTAGTGTAAAGGAAAGGAAGTATGAAAGGTACAAAATAGCTCTACAATAAACAGGAGGGACAAAAAAATCGCCACCTACAACACTAACAACTACGCAAGCTGGAAGGAAGGATAAGGGAAATAAAATATCAGAGTTCTAGCTCAGGACAAAATATCAAAAAATAAACCAACTAGAGGAGATACACCGCAGCTCCTACAGCTAGCATAAATACAACTAATAAAGAAGAAACAATGGAAAGTAGATAATTACTGACTAGTCAATCACAATTGACAACAGAAAGCAGTCATCTTAGGGTTAATTTACGGAGGATCTGCTCCAAGTGAATCTTATTTCAGTAATAACAACATACCATGCGGCAGCCCAACAGTTACAAGAGACGATAGGACAGCTTAGAAACAGTTGTCTGCGTGACCAAAGTTATCTACAGAGCACAGCTGGCACACACTTCTTCTGAACCACCGTTCCAGAGCATACACCATAGTTAGTATCTGCTTCAGTCACATCTACTGTATCTTCCTTGGAGCCAAGATGTCAGGTGCCACCTGCTCTCCCAGAACAGGAACCGATGCCTAGTGTTGATAAGAAGTCACTGCTAGCTCAGGTCCCAAGTCCACCAGGCTGCCTCCACTGCTGACCACTGGAACTAGCCGTTATATCTTGCCCAGCTGACTCCAATCTCAGCTGATCACTTGTTGATGTGCTTTCTCACCGGCCCTCTGCATACCTCTCTCCCTTTAGTTTCCAGTCTCCACGATGACAGCGACCGTACCATCCTCTATGCACCGGGGCCGCTATTACTGGCTTCCAGCAGCCAAACGCCACCTGTCTTCCAAGGTTCCATTACTCACCAGCCACTTTTTGAATCAGGGATGCGAACAAGACCAACCAGCTCGCCATCCGTGGGCTGGCATTGCACGTGAAGTCTTGTCCTTGGGCTGCTGCTCACTGCTTCCAGCGCTATCTCCTCTTGCCACTTCCTTGTACCACCAGAGGGCTCTCCTCTTTCAGTGTCACTCTGTGCCTAGCCGTGACGCTGCACTCTGCTATTCCACAGTTTCACACATGCTCTGCCACGGCGGGAATCCGTTACCATTACTGGTACCAATTTACATGCAAGGTGGAAATTTAGCTGTCCTGAGAATCGCTCATTCATGGCACAATAGAGAGTGCTAGCTCACATTCCATAAGCAGTTCGCCTGTGTCCGTCACCAATGAACGACCAAGGCATTTGCTTTAACTGTTCTAGGAAAACTGCAAGAAACCTATATCTGGAGAATCACACGAGGAACTGGACCACCATTCTCTTGAAAACGAATCCAGTGTCTTAAGTACTGCACCACCAATGTCGAAAATGATACGAAGAGACGCAGCTGCAAATATTAAACAGATGTGAAAACGTTAGTGGCAATGCCTTATTCTACTGTGTGAGGTGTTTTGGGTTGTACTGAAAACTATATGACTCTCAGAGCCCTGGAGTGGACGACATTCCCTCAAAATTATTGATATCCTTGGGAGAGCCGGCCATAGGCCATAAGAATATTATTCCACCTAGTGGTTAGGGCTAGAGGGCAAATGTAAGGATGTAGAGGCTTATCTCACTAGGGGTAAGATAGATACAGCCTACAGGAAAATTAAAGAGACCTTTGGAGAAAAGAGAGCCACTTTTATGAATATCAAGAGCTCAGATGGAATCCCAGTTCAAAGCAAAGAGGGGAAAGCAGGAAGGTGGAAGGAGTATATAGAGGGTCTATACAAGGGCGATGTACTTGAGGACAATATTATGGAAATGGAAGAGGATGTAGATGAAGATGAAATGGGAGATACGATACTGGGTGAAGAGTTTGACAGAGCACTGAAAGACCTGAGTCGAAACAAGGCCCCGGGAGTAGACAACATACCATTAGAACTACTGACGGCCTTGGGAGAGCCAGTCCTGACAAAACTCTACCATCTGGTGAGCAAGACGTACGAGACAGGCGAAATACCCTCAGACTTCAAGAAGAATATAATAATTCCAATCCCAAAGAAAGCAGGTGTTGACAGATGTGAAAATTACCGAACTATCAGCTTAATAAGCCACAGCTGCAAAGTACTAACGCGAACACGAATTATTTACAGACGAATGGAAAAACTGGTAGAAGCCGACCTCGGGGAAGATCAGTTTGGATTGCGTAGAAATGTTGGAACACGTGAGGCAATACTGGCCTTAGGACTTATCTTAGAAGAAAGATTACGGACAGGCAAACCTACGTTTCTAGCATTTGTAGACTTAGAGAAAGAGACTTAGAGAAATGAGACACTTAAAGTAGTAAAGGAGTTTTGCTATTTGGGGAGCAAAATAACTGATGATGGTCGAAGTAGAGCAGATATAAAATGTAGACTGGCAATGGCAAGGAAAGCGTTTCTGAAGAACAGAAATTTGTTAACATCGAGTATAGATTTAAGTGTCAGGAAGTCGTTTCTGAAAGTATTTGTATGGAGTGTAGCCATGTATGGAAGTGAAACATGGACAATAAATAGTTTGGACAAAAAGAGAATAGAAGCTTTCCAAATGTGGTGCTACAGAAGAATGTTGAAGATTAGGTGGGTAGATCACGTAACTAATGAGGAGGTATTGAATAGGATTGGGGAGAAGAGAAGTTTGTGTCACAACTTGACTAGAAGAAGGGATCGGTTGGTAGGACATGTCCTGAGGCATCAAGGGATCAGAAATTTAGCACTGTAGGGCAGCGTGGAGGGTAAAAATCGTAGAGGGAGACCAAGAGATGAATACACTAAGCAGATTCAGAAGGATGTAGGTTGCAGTAGGTACTGGGAGATGAAGGAGCTTGCACAGGATAGATTAGCGTGGAGAGCTGCATCAAACCAGTCTCAGGACTGAAGATCACAACAACAACAACAGTGGTTAGGGGGACGAGAAATGTGAAATACCCTCGGGTTTCAAAAAGAATATAACAATCTCAATACCATAGAAAGCGGGTGCTGGCAGATATGATTATTACCGAACTATCAGTTTAATAAGACATCGATGCAAAATACTGACACGAAATATTAACATAAGAATAGGAAAACTGGTCGAAGTCGACCTCAAGAAAGATCACTTTTGGTTTTGGAGAAATGTGTGATTTGTGTGAGGGTTATTTATTGTTACCAACGGACGATCAGTCCAAACAATACTTTGTGCTAGGTATGCAAGGCAGTAATGACCCTATGACGTATATTAGAAGAAGAGCAAACCTATGTTTATAACATTTGTAGACTTAAGGAAAGTTTTCGACAATGTTGACTGATTACAACTTTGTAATTCTAAAGATGCTACGAATAAAAAGCAGGGAGTGAAAAATTAATTTACAGTTTATTCAGAAACCAGACTGCAATCACAAAATTCGAAGAGCATGAAAGGGAAGCAGTTGTTGACACGGGAGAGGGACAGTGTTGTAGCCTATCACCAATCTTATTCAAACTGTACGTTGAAAAAACAGTAAAGGAAACCAAAGAAAATATTAGAAATGCGAGTACAGATCAGGGAGAAGAAAAAAAACCTTTGACGTTTGCTGATAACATTGTAATTTTTTCGGAGACAGCAAAGGACTTGGATGAGCAATTGAACAGAATGGACAGTGTGTAAAAGGAGCGTATAACATGAACATCAATAAAAGCAAAACAAGAGTGCTGGGACGTAAATTTTAAAATCATGAATTCTAAAATTTTTCCAGCAAAATGGGTATTCAAACAAAATTCAGGCTTGCTGCCGGTCGTCGTTCAATTCGTTGCACAATATTTCGACTGGGCACCTGCCACTTATTTTCAGGTGTGCCATCGAAGACGACGAAGACTTACTCCACTACGCCATCTACAGCGTGCTGCGATTATTTCGCGCATGCTTCAACATTGAAGTTGACAGACGGGCCACACTTCACGGTGGCAGCGCCTTCGCTGGTGGAACAGTGGATCTCAGTTGTCCTCTGTGGTACCGCTCTCCGCGGCTGTTGGCGCACTCTGTCGTCTTCGACTGGAGCAAATCGTGAATATGACGGGGTTCCACGCACTGTCCAACTGGAAGCAACTACCACGGTTCATCAGATTTTACGCCAGGCGTATTTCCAAGAAACCTTTAATAATGAAGTCCCAATAAGATCTAGTTGTGGTCGGAATCACAGATCTACCAAACTCCACTGAATGTCCAGTGGAAATACAGTGTTCGGCAATAGCAAAACTATAGACCTATATCTCTTACGTCGATCTCTTGTAGAATTTTAGAACATGTTTTTTGCTCGCGTATCATGTCATTTCTGGAAACCCAGAATCTACTATGTAGGAATCAACATGGATTCCGGAAACAGCGATCGTGTGAGACCCATCTCGCCTTATTTGTTCATGAGACCCAGAAAATAATAGATACAGGCTCCCAGGTAGATGCTATTTTTCTTGACTTCCGGAAGGCGTTCGATACAGTTCCGCACTGTCGCCTGATAAACAAAGTAAGAGCCTACGGAATATCAGACCAGCTGTGTGGCTGGATTGAAGAGTTTTTAGCAAACAGAACACAGCATGTTGTTATCAATGGAGAGACGTCTACAGACGTTAAAGTAACCTCTGGCGTGCCACAGGGGAGTGTTATGGGACCATTGCTTTTCACAATATATATAAATGACTTAGTAGATAGTGTCGGAAGTTCCATGCGGCTTTTCGCGGATGATGCTGTAGTATACAGAGAAGTTGCTGCATTAGAAAATTGTAGCGAAATACAGGAAGATCTGCAGCGGATAGGCACTTGGTGCAGGGAGTGGCAACTGACCCTTAACATAGACAAATGTAATATATTGCGAATACATAGAAAGAAGGATCCTTTATTGTATGATTATATGATAGCGGAACAAACACTGGTAGCAGTTACTTCTGTAAAATATCTGGGAGTATGCGTACGGAACGATTTGAAGTGGAATGATCATATAAAACTAATTGTTGGTAAGGCGGGTACCAGGTTGAGATTCATTGGGAGAGTGCTTAGAAAATGTAGTCCATCAACAAAGGAGGTGGCTTACAAAACACTCGTTCGACCTATACTTGAGTGTTGCTCATCAGTGTGGGATCCGTACCAGGTCGGGTTGACGGAGGAGATAGAGAAGATCCAACGAAGAGCGGCGCGTTTCGTCACTGGGTTATTTGGTAACCGTGATAGCGTTACGGAGATGTTTAATAAACTCAAGTGGCAGACTCTGCAAGAGAGGCGCTCTGCATCGCGGTGTAGCTTGCTCGCCAGGTTTCGAGAGGGTGCGTTTCTGGATGAGGTATCGAATATATTGCTTCCCCCTACTTATACTTCCCGAGGAGATCACGAATGTAAAATTAGAGAGATTAGAGCGCGCACGGAGGCTTTCAGACAGTCGTTCTTCCCGCGTACCATACGCGACTGGAACAGGAAAGGGAGGTAATGACAGTGGCACGTAAAGTGCCCTCCGCCACACACCGTTGGGTGGCTTGCGGAGTATCAATGTAGATGTAGATGTAGCAGACTTCCTTGGTTGCAAAAGCCGAGTGTAACGTTGGTATTCGGTGCAGCGTTCTCTCATAGCGCATTTGGTCTGTCCTATGTAAGCCATACCACATTATCAAGCCCTTCTGCAAGGACAACTCGTCTTCCGCCGATCCCAAAAGGTGTGCAGTCTTAGATGGTGGTTGGAGAATCACTTTCACTTGACATTTATACAGGATTGTTGCCATTTAGAACGAAATGTTGCCCAAAAATGGGAGAAAAGCTCAAGATTTTGCGGTCTTCTCCTCTTTATCGACTTCCTTATTCTTGATTTTAACTGACAGTGTCCTTTTAATCTGCTGGGTGGAATAGCGACTTTTTCTAATCACTGTCCTTAGGTGGGAAAGCTCTTTAGATGAAATATCTATAACTGAGACAGTGTGAGCTATGTACGAGTATATGAGTGTTTTCAGCACGCTCGTAGTTTGCGGCGGGTGATGACAACTTGACGCTTGCAAATGCAAATCGATATGAGTAGGCTTACGTTACATTTATACCCCAGAAAACCATCATTCTTGCATTTAACCAAGACATCCAAGAAAGGTATCCATCTTTCTCTGTTTCCATGGTGAACCGAATGTTGTTATAAATGGAGTTCAGATGGTGAAAAAACTCTGTCAGTTTTCTCCAAGGGGTCACACTATGAAACTGTCGTCCACAAACCTCCAAAATGTAGTTGGTTTAAGGACAGCTGATTCAAACGGGATCTCCTAGAAAACAGCCTTAAAAAGACTGGCAGCCAAGAAATACAGACAGCTGTCACTGGCCGCCAAGAAACACAGACGCCGTCACTCTGTTCAAAATATTCTTGGTTGAACATAAAATAGATCGAGGATAGAGCATGTCGAAACAAAGCAGTGATTTGCACCTGAAACTTTTTGCCAATTAGTGCCAAAGAATCTGGGAGAGGGACATTTGCAGAAAGTTATACTACATTAAAATCGCTCAGAAGAGGAAAGGCCACTGGACCTGATGGGATTCCAGTTCGAGTTTACACAGAGTACGTGAAGGAACTTGCCCCCCTTCTTGCAGCGGTGAACCGTAGGTCTCTAGAAGAGCGTAGCGTTCCAAAGGATTGGAAAAGGGCACAGGTCATCCCCGTTTTCAAGAAGGGACGTCGAACAGATGTACAGAACTATAGACCTATATCTCTAACGTCTATCAGTTGTAGAATTTTGGAACACGTATTATGTTCGAGTATAATGACCTTTCTGGAGACTAGAAATCTACTCTGTAGGAATCAGCATGGGTTTCGGAAAAAATGATCGTGTGAAACCCAGCTCGCGGTACTCGTCCACGAGACTCAGAGGGCCATAGACACGGGTTCCCAGGTAGATGCCGTGTTTCTTGACTTCCGCAAGGCGTTCGATACAGTTCCCCACAGTCGTTTAATGAACAAAATAAGAGCATATGGACTATCAGACCAATTGTGTGATTGGATTGAAGAGTTCCTAGATAACAGAACGTTGCATGTCATTCTCAATGGAGAGAAGTCTTCCGAAGTAAGAGTGATTTCAGGTGTGCCGCAGGGGTGTGACGTAGGACCGTTGCTATTCACAATATACATAAATGACCTTGTGGATAACATCGAACGTTCACTGAGGCTTTTTGCGGATGATGTTGTAGTATATCGAGAGGTTGTAACAATGGAAAATTGTACTGAAATGTAGGAGGATCTGCAGCGAATTGACGCATGGTGCAGGGAATGGCAATTGAATCTCAATGTAGACAAGTGTATTGTGCTGCGAACACATTTAAAGAAAGATCCCTTATCATCTAGCTACAGTATAGCAGGTCAGCAACTGGAAGCAGTTAATTTTATAAATTATCTGGGAGTACGCATTAGGAGTGATTTAAAATGGAATGATAATATAAAGTTGATCGTCGGTAAAGCAGATGCCAGACTGAGATTCATTGGAAGAATCCTAAGGAAATGCAATCCCAAAACAAAGGAAGTAGGTTACAGTACACTTGTTAACCCACTGCTTGAATACTGCTCACCAGTGTGGGATCCGTACCAGATAGGGTTGATAGAAGAGATAGAGAAGATCCAACGGAGAGCAGCGCGCTTCGTTACAAGATCATTTTGTAATCGCGAAAGCGTTACGGAGATGATAGATAAACTCCAGATGAAGACTCTGCAGGTGAGACGCTCAGTAGCTCGGCACGGGCTTTTGTTGAAGTTTCGAGAACATACCTTCACCTAGGAGTCAAGCAGTATATTGCTCCCTCCTACGCATATCTCGCGAAGAGACAATGAGGATAAACTCAGAGAGAGTAGAGCCCACACAGAAGAATACCGACAATCCTTCTTTCCACGAACAATACGAGACTGGAATAGAAGGGAGAACCGATAGACGTACTCTAGCTACCCTCCGCCACACACCGTCAGGTGGCTTGCGGAGTATGGATGTAGATGTAGATGTAAAAAGCTAAGCAGATGGTCAGAACTGCTTATACGGAGAGCCCCCAGTCCATTGATAAAGTCAGCTGAGTTACAATTGTGATGTGGGCATTTTTCCAGCAACGGTCTCAGCAACGAAACAAGATGTTCGGCTAAATCATTCGTGGCCGCTTCCAATGTTGCTCACTATTGCACTTAATGGAACACTTTCCTTACGAATTTTTGGAAGGCGATACAGACTTGGTGTTACACAACGAAGTGGTCTTAAGCTCTTGATGATCTCTCGAGGCAAGGGGGAGAAATTTAATAGTGCAGAAGTTTTCCGTTGCACACTTTATGTTGGGCTGTAAAGGAATGTAGTCGATGGGGACGGAATTAATTAGAATACAAGTCACTAAAAGTAGTAGATGAGTTCTGCTGTAAGCACTGTAAAATAACTGATTATGGCCGAAGTAGGAAGGATATAAAATGTTTAATGGCTATGGTAAGAAAAGCGTTTCTGAAAAAGAGCGATTTGTTAACATCTAGTATAAAAATATTCAACTGTGTGTGAAATCTTATGGGACTTAGCTGCTAAGGTCATCAGTCCATAAGCTTACACACTATTTAACCTAAATTATCCTAAGGACAGACACACACACACACCCATGCCCGAGGGGGGTTCAAATGGCTTTGAGCACTATGGGATTTAACTTCTGAGGTCATCAGTCCCCTAGAACTTAGAACTACTTAAACCTAACTAACCTAAGGACATCACACACATCCATGCCCGAGGCAGGATTCGAACCTGGGACCGTAGCAATCACGCGGTTCCAGACTGTAGCGCCTAGAACCGCTCGGCCACACCAGCCGGCCTCGAGGGGGAACTCGAACCTCCGCCGGAACCAGCCGCACAGTCTATGCCTGCAGCGCCCCAGACCGCTCGACTAATGCCGCGCTGCTAACATCTACTGTAACTTTGAGTTTTAGGAAGTATTTTCTGTAGGTGTTTGTCTGTAATATAGGCTCGTACGGAAGAAGATTGTGGATGATAACCACTTCAGACAAGAAGATAACAGAAGCTATGGTATCTCCATCTTGTGTTTCGGTTGACAGTACATGAGAATTATTGGCAACACCTTCAGCCGCGTGTTAATAGAAGTTGTTGAAATGTGGTGCTCCAGAAGAATGCTGACGGTTAGATTGGCCGATCGGGTAAGTAATGAGGAGGTACTGAATAGAATTAGGAAGAAAATTGACTAAAAGACGGAATGGGTTGATAAGGCACATCGTTGAAACAGCAAGGAATCATGAATTTAGTACTGGATGGAGAGGTAGGGGGCAAAAATTATAAAACGAGACCAAGTGATTAATGCAGCAAGTAAATTCAAATGGATGTAGATTATAGCAGTTATTCGAATATGAAAAGTGTTGTATAAGTAGCTTCAAGACCTGCAACAAAGCAGACTTTCGACTGAAGATCACAACAAGAACAACAAGATATGCCACTCCTCTAATGTGGCAACACATTTTAGTACTCTTTCCAGTGATTACCTTCCACCACGTTTCAGTATATTCAACGATTACTCAAAGGAGACATATCTGATGATGTGTCGTAATCACAGATCGTATGAATAGCTCCATGCCAGAATGGTGTTCGTAACTATGTACTATTGCAGCACGTGCAAATAACTGGTGACGTATATAATTTACTTGTAAATCGTACTGTCACGCCTCCGCAAGAATATGAATTTCTGTTACGTTAACTGCCTCCTAAACGGTATTAAATAAAGTATGTGAATATTCCGAGTGTATACCGTTCGGAAGCGGCCACCTAACGCCACTCACGGGACGTTCAGCTGTAGTACTGGCGTGGAAGTTCCAGCCTTGGTCGCTGATGGACAGCAGTCAGCATGGGTGCGTAAAACAGGCGCCTGCTGCGGATGTCTGTACGCAGCCATATTCGCTGAACGCTCGTTGAGGCTTCACTGTTGGTAGTCACTTGCTTCATCTCGGCGGACAGCTGTTATGGTCCATTGTGCACCACAAATGCGTCTGCGCCAAATTTGGATAGTGCCATTTTGGCATGCACAGTATGACTTAATCACGGCAGCTCGCAACCAGTTTAAAAACTTAACCGTTTCTTAAATGTGCCGCCCTTGGCCTGAAAGCCAATAATGAACGCCTTTCCGCGTTGCACGATGACTGGCTATTGTTCGCGTGCCCCCCCCCCCCCCCCCTTCCTCGGACACGCTTTATATACCCTCCACTGCTAATGCTGGTACCAGCTGTCTGTGAGTGGTTATTGCGCGATGACATTGAACGTGTGCGGTGGTCACATTTATGAGACTGGACAGTGTATGTCACGTCGGGCATTAAAAATAGAAAAGCAGTGATGTCAAAGATACGTTATAAAACGTGATGGTGAGAAGAAGTTGGATTCGGAAAATAGAATAAAGGTAGATAAAAAAATTCAGATGGGAGAAAATATACAAAGGGCGACTAATTTGAAGATTTACGGACGATACTGTCTTTCTACTGGAAAGAACAGAGATCTTACAATAATAGTAAAAGTAATATCTACAAATACCAAACTTCAGTGCAAATATCGAGAGTAGTGAAATGAAGTCATATCTGACAGCAAGTACGTATGTGGCAATCTGTTTTATACCAAAATTGTGAATGACATGTGTTCAACATCGTTTTGTCCATTTTCACCTCAGATTATAGGCAATTAAGAAACACGTCGCTTTCTTGGTATGTCTCCTCGTCCCTATTGGTTCAGAGATAGTACACTGAAGACTCAAATAAACTACTACACTTGCCTAATATCGTGCGGAGCCCTTGCGAGTACGCAGATGTGCCGAAACACGAACTGGATGGACTCGAGTAATGTCTGAAGTAGTGCTGGAGGGAACTGACACCATGAATCCTGCAGGGCTGTTCATAAATCTGCAAAAGTACGAGAAGGTGGAGATCTCTTCCGAACAACACGTTGCAAGGTATGCCACAAATGTTCAAAATGTTCACATTGAGGAGTTTGGTGAGCAGAGGAAGAGTTTAAACTCAGAAAGGCATTCCTGGAGTGACTTTTTAGCAATTCAGGGCGTGTGGGGTGTCGGATTGTGCTGCTGGAATTGTGCAAGTTCGTCAGGATGTACAATGGACATGAATTAATGCAGGTGATCAAACAGGATGCTTATGTACATGTCGCCTGTCAGCGTCCTATCTAGGCATATCAGAGTTTCCATATCACTCCAACTGCATATTCCACACACCATTACAGAGCCTCCGCCAGTTTGAAAGTTCCCCTGCTGACATGCAGGGTTCATGGATTTATGAGGTTGTCTCCATACCCGTACACGTCCACTTGTTGTCTTATATAGACGTTGCCGACCTCAGCGCCAAATTCCGCCTGTTTACATATCTCTGTATTTGGATACACATGCCCATTCCAGTTTTTCTTGGCGCTTCAGTGTATTTGGGGTCATGGACATGACGTCCTACAGCTGCTAGGTAGGCTATTTTATAAATAGTTTTATCTGGTTTTTCCTTTTCTAAGCATTAATCTTTAGTTTTTTTTTAATTTTTCAATTCTTTAATAGAGTAGTTTACAACTGATGTTTCACTTCGTATTTCGGATACATATTTCGGATACACGTGGTGATGGTGCTAAGACTCCGAAAGCGTGGTATGGAATAGCGACTTCTGTCTAGCAAAACTTCGGTCAATAAAAATATTTTACAACTATGCCGCCACATATTTTTATTTTTTTCCTATGTAAATGCTGCAGAGTAGTTGTGGATGTCTCACACAGAAAAATTTAAACTACCTGTTGTATCTCTAGGAGATCGTGCTCTAAAACCTTAGGACGGCTTCTCATATTCTACCAGGCCTATCATGGCAGACATCTCGAATTCTCGGTAAGCAGTGATAAGGCGGAACATAGAGAAAGTAAACAAAACAGTGACGGCAAAATTCAGAGCTCAGTGTGCATTCGGAACAAGCGCAGGAAGGAAAGAATCGTGCGATCAGTATAACCATTAGTCAGAAGTCGCGGCTCATGTTTACAAAACGGTTGGGGCCAGAAGGCGCTCCGGCGAGTTCCTCGAGTAGACGGCTGGCTATCTGCGCAGCCCGCTGAGTGGCCTTGTTCGGCGCTGCCTGCAGCGTGCAGTCCATCAGGCGGGGCCGCTTGTTGGTATTCATGGGCCCTGTTCTCGGATGCACACTCATCCCCGGGGACAGCTGGAACGGAATGCCGCCGGATCCCGGGGGATGACCCTGCTTCACGCAATCTGGACCATCGCGAGGCCGGCCCGGCTGCCACCGGCCGCTCGATACGTCGCGTCTCGGCGTGCCGCCCCTGGGCCGCCCCGGCCGCCGCCGCCCCCGCAGCCCACGTCCGAATACACCAGTTGCTCATCTCGCAGTGGCTACCTGTTACTGCCAGACACCTTTCTTTCCGTAAATCGTATGGTAAACAATGTTAATCCTCTTACTTGTTCCATCAGCCTTGTTACTGATTCTTGATGTCAAATGGGAACCCCGGGAGGGAAGATGGCACACTTTTCACATGGCACTATTTCGGAAATTTAGAGTACCGGCGTTTGTGGCTGACTGCAGGACGATTCCACTGCCGCCAAAGTACATTTCGCGTACGGACCACGAAGATAAGATACGAGAAATCAGGGCTCGTACGGAGCCTTTTGGACAGTCGTTTTTTCCTCCCTGTATTTGCGAACGGAAAGGAAATGACTAATAGAGGTTCGGGGTAACCTCTGCCATGCACCGTACGGTGCCTTGCGCAGTATGTATCTAGATGTAGATATTGCGTCACAGAGACTTCCACGATGTAGATATATCGATAATTGTACTAATTATGCTAACACGTTTTAAACTTTTTGCTTTTGTTGCCTCCCCCCCTCCCCCACCCCGCTCCTTCCCGTTTAGGTCCATTCCATGTAAAAATCAGCAGAGGAAAATTTGGACTCAATAAGATAAAGTGAAAGTTCCCCATGGGTATTGTTGTCCAAGAGTAATCACAACCGTAAAATCCCTACACTAAGAGAAATTATTCACATACTTTGTGATCAAAAGTATCTGGACACACCCAAAAACATACTTTTTCATATTACGTCATTGTGCTGCCACACACTACCAGATACTCCATGTCAACGACCTCAGTAGCCATTAGACATCGTGAGAGTGCAGAATGAAGCGCCCCGTGGAACTCACGGACTTCGAACGTGGTGATCGGGTGTCACTTGTGTCATACGTCTGTACGCGACAATTCCACACTCCTAAACATCCCTAGGTCCACTGTTTCCAATGTGATAGTGAAGTAGAAAGGTACAGCACAAAAGCGTACACGCCGACATGGTCTGCTGACTGACAACAGACCGCCGAAAGTTGAAGAGGAGCGTAATGTGTTAATAGGCAGACATCTATCCAGAATATCACATAGGAATTCCAAACTGCATCAGGATCCACTGCAAGTACTATGGCAGTTAGGCGGGAGGTGAGAAAACTTGGCTCTCATGGTCGAGCGGCAGCTCATAAGCTACAAATCACGCCGGTAAATGACAAACGACGCCCCGCTTGGTGTAAGGAGCGTAAACATTGGACGATGAAACAGTGGAAAACGTTGTGTGGAGTGACGAATGGCGGTACACAATGTGGCGATCCGATGGCAGGGTGTGGGTATGGCGAATGTACGTGAACGTCATCTACCAGTGTATGTAGTGCCAACAGTAAAATTCGGAGGCGGTGGTCTTATGGTGTGTTCTTGTTTTTCACGGAGGGGGCTTGCACCCATTGTTGTTTTGCGTGGCACTATCACAGCAAAGGCCTACATTGATGTTTCAATCATTTTCTTGCTTCCCACTGTTGAAGAGCAATTCGGGGATGGCGACTGCGTCTTTCAACACGATCGTACACCTGTCCATAATGCACGGCCTGAAGCGGTAACACAGCAATAACATCCCTATAATGGACTGGCCTTAATCCTACAGTACACCTTTGGGATGTTTTGGAATGCCGAATCGTGCCGGGCCTCACCGACCGACATCGATACCTCTCCTGAGTTCAGTATTCTGTGCCATTCCCCAAAAAACCTTCCAGCACCTGACTGAACGTACGTCTGCGAGAATGGAAACTGTCATCGAGGCTAAGCGTTAGCCAACACCATAATAAATTCCGACCATTAGCGATGGATGGCGCCACGAACTTGTAAGGCATTTTCAGCCAGGTGTCCGGATACTTTTAATCACATATTGTACTACTGATATGCTATCTGTCAGAAAAAAGTATTTCATTTTTTGAGAGGTAATAATATGATTCAAAACAAGAGAAAACTATCGGCTAAACATGAGCTATATAGTGGAAATCTTAAGAGCTATGAGCACTTGTTCATTCTTTGTTTCTGTGAAACGCATCTCTTCTAGTGAATAAGTGCCCATAGATCTTAAGACATACTTCGTAAAAAACTTTCAATAGCCAAGATCGCAAAAATTCCTTTTTTATTTTTGATGGTCGGTTTCGACAGATACAACTGTTATCTTCTGGCCTTCTAAAAACTATTGTTAGAAAACGTGTTCTTTATGAGTTATAACCTCATGCCATTTCGTCTTTATTGTGGATAAAATATAGCATGTTATGGAAAGGCTTGTCAGAAATAAAACATTTACAGTTAAAAACCACCTTGTGAACATCGCCATGTCCGTTTACGTAACGCTCACACATGTTAGTTAATTCTCATCATGAGGAAATTCAATCTTAAGGTTCACATTTTGCAGCCCATATTAAATGGACGCTTTTTGCTTATTTAGGCCCATAGTACCAACTCTCGCAATCAACAGTACTTTACTTTTTATTCTATCAATGTGGGCTCTTGTGAAGTGGGCAGCTGTTAATGATGGTGAATGACGCAACCAGCCACAACTTTTTAAAATGTTTTGTTTCAGTGCCATAATAGATTTCACGGTACCGTTCCCATCTTCAGAAGGCTAATATTTTCAGTTACACAAATGCTTTGATCAATACGATGTATTCTGCTCCCACTAGAAGTTACTGCAGTAATAGACGCCATGTTGTTGGCCGAAACATCTATGTAACTGAAGATATTACCCGTCTGAATACGGGCATGTAGCCCGAAACCGGTCATAACACTTAAATAAACCTTTTTAAAAAGTACTTTGTATGCTTACCTCATTTATCTACTAATTCTGTCTTTTACTCTTTTTCCGTTTTCACCTTCCATATTTAATACCACTTCAAACTATTCGTCAGTGCTCTTGCCCTGCATTAATTTTATTTTAATGTGATTGTAACATTAAGTTTTTTTATCATGTATACATCCTCTCTTGCGTTGAGTGAAATTCTCTGCTTATCTTCTACTCCTCCCTTCCATCTCATCCTCGCGCGCACGCGCACATTATTTTTTCGAGATTTTGTGTTGATGTTTCCCTGGTTTGTTCCCCTTATATTTCCATTCACTGTTTAACATTTTTCACTGTGTTGCCACTGGACTGTTAAAGACAACATTTTTTTCTGTTTTTGCACCTCGATCTTCGATGTGTAACTTCTTTTTCACTGTTGTTCATCAATACTGTACCCTCTTCGATGACCATAGTTAGTTTAAGTCTGAAGACGTTTTCCGTAAACGTATCACTTGCTCTTGGATTTCATTAGAAAAACCAGTTAGCGAAATGAATGAACTGTGTAGAACATCCACAACATCGCGCTTTTCATTTATAATCGGAAAGAAATTCAAATTCGTAAAACTACTAGTTCTTGGTGATAAATTCGTCGACTGACTAAAGTAAACTGGTTTTTTACTTTGATTTCTCAATTCATAGAAGACTTTGGATGGGTGACAAGGCTGTTCAGTGACCGCAAGCCAGGCAGAGGAAGGGCAGGGTGAACTGAAGGCTCAGCGCAGTACGCTTCAGTAGCCTTCACTTTCGTTGGAAGGTTGTGGCCCCAGTAGGTACAATCTTCTCTTCATCTTCAGTATGTATACAGATGATAACATATTTACATTAATTTATCCATGTTAATGGTGGCTTAGGTCAGCAGCTGTGGATTCAATTATTTGAAGCAATACAGCAAGGAGCCACATTTTTGTATAGCCTTATTTTATGCCAGGACGTATTTCAGTCACCTTCAACTGACGTAACACATTTATATCTTCGTCCCTAGTCGGCTGCATTGTGAGTGCTGGGCTGCGTTAGCTCATCAATGAACTTGAAAGTGTTTGTGCTATGCATAGAAAGGTGAGAAAAGGAGCCACAAATTTCAGAACAAAAGCCACCTGTAGCAGTCGACAAGCAGTTGCTAAAAATGTTATACTGGCGAAATAAAAATGAGGTCTCCAGATGACTGAAAACAGGAAAGGCGTCCTGGCATAAAATGAAGCTATACAAAAAGTTCGTTGGTTGCTGCATCTCTTCAATTAATTAACGTAGGATAATACATTTGCTTGGGTATTACTCGCATTTATTAACTGGAAGTCAACTGTCATACGTCAACCGTTAATGATTTTCTTTCGCAATTTGAGTGTATGCAAATTAGCTATACATCAAAGTGACACTGTAGCTGTGTGGGAAGATGTATGTGGAAAAATCAAGGCTCCGGCACAACTCAAAAACTGTGTACCAAAACTGGTGGCTTGTAACAGTAACGGAGACAAGTACAAAAATATACTGGAGTATCTTAGAAGCTTCATAAGCGAAAAAAATTGCCCTTGACGACATAGCTCATAAAAACGCTTTCAAGACCCTTACTCTTTAAAAAGACAGCCAGTTTTTAATCAGCCGACGGTTAAAAGCCATGCTTTTCGTGCATGGTATCAATCACCAATTATTCGAGGAAGAAAGATTCAGGCAAACAGACGGAGCTGTGAACGGATAAAAGTGAAGCGAATATGAAATTTACTAATTATGTATTTATAATATAAATTTATACACAAATTATTTTCAAATAATAGAATAGTAAAACCCACTACTCTTTCAATACTGATAATTTTACACATGTTTCGGTCGTTTAACTTGCAGCAGAAAAGAGCAGGAAAAACTGGCCATGAAACGCAACGTAAATTGAGTTTTCTGTCATGTTAAAAAAATAGTTTTAATCACAAAAGCATAAAATACGTCCACTTTTAGAGGTGAGATTGTTATGATTGAATTTTTCTTTAAAAAGACCTCTTGTATTTACCTTACAGGTATAAGACATTTGAAAGCTACGTTAATTAAGTCCAAACTGCGATTCAGCTTAGAATTGTCAAGGAAAACGTGGACCAAGTAGGTGCCTAGAATCTTTGATTTCATTCCAGATTCTTTGAGAGAACAGCAGCCTAGAAGGGATTAGAGTGCAATTTTTTAATTAACTGCCGTCTCACTTGTCGAAGAACGAACTCATCTATACATTCTTCACAGTCTATCCACCATGCAAGGTGAATGGCGTAAGCTATTTACTTTTAGAAAATATTTGTGTTCCGCGATGAAGCTGAACTACGACTACAAGAAGAGACTGCAATCTGTTATATTTGTTGTTTTCATACCAGTAGGATAGGAGGGGGTAAAGCCACTCAGTTTCAGGCTTTCTGATATTGTTGCAAATGGGTAAATTTTCCCGCGAAAATTACAGTGAAATTTACAACTAATCTAAAACAAAAATGGCAGGGTTTTACCCCACAAAATGCGTAAAGCCCCATAGTGCACGTCTTTGCCCAATTTGCGGTAGACATGAATAAAAATGGATGACTACGTAATAAAGATACTCAAATAATTCGTTGTGACACTGTTGTATAGTAGTTATGTTACCAAACACAATATTGAACTGAAATGTCTCGTAAGCTTAAACATAATACTTAAAAATACTTGTACAAAAATAATACTTTCTCCTACACGAAAGGAATATTAATAGGGTTAACCTGAAAGAGTTGAATTACTGAGGCTAAGCTACTAGGTACCTAGTAAATAGTGTACTTTCCCAGGTCCTCTCTTTCTTTCTTGAAGTTCAAGGCGCTTCTTCTTGTTGGGACAATAAATCCATATCTATATCTGAACTACTGTCATGATGTGAGGGGTCTGAATATGACTCTGAAGGATAATTAATTGGCTGTTTGATCTCTTTTCTATGTTTTTTGACAATGATTTAATGAAATCTAGCTTACGTCGTTTTTTCCTGTAGCACACCCTTTTCTTTCTTTGAAAAGTCTTTCCTTCTCAATAGCAAGCTTTTCCTTTCCCATGCATCCTTCTTCCATTCGTTCTTTATTGGATGTTTTCGTCAGAAGCACAGATTTCAAAGCTTTGCCAAAAATTCTCCCTTAAATCTTTATTTTATCATCAGGTGAGTAATCTCAAGCAGTGTATGCTAAATGTCATATTTTGCCTGTATTATCACTGAAGAATTGTTGTCACATTGTTGGAGCTTCGGGGACTTAGTCCACAAGGCCTTCGGGGATTTGCCCCATTTCGATGTCTTCTGACAAATGCGCCAGAGCTGATTTTGGGGATCAACGGGAACAGTTATTGCACACGATGGTGAGGCTTAAACGCAGTAGTGTCAACGAATAAGTCGTTGATTCTTCTTTACAAACTCAAGGTTATACATTTCTCGAGTAATAAATGTAAAACATCAAACACGTTACGTCTAAGTAGTAACGAACAGACCTGATGGGACGAACTTTCCCGGAACAATAAGTTACAATAAGGCAAACCCACAACCTGCACCCAACATAGGGCCTTATTATGGTCGAAGCACGAACCAGTGCCCCTGCGGAAGTCGAAGCATTGTGAGACGCGTTCTGCAGAGTTGCATGAAGATGAAGATGTCATCAACCCTCTATACCGGCTGGCAGCGTTGTCAAACTCACGGAGCACTGTAATAAAGAATCCACAGAATGAAAACAGAAACCAGAAGGAGTATGTGCTTCTGGAGGTGTCTGATAAGTGAATGTCATTCCAAAAAACTGAATACTCCACAAGCACAAAACGTGGTGAGACCTGACCAAGAGTGGACTGTAGTTTCAGTAATAGTCTGCTGATTATCTCACTAGAGGAGAATGTTACGTAGTCCAATAGTCCACCTCCTCTTTTTTTAATGTGTGCTCCAATTGATTGACTGTTACAAACGAAAGACAGTGCATCATTTGAGTTTCAACTTTCGGCTTTTTACTGATGAAGTTCAGAGAACATCCGTAAAGAAAACGTGTTCTACCAATCGTCCAGTAAAGGCTGACCGTCGTTCTGATTTCCAGTTTAGAACTGGATAATGATAGGAGGTGGGCAGAGATTCAGGGAGAGCATAAGGTAACAATTGACAGCAGTGGGGGAAAGAAGTACAGCAGAAGAAGAATGGGTAGCTCTGAGGGATGAAGTAGTGAAGGCAGCAGAGGATCAAGTAGGTAAAAAGACGAGGGCTAGTAGAAATCCTTGGGTAACAGAAGAAATATTGAATTTAATTGATGAAAGGAGGAAACATAAAAACGCAGTAAATGAAGCAGGCAAAAAGGTATACAAACGTCTCCAAAATGAGATCGACAGGAAGTGCAAAATGGCTAAGCAGGGATGCCTAGAGGACAAATGTAAGGATGTAGAGGCTTATCTCACTAGGGGTAAGATAGATACTGAATACAGGAAAATTCAAGAGACCTTTGGAGAAAAGAGAACCACTTGTATGAATATCAAGAGCTCAGATGGAAACCCAGTCCTAACCAAAGAAGGGAAAGCAGAAAGGTGGAAGGAGTATGTAGAAGGCCTCTGTACAAGGGCGATGTACTTGAGGACAATATTATGGAAATGGAAGAGAATGTAGATGAAGATGAAATGGGAGATACGATTCTGCGTGAACAGTTTGACAAAGCACTGAAAGATCTGAGCCGAAACAAGGCCCCGGGAGTAGATAACATTCCATTAGAACTACTGACGGCTTTGGGAGAGACAGTCCTGAAAAACTCTACCATCTGGTGAGTAAGATGTATGAGACAGGCGAAGTACCCTCAGACTTCAAGAAGAATATAATAATTCCAATCCCAAAGAAAGCAGGTGTTGACACATGTGAAAATTACCGAACTATCGGTTTAATAAGTCACAGCTGCAAAATACTAACGCGAATTCTTTACAGACGAATGGAAAAACTGGTAGGAGCCGACCTCGGGGAAGATCAGTTTGGATTCCGTAGAAATATTGGAACACGTGAGGCAATACTGACCTTACAACTTATCTTAGAAGAAAGATTAAGGAAAGGCAAACCTACGTTTCTAGCATTTGTAGACTTAGAGAAAGCTTTTGACAACGTTGACTGGAATACTCTCTTTCAAATTCTAAAGGTGGCAGGGGTAAAATACAGGGAGCGAAAGGCTATTTACAATTTGTACAGAAACCAGATGGCAGTTATAAGAGTCGAGGGGCATGAAAGGGAAGCAGTGGTTGGGAAGGGAGTGAGACAGGGTTGTAGCCTCTCCCCGATGTTATTCAATCTGTATATTGAGCAAGCAGTAAAAGAAACAAAAGAAAAATTTGGAGTAGGTATTAAAATCCAGGGAGAAGAAATAAAAACTTGGAAGTTCGACGATGACATTGTAATTCTGTCAGAGATAGCAAAGGATTTGGAAGAGCAGTTGAACGGAATGGATAGTGTCTTGAAAGGAGGATATAAGATGAACATCAACAAAAGTAAAACGAGGATAATGGAATGTAGTCGAATTAAGTTGGGTGATGCCGAGGGAATTAGATTAGGAAATGAGATACTTAAAGTAGTAAAGGAGTTTTGCTATTTGGGGAGCAAAATAACTGATGATGGTCGAAGTAAAGAGGATATAAAATGTAGGCTGGCAATGGCAAGGAAAGCGTTTCTGAAGAAGAGAAATTTGTTAATATCGAGTATAGATTTAAATGTCTGGAGGTCATTTCTGAAAGTATTTGTATGGAGTGCAGCCATGTATGGAAGTGAAACATGGACAACAAATAGTTTGGACAAGAAGATAATAGAAGCTTTCGAAATGTGGTGCTACAGAAGAATGTTGAAGACTAGGTGGGTAGATCACGTAACTAATGAGGAGGTATTGAATAGAATTGGGGAGAAGAGGAGTTTGTGGCACAACTTGACGAGAAGAAGGGACCGGTTAGTAGGACATGTTCTGAGGCATCAAGGGCTCACAAATTTAGCATTGCAGGGCAGCGTGGAGTGTAAAAATCGTAGAGGGAGACCAAGAGATGAATACACTAAGCAGATTCAGAAGGATGTAGGTTGCAGTAGGTACTGGGAGATGAAGAAATTTGCACAGGATAGGGTAGCATGGAGAGCTGCATCAAACCAGTCTCAGGACTGAAGACCACAACAATAACAACATTGATAGGACGAGCGATGCGTACAATAAGACTCCGTCTAATGCTAGCGTGAACGACACTTCACTTACGGGCCTCACAGTTCCATTAGTCTGTGGAACAATGCAATAAAGTGTAAGACTTTTGGTAAGTAGCACTGTCAGAAAATTGTATTCATTGTTGCGAGGATAACCTCTACCCCCTTGTGAAGAACGGCAATGGATGTTTGTACCAGTGATCGCGCTCCTAATATGTCCCTCGGCCCTGTTTTCAGAGGCTCATGACGTCAGCACGTCGTAATGTGGAGGGTGGGATTTGCATGCACAGGATGTGCTAATATGGTAATGTAGGGGCATGGCGCCCTGGCGTACCCTGCGCTCACCTCTGCCACAGTAGTAGGGATCCAGGGTAAGAATAACTGCCATAAGTGTTACCTTTTAAATTACGACTTGTTAAAATATTTAGCGCCTTCCGCGGACTCCATTACTCGCGCCGTAATAACCACCTGCCTTTACGGACAGTATTGCAATGCATCGGCATGTTTTATGAGAGATGAGTAATAAGTACACCTGTGACTAAAATTATTTTTCCTTCAAATAGAGTTTAGTGCACCACTTGCTTAGAAATAACAGATTTCTCTAACTCCCTCAGTTTGATGCAGTGTAAAGATACGGATATTGTTCACTTGTGCTAGGAAACTTGTGTCCTTTTTTTTTTGAGTCATCAGCCTACTGACTGATTTTATGCTACCCACCACGAATTCTTCTTCTGTGACAGCGTCTTCATCTCAGAGTAGCACTTGCAACCAACGTCCGCAATTATTTGCTGGATGTATTCCAATCTCTGTCTTCCTCTACAGTTTCTGCGCCCTTCAACTCCCTCAAAGATGACATTCACTGATGTCTTAATAGATGTCCTATCACCCTGTCCCTTCTCTGTCAGTGTTTTCCGCATATTCCTTTCCTCTCTGATCCCGCGCAGAATTTCCTCATTCCATACCTTATCAATCCATCTAATCTTCAGTATTCGTCTGTACCACCACATCCCAAATGCTTTGAGTCTCTTCTGTTCCGTTTTTCCCACAGTCCATGTTTGACTACCATATAATGCTGTGCACCAAATGTACATTCCCAGAAATTTCTTCCTCAAATTAAGGCCCATGTGTAGATTTCTCTTGGCCATGAATACCGTTTTTGCCAGTGCTAGCCTGCGTTTGATGTTCTCCTTGCTCCGACCATCATTGGTTATTTTGGTGCCTAGATAACAAAATTCGTTAACTTCATCTACTTCGTGGCCATCTGTCCTGACGTTAAGTTCCTCGCTGTTCTCATTTCTACTACTCTTCATTACTTTCATCTTTCACCGATTTACTCTCAGTCTATATTCTGTTCTCATTAGAACTGTTCATGCCATTCAGCAAATCATGTAATTCATCTTCATTTTCACTCAAGATAGAAATGCCATCAGCGAATCTTATTATTGACATCCTTTCACCTTGAATTTTAATTCCACTCCTGAACCTTTCTTTTATTTCCATCATTGCTTCTTTGATATGCAGTTTGAACACTAGGGTGAAAGACTACATCCCTATCTTGCACCCGTTTTAAACTGAGCTCTTATTTCTTGGTCGCCACTCTTATTCCCTCTTGGCTCTTGTACATATCGTATGTTACCCGTCTCTCCCTATAGCTTACCCCTATTTTTCTCAGGATTTCGAACATTTTGCATCATTTTATGCTGTTGAACGCTTTTTCCAGGTAGACAGATCCTATGAACGTGTCTTGTTTTTTTCTTTAGTCTTCCTTCCTTTATGAACCGCAAAGTCAGAATTGCCTCTTCACTGCCTTTACCTTTCCTAAAGTCAAACTGATCGTCCTCAGTTTTCTTTTCCATTCTTCTGTATATTATTCTTGTAAGGAGTTTGGTTGCAAGAGCTGTTAAGCTGATTGTGCGATAACTCTCACACGTGTCAGCTCTTACAGTCTTCGCAATTGTGAGGGTGATATTTTTCGAAAGACAGATTGTATGTCGCCAGACTCATACATTCTACACGCCAATGTGAATAATCCTTTTGTTGCCACTTCCCCACATGATTTTAGAAATTCTGACATCCGTATCCCACTTCTTGTATACACTACTGGCCATTAAAATTGCTACACCAAGAAGATGACGTGCTACAGACGCGAAATTTAACCTACAGGAAGAAGATGCTGTGATATGCAAATGATTAGCTTTTCAGAGCATTCACACAAGGTTGGCGCCGGTGGCGACGCCTACAACGTACTGACATGAGGAAAGTTTCCAACCGATTTCTCATATACAAACAGCAGTTGACTGGCGTTGCCTGGTGAAACGTTGTTGTGATGCCTCGTGTAAGGAAGAGAAAAGCGTACCATCACGTTTCCGACTTTGATAAAGGTCGGATTGTAACCTATCACGATTGCGGTTTATCGTATCGTGACATTGCTGCTCGCGTTGGTCGAGATCCAATGACTGTTAGCAGAATATGGAATCGGTGGGTTCAGGAGGGTAATACGGAACGCCGTGCTGGGTCCCAGCGGCCTCGTATCACTAACAATTGAGATGACAGGAATCTTATCCGCATGGCTGTAACGGATCGTGCAGCCGTGTCTCGATCCCTGAGTCAACAGATGGGGACGTTTGCGAGACAACAACCATCTGCACGAACAGTTCGTCGACATTTGCAGGCCCGCATCTCGTGGTCGTGCGGTAGCGTTCTCGCTTCCCACGCCCGGGTTCCCGGGTTCGATTCCCGGCGGGGTCAGGGATTTTCTCTGCCTCGTGATGGCTGGGTGCTGTGTGCTGTCCTTAGGTTAGTTAGGTTTAAGTAGTTCTAAGTTCTAGGGGACTGATGACCATAGATGTTAAGTCCCATAGTGCTCAGAGCATGGACTATCAGCTCGGGTACCATGGCTGCGGTTACCCTTGACGCTGCATCACAGACAGGACCGCGTACGATGGTGTACTAAACGACGAACCTGGGTGCACGAATGGCAAAACGTCATTTTTTCAGATGAATCCAGGTTCTGTTTACAGTATCATGATGATGGCATACGTGTCTGTCAACGTCGCGGTGAACACGTGTATTCGTCATCGCCATACTGGCGTATCACCCGGCGCGATGGTATGGGGTGCCATTGGTTACACGTCTCGGTCACCTCTTGTTCGCATCGACGGCACTTTGAACAGTGGACGTTATATTTCAGATGTGTTACGACCCGTGGCTCTACCCATCACTCGATCCCTGCGAAACCCTACATTTCAGCAGGATAATGCACTACCGCATGTTGCAGGTGCTGTACGGGCCTTTATGGATACAGAATATGTTCGACTGCTGCCCTGGGCAGCATATTCTCCAGATCTCTCACCAACTGAAAACGTCTGGTTAATGATGGCCGAGCAACTTGTTCGTCACAAAACGCCAGTCACTACTCTTGATGAACTGTGGTATCGTGTTGAAGCTGCATGGACAGCTGTACCTGTACTCGCCATCCACGCTCTGTTTGACTCAATGCCCAGGCGTATCAAGGTCGTTATTACGTCCAGAGGTGGATAGCTGGGTACTGATTTCTCAGGATCTATGCACCCAAATTGCGTGAAAATGTAATCAAATGTCAGTTCTGGTGTAATATATTTGTCCAATGAATACCCGTTTATCATCTGCATTTCTTCTTGGTGTAGCCATTTTAATGGGCAGTAGTGTATTAATTCTTCCTGATTATTGTCTTTAACTTCACCCTACTCTTCATCACTACTAAATTGTGGTCTGCGTCTATATCTGCTCCTTGGTACACCTTACAATCCAGTATCGGATTTCGGAATCTCTGTCTGACTGTGATGTAATCTAACTGAAATCTTCCCGTATCACCCGGCCTTTTCCAAGTATACCTCCTCCTCTTGTGATTCTTGAACAGAGTATTCGCTATTACTAGCTGCAATTTATAACATATATCAATTAGTCTTTCTTCTCTCTCATTCCTTGACCCAAACCCATATTGTCCCGTAACCTTTTCTTCCACTCCTTTCCTACAACTGCATTCCAATCCCCCATGACTATTAGATTTTTATCTCCTTTTACGTACTGTACGAGACTTTCTCTATTTCTTTATCTTCAGCCTGTGACGTCGGCACGTATATCTGTACTATCGTTGTCGGTGTTGGTTTGCTGTCGATTCTAGTCAGAATAATCCTACCATTGAACTGTTCACAGTAACTGACGCTCTGCGCTACCTTCCTTTTCATAACTAAACCTACTCCAGTTATACCATTTTCGACTACTGATGATATTACCCTATACTCAACTGACCGGAAATCCGTGTCTTCCTTCCATTTCACTTCACTGACCCCAACTATATCTAGATTGAGAATTTGCATTTTCAGTTTCAGATTTTTTAGTTTTCCTATCACGTTCAGGCTTCTGACATTCCAACATTCCACATCCGACTCGTAGAACGTTATCCTTTCATAGGTTATTCAATCTTTTTTCTCATGGTCAGTTCCCCCTTGGCAGTCCCCCCCCCCCTCCCGGAGATCCGAATGCGGGACTATTCAGGGAGATTCAATTACAGTCCACATGTCCTGTGGATACACGTAATGTGTCTTTAATGCAGTGGTTTCCATTGCGTTCTGCATCCGCATGCTGTTGATATCTGCAGATTCTTCCGCCTTTAGGGGTAGTTGCCCACCCCAAGGACAATAGAGTGCTCTGAACATCTGCCAGCTCCTCTGCCCCCTTTCACAAGGCCGTTGGCAGAATGAGGTGACTTCTTATACCGAAAGTCTTCGACCGCCAACGCTGATTATTAATCAAAATTTAAGCGGTGGAGCGTTTCTAACCGGGTCTGATGACGTTTTGGTTCCTCAGTGAAGACGCTACCTCTAGACCGAATACATTCTGAATACCAAGTGCTGTGAGTTCGCGATTATCGTGTACAGCTGGCAGCACTTCGTATCTTTGGGGCAGTTGAAACGCTGGCCGCATTAGATATCCTTCCAGATGTTACTTGATTTAGTCAGACGTACCACCACAGAACAGAAGAGCTAGACGGGTTTACCACGTCCCACAGACTCTTTACAAACAAACGTTGATGAGCAACAGATATAAAGATTGAAGCACTAAAATTACTCTCGTAACTGAGAATACGAGATTTTTAGACGAAAAATCACCGAATATTTCATAAGGCAACGATTATTTCTCGGATTCACGAAAAATTTGGCAAAATATACGCATATCCTCCTTGGACAAATCAAACAAAGAAAAGTAATTCCACACGAATAATTTACATTGGATGGTAAAATATGTGTAAAACGTAAAACATAGATCTTATTTCGATATAGCACATGTAATGTTAATACTTTGCGTGTCCTCCAAACACACGAGACATATGTCCATACGTACAGGTATTATACAGGGTGTCCCAGCTATCTTGTCCACCCAAAATATCTCTGGAACAATAACAGCTATTGGAAAACGACTTTCACCGGTATCAATGTAGGGCTGGGGCCCATGAATGTACATTTTTGGAAACATTCTAAAACGAAAGCATATGTGTTTTTTAACACAAACTTCCGTTTTTTTAAATGGACCTCCTTTATTTTTTCTTCAGCAATCCATAGCATGACAAAGCACATACACAATGGCGTTGATTGCATCGCAATATACCCATTACATCCCGAGTTATTAAGACGCGAAGTTGACGCTTGAAACACCCGACACGCGCTGCTAGCGCACGTCCTGAGGCTCAGGCGTGAACCCCATGCTGCCCGTAATCGCGATGACCGTATTAGTCGTTTGGGACCTCTTGATAAGTATGGAGGTGTGATTACACATGTCAATCACATCGCGATTACTGGCAGCATGGGGTTCACGCCTGAGCCTCAAGGACGTGCGCTAGCAGCTCGTGTCGGGTGTTTCAAGCGTCAACTTCGCGTCTCAATATCTCGGGATGTAATGGGAATATTCCGATGCAATCAACGCCATTGTGTATGTGCTCTGTCATGCTATGGATTGCTGAAGAAAAAATATAGGAGGTCCATTTAAAAAAACATAAGTTTGTGTTAAAAAAACACATATGCTTTCGTTTTAGAATGTTTCCAAAAATGTACATTCATGGGCCCCAGCCCTACATTGATACCGGTGAAAGTCTTTTTCCAATAGCTGTTATTGTTCCAGAGATATTTTAGGTGGACAAGATAGCTGGGACACCCTGTATATGTAGAAGTGGATGTGTGTGCCACATCTCCTCCTAAGCCGCAGGAACGATTCTAACCAAACATGGTATACGTATCACCTACTATCTAGAAAGAACCAGTGTAGGGGCAAGATTCACCTACTTCTGAGAGGGGTGAGGGTGAGGAAGCAGCGTAGCTCTCTAGGTGCAAACAGCCAGACTGTATTCATCCGGTATTTGAGAATGATGGTGGTTAGTTGCTTTCACGCAATTTTACACACAGTTTAAAACCTTTATGAGACTTTTTCTCTCTAACAGCCACCACAAAACGAAGAGAAGAAAAAGTTTATCGCTTAGTACATTCTCACTGTTGATGCAGTAAAACTGCAACCATATTTGCAAAATATTTTGCAGACGGTATTCACATATACTACTGAATGTACTTGAAAGAATATTTTTTGTGCAACACGTACTTCAAGAGGTACGACGTCATGAACACTGAGATACGTGAAAAAACTACTGCATCATTCATAACTTTATTACTTCTTTACTACTCACTCTATTCGCAAATACTTCGAAGAAAGTATCCACATATACCACTGGACATACCTGCTAAAATATATCATTGAACGGCACATAATTTAGAACATACAACTTCATAAACATTGAGCTGTGTGAAAGCGAAACTACAGGACGAAATTCACTAGGTTTGCAGGTGAAACATGTTAAACATGTGTGATATGTGGGTACATGGGCAAAGCCTTGGAAGAACTGCTCCTCCCAAACCCCCTGATCGATTTCAGGCAAACTTGGTACACATATTACTTACTTTCTGGAAAGAAATTCTGTGGAAGTAAGAACCAGTGACCCACTGGGAGGAGGAAAAGGCCAGAGAGAAAGCGGAGGGAGTAGATAGACACAGATGAGTGGAGGAGATGGACAGACAAGGGAAGGGGAAATGGACAGAAAGAGAAGGGGAGGAGATGAACAGAGAGGAGATGGGAGGAGATGAACACAGAAAGGAAATAAGGGGAGATGAATAGAGAGAGGAGGAGGAGTAGACACAGAGAGTGGAAGAGGAGGAAATGGACAGAGATTGGGGAGGAAGAAATGAACAGAGAAAGGGAAGGAGCTCAATGTCGAGGCCATCAGCGCCAGACAAAGTGAAGAGGAGCAGATGGAGGAAGAGATGGGAGAGGAGGAGATGGACACAGAAAGGAAAGAGGAGAAAATGGACAAACAGGAGTGGGGGAGATTGACAGAGAAAGGAAAGAGGAGAAGATGGGTGGAGAGGAGTGGGGGAGATGGCAGGGAGGCAGAAGGACAAGATGGGCAGAGAGATGGGGAAGAGATGATGAATAGCGAGAGGGGAGTAGGAGATGGAGAGAGAGAGAGGAGAGGAGGAGGTAGACAAAGAAAATGGTAAGGAGAATATGAGCTTAAAGGGTGAAGGAGGAATAGACTGGATGGAGGAGATGGATGTATTGGGGGATAGGAAAAGATAGATAGAAGGGGAAGGAGCCGATGGATAGAATGGGAGGAGCAGATGGACAGAGAGAGAGCAGAATGAGATGGACAGGCAGTGCAGGGTGGAGGAGATGGACAGAGAGACGGGGGAGGAGGAGATGGAGATAGATGGAGGTAGGAGGAGACGGACAGAGAAAGAGGAAAATAGACAGCCTAATAGAAGACTGGAATAAATACATTTGTGACAAAACCTGGTATTCAGGTAATAGAAGTACTGGGTGTTTGTTTTAGCTTGACACAACCACGTATTTGGAAAACGACACAACGCCCAAAAAAAATAGTTCTGGGTTAACAATTAATATTAGTAAAGGCGAAATCTGTCTGTGCTACAACTGGCCACCTCTTAAACATCCCTCGTCGTGGGTGGGGCCAGCTTTGTATTTATAAAAGGGAAACCCCCATTTTTACTGCGTATTCGGATTGTGTCCCCAAAACTATGTACGGTTTACTGAAACCATTGTTTACCAATCGTGGTTGTGTCGCTGTAATCGACAAGTGTTGCGTGTGCCTGTTTTTGCAACTAAAACCCGACGCATTTGAGTCTGTATGTCATTTACGATGTAAATGTAAACCTTCGTGTTTAACGGTTTATACTGATCTTCAAACGTTACTGCAGTACTGCAATCGTAATTGTAAGGTACAAATAATATGGCCAGACATTGACATTTTTTGCACAAAAGCTACTTGCATAGCAACTCAGTATTCCGTTCCCTTGCGGTTGATTGAGGTGAGTCACGAAACCACCGGAATGCTTGAGTACGGTGACTGCCTCCGAATCCCGCCATATGGGTGACTGATTTCGGTATTCAACCGCTGTAACTATAGCCGGAAAACAAACCACAGTCATTGTAATACGGTAAAATGTCCATGAAGTCATATTGACAGACGCACCTGCCATGGATCAAGCATCCCAATGAGAGGCGAGGGGACTCACCGAAATCAAGCACCTCAATGACGAGGGGCAAGGAGACTCACCGCTATAAAGCTTCCCGATGGGAACCGGAAACTATTACACACAGGTCGTTGTTCCAGGATCACGTTAAACGCAATTTCTAATAATGCATTGAAGCAGCTATCCATATTGTACTGTACAATCCAATTTGCAATAGCAAAGTAAATTTCGAACATAAATACCAACATTTGGAATACAAAGGCTTACATTTACAACGAAAATGAAAAGTAAAATCAAATACATAGGTTGATGATTGTAAAAACAGTCACACTTGATATTGGTCGATAACAGTGCTATTTACCACGAATGGAAAATAATGGTTTGTGTAAATCACTTTGGCATATATGATTACGAAGACTTTCCCGGCGTAATAATTGATAATATTCTTCTCGGGTGTGCAGCCGGATCATAACCAACCTGTTTCTGGAGGTACGTCGACGATACGATTATGGTGTGGCCTCATGGGAGAGAAGCTGTTGACCGCCTCCTAGACCATTTTAATTCCCTGCATCCTAGCATCATGTTTACCATGGAGGTGGAAAGTGATGGAAAGCTTCCGTTTCTGGATGTTCTGGTGTACAGAAAGGATGGTGGGTCACTGGGACACAGTGTTAATCGAAAGCCTATTCACACGGACCGTTACGTGCATGCCTCTAGCTATCATCCATCGTTCCAGCGTACGGGGGTCCTGTGGACGTTGGCTAGAAGAGCCTATGCCATTTCAGATGGAGAAAGCTTGACACAAGAATTGGACCATCTTAAGGTTGTGTTCAAGCAGAATGGCTATACAGATAAACAGATCAGTCGTGCTTTCCAGTTTGGACCTTCGCCTGAACCACCAGAAGATACCTGCAAATCGGTGGCTTTTCTACCTTTTGTTGGGAGGATTTTCTCGAAGATAGGAAGAATTCTAAAAAGTTATCATATCAAAAACGTTTTTCGTCCGCCAGCCAAGATTAGAGCGCTTCTTAGCTCGGTTAAGAATGGCTTGGGTTTGAGGAAGCCCACTGTGGGAAGTCTTATATTGGTCAGACAATCCGGACCATTCAGGACCGATTAGTTGAGCACCAGCGGCACACACGGTTGCTTCAACCTGAGAAATCCGCAGTGACGGAGCACTGTCTCACCGAGGAACACAGAATGCTATATGACGAGACACAAATGGTTGCCCCTGCATCTCGCTATTGGGACTGTCTTTTAAAAGAATCCATAGAGATTCGCTTATCTGATAGGGTTACCTTTTAAGTAAGACTTGGAACCCGGTGTTGTCAGACATTAAAAAACAACGGTCTGTGTTTTGATCGTCGGAATAATTTTTGATTTTTGGTAGCGATATCTCGATTTCGCCTGTTTCCATCACTGGCGGCGCGGTATGTTTACTTGCGCTAGAGGGCAGTTACGGCACCTTCTCGCGCACGCGTTATGGGCCTTCTTTGGCCTATATAGGGGCCTCCGCTTGCGCTGAGAAGTCAGTTCCGGCGAGATCGCTTACGAGCAGTCTCACCTGAAGATGGGGGCCAGTTGGACCGCGGAAATATTGTGTCAAGATACGTTACGATCCGTCTGCACACCCGAGAAGAATATTATCATTTGGCCAGTTGCAGCACAGACAGATATCCCCTTTACTAATACCAGCTTTTAATCTAGAACATTCTTTTCGTAAATGCTTCGTTTTCGAGATATTTAGTTGTCTCAAAGCAGACACCCTGTATGTACAGGGTGTTTCAAAAATGACCGGTATATTTGAAACGGCAATAAAAACTAAACGAGCAGCGATAGAAATACACCGTTTGTTGCAATATGCTTGGGACAACAGTACATTTTCAGGCAGACAAACTTTCGAAATTACAGTAGTTACAATTTTCAACAACAGATGGCGCTGCAAGTGATGTGAAAGATATAGAAGACAACGCAGTCTGTGTGTGCGCCATTCTGTACGTCGTCTTTCTGCCGTAAGCGTGTGCTGTTCACAACGTGCAAGTGTGCTGTAGACAACATGGTTTATTCCTTAGAACAGAGGATTTTTCTGCTGTTGGAATTCCACCGCCTAGAACACAGTGTTGTTGCAACAAGACGAAGTTTTCAACGGAGGTTTAATGTAACCAAAGGACCGAAAAGCGATACAATAAAGGATCTGTTTGAAAAATTTCAACGGACTGGGAACGTGACGGATGAACGTGATATAAAGGTAGGGCGACCGCGTACGGCAACCACAGAGGGCAACGTGCAGCTAGTGCAGCAGGTGATCCAACAGCGGCCTCGGGTTTCCGTTCGCCGTGTTGCTGCTGCGGTCCAAATGACGCCAACGTCCACGTATCGTCTCATGCGCCAGAGTTTACACCTCTATCCATACAAAATGCAAACGCGGCAACCCCTCAGCGCCGCTACCATTGCTGCACGAGAGACATTCGCTAACGATATAGTGCACAGGATTGATGACGGCGATATGCATGTGGACAGCATTTGGTTTACTTATTTTTACCTGGACGGCTTCGTCAATAAACAGAACTGGCGCATATGGGGAACCGAAAAGCCCCATGTTGCAGTCCCATCGTCCCTGCATCCTCAAAAAGTACTGGTCTGGGCCGCCATTTCTTCCAAAGGAATCATTGCCCCATTTTTCAGATCCGAAACGATTACTGCATCACGCTATCTGGACATTCTTCGTGAATTTGTGGCGGTACAAACTGCCTTAGACGACACTGCGAACACCTCGTGGTTTATGCAAGATGGTGCCCGGCCACATCGCACGGCCGACGTCTTTAATTTCCTGAATGAATATTTCGATGATCGTGTGATTGCTTTGGGCTATCCGAAACATACAGGAGGCGGCGTGGATTTGCCTCCCTATTCGCCAGACATGAACCCCTGTGACTTCTTTCTGTGGGGACACTTGAAAGACCAGGTGTACCGCCAGAATCCAGAAACAATTGAACAGCTGAAGCAGTACATCTCATCTGCATGTGAAGCCATTCCGCCAGACACGTTGTCAAAGGTTTCGGGTAATTTCATTCAGAGACTACGCCATATTATTGCTACGCATGGTGGATATGTGGAAAATATCGTACTATGGAGTTTCCCAGACCGCAGCGCCATCTGTTGTTGAAAATTGTAACTACTGTAATTTCGAAAGTTTGTCTGCCTGAAAATGTACTGTTGTCCCAAGCATATTGCAACAAACGGTGTATTTCTATCGCTGCTCGTTTAGTTTTTATTGCCGTTTCAAATATACCGGTCATTTTTGAAACACCCTGTATAAGAAGACCGAGCCACCTGCAACACAGACAGCACTCAGTTAAGACTACCGTCCAGAGAGGACGCCACACGACAGAGACGATTTTACGCTTCCGCCATACGCCCGTCAGATAGTTCCCAAGTGAACATTAATCCGCAAGATGCGGATATAAACGGACAGACCGCTTCTCTCACAAGAGGATGGCGTCTGCTCGTCGTTAGCGATTTCGTCTGAATGTATGATATGTTCAGGGTTTGGCCAGAATTTAAAGTGACAAAGTGCGAGCTCCCAACGTCCGTCTTTAGAGAAAATAGTATTCTTGGAGAGAGTCGGGTGAGTCATGAGCCATATATGCTATCGTAGATTTCAGGTAGTATGCAGAAAAAAATTCATCTTCTTTTTGTTTCCAGTTTTTGCGTCATACTGCAAATAAACTCAAATAATGTTCAATACATTGTATTTGTTAATATTTTCATGAAAGGCATTAAAAGAGTCAGAAAAGCATAATTTCGGATTGCAAATAAATTTACAGGAAGATTGTTATGCGTACAAGAGAGCTTCGTATATAGAAATTAATACTTCTATTAATTTACATTTGATGATATACACACCCCTGGGAGGGGATTCTTCGTAAAAACAGGAGAGAAGTAATTTTGTCGGTATCTTGCACACGCTTTAAATTCTGAATTTTTACAGTTCCATGGCTGTTGTACAATTTCTGTAGGAAAACATAGTTCACATTAAAAAAAAAAAAAACGTTCTCTCTTATGTCTCTGTTTGACAGCAAGCCATGCGTAATTCGTCATTTCTCCAAGTACCGGTGAGAATAGCCTGCAACGTAGAGTGGATTGAATTCTGATGCAGTCTTCTCGGGGTGTGATTTATTTCTCTCTCTCTCTCTCTCTCTCGATGATATAAGAGTAGTTTAGAAACTTTTTGGCCAAATTCTTCATCTGAAGATAAAAATAGGCATGGCTTGGTCGCACTACCGAAGTGTATTTGGGGAAGAGGGTGGCATAAGTGAGGGGGGTGGGGGGGGGGGGGTGGGGGGGATGGGGGGGGGAGGTCACTTTAATACTGTAGGACGGCACTCCTTCATCATCTTCAAAAATCTCGTCCTATAATCGTGGCGTTATCCGTCCTCTCCGTGAGTCAGTTAACAGAAGACGTTTGCTCTCCTGGGAATCATCAAATTAGTCAAAATGTTTTTGCTTAAGGCTGTTGCAAGTTTCCCAGATTTTGATGAATTAGTGATGATATTCTTATATTTCCCTGTGTACTCATACACTGTTTTTTAACCTTCCTTCCAGATTAGCCAGTACTCTCTTGTAGCTAAATGCAGAGTGTTAGGTATAATTTTCCAGAAAGGTTTACAGCGTATCTTACACTAAAATTAAGTAGTGTAGTACATGATAGATAAATGAATATTGTTGCGAATCTGTATTGCCGTCTATTTTTGTGTAGCCGCCGCTTGGTCCCATTTGGCCATGAACGAGGCTGTATAATTTTTGTGTGCAGGTAAGTCGAATCTTAACAGCAGTTACTTTCGGTGGCAGTGGGTTCCCTTCCTGCCATCTTCTTTCGTTTGACAGCGAGAGCATTTGGTGAATACAGCTACCCTTAAAGTGATTCTCTGATCAGAAGTGCAGTGCACAAAAGTTGTAACTTTAATAATGGCAACTATTTATTTACAGCTGATACAAAGTAGACACATGTTTGAAAGTTTCACATTTCTTCAAATTAGTTACAAGTATTGCACGAGGGCTATCCACAAAGTACATTACGTTTTGTAATTAAAAATAAATAAAGTATTGGAAATTTTTTTATTATATACAGATAAAAGCCACACTTAAATACTACTTTTCTACATAGTTGCCATTTAAATTAAGGCACGTATCGTAGCGATGGACGAGCTTGGAGATTCCTTCGTCGTAAAATTTGGCCGCCTGCGCCTTCAACCACGTGGTTACCTCCTCTTGAAGCTGTGCATCTTCAATGCTGGGAATAAGTGGAAGTCGCTCGGTGCCAGGTCGGGACTGTACGGCGGATGAGGAAACAACTCCCACTTAAAAGATTCGAGAACTTCACGAATGGCATTTGCCGTGTGGGCCCGAGCGTTGTCGTGAATCAGCAAGATCTTTGAGCCCAACTTTCCCCTGCGATTGTTTTGTATTGCTCTTCTGAGGTTGTGCAGAGTTTATTGTAGTGCCTCTTTATAGGAAATCCACAAAAATCACACCTTTTCTGTCCCAAAAGACAGTCGCAATCACCTTCCTTGCCGACATTGTCTGTATGCATTTCTTGCGTTTTTGGGGGGAATTTGTGTGCCCCCACTGCATTGACTGAAATTTTGTCTCACAATTCACATGTTTAACCCATGTTTCGTTACCAGTAACGATGTGATCGAGTAATGAGTCGCCATCTTTCTCGTAAGCGTCCAAAAACGTTAACGCTGCAGCCATTCGCTGATTTTTGGTATCCATCTTGCACAAAACTTGTGGTAACCAAGCTTTTCGGTAATGATTTCGTGCAACAAACTTCGTGAAATTTGTGGAAAACTCATAGAGAGTTCCGAAATTGTGAAATTACGGTTTTCACGGACCGCGGCATCGACTTTTTCGACAAGTTCGGCAGTCACTATGCTGGGTCTTCCACTTCGTTCGGCCATTTTCAAATTTTATGACCCACTGACGCACTCCACCTTCAGTGATTATGTTGTCCCCATACACTTCACAAAGCTGCCGATAGATTTCTATCGGTGTACAGTTTTTTGCAGTCAGAAACCTTATTACAGAACGCACTTCACACTTCGTGGCATTTTCAATTAACGCTGACATTTCAAACTGTCACAGTAACTCAACGGAGTACAGCACGAACCTCTCACTAGCACGGCAGGATGCCGACTGAGCGGCGGAATGCCATGACACCAAGATGGCCGCGCTAGCCCCGCCCCTAACGGACACAAACGAAAACGTATTGTACTTTGTGGATAGCCCTCGTATACAACCATTGTCAGTATATGGAAGTAAGTCGAGTAATAGCTTTCATAGCTGCGTCAGTATATCAGAGTACTGTCAGTTGAAACAGCTTCTTATAAGAAGCGATATACTTTAGATTTCGTCAATGTTCCTTAGCCTCAACTCATATATTTCGTGCGTGTTTTTGTATTTGCCAGGCACAGTTCCACGCTTTATTGACTGTGTACTGCAAAGAACCGCTGTTTGCTTCGCGCCAGGCACTTGTTTTGTGTTTCAAGAGTCACTTGTAGTACTTAGATCCCTTAGTCGCGTGGTAGCTCTCATAGCAGCATTAGCAGCAGAGCATCAGAGTACTGTGAGCTGATACAGATCCTCATAAAAAGCGACTCCCTTCACATTTCGTCAGTGTTCTTCAGCTTCAGCTGTTAGACAGGGAGAGGGACGTCCAGCATGACCCATATGGCCTCTGATCGGTCCACTATTGTGACCGCCCCAGGTACTGCCCGAAATCAGGTTGATTCCTCACCAAGTTCCAAGGAATGGCCGGTAGCGAAAGGCCTCTCTCTGGACCGATCAGAGCGCCTCTCCATTTCGTCTGACAGACATGTTTTGGGCTGGCGAAGTCCCTGAGCTAGATGATGTCGCTCAGCCTGTTTCATACGAGTCCTCTCGGCCCACAAGCTCTGGGCATTCACACAGAGTGATATTACTGACGCCAGCCGGTGTGGCCGGGTGGTTCTAGACGCTTCAGTCTGGAACCGCGCGACCGCTACGGTCGCAGGTTCGAATCCTGCCTCGGGCATGGATGTGAACAAAGATCACAACTTAAACGGGGAACTGTGATAAAATGTGAGAAGTGTAGTAGTTGATTCAATGTAATTTCTTTGTCAATTAAGGTTAATTGGGAAACAGTATGGCTTACCAAATCATACAGATGAAAGGATTAAAACAGAAATACGCAATGCAGTCTTTGAGGCTGTGGGCAAAAAAAGTTCCACATGAATTAAATCGAAAGAGGTTTGATGGAACGAGATACTTGAGATAATAGTGAAAGAGAAAAATACGGCATCAAATTAATGACTAATAACGAAATCTAATATCTTGCTGTGCCCCTGACAAAGAGAAAGATGCCCAGAAGATTGTAAGTAAAGTCCTGAACGAGGTATGGGAGAAAACTTAAGAAGGCACAGAAGAGACATGAGAAATATCGGTAGAAACTAAGCATGGAAGGTCCTCAGTACAATGAGAACACAAAAAACAATTAGGTGCATCTCATCCTCACTCTCTCTGTCATCTGCTACTCACCCTTTCTCTGAATATTCCCTTCCTCCCCATCTCTCTGCACATACCTCCCCTCTCTGACCACCTTCTCCTCATCCGTTGTTTGCCCATTTCTTCCTTGCCCCCCCTCTCAGCCCATCAGCTAATCTCTAATCTCCTCCCACCTCACTCTGCTCGTCTCTTTCTCCCTACCTCTCTGAGTATCTCCTCCTTCCTCCTCACTCTTTGTCCATCACCCCCTCCACCTCTCTCTCTGTGCAACTCTTCCTACTCCCTGTCCCTATCCATCTTCTCCCACCCACCCTATCCCTATACTTTCTCCTTCCCACTGCACCTTATTCAGTTCCTGCTTCTCCTGTGTCCCCGTCAATCTCATCCCTCCCCTCTCGCTATTCGTCTCCTTCACTTCATCTGTCTACCTCCCACCCTCTCCCTTTTTATCCAGCCACACTTCCCCCCCCCCCCCCCCCGCCATCACCTCACCCTACCATTACCTTCTCTCTCTGTCTCGACCTTCACCCACCTGTAGGCTTCCACACACATAGTGGCTGCACAACAGGCCGACAAAGCAGGCCAATTATACTCCCACAACATAACTCTCATGCAGGGCAGCCTCCATGTCAGAAGCTAGAAAGCCATTTTTTTCATCTCAGCTGTAATCTGCTGCCGAAAGCAGACTGATCAAGCAAGCCAGTATTACTCCATTGCAACAGTCCTGTTGTGCAAGGTACACTTCACGTCAGATTTCTTACCCTGACATTTTAGCTACCCTGAAGAACAGATTGATAAGGCAGGCCAATGCTATTCCCACACTTTATGCCTGTTGGCAGGACAGCGTAAATGACAAGGGCTGGGAAACAAGTTTTTTCCTGCATCTCCACTCGTATTGAAGCTAGGAAGTTGTAAACCCCACATAACTGACACTTGTGAAGTTTGGTGGTTATGTACCAATCTTGGGTGAAATCAGTACAGGGCTACGGGAGGAGATACCCCCATTCTCCCTCTGCACTTGCCCCTTGCCTCATATCTCACCCTCCTCCCCTCTCTGTGTTCATTTAGTTCTTCCTTCATTCTGTCCATCCCCTCCTCTATTCACCTACACCTGCCGTGCCACGTTCATCGGCATGTGCAGACCCTGCAATGTAGATCTCTGAAGCATGCCAATACAACCCTCACACATGCCTGTCATGCAGGACAGGCAAACTGACCAATAACCATTGAAGAATGGATGAAGCGTTATCACAGGTTCTGCTACAAAAGAGAGACTATGCAACAAAACACAAATAATCCTCCTGAGGATCAATCAGACACAGAATACTACTACATTGAAGCGCCAAAGAAACTAGTATAGACAAGCGTATTCAAATATAGAGATATGTAATCAACAGAATAAGACGCTGCTGTCGGTAACGCCTACATACTCGTAAAATAACAAGTGTCTAGCGCAGTTGTTAGATTGCTTGCCGCTGCTACATTGGTAGGTTATCAAGATTTAAGTGAGTTTGAACGTAGTGTTATAGTCAGCGCACGAGTGATAGGGCACAGTATCTCCGAAGTAGCAGTGAACTGGGAATTTTTGGTACGACCATTTCACGAGTGTACCGTGAATATCGGGAATTCGGGGAAACATCATATCTTCGATATCGTTGCGGCCGGAAGAAGATCCTGCAAGAACGGAACCAACGACGACTGAAGAGATTCGTCCAACATGACAGAAGTGTAACCCTTCGGCTGCAGATTTCAATACTGGGCCATCAACACGTGTCGACGTGCGAACCATTCAACGAAACATCATCGATATGGGCTTTCGGACCCCAACGCCCACTCGTGTACCCTTCACGACTGCACCACACATAGCTTTACACCTCGTCTGCGCCTGTTAATACCGACAATGGACATGACTGGGAACATGTTGCCTGCTCGGACGAGTCTCAATTCAAATTGTATCGAGCGGATGGACGTGTACGGGTGTAGAGAGAACCTCATGAATCCATGGACCCTGGATGTCAGCAGGGGACTGTTCAAGCTAGTAGAGGCTCTGTATTGCTGTGGGGTGTGTGCAATTGGTGTTATATGGGACCCTGACACGCCTAGATGTAACTGTGACACGTGACATGTACGTAAGCGACCTGTCTATTCACCTGCATCCATTCATGTCCACAGTACATTCCGACGGCAATTCCAGCAGGACAATGCGATACCCCACAAGTCCAGAAATGCTACAGAGGGGCTGCAGAAACACTCTTCTGAGTTTAAACACTTACGCTGGCAACTAAACTCTCCAGACATGAGCATTTTGAGCATATCGAGATGCCTTGCAACGTGCTGTTAAGAAAAGATCTCCACGCGTTTGTACTCTTACAGATTTATGGACAACCCTGCAGGATTCATGGTGGCAGTTCCCTTGAGCACTACTTCAAACTTTAATCAAGTCCATGTCAGATCGTGTTGGGGCACTTCTGCTTGCTCGCAGGAGCACTACAGGATTTATAAATCTGATATTTAAACACTGAGCCAATCTTATCACTAAAGAGCGAATATCTCTTACAAGGGGGCCATCAGATCTTTTAAATATGGATTTTGATGAGTGTTAGCTATGTTATAGAGGGACCTGTCCTGGGTACCTAGATAGCGGCTTTTAGTGCGACGGCCACTGTTTCCGAGCAAATAAATACTGAAATTTTATGCGTATGCCCTATAACAGCAACGTTTGTCATGTTTCGACGAAGTTAGCGTAGCGCAACGTCTAAGTTAGCGGAAATCAAGGTGGCGGTACATTACAAATCCCGCACATATAATCTTCTTTCTTCAATTTGATCGTGTAGAATATCAGCAAATAATAACCTGCAAAATACAGTAATTGAAAGACAGATATTTTCTCTGTAGTAATTTGATTAATATAACACTCATTACAGCAAACTTTCTTCAAGTGTGCGTTTCAGATTATAGAATCATCTTACTCACTATCGCTTGCTGTGCTAGAACAAAATTCCATGTAGTATTTGTCGTAGAAGCAACCGAAACACGAATTCATAGAGCACATTGCAAATTTAATGAAAGCTACTCCGTTGGAGGCACATGGATTTTTCAGAAGCGATATCGGAATACACTGTTCGTTTAAATTTAGAAAGACTGTTTTCTCTTCGATCAATTGTAATGTGTGCCTCGCGTATTTGATTATTCCTGTAAAATCAGGGGCACTAAAGTGATGCAGAATCAAAGAATATATTTTAATGGAATCTTCCATCTAAGCCATGAAACTGAAGAAAATTACACCTGCAGGATTTGCATTCATTCTCCCAGCGTGTTACCCACGAACCTTAGTAGCTGTGCCGCGATTGCCTCCTCGAAACTTTATGAACGTTACAGGTATAGGAGGTACACATAAAACTTCAACATCTATTCTATTGAAAAGAGGGGTCATCGCACGAAAAGCTGCTACCCAGGTACTCAGGTCAGGCCTCTCTACAGCATGCCTACGAATCATCAAAATCCATGATTAACTGGTCTGATGATCCCCCTGTTAGTCTTATGCTGGAGAATTTAGGAGTAGCAAGAGATAATCATACTATGAACCATACAGATATGTACAGGAGTGGCCATGGCATTGCTAGATCAATTAATGATGCGCATTATGGAATTAATATATATTACAGGTCACAACGTACAAATTTCGAAGTAATTCATCAGGACAGATCAACAGATATTTATCTTCGTAGTTAAGCTTGCCAGTGTCACTGTGATTACTTAAATAATTACTTTACTTATTTTTTGCTTCCTTAAAAACTACTGTGAATACTGGACACACGATATTTAATAGTAAGAGCTGTTTTAAACTAGATTCAAAATAACAGCTACAGGCAGAGAGAAACAGAATGAAAACAATTCTCCAGTAAAGATACTAGATGAGGAACCCAGCGTTGCCAGGATATTAATTCATTTATTTCAATTTTCTATTGGTCCATCTCCTCCTCCTTCCTCTCTCTCTTCCATCTCTACCTTCCCTCTCTTTCTGTCCATCTCCTCTTGTCCTCTCTCTCCATCCATCTCCTCTTTCCCTCTCTCTCTATCCAACTCCTCCTCCCCCACTCCCCACCCATCCTCTCTGTCTTTATCGACCTCTCCTCCCTAGTCACTCCATCTATCCTCCCTGTCTCGGACCACCACCGTCACCTCCCCCTCTATCTTTCCATCTCCACTCCCAACTCTCTGTCCACCTGTTCCTTCCCCCTCTGACCATCGGCTTCTCCCCTCCTAATTCCATCCCCTCCTCCCCTGTCTCTGTCCATCTCCACCTCCCCCCTTCCTGTCCATCTCCTCCTCCTTCTTTTCTGTGTCCTGCTCCTCCCTCTTTCTGTCAGTCTCCTCCTCTTCCATCTCCCCATCCATTTTTTCCTCCCCCCTCTGTCTGTTCATCTCTTCCTCCCCCACCTTTCTGCATGTGCCTTCCTCCCCGTGTCTCCATCCACCTCCTATTCTATTCTTTCTGTGTTCATCTCCTCCTCCCACCACCCTCTGCACTACTTTCTCGGTTCCTCCTTTCGTCACTGATAAGAAACTGACGTTCCAACGCATGACGAGTCTTGCTTTATATATGTCTATCAAATGGTAGCCGCATCAGCGGCGAATTCCAGAACATACCAAAGAGGCTTCGAACGGTCCACAATGTTCCAGAACATTCCACAGTATTCGGGAGTGTTCTGGGATGTTTCACAGTGATCTTGGATGTTTCAGGATGTTCCAGAACATTCTGGGGTCTTCCCGAATGTTACCGATTACTCCCAAACATTCCAGAACATTCCGGGTCATTGTGGAATATTCAGGAACGTTTTGGAATATTGTGGAGCGCTCTCGAATACTCTTGAATGTTTCAGAACATTCCAGAAATTTCTAGAGGACGAAGCGTCCCAGCCCTTGTATGTTCAAAAGCGCGCCCTTCAGGTAAAATCGGGAACTTCTTCATGGATGGGGGACAGAGGGCTACCACACCATATAACTCCCTTGATCGTATCGGGATTTTTTCTGAGATTTATCGGCCTGCACATTGTACGCTTACTTTCATAATACATATTGATGAGTGCATTTGTAAAGATATGTATGCATTTATATTCAGTGTGTTTCAAAAATGCATTTATATGCTTTAAGAACAGGTTCCTTACACCAAAACAATAAAGAAATTCATGTACACATGAGACCAAAAATCCTTCGTTTCAGAATTACTAATGAAAGTTTGCAATTATATGACTGGAGCTCATCACAAAATTCTCGAAATGTCATCCTTTTAATTCTAAACACACGTGACTCGTCAAATCACGCGCTGTTTCAATCTTTCAAATAATCCATGATGGTTTCCAATGGTTTCACAGGCTTCCATAACACGTCGATGAAGAGTTACTGCATGCAAGTGGTCTGCGGCATAGACTAATTGTGTAAGGTGACCCCAGAGATGCAGGGGCACATTTTCTAGTAGGTCTTGGAGGGTGTCATGAATAAAGTTGCTATAGATAGCACCTGTAAGACATCAAAGAACGTATGGCCCTACCGGACAGTCACGTACAATTCTAGCCTATGCATTAATCTTAAACTGATGCTGATGTCTATCCGGTGTGTAGCATGATGACTGCGATTTACCCGTATGTGTTGACTGTGGAAATCTGTTATTCCATCTGTTCCAAACGTTGACTCGTATATAAACAACAAACCATTGTCAAAAGTTCTTCCGTGGTGGGCGATCGGCAGGCGCAAGGCCCTGCACACGTGATGACAATATTGCTATACGAGCTGATGGTGAAATTTCCTCCATGCTGAACTAAGAGCCGTACCAAGTTTCAGAGCTACTTGTCTTGCAAAGATACTGGCATTTCTTCAACAGCCTATAGAAAATGCTCTTCCTGGTTAGGCGCACGATCAACAGATGGTCTTTCTAAATCAACGGTGTGTGGTGCCATGGATCTTTTCTCAGCAACGCGACGCTACACAGCAGAAAGACTGGATAACTCCGGTGTCTTCGGTCTGGAAACGCCGTCGGATACAGCCGAGCAGTCTCGTATTCATTACCATCAGCTCGGCCGTATAAAAAAAATCGTGTCTGCCTGGTCATGAAATAAATAACCTGCCTTGTTTGAACGGAGCGCTTCCAGTTAACTCACTAGGATTTATACTTAATGAAAGTCGACCTTTAAGGACTATGTGAATGGTTTTCGGTGGAGCTGTGGTTAATTTGTTGTCCGTGAACTATTACTACATCTGGGAGAGGACACCATTCGCCGTTTCATCCAACTTAGCTCCTGAGTCCCCCAACACCACAGCAAAGATATCATCGACATAAGCCACTGCCCGATCAACTTGATCATCTTCTTTCAAACAGCACAAGGAAGCTTCGGTTGTCAAATCCCACAATACTTATTTCGCTACTTGTTTTCTGGCTGACCATTCTACAACTTTGTCCCTGCAGTAGTCGATGCAGTACAGACACTGGAGAGTCTGTAGTTCAGGCATCCGGGAAAACAGTACAGGTCACCATAAATCATCAGATGCTCCAGCGATGTCAATTAATATCTCACTTGTGTATTTTTGTTACATGTTTCTGTTGTTTCGACCGCTTTGTTAAATGAATCTTCAAAACATTTCTCATTACTAAAAGGTGTTGATTAAGTCAGTGAATCCCTCTGTGTGAGTGTAACCTGTCGCAGAAGATCCTGTCCTTATCCTTTGCAAGAGTTTTAAAAAAACAGACAGGTCTACAGCTGTTAAGATTAGCTGGATCTTTATCGCCAGACTTTTTTATTATTACAAATTTTGCTATTTTCTAGCTGGGTGGGATGTTACCCAGTGTTAAGGAATCGTCTGGGACGATTTGTACTTTTATTTGTTTGAGAAATTCAGCTTGAATATTTTCTCATCCTGGAGCTTCGCCGTTTTCCATTTATTTCATGGCTAGGGCTACTTCTTCTTCAGCGAACACTGTATTTATCAAAATATTTGTGTATTTATTATTTATGTCACATCTAAGTTGCCTGCGGATTTGGTTATCATCTCAGTCGTCGTCTTGGAGGAGTTTGCCAAGCAGGTATTCTGCTGATTGTCTTCGTCCAGGTGTCTTTGCTCCATCTTCAGTTTTCTTTAAGGACGAAGCAACTGGAGTTTTATTTATTTCTGTCTGTATTTTATGTAGTTTACCCCACACATAGACCTTTAGCTGGTTTGTCAGGCAGTTTTCCTATTGGACCTGTTTGTGCTGATAGAGCAATTCTTGACATTCTGTGTTCTGTCAGTCGGGCTGCTCTGATGAGTGCAGTGGTGGACCTCTGGTACTCCCTTCCAGCTCGCCTTGTACGCCGTCTACTGTCCGTCAGCTCAGGTAATCACTTTCTTAAGTTATGTTATTGCAGTTTTAAGGACTCATTCAAGCTGTGCGTTTTGATTTATTACTTGCCTTTAGATCTACACTGCCTTATATTCTGTGACACTATTTTCAATTTAAAACGCTTCTGCCTTAATAACATTTCGATACCTGTTATTTCTATCGTTGATTGTGAATGTAATTATGTTGTGTTCACTCCTGGTGGACCGTATTTACATATCTTATATTTTATAGTATAGTGTCTATGTTAGTAGCTGCTCCGGCTCTGTTGTGATATGTCTCGGGTTCGCTCGGACGGTTCGTCATTAACAGATAAAATTCTTGAGTGATGTCTAAAAGCTTCTGACGACTGTCATCTGTGTACCTGCAAAACCAGAGTTTACTTTTCTCATTTAAAGCTGCTGTTATCCATAGGCTTTTGTTGTGAGCGTAGTTATCCACTGTGTTTACAAAACCAACAACGTTTTTCAGTAGCCTGTAGTATATATTAGGAGTTTTAACAGACATAGCCATGGATGAAAATTTTGCCGGTCTCAGGGATTGAATGGAAGTGGACAATATCCACCTCCTCTACCATTATAAACATTCAGATAACTTCAGATGTGGGCCATGGCAAAAGATTATTCTCCTGACGGTATAACTTCATCATCAAAGTACAGCAATGAAAGTGTGACACAAAGTGAAGTTTTCAAGTTATTTCCACAGAGTCAACAGGAACCAGTCATTATCCAGTATGGTATGCAAATTCCAGTTGTCCCCTTAATCCAGAAGCCTAGATAGAATTTTCAACGTGCAACCCTAGATGAGAATGCTCTAAAATCTAATACCGAAAGTTCATATCATTCGATGTCTGTACATACCTGGATGGAATGTGACAAATTGTAGCTATACGCTCTATTAGGAACCATGCATAGCAGCCGAAGATCTATTGAAGACGCTCAGTCAAAAAAGGAGAGATATACACCACAAAAGTACAATCACAATGAAATTTTATGCACTCCAGCAGTAAAGCATAGGTGATTGCAAGGGAAATTGGTACAGATCCATATGTAGCAAAATCAAACGAACACGTAAATGTTAATGCAGTTGTTGCTAGACTAATAACGATACAGAAGATAAACTGGACAAGACACATACACAAACTGTGATGAAATTGTGACATGCTATGAGATAGTGTTTAAAACCTCACCTGCACTACGCACGCGACTTTAACATACCTGAACTCAGCACTCACCACTATCGTCTGTGCATTTGCAAAACCAGAGTATATTTTTTTGCATTTATATCTGCTGTTATCAACAGGTTTTTGTTGTTAGTGTAGTTGTCAACTGAAAACTAATGAAGATTCATGGATTGTATTCGTTCTTAAAGCTGTTGGCTATGAGGACCTATCTGTCTGCTCAGCAGGCTACATAAAGTATTTGGGAGTCTAATTCTCAACCGTATCCAAGAGGTCACTGGCAATCCCCGTCGAGCAAAGGGGCCTTAGAAAAAATCAGAGTTGGTACGATCACGTGGTAACACTTACAGCACTCCGCACGACCGCTACGGTCGCAGGTTCGAATCCTGCTTCGGGCATGGATGTATGTGATGTCCTTAGGTTAGTTAGGTTTAAGTAGTTCTGAGTTCTAGGGGACTTATGACCACAGCCGTTGAGTCCCATAGTGCTCAGGGCCATTTGAACCATTTGAACTTACAGCACTGGTTGAAACTAGTTTCTAGAGCGGCCTCAAATCGGCTGTTGATTTCATGGATCTCACAGTAGGTTAGGATACGGTATGGAGAGAAGGATTGATGCTCCATTTTGTTGGTATAACTTCATATCAGAAGCTGGCAAGGTTACTCAAGAAGATATTATCTGACCGACAGTGTTCATTGTTACTGGATGGAAAACCTAGCAACGGGAAAATCTTAGTGTGGCCTGCCTCAAGGGTCAGTCGCACTCTATTCTGTGTTCATGATATGTAAGCCATTAACTGGAAGAAAATGCAGTATGCAGAAGATCTGCCTTAATGATTTGAACAAGTATGGCAAGCATTATGAGAGTATGCTCTCAAGTGACCTCACTATATTAAATGAGTACTTTTGCAAATGGAGTCTCCACCCTAACCCAAGTAAAAATCAAGACACAGAGGTCTATCACCATAATAAGGAGGCACACAGGATGTGACATCTTCTTTGCTGGGGTCTAAGCTTTTACATAACTAATTCCCAAAAGGAAATGATAATTAAATCAAGACCCTAAGCTGTCGACGGGCGTTGATATACATCAACGGGGAGAGTTGAAAATGTGTATCCCGACCAGGACTCGAACCGATGATCTTACCATCTTCATATAGTTAAGGCTAACCGGCCATTGACCTTCTTCTTCTGTGCTGGATGCACACGCATTGCCCGAACTCTTACGGGACTCGGTAAGATTGTCTGCCTCGAATAATGGGTGTAATGGGCAGGGGCACTACGAATGTAGTGTGTGGACATCAAGTTAGGAATGTGGGTCTCACGGGGATCGTGCAAGGGATAAATCACAGCAGTCGCACTATCCTATATGCCCTCCGTGACTCGGATGGATGGAGCGTCTGCCATGTAAGCAGGAGATCTCGGGTTCGTGTCCCGGTCGGGGCCCAAATTTTCAACTGTCTCTGTTGATGTATATCAACGCCTGTCGACGGCTTAGGATCTTGATTTAATTATCATTTCATTCTAAGCTGCATTGTCACCGATGGTATCTGTTCTCTAGGTGTCACCCTCGATCGAAGACTATCATTTAATCAACAATGCACGGACCTGTCAAAGAAGCTTGCCTGAATAGTAAATAGCCGAAGTATGTACAGATACGCTTCGCAATGCTACAGTTTTACCTGTGTAGTCAGCTGCCGAATGTTGTGCCAATGTGTGATAAAACGGATCCCGTATAACTAAGACAGACGCACGTCTTAATGTCATGAGGACCATTACTGGACGTAATGTATCATGAGGACCATTACTGGACGTAATATACTCCCATTCAGTGGTTGCCTGTTGGATACAATGCGGTAATGACAAACATTCAAATACATATGTCACAGCTTTTCGCCAACTTTTAGCTGCTGACGTGGGCGTAGCCGCCTTTAGTTTCATGACTGTGTTCAGCAGTTTAGGAGTTCAGTGCACATCATATAAAATTCTGGGCAACATAATCCAGTGTTTACACCGCGCTTCAGTGAGCACAATCAGGAACGAGTGACTGAACTGTATCGAGTCACGGCTTAGCGTTGCTTTAGAGTAAAAAAAAATATATAAAAAAAATCCAAAATACACGAGGAAAGAAGAAGTGGCTAAATCTGAGACAAGACAAGATTAAGACAACTGAAAATACCAAAGCTATAGAGCCTCAGCTAATGGACCATCCAGCTGTAACTGGTGCACGCAGAAAGATAAAATTGAATGCATTATTACTTCGCAAGCACGAAAGCGAAAATACAATGAAAAGTTTCTGCAAAATGGATTTACTTCTGTTTACCCAAATAGTGAAGACGGAACTATATGCTTGATTTGTAATGAATGCTTAGTATATGGAACAATGAAACCTGAAAAATTTAAAAACTTAATGCAATTTTGTCATATGATGACATGATGGAGACCGTGGCTGTAGTTTGAAGACAAATGTTGATGGTGTTAGGACAGCAACCAGCCACAAATTTACTTTTAGTTCCTTTATTCAAAGGAAACCGTTACCGGTTTCGAATCGATGTCATTCATCCTCAGACGGTTTACACGCTTCCTTTATGACATGTGGGTGTTTTTACAGATTAATTGTCCTAAAATATAAATAAAACATAGTTATAAACACGCCACACACAGATTGTTGAGTTACAGATTTTCGTTGCATGTGACTTACGTGAAACGTCGGTTTCGAGTGTTTGTTTTCATAACATTCGTCCGTCTAAAATCATACAGTAGGTAAACGTGTTTTGCAAGAAAGCACTGACCGTTGTGAGAAATTTACTTCCGGAATTAGAGGACGCTTGAAATTTGAAATTCGTGTGAATGAAATTACAGACTCCGCACATAAGTTGACATAACGTCGGTTATTATTACGTTGAAAGTGTGTAGGATTTACAGTTTTGTTGCTCATCAGGCGGCCAAGTGCCTGGTGAGAATATTCTCCGAAATGTGAAAGAAATTTTCTGTGGAATGCCTTGGAATGTGTAGAATACAGACTTTCAGTGGACTGGCCACAAGTACTGTTACCAACTTATACTGCCGCACGGTCCATCTTAATGACAAAGGGAGAGTGCACATATTAAATTAAATCAATAATATTGACTTCTGTTAATTCCTTAAATTACCTTTCATTTAATATGCCACTCGAGCTAATAAAATTATTATCTATAAAATCGTTATATTCTGTCTTTAATAATAAGATCTCAAATTAATGTCCCCCGACGATTTGAGATCACCATCGGCTTGCCTAAACAACGGACTTTAAGTTCGTGTGGGTGGACGAATTTTCACGATCCAAATGCAGTTAATTCTACAACACCGCAAGATGGCGAATATCGGCAGGGGCTAAGTAGCCGTCAGCTTCAAATTCAGACGATTGCTTCTCGCCGCGGAGGGCAAAAGAGGCCCCGCCATTTCCACGAAATTCCCGCCACAGTAAGAGCACCAACCTCTGAGCGGAGGACTCTGACCAGTACACAGTTATGCAATCGGTACCTGCCAGGCTGGTTAGGTTGCGTACACTCCCTCTTCTGGTCGGCGGAAGCGTACTGAGCTGAGGGCGACTAGGACAACAAAATAGCGAGAGACGGCAAGAAAATGCAGCTGTTACCAGTGGACTGAGTGGAACGGATGTGAACAGCTACGATGGTTGTCGTTTCGGAGCCAACGGCCATCTTGGCTTCGGTGATCAAGTTTAGTACACCCTTTTCCGCTGTGGTCCTTCCAGTCGCAAGATCTGTCAGTGCCAACATTCAGCGGCGTTTGCGGTTATACGGATTATCATTCGGCACGCCATAGACTGGGCGCTATTTAACATAATTTATGAACAATAGTATGAATTGATCTACCAGGCTTCCATTACCTTTCTCGCCGACAGTCAAGCTTCTTCACTGTTCCTCTCCTTGCATCTTCGCGTAGCTCAGGAGCTGGACCAAGCTAATTAAAGTCTTTACAATCGATTGAATATATTCTGTGCAGTATTCTTTACCTGGAGCAGGAACAGACAGTCACTGCTTTTTATAAGTGTACCATCGTACTTGTAACTCAGGCTACCTGCCCTTCCTTCAGCGTGCTGCTGGATGTACAATATACTACGATTTTACCAGAACAGACGCATTTTATTTGGTCTGTAGCTTCCCCTGTTGTCTCGTTCATTGTTTCAATTAATCATCAACTGAACCACTAATCGAAGAAAAGAAGTTCGGTGCCAAACATGGTTGGGACAACAGCCGACAGGTAGGTGAATGACAGATCTCACTGCTTGCAGGGGAACGGAGAATTCGTCTGCTCCAATGATCACATTAACTAAAGTTCGTTAATTATCATGCCTTTGTCACTAGCAGACAGCTAACGGCTACAAATGGAATAAATGAGTTTGACTATGTTACGATATTTAGTGGCAAGATTAGAATGTCTATCTGGATTTCAAGCAATAATTCTACTTATTTGATTCTACTGATTTGTTGTATTGTTCGCAAAGTAGCTGTAATACATAAGAAAATATCTGCAGAGGAGAATTGCCTGAATTGTACCACTTTTTACATTTTATGTATTATAACCTAAACAGTGAGTTACAAAATTATTTACACAATACCTTCCCTAAAACCAGGATTTTGTTCTTGGTATCTGATTTTACGAATGAAAATTCCGAGAAAAATTAACAGATTATACTTAATTTTACGAGGATCTGCAAGTGGTACAAATTAGGAATCTGGTTCATTTATTTATATCAGTGCGTGCATTGTACCAGCCTTATAAATTATGCCCCCTGATCTTAAAAGTATCTGCTGATTTAAGCTTAAGGATGTTTCATATTTTAGTTGTTACATCACTGTTTACAGGCATTCCCTTCTTTCCTGACCCTTGCACCCTTTGGATGAATTCAAGTCTTGCATTTCATGTTTCTGATCGTTTTTCCTATTTTTATATTGTATAGTAGAGGTATATTTTATAGTAGAGGTACAAATGAGGAACCGGTACAATATATGCAACTCTCCCCTACATCTGCATATTGTAAAAAGCAATTTCAGCTTTAAAACTGATTAGAAGTCGTGCAATAAATATTCATCTCTTCCCAAACTTGTGTGATGAAATGGAATCGAATTATTGGACCACGTTTACTGCATATGGAAATGTGATGGATGTCCAGGGACAATCCCTCATACTGCTCTTACAGTTAAGTAATGAAATGATTATGTCAATTTCTTCCACACTGCAAACAATCTGTTCACGTATTTGCTATCTGTTGAGACACTCAGTGACCCAATTTATCTCTTCAGGGATGAACACGAATATCCATACACCGAAGTATAAAATTATAACTTTCATGAATAAATAAAACATTTGAAATGCTTTCATGTACAGATGGTTATATTGGTGTAAATTATTTAGATTTTCATTTGGTAAAGCATATTATAATTGAGCATTTGGTTGCGTATGAAAAATAATTTTCAGAATTGTTTCCTACCGGAACCAGGTAACTATCAGCAAAATTGTATTTAGAATCATTTACCATGATAAGGGAATGTGTGAAACGTCTTTCGCTAAAATCTAAAACAACATGAACACTTTTTGAGTGGGAGTTAACACAGAATTTCCCTTTCTCTCGGATTTAGCAACGACATTTCTTCTGCCGTTTGCTACTACTTATTTAGGCGAATCTCCATACTCAACAATGATGGCCATTAAATCAGAATATCGCTCAAGACTTAGAAAGTCGTGAGTGCCATGAAATCGGCTGTGTAGAATATTATCCAGCCTTCGAGATATTGTGTCCGGTTAAACAGTCACATTCATCTTATTTACGTTAAATTTATCTTTTTCTAACCTTCAGTACAATATCCTTTTGTTATATTCAAATTGTTTTTGACACTTTAACTAATCACGTATTTTTCTCTGAAATGTTGTTTACTCGTTAAGCAGTTACTTAATCAGTTTTTCAGCAAAGAGAGTCGATTGGATAGTGTTCATGCAGAAAAATACGCGAGTAAATTCTCTGCTGTCGGAAGTAAACCTACGACAGTGGGTCGTGAGTCGGCCTGCGTACCTTAGTCAGTAAGAGCGTTTGCCCGTGAAAGGCAAAGAGCCAGACCGTCACACAGTTTTAATCTGCCAGGAAGTTCCAAATAAGAACCTACTTCGGTGTGCAGTGAAAATACATTCTACTTTCTCGATTGTTTGTAGTTACTGTTAGTACAGTGGGTAGGGTTTGCGAAGAAATTGGCTTGTAGGAAAAAGGCCACCACCAAAAAAAGTTGAGATGCCCTGTTCTCAGTGGCCCACATAAACGCAGTGTAGCAAGATCACTCCCAATGAAATTTCAATCACACACTAGTGATTTCCGCACGGGTGTCTAGTTTCCTCGGTATATGAACTGACATGCTTATGGCAATAGAATGAATGACACAAAGAGCTGCAGTTTCCATCTTAGAAACATTTTTCGTTTCTGAACGCCGAGTATCCGAAAGAGACGTTGACATACGTATGTGTAAATGAACAAATGCTCCATCTATTGGTGACTATAAGAATCACATGGTGGTTGTGACAGTGTCTTCCGAACCCCCAAAAATAACTTACAGCTAGTTTTTCAAACCTCATAACACAATAATTTATAGTTTGTTTTATAAAAGTTAAATATTTAAAAAGTAAATAACCGTAAAATGTATATTTAAAAGGGGTGACAACACTGCACGGGTAGTTTATTTATGTAAGTATCATAAATTCGCGATTTTGGTCACGAAAATGAAGAATGCAGTGGACCTCACGTGTTGTCCAGTTTGAGTGATAATAGCTGCAGAGGCTAAATGTGTCGTGTGAGTAGTAGAGCAGATGAAAAACAACAAGATGAAGAGAGATGCAGTAATGGCTGTCATTTTGATTGATGTGAAACGGATTAAGGGAGCTAGACAAACAACGAGGTGACAGAGCATGTTTTGAAGCGAATTGGACTAACGCATGCAATGGCGACCTACTGTGTAAAAATAGCAACCTTAATCTGCTGCGTCGTGTGGGTGCGGAAACGTCTATTTTAGCTTTGACTGACAGACTGTAGATGACTACACGGCTGACCAGTTTTGAGTAATCTCTACAAAGATAACACAGGCCCACGATGGAAAAACTTTTTTGCTGAAAATACCTTATTCTTGTGTTTTTTAGGGTGAGAAATCCAAATATGATACTTAATAAATTGTATCACCGACCATTTCTTCACAATTTACAGTAAAATTTATTAAATTAAGTGATTTTTATAGAATTTAACAGGTTTTATATAGTAAAAATAATTTAAAAAGGAGGTGTAATGAACGTAGATAACGTAGGTAGCACTGCTGAATAACATTTGCTGGCAAAAAAGGTCGATTCTATTTTTGTGGTAACAGACGGTGTTTTGTTTACTGCCAACCTAACTTCACTTTCCCATTTCCTGTACATGGGCTCAGTACAAAGTCTAATCGTGGTTGAAAAAACTATGCTGACACTTTTTGTTATATTTATGGTGAATTTGTGATTAAAAAACACCAAAGAAACATTACAGGCTTTGTGGAAAATTTTTATCTATCATACTTTGGATCTAAACTTGGTGATCAAGATAAATATTGGGCGCCACATAAGGTACGTTACGTGTGTGTTGAAGATCTGAGAAAATGGTCCAAAAAGGAGAAAAAAGGCCTGTGTACTTGCTGTTCCTACGATATGGAGAGAGCCAAGAAATCATTCCAATGATTTATACTTTTGCAGTGTTCATGTTACTGGTCATAATTCGAAAAACAAGAAGGTAATAAGCAGCGCTAATCTTCCATCCGCCATCCGACCAGTAGGACATGGTGTAGATTTGCCGGTTCCTGAACCACCAGATGATTTAAATTCTATTCCGAGATATTTTCTGATGTACAATGTGATTTAGATGAACCAGATGATAATGAAATCCATTATAATACAGGAAGTCTAGAGCCCAAATTGTTTACTCAAACCGAGCTTAACGATTTGGTTAGGGATTTGGGCTTAACGAAAGAAAAAGTTGAATTGCTTGGCTCTAGATTAAAACAAAAAACTGACAGTTGCAACTAGCATATACATGTATAGAAAGAGAGAGAAGCAATTTTCCAAGTTTCTTCAACAAGAAGGTGATTTAGTGTACTGCTCAGACATTCCCGGTCTGATGAATGAGTTTGAAACTGAACTCAGAAAGGAAGACTGCAGGTTGTTTATTGATTCATCCAAAACTAGTTTAAAGGTTGTTTTATTACACAATGGTAACATGTATGCATCTATGGACATTCTGTATGTATGAAAGAAAACTATAAAAACCTAGAAATAGTGCTAAATAAAATAGGCTATTATGCTCATGGTTGGATGATATATGACGATATAAAAGTATCATGCATGCTCCCTTGTCAGCGAGGTGGCTTTATCAAATTTCCATGTTTCTTGTGTGAATGGGACAGTAGGGCTAGGGATCAACACTGGTGCAGAAAGAAGTGGCCTGTGAGGGAGTCTTTAACACTAAGAGCGCCGAGTGATCAATTTGAACACTTTTTATATTGTAACATGTTATTATTCGGTCAATTTCTAATCTATGCTGTTGTGAGTTAATGACTTTTTCTAAATGTTTATGTAGATCATATAAATATTCCAATATTTATCTTCATTAGTTTTCTTTGAATGACCACTTATACTTAAAACCGGCGAGTGGTCACTTTGACCACATTACATGTATATTTGAAAACAGAGTATTTAAAGATTGTTGTGTGTCACTCCCCGGATGTATTCTTAGCACTCAATATGCTAAACATGTTGGTTACTGATGATTATTCGCATTGCTTGAATTTAAAAGCTCAACAATGCAGTATGTCATTTATTGTTTGCCATTGGGTTTGGCATAAACAGAGCAGTAGACATGGCTCAGATGTCACAGCGATACAAACCACGGCCACGGCCTCTTTCAGATGAACATATTGTCACACTTTTGTATGAATCGGATGCTGAAAATGATCCTGAAGTTGAGGATCTTGTGGAAGACTCTACAGATGAAGATTACCAACCTGTCGCTAATGTGGAGAGTGACAGCTCCGAGACTGAAGATGAAGGTATTTTACATTCACTTACATTATTATTATTATTATTATTATTGTTTTTATTGTTACTATATGAATAATGATCACTATTATAATAGCGCTGACACTTCTACTGCTACTTCTGTTACTGCTATTTTACTGTGTGGTATGTTATCTTTATAGTGAGTTGTAGCTTTCTAATTGTCTCTTTACTCACGCAGTTGCTGAACCAGGACCAAGCAGTAATATAAACAATGCTAGGGAAGGACCTACCCTGGGTAAAAAAAAGAACCTCCTGTAAGTGGACCAACACAGAATCGACGTAGAAGAGGAGAAAGAAGTGAGGGTTCACTTCCAGAACTTGGCTGAAAACTCCTGGGGAAGGACGAGATCACGGAGTGGTCTGTAGGAGACTTCGCTGTTACTACTCCAGGTAGGATAGGTCAACAGAATATATTGGAAGAAACACGGGAACCTACTCCAAGCGGCACGTCTCAAATGATAATGTTTCGAGTGCCTGACGCCTTTTAGTTGATCAATCAATGTCGAAACACACAAAGAAATGCACGGATGCAGAGACACAACGGCTTCTTGGAAATGATTCCTGGAGTTTGCATTTAGGAGAATTAGATGCATTTGTTCGTGGTGCACTAGGTGCCGCATGTATTGAAGTAGATGAGTTGTGGCCCAAAAAGTGGGGAGCCCCATTTTTCACTGACACAATGAGCAGAAACATGTTTCGGTATGCCGAATAAGCCTGATAAATTCTGGATCAAATTCTGGCTTCTAGCAGATGTAGAAACAAAATATCTTTGTAATGGGTTCCCTTATGTTGGAAAGAACGAACAGAGGGCACCTAATGGGAAACTTACAGAACAAATAGTAATGAAGTTGGTAGCTCCATATCGCAATAAGTGGCGAAATGTGACTACTGATAATCTTTTCACTACGGTCACACTTGGGGAGAGACTGGAAAAAGAGAAAACTAGTCTTGTCGGCACTATCAACCGTGCAAGAAAAGAAATTCCAAACACTATAAAAAAATGAAAACTCCTCTTTATACATCTGTTCTCTTGAAAAGGTAAGGTGGTACTCTGACTGTTTACCAAGGGAACAAGAATAAAAATGTTCTTCTGTATAGCACCATGCACACAGATGTTGAAATACAAAATAATTCGAAACACCTTCACGAAACAGTGAGCTTCTACAATAGCACAAAATTTGCTGTAGATGTCTTGGACCAGATGACGAGGAAATATTCTGTCTGCTCTGGTACTCGTCGGTGGCCTGTACACGTATTTCACAATATCCTTGATTTAGCAGCCATCAACGCATGGATCATTTTCAAGCTAGTGACAGGGATCAAAATAAGTAGAAGGAATTTCATCCTAAATCTAGCAGAAGAATTACATAGAGCCTATATGGAAACCAGAAATCAGGAAAGGATGCCAAGGGATGGAAAAGAAAAGGAAGAAAAGGACGATTGTGATGAAGAATGAGAACAAGCGGAAAGTCCTGCGAAAGTAAGAAAACTATGCCAAACGAGGAAATGCATAAACAAGACAAATGAAGTGTGCAGTAAATGCAAGAGATTTGTTTGTGGCTGTGTACGTATAAAGTAATAAAGAGAGTAGTTTGTAATGCTTGTAAGTAGGATTAGGTACTATACATGGTGATATTTTATTATTGGTCTTTCTCTTAACATATTCGTGGGTACTTAGTTTCTCCAGTAAGATTAATTTCTATTAATTTTAAAACTACTGCAATACAATTAGTATGGTTGCAGATAAATATTGTGAACTATGTTCTTTAATATTAGTAATATTATGTTCCCATTGTTGTTGTAAAATACAATGATACTGTTATTAAACGTAATTAAAGTGATACATTGTTATCAAGGTCATTAATATTTACATTAAACAGCACAGCATGTACTTACAAAGAAAGTGGTCACTTTGACCACATCGGCGGTTCTAAGTATGGTACTACTTCCGGCGGTTCTAGTGTAAAACCTGGTGAGAAGAACATTCTACGCAAAAACCTTGTAGATCCAAAAAACGTACTCCTAGCATATCTACATATGGAGGGCTTATTTAAATAGTGATACAAGTCCATTTTTGTCCATTTTGAGATACAGCGTCCTTAAGGTAAATGAGCACTGAAAAATCTGCAGTTGAGATACATGAAATATTCAAGCGCATGGCTTCTTGCTAGAGATGAACCTTTCTTTCTGTTTGTTTGGATCATTAATTTCAGAAGCATTATAGGCAGAAAAGTGGAGGTAATGGAGTTGTACCAATATGAAATAAGCCCTTCATATAAAGTTAGGCCTAATGAAACAGTTTGTAAGGGCTTTGTCTAAAGATGGATCTTGTTTTAAGTATCTCTGCCAAAAGTTTCCACTCCCTTCAAAAGTTAAACTGAGCAAAGTACGTCTTCTTCGGACCTGACATTAGAAAATTGTTGTTTGATGTTAACTTTGAATCCACAATGACTTTAAATGAGAAAGAAGCATGGGGATCATTCAAGCAAGTCATTACAAAGTTCTTAGGACATGAAAAAGACCCAGCATATGTTTCTATTATAGCTACAATGTTAAAGAAGTTTAAAACTTTAAATGTTTAATGAGCCTGAAAGTTCAGTTTTTGAGCAGTCACCTTGATTACTTTCTGGACAATGGACAATATGGGAGATGTTAGTGAGGAGCAAGGAGAGCGTTTTCACCAGGACATTAAAGTGATGGAACAACGCTAGCAAGGCCGCTGGAACACCACATGATGGGGGACTACTGTTGATCATTTTATCGAGAAGTTCAGCAAACGACTCATCATAGAAAAAGCTACGCAAGAGGCTTCAATGAAAAAAGAGAAAGAAAATCCAAACCAATTCCAGCTGACAAGTTAAATCTCTACTAACACCCCAGATCATATAAGAAACAGATTGACCGCCTTGTGGCGGAGCGGGCAACCGTAAAAATAGTTTTCCCGTTGGTCAACAGATGTCGCAGGCGACGCTACAATGCTAACTGACATGTGCATGTCACGGAATTGGCAACGCTGTATCTTCACTGACATGAACGAGGCTGATTTGTGTTCGGCTAGAGCGCTGCGCGCGAAATGCATTCGTTACACAGCTGACTGTAGCTCATAATCGGCTGTGGTTTTTCTCGAGTTTTCAATTGAAGAATGCAGATTAGCTCCTGTAATTCTTCAAACCAAGTTTATTTCTACAGTAGGGATACTTCTTGCAATCATATGCGAAATGAAATAAATGAAAAGTAACACACAAACATTTCTCGCGAGTTACTGTTTAAATGCAGACTGTATTTCAGTCGCATAGGTTTTACACTCGCCTGCCATGCCGTCTATTTCCTCTTTGTTATACAGCTCTTCTGATACGTATTATGGTGGTAAAAAAGATCTCCACATGCAGGTTAACACTAGAAAGCTTTCAAAATCTTCTCAACATCTTTTAAATATAATCAGTTAATTTAATGACAAATATTGCAACGAGCATAGGGTTTCGCGTCCAGACATTAACAACGTAATATTTATTTTGCATAGAGTATTTATAGGGATTAGGTGAGTTATAACGACAATATATTTTTCACATTGAGACTGTAAATAAGTTTAAGAAACAAATTTTGCTTCCTTTCTAAGTATTTCTGTAAGCGTTCTTAAGTATAACCACATTTTGCATTTGATTACTGTTCATTATAAACGAATATAATTTCATGTACGCACTTAACAACGATATCTTTGAAAGAAAAAATATTGTGAAACTTCAAATATCGTGAGATACAAAAAAATTCTGTGATGGTAAACATCTTAACTTTGCGGTCAGCACATCTACTATTGTCACAAGCAGTACTGTTTTGCTCAGATTTAACACATTACTTATCTCTAGTTAAATGTGGTAGAGTGATCAAGGATTCTTGTACAGGAAGGGCTGCCACATTATGTCAGAATATAAGATCGACGTAATTTAGATAGGACTGAATGCTTAGGGCTGTTTATTAATTCTTACTCGTAACTAATTTATTGATTTACCTGCATTTAAAATTCACTTCCGTAACCTTTCTTTATCTTTGACAGGAAACCCAAACATTTTTAGTTCAGGATTTGTGCATCTACTCCTTCCACAATTGATATACTAGCAGACACTCGGCATGACGACTCGATCCACTACCACCGGTATATCAGAAACAGCTGTACTTCACAGACGCCTAACAGTGGAAAGCTGCACGCGTTCGGACGATGTTGCCACATATTTCACAGAATAGAGTGTCATCTAGTGGTTGGTGCCACAAGTAAGGGTGTGACGCTGTCGCTGCCTGGTGGCCGTTCCCTGACAAGGGTTGTCTGCTAGACCAAGCGATCGGGCAATCTGTTTCTTATGTGATCTGAGCTAACACATATCTTTGTTTTAAGTAGCTTACTGTAAATACAAACCATGCTTATGTTGTAACAAAGCATTTCATTAATTTCCCCATTTACCGCACAGCATAGGATTTTTGTACTATATGATAAAAATCATACTGCTCGTAAACTATGTGTGGTAAAAGAAACTAAAGCTAGATTTGGATTCAGCTCATACAAACCTATAAAGATCAGCTATCAAAGTAAAAAAAAAAGTTTAAAAAAAGTTTTCGTTGGCCAGTGTAATCAGCGACACTGTACGCACTAAAAGCGCTGCGTGCTGTCTCGTAGGCGTGGATCAATGCTTTAAGTACATACTGATGGACCCAAAATGACGGACGACTTTATGTAGCAATGCAAAGAGAAACAAGATACAGTCCAACACTAGTTAAGCGCATATGTCTTTTTCAGACTAACAAAGAAAAAGAGATTGTAGTGATACAAAATAATATCAGTAACCACTCTTAGGTTCAACTACCAAATACTTATCAATAGTAGTAACAGTAGGAGTATGGTATAAGTATTGGATGTTAGCATTGGTGTAGGTGTTAGTAGCAAAAGATACAGTAGTACTTGTTTCCGTCGTTCTTAGAAGATAGTGGTGGTAGTAGTAGTGGGGCCCATTAATGTTTGTAATAGCAGCAGTAATAGTATTAGTAGTAATAATATTAGTGTACATGCTTTTAATCATAGGTATTGTGAATAGCAGTAGCAGGTAACAAAAACGATAGAAAAATGAATGAATACACATTGACCATAACAATGACATTTGGCTCCATTTATGTGACAGGAATGGGACGTCTCACTGAGGAATGTAAAATGATGCCATAGGAAAAAAGAGTGTTGGAAAGCGTGTAGGTATGCGAAAATTTGATCTCTAAAGATAAATTGTAGTTAAAAAGAAATTAGACTAAAATAAATAAAAAAGGTTTTAACTATGTTGCATAAAAGCCAGTGCGACGTGAATACTTATTAGAAATAGTGTTCAGATTTTTTAAATTTGATCCAAACGCACTCATACCAACTTTTATTCGTCTTTGTGTAAAATAGTACCATAAAAAAGAGTTTTCCAATATTTTGTAGACAGGTACTTCTACAATTTTAAGCAGATATTTTTGTCTTTTCCAGTTTCGTCCTTTTCTTCAGCCGTCTAGTGGTGCTATTATTTATGTAATTACTTGTGTTGCTTAGGAGGAGTTATGCGTCCTTTACGTTTCGTACTGTGTGTAATTGAAATGTTGCTGATGAATTTATGTGTAGAGAGGCAACTCATCTCAGGGGATGTCAGGTAGTTTTTTCCGAAACAAAACGTTGTCCGACGGCAAGAAACGTTCGTATTGGCATGGTATTTACAATATTCTTTACACTTATTATCGTATGTTTACTTCCGTAACATTTACTTAACACGGCACAAAAAGAAAGTAGCCATATCGTGACGCAGCCGCCGTCGGGAAAGATAATGCGATACACGAAAACCAATCTTGCAATCTTACCCTCATTGGTAACGCCTGTACGGAGTCCTTCACTCTTTCTAACTTTGTCGACAGATACGCCACGAGATACTCATTCGGCAAATCGCCATGACGCACAACGTTACATCAGCACGCACCAGAAGCACACACCCTGTCTATTCAGACAGAGCTCACGTCACAATCAAGAAGTTATACATCCGTCAATAATGATACGGCGGTTTTTGTGGTTTTCAGTAATCAGGCATTATACTCGTCATTTTTTTCTCGTCAGGCATACGAATCATATGTTAATAACAAATTACTAACAGGCTGCGAACAATTGTGACGCACTCATTAAACCAAGGCATAATACACTGTCCAGTCACATTAATGTGACTCCTGTCAAGAGTCTCAGTAACCATCTTTCGCAGCACGAAACGCTATGACGCATGCAAAAGGAGAGTCAGAGAAGTCCCGGAAGGTCCCGATAGGAAAGTGGACCCATGGTGACTCCAGGGCCGTAGCCAGCTGCGCTAGGCTTCTCTGTTGAGGACTAATGGAGCGAACAGCCCGATCGAGGTAGTCAGATTTTCGATTGGGTTTGAATCCAGGGAGCCGGATGTCCGGGGTAGAACGATCAACTCATACTGGTGCTCTTCGAACCACGCACTTACATCTACATCTACACAGGTATTCTGTAAATCACAAAATGACACTTAAGTGCCAGACATGGGGGTTCATCGAACCACCTTAACAATAATTCTCTATTATTCTACTCTCGAACAGCGCGCGGAAAAAACGAATAACTATACCTCTCTGTGCGAGCTCTGAATTCCCTTATTTTATTATGATGATCGTTTCTCCCTATGTAGGTCGGCGTCCACTAAATATTTTCGTGGGAAGAACCCACCGCAACGAAAGGCGTGTCTAATAGTGTATTTTAAATACGACGGTATGCCGTCTTAGGCACTGTATAACATTAAAACACTTTATAATGGCACTCTGAAGCCGAAATCATGATCGTATAAATGTAACACTACCAACAAAAAACAGTATAATGGCGGTACTGACTTTAAAGAAATATATTATGACTGTGAAAAAATTATTATGAAAAAATTATTAAGTATTCCAAAAGAGGACGGACAAGCGTACTGCTCGCAGTCTCTTTAGCAGATCTGTCGTATCTTCTAAGTGCTCTGCCAATAAGTCGCAGTCTTTGGTTCGCTTGTTTGTAATTGTAGTTCCAAGGTGTTTAGTTGAATTTGCGGCCTTTAGATTTGATTGATTTATCGTCTAACAGAAGTTTAACGGATTTCTTTTATCACTAATGTGGATAACCTCACACTTTTCTTTATTTAGGGTCAAATGCCAATTTTTGCAGCATAGAGTTATCTTTTCTATGTCGTTTTGCAGTTTGTTTTGATCTTCTGATAACTTGCAGTGTGAGCTGTGTGACAAGTTGCATTGTTGTGGTGCTAACGCCGTCGTGCCGAGGAAATACAGGCTGCATGTAGAGGTGGACATGGTCCCCAACGATAGATACCTACTTGTGTTGATCCACTGTGTCTTCCGTACTGACGAGATCACCGAGGGAATATCCTCCGGCCTAGATCACTCCGACGGTCATTGCAGGGTGTTCGCTTTCAGACGTGACTTTTGTGTTAGCAGAAGAGTCAACACCGTGTTACGAGTGGAGGCCGAAATGCACGCGTTTTAGCTCACGCAAGCTGGCGTGAGAAGGGAGGACCTATACTGACGTGATATCCGGAACATGACAAGGAATGAGAATTCAGAAAGCGGACGTAATTAGTTTGATACTTAACTTTAATCCATTAATGATGAATGCCGCTCTTGACGGAACATGATTCACCATATTATCTGTTCAGAATACATTCTTGCAGATAGTAATTATAGTAACTGAATATGGCACCTTGCTAGGTCGTAGCAAATGACGTAGTTGAAGGCTATGCTAAACTGTTGTCTCTGCAAATGAGAGCGTATGTAGACAGTGAACCATCGCTAGCAAAGTCGACTCTACAATTTGGGCGAGTGCTAGGGAGTCTCTCTAGACTAGACCTGCCGTGTGGCGGCGCTCGGTCTGCAATCACTGACAGTGGCGACACGCGGGTCCGACGTATACTAACGGACCGCGGCCGATTTAAAGGCTACCACCTAGCAAGTGTGGTGTCTGGCGGTGACACCACAGTGACACGCAGTACACGCCAACGGTCATCTATCCGATGGAGCATAAAACGTGAGTCATCGGAAGAGGCCACCTATCGCCACTCAGGGGACGTTCAGTTGCAGTATTGGCGTACAAGTTCCAGCCTTGGTCGCTGATGAACAGCAGTCAGCATGGGTGCGTAAAACAGGCGCCTGCTGCGGATGTCTGTACGCAGCCACATTCGCTGAACGCTCGTTGAGGCTACACTGTTGGTAGCCCCTTGGTTCATCTCGGCGGACAGCTATTGTGGCCCGTTGGGTAACACACCTAGGCGCCAGTTTTAGATAGTGCCATTTTGCCATGCACGGTATGCCTTAATCACGGCAGCTCGCAACCAGTTTAAAAACTTAACCGTTTCTTAAATGTTCCGTCCTTCGCCTGAGAGTAAGTCAATAATGTTCCCCTTTCCGCATTACTCGATGGCTGACTGTTTGAACGCGTGCCCCCCCCCCCTCCCCCCGTTCCTCGGACACGCTTTATATACCCTCCACTGCTAATGCTGGCACCAGCTGTCTGTGAGTGGTTATTGCGCGATGACGTTGAACTTGTGCGGTGGTCACATTTATGAGACTGAACAGTGTATGTCACGGCGGACCTTAAAAATAGAAAAGCAGTGATGTCAAAGATACGTTGTAAAACGTGGTGAGAAGAAGGTGGATTTAGAAAAGGGAATGAAGGAAGCAAAAAAAAAAAAATCAGATGGGAGAAAAATGGGCTAGAAATTTGAAGATTTACGGGCGATACTGTCTTTCTACTGGAAAAACAGAGATCTTACAATAATAGTAAAAGTAAAATCTACAAATACCAAACTTCAGCACAAATATGGAGAGTAGTGAAATGAAGTCATATCTGACAGCAAGTGCAAATATGGCAATCTTTTTTATATCAAAATTGTGAATGACATTAAGAAACCCGTCGCTTTCTTGGTATGTCTCCTCGACCCTACTGATTCAGAGATAGTACGCTGAGGAGCCAAAGAAACTACTACACTTGCCTAATATCGTATAGGGCCCCTGCGAACACGCAGAAGTGCCGCAACATGAATTGGATGACTCGACTAATGTCTGATGTAGTGCTGGAGGGAATTGACACCATGAATCCTGCAAGGCTGCCCATAAATCTGTAAAAATAGGAGATGGTGGAGATCTCTTCTGAACAGCACCGTGAAAGGCGTGCCAGATATGCTCATAATGTTCATGTTGAGGAGTTTGGTGAGCAGCGGAAGTGTTTAAACTCAGAAGAGTGTTTCTGGAGCCATTCTGTAGCAATTCTGGACGTGTGAGGTGTCGCATTGTCCTGCTGGAATTGTCCAGGTCCGTCAGAAAGTACAATGGACATGAATGGATGCAGCTCATCAGACAGGATGCTTACAGACATGTCACCTGTCAGAGTCGTATCTAGACGTATCAGGGGTCAAATATCACTCCAACTGCACACGTCCCACACAATTACACGGCCTCCACCAGTTTGAACAGTCCCCTCATGACATGCAGGGTCCATAGATGCATGAGGTTGTCTCCTCAGCTTATACACGTCCATCCGCTCGATAGAGTTTGAAACGAGACTCCTCCGACCGGGCAACATGTTTCCCCTCAATGACAGCCCAATGGCGGTGTTGACAGGACCAGGCGAGGCGTAAAGCTTTGTGTCGTGCAGTTATCAACGGTACACGAGTGGGCCTTTGGCTCAGAAAGCCCATATCGATGATGTTTCGTTGAATAGTCTTCACGCTGACACTTGTTGATGGCCTAGCATTGAAATCTGTAGCAATCTGCCGAAGGGCTACACTTCCGTCGCGTTGAACGATTCCCTTCGGTCGTCGTCGGTCCTGTTCTTGCAGTATCTTCTTTCAGCCGCAGCGATGTCGGAGATTTGATGTTTTACCGGAGTCCTGCTATTCAAGGTACACTCGTGAACTGGTCGTACGGGAAAATTCCCACTTCATCGCTACCTCGGTGATGCTGTGCCCCATCACTCGTTTGCCGACTATAACACCACGTTGAGACTTACTTAAATCTTGATAACCTGCCATTGTAGCAACAGTAATCGATCAAACAACTGTGCCAGTAACTTACTGTCTCACCTAGGCGTTACCGAGAGTAGCGTCGTATTCTGCCTGTTTACATATCACTGTACTTGAATACTCATGCCTATACCAGTTTCTATGGTGCTTCAGTGTATGTTGCGACCACTTTCTATAATATTTTTGTTGTATTGTCTTGAATTTGATATCTAAGGTTATGCACATTCTTCCCTTTTTAGAGAACACTATTGCTGCGTCTGACTTTCCATAATCTTTTAGCATCTTAAGAAATGTCACTGCCTACGTGAAATATAGCTCCCTGGCGTTTCTTAGCAACTGATAATTTCCTTTCGTGAAGTACTGCAAACCCATTACTTAAAAAATACGTTTTTACGTTGTTTTGGTGTTTTGTTCCTTCAGTACTAAAATGTACAGACTGTATTTCCGAACTGAAGAGTTTTCCGTTAACTTCATTGTTATATTCGAAAATGGTATTGCTACAGCCTTCATGGGTTAGTGGTTCGTATGTTGACTTGAATTCCTACCTTGGCATTTATTAAAAATCATAATACATGACGAATTCCGTTATAGAACGTCTACCTCTTTCTAGTACTAACTGAGTTTGATGACATAGAAGCTGCCCTCGTATTCTGTGAGTAGGGTACTGCCACAAAACGGTGTAACAAGCGTGCGTATGTGACAGGCAAGCATATACCGCATCAGAACAAGTGTGAATGAGGCTAATATTTTGCTCTAAAAATCGTAGCGTCGAATCAGAAAATTATCTGTCTTGGAGAACCTAGGAGACCTGAAGAGAGACATAGGGAGGGGGAGAGGGGGGTGTGAAGCTAACTCTGTACTGGTAAAATGAAATGCAAAGAAGGCAGAGGGATGACTAGCTGATCACAGAGCAAAAATAACAACAGTTGACAACGTAAGATAAGCCATCCAATGATCGTACTGTGGAGTTTCCTCCAAGCCTGTCAGTAAGATGGCTCAACTAAATTTATCTCAAGTTGCTGCACAGTTTAGCACATAATAGGAGGGCTATCCACAAAGTACATTACGTTTTGGAATTAAAAATAAATAAAGTATTGGAAATTTTTTTAATTATATACAGATGAAAGCCACACTTAAATACTACTTTTCTACATAGTTGCCATTTAAACTAAGGCACTTATCGTAGCGATGGACGAGCTTGGAAATTCCTTCGTCGTAAAATTCGGCCGCCAGCGCCTTCAACCACGTGGTTACCTCTTCTTTTGGGACAGAAAAGGTGTGATTTTTGTGGATTTCCTGGAAAGGTGCACTACAATAAACTCTCAAAGGTATTGCCAAACTCTGCACAACCTCAGAAGAGCAATACAAAACAAGCGCAGGGGAAAGTTGGGCTCAAAGATCTTGCTGATTCACGACAACGCCCGGGCCCACACGGCAAATGCCACTCGTAAAGTTCTCGAATCTTTTAAGTGGGAGTTGTTTCCTCATCCGCCGTACAGTCGCAACCTGGCACCGAGCGACTTCCACTTATTCCCAGCAATGAAGAAGTGCTTAGCTATGCAGCGTTTTGATGACGACGCACAGCTTCAAGAAGAGGTGACCACGTGGTCGAAGGCGCAGGCGGCCGAATTTTACGACGAAGGAATTTTCAAGCTCGTTCATCGCTACGATAAGTGCCTTAATTTAAATGGCAACTATGTAGAAAAGTAGTATTTAAGTGTAGCTTTCATCTGTATATAATAAAAAAAATTTCCAATGCTTTATTTATTTTTAATTCTAAAACGTAATGTACTTTGTGGATAGCCCTCGTATAATAAGCCAACTTTACGCAAATGAAATGCCGCGACATGTTTGGAACACACATTGATTATGGACGTTTAATCAATGTGAGACGTAAATCGCTCACAGCACGTTCAAGCGTCTGTGCAGGAATGTTACTGATCTCTCCACGAAAGAAGTCGTTCATTTTCGACGTTGTGTCCAGACGTGTAGCATATTCCTTCTGTTTCAGGGAACCACAAAGGAAGTAATCACAGACCGATAAGTCTGGAGATCTAGGAGCCCCCAAAATGTTCCCATTCCTTGAGATGAAGCGGTTGCCAAACACTCTGCGCACTGCTGTCGCTGAAATTCGAGCACAATGAGACGTAGCACCATCTTGCTGAAACCAATGCTCATTTGCAAGAAACCCATCAAGTTCAGGAGCGAGGAATGTGTTAACCATGGCAGCACACCGCTGAGACGTGACTGAGGCCGATCGTTCATGTTCATTGTCAAAGAAGAAACGGCCTATTATGCCCATTGAAGAAACAACACGCTACACTGTGACTTTCCGACTGTGGAATGCTTCCTGGCGATTTCAGCTTCAGTGCACTTACTGTTGCTTCAAAGGTGTTCACCCACAATTTGATTTCATGTGCTGATTGTACAGGATCATTCCATCGAAGGTTGAAATGACGACGGTATTCCCATCTAGCAGCAGCCACAGACGCTCAGGCCCACTCCAGTGCTCCACTTCTGCAAATGGCGTACCTACCTGAAAAATATGACAAGCATTCAGTTTCCAATAGTACCCGTCCACTTTTAAAGACTAATTAAATGGTTCAAATGGCTCTGAGCACTATGGGACTTCACATCTGAGGTCATCAATCCCATAGAACGTAGAACTACTTAAACCTAACTAACCTGAGGACATCACACACATCCATGCCCGAGGCACGATTCGAACCTGCGACCGTAGCAGTCACGTGGTTCCGGACTGAAGCGCCTAGAACCGCTCGGTCACCGGCGACTAATTAAAATAGACCGTTTTCCTGCCTCAATCTGCAGATCAGTGAGAGGAAGGTCCAGAGATGTCTGACAAGAAGTGATTTCTTGTGCTGCAACGTACGAAATTTTTTAACTTTGCGTTCTATAGGCGTGTCAGTGTATTGTCGACTCAGTTTTGCGACTTCAAGTGGAGCTCTGCATTCACTCTGAAATCGATCCGTGCTCCATGCTATACCGAATGGACTTTCTGCAGTCTGATGCTTGAGTATTTTAGCATCCTACTGCGTTTTGCTTGTCTGACCTCAGCTTCAAAATATTATGGTGACACCGCCTCTAGAAGATAATCATCGTATGTAATAGGCGTCATGTACGGAGAAAACAACATCGTGGCAGCGGCCTGACAGTGCTTTGAGTGAAGGGATTAGCCGGTCTCTCGGCTTGCAGAAGAAGGAAGTTAAGCCTTCCAGGGTGTTATCTCAGAGCCGCAGGGCACGGAAGATGATAAAGCTGCTGGCTGTTTACCCTCTGCCACACAACTCTAGAGGTGACCAAGGGGTCGCACAGATACAGCAGTTACTGCCCATGCCTGCAGGTGGGCAGGTAAATTATATCCCCTCCGTACTTGCCCAGTTACTCAGTTGTGTCTATGTGCAGTCAGATCAGCATTGAAATCATACTGATATTTGTATTGTTGATACATGAATAATAACCGACAAAAATGTCTCCATGTATCTGTCATACGTCAGTTGAATCTACTACATTTTCACACTCACCTTGGGGCGAGAAAATTTTCTATTTAACTTTCAAATTCACCACATTTGTAAACCAGTATGGGGTGATCTCGTTTTCTATTCATCATTCAAATGCAGTTCACTACAAGTCTACATCAAAACCCAAAATCAACGACTTCACGTGTAATTAAGGTTGAGGTTACGTCCATGTTGCCCTTACAATCAATTTTAATGTCTTCACTAGACCAGTAAGTCTGTTCCCTGCTAGACTGTTTATTACAATAATTTACCACTAATAGTGAACTGCATTGATAGCATTTCTTTCTGTTTAATGGTTGTTACTTCAAAGAAGTGAGCAAGATGTATGAGACAGGCGAAATACCCTCAGACTTCAAGAAGAATATAATAATTCCAAACCCAAAGAAAGCAGGTGTTGACACATGTGAAAATTATCGAACTATCAGTTTAATAAGTCACGGCTGCAAAATAACAACGCGAATTCTTTACAGACGAATTGAAAAACTGGTAGAAATCGATCTCGGGGAAGATCAGTTTGGATTCCGTAAAAATATTGGAACACGTGAGGCAATATTGACCCTACGACTTATCTTAGAAGGTAGATTAAGGAAAGGCAAACCTAAGTTCCTAGCGTTTGTAGACTTAGAGAAAGCTTTTGACAATGTTGACTGGAATACACTTTCAAATTCTGAAGGTGGCATGGGTAAAATACAGAGAGCGAAAGGCTATTTACAATTTGTACAGAAATCAGATGGCAGTTATGAGTCGAGGGGCATAAAAGGGAAGCAGTAGTTGTGACGGGAGTGAGACAGGGTTGTAGCCTCTCTTCGATGTTATGGAATCTGTATATTGAGGAAGCAGTAAAGGAAACAAAAGAAAAATTAGGAGTAGGTATTAAAATCCACGGAGAAGAAATAAAAACTTTGAGGTTCGCCGATGACATTGTAATTCTATCAGAGACAGCAAAGGACTTGGAAGAGCAGTTGAACGGAATGGACAGTGTCTTGAAATGAGGATATAAGATGAACATCAACAAAAGCAAAACTAGGATAATTCGGGTGATGCTGAGGGAATTGGATTAAGAAATGAGACGCTTAAAGTAGTAAATGAGTTCTGCTATTTGGGGAGCAAAATAACTGATGATAGTCGAAGTAGCGTGGATATGAAATGTAGACTGGCAACGGCAAGGAAAGCGTTTCTGAAGAAGAGAAATTTGTCAACATCGAGTATAGATTCAAGTGTCAGGAAGTCGTTTCTGAAAGTATTTGTATGGAGTCTAGACATGTATGGAAGTGAAACATGGACTAAACAGAAGAGAATAGAAGCTTTCGAAATGTGGTGCTACAGAAGAATGCTGAAGATTAGATGGGTGGATCACATAACTAATGAGGAGGTATTGAATAGAATTGAGGAGAAGAGGAGTTTGTGGCACAACTTGAAGGGATCGGTTGGTAGGACATGTTCTGAGGCTTCAAGGGATCACCAGTTTAGTATTGGAGGGCAGCGTGGCGGGTAAAAATCGTAGAAGGAGACCAAGAGATGAATACACTAAGCAGATTCAGAAGGATGTAGGTTGCAGTAGGTACTGGGAAATGAAGAAGCTTGCACAGGAAAGAGTAGCATGGAGAGCTGCATCAAACCAGTCTCCGGACTGAAAACCACAACAACAACAACTTTAATGAAATATTTTGGTGAACATATTCTGTATAATTCATTCAGTTGGCCCATAGTCAGCTTCGCTTCATTAAGGTACTTCACTTTTTACGGTAGAGGATTGACATATTTACACCTTGTCAATGTAAGATAGAAGGTATTACTATATACAAAAGACACGAGGCAACCGGATATTGAAGGAAGACTGGTCCTGATTTATCCGTAGTAGGTATTTTTTTTAATTCTACAAAATTCTGTTTTCCATTAATTATTCAAACTTATTAGCGAAATTTACAGGTGAGTTCCTTGCAGTGGTTCGCAAAATTCCTATTGACGAAATTTTTCATTTACGAATGACTCTTCTAAAATCTCATTTTTGCGGGATTCTTTTCCATAGTCTTAAGTATATCACATATTTAAGATATTTGGAGAAATATTTTGACGCTAAAACTGGTTGACAATTATTATTGTCTGCCCTAATATTCTTCTAACAACAGCACAGTTAGCTGTTGAGAGGCACCCACATGCCTTCCTCATACTGTGGCATCAAGCAGTCAGGCCTGCAAGATGAGTGGTCTGCCAAGCGAGTGGATTCATTCTTATTTGTCGAGTAACATGAACTCTAGTACTCACAATTAAGTTACAAATTATTCTCCTGTATGAATATTACGCAACGGAAACGCACGTCTGACTACTAGTAATTTACACTACTCTGACTGTTCACTACGCACTGGCAATACGACATTTTCTTTTTTTATTTAACGGCTTTTATCAACACGTGGCCATCGCACTGAATATGAATGGCGCACACATTATAAATTCTGTATATCATGACAACATACAATTCGAAGGAAAAGGCCACCAATCTTTTCCTTTTCACTATCTTATTTATTCCGATAAATTCTATAACCTAAACACACAAATTCTATAACCTACAACAATAACACATTAGAAATTCCGCACAGTGATTCTCTATCTTATGGTCTCGTAATTATTTAATGTTACAGTGCACTTTCTGGATAGGATGGTGGATCGTTTTTTTTTTTTTTTTTTTTTTCGACTCTCACAACCATCATCACGAAACTTTCCTCCAGAAGGAACATGCATAACCCACTACCTCTGAAACTACCTAGCTACTCTCCCATGCAAACCACACATACTTAAATTACATGAAATACACCACACTGAAAAGTGGAATACAACATAAGGAATAGTCACAACATTATAATCACATCACTTTCAGCTTTCCCACTTCAATTAGTATTCATCGTAACTTTTCTTTCCTACTACGAACTCTGGACGATATATGCACGTCATCCTGTGCAATGCAAGCCAAGTGGCGTTGCTGGATAGACGGCTGACTCACCTTGCTTCTCTCTCAGAGTATTATAGTTTGAATCAAGCGTCACACGGAAACATAACACGCAAAGTAATATTAAGAACATATTCATCACACACGCGAGTCCTCAACTGATACCATGGACGAGTACTTCTCTTTATCCTTTGTCACATACACAGATTGAGACTCACACAGTACTCACCACATGGAAGTACTCGTCTCTAATTTCAAGTCCTGCACACGCCATTTCTTAAATATTTCCAACTTATAGTACACACGCTAGTAATTCAGCTTAACTTAAGCACTCGGAAGTATTTCAACTTATTGCTACACGTGGTTTCGTTGTGACTGTAGGTCACTTCCGAAGATTACTACGATCCCCTTAATATTACCTGTCTGACATTTAATTCTCCCCACAAAAGTTCCTGAAATAGAGAAATTATTATTCCAAACTACTCTTAAGTATTTCACATGCATACCATGTCTCCACTCTTTTGTTCTTACGGAGCACGCCTAAGACAGGTCTTACCAACACTAGATCCAGCGGCAGAGTGCTGAAACATCGCCGTTCTTCAGGTCCTCTCCCACCTCTGCCGAAGTTGGGGAGCACCTTGCTACCATATTGGTCAGCCACATTTCAGGCGCTCAAAGCTCAGGTAAATTTCATCTCTTTGGTCCCACCAAAGGTGACCCAAGTACCGTCTCAAAGATGATCATATATTCACATTCACTATCTGCGGTTAGCAGCCGACCATACATTCATTCATTTCACAGATCTCACCAAACTGGATGCAGGGATATATTTTGTGGGAGTGCACATGTGATCAATTAAATAAATAAATTGAAAAATAATTTGCAACCATTAATGAAAAGACTCATGCTGGATAGGGAGAAACGATTAGTAACAATAAACCAGTCAAAAAAAAATCATAAAACGACATCCTCAAGCTATCGCCACTTTTCTGCTTACGAACAGATCCACAATTTCCTAAACAGGAGTGTGCAGACCGGAAGCCGTTCTCGTCAGCTGCTGATCCACTGCACTGTCAGCACGACAGTGTAATATTTCTGGCTCATTCAGCCATCATATTAGGCTCCAGGAAGCTATTCCCAGGGCATTGGAGATGCAAGAAGCATAGAGATGACGCAATGTGCGATGAGGTACCGGTGACAGATGTTAGATTCGGTACCATTCCCGTGAGAAAGACCGCCTGCATGATGCTGCTGCTCTGTGATTGGCTGCTGTGTTCGGCGGTAGGGTGCCAAAAGGTTAAACTTTAGTTGCTATCATTAATTAAGCCTGCCATCCAAATTACTTCATTTTTTTAAATAAACATCTCTCAACAGCCAGCTATCAATCAGTCATTTCAAAATTATTAAAATCAAAGTATTACTAAAACAAAAGACTGACGATATTACTTCCGATGCACTTCGGTGGCGTTCGGGTCATGCCTTGCTGGCTTGGGGCGCGAAGTGCCTTGGGCAGTCCGGCTCTCCAGTTCTGACCGTTCCAGCAGACAGACATGTTGTCTGTTATAGCAGTATTTGTTTCATGCAATTTTATTTACTACAGTTCCGACCGTCGTTAGGGACAGACATGTAGTTTCTCGTGTCCATATCAATGAAAACGCGAGTGGCATCCCAAATGAGTTATAGTTTATTCGTAGCAGCAGTTCCTTGCGAAGTTAATTTCAGCCTCAAGAAAAAGATTCCACGACCTGCGTGCTGCTTTCTGCGCTGGGGACATCATCATCATGAAGACAGCAGGTTAGTGAAGTGTACAAGAACTTATGTACTCCACACAGGGCAGTGGAAACAACTAGGCACCTCACGTGTACTGCATGCACAGTACAAATGTGCTCAGTGACACGTCATCTGCAGTAATGCAGAGGAGGTAAAGAAGGATGAAAGTATTAACACTATCTCACTTTTATTCCTTTTTTTTTCCTTGCTGTACATAACAACAGCACAGTTATCTGTTTCTGGAAAAATAGTTTGCGACCATTAATGAAACGACTCATGCAGGATAGGGAGAAACGATTAGCAACAATAAACCAGTCAATAAATAAAAAATAAAAAAATAAAACAACATCCTCAAGCTGTCGCCACTTTTCCGCTTACGAACAGATCCACAATTTCGTAAATAGGAGTGTGCAGACCGGACGCCGTTCTCGTCAGCTGCTGATCCGCTGCACAGTCAGCACGACAGGTGGCCGACAGCTGACAGCTGGCGCTATAAGCAGCTTTCGAACCGTGAAACACTCTGCAGCTGGCGGTCGCGTTATTAGCACACGGATTACCTATTTCCGAAACACTGCTCGTCGGTTTCACGGCGGAAATTGATTTCCCTTCTCTACGGCACTTTCCAGTATTAAATATACAAACTGTATCACCGCGAAACGCGGCGTGGACCAGTATTCGAATTCCAGGACGAAAGCCGTTTATGCCGTGTAGAGAAAGTAATCTGGGACGAAATAATTCCAGCTCGAGCGCAGTTGACCACGTGCGGGTCATTCGTGGCTATGTCATGTTAATTTATTAATAGTATGTTCGAAGTTTTCGACTTATTTTACTCGCTCCACGCAGTTAAGTACTATGGCCAGCGACGCGCGTGATACATTAGCATATTTTGTGTGCATAGGGCAATTTCTCATTCAATGCTTTTATTTTTGAAGAAATAAAAACAAAATTAAAGAGCTGTGCAATCTCTAAAATATATAGCCCAAATGCAAGCATGGAGCACTTCCCACATCCGAATGGGAGACATAAAAATAGGAAAACTGTTCAAATGGTTCAAATGGCTCTGAGCACTAGGGGACTCAACTTCTGAAGTCATTAGCCGCCAAGAACGTAGAACTAGTTAAACCTAACTAACATAAAGCCATCACACACATCCATGCCTGAGGCAGGATTCGAACCTGCGACCGTAGCGGTCTCGCGGTTCCAGACTGCAGCGCCTAGAACCGCACGGCCACTTCGGCCGGCAGGAAAACTGTATGTGCAGTTTTTAACATCTCGTCTACATCGAAGTCACTAAAAATAAAGATATAGAACAAGCTCAAAATGGATAAAAGTTGGAGAAATCAGTCGTGGTTTGTTGAAGAAAACATCCAAGTATTTTTATACAGCGATACAAGAATTTAATTTGCTGTGCCACCTCGCTTGCTAAAACGTGGCGAATCGCTATTTGTTAGGTGTTCTCAAATATTTAGAAAACAAATAATGTCCAAAAGTAAGTGAGATCAGTAATTACGGAAAATGATCGGCTTCTTGGGCATTAGTAGACTCAAAAAATAGTGCGTCAATAAATGTATTCCGTATTTTGGGAGGTGCTAGTATGGAGCAAAACAAGAGACTATGTCCATTACCCATTGGTTCTAAAGCGCATACCTTAAGCGCTAGGAACCCTTGTTTATCTTCGTTATTGAGAAACATTTTTCCTCCACTATATGCTCTTTGCTATTACGAACGACCTACAGAATTCAGTAAACAAATGAAAACACATTGTTTTGTTATTGCCAAAAAGGTTAGAACATATGGAGATATCCTTCCACCGAAAAAGTGAAGCCTCCTCCGCCATATTACTGACTCTTGGTGAAGTGTTCGTATTGCAGTGCTGATGTTTTCTCTTACTAAAACAGGAAGAAAACGTTCGGCAGTTTTCTGGCGATGAAAGTATACGCTGGCGGTGCTGGTTACCAAACCCTAAGGAAGTTAAATTTTTCAGGAAAAAAATTTAAAATTCTCTCTACTTGCTAAAGAGTAATAGAGAAATTCCTTCCAAGGAAGATTCTATAAAAATACGTTATTTAATTCTGCGTCAGTTTAGCGCAGCTGCTTTTACAGGAATGATCAAATACGCGTGATTCGTACCGAAGTTGATCGAAGAAGGGACAGTCTTATTAAATTCAAACGATCTTTTTTCCCGGTATCGCTACTGAAAAATCCGTTTGCCTGCAAGCAGTAGCTTTTGTTAAGTGTGAGTGTTGCTCTGCGAATTTGTGTTTCGGCTGGCTCTGTAACAAATACCACCAGGAATATTTTTCTATCACGGCATGCGTTAGCCAGAAATTTGATTCCGTAATCTGTAAGTAACGGAATACGCATTTCATGAAAGTTTGTTGTTACGATTCATTTATTAATGAAATTACTACTGCAAAAATGACGACTTTTGAATAATTTTCCTTAACTTTTTGTATTTAATGGCATTCTGTACAATGAAACTGAAAAAAAGGAAATTCACAGGGAATGTCTGAATCCGTACCACCAGCATAACTGCCATCACCCTTAACCCCTGCGCTACGATCGCTTGGTTGGAAGTTCGCGAACATCACTGGTACAGCAGGTATCCATGAGACTTCATTATGTATTTCCTCGGAAACTGATGGCCATCTCATGAAAAGACAGTAGTCAGATACTCGGGAAAGGTTCCTCTACAACATACCTAAGACTCATTGAAATCCGTGACTAACACGTCTGTTGGTCCCCTTGTTTGGAAGACAGTTCGTTGTTTCGGTATTTGCGCTCATGTTTAGTCATAATCGTAGCATCGTTAAGAGGTGGCAGCACTTGACAAGCTATATCATTAAGCTTTCTCGCTTGAGACAAGCTATGCGGTTGCTAGGTATCAAATTCTTCTTCTATGCTCTACTTAAATATTATTACAATAGCTTGTCTACGGGCAGTAAACTAATACATTTCAGCGATGAATGCAAAATTCATTAGCTGAAGGCCACAATGTGTATATGGCTTAGCTGCAAGTGTGTGCTGTACGTTACGCTTGAAGAATCTATGGGTAAGTCCTCTACAAGTATCATAAACGTCCCATAGATTCAAATATTCCTGCCCGTGTCGCCTTTTCGTGGATTTCGACGCCCGAAAATATATGGGGACAGTTAGACAGTGATTTTAACAAGCTACACACAGATTTCATTTGCACAGAACGTATATACACTCCTGGAAATGGAAAAAAGAACACATTGACACCGGTGTGTCAGACCCACCATACTTGCTCCGGACACTGCGAGAGGGCTGTACAAGCAATGATCACACGCACGGCACAGCGGACACACCAGGAACCGCGGTGTTGGCCGTCGAATGGCGCTAGCTGCGCAGCATTTGTGCACCGCCACCGTCAGTGTCAGCCAGTTTGCCGTGGCATACGGAGCTCCATCGCAGTCTTTAACACTGGTAGCATGCCGCGACAGCGTGGACGTGAACCGTATGTGCAGTTGACGGACTTTGAGCGAGGGCGTATAGTGGGCATGCGGGAGACCGGGTGGACGTACCGCCGAATTGCTCAACACGTGGGGCGTGAGGTCTCCACAGTACATCGATGTTGTCGCCAGTGGTCGGCGGAAGGTGCACGTGCCCGTCGACCTGGGACCGGACCGCAGCGACGCACGGATGCACGCCAAGACCGTAGGATCCTACGCAGTGCCGTAGGGGACCGCACCGCCACTTCCCAGCAAATTAGGGACACTGTTGCTCCTGGGGTATCGGCGAGGACCATTCGCAACCGTCTCCATGAAGCTGGGCTACGGTCCCGCACACCGTTAGGCCGTCTTCCGCTCACGCCCCAACATCGTGCAGCCCGCCTCCAGTGGTGTCGCGACAGGCGTGAATGGAGGGACGAATGGAGACGTGTCGTCTTCAGCGATGAGAGTCGCCTCTGCCTTGGTGCCAATGATGGTCGTATGCGTGTTTGGCGCCGTGCAGGTGAGCGCCACAATTAGGACTGCATACGACCGAGGCACACAGGGCCAACACCCGGCATCATGGTGTGGGGAGCGATCTCCTACACTGGCCGTACACCACTGGTGATCGTCGAGGGGACACTGAATAGTGCACGGTACATCCAAACCGTCATCGAACCCATCGTTCTACCATTCCTAGACCGGCAAGGAAACTTGCTGTTCCAACAGGACAATGCACGTCCGCATGTATCCCATGCCACCCAACGTGCTCTAGAAGGTGTAAGTCAACTACCCTGGCCAGCAAGATCTCCGGATCTGTCCCCCATTGAGCATGTTTGGGACTGGATGAAGCGTCGTCTCACGCGGTCTGCACGTCCAGCACGAACGCTGGTCCAACTGAGGCGCCAGGTGGAAATGGCATGGCAAGCCGTTCCACAGGACTACATCCAGCATCTCTACGATCGTCTCCATGGGAGAATAGCAGCCTGCATTGCTGCGAAAGGTGGATATACACTGTACTAGTGCCGACATTGTGCATGCTCTGTTGCCTGTGTCTATGTGCCTGTCGTTCTGTCAGTGTGATCATGTGATGTATCTGACCCCAGGAATGTGTCAATAGAGTTTCCCCTTCCTGGGACAATGAATTCACGGTGTTCTTATTTCAATTTCCAGGAGTGTATCATGGAATTTACATAACATCCGTTATTAGCAAAGCACTATTGATAACAATAATGCTTCTCATAAATTGTGTGAGGAAGAGTTAGAAGACATGAAATGACAGGAGACTTGAGTATTGCTGTATACTAGATTTGCCCTGGGCATTTAAATTAGTGTGCCCTCTTAACGGTACAATGTATTACCGCTTGAAAGTTAAAAATCTGAATAATGCGTGTAATTCTTTCCTAAATATCTTAAAATCGTAAGCCAGAGCGTATTGTATCGCAACTGTACTGCAACTTCCCACCAATTCCACGTCTATAGCACAAATTTAAAAATGCTGAGCTATCCTAAATCGGACGGTTTATTTTGTATCAGGCCTATTTCGTAATATAAATGTCAATGGCCTTGAATTGCAGTGTTACGTGTAGTGTAATGCTGTGTGCGAGTGATTGCCATTTGTAATTATTATCTCTGGCGCAGTCTCTGACTTATGTTTCCTCATTTGATTTTATGCTGTCCTGTTCTTTAATTTTCTAGTAAAGGACTCGTATGAGTTACGGTGAGTTTCTTATGTTGCAATTAAGTAAATACAACTAGTCCCCCAACAATGAAGACCCCGACGTGATATCCGACGGTCACTAAGGTGAAATTCGACGATCACTAACGCTCCATATCATGCCGCGTTGCGTTTAATACGAACATCCGTGTCAGCAGCGTTGCGCACCTTCCGTGTTCTATTTCACCGTAACTCACGATGGCAGACCCTCCACCAACTGCAGAAGGGTCTACTGGCGCAATAATTAATCGCGTGACAATAAAACCGCCACCGTTTTGGCAACAGAATCCCGTGCTGTGGTGTGCTCAAGTAGAAAGTCAATTTGTACTAGCGCACGCAACCGCAGACGAAACGAAGTACAGTTATGTGTTTGATGCACTCAATGAAGATATCTCCGCAGAAGTACATGACATTCTGGCGTCACCACCGAGTACTAATCGTTGCACAACCATCAAGAACGCTCTGATTAACCGACTCTTGCAGTCCGAGGCGAAGAGATTGGAGAAGCTACTCCGCACAGTGGAGCTAGGCGGTCGCACGTCATCGCAGCTACTACGCCGACTGCGTACATTAGCGAGCAACGCGATCAGTGACGACATTTTGCGGAATATTTGGCTATCGCGCCTGCCACCCTACTCGTAGAAAATATTGACAGTGTGTGGCGGTGATCTGGATGCACTCGCGCAAACTGCGGATTGCATAACGGAAATGTACCCATCCGCATGCGTCGCAACAGTTTACTCACAGCCTCGGGCAGATAACACTCTCGCCGCGCTACAAGCACAGGTTGCCGAGCTCACCACGCAAGTAACTGCGGAACCAGACTACCAGCCACCAATCTCGTCGCCACCGCTCACCAGGTAAGCGCAGCCGCTCACCTTCGTCAACAAGAGTCTGTTGGTAGCACTGATGGTATGGTTCCGAGGAGCGCAAGTGTAAACTGCCGTGTGAACAGGGAAACTCGGCAGGAAGTCAGTGATGACGGCCATTGGCTCTCCAGACGGCAGCCGTTGACTGTTTGTTACAGAACATAGCACAAAGTTACAATATTTGGTAGACACGGGTGCTGACTTGTCAGTCTATCCATCTGCCTGTCTGACACGTCGCAGATGTGATGACTGCCACCTTTTGCTGCCAGTGGTTCCACAATAACAACGTATGATCGTGTCACATTAGTTTTGAACTTGGGCCTGCGGCGCAAATTTGAATCGCAATTTTTCGTAGCAGATGTGTCGCACCCCACCTTGGAGCGTTTTTTTTTTATTATTATTTTAAGGATTCCTACCTTATCTCCGTCACCGACGCCTTCTTGACACTACTACCAACCCAACAAGCCAAGGTCGACTGCGTTGTGTGGAAGACACAGCAGTACGAGTGGTTACTGGTGATTCTCCATTTATAGAGCTCCTCAGACTGTTCCCAGACTCCCAAACTAGCACCTGTGCAGCACTCTACAGTGCACTATATTTTGACTACACCTGGGCCACCACTACATGCTCGACGGCTCCGCTTGACACCCCAGAAACTGAAGATAGTTAAGCAGGAATTCTCGTACATGCTAGCACAAGGAATCTTCCGCCCATCGAGCAGTAGTTGGTCATCTCCTCTACACGTGGTACCAAAAAAGAATAACAGATGCCGTCCATGTGGCGACTACAGACAGCTCAATGCCTGAACAATTCCAGATCGTTATCCAGCCCCACTTATCGAAGATTTTACTTTCAATGTCCTCGGAAAGCGAATCTTTTCTACGTTGGACTTAGTTCTTGCCATTTACCTGTGGCACCTGACGACATTGCTAAGACTGCCGTCTGTACGCCGTTCGGACTCTTTGAATTTACCGGAATACCTTTTGGACTTTGTAATGCTGCTCAAACGTTTCAATGGTTCTTGGATGAAGTGACACGTGACTTAGACTTCTGTTATATTGACGACGTTTTGGTAGTGTAAAATTCAGAGGCAGAACACCTATCACACTCACGACAGAGCACATGGCCTCCTCATCAAGCCATCTAAGTGCATTTTTGGAGCAAATGGTTCAAATGGCTCTGAGCACTATGGGACTTAACAGCTGAGCAGCTGAGGTCATCAGTCCCCTAGAACTTAGAACTACTTAAACCTAACTAACCTAAGGACACCACACACATCCATGCCCGAGGCAGAATTCGAACCTGCGACCGTAGCGGTTGCGCGGTTCCAGACGAAGCGCCTAGAAACTCTCGGCCACTCCGGCCGGCATTTTTGGAGCAGCTGAAGTACAGTTCCTAGGCTACGCTATCAACGCTCATGGCATATGGCCACTACTGGAGAAAGTAGACGCTGTACTGAATTTTCCCCAGCCTACGACGGTTGAAGAATTACGTAGATTTCCTGGCATAACCAATTTTTACCGTCGATTCGTTCGCAATCATGGCTTCCTAGCTGCACCACTGAATAAGTTCTTGCAAGGTTCACAGAAGCCAAAAGACAAACTCCAGTGGGACAATGAGGCTGTGAGAGATTTAAGGGCACTCTCACTTCTGATTCCTCGTTTTGCCGCTTCATATTCTTACGGAATATGATCTTTACTGCGATTTGACTTCATACATTATGATGAAATGGTGGGCAGTAGTTAATGGTCTTGTCTGCGTGCTCTATGGAAGGAATGATGGTAAGCTTTTCCTGTGTTCAAAGGAATAGGGTACCGATTTAAACGACTGCAGTTAAAGCTGTGGTGATGGTGGACCCTGCAAAGCGCGTTTTTTCTGCGGAACGTGAGGAGACTTTCTCCTGACGGCCGAGTTCCGCCGTCTCTTTGTGAAGACACGTTTAGTTGGCGCCGGATGGGAGGCAGCACAGGTATACAGACAAGCGCCGAGAAGTCGCTGCACTGGTCGGCGCATTGTAGACTGGCAATAAAGCAGAGGATGGGCCCTTGTTAGGGAGGAAGCCGACAAAAGAACTGTGGACATTCTGCGAATTTCCTTAGGACAGGGCGACTGGCTCCCAGACGTCCAGACTCTGTTTCAAAACATATTTGTGAAATCACGAGGCTTTTAGCGAGTTTATGGCCGTTCTTTGGAAACTTTGAAATGGACGCGACAGGGGAGATAACGAGCTGTTTATGGAGGGCTGTGCTTCTGTCCTGAGCATTTTGTTAGCGAAAGACATGGCAAACACGTGGGAAAGAGGCTGCCAAGCTGAGTCTTTTTTCCTTTTTCTCGCAATTAATTTTATAGTCTCTGATCGGTCAAATCGGTGTTTGCAGAGCAAAGGCCGCTCTCCCAGCTAAGACCGCTGGGTTCCGGCTCATGATGGGCTTGTGCGAAAGTGGGGGGAGTCTATAATGTAAAATGTGCTTTTGGTACCGAGCTGAGGAAGAAGCGAGCAGAAAGGAATAAATCACTCTTGTATTGGAGTTTCGCTAGTAAAGAACTGCAGGTCTCTACCTAAACGGTGAGACTTGTGTCCTTTGCTAGTCTGCCACTTAGAGCCTGTGCCAGTCACCTTCTGAACCATCAGAGATACTGCTTATATCATCATACTCACAACGAGTGAAACGTAGGTGTACTTCAAAAATGGTTCAAATGGCTCTGAGCACTATGGGACCTAACAGCTATGGTCATCAGTCCCCTAGAACTTAGAACTACTTAAACCTAACTAACCTAAGGACATTACACAACACCCAGCCATTACGAGGCAGAGAAAATCCCTGACCCGCCGGGAATCGAACCCGGGAACCCGGGCGTGGGAAGCGAGAACGCTACCGCACGACCACGAGATGCGGGCTGTAGGTGTACTTGTTTGTCTTCAGGCGGCCGTCTAAAGATTTGACAAATTCCGTCACACACAGTCATGGCACGGAGTCAAATTGGTTTGGCAGACCAGCAAACGGGTCCACCTGAACACTGGAATCCACCTGGTATTCAGAAGCTCATACGAATGTAACTGCGAATTAACCGAACGCGAAAACGCCTACTTACATATTTCGGGAACGCGCCATTAATAACAGATTGCCGCCGTCCACGACTTCAGTCTTGACCAGCAAGAGGGTAATGTATTCGCTGCTGCGGCGTAGGGCTCTAATATATGTTCCTCAGCACTCTGTTCTTTTGAACCATATTTTTCTTTTTTGAATAGTAGAGTATAGATCCTTGGTGGTGGCGTAGTTTTGTGCCATAACCCGGATTCACGTGTATGAAGTCAGATAAAGCGATTAATGTTCTGGTTAGTGTCGTGTGTCGATCCCCAGGTGATCACACCATAGACCCCATGTTACGGAAAGCGTTTGTTAAATAAAAAACGTTTTTGTAATGTTTCTTTCGTAATTTTTGTTGTCTTGTAATGTTAATAATGAATAAAGCTATTATGATTTAGATCGCAACTTCTCCCTGAGTTCTGATTAACAGTTCCTCCCCATTTTTTTTATTACAGTCTAGATTAGATACATAGGTAGAAGCTTTCCATTTGGCATCCCCTCCCAGGATCTCTTACTTTATCAACCAGGCTTTTCAACTGAGTTGGCATTCAACAAGCTGAAGACTGCCATCGCAGAAGCTACATTGCTAGCGCACCCAGGTCCGCAGGCACCTCTCGCCTGATGGTCGACGCATCTGCAACTGCAATCGACGCTGCACTGCAATAGCAAATAGGCGCTGGCAGTCCTTAGCCTTTTTTAGTACAAAGCTATCGCTATCTCAACAGAATTGGTCCACATATGATTGCGAACTGTATGCTGTGTATGCTGGTATTAAGAAGTTTAGTCACATGTTGGAAGGACAGCAGTTCATTCTCATCACAGACTATAAGCCACTAACATATGCTTTCGGCCAGTGTCCTGAGAAGGCATCGGCATGTCAGCTGTGGCACCTTGCCTATATCGCACAGTTCACCACAAATATTTCCACGTTGAAGGAGAACTAAATGTGTCAGCTGATGCACTCTCCAGGATTGAAGCAATCACTGAAGCAGTTGATTTTGAAGCTCTCGCCATAGCGCAACAGTCTGATAGTGAGCTCCGAGATTTGTTGGCGCAGCCATCGGGCCTACAATTCCGCCTTATTACACTGCCACTGTCAACTGAGCCGCTGTATTGTGATGTCGCCACCAACAAACCGAGACCTTTTGTGACTACTGACTTTCGCCAATAGGCAATCGCTCCTTTACATAACTTGTCGCACCCTGGAATACGAGCCACTACCAACACGGTGAAGCGAGCTTTTGTCTGGCCACACATGGACAAAGACTGCAAGCAATATGTGCGACAGCATGTGGCCTGTCAACGGAATAAAGTTAGCCGGCACGTTAAGTCACCTCTTGGCACATTTCTTCCTCCAAATCAGAGATTCGATAATGTCCGTGATGACTGGGTGTTGTGTGATGTCCTTATGTTAGGTTTAAGTAGTTCTAAGTTCTAGGGGACTAATGACCATAGATGTTAAGTCCCATAGTGCTCAGAGCCATTTTGATCATGTCCACCTAGACCTAGTAGGACCTCTCCCACCATCGGAAGGATACATCTACTGCCTTACAGCCATCGATCGTTTTACACGCTGGCCCGAGGTGTTCCCGATCGCCGACATCACCGCCGAAACTGTAACGACTGCATTCTTCAGGGGATGGATCGCCCGTTTCGGAGTTCCGTTACGAATCACAACAGACCAAGGAAAGTTTCAGTCGTATTTGTTCAAAGCACTCTCTATCCTACTGGGTACAAAGCACCCCATTGTCCTTCAGGTCGCCATGCATCGCCACGACTGCAGATGTTGTTTATGGCCAGCCGATACGACTTCCCGGTGAGTTCTTTGCTAATGTGTCACATAACGGCGTTCACACTTCAAACTTTGTACAAAAGCTGCGTACACAAACCTGTCAACTACGCCCCGTTGCCCCAAGGGATCAGCAGACCCGTCGCCCATTTGTGTTTGACGAGCTACGGGAATGCCGATATGTCTTCTTACGGCATGACGCAGTACACAAGCCGCTGCAGCCACCCTACGACGGACCTTATCGTGTCATGAGTAGGGAGGACAAAACTAGCTTTCCGCGCTCCCTACACTGGTACGGACGCATCTACACACACTAAGGACATGACCGAATCTCCAGCCACTCCGAGGCACGTCACAGGTCAGCCTCAACGGACGTCTGAGGCTACCTCTAATGCACCATCAGCAGCCTCTGCACGACCCTTTGTAACCCGGTCCGGACGACATGTCCGTTTCAACAGAAAGTACCGTTGACACTAAAGGGGGGAGTAGTGAAGTGCAGTGTTACGTGCAATGTAATTCTGTGTGCAAGTGATTGCCATTTGTAATTATTATCTCTGGCGCAGTCTCTGACTTAGGTTTCCTCATTTGTTTTTATGCTGTTCTGTTGTTTAATTTTCTAGTAGAGGAGTCGTATGAGTTACGGTGTGTTTTTTATGTTGCAATTACATAATACAGCTAGTCCCGCAACAGCCTACACTTCACTTCTCAGAGTGGTCCGTGATTCCCGATTAACTATAAATTCTAACGTAAAGTTTTTACTAGCGTGGGCAAAGTGAAACGAAACAAAACTACACAAACCTGCTTAATGAGTAGCGAAACATATCGCAATCACATTTGTGCACGTCGTTGCTAACCAACTAGCCAGCTCTAATGCAAGCACGAATCGCTTGCGGTCCATCACTTTGCCTGGAATTCCTGTGAGACCAGCGATCAGCGATCAGTCTCTGCGTTTTTCCAACAAACTTACGATCTATGAAGCGATCGAATGGCGATGCGATAGATCGCTGCGATCCGTCGCTCGTGTGTAGTGCCCTGAAGTTGAACTAACGAAGATTTTCGCTAAAAGGTTATAGGTTTTATGTACAAAATGATATACGTAATGGTGTAGCATTTTATGGCTTACTGTTATGGCTTTTAAGGTTCCCTGTCTATAACATTTGCTACTCAGTCTTTTGACTGGAAACATGAGGTCTCAGATCGTTGGACTATTTTACAGCCATGCAAAGAAAATAGATCAGTACCTTTAAGAAAGTAACAGAAATCAAAAGACAATGTTACATAGAAAAAAACGCACTGTTACTTTGACGTAGATTTATAGTACTACAAGAAATTGCCACTGCTTTTTTTTGGCATGTTTGTTAAAATATTTTTCATACACGAATGACAATATTTTTCTATTCGTGTCACTGAATACACTGTTACAAAAACATTTTTTGTGTATCATACAGTTTGCTTAGAATCAGCTATTTCAAAAGTAGCACGTAGATCGTTCAAAATGGCATATCAATACAAGGAAAGGTTCATTATATACATATTGGCCCTTGAGTACAAACTTTGTTTTCAATTATATTTAAATACGTCTGTTTCAGATGTCGCGTTTACAGGTTTCTGTAATAATTTCGTTCAGATTACATTTAATAGTTTTTTAGTACTGCAGTCTTTTGTTTTGTACAACTCTTGCAACAGTATTATTATTCTGTTTTATCGATGCCAGGTATTAGCGAACTCGATTCGCTTTTTGAATGGATAACATGTTCTTCACCCTGGCACTTGCTCGATACCTGTTGGGAAATCATTCCAAACAGCCAATAGCAGAGTAGCATCTGCCATCGTTGTTTCATCTGGACACTATTTATGGTGCAGAGTCGATATTAGGCAGTGAGGATGTCTTGACAACAAGAACAATGGATGACAGTTTGCGGTTACCAACAAGCAAGTGGTCGTTCTTTTGAAGAATGTAGCTCATTAAGGTTTACAAGTGACAAATGGTATAACAAACATCAGTTTATATTATTGTAGATCACACACTGGTCTAAATTCCCTCTAAAAGGGCACCTACTGGCCTGCCAACCGTAGTTTATGTAAAAGAAGCACAAGAGGCAGCAAAACAAATTACAACTCAAAATTCATTTAACATTACTTACCTAAAGATCCAATCTAAACTGCTAAACATTAGTAGAGGATAGAAACGTCTTGACAAGGTAGGGGTAGCTTATCAAACAGATCAATCTGTATGCTACGTTTTAATGATTAATGTCGTATGGGAGATTGACTGCCGCCAGTAGCACAGACGGTTCTGTGTCTTTCCACATCAATTTATCATTCAGCACCGATATGTGAATTAATAGCGCGCTTCTCGCAGTCATTTGAACTCTGACAGCTGCTGACTAAATGCAGCTTGGGCAGTGCGTCGAAACAGCCAACACGCACAGTATTTCTAGACACATCGTTGAAATTTAACCCTCTCTGCAGCATGTTGAAAACGCGAGTACAGTCTGTACGTAAAGCGATTCATTACATTTACACGTATACCACCAATTGCATACTTCCATTGAGTCTTCAATCCACGACCCTCACACAGCGAACAAGATCGCCCAAAATAAGGTAAGCTTCAGGTGCAGTACAGTTAACACTTGCACACCCACGCGACGTGTGGCGCAATGTACACTTGTAAAATAAACATTATGACATTGTCGATAGAAACGTCCCATCCGTAACGAAATTCATAATAAATTACACGTTAACATAACTAAACTCCGTCGTAGTAAATCAGATTGAACTGGAATGATGAATCAAACAAAACGGACTGACTAATAATCTATAGCCACATCTCTTGGCGTATAGAGTTTTTATTTGTCAATAGGAAGGCTCACATTAACTATTAACTATTTTTGTTTGTTTGTTGGATGCTTCACCCAGACAATAATGGATTTTGTTCTTCACAGGGACACTCTACAGTGAGTTTATTCTCAAAACTGCAAAAAGAGAGGTAGGATATTATCACGTCCAATCGGGAGTGCATAAGGAACCACGCAAATAGACCATAATTGCAGTTGATCAGCACTGCACACACATAAGAGCTGGAAGGAATGTAAGTCTCTTTCCTGCCTGCATCCTATTTCTACAATACGTGCTTCGTATGAAAATGTATTGTCTATTTAAACAACATGTCGATTCTATGACAAGTATTATAAAAGTTTCTTATCGCATCATTGCAAAAACACCTTATTTGCTGACACATTCATGAAAAGCAAAATTATGCTAAATAACAAATAAAATCAGTCAGTGTCACTTATATAGAATGCAAGGCACATTTTGTGTCTCACATACTCGTTTATTAATAATACTGTTTTATATCTTGATTCAGAGACAAACGTTTTATACTGCTTGAGCCACGAAAACTGAGAAGTTGCAATCCTAGTTGATTATGTATATCCTCCAATGGGCCATTCAATAGAAATTTCCACTACTTTATTCTCTTAGTGATCGGGGCAGACTGAAGATGTCACTTACATTACAGTCACAGCTTTGAAATGACTTTCTTATCAAAATATGATATCCTTTAGTTTGTTCTCATTGATAAGTTTATTGATGTTTGCATTACTTTATCCACATGAGATCCTCCATCTCGCACCAGTTTTGGAATGGGTTATCTTTTGGATTGTCCAACAGTAACTAGTGGTGTGTAGCTAGTTGTTGTGCTTTGCAAATCACGCAATGTTCTCACAAAGGGTTCCAGATATTCTAACCATTTAGTACGTTTGTGGCTTTGTGCTACACATGTGTGCAGAAAGTGAGACAGTTCACGAAAGTATCATGTGGCAGATTTCTCTTCAGGATGATGCTTTGATATCAGACTTCGTCTCATTTGTTCGACAAGGAGAAAGTTTCTCTACTTGTCACTTGTAAATTGTGTGCCATTGTCAGACAGTAGCACCTCATTCTTTCCGGTTCTTGCAGAGTAATGAACTTGTACACATCTAATGAGAAACATATTCATCGCATTTCTGATTGCATATAGGCATAAGTACTTATTAAAAACATCATACTGTACTACGTCTTATCAGAACTGTGCAAGAGGTCCGCGAACATCTATGGCAACAAGACTCAGTGCTTTGTTTAGAACAACAGCGGGCAATATTCCCTTGTGACAGAAGACAAATCAAGCAACTTCATCAATTGTTAAATTCTGCAGTAAATATTGGGAAAGCAGCAATACCCACTGAGTTTCTTTGCACACTTTAATATGACAAAGTGACTTCACATTTATGTATGTGCCAAATCGGTTTTTCGATGGCTTCGTGAGGAATCTACATACACCATTGTTCACTATTCGAATTTCTATGACAGCAAAAAAATATGTTCTTTTACAAAATAGTGAGAAGTGAACTGTATATGATTCCCTTCTAACAGCTTTTCTTTTATGCAGTGCCATGTATGATCAGTAGCTTACAGATCTGATGTACTCTTGCAAAGAGCAAGATAGTATTGCCTGTGCATTACATCTCTCATGACCAACACATTTGGATATTGCCTTTGTTGTCTATATTAGCGGTGACGCTTCCTAATCCCTATGGAAAACTCGACAATGTATCAGTGGCCACATAGTTCTTTTTTGACCTGTTCTAGTTCAAAGCCATATTATTGCAATGACAGTGACCAACACAATAAATGGGGGTTTAGCAGTGTGCACCTAAACAGAGAGTTAAGGCTTTGTGATCACTGCAAACTTTCATGTGTTGTCCCACTAAATAATAGTGGAAGCGCTGGAATACCCACACCACTGCTAATGCATCTGCTTTTGTTAAGCAATGAGCCCTTTCACAATTTATTATTTAATACACAGCTCAAAAAACTGATTGTTTATACCTCTGTTTTGCCATTCGTGTCTAGCATTTCGAATGCTCAACATCCTGTACCTATTTTTGAAACATCAATTTAGACATAAGTCTAAATTCATGTAAAGATGAAACAACAACCTTCCTCCATACAAGTTGGTCTTGGTCTTCTCAAAAGCCACGCCACACTCAGACTACCAATACTAATGTACATATTTGTTTAACATATTACTCAGTGTCTTGTCATGGAGAATACGTCTATAAAAGAACAAAGTCCCAGAAATGACTTGAGTTGTTCTTTCATCTGTGGATGAGGGTATCTGGTGATTGCTTTTACTTCCTCTTTATCAAGCAAAAATCCCTTGCTGATCTATGATCTGCCCATAAAATACCTCTGGCATAGAGTACCACTCGTATTTACCAGCAGGATTTGTTACTGCAAAAAATTGGGTTGCTACAAAGACTGTTTGACGGTTCAGTAATTTCACGAAGTAACATACGATTTATTTCCTTTGAGACTGCAAGTCCTTTTGCTCAGGGGATGGAGTATGTCGGTAAAATGAATGGTTGATGAAGTTTAACCTCGAATTTACACTTGTGACAGTTAATCACCACAGGACGTTATTAAAATGCGTGACTGTAATTGGTCATAATATCTTGTAGATGGACTCGAAGTTGGTCATCTGGTCATCACTATGCCTCATTTTAGGTACTTTATCCTGAATGGTTGTTACTGCACTACTGACACCGCAAGGGTTTAAGGTGCTAGGGCTCATGGGTCTGCATTTGGTCCTCGCCATCTGCACACACATTTATGAAGTGAATTGGCTACAGCCTCCAGCCGATGTTAAGAAATCTACCTTAAAGGTACGGCGCCTGAATAGTAAAACAAATGTTCATGAAGAGAAGTTGATCATTGCTTGCTTCTCCACAAGAAAATCAACGCCTAGGATGCAATCAGTCCCAAGGGCGTCGACAATGATGATGTGTGACACACTACCTGTTCATCAAAATCCACTTCAAGCTTCACAACTTTACTTCATGTACCGACGATTCGGAATGTGTTAACGATCAGTGTAGGTACTATAGCTGTCCACTCTGTGGTATCGTGCGTCATCCAGTCGGTTGTACTTTCTAATACGCAAGCCACTAGCTACGCAGCGGCGTTTTCTACAGCCGCCACCGCAACAGCAGGCAGTTGCCACGAACAATTACGCCGTCGCCAATGAGATGCCAGCATCCGCTCTACGGAGTTTCAGCAGCGGACGGGTGTACTTAAGTTCTAACATTCATACTCTGAGCCAATTTCTGCGTTTATTAGTTGAAACATTTACAAACTCGACGTCTTCTGAAAAGACACTGTACCGAAGAGCGACAGATTTAAAAAATTTTGTATCTGCATCTATTTCTGCATTCAGATCTACTGTTAGCAGCTGACACTGCAACTACAGCAACAAAGTGATGTATTATCTTTAATATTTGATGTAGAACCAATATCTGATTGGTTGGTTGGTTGATTTGGGGAAGGGGACCAAACAACGCGGTCAGCGGTCCCATAGAATTGGGGATGGAAGGGGAAGGAAGTCAGCCGTGCCTTTTCAAAGGAACCATCCCAGCATTTGCCTGAAACTTTTTAGAGAAATCACGGAAAATCCATAGCAGGACGGTTGGTCACATGTTTGAACCATCGTCCTTCCGAATGCGAGTTCAGTGTGCTAAAGACTGCGCCACGTCGCCCATTTAACATCTGAATTCTCTGTTCACAAACAGCGTCTGCTCCTCGCTCCTGTATCCACTAAAGAACCACACAGCATTCATGAAAGTTAAAACACAGCCCAAGACCCTTACAGTTGCCAGGATTGTGTTGAGGAGCAGGGTGCAGTAAGGATGATCTGTTCCTACTTTAAAACGCAAAGAAAACATTATTCACAAAGAAACATTTATTAATCAGATATGCAGCACTGTCTTCCCTAGGCGCTGGCAGTTCAGTCCGGCCAGTAGTGTGTGGACGCAGTCTCCAGTCAGCAGCAGTAGGTGCGCGTCGCTCAGTAGTACTACCACGACAATGGAAGGCTCACGTGGCAGTTGTTATATCACTGGTGGTTGATGGCTCCCAGGCGTTGGATCTATTGTGGCCCTCGATGGACGACGGTGGATAGCAGCAGTGCTGTTATTGAGGGCTTGGGCCCAGGAGACTCGCTTTCCAGCCCTATATCTAGTACTCGGTTGTCATGTAGAGTTCGACACATAGCCTCCAGTTAGGAGACAGAGGCCAACAACATCAGCACCGGCTGCACGAACAGGCGAACCGCAACAGTGGTTCACCCTGACGATGGCGGAAGGCGTACAGTTTCTTGGCCGTGATGGGCCTCCAGTAGGCCAACAGAGTGATGGCTGTCTCTGCACCCCATCACAGATGACTCGGAAGTTGGGACACAGCTTAGAGTTGCAGTGTCTACAACTTCTTCCCTGACATCCGGGAAAGACTAAAACTAAAACATATTGATCCCAGCCGCGGTATGGTACATTTCATCACAGGACATGGCCCTTATCCCACGCACCTGTACCGCGTGAGTCTGCAGCAGACTAATAGATGCACATGCGGGGAAGAAGGTTCCCCTGAACATACTGTCTTCTTCTGCGGACAACGCACGAACATAAGACACACAGTACACATAAATCGCCTGAACACACAGAACGAACTACATGCCATAATACGCGACCCGGAAAGGTGGACTGAACTCAACAAACTAACGGACGAAATCTCGAAGATCCAACAAATAGAATACTTGCGCAACAGACCCTACCGAAGGCAAGTCGGTCCAAACAGACGTCACGATGCCCAGGGGGATACAGATATGATTAGCACCACGAGTGATGAAGAAGAAACAGATACAGACCGGGGCACCAACACAGATATTGAAGCGTCCAGCGCGGATGATCCATAGTGTCAACCAAGTCAAATTCAAAGAACAGAGTGGAACAACCGACAAGAGGTGCACAAGTCACACACAATCCTAAAAACAGATTGCACCGTATATATAAATAGTTTACAGCATCTCCATGTCCAATAAGAGCTTAAAGCTAGGTACCTCTTGAAGGGACCTACACCTTCCGTTAAGAGGCAGCGCACAGTCTGTATGGAAGGATCTTAATTGTGGTCCCTCTCTTTTGAGCCCAACCCGACGGATACCTATGGTAGATCGGGGAAAACCACCGTTCAGGTCGTGTTGTCGGCGGGGCCGGGAGGTGCTTGCGCCTGATGTACTCTACTAGGAGCCTTGCAGGCTCAACACAAACCGTTAGCGTCATTACCTTATTACTTTTACCACGAGTACCCTTTCATTAGCAACTTTGAGCCAAGCACAAAATCAGTTACCTCTCTATTGTATATCGTAAATAGTTTAGCAGGCTGGACATGGAGGTCTTAGTCTTAGTTTCTAGCTTTAACGTACCCTAATTTCTTCTAGTTAAGGTAGTTTTTAGGATGGTAGATGTTAAAGGCATGGTGAGCAACGGCCAGCGTCTTGAGGGTCATTCCAAGACCCGGGCCGCCGCCCACAACCAGGTGACGGGCCATATTATACCTATAACTTCTCTATTCAGTTCTCTTCCTTCCTTCTTTCTAAATATTTAATTTCGTTTTGTTTATTAATATCTTACTTGATTTTGTATTAGTTATAAGTTTTTCTAATGCTGCACAAAAAAAAAAAAAAAAAGAAAAAGATAACAAATGGATCTAAACAGAGCCCGCCTCCACGTGGCGGGACACGGGCAACGGTGTGAGTGGGGACGGGAGCCGGTGTGGTGTTACTTTAAGTCACTGCGGACCCCGGACCCAGTCACAGCGGCTAAGTGGCAATATACGACCCACCATAAGAAATTAGACGGTGGGTCATAAAATATAAGCAGCTAAAAAAAAAAAAAAAAAAAAAAAAAAAAGTTGCAGTGTCTCTCCTGCGAGACTTGCGACTCCACAGATGCTCGTAGACGATTGGGAATGCAGAGGGTCGGCTGACATAGCCTCTCACTTACCACGGCTTACCTACAGCTGAGAATGAGATTAACAAAGATGTGGTGTTTATGCTGGCACTTTCCATGGATTGGGGGTGGTACTGACGTCATGTGTACGATTTTTCTCTTGTGGTCAGCTCTGCTAGTGGCTTCTGACGTCCATAACTTTGTCTTTCAGACGTTATTTTCTGCTGCATCAGTGGCTAATTAGTTACTGTCACTTTATAACTGGGCTTTCTTGTCACTTTCAGCCCTGTCACCAGTATGAATATATGTGTGGCCATGATTTCACCGTGCTTCGTTTGCAGTCTGGCGGGCTCGGCTGGTCAGTCTTGTCGCAGTCACTTCGGAGTTCACCTCGGCCTGCTCAGCATATTTTCCTAGCTGGCTGGCGGTGTGACAGTAAGTGACTCATGCAGCTTACCGCTGGGATCGCCAGTGCGGGGCCTTAACAAATAATTGGTGTTAGCCTGTGATACTATTCTAGGGTGCAACAGCACCTTCCTGTGTTCAGAAATTCGCTTGAACAGGGCGCTTGAAATCAGCGTCATGTCAGCCCCTGAATCATTAACTGGCATGCTGTCGATTCCTTCAATATGAATGGCGATATCCGAGCACCTCTCTGTGGGTTCTAACTGCAGAAAACTGCCGTGCATAACTTAACACTCGTCCCATATATCCATAACATCCTTGTAGCACAATATGTGGGCATCTGAATCCGCTCCCCTCACAGCCCCCTCGACAAGTACATTGTGCCTAATTAATTTGGTCGGGATTTGTTTTCCTATGGGTTGCGATCAGCGGATTCACCAAAACCTCCGTTCCGATGGCGTACCCTATTACTACTGTTATAACCGTGGTGGTAACGCACATTGCATTTTTTTCCATTTCCCGTTACTTGATTTACGTGAACTACATTCGTTGTCTTTTTTATTTTTTATTTTTATTTATTTATTTATTTATTGCAACTCGCCGCACGTGTTTTCACGCGCCAGTGGTGTCTGTCGCTCTGACGAGTTTCCGCACGAGCGTCGCCTGTTATATTCGGTGCACCCGGGGCTGTTATCGTGTGACAGTCTACCGTTGTTTTCGGCGGTACGCCTATCCTGCACGAGTAAATCGATGGTATCGACTGCGGATAGAAATTCGTCCACTTGTTAATCAGGATTGGCCACTAATTTTTCGCTGATGTTAATGGTTAGTTGTCCCTCCAAATATAAACCTTCATTACTCGCGCGAATGGCACTCGCCATTCGCATGACTTTCCCGCACTCTTTTGTCTTGCTGGGCTGGATTGAGTTCGTGTCATTTTCGGTACTATTCCATTAACTCTCCATCAGTTAACTTCAGCCGCTATTGGCTTACAGATACGCAAGTTACGTTGTATATGAAACATTATTATGGGGCACGTTGGTCATTCGCGCCAGCTCTACTGTTACAACCTGATAGAACGTAGTGTATTTTATTTTCTAGCTTTCCTAGGTTCAGTCGAACTCTCATGTCAGTAATTTCAGTCATATAGAAACTATTTACACTTACTTTAACTCCTACGTAGAAAACTTACCTAAGAAAAGTAAAAACGTTCTTTGCTTTTAGTTTATGGAAGAGGAGTCAAAGGAAAAAAAAATAAATAAATAAAAAAAATCACCTAGGGCAGAACATAGCAGAGATCCTGATATAAGGTCGGAATCGTTTCATGAGCTGAGTGATACTGCTGACTCAGATAACGAAGACTGTGTACATGACAGTGGTCATGATTCAAAACAGAACAAGAAGAGTTAGAAAATAATAAAATTTAATCACAAGAAGAAGTAATTCAAGAGGTATTTTTTACGGAAAGATTGATTAATCAAATGGAGGAAAAGTAAGTATCTTACCATTGTTGGAACAAGAGCTTGTAATATTATCAGTCATTTACCTGGAGCCAAAAATGAAGCATGCATAACAAAGAAAGATTATTAGGCATTTACCTGGAGCTAAAAATGAAGCTTGTGTAACAAATAAAAAAATATTCTGAAGCATGTATAAAAAATAAAGATTATTATGCATTTACCTGGAGCTAAAAATGAAGCTTGTGTAACAAAGACAGAAATATTCTGAAGCTATTCTTGGATGAAAATATAACACACATCATTGCAACATGTACTAAGGTTTATATCAATGTGTTCAAGGTAACTTTCTCGGAAAGAAGATGCAAAAGAAACAAATGTTGTGTCACATCATTGCTTTCATTGGTTTGTTATCTGTGTGGATCTCTAATATGTCCTAGAAGGAATTTATCGAAGTTGAATGATAACTCAAAGAACAATTGGCTTCGATAAAGTTACTTACGCGCCGGTGAAAAACAATTCATGATTTTCGTGATGTCTAATGTTTGATAATATCCTTCATAGAGGTATTCGCAGAGGGACTGACAATCTGTCAGAGAGGTACAGTGATTATTTACGAATGGTAGCCAAGAATATTTCTCTCCTAGTACATGCACTGCTGTTCACTAACAGCTTTTGGTATTCGGAGGAAGTTGCTCATTCCGTTAAACCTAGCAAACCTGCGAGACATGGTTTAAAGAGTTGCTTTGATTGATGAAAAAATGGTCTACACTCTCAATTTAGAACCGCTCTTTGATAATCTGACAATCTGACAATCTGTCAGAGAGGTACAGTGATTATTTACGAATGGTAGCCAAGAATATTTCTCTCCTAATACATGCACTGCTGTTCACGAACAGCTTTTGGTATTCGGAGGAAGTTGCTCATTCCGATAAAACCTAGCAAACCTGCGAGACATGGTTTAAAGAGTTGCTTTGATTGATGTAAAAATGGTCTACTCTCTCAATTTAGAACCGCTCTTTGATAAGCATTGGAAGAGCCATACAATTTCAGTAATTCAGCTGAATATATTCGCCTTTCTGTGGTGGAGGCAATACGAGGTACAAATATAAATATTACTGGTGACAAATGATTTACTACAGGCCAAGAAACTGACATACGTCGGAAAAACACGGAAAACGATACAGAAGTGCTGAAAGAATTTCTACAAAAAAAAAAGGAAAGGGAGCCAAAATCATCTACACTGAACACCTGGCTGAAAATGACTTACAAGTTCGTGGCGCCCTCCATGGGTAATGCTCAAATTCAATATGGTGTTGGCCCACCCTTAGCCTTGATGACAGCTTCCACTCTCGCAGGCATACGTTCAATCACGTGCTGGTAGGCTTCTTGGGGAATGGCAGCCCATTCTTCAAGGAGTCCTGCACTGAGGAGAGGTATCGATGTCGGTCGGTGAGGCCTGGCACGAAGTCGGCGTTCCAAAAGACCCCAAAGGTTTTCTATAGGATTCTGGTCAGGACTCTGTGCAGGCCAGTCCATTACAGGGACAGTATGAACAGATGCTCGATTGTGTTGAAAGATTCAATTGCCATCCCCGCATTGTTCTTCAACAGTGGGAAGCAAGAAGGTGCTTAAAACATCAATGTAGGCCTGTGCCGTGATAGTGCCACGCAAAACAACAATGGGTGCAAGCCCCCTCCATGAAAAACACGACCACGCCATAACACCACTACCTCCGAATTTAACTGTTGACATTACACACGCTGGCAGATGTTCACTGGGCATTTGCAACACCCACATCCTGCCATCGGATCGCCACATTCTGCACCGTGCTTCGTCACTCAACACAACGTTTTGCCACTGTTCAATCGTCCAATGTTTACGCTCATTACATCAAGCGAGGCATCGTTTAGAATTTAGCGGCGTGATGTGTGGCTTATGAGCAGCCGCTCGACCATGAAATCCAAGTTTTCTCATTCCCGCTTAACTGTCATAGTACTTGCAGTCGATCCTGATGCAGTTTGGAATTCCTGTGTGATGGTCTAGATAGATGTCTGCCTGCTACACGTTACAACCCTTTTCAACTGTCGGTGGTCTCTGTCAGTCAACAGACGGGGTCGACCTGTACGCTTTTGTGCAGTAAGTGTCCCTTCACGTTTCCAATTCGCTATCACATCGGAAACAGTGGGTCTAGGGATGTTTAGGACTGTCGAAATCTCACGTACTGACGTACACGCAATCACCTGACCACGTTCGAAGTCCGTGACTTCAGTGGAGCATCCCATTTTCCTCTCACACGATGTCTGATGGCTAATGAGGTCTCTGATATGGAGTACCTGACAGTAGGTGACAGAAAAATGCAGCTAATACGAAAAACGTAAGTTTTGGGGGAGTCCAGGTACTGTTGATCACATAGTGTACCTTCGGTTTTCAACAATATTGTACATGGGTTTCATACTGTACAAAGAAGTATGCATTTCGATGACTTTATAGAATCTTCAGCGGGAGAAGAAATGAAGCCTGAAACTATTACCTCCTGCAATAGGTCCAAAGCGAAAGTAGATCTTTTGGATATGCTATGTCAGAAAAACAAAATCTCACATAACACAAGAAAAAGGATGTTAGTACTTTTTTGGAATATTTTGAACACTGCAGCCATAAATGCTTTATGCTTGTCTAAATACTAATGCATATCTTCAATCAGATTATTATAGAAAAAAAATCAGAAAAAGCAAGTGGATCATGTTGCTGGTATTATTTATTTGGAAGAGCAGGAAAAAACTGCATGCAACCACTGGGCATATGTTGAGCATTTGAAAGACTTAGGATAAATTGTATCGTCAAATAATATGTAACCTATTTCAAATTCTTTCATCTTATTACCAAAGTTACTGGTAAATTTATATATATGCCTTGTTTTGTAACAAACATCAGTAGTAGGGTAAAGCGGGTCTGAGCACACTTTAGATATCAAATTGATATGCTAATTAATTTAAATGATCAATTAAACCAACTGCTCTCCCCTGCCCCTTAATCTATTGTTGTGCTAAGTAGTTTATGACCCCTGAGGGTAGATTATGACCCCCTTCTGAAACCCCCCCTATCCCTTTGCCTCCTTCTCTCCCTCCCCAGCCTCTTGGAAAACGAACATTTGTTCAGTTCTGTGCTACTTTTACCCTTTTGGGAAATACCCCAGCCTTCCCCTCCCCCACTTCCCCAATCCCCTGCCATACTTGGAAGTTGGTGGGAAAAAGACTCACTTTGTACCGGAGAGGAATAACCTCATAACACAAAACTCAAATCAATGTCAATAACATATTACTGCTTATTCTTCATTTAATCAGTTTTCGAGATACAAGGCACTTTCCTGGTGAAAAGTAACTCACTAGCCTTAGCTCCACCCTTCTGATATCCTATTGGTGGATACTGGTGCAGTTAGGTCAAAATCCTTACTCCATCGATCCCACAACCCATCAGTTCCCCATAAATATTGAGGCAGTTTTGCTTGATCAGTCATGTATTTGGTGGGAAATATCTCATCCAGCTGACTGACTGTGTGAAATATTGCAATTTGCAGGAAAAACGCATGTGATATATTCCAGGTATTGTATGCACTGATATGTGATTACAACAGCACTCTCCTCCACCACCACAACCTATATACGGGAAAAAATATATTCTGATCGTGCCTTCGCAATGAACGCAGGGCAGATGTACCGGCCAGCTCTCGTATTCCCGGGCGCGCAGGTCGGAAGAGAGGCCTGCACGTAGGGCTGGCTCATGTGGCACGCAGACCTGAAGTCACACTAATCGCTCAACAAAGCATCAGGTGATGGCACCCCTTGAGCGGTTGTGCCGACAGGTAAGAGGTGGTAGGAAGCAGTAGCTTTCTGCTGCCACAAACTTCAGATGTTGCGTCATGTTCTGATTACAGTGCTAAAGATTGGCAATGGGAGTAACATATCACGAAAAACATTGTAAGGAAAGACCTAACATTCCACAAATATCGTGAAAAAAATCCGCCTAACACATATATTTTAAATAGTCTCTATAAAGCACAGTCTCTATAAAACACGCACCCGCTAACAGATCTGTGCAAATGCACGGTGCTAGAAAAAGCTCCCTTATTGCACTTCGCTGGATCCATCGCGACAACTAGTCTGTTTCCCATGGTGTCAGGAAGACTTGTGTCTAGACCTGCGGACAACTAGTGAACGATCCCAGCGCCCCAAGCAACATCAGTGGGAACTACTGACTGGTGATCACATCACAAAGAATGATGTGTTCCATCGCTGTGTGTATAGACAGACGAAACCAAATCAAGTAATCAATTTCAAAAAACATTCGCCACATATCCAGGGTCCTCCACGCAGAGACGTTTGAGAACACAAACACGCTCCTCTTCACATTGCTCGTAACTCATGCAGTCACGAAAGCAGCCAAACGCATACTGAGCAGTCCAGTACCACCGAGCAGAGGTCGGCGTCCTTTGATATTTGATACCTGGGAAACCACCTCTGCTCTCTCAAGTTGCTATTTCCTGTTCTTGCGTGAACCCACGTGACCAAATACGCAGAAAAAGTTTTTCATCCGCCCTCAGAATGGCGCATTCCTGTTGGATAATGTTAAGTCAGTGAGGGTATATAAAGCCCTCCACTCTGTCTGCTGTTGTCCACGGATGCGTTAGTTTCACCGTCAGTGTTACTGCTTTGGCGCTAGTTCGCCTGCGAATGAAGCGTTTTCCAAGCTGCAATACCAGTGGCATTCCCTGAGGAAAAGTGAATTAAAAGGTAAGCACATATTTAATTTCATAGCACATATTTAATTTCACAGCATGTGATTGGATTGCGCGGTATATATTTTATTAAAAAACGCTCTGTACTATCAAATTACACTGTGTTCAGATTTCGAAGTCTGTTTTCGTCAAAAAGTTTCGTAGTATCAAATACCTTTGTGTTTGGATTTCAAAGTATGTATTCGTAAAAATGTTCAGATTTCAAAGTTAAAAAAGTGTCGTAGCTTCTGTTCAGATTTCATAGCATTAGTTCAGATGTCGGCGTGAATTTTTTTTCTTGTTGTTTCAGCGTACCTCTACCAAATCGTAGATCAACTAGAGGCTGAGAACGGACAGAAGCAGCATCAATATCGAAATTATAAACATTTTTTCTTCGCAGTACTGTGTACATAATATGTTGCTCCCAAACATACTATTCTTTTCGTTATAAAAAATTTATCGTATAGGTAATATGATGCTGTCTGAGGCGTTGTTGTTGTTGTAAATGATTTCGAGGAGCAAGATCAGGGAGGGGCAGAGATCTTATTGCTGCTATCGTGCAAGTGTATATTCTAAGAAAAAAATCCTTAGTTTTGCGTGTGTGAAAATATATTTTTATTAAATCAGTACGTGGTCTAGGGGTAGCGGCTTTGATTAATAATCAAAACTTCCTTGGTCTCGGATTCGAACCGGCATAACAAGTCACCCTCATTCTGCAAATGGCCTTCTCAAAGAGGATGGAGGACGGCCCAAAAGCACGCTTTTGTCTTTGGGGTGGGAAATTGCCCTAAAGGCGGAAGAATCAACAACAATCACGGGCATGAGGAGGTAATACCAAAGTAAACAACTGAATTACTGACACGTAACGTTTATCCACAGGACATGTGGCTCGTAATTGAAAAAGTGTCATGATGATTTCTCCATTGGAAACGTATTCCGGAATAGTCACCCATTCGGATCTCCGGGAGGGGTCTGCCAAGGAGGAGGAGACCATGACAATGTAGATATATTAGGGGTCAGTGAAAATAAGAGAAGGATTTATGGTGACATGAGTATAGGGTAATATCAACAACAGCGATAAATGGTATAACAGGAGTAGAATTCGTTATGAATAGGAAGGTAGGACAAAGAGTGCGTTACTGTGAACAGTTCAGTGGCAGGGTTGTTCTTATCAGAATCGACAGCAAGCAAACACCGACAACGATACTTACGGTACACAGGCCGACGTCGCAAGCTGAAGACGACGAGATAGAGAAAGTGTATGAGGATATTGAAAGGGTAATACAGTATATAAAGGGGGATGAAAATCTAGTAGGCATAGTGGACTGTAATGCGGTTGTAGGGAAAGGAGTAGAAGAAAAGGTTGCCGGAGAATGTGGGCTTGGGACAAGGAATGAGAGAGGAGAAAGACAAATTGAGTTTTGTAATAAATTTTAGCTGGTAGTAGCGAATACTCTGTTCAAGAATCACAAGAGGACGAGGTACGCTTGGAAAAACCGAGTGATGCGAGAAGATTGCAGTTAGACTACATCATGGTCAGACAGAGATTCCGAAATCAGATACTGGATTGTAAGGCTGCCCTGGAGCAGATACAGACTCAGATCACAATTTAATGGTGATGAGGAATGGGCTGAAGTTTAAGAGATTATTCAAGAAGAAACAATACGCAAAGAAGCGGGAACCGAAAATACTAAGGAATGACGAGATACTCTTGAAGATCTCTAAGGCTGTAGATACAACAATAAGGAACAGCTCTGTAGGAAGTACAGTTGAAGAGGAATGGACATCACTGAAAAGGGAAATTGTAAATAAAAAAATAAAAAAAGAAGCATAGGTACAAAGTCGGTAACTGCGAAGGAATCACGGCTAACAGAAGAAACACTTCAGTTGATCGATGCAAGAAGGAAGTACAAAAATGTTCGGGGAAATTCAGTACTAAATAAATACAAGTCACTGAGGAACTAAACAAATAGGAAGTGCAGAGAAGCTAAGACGAAGTAGCTGCATGAAAAATGTATATAAATCGAAAAAGACTCAACATATAGGAGAGTCAAAACAGCCTTTCGTGAAGTGAAAAGCAAGTGTGGTAACATTAAGAGTGCAACGGGAATTCCACTGTTAAATGAGGAGAGAGCGGTTAGGTGTAAAGAGCACACTGAAGGCCTCTATGAGGGGGAACATTTGTCTGTGATAGAAGAAGAAACAGAAGTCGATTTAGAAGAGATAGGAAACCTAGTATCAGAATCAGAATTTAATAGAGATTTGGGGGACTTGAGATCAAATAAGACAGAAGGGATAGATAACATTCATTCAGAATTTCTGAACTCGCTGGGGGAAGTGGCAACAAAAGGACTGTTCACGTCGATGTGTAGAATGTAAGGAGTCTGTCGAAATACCATCTGACTTTCAGAAAACCATCATTAACACGATTCCGAAGACTGTAAGAGCTGGCAAGTCCGAGAATTATCGCACAGTCAGCTTAACAGCTCATGTATCCAGGTTGTTGATAAGAATAATATATAGAAGAATGGAAAAGAGGATAGAGGGTGTGTTAGATGGCGATCAGTTGGCACCAGTAAGGCAATTTTGACGTTGCTGTTGATAATGGAAGCGAAACTGAAGAAAAATCAAGACACGTTCATAGGACTTGTCGACCTGGAAAAAGCGTTCGGTAATGTAAAATAGAGCAAGATATTCGAAATTCTGAGAAAAATAGGGGTAAGCTATAGGGAGAGAGGGGTAATATACAATATTTACAAGAGCCAAGAGGGAATGGTTCTAAGCACTAAGGGACTTGACATCTGAGGTCATCAGTCCCCTAGACGAACTACTTACACTTAACTAGCCTAAGGACATCACACATATCCATGCCCGAGGCAGGATTCGAACTTGCCGTAGTAGCAGCGCGGTTCTGGACTGAAACGCCTAGAACTACCCGGCCACAGCGGCTGGCGGAGGTGGTTCAATGAATCCTCTGCTAGCACTTAAGTGTGATTTGCAGAGTATCCATGTAGATGCAGATGAGGCTGACCTTATGGATATGAGGGAATATTCATATGAGAATAATCGATTCAAAAACTTTTGATTGTTATTAATAAATACTTCAAATCTGCCTGGGCATTACGTGTTAATGGAGGAAATTTGAAGGAGGTGTTTGAGTATTTGTTGCAAACCGGGACGAATCAATGCCCGGACAACCTTCGAACCGATCATGGTAGTTTTATTACAGGTATTTCAAGACCGTGATGCACCAGTATGGAATACATCACTACACAACAATCATCCATCTGAAGGCTATTATCATGGAAATCTAAACAGAACAATAAAGATCAAATGTCAACATTCATACAAATGGTCAGATATCCTCCCAGAAATAATTGCACATTATTATAAAACCAAACATAGCACAATAAAAATGAGACTTACTGATGTTCAGCATAATGCTCATGGATACAATGTATAATCATACTAAAATACTGAAGCCATATAGACAGAAATTTAATGTGGGCGATTTGGTACATACCTCAAAACACAAGACATAATTTGAGAAGTCATACTTCTCAAACTGATCGAGTGAGATTTTTACAGTTTCCGAAGTGCAGAGACAATAAACCGCAGTCTTTGATTTGCCTTCCCCACAATATTGTTCTTTCCAATTTAAGTAGTTCGAAATTGTAGTTCCTATGTATTTAGTTGAATTTACGGCCTTTAGATTTTATTGATTTTTCTTGTAAACGAAGTTTAACGGATTCGTTTTAGCACTCATGTGGATGACCTCATACATTTATATAGGGTCAATTGCCAATTTTTGCACCATACAGATATCTTTTCTAAACCGTTTTGCAATTTGTTTTGATCATCTGATGATTTTACGAGACAATAAACGACAGCATCATCTGCAAACAAACTAAGACGACTGCTCAGATTGTCTCCTAAATTGTTTATATAGCTAAGGAACAGCAGAGGGTCAATAACACTACCCTACGGAACGCCAGAAATCACTTCCGTTTAACTCGGTGAGTTTCCGCCAGTTATTACGAACTGTGGTCTCTCTGGCAGGAAATCACGAATCCAGTCACACACGTGAGACGATATTCCATAACCACGCTATTTCACTATAAGCCGCTTGTGTGGTACAGTATCAAAAGCCTTCTGGAAATCTAGAAATACGGTATCAATTTGAAATCCCTTGTCAATAGCACTCAACACTTCTTGTGAGTAACGCGCTAATTGTGTTTCACTAGAACGATGTTTCCTAAATCCTTGTTGACATTTTCTAAATCCTTGACACTACACCATTCTGTTCGAAGTAATTCATAATGTTCGAACGCAATATACGTTTCAAAATCCTGCTGCATATCGACGTTGATGATATGGGGCTGTAATTTAGTTTATTTATTTACTCGTTCGGCATCACAGAGGCATAATTTACAATATTCTTATCACTATATACTAAAAAAGAAAACAATATAATTCTACACTATATTAGATATGTTTTTGAGCCACTCTATGGCTGAGTCATTGAGTCTATGTATGTCCATGAGTTCACCACCATAGCCATACACTTTGCACACGAGTAGATGGTCCATTGTCTGTATTTCACCGCACTCACATACAGCGCTGTCTGCCAGGCCCCACTTGTTCATCAGGTGTTTACATCTCCCAACACTCGTTCTGACCCAGTTTAGAGCTGTCCACACTCTTCTTGGTAGGTTGAAGCCATCAATCTTCTTGTTCGGATCGTGTACTAAATTTTTGTTCTTAAATTCACTTGCCGACCATACTTCGTTCCAGGCCGTTCTCGGCTCAAAGGCTTGTAGTTCTTCACCGATTTTCCAAAAGGGTGATCTGGATTTAAGCCTGTTTGTCGGTGTCAGATCTTGGTGGATAGGGAGGTCCGGGTTGTCTATAATTTTCCTGTAGGTTTTTTGGGCTAGCTGTGATCGCCTGATTTCTGGAGGCTCTATGTTCACTAGTACAGGAAGCCATGCACAGGGGGTGGCCCTGAGTGTTCCCGAGATTATTCGCACTGTCTCCCTCAGCTGGACATCCACTTTAGATACGTGTGCACTTCTCCTCCAGACTGGTGAACAGCATTCAGCTACACTGTAGACAAGGGCTAGTGCTGAAGTTCTCAAAGTGCTCGCTCCACATCCCCATGTTGTTCCAGCCAGTTTTGAAAGGATAGCATTGCGGGATTTTAGTTTTTGTTTTATGTCTTCGAGGAGTGAGCTGTACGTTAGGGTCCGGTCTAGTTTCACTCCCAAATATTTAGGCTTATCCTCATGTCTTATGCTTTGGCCATTCGAAAGGATCTGTAATTTTCTGTGTGTCTCTCTGTTGTTGAGGTGCATTATAGTGCTGGTTGTTTTGTTGGGGTTGGGAAGTAGGTGCCACTTGGAGTAATAGGTGTTCAGGACTTCAAGGTCTGCATTCAGTGTTTCGTCGAGATCGTTGTAGTTTTTACTCTGATATGCGATGGCCAGGTCATCTGCATATGCAAATTTGCGTGATTTAGTTTCTGGCAAGTCAGCTATATATAGATTGAAGAGAGCGGGTGCTAGTGCCGAACCCTGTGGCAGACCATCATTCAGAACCATGCTCTTACTGTTTGTGCCATGGAGTGAGACCTTGATTTTCCTGTTCGTTAGTATGTTCTTGAGTAGTTTGTAAGTCTGCTTGCAATTTATGATTCTAGTTAGCTTAAGCAGTAACCCTTCAATCCATACTGTGTCGTAAGCTGATGTGAGGTCTATGAGGACCTGGCCAGTTTTCATCTTGTTCTGGAAGCCTTTCTCAGTATGGTTGTGAGGGACAGCACTTGATCGCAGCAGTTTCTACGTGCTCGGAAACCCGCTTGGTAAGTTGGGAGGTTGGCTTCGATGTATGGAGTTAATCTAGTCAGCAATATTCTCTCGAATAATTTATAGGAGGTACATAGCAGGGATATTGGTCTGTAATTCCTAGGATTATCTCCAGTCTTTCCGGGTTTCAGCACTGCGATGACTTTTACTTCTTTCCATTCCTTAGGCACAACCCCCGTGCTTATGCATTCCGTACAAAGTTTGGCCAGCCACCTTCTTCCTAAAGTTCCCAATTCCTTTAAGAATTCTGGTAGGATGTTGTCAGGTCCGGCTGCTTTTCCTGTCTTCATTAGCTTCAAGGCCTGGGAATCTCATCTGTCTCCACTTCTTTTACAATGCCCGTGTTGGTTGGGTTATTAAGCAATAAACTGCTTAGCTCTTGGGAAATTTCTCTCTTTTCGGCTGTTTTTAGCTGGATTTTGGAGGTCTGTTTCAGGACAGCTGCAATCTCAGATGCGCTGGTTCCAAGAGTCGGCCTGTTAGGCGCTGTGGCACCGCCTAATTTCCTCAGCAGGCCCCAGCTCTTCCTGCTTGAGTGGGTAAAATCTAGATTCTCCATCGCCTCCTTCCATCTACTCCTACGTTCCTCATTCATGGCGTTGATAAGTTGGTCTACAGTCTCCTCGTCCCCAGTCTTCTCATATTCCTCCAGTAGTGTTTCACACTCTTTCGTCCAGCAGGGGGTGTATTCCTTTCTCGATCCTCGTGGAATTGCACTTAGGGCCGCTTTTTGTACTAAGTTCACGAATCTTTTGTAGTTCTCAGGTTTTGGTGGTATACGATTTATCGTTTTCTCAACATAGGATCGGTATTTATTCCAGTCAGCTTTCCTCAGGTTCCACCGGGGGATTGGGGGGCTTTTTATGACTGGGATTGATAGTCCGATCTCCACTATTACTGGATTGTGCTGGCTTCGGGGGAACGCCTCGAGGACCCTTCTTATAGCTCGCACGGGTGTACCTGTTGCTCCACGTGTGACGAAGGTCAGGTCAGGTGTTGACGTTGTGCCCCACGCCTTTGATTTGAAGGTCGCTGTGTCCTTGGGGTCGAAAAGGAGGTGTAGGTCCCGGTTGTCTGCCCAGTCAATTAGTCCAGTCCCTTCAGCTGTGGATCTCGGGTATCCCCATCTGGTGTGCTGAGAGTTAAAATCGCCAGCGTAAACTGCTGGGTGGTTAGCCTCGGGTAGGATACCTGTGGGCCATTTCTGTGATGGAGGTTTGTAGACATTATACAGTGTCATCTCTCCCAGTTTTATGCCTATCGCATGCTCTGCTGGTACCACTTTGGTGTCCAAATTTCTTAGGAGTTCGTTCTTCACTAGGGTGGTTGTGCCATGTTTGTCGTGTCCAGTGTAGCTCACAGCTGTAAATCCTGGTATTTTGAGTCGATTGATGGTTTCATCTGTGAGGTGGGTCTCTTGTAGGAGTACGACACTTACACGTTCTCTCGTTAAGATCTTTTCGAGGATTTCTCCCTTGGTCCTCGTGTAGCCTTCTATGTTGAACTGGCATACGTTCAGCTTCTTCATGCTAAGACTCTGCTATATTTGCCTCTGTGTGGGCCGGGAGGCATTGTCGCGTCCGGCCGCCGTGGATGTGTAGACTTTTCGCCGCTGTGCCATGTTACAGCGTTGTCCGGGTTACACCATTTAGGAGGTTGTCTACACTTCCTACCCCTGTAATTTAGTGAATTACTCCTATTGACTGATGACCTCAGCAGTTAAGTCCCATAGTGCTCAGAGCCAATTACTTCTACTACCTTTCTTGAATATTGGTGTGCAACTTTCCAGTCTTTGGATGCTGATCTTTCGTCGAAAGAGCAGTTGTATATGATTATTAATTATGGAGAAATTGCATCAGCATACTTTGAAAGGAACCTAATTGATTTACAGTCTGGAATGGAAGACTTGCGTTTATTAAGTAATTTAAGTTGCATCACTACTCCGAGGATATCTACTTCTAAATTGCTTATGTTGGCAGCTGTTCCTAATTCAAATTGTAGAGTATTTTCTTCTTCTTCTTCGGTGAAGGAATTTCAGAAGCGTGCATTTACTAACTCTGTTTTAACAGCACTATTATTGATAGTATTTACATTGCTGTCGTAAAGAGAGCGCACTGACTGTGTCTTTAGGTGCTTGACATACGACCAGAATCTCTTTGCACTTTCTGTTTCACTGTAGAAACTATTATAAGCATCCCGCATTGAATCACGCACTAAATTTCGAGCTTCTGTAAAAGATCCCCTATCTTGGAGGTTTTGGTTCATTGAAATTTGGTACGCTTTTTTCATTGTTTCTGCAACAGTTTTCTGATCCGTTTTGTTTTCCAAATAGGATTAGCTAAGTCGTTTGTTAATTTATTTGGTATAACTCTCCCAACCCCCCCATGAACCATGGACCTTGCCATTGGTGGGGAGGCTTGCGTGCCTCAGCGATACAGACAGCCGTACCGTAGGTGCAACCAGAACGAAGGGGTATGTGTTGAGAGGCCAGACAAACGTGTGGTTCCTGAAGAGGGACAGCAGTCTTTTCAGTAGTAGCAAGGGCAACAGTCTGGATGATTGACTGATCTGGCCTTGTAACAATAACTAAAACGGCCTTGCTTTGCTGGTACTGCGAACGGCTGAAAGCAAGGGGAAACTACGGCTGTAATTTTACCCAAGGGCATGCAGCTTTACTGTATGATTAAATGATGATGGCGTCCTCTTGGGTAAAATATTCCGGAGGTAAAATAGTGCCCCATACGGATCTCCGGGCGGGGACTACACAAGAGGATGTCGTTATCAGGAGAAAGAAAACTGGCGTTCTATGGATCGGAGTGTGGAATGTCAGATCCCTTAGTCAGGCAGGTAGGTTAGAAAATTTAAAAAGGGAAATGGATAGGTTAAAGTTAGATATAGTGGGAATTAATGAAGTTCGATGGCAGGAGGAACAAGACTTCTGGTCAGGTGACTACAGGGTTATAAACACAAAATCAAATAGGGGTCATGCAGGAGTAAGTTTAATAATGAATAGGAAAATAGGAATGCGGGTAAGGTACTACAAACAGCATAGTGAACGCATTATTGTGGCCAAGATAGATACGAAGCCCACACCTACTACAGTAGTACAAGTTTATATGCCAACTAGCTCTGCAGATGACGAAGAAATTGAAGAAATATATGATGAAATAAAAGAAATTATTCAGATAGTGAAGGGTAATGAAAATTTAATAGTCATGGGTGACTGGAATTCGGTAGTAGGAAAAGGGAGAGAAGGAAACGTAGTAGGTGAATATGGATTGGGGCTAAGAAATGAAAGAGGAACCTGCCTTGTAGAATTTTGCACAGAGCACAACTTAATCGTAGCTAACACTTGGTTTAAGAATCATGAAAGAAGGTTGTATACATGGAAGAACCCTGGAGATACTAAAAGGTATCAGATAGATTATATAATGGTAAGACAGAGATTTAGGAACCAGGTTTTAAATTGTAAAACATTTCCAGGGGCAGATGTGGACTCTGACCACAATCTATTGGTTATGAACTGCAGATTGAAACTGAAGAAACTGCAAAAAGGTGGGAATTTAAGGAGATGGGACCTGGATAAACTGAAAGAACCAGAGGTTGTAGAGAGTTTCAGGGAGAGCATAAGGGAACAATTGACAGGAATGGGGGAAAGAAATACAGTAGAAGAGGAATGGGTATCTTTGAGGGATGAAGTAGTGAAGGCAGCAGAGGATGAAGTAAGTAAAAAGACGAGGGTTAGTAGAAATGCTTGGGTAACAGAAGAAATATTGAATTTAATTGATGAAAGGAGAAAATATAAAATTGCAGTAAATGAAGCAGGCAAAAAGGAATACAAACGTCTCAAAAATGAAATCGACAGGAAGTGCAAAATGGCTAAGCGGGGATGGCTAGAGGACAAATGTAAGGATGTAGAGGCTTATCTCACTAGGGGTAAGACAGATACTGCCTACAGGAAAATTAAAGCGACCTTTGGAGATAAGAGAACCACTTGTATGAATATCAAGAGCTCAGATGGAAACCCAGTTCTAAACAAAGAAGGGAAAGCAGAAAGGTGGAAGGAGTATATAGAGGGTCTATACAAGGGCGATATACTTGAAGACAATATTATCGAAATGGAAGAGTATGTAGATGAAGATGAAATGGGAGATACGATACTGCGTGAAGAGTTTGACAGAGCACTGAAAGACCTGAGTCGAAACAAGGGCACCGGAGTAGACAACATTCCATTGGAACTACTAACGGCCTTGGGACAGCCAGTCCTCACAAAACTCTACCAACTGGTGAGCAAGATGTATGAAACGGGTGAAATACCCTCAGACTTCAAGAAGAATATAATAATTCCAATCCCAAAGAAAGCAGGTGTTGACAGATGTGAAAATTACCGAACAGTCAGTTTAATAAGCCACAGCTACAAAATACTAACACGAATTCTTTACAGACGAATGGAAAAACTAGTAGATGCCGACCTTTGGGAAGATCAGTTTGGATTCCGTAGAAATACTAGAACACGTGAGGCAATACTGACTTTACGACTTACCTTAGAAGAAAGATTAAGGAAAGGCAAACCTACTTTTATAGCATTTGTAGACTTAGAGACAGCTTTTGACAATGTTGACTGGAATACTCTCTATCAAATTCTCAACGTGACAGGGGTAAAACACAGGGAGCGAAAGGCTATTTACAATTTGTACAGAAACCAGATGGCAGTTATAAGAGTCGAGGGACATGAAAGGGAAGCAGTGGTTGGGAAGGGAGTAAGACAGGGTTGTAGCCTCTCCCCGATGTTATTCAATCTGTATATTGAGCAAGCAGTAAAAGAAACAAAAGAAAAATTCGGAATAGGTATTAAAATCCATGGAGAAGAAATAAAAACTTTGAGATTCGCCGATGACATTGTAATTCTGTCAGAGACAGCAAAGGACTTGGAAGAGCAGTTGAATGGAATGGACAGCGTCTTGAAAAAAAGGATATAAGATGAGCATCAACAAAAGCAAAACGAGGATAATGGAATGTAGTCGAATTAAGTCGGGTGATGCTGAGGGAATTAGATTAGGAAATGAGACACTTAAAGTAGTAAAGGAGTTTTGCTATTTGGGGAGCAAAATAACTGATGACGGTCGAAGTAGAGAGGATATAAAATGTAGACTGGCAATGGCAAGGAAAGCGTTTCTGAAGAAGAGAAATTTGTTAACATCGAGTATAGATTTAAGCGTCAGGAAGTCATTTCTGAAAGTATTTGTATGGAGTGTAGCCATGTATGGAAGTGGAACATGGACGTTAAATGGTTTGGACAAGAAGAGAATAGAAGCTTTTGAAATGTGGTGCTACAGAAGAATGCTGAAGATTAGATGGGTAGATCACATAACTAATGAGGAAGTATTGAATAGGATTGGGGAGAAGAGAAGTTTGTGGCACAACTTGACCAGAAGAAGGGATCGGTTGGTAGGACATGTTCTGAGGCATCAAGGGATCACCAATTTAATGTTGGAGGGCAGCGTAGAGGGTAAAAATCGTAGAGGGAGATGAATACACTAAGCAGATTCAGAAGGTTGTAGGTTGCAGTAGGTACTGGGAGATGAAGAAGCTTGCACAGGATAGAGTAGTATGGAGAGCTGCATCAAATCAGTCTCAGGACTGAAGACCACAACAACAACAACAACAACAAATCTCCCAATTTCTGTCGGTGCTTTTTCTTTGTAATCAAGTCACATATCTGGTCTACACTTAACATTGTTTATAAGGAAGGAGTGGAGTTTGTCTCTTAGGACGGCGTCGAGTGAATTTTTATCTGCTTTTTTGAATAGGTATAATTTTCGTTTATTTTTGGGGGTTACAATATTTAATCTCGCTACGGCAGTCCCGTTCCTGAATCCGTTTTCATACTCGTTATTAGCTCAGAATTATTTGTAGGTAAGCGGTTAAGTGTGTTTTCACAACCGCTTACTTTTCGCGTGGCACATGAAGTAACTGCTCGATTTAATTTTCAGAGAATGCGTTTCGCACAATTTCGGATGATGTTGTATGCGTACCTCTAGATTTAAACATGTATTTTCGCCACTATATCGAGGGTAAATTAAAGTCACCATCAACTATAATTGCATGAGTCGGGCAAGTGTAATCTCAAGTTGTCTTAGAACCTTTCAGCAATTGTATCATCTCAGTTTGGAGGTCGATATTTTATTCCTGTTTCCAAGAATGATCTCTGCCAATGCTAACTCACAGAAAGCATCTTCTTCAAATTCGCGACAAGATAAACTACTTCAAACAGGAACAAACACGCCACTGCCAATTGTATTTAGCCTATCCTTCCGGAACACCGTTAGGTTCTCCTCAATAATTTCGGCTGAACTTATCTTCGGCTTTCAGTGCTTATAAGGATTTGAACCTCTGCTTCCTATTAGCGCTTGGAGCTCTGGTACTTCCCCAACACAGTTGCCATAAGTCACTTTTGATCGTAACATTCCTACGAGGGTATGTTTTTCGTGCTGGTTTGTGCAGTTCTCGAACTGCAGTCTCCATACTTATTGGATTTTACTTCTCTCTCTAAGCTGGGACATTACTAAGACAACCTCACTGAAATCAGCTGATGGCACCAGGAATCATAGTGGATTTTACTGTTTTTGTGGAATTTGGGAAAATGAGGTTCATTAGACCAGTTTATAAAGGCACATTTGCATGCCGAGCGTGAGTTTCCTCGGAAACGCGAAATATTAATTAAATAAATAATCAGTGACAAATAAATAAAGCCTATGGCACACAACTGCAGCGCTGTGTCGCTGATAAAACAAAAGCACAATTACGTTACTCTTATGTTTGATTTAAAAAAAGGAGAGCTCTGGTAGAAGTGGTGCGAGAAGCACGTATTTTATTTTATTGTCTGGCACACCGCCATATTTCATGTTATAGGAGAATACTGCGAGTTGCAACCACACTAGGCACTCGATTCTGTAAAGAATTTATATTTATAAAAGTAAGTAGGATTATGAACTGTAGGCTTATTCATTGAATATATCTGATTTAACTAACTGTGTAACTTTTTTATGTTTAGTAGACAATCACTTCTGTACGACGTATTGGCATGGCTGGCAAATTATTGTAATATTGAGATTTAGATTATGAGTCCGCACCTACCGCAGCAGTCTTTGGAAACGATTTAATTACGAAGTCCGATTATTTCAGTTTTATTTCACGGTCAACTACGAGTAACATTGCCTTTACGAAAAAGCCATTGCCAAGCGTCTGATAACGAATAATTAAACGTCCACGTTCCAGATAAGCAAAATATTAATTATAATTGCAATCACAATCACCATCATACAGATAGAATAATTAATATTTAAATAACAATATATTTTTTTATTTATTTTATTTATTTTATATTGGCGACTGCGTGTCGGACTTGTTATTTTGTCATTTGTTACATTGTTCTCTTTGTTTCATGTAAAAAATCAACTTTCTGGACCTGGACGTCAATGTATGAGAGATAACAAAATCTGAAGATATTTTCCAATTCTGAAATTTTGCGGGAAGACGCAATGAAACTTCCAGCAAAATAAGGTAAGACGCAGCATCTTTGCATTAGCAGGCTTGACCAGACGTATAATTCAGTGTATTAGCTTTTCAGTAAATTCTGTAGTGTTTCTTTTCCGCATAACAGTTTCAGTGATAAATTTCATTCTCAGTACTTTTCCCTAAACAATAACGTATGCAACAATACCAATACACGAGTGTACAATATGGCCGACTTCTGTACGATATCATGTAACATGGCCAGCAGCCATTACCAATAATCTCAAATTCAGTTTATATTTTTAAATTAACAGACAGCCATTGTTGCTACGAGCGATTCATGCTCAACTACATTTTATTTTAAAATCAGTGTCAAAAATTTTCTTGAAACATATATCACGTGTGGCATGGTAATAACTAGAAAACAATACGCAAAAATGGAACAGCAAGGACGTACTATTCAGACGCAATCCGACTCGGACGTGAGACAAGTGTTAGAAAATGACTTTACGACAGCAGCCGGTAGTGACGATTCATGAAACATTGACGCAAGTGTTGACGAAAATTTTGACAATAGGCCGTCCACTACAAAAATTTCAAAATCGCAATCAGAGCCCATGTTAATGCATGACGTCACGTCTAATGACGCGGCGGGGGCAGAGACCTTGCAAACGGTAAACATTGCCGACATGTTACAAATGCTAATGAAACAAAACGCAGAAAATATGGCAACCATAAGGAAACAGAACGCCGAAAACATGGCAACCTTAAAGGCACAATTAGAGACACAAAATGAACAGTTAAAAACACAAAATGACGAAATCAAATCTGATCTCATAGCAATCAAGATAGGTAATGACACTTTGTGTAAACGTGTGGAACTTATAGACGCCACACTGACCAAACAGATGACCGAACTCAGTACTAAATTTTCCCAGCTCAATACGAGACAAGAAAAGACTACAACTGACGTAGCACTTTTACAGACACAAGTAAAAAACCTTAATGTCACGTGTGAAGTTCTTACTGAACAAATTCAAACATATCCTTCAGTACATGACAACCTTGAAAAACGAATTACTGACGTACAGAATAAATTTGACAATGTTGAACAACACCTGACTGACATCTTACAATCAGATGCCACAGCTCATTTTCAAAATATTAATAAAGAATTTCATGATTGGGTTGAGAACAAAGACTAACATTTTGATAGATGCTTACGTGAAAATTTACCAACAATTGTGCACGACTCCGTAGCGCAATACATTACTAATAACAAACAGCTGATCAGTGACGCAGTACAATCCGTCACTGCACCCATGAGACAATTCACCGATCAACTACAGTCTGAATGTAACGAAAATATCAGTCAAAATGCACAGTTCAGAAACCAATATACATTCGAGTATGATACACACATTCCGCACACGACAAATACACAAGAACAAAACACACCACGACTACAACACATACCACGATGTGGAAACACAAACACAAGCTATTATCATGGTAAACCACAGCAACATTATCGTAATTACTCGCCAGCTGAACATACCAGTAATTACAGTGGAATAAATCCATATCACAATGCGAAGGAAGATGAAAGCTTAATGAAACACAGGCAATTTCAGATTTTTATCCCAGAAAAACGAACCATTCATCCGGTGATTTTTCTTAAATCTTTTAGTAACGCATTTCCACGCACTTGGAGTGACCGGAAAAATATTTCATATATTGTCGGTTACATCCACGGCGATGCAGCTGTCTGGGCATACAGTCAAGCTGACGTATGTACCACGTACAGTGAGTTTGAGCGTGCTTTTCTGAACAAATTCTGGTCGCAATCCGTCCAGGAGCGACTCAGAAGACAAATTTTAGAACCTGAATCTTTTAACAGTAAAAATGGTAACTTACGCAGATATTTTGAAAAATACTTGAACATGGGACATTTTTTAGACGAACCAGTCGCAACGCGTGATATACTCCGTGCGTTGAAGGCCAAATTGCCTTTCAACATTAAAGAAAAACTTCTACATATCCCGGATGACGATTCAGATTATTTTTTAACAGCCTTAGATTCGGTTGACATGTTACTTGAAGATCAGCACTTCGCGCGGCAAAACAGCAGCCACAATGTTTACACTAGTGGTATGTAAAACATGCAGGCTTGCCAACACAATTCTGGCGCGCCCACAGTTGGATACGCGGTACAACAAAAACAGCAAACTCACATGCCGTCTCAGTACGGAAATCAAAATCAACACGCGTATTCCAATACAAACAATAGTTACAACAGTAATAACATTTCATGCGGCAATCCATACAAAAGGCACCGCGGTAATAACTACAACGGTAACAACAGATACAAAGGTAATAACAAAAACACAAACAGAAATAGAAATAATAGTAACTACGAGCCAAGACAGCATCAAGGTTGGACTCGCAACGATCAGTACTTTCATTCAAACTCTGCTTTACCACAGCAGCCACCAGGACAAAATTGGAGCATACCTTACGACCGACAGGTAAGTTATAATGCGCAACAGCAACAACAACCGCAAAAGTTTGGAGATCATAATAGGCAATATCCGAATGTGAATATAATAGAAATGACACCTGATGCACAACCTCAATCTGTGTCAGTACCTAGTACAAATGCTAATCCAACAAACTAGAAACAGTCACTACTTTGCCCCAGGTCGTGGCTGAAGAATTCTTGGGGGGCGACTTCAATGTTAATCAGTTATTTGACACCACACTTGAACAACAGAATAATGATATGCCGAGTAATTCTAAACAAAAACTACCTGTTTTATTTATAAGATACAACCACAATAACAATATATCAGATGAACTTTTACAAGACAGTACACAATGTCGTTTAAACACAAATGAAATTGTTTTAGCATCTACTACTGGTGTAGTAGGTGGGATTCCAACTACTATTATCCTAGATACAGGTGCAGCTGTGAGCGTTTTGTCTTTTAATTTCTATAAAAAGATGTGTGAATTGGAACCTGTGCCTGAGTTTCCTGCCCAAAACTGTAAAATAACTACTGCACTAGGTAATAAGTCATGTACGGTTACGAAGCAAGTTTTTGTAAACGTTAAAATAGGTAATGGAACCGTACAATGGCCATTCCTGGTTGTACAAAACCTTGTGACAAATTGCATATTAGGAATAGATATTATGAGCGAGAAGGACTGCATTATAGACTTCTCCAAAGGTAAATGTATTTTAAATGATAAAAGCAGGGTAATTATTATTGATTTGGACAGGAGAACTCTAAAGCATGACAAACACTGTACAGGGTACAAGGTTCAGTTAGTACTTGACAAAGACATTCAAGACATGCAAACACACTCATCTGACACAGAGCTAATGGACTTGAAAACATTGCTTGATCATAAGATAAGTGAAGCTACAGCTCTCATTGTACATGAACGTATAAAACTACAGGAAGTGTTATCCAAATATTTACAAGTTTTTACCAAACGATTAGGTGTTATCAACACGTATGTGTACAAGATTGAAGTTAAGCCTCACAAGATCTTCTACCATAAGACATATAACGTACCGTTATCTCAACGACCTGCTGTGTGGCAAGAATTAAAACAAATGTTAGACTGGAAGGTCATTGAACCATCCACCTCATCTTATTGTAGTCCTCTACTTGTTGTCAAAAAATCAAATGGAAGCATTAGGTTAGTGTTAGACGCACGAGCTATTAATGAAATAATTTTACCGGTTCACGCAAAACCTGAAAATTTAGAAGAGCAATTACAGAAATTTCTAGATGCAAAATATTTTTCCACAATAGATCTCGCTAATTCGTTTTGGCAGGTGGGTATCACTCCTGATTCTCGGAAATATACTGCATTTATGTTCGGGGGGCGAACCTATCAGTTTTGTGTTCTACCCTTCGGACTGAATGTCAGCTCTGGGGTATTCATTACAGCCCTGGATACCGTGCTTGGCGACGATTTAGTTGAGACAGTCACACACTATGTAGATGATATACTGATAGCTACACAATCTTGGAATGAACACGTTGACACTCTTCAAAGAATTTTAGAAAAATTTGCACAAGCTGGAGTCACAGCCAACCTAAGAAAATCAAAGTTTGGTTGCAGTGAGATAAAGTATTTAGGACATATCATTAATTCACAGGGCATACGTCCGGATCCCAGTAAATTAGATGCTATCAGAAACTTTCCTAGCCCTCGAACTAAAAAGCAGTTAAAATCATTCCTTGGGCTATGTTCATTTTTCAGACGTTTTTTGCCACAACCACTTTTGAACAGTAAACATCTGCTAAATCTACTCAGAAAGAATCAAGTTTGGATCTGGTCGGAACAGTGCCAGAATGACTTTAATACAATTAAACATGCTTTAGTGGGTGCTAACATATTGAGCCATCCAGATTTCAATTTAGATTTTTGTATGACTTGTGACGCTTCACGTACTGGCTTGGGCTGTTGCTTATTTCAAGTTGTAAAGAATAAAGAGGAGGAACAGATAAGAATTATTGGGTTTGCGAGTCGCACTCTAACTGAATGTGAGCGTACATACTCCACTACTGAGTTAGAAACACTTTCCATTGTATGGGCATTCAAGAAATTCAATTATTATTTATTTGGAAAACATACAGTAATTTACACCGATCACCAGGCCCTGACATTTTTGTTAACTTGTAAACTTGTACATCCTAGACTATCACGATGGGCAGTTACACTTCAGAACTACTTTTTTGAAATTAAGTACATAAGAGGTAAGGACAACACCATTGCAGACACTTTGTCTAGACTTCCACAAGGTATGAATGATACCAACAGTGACTTAGAAAATATAAATGACTACAGGATTCTCTTAATGCAAGACAAGCAGTATCACCAATATTATATTGATATGTGCAGAAACATGGCTGAATTACAAAAATCTGATCCTCACTGGTATAAGATAATAACATTACTGGTAGAAAAACACAATCATCCTTTGACTAAGTATTACAAGTTACACAATGATGTGTTATTTTACCGCCGACATCCAAATGCTACTAACTGGTGTGTATGCATTCCCAAAGAGTCTGAACGTAATCTAATTTGGCACACACACTCAGTTTGGGGTCATTATGGGATGAAAAAGTGTTTGGCAAAGCTCAGTACATACTGTTATTTTAGCAATATGAGAAGAAAAATTTACAGGGAACTGAAAACATGTGTCATATGTCAAAAATCAAAACCTCAGAATTTATCCACAAAAACAGATTTACATTCTATTTTACCCAGTAAACCCCTGGAAATTCTGTGTACTGACATCAGTGGACCGCATCCAGCAAGTTCTGGAGGCGTCAAATATATCTTAGCTTTTTACGATATATTTTCTAAACATGTAAAACTTTATGCTTTAAAATCCGCCACTGCAAATGCTATAATACGAAGATTCTCAAGTGATTACCTGACGCACGTGGGAAAACCTAAAGCAATTCTATCAGATAATGCAGCATACTACTCTGGGTACAAATGGAGAAATTTCTTGAAGGACAATAACATTAAAAGTATATTTATTTCGAGGTTTAGTCCACAATGTAACGCGACTGAGAGACTTTTCCGAGAATTAAACCGTTTCATGAGGACCTATATTTCATCAAAACATACTAATTGGGTGTCCTACCTAAGTCTTTTCGAAGACGTACACAATAACTTAAATATTTACGATACGAATTACACACCTAACGAGATCATGTTCAATTACAAACAGAACGATCAGTGGATAGAACCATTACCTAAGTTGTCAGACAAGGAAATCACACCTGAACAGAAAATAAAAGAAGTATTGACTACATTGACACATCACGCACAAATACGAAACAAACATCACAGAAACATAATAAAAAGAAAACAAAAATTCGAGGTAGGAATGCTTGTACTACTTCGTACTCATCATAAATCTGTAGCACTCAAACGACGCAACGCTAAGTGGCGTCTGCTATATGAAGGACCTTATATAATTGTTAACATACCGCATCCTGGTGCGTATCTGTTACAACATCCTAGAACTAACAAAATTATTGGGCTATACGCACACCGAGATCTTAGAGCATTTCATGCTGAATAATGTCAAAGTCATACCCATCAAAATATTGCTAAGCAACTCGAAAAACTCTGTTGTTACAACACAGATAATAAGTAGTATAGAAATTTTCATTTCAGCGGTTCCAGTGACGCAGTTGAAGACAGAAGAACTCTTCTTTCAGCGCGCGCCTCCACCTGAAAGACGGAATATTAAAGTAAAATTTATGATTACGTAGCAGTGGATGACATATTAATTTTCATGGAACATTTGTTACTGAAGGTACCACTGACTTGGTGTGACACCTGACGAACTGACAGACGTCATCTGTGAAGCGATCTTTTACTTTGAGAAATAGATTAGACGCACATCTCTCAACACGAAAAGCATCAATCAGTAGTCAAGGCCACACAGACACTCTACACACACGCACAAAACGCGAGGAATCGAACATTTTCTCTCTCTTACTATTTTGAATATTTATTGAGTAGTGAAAACGCCTGGTCTTGCCTACTGATGTAATGAATGTTGTGTCTAACCTATCTTAATTTCAGATGACATCACAAAAAACATCGATAATATCCCAGCAAAACCGCTAAAGAGGATGTAAATATCTGCAATTCATGTAATCAAATGTGACACAATGTAATAACCTATAGCGATGTAATGATGATGTAAACATGTTTATGTGCAACTATATTATGTTTATGCTAAGAAAATATGTGACGTGTGTATGTATAATTACTTATTTTTTTAACTGATGTATAGTGCAACTGTTACTATGAAAAAATTTGAACAAAACGAGTGCCAAAAAGACATTGCATAGTGAACCACTGTTCACGGACATTAACGAACATTACTAACTCTGCAACTACGCGGAAACCTATGTGAAAGAAACTGTTAATGCCATTCATTATGCAGCGTATCTATGTGAACGCGATGAACGATTTCCTTGATTAATAACTACGAACATTTAGGTGAGCTATATTCAGCAAAAAAAACTGAAAATGTGAAGTGCATAATTCGTGCATCGTTTAGTGACATTACTACAGTACCTAACTTCAAGATGTTAACTGGATTAAATGGACACAAAGTGCCTGTCCAGAAAACAACACGACGGGTGGAAGAATTTTGGTTGGAACTTCAGGGAATGAAATGTTCTCGAAATGTGACGGACACTCTTACCTGGACTGTCCAAGGATCGACGCCAGCTATGTGCCGTCCGAGGTTCTGCAACCAAGCTTCCACGGAATGTAAAAAACGAACTGCACGTGGACCAATTACTCGATGGGTCACGTCTGATCTGTAATAAGCAATGCTTTTAGTCACAACGAACTGCATCACTACGACTATAATGGAAATGAGAAATGGACACCTTTATGTATTAATCACGTTGTTATACAACGATGTTACTGTGATCAAAAAACTTTACCACGACGATACTAACCTGTAAAAAATTATTGTGCAGCGGATGAATATGAACTGTAATAACGACACGATGTGTATAGGTCAACGCACCTGAAACATACGGACATTTTTCTTTGAAGTATTTCAAAACAATACTATGTAACTAAGAACATTCAACAATCTAAGTTGTATTGTGTTATAACAAATATTGTAAATTTAAAACTAAGTTACCTGTCATAGAATGTAGTCTTCATATGTAATCTTGGTTGAATATTTTCTTTGTGCAACGACTGAAAAACGCGCGCACACGAACAATATGATCTGCAATACTGTGCCACGTGATCTAACTGTACGATATAACGGCAGTGCCACAGTTACACAGACGCTTCTGCGCATGCGCGCACTCTATCTGCCAACATAAGAACTTTTACGGCGCACCCGCGTCATTCAAATTTTGTATATAATGTGTATAATGTGTAATGTAAGTCATGTAAATAGTTGTAGATAACTTAGATTTTCTTGTGCCTTTAGGTGAATTGCTCGCCTGCAGGTGTGTCCTTTCGCCTCGCAATTCAGGGGGCAATATAAAGGCACATTTGCATGCCGAGCGTGAGTTTCCTCGGAAACGTGAAATATTAATTAAATAAATAATCAGTGACAAATAAATAAAGCCTATGGCACACAACTGCAGCGCTGTGTCGCTGATAAAACAAAAGCACAATTACGTTACTCTTATGTTTGATTAAAAAAAAGGAGAGCTCTGGTAGAAGTGGTGCGAGAAGCACGTATTTTATTTTATTGTCTGGCACACCGCCATATTTCATGTTATAGAAGAATACTGCGAGTTGCAACCACACTAGGCACTCGATTCTGTAAAGAATTTATATTTATAAAAGTAAGTAGGATTATGAACTGTAGGCTTATTCATTGAATATATCTGATTTAACTAACTGTGTAACTTTTTTATGTTTAGTAGACAATCACCTCTGTACGACGTATTGGCATGGCTGGCAAATTATTGTAATATTGAGATTTAGATTATGAGTCCGCACCTACCGCAGCAGTCTTTGGAAACGATTTAATTACGAAGTCCGATTATTTCAGTTTTATTTCACGGTCAACTACGAGTAACATTGCCTTTACGAAAAAGCCATTGTCAAGCGTCTGATAACGAATAATTAAACGTCCACGTTCCAGATAAGCAAAATATTAATTATAATTGCAATCACAATCACCATCATACAGATAGAATAATTAATATTTAAATAACAATATATTTTTTTATTTATTTTACTTATTTTATAAGTTGTTCTTTGAAATTCGTTGTCACCTATCTGTAATGTTTTTTCGTTTAAACTAATAGGCCGCATGCCCAATGTGTATGGTTTCTCACCACTGATATCGAATGTTTTGTCTACCCTAGCTTTGCTGTGACAGATAATGAAATCGGCAGCTGCATTTTCGTCGTGGTGTAATTTCGCTGAGAGTTCATCGAGAGATTCAGTAATTAGTTTAAAGATTTCTCTCAGTGTCTGCTCTCGATCGAAATGTCCTCACCTTAGCAACCATATCTTCTCTCGAACAGGCTTCTGTGCAGGAATGACCTTATGCTTAGTCGATATCTTGTTATACACTAAGCGGACTGGTTCACAGGCTACATTTCGTTCAACCTTTGCAGTTAAGTCATGTACTTTCTTTTAAGTTCCAACAACCTTTACAGCTGTCTACTTTCTTTCCCAGAATGATCTGTGTGTGTATCTCTAGTTCCGTAACCATAGCATCTAATCGGTTGATCAGTCTCGGAAGGATCTTTGCAGATGTCTCTAGCTCCTTAATTTACGTTCGAGAGACTGAAATTATCCATCTATGTATAGACGTATTCTCTTTCCATTCACATTCGTCCTTTCAGGCTGAGTGCCTGACACATGCGCGAAGTTGTCCACGGTGCAACGTATACTAAGATCGTCGTCGCTTTTTTCGTAGCTATATATGGGGAAACTCCTGGAAGTTCCGTCTGTTCAAAATGGCTCTGAGCACTATGGGACTTAACATCTATGGTCATCAGTCCCCTAGAACTTAGAACTACTTAAACCTAACTAACCTAAGGACATCACACAACACCTAGTCATCACGAGGCAGAGAAAATCCCTGACCCCGCCGGGAATCGAGCCCGGAACCCGGGCGTGGGAAGCGAGAACGCTACTGCACGACCGTTCCGTCTGTACCTACTTTCACACAGTTTTCTTAATTTGTCAGTAACGATAAAACAGTATTGTGTGTGACTGCAACAAGACTCCATCTCTTTACAGAATCACTGAATGAGATGTTGGTTCTTAGATGAGCCTGGGAAATGCGTTTTAAATTCGAACTGTCTTGTTTGAAAGCTATAATGAGATTGTTTGAAAGCCATAATGAGATTTGCATTACCCCTCACAAACTGTTTCAGGATTCTGGAATATGTATGACTCAAATAAAATACGTCAATTCACATATGACGACCAAAACAATAAAATCACAAAATTTGAGTCTGGTTTTCCACAGAAATATCATCAAATATGAACGCTGTGTTGGCTATAGTTTTTCTGTAGAGGGGATTTGATTGCTTTGACTGTATGTCAAGTATGTTGCACCGTCTCCACCCTGCAGTACCTTTTCCAGTAACTGATACTTTGGTTGAAACAGCATATTTGAAAATATACACACATGGTCAAGGCGGACTCCCTCCATGTGTGTTGGTAGTGACATGAGAACATCTGTCTTGCTACAGTTGGATGGACTTACAAATATTGCTCATATATTATCAGGTAGGAGTATCCCATTCTTCTTCTTCTTCCAGTCTTCTTCTGCACCAATCACAGCATTAGTCACTCAGAACAAAGTTCTGCTGCTACACCAACCCTGCCATGATACCGAATACATGAGGTTTTTATGTGCAATGGACTTGTATAGAGAAATGAACACTTGCCATAATAATAATAATATGTGTAGCCACTATAGAGCCATCATCTTTCCAGCTGAGCTACAATGGCTACACCTTAAGTTATGTAAGGACAAGGTAGCTATATAAGAACAACAACAAAGATTTGCAAAATATTTTTTTAAATTTACATAGCAGTAGTATACATCTGTAAGAATTCACTGGCTCGGTCTTCAACGCAATACGGCATTTTGAAATGAAGTTTTCTTGTACGCACAGAACTCACCGTTTATTTCTCTCAGACTAATGGATGTCCTTTGGCTTCTTCTTTTGACACCGTATTGATGCACTTTTCTAAATCGTTTGCGTGGGCACAGCACTTGCAGGGATAGTTGACAATGTCTCTATACACTTTTTGAACACATAACAGCCCGCAGTTCAGTCTTTCCCTCACAAGGAGTGGCACAAATTTGTGACCGTGGAGTGTTCCACATAAATGGATCAACCTCCAGATGTCGCCATGAGTATCACGCCGTAGTACAATGATGTTATAGACATCGTCAGGGCAACACAGTAAATGTCTAGAGATGGAGAATACTTGGTCATCCGTTGATAGGTACAGGGTTCTGCACAACACAGATTATCCAATTTCAACTCTGTAAAATGCACTTTAACACTTCTTGATGCATTTTCAATCCCTGACGCAACACACCATTCACTTTCCAGTGATGCTTCTATACCAATATTTAAGTGCTTTGAACCGCTAGATGATAAATCATAAGTTGAAATGAATGGCATTAGAGCACTGCGAGGAACTGGCAGCTTCTCATCCAGCACATCAACACTCTCTCTTGCAGCAACACCAGAATGTAATGGGATGCTGCATGTATCGAAGACCAGTACAGACCTACACTGCGTGGTGTAGACCTCCCACAACAGTTCTTCTGAGCCTGGGGGCTGGCTGGGTGTACTCGCTAATGAGTGGCTTGCATAATAGGTGCTCGCTGTCCTGCTCCACCCCATACACTAAGGATTCCAAGGCGCTCCTGCTGTTGTTGACCCAACACACTGGATTTCGCTGCAGGCCCTGAAGACCGGTGCTGATTGTTGCTGGTCCAGACACGCTGAACGTTGCAGGATGTCCGGATACATTGGAGGCCGCTGAACAAAGAAGAAAAAACAATAAGCATCCACACACAAAGACATGGATTTGAACAAAGAACTTGACAAAGCTATATGCAGTAATAGTAGCAAAAGCTCATAATGAGTGCTTACTTTTACACTTCTTCTGCAATGCGGAGGCAGATGAGGATCCCAGTTCCTGTTGACACTTCGTGGATCTACCACTGACGCACTGCAAATGAGAGTTCATCTGTCTTATGTCCCCCAAAGTCACAATCACGTTCCTGCATCCCCATTACCTCCCACCAGTTTTCATGTTGGGGAGGGAGTGAATGCTGTTTCTCTATTTGTTCCCAAGGGAAATGCTGGGAGCAAAAAAAAAAAAAAAGTTTCAGAGTCCTCTGTGATAGTTTTTAAACTAGTTCAGTCAAGGCCCATACACTAAGGCGAACACTTCTGGTTCATCCTCTCTGGGGTAATGGAATGGGACGAAGTTGTCTCCTGCACTGTGTGTAGTCCTGTATCCAATCAGTAAGCACCTATATATTCTAGGCGGTCGGCGCATCTGGCCAGCGGTCAGTGCAGACACGCACGCTATTGGAAGGTTCTTTCACCGGATATGTATTGTTGTGGTGGACGAGGGTACTTGTGTAATCACCTGTTGGTGCATACAAGACCTCAGATATATGAGAAGTGTTTTTCCTGCAAATTGCAACATATGAGATATTTCTCACCAAATGTGCAAGCAGTCAATCAAAAGTGCTTCAATATTTCTGCGGAACCAATCGGTTGTGCGATCAGTGCAGTAAGGATTTCACTTAGGTTCACCAGTCTCCATCAATAGGATGTGAGGTGACATCATGAGAGTGGAGGTACCTCAGTTGAGTTAATTCCCACCAGGGAGGAGACTTGTCTCTCACAAATAGATTAAATAAAGAATATGCAGCAATATGTTATTGGCACTGATTTGAATTTTGTGCTCTGAGATACTTCCTCTCCAGCACAGAGTGAGTACTTTCTCGCCTATTTTCAGGTAGGGGAGGGTATGGGGGAGGGTAGGGGGAGGGTAGGGGAGGGCTGTACTTCCCTGGAAGGGGAAAAAGAGCTCAGAACTGAACAAATATCTCTTATCCCAGAGGTGTGGGGAAGAAGGCAGAGGCAGAAGGGTGGAACTGACTATCCCTAGATGGTCATAAATCAACCCTCAGTGGGTCATAAACCATGGGAATGGGAAGGTGGATAGCTTAACTGATAATTTATTAGCATATCAATTTGATATTAAAAGTGTGTCAGCACCCACTTTATCCTACTACTAACACCCTCATGTTGTGCGAAACTGTTGTTTTGAAATATAAACTTATTACATTGTTACACAAAGTATTTCAAACAGTATTACACTGTATATGTGTATTAAATGTATTGTATTTAGATTTAAATAAAATATTCCTAAAATCATTCATCTACACCAATAAAAGTAAACAACCCACTCCATGCGCTCACTTTGAGAGATATTTGTACAAGACGAAATATTGCGATTGACACCCACTTACTCATTAACCCTCCAAACTTGGTCAACAATTCCTAATACAGTCACACTGGCAGATAACGGGTGTCAGAAATTATTGCGCAAGTTGGAAGGTTTGTTAAGTAGGTGGGTGCCATGTTCTAATCCCAATATTTCGTCTTGTGCAAATATTTCTCAAAGTGAGCACACAGAGTGCTTTGCTTACTTTGATACATGATGGTAATAAACACTTCCTTACGCAGTCTTCCTTGATGTCCCTTCGACAAGAATCTCGAAGTGATTATCAATTAAATATCTCTCAGGTCCTTCGGTAGCCCATAATGCAGTTCTCTGTATGCATCCTAGTACGAACTTAACGGTCTATATATCATTCTAACTATTAGGAATGACAGCTGATTTTGTGAACACAACAGGTGTGTTTCATGTTGATTAAGCGAAAATGCTGTGAACTGTCTTGGTCCGAGCTTGTTTTCCTAAATGTAATATGGTGGAAAACATGGTATCATCCCCACAGCTTGTTGTATATGGGCTTGTCCGTTCGCAACACATGCATTACTATTGTTAATGTGAGTGCCTATCTTAGATTCAGCTATTCATCAGTTCAGGGTGCACAGATTACGCCTCTTTATTCAAATTATTCACGTAATAGACGTGGCCAATATTAAATTCTTCTTATCGTTTTCCCACGACTTTGTAAATGAACGCGTCCATGTTCCTTACATGATATCGGTGCGCCCTTCCGGTTTTGCTGTTGTTCGCTTCTCTCGTGGCTCCAGTGGGCAATACGTTCGTTTATTTCTTTGCGCTGTCGTGCAGTTCAGTAGACATTTCATTTCGTATCGAGGAAACTTGCTTATCAAGCTTCCCTTCCTCGTTTTTGTCTATCTCGTCCGTAACGCCATCCACTCGGGGAGATAACTTTCAGCAGTTACGTTAATTCTCACTATCCAAGCGGCTTTTCTCAGATATATGTACATCAGTCTTTTCTATTTTGGAATCTATTGCGCTTTTTTTTATTGAAATGTGGACTTGTTCACCAGAAACGGAATCTACTGTGCTGACTGTTTCCTCAAAACAACCCCCTACACTCAATTTTTCCGCAATGTGAGTTTGTTAATTCGCTATGGTATCTATCACGCACATTTTTTCAGTGACTCGGTTCTGCTCTGCGCTCGTATGAGTCTGCTCTTGGTTTATTCGAAAAACCGCCCCTCCTATTGACTCCAACTTCGGTAACATGTCTTCAACTTTTTTTGGGTAGATTCAGGTTCGAAATCTGATGAGTCTACATCATCTGATATGGTTGCAGCGATAGTGGTCTTCAGTCTTAAGACTGGTTTGATGCAGCTCCCGATGCTACTCTTCATATCCGAATAACTACTGCAACTTAAATCATTCTCAAACTGCTTACAACGCTCATCTCATGGTCTCCCTTTACAGTTATTACCAACAGCACCTCCCTCCAGTATTGAACTGGTTATCCCTTGACGTCTCAGAATGTGTCCTATCGACCGATCCCTTCTTCTAGTCACGTTATACCACACTTTTTTATTCAATACCTCCTCATTAGTTACGTGATCTACCTATCTATCTTTAGCATTCTTCTGTAGCACCGTATTTCAAAAGCTTCTGTTCTCTTCTTCTCTAAACTAACATCCATGTTTCACTTCCATCCAAATACACTCCATACAAATACTTCCAGGGAATACCTACTAACTTCTAAATTTATATTCGATGTTAATAAATATCCACTCTTCAGAAACGCTTTTCTTGTCATTGCCAGTCTACATTTCCTGTCCTCTATTTCGGCCATCAACAGTTATTTTGCTGCCCAAATAACGGGATCTGCTAATTTAAGTGTCTCGTTTCCTTATCTAATGCCCTCGCCTCACCTGATTTTATTCGACTACATTCGATTATATTTGTTTTGCTTTTGTTTGTGTTCTTCACATATCCTCCTTTTAAGACACTGCCCCTTCCATTCAACTGCTCGTCCAAGTCATTTGCTGTCTCTGACAGAATTACGATGTCATCAGCGAACCTCAAGATTTCTTTTCTTCCCCTGATTTTGGATTCCTGTTCCAAATTTTTCTTTTGTTTCCTTTATCGCTTTCTCAATATATAGAGTGAATAATACTGTCGATAGGTTACAACCCTGCCTCACTCCCTCCTAAACCACTGCTTCCCTTTCGTGCCCCTCGACTCTTATGGCTGCCGTCTAGTTACTGTACATGTTGTGAATAGCCTTTCGCCCATGTATTTTACCCTTGCTACCTTCAGAATTTTAAAGATAGCATAGCGGTGAGAGTTCTCAAAAGCTCTCTTGAAGTCTACAAAAGCTATAAATGTAGTTTTGGTTTTCGTTAACCAATCTAGTAAGATAATCCGTAAGGTCAATATCGACTCACGTTCATGGAGGGTTGGTGTATGCAATATGATTCTTGTGTGTACGATTCTTGGCTGTACATGTTACCGCCTCCCAGGCCGTAAGCTGTGCTGCTAATTTTGGTCCCAGACTTACACCTCTGCGACACCCACTTTATATGGTATGCTGCTGGCGCACACCTAAGCGCACTTGTATCGTTAAGAGTGGTGAGGCAGGCTGCGTGACTTGCTGGTGAACCACGGTAGGCTCTTATGTGCCGACTCCTACCTTGCAAATGATGTGTCCACATTCCTTGTTGTACTCGAGTGTACGATTCAGCATTCCTTCTGCTTCAAAGAAGAAGACAGTCCATACTTAAAGATGGCGAACAATAAATATGATTCCAGACAAAGCTGTTTAACTGACGACTTTGGGCATAATACCTGCCTCCTGAGCTTGGCTTCGAGCCCCAACAACACCACCATCTCACCTGCTGAGCCTCCGCACCCACTAAAAGGCCTGCACGAGGGGTGCTCGCGAGTTATGAGATATTACATTTTACACATGCTGAGACTCAAGTTAACCGACACAAAGGCTGAAGGCATGTACCTGTGTCAAATAAGAACAAAGCAATTTAGGTTCACTCTGTTTACAGTAAATGCAGAGGAACTACTTGGCGATTAAAATCAAAATCATATCCGAAAGTGTAAGTGAAATAACTGAATAAATCCTAAACAGAAAGAAACCATTAAATGTAACTAACTCAAAAGAAATCTTACCAAGCGATTGTAAACGTACAGGTTGTGACGTGATTAGGGGGTGTGCAAAGTGGCCCTGTTGATCTGACATGGCTCATCGCTGCCCTCCAGAATAATGAATAAGGAAGTCGTTACCTACCAAATGAAACAAGAACATAATTACCTCAGTTTATCGTATTAAATGTGCATGATAAAATCACCTGACATACACTGACAAAGTTAAACTAATTCAGCGGCGAGTCTAATTAAGGGATCTGGAGTCTGCTTCTAATAATCACATAATATTATAAACCAATTATGTTACTGACTGAAATGTTAGCATTGAAAGGCAGATAGGGCTAAATAAGGGTATACGTTTGCGTCTGTGACTGAAACAATGAAAGCATATTGACCATAGTATCTGTAAGCAAGTATTCAGAATGTAGCTTGAAATTATTGAAACTCAGTAAAAACGATATGGTTGCCCCTACAACTCATCTCGCTATGATAGCTGCATCTAACAATGTTAACTGAAGGCTTTGGGAAAAACCACTCATTAGTTTCATGCCTTCAGCTTTCATCTGTGGCTAACTCAACGAAGTACTGTATTGTCTGCTAAAGTGGTGCGTGGCAGCAGAGATGCTGGACTGATGCGGTGAGGAGAAGAAGTCTGGCAGAGATGACCAATCGTAGAAGAAGCGTGATGGAGAAATGATATTGCACTGTCTGCTTCCTATTTCATTCGTCACATCATTTACACTACTGGCCATTAAAATAGCTTCACCTAGAAGAAATGCAGATGATAAACGGGTATTCATTGGACAAATATATTATACGAGAACAGACACGTGATAACATTTTCACGCAATTTGGGTGCATAGATCCTGAGAAATCAGTACCCAGAACAACCACCTCTGGCCGTAATAACGGCCTTGATAAGCCTGGACACTGAGTCAAACACTGCTTGGATGGCGTGTACAGGTACAGCTGCCCATGCAGCTTCAACACGATACCACAGTTCATCAAGAGTAGTGACTGGCGTATTGTGACGAGCCAGTTGCTCGGCCACCATTGCCCAGACGTTTTCAATTGGTGAGTTCTGGCCAGGGCAGCAGTCGAACAGTTTGTCTATCCAGAATGGCCCGTACAGGACCTGCAACATGTGGTCGAGCTTTATCCTGCTGAAATGTAGGGTTTCGAAGGGATCGAATGAAGGATAGAGCCACGGGTCGCAACACATCTGAAATGTAACGTCCACTGTTCAAAGTGCCGTCATTGCGAACAAGAGATGACTGAGACGTGTAACCTATGGCACCCCATACCATTACGCCAGGTGATACGCCAGTATGGCGATGACGAATACACGCTTCCGGCAGCAGTCATGGACTGTGCGGCTGGTCCCGGCGGAGGTTCGAGTCCTCCCTCGGGCATGGGTGTGCATGTTTGTCCTTAGTAAAATGTAGGTTAAGTAGTGTGTAAGCTTAGGGATTGATGACCTTAGCACTTAAGTCCCATAAGATTTCACACACATTTTTTGAACACTTCCAATGTGCGTTCACCGCGATGTCGCCAAACACTGATGCGACCATCATGATGCTGTAAACAAAACCTGGATTCATGCGGAAAAATTACGTTTTGTCATTCGTGCACCCAGGTTCGTCGTTGAGTACACCATCAAAGCGTTCCTGTCTGTGATGCAGCGCCAAGGGCAATCGCAGCCATGGTCTCCGAGCTGATAGTCCATGCTGTTGAAAACGTCGTGGAACTGTTCGTGTAGATGGTTCTTGTCTTACAAACTTCCCCATCTGTTGACTCAGGGATCAAGACGTGGCTGCACGATCCGTTACAGCCATGCGAACAAGATGTCTGTCACCTCGACTGCTACTAATACGAGGCTATTGGGATCCAGCACGGCGTTCCGTATTACACTCCTGAAGCCACTGATTCCATATTCTGCTAACAGTCATTGGATCTTGACCAATGCGAGCAGCAATGTCGCGATACGATAAACCGGAATCGCGATAGGCTACAATCCGACCTTTATCAAGTCGGAAACGTGATATTACGCATTTCTCCTCCTTACACGAGTCTTCACAACAACGTTTCAAAAGGCAACGCCGGTCAACTGCTGTTTGTGTATGAGAAATCGGTTGCAAACTTTCCTCATGTCACCATGTTGTACTCGTAGGTGTCGCCACCGGCGCCAACCTTGTGTGAATGCTCTGAAAAGCTAATCATTTTCATATCACAGCATCTTCTTCCTGTCGGTTAAATTTCGCGTCTGTAGCACGTCATCTTCGTGGTGTAGCAATTTTAATGGCCAGTAGTGTATATTGGTGGAACTATGGATATTCCAAGCACCGATCTGTAAAAAGATGTCTTAAAATAAGTTGGTCCATTTCTCTGAATCTTGTTTCAGGAGGTTAACCAGTAACACACCTCCTAACACGTGGTGTGCAAAACTGTGCCCTCCTTTCTTTCTGTCTTCGTCCTTGGCCAGAGAGTCTAGAGCTCAGTCGCACAGTCAGGCATCTCTCTCCGACTTTTAAATTATTTATTTTAACCAGTCCTGACTGTTCTTAAATTGCTTTAAACATTTGGTTTTTGTAGTGCGTGCACAGCTCCTCCTTGCACATGCAAGTTCTTAGAACAGACTCTCCTGGTGCCCTTGCACTAAAGAAGACCGTATTTACAGCGTGACTTCTGGCAAATGGCGCTGAGGGGCGACTCTTCAAAACAAGGACTGCCCTCACCAGTGACATTGAACTCCACAGCTGCCGGCGAGCGTTTCTAGGTGGCCTTCTCAGTTGGCTAGTGTGACCTGCTGCTCATCCGCTTGCTTACAGTCCATTTCAGTATTCTTAAATAGTGGCCTCTTATTTATGCAGTTATTTACATCAACTAAGTGCTGGAAATCACTGGTACAGATACAAACCTCATCTTCTTAATACTGATTTTATGTCAGTTTCAGGACAGATTTGAGAAAAACAGTCACGTATTATCAACCAATCCTGGTTTTTTAAATTCATAAAAGTGCAATTGCACTCAGAGAATATTAAATTGGAAGAGCATCAAAGAAATGTGACCTACATGGCACTGAGATTGTGGTGCTCTTTTGATGCACTGTTTGAGATTAGGATTTTTCCAAGGATACACGTTGCGGCGCGGCACGTTACTTTTTACCGCCCTGCCAATGTCCAGCAGTGTTTATTTGTCTAGCTAAAAGCTGTAGTAGAAAATACTAGACCACTACTGTCTATTGCAAGTCGCAACACACATAGAATTGTCCGGTAAACGGGATGTGGCTAATACTGAAATAAAAGTCTTAACTCGGCAATGTAAATTTTCAGGTGTATTTATAGGATAAAGATCACAGTTAATACTGCCAAGTACGTACTAAGTGTCTACACAATGTAAAGTTCCCACGCACACCACAATCACACACGTAGCCAGTTTATGATATTTACACCCGTTACCGAAGTTAATAGAGATCACTGGATCGTTTAGTTAAGAAAATGCTCGCTCAAATTATGTGCACTCTGCTCTACACGTAATACCTGTTCCAGTCTTAGATCGCACAGCACGCCACGTGATTTTAACTAACAGTCAAAAGCAATAATTTTGATATTCTGTCCGAAATTCCACACGACTTCCACTATACCGTTCACTTAAATACACTTTGTACTACTTCGCCAACTCGTAATTAGCATTTTCCGCGATTTTACAGTACTTTTGTCGGAGCTGCTTTCAATGAGATGTTTCTAGTTCGAACCCTCAGCCCCGACTGACTTAGATCACACCAAAGGCTTTGGTCCCAGCCTAGATTGGCGCGAGCCTGCATTTTTCGGATTGGCTGATATCACCAACAGCAAATCAGGTTGCAGTATTATCCCGCGCTGACCCGCGCTTTACTTCAATGACCAATCACAGTAAAACATTTCTTTCTATGGCAATTGCTAAATAAATAAATTTAGAAAAGTATCAAATATAAAATTACTCCTTCTGAAATTACCGATTAATTTGTGTTCTACTCACGATTCATTAGTACCATAAACTGACTGCACATTTAATTATAGTAAATCCCCTGTATAGTTTAACTGGTACTTCGTGAATAAACAAAACAATTTTCATTTACTTCTGTTCTTCTTCACTCATACAACATTCACACTGCTAATTACTACACACATAAAACAATTATAATTATGCAAATACATTAAATATTAGTCAAACATAACTTTACAACATTGTTTTGACTACGACTGCTAGCACTGTCCGTCAACTGCTGACCTCTGCCACCTTCTAGTACAACTACGTGCAGCTCTGTAACTCAGGTCCATATCAGCTGATGACATCTGTCGATGACTCATACCTATAACGATATCGTCCTAACCAGTGACAGGAGCGATGCGAAGGCGCTACGCCTCGCACCTCCTGCAATTATTAAAACTGTTGAAAACAACTTTTTATAATTTTACTACATCGCGACTGTCTCCTTACACTCAAAATAAATGTGAAATTTGAAAATTACTAACTAAGTTACAGATTTCTTACTTCGGACTTGGCATACTAGCCTAAGTTTAACATTTTACAAAACTTTTTTTTAGGATTTTTTTTTACAAAACTTTACAACTGAACTAATTAATTTTTTCCTTCAAAACCAAGCTTACCACAAATTGTGACTTTACATAAAATAGTTCTTGTCCATTACAATTACATTTTCGCCTTTTACCTCCTCTTATTTACATGAACTCAATATCTTATTGAATCTCCACCCGCACTTTGATTGGTGTCCTAGTGTAATTTTGAAATCACTCCTACCTTACACGTTGCACTCCATAAGTGTCCTCTACCTCACGATTTTTCTCTTAGCATGTCACAACACCTTGGTTGGTTGGCGTCCTTAACAGTGCACATTGGTCCACTCTCAGGCCTACAAAACATAGTTTCGTCTACGACTACTAATATACATAACCGTCTCAACACATAGTATAAAATTGTTCTCCCTATGCTATACTCTTTCACTAATTGTATTTTAACTATTCAAAGCAAATGAACAGGACATTTCACTCTTAAACTGCAAGAAAATTTGCATTTTCTTTTAAAGGGTTTAACTACCTCAGCAAGATTATACGTTGCTATTGAAGGCATACACTGAAATCAATTGTTGTTGTTGTTGTGGTCTTCAGTCCTGAGACTGGTTTGATGCAGCTCTCCATGCTACTCTATCCTGTGCAAGCTTCTTCATCTCCCAGTACCCACTGCAACCTACATCCTTCTGAATCTGCTTAGTGTATTGATCTCTTGGTCTCCCTCTACGATTTTTACCCTCCACGCTGCCCTCCAATGCTAAATTTGTGATCCCTTGATGCCTCAAAACATGTCCTACCAACCGATCCCTTCTTCTAGTCAAGTTGTGCCACAAACTTCTCTTCTCCCCAGTCCTATTCAATACCTCCTCATTAGTTACGTGATCTACCCACCTTATCTTCAGCATTCTTCTCTAGCACCACATTTCAAAAGCTTCTATTCTCTTCTTGTCCAAACTGGTTATCGTCCATGTTTCACTTCCATACATGGCTACACTCCATACAAATACTTTCAGAAACGACTTCCTGACACTTAAATCTATACTCGATGTTAACAAATTTCTCTTCTTCAGAAACGATTTCCTTGCCATTGCCAGTCTACATTTTATATCCTCTCTACTTCGACCATCATCAGTTATTTTGCTCCCCAAATAGCAAAACTCCTTTACTACTTTAAGTGTCTCATTTCCTAATCTAATCCCCTCAGCATCACCCGATTTAATTTGACTACATTCCATTATCCTCGTTTTGCTTTTGTTGATGTTCATCTTATATCCTTCTTTCAAGACTCTTTCCATTCCGTTCAACTGCTCTTCCAAGTCCTTTGCTGTCTCTGACAGAATTACAATGTCATCGGCGAACCTCAAAGTTTTTACTTCTTCTCCAAGAATTTTAATACCTACTACGAATTTTTCTTTTGTTTCCTTTACTGCTTGCTCAATATACAGATTGAATAACATCGGGGAGACTGTCTCACTCCTTTCCCAACCACTGCTTCCCTTTCATGCCCCTCGACTCTTATAACTGCCATCTGGTTTCTGTACAAATTGTAAATAGCCTTTCGCTCCCTGTATTTTACCCCTGCCACCTTGAGAATTTGAAAGAGAGTATTCCAGTCAACATTGTCAAAAGCTTTCTCTAAGTCTACAAATGCTAGAAACGTAGGTTTGCCTTTTCTTAATCTTTCTTCTAAGATAAGTCGTAAGGTTAGTATTGCCTCACGTGTTCCAACATTTCTACGGAATTCCAACTGATCTTCCCCGAGGTCCGCTTCTACCAATTTTTCCATTCGTCTGTAAAGAATTCGTGTTAGTATTTTGCAGCTGTGACTTATTAAACTGATAGTTCCGTAATTTTCACATCTGTGAACACCTGCTTTCTTTGGGATTGGAATTATTATATTCTTCTTGAAGTCTGTGGGTATTTCACCTGTCTCATACATCTTGCACACCAGATGGTAGAGTTTTGTCAGGACTGGCTCTCCCAAGGCCATCAGTAGTTCTAATGGAATGTTGTCTACTCCCGGGGCCTTGTTTCGACTCAGGTCTTTCAGTGCTCTGTCAAACTCTTCACGCAATATCTTATCTCCCATTTCATCTTCATCTACATCCTCTTCCATTTCCATAATATTATCCTCAAGTACATCGCCCTTGTATAAACCCTCTATATACTCCTTCCACCTTTCTGCCTTCCCTTCTTTGCTGAGTACTGGGTTGCCATCTGAGCTCTTGATATTCATACAAGTGGTTCTCTTCTCTCCAAAGATCTCTTTAATTTTCCTGTAGGCAGTATCTATCTTACCCCTAGTGAGACAAGCCTCTACATTCTTATATTTGTCCGCTAGCCATCCCTGCTTAGCCATTTTGCACTTCCTGTCGATCTCATTTTTGAGACGTTTGTATTCCTTTTTGCCTGCTTCATTTACTGCAATTTTATATTTTCTCCTTTCATCAATTAAATTCAATATTTCTTCTGTTACCCAAGGTTTTCTATTAGCCCTCGTCTTTTTACCTACTTGATCCTCTGCTGCCTTCACTACTTCATCCCTCAGAGCTACCTATTCTTCTTCTACTGTATTTCTTTCCCCCATTCCTGTCAATTGTTCTCTTATGCTCTCCCTGAAGCTCTGTACAACCTCTGGTTCTTTCAGTTTATCCAGGTCCCATCTCCTTAAATTCCCATCTTTTTGCAGTTTCTTCAGTTTCAATCTGCAGTTCATAACCAATAGATTGTGGTCAGAATCCACATTTGCCCCTGGAAATGTCTTACAATTTAAAACCTGGTTCCTAAATCTCTGTCTTACCATTATATAATCTATCTGATGCTTTTAGTATCTCCAGGATTCTTCCAGGTATACAACCTTCTTTTATGATTCTTGAACCAAGTGTTAGCTATGATTAAGTTATGCTCTGTGCAAAATTCTACAAGGCGGCTTCCTCTTTCATTTCTTCCCCCCAATCCATATTCACCTACTATGTTTCCTTCTCTCCCTTTTCCTACTGACGAATTCCAGTCACCCATGACTATTAAATTTTCGTCTCCCTTCACTACCTGTATAATTTCTTTTATCTCGTCATATATTTCATCAATTTCTGCATCATCTGCAGAGCTAGTTGGCATATAAACTTGTACTACTGTAGTAGGCATGGGCTTTGTGTCTATCTTGGCCACAATAATTCGTTCACTATGCTGTTTGTAGTAGCTTACCCGCACTCCTGTTTTTTTTATTCATTATTAAACCTACTCCTGCATTACCCCTATTTGATTTTGTATTTATAACCCTGTAATCACCTGACCAAAAGTCTTGTTCCTCCTGCCACCGAACTTCACTAATTCCCACTATATCTAACTTTAACCTATCCATTTCCCTTTTTAAAGTTTCTAACCTACCTGCCCGATTAAGGGATCTGACATTCCACGCTCCGATCCGTAGAACGCCAGTTTTCTTTCTCCTGATAACGACGTCCTCTTGAGTAGTTCCCGCCCGGAGATCCGAATGGGGGACTATTTTACCTCCGGAATATTTTACCCAAGAGGACGCCATCATCATTTAATCATACAGTAAAGCTGCATGTCCTCGGGAAAAATTACGGCTGTAGTTTCCCCTTGCTTTCAGCCGTTCGTAGTACCAGCACAGCAAGGCCGTTTCGGTTATTGTTACAAGGCCAGATCAGTCAATCATCCAGACTGTTGCCCCTGCAACTACTGAAAGGGCTGCTGCCCCTCTTCAGGAACCACTTGTTTGTCTGGCCTCTCAACAGATACCCCTCCGTTGTGGTTGCACCTATGGTACGGCCATCTGTATCGCTGAGGCTCGCAAGCCTCCCCACCAACGGCAGGGTCCATGGTTCATGGGGGGGGGGGGGGGGGGGGTGAAATCAATTAATTAGGTTAAATTCTGATTATTCCCTATCCACTAAATCTTTTCTCAAAACTTGACAACTACGGCAAAGTCTTTATGACAGCTTTTACCAGGTTCCATAAATACGCTTAACTTGATCATTCCTTCTTCAAAAATTTTTAGGAAGGCTTTTACAATAGCAAATAATACACCAAACTCAAAACTTGAGCATGACTTCAAAATCACATAAGATAATAAGTTCAAATTCATATAACTATTTACAAAACCCATTATATACACTTGTTCACTCTTACCTTTCACACCTAGTAGCATCAGTAATAGTTATATTTTGGTTGTCGTCTCTATCGGTTTATTTTATTAGTCACCTCCGGTAAATTTCATGTCATTTTTGGAATGGATTCATTTTCCATTATGACCATGCATCTTCATGCAAATCATCTTACTCGCTATCCATTAGTAATCAATTGCTAAATAACACCCTTTTTTTTAAACATCAACTTTTGTAACTACACTCCACAATTCCTTTACCATTTTCCAACAGAATAACACTCCCTTCTACAACCAGTTTGCCCTTCCTCCACATTACTCTGAGCCCTTTTATTATACTCTATAATTAGTCATCTCTGTTACATCTCTCACTACTACTTCTAAACGTATACCTTCATATACAACATGACAACAGCTCACTACTGCAAAATCACCATAACGGATCATTTTATTTTTCAAATTTTATCCGCCTGTCTCATTAGTCTAACTTTCTCACCTCCTTTTTCCACACATACTTTACTCGCACTGTTACCACTATTCATCACAACAACACACCCTGCTACTCCTTCTCATTCCAATTGAGTGAAGAATATCTCTAACTTTTCCCTCTATTTTATTGTCTACTAAGAGCATTTTATCAGGATCTACTTTCACTTCTTCCCCATATTCGTTATACCCTTCCAGATATGTTCTCTTCCTACAATATCTAATCGGAATCTGCTCACCTTCCCTCTTTGTGAGCTTTCTTTTCTTAGAGAAAGGCACTATAATGTTTTTCCCACTCACTTCCAGGCTTACACTGTCATTTTCAAAGTCCAGCCTCCACTTGTACTTCATTAAGAAATCAATTGCCACTAGCATATCTATACTTAAGCCCTCAATAACTAGAAAGTTATGATACAACTGGTTACCATTTATACTGATAGGCAACATCACTTCATGCTTTACATGCTTCTTCACTTTTCCTATGGCTACAATCATCTGGACTCCCATGACAGGTATAATTACTGGCTCTCTTTTATTAGGCAATACATCTAACCACTGCTGACTAACAGCACACAAATCACTGCCACTATCAGCTATTGTACAGCTTGCATTAACAGATTGATTACTGGTCGAACTTCCTTTTCTTCCTGAACAGTGACTTCATCCTCCTCAAGCAAGTCGTGTACAATTTTACGCCTTTCGAAACCTTCCTTGTGCCCAGAGATTATACAAATATCTACAGGATTGCTTTCACTACTCTCCCTTCCTACATTCTTTAGCCTATCCACTATGGATAGATTAAAACACTTCTGCAAATCTGCAGCTCCATTTTCTACAGTAATTAGTTTCTCCACTAATTCTTCTACCTCATCTTCTCCTTCTACATTATTTTTACTCGGCTGACCCCTATTCTGGTCATCACCGGCACGAAATGCCTCCATAGCTTCCTCTAAGTCCCTATTTACTGACATCAATAATTCTTCTACCCACTTCTCATCTAGCTCCTGCAATCCCTGTCTATTCGTATCTCCTCCTCCTCCCTGGCAAGATTCCTCATTCGCTCTACCGTACACTTCTCCCTCACTGCTAGATTTTACATCATTTTCAACTTCTTTTCCCACCAACAACCTGCAGCACAGTGCTCCTTTTGCCTGGTCCCATCTACATAGCCACCTTGTAGCATGCCTATTCTATCATCCTTCGCTTTACTACTTTCACTTGTGTCATTATTCTCAATAATTTGGACTTCAGTTACTTTATTCTTATTGTATACAAAAGGTATGGCCAGCGGATTCAAAATAGTGCTACCCGTTCTGCAAATGCCAGCCCCTTCAACAGACGGTATCTAGTTTCCCGTGCCCTGTGTTTATGCTTCATTTCTGCCTCGCACCCCCACCTGATCTCTCTCCTGAAAATCATTGTCATCATGAATAGGCGATCGCGATCTGTAAGCGTGCCCCTGATCATTATCAATTGTCCTTGGAACTGGAGCATAGCGCCAACCCCTTCCTCTCCTTCCTCGGTTATTATGTGACACAACCATTCTGTTTACATCAACATTCTGACCTCTCTCAACTGTATTCTGAGGCCTAAAACTACGATTTGTCTGCTCCTCTTCCTGCATAAGCTTCTCCACTCTTTCCAAATAGCTAACAAACTTATCAACATTGTTCCTAGGAGCGGCAACTATTTTATTTCTCCGGCTTAGAGGCAACTTTCCATCTAAACCCATAATTATTTGCTCAGGCTCTAATTTGTTCGTCAAATATGACAAATTAGTCACCCATCTTAAAGCAAATCTTTTTATATTCTCTTTCCGGGGATTGAACTTTTCCCCAGCCCAGAAACAGTTTTGCAATTCTGTTTGCTTTTGCTTGCCCCAATATTCTTTGAAAAACGCTTCTTTAAACTGCTCTAACGTCTCATATTGTTCCGTTGCAGTCGTTCCCCGTATCCTAGCCTCACCCAAAAACTTCGATGTTACGAAACCAATCTTCTGTCGGTCACTCCACAAATAGGCAAAACATTTTCAAAATCGTTCCAGAACTCTTTCGGATGAACATTTCCAGCTGGATAAAAACGAAGAAACTGTCTGTTTGTAATATAAGACACTTCAGCAGTTTCCGTCACCATACTACATTTCACACCGCTAGCACGCAATATTATATTACGTTTCACTTTGTTTAGTGTACCGTCATGCTCATTTAATTTAAGGGTTATTTGTTCAGTTTTGTTAGTAATTTGTTGTACACCACTCACAACCACATTCACTCGTTCAGACACAACTTTTACACTGCCAAAACAATTTTCATTCACAGAATCGATTTTTCTATTTAAATTTCCATGTGCAGTTTGACACATAGATTCTACTGATGTCAGATTTGACTTGACTTGGCCTACTTCTTTTCTTGTCTGATCTATATTCTGTTTGCTTCCATTAGCAACCTTGCTAAACAGCTCTCTTAATTCACTTTTAACATTTTCTGAAGACTTTTTACACCTACTTTCTGCATCAGAAATTCTCTTATTTACATGAGTATCAAACACCTGCAAATCCGTCCTCCACATCTTCTTAAGCTCAACAGCCTGTTGTTCTATTTTAGCATTAATTTCAGTCTTAAACTGATTCAGATCATTAGCTAGCTTGATAATACTATCAGACTGTTGTTCAACTTTCTAATCTAACTTCCCAAAATTTTGTTTTACCTCAGTTAAATTCTGATTCAGTTAAATTCTGATTAATTTCACTGAAATTTTGCTTCATTTTCGTCATTAAAGCTGCAAACATATCTTGTAAATTTACTGGTTTGTTTTCCTGTTGTACAATGTTTTGTTCAGCTAATTGTACAGGCAAAATACCAAATTTGGTATCTGTTCTGTCAGCCTCCTCACTCACATTAAGACTACTGACATCAAACAAACTATTAATACTGAAACCATTCAACAGAATATCGTCAAGATTTAAACTGTCATCCATACCAGAATCGGTCGGAACATTACGTTCCACTTCCATCTTTACAACTGGAGATATCTGAGGCACATCGTTACTTAATACCTCCATATTAACGGTATCCCCTACTTGCTTTTGTTCAGGAGTACTTGCGTGACTAGCACTCACATCAAACTGACTTACATCGCCCTCTCTCACAATCAGAGAATTATCATTCCCATCCATACTAGCAAGTCTGTTTACACATGCAAATTATACGCTATATAAACTTAAATTTCTTCGTCCGACATCGTCGCAGGACGAAGAATACGAGATTGGAATAGAAGGGAGAACCGATAGAGGTACACAAGGTACCCTCCGCCACACACCGTCAGGTGGCTTGCGGAGTATGGATGTAGATGTAGGCAATTCGTTGTCATTTAATATCAGCGCTGTTGCACAAGAATACTAGCTTTTTTATTTATGAACAAACCTGTATTTGTATTTACTATGAATGATCTGAGTGTGACCCAATACTTATAAAATTTCTGTATTTAAAGATTGTTGGAATAGTTTAATCCGATAAGTGGTCGAGTCAAATCACGTCTGTAGAGATGAAGAACGATGTATTTTTGTTGGGAACGGCCGTCAGTCAATAGAATCAGCAGATAGTACTGGAACATTACGGAAGTTGAGTGGACACTGGGACTTTTCGAATGAAGGGAGCGAGTCTGGTCACCTTTACATTTTTGTTGGAAGAAGACACACCTGCCTGTGGTAACGCGCGTCATTCAGTCGTAAAGGTGACAGATTCGGGCAATGAACAGCCACTGTGATGCCTTAATTTTAGAGCACACTTATCGATTAGATCTCGAAGGGGTACTTGAATGTTAGTTCTGGAAGGAGGCAGTGGTATCATGTGGTTTTTGATGGAGTGGGTGATAACTTCCGAGTGGTGAACGGCCGCTATTTTCCTTTAATTTCCCAAGGGACTTTATTTTTCTAAAGGTCTGAATGTGTTACAGAGTAGGACTTTAAGATTTCCAGCTTGTATTTCGGAACTGAGGATAGAGTGTGAGTTACTATTCTTTGTATCACGTATATTAATCTGTAAATCATCATGTTGAACGCTAAACAGTTTTGAGCTGGTGAATATTTTGCGTTTTGCGGTTACGAAAATGACTTATTTTTCCGTGTGTATCTGATTAAAATTTAGTTTAGGAATTTTCATGTCATTTTGTGACGCTCTCAACGCAATTTTATTGTATTTTCAAGGGTATTTGTTTTCTGTATTTAAATTAAATATGGTAGGACCTCTGCTCATTTATCTGAGGTGTCCATTCTTAAATAAATGCTGTTCATCATAACTATTTGTCGACTACATCAATTATAGACGCTAGAATATAACCATTGTTATTAAGCTATTCACTTAAGCTTAATTTTTTTCTGTGTATTTTATTAACAGAGAAGTGTAACCATTTTATAGACTGTTTGACTGCAAGACCACAGGTACAGGTTATTGTTTGCGGCGAATTAGCTGCAGGGTACGAAAACAAACGTGTGCGGCTCTACCCTACGACCACATCGAGCTATTCTTTTTAAACAGAGTCGTGCATAGTCCAAGTACCTAAAGTACGACTAATCACTCGTACGGGTTGCTGTTTGGAAGAGCACCTACTCAGCACTTGCCCACAGCTACCGCCGCACATTACATACAAATATAAAACATAAAAAACAAGTCCAATCCCTTCCAAGAGCTCAACGATGATTCTTTAGCTGGACAGCAAAAGACATACATCAACCTCACCTCACTAATGTAAATATATAAATGGTTACACGCCAGGAACTTATAAATTAGTAATTAGTTTAGTGAATTTAATGATTTTTAGGTGATAGACGCATATCCTTCTGCGGCGTCAGATCACATGTCGAATCGCCAAAATGTAAGTGTACAGATTGGGATGTTGGCCGGAGGTATTCAGAGTGGCCCTGTTGATCTGGCATAATTAATTTTGGCCCTCCGAACTAATGAATAAGGAAGTAATTATCTACGAAATTAAACAAAAATCACGATTAACTCAGTTTATTAAATAAAAGTTCGCGATGAAATAATGTGACGTACATTGACAAAGCTAGATTAATACTGTAGCAACTGTAGTTGAGGCATCTGGGTCTAGGTTGGTGGGTAAGTTCATAACGTTTTTATGTATGTTTAATAAACACAAGAGATATACATATCAGAGATTTTAGGCATCAATAATATATTTTCCTTCACTGTTTACAATAGTCTGCCAACGCTGTGGTAACTTTTCGAGTCCAAAAGTGCAGAAATTACGCGATTTTGAGGCGAAGACGTGTTCGGAGAGCGTTGTCATGCAAAAACGGTCCTTAGAGATTGTTCGATAAAGAGCGGAGAAAATTAAAATATGAGGGCACGAGATCTGGTGAATAAGGCGAGTGCGGAATGACTTCCCAACCTAACTCCTGTATAGTATTTTTTGACATTCTAGCAGTATGCGGACGGGCGGTACCTGGAAGTAGTATCTCTTCATACAGGTTTCCTGATCGTTGTTCTTCAATTGCGCTTGCAAGACGTCGCACTTGTTGACAGTAATGTCAGCAGTGATAGTTACACCTAGGGAGAGCAATTCGTAGTACACCACACCGTCGCTGTTCCACCAGATGAATAACATTATCTTCCGTGGATGTGCACAGGTCTCTGTATGTATAGTTGCTGCTTTGTTTGGGTTCAACCATTCCTTTCTTTTCCGTATGCTAGCGTAAAGACACCATTTCTCGTTACCAGTAATGATACCAAATAGGGATGGTAGTTGTTGTTCATGAGCCAATTGGTGACAAGCAAGCTGAGATGCACATAACACCACTAGCTGACTTTTGCGATATTGGTTTAGAGCATGCGGTATTCATACATCCGATTTTTGAACCTTCACCATTACATGCAAATGTCGCACGATTGTGGAACGATCACAGTTCGTTACATTTGCCCGTTCTCGAGTACACTGACGTGGATCATTTTGTATTAATATTTCTAAACGATCTTCATCAAATTCCGAAGATCTTCCTGAACATGGAGAGTCACTAACATCAAAACGGTCCTCTTTAAAACGGGAAAACCAATTTTTTGCTGTGCTCTGTCCAGTGGCATTATCCCCATATACGGCGCAAATATTTCTGGCCACCACCTATGCAATCACCACTCTATTGAACTTAAACAGAAGAGTATGTCGGAAACGTTCCGATTCCTCCACTTGGAACTCCGTTTTCTAGCGTCTATACCTCTCCAAATGACAAATAGCCATATTTAAACTCAAATAATAACAGTGAACTACAAATTAAAAAAATGAGAATCGATACATAAGTTCATAGCAAGCGGAATACCAATACGCAAAGAAAAAACTCTATGAACTTATCCACCAGCCTAATATTTCTATATCAGTATAAAACAATTATATTCGGAGGGTCGTACTGTGACTAAAAAAATGTTACTATTAAAAGACGGATAGCTCCAGACAAGGGTATCGGTTTGCGTCTGTGCCCGGAGTTGAAAGCATGTTGATCTTAATATCTGCGAGGAACTGTTCAGAATGATGCTTGAAATTATTGAAACTCAGCAAGATTCGTTAGATCGTCTCTGCAGTTCATATGTGTGTCACGGCTAGATCTCACTATCTCAATCTGCAGGTGGAGGATGAAGTAGCTGCAAAATAAGTTATTCGTTTCGTACCAAAAACTTGCATCTGCAGCTAAGTTCAACTCAGCCAGGTCCCCCGCTCATCTGCTCAAAGAGGCGCCTGGCTTAGATTATGAGGTTGCAGAGAAGAATACTGGAGAACGACCGTGGTGGAGAAGAAGTGTGATGGGAAAGTGATTTTGTACTGCCTGCTTCTTAAAAGGGAAAAAATTTGTTTCGCATTTTTAGTTGGTCACATTACTTAATTTCGCTTAACTATGTTCTCCTGAATGCCAACCACTAAAAAGATGTCTTAAAAGAAATCAGTCCCCTTCCCAGAGTCTTATTTAAGCCAGTTAACCAGTAACACCCTTTCAAGCACCTAGTGCTGAAAAACTGTGTCCTCGTTCTTTCGGTCTGCGTCTGTGGCTAGTGAGGTTGGACCTAGATTCCACAGTCGTGTTTCTCTTTGTAACTTCAGCATTGTTTATGTTACTCGTAGTCAGTACTGGCTGTTCTTACATTGTGTTCAACAGTTGGTTTTTTTAGTGCCTACGTTCGGTGTCCTAGCGTGCCTTCACAGGAATCCCAACTTTGGGGTTCTCACGCCATGTTCCGATGTTATCTACAGCGGTCGACACATTTCTAAGAAATCTGCTTTCTACATTCTGTTTACAATATCGTTCTTCAAGGCCTCATCAAACACGGCATAGCTTCTCCTTCCTTCTGGTGGCCCTGCACTACGCGAGACCGTATTTACATTACGACTTCCGACAAGTGGCATCCAAGGATGGTTCTTTAATGCAAAGACTGGCATTACCAATTGGCACTGAGAACTGCAGCTGCAGGTGAGTCCTTTCGGGAACTCTTCTGAGGGTGGCCTCCTTTATCTGCCTAACGTGCCCCACTACACATCAACTTGCTTGCAGCCCAGCTCAGTATGCTTACGTCGTGGTTTCTTATTTATGTGACCACGCAATTCTGCAGGAAAAAGTAATCTACATCTACATACATACTCCGCAATCCACCATACGCTGCGTGGCGGAGGGTACCTCGTACCACAACTAGCATCTTTTCTCCCTGTTCCACTCCTAAACAGAACGAGGGAAAAAGGACTGCCTATATGCCTCTGTACGAGCCCTAATCTCTCTTATCTTTTCTTTGTGGTCCTTCCGCGAAATACAGTTTGGCGGCAGTAAAACTGTACTGCAGTCAGCCTCAAATGTTGGTTCTCTAAATTTCCTCAGTAGCGATTCACGAAAAGAACGCCTCCTTTCCTCTAGAGACTCCCACCCCAGTTCCTGAAGCATTTCCGTAACACTCGCGTGATGATCAACCCTACCAGTAACAAATCTAGCAGCCCGACTCTGAATTGCTTCTATGTCCTCCCTCAATCCACCCTGATAGCGATCCCAAACGCTCGATCAGTACTCAAGAATAGGTCGTATTAGTGTTTTATAAGCGGTCTCCTTTACAGGTGAACAACATCTTCCCAAAATTCTACCAATGAACCGAAGAAGACTATCCGCCTTCCCCACCACTGCCATTACATGCTTGTCCCACTTCATATCGCTCTGCAATGTTACGCCCAAATATTTAATCGACGTGACTGTGTCAAGCGCTACACTACTAATGGAGTATTCAAACATTACATGATTCTTTTTCCTATTCATCTGCATTAATTTATATTTATCTATATTTAGAGCTAGCTACCATTCTTTACACCAATCACAAATCCTGTCCAAGTCCTCTTGTATCCTCCAACAGTCACTCAACGACTACACCTTCCCGTACACCACAGCATCATCAGGAAACAGCCGCACATTGCTATCCACCCTATCCAAAAGATCATTTATGTAGATAGAAAACAACAGCGGACTTACCACACTTCCCTGGGGCACTCCAGATGATACTCTCACCTCCAAGGAACACTCACCATCGAGGACAACGTACTTGGTTCTATTACTTAAGAAGTCTTCGAGCCACTCACATATTTGGGAACCAATCCCATATGCTCGTACCTTAGTTAGGAGTCTGCAGTGGGGCACCGAGTCAAACGCTTTCCGAAAGTCAAGGAATATGGCATCCGTCTGATACCCTTCATCCATGGTTCGCAAGATATCATGTGAAAAAAGGGAGAGTTGCGTTTCACAGGAGCGATACTTTCTAAAGCCGTGCTGATGCATGGACAGCAACTTCTATGTCACAAGGAAATTCATTACATTCGAACTGAGAATATGTTCAAGAATCCTGCAACAAACCGATGTTAAGGATATTGGTCTGTAATTTTGAAGATACGTCCTTCTACCCTTCTTATATAAGGCGTCACTTGCACTCTTTTCCAGTCGCTCGGGACTTTACGTTGGGCAAGAGATTCTCGATAAATGCAAGCTAAGTAAGGAGCCAATGCAGTAGAGTACTCTCTGTAAAACCGAATTTGAATCCCATCAGGACCTGGCGATTTATCTATTTTCAACCCATTCAGCTGGTTCACAACCCCAGGGATGTCTATCAGTATGTCCTCCATACGGGAATCTGTACGAGACTCAAACGGCGGTATGTTTGTACGATCCTCCTGCGTGAAAGGTTTCTCAAATGCTAAATTTAAAATTTCAGCTTTCGTTTTGCTGTCTTCCGTTGCCAGGCCAGACTGATCAGTGAGTGACTGGATGGAAGCCTTCGACCCGCTTACCGATTTTACGTAAGACCAGAATTTCCTTGGGTTTTCAGCAAGATCTTTTGCTAAGGTATGACGGTAGTAGTGGTTGTATGCTACTCGCATCGCTCTTTTTACAGTAGAACGCATCTCTACTAACTTTTGCCTGTCCTCATTCCCCCGGCGCAAGATTGGACTGCGGTAGTCGTCGTAGGGTTGTGGAGCACTGAAACTGCGGCTGGGACGAAGCCTCTCCGTCGTTTCTACGCCCCCAGTTAACATACAATACAACAGAACACTAAAATATGTAAAATGTAAATATCCACTACTTTAAGTAGTGGCAATACCTGGTGATACACATCTTATTTATGCGTGGAGATTAATTAATGCGAATTTATTGGTCTTTTTAACACTGGGTTTATGTCAGTTATAGGAGAGTTAGGAAAAATGGTCATGTAACACCATGTACAGGAAAACAAACTCATGCTCGCAGCTTCGTGGTGGATTCCAGAGTACGCCAATAAAGCACTGTCCAATAGCCATTGTCACTAGGACCATTTTGTTTCTTTTGTTCATCAGAGTGTTGGTGCATTCCTTAAAATACCTGTATGTATGAAAAGAGTGGAAGATCTCTGGCCTGAGAGGTAACTATTTTGCCACATGTCTTTGGAGAATCTCTAAAAGTTGGCACTACTCTACATGAGTAGAAAGACACTCTCCGTCTCACGGCTGCCATATTTGAAACTCATTCGCTCACACGTTCACACATACAGATACATTTTGGAACAATTTGAGGACGAAATCAGGTCACTGGTTTTCAAAATGAATTAAACATTCTCATATATATTCCCTTACCAAGTACTTTATCAAATAGGAGGGAATAAATCTACGCAAATAATACGCTTAATAACAAGGACAGGCAAATAGAGAAAAGTGAGAAAGGACTAAAAGAGCTGCCTTGCATAATCCATGTAATAAAATTCACGAATGGGATTAGATATTTGACCAACACGAAAGTAAGCTCGCCCGATTAGCTGTGCGGTCTAACACACGGCTTTCCGGTTTGGGAAGGAGTGCCTGGTCCCCGGCACGAATCCGCCTGGCGGACTTGTGTCGAGGTCCGGTGAACCGGCCAGTCTGTGGATGGTTTTTAGGCGGTTTTCCATCTGCCTCGGCGAATGCCGGCTGGTTCCCCTTATTCCGCCTCAGCTACACTATGTCGCCGGTTGCTGCGCAAACAAGTTCTCTACGTACGTGTACACCACCATTACTCTAACACCCAAACACAGGGGTTACACTCGTCGTGTGAGACGTACCCTGAGGGGGGGGGGAGTCCACCGGGGCCGAACCGCACAATAATCCTGAAAGAGTGGCTCGGTGTGGGACGGCAGAGGGGTGAAGTGGATTGCGGAGTCGTCGTGGGGTTGTGGATCACTGCGACTGCGGCTGGGACGGAACCTCTCCGTTGTTTCTAGGCCCCCAGTTAACATACAATAGAATACAGTACAGCACTAAGACATATAAAATGGAAATATCCAAAACGTATTATATAATAAATCACTCTCAGCAGACTTGTGCTAATTATTTGATTGGATTATTTATATATTTGCCTAGAGTACCACATTTAGGATTTTAGTAATTGTCAACATCGTCTTTTTTCATTGACAAGGGTATTGGAATAAAACTTTTCTTTTACTGTTGGCCCTCTGTGGACGGGATTCTGGGAACGCGAAAATCTAATTTCAATAGTAAACACACCCGATGCAGTGTAATTTTCTTTACCTTTTGTTATTTATTTTGGTCAAGCATCAGAATCTGATAATTCTTTACTAAATAATACGAAATATATACGCCAGGTAGTTTAATATTAATCATGCTACTTGCAGTGGTGGATAACAACAAATGGCTGAGGTTTTTATAACTGCGTCAGTTTCTTTCTACTGCTGAACATGAACTAACTCTCTTTGGTGTCGTCTCCATCTTGACACAGAGATAATTGAATATACTGGCCGGCCGCGGTGGTCTAGCGGTTAAGGCGCTCAGTCCGGAACCGCGCGACTGCTGCGGTCGCAGGTTCGAATCCTGCCTCGGGCATGGATGTGTGTGAAGTCCTTAGGTTAGGTAGGTTTAAGTAGTTCTAAGTTCTAGGGGACTGATAACCACAGATGTTAAGTCCCATAGTGCTCAGAGCCATTTGAATATACTGACATTAAAATAATTCTTTGCTCTACACATGGCGGGCAGCATCATCTATACAAAACTACGTGTGGATGTAAATCTTGCTACGTTGGAGGTGCAAACTAAAACTGAAATACTACGCTGAGGATGAAGCAACATCGGCCGATATTCTGGTATCATTCAGAAGTGTAGTACTACCAGCATCTCGCAGGAACAAGGGTCGCCTTGTGGCAAAAATTCTCATCACTACAGCGAGTACTGCAGTCTGTTTGAGATGAGAGGTGTCACATGCGCGGATCACCTTGTACAAAGAGAAATCAACCATAGCAGCATCTGTTATTTACGACTGAAACCTGCTGTAGGCTGCAGCAAAGAGACGCGTCATCTCATTTATGTATGAAATTCAGCGCTGTGTTGAAGGTGTAAAACATTTACGTTTAGGCAGATTTGCATCCCGTTGACTCGTATACTAAGTTAAAGATTTATTTTGCGTATTTTAGTGAAGAGTACATAAGAGGAGCGAGGAAAGAGGACCACTCTCAATTTATTTATTTCGGGTTCGAAAAATAAATTCAGCCTACAGACTAATTTATTGCAGTTCGTTGTTACTCGTTTCAGGTGCCATTGTACATTATCTAATGTCAGGGAATTTTAGCTTTCAGTAAACACGTGTATAATACAGAGCTAATGTGAATGGATGAAGAACGACTGCCAACGCAAAACAAAAAAAAAAGGAAAAACCCAAAAACTTAATTATCCCAACAATCAGAAGAGCCATGGAGCATCGGCAGAAGGGCACCTAACAAGCTGTACGCCTGAAACAAATTATTATGTGCTTGTAATATGAGCGATGGGGTTGACAAATTATTCACAAGCCGTCTGTCTTAACGATAGATTGTGTAACAGTACTTTTTCTTCCGTATTTTAGAAGGGGAACTATGACGGAAAGAAAATAATAAGGTATCGTAGTTGGAGATTCACTAGAAATACTGCATTGCTTTGCAGGCAGAACGTTCTTGATAACCGGCCCAGGAGAAATTCTATCGCAGATCTGAAGAAGAGGAAGTCCTCATTAATTCGGACTCACGAAGTAGTCCGTGACATTCAACAGCGGATGAACGATCGCTGTCGAAAGACGACGCGGAGGTTGTTACATCAATTTCGAACAGTGTTTGTGCATAATGAAATTTCTGGAGTTGAAACCATATCGAACAAGGTGTTCATATGCTAAACGAAACTGTTAAGGAACGATGCATTAATTACTGTGCCCAGTTGGTTAACATACGTTTTGCTCGAGAATTTTTCAACTTACTGTTGCGATTTACGATTGTCGAAATGTGGTTTCATTCACAAGGGTACGCGAATTCTTGAAATATGCAGTCATCCAATCATCCAAGGATAGAGAAGAGAATAACTAGCCGTTGTTCTTTGAATTAGCCATGACTTCAGAGATGTATCTGGTCAACGTGAAGCCATGATAAGAGTCACTGGCACCGAAGGATAAGCGGGTGCTGCTTACTGTAATGCATTCAGGCAACCTTCCATACGCCCTTGAGTCATTTTTTCGACCTCTAAAATTCTTGACTGAAGAGTAAACGATCAACAAGAGGCTTTTGTACGTACATGTGTTGAATGTGTAAGAAATTCTACATCTACAACTACATTTATACTCCGCAAGCCATCCAACGGTGTGTGGCGGAGGGCACTTGACGTGGCACTGTTATATTACCTCCCTTTCCTGTACCGGCGTGTATGGTTCGCGGGAAGAACGACTTCCGAAAAGCCTCCGTGCGCGCTCGAATCTCTCTAATTTTACATTCGTGATCTCTTCGGGAGGTATAAGTAGGGGGAAGCAATATATTCGATACCTCATCCAGAAACACATCCTCTCGAAAGCTGGACAGCAAGCTACACCGCGATGCAGAGCGCCTCTCTTGCAGAGTCTGCCACTTGAGTTTGCTAAACACCTCCGTAACGCTATCACGCTTACCAAATAACCCTGTGACGAAACCGCCGCTCTTCTTTGGATCTTCTCTATGTCCTCTCTCAACCCGACCTGGTACGGATCCCACACTGATGAGCAATACTCAAGTATAGGTCGAACGAGTGTTTTGTAAGCCACCTACCTCTTTTGTTGATGGACTACATTTTCTAAGGACTCTCCCAATGAATCTCAACCTGACACCCGCCTTACCAACAATTAATTTTATATGATCATTTCACTTCAAATCGTTCCGTACGCATGCTCCCAGATATTTTACAGAAGTAACTGCTACCAGTGTTTGTTCCGCTATCATATAATCGTACATTAAAGGATCCTTCTTTCTATGTATTCGCAATACAATTACATTTGTCTATGTTAATGGTCAGTTGCCACTCCATGCACCAAGCGCCTATCCGCTGCAGATCTTCCTGCATTTCGCTGCAGTTTTCTAATGGTGCAACTTTTCTGTATACTACAGCATCATCCGCGAAAAGCCGCAAGGAACTTCCGACACTATCTACTAGGTCATTTATATATATATATATATATATATATATATATATATATATATATATATATATATATATATATTGTGAAAAGCAATGGTCCCATAACACTCCCCTGTGACACGACAGAGGTTACTTTAACGTCTATAGACGTCTCTCCATTGAGAACAACATGCTGTGTCCTCTTTGCTAAAAACTCTTCAATCCAGCCCCACAGCTGGTCAGATATTCCGTAGGCTCTTACTTTGTTTATGAGGCGACAGTGCGGAACTGTATCGAACGCCTTCCGGAAGTTAAGGAAAATGGCATCTACCTGGAAGCCTGTATTTAATATTTTCTGGGTCTCATGACTAAATAAAGCAAGTTGGGTCTCACACGATCGCTGTTTCCGGAATCCATGTTCATTCCTACAGAGTTGATTCTGGCTTTCCAGAAATGACATGATACGCGAGCAAAAAACCTAAAATTCTACAACAGATCGACGTAAGAGATATAGGCCTATAGTTTTGCGCATCTGCTCGACGACTCATCTTGAAGACTGGGACTACCTGTGTTCTTTTCCAATCATTTGGAACCTTCCGTTCCTCTAGAGACTTGCGGTACACGGCTGTTAGAAGGGGGCAAGTTCTTTCGCGTACTCTGTGTAGAATCGAATTGGTATCCCGTCAGGTCCAGTGGACTTTCCTCTGTTGAGTGATTTCAGCTGCTTTTCTATGCCTTGGACACTTATTTCGATGTCAGCCATTTTTTTGGTTCGTGCGACGATTTACAGAACGAACTGCAGTGCGGTCTTCCTCTGTGAAACAGCTTTGCAAAAAGGTGTTTCGTATTTCAGCTTTACGCTTGTCATCCTCTGTTTCAATGCCATTATCATTCCAGAGTGTCTGCATATACTGTATCGATCCACTTACTGATTTAACCTAAGACCAGAACTTCCTAGGATTTACTATCAAGTCGATATCTAAAATTTTACTTTCGAATTCACTGAACGCTTCACGCATAGCCCTCCATACGCTAACTTTGACATCGTTTAGCTTCTGTTTGTCTGAGAGGTTTTGGCTGCGTTTAAATTTGCAGTGTAGCTCTCTTTGCTTTCGCAGTAGTTTCCTAACTCTCTTGTTGAACCACGGTGGGTTTTTCCTGTACCTCACAGTTTTATTCGCCACGCACCTGTCTAAACCGCATTTTACGATTGTCCTGAACTTTTTCCATAAACACTCAACATTGTCAGTGTCGGAACAGAAATTTTCGTTTTGATCTGTTAGGTAGTCTGAAATCTGCCTCCACTCTTGCTAAACAGATAAACCTTCCTCCCTTTTTTATATTTCTATTTACTTTCATATTTAGGGATGCTGCAACCGCCTTATGATGAATTAATCCACTTATTCTGTCTGACCTTAAGACGGACATCGCCAGTGTTGTCTGCAATATCTCAAAACATTTAAATTTACTGTGATGTTTGCCTGTCCAACTATCGCAAAAAAATTGTTCTTTCATTATGTGAGTACTGATGATGTGAATGGTCTCGCGGTAGCGTTCTCGTTTCCCGCGCACAAGGTCTCGGGTTCGATTCCCGGCGGGGTTAGGAATTTTTCCTGCCTCGAGATGACTGGGTGTTGTTGTGTCGTCTTCATTATCATCATTCATCCCCATTACGGTCGGAGGAAGGCAATGGCAAACCACCTCCACTAGGACCTTGCCTAATAAGGCAGTGGGGTTTTATCGTTAGTACCTATAATGGTCTTATCTAACTTCTTTGCCTTGTTTTACTTAATGTGATTTCTGTGCAACTATGATCTCTGATGTAACATCCAAGTGTTTTATTGATTATTTATGATAATTTATAACACTGTAATTAATCAGTGGATGTGATGTCAGAAGTAATGTGCTGTAAAACAATAAAAATGTTATATTCTACTGGTTCGTGCGTAGGTAAAGTATGTTTGTAATCATGTAAAACTTGGAGAGAATTCCCCCGCGTCGTTCCCCTACGCTCTGTAAAGAAGTATGGGACTTATCATCAGTGATAGGATAGCTGTCAGTGTTCTTAACCAACACTCGAGCAACTACGTCTGCCTTTCCTACTGCCCTAACAGAATAGATCGCAAACAATCTGTTCGTATTTAACTGTAAATGATACAGAAACAGCGTCCACCCTCGGGCATGGGTGTGTGTGTTTTCCACAACGTAAGTCAGTTTAAGGTAGGTTAAGTAGGTAGCGATGACCTCAGCAGTTTGGTCCCATAAGACCTTACCACAAATTTCCAAATTTCCATCAGTATAAATTGCCAGTAACAAAGCTAGTACTTTTGGATACATGGTCGAATATGTCAAGTGCAGTCCTTCTTTACCATAGAGACATAATGTTATAACCGACCTAATCTGCAAACAAAGTTATGTTAACAAGGAGATAAAAAATTAGAATCAAATCACTTTCCTCTTCTCTTTCAAGTAAAGATTTTCCTACTTGAGTCTTATACAGTAAAGCTAACGACAAGTGAGTAGCATCTTAACTTTCTCCGTGATGCTCCTAATAGAACATATTTCGTTTTATTTAGCTATCAAATTCCGGGCTAACTAATAAAATTCTGATGCATTGTGCTGCTATACTGAAATGTTATCAATGGGGTGTTATCAAGCTCACATACATACACTCACGTCTGTGTGTTGTGAAAATGGTTTCTCCAGAGGTGGACAGTTTTTCTGCTCAATTTTTAACACTGTTACTGTTATTAACTATAATGGTCTTACCTAACTTCTTTGCCTTGTTTTACTTAATGTGATTTCTGTACAACTATGATCTCTGATGTAACATCCAAGTGTTTTATTGATTATTTATGATAATTTATATCATTGTAATTAATCAATAAATGTGATGTCAAAAGCAATGTGCTGTAAAACAATAAAAATTTTATATTCTACTCTTTCGTGCGTAGGAGAAGTATGTTTGTAATCATGTAAAACTTGGAGGGAATTCCCCCGGAAACGGAACTGGCTACGCGGGAATAGAAAAGCTGGATACTGCGGTCGAACTGCGAGGTTCTTGTGTGGAATGAGTCAATCGTTGGCGAGCAAGCAATGGATGCGCATCTTATGAACTGAAAGCGGAGAGAATAACTGTAATATTATGTAATACAGCCTCGGATGCGGAAGTAATACAGCTTATTACTTATGGCATACTCTGGTTAGCTCTGTGCTATAACAACCCTACGCTGAGGAGAGAATTCTCAGAGCCGCCTTTTTTTAATTGCATAGCAGATCGACGCTGCCTAATTTCGTGTTGTGTTAACTCTGTGTTGAACTACCGTATTTCATCCTTAGTCATTCACCTAGACAGTGTCCTATCCCAAGTGCTACGTCGAATCCCAGTATCCTATTTTACTGAACTGAAAAGCAATTATTTCCCTTAACAAAAGTTAGTAAACGTCGTAGACTAGTACACCGAAAAATCAGTCCAAAGTTGCAGTTTTTTTTACTTTTTTGTTCACTCGATGACTAGTTTCGGGCCAAGACCTTTTTCAAATCATGTTAACTTAGTCAAATAGGCCTCGACCGGAATCCAGTCACCGAGTGAATAAAAATAAAGTAGAATTTGCAGCTTTGGACTGGTTTTTCGCTGTACAGATTAACAGCTACTCCGGCATGATGGAAGTTCGTAAACTTTGTGGAGTTCTAAAGTACATAATTATTTAGTGAGCGTAAGTTTTGAAAGTTTTGAAATACTCCACGTAGTTTTCACAAATGGACAGTTAAAGTATTTAGTTCAAAGATTCTTTTACTAAAACAATAGTGTTTGCAGATTCATGTGTTACGTGGTTAACAGTGTTTCCCATATTGTGTTGTGACTAAAGTGTTCAGCAACGATTTGATCTAGCGATAAATTAGTTTCTGGGTCCTCATGCTAACTGTTAAACCAAATTTAAATATCATAGTACAATAACAGCATTCAAGAATAAGCAACTGGCTACAATTATTCAAACTATACTAGATACACATATTCCTGCGTGACTCTCCCAGTCGGAGGTTCTAGTCCTCCCTCGGGGATGGATGTATGCGTTCTCCTTAGCGTAAGTTAGTTTAAATTAGATTAAGTAGTGTGTAAGCCTAGGGACTAATGACCTCAGCAGTTTGGTCCCATAGGAACGTACCACAATTTTCACATATTCCATTTGAGCTAAGCAATGTAAGGTAGTGACTATTCATTGATAATGCAAATAATAATCAGTACAAAATATACAATTACTTCTTAACTATTTCAGTATTAGTAATTTCCTATAATCAAACTGACAAAAGAACCTCTTGGCCATATCAGTAGTGCTCTACCATTAGTAATCATTCACCTATAATTATCATTGTCTTCCTACTGTAATGTACAGATAGTAAGTGTTATTGAAAGTCAGTTGTCGCCTATACGCATTAATAATCCTCCTATGTAGTTCGAATCAAATCACTGCTACATTACTTGCTAAATTGTGCTACTGTCTCGTATACTATCAGCAAATCAGAAGTTAACTTTCTTTATGAATCACGCTATTACTGGGGTACAACGATGCCTAATTATGCTGGCAACCGTTTCTTTTCAGTCAATTACAGCTTACTAGATAACTAATAGAACCTTGGTTCGATTCCTGTTTACCTTGCTACCGCTTTGTTTCAATAGAAATCTTTAGGGAAACAAAATTAGTCCGATGCCATGCTACGGCACACCATCAAGGTGTTCACAGGGGTAACATTATCGGAATATTACTATTTTGATAGTAGCCGGTAGTGTTATAAACTGACACTGTAACAATGGCAACAGCTGAAAAAAATCACTGATTCCTGGGTTGGCAGACGTTTCTCTGAAGTGGGAAACTGACAATATGGCGATGATCAGTTTCGTAAATGAGCAATTTAGTTGAAAAATACTATCGGCAGGAACTGCAGCTTTGTAACACAGTCCTGCTATTAAAACTTCTTTAATACTTTTGATGGGATTGACGGTTTTCATCATAAACACGCATTGTTTCTTAATGACAACAATGGATGCCCACACAAGACTTTATTTACAAGGTGTGGCGTCAGTTTACTTATAACTTTCAGTTTCCGACTAGCATGTCCTACAGTCTCACAATAACTGTTCAGGTTTATCTGCACAGTTCGGCTTTGGCTCCCTTTAGTGTAAAAGATCTCATAACAGTCACTTTCTAATTTATACTGCCCATTTATTCGCTATAGTTCACTGTCTCTCCCTTCCTGGCAGCCTGTTACCTCCCTAATACACAGTCGCCTCTGTTGTTCCGTGCACTGAAATTCCTTCGACGAGAATTTGTACAGTTCCTGTTCTCCTGATGATTTCTTCGTCCATTGATAATCTTCAGCGTTGACTGTCTTGACACATCTTGTGCATCGGTAAACATTAGTCTTTCTGTTTTCTATGTGAAGTCTTCTCCCTTGTCAGGTCCACTTCTTCATCGAAACTTAAAACCTCGATGTGTCGCCGTAAAATTTCTGTGGCAACGTCTTCATTGCGCACGTCGCTAAACTTCCTGAACTGCTTCCTACTCTCTTAATACTTCGACGCTGGCCTCCATATTTTAATATCCGAAAGTTAACACAAAGAAACAACTTCCCTTCCACAAAAGGCAGCTCATTTCTCAAGTAACGAAATGCAATGTTCTCTCCGTCCATTTCTCCACTTCATACGCCCATTGTCAACTGTGTCACCCTCCTAGTTCAAATCAGTTGAGGTATGGGCGGGTTAAAGTCGTTTAAACAACATATGCACGTTCAAGCTTTCTACGTTTACGTGAATCGCTACTAAATGCGCTTCTCATGGCTATGATGTAAGCTAGATCCGCAATAAAATACAGATTTCTTTATGACTGGTTGCTATATTCATCTGATTATAAAGTGTAACATTAATTGTTGAGATGTACGTAAAGTCCCAGCAAAAGAAACTCATTGTCAAGTTACTGGATCTTGATAATACCGATACACATGTGTATTTGTTATTTCGTTTACCCTATACATAACCACTCGTATTCCTTCGAGTAAAGATGACGCTGGGTATATAAAATAAGTAAGTAGGGAAATTGTGTTTCTCTCCACTGTGCGGTGGGAAGCACTCTGCAGACTGCGCTCGAATGGAATGGCCTCGGGTCGCAATGCTTGCAGTTCCTCTAGTTGCTGTAATTGTTCACGTAATGTTATAAAAAAAAAAACTGTCTGGATTTTGTGTGGATCTCGTGCAACGCGCCGCTGACTGGAGTAAAAATTGATGCCAAAAGGGTTTAAGGCACAGGTGTATGGGACTGTGCTGACATGTTACACATGTCCGATATTTGTCACCCTAACACGAAGAATTCTAGTTTTTATTCAGCGCTTCTGTGCAGATGCAAATGTACCGTTGTGAGTCATTGATGCGGAACATCCCTTCCACTGTATGCCGCACACACGTACACGCATCGACGCCCTCTGCATAAGCAAACACACATACTGAAACATACTGCATCATTCCTTGCATGTAACTAATACTATCGCAGAACCTAAGGTAAGACTGAGCAGTATACAACTGAAGGCTGTGGACGAATATATGACGAGATTTCACTGCGTCGTGGACAGAGGTATTTCTTTTGAAGCATTACACGATATTTATACTACCGGAATTCGCTCCAATGTTTCTCTGCAACAGGGCCAGAGACGATCAAATAACAGACCAATGTACTTACATAGAAAACAGAAAACGTACCTTGGCTGCAAGGGTTCGTAATTACAAAACAACGAACGTCCTGATCCTCTATAAGTTTGAAGATCGAGTTCGAAGTCACGCTGTGTACAGCGCCATATAATACCTTAGACAGAAAATCAGAAAGCTGCCTTTTCGAATACTCTGCGGATTACAAAACAGAAAAGCGCACTGTAAATGTGATACGTTTCTCGTAAAAGGTAAAAGGTACAATTATATAAGAACAGCAGAAACCTTATATTTAAATGACTACAGCTGTTGCTTTACTGGTAAAAACGCAATCTAAAGGCGCGTAGACCAACAAATACCAGGAAAAAAACAAAACTGATAAATTTCTAAATGTAAAAAAGAGACAGCAGTTGCATCTGAGGAGCCATACCATGAAGGATACATGACAATACTCAAATATGGCCGGCCGAAGTGGCCGTGCGGTTAAAGGCGCTGCAGTCTGGAACCGCAGGACCGCTACGGTCGCAGGTTCGAATCCTGCCTGGGGCATGGATATTTGTGATGTCCTTAGGTTAGTTAGGTTTAACTAGTTCTAAGTTCTAGGGGACTAATGACCTCAGCAGTTGAGTCCCATAGTGCTCAGAGCCATTTGAATTTGAACTCAAATATGAAGTATTGTTGGGTTTCACTGATGAATTCTTCTCGGGTTATCAGCCGAGTGGTGGCGTCGTCTTGTGGCAACGTTTCTATGAGTTTCGTTCCCATCATCTTCTGGCCATGGTCATGGCCATGGTGGGTACAAAACTCATTCAAACGTTGCCACAAGCCGACGCCACCACTCGGCTGATAACCCGAGAAGAATTCATCAGTGGTGTACACCGAGAAAGACTGCGATCGCATATATTGTTGGGTTCCAGTTTTGATTTACTGAAAAGTGACACTAATTTACTTATGTTGTTCCCCTGTGAATAAGAACTAGAGAAGCAGCCATCAGGTAATAACTTCTTTTGCTGTAAATAGCAGTATTTTCCTGTTCCAGCTTTGTAAGCAGGAGGGTAAAATCAGTTGCCTTTCATTGCCCATCCTTCGGTAATATGTAATCTAAGGAAGAAGCTGCATTAATATTAAACACCTAGCTCGTTTGTGTTGCAGGTATAAATATCGCCCGTGAAATTAGAAAAGAAAGCCCTAGGTTGAAAGTACGACGCCACCGAAACATCTTGAAATTAAGGAGCTACGTATATGGAAATCACAACGGTGGACTTGAAAGTGATAGAATAACCGCATAGCTACAAGAACAGTTTCAAATTCGAATAGAGGCAGCCTCGTCAGTTGCTAGATAGTGTCACTGCTTCGTACAACGGATGCCACCGTTTCTCGGGTCGCCTCGGTTACGGGCTTGAACTATACATATGTCGTTACCGTGTGTGACCCTTATAAACGAGTTATAATTCAAAGTCACAGTTATACACTGAAGCACCAAAGAAAGTGGTATAGTCATCCGTATTCAAATACAGATATATGTAAACAGGTAGAAAACGGCGCTCCGGTCGGCAAAGCATATATAAGATAACATGTGTCGGGCTCAGCTGTTGGATCGGTTACTCGTGCTATAATGACAGTTATCAAGATTTAACTGATTTTGAACGTGGTGTTTAGTAGGCGCACAAGCGATGCGACATCCGAGGTAGAGATGAAGTGGGGATTCTCCCTTGCGACCATTCCAAGAGTGTACCGTGAATATCAGGAATCCAGTAAAACATCAAATCGCCTACATCGCTGCGGCCGGAGAAAGATCCTGGAAGAACGAGACCAACGATGATTGAAGAGAATCTTTCAACGTGACAGAAGTGCAACCCTTCCGCAAATTGCTGTAGATTTCAGTGCTGGGTCATCAATAAGTGTCAGCGTGAAGACCATTCAACGAAACATCATCGATATGGACTTTCGGAGCCGAAGGCCCACTCGTGTGCCCTTGATGACTGCACAAAACAAAGCAAAAGCCTCGCCAGGACTCGTGACACCGATACTACACTGCTGATGACTGGAAACATGTTGCCTGGTCGGATGAGTCTCGTTTCAAATTGTATCGAGCCGATGGACGTGTACGGGTAGGGAGAGAACCTCATGAATCCATGGACCCTGCATATCGGCAGGAGACTGTTCAAGCTGATGGAGGCCGTGCAGTGGCGAGTGGTGTGTGCAGTTGGAGTGACATGGGACCCCTGATACGTCTAGATACGACTCTGACAGGTGACAGGTACGTAAGCATCCTGCCTGGTCACCTGCATCCATTCATGTCCATTTTGCGTTCCAACGGACTTGGGCAATTCCAGCAGGACAATGCCACAACCAGCACGTCCAGAATTGCTACAGAGTGGTTACAGGAACCCTCTTCTGAGTTTAAACACTTCTGATGGCCTCCAGACTCCACAGACATGAACGTCATTCAGCGAATCAGGGATGCCTTGCAACGTGTTGTTCGGAAGAGATCTCCACGCTCTCGTGCTCTTACGGATTTACGGACTGCCCTGCAGGATTCATAGTGTCAGTGCACTCCAGCACAACGTCAGACGTTAGTCGAGTCCATGCCACGTCGTGTTGCCGCACTTCTGCATGCTCGCGGGATCCGTTCTCGATAATAGACAGGGGTACCAGTTTCTTTGGCTCTTCAGTGTCCATACATGTGTGCTATAGTTGTGTAAAACAACATTAGCTTCCAGGTTAAAATCTAGTTTGCAAAATACGATGGATTTGAACTCTGAAACTTTAAATGTTTGTAAACAAAGTCCACAGAGAAAATGTTATTATTTCAACATAGATTGGTCATAGATAACGTGGAACGTGGCCATCTTAATGGCTAGACCTTAAAACCCGTACTATTTATATTAAAGAGGCGATCTGAAACAAGATTAGTGTGAAAAAGATGGCTGCTTCAACCACGGACGGAGAATATGATATGCCTGTGAGATTAAACGAATTGTAATTGAGAATAACAATAATGGACGAGATAAAATGACGTGTGTTACACACACGGTGCACAAACACACCAGGGATAGCTGGAGCTGTGTAGTGTTTTTGCAGTCATAGTGACCTGGATCACAGTATCATTGATCCCATGGGACTAATGACTATCTTTGTTTTACTACTCGTCGATTTTTTTCAAGATATGAATTTTGTGCAGACAATACATAGATTTCTTCCCAGTGTATATGGTCAGCCAATATCTTGAGATCTTTCCTCGCTTTTGATAGGGTAGCTGGAAACCATCAAGCAATACAGAAGAAGTTGTTTCAAAAAATAGCTGATCAACTATCGGTGCGGTATCAGGACCAAGTGTTACATCTTACGTTACATTTAACACCCAGGCTGTGCCCACAGTGATACTCAACGTGATTTTTGTGTGAAATGCCAGGAACAATGCTCTCAGCCTCTGCACTGGATTGTTTTGACACAGCTGAAAGCAGTTGTGTGTTCATATGGTATAGTGCAATTCTTTTTACCTATTGTTCGACAGAAACTCCAACACAATACATACAATAGAGATGCACAGATATTTATACGGTTCCTTCTTATTTTATAGCCGGCCACGGTGTCCGAACGCTTCTAGACGCATCAGTCCGGAACCGCGCGACTGCTACGGTCGCAGGTTCGAATCCTGCCTCTGGCGTGGATGTGTGTGATGTCCTTAGGTTGGTTGGGTTTAAATAGTTCTAAGTTCTAGGGGACTGATGACCTCAGATGTTAAGTCCCATAGTGCTCAGAGCCATTTGAACCATTTTTTTAATATTTTCTATGCCCGTGGGAACTAGCTCTAACGAACAATGCATCATTCGGAGTAACAGAGACAGAGCGGGAAAATGGTACTATCTTTGCTTGGATTGAATTGCACATACTGTCCCAGGACGTCACATATCTAAGACGATTATCTTTAGACTGGGCTACGATAATATCCACTAGCTGAGCAGTGTTAGTGGTCGAACGGTTCTAGGCGCTACAGTCTGGAACCGCGCGACCGCTACGGTCGCAGGTTCGAATCCTGCCTCGGGCGTGGATGTGTGTGAGGTCCTTAGGTTAGTTAGGTTTAACTAGTTCTAAGTTCTAGGGGACTGATGACCTCAGAAGTTAAGTCCCATAGTGCTCAGAGCCATTTAAACCATTTTTTGAGCAGTCTTACCATTCTCTTCTTCTAGCTTATGAAAACGTGCAGGGATACTTAAAAGCTCTTCATTTCTCGATTTTACGGAATTCAATTACGTTGCGATTTGTTGTCATATGAACACGGGGAAACAGTTAAGCCTTTGTAGCTCAAAGTGTGGCGATTGAAACGAAAGCTTTTCCGCATTTGTAGCTATGGAGCAATGGCTGGAACCAACAAAATGCTATTCGTTAAGAAATCACATCCGCACAGCCATAATAAAACATGCGCACAATTTAACAACGTTTCTGGGGATTTTTTCACTTTTCACTTTATTACTTCGCAGCAGACAACAATGTGTCGAGTGAAATTCGCACCGTTCCTTCACCCAGTTGCAGTCAGTATCATCAAGCATCCTTTTTTTCTTTTTAGATAGTCAAATGAAATCAGCATCAGACTCGGAGCTTTACGGCAGCAATTTGCATAAGTTAGCATTACCGCTGCTGGCGGTACAGAGTCGGGGCGCGAGCATGCGATCAGTTTGCAAGGAAAGTGTGTGTGTGTGTGTGTGTGTGTGTGTGTGTGTGGGTGGGTGGGTGGGTGGGTGTGTGCGCGAGTCGACTGGACGGCGGAAATTAAATTACCTTTGTAGCGACGCATGCGAACAGATTCGCCGAAAATAAATTTTTCTTTCGCCGTAATGTATTCACCGCCCTGCCCGATCTGTTGAACCTCTCTGTACGCTCGCCCGCGTGTGTGTGTGCGTGTGTGGCGACGATCGCGATCGCGAATGCGGTACGGTTGTGTAAGCCTAAGCCTAAAGGATAGATTGACTCTGTGTGCGGAAGGACACGCGGTTTGTGTTTGTCTGTGGCAAACGTACACACTCTGGGAAGCTTACGCACACGTTCACGCGTACGGGTACTCACGCATGCGCACACACACACACACACACACACACGGAGAGAGAGAGAGCATAGAAAACACACACATATCTAAGCGAACAGAAGCATGCAAAGCTGGGAATTGCGCGAGGAATGGTCACAAAAAAAGAAATATGCTGCAAAAAAACGGGGTGGTAGTTTTGTGTGTGGTGGGGTGGACGGGGTGGCTATGAAAAACGCCGCAGATCGGACTAATAAATAACGGGCGTGTGGGTGCGCCCGGCGTCAGCGGTGTGGCGTGCGCGCGGAGAACAGGCAGGCGCTGGTGCGCGGTTGCCTGGCGACGAGTGGCCAGCCGCGTGGCGGACAAAGGAGTCCATTGTTGGGAGTGCGCGACACGGCGCGGGGTGGGGGCGGTCGGGCAGCTGCTGATAGCGGTGCTGGCGTGGCGTGGGGCCCGTCACGGGACGGCTGCGCGTTTCGCGGGCCTTTCAAGTACCCGTGATAAGGGGATGCTAGGCTGAGGGGCACGGCATATCAGCACTTGCTTGTCACTGCGGTTTCTTGGCATTCAGTCTTCGTATTATTTTGCAACAACTCCCCCCCCCCCTCCCACTCCCCCCCCCCCCCTACTGCATCCGTTAACAGCCCTGCAAGACACGATAATTACGTTACCAAACCACTTCAGTGGTGACACAAAACAAACAGAAGACAAGCACACTTTTTACATTCGTAATAATTAGAGATCGATTGATATGCATTTACATGCTGCATGTGCATTTGCACATGTGGCGCATTTCACCGGTTATTGCATTTTTTATCTAATAACTAGTTACGATGCGTATTTTCGCTCTAAGTTTACCACATTTTAAAAATTTTGACGGGCGGTATCTCGCTTCATCTACACTACTGGCCATTAAAATTGCTACACCAAGAAGAAATGCAGATGATAAGCGGGTATTCGTTGGACAAATACATTACACCAGGACTGACATGTGATTACATTTTCACGCAATTTGGGTGCATAGATCCTGAGACATCAGTACCCAGAACAACCACCTCTGGCCGTAATAACGGCCTTGATACGCCTGGGCATCGAGTGAAGCAGAGCTTGGATGGTGTGTACAGGTACAGCTGCCCGTGCAGCTTAACACGATACCAAAGTTCATCAAGAGTAGTGACTGGCGTATTGTGATTCGTGCATACAGGTTCGTCGTTGAGTACACCATCGCAAGCGCTCCTGTCAGTGATGCAGCGTCAAGGGTAACCGCAGCCATGGTCTCCGAGCTGATAGTCCATGCTGCTGCAAACGTCGTAGAACTGTTCGTGCAGATGGTTGTTGTCTTGCAAACGTCCAAACGTCCCCATCTGTTGACTCAACGATCGAGACGTGGCTGCACGATCCGTTACAGCCATGCGGATAAGATGCCTGTCATCTCGACTGCTATTGATACGAGGCCGTTGGGATCCAGCACGGCGCTCTGTATTACCCTCCTGAAACCACCGATTCCATATTCTGCTAACAGTCATTGGATCTCTACCAACGCGAGCAGCAATGTCACGATACGATAAGCCGCAATCGTGATAGGCTACAATCCGACCTTTATCAAAGTCGAAAACATGATGGCAGGCATTTTTCCTCCTTACAAGAGGCATCACAACAACGTTTCACCAGGCAACGTCGGTCAACTGCTGTTTGTGTATGAGAAACTTTCCTAATGTCAGCCCGTTGTAGGTGTCACCACCGGCGCCATCCTTGTGTGAATGCTCTGAAAAGCTAATCATTTGCATATCACAGCATCTTCTTCCTGTCGGTTAAATTTCGCGTCTTTAGCACGTCATTTTCGTTGTGTAGCAATTTTAATGACCAGTAGTGTATTTTTGATGTCTCACAGATTGACGCGCTACCTAGAACTGCGTGCAATCGCAACCGAGAGGCCACTGCCTAGCGAAATCCTTATAGAAAAGAAATAGGAACAGGCAGACAGAGTCAATGTTCCTGCACTAGCGCCCCCTCCCCCGCGCCCCCTTAATCCTCTCCGCCGTCATACCGTCCGCGTCGGCAACAGTTAAATTATTCTACGCAAGCTTTTAGTCGCACGTCCATTGTTTCAGTTTAACTTTCTATTTTTCTTGTACACAGTTGAACGTGTTTACGACGTGTAGTGTGCAACGTGTTGTGCGCCCTGCCGCCCGAAAAAGGAAAGGTCGTTTCGTGGATAGCTGACCATCCTGGAACATTTACATATGACCGAATTGCTTTATATTGTCGAGTTTGCAAGAAAAACGCTTCGTGCAAAAAAATATTTCAAATACACCAGCATGCCGCAGAAGTCTTCATATTGTAGGAATGCAGAAGAAAACACCACGGCAACAAATTCTGATAACAGCAAATTGCAGTAGCAACGATTTATCCACAGGTTACCAAAAAAGTCGCTTTAACATGGGTCTATGTGAAACATTCATTGTAAACAGTATTCCTCTTCACAAACTTACAAACCCTATCCTCAAAGGCCTCCTGCGCAAGTATTGCTTAAATCAAAATAAACCAGGTGAATCAACACTGCGTAAAAATCACATACCGACAATTTATGTGAATGTTCTGGAGGAAATACGCAATGAATTCAAGGACAGCATTATCTGGATTTCAGTTGACGAAACTATAGACACTTGAGGCCGTTACATTGCAATTTTAATTCTTGCTGCTTTAAAAGAAGAGCCTTATTCTTCCTATTTAGCGGCCTGCAAAGAACTTGAACAAGTAAGTCATTCTACGATCGCCAGATTTATGATAGGGGCATTAGAAAAATATTTCCACAATCTTCTGCAGATGAAAGGATGCTTGTGTTTATTTCAGATGCTGCTCCCTGTATGATCAAAGCAGGAAAAGTCCTCCTAATATTTTATTCCAATTTGATCCATGTGACATGCTTTGCTCATGGAGTGCATCGCCTTACTGAAGAAGTACTTTCCACATTTGTGAATGTAAATAAGCTGATTCCATCCACAAAGCAAGCGTTCCTAAACGCTCCTGCTCGCATCAAGACCCACAAACAAAAATTACCAAATGTGCCTTTACCTCCCGAACCAGTAGTAACTCGTTGGGGCATGTGGGTCGAAGTTGAGCTGTTTTACAATGAACATTTCGAGGGCATTAGAGTGGTAACAATCCACTTCGATAGTGCAGAGTGCAAGGAAGCTTTTAATGATTCCGGTATTTAAAAAAAAAGTATTGCTGTGATTAGCACTCATTTTCCCCATATACCAGCAAGTATTAAAAAGCTTGAAACTCAGGGTCTGTCGTTGAACGAATTATTAGTTAATGAATAAAATAATTCTAGTTATCTCCTCATTGCCGGAGATATTCCCAAGAATACTTAAGAAAAGGTTGTAAACATTTCAAACAGTAACCCAGGCTTTGAGCACTTTTGCCAAATTAATAGTTTTATTAGTAGGACGAGTGAACCAGAAACAATAAGTGCCAACGTAGAACCCAAATTCAAATACTGCCAAGTTAGTTGATGCAGAGTGGTCCTTTTCTGTTTATAAAAATGTTTTGAGTGATGGAAGACACACTCTTACTATCGAACATTTGGAACAGTTTATGGTCGTTTATGTTTACGATAGCAGAAAAATGTAAATTAAATTGTAAATGATGCTTTGATCCAATAGTATTAATTAAAAGTTAATGCTGTTCAAAAAATTCATGATTGTATGTTGTTTTTTAAAATAAAATATTACGGAGTTTTTGAGCATGCCTCTGCGTGCGATATATCTCGAAGTTGGTCCTGTACTAATCGACTGTTTCGCTGCTACTCACACGCATCCGCTGGTTACCGAAACAACAGCAAAGATGCAACAATTCTTGAAACATGATATGCGTCTCCATTTTGCAAATTTTTGGAAAATAACCCCAGAAAGATCCCCTTCTTAAGCTCTACCATAAAGTATTCAGAAAATGGTATCAGCGTTCTAAATGTACCGATTTTTCACGTGCACGACGCCCCTCCTCGTAACTCGTCTTTGAGATATAATGCACGCAGTAACTACCATGTTTTTTTATTATTTCATGTTGCATATATCGACACTTTTCATGCATTTTTAAGCGTTTTTCATGCATATTTGCATGCATTTTTAAGGATTTTATGATGCACGTAATCCGGTCTCTAATTATCACTATTACTCTTTTGTAAACCCCACCCACATCCCACCCCACTCCTTCCCTAGGTCTGTTAACAGCCCTGGGAAGAAACGATAATTACGTTACCAAACTACTCCAATAGGGATACAAAACGAACAGAAGGCAATAACGCTTGTTATGTTCGTAATAAGCATCTACTCTCTATAAGAACATACGGGCGATCCTTATTTACGTTTAAAAACTTCCGAAGCGACGTAAATGATGCTGAGAGAAGTAATTTGATGTAAGACACATTAGGTCGCAAATGTCGGGAAATACCCCAAATGTTGAATTTTTGACTTCACCAGATGAAGTACCTCGCTTCACATTCAGCTATAGGTCTGTAGCACCTGATCATCCCAACACGTACAGTGTGTTTGAAAAAGAACTCCTCAGTGTTAATGTGTCCTAGAATCTGTACAAAGTGATATACATTATTCTAGTTTGTGATATTTCATTCATCAACTTCTCAAGTTTGGCTTCCCTGTTGCTGACAGGTCTGCTTGACCTTGAGACGGCACCAGTGCTGCTTTTTCCCTCTGTTCCCTCAGTTCAATCCAGGCGTGCGTGCAGTGCAGTGCACAGCAACTCAGCAACAATGCGTACTCCGCAACAGAAAGCACAGTGCGTTATTTGGCTTGTGAACGGTTAATCGTCATAATTACGGAATTTGGGGGGCAGAGCATCCACATGAAGTCATTCAGCATCAAAGTGATTCTCCCAGAGTTAATGTCTGGTGCGGTTTAATGCAAGATCAGGTGTCTGGTCCTTTCATTTTTGTAGAAAAAACAATAAACGGGGACGTTTACTGTGACATGGACGATGATAAATTTTTCCAACAAGATGGCGCCAAACCTCATTACAGTAATTATGTGCGTGCGGCTCTTGACGCTCGCTTTCCAGGAAGGTGGATAGGCAGGGCTGGCCCAATAGGTTGGCCATCACGAAGCCCAGACTTAACCCCACTGGACTTTTTCTTTTGGGGCCACATAAAAAATGTTGTGTACAGCGAAAAGATCAGAGACATCAATCATTTACGGACAAGAATCGTCGCGGCAATTGGGACAGTTACACCTGAATTGTTGGTGAATACGTGGCGAGAAGCGGAATATAGTCTCGATGTGTTATTGACTCGAGTGGTCTATTATTTGTGAGTGTGCTTTCGTCGTTCGTCTAAGCCTCGCGCCTCAGTAGTGTGTTTACATTTTGCGTCGTGCACTGCAGCTGTAGCGGTTATAAGCTAAGTACTGACGAACTTATTTGTGCTCTATAATACAGTTATTAAATTTAATAGATTTCAGAGGTGTTGCGTGCCGTTTCTGGCGAAATAACGACTTAATAAACTTTTGTAATCGTTCGCTCGCTGTGTTTTATAGAGTTTTCAGTGTGTTGAAGTCGTTTAGTAAATTTCGTGCTTTAGTTTCCAACTGACGTTTATTATTCTTTCTAGTGAAATATTTCAGTAAAATTTTCATTCAGTGTTTTAACTTCGCTTAGTGTTACAGTGGTCGTTTTAATTTTTTGGTTTTAGCTAATAATTTTGTGAAGTTTTGCTGGTATTGGTATCGGCTGTGTTGTAGTAGTATTAATACAAGTAGCTGCTTTCTTAGTAGGCAGAGAATTTCGAGACCATTATTGTTAGTTCTTAAGTAGTTCTACTGGTGTAACTAAGCTTTGGTAACGTAGACGCATAGTTTTTTTTCAATAACTGTAAAATTTTACCATGAGTGAAAAGTGTGGGTTCTGTCGTAGGTTTGTGAGTAGTGGATTACGGTGTGGTATTTGTTCAAAGTATTTTCATGGGGGGGAATGCAGTGGGGAAGCCAGTGGTCATTTTAAGGAGATCCTCTCCGGGGAATGTAGAATCTGTAGTAGAAACAAGTTAATAGAGGAGCAGTAGCGTAAGATCTGTGCCCTTCAGGTGCAATTACAACGCGCAAAGGAGGAACTAGATAGACTGAGGAGGGTGAGGGTGGTGGGGAATGGGAACTGGCAGTTGGCAAGAAGGTAGCTAGGAAGAGGAAGTATTCAGACAGTTTTACTTTGCATACATGCAACAGATACAACCAACTGTCAGAGTTGAGTGGAGAGGAGCCTCGTGTAGCTGTAGATATAGGTAACTTGCAGCAGCCCTCAGCAATTAGGAGGCCTAGGTTAGTTGCAAAGTCTAACAGAAAGATTCTGCTGCTAGGTAGTTCCCACGGTAGAGGTATGGGCCAGCAGTTGCAGGAAGTGTTGGGGAGTGAGTACCAGGTCACCAGCATTGTGAAGCCTAGTGCAGGGTTGACTCAGGTGACTGAAAGCATAGGGGAGTTATGTAAGAATTTTACAAAGGATGATCAGGTCATGATAGTGGGTGGAGCAGGGAACAGTCTCGATAGGGACGGGGAATATGATGTCAGTGGTGACTAGGTTAAGATATCTACTCAAACTGGTGGCACTAATGTGCATTTCGTGCAGCTGTTTCAGCGTCATGATCGGCCTCACCTCAATGCGGCTGTTAGGCGCATTAATGTTGGGCTGGAGAGGGCACTGATGGCAGAGGGCACGTATCACGTCTCAGTGGTGCCAGTTGGGTCTATCAGTAGATGGGGTTTCACTAGGCATGGCCTGCACCTCAATAGGTATGGCAAGGGGAGGCCGGCTAAGCTTATAGGTGACAGTGTTGTGGGTGGTGGTAGTGGTGTCACTCATGGAAAAATTCCTGTACTAGTTGGTGTTAGAGCTGCACCTTTTTTAGACTGAAGTCAGCTGATAGGTATACCTACTTAAAGGAAGTGCCTCTAACTAAGGGCACACCTCCAGCTTATGTAATGTTTCCAAGTAGAGAAGGAATTAGCAGATTTCATCAAAATATAAGTGGTATTAGAGATAAAGTTAGTGAACTGCTAAAAGATGTTAACTCTGAAATTATTCGTATATCAGAGCACCACTTAAATAATTTGATAATTCAGAAGCTTCCTTTACCAGGCTACAGATTAGCTGGCTGTTTCTCAAGGAGTTCCTTGCGGGGTGGGGGAGTGGCTCTGTACGTAAAAAACAGTATTTCATTTGAGTCCATAGACGTATCACGACACTGCACTGAACAGATATTTGAAAGTTGTGCAGCATTAGCTGAATTTAGTGAAACTAAACTTCTAATTGCTGTTGTTTACAGGTCCCCTAACTCCGACTTCAGAGCATTTTTGCTTAAGCTAGAGAGGGTTCTTGATTCACTTTGTAGGAAGTACCAGAAAGTAGTTACATGTGGTGACTTCAATATTAATTTTGTATATGATTGTGCAAGAAAAAGGATGTTGGTACATTTTCTAAATTCATATGATATGATGCAAACTGTGTTTTTTCCAACTAGGGTGCAGAGGAACAGTAGCACAGTCATAGACAATATTTTTATTCATTCTTCATTAATAGATGGGCATTCTGGTAGTAAAAGGGTGAATGGCCTTTCAGACCATGATGCACAAATTTTAACAGTAAAAGGTTTTTGTACTCAAACCAATGTCATATTTAATTACAAACTACGTAGGAAAGTTAATCCAACAGCAATAGAGAGTTTTTCAAAACTTGTCAAGGAACAAGAGTGGCAAGATGTTTATAGCACCGATAATATAGATGATAAATACAATACTTTCCATAACACATTTCTCATGCTCTTTGAGAGTTGCGTTCCATTAGAACTTTCTAAACGGGGTACTAGCAGTAATGGACAGCCCAGTTGACTGACTAGTGGGATAAGGATATCATGTGGAACAAAGCGGGAATTATATCAAAATGTTACAAGTAGTCACAATCAAGCTATAGTACCCAATTACAAACAGTATTGTAAGGCGCATAAAAATGTTATTAGCAGGGCAAAAAGTATGTGGTATGCAAATAGAATAGCTAATTCACAGGATAACATTAAAGCCATATGGTCAGTTGTGAAGGAAGTGTCTGGTCAGCAGCACAAGGTCGACGATATAAAGTCAGTTCACAGTAATAATATTTCTGTTACTGATAAATCAGATATATGTACAGTATTTAACAATCATTTTCTGAGCATTGCTGGTGAATTAAATAAAAATTTAGTTTCTACAGGAAATCATATAACTTTCTTGGCAAATAACTTTCCGAGATTGATGTCGGAAATACTCCTCTGTGATACAGACGAGAGGGAGATTGAGTCAATAATTAAATCACTGAAGACTAGGGACTCTCATGGTTATGATGGAGTGCCTAGCAGAATATTAAAGTACTGCGCTGCACATGTTAACCCTGTATTTAGCCATATTTGTAATTTTTCTTTTAGGAACGGTCAGTTTCCTGAGCGATTAAAGTACTCAGTAGTAAAGCCGCTTTATAAAAAGGGACCTATTTCTATGCCATCAGTATTTGCAAAAGTTATCGAAAAGGCTCTGTATGTAAGGTTAATTGATCATTTTATATCACACGATTTGCTATCAAATGTACAGTTCAGCTTTAGAAGTAGTTTGACAACTGAAAATGCTATATTCTCTTTTCTCTGTGAGGTACTGGATGGGCTAAACAAAAAGTTTCGAACACTTGGCGTATTTTTTGATGTAACAAAGGCATTTGACTGTGTTGATCTCACAATATTGCTCCAGAAGCTGGACTATTACGGAATAAGGGAAGTAGCCCACAATTGGTTCACCTCTTACTTTAGCAACACACAGCAAAAGGTCATTATTCACAATTTTGATAACGGTTGTTATGTGGGATCTGAGTGGGGTACTGTCAAGTGGGGATGCCCCAGGGATCAGTGTTGGGGCCGCTCCTGTTCCTTATTTACATACATGATATGCCCTTTAGTATTATGGTTAACTCTAAAATATTTCTGTTTGCTGATGACACTAGCTTGGAAGTAAAGGATGTTGTGTGCAACATTGACTCGGTTTCAAGTAGTGCAGTAAATTACCTCAGTTCATGGCTTGTAGAAAATAAACTAACGTTAAATCACACTAAGACTCAGTTTTTACAGTTTCTAACACACAATTCAACAGAACCTGACGTTTTAATCTCACAGAACGGGCATATGATTAGTGAAACTAAACAGTTCAAATTTCTAGGTGTTCAGATAGATAGTAAGCTGTCGTGGAAAGCCCACGTTCAGGATCTTGTTCAAAGACTTAGTACTGCCATTTTCACTATTCGAACGGTATCAGAAGTGACGGTATCGACATGTAAATTAGTCTACTTTGCTTATTTCCATTCACTTATGTCGTATGGTATTATGTTTTGGGGTAACCCTTCCCATTCTAGAAGGATATTTGTGGCTCAGAAACGGGCGGTTCGGGCAAGAAGTGGTGTGAGTTCACGAACCTCTTTTCGACCTCTGTTCACGAGTCTGGGTATTTTGACATTGGCCTCTCAATATGTATATTCCTTATTGTCGTTTCTTGTTACCAATATTAGTTTATTTCCAAGAATAAGCAGCTTTCACTCGGTTAATACTCGGCAGAAATCAAACATCCATTTGGATCGGACTTCCTTAACTCTTGTGCAAAAAGGTGTGCAGTATACTGCTGCATCCATTTTCAATAAGCTGCCACTCGAATTCAAAAACCTTAGCAGTAATCCACGCGCTTTCAAATCGAAACTGAAGAGTTTCCTCATGGGTCACTCCTTCTATTCTGTCGAGGAGTTCCTTGAAAAATTAAGCTGATTCTTATTGCATTGCTGATAGCGTTTACTTAAACTTATGGCCTGACTTCTTTTCAGGTTCATGAACATTTATTTATATCTGTTATTACTTTTATGTTGTAAGTTCATGTACTGACACGTTCCATGACCTTGGAGATTTGCTCCTCAATTTGGTCCTACGGAACTTGAGGTGTAAATAAATTAATAAATAAATAAATAAATAAAAATGAGTGCAGGACAACAAAATGGATCCCACGTTGTCGTCTACTAACATTAAACAAAACTTAAAGGAGTTCTCATTCATGATAAGTACTAATTGAGGTAATTTTTCATTAATTTCCCGATTAAATTTATACTTAAAACTAATTCTTTTTCAAACACCTCGTAATCACGTCGGCGTGACTGGCCCTGCGCGCACGACTTGACAGCGCGGAACTCAGTGTTCGAGTCTCTCGTCTGGTGGGCAGTATTTTTTTCGTTGCGTTGGACAGTTCTGTGTTTACCTTGAGATAGGATTTACAGTTTTATTTACCGGTCACGGAGTCTCCATTGGTTCATCGCAAAGTACAGTACAACAAAAACTTACCGTATTGCGTCACAAGTAAATGAGTAAATCTGCCGAACTGCGTCGCAACCAGTACATGACTTCCTTTCTCTGTAGTAAATAATGTCTGTAAGCAAAATTTCTCCGATGTATATCCTAACTGTCTAGTAAATGCAGAATTAATTTCTTCTTAACAGTTAGCTTGAGTTTCTCTTATTCCATAAACTTTTTCGTCCTCTCACTACGATCCAGTCGTTTCTCAAGTGAACCTGCGTTTTTGAGTTTCACACACCTGTCAGTTATTTGAACGTGATCTTATGAGACTCATCTCTCTGACTAAATATAGTCTATATAATTGCCAATAGGTGAAAAATGACTTTGGTGATACTATTTTAGATATTGATTAGAAATCTTACTTTAATTTTACGGGTCTAGTTTTTGCTGTCACAGACATTTTTAGTGTAGTGCGGATTAAAATTGTTCAAATGGCTCTGTGCACATGGGACTTAACATCTGAGGTCATCAGTCCCCTAGAACTTAGAACTACATAAACCTAACTAACCTAAGGACATCACACACATCCATGCCCGAGGCAGGATTCGAACCTGCGACCGTAGTGGTCTCGTGGTTCCAGACTGAAGCGCCTAGAACCGCTCGGTCACAGCTGCCGGCTGTGCGGATTGGGCTGAGAGATCTGCAGGCATGGGGTTCACTTTGACACTGAACTCATTAAACATAAAATACTTCTGGATAAGAGAATAAAAATACAATAGCAGTGACATAGAACATATTTCTGTAGCCCCTTAAGCATGATACAAACAATGAGATACAACTAAAATATCTTCCATGCAATAAACAGAATTAAACTCAAAAAAGGCTTCAGGATCCAGGGCCAGACAATAACAGCAGAAATTGCATTATATGACCGTCAGCCATAGAAAGGAAGTATAGCGGATATAACTTCTGCAATGAAGCATTAAGATACCAGAACAACTCTCAGACTTAATTAAGATCATTTATACAACACGTAACTACATATTGGTCTACAACTACTGCCATTACCAAGTAGCTACTACAACAAGCTATCATTAGCTCACAACCGAAACCATCCACTCATGTATCTCAATAAACTCCTATACAGTAGCCGCACAAGTTGATCATTCGCACAGAAAAAATGACAAGGTGATGTTATTAATAAAATTGCGTCAACAAATCAGGGCACGGCGTAGTCTGCCCCAGTTTACTTTCTGCAAACTACAATAAACTGCGCTCACAGAGTGTAATTTAGCAAATGAAACGGCCCTCACTCACAGCGGACACACCCATTCGCACAGCAATATCCACAACTTGTCACACCTTAACGGCGGACTTCTTTGCACAATACTCTTTGTTATCAAGTTCATCCAACGTACCGCTCGTACACAACACAGTGCGCTGCTTCGATAAACCACCATTGTGCAACCGTGAGCTCCTAAGACACTCCTCTTGACATCTGGAAGCTCTTTTCTCTGCCTTCACCAGAGACGCTATGCTCTCAGCCGGGAAAATACCACAACCATTGCAGCAGGTTGTACTCACACAGCGGCCACCCCTTCCCCCTCTCCCCCCCCCCCTGACGTTACGTCCATTCAAAGCACAGCAGTGCACCTGCTTGTCAAAGCACTCTCTCTTGGCTCTACTAAAACTCGCCTATTCCTCTCTCTCCAGCAACCGACCACCGTCGTCCATTCCTGCTCCTTCAATTCAGCGAACACAGCCCTGGGACGTACTGACCAGGGGGATTCACATACAGGGATCCCTTAGCCTCAATCTTAGGTCCACTGTTGTTCCTCACACAAGTAAACGATCTACTGTCTAATGTCCAATAAGCAGAAGTAGTCCTCTTTGAAGACGAGAATAGTATCGTAATCATCCAAACGTACATACGGAATGAGAAGAATTGGTAAACAATGTTCTTAAATGTATCATTCAGTAGTTTTCTGCGAATGATCTCACCCTCAAATTTAAGAAGGCACAACAAATTCAGTTCTGCACATTTAATGGTGCTAGACTGATGGTGAGTGTAACAGATGGTGGGGGGGGGGGGGGTTAATAAATAGGTGATAAACTCAAAATTAGTAGGGGTGCACATAGATGGGAATTTAAAGTAGGAAGAGCACATTTTGTAGCTCGTAAAACAACTTAGTTCAGCCACATTTGCACTTAGAATCATTGGAAACCTTAGGGAAGACAAATCGGTAAACTAACATATTTTACGTATTTTCACGCAATAATTACATATGTAATAATGTACTGGGTAGCACATTTTTAAGAAAAAAGTCTTCACTATTCGATAACGTGCTTTCGGAAAAATTTTGTAGAAGTCTGTTCAAGGAGTTGGGCTTTATGACTGCTGCTTCACAGTATTCACAGTATTTCCTCGTGGAATTATGGTGAATAAGTACAATTCAAAAGGAACTACAACACTAGAAGGAGAAATTATCTTTATTACTCCACATGGTTGTCTTTAGCACACAAAGGGGTGCACAGTGGTGCTACTAAGATTTTTGATCACTTTCCAGAGATACGAGGGCTGTCCACAAAGTAAATTACGTTTTGGAATTAAAAATAAAAGAAGTACTGGAAACTTTTTTTATTATATACAGATGAAAGCCACACTTAAATACTACTTTTCTACATAGTTGCCATTCAAATTAAGGCACTTATCGTAGCAATGGACGAGCTTCGAAATTCCTTCGTCGTAAAATTCGGCCGCCTGCGCCTTAAACCACGTGGTTACCTCTTCTTGAAGCTGTGCGTCGTCATCAAAACACTGCATGGCCAACCACTTCTTCATTGCTGGGAATAAGTGGAAGTCGCTCGGTGCCAGGTCGGGACTGTACGGCGGATGAGTAAACAACTCCCACTTAAAAGATTCGAGAACTTCACGAGTGGCATTTGCCGTGTGGGCCCGGGAGTTGTCGCGAATCAGCAAGATCTTTGAGCCCAACTTTCCCCTGCGCTTGTTTTGTATTGCTCTTCTGAGGTTGTGCAGAGTTTGGCAATACCTTTGAGAGTTTAGTGTAGTGCCTCCACAAAAATCACTCCTTTTCTGTCCCAAAAGACAGTCGCCATCACCTTCCTTGCCGACATTGTATGCATGCATTTCTTGGGTTTTGGGGGGGAATTTGTGTGCCCCCACTGCATTGACTGCAATTTTGTCTCGCAGTTCACATGCTTGACCCATGTTTCGTCACCAGTAACGATGCGATCGAGTAATGAGTCGCCATCTTTTTCGTAAGCGTCCAAAAACGTTAACGCTGCAGGCATTCGCTGATTTTTGTGAATCTCTGTCAAGATTTTTGGTATCCATCTTGCACAAAACTTGTAGCAACCAAGCTTTTCGGTAATGATTTCGTGCAACAAACTTCGTGAAATTTGTGGAAAACTCATAGAGAGTTCCGAAATTGTGAAATTACGGTTTTCACGGACCGCGGCATCGACTTTTTCGACAAGTTCGGCAGTCAGTATTCTGGGTCTTCGTTATGATCGTTAGTTCGGCCATTTTTAAATTTTATGACCCATTGACGCACTCCACCTTCACTGATTATGTTGTCCCCATACACTTCACAAAGCTGCCGATAGATTTCTATCGGTGTACAGTTTTTTGCAGTCAGAAACCTTATTACAGCACGCACTTCACACTTCGCGGCATTTTCAATTAACGCTGACATTTCAAATTGTCACACTAACTCAACGGAGTACAGCACGAACCTGTCACTAGCACGGCAGAATGCTGACTGAGCAGCGGAACGCCATGACACCAAGATGACCGCGCTAGCCCCGCCCCTAACGGACACAAACGAAAACGTAATGTACTTTGTGGATAGCCCTCCTATAAATGTCTGACAGATAGCAAAGAAAAGTTTGAAGACGAACTGAACTAAACCACAAGCGCATATTTTATTTTTTCCCAAAAAACAGAATAAAATAAAATAAGGGAAACCTTATACATGTTCAGTAAGTAATTATCTTTACAAAGTAACTTGCGATGCGAATGTAAAATGAATCGTTTCACATCAATGTGATTTATCGAGCGTAATGATCCATGGAACATGAAACTAACTAACTAATTAACTAACCACTGCGCTGCCCACCTCCAAGCGCAGCCCGAGACGCAGCCCCAGCTGTCCGTACCCCGCCCACTGGCTGTCCGACCACGGTCGCGGCGCAGGCTTTCGGGAGGTGTACAACGTTTGAAGCGGCGGAGCAACAGACTCGTGTCGTGCTGTTTCAACACCGCTGTGAGCAGCGCAAGCACTGCCGACCGCTCCCTATAAGGATGCACAAGAGCTATGGCAGTGCTAACGGGAGGGGGCTGAAAAGGAACCGCCATACCCAAATCTACAGCACATTAGTTAAGCATGACTTGTCTTTTTGCTTTATGTTGTTATTGTGGCTGCTAGTCTTGTACGGTAAAGATTTAAGATTTAGCAGCAACACTGGTTGTGCAGTGGAAATAGCTGGCGGTTGTGGGGGCGCAAATGTACCTCTACATATATCTCACGCCATTTTTCTGTTTGTATGTGTAGGCAAATCTCAGGAACTACTGTAAGGGTTTTGATACAGTCCACTACTAGACTGACTGATTTACGACGAGTGTTTGTTTATATAATTTGTGACCACTTTGCCATGTACGTCCTCTGGCTTAGAAGTACTCGTGCGAAGCCAGGGCTAGTCACTATTATACAATGTGAAACGCGTATAAGTGTAGATAGTTCTATACATGGTATGTTAATATGTACACCTGTCACTGCGTTGGTTGCTTTTTCTCTGAGTCGAACAGTCGTCCCACAAAAACATCACAAACTTTACAACCTGATGTTTCTTGCGTGACTGTAACTGCACCAGTAAGTGGAGTACGCCTGTCACTACAGACTAATCGTTTTGTATCCACACGACCACACTTCAATATCTGACATGAAGCACAGGGGAAATTAACATTAATGGCTTGCTCTTGCCACATGTTCTTGTAGGAACTACTCAACCTGTAAACATACAACTTGTAATTGTTAGTGTACAAATGATGTAAATACTGACATAATGTTCAGTGCACCGTTCTCAGTTCAGAAATGGTTCACATGGCTCTGAGCACTATGGAACTTAACATCTGAGGTCAGCAGTCCCCTAGAACTTAGAACTACTTAAACCCAACTAACCTAAGTACATCACACACACCCATGCCCGAGGCAGAATTCGAACCTGAGACCGTAGTGATCGCGCTGTTACAGACTGATGCGCCTAGAACCCCTCGGCCACACCGGCCGGCCGTTCTCAGTCACCAACAGGAACATCTGGACTTATAAGCATTACACCAGGTATATGTACATAACAACTTTATTACAACATAATAAATATTCAGAACTCACTTCGAAAAGATGAGTCTGTGTTTCACATATGCTTAGAGGATTACACACAAGATAAATGCCTGGTATTAAGGACAACAATAATAAAATAAGAACAAATAACGTTTAAAAGCTAAAATTAAGGCAATGAAATAAACTTTTAAAAAAAGCGAAAGCAAGGAGTGAGATCAGCAACTTACACAGGAGATCAGCACTACACCTCAACGGCACTACAGTTAAGTGAACTGCCGGTCATTGTGGCCGAGCGGTTCTAGGCGCTACGGTCGGAGGTTCGAATCCTGCCTCGGGCATGGAAGTGTGTGATGTCCTTAGGTTAGTTAGGTTTAAGTAGTTCTAAGTTCTAAGGGACTGATGACCTCAGATGTTAAGTGCCATAGTGCTCAGAGCCATTTTAGCCATTTGAAGTTAAGTGAACTAAGGAACATACGCACTGACGGTTAGCACATTCAGACATTCAGTGCGAGTACAGTAAATCAGAGGAGCATTTCAATGAGGACTCAAGTACAGGCCACACAGTACAAGGCGCAGGCAGCATCAGGAAGACTTCGCCACTTGACCGGCATGCTTCCGTCGGCGCTGCTCTGTGCAGTCTCTGTGCTGTGCCCCAAAGTGCACGGCCACCGCGTTGCGCTGTTGCTCTTTCGTCCTCCCACTAACACGAGTCGCCGTCCGCCCGTCGCCAAGCGCCTACCCCACTCCACTGTGCCAGCGAGCTACTCGTTACACTGCTTCTGGCCAGACCCTGTAGGTCACTTCAGGCGATACCTCGTCGACACTCGTGGCGCTAGCTGCCGCTGCCTTTGATGTTTCAGCCCTCTCTCGACTGCAGCAAGGAATAAATAACGCATAAAGGTCCATGTTGGGTGGGGTGGGCTCTCTAATGCGCTTTATTGTCACGGAGCAAGACCGAGGACTGCTGTCATACGTTTCTTCATGCCACTACAGGGGTAGGCAAAACGTGAACAGTGGTAGTAATGGGATGGTTGTGTTTCATGGATCCCGCTGGACTGTGCGTGTTCAGTACGGACTGCGCATCAGTGCAGGTTGTTTACGAGTACTGCACACTACTTATTTCCATTCGGAGGCCGAGGTTGACGTGCAATGAAAGGCCTAATAGAGTTCCGAAGAGAGCAGATTGTGGGGGCCCTGTTAGTTGGAGCCTTAGTAACAAAGACAGCCACCTTACTGAATGTTTCAAGAGCAACTGTTTCAACAGTCACCACAGATTACATAAAACATGGAAAGACATCATCGTGTAAATGTAACAGTGGGCGTACATCAAAACTAAATGACAGAGTGTAGTGGGACGAAATTAAACGTCACCCATCCACCAAGTCAGCCCAGTTTGCAGGTGACTATAAGTTTAATTTAGTTTTTGTTTATGTGTTTTCTTATTATTTGTAATAAATGTGAATTATCTAAAAGTTTTGTATTTTTTTTATGTGTTTCATGTACGGAGAGATCGGCGCAACGAACGGGGACAGCATCTTCGTTGCCGCGACCAGAGAGGAAATTGCTGGCCGCTATACGTCGCGGGTCGACAGCCAAGGAGCAACAGAAGATCCTGGAACCGAGTTGTTGCGTCGTGTTTCTAAAAAATTAAAAATGAATTTTTATACTCTTTTTGTACAACAATGACATCAAATAGATCTTAGTCTTATTGAAATGTTAGTCACTGTCTGTCAACGCTCAAGTTCACATCTGTATGTGTAGGAAGCTAATAAAATAGTGTATGCTATTAAAGTCGAAACCCGTGTCTTGAAGATTTATTTATGAAGAGTTATGTGAACGGATTAATAATATATTTGACAAGATTATTGATTCCGACAGCGTTGGCCGAAACTTTGAATCTAAAAAGTTTATTTAATGTGTGATTCTGATATCGATTAGATCAAGATAACGTGTGTCGATATAATTTTCTGAGGAGAAACAAACGAAATTTAAAATCGGAAAATTTACGAAAAAACCAATTGGCCCAAGGGATGTAATTCTCTGCACACGACTCAACTGATGTTTTACAGTTTCGTTCAAGAACCATCCTATGACAATTTAAAAAGAATATGAATCATTTTTGAAGTGGGTTGTAACTGACGTAGGTGACGAAGTCTGCACATGGTCATATATCAAACGAAACCTAATAATACGTCGTTACACCACACCGTGGCGACCTTAGAAACAGGACTTGTGTGCAACTAAGGCACACAGGTACGAAACAAGAAATCAAGAGTCCTTCGGAAGTCAACGCGAGTTTTCGTGGAGCCTTCACCAGCCAGCGGCGACTTCGCGGGTGTGGGCATCTGACGGAGTGCAGCCAAGCAGTACGGTCACGCAGTTGTTCCACGAGAAGGCGCGTCTGTTGGGCAGCAGCTGAACGCGGCAAACCCCGACAACCTTTTTTCTCCCTAAACTAATAGGCCCAGTACGTCAGCTGCGGGGCGTTCCTCCGGCTGGTATTAGAGGTGTTGCTGAGGGCTTCGCCTGTCTACGGCGGTGCCGGGCGTGGTTGCAGCCAGCGACGTTTTCGGTGTTCGACTCAGCGTCCTGCCGGTTGCGGAAGCGGGGTCGCAGCATCTCAGCGGCTGCATCGACGGCTGTTACATCTGCAGCCCATAGCAGCACACTGATCATCGAGAACTACAAATTACAATATTAGTGTCCGGTGAGTTTGTTTCAAGTTGGAAGTGGAGTGTTGTACATAGGAAGTGTGCTTTTACAGGATTGTTGATTGCAAGTCTGCGTGTGTAAATAGTTAATATCTTACAATAATGTCGGGAAGTGAAATGTCAGACGAAGAGCAATCTATGTCCGATAGGAGCATGAGATCCCTTTTTAGGGCGATCGCTAAATTGAAACAATCTAACGAAGAATCTACTGCTAGATTAAAAGAGGAATTAAAACAGGCTAACGAGGAATCTACTGCTAGATTGAAACAGGAACTAAAACAGGAATTAAAACAGTCTAACGAGGAATCTACTGCTAGATTGAAACAGGAACTAAAACAGTCTAACGAAGAATCTATGGCTAGATTAAAACAGTCTAACGAGGAATCTACTGCTAGACTTAAAGGGGAGCTAACAAAATCAACAGACAGGTTGCAGGAATATCTTAATGAAACCAGTCGAGAATTAAGTGATAAAATAGAGTCTTCTAAAGTTGAAATGCAAGAAAAACTAGTAGGACTTAGTAATAAGATTGCTGATAATTGTAAAAGGTTAGAAGAACATATCCAGGAATCGCGCGAGGAAAAAGCTCGCATGCGACACGATATTACTGACTTATCCGAGAGACTAGATAGTGTCAATATCTTAGTTGTAAATGAAATACAGAAAAATAACGATATGTTACGAGATGAATTTTCTATGCAAACAGAAACTGTTCGCAGAGAATTATTGAAATCTATTAAAGAGGTCTCTACCAAACCTGTAGAGATTTCTTCAATAGATAATGTAGAATTAGAGACATTAACTCATCAAGTAGAAAAGGACCATACCGAAATCGGAAACATGAAATTTTTAATTACTGAAATATGCAGTAACCTTGAGACTGCCAAAGATAATAACATTGATGAAGGTACAGAGCGTTCACATCGTGAACACAGTGAAGAATCGATATTAGCTAGTCGCGTATCCAATACAGAAATGCGGATACAGGAAATTACTAAACGGTTACCGGAATTAAATAATAACGAGAACATTTCAGGTAGCAGAGGTAATAACATAATCAGAGACAACAGTCGCATCGAATTTGCTAGCTCAGATGACAACAATATGAATAAGGCAATCACGGCAAGCCAATCCGATGCAACTCCGTCTCTGCCAGCTAAACAAAATCCGACTATTTCTCTCGCAGAATGTCTGGATGACATAACAACAAATTCAAATGTAGCAAGTCGATTTCCTGTATTCAAACTAGGAGGCGAACTTCATCCTATAATCTTTATAAAAGCTTTTGAAACATCATTATCTCCTAAATGGAGTAATGAAAAACGCATTCAATTTGTAATAGGACATTTAGAAGCAGAAGCTGCGGAATGGGCAGTACTGCATAGAAATGAATTCAGGGATTGGGATGATTTTGTTAAGCAGTTTAAACAAAATTATTGGTCAAGACGAAAACAACAACACTTAACTTTAGAGTTGTTAGCCCCTCCTCCATATTCTAAACGGTGGAGAGGTTATAGGAATTATTTTGAATGGAATTTAAATCGTGCTCAGTTAATTGAAGAACCAATTATTGAAAGTCATTTAATACGAGTCCTAAGTAGTAGGTTACCGTATTACATAAAGGAAAGAAAAATGTTATTCTACGAATTATACAAAACCTTAATAATGGGGACGAAGCAGTTAACACGCGGGGTGTGTGGTTATATTTTAACAACTTGTTGTATTGGAAAGCACAGAGGGAACACCAGAGATGGAAAATCTGCATTCCGAAAACTGTTGTGGACGAGTTAATTACTTATATTCATGAAGGTTACGGGCATTTTGGAATTCATAAATGTATTAAACATCTAATGAAGTATTATTATTTCAAAAATATGTCACGTATTGTGAGAAGTATTATTAGGGCTTGTGAAACCTGTCAAAAGGTTAAAGTTAATAACAAATCCAAGCGTTATAGGTTTGTGGGATCTACTATCATTAGATTTTTTCGGCCCTCTGCCTCGGAGTTCAGGAGGATTAACATATGTGTTTGTTGTAATGGAATGTTGGTCCAAACATGTGAAACTATATACTTTGAAACGAGCGAATACAGCAAGCGTTATACGCTGCCTCACCCGAAATTACTTTGTTAACTGGGGCATTCCTAAACGACTTATGTCTGACAACGGTAGTGCCTTTATTAGTCAAAGATTTCAAGATATGATAAGACAATATGGAATCAAACATATCTTAATTTCGAAATATCACCCTCAAAGTAATTTAGTAGAAAGAGTCATGAAAGAATTAGGACGATTATGTAGAACTTATTGTGCACATAAACATACTCGGTGGGCCAAACTAATGCCTGAATTCGAAAAGATATTAAATGAATTGCCTCACCTAACGACTGGATTATCACCTATAGAAATTTTAGGCAAACGAATTATAGGTGAGCCTTTACTAGCTGCTTTACCTTGGCCACCAGTAAATGAGATACAACAATGTATTCCAGACGAAAAAGTTTGCGAACAGATTGTAAAAAATGCCGAACGGAGAATTAAAAGTTATAATCAACAGGCTATAGAACCCTCATTTCAGGTAGGAGATCTTGTGTTAGTACGATCTCATCCTAAAAGTTCTAAGATCGATAAGGAATGTAGAAAATTCTTCTTTATCTTTGAAGGTCCATATGTTGTACATCCCAAAGCATTACTTCTTATGGAACCTTCATCAGGTGTAATTAAAGGATTATATAGTGTTGATCAAATGAAACTCTTCATTCCTAAATAAGTTAATATTTAGTATATGTTACATACGGAAGAGCGTTCATAGTTTATTCATGTGAAGTTTTTCGTGATAGTTACGTATTATTTTAAAGAATAGAACAGAAAGCTTAAACAAGTGTTCTACAATAATCTACTGGTACTTCAAAAAGAGAAAGATAACCCAAAGGGGGATTTATATGGAAGAAATTTTGCTCTTAGGTCAAAAGGAATTTTGCGTATTTTAAATTTACTCGGATAGTAGGAGCCAAAGGGGATGGTTAATAGTTTTAGGGACCATGGGCGTCCAGAGCTATATGGCTCACGAGAACATAGCAGAGTGCCTTTAATAGAGGTTTGTAATAGTGTTAATATAGAACACACCAAACGGGGCTCTCTCGCTTGTTTCTCCTGAATAAATGGCCATTACCCAACAAGGTGTCCGAAGGTAAAGAAAGCCGTGCCGAGATTCTAAAGAAAGTTTTGCTTGATTTCTTCTTGACCTCAGGCATAAATAAGGCATTAGGGAAGAGAATGATGTAAAGTAAATAGTACTATTAGTTATTGTGAGAAACTTATTAGTAATATACATTCTTGGAAAGAATAACTCTAGTAAATAAATGAAACTATAACTAATCTATCACAATTTGAATGCTCTGTCCTAATGTATAACGTTAAAGAACGTACTAGATTGGTATTTATTAGCAACTGTTAACTGAAGAGGAGCAATCTCCCTATATTCGGTTAAGAATTACCATAATAGCACAATTAAGAGTAAATAACAAATAGTCACAACAATATCGTATTAAAAGGATTAAGTCTATCTAATAGCAAGGACTCTAGGTTACGTAAAATGTGAGGAAAATGTATTAACAGTTAAATATTGTATATTGAACAGTCTTAATTTCGGTTAAAACCTGACAAACTGAGCTTGTGGGTGGGGTATGTAGTGGGACGAAATTAAACGTCACCCATCCACCAAGTCAGCCCAGTTTGCAGGTGACTATAAGTTTAATTTAGTTTTTGTTTATGTGTTTTCTTATTATTTGTAATAAATGTGAATTATCTAAAAGTTTTGTATTTTTTTTATGTGTTTCATGTACGGAGAGATCGGCGCAACGAACGGGGACAGCATCTTCGTTGCCGCGACCAGAGAGGAAATTGCTGGCCGCTATACGTCGCGGGTCGACAGCCAAGGAGCAACAGAAGATCCTGGAACCGAGTTGTTGCGTCGTGTTTCTAAAAAATTAAAAATGAATTTTTATACTCTTTTTGTACAACAATGACATCAAATAGATCGTAGTCTTATTGAAATGTTAGTCACTGTCTGTCAACGCTCAAGTTCACATCTGTATGTGTAGGAAGCTAATAAAATAGTGTATGCTATTAAAGTCGAAACCCGTGTCTTGAAGATTTATTTATGAAGAGTTATGTGAACGGATTAATAATATATTTGACAAGATTATTGATTCCGACAGCGTTGGCCGAAACTTTGAATCTAAAAAGTTTATTTAATGTGTGATTCTGATATCGATTAGATCAAGATAACGTGTGTCGATATAATTTTCTGAGGAGAAACAAACGAAATTTAAAATCGGAAAATTTACGAAAAAACCAATTGGCCCAAGGGATGTAATTCTCTGCACACGACTCAACTGATGTTTTACAGTTTCGTTCAAGAACCATCCTATGACAATTTAAAAAGAATATGAATCATTTTTGAAGTGGGTTGTAACTGACGTAGGTGACGAAGTCTGCACATGGTCATATATCAAACGAAACCTAATAATACGTCGTTACACCGCAAGAGGTCGTCGTATGCTAACACGAATTGTGCCAAAACAACAAAAAACTACGGCGGCTAAAGTGACTACAGAGCTCAATAACTATCTTCGAGATCCCGTATCTATCGACACTGTCGGCTGAGGACTCATTAAAGTGAATACTCAATGGACGAGCTGCTATACTGAAACCATAGGCGACGACAAACAACACAAAGAAGCGTAAAACATGGTGTCAGGAGCATAAGTCCTGGATGGCTGATCAGTGGAAACACGTCATATGGTCCGACAAGTCAACGATTTCGTTATTTCCAACATGGCGCCGGGGTTATGTCTGGAGAACTCCAAAAGAAGCCTCAATCCTGATTACTTGATTCCAAAGGTTAAGCATGGAGGTGGAAGTGTTGTGGTATGGGCAGCCATATCATGATATTTCGCTGCTTCCATCATTACTCTTCAAATGCCGTATTACAGACAACGATTATGTGAACATTTTAGGCGTCACATGCATCCCATGATTCAAATGTCGTTCCCCGACTATGATGCCCTATTTCAGGACGATAATGCGCCCATTCACATAGCCAGGACAGTACAATTGTGGTATGAGGAGCATGCAACTGAACTGCAGTGTCTTTCCTGGCAAACACAGTCCCCCTTCCTCGACCCTGCAGGAGTTAGAGGAGGTTCTGATCGAAGAGTGGCATAAAATTCCACTGGAGACTATACAATCATTATATGCCAAGATTCCAAGAAGAATCGCAGCTGTATTAGCGGCAAATGGGGGTCCAAAAAAAATGTTCAAATGTTTGTGAAATCTTATGGGACTTAAATGCTAATTTCTTCACTCCCTAAGCTTACACACTACTTAACCTAAATTATCCTAAGGACAAACACATGCGCCCATGCCCGAGAGAGGACTCGAACCTCTGCCGGGACCAGCCGCACAGTCCATGACTGCAGCGCCTTATACCGCTCGCCTGGGGGTCCAACCCCTTAAGAATAAACCATTCCCAAGTCAATACAGGTGTTCACATTATTTTGTCTGTCATCTGTGTTCTTATCGCGCAAAACTCTTCACCTCGGCATAACCGCTGCACCGTATATCCAACGACTGTTTACTGCAGACAGACATTATGTGGACTACTGCATCAGACATGCGCCCTATGTGAAAGCTCCATTAATGATTTTCCTGATCCCTGATCTGCTTACTCATGCAAATATTACAGTTGCCATATTTCGTTCTCATGTAGTGCATATTTCAGTTCACAAAATTACTACAGATATGTAATCAGATTACTTTATAAATCAAATAATTATCTACAGTACATTAACAGGCCTTAGCTCAGTAACGAGAACGTTAGTATATGACAGCATGTATGTCGTACGCGGACGCTACACAGTGTTGAACTCCAAACTAAATGCAGCATTAAGAGACCTTACGACTTTCAGAAAAAATTGTTGTTTTGTGACATCCGTACATCCCAACTTCTAGTTTGAAGGACGAAAGAAATTATCTCAGGAATAGACATTCACTACTATGGCGTAGCGCCATTCATCGCCCTGTGAATATCTTACGATAGTTAGTAGCATCGCATAGGTTATATGTGACCGCTTTGCAATAACAGGTGGTTTGGCGTGCACCAGCCTGCAACTTCGTGAAAGATGTCGCTATCTTATTGGCAACGCCATGTAAAGTACACTATCATAAATTAAATTCCACCTGTGCTATAACCCAAATGACACAGTACTTTGTAAACGGTTTATGATGTTATGATGCTGCTAATCACTAGCATCTGTAATAATTTCAGCCATGTATCTACTGTACTTTCAGAGATACACAAAATCACACAAAACAACAAATTTTGAACTTTCATAAGTTCAACAGTTAACAGTGTATGAAGAATTTTGATGAAATTTCTAGCTTTTCAGTAATGAGGAAAAACACCTGTCAGTAAAATATTATATTATTCGTAATTGTTTTCGATTTTGCTCACATTAAGATTTTTGATGAGTATTGCCAATTTTATATATTTACCTAGTTGAACGCAGGAACGAATGTGATATAACCCTTCTGAAGTGGTGATTCTGGACTTATTTTAACTTTCTATTTTTTAATTTATCTTCACTCAGTTTCAAGTTGGCATCGTTATGGGAGATCTTTCACTATGGCTTGCGGTACCTTGACCTTACGTCACTGTGCAGGTGCCACAGAGCCGAAGAGCCGACATATTCAAGGTGCCTGAATGTCTGATGTGGCTTAATATTTTAACCTTATTGAGGAGTTTCGTAATGGACATCCAAATCTGTTCCCCGAGGAGCGACATGTGGAGTTCCAGGTGGATGTCCTGGATCCGGGCCCAGCGAGGTGCACGTAGTATGGCGCGAAAGCAACGATTCTGAACTGTCTGGAAGAGGCGTAAGGATGAGGGGCAAACTGCGCCCCATGTCGAGCAGCCCTAAAAAAGCTCCAGGAGGATTGTTGCAGAATAAAGGCAGAGCCTGGTTCTGGTCTGTAGTTCTGTGCTGGCCAGTGTGGGATAGATATGGTTGAGAAGGTGTAGCAGCTTGATTTGTTTCTCTCGTATATTTGCGTTAAGAAGTAGCCTCTTATCAAGGAGTTTACCAAGGTATTTAATTCCGTCCAGCCAGTTCAGTGCTCGACTATGGAGACAGACGATCGCAGACATCAGGGCGTTGTCCTGTAAACATCACGGCCTTCGTCCTTTCTGCATTGAGTTTAATACAGTCTTGCGGCGCCCATTAAAGGCAGTTGTCGCTGGAGGCTGTTGATGACGTCAGTGATTCTCGACTACTCGTCAGCAAAGCCGTATCATCACCAGATTGGGCAAGCACCACTCGCGGCAGGACTGGAAGGTCGTTAATACACAAGACAAAGAGAATAGGTGACAAAACCGATCCCTGTGGTATGCATTACGAAAGGTGTTTGAGACTGGAGCGTTGCCCTTCGGTCTTAACCGCTATCTTCCTGTCCTGAAGAAAGCTGATGATCAACTTGATGCAGTAGTCAGAAAGGTCGTGAAGGTCATACAGTTTGGTGGTCAGTTTGTCACGCAAGACCGAGTCGTAAGCCTTCTCTATATAAAAAAAATGATGGCGGTGTAATCAGACACTTTCATATTATAAGCGATGTATTCTGAGATCCGTAGAAGTTGCAATTCCGCTGGAAGCCGAGACTGAAATACGAACTGATCTGATCTTATCACATCCTGTTCCAGAATTATATGTCGTGTTCTGTAGAGTAGCAACCACTCAAGGATTTGGGACATTGTCGGCAAGAGACTGATTGGTCTATGATTGGAGGGCTGGCTTAGATCTTTTCCAGGCTTAGGAACAGGCACCACCTGAGCAAACTTCCAAGCTTGTGGGAAGTATGCCAATGGCATGCACCTGTTGTAAATGCATGTGAGCAAAGTAAGTGGCTTCCGGGGTGTGTGCTTAAATTGGTCATGAGTGACACCATGTGGTCTCAGAGCAGAGTGAACATTAAAGTTGCGAATTATTCGTCGGATTTCCGCTGGGGTCGTGAGAAGTGGTTCTGCTTGTTGGACAGTCTCTCCGTTAATTGTACTCTCTGCCTGATCCCATGTGCGTCACCATCACTCTCTGGGGTATCCACCTCGTTCGAAGCGAAGAGTTCTCCTTTGGCGAGTGCGTCATAGGTGAATCCTGCGAGTCCCTGGAGTCCTCGGTTCAGTGGTCGTGGATTTCATAAGATGCGAACAAGACTCCACTCGTTTCGTGATTGGAGCAGTAAGGTGGACATTTTGTCTTCCCACACCTTAGTTCGATGTTCTAAGGCCGTCGGCGAAGTTGGCCTGAGAGGTGTTTCATATCCCTCCGATTTTCATGGTGGCGATAGCGCTCCCAGCGACGCCTGGCGCTATTCTTGAGAGTTTTTAAATATTGGACGAGTGGAGAGAGGTACTCTCGATAAGACATATGGTAGGTGGTGGTGAGTGATTCCTGTTTGTATTTCTTAGCTTTTTACCAGTTAGTTTCTCAGTGGTTTCATCAATATGGGCTGCAGATGAAACGTCTGCAGTGGGTTAGACATTGTTCTGCAGCCACTGCTCAAACTGGACGTTTGTCAAGGGTGTCGCATCAAGTTCAAAGCCCCTGTGATCATGCCCAAGACGGACTGGTTGTTGGAGGTCAAGTCGTTGATCGTCTGCAATTGCAAGTCCACCCTCAGATTCTTAAGCATGGCCACGACCGAAACATCTGGTCTGAGATGGAGTTCGATGGAATGTGTTCTGGACCCTCAGGCACGAACGTGATAGCATCAAGTCATTCCTCCAAATCGTAGAGTCTCTCACTACTCGGATTGTTGAGTCGAGAGCGCTTTGAATTGATGTCACTACAGATTACGATTTTCTCAAATCGGTCAAATATCGACAGGAAACACCCTTCAATGAATTGCTTGTATGTGCTGGGGTACAGAGAGATATGCGGTATAGGGCTGTAGAAAGTAGAAATGGTGATGGCCGTGGCTTCAAGAGTTGTTAGTGCTGGCAGAACCGTTGGTGCATGTGTGATGGAATTCTTGATAAAAATGGCAGTACATCCCCCGTGGCCATTGGCACAGTCTGTCCTGTAGCAGGCCACGTTGTGCAAATTAAAAGTTTGTGTAGGATGGAGGTGTGTTTCAGTAAGAAATAGAATGTCCACACGATGACGAAGAATAAACACTTACAATTAGATAATCTTATTTAAAACTTCATTGGCATTAAATAAACAGGGTGAACTTGAAATAGGGCCGTCAGTCTGAAGATGATGGTTGGTGCTTCGTTAAAATTCTTAAACGTAGTCGTAATTATGGCAAAAATGTTCCGTTATTGTAACTCAGAGAGGAAGTCAGAAATGCTTGAGAAAGTCTTCAGACGTTCTGTGTAGTCGAAGGAGGATTGTTCTCCTGGTGCTGCCGTTGGTGGTCGTCGTCCTCGTTCCCATGCCGACTGTCTTGTCGAGGAGACCGGTGGACCATGTTAGTTAGGAAGTCTTACGAAGTTCTTCATATTGGTTAGAGTCAGTGGTGTTGTTTTCGCCACTTGCTGTTCTCGTATACGTGTGGCTTGGCCTTGGGCCGTGTAGGTGCACAGAGTTTGTTGAAATGCGCTGCAACCTCTCCAAATAGCAGGGTGTTATTCGCCACAATTTGCACAAGTTGTTTCTTGCTTCAGAGATTTTTTGCAGTTTTGCGCCTTATGTGGGTCTCAACATTTGACGCACCTTCCGGGAAGTGAGCAGTAATTTACAGTATGGAAACAATGCTGGCAGCGTTTACACAATGAAACACCCTCCTTAGGTTTTTAAGTTTCCACCTTCAATTTTGTGTCCATGATACGATGTATATCGTAAATCAAGTCACTCGTTGTGCCAGCAGTGAGTGACACACAGTGGATTTGTTGGGCTATTAATGTATTCGTCTTGGTGGCCCTCACCTTGTACTGGTGCACCACAGCTTGTGTAAAACAAGTGGCGTGTAACTCAGTCTAAACTTGCTTCTGTGTAATTTCGGCTGGGAGATATTTAATGACGACCTTGACCATTGTCTCACTTGGGATTTGGCGAGTATCGAACGGAATTTTTGCGTTCTGGATGAACTGAAGTGCTATCCGTTGATCCGCTATCGTTTCGAAGCGGTACGTGATCGATTCCTCGTTATAGATTGCTTTGATTGGTCCAGCCACATGCCTTTTCAGTTCGGTGTTTACGGAATGATATTTGCCCTTGTACTGTGTAGTTATTGACGGAATGTCCGCCAACGGTAGCTGAGTGGTCAGCGTGACAGACTGTCAATCCTAAGGGCCCGGGTTCGATTCCCGGCTGGGTCGGAGATTTTCTCCACTCAGGGACTGGGTGTTGTGTTGTCCTAATCACCATCATTTCATCCCCATCGACGCGCAGGTCGCCAAAGTGGCGTCAAATCGAAAGACCTGCACCAGGCGAACGGTCTACCCGACTGGAGGCCCTAGCCACACGACATTTCATTTCATTGACGGAATTTTCGTTGGTGGAAGTTTGTTGTGCGTCCATCGTTCTTGGTAGAGGCATGGCTTTCATTGATTCACCCTCCACTTGCAAGATGGTGAATTGGTTGGAGATTGGTAGTGGAATTTGTAGCTAAGTGGCATCAACGATGTCTTCCGTGTTCTGCCTCTTACATCCAGTTCGTTTGTTTCGGAAAAGTTGGAAACCTGCCTTTTTGTTGTTGTCCGACGGATGAGGACGTTCTGAATCAGATTCAGAGGCTGGTATTGATACGTGGTCAGAATCAGAAGGCTCATCGTCATGTTGCCTTGGCGTTATTTCGCCGCGTCTAGCGGCCATAAAGCGCCAGTTGGTCTCGTCTCCTTCGATCGTTGTCTATTATCTGCTGTCCGCCACGGTCTTCGGTCGGTGGAATGTTGATAGGTAGTGGGATGTGAGTACCCGTGTGACCGTCCTTCCCGTGGAGCTCAGGCGTGTTCCAGAGCTCGATCGTTGACGTGGAGGACGCGGGCTTACCGGTCGAGGCCGGGGCCCAGGCGCTCCGTTGTTGTCCGTTCGCGCCATTCCAGAAGTTGCCGCGTCCGCAGCCTCAGTCGTCGTCGCCGAATTTCCTTCCTGCATGACCATGCTCGTCGTAGACGGAGCTGCTGATAGGGCCACTGGCGGAGCAAGTACCGCCAGACAGCGATCAGCCAGCTCCCTGTGCGGCCGAGACAGCTGCCTCGACCGCTCACTCCGCACCTCTCACTTGGGCACCGTTTACTCCGACGTCGCATACTCGAAATGGGCACCGTTTACTCCGACGTCGCATACTCTAAATGGCTCTGAGCACTATGGGACTCAACTGCTGAGGTCATTAGTCCCCTAGAACTTAGAACTAGTTAAACCTAACGAACCTAAGGACATCACAAACATCCATGCCCGAGGCAGGATTCGAACCTGCGACCGTAGCGGTCTTGCGGTTCCAGACTGCAGCGCCTTTAACCGCACGGCCACTTCGGCCGGCTCGCATACTCGACTCTGAGGCGCGAAGACCGATATGCGCCCCAGTGGAAAGCCACACCTCCAGGAAGACTGAGTTCAGCGACCCCTGTCAGCTTTGATTTAACCAACTAACCATCGCTGGTCGGCCCAGTTCAGTGGCAGACTTCGTGAGCACCAGTATTGGGTAACAGGAAGACGTTACTTAGCCTGCGTTCTGCAAGTAGTAATAGCCACTAATGTAATTGCATGTAGGAGGCACAGCACGCACAGGAATCATGACAAGTTATGTTTCTTCCCTTAACATAAATGAAGCTTTCTATTAATTTGAAAGTGTTTTGTGCAAATGATTTTGGATTCGTCCTACCAGCCATCGCAACTACTCTCCTTTCTTGTTTGTGTCGGTGCTGACTCCCACAGCAGCCAACACAGCACCTGACGACGAGGATTACAGAACCAATGCTGCTTTCGTACTTCGCCGCTCGCCTCTTTGTCACAGTGCGTCACTAATATTTCTCTCTTTTCTTTCAGAGGCACGTTGCTACTAATTGTGATCTTTATAGCAGACGAACCGCAACGCTTTCGCTATTTGTGTCTAATTAATTTGTTGAGGCACTCCTTCCATTAAAGTAATCCCTAACCCGCCCCTTACACCACCTGCGCCTACGCCTCCGTTTGCTCCTGGCTTTGATCTAATGCATTTTATTCAGTTTCAGACTCACAAAATGTCGCAGTTGGTGACGGCAGTCCAGCATCTCATTAATGCACCAGCCGCTGTTGCATCAACTCCGCCACAAGAGCCAGTCATATCCACGGCATCGCCTCCGTACATTTCACCGTTCCGAACTTTCAGTGAGCAGCAGAAGAAGTGGAACGAGTACTACGCTCAGTTCAACGCAAATTGTTCTACACATTAGGTAAAAGGTACTGTGAAACTTCTTGTCAAAGGCCTGCCGTTGTGGCCGTGCGGTTCTGGCGCTTCAGTCTGGAACCGCGTGACGGCTACGGTCGCAGGTTCTAATCCTGCCTCGGGCATGGATGTGTGTGATGTCCTTAGGTTACTTAGGTTTAAGTAGTTCTAAGTTCTAGGGGACTGATGACCACAGATGTTAAGTCCCATAGTGCTCAGAGCCATTTGAACCATTTTTTTTCTTGTCATAGGCCGGCACAAGAGTTTACCGTCTCGCTCCGATTGCAAGTGTTACTTATTTTTGAAGATTTAGTTTCCGCCCTCATTAAGTATTAACGAGGATCAGTTACAGGTTGCTGCTGCTCGTTACAAGTCCTTTCTATTGCGGAAAAAGCCAGAATAGACATATTGTCAGTGGCTGACTGAACTACAGCGTTTGACACAATAGCGTCTTTTTTAAATTATCTGTGGACAGTATTAAAGTAACGCAATGATTCATGATGCAACTGCGTACAGTGTGCCAAACCGTACGATTCGTGAACAAATTCTCAGACATTCTGACCCTACTTTGAAACAAGTGTTACAAATTATTGACCATCATGGCTCGTCTTATAGTGCCATGGAAAACTTTGAAGTAGCTCCAATTTGCAGTGTAATGCAAAGTCACAAACAGATACAGCCTTGCGACTGACCACCACACGCGAACAGACCACCACACAGTGACCTGGCCAGGGTAAACAAGTGTCAACGCAACTGTCTACCGTGAAGTTCTTGCTGTTTTTCCATGCATAGAACACAAAATAACTCTTCGCGGAATGCGACTTGTTTTGCTTGTGGAAAGCTGGGTCATGTATTGTATGATTGATTGCAAAAGAAAAAGAACTCTACCGACGTTCGTTCTCGTTAACTACGGAGGACCTTCCCACTCAGTGAATACAGTTTTTCCCAAGCCGAGCACTGCTACTGGTAATGACCAAATTCAAGATATGCCTTCACCCCGCCCAAGTGGTTTGCACCGGAAGTCAGGTAAACAGATGTGAACTTAGTCATTGTCGTACGCTGTATGCGACTTCAGTTAGACACCAGCTGTTCCATTACATTGCATAATCGTGCCGCTCATGAATAGTTATCCTCGCCACAGTTGACAAAATGTTGTACACCACTTACCACGTGTAACGGTCAGAACGTTCCAGTGCTTGGTACATGTAGTTTCCCTAAAACATTCCAGACTAGTCCGCAGCTCGTGGTCGTGCGGTAGCGTTCTCGCTTCTCACGCCCGGATTCCCGGGTTCGATTCCCGGCGGGGTCAGAGATTTTCTCTGCCTCGTGATGACTGGGTGTTGTGTGAAGTCATTAGGTTCGTTAGGTTTAAGTAGTTCTAGGGGACTGATGACCATAGTGGTTAAGTCCCATAGTGCTCAGAGCTAGTTTTTTGAACATTCCAGACTCAAACCAGAATAGGGACATTTACAATGTTGTGTTCTCGAGGCTGCGAAAATATTTTCGGGTATGGTTCATCTGATTTGTTTGACCTTCGCATTCAATTGAAAGGACAGTGTTAACTGATTGTGGAGTTTCCTGATTTATTTTCTGAAGGACTTTGCAGAGCAAATAGTTTTGTCGCGCACGTTACAACGAAGGACAACGCGCAACCTAATTTTTTTCGGGCGAGTCCCGTCCCTCAAGCACTTAGAGACAAAGCTGCAACTGAACTTAAAAAGTGGGAAGACAATGGTGTTATTGCTCCTGTACAGGCTACTCAACGGGCTTCTCACTTAGCGATCTTACCAAAGTCTTCTGGAAGACTTCATCTTCGGGTCGCCTTTAAACCCACTGTGAATCCACAAACAATAATTGATAGTTATCAGTTGCCTCGACCTGAGGAATTAATGGACAGGTTTGGTGCAGGCAGCTATTTCTTCAAAAACTGACTTACGCGATGCGTATTTACAAATTCCGCTAGATGTGGAGACTTAGAAGTGTTTATGGTCGACACACATTTAGGATTGTTCAAATTTTTGCCCCTATCCTTTGGCAGCGCTTCCGCGCCTGCTATATTCCAACATTCGTTAGCTTACAGCAGAAGTTCCATTCTGATCGAATTACGTGAACGATATTGTGCTGTCAGGACTTACATCGGAGGAACATGGCTACGCCGCAGAACGTGACGGAATTGCAGTCATATTGCATCCTGTTTGTACCCAATGCAGCCCAGATCGCGGCTCCGTTGCATAGTTGGGCCGGAAGAATGTGCTTTCTGTTTGCAAAGAGTATCAGGATGCATTCCAGAAACGTAAATAGTCTTGTTGAGTGACAGATGCCTTATTCATTTCGATCCCGCTAAGCCTATGGTTTACGCAGTGGGCGCTTCTTCGTAGGGAATCGAAGCTGTGGTCTCGCACAGATTCGGTTGACAGGACAGGCCGATTGCTTTCGCTTCCTAGTTATTGACGAAGACTCAGTGTAAGTATTCCTGAATCAAGAAGGTAGCGCTAGCTATTTTCTGTGGTGTGACAAAGTTTCACCGTTATCTGTTTGGTTAGCAGTTTTACCTAACGAACTATAAACCACTTCAGTCTTTGTTTTATCTGTCAAAACGTGTTCCGCCACGCACGGCTCAGAAGCGGCAACGTTGGGCATTGTTAATTGTTACAGTATCATACAACCAATTCTGTCCCCAGATTGGCATCCTACAGAGATCTTGCGACCTGCGCTGCTTTCGGTGCCTCCTCCTCACCGCCTGTGGAACCGATGGAGCTGGACCCATAGCCTTCACCGCAGCAACAGCTCGCTCGCCCCGACGCCCGCTGTGGCCTAGGCGCCATCGCCGCCGTCCTCATCGCCGCACTCTCCATTTTTCGTCGGACCGATTCAGGGAAAGAGTGGGCGCCATCCATTGGTTTTCCAGCCGATATTACCCCAGAGCACGGGTCGTGTGTCAGGGTGTGGCCGGGGGCTAGACGTCGGTCCCAGTTGTGCCTACCGGGTCCTCATGTCACGAAGCTTCCTGCTCCCATTGTCCTGAGATGGCACCCTACACGACAATGGTGCGGCATTCTTTTTTTTTTTTTTTGGGGGGGGGGGGGGTGCAGTCCTGAAGTATCGACGACATAGTGCAGCGCCGCGAAGTGGCATCAAGAAGGCCCCAATGGAAAGAGAGGGCTTTGTCGCACCTCCAGGAAGACTGAGTTCAGCGACTGCTGTCGACGCTGATTTACCCAGCTGACCATCGTTGGTCACCGAGCGGTTCTAGGCGCTTCAGTCTGGAACAGCGAGACCGCTACGGAGGCAGGTTCGAATCCTGCCTCGGGCATGGATGTGTGTGATATCCTTAGGTTGGTTAGGTTTAAGTAGTTCTAAGTTCTAGGGGACTGATGACCTTAGATGTTAAGTCCCATAGTGCTCAGAGCCATTTGAACCAAGCCATCGCTGGTCAGCCCAGTTCGGTCGCACACTTTGGGAGCACCAGTGCTTATAAGAGGAGGCCGCAGCGTTCGGATCACAGATTCACTTCAAATTTTGTACGCCTTTAGTTGGCCATTCAAACAACATAATGTGCAACTAGTAAGGTGCGTTATTCTGGGAATTCCGAAATAATCGTAAGAGGAGTTTTACGCATCTATTATGCAACTGTTGTATCTGTGTGAAGGTACCAAATATAAGAGATCATTGTAGTCAAGTGGTTAGCGTTCGTGTGTTGTAATTGTGATGTGGAAAAAGCGGGGATTCAAATCCCGAATTAGGATCAATGCTTTATTCATCACTTGTCACATTATTTATATGACAATTGAGAAGTAATAGAATGAAAAAAAAACACATATTTGCTTGAACTATTTGCATGAAGTTTCAATTTATATTTTCCATGTCTGTATCACAAATATCATGTGATGCGTAGTCTATGGTTGTCGTGTGACTAGTAGTGGTTGTTTGTAGATGGCACACACGAGTCCAGGTGACTGCTCCGTGTTCGAGAATAGTTCAGAGTTCTACCTAAATACTGTGAGTATTATTAACTGCATTAATCCTAAGGCTTAAGCTGTGCCATGAACGTGATTCAGTTGTTGACACAGTTCATGTTCTTATTTGTTCGAGGTGAATAACCAGTTGTTTGCGCTATTGTATAGGAATTTATTAAGATATTTTCGTAGGCAGTTTGGTGGACCTTTGTGTATAACTTGTTATGGTAGCTGTCAGGTAATAATAGTAGTACTAGACCTATGTGTAGTTATGTATTATGACCCAAGGTAAGTCTCAAAGTTTAATTGCTATCTTATACTTCCCTGATGAAGTTGTCCCAGATATGCTGACTAGTTATGGCCAAGATCGGAGGATTGTAAAATGTTAATGTTGTTTCCCAGTTATGCATGTTGCAGCAGAGGTAGGATTTTTTTTAATGGAAGAAAGTTTTGCGTTTATTGTGTGAAGCCTTCCTTAAGGTTGTTTATGGGTTACAAAAATATTTTGATTTAATTAAAATGTATTTTATTCAGTGATGTTAAGTAAAATGACTGTCAAACTGAGCCCCACAAAAGTTAAATCCTGCGACACAGAAAATCTGAATTTATTTGGTTTTACGAAACTTATTATTTAATAGAACTCATTTAAAGTAATTTGTTAAATTCAAAAGCGAAAATTGCACAAAATATTTTTTGTTCAGAACAAACCGTTTCAACAGTCTTTACTGTTATCTTTAGGTCTTAAAGACCTATTTGTACTAAAACATGTTCATTTTACACCGAACCTCATGCACAACATGACAAATAGTTAAAACTCAGCACATTATAAACGTTTATCAGCACTGAAATATTTTAAAAGACAAAGCACCTTGTTCAAAAGGCCATGTTCATATACATATTGCTCACGATATATATTTATATACCTTGTCCAAAAAGCCATGTCCATATATGAGTACATGGACATAAACGTACATGGACATATACATTTACATATATGGCCTTATGGACAGGTACTTTGTGTTTTTAAGTATTTTAGCGATTACCAAGTTTTATAAAGTGCTGGGTTTTATCCACTTGACATCTTATGCGTGTGATTCAGCGCAAAATGAACATGCTTTATTACAAAAGGGTGTTTAAGACCTGAAGAAAACAGCAATGATGGTTGAAACCGGTTTTCTTTACTAAAAATATTTTTGTGATCTTGGATTTTGAATTGTTTTTAACACTTAAAACAGATCGCTGTTCAGAACTCTCATAATAAGAAAATTCAAATGAAGTAATTTGGTTATGTGACTGTTTCAGATCGGAAATCTCGGGATTCAATAGATTAGATGTGAAGCTGATTGACTGCATTTCAGTGCGTGCAATCAGCAGACAGCGATTTTACTCACTTTAGTACAGCAGTCTAAGAAGGACTCACTGCTCTGCTTTTGTGGCGATGGGACGTGTTCGCATTGAGCTCTGTAAATATTTATTAATTCTGAGCAGTTCCAAAGTTTAGATGTATATGATGATGTTTTTGAGAATGTGCAGCTACCTATGTAAGAGACTATTACGTAAATTCCTTATTTTCTACAGGTATGTGAACTTTGACTTATTTGGAATAACTTAACTTCCACGTGGCATGCTATGTAAAACGTAGCCACAAACTTTTCTAGTTAGAGCTGAATAAATTTGAACATCCATAGAGTATTGAGTGAACATTCGATCCACAGACAATCCTTTCGAATTTTCAGTAGCAGGTCAGGATTATATCATAAACTGACGGCCAAGAATCATTGTGTTGTGCTCCTGAGTAACTTGGTAGAGCAAAACCGTAGTTAAAAGAGACAACATATCATAGTTTTCATTCTACAGCTTTCTCCCATTTGGTAGTCTGCTAAAGAAACTTGGAAAAAAAATTTGTACCTTCCCGATTCGTTTAGTTAAGCAAGTTTCTATTACATCTCTTCTAGCCGAAAAACATTTCTCGTATCTCCGTGGCAGGTGTGTCCTGCAGAAGAAATTGTCGAAAGGTGAGTGAATATGTCTTTCGTAGGCGACAAACCGCGCCGCCACGCTATCTGTAGAAATTCAGAGAACACACAGAAATATTGGCATTAATAAATGAAAGTTACAAGACCTCAGTTAATCCTGATGCTACGATTCCTAAAGGAACGCGGCTGAAACGTAAAGCGTTACCTTTTTCTACAACAGCAAATTGGATTTTAATACAAAGCCAATAGGTCTCTGGATTTGGTGTATTCTTAGAGCGGTTTGCTGAGGCTATGATCATTCAGTTTCCTGCTGTCACTTCTTGAAAGCTGGTATAATTTTTGACAGGTCTGCATTCAACTTTCAGGCAGCTTATGGAATGTCCAAGCAGCTAGCGTTACATAGCTCATAGCTGTAGCGCATTTAATTAAAGCGCCAGAGTTCCCCTTCGGGAAACTAGCTCGCAATCAGGCCACTTCGCGTCCGTCAATAGATAGCACGACTGACGCTTATGTGATTATTATCGCTCGTTACAGATCCGCTGGGAGTGGCTTGTTACACGGACGGATCATCGCACTGGGAGAATCCAATAATTACCATCACCATGAGTGTATCCAACGACTGCATCCTGAATTCTCAGAGGTTTAATTCTAACATTCGCTCTTCCGGCTAGTGACGGCAATGACTGGACTCAGGTACGTACAAGTGGTTTATTTAACGCAACGGATTTTGTAATGCAATGTGCTGGGTGCTGTGACTTATGTACCCACAGTGAGAGCTAGTTATTTGTATTAATCTAGCAAATTACTAATGGTTTGCCTCTCCATTTCCTAGAATTCCTAGACTTATCCTGCGGATAATCAATTATTCAGGATATGTAGACAGGTTGCCTGTCCCCTTCAAACTGGCTCAGAGGTTATACTACATCAAATAAATCAGAGACAAACAAATTAGATGATCAAGATAAATTACTGCTTACGAAAGTACGAATGCAGTTATGCTCGTCACATTTACTTAATATTGAACCCATAGATATTAAAATAACTGAAAAAATTAATATTCTTAGAAATAACATAGAGTAAAGATTTCCCTTGTACTGATATTGGCCTTTCACACGGAATGGCTGACATCACGGGACCCATGACCTCGCTGTTTGATCCTCTCTCCTCCCCCCCCCCTCCCAAAAATCAACCAACCAACTGACATTACTGTTGTACAAAAATCAAAAGAAATTACTACCCCAATAAGCAATGTGAGATCTCCGTGCAGAATGAATAGTACTTGTTTTCTCAACAACTGATCATAAAGTCCACACAATTCCACCAGCGTATGCTACATCACAGTAAAAAGCGGCAATACAGAGCGCTGCTTCTAGAAGGAAATCCACTGTATTGCCTACGATCTCGACAGCCAGGCAGCGGAGGCCACCGCCTCTCAGGGTTCGCGACCCTTAAGCTGCTCCCGCTATTCATCGCTCCCCGAACTCCACAAGGACGGCCCCCGTGGACCGCTTGTATCCCACAGCTACGCGTCTCAGGAGCTTCTCAAGAGGTTCCTGGGAGGACAACGGATTGGTACAAGCATACTCTCCCATCCTTCATACACTGAGCTAGTACATTGCTTCTACCCAGTCACACAATATGTACAAACTGTATGAATTAAACTAAGTGTACTTGACGATGTCAGTCACACGGATGATCCAGTAACGAACTGGAACCTATTTGATATCTCCTTGTAATCGCTTAATCAAGTAATTAATTGTAAGGTGCGAAGTATTGCCACCTTACAAAATTTAAACTGGGATATGTTCCTAACCATAAGAGGAATTCTGAACTATTCAGTACGTTTATAAAAGTAAACATAAACAATAACACCAAGCAATCAATGTTAGTGTATTACATTATTCGTTAAAGATTGCAAGGTGTACACAGAGCGTCAAAATCTACAATTTTGGCATAAACAAGAAGCGCCATGCAATACTGTGTTAAGAGCTCCTATAAAGAAGAGTCTATCAGATCGGTTTTTTTTTGTTAGAGCATCAGGATAATGTTCATTTCTCTTTCGACAAATTGGATTGGCTTAAACGTAACAATGTCAGATGGGTCTGGGTGTGGTCAGCGACTGTCAACCGAATTTTATAAATAATACAAATATTTCCATGACCCACAGATACAATTAATGTCAGTTGTTCCCACAGCCTAGAGATGGTCGATTTCGATCCTTATTACCGTCTCGTGTCCAATTTTTGTATCGCTTTCTTGTTGGGTTGCAGGAAACCAAATGAAGACCACGATTGACGACACGTCTCTGGTGGGCCGCTTGAATTTGCGCACTTAATGGCCTGGTTGGCAAACTTCAGTACTAACTAATTCGGAAATGGAACCTCACATTTTTTTCTTAACAATTATATCACAGGGAAACATATCCTGCAACACCGTTACAAGCTTCCAGACTGTTTCTGATCACTTTGTATAATGATGTATGGCCAACACCGGAAACAATCCCATGCATAACGCATGTTATAAATTTTTAAATTATTTTAGCATACTCAGATGACCTTAATATGTGCCGAAGTATTATACAATGTTTTAAGTGAGAAGTTGGCAGGAAAGCTGCGAATTCCACACTTCACATTTTAACATGCAAATGACCATGTACGTGCTTCTTATTCAAATGTTGAAGTTTCTAACTGGCCTGTTGCCCTTGATGAATCTATTATCCCGGTGTGAATATGATCGTGAAGCAACTCTGTATTAAGTTTTATAATCCTAACTCATCAGAATGTAGAATCTGCATTTTAAACATCGTAATTATTAACAGAAAACAAAACTTCCCCAAACGTTATGTACAAGCAGAATCAGGGAAACTCACTTAATTTAGCGCATTGTTAGATTTACAATTATTTGTCTTTCGTAGTTGCAGTTTAAAACAAAGCAAACATTCCCAAAAATTATAGCTAGTTCATAATCTGTCAACAGTATCACATCGGTCCAATTTAGAAAATAAACTAAAAATAATTTAATGCAGATAGACCAGTCATTGTCGTTTTCGGTCAATAACTGTTTCACCGGTTTGCTGCGGAATATCACGACTGCCAAACCTGTGCCAATCTTTTCATCTCAGAGTATATCTTTCACCCAACTTCTACAATTATTTGGTCGATATATTCTTGTCTCCGTCTTACTCCATACTTTTTACTCTTACGACTCTCTTAGCACCACGGAAGTTATTTCCCGATCTCTTATCACATCTCTTCTTCTAGTAGCTATTTTACGTATATTTCCTTCATCGTTCAATCTCCGAGAAGCCTCCTCACTTCTTACCTTATATGTCCATTTGATTTTTCAGAATCCTTATGTAACATCACAACTTACAAGCTTTGATTCTTTTTTTTCCTAGTTGTCTCGCAGTCCATGATTAACTTTCCGTACATTGCAGTGCTCCAGACGTATTCTCAGAAATTTATTCCTCATATAAAGTCTTACTTGCAGAATTCCTTTAAACAAAAATGCTTTCTTTGCGCGTGACAATCTGATTCACCTTCCTCCCTTCGTCCGTTCTGCTTTATTTTTATTCCAAGGTCCCAATTTCTTCGCATGATCTGCTAAATGATCCGCAGTTTTGATGTCAGTCTCATTTCTGGTACCACTAAGTACCTTTGTCTGTCTCTGGCTTACTCTCAATCCGTGTTCTATGGTCATGATACTGTTGATTCAATTCAACAAGTCCAGTAATACTGCCTCAGTTTCGTTGCGATGTGCACTGTCATCAGCGAATCTTATCATTAATATCCGTTCAGTCTCACTCCTGAAGCTCTCATTTATTTCCTACACTGTTTCTGCGATATGCTTGTTGATGAGTATTGGAAAAAGACTGAATCTGGACTCTACGCCCATTTAATCTCACCTCTCCTCTTATGATATTCGATTTTTACAGTTCGCTTTTGGTCTTTGTACATATTACATATTACCCGTGTTTTCATAAAGCTTACGCCTATTTTTTTAGAATTTCAAAGATCTTGAAACATTCTGCGCTGTCTAACGGTTATTTTAAGTCAAGAAATATTTTAAACATATCTTGATTTTTGTAAAACCTTTACTCCACTATAAGTCGCGTGTTACTACCGAATGTCTGGTGTCTTTAAGTTTCGTGAAGCAAAAGTGATGGTCATCTAACAGATCGTAATTCTTTTTTCCCTTCTGCTCTATATCATTGTTGTTAGCAACTTGAGTTCATGAGTGGTTAAATTCATTGTCCCCATTTATTAACCCTTGCTATCTTACAGATTGAGTGGATGATATTCTTCAGCATGTTCAATGATAAGTCTCATAGATTCCATACAATAACTTGAATGTTTTGGAAAAATGCAAAGGGTCGTCGTACAGAACTATGGGCCTATATCGCTGAGGTTAGGAAGTTGTAGAATTTTGAAACAGGTTTTATGTTCACGTATTATAGCATTTCTGGAGACGGAAAATCTCGAAATACACTGACGGAAACAAGTAGCAACACCAAAAAGCAATTAGTGTAGAGTAATACATTTCGAGAATACATTTGTCTAGGTAACACATTTAAATGATTAACATTACAAATCGCAGGTTAATGTAAGCGAGAGATAAGATACTACCAATGCGAAATGCTGGCACGTTAATAAACAGTGTAACCGCCAGAACGCTGAATGCAAGCATGCAAACTGCATGCATTCTTTTGTACAGCTACCGGATATTAGTTTGTGGGATGAAGCTCCATGCCTGTTGCACTTGGTCGGTAAATACAGGGATGGTTGATGCTGTTTGTGGATGACAATGGAGTCGTCGACCTGTGATGTGTGCTCGATTGGAGACAGATCTGGTGATACAGCAGCCCAAGGCAATATGTCGACATTCTGTAGAGCGTGATTGGTTACAACAGAGGTATTTGGGTGAGCGTTATGCGTTTGGGAAAACACCCCCTAGAATATCGCTCATGAATGACAGACACAACAGGTGTGTAGATACATGGTGAAAGACCCACCGGATATGGTAAAGTTAAAATTTAATTGAAAAAAAAAATCAAACAGCGATCGACCGTAAGTGCCGGCAAAGACATTAATTATGAATGCGCGGTAATGTGCAGACAAATGAACAAAACACATCATTCACTTTTTCTTTGTACATGATTTTGTTTCACTCCCTCTCATGTACAAGGATGGTTAAGATGTAAAGCTCAAAATATGAAGTATGAAGTATATATGTCATGTATTATAGGAGAGTCTGAATAAGAGAAGACTTAAAAACAGTATTAAGTACTTTTATTGAAGTGGAGCTAAGTAAGGGGGATTTTCTTCATTTTTTGACACGAACTGGTGTCCTTGAAGTCGGCTGGCTGCACCTACAATTGAAATGTAAGAGAGGAAGTCCGAATAGCCTGAATTCGTACATTTCTAATAATGCAGTTGTACTACACTTTAAATTTCTTTCCATTTATTTATTTTTATTATAATACAACTGGTGACCTGAGATGCCACGACTTCAGGGCACCGGTTGTAAGTAGAGTTTGTTAACTATTGTTATAGTAAGAAATTTCTATGATATTGTCATTAGTCATAAAAACAAATTGTCTGTATTTTCTGTTTGCATGACTCACAACGAGGAGCACGTAAAGAAAAATGGCAAAAATTGAGGAAGTTAGAAATGCTTGAGATAGTCTTCAGACGTTCTGTGTAGTCGAAGGAGGATTGTTCTCCTGGTGCTGCCGTTGGTGGTCGTCGTCCTCGTTCCCATGCCGACTGTCTTGTCGAGGAGACCGGTGGACCATGTTAGTTAGGAAATCTTACGAAGTTCTTCATATTGGTTAGAGTCAGTGGTGGAGTTGTTTTCGCCGCTTGCTGTTCTCGTATACGTGCGGCTTGGCCTTGGGCCGTGTAGGTGCACAGAGTTTGTTGAAATGTGCTGCAACCTCTCCAAATAGCAGGGTGTTCTTCGCCGCAATTTGCACAAGTTGTTTCTTGCGTCAGAGATTTTTTGCAGTTTTGCGCCTTATGTGGGTCTCCACATTTGACGCACCTTCCGGGAAGTGAGCAGTAATTTACAGTATGGAAACAACGCTGGCAGCGTTTATACAATGAAAGACCCTCCTTAGGTTTTTAAGTTTCCACCTTCAATTTTGTGTCCATGATATGTATGTATTATAGGTGAGTCTGAATAAGAGAAGACTTAAAAACAGTATTAAGTACTTTTATTGAAGTGGAGCTAAGTAAGGGGGGTTTTCTTCATTTTTTGACACGATCTGGTGTCCTTGAAGTCGGCTGGCTGCACCTACAATTGGAATGTATGAGAGGAAGTCCGAATAGCCTGAATTCGTACATTTCTAATAATGCAGTTGTACTACACTTTAGATTTCTTTCCATTTATTTATTTTTATTATAATACAACTGGTGACCTGAGTGCCACGACTTCAGGGCACCGGTTGTAAGTAGAGTTTGTTAACTATTGTTATAGTAAGAAATTTCTATGATATTGTCATTAGTCATAAAAACTAATTGCCTGTATTTTCTATTTGCGTGACTCACAACGAGGAGCACGTAAAGAAAAATGGCAAAAATTGAGGAGAAAATTTTGGAAAGAAATAGGAATTAGACCCAGGTTATGTAAAATTGTCCATAGTAAGCTGTTTTGATAGGCGCAGCAAAGGTAGGACTGCTATGCAAGTTGCTTGCATGGTTACGCTTGGTAGGGCCTCTTTTGATGTAGATAGAAACCTTTTCCTCGTTATTCCTGTCCTTCAATTTTATGGTGGAAAATTTACAGGAATTTTCAGTGTGATACGCATTGTCAACAAAACATAAGGAATTGCGACACAATGGTTTGCATATCATAATTGACGTAAAACAGGCTTTAGCATTGCGTGAATCACAATTATCAAGTGTAATAATTAGCATATGAAATTTTAACGTTTTTGTGAAATTTTTTATTTTTGCATATTCATACAACATCGCAGAAAAATGTATGTCAATAGTTGATACCAACAGCGAAAACACATTCAGCCAAGATGGCGTGGAATTGCGCGATCGAAGAATTGAAGTTCAGGCGTCGTGCATGCCTATCACAGAAAGTTTAAGTAGGTCAGAGATGAGTGTCGCAGGTGTGACAAATGTTACCGACGCTCCACAGCAGAATGACCTTGACGACACAATGTTTACAACTGAAGAGACAACGTCACGCATCTCCCAGGGCGATACGCCGCTCATGAATGAGACACTGCAGAGCGATACAAATATGAGTCATGACAACACGTTACAAACACCATTTGTTCGCAACACAAACATTAACTTGGAAAGTACAGCTGTGTACAACCACAGTAGTACAGCTGAAGCACTGCTATGGCAATTATTATATAACATAAACACGAAATTTGATAATATGAACACCAATCTCATGACATAAAACACAATATGAAAATTAAATTTCAGTGATATGAAACAAGATATGAACACCATAATTGATAATTTGACACAGAATCTGAACACCGCCACACACGATCTCAATATAATGAAACGAGAGCAAAAACATTTATTCAAGCATTTTTAAGACACGGTCTCACAGAAGTAGAATGAGTTACCTAAAAATGTTCGCAGTGAAATCGACGAAAAATTGAATGATATGAAAAAAAACAAGTACAGTATGAAGTACTTTCTGAAATTAATAGTAACATTACCGAGTTAAATCACAAGATACACCACAACTCGAAGCAGAGGGTTGGAACTTGCGTCAGCGAAGAGGGAAAATCGCCGAGTAATATGTAACACCTCAACTGATACTGAGAACAGAATACAAAATTCGAAGGCATTACTTTTCAGCAGACCTTCGTAGTTCCGACAGTCGTCTGTTGACCAAGGGAAAGCGCCTGAAAACTTCGATCAGAACAGGGTGAGTGACACTATTTTTAGTTTATTTCTGTCTCTCTGTGTGTGTGTGTGTGTGTGTGTGTGTGTGTGTGTGTCTGGCTATGTATGCTAGTTAATATTCTGTACGAACATTTGGCTATGAAAAATTTGGACACAAGGAGTCTCATGTTTGATCAACTGTGAAACCATGTGAACCGGCATCCTAACTACCGTTTATTAAGATAACTAGGCTGCTTTGTTGTTTCCAGTCACCTTCTAAAGACAATATGTCCTATATTATCATTTTAATTATGGATCATATTCCTCAAGCAAGTTCGTGACGTAGCGTATTGTCTTACGTTTTGCGTCGTCTACAGACATTGATGTCTGGTGTACCCCAGGCGATGGTATGATGACTATTACTGCTGATGTTTAACATTAACTATTTAGCGGATTGTAATACCCGCAAGATTTGGTCCGATGATAATTGTAGTAATATTCAAATAGATCTTGACAAATTATCATCTTGACGCAGAGACCGCTAACTGGCTCTTAACAGAGACATATGTAAACTTCACAGTAAGTAGAAGTATTGAATCTATTGACTACAGCAATAAGTTACAACTAAGGTCAGTCTATTATGTAGACACTTGAGAGAAGCTGCACGTAGAGATATAAGTGGAATAATTACTTATAATTAGCTGAAACTAAAGCGATGCTAGACTTCGATTCATTGCTGGGATGGTAGAAAACTGCAGTTTGTCTGCAAAACAGATTGTGTACAAAAGCCTTGCATGGTATATCATTTTATTCATAGCTGCCATTTTATCGGCAGCTATGGTATGTAATTTGGATAAAATTCAGTCCTCAGTTGCAGGATTAGGAAATTTATTTCGATTTACTGGTTTCATCAGATTAACCTGTCATCTTCAGAAGCCTACTAAATACGTGACATTATAAATTATTAGAAACTGCCGTACATGTTTGTAAAGTATGAGAAGGGTATTTCAAAAACTTACTTAACATTAGTTTAGCAGACGTCAGTACATTTTTCACAGAAACATAATGACATGACATACCAAAAAAAATTGCATACTGAATTTTATAATTATAAACACAGTATAGTAGTGATGAAGAGTAGGCTGAAGACATTAGTCAGGAAGAATCAACACGCAAAGAAGTGGGATAAGGAAGTACTAAGGAATGATGGGATACACTTGAAGTTCTCTAAGGCTATAGATACAGCTATAAAGTATTGCTCAGTAGGCAGTGCAGTTGAAGAGGAATGGACATCTCTAAAAAGGGCAATCACAGAAGCTGGGAAAGAAAACATAGATACAAAGAAGGTAACTGCGAAGAAACCATGGGTAACAGAAGAAATACTTCAGTTGATTGATGAAAGGAGAAAGTACAAAAATGTTCCGGGAAATTCAGGAATACAGAAAAACAAGTCGCTCAGGAATGAAATAAACAGGAAGTGCAGGGAAGCTAAGACGAAATGGCTGCAGGAAAAATGTGAAGTGAAGATATCGAAAAAGAAATGACTGTCAGAAGGAGTGACTCAGCATGCAGGAAAGTCAAAACAGCCTTCGGTGACCTTAAAAGCAAGGGCGGTAACATTAAGAGTGCAAGGAAATTTCGCAGTTAAATGCAGACGAGAGAGCGAATAGGTGGAAACAATACACTGAAAGCCTCTATGACGGGGAAGATTTGTCTGATGTGATAGAAGAACAAAAGGAGTCGATTTAGAAGAGGTAGGAGATCCAATATTAAAATCAGAATTTAAAACAGCTTTGGAGGACTTAAGGTCAAATGAGGCAGAATGGGTAGATAACATTACATCAGAAGTTCTAAAATCATTGGGGGGAGTGGTAACAAAACGACTATTGACGTTGGTGTGTAGAATGTATGAGTCTGGCGACATACCATCTGACTTTCGGAAAAGCATCGTCCACACAATTCGGAAGACGGCAAGAGCTGACAAGTGCGAGAATTATCGCACAATCAGTTTAACAGCTCATGCATCCAAGTTGCTTACAAGAACAATATGCAGAAGAATGGAAAATAAAATTTAGGATGCGCTAGATGACGATCCGTTTGGCTTTAGGAGGAGTAAAGGCACGAGAGAGGCAATTCTGACGTTGCGGTTAATAATGGACACAAGACTAAAGAAAAATCAAGACACGTTCATAGGATTTGTCGACCTGGAGAAAGCGTTCGACAATGTAAATTAGTGCAAGATGTTCAAAATTATGAAAATAGGAGGGATAAGCTATAGGGAGAGACGTGTCATGTACAACATGGACAACAGCCAGGACGGGATAATAAGAGTAGACGACCAAGAACGAAGTGCTCGTATTAAAAAGGGTGTAAGACAAGGATGGAGCCTTTGTCCCCTACTGTTCAATCTGTACACCAAGGAACCAATGATGGAAATAAAAGAAATGTTCAGGAGTGGAATTAAAATGCAAGGTGAAAGGATATCAATGATACGATTTGCTGATGACATTGCTATCCTGAGTGGAAGTGAAGAAGAATTACATGATCTGCTGAACGGAATGAACAGTCTAATGAGTACGAAGTGTGAACTAATAGTAAATCGAAGAAAGATGAAGGTAATGAGAAGTAGTAGAAATGAGAACAGCTAGAAATGTAACATTAGGATTGATGGTCACGAAGTAGATGAAGTTAAGGACTTCTGCTACCTAGGCAGTAAAATATGAATGACAGACGGAGCAAGGAGGACATCAGAAGCAGACTAGCTATGGCAAAAAAGGCATTCCTGGACAAGAGAAGTCTACTAATACAGGCCTTAATTTGATTAAGAAATTTCCAAGAATGGACATCTGGAGTACGGACTTGTATGGTAGTGGAACATGGTGGGAAAACCCGAAGAGAAGAGAATCGAAGCATTTGAGATATGGTGCTACAGACTAATGTTGAAAATTAGATGTACTGATAAAGTAAGCAATGAGGAAGTTCTACACAGAATCTAAGAGGAAAGGAATATGTGGGGAAGGGGAGGGACAGGATGATAGGAGCTCTGTTCAGACATGAGGGAATGACTTCTATGGTACTAGAGGGAGCTATAAAGGGCAAAAACTGTAGAGGAAGACAGAGATTGGAATACGTCAAGCAAATAATTGAGGACGTAGGTTGCAAGTGATACTCTGAGATGAAGAGGTTAGCACAGGAGAGGATCTCGTGGCGGTTCGCATCAAACCAGTCAAAAGACTGATGACAAAAAACCTCAGAGGGTGATAATTTACGGTAAATTAATCACATTTATGAATATAGACAAGTTGTTGCACTAGCAGCAAGGAACATGTATACGTTCCAGTGACATTAATGTGACCACCACCTATGTTCGACGTCAACATGCAATAACCAGTCACAGGCGGCAGGTGGCAACACGAGCAGTGGAGGGTATATAAAGCGTTTTGAAGGAACGCTGCAGTCGTTGCCGTAAAGCGGAAACTGAGCGATTTATCTGACATCCAGAAGGGCATGATCATTGGCTTTCTGTCCAAGGATGAAAGCATTTCCGAAACGGCCAAGTTTGTAAACTGCTCACGTGCCTCCGTGGTTAAAGTATACCGTGCGTGTCAACTAGGCGCTATCCAAAACTGGCGCCGAGGTAACTGTGGTGCACCACAGACGATAGATGACAGGGGTGAACGACGGCTGCAGAAATGTGTACGGGCGAACAGCTGCGTAATTCTTGAGCAACTGACCGCCTGGACGAACTAAGGGACTGTCAATAGTGTCTTCTCAACGACCGTTCAGCGGACGTTGCTGCGTTTGTGCCTTTACAGCAGATGCCTGGTCCATGCGCCCATGCTCGCTCCTGTCCCTCGGCAATGACGGCTGTAGTTTTCATGCCAGTACCGCAACCGGACGTCCACTGAATGGTATAGGTGGCCTTTTCAGATGAATCACATTTGATGCGCCAACGGACAGATGGCCGTTGGCGTGTACGGCCTGAAACATCTGAAATCAAATACCCTGCAACAATCAGCGGAAAGGTCCAGGCCACAGAAGGGAGCGCCATGGTCTGGGGAATACTTTCAAGGCATTCCCTGTGTCATCTTCTCAGACGGAAAGCGCAGTGGATCAACACAAGTATGCATCTATTCTCTGTAACCATGTCCACCGTTACATGCAATTTGCTATCCCTAGGCACGACAATGAGACGTTTCACACAGCTTACGGTGTTCGTGCTTGGTTCGAAAAACACCATTAACCGTTTACTGTAGTGCCATGGCTGCCAAACTCCCCGGATTTAAACCCAATCGAGAATCCGTGGGACCACCCGATCGAGCTGTTCGCGCCATGGATTCTCAGTCGAGAAACCTGGCGCAGCTGGCCACGCTACTGGAATCGGAGTGGTCCACATCTCTGTATGTACCCTCCAGAGCCTCCCAGACTCTATTCCTGCACGTCTCGCAGAAGTCCGCGCTGCGAAACGTGGTTGCTCAGACTTTTGGCAGGTGCTCACATTAATGTGACTGGACAGTGAATAAAAGCATATAGCAAGTATAACTTCGGTATAAAAATACATATAATAACTACGTAAAACGTGGCACAGAGCTACCGCTGATATTAATATCTAAATGATTTGGGCTCATTTTCATTATTTTCTAAGAGATGATGTACGATCAGAATAGTGTTTCTTTTTCAATAAAAGCTGATCGTTCAACAAGTCTTCGGCATTTGTATAGGAATATTTATATATTTAGAACGCGTCGAAGCGGTCATTTTGTATCCCCTATCAATTATGTGCAAAATTTTCATATTAAGTAAAGATGGAGGAGGAAGAGTGTGTTTCTCTTGTGAGAAGAAGATATTGACATCCGATAAACCAATATTAAGTAAGTTTTCGTAACATATGTCTTACACCTTAAATTAAATTTTCCTTGAGACATTTAAGTCTCTAATTTATCTACCATAACATTGGAAGCTGAAGAAGTGAATTAAAATTCGTACTATAGCCGGGACTAGAACACAGGTCCTTATGCTTACTAGGTAGATATGCTGATCATTACATCACCACAGCATTACGGAAAACATGGCTGCGCGAACTACCTATTACTCTTGGATAGTTCGTGCAGCTATGTTGACCATAATGCAGTGGTGGTGTAATGGTGAGAATATCTGCCTAGGAAGCAAGCAGACTTGGGTTCGAGTCCCGCCTGCAACACAAATTTTAATTCACTTCTTCAGCTTCCAACGTTATAGCTTACACTCTACATACATGTATGGTCAATTTCTAATGAAATATCACAAATTTAGCAGACAGACTAACATGTTGAAACCAGTGAAGCGAAATAAATTTCCTAATTGTGCAACTGATGGCTGAATTTTGTTCTGAAACATACATGGTACTTCAGTGAATTCCACTGAAATGTTCGATACCCATATTTTATCGGACTGACATCGGACATCGAGAGCATGCAAAGAAGGGCAGTGAAAATCTCTCAGATTTGAATAGACTGGTAGATTTTTTTTATTAATTGTTATTGCTTACTATCTCGATACCCGCACCTAGAATTAATGTGGGTCAAATTTCGATATATCTACAGAATGTTGTATACAGCTGTGATTAGATTCCTGACTTCTAGTTTACACCCTGACAACAACTGGTGGAATTAAATATACAATGAAAAGGAAACCCATTGTACTACATTTGTTGATAATCTGTGCTGTCGTCGTAATAGATGACTCACTGACAGTTCTTAATCTTAACAATGCTTCAAATGGTTTCTGACATATAAATTGATAAGATTTTATGTTTGTGTGTATTACAAAATCTCAAAGAAAGGGAAGCCACATAAAAGGTGTTAAAAGAAGGTGAAGACAGAATTATTGTCATTAAAGTTATACACTCCTGGAAATGGAAAAAAGAACACATTGACACCGGTGTGTCAGACCCACCATACTTGCTCCGGACACTGCGAGAGGGCTGTACAAGCAATGATCACACGCACGGCACAGCGGACACACCAGGAACCGCGGTGTTGGCCGTCGAATGGCGCTAGCTGCGCAGCATTTGTGCACCGCCGCCGTCAGTGTCAGCCAGTTTGCCGTGGCATACGGAGCTCCATCGCAGTCTTTAACACTGGTAGCATGCCGCGACAGCGTGGACGTGAACCGTATGTGCAGTTGACGGACTTTGAGCGAGGGCGTATAGTGGGCATGCGGGAGGCCGGGTGGACGTACCGCCGAATTGCTCAACACGTGGGGCGTGAGGTCTCCACAGTACATCGATGTTGTCGCCAGTGGTCGGCGGAAGGCGCACGTGCCCCTCGACCTGGGACCGGACCGCAGCGACGCACGGATGCACGCCAAGACCGTAGGATCCTACGCAGTGCCGTAGGGGACCGCACCGCCACTTCCCAGCAAATTAGGGACACCATTGCTCCTGGGGTATCGGCAAGGACCATTCGCAACCGTCTCCATGAAGCTGGGCTACGGTCCCGCACACCGTTAGGCCGTCTTCCGCTCACGCCCCAACATCGTGCAGCCCGCCTCCAGTGGTGTCGCGACAGGCGTGAATGGAGGGACGAATGGAGACGTGTCGTCTTCAGCGATGAGAGTCGCTTCTGCCTTGGTGCCAATGATGGTCGTATGCGTGTTTGGCGCCGTGCAGGTGAGCGCCACAATCAGCACTGCATACGACCGAGGCACACAGGGGCAACACACGGCATCATGGTGTGGGGAGCGATCTCCTACACTGGCCGTACATTACTGGTGATCATCGAGGGGACACTGAATAGTGCACGGTACATCCAAACCGTCATCGAACCCATCGTTCTACCATTCCTAGACCGGCAAGGGAACTTGCTGTTCCAACAGGACAATGCACGTCCGCATGTATCCCGTGCCACCCAACGTGCTCTAGAAGGTGTAAGTCAACTACCCTGGCCAGCAAGATCTCCGGATCTGTCCCCCATTGAGCATGTCTGGGACTGGATGAAGCGTCGTCTCACGCGGTCTGCACGTCCAGCACGAACGCTGGTCCAACTGAGGCGCCAGGTGGAAATGGCAAGGCAAGCCGTTCCACAGGACTACATCCAGCATCTCTACGATCGTCTCCATGGGAGAATAGCAGCCTGCATTGCTGCGAAATGTGGATATACACTGTACTAGTGCCGACATTGTGCATGCTCTGTTGCCTGTGTCTATGTGCCTGTGGTTCTGTCAGTGTGATCATGTGATGTATCTGACCCCAGGAATGTGTCAATAAAGTTTCCCCTTCCTGGGACAATGAATTCACGGTGTTCTTATTTCAATTTCCAGGAGTGTATATTCTGTCCTCTGCACTTGCATAAAAGAAAACTGGTATTCTCCTTTTAAATGTACACAAAGATCGACTTAACAATTGTAAGCAGTCTTGCCTTGGGTAGACGTGTCGGTGCTGGTGGTGAGATGCATGTGGCTAACGCAGCTCTTCACGCCTCATGCCCTTAATGGCGGCTGGAACTACGAGCTGTAGCACTCGTATAAGCTACTGCACGTCCGCCATAAAATCTGGGCGCAGGAACTCTTACTATCAGCCCCAGTGGCATGGAGACGGCTTCGACAACCATTCGTCGCGTTCTACTCCACAAACGGCGACGATATTCGCCTCTTCGCTGTTGCACAATCACTTTTGCGTGGGCACAGTTACACACGTCCGATCACGTCAACACTCCCCAGGCCATTTCATTGTTCAGTCCCTGTGTCTCCAGCTACCTCTAGCTACGCTCGTATCACCAAGAGTGGGGGCGTTCCCCTACCACCTTTTCACCGAAATCATTTAGTATTTAAGAATATTTATATTTATTACCCTGGAGTTCATACCAGTCATAATAATTTACTACTAGCGCTTTATAACGTTAAATCATACAGTAATAACTTATAATTACCAAGAAAAAGAATACATTTGACTCCGAGAGCTTAGTGCATTGTCTGACAGGTAGTGCTAATTCCCAGTTTCGCCAATAGATGGCATCAGGGTGCACTCCCTGGCAGTCTCACACCAGCGCGCCCGTTTCCGACGCGCGGGCTCCAAATTACTGTCAGCCCACCATCATTTCAGTTCCGTTACACATGCCCCACTTCTTATTGAAGTATCTAACAGTGATAATTCAATAAGAAGTCTCTCCTATAATGAATCTGAAATTTTCGTTAAGCTTTTTACCAAGGGTTTTCCCTTTCTTACTGATACACCTCGATACTTATATTACATATTTAAAATTAAACACCAATTCTTTCTCTCTTTCCTGCTAAACATTACATAAATGATTTACATATATTCTTTCCAATTTTCTTACTTCTAAACACAGTACACTTTAAACATCTTTTTTTTTTTTTTTTTTACAAAAATTTTAAATACACTTCTTTTATCTCAGGCAAGTAAAACACACGTTATGCGCCTATTACTTTATTGCCCATCCTTTTCACTTTACCTCCTCACTTTTCTACCTCTTCCACAACACTTATTTACACATCTATTAAGGCTTTCTTAGAAGTTCAGTCTTTCCCAGTCTGTTTAGTCTCTACTTAAACTAGAAGTTTCATTAGAATACTGCAACATATTTTAGTGAACATTTCCCTTTCACATAGAACAAAAGAAACAAAACTATTTACATATTGGTTTACTTTAATATTTATTTATATATTTATTTTGAATCTGGTAGAATTCGTGGTTCATACCTTTTGAGATCCACTATGTTTCTTACTCCCAGGCGTTTGCCTGTTAATGGGTACTCTAAATAATAAGCATTCACATTGGGTATGGACACTATTTTAAATGGTCCATTATATATATATATTTAAATTTGCTGATCTCGTTATTAATTTCACTAGACTTTTCATGTGTTTTTACAAGAACGAGATCACCTATTTTGAATTTAGGATTCCTTACTTTTTCGTCATGGCGACGAAATCTCGCATCTGCTTGTTTTCTCATATTGTCTTTTACTAAGTTCTTTTTACTATCATAATCTAATTCAACTCTATCTGGAAATTCTAGTAGGTCTTCTACTAGACTTTTACTTCTCGTCTTTTTCAGGATTTCTTCTGGAGTAAATCCAGTGCTCTCGTTTGTTAATGAATTCATGATTTCTTCGAATTCACTCACATACATGCCCCACTTCTTGTGGTTACTATGGCAGTACGTCCTAAATAACCGACCTATCTCACGCGTATATCTTTCTGCCGGATTGCTTGATGGGTGATAAGCTGAGATATGTACCACTTCTACCTGTTTCTCAGTTATCCCATCCTTCCACATTTTTGAGCAAAACTGAACACCATTATCTGATAGTATTCTCTTTGGCTTCCCTACTTTCACAAAATAATCACACACCATTTTATCATACACAGCTCTGGCAGTAGCTTTTCTCAAGGGATATAGCTTTATATACTTTGAGAAAGTTCAACTGCTACAAATATATACACAAAACCCCCCATGGTTTTCGGTAATGGTCCAAAGATATCTACTGCTACTATTTCTAATACTTCATCAGGTTTTATTGATTGCATGGGCCCTTGATTAGTTGCATTTGTTACTTTCGCCTTTTGGCATAGATCACAAGATCTTATTCTCTGTGCTACCCTTTGTGCCATGTTGTTAAAGGTAATGCATTCATCTAACTTATCGGTACACTTCCGTGCACCACAATGGTCATATGCCAAGTGAACATAATCTATCAGCACTTCAGTGTGTTGTTCCGGCCAACATACTCTCCACTTCCCTGGATTATTTAATCTTTGAAGATACAGTACACCTTTAAGTATTTTATATGAAGCCCTTATGTTAGTTGCGTCCGGATTGTCAAACTTGACCTTTACCGACTTGAGTGCATCATCATCACTTTGATATCTTCGCATATTCCGACATATTTCCCAAATTTTTTCTCTTCCTTCCGCTTTTTTGAAGTAATTCACCTCAAAAACATCTTCCCTAATCTTTACACTTTCTAGTGTCTCACATCCTTCCGGTAATCTCGACAAAGCATCCGGTACTGCATGTTCTTTCCCTTTAACATACTTGATCTCTATATCAAATTGTTGTAAAAACAGTGCCCATCTGGTCAACCTGTTATGTAACAATCTGCAGTCCTTCAAAAATATTAAAGCTTTGTGGTCTGTATGGACCACAGTCTTATGTCCCCATAAGAAAAGTTGAAATTTCCTAAAACCCCATACTATAGCTAAAGCCTCCTTCTCTGAAACCGTACAGTTTCTTTCGTACTTAGACATGGTTCTACTCGCAAATGCTATTTGTCTATGAGTTTTTTCCCCATCTATCATTACCTCCTGAAATATGGATACTCCCAATCCATAATCTGAACTATCTGTTGCCATCTGGAATGGTTCACACAGGTCAGGGTGCCATAACTTTATGTTTTTAGCCAAATTGTCTTTTAGCCGGTTGAATGCTGTTTCACATTCCTCAGTCCATATATACACACTGTTCTTCTTAAGTAGGTTGTTCAGATGTGGGCTATTGAACACCTGATCGTCCACATACTTCCGATAAAAGGAACAAAGTCCTATAAACGACTTTAGTTGTTTTTTATTCTTGGGAGCCAGACAATTTCTTATTGCTTTGACTTTATCGGGATCCTTTTCAATTCCCTCTGGTGTTACTATGTGACCTAAAAACTTTATTTCTTTCTTCACAAACTCGCATTTATTCAGGTTCAGGGTCATTCCTCCTTTAATTAAAGCTTTGAACACCCTGTCGCATAACTCCATGTGCTCTTCCCATGTCCTTGTAGCAATTAACAGATCATCTACATAAACCGTGATTAGCGAACTAAGTTCACTCCCTAAAATTTTGTCTAAAGCCCGAATGAACACTGAAACGGAAGTATTTAGGCCAAATGGTACCACTGTGAAATGGTAGCATTTGCCATTGAATAAAAATGCCGTGTACTTCCTAGACTCCTCACTTAATGGGATTTGCCAGTATCCTGCAGTTAGGTCTAAACTAGTCATGTACTTTACACCATTAAACTTCTGCAATAAATTATCTATGTTCTCTGGACGATCCAACTCCCTCTTCACTACTTTATTCAGAGTACGAGCATCTATCACTATTCGTACACTTCTATCCTTCTTACCTACTATCACCAGTAGGTTATTATATGGGCTAGAACTCCGTTCAATGACCCCACATGAAACCATTTTATCTATTTCTTTTTGAACTGCTTCTTTCTTAGACAAGGGTACATTATATGGTGGTTTAAAGAAAGGTTCATGCTCCTCTACCTCCATGCAGTACTCATAATTTATCATTCGTCCCAGTTTGTCCGAAAATACCTCCTGATTTTCTTTCAGAATTTGCCATAGATCCTCCCTTTGGGCATCAGATAGTCTTTCCGTTTTATCCACTACATTTCGAAGGAGTGTCTCCTTATTTCCATCTTCAACTATCTGCCTCACCAGAAACCAATCGAATTTTTGACCTATTCCTGAATCATGATCATCTCTAAATTATACCCATCTCAGCTGGTTCTCTTCCATTACTCTAGATGATTCAAATGGTATTTCTAATACCGCACTATCAACTTTACATACTATTGTCCCTTTGTCACAATCTATAATTACTTTCTGTTTTATTAACCAGTCAATGCCCAAAATGATCTCGGCACTGAGCTCTGGAACTACTAAAAATGCATTCGAAAATAGCTTGTTTTTTATCTTAAATTCCATCATCACTTGATGTTTAACAGGTTTACTACATTTCCCTGTCGCCCCTATCACTTGAACACCTGTTACTGGCATTATGAATACTCCTCGTTGCTCTTTGATCATCTCAAAAAATCCGTGCGAAATAGCACTTATTTGAGCACCCGTATCCAACAATACATATAAATCGTACCCACATACAATAATGGGTAGGATTGTTTGCATCCTATTGTCCTCTTTCACACTTTCTTTATCTTCCCATAATAAATCCCTTTCCACCGCCAAGTCTTGCCATATTATTTTTCCGGTTTTTATACTGACCATTCCATCTGGAGGTTTCTTTCTCCTTTTCATCCTAAATTCTTTCACCACTTTTTCCAATAGTCCTTCGTCTAGGCTCTTTAATGCCATCTCCTTCTCATTCGAATCTGTCATGCCTGAACTCTCGGTTGCGGAATCAGAAACTTCCTCTACTTCTTTTTCTCCCTGGATGCTTTCTGATCATTCTGACGATAATTCCTCCTCCTTAGAAATATGACCTTCTTCGGATTCAAATATTTCTCGCAAATTATAATCCGTTTCTCTACTTTCCCTTTGTTGGATAGTGCATTCGCCACTCTTACTTTCATTATTTTCCCCTACTAATGGAATTCCAGTCTCACTCAACTCATTTGCTTCAGTACTACAGGGATCACAACACTCTTTCTCTTGGTTAGATACACTTTCTCTAATTTCTTTAAAAGAATCTTCATCACAGTCATATACTCTTGCTGTCACTAGGTACACATCATAATCGGTATGCCTCTCTAACACTGTCATATTCGGGTCCAAATTAATCACTTGAGTGGAAGATCTTTCTAATTGTGCTGGCTGGCTTTTGAGCTGATGTACATATTCTGCATACGAGGTAATTTCTGAATCGGCATGCGTCTCTGCACTATGCCCCTTTTTCTTATCCACCCTTCCCTCTTTAATTACTTCTCGATGCTATTCGTCGACTATTCGTACGAACCTTTTACCATAAGTCACATCACCCCTACCTTGCCCCTGCCTCTCTGCACTGTTGCCATCCCTACCGACAAACAACGCCTTCTCTGACTCTTCCTTCATCAATTCGTCACTCTGACCTCGAAATGTACTTATTTCATTCACGTGAGCCTTCACATCCGACCGATATTCTTTTCCTACTTCATTTCCCTTAATAATTCCTCCCTGATTTCTCTCCTCTGTTTGTATCCCTGCATTATACTTCGCAAAGTTTCGGTTATGTAACTGCTCTTCAGGCGAACGACGCACTATCCTACTATAGTACTGACTACTCCGATCTTCCCTATATTTGGGCCATATCTTTCTTTCCGCGCGCGTTAGGCCCTTGACCTGCGCGGTATTTAGTTTTCCTGATTTTGATAATGCATCCCGTTTCCCTGATAGTGTCCTCTCCCTCGCTGAGAGTTACCTCCTCGACCTCTTCCTCTCATCATGTTAATTTGCGGTTCATTCCTACCACCTTTTACTATTCCATTCTGATTTCTGAAACCTCGAAACTCTCTAGTTTCACGCCACCTATCTTCATTCTCGATTTTTTCTAAAAATTCATCGAATGTTCGATGAGTGCCTCCTACATAACGCTTTGAATCGTCAGGTAGCTTTTTCCACAACTCCCACACTATCTCCGATTCTGATCTACGATCTTTAAGATACTCCAAACGCTTGACCCATCCTTCACAGTATTCTTTCATGAGCCCACGCCCATGTTCTGGCATTCTGGCGACAACGAATTCTCTCCACAACCTATCTCTCTGTTGTGTGCTCCAGAATTCCTCAAGGAACTTTTCTTTGAAGTCTGTAAACTTCAAATTGTCGATATCCAAATTCAATCCCCAACGTTTAGCATGACCTGCTAAAGCGTCTATTACTAAATTAATTTTTTCTTTATCCGACATGTCTGTTGGTAAGACACGTTCACAATTTTTTATAAAATCCATTGGATGCCATCCATCTTGTTTCTTTTGAGGATCGTATTTTTCCTCCCTACTCAGTATTTCCGATTTTTGCATTACCAATGGGATACCACCACAGTTAAGAAACTTCTGATTCTGAACTTGCTGACTTAACAATTTTATCTCATTACACAGCGTATTTTACTGCTCCTGCACACATGCATCAAAACTCAACATGGTATTGCGCAGTGTTTCAATATCAGCTGCCGTTTCTTTAACAATCTCTTTCTTCACAACTGGTACTATCACCTGTAATTTACTTTCAATTATCGGTCCTAACTTTTCACTAACCAAAGGTTCCACTGATTTCTCTATTCTCCGAATTTCGGTATCAAATCTTTTCTCTATTTCTGTGACTTTTCTCTGAACATTTGTTATTTCAGCCCTAATGCTATTTACTGATTTGTTTACCTCTGTGATACGCTGGCTTTGCGTATTCAAAATATCTAAACTGGCTTTTATTTTACCAGATAGGTTTTCATCCAATTGGGATATATGACTAGCCATTTCTGCTTTCAAACTAGCATTCCCTTCTCGAATTTGCGCCATCATTCTATTTAACAAACTTGTTAATTCAATATCCTCTCCCTTGTGACTTGCATCCACAGATACATTGGGTTCACTTTTCACTACCTTTGGTTTCACTTCCCGTTCCTCCTGTCTTGTGGGTGTGGATTCATCTATAAGATTTTCCAACCCTGCAACAGTATCTATGGTCCCTAATTCTGGGTCTGACCTTGTAACGTTTTCGTCTTGCTTGTTACTATTCGACTCCATCTTACGCTGCTGTATTTCGTGCCTAATAGAAATGTTTATTAAACCAAGTATTACTTGTTTAACTCCTACTATTGGACTTTCTTTTGCTGCTTTGCAGGTTGTCGTCTTGAACTTACCAATTGTGGTATATTTGTCTACAACAGAATTTTAAATTTAAAATTTTCTTGAAACTACAAGTTTATATAAAACACTTTTATTGCAGCCATTATTCTACAAACTTGGTAAGTCCTGTCACGGTCGCCACATGCGACCGAACCGCCGAATCTTTCCATCAGTAAATGGGGTATGTTCTCAACTGACTCGGTTGTTTTAACCCCCTCCACTGACGGAATGACCCGCTTCCTAATTCCGTATGTATAAAGCCGATACGGACTTGTAGCTGTCACGCCTTTGCGCTTACTGCTACGTATTTTAACCGTAAATAGCTCAGTCCTAATGGTAAGAGGTAGTAGTGAATTCACGTTGTTAATTTTTGAATACAGCACAGCTGCCACAAGCTCAGCTCACTTTTACTCCACTCCTACCCTTGCCATTGCACCACATTGATTAGGTGCTACATGGACCTTGCTAAATTCACTTGCGTATACATTTTTGACAGTTACTCGCCAGTATTTACCTAATGATTAGTACACTCCTAAACGGAGTATTTCCGAAAGAGCTGTGATCATTGAACGGGTTCGATCCACGGCCTACAGTGCCCTACAGTTCACACGGTAACACTGCCTACCTGACCCACTTAACTTGGTAGTGAGCTTATGTATCCAATCACCACTGCTAGTAACAGTGGATAATCCTATCAGCACGACGAGAGCAGCAGACTTACCGTCGAATCCTCCTGAAAATACTTATAACTACGGTCGCCAGCTCTGAAGGAGCAAAAGAATAAATCAATTTTTTGGCTCGTTTCAAAGTGAAACGGCTTGAGTTGAATTTAAACTTAATTCTGAATATTACTATTTCTGATCATTCTAGGTGATTCTACAAAGCAAATACTCTCTCAATTTCTGTGAGTTGGCTAGGTAATTACTACCAAGACAATTTATGCAACTTAGGTTAACAAAATCGTATCCTTCAACTTATTTAATGATTTTGGATATTACTCTTTGGACAATTGATATAGAATTAGTTAAGTGACTTTACTTGAAAAGTTACTCAGAAAAATTTAAGTAATTATAAATAGGCGACTCATTCTGGTGTGACCATTGCTCTTTTCAACATTCTTATACGCTAAAGTATTCTACAACCAAAAGAATTGTAAATGAAAGAGGCGATGGTGGCATCAGTCTGATTTCACTACACTATGTTTGAGGTTACTACACTTTACAATGAACAACATGCGTCGTAATTTTACTCATTACTATATTCTGTCCTCTGCACTTGCATAAAAGAAAACTGGTATTCTCCTTTTACATGTATACAAAGTTCGACTTAACAATTGCAAGCAGTCTTGCCTTGGGTAGACGTGTCGGTGCTGGTGGTGAGATGCATGTGGCTAACACAGCTCTTCACGCCTCATGCCCTTAATGGCGGCTGGAACTACGAGCTGTAGCACTCGTATAAGCTACTGCACGTCCGCCATAAAATCTGGGCGCAGGAACTCTTACAATCAGCCCCAGTGGCATAGAGACGGCTTCGACAACCATTCGTCGCGTTCTACTCCACAAACGGCGACGATATTCGCCTCTTCGCTGTTGCACAATCACTTTTGCGTGGGCACAGTTACACACGTCCAATCACGTCAATACTCCCCAGGCCATTTCATTGTTCAGTCCCTGTGTCCCCAGCTACCTCTAGCTATGCTCGTATCACCAAGAGTGGGGGCGTTCCCCTACCACCTTTTCACCGAATTCATTTAGTATTTAAGAATATTTATATTTATTACCCTGGAGTTCATACCAGTCATAATAATTTACTACTAGCGCTTTATAACATTAAATCATACAGTAATAACTTATAATTACCAAGAAAAAGAATACATTTGACTCCGAGAGCTTAGTGCATTGTCTGACAGGTAGCGCTAATTCCCAGTTTCGCCAATAGATGGCATCAGGGTGCACTCCCTGGCAGTCTCACACCAGCGCGCCCGTTTCCGACGCGCGGGCTCCAAATTACTGTCAGCCCATCATCATTTCAGTTCTGTTACAAGTGGTTCCTTTGAAACGAACACAGTCGGTTTCCTTCCTTATCCTTCAGTACTCCAAACTTATTCTTCGTCTCTAATAACCTCGTTGTCGCCGGGTCGTTAGACTCTAATCTTCCTTCCTTGTGTAACCTACGTTAAACTTAGAACTTTCAGACCTGCGTAGGCATCTCTTAAATAGTAGGAGGAGAGTCCAGTAAATAAATTACGAACAGTTTATCACGCTGGAATAATTTTATTGGCATTGTACAATGCTCCTCTTACTTTACTACATAGTCGCCATGCTTTTTCACCCATTTTTTGTCCTGTGTTCGTCTTGAGAAATCTGTGATCTGCCATCAAAAGGAATAATTCTGTACTTTAGTCTCACAAGGTTCTCATCCTTCATGACAATACCCGACCTCATGCAACTCGAATGCCACACGCAGAGCTCGTAAGATTCGACTGGGAACTCTTCCTGCATCGTCGATATTCACCACATCTTACCCCAAGCGGTTTTCGGATGTTCCCCAAAACACAGTCCATCTTATAGGTGAGCACTTCGACACCAACGATGAAGTCACACCAACAGTGAACAACTGGTTGAGAGCACAGAACCCTGGGTTAGAACAATTGTATCACGATACCAAATATGCTTGCAAAATGTCTTGACTATGTAGAAAAGTAAGAGAAGAATTGTAAAATGTCAATAAAATTATTTCACTATAGTAAATTGTATGTAATGTTTTTTCATAAGATAGGGAAATTTATTTATAGGACGTCCCTCGTAGTGCGAGGTCGTGATGAAAAGTAATTCTTCCGGACTTTGTTTCTGAAAACTCGTAATACTCTTTAAATAAAACAAACTGTATTAACATTCTACTTTTTTATTCTTCATGTCTACACATCTGCAGCTCGCTGTCGCATGCTGGAGGGCTTCGAATTGTACCGTGTAACATGGCGGTGTGTATCATAGCTACTGTATGTCGGTGTGCGAGAAACAGCATGCCGTTATAGAGTTTCGAATTCGAAGTGTTCGTCCACATATGGAGCGCCTTCTCCTTCAACATGACAACGGCAAACCACACATGAGCTCTGCGGCATCTGCAACAATCCGACACCTTCGCTTCACTGCCATCGATCATCCTCCATACAGTCCCGATTTGGTCCAACCCTATTTTCATCTGTTCCCAAAATTCAAAGAACGACTTCGAACCTGTCAGTGGTGAAGCGATGCAAGCAGAGGTGAGGTTGTGGCGCTGTCAACGAAGATAAACATTATACAATAGCGGTATCAACAAACTAGTCTCTCGATGGGAAGAATGTGCTCTTTCCCTGGGTGCTAGGTAGACAAGTAAATACGTAGATTTGAAGAACAACGATGCAGAACGTTAATAACATTTGCTTTGTTTTAAAAACTTTAAGTTTTTGCACATAACAAAATTCGAAGGAACTACACTACTGGCCATTAAAATTGCTACACCACGAAGATGGCGTGCTGCAGACGCGAAATTTATCCGACAGGAAGAAGATGCTGTGATATGCAAATGATTAGCTTTTCAGAGGATTCACACAAGGTTGGCGCCGGTGGCGACACCTACAACGTGCTGACTTGAGGAAAGTTTCCAACCGATTCCTCATACACAAGCAGCAGTTGACAGATGTTGCCTGGTGAAACATTCTTGTGATGCCTCTTGTAAGGCGGAGAAATGCGTACCATCACGTTTCCGACTTTCATAAAGGTCTGATTGTAGCCTATCGCGATTGCGGTTTGTCGTATCGTGACATTGCTGCTCGTGTTGATTGAGATCCAATGACTGTTAGCAGAATATGGAATCATTGGGTTCAGGAGGGTAATACGGAACGTCGTGCTGGAACCACAACGGCCTCGTATCACTAGCAGTTGAGATGACAGGCATCTTATCCGCACGGCTGTAACAGACCGTGCTGCCACGTCTCGATCCCTGAATCAACAGATGGGGACGTTTGCAAGACAACAACCATCTGCACGAACAGTTCGACGACGTTTGCAGTAGCATGGACTATCAGCTCGGAGACCATGGCTGCGGTTACCCTTGACGCTGCATCACAGACAGGAGCGCCTGCGATGGTGTACTGAACGACGAACCTGGGTGCACGAATGGCATAACGTCATTTTTTCGGATGAATCCAGGTTCTGTTTACAGCATCATGATGTTCGCATCCGTGTTTGGCGACATCGCGGTGAATGCACATTGGAAGCGTGTATTCATCATCGCCATACTGGCTTACCAGCCGGCGTGATGGTATAGGGAGCCATTGGTTACACGTCTCGTCCACCACTTGTTCGCATTGACGGCACTTTGAACAGTGGACGTTACATTTCAGATGTGTTACGACCCGTGGCTCTACCCTTCATTCGAACCCTGCGAAATCCTACATTTCAGCAGGATAATGCACGACCGCATGTTGCAGGTCCTGTACGGGGCTTTCTGGATACAGGAAATGTTCGACTGCTGCCCTGGCCAGCACGTTCTCCAGATCTCTCATCAATTGAAAACGTCTGCTCAATGGTGGCCGAGCAACTGGCTCGTCACAATACGCCAGACACTAATCTTGATGAACTGTGGTATAGTGTTGAAGCTGTATGGACAGCTGTATCTGTACACGCCATCCAAACTCTGTTTGACTCAATGCTCAGGCGTATCAAGGCCGTTATTACTGCCAGAGGTGGTTGTTCTGGGTACTGATTTCTCAGGCTCTATGCGCCAAAATTGCATGAAAATGTAGTCACATGTCAGTACCAGTATAATATATTTGTCCTATGAATAGCCGTTTATCATCTGCATTTCTTCTTGGTGTAGCAATTTTAATGGCCAGTAGTGTAACTAACGCTACATTGGAATTGGCGGGTACCTTCTCTGACTTGCTTTACTCGCTGCCTCTGGTTTTGTGGTACTTACATGTAGCACGTAATGTCGACACATGAAAAGTGGCGCAAGGAACTGCTCGGGAAGAGGGGCGAGACTGCAGCTGCGGCCGCACCTCGGCTAGGCGCAACAGCCGCAGTCAGAGCAGTAGCCGGCGTGGCTGAATTATTCCGTCACGGCAGGGCGCTGCCGCACCTAAACATTTCAACAGGCGCCGACACCCCGCTCACGCCTCGACACGGCCACTGGCGGCTGCCGAACCGCCTCCTCTGCATCCGCATGCCTACGTTAGAACCACCTCACCCTCTACAAACTCTCGCCCAAAATGTGCCTACATTATATATGCTTGACACAATTCAGCTATATTGGCGATGTAATGTAATATTAAATGCAGGAGTAAAAAAGTTTAACATTCAAGATGGCTGTGTATAATTTTATTTATGATGACCGGCTTCGGAATATCTAAGTTGTCATTATCTGATCTTATGCAGAAATATCTCAATACATATCGGTAATACGTACAACATATCGTACAGTTCCTGACACTTCATTTCAGGAAGATGCTGAACATGATACATCGACATGTCAATAATAAAACAAGACTTGCGACTAACGGAGGTTATATTCACACAACAGATGAAAGGAGTCTTACGGAATATCGTCTCAGTTATGTGAATGTATTTGCGATTTCCTGTCAGAGAGGTCACAGTTCGTAGTAATTGACGGAAAGTCATCGAGTAAAACAGAAGTGATGTCTAGCGTTCCCCAAGGTAGTGTTATAGGCACTTTGCTGTTCCTCATCTGTATAAACGATTTGGGAGACAATATGAGCAGCCGCCTTAGGATGCTGCAGATGACACTGTCGTTTATCGGCTAATAAAGTCATCAGATCAAAACGAACTGCAAAACGATTTAGAAAAAATATCTGAATGGTGCGAAAAGTGGCCGTTGACCCTAAATAACGAAAAGTGTGAGGTCATCCACATGAGTGCTCAAAGGAACTCATTAAACTCAGTTACACGATAAATCAGTTTAATCTAAAAGCCGTAAATTCAGCTAAATACTTACGTATTACAATTATGAACAATTTAAATTGGAAAGATCGAATAGAAAATGTTGCGGGGAAGGCTAACCAAAGGGTGTGTTTTCTTGGCAGAACACTTAGAAAACGTAAGAGACCTACTAAGGAGACTGCCTGAACTACGGTTATCCGTCCTCTTTTGGAATACTGCTGCGCGGTGTGGGATCCTTACCAGGTAGGACTGACGGACTATATCGAAAAAGTTCAAAGAAAGGCAGCACGTTTTGTATTATCGCGAAATATGGGAGGGAGCGTCACAGAAATGATACAGGATTTGGGCTGGAAATCATTAAAAGAAAGGCGTTTTTCGTTGCGACGGAATCTTCTCACGAATGCGAAAATATTTTGCTGACACCGACCTACATAGCGCGGAACGATCACCACGATAAAATAAGGAAATCAGAGCTCGTGTGGAAAGATATAGGTGTTCAATCTTTCCGAGCGCTATACGAGATTGGAATAATAGAAAATTGTGAAGGTGGTTCGACGAACCCACTGGCAGGCACTTAAATATGATTTGCGCAGTAACCATGTAGATGTGGATGTAGATATATTGTGTGGTCATGAGCTAGTGCAATCGGCGCAATATACATGGTATATTACGTACTGTAAATCTTGTTTCATCAGTGACATACTGATGTACCACCTTCGGCATGTTCCTGGAATGACGTGTAATAACTTGTCATGATTTACTGTACTGTACATGAGATGTATTTACATCACATCAAATAATGGCAAATCAGATTTGGCGACACCGGTCATCAAAAATAAAGTTATAATCGGCCATCTTGGCTGTTTAACATTTTACTTCTATATATCTCGTTTCTTCATTGACTTCTACCTGCTGAAGCATTGTTCTGTGATACTGGGAATGTTTACCTATGACAAAAGGACATCACACAACTTTGCATGGATCAAATAATGAGTACAGTTAGTTACAGTCTAGCTGCCTGTACGATGGAAAAGAGACAGGGATGGTCGTTTGACGATACTATGCCAGGAGGGCTCCGTATACGTCGAAGCGGAGTGCTGCGCTAACAGGAAACTACCTGGCGCCGGCCGGAGTGGCCGTGCGGTTCTAGGCGCTACGGTCTGGAGCCGCTTGACCGCTACGGTCGCAGGTTCGAATCCTGCTTCGGGCATGGATGTGTGTGATGTCCTTAGGTTAGTTAGCTTTAAGTAGTTCTAAGTTCTAGGGGACTGATGACCACACCTGTTAAGTCCCATAGCGCTCAGAGCCATTTGAACCAAACTACCTGGCAGGTTAAAAGTTTGTGCCGAATCGAGACTCCGACTCGGGACCTTTGCCTTTCATGGACACGTGCTCTGCCACTGATCTAGCGAGGCACAACTGACGAGAGCTCCTCAAAGCTTTACTTCCGCCAGTACTTCACTCTTAACTCCCAGACTTCAGGAGGTAATGACGGAAGTGAAGCTATGACGAGGGACAGTGTGGGTCCTTGGCTTGCTCCGCGGTAGAGCACGTACCCGCTAAAGCCAAAGGTCCCGATTTCGATTCTCGGTCCATCACACGGATTTAATCTAGAAAATTTGTTCTCCATTGCATGTGAAACTCGCGGGATGTCGCAAAAACTAAACGTAGCTCAACATACACAAGAATTCTTGCAGAGGACAACTTTCTAAGGGACTGAGTATGTTTCTTTTACCAGAGGGGAAAGGTGTTACTTAACAGCTATGAAAATTGCTATTAAATAACTCGATTGGCACATAAAAGATTCTAAGCCGTTTAAGTTTGGGCTACGTGGAGCGAGGTCTTCGTCAATAACATGCAGAATGGCAATTTCAGACCATTTTTAATTAAGAAAATCAATTTAGTAAAATAAAACAATTCTTTAAAAATGATGTTTATCTGGCCAAAGGTGAGACCAAAAATTTCACAATTTATAAAGAAAATACAGACAGTTAATAAATGATTTTAAGAATGAATGATTAAGAGTAATAAATGATAAAATCAGCGACAACTATGCAATTAAAGGAAATGCAATAGTTAATAAAAGAATCTTAAGCAAACGGGCTCTTCAGCCCAGTGAAAGTGGTATACAGTTTGTACAACCATGATAGTATAACAAATGGCGCTGAGGGTTTCTTAGAGTATATCCATAGGCTACAAATTTTAATGCATCAGTTCGGTGCGGTCATTACAACAGATCACATAATAACTGCAGTCTCTGAAACGTAACAAATATTAGCATTCACCAAACAACAATTCAGTCACTATCTTACCAATTTTGGACCAGTGTCTGTTATATTTCGTCAGAACGAGTCGCTATAATAAACCAATAGCTCTCAAAATTACTGTCCAGGTAACAGCAAGAGATTTTCAATCATGTGAATCCATATTGACCATTAACCGACCATGACTGTTTCGCAAATATGGAAACGTTTTAAAATACCGCTACCAGTCACAAAATTTGTTAACTACTAAATTATTTATTTAGCGACATGTTTTGAGGTGATACCTCATCGTCAGCCTACAGTGGCTTAACAATGGCAGTTAACATAAGTGTATACAGATACTAAAATTCGTTTGCATGACTGCTGTGATCATCTTTGTTCTCGTGGCGTGTGAGTCTTCCTGCGATGTGCTGAGGTATCGCTATTTCCATGGCTCTCCTGCACTTCTTCGCCGTTGTTCACAAACTTCACTAGGGCGACGCTTACACAAAAGAAATCAGCCGTGCATAGAACAAGATGGCTATCAGCAGTCACGTAAAGAAACTTTAATATCTGTATACACTTATGTTAAATGTCTTTGTAATGCAACTGTAGCCTGATGATGAGTTATCACCTCGAAATAGGTCCTTAAACGAATAATTTATCAGTGCGTCAATTTTATGACTCGTAGCGGTGTTTGAAAACCTTTTCAAATTTTGAATTTTAAATTATCAGTATGGTCAATAAGGTATACACCAACGCACACTGGACAAGCTAGTATTTTGTTGCAACCCAGAAAACAAAATAATTTAAAATTATACCCCATGAAGTTAGTGACGAACAAAATTTCACATATCTTCTGAACTATTTTGCCAACCCGAATAAAGAAATCACAATATTCACAACAGTAACAATGGTAAAATATTTCTTAAGATGAATTACAATTCTTTCCTCATCCTTCCTGGATGTCTCTGTGGTCCATAATATTAAGTCAGTAAAACACTACACCTGAGAGTGAAATTATATGGTAATCTAGGACTTTTTCAATTCGGTGACTTGGACATGACTACCAACAATGCACAGTGACACGATGTTCAGACATCAGTGTCAAAAAGGTACTCCACCTTCGAACTCTGTTTCAGTAGCTTCTTTAACGGAACGAAAGAATTACTCAGGTAAGTTCAAATGCAACAACTATAATCACGAAATGGGAAGAGAGTACAGAAGTACAGTTTAGCTAAGACAAGCACTTTAAACACTGCCGTGGTTTCATTAGGAAACAATTCCCTTTCTGGCAATGTGGTTTATCCGATGTAATCCACCACCGAATCTAGTTACTTCTCGTTTAGTAACCACTAGCCAGCCATGCAGAGTCTAGTACCAACCAATCACCAAGTACAGAACACAGCGAAGCCATAGCATACTTTCTGTAATCACTTCTACTAATCCAGGCCAGCGTTATTATTCGTTGCGGAACTCTTTCAGCTCTCCGCCTCATACTGCCCTCTCACTTTATCCTCCAGACACCGCTCCCGAAACGGCCTTCAGATGGCACCAAAGAGCTAAAGATCCTTATCGTGACTCTAATGTACCTACAATCGACACAGCTGTCAAATACAGGGTGACACACGGGAGACGGACAGTTTTAAATGAAATAATACTCAGCCAACTTCAAAATTAATGCATGTCTATTTACACAAAATCAAAGCTCATTATTTGCCATTTTAGTTAACAAAGTTATTTGTGAAAAATAATGTCGCCGAGGTGATGTCAACCATTTCGAATGCAGGACTCAAGTCTCTTCTCAAAATCCTCCGCACATGGACTAAAATCTGTACAGGGATGGCAGCAATTTCTTGCATTATTGCATTCTTCAACTAGTCCAAATTTCGTGGTTTGTGGTTATAGACACAGTTCTTAAGGGCCCCATGGGAAAAAGTCACATACTGACAAGTCGGGAGACCTGGGAGGCCAAGGAACATTGCCAAAACGTGAGATAACCCGGCTAACAGTACCTGTGGCCTCGTTCTCTTCAAAAAAATAAGGTCCAATAATGCCAGCAGAGCCAAGAGCACAGCAGACTGTTGCTTTTTCTGAGTGTAGGGGATGCTGGTGGATAAAGCACGGATGGTCTGGAGCCTATTAACGTAGATTTTACTTATTCACGGTCCCGTTTAAATGAAAATGAGCTTCATCGCTCATCAATAAAATTTCATTTTGATTCGATCCCAAAATCACTTGCATTCTGTAAGCAAAGTCTTCTCGTACAGCAAAATCAGTTTCCTTAAGTTGTTGGTCAATGAGCATTTTGTAGGGATGGAATCTTAATTCTTTATGTAAAATTCGCCTAACCGATTCACGATTGATTCATAACTGACTAGCATGGCGTCTAGCTGACCGTCCTGGGCTTCTGACAGCCGCTTGCCTTATCCTTTCAACATTTTCTGGTGTCGTTACTCTACGTCTTGGGCCAGGATGCTTCTTATCCAGTATGTTTCCAGTTTATCTGAAATTTTCCACCCATCTAAGGATTATGTAACGGCTCGGAACAGCTCCATTAAACAACAATCGCTGCGTAGCAATAACAGACTCACCACTTTTCACGAAACTGTCATAGACAAATACTCGACGTGGCAAGTTCCACTGCTCCATAGTGACGGAGTAAATGAAATGGCGTCTTGTGTGGATCAGAACTATCCCCACCACGACCACCTCCCACCACCGTGCCCTCAGTACTACGCAGTTCAAAACCGTCCGTCTGCCGCGTGTCACCCTGTAATATGGCAGTAAATGGCCAGAGCAAATGTTATAGAACCTTGTGAGGCAGACTCTCCTTAGTATAAAATACCTTGGTTTTAGGCTTCATACTGAAGATACTTTTCTGGTAGTCAGGTGTAGCCACTTGAACGTCTATTGTGAGGTTGCACGAGACCAATTCTCTGCTGCTGATGCTGGGGATCCAGTCTCTCCTGTGCCACAGAGACTCTCGTCCAGGGCATAACAGAAGTTCTGATTCCGAGGACGCTGTATACAATGCCTGCATGCTCTAAACCACAAAAATAATTTATTGGGGCAACTGAAAATAACTAGCAGCCCCCTCTCCATCACATAGGATGAATCATCTAAGACCTGCACCACAAATATCACATATATTGCGTAAGTGGAAAGTGCAATGGATTGGTAGTTAGGTAGTTAGGGGATCGTATTGTTAACCAATCAACATATTATAGTAATACTTAGAATGTGTACTTTTTGTGCAAACATTGACATTGACATTAACAAACTGAAAGTACCGTAAATTAGAATGTAAGTGGTTTTTGTTGCAGGGTTTTAGTGGGTGTCGTTAACGAGATATTTGATTTTGAAAAGTTCCCACACTGACGTTGTACAATACTTGTAGTACGACACACTAAAGAACAACACAAGTATATATACTAGTTATGTGAATTCTGCCCAGTAACGAGGCAACTGACCATCACAGATTGTGTTAAAAATTATCGCCGGCAGCGGCAGTACACGCTTGTAGTCTGATATGGAATGACTGCTGCACTCATGCTTCCATTTCAAGTGAGATGTCCGAGCAGGATGCAGCAACACGTGGTTGCATGTCATGGTATGTAGTTCTTACGTCCTTCTGGGCAGCATCTTTCAGCCATCCCAGAACTAGAACGTAACTGTCAATAATTAATGTTTTTCCACTGCTCCTTGGTCCTATTATTGCACATTTTTGAGTAGAATTAGTCAAGTGTGTTCCATGCTACTCTTTGATTTATGCTCTGTAATTCTGAGTTTTGGTTCCCAATCAGTTTTCATGCAATTAATAATATATTTATTACTAGTAAATGAGTCGCCTATTCAGCTGAGTGGTAAGTCTTCTGTTCTAAAAAAAAGATAGAATATACCTACATGAGACATCTATAGTTATGTGCCACTAGTTGGTTTTTATACATTTTTAACTCTAAATGTTACATCGAAAAATAATAAACTGTTTTTTGATGGAGAGACGACAGAAATTACTGTTGGTAAATATATTTTGAAAAGCTTAGAAAAATTTATTTATTCCAAAAAATAATATCCAGATTAAGGCAAATGAAATTTTAAACAGTCAATATTAAATGTTATGTTAAATTGTAAATGGATAAAAATGATAGTATTTTTTGAAGTGTTCTTGGATTTATTGGCCATATTATTTTTGTCATGAAAAGACTGTTGTTAATGATGTTCCTAAAATTATGCTATTCAAATTAAAAAACATAAATTTTCAACTAGCTGATGGAATGTTTATGAAACATAATGATCAATTTCATTGAGAAACTAATATTATTGCTTCATTCAAACACAATGCAGAGTTTGGTAGACAGCTAATATATGAACCACATTATCCTGTATGTTGTTGTTGTTGTTGTGGTCTTCAGTCCTGAGACTGGTTTGATGCAGCTCTCCACGCCACCCTATCCTGTGCAAGCTCCTTCATCTCCCAGTACCTACTGCAACCTACATCCTTCTGAATCTGCTTTGTGTATTCATCTCTTGGTCTCCCTCTACGATGTTTACCCTCCACGCTGCCCTCCAATGCTAAATTTGTGATCCCTTGATGCCTCAGGACATGTCCTACCAACCGATCCCTTCTTCTAGTCAAGTTGTGCCACAAACTTCTCTTCTCCCCAATTCTATTCAATACCTCCTCATTAGTTATGTGATCTACCCACCTAATCTTCAACATTTTTCTGTAGCACCACATTTCGAAACCTTCTATTCTCTTCTTGTCCAAACTATTTACTGTCCGTGTTTCACTTCCATACATGGCTACACTCCATACAAATACTATCAGAAACGACTTCCTGACACTTAAATCTATACTCGATGTTAACAAATTTCTCTTCTTCAGAAACGCTTTCCTTGCCATTGTCAGTCTACATTTTATATCCTCTCTACTTCGACCATCATCAGTTATTTTGCTCCCCAAATAGCAAAACTCCTTTACTACTTCAAGTGTCTCATTTCTTAATCTAATTCCCTCAGCATCACCCAACTTAATTCGACTACATTCCATTATCATTGTTTTGCTTTTGTTGATGTTCGCCTTATATCCTCCTTTCTAGACACTGTCCATTCCATTCAACCGCTCTTCCAAGTCCTTTGCTGTCTCTGACAGAATTAGAATGTCATCGGCGAACCTCAAACTTTTTATTTCTTCTCCCTGGACTTTAATACCTACTCCAAATTTTTCTTTTGTTTCCTTTTCTGCTTGCTCAATATACAGATTGAATAACACCGGTGAGAGGCTACAACCCTGTCTCACTCCCTTCCCAACCACTGCTTCCCTTTCATGCCCCTCGACTCTTATAACTGCCATCTGGTTTCTGTACAAATTGTAAATAGCCTTTCACTCCCAGTATTTTACCCCTGCCACCTTTAGAATTTGAAAGAGACTATTCCAGTTAACATTGTCAAAAGCTTTCTCTAAGTCTACAAAAAAAATGCTAGAAACGCAGGTTCGCCTTTCCTTAATCTTGCTTCTAAAATAAGTCGTAAGGTCAGTATTGCCTCACGTGTTCCAACATTTCTACGGAATCCAAACTGATCTTCCCCGAGGTCGGCTTCTACCAGTTTTTCCATTCACCTGTAAATAATTCGTATTAGTATTTTGCAGCTGTGACTTATTAAACTGATAGTTCGGTCATTTTCACATCTGTCAACACCTGCTTTCTTTGGGATTGGAATTATTATATTCTTCTTGAAGTCCGAGGGTATTTCGCCTCTCTCATACATGTTGCTCACCAGATGGTAGAGTTTTGTCAGGACTGGCTCTCCCAAGGCCGTCAGTAGTTCTAATGGAATGTTGTCTACTCCCGGGGCCTTGTTTCGACTCAGGTCTTTCAGTGCTCTGTCAAACTTTTTACGCAGTATCGTATCTCCCATTTCATCTACATCTACATCCTCTTCCATTTCCATAATATTGTCCTCAAGGACATAGCCCTTGTATAGACCCTCTATATGCTCCCACCTTTCTGCTTTCCCCTCTTTGCTTAGAACTGGGTTTACATCTGAGCTCTTAATATTCATACGATGGGCTCTCTTTTCTCCAAAGGTCTCTTTAATTTTCCTGTAGGCAGTATCTATCTTACCCCTAGTGAGATAAGCCTCTACATCCTTACATTTGTGCTCTAGCCATCCCTGCTTAGCCATTTTGCACTTCCTGTCGACCTCATTTTTGAGACGTTTGTACTCCTTTTTGCCTGCTTCATTTCCTGCATTATTATATTTTCTCCTTTCATCAATTAAATTCAGTATTTCTTCTGTTACCCAAGGATTTCTACAAGCCTTCGTCTTTTTACCTACTTGATCCTCTGCTGCCTTCACTACTTCATCCCTCAGAGCTACCCATTCGTCTTCTACTGTATTTCTTTCCCCCATTCCGGTCAATTGTTCCCTTATGCTCTCGCTGAAACTCTGTACAACCTCTGGTTTAGTCAGATTATCCAGGGCCCATCTCCTTCAATTCCCACCTTTTTGCAATTTCTTCAGTTTTAATCTATAGTTCATAACGAATAGATTGTGGTCAGAGTCCACATCTGTCCCTAGAAATGTCCTACAATTTAAAACCTGGTTCCTAAATCTCCGTCTTACCATTATATAATCTATCTGATACCTTTTAGTATCTCCAGGATTCTTCCATGTATAAAACCTTCTTTTATGATTCTTGAACCAAGTGTTAGCTATGATTAAGTTATGCTCTGTGCAAAATTCTAACATACGGCTTCCTCTTTCATTTCTTAGCCCCAATCCATATTCACCTACTATGTTTCCTTCTCTCCCTTTTCCTACTGTCGAATTCCAGTCACCCATGACTATTAAATTTTCGCCTCCCTTCACTACCTGAATAATTTCTTTTATCTCATCATACATTTCTTCAATTTCTTCGTCAGCTGCAGAGCTAGTTGGCATATAAACTTGAACTACTGTAGTAGGCATGGGCTTCGTGTCTATCTTGGCCAATATAATACGTTCACTATGCTGTTTGTAGTAGCTTTTCCACGCTCTTATTTTTTATTCATTATTAAACCTACCCCTGCAATACCCCTATTTGATTTTGTATTTAGAACCCTGTATTCACCTGACCAGAACTCCTGTTGCTCCTGCCACCGGACTTCACTAATTCCCACTATATCTAACTTTAACCTATCCATTTCCCTTTTTAAATTTTCTAACCTACCTGCCCGATTAAGGGATCTGACATTCCACGCTCCGATCCGTAGAATGCCAGTTTTCTTTCTCCTGATAACGACATTCTCTTGAGTAGGCCCGCCTGGAGATCTGAATGGGGGAATATTTTACCTCCGTAATATTTTACACAAGAGGACGCCATCATCATTTAACCAGACAGTAAAGCTGCATGCCCTTGGGAAAAATTACGGCAATAGTTTCCCCTTGCTCTCAGCCGTCCGCAGTACCACAACAGCAAGGCTGTTTTGGTTAATGTTACAAGGCCAGATTAGTCAATCATCCAGACTGTTGCCCCTGCCACTACTGGAAAGGCTGCTGCCCCTCTTCAGGAACCACATGTTTGTCTGGCCTCTCAAGAGATACCCCTCCATTGTGGTTGCACCTGAGGTATGGCTATCTGTATCATTGAGGCATGCAAGCTTTCCCACCAACGGCAAGGTCCATGGTTCATACATTCCAGTTTTTGATATTATTCAGGAATTAGGAATAACTATAACTGATGAAAATGATAATTTAGTTGAATTGAAGATGCTTGTGTAACAGATGCTTTAAAATGATCTGATAATATTTTGTCCTTATTAAATGAACAAGAGTGAAAACTTTCAGTTTCACTGATTCCCTTTGAATTAGAAAAGTAAACATAACCCAAATGTTCCTAACAATGATAGTGAAATTAATATCCATATAGGGGATGGATGGCTTCATCTTATTCATGCTCAATTCTTCATGACATTTAGAACTGTTAAACTTATGGAAGAGATTACCCAGCATATGACAGAAACCCCAATAAAATTTCATCGATAATTATGTGGCAAAGCTACATGATTTTATAGACATTAAAAAAGGAAATAGTGTTCTGTGCAGAATTGAAGGTCGTTGTGTTTCAGTATCAGCTTTTTTCTGTTTCACATCATCTCTTTCTGATAAAATACGTAAGGAAAGTCATATACTTAACAACAGAAAACTGAAGAGCAAGGAAAATGAGGTACTCTATCCACCCACAATGCTTGGTGGAATTTTCACAGATTTTAAAAAGGTCATGTTAGAGGACCATCACCCTGTAATTTTTACATGTAGTTGCTATTCTTAGATGGTCTAATCAAAGTGATGCTGGAATTGAAATAAAAGATACTCTTCCAAATGGAGGTAGAATATATGTATTTCAATACAAACCCAGCTATGAGCTTTAACAAATAGAATGTCTTGAAAAATCCAAAAATTCTGATATCTTTTGATGTACTGCGAACTGTGGAAGGTACTGCACTGAATTATACATTAACAATTTCTATAATTCAGCAGAATTTTAAATGCCTTACTTTGTGTTCGTTACATTTCAGACAAAGCAAAAAATTAATCAGTTGATATATTTATCATTATTTGATCATGTTAAGCTAGATACAATCTCAAGAATGAAAGAAATGTTTTCCACGAGACATGGAAATTAGATCCACTAAATAATTATATCAAGCTTTACAATTATTTTCTAGATTTTAAACAAGTTACACATCTGAAATGTGATGCTGATATAAATCCATAAAATTTCATAAAGAATTATCCAATTTATGTTATAAATATGAATCATAAAAATTATGTAGTTGACATAAAAAAACAACAATGAAATATTGTTTAAGACCTTAATGATAAAATTCCTACAGATACCATTGGTTATGTAATTATGAATGGCAAGAAGAATATCATGCACAGCTCAGGCCATTAACTGAAAAATTTTAGTTCTATAAATGGGTAAAAAATTACATTTCCTTTGCAAAGCATTTCAAAACAGCCAGATGAAAAAATTTATTATGTCACTTACAAGATGATATCTGATTTTATTTGTTATTATTCTTCTGGGTAGCCTTTTACATGCACATTGTACAACCTTTTTGAGTCTTTGAAGTCGGTTAGTATTTGGCTGAGCAATAAAATAAATGATCTATTTCAGCTGGCAGGCAGCAGCTGTTGTGGTCATCAGGGCTGACTGATGGCTTTCTGCCTCTAAATATCAGAACTGCAACTTCCTGTTTGCTCCACTAATGCTGCTTGAAATATAAAGTTAAAGTGGCTTACAATGCATTGTGCAGTTAGCTCTTCACATAAGGTGAATGTGTTCAAATCATGAACTGTTTCATAGTGACATTTCATAGTTTGAATCCTACTCAAATAATGGGAAATTAAAAAAAAATCCTGGATAATCTAATCCAGAGTTTCACCACACCAAATGGGAGTTCTGCAAAAAACAAAATAAAACAAAAAAGAAGATGTTTTGAGTAGTAAATTTTAACTAAAATTTAAATTTTCTTCATAAAAAATTTTACTGAATACATGGAGCCCCTACTCAAGATGCTCAATAATGTAATCAAATCCAGTTTGTTCAGAAACATTAGTGAGCTAGAAGTAAATGTCATGTATAATAGTACTGGAAGCAAATATTTTAACACTAGATATGGAGGAAAAATTTCTGTGGAGTTTAATAACGGATTTAAGATACTTTTACCAGACAGATATTTTAAATTAATAACTACTTCAGATTTTCAATTTTTTAATGTGGCCTAGTTAAACTGAGAAACGACACACTAAAAATATGAAAAATAATAACAATGAATTTCATGATTTGGAATTTTTGGTTTAATTTAATTTTTTAAAAATTATTACTATTACTCGCCACTCCACTGGAGCCGTTTTTCATCCCCAAAGAGTGCTGAATGTGTCCACTTACTACTGAAAAATATGAAATAAAATAAATTAAGAAATATATATGATACCTCAAACTGGTCATTTGGGTAGGTTCTGGGCTATTTTTTCTACAGAAGAATGACATAAATCACGAAATTCTGAAGGGGTACTTGTGACTTATGTCATTTTTTTCTTAAAATATAATGGCCTACAACATACAAAAATATTCGACTCTGATTGATCCCTATTTTTTAATGGTAACGTAAGACAACATAATTTTTTAGAAATATTGAAAGCTCATTTATCTGGGATAGTTGAAGATGTTGACTCAGAGACCAGACATATAATATGTGTGCAATTGGGTGGTGTAGCATCTCATTACTCACAGATCATAAGGATATTTTTAATTGATCAGTATCAAACCTATGGATTGGATGTGGTGGTCCCATTCTATGGTCCACTTCTTCACCCAATCTGACTGCCAATTATTCAGGGATATTTAAAATATATTTGTTTGGATCAGCATCCAACAACAAGAGAAAGGGTGATGGCATCCATTCCACGAGGTGTCCTGCTTTCCACTGTCATACATTTCTTACAGAGGATTAATGTATGCAATAAAGCTAATGTAGTATGTCTCAGCACATGCTCAGTGGTTAATTTCCAAGTAAAAAGTGAAATGCATGAGAACTCTGTAATTCAAGCACCCTTAGGAATGAGAGGCGAGTGGACTCACTCAACGACTTCTATGTAAATCATTGATCTACGTTTTGTTTATGTTTTTTCTGTCTTGTAAATGTCAAAGTAGCATTTATACCTTGTGATGTCTGTATTTATTTTTGGCAACAAACGCATTAATTAAAACTTACAGTTCAAATCTGTCTCCGCTCTTCTCAAATTCGACACCACAAACATAGATTTCCATGAAGCAAAACTCTACCATCGAATAACCTTCGATAATCACCTTTAATATCAAGGTTATTTATAATGATATGTGCCCCCTTATGCCCCTTATAATTTGTATCTAACATTGTATTTTGCTGTATCCTTCCTCTATGCCGAGTTAATTCCTCCTGGAACTGAAAATAGATTTGCCTATTTGACGTTCATTGAACTTTCCCATGACTTTGAATAATGTATCACTTATACCTAACATTTGCTCCTCTTTTCACACATTAAAAAAGATATTAAATCTCCCATATAAAAGAAACCTTAAATCTCCAAATCACCTTGCAAATCACTTTCAATGTCCTTAGTAGCGATGTGTGAACTTCTTTTCCCCTGCAACTTATGTAAAATATTCTACTGTATCTGATCTATACCTCGAGTGGTCTAGGGGTCGCCCGCATCTCGTGGTCGTGCGGTAGCGTTCTCGCTTCCCACGCCCGGGTTCCCGGGTTCGATTCCCGGCTGGGTCAGGGATTTTCTCTGCCTCTTGATGGCTGGGTGTTGTGTGATGTCCTTAGGTTAGTTAGGTTTAAGTAGTTCTAAGTTCTAGGGGACTGATGACCATAGATGTTAAGTCCCATAGGGCTCAGAGCCATTTTTAAAAAAAAAGCCGGCACGGTAGCTCAGCGTGTCCGGTCAGAGGGTTATCTGCCCTCTGTAATAAAAAAAAACTGAGTCAATCGATCAACAACGAACATTAATGGATGTCTTACGACGTCCGCCCCGAGCAGATGCAACGAAGACAAGATCAGATTAAAAAATCAGATTTAAAAAAAAAGGGGGCAGCGTCTTTGATTCATAATCAAAAACGTCTTCGGTCCCGGGTTCGATCCCCGCCACTGCCTAAATTTTGATAAATAATCAGCCGAAGACTTACGGCATAAGAAGGCAGCCTCATTCTGCCAACGGCCTTGTCAAAGAGGGTGGAGGAGCAGATAGAGGTTCAGGGCACTCTCTTGTCCTAGGGGTGGGAAATTGCCCCTAAAGGCGGAAGAATCAGCAATGATCAACGACATGAGCATGAAGAAGGCAATGGAAACCACTGCATTAAAGACACGTAACGTGTATCCACAGGACATGTGGCCTGTAATTGAAGAAGTGTCATGATGATCTCTCCATTGGCAAAAGATTCCCGAAGAAGGCAATGGAAACCACTGCATTAAAGACACGTAACGTGTATCCACAGGACATGTGGCCTGTAATTGAAGAAGTGTCATGATGATCTCTCCATTGGCAAAAGATTCCGGAATAGTCCCCCATTCGGATCTCCGGGAGGGGACTGCCAAGGGGGAGGTTACCATGAGAAAAAGATTGAATAATCAACGAAAGAATAACGTTCTACGAGCCGGGGCATGGAATGTCAGAAGCTTGAACGTGGTAGGGAAACTAGAAAATCTGAAAAGGGAAATGCAAAGGCTCAATCTAGATATAGTAGGGGTCAGTGAAGTGAAGTGGAAGAAAGGATTTCTGGTCAGATGAGTATCGGATAATATCAACAGCAGCAGAAAATGGTATAACAGGTGTAGGATTCGTTATGAATAGGAAGGTAGGGCAGAGGGTGTGTTACTGTGAACAGTCCAGTGATCGGGTTGTTTTAATCAGAATCAACAGCAGACCAACACCGACAACGATAGTTCAGGTATACATGCCGACGTCGCAAGCTGAAGATGAACAGATAGAGAAAGTGTATGAGGATATTGAAAGGGTAATGCGGTATGTAAAGGGGGACGAAAATCTAATAATCATGGGCGACTGGAATACAGTTGTAGGGGAAGGAGTAGAAGAAAAGGTTACAGGAGAATATGGGCTTGGGACAAGGAATGAAAGAGGAGAAAGACTAATTGAGTTCTGTAACAAGTTTCAGCTAGTAATAGCGAATACCCTGTTCAAGAATCACAAGAGGAGGAGGTGTACTTGGAAAAGGCCGGGAGATACGGGAAGATTTCAATTAGATTACATCATGGTCAGACAGAGATTCCGAAATCAGATACTGGATTGTAAGGCGTACCCAGGAGCAGATATAGACTCAGATCACAATATTGTAGTGATCAAGAGTGGGCTGAAGTTAAAGACATTAGTCAGGAAGAATCAATATGCAAAGAAGTGGGATACGGAAGTACTAAAGAATGACGAGATACGTTTGAAGTTCTCTAACTCTATAGATACAGCAATAAGGAATAGCGCAGTAGGCAATACAGTTGAAGAGGAATGGACATCTCTAAAAAGGGCCATCACAGAAGTTGGGAAGGAAAACATAGGTACAAAGAAGGTAGCTGCGAAGAAACCGTGGGTAACAGAAGAAATACTTCAGTTGATTGATGAAAGGAGGAAGTACAAACATGTTCCGAGAAATACAGAGGAATACAGAGATACAAGTCGCTGAGGAATGAAATAAATAGAAAGTGCAGGGAAGCTAAGATGAAATGGCTGCAGGAAAAATGTGAAGACATCGAAAAAGATATGATTGTCGGAAGGACAGACTCAGCATACAGGAAAGTCAAAACAACCTTTGGTGACATTAAAAGCAACGGTGGTAACATTAAGAGTGTAACGGGAATTCCACTGTTAAATGCAGAGGAGAGAGCGGATATGTGAAAGAATACATTGAAAGCCTCTATGAGGGTGAAGATTTGTCTGATGTGATAGAAGAAGAAACAGGAGTCGATTTAGAAGAGCTAGGGGATCCAGTATTAGAATCGGAATTTAAAAGAGCTTTGGAGGACTTACGGCCAAATAAGGCAGAGGGGATAGATAACATTCCATCAGAATTTCTAAAATCATTGGGGGAAGTGGCAACAAAACGACTATTCACGTTGGTGTGTAGAATATATGAGTCTGGCGATATACCATCTAACTTTCGGAAAAGCATCATCCACACAATTCCGAAAACGCCAAGAGCTGACAAGTGCGAGAATTATCGCGCAATCAGTTTAACAGCTCATGCATCGAAGCTGCTTACAAGAATAATATACAGAAGAATGGAAAAGAAAATTCAGAATGCGCTAGGTGACGATCAGTTTGGCTTTAGGAAAAGTAAAGGGACGAGAGAGGCAATTCTGACGTTACGGCTAATAATGGAAGCAAGGCTAAAGAAAAATCAAGACACTTTCATAGGATTTGTCGACCTGGAAAAAGCGTTCGACAATATAAAATGGTGCAAGCTGTTCGAGATTCTGAAAAAAGTAGGGGGTAAGCTATAGTGAGAGACGGGTACAACAACCAAGAGGGAATAATAAGAGTGGACGATCAAGAACGAAGTGCTCGTATTAAGAAGGGTGTAAGACAAGGCTGTAGCCTTTCGGCCCTACTCTTCAATCTGTACATCGAGGAAGCAATGATGGAAATAAAAGAAAGGTTCAGGAGTGGAATAAAAATACAAGGTGAAAGAATATCAATGATACGATTCGCTGATGACATTGCTATCCTGAGTGAAAGTGAAGAAGAATTAAATGATCTGCTGAACGGAATGAACAGTCTAATGAGTACAGAGTATGGTTTGAGAGTAAATCGGAGAAAGACGAAGGTAATGAGACGTAGTAGAAATGAGAACAGCGAGAAACTTAACATCAGGATTGATGGTCACGAAGTCAATGAAGTTAAGGAATTCTGCTACCTAGGCAGTAAAATAACCAATGACGGACGGAGCAAGGAGGACATCAAAAGCAGACTCGCTATGGCAAAAAAGGCATTTCTGGCCAAGAGAAGTCTACTAATATCAAATACCGGCCTCAATTTGCGGAAGAAATTTCTGAGGATGTACGTCTAGAGTACAGCATTGTACGGTAGTGAAACATGGACTGTGGGAAAACCGGAACAGAAGAGAATCGAAGCATTTGAGATGTGGTGCTATAGACGAATGTTGAAAATTAGGTGGACTGATAAGGTAAGGAATAAGGAGGTTCTAAGCAGAATCGGAGAGGAAAGGAATATGTGGAAAACACTGATAAGGAGAAGGGACAGGATGGTAGGACATCTGCTAAGACATGAGGGAATGACTTCCATGATACTAGAGGGAGCTGTAGAGGGCAAAAACTGTAGAGGAAGACAGAGATTGGAATACGTCAAGCAAATAATTGAGGACGTAGGTTGCAAGTGCTACTCTGAGATGAAGAGGTTAGCACAGGAAAGGAATTCGTGGCGGGCCGCATCAAACCAGTCAGTAGACTGATGCCCAAAAAAAAAAAAAAAAAAAAAAAAAAAAAAAAAAAAAAAAAAAAATTCTCAAAAATCTCGAGTTATTCCCCATCATGGATTAAAATGGTCCACCCTGTTTATATCTACACAAGGTGTAATGGGTATAAGCATACACATTTCAGGTGATGATCGACGACCATGTACTGAACAACATCACATCAGTATTTACGTCATTTGTAAACTAATAGTTATAGCTGTTAGACGTTGTACGTTTTTAGGTTGGATAGCACTTCCAAGTACATGTGGCAAGAGGTAACCATTAATCGCCACCCATAAAAAAATCTCGCGATTTCGACGCTGGGTGTTGTGGTTCTGACATCCATCACAGAGGCGGCAAAAGGAGGGATGAAATATGTGTAAGAAGGGAAGTGCCAACCTTCCCATCGTGTGACACTTTTTGCGATGGCGTTGATCAGAATTGTGCTGAAATTTGGTACCGATGTGACAACATTAAAGCTCATGTCGGGCTTCTAAGTTGTGGGCTTCTTTTAGCATTTGTGGGCACCTTGCTACTGGAAGCATCGTTGAGTCCGAGGATGACATTGCAGGACGCCATGTTTTTGATCCACTGCAGAGGAGCGTTGTAGGCAGCTTTGAGCCGAATTTCAAACTTATGCGTCGGGACGGGAGACAGTTACGGGATTCCGAAGAAGCGATCTTCTGATTTTCTTGCGCAGCTTACTACATCCTCTCGTGCACGTGGTAATGTTACTTCAGCGGTGGCGCTCTCAGTCGATATGTGTGACGTTTACGCGCTAGTGTACTCTTTCAGACAGACATCATAAAATAAAATATGTCAGTTTAGATTTAGGAACAAGAACAATTTCCGAAAAATAAAATATGAATAAATTAATAATACAAATTGGTCAAATTGCAATAGGAGATCTCTACACATAAGCTCCATAGTGCTTACTCTGGCTTGTACGGCTAAGAACGTCTCATATTACTACTCACAAAACGCGTACACGTCGTTCCTACTAAGAGATAATTAGGTTCTTAATGAATCATTCAAGTAAACCAGCAATATTTTGGTTGCAATGGGTCAAAACAGACTACATGAATAGGAAATCATCACTGCATTCTTTAAACAATCGCTATTTTTTTCTGTCTTACGTCAAGTCATCAATGCTTCAAGGCTTTTGCTAACCCGCATTTTCTTTATTTACGCTGTTTTTTGCGGAAACTTCACACAAGTTCCCCTCATACAAATTCCACTGTCTTTCACTCATATTCGATCAGTACTGTGCATGGGAGAAGAAGCAACAAGTGCCAAACCGACAGATAATGCGTTTTCGATTAAAGAGACACTCATCTGGTATAGCACTCTCTTAAACTGCTGTAAGTTTAAAACTGAAAGAAAATAATAATCATTATATAACATCTGCTTCGGTAGATGACAATCCAAAGAAACCCAAGAATGTATACTTTCATCAGCAAGATATAGGACAAGAAGTGACACAACAAAATATGTTTAATTACTAAGCCCAAGGAAAGATGGGTGATGATGAGGATGAATGAAGGAAGTATATCTCCCAGCTTTTTATTTATAATATAATTTACGATAGAATTATCTTATCCTCATAGAAGTACACATTAAATGTTTCTGTAACACGAACGTGTCACTGTCTCTCCCAATCCTAAAATAGTAAAAAAACCGTAAACATCAAGCAGCACTACCAGTGCTACTTTCTTTCTAGATTCTAGTCATGCAAATCTTCATAATTTTTGCACCACGTGGCTTTATCAGTATGACTGCGTCTAAAATAGATTTACATTTTAAAGCAACACTGGCATGTGAGGTGTTAAAAGGAAGCCATCCGTCAGTTTTTAATACAAACATTTCTGAGAGATTCAAGCTGTGAACTAGCTCGGTACTCCAAACCGGATCTTTTGTCTCTCTACGCAAGACTTCATCATATGAGTAATACTTTCACGCCACATGGAGAGGCCTAAAGTATCACTTTTCCATTACTTTTTGCTCTCTTGGTGCCACATGTCAGTATATGATCTGTTGGTCTCATATCACATAGAGAAAGGAAATGGAAAAGACGGTGTGTCGAGGCTGCGATCCTGCAACCAGCTATGATGTCGCATGTAGTTCCAACGCAAGGCTAACTCGCACTTTTCTCACATGACATCCTGAAATTTATGAATCACGGCAGACATGTACACGCCGCGCGGGATTAGCCGAGCTGTCTAAGGCGCTGCAGTCATGGACTGTGCGGCTGCTCCCGGTGGAGATTCGAGTCCTCCCTAGGGCAACGGTGTGTGTGTGTTTGTCCTTAGGATAATTTAGGTTAAGTAGTGTGTGTAAGCTTAGGGACTGATGACCTTAGCAGTTAAGATTTCACACATATTTTTGAAACAGGTACACGCTGTATATCTCGATCTCTTAAAAGCATTTGACGCAATGCCACATTCACGCTTATTATCAAAAGTACGATCGTATGGGATAACAATGAAATTTGTGACTGGATTGAGAATTTCCTGCTAGAGAGGACGCAGCATGTTATATTGCATGGAAAGTCATCAACAGCTGTAGAACTATTCGTTTGTACCCCAGGGAAGTGTGCTGTTCATGTTTCATATTTATGACCTTTCAGACAATATTAATAGAAACCTCACACTTTTTCCAGATGATTCAGTTATCTACAATGAAGTATAGTCTGGACGAAGGTGTACAAATTTTCGGTAAGAACATGATAAGATTTCAAAGCTGTGCAAAAATTGGCAACTTGCTTTAAGTGTTCAGAAATGTAAAACTGCGCACTTCATAAAACACAAAACATAGTGTCCGATAAGTATATGAGTCAGTCACAATTGGAATCGGTAAACTCATACACATATCTGGGTGTAACAGTGGGGACAACAAATGGAAGGATCACATAGGCTCAGTCGCAGTAAAGCAGATCTCAGACGTCGGTTTAGTTGTAGAACACTAGGGAAATGCGATCACTCTACAAGAGGAGATTGTTTAAAAATCACTAGTGCGATCCATCCCAGAATATTGCCCAAGTGTGTGGGACCCGAACGAAAGAGGACTAGTAGGAATACTGAACGTATACAGACAGGGAAGCACGAATAGTCACAGGATTCTTTATATCCTGCGGAAGAGTCTCAGAGAGATGTTGAAAGAACTGAACTGACAGACCGTTGAAGATAGACAGAAAATATCCGGAGGAAGTCTACTAAGAAAGTTTCAAGGAGCGGCTTTAAAGGATGACAGTAGGAATATACTACGATGCCCTACATATCGCGACCCATAAAGATCGTGAAGATTAGATTGATCACAAAAGGCACAGAAACATTTAAACGCTTTCCCCTCGCTCCATACTCGAATTTACCTAATACCTGGTACAGTGGTTCGCAGAGTATAGATGTAGATGTAGGTCAGAGAGTGGGTACTTTGAACAAATCAGAGATGGGATTATTGTCTTCAGAAGTGACAACAAACAAACGCCAACGATAATAACAGGTATACTTGCAGATGTCACAAGCAGAAGACTATGAGATAGAGAATGTATACGACAATATTGAACAGGTAGTTCAGTATATAAAGGAATATGATAATATAATAATCATAGAGACTTGGAACATGATACGAGGGGAAAAGACAGAAGACTGTTACTGGTGAATGTGAGCTGGGAAGTAAGAATGAGAGAGGAGAAAGACAGAGTTCTGAAATACAGTTCACCTAGTAATAATGAATACAAGTAGAGGAGATATACTTGGCAAAACCCGCTGTGTGTGTTAAAGCACCGCTTCCGGGACGGGGAGATGCATGGCCCCGGATCGAATCTCCTCGCCGGTTAAACGACTACGGTAGGTCTGCCGGACAGCTTGGATTGGGTTGATGTGGTTTTTAGACGGTTCCCCACATCCCATTAGGTGTATATCAGGCCCATTTCCACATTGTTTTTCAAGTATTTAGAAAACTTTCGCCCACTTTCACATGAATAACGCTACAAGCCGACAGTTCGGGTACATGTATTCCGTCCTGGGGGGTAACGGGGTGTCGACAGGTAGAGCCTCCGGTCACCCATAAACTGACCATGAAAAATCCTTTATTAACCATGCCGACACTGTTCCGATGTGGAACAAAGGCGCAAAAAGAAGAAGAAGAAGGAAAAGAAGTGTACTTTGGAAATTTCTGCAGACACAAGAAGGTACCAGCAGGATAATATCATGTTCAGAAAGAGGGTCCATAATCAGACACTGGATTGAAAGGTGTACCCAGGGACAGGTGCAAACTCAGAGTAGGCTGGTACCAGAAAGCATCAATATGAAAAGAACTAGAATACGCAAATATTAAGGAATGATAATGCGTATTTGAATTTTTTGAGACTGTAGTTAGTGTGGTAGTGAATACTGGAGTTGACCATTCAGCTGAAGGGGAATCAACGTTTCTAAAAAGTGCAATCATGGAAGGCAGACAAATATAGGTACAAGGAAGCTAACTTCGAAAAAACATTGAGTAACAGAAGAAATAGTTCAAATGATCGACGAAAGCTGGAAGTAGAAAAATGTACGAGAAAAGAACGGAGAACAGTACTATAGGTCACAAAATGAAATAAACAGAAATTGCAGAGAGGCTAAGATGAATTACTGCAGAAGGAACGTGAAGAAATCAAAAAAGATGTTGTGATCGGACAGATCAGCATACAGAAAAGTCAAAATTTCCTTTGATGAAGTTAAAAGAAAAGGTGACAACGTGAAGAGTGAACGAGGAATTCCGCTGTTAAACTTAATGCTAGTAGATTGCCGGAAAGAAAACGCTGGTGGCCTCTACGAGGGAAAGAAATTGTCGGCTGACGTTATAGAACAAGAAATGGAAGTCGGTTTGGAAGACATTGGGGTCTAATATTGTACTGTTTGACAGAGCTTTGGAAGATTTGCAATCAAATAAGGCAGAAGTCGTGTATAATATTCTTTTATTTATGAAATCATTTTGGTGCAATGTCAACATGTTGACTACTTAAATTGGTGTGCCGTATCTATGACACTGGAGATACACCCTCAGACTTTCGAGAGACTATCATCGACACAATTCCAAAAATGCCAATGGCAAATATATTGGAGAATTATCGGAGAATTAGTCTTACTGTTCACGCCTTCAAGTTGTTGGTAAGAATAATGCACAGAAACATGGAAAAGAAAATTGAAGTCAGGTGTAAGCTGTAGGGAAAGACGGGTAATAAACGATATGCATAAAAAGCAAGAAGGATCAATAAGAATGGAAAACTCAGAACGATATGCTCGGATCAGAAAGGTTGTATGACAGGCATGTAGTCTTCTTATCCTGCTATTCAGTCTTTGAATCGAAGAAACAACAAAAGAAATAAAAAATAGATTCAGGGCTGGGATTAAAATTGGGGTGAAAAGAGATCAATGAGAACGCTCGCTAACAAATTTCTGTCCTCAGTGAAAGCGAGGAAGATTTATAGGGTATGTTGAATTGGATAAATAGTCGACATAGGATACGGATTGAACGAGATTCGAAGAACGATGAAAGTAATGGGAAGTAGCAGAAATGAGATTTGTGGGAAGCTTAACGTCAAAATTGTTGAGCACGAGGTAAACAGTGAAGGAATTTTGCTACTTTGAATGTAAAGTTAAGTATGACGCATGAAGCAAGGAGGACATAGAAAGCAGACTAGCGCTGGCTACGAAGTCTACTCGTATGAAACATAATTCTTAATTTGAGGAAGAAATTTCTGCTAATCTACGTTTGGAACACAGCGTTGCAAGGTAATGAGACATGGACTGTGGGAAAGACGTAACAGAAGAGAACCGACAGCTTTGATATGTGGTGCTACTGAAGAATGTTTACAATTAGGTGATAAGGTAAGGAATGAGGAAGTTCTCGGCAGAATAGCCGAGGAAAGACTGTGTGGATAACATCGACAAGAAGAAGGAACAGTTATTTCCGTGGTACTACAGAGAGCTATACCTGGAGGGGAAGACAGCGATTGGAATACATGCAATAAGTAAATGCACGCCGCATCACAGTAGTCACATGACTGCTCACCTTAAAGAAACATTGCAACTTTCATGACGTCAAAGAAAAACGCATAAACTTCGAGAAAATATGTCAGTTCTCAACGACTTATAGTGTTGCCATGGACATTACCATCAAAAAAACGCACAGAAAGTTTCATGATTGCTAACTCGACTTAAACTTTCAGAACAGAAGGTAAATCTTAGCGCTGGAACGTCTTACATGATCTCTAGGTACATTTTTTGCATTGCGTTTCATTTCTTACAGTTCTGAAAAATTCGCTAAGGCTGCATTCCACTCCGTTCAAATAAAGCAGTGCAGATAACTTTTTTTTTTTTTTTTAAAGAACACGCCTGTACTCCGTCTCCTTTCTCATTATTTTTCCTTGGTGTCCTGGCAGCAAATATAGTTACTGAGTTTTCAGTCTAAAAATCAGTGATACAAGCGGCTGAAAGCTGTTAACGTACTCGTAGACTCTACTGCATCGAGAAAAGAAAGAAATTGAATAAAACCTCTTCCAGAACTTCCCAAGCGGTTTCGAGAAAACAGTTAAAATAACGAGGAAACGTCGACAAGGAAACGGCGATGGGAATATTATTAATATGAAACGTCACCGGCGAAAACCCGAGGGGCGCTCCCAGCGGTATGGCCGGTTCTTCGTCTTGCTGAATTATTCACGCGGAATGATGTATACTGGTGCGCAAAGTAGGAGTTATACCTTGCGGGTGGAAGAAAGGCTGTTTATTTTGATACAGGGGGAATGAATATAAAAAACCTTGTATATTTTTTAAATCAAGAAAATTTTCGCTTGCGGCGAAGGGAAGTTTACCGCGTTTCGTAAACGTTGAGATGACATTTATTTCTCGTTGGGTTTAAACATTTCTTCTTGGTGAAGGACATGATGTCTATGATTTTAAAAATGGAATTAACATTGTTGTGCAAAATGTATGGGGCGTATCACAATTTGTATCGAAAACTGACATTGGTGAAGGTATACGTTGCAGTAAACACAGTTCCGGATAGGAACTGTTCGCGAGGTAATTGCAAATGTGTGGTTTCGAGCTAACACTGATTTCAGTAGGAAATATTGTTTTAGTCGGCAAAGACGCATTTAAAATGTAAACTTCTCGCTCAGTTACTCATCTAATGGCCCTCAAATGTCAGCTCTACCCAACGGTTGGGAAATACTGTACATGCATGGTTGAGCACGGCACATTTTGCTGTTAATGTACTGTAAGAAGATATGTAATACACACAGCTTCAAAACATCAGAAGTGCAAGGTCCTGGAAACAGAGAACTACAGTACCAGTCGTGACCTAGCTGTGAAGTTTGAACATGAGAAAACGTGGTGCGAAAATCCACATTTTTAATTCGAAATATCGCTTTACGTGATGATATCTTTCATTTATACTGGTAAGCAACATGTTTTTGTAACCTTGCAAAGTAATTTATTAGAGAAATCCCAGTAAAAAAAAACTAAAATTAATTTCTTATGACAGGGGTCTACAGTCATGTAAAGTTTTGTAACTGACTTGGTGTTCGCCTTTTAAATGTAAAATTATTTGTTTGTGAAACTGAATATTACAATTTCTTCCGTGTGGCCAGTATCAAGTGGAAATAATTGCGTCTTAGCACATGTCGAAAGGTAAAAATTATCTGACATGACACGAAACAGAACCTGGTTTCTTCGCATTGTGTTCCTGATTGCGTTTTCTTGTATGTATTTTAATACCTTAATTTCATCGTGAATATATTGCTCGTATTTCAATCCCACAATTTATTGTCAACATCACAATTTCCGATCGCAGAGATTGTCCTATGACTTTTTTTCACTCTGGATTTGTTTTTATGACAAACTCTCTAGTGTGTCGCAGCCGTCTTAGTAATCAGATAGAATAAAATGTGGTGTTTCATCATGTTGTTTTAAATAAGCTGATTACACTAATATGAATATTTACTTTATTTATTTGTATTATTTAATTTACTCCTTGTCCTCGTCTGACAATTTTTATGTTTTTAAGCAAATATTCGTTGTTGGTCGTCTTAATACGATGATTCAATGGGTCGGCCGCCAATCCCGCAGTCTTAAGTGTGACAGCGAAGTCCGATACCGATTTAAGAGCGTCATTTTATTCCAAAGTTAATTCTGACGCAAAAACTGGTTAACCGTCTTTCCACATCTTTCCACAGTCACGTATTATCGTGTTAAACACAGGCCTACAACATAGATCAGTTCTCTCTTTTGCCTTTTATATTCACTGCAACCTATATTAGCAACTTACTAAACGGGAAGAGCGATTATTGTAGCCGGCCGGGGTGGCCGAGCGGTTCTAGGTGCTACAGTATGGACCCGCACTACCGCTACGACCGCAGGTTCGAATCCTGCCTCGGGCATGGGTATGTGTGATGTCCTTAGGTTAGTTAGGTTTAAGTAGTTATAAGTTCTAGGGGACTGATGACCTCAGAAGTTAAGTCCCATAATGCTCAGAGCCATTTTTGATTATTGTATTATGTCTTATTTTTCCGTGCATCCGTAATTGTGGGTGGAGTAAATTTTTCCATTTTGGGTTTGTTTCATATGAAACAAAAGTAACTTTTGTCGCATAGTGTTCTGTGGACATCTGTTCCTACCTACGAATCCGTGTGTGAACTGCTCGATTTAAATGCGTTATAAGTATATTGTTCCCGTTCTACTTTATTTTAGCTCGTTCCCATTTTAGTACTTTCTCGCGTTTAATGGAGACCTCCATGAAGGCAGCTTTTGACAGAATTGGTATTCAGCTAATATATCACATCATGTCACAGAACGAGTGGGGTCTCCGCACTTGCAACTGAGTATGCTCTTTAGTCTTAGTAAGTAAGGCATTCTTCTTTGCAAATGCTAAAACTGCAACAGTAGATACTCAAAATAATGTGTTCACGTTTTGTTAACAGGCACTAGAAACAATATAATTTAACAGAAATTACTGTGATTCAATCATCCTCCCACTCCAATGACAAATTAAAGCAAAAAATACGTTACGTTTTCTTCATTTGATCTACTTGTGAATTTTGTACAACTAGAACTGACTAAATACAGTAGCATTCAGTACGGTGCAAATACATTTACATTATACAACACAATCCCATGTATAAAAGTGTACTTCGATGTAGAATATTTTTGTTGTATAATAGGACCTGGCAATAATTACCTAATCTGGCACTAACACTACAGAGCATACTTTACTGCAAGAAGCAGCACCATTAAAAGCAAAAATACATACTCATTCCATGACAAGACGTAATAAAGTGGTTAGCAATTCTGTCAAAAGGTACCAAAATGGAGTAGATTGCCAGCCTTTGTGGCAGAGCGGTTCTAGGCGCCTCAGTCCGGAACCGCTCGACTCCTGTCGCAGGTTCGAATCCTACCTCGGGCATGGATGTGTGTGATGTCTTTAGGTTAGTTAGGTTTAAGTAGTTCTAAGTTCTAGGGGACTGATGACCTCAGATGTTAAGTCCTATCGTGCTAAGAGCAATTTTTTGGAGTTGATTATTAGATAAGAGTAAGTACGAAAACTAGATGGGAATTAAAAGAAAGTAGACTAGGCACAATAAATTTATAAGGCATTTAAATTGGGCAGTTCACACTTGCAATTGTAGGCAGGAACAGATGTCCACAAAACAATATCCGATGCAATCAGGTTCTGCTTCACATGAAACAAAATTATGGAGTCATTTACTGGACCCAGTATTACGGATGTAAGCAAAAATCAAGCAGTATATTCACAACGCAATTCCAGAAGGGAAATACACACAATAAGTCGTAAACAGGAAGATAATTAATGTAAGCAGCTTCTCTTTACTACGAGACAAAAATAAGTGGTGACGACTTTGTATCACCCAGCAAAAAATCCGAGGTGATGGACTGATCAACGTGCATCGCCTCAAGTGGCCTAGCATCGAACCAAGGTTGTGTTACCGGAAGCCCCTATATGAGTTTCACTCTGGTCCAAGATGTGTAGGTCGAGCTGGCTCTGTACCTTGCACGTCGAGACAACCTGACCACAAGCCTACGGGTTTTTCTGTCTGGGGTCATCTCAAAATGTAAGCCTACAGCACTCCCGTTGGCGTGACTGAAGAACTGGAACAGTGACTTGAGCGGTCTTGTGAACATTTATTTGATGATCAGGGAATGTTTGAAAGAGTTCGCAACTCGTCGTACAGATAACTGTAGTAATTCATTCAAATGCAAGGGTGACACCTGTAATATCTCCTTCAATAGGTGCTACAATACAGTCAATTAGAACGAGTAAAGTGTTGAAGCTGCATGGTGATTCTTGGTATGGTATCTCAAGAATGAAATTTGAACCGAAGCACATGGTAACTTAATCAAAAAGGTTAGATTTCAAATACATTTGTCCTAATTTGGACAATATTTCGTAACCACACGTTGGCAATTATGTTGTAAATGATTCATTTGTCGATCCATGTTTACTGCAGCGCTTTTGCTTCTGTTACCATACATTGTCATCCATGTTAACATTCCTTGTTAATTATGATACATCTACTATTTTGCTTTTGAGCATTTACTTCAGCATTATTATCTGTGTCACGTCCTTCTTTTTGCCACATTGAGTAAAGAATCTAACGTTTCTTAGCTACTATGATGCTATGTAGTTTATTCAGATGCTAGAATAGACGAAGTAGCCCTTTTCACTAGACGTGTAAATACAATATCCATTTTCTTAGTTTTTTCCAGAAAATTCTTTGAAATTGGTCTCTAAAATCATCTTGATCAAGGCTAACATGCTCTTTTCTTCATTTTATTAGAGGGTGGTGTTCCGCAGCTCATACATTTGAAAAATGTCATATTACCATCTCGTGCTGCTGGTAAAATATTTCATTTATACAACCAGTTTCAGACGTGTCACCAACAACAGTTTCCTGTATACCAATAAAGTAACACGGCAGTTACGTTACGGGATTAAAGTGTCATGAATCTGTTAACTGATGCAAACGTCGACAATACAACACACGAAAAAATATGCACATAAAATTACTTATTTAAAATGACTGAGTGCAATATCTAACACAGTTTTTATAGATTGATTTATATTACAATATGATACCAGCTAACTCTGTACATATTTGAACCATTTACGTCTTTATGATATGTGATTTTCATAACGAATCAAATCACTGTCATGGTATACTTTTATTTTCAGTGTATAACTCATGCTTTTACCACCTGACGATAACAATGTTATGTTTCACCTAACGTGATGTTGTGAATCCTTTGTGTGAGTACACGAAACTTCATTAATGTGTGCTGTTGTTAACGTTTACATCAGTTAACAAATCAGAAAACCGTTTCTGAAGAAGAGAAATTTGCTAAGGTCGAGTATAGATTTAAGTGTCAGGAAGTCTTTTCTGAAAGTATCTGTATGGAGGCAGCCATGTGTGGAAGTGAAACATTGACGATAAACAGTTGAGACAAGAATAGAATAGAAGCTTTTGAAATGTGATGCTACAGAAGAGTGGTGAAGATTAGATGGGTAGATCACGTTACTAATGAGGAGGTACTGAATAGCACCGATAAGAAAAGTAATTTGGGCCACATCCTGACTAGAAGAAGGGATGGGTTGATAGGACACATTCTCAGACATCAAGGGATCACCAGTTTAGTTTTAATACTGGTGGGAAGGGGGGGGGGGCGGGGGGTAAGACTGTACAGGGAGATCAAAAATAAATACAGTTAACAGAGTCAAAGGGATGAAGGTTGCGGTAGTTACTTGGAGATGAACAAGCTAGCGCGGGACAGAGTACCATGGAGAGCTGTATCAAACCCGCCTTCGGACTGAAGACCGCAACAACAACTACAGATTAGAGACAGTTTAAGCCCGTAATGTTACTTATGTATTATTTTACTGGTTTATGGGAACCTGAGGATGGTCAGACGACAGAAACTGGTTGTATAAATAAAATATTTTATCATTTTACATTTACGTTATTCATTACTCATTTTTTACAAAAAACTTATTGAAAATCCATATATTCATTACATTCGTATGAATTGAAATGTTTGGTAATATTAAATTACATGTATTTCCATTCTCTGTGTTGTGAGTCAAATCATTTCATTAGCCGAGGTATCTTGTGGCTGTCTTCCTACATACAGTTCTGATTCATCAGCTATTTCAAGACTTTAAAGTGATATCACTAATCGGAGAGGTGAGAGACGATACTAACTTTCGTGAAACTTGCAGCGCCGAGAGGGAAACAAATAACAGCAGTGAACTTTCTACCCCACATAGGTACACCACAGTAAGCAAACAGTTAAAATCACAGAATCATCAACAGTTGAACTGTGAGAATTTAGTGTGGTGTGAATTCCCCACATGTGCCAGGAATTGTTGAAAGGCTTATGGCTTGGAATCAGAGCGGAGCTCGACATGTTCCTGTGGATTTTCTCCCCACGCAGTTAGTATGCAGATTACAAGCCATCAGTAGTTTTGGTTAGAGCCTCGTGGAGAATAATCATGTCTTACATACATTCAATGGATGGCTTTCAGCCTAAAGTGAACGTCAGACAACCTTTTGGTCTTAGATGGGTGTGTCCGTACCGTAACAGTCTGTTCCAGGTGCATGTCACAGCTAAAGAGACTTCCAAGATAAATAACTTATCTATCATTCAAATTCCATCATTCATTACACTTAAATCTAGTTACAAGCCTTGTGGGGAGCTAAATGGCAAATGGTATGAACGCTTTCGATTCAGTAATCGAATTGGATTCAGAAAGTTATTGACATTAACGTTTCTCTCTGACCCAGCTCGGGTATGTACGGTTGCTCTTTCGGCTGTTCCAAGGGAACCGATATTTTGGTGGTTCCCTGTCCACGAGAAAGTTACCGCCCCCATCACAGATGGTTTTTATACAGCGGCGACCGCCTTGCATCATGACTTATTTTCTGCGAAAACCCAAACCCACACACACACAGTGCAAATAGCAACCAAATAACCGTTTTATTGTCAAATCTAATTACCGATTGTAATTTTTGGGACATTAGAACACAGTGTTGCAACCGGAGGACAGGGCACTCAGGAACACATGATGTTTCCCGGTCGGTGTTTCAGTCTAGTGACCGATTTTAAAATCATGTGAGAGACCACGCACTTGAGACGCCATAGTAGATTCCGGTTTTTGTTGTTCTGAGATATGAGGTTGTGCTTAGTGTTGATTTTGCAAATGTTACGAGTTCCACATATTTAATCGCCGTATAATATATTAAAGCTTTCTTGAGGCTACTGTTCCTCGTCAGTCACAGAGTTTCATGTTGAGTAAAATTATGCATCTTACCGAAAATCTTTACATAAAATGTGGACGCTTAAGCCATACTTCTTAGGACGTGTAGCATCTTGTGCGCTGAAACAGAAGGTGCTTTTACCATGGTGAACGTGACATTTGGGCTTCTTTACTGTCTCAACAATGTTACTGTCTCGAAAATGGAAATTTGTGTTAGTTGCCAACAGCTTCTTTTCAAAAGGTTTTTCACTTGTCATTGTTTTGTGATAATTCTTCTTCTTAATCTCATGTCACTTACTGATTATTGATGTGTAGTGTAGTAACAATGTAACACCAACTATTACATATAGAACTGACAATTTTTTTTTCATTGTAACACTTTTAAATTTGAATAGAATTTTTATTCCTCGATACATACTGAGTTGTATCTTGGAACAGTTTCTCACACGTGGAAAAACATTGGTGATCATGACTCTTTGAGTACTGAACAGTCTATGGACATACTGCATGTGTTACCAAATGGTAAAAAGATGAAAATCTTAGAAGAAATAGAAATGTATAACAATTTGTCTCAGGCCCCTGACAGTTTTCTGAATGACCTACAGTGTCTTAGAAACAGGAGATTCTTCACATTCTTACTATAAGATCTTATGTAGCATTTATATAAAGAAACGGCTCGTCTAACTTTGAGGTATCTCGTTGACCATGTCACAGCATTTAGGTTTAATTTATAGTTGTTTATTCTAGATTGGTGACAATATCTGTCTTGCTCTGCTCTCCCTACCATGTTTCCTTTCTGGCGTTACTTTCATCATGTAACTGCTATAGTAATATTTCACCTCTAACCTTCTGACACTTCATACAGTGAACAGTTTTTTTAAAGACAAGGATTAAAACTGTTAAAATGACACTGAATGAAATGTCCAATGATCCACTGTGGCTGCATTTGTTCAGTTCACTTATAAACCCACACAATCAGTTTCGCAACTTCTGAATTGCATCTTCTGGTGCAAATATAAAACCTATGTTATAGGCTACAGAATGCCGCAGAGTAACAATCAGCATGTCAAGGTTAAATTTTCGGCCCTCCTCAGTTGATAAAAGACCATCGTCAATTGATAAAAAGACCAGAAGACAGTCACAGCACACACTTTGACAACACATAGGATGCACTTAGATGATTTTATAACTGTTATGTTGGTGGCAAATACACACGACTATATCGGCTATTATCACTAACTGGCCCAGTAGCTACATAAATAACATCTGTGAGAGGCATTTTGTTGCTTGACATAGGCCGACAAGAGCGTGTTTTAGTTGGAAAGTGCTCAATTCACGACTTAACAGACATGATGTTGATCATGGACGGTAACCTTTTTATCAATTGACGATGGTTTTTTTATCAATTGAAGACTTTACCTTGCCACGCCAATTGTTACACTGCGACATAGCATTTATATTTGCACCAGAAGATGCAACTCAGAAGTTGCGAAAACCAGTTGTGTGGGTGCATAAGTGACCTGAAAAATGGACCATTGGACATTTCATTTACTTTCATTTTAATAATGTTGTAGCATATTCGTTTTTGTTCTCTTTTCTTTATAGGTAGGTGACAGTTCTTCATCTTGTTCTGCTCTTCTTACTGTGTTCCACTTCTGGTGTTGCTTTTTACCACACATTTGTTATAGTAATATTACACCTCTAATATTCTTGTATAGAATACATTATTGTTTCACACTACATGCAGTGATAAGTTTTTCAAAGTACAGGTATTGAAATTGTTAAAATGAAACTGAATGAAATGTCCAGTGGTCTGTTGTAGCTGTATTTGTCCAGCTCACTTATAAACCCTTATATTTTTTTTTAGGAATACTGTTTACTGTATGAAGTGTCACACTATCATATATAACTATTTTAGTTGTGGTTTTTAAAATTAATTGTGTAGGATATATATGTGATTGTCTTGTACCACTCTTGTGGGTACCCACAGCCACTTAATTCAATGAAACATGAGGGGAAAAACCTGTAAATATTTAATCACACAACAGGTCCAAACTTCTTTTATATTGTATGTAGAATATTAACTCAAGTAAGAGTGTGTAAGGCTTTCTACATGAATGTATTTGGTTGAAACTCCAGTAAATGAACATTCTGTAATATATTGTAGCTGATAACATAAACATGACTATTTGTGTTTGTAATTAAATTATCTCTCATGTCTCCTTGGCAATGTCTTAAGTTTAATTTACAGTGTTCAATGAAGTAAAAAAAATCTAGTACTGTATATAATCGAATCATGTAACTATTTTTCACACCACTAGCTTCTATGTCACATTAAGGTTTAGTATACCCACTAGATATTTCTGTACATTCCATAATTCTAGCAAACCTCCTTCCAGAACTCTTGATAGCATTTGTTATCAATGAGATATGATGAACATTGTCAGTCATGAATTCAATTCAAAGTTATTATTCTAAGGTAATTTTTCTTACTATGGGTCTATTACCTGACAGTATATAATCTTTAATACATTAATATATTTCTGAGATCATACCACTCTTCCTATGAATTTCCTACCTCTTGCAATGTATCACATGTTCACATTTGTTTGCGACGTAGTGACTTATTTGTACAAATGCATGTTACTTATTTTATTTCTGTCTCTCATGTGCACTATGAATAACATGTTTCTTCAGCACACAGCAAATTTATAGTGGTCTATACTTTCAATGTTTTGTACCTGTTTGCTTGCAGAATACCTGCACCAGCATAACCAGTATTTTATTATACCATGGTAACAAACATTTTCTAGCACTTGGTGTGGTGATTTATCTTTATGTTCCCCACTGATTTTCTTAATTATCTGTGTAAGGTTTTCTAGATCAATTTATTTTGTTGAAAGTTCCTGTAAATGAGATTATATGAGGAATGTATTTTCGTTACCAGTTGACAATATAAACATGACTATTACTGCTTCTATATTAAGTTATTGCTGACTGCCTTTTAGGAATTATTTTGCACTGAATTCACTATCTCCCTCCAAAAGAGTAATTCTGATACTATCCAAAACCAAAGTGCAATAATTTTTGCATAATTAGCCACTATGTTACGTTAAGGTTTACTGTACCTGCTGGATACTGGAGGTATCTAAACATTCTGCAGTTCTAGAAAACCTCTTTCCACAACCCTTGATTTGTTTGTGTCATTAGTAATCTATGATAAACATCTTCACTGATTATACATGTTGCGTTGAATCAAAGTTATTTTTCATTCAGTGGTGTTCTTAGGGTCTGTTACCCTATGTTAGATGACATGTAATACATTAATATATTTCCATCAGTGTACTATATGTTTCCTATTTCTTTCAGTCTATTTCACATGTACACTAGGACGTTGACTTGTCACTTACTGGTAAAAGAACATTTTAATTGTTTGGAGTTCTCGGTTTCACATGCTCCATGTACAATAAGTTTTCTTCAATGCACTGTCTTGTACACAAAACCTTCAATAATCTATAGTTTTAACGTTTTGTACCTATTGACTTGCATCAAACCTACAATATATAATCCTGTATGTTAGTATGCCACAGTGACAAACGTTTCTAGGTACTTGGTACTGTGGTTTAACCTTCTGCTACTGGTTGATTTTCTATCTTGTTTAGGTGCATAAAATATTCTGAATAAATGTACTATGTTTGAAGTTCCTGCAAATGGTTTTGTATGAGCAATAGAGTTTGGTTACTGGGTAACATTGTAAACACATCTGTTACTGCTTCTACATTAAGCTAGTGTCAACTTTTTTAGCACTATTTTGCATTTTAATTTACTATCTCCTTTGAACATATAAATTCAAGCACTCTTCACAATTGAAGCGTGTACCAATCTTGCACACATACCTTAGTGTAAAAGCAGGATGTGTTGTACATGCTGGAGAATTTTTAAACTTCGTGCTCCTTGTAGAACTTATGTGTAACTATTGTTAAGAAGATATGGTGTACATGTGCACTGATATGTTTATGCTTTGTTGAACCAATTTTTTTTATGTATCGCTTCCTACCTAGGAGTAATGACGCCTCTGCTATATAATCTGTAATGCACTAATATATTTCTGTAAGAGCATTGTGACCACTATACATATGCCTTTCATGTATCATTTTTCGTATGCACACCTGTATGCTGCATTGTGGTGGTAGTCCCATGTTATCACTCCCCCTCTGTTCTCCCTCACCCATCCCACACTCTTGTCTTCTTACACTTACCCACCTCCTACTGTTTCTTCACTCGCCCACATCATCATACAAGTCTACTGTGCCTACTTACACATTATGGCACATGTCTGCAAGTTTGCCTCTTCTCTCCCTCCCCAATTATTCTCATCCCTTTCCTACTTGCCATTGTTACTATACTAATCCAATCCAATGGCTTACCCTTAGAATATTATTGTCTGTCATAGTTTCTTGTTCATAGTTTCTTGTTCCAAATTTTCAACTCTTTGCTTATCACTATGTCTGTCATAGTTTTTTGGCAGTTCCCTCCAAAGATTTCTTCCAGCACCCTCATCCCCATTCTGATCTACACAACTTCCACACTCAAACCGATATTTTCTCATGGTTCTTTTGCTGCTTCCAGCACTCCCAAGTATTCTTCCACCTCTCCTCCTCATCCCCATTCTGACCTGCCCAACTTCAACACTCAATCAAATATTCGTTCATGTATCTTATATTCCCTCCTCCAAACCCTACCCCACACTCTTACAGCACCTCTACTCCTCCCTCTACATGTACCTATTTCTAACACTAGATTTCCTATTTATCCATTACAATAACTGAACTCTATAGTTGGGCCACCCCTCCCCCTACAATTCCATCCAATACCCTCCCCTGTCTTACCTTTCCACTCCAAATCTTCACTTTCTTCAATTTCTTAATTTTGTATGACTTTCGCATAATAATATCTACTCCTATTTCTTTTCCATTTCGACCCCCACACTCATGCCCCTTTCTTCACTTGTATTGTTACATTTAATACATTTTAAATTATTACTGGCTTTTACTATATTGTTATGTGTAATCCATTGGCTTCTGCAGTTTATACATCTGTTTTTCACTCATATTGTTATTTTTAGTACTTTTTACATTGATATAGGTGCTTAGTATATTGTAAAGTCTGATTGGTTGACTTCTGTGCTTCATTGCGTCTCTTCCTTAAAGACAAGGTTTTTTCATGCTGCATAACGTATGTTCACTTCATGTTGTCAACAACTTGATGTATACATGTAAATGCAAAGATGATGATTAACAATGTTGCCTCCAAGAGAAATCACATATGGTGAGACGACACCTAACACTTGTAAGCTTATATATGTGATTCTTCTGTATTTACTATGTCTTCTAGAAAAATCAAATGCCTCTGAGCACTGTGGGACTTAACTGCTGAGACCATCAGTCCCCTAGAACTTAGAACTACTTAAACCTAACTAACCTAAGGACATCACACACATCCATGCACGAGGCATGATTCAAACCTGCGACCATAGCGGCTGCGTGGTTCCAGATGGTAGTGCCTAGAAGTGCTTGGCCACACTGGTTGGCAGTCTTCTAGAGTCTACATTCTTTCACAGTTACATCTTAAAGGCATGTGTTTGTCTTGTTTAACTAATTTGATCTACCTTAATAGATACAACATAACAATGGTCTAACAAGTAAGTCAATAACTTGTAATTTTAAATCAGTGTGCAGCTAACAAAACTTTCAATTTTTACCATGTGTCTTACAACTTTCTTTTTCAGCTTTTAGCACTGTATTTGATAAAAGCATAAAAGCCGAAATCTAGTAATTATAGAAGATAAAAATAGTAATACATAGTCAAATGGTGGTTTGTTATTTTAAAAGGTACTGGATGTCTGTGGTCAACAACAGTGAAACCTCCTTACTAACCTGCCTTGCCAGGCATTTCAGCAGGTACTTAAATGTCAGTGGCTAAAGATAAAATTGCATAAGATCAGAGAATTATCAAGCTGAATATGAAATGTAGATCTCATTACATTGTAACAAACTGTATCCAGTCATGAGCAAAATTCAAGATGATACAGCAGGCAGGCTATCAAAGCAGGGCAACATGCATGGCTTAAGACTCAGATTAAAGAAAGATTCAAACATAAGAATTAACTTAATATGAAACTGCATGTAGCCTACCTAAGTATAACAGCTGTGCTATTTACATTACAATTTGATTACACTGCATATGCTATTGAAGAATATTCTGAATGTGTGGCTGTTCAAATCCGCTATAATCATGCAAATTAGTTATTGAACCTTAACACAAACAACATAATGGCAATACAAACCACCTAAATACAGCAGACAACAATAATATTTAATTTTAAAAGGGGGTACAAAACATTACCGCCATCTCTTACAATGGTATGGAAATGAGTCTTTTTAAGTAAGGTTTTACAGTTCAGTGTAAGTAAACAACTGGAAGGCAGTGAAGTTAAAAGTCTCATGACATGCACTACAGCAGAACTGTCTTCTGCAGACATCAATAAAATAACAAATAGGGGATCTAGAACAGTTAAGTTTGAGGTAGACAAATAAAAGCATGTAAATAACAATCAAACTGCTTGTGACAATAGGACTGTAAAAGATGTCGACCAAAAACTATATAATAATAATGGAATATGTTTAAGACCAGATAAACGGAATACGCTTCTAATAACCAAAGAAGTCGATTATGAAACTAATGCAATGGAACTTTCTAACATAAATAATATTGTAATGATGGAGAATGACCCAATAGCAAAGTTCAATGAACGGGTTGAATGTAAGTTAAAAGAATATGATTTTCAGTTCATAGAGAATGCGGTAAGGGAATGCACAATAATGAATTCTAGTACTCCTAAATTACGGGCACAACCCAAGCTACGAGGGCTGGAACTTCGATAGCGGCAACTATTTATTTGCAGATCTTACAAAATAGATACTTGTTTCAAAGTTTTACTGACCTCCAGAATAGTCACCAGCATTCTGTATAATCCGTTGCCAGTGATGTGGAAGTCGTAGGATACTCTTAGCAGTGCCAGTTGTGTTGAACGTTCGAGCGGCGCGGTCTATTGCCCGACGAATTTGTAGCAATTCTGGAGCGAATTCCGTGAAGTGTTTCCTTCAGTCTAGAAATCGAGTTGAACTCACGAGGGCTTAAGTCAGGGGAGTGCAGAGGTGGTATGACACTTAGCAGCCCCATCAGTCAAACAAATCTGTAAAGCTTGCACTGTACGTGCTTGAGCATTGTCGTGCAAACTGAAGGTCAGGTCATGCAGAAAGTGTCATCACTTCTTCTCCAAGCTGGTCATAGGTTGTGTTCCGAAAATGAACAGCATAGAGAGAGAAAATGAACAGCATAGAGACTGAAGGACCTGACCATCATTGCGTATAATAGATTGTCGGCACATTGAGCCAAATTTCAAACTTATGCATCGCAACGGAAGGCAATTAGATGCTTCGAAAAACTGATCCTTTAATTCTGTTATGCAGTGCAGAAGCGCTAGCCGTGTTATTGCGATTGGGCTGATTTATCTTGAGCACATAAACCATTATGCTTAGTGACCAACAACTAGACCTTAGCGTGAGTATTAGCTAGGCCACAGAGGACTGCGAAAATAGCCAGCTGAGCTGCGCAGATTTTCGCTTTACGTTTTAATATTTTTAATTTTCATCATATAAGATAGTCGACAGTTTCAACATGAATCTGAGGCATTGGATATTTCGCTGTGTGAGGAAAAAGCAGCTTGTGTGGGAACAGTCCTTGAAACAAAACGTTGGTCCTTGATTATGAAAAGTGGGACAACAGCTGAAAGGAGGGTTCCCGATAAACAAGGTTTGACTGCCCAAGGAACTGCTTCATCGAGTGCTTAAGTGATTTCATCATGCCTTGTCTGGAGGGCACCTGGAGATATATAATACCGTTATAAGGACTAAAGACCATCTCGCTTGGTTTACGTTAAGTGGCGATGTCTGTAAATTAGTGCGCCAGTGCGAGGAATGCTTGAGTGCGAAACACAGCTCCAATACCTGCATAAGGAAGGTTAGCTCCAAGAGGAGGGAGAACCATATGGACAAAATGTTCATGGATTACCTTGGTCCAGTACACTATACAAAAATGATAATCAGTATAAAATTATAGTGAAAGGCAGCTTCTCCCATTTTGTGTGGCTATTGCGGGGTAGGACAGATACTACAAGCATAACAATTAAGCATCTTTGTCGTATTTAACTAGAAAATACGACAATGCGTCAGTCTTTGTGTCCCATAGGTTAAAAGATTTTGCTTTACCAGCGGTATTTGTCATGTTACCACGACCTCCAACTACTCCCAAAATTTCGTTGTGGAGGGTGTGAACTGCAATCTTAAGTCGACTTTGATCACCTTACTGGACGTCACAGACGAAGTGTAGTGAATCCACTGGGTGGCGATTCTGCCTTCAACTAAGCCGTTCATAAGACTTATCGGAACACTCCGTTCGAACTTATGTTCGCATTCCCTGTTAACTCGCCACTTTTCAACGTGAGGTCAGTTAATGATCTCCTTCGTGAAGGTAATGAATCTGCAATAAATAACATCAGGTTTGGACGCCAGATAAAATCTAGTCCGTATGGTTAGGATAGGTGTCTGACGTCACTATGGCCAGGACACCGAGTATACTTGAAGAACTTTTTGGCCCAAAGCAAAGTGGGACAGAGGGTCACCTCTAAGAAGTTGCCACAGTTTGAGGGACCAGTATTTGCCCTGTGAATGTTTCTGCCCTGTTGCTGGGAGACTGGAAGATGCAAAGACGCAAGAGGGTGTGGGACCAGTGGCGGTTGGAGATACAGGGGCATGCACAGATAGCACAAGTGAAAAAATGAAATGTGTGTGAAATCTTATGGGACTTAACTACTAAGGTCACCAGTCCCTAAGCTTACACACTACTTAACCTAAATTATCCTAAGGACAAACACACACACCCATGCCCGTGGGAGGACTCTGCCGGGACCAGCCGCACAATCCATGACTGCAGCGCCTTAGACTGGCTAGCAAAAGTGGTTGGTGACTTGCTGACACCTAGGATGTGTGAGCGCTTGAAACATAGCAAGATATTCAGACTTGTTTTTCGTTACACTTTAAGGAGCACAGTTGGCTTAGCAGATGCCAGTAAGGCACCGGTAATTTGGTAATTAATTGTGATACACGGTTAGGTGCATGTTAAACAAGCTGTTTACAATAGCTGAGTCCTGATTTCGTTTTGTTCGTGAAGAAGTTTTAGGTTGGCCGTAGTCTTATTTGCTGGGATGTACCAATGGCTGGTATCACCTTGCCGGAGACAGCAGCAGCATTTACAGCCCTATAGTCAGGCTAGCTGTGGTGGAGTCGGGTAGCAGAGCCCTGCGCCGGAACGTGTTATAACAGGCAGCAGGCCACTAAAAGCCGTGGCATGAGAATTTCACTGAAGACAGTGTGAGGTCTGCAACAAGGGGCGTCTTTGGTTCGCCAATTATGGATATGTATCTCCCCCCCCATGAACCATGGACCTTGCCGTTGGTGGGGAGGCTTGCGTGCCTCAACGATACAGACAGCCGTACCGTAGGTGCAACCACAATGGAGGGGTATCTGTTGAGAGGCCAGACAAACGTGTGGTTCCTGAAGAGGGGCAGCAGCCTTTTCAGTAGTTGTAGGGGCAACAGTCTGGATGATTGACTGATCTGGCCTTGTAACATTAACCAAAACGGCCTTGCTATTGTGGTTCTGCGAACGGCTGAAAGCAAGGGGAAACTACAGCCGTAATTTTTCCCGAGGGCATGCAGCTTTACTGTATGGTTAAATGATGATGGCGTCCTCTTGGGTAAAATTTTCCGTAGGTAAAATAGTCCCCCATTCGGATCTCCGGGCGGGGACTACTCAAGAGGACGTCGTTATCAGTAGAAAGAAAACTGGCATTTACGGATCAGAGCAGACAAGAAACTATTTCGGCTGAACCTCTCCTTGCGGTGGATTCATCCCACAAATTTACGGTGATGTTTCCACTACCAACGTCATGAATCGTGAAATTATATGACGACAGCTTTCTCTGGAAAAATACCGTGGAATGAGTCAATGTAGAACAAAGTAAAACCTGTTGTAGGTCAACACATGTAACATGTATATTGCTATTCCCTTTAGCCATTTCCGTATCGTTTTTTAGAGCTTTGTATGCTTGGTCTGCCCTTGAATGATTCAACTGACTCTCAATTTCGATCTTGTGCAGTTCTATTTCATCTGAAGCTGCAATCATTTTGTTGAACAACAAATCACACAGTCTTCAATTATCTGATCTAGGTGTTCCGAAACGCAGATTAAAATCTGTTTGAAACACACTTTGATAGTATGACCTGCTTATTGACTTATCAGGAAACTTTTCGGTAAACAACCGATACATTCTACAGAGGTTGAGATATGGGTGCAGATATTCTTTTGAGGATTCATTCCTGCTGTAATGGCTCATCTGCTTTGGGAAACTCGATATGTGTGCCGAATAAGAGCCCTGTCGTCTGAGGGAAATGGATAGGTTAAAGTTAGATATAGTGGGAATTAGTGACGTTCGGTGGCAGGAGGAACAAGACTTCTGGTCACGTGAATATCGGGTTCTAAATACAAAATCAAATAGGGGTAATGCAGGGGTAGGTTTAATAATGAATAAAAAAATAAGAGCGCGGGAAAGCTACTACAAACAGCATAGTGAACGTATTATATTGGCCAAGATAGACACGAAGCCCATGCCTACTACAGTAGTACAAGTTTATATGCCAACTAGCTCTGCAGCTGACGAAGAAATTGAAGAAATGTATGATGAGATAAATGAAATTATTCAGGTAGTGAAGGGAGGCGAAAATTTAATAGTCATGGGTGACTGGAATTCGACAGTAGGAAAAGGGAGAGAAGGAAACATAGTAGGTGAATATGGATTGGGGCTAAGAAATGAAAGAGGAAGCCGTCTGTTAGAATTTTGCACAGAGCATAACTTAATCATAGCTAACACTTGGTTCAATAATCATAAAATAAGGCTGTATACATGGAAGAATCCTGGAGATACTAAAAGATATCAGATAGATTATATAATGGTAAGACAGAGATTTAGGAACCAGGTTTTAAATTGTAGGACATTTCCAGGGACAGATGTGGACTCTGACCACAATCTATTGGTTATGAACTGTAGATTAAAACTGAAGAAATTGCAAAAAGGTGGGAATTTAAGGAGATGGGACCTGGATAAACTGACTAAACCAGAGGTTGTACAGAGTTTCAGCGAGAGCATAAGGGAACAATTGACAGGAATGGGGGAACGAAATACAATAGAAGACGAATGGGTAGCTCTGAGGGATGAAGTAGTGAAGGCAGCAGAGGATCAAGTAGGTAAAAAGACGAGGGCTAGTAGAAATCCTTGGATAACAGAAGAAATATTGAATTTAATTGATGAAAGGAGAAAATATAATAATGCAGGAAATGAAGCAGGCAAAAAGGAATACAAACGTCTCAAAAATGAGATCGACAGGAAGTGCAAAATGGCTAAGCAGGTGTTGGCTAGAGGACAAATGTATGGATGTAGAGGCTTTTCTCACTAGGGGTAAGATAGATACAGCCTACAGAAAAATGAAAGAGACCTTTGGAGAAAAGGGAGCCAGTCGTATGAATATTAAGAGCTCAGATGTAAATCCATTTCGAAGCAAAGAGGGGAAAGCAGAAAGGTGGAAGTATATAAAGGGTCTATACAAAGGCGATGTACTTGAGGACAATATTATGGAAATGGAAGAGGATGTAGATGATGATAATGTGGGAGATACGATACTGCGTGAAGAGTTTGACAGAGCACTAAAAGACCTGCGTCGAAACAAGGCCCCGGGAGTAGACAACATTCCATTAGAACTACTGACGGCGTTGGGGGAGCCAGTCCTGACAAAACTCTACCATCTGGTGAGTAAGATGTATGAGACAGGCGAAATACCCTCAGACTTCAAGAAGAATATAATAATTCCAATCCCAAAGAAAGCAGGTGTTGACAGATGTGAAAATGACCGAACTATCAGTTTAATAAGTCACAGCTGCAAAATACTAACGCGAATTATTTACGGACGAATGGAAAAACTGGTAGAAGCCGACCTCGGGGAAGATCAGTTTGGATTCCGTAGAAATGTTGGAACACGTGAGGCGATACTGACCTTACGACTTATCTTAGAAGAAAGATTAAGGAAAGGCAAACCTACGTTTCTAGCATTTTTTTGTATTCTTAGAGAAAGCTTTTCATAATGATGACTGGAATAGTCTCTTTCAAATTCTAAAGGTGGCAGGGGTAAAATACAGGGAGCGAAAGGCTATTTACAATTTGTACAGAAACCAGATGGCAGATATAAGAGTCGAGGGGCATGAAAGGGAAGCAGTGGTTGGGAAGGGAGTGAGACGGGGTTTTAACCTCTCCGCGAAGTTATTCAATATATATATTGAGCAAGCAGTAAAGGAAACAAAAGAAAAGTTTGGAGTAGGTATTAAAATCCAGGGAGAAGAAATAAAAACTTTGAGGTTCACCGATGACATTGTAATTCTGTCAGAGACAGCAAAGGACTTGGAAGAGCAGTTGAACGGAATGGACAGTGTCTTGAAGGGAGGATATAAGATGAACATCAACAAAAGCAAAACGAGGATAATGGAATGTAGTCAAATTAAGTCGGTTGATGCTGAGGGAATTAGATTAGAAAATGAGACACTTGAAGTAGTAAAGGAGTTTTGCTATTCGGGCAGCAAAATAATTGATGGTCGAAGTAGAGAGGATGTAAAATGTAGACTGGCAATGGCAAGGAAATCGTTTCTGAAGAAGAGAAATTTGTTAACATCGAGTATAGATTTAAGTGTCAGGAAGTCGTTTCTGAAAGTATTTGTATGGAGTGTAGCCATGTATGGAAGTGAAACATGGACAATAAATAGTTTAGACAAGAAGAGAATAGAAGCTTTCGAAATGTGGTGCTACAGAAGAATGTTGAAGATTAGGTGGGTAGACCATGTAAATAATGAGGAGGTATTGAATAGGATTGGGGAGAAGAGAAGTTTGTGGCACAACTTGACTAGAAGCAGGGATCGGTTGGTAGGACATGTCCTGAGGCATCAACGGATCACAAATTTAGCACTGGAGGGCAGCGTGGAGGGTAAAAGTCGTAGAGGGAGACCAAGAGATGAATACACTAAGCAGATTCAGAAGGATGCAGGTTGCAGTAGGTACTGGGAGATGAAGGAGCTTGCACAGGATAGGGTGGCATGGATAGCTGCATAAAACCAATCTCAGGACTGAAGACCATAACAACAACAACATCTGCCCTGTGTTTTGATGACTCCATGAAACCGGAGGCAGCGAAGGAAGGCAGAGCGTCGCCAGGTTCTGCCCTCGAAGTTCGCAGACTGCCACACAAAGAAACACAGCAACAGAGGCGGAAAAATACAGATAGCTTGGTCAGCGATTAATTACATGCAAGGTAATGTCAGAGGCGAAGCTCCCAGTATGTATGGAGGATGATTTTTCTGGAGCTAGAACGCGTTTGATTGGCGCAGATAAGTACAATAACACTCGCACTCGCTTTCTAGCGTTCTTCAGACGACTACACGTGAAGTAATGTTGAAAATTTTCGGGGCGATCAGAGAGTGAGAAGGGAACTGTGATTCCGGCCAGGGGCGCTGTCGAGACCAGAACTCGACTTGGAGTACAGTAGAGAAAAGTGTCGGCCACTCCAGCCGACTTGTGAAGATTCCGAAGCAGGTCGCTGCCTGTTCAAGACTTTGTTCTGAAACGGTATAATGGGATTTGTACCAGCTTGTTTTAGATGGAGGTGATATTCTCGCGCCGCGCACGGTAGTCGCGGTCAAAGGGCGTCTTGTCACGATCCGCACGGCTCCCCCCGCCGGAGGTATAGGTTCTCCCTCGGGCGTGGGTGTGTGTGTCGCCCTTAGCGTAAGTTAGTTTAAGTTAGGTTACGTAGTGTGTAAGCTTATGGCCCGATGACCTTAGCAGTTTGGTCCCATAAGCCCTTACCACAAATTTCCAAATTTGAGATTCTCGCAGCTTAGATAGAGTTCAGGCATAAAGATGAGCCATTTCTAACTACCACAGCCGTTGCTCTTGTAAACTCTGTGTTCCTATAAATAGTTAGGTTCAAGGCGATTATCAGTCTCGTATTGTCAGACTGCCATTCCGTTTATTTTTATTAAAGGGAAAGTGGCGGAAATCTGTCCACAACTATCTTTACTTTTCTAACCCTAGTTAATTTCACTCTTTTGATGTTAGTTAGCTTTTTTATTAATGAGTGTTAGTTACTAGTTGTTTAGACTTTTCCGTAATTGGAAATAAACATTTCCGTGATCACTGCACATTCACATTCTGCCATTCTAGTAGATGGAAATCTGATGCCTTATTTTGGGGAATTTATATTGTTGGTGGAATTAGTTTCATTAGTTTGTTTATAGATATGAGGGTGATCCAAGCAGTGGGCCTGGCCAGATAATATCGTCATTTTAATTCTTATTCCATTAGACACAAATTTTGGGTTTAAGTTTGTGAGATGTTTTTCTATGCCGACGTAAATTCCGGGACATAACATCCCCCAGGCCTCATTTTTACACCGCACCTCATACTCTCAGCGATACTTGGCGTGGATTCGATACTGTTTGAAACTTCTGATCATAGTCTGTTGCACGTGAGTATTTAAAATAAATACAGCAGGGTCTACGTTTGATAAATAATGCGCAAAAGATGGTAATGGTAGAATTTTGTTTGGTCTTTTGAAATGCAGCAGTTGTGTGTAATTGAACAATTCCCTTTGTCAAGTCAGGTAACGTAGATTGTTACTGCCTGGAAGATTCGGATTTCCTTTGCTATCCATGAGTATATCTTGTAACCAAGTAACGATAGGTATCTAACCACTGATTACTAGTGACGTCGTTGCGCAATGATGTTAGTGTTGGCGCTTTTCTTAACATACGTAATTTATTTTTCATTTTAGCTGGTACGTGTAAGGGTCAGTGGTTTCTCTACTACTCTTGATTGATATGATCACTGCGTTGCCAACAGCTTTGACCATTTTTGGATGGGTTACTGATATCTTATGTTGTGTTCGAAAAATGTTAGAAATTTTTTGGGGGGATTAGCAAGTGATTATGATGTGATTTATAGTGTAATGTGTTCCCAAGTGAATGTTAACCAGAATTCAGCCGCGTTTAGAATGTGAAAAGTGTAAGAATAGAGTCATTCTCAATATGGAACAAGATCGGTAAGCAGTCGCGATGACGATATGAATAGACCAAAATCAGAGGATGAGGTACCGATGAGAGAATCAGATGATAGTAGAAATGATGAGATGATATTTTCCAAACATGTAGATGCGGTAGTGCACATTACAAATCGTTCCGACAAGGACAGAGATAGATCAGTTCCGCCACAACAACAGAAAGATTGATGCAGTTTTGCAATTGTTGTTAGCTGCGGAAGAGAAGAAGAAGCGAGAAAAAGATAGGAATAAATTTAAAGAGTCGATGACAGAAAATATTCACAAGATTACAGGTGAGATCGTCACAATAAAGATGATGTCGCTCGGCTCGAAAGTCTTAGCATACGAGGTGAAGAAGGACCTAAGAGTAGATAGAATACGAGCAATAATGACAAGAAGGGAGGCACGTTTACCTGAGAAACATTTTAAGCTAGCCAGATCTGCCGCGACACAAGCTAAAAAGGTTTTAGCGATTCTCCACGAGCACGGACAGAAGACAATACTTGAAACAGAGGAGAAAATTTAGGGTAATTCACAAAGGATAGAATTACTGGAACAGGAACGGGGAAACCTGTCACGATTAAAGGAACTTTGCTTCTTTTGTTCTGTTTTAGGGCGCAAAAGCGACTGGGGTAATATGCGCCCAAGTCAAAACTACAGAACACGGAGACACAAAGGAGATAAAAAACGACTATACGTCAATCCCAGTTGACACAAGAAAAGACAGCTAAAAACAGGGCCGAGGAAAAAAGGGCTACAAAAGACACCATACGGAAACGGAGGTCCAAAACTAAAAATTAAACGGCCTTCGCCATATTGCTTTGAAGGATAAAACGTAAAACGCGGTCGACAGCCCGAGCGTCCTTTGCTAAAACGGCCAGTAACTCAGACGGCAAACCTAAGCGAGAACTTAAGCGGTTAAAAAATGAGCATTCCGTCAGGAAGTGGCGGACAATTAAAACTTGGGCGCAATGTGTACAAAATGACGGGGAAGATCCACTTCTCAAACGACGATGGCTAAAATGTCGGTGCCCCATACGCAACCTAGTTAAAATGACCTCTTCCCGACTGGAGGGCCGAGAGGAGGTGGCCATTAAAGGTAGATCAGACAGGCATTACTGTTCATCACCCAGGGATATTCAGCGATGCCAGATCAACAAAGAAACTTGTCAGGAGTGTAGACGTTCAATGAGGAAAGCGACGTCAGGAAGACGGAGTAAGACTTGAGACCTAAGGACGAGGAAATACTCTCAAGAAGTGTATTCGGACGTGATGGAGCCTTTACCTATGGCAGAAACACCGGCACATAGGTCAGTTGATATGCAAGAAGTCCGAAACAGTACACCATCAGTAGTGATTATGTTGTATAACTGAATTCCTTAGGAAGTGCTGTTCTCATCCATATGGGGAGAATAGCGATGGCGAAAGTGACAGCTTGTCGTAAAATGTGATTACTCATCAAAAGGAAGAAATTGGTTCAAATGGCTCTGAGCACTATGGGACTTAACCGCTGTGGTTATCAGTCCCCTAGAACTTAGATCTACTTAAACCTAACTAACCTAAGGACATCACACACATCCATGCCCGAGGCAGGATTCGAACCTGCGACCGTAGCGGTCACACGGTTCCAGACTGCAGCGCCTAGAACCGCACGACCACTCCGGCCGGCTCAAAAGGAGGAAGTGTGTGTGTCTCTGAGCACGAATGAACGTGAACCAACAATTATAGTTTACTACAAACATTTTCTGTCAGTCCAAAGTTTTCAAACTTACCAAGACTCTGGGAGCACATTACGTGCTAAACCATTGATAGTTCTATTTGATAGGTTATTGCCACCTTCTTCATCGGTAGAGTACAAACTTGAATTCATCTGCAGTCACATGGAAGGCTCAGCCACAAGAATATGCGCGCTATTGCAACGACTTGTAAATCATACTAGGAATTTAGAGATGCTTTTCTCGCTAATTGCTGGCCTAAGGAGAGAATAACACAAGGAATCATTTTATGTAGATACTTGAAATCATCAAGATTTAAGAGCCCAGTGAAACTATTTCAGTGACTCTTAAGAAGAATCAGTTCCTTGAGGTATCTTACAGTGCAAGTGAACTAATAATTTTCTGTTACATGAAGCTACCATTTCACTATCAACAAGTAATGGCCGTTAGATGTGAAGATAAATCTGTGGCGATCTATAGTATTCACGTACGAAGCACATAATGCATCGGAAAGAAGAAGAGGAAATAATGGAAATCTAAGAGAGCAGCCAAATAGGAATATCGAACGAAAGAATAATCAGAGGTCTGAGAATCCAGAACGTTATGGATATGGCAGGCAACGAAGAGATGGAGCGCCATTTGACAGGAGGCAAACGTGGTACAGTTTTTCTAGGAACAACAATCAGCTGCATTTCGAAAGGAACTAGCGTGAACCAGATAGGAACTGAGGAACGGCTCTAATTATTGAAGTACAACCCCAAAACCCAATGGAGGAACACCGCAGTGCTTAAGAGTTCAATGGAGATTCACTTTACTTGCCAGTTAAAACCATACAAAGAATCACTAGTATTAAGAATAAAAATGGTTAAATATTGAAGTTGTTAAGTTGAACTTCTTATAGGTAATAAGATGTTACTATGAAGTTGTAGATCCCTCGGAAATTAATATGAATCATTGCTCCCAAGAAAGTGCATCGTAGAATAGAGCGTGTTCTCTTGGTATTCGAAAGAAGGTGAATGAACTTACAAAGGAGATATCTATTGTAAGTGGTGTGTCGTTGATAATGGAAGTCTTGGCCATCTTTTCCACCCGTGTAAGACGTGTACTACCTCACTATTTGGCCCTGCTAGTCGGTCTGTCTGCAGCTCTTTTGATGGGTTGTGATAGTATCCACGCTACAGAAGCGTCAGGCACGATTTTTTCGGGAGAGTTTGACACACCCTATGTCAGTGGTGGGTCCCGTTTCCGTTGGAGTAGCACCGACGTTATAGTACAATAGTGTGGCATTCGTTCAGCATGGTCGTTGGAGTAGCCCCGATGTCACGGCGCGATTGGTGTTCTCGTTGGAATAACACCTGCATCACACCTGGATGAGGCTTTCGATTAGTGTTTTCATAAAAAGGTTCACATACATTGCACACAAAGTGCGCTTCATAATCAAGTGGCGTCTAGATCCATCGATGGAAGTAGTTGGCCAAGCAGAAGATTTAAGATAACCGCACACGTTTAATGAGTTGAAGCTTTTATCATCATATAAAATATTGCTTCAAGTTAAATGCATAAAATATTAAACCATGTTTGTGAAGATTGTGTGGATTTGCGTTAATGTTTACCCTTAAGTTTCATCAAGGACCAACGTACAGAAGATGGTTCCTTCAGACGACCGAAATTGTTGCAAGAAAGATGAATGGCAAAGTGACAACAAGACAATGCTTGGTAACGTACAAAAAGGGTCAAAGCTGTGTATATGGCTAAGCACTAAATGAAGCAAACCAGAGCGACGCTGTGTGTCAAAGCCATTACTTTTAGACATATTGTTTGGAAATTTGTTCAAGGTGTTTTCATCACAACAGCAGAGCATGTGAACATAGTATAGAGATCCTGTAAGCTTTCTTAGTACTTTAGTCCATTAATGGGAATTGTAGAACAGTAACGAGTCTCATCAGTCTATGAAGGTTAGGCTCAAGCTTGATAGTAGAAGTAGATTATCAGTAGGGACGTAATAGGCCTACTTCTGTGGCATGTAGACCAACAATCGGATGAAGTAATTCGTACTGGACATACATGATTAGTTACCACTAGTGCCGTGAACATACATGCGTCTACACAAGTAACCCCTGAATAGCATTTAGGACAAAATAAGAGCCGGCCGGAGTGGTCGTGCGGTTCTAGGCGCTGCAGTCTGGAACCGCGAGACCGCTACGGTCGCAGGTTCGAATCCTGCCTCGGGCATGGATGTTTGTGATGTCCTTAGGTTAGTTAGGTTTAAGTAGTTCTAAGTTCTTGGGGACTTATGACCTCAGAAGTTGAGTCCCATAGTACTCAGAGCCATTCGAACCATTTTTGAACAAAATAAGAAAAGCTTCGTCATACATATATACAATGAAGCGCCAAAGAAACTGGTACAGAAATACATATGTAAACAGGCAGAACATGGCGCTGCAGTCGGCAACGCCTATATAAGACAACACGCATGTGACGCAGCAGTTAGATCGGTTACTGCTGCTACAACGGCAGGTTATCAAGATTTAAGTGAGCTTGATGGAGTCGGTGCATGAGCAGTGGGACACAGCATCTCCGAGGTGGCAGTGAAGTGCGGATTTTCCCGTACGACCATTTCACAAGTGTACCGCGAATATCAGGTATGCAGTAAAACATCAAATCTCCGACATCGCCACGGCCGGTAAAAGATCCTGCAAGAACGTGACCAGCTACGACTGAAGAGAATCGTTCAGCGTGACAGAAACGCAACCCTTCCGCAAATTGCTGCAGATTTCAATGGTAAACCACCAACAAGTGTCAGCGTGTGAACCATTCCGCGAAACATCATCGATATGGGCTTTCGGAGTCGAAGGCCCACATGTGTACCCTTGATGACTACACGACACAGAGCTTTACGCCTCGCCTGGTCCATTAACACCGACATTGGTTGTTGTTGACTGGAAACATATTTCCTGGTCGGACGGGTCTCGTTTCAGATTGTATCGAGTGGATGGACGTGGACAGGTATGGAGAACCCCATGAATCCATGGACCCTTCACGTCAGGAGGGGATTATTCAAGCTTGAGGAGGCTCTATAATCGTGAGTGGCGAGTGGAGTTGGAGTGGTGTGGGACCCTGATACATCTGACAGGTCACATGTACATAAGAACCCTGTCTTATCACCTGGAATCATACAGGTCCATTGTGCATTCCGACGGGTTTGGGCAATTCCAGCAGGACAATGCGGCGTCTCACAAGTCCAGAATTCTTAAAGACTCCAGGAACACTCTGCTGAGTTTAAACACATTCTCTGACCACCAAACTCCCCAGACATGAACACTATTGAACATATCTGGGTTTCCTTGCAACTTGCTGTTCAAAAGATTTCTCCCGCCCCCCCCCCCCCCCTCGTACTCTTGCCTGTTGCAGATTTATGGACAGCCCTGCAGGGTTCATGGTGTCAATGCCCTCCAGTACTACTTTAGACATTAGTCAAGTCCATACCATGTCGTCTTGTGGCACTTCTGCGTGGTCGTGGGGGCCCTACACAATAAGGTTTTCTTAGTCCCCATAGAGACATTTTCTAACACTTGTGTATGTGGCAGCAATGCTAAAAAAATATTGTAAGCCCAAGATTCCAAGAATCCCGTTTGAGATGTGCGCAGATCACACATTATGGAGCCACTGAGGAATGCAATGCCTAGGGAGCCAACGGGGGCGCCACAACATGACATGAGGACACGCGGCCACTTCATCAATGCAACGACTTGCCGGGGTCAGCTGGCAGCATGCAGGGCAGTGGCCAAGTTCTCAGTGGGATTTGGGATGTTGGTGCGGGGGGAGGGGGGGGGAGGGGGGGGTAGAACAGTTGTGTCAGGGCCTGGCGCAAGTCTGACATGCGTCTCGACTTACTTGAAAGGCGATAACAGAGGGTAGCTGAAAGGAAATGTCTCTTGGGGCAGGCCTGTGTCCAAGCGCGTGCCAAAGCAGGTGACTTTGCAGCAGCAGGGCAGCTGTCGTGAAACTTCCCACACAAATGGAAATCTCAGCAGGAATATGAAGAACCACAATACTTTGCTCTGATCACTCTTTGGTTCATAGTTACGTCTTTTCCTGTCAATTGACAGTAGGCTAATCTTGTCAGCTCAAAACAAAGGGATATTGTGCCTCTATTTTCTCATTACAAAAACTTTCACCTACTATCATCCTTGCAAGTGGATCCACCTGTCCATGAGAGCTACAATACGCCAGTTCTGCCACTGTCTGACCTTGTCATGTTTAGCTCGACACTGAGCCACAATTACTGTAACTTTCTTCCTGTGAAGCACCTACACAGCACACAGCAAGACCTACAAACTCCTGTGTCAAACCACCCTATTAGTCTGCCATACTATGAAGAAGATGTGTACCATCCGGACCGACACCTCTCAACCGGGACAGCACAGTTTTGCAGCCCAGAGACACACCTGAGAGGAGTTTCTTGCCATCCTGCTCTTCATGCCTGAACTGCATGGTGATTCAGCCCTATTCACACAATCAAAAGAGATCCATAAGTGTTGTGAGTGCTGTGAGCTTGTACGAAGGTATGAAAGAAATGTTGTTTGGAAGTGATTTCTCGACGTGGTATCTACCATATACTCTAGCAGCGCTTCTTTTCTTTCGGTAGGACTATTAACTGATACCACTGTAAAGGTTTTGTAAAGTTTTATGTGATTCTTTGTTGTAATGAGTGTTAATTTCTTTTGTGATCAGTAGTATCCATTAACATATTTGTAGCAGCATCATAATTTACGAACAATATCTTACATAAATCAGTCAGTCTGACAATTTCCTGAAACGACATTATGTCACAGATGTTTATTTTTGATAAAATGTTCTCGGTGTGCGTGTTGTGGTGCATGTGAGAATATTCCGATTATTGCCAATTAAAAAGCTTTGCGAAAGAATACTGTCAATTATTTGTTATTTTCTGAATATGTGAGTTAAGGGAGATAAATAAATTTGTTGGGGTACAGAACTACATGTAATCTTTCTTCATTAGTCACGCGAATGCATTTTCAATCTGTTTGGATTTAACTCTGTAACTGCTTTCTGTGGTATCTGTAATGTTAATATTGACCCTCAGGAGAGATCGTTTTGTGAACAGCAACCGCCATAATCCTGAAATTTCCTGGCTGATTAAAACTGCTTGCGGGACCGAGACTCGAACTCGGGACCTTTGCCTTTTGCGGGCAAGTGCTCTACCATCTGAGATATCCAAGCACGACTCACCATCCCTTCTCACGGCTTTATTTCCGCCAGTACCTAGTCTCCTACCTCCCAAACTTCACAGAAGCTCTTCTGCAGACCTTGGAGAACTAGCAGTCCTGAAAGAAAAGACAGTGCGAAGACATGGCTTAACCACAGCGTGGGGGATGTTTCCAGAATGAAATTCTGGCATTGTAATCCTTTCCTTTGCATGCCTCCAGTGCTACTACGTAGGTGTGTGTGTGTGTGTGTGTGTGTGTGTGTGTGTGTGTGTTTCCCTGAAGATGCTTGGAAGATGAAATTGGATAAGTTATATCAATTTCTTACTCTATAATGATTGGCAGCATTACTCCTTAGCTCATTCCATATGATTCTGTAGTTCAGTGAGATGACAGATGATCCACAAAAGTTTTTGCTCATATATGTCACACTTACTGAACTACACCATGCCCTATGCGATATTCATCGTAGGAGTGAGGTTATGGAACATACAAAATCATTCAGACTTGTTTTTTGTTTCATTTTAAAAATCGCGGATGGGTTAGCAGATGCTAGTAAGGCACTGGAAATTCAGTGCTGCACAATTAGGTGCATATTTAACAAGCTGTTAACAGTGGTTGAGTTCTGGTTTTTGTATGTGCATGAAGGAATTTTAGGTTGGTCGTAATCTTGTTTGCTGAGAAGCAGCCGTGGGCTGAGAGGTGGTACCACCATATTGACGACAGAAACAGCATTTCCAATCCCATGGTCAGGCCATTTGTAGTGCAGACAGGTGGCAGAGCCTTGCCGTCTAATAGACAGGGGGCGCTGAAAGCTGTGAAATGAGAAGTTCATGGACGATAAGGAGCATCTTTGGGACACTAGAAAGTGAAGTTATTCTCTTGTGTCTGGATGCTCTCTATAAGACCAAAGGTAGTAGAGTAGTGCAGAGCGTCACACAGGGCAGACATTCCTGAAGAGAAAACTGGCGTCCATCCATCCTGTTCCTGTAGTCCACCTCAAATACATCTTCGTTCGTCTTGCGCGGGGTACCAAAACAGGAAGGATATGTTTCATCACACACGGGTTGGAAGTTCTCTGATGGCTGTGGTTTGGGGAGGTTTGCTGTTAACGATCGCAGGTAGATAGTGCTCTACGTCGCACACAGAAGACACAATTGTAAATTAACGTAAAATTCTTCAAACTGCGTCCGTCTAGACCTCCATCATGTATAAAAGCCGCAGGTTTCTTCTTGATAACCGTCTGTTATTTCGTCGCAGCACTTTCATATCTACTACACACTGATAAAGGGGGTACTGACCACCTCAATACGTGCGTATCTGGAGATATCTTGTTCACCTGGATAGGTTCTGTGAGTAAAATTGGTACGGAACAGCAGTTACGGACTCAGCTCGCTGTGCTCCTTCGTAAGACGTGGAATGTAGCGGTCTGCTTCCTGATCAGCTGCAAATTAAATCGGCGATTATGCGAGATTGCTCTGTATCTCCCATCCGCGTAGGTATATATATATTCTAGAATTAACCATGAATGGACGTATTGCACCGTCATCTGTTTCCATTCGCAATGCTACTCGCTAAATAGTGAAGGGGTGTTTTAACGATGATAGTTAGATGGGGAACCACGCTGCCGTTTCACTGGTCGGTATTGAAAAACTGGTAAAATTACTGAAATTAATCGCACTATCAAGTGTGATGCTTATTACAGCACATCGGCGGTGTCTTTTCCACCCCATCTGCCCACTGGTATGCTGTTGATTACCACATAATGATGGACTGACATTACTTGTTTGAAGCTGAGAAAGACTCTTGGCTCAAGGGAAGCACCTTCCAGGGATGGCTAGGACCGAAACAGAGATTGTGTGCATGACAGCAGCATGATGATTCATACGAAATGGAACACTGAGTCATCTACTGACCTGTCACCATGAAAGATGAGTTCAAATGTAGAGGTCATCAATAACCTTTGGAGAGCTGTTTGGAAATGCTCCACAATGCACTGTACGGCTGTGTTCAAAGCTGTAGTAATACAGTGCTTGGACGTGTAACAGCAGAAAAAAACAATATTGAACGACAATATAGGGGCCCCCTCTTGCAGCTGATAATCTTTGGGATGTGGTCCTCCTACAGCAGAGGCGATGAAACTTTACACTGGTCTGTGCAAGCGACCAGTGTTCCAATAGGCCAATACCTGTATATTTAATAGGAACGCCACATATGCTCGATGCAAGCACACAGAGGGTATTTGTTTTCGATAGACAGGGATGTAGAAAAATCTTATCCAGTTCTTTGTTGGATGACTTTAGTGGAGCTTGTATAGTTTGCAGTTTTTCTCTGTTGGATGGTACAAGATAATGATGATAGGCAGAATGTTTGGGTGACAGACGCTTCTGCACCCTGACGGACATAGATCTACTTTGGAGTGCAATAGCTGTACATTGTCTGGAGAGGTACAGCAATGCAGTAGCAAAACCCTCGTCCTTCTTCCAGTCCTTCTTCGAGTTCCCGTGCTGCCTTTTATAATGCCGCGTTTTGCAGGAGAGAGCTTCCTTTTCGCGCTGACCTTAAACATTGTACACCATTGCCGGAACTATAGCAAAAGTCCCCATTTCCGCCGAGGGTCAAAAAAGACGGTTCTGTCGTATTAACTCAACTAAACCTCTTTCTCCACTGGAGGCAGAAAGTGGTAGATATAGTACTCTCCAACTTTTGCTCAGTTTCGACTTAAGCTGGAACGATCGCTTTGACTAAGCTGCAGGGAGAGCGGGGTAGAGACTGCAGAACAGCTACAAGATGCAGAGTGTCTGTTTATACCTGTACTGGAGTTTTGCTGTGGCAGGTAAGTTTCGGGATATGAGAGTGGCATGAATATGGTTCACCAGTGATTTTAATCATTAAAAGACATCTCCATGAGATCCATCGTAGGTATGTGGAAGAATGGAGATACTTGATTCCAAATCGCAGACGGCATTTCTACCACAAAGCGTAACGGTATCAGCGACTCTTCTGTGTACCTGTGGAACCGAGACCGCTTTTTGTGAAGACTGACGGTATCATAGTTGTTGTGATTGTGTTTTTAATGACGTGGTCCTTACTCTACTTGAATGCATTATTCTTTAAATAACTTAATACCCTGCATTTCTAGTTTTATAAATACTTTATACAGAAAATACAATCGATATGTACACTAGTGGCCATTAAAATTGCTACACCAAGAAGAAATGCAGATGATAAACGGGTATTCAAAGGACAAACATATTATACTACAACTGTCAGTTATTACATTTTCACGCAATTTGGGTGCATAGATCCCCAGAAATCAGTACCCAGCACAACCACTGTAAGGTGTCAGGCAAATCCACACCTTCCATGAAAACCCTGACAAGATAAGCAAATCCAGTAGTATGTCACATAGCTCCGAATAAATCGTGACATTAAATTAACCAAAGTAATATGAGTAACGAGTGAGCAAATGGAATACCACAGACTAACACAAGAATGCCTAAATGCATGTCATACCTTCCCACCGTGAGACAGACGCAGTTCCGAGGGGAGAAACGAGAACAGAAGCCGAGAGCAGAACCGTGTTAAGCTGGAAGGCCCTACGATAAGGGACGGACGGACACCCACGTCGCCAGCTAACTGCTAGGACCACACCACCCGCAAGTTTTAGCGTGAGACTTTTTCGCGTCTCTGTTACGTCAAGACCAACCCCCCGCCAATGTTAAAAGCTAGAGCCCTCCAGAAGAACAGTAAAGATCTTACGATAACACAAAAAGGGCTACACCACCCACAAGTTTTAGCGTGAGACTTTCTCGCGTCTCTGTTACGTTAGGACCACCCCCCAGCGCATGTTAAAAGATAGAGCCCTCCAGAAGAACAGTATAGATCTTACGATAACGCTAAAAGGACCACACCAGCTGCAAGTTTTAGCGTGAGACTTTTTCGCGTCTCTGTTACGTTGCAAACTTTAAAAATATTGCCCCACCACGAAAAGTATAACGTTTCTCATTGGATGGACAGAATTTTTGTAGGCGGAGCTTAAGGTTAACATTGAGACCCTGATTGGTCAGATGAAAACACAGCCAGTTAGTTTTTTTTTAAACCAACTTCGGTAAATTGTAGTAAGGAGAAGTTAGGACAGAGTTGCTTCCGAGAGGGCGAGCTGGACGGAGCTGTGCCGGCCGCCGCCCCCTGACGAACACCGACAAGGTAATGAACGCACGCGATGCTGCATAACAGCGCATAAAGCTTCACTCAGAACTGCAGAAGTCTCATCTGTTACACCCCCTTTTTGCGTAATGCTAGTGTCGATCGTCAATTAAAGCTCATGGTGTTCACATTTGCCACTTGAAATAAAAATCTGAAACGTGATGATTTTTCTGTTATATAGTTATTGAGAAGCCACATCAGACACTGTAATTTACGACAAGTTAGATAAGTAATTAAAGATAATTGAGGGTCACTGTAGACCAATTTGATAGTTTTCTATTTTGTGAAACTTAATTTAAGCCTAGATTATAGATGTGATATGGCATAGGTCATCCTTCGATCCAATGTAGAACTTGGAAACCCATTCAGGGAATATTCGTTCACATTTTTGTTGAACGCAGTCGGTTTTTACCATCCTGTATCAAAACATTTCCTTTTGTCAATAGTGCAACTTATAAACGATGTTTTGTGAGTAGAATAAAATTTCCAACGGTAAACGTAACTGCTTTTTCGACGTTATTTTACCAGCTAACTAAAAATAGGAAAGCCTTGAACCCCTTCCACTAAATTTAGTTAGTATTAAGATTCTTTTACAGGGAGTGCAGTGGAGCTGACGCTGAGATCCTTAAGTATTTGGTTATATCATCGCTAGTGTCACTGAACTCTTCTGAATTCTGCATGTCATGTGTGGTCTGACGTCTCCTTACCAGCAACAGGTCCCAGGTTCAAACTAGTCAATTCCCTAAAAAACACGCTCAGAGTGTCGTTGCGCGAAAGTGTTAGGGAGATACGATATAGAACAAACAGACACCACGGAGAACGTTTAGAAAATGGCGACCCTGCCAGGATGGTAAAATACCATGCTTGAAGGTCAACCACATGCCTAACTAGGTCAGAAAAATATCTTACTGAAAAATTTTCGTAGTAAAAAAATTTTTTTTTTCTAAAGTTATACATAGTCGAAAACAGTAACTGCAGCGATAGATAGTAAAAGTATTCAATAGATAGTGAGTCTGGCAGAAACAATAGCATAATTAAGTTATGAATTTTAAAAATGGTTAGAATTAAGTTTTCTCTCCAATGTGAGCGCACAGGTGGCGGATACATCGTTGACAAGTTGGTTCTGACCGAACAATTAAGTGAATGGATTGTCAGTCTTGGTAGTGTCAAGTCGTGTGAACAAAAAGTTTTTGAAACGCGTGAGATCGTATGAGCGCATGTTGACGCGAAGTAGGGCGCGTGAATTGCTTTTAAAACAGAAAATAAGGGATTCGGAAAGATTAGCAATGGCAGATCGAGACATTGACCGAATTGAGGTAGAGACACAGCATGAAAATGGACAGAGAATAGAGGACAGTACAACAGACAATGCAGTATGAGCGAGAAATAGGACATATAACGCAACATAACGAGGCTAATGTACGTCAAGGCATAGAAAACATAAGTCAGCATACGACAGAGGAGCAGGAAAGTAGAGAGACAGTCGATGAGAATCTTAACTTGCGTCTTGAATACGTAGAACCCATAGTACAATTAATCAGAGCTCCCTCACCACAGAGTACAAGGAATGCGAGCAGAAACGAGTCACAGCACAGTTCAATGCAATCGGTTGCAAACCAACAATTGGGCGAAAACACAGAGCGTAGGACGTCGGAAGAAAACGCAATAGGACCCACCAATCTGGCACAATTTTTACAATTAATGACGGAAACCATGACAAGACGATATAAAGAAATTGCGAACCAAATTAAAATTCAGAATGCAGAAATGACGAAACAAAATGCAGAAACCACGAGACAAATGCGTGAGATTAAAGAACAAAACAAAAAATTCAGTTACACCTAAGTCATATTGAAGACGAGGCAAAAGAATCTCACAAATTAGACTTTATATGTGCACACATGTCAGGAACAGTCGCAGAAACCATGCAGAATGTTGCAGCGACATGCCGATCGTACGAAGATTTCAGAGAGAAGTTTCTCTCACGATATTGGTACAGCGAAGCACAGAACAGAGTGAAGTACGAATTATTACAGAACCCATATTTTGAAAATTCAGGAGAGAAGAGTCCCGTGAAATTTTTCGAATTAATGGCAAAGAAAAATCAATGCTTAGATGTACCATACAGTGACGGAGAATTGATTAAATTATGTGCGATGAAGCTACCATTGAAATACCAGCAATCATTAGTAGGTCGCGGAGGCAAAGACGTCGAAGCATTTAAAGGTATTCTAAGGGAACCAGAGTTCATATTTTCGGAAGATGACGCAAGAAAAAGACGAAGTGCACGGGAAAACTGAAGCAAAAAGCAGTGGAATCCACAAGACACAGTACGAAGAAACAACAGCTACGAACCATGTGATAACTTCGCACCAAGAAACGACAATAGATTTCAACAAAGAACCGGTTATGGATTTAGAAGAGAATATGGCAATAACTATAATTCACCCAGGAACGGCAACAACTATTACAGAGGAAATAACGACAACCGGAACGGGTACTGGAGAACCAATAGACCGACAAATTATCTACAAAGAAACCACTATCAACAAGCTGAACAAGAAAAGAGAATAAAGATAGAAGAGGTGGAGGTAAGACCACGAGACCCCGATAAACGTTCAAATTGACAGCTAAGCGCCCATGCCAAAGAGAATGACGCACCGACCCAGGACAATTGCAGCACCTTGAACAGAGAAGTAAAAATCTTATCACGAGAAGAGAAGAAGGAAGAAACAAATCCGCAGGGACCAGATGAAAACGAAGACAAGAAAATAACAATATCGTGTTGGGACGAAACTAATTGGGAGAATACTGACGAGGAAGAAAAAATTACCAGAGGCATGCACAATGAATGTAGGAGGAAAGGACGAAGTAATGAGCATTGCAGAGCTATTTGAGATGGAAACCAGGGAAAGCGAATTCAATGAGGATAATGCACAGTCGACAGAAGTTGAAAATAAGTTACGAGTGGGCACACAATCCAACGTATATAGTGAAGGAAGTTATGAAGCGATAATTAGAGCATTTAGATGCGATTATGTGGAAGTAGCGACGAAGAAGGAGAAGATAGACGAGGATGAGGAAAAACTAGAGGATGTTGAAGAAAGCGTAGATGAAGGACGAAATACAGAAGAGGAAATAAAAGAGAGAGGAGTAGCAGTCGAAGCTTATCCTACAGAAAGTTCAAATTCACAAGGGAAATTCCTAAAAAGACTCATGTATGATTCAGTGGAGGATTCGCTGATGCAAGAAGAAGAAGAACAGAACCAACCCTTTCAAATTCAACCAATTGTGAAGGCCATGGTAAAGCATATCCCAGTCAATATTGTAATTGATAGCGGAAGTGAATTGACTGCAATCTCAGAAAACTTAATCATGCAGTGTAATGCCAATGAGGAATTGCCAGTTCTGAAAACACGTAAGATTTAAGTAAGAGGTCCTATTAGAAACAATGCTGCGGAAGTTACGAGACAACCCAGGTTAACTCTTTCGTGCCAAGGTCAAAAGATCGAAGCCAACTTCGTGATTATACCTAAACTAACTGTAGATTTGATTATAGGTGCAGATTTCTTAAGTGAGAGACGAGCGATAATAGATATGGGGAAAGGTAGCGTAACAATCGGGAATGTCACACTTCTCTTTGAGCAAAAGCTAAAATTAGAAGAAATACCAGTTATAACCCCCCCCCCCCCACCTCCCAATGAACCATGGACCTTGCCGTTGGTGGGGAGGCTTGCGTGCCTCAGCGATACAGATAGCAGTACCGTAGGTGCAACCACAACGGAGGGGTATCTGTTGAGAGGCCAGACAAACGTGTGGTTCCTGAAGAGGGGCAGCAGCCTTTTCAGTAGTTGCAAGGGAAACAATCTGGATGATTGACTGATCTGGCCATGTAACAATAACCAAAACGGCCTTGCTGTGCTGGTACTGCAAACGGCTGAAAGCAAGGGGAAACTACAGCCGTAATTTTTCCCGAGGGCATGCAGCTTTACTCTATGATTACATGATGATGGCGTCCTCTTGGGTAAAATATTCCGGAGGTAAAATAGTCCCCCATTCGGATCTCTGGGCGGGGACTACTCAAGAGGATGTCGTTATCAGGAGAAATAAAACTGGCGTTCTACGGATCGAAGCGTGGAATGTCAGATCCCTTAATCGGGCAGGTAGGTTAGAAAATTTAAAAAGGGAAATGGGTAGGTTGAAGTTAGATATAGTGGGAATTAGTGAAATTCGGTGGCAGGAGGAACAAGACTTCTGGTCAGGTGACTACAGGGTTATAAACACAAAATCAAATAGGGGTAATGCAGGAGTAGGTTTAATAATGAATAGGAAAATAGGAATGCGGGTAAGCTACTACAAACAGCATAGTGAACGCATTATTGTGGCCAAGATAGATACGAAGCCCACACCTACTACAGTAGTACAAGTTTATATGCCAACTAGCTCTGCAGATGACGAAGAAATTGAAGAAATGTATGATGAAATAAAAGAAATTATTCAGATTGTGAAGGGAGACGTAAATTTAATAGTCATGGGTGGCTGGAATTCGAGTGTAGGAAAAGGGAGAGAAGGAAACATAGTACGTGAATATGGATTGGGGGACAGAAATGAAAGAGGAAGCCGCCTGGTAGAATTTTGCACAGAGCACAACATAATCATAACTAACACTTGGTTTAAGAATCATGAAAGAAGGTTGTATACATGGAAGAACACTGGAGATACTAAAAGGTATCAGATAAATTATATAATGGTAAGACAGAGATTTAGGAACCAGGTTTTAAATTGTAAGACATTTCCAGGGGCAGATGTGGACTCTGACAACAATCTATTGGTTATGACCTGTAGATTAAAACTGAAGAAACTGCAAAAAGGTGGGAATTTAAGGAGATGGGACCTGGATAAACTAAAAGAACCAGAGGTTGTACAGAGATTCAGGGAGAGCATAAGGGAGCAATTGACAGGAATGAGGGAAATATATACAGTAGAATAAGAATGGGTAGCTTTGAGGGATGAAGTAGTGAAGGCAGGAGAGGATCAAGTAGGTAAAAAGACGAGGGCTAGTAGAAATCCTCGGGTAACAGAAGAAGTATTGAATTTAATTGATGAAAGGAGAAAAAATATAAATATGAGTATGAGAAACAGGCAAAAAGGAATACAAACGTCTCAAAAATGAGATCAACAGGAAGTGCAAAATGGCTAAGCAGGGATGCCTAGAGGACAAATGTAAGGATGTAGAAGCCTATCTCACTAGGGGTAAGATAGATAACGCCTACAGGAAAATTAAAGACACCTTTGGAGATAAGAGAACGACTTGTATGAATATCAAGAGCTCAGATGGAAACACAGTTCTTAGCAAAGAAGGGAAAGCAGAAAGGTGGGAGTATATACAGGGTCTATACAAGGACGATGTACTTGAGGACAATATTATGGGAATGGAAGAGGATGTAGATGAAGATGAAATGGGAGATATGATACTGCGTGAAGAGTTTGACAGAGCACTAAAAAACCTGTGTCGAAACAAGGCCCCCGGAGTAGACAATATTTCATTGGAACTACTGACGGCCGTGGGAGAGCCAGTCCTGACAAAACTCTACAATCTGGTGAGCAAGATGTATGAAACAGGCGAAATACCCTCAGAAGAATATAATAATTCCAATCCCAAAGTCAGCATGTGTTGACAGATGTGAAAATTACCGAACTATCAGCTTAATAAGTCACAGCTGCAAAATACTAACACGAATTCTTTACAGACATATGGAAAAACTAGTAGAAGCCAACCTCGGGGAAGATCAGTTTGGATTCCGTAGAAACACTGGAACACGTGAGGCAATACTGACCTTACGACTTATCTTAGAAGAAAGATTAAGGAAAGGCAAACCTACGTTTCTAGCATTTGTAGACTTAGAGAAAGCTTTTGACAATGTTGACTGGAATACTCTCTTTCAAATTCTAAAGGTGGCAGGGGTAAAATACAGGGAGCGAAAGGCTATTTACAATTTGTACAGAAACCAGATGGCAGTTATAAGAGTCGAGGGACATGAAAGGGAAGCAGTGGTTGGGAAGGGAGTAAGACAGGGTTGTAGCCTCTCCCCGATGTTGTTCAATCTGTATATTGAGCAAGCAGTAAAGGAAACAAAAGAAAAATTCGGAGTAGGTATTAAAATTCATGGGGAAGAAATAAAAACTTTGAGGTTCGCCGATGACATTGTAATTCTGTCAGAGACAGCAAAGGACTTGGAAGAGCAGTTGAATGGAATGGACAGTGTCTTGAAAGGAGGATATAAGATGAACATCAACAAAAGCAAAACAAGGATAATGGAATGTAGTCTAATCAAGTCGGGTGATGCTGAGGGAATTAGATTAGGAAATGAGGCACTTAAAGTAGTAAAGGAGTTTTGCTATTTGGGGAGCAAAATAACTGATGATGGTCGAAGTAGAGAGGATATAAAATGTAGGCTGGCAATGGCAAGGAAAGCGTTTCTGAAGAAGAGAAATTTGTTAACATCCAGTATTGATTTAAGTGTCAGGAAGTCATTTCTGAAAGTATTTGTATGTATTGTAGCCACATATGGAAGTGATACATGGACGATAAATAGTTTGGACAAGAAGAGAATAGAAGCTTTCGAAATGTGGTGCTACAGAAGAACGCTGAAGATTAGATGGGTAGATCACATAACTAATGAGGAAGTATTGAATAGGATTGGGGAGAAGAGAAGTTTGTGGCACAACTTGACCAAAAGAAGGGATCGGTTGGTAGGACATGTTCTGAGGCATCAAGGGATCACCAATTTAGTATTGGAGGGCAGCGTGGAGGATAAAAATCGTAGAGGGAGACCAAGAGATGAATACACTAAGCAGATTCAGAAGGGTGTAGGTTGCAGTAGGTACTGGGAGATGAAAAAGCTTGCACAGGATAGAGTAGCATGGAGAGCTGCATCAAACCAGTCTCAGGACTGAAGACCACAACAACAACAACACCAGTTATAAACAAACAATTAAGAATGATGCGAGATAAAGAGGATGAAGAATTAGAATGGTATGCACAAAAGGGAAAATCGCCTCAACTCATGTTAGAAGTTCATAAAGAAATCGACGAAAAATTACAAGAAGCTCAAGGTATTTCGGAACACAGTAAAAGAGAATTAGAGGGTATTTTACGGGATAAAGCAGAGGTATTTTTACCTAAGACTGGCAGTATTAAACACTTTCAGTACAGGTTTGAAGATTAATTTTATCACTGGTGAATAATCAGCACAATATTTCAAGATTATGTCGCAGATAAGATCGTCAGGAGAAAGAAGAATGAAGAGAGAGGATGGTGGGAAAAAGAAGGTAGTTTCAATAAAAACAAAAACAAAAATAACACCAATAGTACCATAGATTAAGGTGAAGTGATAAAGCGTAGATAGTCTAACAGCATGAAATACTAAAATGCTGTACACCACGACACTACACAAAAAATAAAAATAAAACGAATTTGAGGATTTTTGTGGAAGTTAATATTCAAAATATCTTAGAATTGTAACATGAAAAGGGCGCCGAAACTTGTAAAGCTTTTAAAAAGGCGCAAGATAATGTAGGTAATAGACATATGTTAGATGAATATAAGTAAAACTTTTTGTAAGAACCATTGTAAAAAACTCCAGCAAAGACCAGATCCAACGAGCCACAAGTTGCAATGCGAGAAGTATCAAGAAAGAAAAGGACGTAATTATCAAGACACAATTCCTACAAGGCAGAAGCATCGAGAGAAGGGAAAGGACAGGGAGACCAACAGATGGCCCTCGTAGAGTGGGCAATAAATTTGACTGCCAGGCGGAACCCTGCTGGGATGGAACACCCTGCAGTGACACGACGCAACGCCGAATGCCGGAAGGGTCTCCGAGCACCCCCACTCAGTGGAGCAAGCAAAAAACGGCCCGACGAGAAGACCACTTGGGCAAGCCACCACTCGCAAAAAATATGTGTAAAATTCACACTACCGCTATTAAACAGCACGCTGATGCACGAAACTGAAGAAAACGTCCACAAAGTAGAAATGACATGTCCAAATCATTTATCAAAGTGTTACTAGGTGAAGAACTTCAAAGCGAGTAGTTATCAATAAATATTTCCATATCATGCCCAGAGAAGAGACAAGACTCAAGTAAGAAGCAGAGAAAAAGAAGGAAGAACAGAAGTTGAAGATTCGCAAGATTGAGACCAAGAAAGAAGATGGGTGAAGAATAGACGACATACCTTCCCAAATCCCTATCCTATTGTAAACTAGTCGTCTGCGAAGTATTACAACGAGAAACGACCGCTTTCAGCGACACATAACGATGACTTTTATGCATACAAAGCCAGTAAACCACGAGACTCTGCACTCACAGCTCCATTCCATTATGGGACCTCCACAATAGCAACACACACTTGCAAAGCCAACAAGCAATGACGAACGAAGCTGTACATCAAATACTTGCCCACATCCATCTAGCTCAAGTCCATCACCTTCGTGCAAAAACATTCACCAACCTCATGCTTAAATATTCATAGGATTGTGTGAATGTGTGAAATCAAATTATGTGATGTAGGAATTGTGCAAAAGAAACATGTGAAAAACTAAATAAGTTAAGCACACCAAACAGCTAATAAACTACAAAATAACAGTCATTGACTATGGACGTAAATAAAAAATAGACTATCGATAAAAATAAGTCATTAGTTCTGAAATGGACAGTATATAAAGAACAAAAGTATGGCATAATAAACACTAAAACTATATGCCACTTAATTTCTCGCCATAAAAAAAAGAATAACTATATTTTACTTATTTTCTCCATATAAAAACAAAGAATAAAAAATTATCTTGTTGGATGTTTTCCCTTTTTTTAACGTTTGTACCATTTGTTAGGATAATATCTCAATACTCGTGTATGTACATTTCTTTGTCAAAGCAATTCTTGGAAATAATTCTTATTTGTTAGTGTAACAATGTTGAAATGGGTGTCTAGAAACAAAAACATTTTACTTGTACATGGTATTTAGAAAATGTGTTAGGAATAGATTTTACTTAATTACTACATTTATAAAAACAATATTTCTAAGAAAATCGATGTGAAAGACTCCTCACTTTCGATAACAAACTTCTTAAAAAAAACAAACTTCACACTTAAATAAAGAAAGAAAATAATTAAAAATTAATAATAGCATAAAAATATTCTTCTCTTGTCATTTTTGAGAATAATTTGGAAGAATATAAAAATATAAATTAGTAATACAAACTAGCATTGAACCAGAATTACGTGGCTGAACAGTAGGCAACAAAATTTAGATAAAGAAATAATTTTTGACTGACTTAGACAACGACTCAATCATTACTTAAATTCATTGCAAAAATTAAGTTCGAAGGGTGGTGATATGTAAGGTGTCAGGCAAATCCAACACCTTCCATGAAAACCCTGACATGATAAGCAAATCCAGTAGTATTTCACATAGCTCCGAATAAATCGTGACATTAAATTAACCAAAGTAATATGAGTAACGAGTGAGCAAATGGAATACCACAGACTAACGCAAGAATGCCTAAATGCATGTCATACCTTCCCACCGTGAGACAGACGCAGTTCCGAGGGGAGAAACGAGAACAGAAGCTGAGAGTAGAACTGTGTTAACCTGGAAGACCCTACGATAAGGGACGGACGGACACCCACGTCACCAGCTAACTGCTAGGACCACACCAGCTGCAAGTTTTAGCGTGAGACTTTTTCGTGTCTCTGTTACGTTGCAAACTTTAAAAACATTGCCCCACCATGAAAAGTATAACGTTTCTCATTGGATGGACAGGATTTTTGTAGGCGGAGCTTAAGGTTAACATTGTGACCCTGATTGGTCAGATGAAAACACAGCCAGTTAGTTTTTTTTAAACCAACTTCGGTAAATTGTAGTAAGGAGAAGTTAGGACAGAGTTGCTTCCGAGAGGGCGAGATGGACGGAGCTGCGCCGGCCGCCGCCCCCTGACGAACACCGACAAGGTAATGAACACACATGATGCCACATAACAGCTCATAAAGCTTCACTCAGAACTGCAGAAGTCTCATCTGTTACACCCCCTTTTTGCGTAATGCTAGTGTCGATCGTCAATTAAAGCTCATGGTGTTCACATTTGCCACTTGAAATAAAAATCTGAAACGTGATGATTTTTCTGTTATATAGTTATTGAGAAGCCACATCAGACACTGTAATTTACGACAAGTTAGATAAGTAATTAAAGATAATTGAGGGTCACTGTAGACCATTTTGATAGTTTTCTCTTTTGTGAAACTTAATTTAAACCTAGATTATAGATTTGATATGGCATAGGTCATCCTTCGATCCATTGTAGAACTTGGAAGCCCATTCAGGGAATATTCGTTCACATTTTTGTTGAACGCAGTCGGTTTTTACCATCCTGTATTAAAACATTTCCTTTTATCTATAGTGCAATTTATAAACGATGTTTTGTGAGTAGAATAAAATTTGCAATGGTAAACTTAACTGCTTTTTCGACGTTATTTTACCAGCTAGCTAAAAATAGGAAAGCCTTGAACCCCTTCCACTAAATTTAGTTAGTATTAAGATTCTTTTACAGGGAGTGCAGTAGAGCTGACACTGAGATCATTAAGTATTTGGTTATATCATCGCTAGTGTCACTGACTTCTTCTGAATTCTACATATCATGTATGGTCTGACGTCTCCTTACCAGCAACAGGTCCCAGGTTCAAACTAGTCAATTCCCTAAAAAACACACTCGGAGCGTCGTTGCGCGAAAGTGGTAGGGAGACACAATATAGAACAAACAGACACCACGCAGAATGTTTAGACCACCTCTGGCCATAATAACGGACGTAATACGCCTGCGCATTGAGTCAAACAGAGCTTGGATGACGTGTACAGGTACAGCTGCCCATGCAGCTTCAACACGATAATCAAGAGTTGTGACTGGCGTATTGTGACGAGCCAGTTGCACGGTCACCATTGACCAGACGTTTTCAATTGGTGAGAGATGTGGAGAATGTGCTGGCTAGGACAGCAGTCGAACATTTTCTGTATCCAGAAAGGCCCATACAGGATCTGCAACATGCGGTCTTGCATTATCCTGTTGAAATTTGTGGTTTAGGAAGGATCGAATGAAGGGTAGAGCTACAGGTCGCAACACATCTGAAATGTAACGTCCACCGTTCAAAGTGCTGTCAATGTGAACAAGAGGAGACCGAGACGTGTAAACAATGGCACCCCATACCATCACGCCGGGTGATACTCCAGTATGGAGATGACGAATACATGCTTCAAATGTGCTTTCACCACGATGTCACCAAACACGGATGTGACCATCATTATCCTGTAAACAGAACCTGGATTCATCCGAAAAAATGACGTTTTGCCATTTGTGCACCCAGGTGGGTGGTGTGGCCTATGGTGATTACCTGGAATTTGGAGGGGTTGATAAAAAGGAATCACTGGTAACACCAAGTGGAGAATTGGTCAAGGTGGGTTTTTAGGGTGAGTTGGGACCGTTGAAGAGGAGGATAGAGAGCCAGGAAGGCGACGTCAGCAGCATATTGGAGGAGGTGGACAGGTGGGGGTGGTTTGGGCATATCTGCTGTGTGCAGGAGATAGAGAGGAGACGATGGAGCCCTGGGGGATGGCAGTAGTTGGATAAAGGATATGGGAGCTGGTGTCGTGGAGGGTGACATAGGAATGACAGTGTGAGAGGAAGGAATCGACCAGACAGACAAAATTGATAGGCAGGGTGTAGGTTCGGAGTTTAAAGAGCAGACCGGGATGCCATAACTGGTCGTAGGCATTTTGCAGCTCGAGGGAGAAAAATATGGCGAAGCGGCGGGAGTTAAGTTGGAGGGAGAGAAAATGAATTAGTTTAAGGAGTTGTTCTTCGCCGGAGAAGGAGGGTTGGGAGCCACACTGGGTAAGGGGGAGAAAATGGTGTTGAGTAAGATGGTGATGGATAAGACGGGAGAGAATAGACTCGAAGACCTCATAGAAGACAGAGGTGAGGCAGATGGGACCATAGGAAGTGGTGACAGAAGGGAGTTTCTTTGGTTTGAGGAATAAGAGGACACAGGAAGGCTTCCACACGTTGGGGTAGCTCATTATCGTAACAAACACCCGAGTACCTCACTTTCTTCCCACAGAACGGTACTGCCAACGACAGTGGAATGGACAACCAAGGATGAAATTATGTGAATGCGTGTTGTCTGTTCTTATGGGCATGTCCGATAGGACAGATACTACTCATTCATATAACTGATTCGCGTCTATTGGCCATGAAATCACTATCTTCAGTGCGGATGCACAATTACGTTCGATCTCCTGTGGGAATCCCGAAGTAGTGAGCGTGGAGGACGTAGAGACGGACAGCGGATAAATGGCGCTGGATGGCGGTGTAGGTCGGCTGGGACCGTGCTGAGATAGTCTGCACAACTGTGGTAAACACTGTGTCTGGATAGCGCTAGTGTTAACACACGTTCCGGGTTCGAGTCCGGGTCCAGTACATATTTTCACTCGTCACTACTGATTCCGCAGAAATCCCGATAACGCTGGTATCAATAACTCCTAGCCTTTTCTTCCCTTTCTACCCTCTCCACCGTCAGTTTACATAAAAGATCGCATTTCTTGTACCCAGAACCTCTGTGCTGTAACATATCGACTATTGGAGAGTTCTTCCTGAAAAATACCCAGTGTTGAAATATGAAGCATGACACATGGAATAAAAGAAGAGCTCACATCACTTTCATTGAATACTATAAAGGAGCTAGAAACCTTATAATGTTCCATCCACTAGAACTTTTCTCTTCAAGATTTTACTTATTTGCATTATCTCTTTCACTGGTGTTTAATTAATTTTTTTAATTCTTTGTTTACGAAGTTTCTACTCAACATTCCGTAACCTATGCCATCTGATCAGAAGTATCCGAACGCTCCTAGGTAGCACAGAATTGCCCACTAGATGTTGTGAGAGGCAAACCCGTAAGTAGAAAAAGGAGGTGGGGAGTATTGTGTCCTTAGTTGAGAAGCAATAGCAGCAGGACATTTTCTAATCATTGGATGTCAATGAATAAGAAATTCACCAGGGACACTGCAGCCATACTAAAGCTCCTGAAGACTGTTGGTGAAGTGACAGTGATGTGCGAACGCAAAGGAACAACCCGGCTGTACCAAGACCAAGTAGAGCTCTTGTACTAATGGACAGAGACCGTCCAGCATGACAGAGAACGGTCACAATTACAGCATGTAGGGAGTTGAAATGGCTCTAAGCACTATAGGACTTAACATCTGAGGCCATTAGTCCACTAGACTTCTTAAACCTAACTAACATAAGGACATCACACACATCCATGCCCGAGGCAGGATTCGAACCTGCGATCGTAGCAGCAGCGCGGTTCTGGACTGAAGCTCCTAGAACCGTTCGGCCACAGCGGCCGGCCACGTAGGGAGTAAAAAGTAATGGGGAATAAAGGTCGAGCTCTCCCCATGGGAGACACATTTCTGTTCTTAGTGCTGTGTGGCATTTGGAGCGGTGTAAATGGCGACTTTACTGGTGGATGATTGAATAAGAGTAATTTTGAGCGATGAATCACGTTGTACCCTGTGCCTACGGAAGGATCTGGGTTTGGTGAAAGCCTGAAGAATGTTACCTGCCGTCATCTTTATTGCCAACAGTGAAGTACGGGTGAGGTGTGTTAGGGCATGGAGGTGTCCTTCGTGGTCAGGGTATGGTTCCCTCACTGTGATTAAGATAACGTTAAATGCTGAAGGACAGGAACACATTTTGCAGCATTGTGTACTGCGTGCAGTAGAGCAACAATTCGCAGTCGGTGATTGATTACATCAACACGGGACCAGTCAATAAGTTTCTTTTGATGGAAAAGCAGACAATCGGAGATATTCATAGGCTTTTGCAGATTGTCTACGGAGACCTGGGAGTGAACAAAAGCACGTGGAGTTGTTGGGCGAGACGTCTGTTATAATCGCAACAAGGGCGGACAAACTTGCCGAATCTTCCGTTTTCCGGCCTGCAATATTCGAACGTTCAGACACTCTCATTCCAGGCGATCGACAGACATCTTAATTTTTTTATTTTATTTATTTATTTATTTATTTATTGTTCCGTAGGACCACATTTAGGAGAAGTCTCTATGGTCATGGAACGAGTCAATACATGAAATTATAACACGATTGTAGAAACAGATAAAATGAAATATAAGAAACATATTCAGGCGACAAGTCGTTAGTTTAAATAAAGAAAATCAAGAATGTAACACTGGAATTTGCTTAATTTTTTAGCTCTTCCAGGAGCTCTCCGACAGAATAGAAGGAGTGAGCCATGAGGAAACTCTTCAGTTTAGACTTAAAAGAGTTTGGGCTAATGCTAAGATTTTTGAGTTCTTGTGGTGGCTTATTGAAAATGGATGCAGCAGAATACTGCACTCCTTTCTGCACAAGAGTCAAGGAAGTGCATTCCACATGCAGATTTGATTTCTGCCTAGTACTAACTGAGTGAAAGCTGCTAACTCTTGGGAATAAGCTAATATTGCTAACAACAAACGACATTAAAGAAAATACATACTGTGAGGGCAATGTCAAAATTCCCAGACTATTGAATAGGGGTCGACAAGAGGTTTTCGAACTTACACCATACATAGCTCGAACAGCCCGTTTTTGAGCCAAAAATACCCTTTTTGAATCAGAAGAATTACCCCAAAAAATAATACCACATGACATAAGCGTATGAAAATATGTGAAGTATACTACTTTTCGTGTTGAAATGTCACTTATTTCAGATACTGTTCTAATGGTAAATAAAGCATCATTTAGCTTCTGAACAAGATCCTGAACATGGGCTTTCCACAACAGCTTACTATCTATCCGAACGCCTAGGAACTTGAACTGTTCCGTCTCGCTTATAATATGCCCATTCTGTCTGATCAAAATACCGATTCTTGTTGAATTGTGAGTTAGAAACTGTAAAAACACAGTCTTACTTTGATTTAGCATCAAATTATTTTCCACAAGCCACGAACTTATATCATGAACTACATTATTTGATAATGTTTCAATATTACACACAAGATCCTTCACTACCAAGGTGGTGTCATCAGCAAACAGAAATATTTTTGAATCATCTGTAATACTAGAAGGCATATCATTTACATAAATAAAAAACAGCAGTGGCCCCAGCACCGACCCTTGGGGAACGCCCCACTTAACAGTGCCCCATTGGGACTGAACATCATTACCACTCTCAATATTGCGGAGGATTACCTTCTGCTTTCTGTTCTTAAAGTAGGAGGCGAACCAATTGTAAGCTACTCCCCTTACTCCATAATGTTCCAACTTCTGCAGTAATATTTTGTGGTCAACACAGTCAAAAGCCTTCGTTAAATCAAAGAAAACACCTAACGTTCGCAACCTTTTATTTAATCCGTCCAAAACCTCACAGAGAAAAGAGACTATAGCATTTTCAGTTGTCAAGCCATTTCTAAAACCAAACTGAACATTTGACAGCAAATTATGTGAATTTAAATGCTGCAGTAACCTTGTATATACAACCCTCTCGATAACTTTAGCAAACACCAATGGCATAGAAATAGGTCTATAATTGTCAACATTATCCCTGTCTCCCTTTTTATAAAGTGGCTTCACTACCGAGTACTTTAATCGGTCAGGAAACCGACCACTCCTAAAGGAAAAGTTACAGATATGGCTAAGTACTGAGCTAACATACGTGGAACAATACTTCAGTATTCTGCTAGATACCCCGTCATATCCATGAGAGTTCTTGGTCTTTAGAGATTTAATTATTAACCCAATCTTTCTCTTGTCAGTATCATGGAGGAGCATTTCAGGTAACAGTCTTGGAACACTTTTTTCTAAGAGCGCTATATGATTCCCTGTTGGGACTAGGTTTCTATTTAGTTCACCTGCTATATTCAGAAAGTGATTATTAAGTACTGTACATATATGCGACTTATCAGTAACACGGACATCCCCACTACGCACTGATTCTATATTCTCGACCTGTCTCTGCAGACCAGCCACTTCCTTTACGACTGACCATATGGTTTTAATTTTATCCTGAGACTTAGCTATTCTATCTGCATACCACATACTTTTTGCCTTCCTAATAACTTTTTTAACCACCTTACAATACTGTTTGTAACGGGCTGCTGCATTTAGATTTTGACTGTTTCTAACGTTTTGATATAATTGCCACTTTGTTCTACAAGATATTCTTATCCCTTTAGTCAGCCACCCAGGCTGCCTGTTTGTGCTAGTACCCTGTTTTGAACGTTCGACCGGAAAGCAACTTTCAAAGAGCACGAGAAAAGTCTTGAGGAAAGCATTATATTTATCGTCTACTGTATCAGCACTGTAAACATCTTGCCACTCTTGTTCCTTGATAAGGTTTACAAAAGTCTGTACAGCAACTGGATCAGCTTTCCTAAAAAGTTGGTAACTATATTTAACATGTGTTGCAGCACAAAAATCTTTTAGACTTAAAATTTGTGCATCATGATCTGAAAGGCCATTCACCTTTTTGATCTTCAACTGGACGTCTCTGTAGGTACTGCTGACACATTCGCCCATTTGTTTGGGTACTCAAAGGTGTGTACTCTCTGGGTTTCTCGCCGCCTGACATAAACAGCGACGAAGGGCCATCTGTGCGGAATTTCTTGCGCGTTAAAACGCTTATTGTGACATCGTCACAGACGATGAAGCACGGCTTCATCATTTCGAATCGGAAACAAAACGGCAATCCGTTTAGTGGCGCCGCTCCACCTCTCCTCCGAAGAGAACATTCGAAGGGCGGTAAAGTCATGACTACAATCTTCTTGGACTTGGAAGGGTTATTGTGTCTGATGTCCTCCCTAGTGGTGCAACCATCAGTTCTGAGGTATGTCGCGCTACCCTCAGGAAGTTTAAGAAACGAGTTTAGCAAGTTCTTCGCCACAAAAATGCAAACGAATTTCTCCTTCTCGATGACTACGCGAGAGGCCTCATACATTTCTGCGCACCTGAGAGAGCTCACAAAACTTCCTTGGACTGTTCTTCCTCATCCAACATACATCCCGGATCTCGCGCCTTCCGACTTTCGTCTGTTTTTTCCAATGAAGAATGCACTCCGCAGGAAACAGTAGGTGGATGATAGGGACGTTACTGATGCAGCAAGACGTCGGCTACGACGTCGACCAGTAGTGTGACACAGTTCTGGTACACAGGACCTGCCAGTATGCTGGCGTAAGACCATCGCATTGAACGGAGATTCTCTTGAAAATAGGTTTCTTGTAGCCAAAAGAGAAGGGAATAATGTGGTCTTCTTGAATCCTGAATAAAACAAACTTCCTTTTGGGAAAAATTTGTTGCATTGCTTACTGAACGCCCTTCGTAATTTCCAGTAATAGGTGTCCGGATATTATTGGTCAGATGCTGTATTTACTGAGTCGTTCCAAGATCAAGTATCTTTGTTTCGCATGATGCTACCTAGTGTAATGAATCAAATAAAAATAAAAATAACGTTGCTGGGTGGGGAGTTATATTTCGCAGCCAGGGGAAATGTGTCACTACCCTATACAACCGGAATGAGATTTTCACTCTGCAGCGGGTTTGCGGTGATATGAAACCTACGGGCAGATTAAAACTGTGTGCCGGACCGAGACTCGAACTCGGGACCTTTGCCTTTCGCGTGCAAGTGCTCTACCATCTGAGCTACCCAAGCATGACTCACGCCCCGTCCTCACAGCTTTATTTCTGCCAGTACCTCGTCTTCTACCTTCTAAACTTTACAGAAGCTCTCCTGCGAACCTTGCAGAACTAGCACTCCTGAAAGGAAGGATATCGTTCAGAAATGGCTTAGCCACAGCCTGGGGGAGGTTTCCAGAATGAGAGTTTCACTCTGCAGCGGAGTGTGCGCTGATATGGAACTCCCTGGCGGATTAAAACTGTGTGCCAGGCCGAGACTCGAACTCGGGACCTTTGCAAAGGTCCCAAGTTCGAGTCTCGTTCCGGCACATAGTTTTTATCTGCCAGGAAGTTTCTATACAACCGGAGCTTTTGTAACGGGTGTATCACAACGAATCACTCGATTTTCCACGTCTATATATCTGAAACTAATAAACATATACAATAAATTATGTTTTTTGATCAATGGGAAACTAAAAAAGTTATTTTTTTTCAGACCTTTTCATAGGTGTTCAATACGCCCCCCTTGAAATGTACGGCATATTTCAATACCGTATTCAGATTGTTCCCACACTGCAGCTAGAATGTCTTGAGTTACAGCTTCCACAGCTGGTTTTGCGATGTCTCAGTTCATTCATTGTTGTTAGTAACGGAGACACATACAAGTAAACAGAGTCTTTTATAAACCCCCACAACAAATAATGACATACTGTCCGGTCCGATGACTTCAGCATCCAGTAATGCAAGGCTGAATCATTTGGTCCAGTGCGATCGATCCATCGCTCAGAACTCCTTTGATTTAAGAATTCCCGTACTTCCAGGTCCGATTGTGGCGGTGCCCCATTCTGTTGGTAAATGACGTCGTTCAGATCAGTCTCCAATTATGGGAAAAGAAAGATCACAAGCATATTAAGATATATCTGCTTCCTGTAACAGCGCTCTCGGCAAAGAAGAATGGAGCAAACACCTTTTCCCGTGAAACTGCTCAAAACACATTAAATTTTGGAGAGTCCCTTTCATTTTGTTCAACAGCATGTGGATGTTCTGTGTCCCATTTTCTAACATTATGACGGTTCATCTTTCCATTTAAATGGAATGTTGCCCCGTCACTAAACACTGACCGTGGAAGAAAACTGTCTTCTTCCATCATGCCAAGAACGAAATTACTGAACTCCACAATTTGTTCTTTTTCACCTTCACGAAGAGCTAGCAGTAGCTCAATTGTGAATGGTTTCATGTGTAAACGTAAACGCAACACACGCCAGACGGACATGGAGGCATGCTGAGCTGTCGAGCTGCAAGGCGAACGCCGGCCGGGGTGGCCGAGCGGTTCTAGGCGCTACAGTCTGGAACCACGCGACCACTACGGTCGCAGGTTCGAATCCTGCCTCGGGAATGGGTGTGTGTGAAGTCCTTAGGTTTAAGTAGTTCTAAGTTCTAGGGGACTGATGACCGCAAAAGTTAAGTCCCATAGTGCTCAGAGCCATTTTTTTGCAAGGCGAACGGATTGCTGCGGACTCCTTGTGAAACTATAGCAGATGCGTTCGACGTCCGTGTCACACATTCGGGCGATTTGCTTTTACACAAACAACCTGCTTCTCGGAATTGTCCATGCCATCGTCTAATGCTCTGTGCCGTAGGAGGATCCACACCATACCTAGTCATGCTGAACAGTTATTACTGACGGGCACTGTGCAAAACGTAGGACACAAAACGCTTCCTGTTGTCCCGACGCCATTTTTACTAGAACTGAATTGGGAGCACACTGCTGATATCTAGAGGGAACCATGTAAACCTCGAGAGTTTGCTCTTTGCAACAGTACATTGTTCATGCACATATCTCAAATAACATACTAGTTATGATTTTTTTTTAATCGGATAATCCTTTTTGATCACCCTGTGTAACGAAATTAAGCCTGTTGAACGGGAACGCAGGAAGTGCGGGCGATATGTGCGGCCGAGAGTGTCCGGCTTGCCGATCACATGGGGGTGGGGGCTCTCGCCAGCGCAGAGCCCGTTAAGCCGGCGCAGCGACCAGACCGCGCAACACGGGCCACGGCTGGTGGCGCGCCGCGTCCGCAGGAAATTGATAGCGGCCAAGATCTGGCCATTTGCGGCGCGTGTTTATGCTTGTTTATTGGCGCCGTTATATGTTAAATCGCGCCATTAGGCGGCGCCGTGATTGCGCGCCGTAGTGACGATTCGTGTCGGGCGTGCGTGATGGACAATGTGGCGCGCAGCGCCGCGCCGCGCCGGAAGCCTTTGTTTACAGGAGAAGGCTGTTCGCGGCCGGCCATTTGGAGGCGCCGCTTCCGCCCACGCAGCGACCGCCGGGCGCAAAGTGCCGCGGACGCTCATAGTCGCCTAACTTTGTGTGTGCATGCGTGTGTTTTCGTACTTGCTTTCGCGTTTCCTCGGTGTACTATATGAGAGTTAGTATACACAGTGTTTCAGAAAGTGGCTGTGTGGACAATTTCGAGTTAAAAAATGTGGGAATTTCAGTGTGTATAAAAACAGGTATTCTAGAACTTTGCACGTACGGTTCCAATGCGTATGTGTGATTTAAACAGATGGTGACTGAGCCAATCAGAACTACAGTACTCTAGCTAGCTGTTTCCGCAGATAGAGCTTTTTATAGTAATGTCCCACATCCTTACATGTGAGTAAACGCCACACGGTACAAAGGCAAGCCCAACTGAACAACAGAAATATTTTGCGTAGGCGGTGTTGAACAGTTTTCATAAGGATTAGGAACTGCATTATGTAATATATGTTGACATCGATTACGCTAATGCTTCCACTATCCTCGGGTTATAAAACACGAATTAAACTGTTAATTCCATCTATGAATTCCACAACTGCAGTAACAAATCATTCTTGAAATGTTCCATTTTGATATAATTTGTGATTTCAAAATCCTTTACTTTTGTCATCCACTATAAACTTCAAATGAGAAATACACGATTGTGACATTAGGTGACAGCATAGGTGGGGTTGGTGGGATCACTCATGGGAAAATTCCTGCAGTAGTGGGTGTTAGAGCTGCACCTTTTTTAGATTGAAGTCAGCTGATAGGTATTCCTGCTTAAGGGAAGTCTCTCTAACAAGGGAATCACTTTTGACAAAGCTTAGGTATCCGAGTAATGAGGGAATTAGTATATTTCATCAAAATATACAAGGTATTAGAGATAAAGTTAGTGAATTGCTTATAGATGTTGACTCTGAAATTATTGGTTTATCTGAACACTTCTTAAATAAGGAGATAATTCAGAGGCTTCCTTTATCAGGATACAGGTTGGCTGGCAGCTTTTCTAGGAGCTCTTTGCGGTGTGGGGGAGTAACCATGTATGTGAAAAACGGCATTCCATTTGAGTCAATTAATGTTTCAAAGTACTGCACTGAAAAGATGTTTGAATGCTGTGCGGGTGTGGTTAAATTTAACGGAGCTAAACTTCTAACTGTTGTTATTTATAGATCCCCAGACTCCGATTTCACAACATTTTTGCTAAAGCTAGAGGAGGTTCTTGGTTCACTATATAGGAAATACAAAAAGTTAGTTATATGTGGTGACTTCAATATTAATTGTATAAGTGATTGTGCAAGGAAGAGGATGCTGGTAGACCTCTTTAATTCATATAATCTTATGCAAACCGTATTCTTTCCAACGAGAGTGCAAGGGAACAGTAGAACAACCATAGACAACATTTTTGTTCATTCCTCATTACTAGAAGGGCATTCTGTTAGCAAAAAGGTGAATGGCCTTTCAGATCATGATGCACAAATTTTAACTTTAAAACATTTTTGTGCTGCAACAGGTGTTAAAGGAAAGCTGATCCAGTTAATGTAGAGACCTTTGTAAACCTTATAAAGCAACAAGAGTGGCAAGATGTTTATAGCGCTGATACAGTAGACGATAAATATAATGCTTTTCTCAAGACTTTTTTCATGCTCTTTGAAAGTTGCTTGCCATTAGAACGTTTAAAACAGGGTACTAGCACAAACAGGCAGCCTGGGTGGCTGACTAGAGGGATAAGAATATCTTGTACAACAAAGTGGCAATTATATCAAAACGTTAAAAACAGTCAAAATCTAAATGCAGAAGCCCATTACAAAAAGTATTGTAAGGTGCTTAAAAATGTTATTGTGGTATGCAGATAGTATAGCTAAGTCTCAGGATAAAATTAAAACCATATGGTCAGTCGTAAAGGAAGTTGCTGGTCTGCAGAGACAGGTCGAGGATATAGAATCAGTGCGTAGTGGGAATGTCCGTGATACCGATAAGTCGCATATATGTACAGTATTTAATAATCACTTTCTGAATACAGCAGGTGAACTAAATAGAAACCTAGTCCCAACAGGGAATCATATAGCGCTTTTAGAAAAAAGTGTTCCGAGACTGTTACCTGAAATGCTCCTCCATGATACTGACAAGAGGAATATTGAGTTAATAATTAAATCACTAAATACCAAGAACTCTCATGGATATGACGGGGTATCTAGCAGAATACTGAAGTATTGTTCTATGTATGTTAGCCCAGTTCTCAGCCATATCTGTAACTTTTCCTTTAGAAGTGGACAGTTTCCTGACCGATTAAAGTACTCGGTAGTGAAGCCACTTTATAAAAAGGGAGACATTGATAATGTTGACAATTTTAGACCTATTTCTATGCCATCGGTGTTTGCTAAAGTTATCGAGAGGGTTGTATATACAAGGTTACTGGAGCATTTAAAGTCACATAATTTGCTGTCAAATGTTCAGTTTGGTTTTAGAAATGGTTTAACAACTGAAAATGCTATATTCTCTTTTCTCTGTGAGGTTTTGGACGGATTAAATAAAAGGTTGCGAACGCTAGATGTTTTCCTTGATTTAACGAAGGCTTTTGACTGTGTTGACCACAAAATATTACTGCAGAAGTTGGACCATTATGGAGTGATGGGAGTAGCTTACAATTGGTTCGCCTCTTACTTTAAGAACAGAAAGCAGAGGGTAATTCTCCGCAATATTGAGAATGGTAGTGATGTTCAGTCCCAATGGGGCACTGTTAAGTGGGGCGTTCCCCAAGGGTCGGTGCTGGGGGCCACTGTTGTTTCTTATTTATATAAATGATATGCCTTCTAGTATTACAGGTGATTCAAAAATATTTCTGTTTGCTGATGACACCAGCTTGATAGTGAAGGATCTTGTGTGTAATATTGAAACAGTAACAAATAATGTAGTTCATGAAATAAGTTCGTGGCTTGTGGAAAATAATTTGATGCTAAATCAAAGTAAGACTGTGTTTTTACAGTTTCTAACTCACAATTCAACAAGAATCGGTATTTCGATCAGACAGAATGGGCATATTATAAGCGAGACGGAACAGTTCAAGTTCCTAGGCGTTCGGATAGATAGTAAGCTGTTGTGGAAAGCCCATGTCCAGGATCTTGTTCAGAAGCTAAATGATGCTTTATTTACCATTAGAACAGTATCTGAAATAAGTGACACTTCAACACGAAAAGTAGTCTACTTCGCATATTTTCATACGCTTATGTCGTATGGTATTATTTTTTGGGGTAATTCTTCTGATTCAAAAAGGATATTTTTAGCTCAAAAACGGGCTGTTCGAGCTATATGTGGTGCAAGTTCGAGAACCTCTTGTCGACCCCTATTCAAAAATCTGGGAATTCTGACATTGCCCTCACAGTATATATTTTCTGTAATGTCGTTTGTTGTTAGCAATATTAGTCTATTCCCAAGAGTTAGCAGCTTTCACTCGGTTAATACTAGGCAGAAATCAAATCTGCATGTAGAATGCACTTCCTTGACTCTTGTGCAGAAAGGAGTGCAGTATTCTGCTGCATCCATTTTCAATAAGCTACCACAAGAGCTCAAAAATCTTAGCAGTAGCCCAAACTCTTTTAAGTCTAAACTGAAGAGTTTCCTCATGGCTCACTCCTTCTATTCTGTCGAGGAGCTCCTGGAAGAGCTAACAAATTAAGCAAATTCCAGTGTTACATTGTTGATTTTCTTCGTTTAAACTTACGACTTGTCACCTGAATATGTTTTTTTTATATTTCATTTTATCTGTTTCTAATATCGTGTTATAATTTCATGTATTGACTCGTTCCATGACCATCGAGACTCCTCCTTAATTTGGTTTCACGGAACAATAAATAAATAAATAAAATAAAAATAACAAGCTATACCAAAATGCAACATTTCAAGAACGAACAGTTACTGCTGTCGTGGAATGCTGTGTTCAACACGTCTTTCATGTCCCGCCGATGATCAGATTGTGATTTAAGTCGAGAATCATAGTAAAAATAGGCACAGTTGCGTATTGCATTCAACACTTCCCAACCTTGTACACCTCCTGTCCTCTTTTCGGCTTCGGACTGCATTCATATATGTATCCTGAAACATACCCTGAATAAAATGCCCTCGTCATTACTGCTCCGGTTTCTAAAGAGTAGTAGAGGCGACGAACAGCAGTACTTTACTTTGCGCAACGTAATAATAATGAATCTAACTCGACAATTCACAGAATTCTACGAACATACTAAGTCGTGATAAGCGCATGAACTAACATTAATGATACACAGATCAAAAAAAAGTTTTACATGACCTTAGATCCGTGAGTTCCGGAACCTGAACAGAAAATCAGAATAGAGATCAACGTAAACATCATTTCCGCCCTTTTTATTGCTCATGAAAACCATACATTGCATGTTGTACCACCATACTGCGAGACCTTCAGAGATGGTGGTCCAGATTGCTGTACAGACCGGTATCTCTAATACGCAGTAGCATGTCCTCTTGCATTGATGCCTGCCTGTATTCGTCGTGGCATACTATCCACAAGTTCATCAAGGTACTGTTGGTCCAGATTGTCCCGCTTCTCAATGGTGATTCGGCGTACATCCCTCAGAGTGGTTGGTTGGTCACGTCGTCCATAACAACCCTAGGGTTCATGTCTGGGGATCTTGCTCGTCACTCTAGTAGAGCAATGTCATTATCCTGAAGGAAGTCATTCATAAGACGTCCACGATGTGGGCGCGAGTTGTCCTCAATGAGGACCAATGCCTCGCCAATATGCTGCCGATATGATTGCACTATCGGTCGGAAGATGACATTCACGTATCGTACAGACGTTACGGCGCCTTCCGTGACCACCAGTGGCGTACGTCGGCTCCACATGCCACCCCAAAACAGCAAAGAAACTCCACCTTGCTGCACTTGCTGGAAAGTGTGTCTAAGGCGTTCAGCTTGACCAGGTGTCCTCCAAACACGTCTCCGACAATTGTGTCGTTTTAAGGCATATGCGACACATATCGGTGAAGAGAACGTGATGCCAAGCCCGAGCGGTCCATTCGGCATGCTACTGGGTCCATCTGTACCGCGCAGCATGGTGTCGTACTTGCAAAGATGGACCTCGGCATGGACGTCGGGAGCGAAGTTGCGCATCATGCAGCCTATTGCGCACAATATGAGTCGTAACACACGTCCTGTGGCTGCACGAAAAGCATTATCCAGCACGGTGGTGTTGCTGTCAGGTTTCTTCCTAGCCATAATCTGTAGGTAGCGATCATCTACTGTAGTAGTAGCCCTTGGGCGGCCTAAGCGAGGCATGTCATCGACAGTTCCTGTCACTCCCCCTTGTCCGAACAACATCGCTTTGGTTCACTCCGCCACGCCTGGACACTTCTCTTGTCGAGAGCCCTTCCTGGCACAATAACAACGCTGACGCGATCGAATCGCTGTGTTGGACCGTCTAGGCATGGTTGAACTACAGACAAAACGAGCCGTGTACCTCCTTCCTGGTGGAATGACTGGAACTGATCGGCTGTCAGACCCCCTCTGTCTAATAGGCGTTGCTCATGTACGGTTGTTTACATCTTTGGGCGGGTTTAGTGACATCTCTGAACAGTCAAAGAGATTGTATCTGTGATACAATATCCACAGTCAACGTCTATCTTCTGGAGTTCTGGGAAACGGGGTGATGCAAAACTTTTTTTGATGTGTGTATGTACGTAACCCAACTTATAGCTAAGTGACCTTTCTTACACCATTTTTAATCCGCTCACTTGTTCTTGGTCTTCCATTCTTAGTACCCCTCTTGGTTCTTGTACATATTGTACATTATCCATCTCTCTCTATAGCTTACCCTTATTTTTGTAGGGATTTTGAACATCTTGACCACTTAACATTGATGAACGTATTTTTCAGGTCGATAAAACCTATGAACGTGTCTTGAATTTTTCTTCAGTCTTGCTTCCATTTTCAACCTCTACGTCAGAACTGCCTCTGGTGCTTTTACCTTTCCTAAAGCCAAACTGATCATCATCTAGCAGATCCTCAATTCTCTTTTCCATTTCTCTGCATACTATCCTTTTCAGCACCTTGGATTCATGAACTGTTAAGCTGATTGTGTGATAATTCTTGCACCTGTCGGCTCTTAGGAACTGTGGATATGACGTTTTTCGAAAGTCTAATGGTATGTCACCAGTCTCACATATTCTACACACCTATGGGTACTCGTTTCGGTGCCTCCTCCCCAATGATATTACAAATTTCCATGGCATTTTATCTATCCCTTCTTCTTTAAACTCTTCCAGAGTTCTTGTAAATTCTGATTGTAATACTGGATCTCCTATCTCTTCCCTATAGACTCATCTTTCTTCTTCTATCACATCATAAATCCTCCCCAACACAGAGGCTCTCAGTGTACTCTTTCCATCTATACGCTCTCTCCTCTGCATTTAATAGTGGAATTTCCACTGTACTTTCAATGGTACTGCCCTTGCTTTTAATTTCACCGAAGATTGATCTTTCTGTATGTTGAGGCAGTTCTTCCGACAATTTCTCTTCGATTTCTTGACAGTTTTCAGGTAGACACTTCGCTTTAGCCTCCCTGCATTTCCATTTATTTCATTACTTGTATCTCCGTTTTTCTCCAACTTCTGTGATTTCCATTTTCAGAGGTGTCCATTCCTCTTCAACAGAACTACCTACTGAGCTGTTCATTATCGCATTATCTATAGCCTCTTAGAACTTCAGTCATACCTCTTCATTTCTTAGCGCTCCCGTACCCCACTTCTTTGGGCATAGATTCTTCCAGACCTTTCTCTTAAACGTCAGCCTACCATTTATCATCAGTACATTGTGATCGGAGTCTATATCCGCCCCTGGTAAAGCCTTACAATTCAATATCTGATTTCAGAATCTCTGCCTGAATCTAACTGAAATATTTGGTCATGGGTTGCAGATAAACTGGTATTCATCACTCGCCAGCCACTGTAATCGACAATCACTGAAATGAGGTTAAAGCATCATGATATGACTTGCCCGTTTCTGTTATCCAGCTCAGGATGAGGGCAGTTGTTGCTGCCAGAGTTATAGCTCTGCGTACTGAGTTTCTCGCCTTGTATAGCCCAAAATCACCTGGCACTTAATCATATACTGTTTCTACAGTACTGCTCATGCACAATTTGCAAACTCTCATGCAGGGCTTCGTCAGTGGTTCCGAGACGCAGGAAATATTGCAGGCCAGTAAATGGGCTAAGATGAGTTATCATTCTACCAGAGAATTGCTACCTATCGATAACTGCAGAAACAAAAACAAAAAATACTAGAGCTACGGTTGTCTGTGAAGCTTAAATCTGCTTCAGGAGTCGTAGTCTTCAAATACGTGTCGGGATTACCGCAGTTACTCTGTAGCTGTCAATGTGAGTACACAAGAAGTCAGTCGAAATACGGGAACGTTTACTGCAGTCAGCATCACCACCATTCGACCGTCAATCAAGGCAAAATTATTTTTTTCCTATTTGTATTTCGCTTCTGTCTCCAGAGTAATTCACGATAACCTTCTGTTTGGAAGGACGGTTCAAGCTGAAACAGTCTCAGCAACACCATGAAAAGGGGCCAAATGGAATACAGTCGAGTTCTAATGGGCGTGTGGAGTCAACTTGTGTCACAGTCTCAAGTGAAATCAGTAATACGGCTTAAATTAATTACATCTGAACAAGCAAATGAGCCACACTTACACGTAAGGTGAATACAGCATTTTGTGATCCTGACTATCCCTTTTTTCTCAATGTATCCTATTTGTAGATTTAAGACGTATCTAGTAGTTGACGGAGTAATTATTCATTTGGCTATTAATGAAGATGAAAGTAATTCAGGATTTCGTAATGTATGTAAATTCTGAGAGCACCATTCAAAACAGCGCATAAAGGCCTCAATAAATGCGTTTGCATTTAATTATTTATTGATGGTTCTTTTATTAGAGGTGATGACTAGGGCCCGCGTTTTTTTGTAATTACGTGTTCCCTTGCTCTCTTCCTATGCACGCGAAAAGTGTAAACGTACACGAATTATGTTTCCAGTGTTGATATATTTCACTTTATCATTATGTATTTTTACATATGTCACTGTAATTACCACTACGCTGTGTCGATACACGTGCGTCAGAATGCACTGCCAAATACATTCCAAAACGCCGCCCATAAAAACTGGAGTCTTCCGGGGCACATATCTACATCTACATCTACATTTATACTCCGCAAGCCACCCAACGGTGTGTGGCGGAGGGCACTTTACGTATCACCGTCATTACCTCCCTTTCCTGTTCCAGTCGCGTATGGTTCGCGGGAAGAACGACTGCTGGAAAGCCTCCGTGCGCGCTCGAATCTCTCTAATTTTACATTCGTGATCTCCTCGGGAGGTATAAGTAGGGGGAAGCAATATATTCGATACCTCATCCAGAAACGCATCCTCTCGAAACCTGGACAGCAAGCTACACCGCAATGCAGAGCGCCTCTCTTGCAGAGTGTGCCACTTGAGTTTGCTAAACATCTTCGTAACGCTATCTCGGTTACCAAATAACCCTGTGACGAAACGCACCGCTCTTCTTTGGATCTTCTCTATTTCCTCCGTCAACTTGACCTGGTACGGATCCCACACTGATGAGCAATACTCAAGTATAGGTCGAACGTGTGTTTTGTAAGCCACTTCCTTTGTTGATGGACTACATATTCTAAGGGCTCTCCCAATGAATGTCAACCTGTCATCCGCCTTACCAACAATTAATTTTATATGGTCATTCCACTTCAAATCGTTCCGTACGCATACTCCCAGATATTTTACATAAGTAACTGCTACCTGTGTTTGTTCTGCTATCATATAATTATACAATAAAGGATCGTTTTTTCTGTATATTCGGAATACATTACATTTGTCTATGTTAAGGGTCAGTTGTCACTACCTGCTCCAAGTGCCTATCCGCTGCAGATCTTCCTGCATTTCGCTGCAATTTTCTAATGCTGCAACTTCTCTGTATACTACAGCATCATCCACAAAAAACCGCATGAAATTTTCGACACTATCTACTAGGTTATTTATATATATTGTGAAAAGCAATGGTCCCATAACACTCCCCTGTGGCACGCCAGAGGTTACTTTAACGTCTGTAGACGTCTCTCCATTGAGAACAACATACTGTGTTCTGTTTGCTAAAAACTCTTCAATCCAGTCACACAGCTGGTCTGATATTCCGTAGGCTCTTACTTTGTTTATGAGGCGACAGTGCGGAACTGTATCGAACGCCTTCCGGAAGTCAAAGAAAATGGCAACTACCTGGGAGCCTGTATCTAATATTTTCTGGGTCTCATGAACAAACAAAACGAGTTGGGTCCACACGATCGCTGTTTCCGGAATCCATGTTGATTCCTACAGAGTAGATTCTGGGTTTCCAGAAATGACACGATACGCGAGCAAAAAACGTTCTAAAATTCTACAACAGATCGATGTCAGAGATATAGGCCTATAGTTTTGCGCATCTGCTCGGCGACCCTTCTTGAAAACTGGAGCTACCTGTGTTCTTTTCCAATCATTTGGACCTTCCGTTCCTCTAGAGACTTGCAGTACACGGCTGTTAGAAGGGGAGAATGTTATGTTGGTGACTGAAAGGTAAGGTCAAGTGTTTTGGACAGCGCTTGGTCTAGCGACCAACTGTATACCCCAAAAAAAGTTCGTCTTTGTGTCACTACCTGACAGTACAGGGTCGAAGTATGAATATCACACACTTCCTCCGGTTTAGGCAAATGGAGCAACTCGTTTGGCTTTTTTGCATTTGATGTGGTCTACTTTGGGCCTTAAGGGGCTTATGGAGGCATCATTAGTTCGTGGGCGGTTGCTTAGAAAAGCCATAAAAAACAGTTTTTCTACTTTTGATTCGTACCAAAACCGAACGGTGGATTCCAAGACAACTATAGACAGCATTTGCCTTAAGATTTTACGACGTATTTTTAAGATCCCAATCACGAACAACTTTGTAAATGTTCATGATATCTTTATTCATTTCCAGGATACAGAGCTTCAAAGTTATTAGCTTATCAGCTGTTCCTTAGAGAACCGGAAAAATAGCGTTCCTTTACCATTTTTTGTGCCAAAACGGAGCCGTGGATTCCGAGACGCCTATGCACAGCCAATGCCTGAAAATATTACGATTTATTCCCAAGACCTCGATCTCGAACAATCTTGATAATTTTACTGATATCTGTCTCTGTTTCTCCGAGATACAGATGCTCATAGTTACCCTACTTGTACACGTAAAATGCGCGCGTAAAACCAGTTTGAGGCGAAAACGTAGCACGGTGAGGCCTGCAGTAAAGTGTCTCCGTTATCATCAGAAGGGTTCTGAGAAATCCATGTTGTAGTACTGAAGCAATGAAAAAATTTTATGAATGTAAAATCGGGTCTGAAGTGTAAAATTAGTTTTGCATTATTTCAATTTCACGTAAGTAAACTATCAAAATTTTGCCAACCTACAAACTTCTTTTGATATGAGTGACATACCACGGTATATCAGGGAAAATAAGAGGTGATATTGGACAGAAGGTAGTGAATGAGACTGACCCTGTTTTGGCAAGAACTTCAGGCTATGAGACTTTCACTACCACAACCTGCACAAATGAAAACTATTCAGAGAAAATCTCTCCAGTATACTTTATGTACAATAATGTCCTATGAGTGGATTGATAATTTTCCTCCTACAAAAACACTTTCTGATCGGCAGCACTGTATGGCTGCAGACAATTTGGAGAATTTTCTTGCTATCCTATGCGCTTCAAAACGAAGGGAAAGGTGGGGTACCGTAGCGAGTTCAATGAATGTGAACATTTTAATACTAAAATTTTTTTTCATTAGTGCAGTATAGAATTTATAACTAAAAAAAATTAAGCAAATTCTTCTTCTTAATGTCCTTTTCGGATATCCCGAACGTTTAAGTGCATATTAATATAATACAGTAGGCTATGGTGTAATTCAGAACTTCAGTTAAAATTATTGGTTTATGCTACATGTCTGCTAAAATATACAGGGTGAGTCACCTAACGTTACCGCTGGATATATTTCGTAAACCACATCAAATACTGACGAACCGATTCCACAAACCGAACGTGAGGAGAGGGGCTAGTGTAATTGTTTAACACAAACCATACAAAAATGCACAGAAGTATGTTTTTTAACACAAACGTACGTTTTTTTTAAATGGAACGACGTTGGTTTTGTTAGCACATCTGAACATATAAACAAATACGTAATCAGTGCCGTTTGTTGCACTGTAAAATGTTAATTACATCCGGAGATATTGTAACCTAAAGTTGACGCTTGAAACCTCCGACGTTCAGTTGCGTGTTGTAACAAACACGGGCCACGGTCGGCGAGCAGCATCTGCAGGGACATGTTTACGATGACGACCGTGTTTACGAGTGTGGCTGTAGTGCACTGTTGTGGTTTGGTCTAGTTGTCGCAGCGTCCGCATGTAGCGCTTGCTGCTGTTGTTATTCTGCATTCGTCTCATCACGCAGACCAACTGTAGTACACCGTGTTACCAGACGTGGACTGAGACAAAGTAGTGTTATGCGCATACTGCATCGTCAGCGCTTTCACCCGTTTCATGTGTCGCTACATCGGCAATTACATGGTGATGACTTTAATCATCGAGTGCAATTCTGTCAATGGGCATTAACAGAGAATGCGTTGCAGTTCTACCTGTTTACCGATGAAGCGGGTTTCACAAACCACGGGGCAGTGAATCTATGGAACATGCATTACTGGTCCGTGGACAATCCTCGCTGGCTCAGACAGGTAGAGCGACAGCGACCGTGGACTGTAAATGTATGGTGCGGAATCATTGGCGACCACCTCATTGGTCCTCACTTCATTGCAGGGGCCCAAACAGCTGCAACATACATCGCGTTTCTACAGAATTATCTGCCAACGTTGCTCGAAAATGTCCCACTGGAAACGCGTCGACGTATGTGGTATCAGCATGATGGTGCACCTGCACATTCCGCAATTAACACTAGGCTGACCCTTGACAGGATGTTCGACGGGCGTTTCATAGGACGCGGAGGACGCATAAATTGGCCAGCCCGTTCTCCTGATCTTACACCTCTGGACTTCTTTCTGTGGGGTACGTTAAAGGAGAATGTGTACCGTGATGTGCCTACAATCCCAGAGGATATGAAACAACGTATTGTGGCAGCCTACGGCAACATTACACCAGATGTACTGCGGCGTGTACGACATTCATTATGCCAGAGATTGCAATTGTGTGCAGCAAATGATGGCCACCACATTGAACATCTATTGGCCTGACATGTCGGGACACACTCTATTCCACTCCGTAATTGAAAACGGTAACCACGTGTGTACGTGTACCTCACCCCTCATGGTAATGTACATGTGCGTCAGTGAAAAAGACCAATACAAAGGTGTTAGCATGTGGACGTAATTTGCTGTTCCAGTCTCTTCTGTACCTAAGGTCCATCACCGTTCCCTTTGGATCCCTACGTAATTCGGTGCTCTCCGATACACACGATCGAACAGCGGAGGAGTGGTACTCAAGCGTCAACTTTAGGTTACAATATCTCCGGATGTAATTAACATTTTACAATGCAACAAACGGCACTGATTACGTATTTGTTTATATGTTCAGATGTGCTAGCAAAACTAACCGGGTTCCATTTAAAAAAACGTAGGTTTGTGTTAAAAAACATACTTCCGTGCATTTCGTTATGGTTTGTATTAACCAATTACACTAGCCCCTCTCCTCACGTTCGGTCTGTGGAATCGATTCGTCAGTATTTGATGTGGTTTACGAAATATATTCAGCGGTAATGTTAGGTTACTCACCCTGTACAGGTCACATTACATATATGCTTACGTATTTTATCTATTTCCATTGCATAAATATGTATATATTGTGCGTGTTCATATTACAAAAAAATCCAGTCTCTAGTCATGAGTACTCGTGGGAAATGTGTGCTTTTAGTATGTAATAAAGAACCAGTAGACTTGTGATGTCAGAAAGTAGCCAGCGAAGAGCAGTAGACTTGTGATGTCAGAAAGTAGCCAGCGAAGAGAGGCACTCAACTTGTTAAGTATATCTTACATTATTATAAATTTGAATGCTGGTCCATTTTCGTAAACTACTGAAATTACATTCGAGCTGTTCCTAGCCGACAATAAAAATAAAGCCGAGCGACGACGTGCAAGTTATCTGTTGCTGCCAGTCACTCGATGAAGCGGGAGTTACGTTAGTTTGCATAAAGCTCAGGTGATTGTTTTCGGTCGGTGACTTGCGTGCACCGTTTTCTTGCTAAAAAGTCATACGAGTCGTGGGGTGTTGACATCCACTTGCTGGCAGAGTTGCACTGTATTTGTGCAAGTATTATAGCTTGAGCAGGAGTAGGAGAACTGGAATGCGTTGTGCTACATTTTTTGACAGACTCTGGAGAGATTTAAAGAGCTTAGGTTATTGCTGTGAGTCATTAAACTGTATTTTGTGGAACAGCTGTTGAACTTTAGTGAAACGGAGGCACTTCAGGACTTTGTATTTACGCGACAGTAAAATAAATAGTTATTTAAGGGAATTTGCTAACACGTGTTATCACACATGCGCTGCAGTGTTTATATTTCATATGTTTAACTAGCGCTGAATTTACATCCGCTGTTTGTTTCTCTGAAAGGTCACAACTCATAAATTTATTTACTGCGAATGGAAAACAAGATAATTTAATTTATCCATGTCGTTGTAGCACTCGCTATCACAGGTGATCCTTCTTCATTAGAGGTATTCATTTATTATTGTATTTCCCACACTTTCCTGACTTACGATTCTATTTGTGAAACCTGTTATATTTTCTGCGAGAACAGCTGCATGGCAAGTAGGTAAGAGTGTGTGACCACCCTCCCCCCTCTACCCCTTACCTGCACCACCCCTACGACGAAATGTAAGAACTACTGTAATTCAGAGTCGTACTTCCACCGCCCCACCACATTGCTGTCTGCTCTCGTTAGTGAACGGCTACAAGATAAGTATAACAGGAACTTATAAAAGCTTAGAGACACAAAAGGAAAACCGCACGCGCCACTTTTCAGAGAGAAACTAGTGCTAATTCACTACAAATTACAGTGGTATTCACAAAGTTATGAAATAGATTTTTTGCTTCTCTGCTGGTACTTATTTGTAAATAAAGAATAAATTGGTTACTTATTACCCGGCAAAGCGAACTAAGTATCCGCCCAGGTTGGCAGCAGTGTCGTGTTTACTGCTTGAAAAACAGAGAAAGGAGGAGAGTGGGGGGGGGGGGCGAGGTAAGTATTATGGTACACTCTGGCGTCATTACAAGCGGAATTGTGTCTCACACTGCAAGTCTATAAGTGAAGTCCAGACAGCACACATTGGCCGGTAGTTCTGTCCGTACAGTATCACTCTGGCGACAGTCATTTTCTGGCGGTGGCGCTGCTGTGGCAATCGCAGCTTTGGTGTCTCCCTCTGGTAGGAAAGGGGAAAAGTTGCCTGTTCACGTGCATTTAAGGGGCGCTACGAGCTCGGCAAGGGGTCGGACTGTCAGTCTGGGCGAGTCTGCTCAGTTGGTCAGCCAAGTCAGTCTGGGTCTGTGTCTCGTCCACATTGGAGTTAGTGTGTGTGTCGTCCGGAGTGCTAGTATGTGTTAGGCCGCCAGCCTGCTCGAGTTGCTCAGGCAACGGTCATTGGCGGTTGGATCGATCGGTCGGTCGATCGCGCACTGGGACACAAGATGACTTGCCCGTCTTGAGCGTCGGCGCATGTGAGGTCGCCACGTCAGTCCAGTGGGCCGCGCCATATGACGAGGGGTAGTGGCTTCGCAGCCGACATGAGAGCAACAAAAAAATGGTTCAAATGGCTCTGAGCACTATGGGACTTAACTTCTGAGGTCATCAGTCCCCTAGAACTTCGAACTACTTAAACCTAACTAACCTAAGGACATCACATACATCCATGCCCGAGGCAGGATTCGAACCTGCGACCGTAGCGGTCGCGCGGCTCCAGACTGTAGCGCCTAGAACCGCTCGGCCACTCCGGCCGGCTGAGAGAAACAGGAGTCAACCCAGGACATCGGTCTGGCCGGTGCGAGCTGCGACGCCGTGAGACGGGAGATCGGTGCCACTTCCTGCGTCCGTTGAAGCGGCTGGCAGCGGACGGTTCGGGAGATCGTTTTGGGGGTGCTGCGCCAGGTCTTCGCCAGACATCGCAGTTTATTAAAAGTTAAGTGATTCGTGAAAATAGGAGAGCGCTCTCCAACTTCCATGTACTTATTTTTATTTGTCTGACAAACCCTATTCTCAGGGCTATATTTTATTTGGACTAATGGAGCTATGCAGATGTTTGTAAAAACGATAATGACATATCACTCCATGTTAATGTAATACTGCCGCCTTCTGAAGAAGATAGATTTAAATCTATCGAAACCTAGGTAAAGATTACTTTATCCTTTGCAACTGGTCGGCTGTTTTTAATCCTATTACGTGGAACCGTTGCTGTTGCGCAGCTATGTTTAAAATACTGATTCGTGATATGTTGTTTCATTTACTTGTTAAATTCTACTTGTGTTCTTGGTCAGTCTCTCGTCCCCAGCTTGCTCATCTGTCTCTCGTCCGCATTTGTTAGGCAGTTAGTGTCTGTCTGTCTGTCTGTCTGTCTGCCTTACGTTAATAGCTGCCTCTGTCATGTTTGTCGGATTCGGTGTTAACGAATTTATTGATTAAGGTGTAAAGGCCGAATTCCTGAAATATGTTTTTATCTTGCCTATCATCTTGAGAGGCGGTATATGTGTAATGTAGACCATGTTTGTACATTTTATGTAAGACTGCATTTCATGGCTTTTTATTTAAATGGTCATTTTAGTATATACGTTGCCACCCTTCCACAGTAAGAGTTTTCAAAAAACAAGTTGCACTTTCGGTGGCAAGTAATTTTTTTTAATGTGAGTGTTTTGTACCATTTTCATCCCTGCTACGGGGTGCATAGATTATGTGTTTGTGTGAGTTGCTAAAATTTTTAGTTTAAAGTAATCTGGTGTGTTGCAGATTCGCACCAGTGTAGTCTTTCAGAGGTTGTTGTGAGCGGTCGTGACTACGGCCGTGTTAAAAGGGAGCGGCGAGCTTCTCAGCCCGAAAGCTCATACTGTCAACAACAACAACAAAAAAATTGTTATTTCTGTCTCTGAATAAATTGTAACTTCGTGTTTACAAGTTGTTTTCTGAGTATAATTTTTAAATCTTTTTTTTTAAATGGAAAGGGTTTTTAGGAATAAAATATCCATTTGTTGAAATTTAATTTGTTTTCATCAATTATTCACTGGCAACTACCTCCACGCTCACATAGTGTGATTAAATGTGTTAATGTTCTTGATGAATCGTTAGTAAATAAAATAAATTCTTTAAGAAAAGGTTTTGAAAGTAAATCCTCTGTTAAGTCACTCACAGTACCTGCATTATTGACCGACTACCCGGGAACACGGAATCCGACATTAGTCGCAGGTTGCCTGTCTCAAGGCTTCCAGGGGCAAAATAAATTTAACTCTCAAAACTTCGCTTAGTTATTGACCGAATTTAATAGTTTAAAATACTGTAGTAACTTACTCATTACGTGGAATAATCTTATATTAAAGGTTCATCGCAACAAGAGAGGTATAACAGTTAGAAACTAGGTGTTTGTCTTGAGGTAGCATCGCTGACGGTGCACCAATTTCCGGACTTCATTCACCCAGTATTTGAGAATGAGAGCACTTATCGTCTTAGAACAAACTTCACAAATAACTTCAAATCTTTACGGAACTTCTGCTGACTGACATCCGCCACAAAATGATGGAAGGAAAGAAGTTTATCGCTTACTATATTTTCGATTTCATGCAATAAAATTCAGCACCAGACATGAAGTTTCAATTTTCCTCTTCTTTACTACTGACTATTCTCAACACAGTTTGCAGCCAGTACCCACGTAGACCACTGAATGTACCTGCAAAATCATATCACTGTACGACCCACAGTTCACGGACGTCATACACATTGAGATGCGGTAAAAACTAGTTTTTGCTTAAAATGGAGTTTGTTTTTGCTTAAACTGGAATGCAAATTACTCCATAATATACTCATAAAATGTAATGAGAGCGTAGAGGCTTTCAATAAGCTTAAACATAATTTCAAATTTTTTTCCAATCTTTTTCTCGCTTACTACCGTAACGTTAAATATTTAACACACTAATGTATTTGCAATCAGATGTGGGAAGCTATTTTATACATGGGATTTCGATTCTTTTATGAATTCGAGGTTTATTGCTAATAATTATTAATCCTAGTTTCGTTGAAACAAAGCACTGACCATGTTTTCGTAAAACTCTAAAGTAATTGGCTTTTTCTGAAATTGTTGTCTCTTTTTTATAGGGTGACAATTACTGAACCATATGAAAAAAAACGTAAATTAGGTACAAACTACGGCATGCACGCACTTCATTCAACATGTAAACGTGCCAATAGATATTCGAATTTAGGTTACGACATGTTCGCTATGCCTGCCGTCATTGGTGATGATATGGCGAAGACGAATAGCGAAATTCTGCATGACCTTCTGAAGTGTCTGAACGCCGATGCTGTCGATGACCTCTTGAATGGTTGTTTTCAGCTCAGCAATGGTGTTTGGGTTTTTGCTGCATACCATGTCTTTAATATAGCCCCACAAAAAGGAGTCGCATGTGTTCATATTCAGAGAATATGGTGGCCAATGAGGCCCATGCCAGTGGTCTGGGGACAGCAGAGCCAGAATGCGGACCCCAGAGTGCTTCTCCAGGACATCAAACACTCTACTGCTTCGAGAGGGTCGAGTTCCGACTTGCTTGAACCACATACGGTCGAAATCAGGGTCACTTTGGATAACTGGGCTGAAATCATCTTCCAAAACCTTCACGTACCGTTCGGTAATCACCGTGTCTAAAGGAATATCGCACCGATTATTCCGTGACTGGACATTGCTCACCACACAGTCACCCGTTGAGGGTGAAGAGACTTCTCGATTTCGAAATGCGGATTCTCACTCCCACAAACGCACCAGTTTTTCTTATTGACAAACCCATCCAAACCACATTCACATCAAACTCCTGTTCGGCAACTATGCGGACAATAGTGTTGGCGAAACACAGCTACTGCTCTATGATCATGGGGCTTAATGGCTGATGGGTTTGAATTTACTACGGGAAGAGATGCTGAACTTTAACAACAATTTGTTGCAGTGTCTCCCGGTTTACTTCCAGCTGCTGTGGAACTCGTCTTATCGATTTTCTGAGGTTGGTCTGAAGCACAGCGAGTGTTTTCTCCATGTTTCCTGGCGTTTTCATCCTTTTCTGACGACCGACACTGCTAACACTGTCATCACGAACACTACTCATTGTCTCAAACTTTCGAATCAAATTCTAGATTTATAGCATACTTGGACCAGTTGTCTCAGCTTGAATTCGGTCTCAAACTCCCTTTGAGCCGCAGCTGGATTGTTTTTGCTCGCTTAGTAGACCTTCACAAGCGCTGTACCCTCAGGATTGCTGTATCGAGATGTTTCCACGTGCAAATGGCCGACGACAACTAGGCACGTGCCCTTGCGCGAACTAATTCCAATTATACCCCTCGGCCAACCGTGCAGTATGAACGTCCTAACGCGAACCGTTCAGAAGCTATGACGATTTTACTTCTTATACACTGAAGTGCCAAAGAAACTGTTATAGGCATGCGTATTCAAATACAGAGATATGGATACATGCAGAATACGGCGTTGCAGTCGGCAACGTCTATATAATACAACAACTGTCTGGCGCAATTGTTAGAGCGGCTACTGCTGCTACAATGGCTAGTTATCAACATTTAAGTGAGTTTGAACGTGGTGTTACAGTCAGTGCACGAGCGATGGGACACTCCATCTTCGAGGTAGCGATTAAGTGGGGATTTTCCCGTAATAATATTTCACGAGTATATCGTGAATATCAGGAATCCTGTAACACAACAGATCTCCGACCACAGTGGCTGCAAAAATATCCTGCAAGAACGGGATCAACGACGACTGAAGAGAATCATTGAACATGACAGAAGTGATACCCTTCCCCAAATTGCTGCTTATTTCAATGCTGGGCCATCAGCCGAAGGCTGACATGTATCCTTGATAACTAAATGACACAAAGCTTTACGCCTCGCTTGGCCCCGTCAACACCGACATTGGACTCTTGATGACTATAAGCCTTTCGCCAGGTCAGACGAGTCTCGTTTCAAATTGTATCGAGCGGATGGATGTGTACGGCTTTGCAGAGAACCTCATGTATCCAAGGACCCTGCATGCCAGCAGGGACTGTTTAAGCTGGTCGAGGCTCTGCAACGGTGTGCGGAGTCTGCAGTTGGAGTGATATGAACCTTTAATACGTCTAGATACGACTCAGACAGGTGACTAGTACGTAAGCATGCTGTCTGATCATCTGCATCTATCCATGTCAATTGTGCATGCCAACGAGCAATTCCAGCAGGACAATGCGCACCCCACAAGTCCAGAATTGTTACAGAGTGGCTGGCGGCAAAACTCTCCAGACATGAACATTATTGTGCGGATTCTTTCAACACTATCTAACACACAAAGAATTTCGTAAAAACATATTCAAACAGTGACACAAAAACACATAGTACAAAATCACGTAAAACAATTGGCATATATCAAAGAGGTGATGCATAAAACAACATACCTTGCAACGTGCTGTTCAGAAGAGATCGTCACCCCTCACATTTATGGCCAGTCTTCCAGAATTCATGGTGTCAGTTCTTTCTAACACTTCTTCAGCCATTAGTCGAGTCCATGCCACGTGGTGTTGCAGCACTTCTACATCTACATCTACATCTACATCTACAACCATACTCAGCAAGCCGCCTGACTGTGTGTGGTGGAGGGTACTTTGAGTACCTCTATCGGTTCTCCCTTCTCTCGGGGTCCCTACATGAAATAAGGCAGGTGTACCTGTTTCTTTGGCTCTTCAGTGCAGTTCAATAATTGTCACCCCGTACATAATAACTTGATTATTTTGCCACCTTCTAACAGCACATATCACAGAGAAAAAATTTTTTGACTCAACGGGAGGTTGCTTGTCGGCTGTTTGGTTTGTGGGGCGCTCAACTGCACGGTCATCAGCGCCCGTGCTTGTCGGAGCTGGCGATCAGAAGGAAGGAAGGGCGTATGTAGGTTCAGAGCTCAATACCCCGTCATCGACAGTACAGTCGTTAAAGGCGGAGTACAATCTCGGATTACAAAAGGTTGGGAAAGGAAATCGGCAGTGCCCTTTTCAAATGAACCATACTTACATTTGCATGGAGTTGTTGACGGTAATCAGAGGAACCTAAAGTTGGAAGACCAGAGAGAGGTTTCGAATCGTTGTCCCACCGAATGGTCGGTATGGGAATCAGAGAAGAGACTAAACAGTGATGTGTGTCAGCTATCCCATACTAAAGCCGATCACATGGTGGGCCTTCGTACAGGGGAATGTGCCACCACATGTAACCATGTGGCATAGCTGTTGCAATCCTAGCTAGCGCAAATGAAATGAACTGGCCCCAGTTTTTAGGCATGGAAAATACAGTAAAAAATGAAAAATGGCCACAAATTGATTTTCATAAGGGTATAGATAGAAAATGCACAACTGTAACCTTTAGCTGCCAGTGGATAAATATGTGATGCTGCAGGGGACATGTCGATACCAGGGCTTTTCGCGGATGATGCTGTAGTATACAGAGAAGTTGCAGCATTAGAAAATTGTAGCGAAATGCAGGAAGATCTGCAGCGGATAGGCACTTGGTGCAGGGAGTGGCAACTGACCCTTAACATAGACAAATGTAATGTATTGCGAATACATAGAAAGAAGGATCCTTTATTGTATGATTATATGATAGCGGAACAAACACTGGTAGCAGTTACTTCTGTAAAATATCTGGGAGTATGCGTGCGGAACGATTTGAAGTGGAATGATCATATAAAATTAATTGTTGGTAAGGCGGGTACCAGGTTGAGATTCATTGGGAGAGTGCTTAGAAAATGTAGTCCATCAACAAAGGAGGTGGCTTACAAAACACTCGTTCGACCTATACTTGAGTATTGCTCATCAGTGTGGGATCCGTACCAGATCGGTCTGACGGAAGAGATAGAGAAGATCCAAAGAAGAGCGGCGCGTTTCGTCACAGGGTTATTTGGTAACCGTGATAGCGTTACGGAGATGTTTAATAAACTCAAGTGGTAGACTCTGCAAGAGAGGCGCTCTGCATCGCGGTGTAGCTTGCTCACCAGGTTTCGAGATGGTGCGTTTCTGGATGAGGTATCGAATATATTGCTTCCCCCTACTTATACCTCCCGAGGAGATCACGAATGTAAAATTAGAGAGATTAGAGCGCGCACGGAGGCTTTCAGACAGTCGTTCTTCCCGCGAACCATACGCGACTGGAACAGGAAAGGGAGGTAATGACAGTGGCACGTAAAGTGCCCTCCGCCACACACCGTTGGGTGGCTTGCGGAGTATCAATGTAGATGTAGATGTAGAATAAAGTCTTGGAGAATTCCAATCCGTGTACTCAGTTGGATAGCAACTGTGCCTCGCAGACAGGCGCGTGAACAATATACCCAGATGTCAGCATTTGTGAAAGAACTGCACTTGGGCTCAAAGAAGCCGATTGGAGTAATCGGCGAATCGATAGACATTTGAACAGTTATGATGCCACTAATCGACGATATTGACACGAATAGGTGAACCAAGGGCGAGCACAACATCAAGAAGGAAGTGGTCGAACTAGACAGATGACAGAACGTGAAGACCGAGCAATCGACAGAGAGGCATTGAGAGCTTCGGGACTGATAATTATCATCGATCCGACATGCAACTGGGGCTTCACTGACCACAAGGAACATCAATAGTCCGCTCACAGGATGGGTGCTGAGCTGACGGCACCCTTCGCGCCGACTACCATTGACCACTGTACACGAACAAATGCGTCTGCAGTGGTGTCGGACGCATTCGATCTGGAATCTCATTTACTGGAGTCGAATTGTCTTCAGCGACGAGTCCCGCTTCGAGCTGAGCCCCGATGACCAGCGAAGACGTGTCTGGAGACGCCCCGTACAACTGCCGTGTACCAACCCCACTGTCGCAAGCCGTACAGACGACAAACGGGACTGATGGTCTGGGGTGCCATTTAATTTCATGTGTTGCGGCCACATACAGTAAGCGTTGCTTCACGCAGTGGAGAATGGAAAAACAGCGGCGACCGAGGCGTTGCGAAGTCAGCGTGCCACAGATAGCCTTGCTGACACTTGCAGTCTACCAACCGTCTGGCGTAAGGACGCACGCAGACCGAGCACCGAGCGATGCCTGAAGAGTGCTGAGTAAGGGAAGTGAGGCCTGCATGCTAAGTTACGCTGCAATATACTGCGGGAGTAATAACAAGAAGCTGCCACCGAGTGTAAAAAACGTCCTCCTGCCGGATATAAATAGTGGAGCGCAGGCAGCCACGGACAGAAACCTTTAGGAAGCAGTTCGGATCTGAGGACGGACGTGGTCCGTGTCCGAATGTTCAATCTTCGTAGGTGAAGATTCCGGAAGTCTGTTCCAGCTCGCAGGAGTCATCCATTCGCCGCCAGATGTCAACTTCAGCTCTGGGGGTCGACCCGGGTCCGGCCGGCACCATGGCTGACCGACTACAGCGAGAACGTCCAGCGGACAGGCCGCAGCGCGGTCGTGGTCACAGGCGCCCAGATTTCACGGCAACCCGGTCACGCCGCGCGGTCCGTCCATGACGGGACCTCGCGGACATCGGGACTGACAGCTTCCCAGCCGCCGGTGCAGCAGTCGTCGGCAGCTGACCTCACGGCGACGCGGTTCCTTGGGCGTGCCCGTACTGGGGGCGCCGAGCGGCGATGAGTTCTCTCAACCACAGGGCATCCTGACTTCACCGGAGCACTGGTGGCGAGCGTTGCGCGCATTGTCGGAGAATCTACACAGCAGCAGCCAGGCGGAGGGATCCGCAGGGCTGGGCAGCGACGACGAGGGAGAAATTGTAAGGAAAGCTCAATAAATAACTGTAAAACTCCACGCCGTCTCAGTCTTTGGCGCAGCCACTGTCTCTGCTGCTAACAAGTACTGCTGAAGTCGTAACAAGTAGCAAACAGCCATAACAAGTACTGCAGAAGTCGTAACAAGTGGCCATCTGACATAACAAGTGGTGTCAGGCGCACCCACTAGCACAGTGCGGAGCAACCGAGAAACACCGAATAGGGTGAGTCCAGCAACTGCCTTCTCTCTATGTTTTCTGTGTAGCTAGACATGTCGAGGGTAACGTTAAGGGATGTGAGAGTGTCATTTGAAAGACCTAGCAGCCCTACAGATTTATCGCAGTTTCGTGGGAATGATAGTCACGTTAACTTACTTCCATCTAAACGTATAGTGTGTGGATTAACAGGTCACGTCGCTCCTTGCGATAAATTTGTACCAAGCACTTGTGATGTTTGTGGCTTTTATGGTCATGTAACGGGGCAATGTGGTAAGTCTAGATGGCTTGCCATTAGACGTGCTAGGAATAAACTTGCTTGTGGGTAATACTACACTCCTGGAAATGGAAAAAAGAACACATTGACACCGGTGTGTCAGACCCACCATACTTGCTCCGGACACTGCGAGAGGGCTTTACAAGCAATGATCACACGCACGGCACAGCGGACACACCAGGAACCGCGGTGTTGGCCGTCGAATGGCGCTAGCTGCGCAGCATTTGTGCACCGCCGCCGTCAGTGTCAGCCAGTTTGCCGTGGCATACGGAGCTCCATCGCAGTCTTTAACACTGGTAGCATGCCGTATGTGCAGTTGACGGACTTTGAGCGAGGGCGTATAGTGGGCATGCGGGAGGCCGGGTGGACGTACCGCCGAATTGCTCAACACGTGGGGCGTGAGGTCTCCACAGTACATCGATGTTGTCGCCAGTGGTCGGCGGAAGGTGCACGTGCCCGTCGACCTGGGACCGGACCGCAGCGACGCACGGATGCATGCCAAGACCGTAGGATCCTACGCAGTGCCGTAGGGGACCGCACCGCCACTTCCCAGCAAATTAGGGACACTGTTGCTCCTGGGGTATCGGCGAGGACCATTCGCAACCGTCTCCATGAAGCTGGGCTACGGTCCCACACACCGTTAGGCTGTCTTCCGCTCACGCCCCAACATCGTGCAGCCCGCCTCCAGTGGTGTGACGACAGGCGTGAATGGAGGGACGAATGGAGACGTGTCGTCTTCAGCGATGAGAGTCGCTTCTGCCTTGCTGCCAATGATGGTCGTATGCGTGTTTGGCGCCGTGCAGGTGAGCGCCACAATCAGGACTGCATACGACCGAGGCACACAGGGCCAACACCCGGCATCATGGTGTGCGGAGCAATCTCCTACACTGGCCGTACACCACTGGTGATCGCCGAGGGGACACTGAATAGTGCACGGTACATCCAAACCGCCATCGAACCCATCGTTCTACCATTCCTAGACCGGCAAGGGAACTTGCTGTTCCAACAGGACAATGCACGTCCGCATGTATCCCGTGCCACCCAACGTGCTCTAGAAGGTGTAAGTCAACTACCCTGGCCAGCAAGATCTCCGGACCTGTCCCCCATTGAGCATGTTTGGGACTGGATGAAGCGTCGTCTCACGCGGTCTGCACGTCCAGCACGAACGCTGGTCCAACTGAGGCGCCAGGTGGAAATGGCATGGCAAGCCGTTCCACAGGACTACATCCAGCATCTCTATGATCGTCTCCATGGGAGAATAGCAGCCTGCAATTCTGCGAAAGGTGGATATACACTGTACTAGTGCCGACATTGTGCATGCTCTGTTGCCTGTGTCTATGTGCCTGTGGTTCTGCCAGTGTGATCATGTGATGTATCTGACCCCAGGAATGTGTCAATAAAGTTTCCTCTTCCTGGGACAATGAATTCACGGTGTTCTTATTTAAATTTCCAGGAGTGTATTTTATGTTTGTGAGGTGAGGTATACCACACGGAAAATTACAGAGACACGTGCAACCGGGACAAGTGACGCCGTAGTCGCATTGACAGAGCAAGTTAAGAAACTGATTGAAGAAAATAAGTTGCAAAAGCATCACACGCAGAGATTTGAGCAACAATTGTCTCAAAATACTCAATCAGGCTCGGGAAGCGAGAGTGTAGAATGCAAGGGTACTGTCTTTTCCGGTGTGGAAGACTTTTCAGCGGCTAATTTGATACCTTTCTTCTCGGGTAAAACATCAGAGGATGTGAATGTTTTTATTGGTGACATACGTAGTACAGCTAGACTGTGTGGCTGGTCGGATGAAATGTGTTTGCAAATGGCGAGGTTACGGTTAGTAGGTGACGCAATGACTTATGTGGCATACCACGAAGGGTTAAAGGATGCTACTACGTTCACAGAGTTGTCTGAGGGATTGTTGCAAAGGTTTAGGAAACAAAACAGTGCCAGACTTTTTGGGAAAAATTGGGGTGGATGATGCAACAAACGGGTGAAAAGGTAGAAGAATTTTCAGACAGAATTAGGAGAACGAATGCGCACAAGTATGAGTTAACGCAAGATGCGAGTGCAAATGAAGTTCTTTGAAAGAAGCAAAGAATAGAGCTTTAGACGCATTTTTGGGAAGGGTCTCGCAGGATTTCTCAGGCCGGATACGGATGGAAAATCCAAGTGATTTAGTAGCAGCATTGCACGTAGCTACACATTTGCAAGAAGTGGATAGCGCCACTAGAAGTCGCAATACAAGAAAATTTTCTCGTCTTCCAAAGAGTGTTACCATTGTGGGAAGCAAGGTCATTTTAAGGGATAGTGTCGGGAACCACAGTGTTTCAATAGTCAGAAAATAGGGTATAAGGCACGGCAGTGTAAAGCCAAGCAACAGGTTAATGATACAGCAGGCAAAAAACATTTAAACGAAAAAGGGAGTGTTCCTGCCGTCGGGAGGCATTCCCAGTAAAAAGAGGTACTCAGAGAGTGCACGAAGAGGTGGATTGTAGTTTGATGGTTTGGATAAAAGATAAGTGGCGAAGAGTTTTAGTGGATACTGGAGCGCATGTATCAGTTGTCAGTGTGGACCTCGTGGGCAAGAAAGGACTGGAAGCTCCGAGGTACAGATTGCGCGCAGTAGGTGATAAAAATTAGATGCGCTAGGGACAGCACAGCTCAAGTTTAAGATAGGGAACGTGTGGTTCTGCGAGCAAATGGAAGTGTTGTCAACTGTGGAACAGGGATTTTCAGCGATACTTGGGTTGGACTTCCTGATTAAACATCACACCAAAATTGACCTTTCGCAACATACGCTGGAACTCGATGGGAACTTGTTCTCAATGGGTACAGCCGTTGCAAATGTTTCAGAGGTGCAAGGTGCACCGATAGCTAAGGTGATACCAACTAAACTGCGTACAAGTGCATTAAAGGTGATTTCGTGTGACGAAGTACGAACAGGTACAGGGAAATTGATCTGGGTATCGGTGGATGTCGATGTGCCACAGCAGGGGTTATTCTTGGTAGAGCCACTACCGAGGTTTTAGACGAAAAGCATTGCTTTATTCGTAGGAGTGTATCACGGGTAACGGCCATAAACTGGCAGTTTACGGTTCCGGTGAGTGTAGATAACTTCGGGCGGGATGATGTCGATCTGCCGAAGGGATTAGTAATAGCCACACTAGAGTTAATGGATGAAGAGGACATCGGTAGTTCGAGGCTATACTATGATATAAAGCAAACCGTCAGCACGTCTGCACTTCGTGGCAAGGTAAATCATTTGAGAGGAAATGATCTTTCGGGTGTGGAAGCATTCTTACTGAAGTATAAAGCATTGTTTGAAGCACAGGGTACGTTACCTGCTACACCGATAACACAGCATCGTATTCCGACAGGGAATCACGCTCCGGTGTATCGTAAGCCATACAGACTACCGAAACAATTACAACCAGTAGTAGAGCAATTAATAGAGCAACAACTGGAAGATGGGATAATCCAGTACAGTAATAGTCCTTCGTCTAGTAGTGTGGTCCTAGTTCCGAAGAAACCGGACGGGTCGAAAAACTTTCGCTTTTGTTGCGATTACAGACATTTGAATGAACAGACAGAGGAGGTCGTACATCCGATTCCGAATATCACAGAAACTTTAGACAACCTAGGGCAGTGTAAATTTTTCTCCACTATGGATTTGTGAAGCGGTTATCACCAAATTGAAGTATGTCCGGAGGACAGGCCAAAATCAGCATTTACGACGCATTGTGGTCACTTCGAGTATAAAAGAATGCCGTTTGGACTAAAAAACGCTCCAGCAACATTTCAGAGGTTGTTGGATGCAGTCCTTCGCGGGTTGAAACCGAAAAAATGCATGCTGTATCTGGATGACATTATAGTTTTATCAAGAGATATAGAGCAGCATGTGGAACGGTTAGAGGAGGTGTTTAAAAGATTAGAGGCAGCACGGCTAACATTTAGTTTGGACAAATGCCATTTTGCCAAGCACAAATAAATTATCTCGGGCATGTTATCAGTCAGGACGGGGTATGGACAGACCCGCATCTCACTTCTGCAGTACGAGATTTTCCGGTTCTGCAAACGGTTAAACAACTGCAATCATATATTGGTCTTGAGAGCTATTACCGAAAATTCGTACAGGGGTTCGCAGAAATAGCGAGGCCACTTACGAAGTTGCTAAGAAAAGGTGTTACCTTCCAGTGGACGTCAGAGTGCGAGAAAGCATTTCAAGAGTTGAAACGGATAGTGACATCAGATCCAGTTTTGAATTTTCCAAACTTTTCGAAGGAGTTTATATTACAATGTGACGCGTCTAATCACGCTCTTAGGGTTGTACTTGGGGAAGAAATTGATGGCAGAAAACGTCCGATTGCGTTCGCGTCTTGTCAACTTACCAGGGCGGGACAAAATTACTCCATGACGGAGAAGGAATTTTTAGCGGTGATATACGGGATTTCGTACTTTCGATGTTATCTGTACGGTAGAAGGTTTAAGGTTGTGACGGATCATTCAGCTCTGAAATGGTTATTAGGTCTGAAAGACCCAGCAAGTAGGCTAGTGAGATGGGCGCTGAAACTCAGTGAGTTCGATCAGGAGGTAATACACAAGCCAGGTGTGAAACATGCCAATGCTGAAGCATTGAGCAGGAGAGTGGCAGTGTTACAAGTAACAGGGGTGACTGAAGATGAGTGGAAAAGGGCACAGGCTGTGGATAGTGATTGCCAATTGTTCCGAAATCAACCGACGTTCCTAGTACAGGACAGGTTACTTTGCAGGTCGACGAAATGTGGCCCGCATGTCGTCCTACCAGTAGCGTTAAGATCTGAAGTTTTGCAACAGGCGCATGACCATTTTCTTTCAGGACATGGCAGGAGAAGAGCTACGTGCCATGCACACAGTGTGTGAACTTGAGCCATCAAAAGATTCAGCTTCAGGCAGACAGACCTTTCCAACAAATCGGAATTGATGTATTAGGTCCATTAAATAGGAGTGCAACAGGGAATAAGTATGTGTTAACAGTGATTGAGCACTTTTCTAGGTATTTATTCATGGTCACATTACCAGATCAGAAAACAAGTACGGTGGCACAAGCTTTAGTTAATAATTCGTTACTCAGGTATGGGATACCTCAGTCCTTAATCTCGGATCGAGGTACTAATTTCACGTCTGATCTGATGAAGCAACTGTGTAAGTTACTGAAGGTAAAGAAATTACGGACTAGCCCATTCCATCCTCAAGCAAACGGACGAACGTAGAGAGTGCATCGAACGATCGCCAAGATGTTGAGTCACTATGTAAATAGTCAACACACCGACTGGGATGTGTACCTGCAATTCGTAACCAATGCATATAATAGCAAGGTTCATACGTCGACAGGATTGTCGCCGTACGAAGTGGTGTATGGGCGGAAGATGCCATCACCTTTTGACATGCTTCGTCCAAGGCTGGGAGCGGAGGGCGAGCATGTAAGGCAATTTGCGAAAACCATTAAGGAAGTATGGCAGAGAGTTAGACGGGCTAACACGAAAGCATTGGGACGACAGGAACGGATGGGAGGTACAACGAGGAAGTTGCCACAGTACAGACTAGGCCAGTGGGTGCTATTAGCTAATCCGTATGTTCCAAAAGGGAGAACCAAGAAATTCACAAACAGGTTCCAGGGACCGTACCAGGTAGTGGAAATGACATCACCTGTGAATGTAAAATTACAATTGCCTACCAAGACAACGGTGGTTCACGTTACTAGAGTTAAGCCGTTCCAGGGGGTAGTAGATCCGTGTATATGTACTTCTCCTTCTGGCAGAAAGCTAAAAGAAGCGCCAGAAGCAGACAGTAAACCGGGTATTAAGTAAAAGTTGCGTTCGAGGGATGTGTAGTTAGCAGTAATTATGATGCGTGTATTACTTTCGTGCACGGGCAGGTGAATGTGACGTTGATGTCACCAGAAAAATTCAGAGTCTGAAGCAGGCAGAGGGAGAGTTTCCAGAGGGGGTAGAGCACATAGTGCCGATAATTGAAGCGAGTATGTCACTTTTTTATCATACATCTAGGATTAAGGTAACAACGGGTCTAGTTAAGATGTATATAGAGATTAGATTTCCAGTAACTGGTATGGGGAGGCAGTATCACTGTTACACAGTGCATCCTTATCCGGTCAGATGGGAATGCATGGGAAAGGGCCTACAGTTCAGGACACAGGAGGTTTTATTAATTTCTAAGGAGGGGGATACTCATGCTACTATGTCGAGTTTAGAATTGAGTAGATGTCTAACGGAGTCAGTTTCCATTTTTCCATCACGGATTGTTCTCCCCGGCAAGGGGTCGTGTGAGATCCAGTTATTTAGTTCAGAAGCAGAAGTTTCGGAGTGTTGGAGAATAATAGTGAAGCCCATGCCACATTTTCAGCAAGTTGGGAGGCATTGGCTGTATTCTGTATTCGCTGCGGAGAGGATATCAGCCATGTGTTACGACAGTGGGAATTGGACAGTAACCGAGGAGATGGAATTACGGGACAGTGGTTTTATAATCAACGGGACAAATTGTGAAATAGTAGGGGATCATTTCAGCTTACCACCGACAGTCACGGGAGTCACCAAGGTTACAGATACTTATCACACGTTGTACTGGCCAGATACGTCATTCAGCATCGCTCCAGGAGAAAATTTGACGTATATTAACAAAACCTTGGATGGTACACTATTTCGAACGATAGATAAACTAGTAGATTCGGAGAAAGGTCAAATTTCAATGCAGCAATTATCAAGGCATGTGGAGGAGTACGATACCAGGCGGAAACGTAGCACAGTGACCATCGGTATTTCAACCAATATTATCACTATGTTGATTGTATTTATTGATGTGGTATAAGTCCTATTAAAATGGAGGATTCAGAATGTTAATGCAAGACCGCTCCATGAGATTCCTGCAGAATGGATTACCACTAGGGCATACATTAGGGAAACTGGATGTACAGGGTGTTTCAAAAATGACCGGTATATTTGAAACGGCAATAAAAACTAAACGAGCAGCGATAGAAATACACCGTTTGTTGCAATATGCTTGGGACAACAGTACATTTTCAAGCAGATAAACTTTCGAAATTACAGTAGTTACAATTTTCAACAACAGATGGCGCTGCGGTCTGGGAAACTCTATAGTACGATATTTTCCACATATCCACCATGCGTAGCAATAATATGGTGTAGTCTCTGAATGAAATTACCCGAAACCTTTGACAACGTGTCTGGCGGAATGGCTTCACATGCAGATGAGATGTACTGCTTCAGCTGTTCAATTGTTTCTGGATTCTGGCGGTACACCTGGTCTTTCAAGTGTCCCCACAGAAAGAAGTCACAGGGGTTCATGTCTGGCGAATAGGGAGGCCAATCCACGCCGCCTCCTGTATGTTTCGGATAGCCCAAAGCAATCACACGATCATCGAAATATTCATTCAGGAAATTAAAGACGTCGGCCGTGCGATGTGGCCGGGCACCATCTTGCATAAACCACGAGGTGTTCGCAGTGTCGTCTAAGGCAGTTTGTACCGCCACAAATTCACGAAGAATGTCCAGATAGCGTGATGCAGTAATCGTTTCGGATCTGAAAAATGGGCCAATGATTCCTTTGGAAGAAATGGCGGCCCAGACCAGTACTCTTTGAGGATGCAGGGACGATGGGACTGCAACATGGGGCTTTTCGGTTCCCCATATGCGCCAGTTCTGTTTATTGACGAAGCCGTCCAGGTAAAAATAAGCTTCGTAAGTAAACCAAATGCTGTCCACATGCATATCGCCGTCATCAATCCTGTGCACTATATCGTTAGCGAATGTCTCTCGTGCAGCAATGGTAGCGGCGCTGAGGGGTTGCCGCGTTTGAATTTTGTATGGATAGAGGTGTAAACTCTGGCGCATGAGACGATACGTGGACGTTGGCGTCATTTGGACAGCAGCAGCAACACGGCGAACGGAAACCCGAGGCCGCTGTTGGATCACCTGCTGCACTAGCTGCACGTTGCCCTCTGTGGTTGCCGTACGCGGTCGCCCTACCTTTCCAGCACGTTCATCCGTCACGTTCCCAGTCCGTTGAAATTTTTCAAACAGATCCTTTGTTGTATCGCTTTTCGGTCCTTTGGTTACATTAAACCTCCGTTGAAAACTTCGTCTTGTTGCAACAACACTGTGTTCTAGGCGGCGGAATTCCAACACCAGAAAAATCCTCTGTTCTAAGGAATAAACCATGTTGTCTACAGCACACTTGCACGTTGTGAAAAGCACACGCTTACGGCAGAAAGACGATGTACAGAATGGCGCACACACAGACTGCGTTGTCTTCTATATCTTTCACATCACTTGCAGCGCCATCTGTTGTTGAAAATTGTAACTACTGTAATTTCGAAAGTTTGTCTGCCTGAAAATGTACTGTTGTCCAAAGCAAATTGCAACAAACGGTGTATTTCTATCGCTGCTCGTTTAGTTTTTATTGCCGTTTCAAATATCCCGGTCATTTTTGAAACACCCTGTATATAGGGAAGAAGTAGAATATAGGATAGAACTAGAGTTAACGTATAGGGTAAATTTGGGGACGAATTTGATTTTTAGGAGGAGGCAGTGTTGCGGGCACATGTAGTAAGCGTTGCTTCATGCAGTGGAGAATGGAAAAACAGCAGCGACCGAGGCGTTGCGAAGTCAGCGCGCCACAGATAGCCTTGCTGACACTTGCAGTCTACCAACCGGCTGACACAAGGACGCACGCAGACCGAGGGCCGAGCGAAACCTGGAGAGTGCTGAGTAAGGGAAGTGAGGCCTGCATGCTAAGTTACGCTGCAATATACTGTGGGAGTAATAACAAGAAGCTGCCACCGAGGGTAGAAAACGTCCTCCTGCCGTATATAAATAGTGGAGCGCAGGCAGCCACGGACAGAAACCATTAGGAAGCAGTTCGGATCTGAGGACGGACGTGGTCCGTGTCCGAATGTTCAGTCTTCGTAGGTGACGATTCCGGAAGTCTGTTCCAGCTTGCAGGAGTCGTCCATTCGCCGCCAGATATCAACTTCAGCTCTGGGGGTCGAGCCGGGTCCGGCCGGCACCATGGCTGACCGACTACAGCGAAAATGTCCGGCAGGACCGGCCGCAGCGCGGTCGTGGTCACAGGCGCCCAGATTTCACGGCAACCCGGTCACGCCGCGTGGTCCGTCCATGACGGGACCTCGCGGACATCGCGACTGACGGCTTCCCAGCCGCCGGTGCAGCAGCCGCCGGCAGCTGACCTCACGGCGACGCGGTTCCGTGGGCGTGCCCTTACTGGGGGCGCCGAGCGGCGACGAATTCATCTCAACCACGGGGCATCCTGACTTCAGCGGAGCACTGGTGGCGCGCGTCGCGCGCATTGTTCGAGAATCTACACAGCAGCAGCCAGGCGGAGGGATCCGCAGGGCTGGGCAGCGTCGACGAGGGAGAAATTGTAAAGAAATCTCAAAAAATCATTGTAAAACTCCACGCCGTCTCAGTCTTTGGCGCAGCCACTGTGTCTGCTGCTAAAAGTACTGCAGAAGTCGTAACAAGTGGCCATCTGTCATAACACATGGAAGGGCCGCTATGGTTATCATTCGCGGTACCATTACAGCATCCCACGCCCTGTTTTGTTGCCCTTTATGCAAGCTATCCTGGGCTTACTTTTCTGGAAGATAATGTCTGCCAATGCCTGCCCACATATGTGCGGTAGTTTCTACTGCTTGTCTTCGTACTTACCAAACCATACTTCGACCGGTAAGATAGCCGCATCTCTCCCCAGTTGAGAACTTTTGGAGCATTGTGGGTAGGACCCTCCAACCAGCTCGTGACTCTGACGATCTAACGCGCCAGTTGGATAGAAATTGGTACGTTATCCCTCAGGTAGACACCCAACAACTCTTTCAATTGATTCCAAGCCTAATAAATAGTAGCATAAGGACCATATGTAGTAGACTAACGCCGGCTGTTGTGGACGAGCGATTCTAGGTGCTTCAGTCTGGAACCGCACTGCTGCTACGGTCGCAGTTTCGAATCCTGCCTCGGGCATGGATGTGTGTTATGTCCTTAGCTTAGTTAGGTTTAAGTAGTTCTAAGTCTAGGGGACTGATGACCACGGATGTTAAGTCTCATAGTGCTCAGAGCCATTTGAACCATTTAGTAGACTAACGCGTTATTTATTTGCTCAATTCGTGAATCTCTTTCTCTTGAATAAACCATCCAGTTTTTCTGAAATTGTACCAGTCCCTATTTTCTTTGGATACTGGGGGAAAGGTGGTAGAATTTCGCAGCAATAATAATAATAAGTTTTAGCAGTATTAAAAACAGAGATAGATTCTGAAATCAGAACGGAACAAGACAGTATAAAGCCAACTTCACTGATATTACACAACAGCAAATCGACACATAGAACAAATATTGAATCAAATCTAGGCACACACAACTGAGATTAAATAGGAAAGAGATGGCGAACAATGAGAAGCAGATCAAGTAGACAGAGGGCGGGAAGATTTCGGTGAATCTCACGAAATGGCTGGCGCCATTAGTCTGTAGTCGTAGCTTGATGTATTCACATTCAGAAAGCGAACGAATAAGCGAATGACATCGAACGGCATTGCTGTATTCTGTTTAAATTATTGAAAAATTGAACTGCTACTACTGCTTGGCAGAAAATGCCTATAGGAAGACGCTGTTGTGAACTGTGGCGCTGGCTGCAGTTGCTGGTCCGTCTCAGAGCACAACTTAAATGGGCCTGACATGGCCCCAGCCATATCTTTTATGTGCTGACGGGCGCCGAAGTCAGAAAATAGCGCCGTTTCCAGTTTAGTGGGACCCCGACGCATCAGAGCCTGCCTGCTGAGACATATAAGTAACTCTACACGTCTTTTTGTCTCAAAGTTGTTTCCTGTACTCGCTCTGTCCCGCCCATCGGAACTGCAGTTTTCGCTATATCACTACACCTCGGACGTGCAAGAGACTTTCAACTTTCTTTAAATTAAATCTGTTGACTTTCGGTTCGTAGCCTTTCAGCCATAGTGGAAAGACGATACAATAGTGCATTGGAGACTTTTCTCTCTGTCAGTTACGACAGTAAGAAATTAAGTCCCTGAGCGGAGAAAATCTCCGATCCGCTTGGCAGTCGACCCCAGTCTTCTTCGGTTTTCATTTTGCCGCACTGAGCCCTTAGCTGCCGAGGTGGACGACGTACACCTTCAACAGCTTTCAACGATTGCCGCCATTCTGCGTAAATTACTAATTCCTCTTGAAATAACAGCAGGCGAAATCTTTCGGTTTCTTATTATGTTAGGAACCATTACCATAAAGCTTATTTCCTCTCTGAAATTCATTTAATAGTTTAATTTGCGATTGGTTTCTCTAGAACCTCAAAATAAAACTAATAGGTAAATATCGGATACACTGGCGAGTGGTCCAAGATTCCTGACTTTGTCGCCTGATTTATTGCTTACCAATCCTGCTATAGGACTGCTGGTTGTATGCTGGTTCTTTATATATTTTTAATTTATATTGAGCCTGTGTGACCATCTCCTTCGCGTTACATTAGAGAACTGTACTCGACTTTGTGTCCTGGCTGCTAATATACCAGGCCCATAAGAATTGGTGTCTATATTGTGACCTTATTTGATTAACTTGATAAACAAATCAATTATTTTTGAAATATGCGCAACGGAAACTGGTGCGAGTTTCTCTAAGATAACACGTTCTGGGGTGGCTGAACTCAAAGCCGTCCTATAGCAGCTGGTACCCTATCTAAAATCACATTGCAGATTATTTCTGTCTTTCATTAACTTTAGAAAATCGAACTGAATAAGATACATCCTACCCATTTCATGTATTAAGTGACTGGGGGAATATTTCTTAACTGAAATGTTGACTCTCATTTAATAGATTTATTTTCCACTTTGATGAAAACTTTAGAAGCCGACACATTACAATTTTTCTTTGGTTACAAAACTTATCTCTGAATCAGCGTTACCTCTCATGGGTACGACAATGACAAAACGAAAACGCTACACGAATAATTTAATACATGACACATAATTTCATAATAACACAAAAAATATATGACACATAATACATACGTGGGCCATACCGTCTTCAGCGGGAAAATCGTCATTCATTCTTTAAGACTCACTTATCGTCATGCATGAATTACACCACTAGAAATTTAAGGTAGGCCCCTGCTGAAGGTAGATAACCTCTATCAGAGAAAAGATTTTGGGCAAAAATGATGTACTATTGGCGCCAAAATGAAATGCGATCTGAACTCACAAATAAAGTACCAAAATAATTAAATTTCGCGACAGAAATTTCTCGATCTACCATCCGATACGCAATCTGCACTCATTGAGCTAAAAGTGAAGCTTATAACTCGGGAAATAGCTACATGAACTGATAGTTCCTGTTGCATGCTCACTACCACAAATCAAAATTTCACAAACACATTTCCGAGAAAACTATTGCAAATAAATTAAAACCGTAACCTGTACCGATGAAGGTATGTTGAATGCGTGCTATGAGCATGCCCTGTCGTGAATTTTTAGCCATATTACCTCATTTCTATCTTACCAAATCTGCGAGCTGCTGTGCTCCCGCATCCGGTCCGTCTCATGGCTGGCCCCACAGAGCTCTCCACGCGCCAAAATCCGACCAACTTTCCTATTCAAACGCGGTGGTGGGGAGACTCACCTCACCCCCGCACCAACTTTGTAACCTACCCTCGTGCCTGTTTCAATCCTTGCTTGCTGCTCTGGCCTACCTGCCGTTATTCTTGTAATGTTGGCAATGACTGCTATTCCCGTAAACTGTTCCCTTTGGTCCATGCTCCCGCTACATTTGACTTCCATTCATACCCATGCACACTCATACAGGATGGAACAAGGAGTATACATATAAACGGAGTGTGACCTCTTTGTGAAACGATGAAAAGAAATAAACAAATGCGTCAAATATTCCTTTCACCCAGCGAAGTATTGAAGCTGCTAGCAATCAAAGAAAAACTTATATCTCGATATATAGAAAACATAATTACTTCCTACTGTAACCTGAGGCAAAACGAAAGTAACGCCTCAATCTCTATTCGAGTCTTGCTTCGTTTTTTACGTCTTATGCGGCCACAACCAGCGTGTAGGGTGGGTTCATAACATGTCTTGTTACAACATGTCATGCGTTAAAAAAAACTCGATGTTAACAGATGTGAAGTAGATGGGTGTTTATGAAATCTGATTGGTATGTCTGAGGACATGGATTCAATGTTAATCATGTTTCCTTTCATTTTTTCTATTTTTTAATTTTTTCGGAGAGAGATGCACTGATGTAAATACCCGATGTGACCGCTGAATTTGATGGACACTGGTTTACGGCTGCTAAATTAACAAATGAAACTTCATTATTGCAGAACGTCAATGACATAAGTGTCCTCTTAAATTTATTGAAAATTAAATGAGACTGTGGTAAGGTAGTTGTTACCAATCTTTCTAGGCTATTATCAGTTCAGAAATAATAAAACGGAATATAATAAACACGTATGTGTTACCTACTTCATATTAATTATGAAATAAATTGTATTTCATCCGTTTTTCTTTATTTTATAACAAATGTAATGAAAGTAATTATCACAAGTTAAAGTAGAACCCACGCTCCTCATCATAACAGCTTGTAACATTACACATTATGATACCGAGCTATTCCGCATAATACGGTCATTTTTATGTATTGTGTGGATCGACAGGGAAGAGACAGGGGATCCAGTATTAAAATTAGAATTTAACAGCTTTGTACGACTTAAGATCAAATAAGGCAGAAGGGATAGATAAGAAAATCTATTCACGTTGGTGTGTAGAATTTATGAGACTGGCGATACACCATCACTTTGGGAAAAACATCATCCACACCATTCCGAAGGTAGCAAGAGGTAACAAGTGCGAGAATTGTCGCACAATCAACTTAACAGTTATTGACAAGAATAATTTACAGAAGATTGGAAAAAAGATTTAGGATCTGTTGGATGACAATTAGTTTGGTTTTAGGAAAGGTAAAGGCACCACAGAGGCAATCCTCACGTTGCGGTTATTAATGGAAGCAAGACTGGAGAAATATCAAGAGAAGTTCATTAGATTTCTCGACCTGGAGAAAGCGTTCGACAATATTAAATGGTGCAAGATGTTATAAATTCTGAGAAAAATAGAGGCGAGGTATAGGGAAAGAACCAAGAAGGAACAATAAGTCTGGAAGGCCAAGAAGGAAGTGCTCGGATTAAAAAGGGTGTAAGACAGGGGGTGTACTTTCTCTCCTACTAGAATGAAATTTTCACTCTACAGCGGAGTGTGCGCTGATATGAAACTTCCTGGCAGATTAAAACCATGTGCCGAACCGACACTCGAACTCGGGACCTTTGCCTTTCACGGGAAAGCGCTCTACCAATTGAGCTACCCAAGTGCTTGGGTAGCTCAGTCGGTAGAGCGCTTGCCCGCAAAAGGCAAAGGTCCCGAGTTCGAGTCTCGGTCCGGCACACGGTTTTAATCTGCCAGGAAGTTTCTCTCCTACTGTTCAATCTATACATCGAAGAAGCAAGAGGGAAATGAAAGAAAGATGGAGGAGTGGAATTAAAATTCAAGAGAAAAGAAGCCATAATAAGTTGGAAATGAAAGAAAGGTTGAGGAGTGGAATTGAAATCCAAGACAAAATGATATCAGTTATAACATTCACTGATGACACTGGTACCCTCGTTTAAAGTGAAGAAGAATTACAGGATGTGTTGGACGAAATGAACAGTACATTGCGTACAGATTATGTACTGAGAGTAACTAGAAGAAAGACGAAAGTAATGAGGAGTAGCAGAAATGAGAATAGGCAGAAACTTATCAAGATTGGGAATTACGAAGTAGACGAAGTTAAGGAATTCTAATACCTCAGGCATCAAAGTAACTCATGGCGGACGGAACAAGGAGGGCAAAAAAAGTAGACAAGCTCTGGAAGAAAGGACACGCCTGGCCAAGAGATTCTGCTAGTATCAAACATATGTCTAAATTTGAGGAAGAAATTTCTGAGATGTACTTTAGGAGCGCAGCATTGTATAGTAGAGAGACATGGACTGTGGGAAAACAGAAGAGAATCGAAGCCTCTGGGATGTGGTGCTGCGGGAGACTGTTGAAAATTAGTAGACTGATAAGGTAAAGAATGATCAGTTTTTCCGCAGAATCGGCGAAGAAAGCAACATATGGAAAACACTGACAAGAAGAAGGGACAGGGTGGCAGGACATTTGTTAATGCATCAGGTAATAACTTCCACGGCACTAGAGGGAGCTATAGAGAGTAAAAACTGTAGTGGAACACATCCAGAAAATAATTGAGGACGTATGTGGCAAGTGCTACGCTAAGATGAAGATGTTAGGACAGGAGAGGAATTCGGGGCTGGTCGGATCAAACCGGTCAGAAGAGTAATGACTCAAAAAAAAAAAAAAAAAAGCAACTTCATTTCGTACGCATTCTGATTTCGATATCTCTTGAATTTAGACCCACCAGAATGAATGGCTTTATAGTGAGTTACCTGGAACTTTAAACCAAATCACCATTCAGTCCATTCTTCTATGCCCCTCTCCACCTTTTCTTTATGTCAGATTTCCTGAAGTTGTTATTTCCTTATGTAGTTCATAACAGAGAGGAAATTTCTTGTAGCGCTGTTACCATTTTATTGGCTAATCTATGGGAATATGAGGTGGAGCTGGCTGCTGGTGAACACAGGGTGTTATCGTTCCAGTTATAGCGACAGAGCTGCTGAATTATTGTAAGACGGACCAAGCTCGCACAGCGAAACGTGTCAGCGCAGCGTAATGAACGATCTCGCAGTGCAGGGAAGGTGATTTATCCACCATAGGGTTTCAATGGTGTTGCCATATATGTGACTAGATGCGGCACATTGGTACAACAGATACGCTAGTAACTTGTCTAAATAGCATAGTTCAGAATTCTACCAGGACTTGGCGGCTACACCTGATGAGGAGACGACAGGGAGCTGCAAACAGCGGACCTGAGTTCGGGCCTCCATCGCGGTATCAGCTTCCTGCACTAAGTCCACTTTCCGGGCTTAGTGCCATGGTGCAGCTGGCCATAAAAGGCCAACCCTGTTAGCAAGCTGTACTGGAGCCCAGGTGACGGCCGGTCGTATCCCCTGCACGTCAGCCTTCCTTCGCCATCGCTGTGTCCATGCCGCTGCGCCATACGCCAGCGACTATCGGGACGCAGTCATTCACCACTGAGCTGGCTGCCCCAGCACGTTCCGGACCGCATGTGTGACACGACTTAAGCAACGGACCGTATCTCACACACTAAGAACAGACACCAGCTGGGTGGGTGAGCCGTAGCTGTTCCCGTATTTTTGGTTCGGCTCCGCTCCGTATGGCGTGGTGTCAGCTCCACGGGCTGTGGGGCCTGGCAGCAAAATAGAGTGGCGACTATCCTGGTAGTCGTGCCGTACTTTCATTGCACGTTGGCCGACGGGCAGAACTGATTTTCCGTTTGTCTGTTAAAGTCATAGTTTAGGAGAACGAAGCCGATCCTCTGAAAGAGAAAGTATAACTGTCCTGAACTCTAGAGGCAAGCATTGTAATTACTTCCTGCTGAATGTGTATTGCCAGCTAACTGAGGGCTGGTCTAAGATTGTATTTTAATAAACTGCCTTTACCTGCTTTGGCTCCGGTTATGCACAATGTGACATGGTTAAGCTTCCATGTGAGCTATTTGCTTTAAATTCGTGTATTTATTTGCGGTGAAATTAATGGAATTCTTGGTGTGTTCTATATTCCGTTCATCATAAGTATAAACCTAATACAAACAAACACAAACGCGATGACTGGCCAGCAGCCGTAGCTCCGGAACTCTTGTGTTGTTCCGCTCTTGGAAGTAGGTCCAACTTATGTATTCGATGTTTGGAATTACAGAAGTGTCCGATTCCACTCGTTTTCTTTGACCTTTGACGTCATCAATACGGCGGAAATGGCTATTCTAAGCGTCTCCAATATGGCGCCTATGACGTCACTACATACACACGGCAACAAACTCGAAAATACATATAAGTAAGACAATAAAATCTCCCTCCAAAAATACAATCAAACTAACGGGATGGGCGCCGGAAACTGGGGGTTTCAGGGTGGAGACGAGCTGAACATAACAGCAAAAAAAAAAAAAAAAAAAAAAAAAAAAAACAAGAATATCACTCTATGAACCGAAAACACACAAAATAACGAAAAAATTACAACATTCCGCTACACCAACAAAATCTACAGGAATCTGACACTTCTCTTGACATATATAAATCAACCAAAGCTGACGCTATCAAAACACCAACACCTATAACTAAAACTACGAAAACGAGAATCATTCACTTCCCCTGACCTATATAGATCGACTACAACTGTTGATACCAAAAAACCAACACCTACTACGAAAAATAAAAGCAAAACCACAACAACTCAAAAACCAAAATCCTTAAATAAATTAAAACACATTCAACACACCATAAATACACAAAACATCACAACTCGAGAAGAATAGACCCCCCCAAAAAAAACAATTACAATTACAAATACTAAACTTCACAATCCCAGCGATCATTCGAAGTAACTGGATGAATTTAATAACGGACAACATGTCCTTCCCCATTTCCGACAGTGACATAGCACTGTTATATTTCATCGTTATAACCATACCTAACAACAGAAACCACAAAATAAATCAAACGTCTTACAGCACCAAAAGCACCAAACAATTAACACTTAACGAAAACGCCAAACACGTAAATAAAAACAAATTAATTGATAACTTACTGAAGAAACTTCCAAACTTTACGTTCGGAACTACAAACACTGTCAACAACTTCACACATCTAACACCAAGGTTCAAATGATCCCAGTACAAGACATTAGGCTACACTCAAAACATACATACACACCACTAGAGGACACCATAAAAAATAACGAGTTCTACAAACACAACTAACTCAAACTCCGCGCCAAAATGACATCACACACCACAACACCCTTACGTTAGGGGTCAATGTAGACGGATGTAATCGGATGTTTCCATTTGTTACTATGTCACTGTAAATGAAACCTTAAGACATTCTGGGAAGTGAATCGTTGACGATAAATAGTTTCGACAAGAAGAGAATAGAAGCTTTCGAAATGTGATGCTACTGAAGAATGCCGAAGATTAGATGGGTATATCACATAACTAATGATGAGGTATTGAATGGAATTGGAGAAAAGAGAAATTTGTGGCACAACTTGACTAGAAGAAGGGATCGGTTGGTAGGGCATATTCTGAGGCATCAAGGGATCACCAATTTAGTATCGCAGGGCAGTATTGGAGGGTAAAAATCTTAGAGGGAGATCAAGAGATGAATACGCTAAACAGATTCAGAAGGATGTAGGTTGCAGTAGGTAGTGAAAGATGAAGAAGCTTGCACAGGATAGAGTAGCATGGAGAGCTGCATTAAACGAGTAGACTCTGGACTGAAGGCCACAACAAAAACAATAAAGACATTCTGATGTATTAACAGCCATCAATGTTTTTCTTAAATCGTGTACAGTCACAGTCTCAGTAAGCGCTACTTGTGCTCTGATTGTCTTACTGTTCGTATGAAACACGAAAATGGAGACACTGCTTCCTACTTCGTAGTGAAACACGTACCCAGAACACCGTTAACGGCTAGAAACAAATTGTTCTCAATGTTTCTCACAACATTACAGAGAAAAATGAGTTTGACGTTTATTGACAGACATAATGTAATAAATATAAGAGAGTAAGGTGTAATTGTAATCTTGGCGTAATCGGTAGAGTTGTTGCTTGATTATCGGGCGGGGTAGTGGGCGGTGGCTGGAAACCCGTTATGATCAACAATATTTTTTTGTTCCGTTTGAATACCTAAATAATTTAAATATAAAATTTATCAAATTGCGGTAATTAATTCATACTTAACATCATTTTTTCAAGAAAATGCACGTCTTCTGGTTTCATTACATACCACACGTGGAATTCTGGTTTTCATTGCAAATATACATTCGTAATTATCGATATGTTGTAAATTATTGTTACAGATTTTGAAGTTAAGAAACCATGACACAGTTAATTTTTTTTGATAAAAATGAAAAATCAAATACCCTTTGTTTGAATATGCCCACCATTTTATAGGACAGATGTGGTCTCACACGAGCCTGAGTGATAAACGTCGTAGAAACACGGAAAACAATTTCCACGGCGTCGAGAACACTGTTCAAATGCTGGATTTTTACAGTTGTCACCTTACCACTGCTGTCTGAACACAATGAAATTGATCTGGAACCAAGTTACGGGATTCGTCACGAGAATTAACAAGACATTTAAGCTGCTAAACTTACTGGAACTAATGCATGATTCTTTATGACTCGTCACTACCGAACGATGGCGAAATGCATAACAGCATGTTATAAAAGAGGAAGAGGAGGAGGAGGAGGAGGAGGAGAAGGAGGAAATGTGGACTTTTTGGTGGCTTCGGATTCTGCTGCTGATCGCCCCTGTGTCAGCTTAGTGGTACTGAAATGTGCAACTTTCCTCTGAGTCCGATATGAAAGAAGTTGAGATCACCATACGACTGACTTTAATACCTTCACTGGCTTTAGTATTTAACTTCATGGTGAAATCCCAGCAGTACGCTTTTACGCCGCACATTGCTCCTGCAGAAAAATTACCCTTGTTAAAGTCAGGAATTTTCATCACTCTCGTTTTTAATTGCAGTATTATGTTAGCTAAGATCAAGAGCATGTTTGCCTTCAGATCACCTAAGAAGCGTATCACCTGAGTTTTAACATTACTTCCTTCTGTTAAAAAATTAAATGACATTCAAGCCTGTATTGCTCTCCGCTCGTCTCTTTTTACGCCTTCACTACAACTGTTCATATCACTGCAGGTTAGCTCGACCATGCGGCTGGCCAGTGCTTTCCAAGTTAAATGCGCCGGTAAGGCTCTTGTCCATCGCCGAGTCGATGTACGCTTAACGCACAGCATGAAAGGTATGGTTCAAATGGCTCTGAGCACTATGGCACTTAACATCTGTGGTCATCAGTCCCCTAGAACTTAGAACTACTTAAACCTAACTAACCTAAGGACATCACACACATCCATGCAGGATTCGAACCTGCGACCGTAGCGGTCACGCGGTTCCAGACTGAAGCGCCCAGAACCGCACGGCCACACCGGCCGGCCATGAAAGATATCCTCATTATCGTTCTTGACTGTGCTCCAGGCAGATTGGCTTTTGCTCCTAGTGGAACGAAATCCAATGAAGTTGCAGCAAACGCGGAAGAATATATAGTGTAATGTGTACATGAAGTTTATTCTTATGATGAACGGAGTATAGTACTGCCACGTTTGCGTCACTGGACTGTAGTTCTCCTGGGCTTGTCTAACACGTTATACAGTAGTGGGCTCACTGCTGGAAGTGTGATAAAGATATTGGAGCTTAATTTGCCTTATTTTAAGATTTGGAATTTTACGTGTCGCGTACTGCGCAGAAATGGACATGTCTTGGTGATGTAAATCTGTAACGTAGTTAAAGTATCATTGTGTAAGTTATCTTTAAATAATAAAAATACGACTGAAGTACTGTTTCCGATTATAAGAACTGAGTTGTAATAATAAATGAACAGTCTTAATGTGAACGCAAAGCTGCATTGTAATTGTAATTAACTGTCGTAATGTAAAGGGAAGTCTTCCAAACTGTAAAAGCAATCTGACTACAAGAATTTTTAACAGTATAAACTACCTAAATAATGAAATTTGATACAAAAGCTACGATAATTAGTTTTGCAAAACTTATCACAGATCCCAGAACTACAAGTGATACACAATACAGAAAATCTAACTGTCACTTAATGACGTAATTTGGCCCTGGTTGAATAAAAAAAACATGAAAATATTTAGTCCTTACCTCTGTTCTGCGTAAATTTGGATAACGTGTTGCAGTACTGCTCTGTCTTGCACTCCGCTGTGCTAAAGCTGCAAATTACTGTATCTACACACAGACATTCGTGAGGTGCAATGATTTCTCTGTTGGTTGCAAATCGAAATATTTTACAAACGCAAGTGCTTCCTCTTCTACTTTTTTTTAAAAAAGAAAACATGATCAATTAAAAATTGTAAGAGAAAGGTAGGTGAAAAATGAAATATGGGCATAAATGACAACATTAAGTTTTTTTGTATACTGTGAAAAAGTGCTCATGGCTGATTTTAAATTTAATGAAGAATATTTGGACCTGTTGAAAGAACGCTACTAATTTAGTGCGCCGATGTGTTTCTGTAGATGAAACGTGGGTCTGCTATTTCTCGGCAGTAACGAAACAATCATCAAAGCATTATTTGAAAATCTGTGGACCAGCATCACAACAGGCGAATCGATTTGATTTGCTGCAGCGTTTATGCCCATCGATTTTCTGGGGGACCAAACGGAATGTTTATTGATTGCTTTGCCTATCTAGTGAATAATTCGGTAGATTTCTGGACCCATCGGACCAAAAATGTGATAGTGAGGCTAGTTATCAATGGAAAACAAAATAGTTTTCCATAAGGACAACGCATCAGCTGTAGAACTTTCGTCGAACTCGTTCGATTTGCAACCTCTAGCTTCAAACCGATTTTTGACCGTAAACCTTTTTTTGAACACACTGAAGAGAAGATAGCAGTCATAGAGTATTTTTTATATCTTCAAAAATCGCACAACAGGCAAAGAATCCACCTCCATAAAAAATGAAAACGTGGGTCGACATGAAAGAGAATATTTTATTTTATCTATATCTCTTACAGCAGAGTCGAGAAATTCTCACCCACCTGTCGTATGAAATAATTTGTTTCTCCTCCATCTCAGGCCCTGTGCTGCGGTGATTAATGGGAGTACTGGTCAGATTCTTAATTGATTTCTTGTGTATCCTTCCTATGACTTCTTAACGGTACTGCCTTATTTTGCGCAAGTGTGCAACAAATTGTCCAAAACAACCTGAACTGTCTTTCGATATCTAAGCCTACCTTTCGAGCCATCAGAGAGACATAACATTAATAATAGGGTAAGAGAAAAAGTTATTTCCAAAAATTTTATGTTACGTTACAAAGGAAAAAGGTGGGGATAAAGGTGGATGGAAAGGGGCAGACACACAAGGAAAGCCAAGGCCGTGTTCTTTGGAGCTAAGCTCGGCGCAGCCGGAATAATCACATCTCGGGTGGCGCGTGCCAGCAAAGGCGCTTTCTACGGCAGAACTCTTCGGTCCAGCTGCAACAAACGCTGAACGCCAATTTCCTTCTTTCTGTGATCACTAGCCGAGGGAGAAGCGGATGAGCTGGCACAAAGGGAGATCACGGTAATGCGACTTGCGAGGTGGGCTTATTTTCTAGAGCAATGGTAAGATTAAATTGTCTCTACGTGTACCACACCTTTTTAGTCTTTCTAAACAAAGGAAATGCGTGATTATTACTTCCTAATTTAACTGTAGATTCGCCTCCGTAGCTGGTGCCGAAACGGGAGCTACTCCTTAAGCCGGAAGATGTGGTTTGAACCCTGGTGGAGGAAGAAATTTTCACTACAGGTATTGGAATGGCATACTGAGGACTTGCTCTGGGGTATAGGTTGAGACAGACGTCTAGACCACGTACCATTGACCTGGATTTCCACTCAGTTCGCGTTATCTCGTCAAGTGAAGACATTAGACACGTACGTTGACTCGTCAAATAGATTCTCATCAGCAGCATTGGAATGGTAAGGTGAGAACAGATAGTGACACACGTCCACATTTTGCGCCAATGTTTGGGCTATAGCTCAGTTCTCTTGACATCGGAAATTGTGGTAAGGACTTATGGGACCAAACTGCTGAGGTCATCGGTCCCTACTTAATCTAAAACTAACTTACACTATGGACAACACAGACACCCACGCCCGAGGGAGGACTCGAACCTCCGACGGGGGGGAGGGGGGGGAGGGTTAACAGGGGGAGGGGGAGCCACACCGACCGTGACAAGGCGCCCTAGACCACTCGGCTACCCCGCGCGGCTCTCTCGAGATAATCCGATCAATAAAGACTGTGCCTTAAGAAGTAATTCGACGCTGACTTCACTTATCTTACTGGAAGATAGTGGCATTGATTCTTAACATACATTACATAAGTCTTCAAAGTGTCTCAAATGTATTTCACGCGCAAGAGAGTATAACGTTTGAGACATACTTCTGAAAGTTAATGACAGCGACATAAAAATTACTCAAGGAAGCGTTGATGCATGTCGGATATCAAACGGAATCAAGCTAAACAATCTCCGCCACATGCCTGTTAGTTTAGCCGGTATAAGTGTAAAACTGCCTATTATCTTAATGATCTAGATATAGAATACGAACAGACACACAAACACATGCAAAAGCCTGCACTAGAATAAGCCAAGATCATTTGAAATATAGCTTCACATTCCGAGATTTCAGTTCGTAATGCTTAATTAACAGACTTTGCAAGGTCATCAGACTAACTAACACAATTACAAGTGGACCAAGTGCACTCCCTCGTAAAGAGGAGGCAAAATATATCAAAACTGATACCCTACATGCCCGCTTACTTTTAGTATTAGGACAATACTTTTATATTGGTTGAAAATGTCGCAGATGTCTGTTTGTTGAGCCATACCGCTACTGTTGGTACAACATAGTTCTAGAGGACGTAGAATGATGAATGTAATACATTAAAAAACTTACATACTTAGATATTTTTGTGTTATCCGGATCTACATGAACTTTGACCAATAACAGTGCAATGATGTAGTCACTATGCAAGTCCTGGCTGAAGGGAAGTCAAAGAAGGTGCGATTTTGGGCACGAAACGATGCGAAACCTGCTCTGGTTTGTGGGGTGTTCAAGTGTGAACTTGTACGGAGTTAGAATCCAGGGTGACAGTACAATCGCAGGACTTGTAATGTTTTGGGTGGCTAAAATTTACAGGTTGTATCGTTTTTACTCAGTAGCAGCGCAAGCACCTGAAGATGGATGTGCAGGACCATGTTGTTAACAAAGACCATCCATACACAGAACGTATTTATTAACATACAGCTTTAGCGAAATTTCCCTATTAGAGACCTATTGTAGTAATAAGAGCCGTAGTAGTTGTTGTATTAGTAATAGCAGTAGTTTTATTCATCCGCGGATCACCTTCAAAGGGATATTTACACTCCATGGTATTAAAGTTTAAGAACGAAAAACATAATTAATATACGAAGACATTTTCATACTTACAGCGCTAGTTCGGCGAGTATTAACCAGGCAATCAGCCTTAGTCGTACAGTAGGAACCAATCCAGCATCAGCTGTATCCTAAATGAGGATAGCTGGATTGGCTGGCTGAAGATAAGAGCCAGAATGAAGCTCTGAAGCAGCTCAAGCTCATTCGATTTATCCCCATCATAACATACAGTCTCGCTTGTACACTTATGTTCAGCGATATAGTTAATACATGTGACTTGTGTGTTGTGTTATTGAAGGAATGGAGTCTTTAACTTCCAAAATATTTTACATTTGTTTAGGTAAGTATCTTGTTTTGTACTGTTGATCAAAGGAGCACCGTTTGATGACGGACTAAAACGTCCATGACTTCTATATGATAAATTTTTACTGAGAGTGCGCCCCCACTACAGGTGTAAAACAACTGTTTAAAATATATTGAACTACTCAGTAGTGCTGCTGACAAGTTGACTCGTGCATATGCTGTTATTTACATATATTTCAAGATGCTGGTGCTGATTTTGGATTTAGCATTTGACGATGCCACCATGGCTGCAGTACGTTATGATATTGTTTTTATAAAACAGATCTGAAGATGGTCATTATAGACCGAAACCGGTAATCTGTTGACAAAACAATTTTGTGACCATAGACGTAAAGTAAAGGAAATTTATTCTATATACAGGTCAGTGTTTTATTCGCGACAGTGTCGCAGCTTGTGAATGCGATAGCGTTGGAAGACAAGAAGATAGTGATTAAATAACAACAATTTTTCTAATTTCACAAAAGGAGCCGATAATAGTGGTAAAATTCGAAGTCTGTTACATCAGTACAGTTGTCCCCGTTGTTCGCCGACGATATAAATCTCGAAGTTAAGCTGCACCGTTTCCTTCATATCAGCGTCATTTTGAGCACATTCTGGGCTAGCTTTGTGAAAAGTTTCTCTACAAACATAATCATGCACTATATCACTGTACTCTCTCTTATAATGCTGTGAAAAGGTGCAGAAAAAAGTACAGCGTTACACATTAAAATATTATTTGCTACAGGATGTCAGTACATAAAGATGCGATAGCGATAGCATGTCCATCACTCAGAGTACTATCATTTCTCTAAAGCCTAGATTTGAAACCTCTAACATATTACGTGGGTCGACGTTACATAGTCAAGTACACCACTGATAGCCAAAATCATAAAATTCAGTTGCCCTTCAAATTGTATGGAACTTGTAAGCTATTCAAAGAAGGGCAGCGAGGTATAACATCACAGAATTCTCATGAAAGCGTGGAATGAGCTGGGTTCTCTGAAAAGCCACGTTAGGATCTTTTATAAAGGGTTGTAGAAGCTCGTTTGTCATTGTGCACCGAAACCACCTAACTGTAAACGTTTCACGAGAAACTACTACGACCCGTCGGTGCCAAAAAGTGTATGTAAATACAAATGTGTTACGCAGTTTAGCCCCTGTACCGTGCAACTGCAGCTGCTCTCCAGCATAAAGGTACAACAGTGGCAAGCGTGGACAGACGTGGGCCGAAAGGCAGCGAGCGAATCGAAAGCCGGACAGAGGACGATGAAATGTGACGTCTGGCGGGATGACAGACACCTACTCCGCAATACAGTGACAGGCCCGTCGATTTAACTAATACCTCATCCACTGAACATCTCTGGGTTTTCATCAGCAGTCAGCTCGCCAGTGACACTCATCCGGTAACCAACGTTTCGAACTCGCATACAAAATACCCACAGTCCCAGTCCTTGTTTACAGATTGCCATGGAAGTCTCTGCATTGTAAAGCACATCAGACTGCAACATGAATCAAAACTTCTGCTACTGCTGTAAGTTGACCTTTATAGTGCTTATTTTATTTCGTTTATTTATTTATTTATTCTTTTTGTTTTTCATCACTCATTAGATACATTTCAAACGGTCCGCCAGGACTTCCTCTACTGATCCAACCACCTCATTTCAGAGTGACACTTTCACCCAACGTCATCGATTATTTGGTTGAATTTGTTTGATAGATTCTAGTCTCCTTCTCATCAGTAGTTTGCAGGGCGGCGGTATCGCAAGAAAGATACTTCAGAACGACGAAGACCGGAGCATGATCCAGTGTGTGCGCAAGAATGCATTAAGTAGAAAAATCTAGATTTAAATCATACGTATCAGGAACTGGAAAAACTTGTATAAAGTTGATTTCTATCAAATTCTGTAATCTGAGTGGAAAAATTATCCTCAGACCATGATACAACGTCTAACTGAATTTATACCTGGAAGATGAGCTGTTGTAGTGACAGCAATAGGTTCTCCTGTGAACTGTTAGGTAGCTCTCGATGAAGATGATGAGTGACGTTGTTCTAACATCGTGGACGAACGACACTGATAAAAGGCAGAATTACTCTACACCTCAAGAAGTCAACTATTAACATCACTTGTCACAGCAAAGTGTGTTTTTTTTCCATTTCATTGTATAAAAAGTTTGAATTACTGTCAAAAAACTCATAATCTGTGAATTTTCAAATTTTATTTTCTAACACTACATATAGTGTTACTAGAATCATTATTTTGTTGCACACGGTCGAATCACATTAAAGTGACCACCGCCTATGTTCGACATCTACGACGAATAACCAACGTCAGGTAGTAGCATTAGCAGTGGTATATAAAGCGTGTCAGTAGACGGGGGGGGGGGGGGGGGGGGGGGGGGGCGGCGGACGCGGAAAATAGTGTGCAGCCATTATCATAATGCAAAAACGAAGCGGTTTATTCTGACGTAATATATGGCATCATCATTGGTTTTACAGCAATGGGTGCAAGCATTTCGAAACGGCTAAGTTTGTAAAATCTTCGCGTACCACCGTGGTTAAAAGATCCCATGCATGGCAAAATTATGCTATCCATAACAGGTGCCAAGGGAACTATGGTGTACGACGGATTATAGATGACAGAGGTGAACGGCGGTTGCAGAGATATGCACGGCGGAATAAGACGTGTGACTGTTGAGAAACGTGCCTACGCCCAACGCCTGCAACAACGGCTACCCGCGGATTTGACCTGTAAAGCGGGTCACGGACCGAGTAAGGACTAGCTTTGCCGGTCCCCCGGTGTACGCAAACTCCCACCGGCGGCCACTAGGCAGCCTCACTTGCGCCATCAGAAGTCGCGTTATCTACGGTTCTACTTTCTTCCGCACACCATGTGACGGGACATAGGCAGCAATGTATCCTGGAGCGGATGCACTATACAGGTCCTCGCCGAGGCATAGCAGGTGTTCAGTCGAGTGCGCGATGCGAAAACGAGCGTATCCATGCGAGCGCGGGCCGAAGCAGCCGCCTCGACCTCGCAGGGGCAGGCCGATCGCCATCCGGTGGTGCTTGCGCCGCCGTCGGCTTCATCGGCCACGCCGCTTAAACGACAGAGGCCACGGTGTCCGTGCTGCCGCTGGATCACGGAGGCCTAGGTTCGATTCCCGGCCGGTATGGGGATTTTCTCTGCCCGGCGACTGGGTGTTCGTGTTGTCCTCATCATTTCATGATCATCATTCATGACGGTGGCTATATTCGATTGTGTAAAAATTGGACTATGTAGAAATTGGGACTTTGCACGGGCGCTGACGACCGCGCAGTTGAGCGCCCCACAAACCTCAAGCTACGACGGACGGAAAACAGCTCATGACGACATCGGATTCGGAAACGGTACCCTCTGGCAGCACTACGGATGACAACAACGGTAGTCTGAAGTTCTGTGCACGGCCGGTCTGCCCACGGCCTCCTCGACAACGTTCGCGGTTTGGCACCAGACACAGTTCCACGGGCAGGATTGCTGCTCTGGAGAACTATGACTCTCTCACGATTCTTATCGGATTGCAACCTGACGACACAACCCAATCGACAGTCGAAGAAGACAAGAAATGACGCGACCAACAAGCCAGGGAACCCACCGACTGGCTCTCCCACTTAACGTCAAACAATGGCGTTGTTACTGGGAAAAGCATTGGGAAAAGCACACCACAGAACTGCTGAAGCGTCTTAACAAATCTCTATTTGCAATGCGAATTGTGTCAGACATAGGGGATATAAAAATGAAAAAGCTTGCATACTATGCTTACTTTCATTCCATAATGTCATATGAGATTATTTTTTGAGGTAATTCATCAAGCCAAGCTAAATTTTTCCAGTCACAAAAACGTGCAGTAAGAGTTACATGTGGTGTGAACTCAAAAACATCCTGCAGAAGCCTGTTTAGGGAACTAGGGATACTAACTACTGCTTCCCAATATATTTATTCTTTAATGAAATTTGTCATTAAAAATATATCACTTTTTCAGACCAACAGCTCAATTCATGGAATCAGTACTAGAAATAGGAATAATCTTCACAAGTATTTAAAGTCACTTAGTCTTGTACAAAAAGGCGTGCATTATTCAGGAACATACATTTGCAATAACTTGCCAGCAGCCATAAAAAGCTTCGCAACCGATGAAATTCAGTTTAAGATAAGCCTAAAGGATTTATTGGTGGCCAACTCCTTCTACTCCATTGATGAATTTCTCAGTAGAACCAACTGATTTGTGTGTGTATATATTTAAGTACAATATAACTTCTGCACAGTTTCAGTGCAGTAATGTGTTCATTGTAAGTAAGTGTGTGTGTGTGTGTAAGTACAACCTAACTTCTGCACCATTTCAGTGCAGTAATGCGTTCAATGTAAATAAGTATTATAGTAGATGTATTACACGTTCATTACCTTACAAATAAATTAAAAAAACTTTCTTATTTTAAATTCAGTGCATTAGTATTTGTAAAATGATTCTTTCATATAGTGTTCATTAAAAAATGACGATCATTCCACTTGGGACCTGTGGAATGGTACATTAGCTTATTTGTTTGAGTTGCAAATATTTGTCATGTATTGTTGTTTTCCTGACATGTTCTACATCCTGGAGGACCTCCTCACTACGGATAAATTGGAAAGAAAGTAAATCCAATCTAATCTAATCTTACACAGTCTGACAAATACCACACACATGAGGACGCCTCCGACACCTATCGCCTCCTCGCGATTGACATCGATGCTACGGCGATTTCGCATTTGTCCGACGGAAGAATTGACGCAAAAGGAAAAACTCGCAAAACATCGACGACATCAGCAAACGCCAATAACCTGTTCCGACGTCCAATTAATTCGACCTGTCCAGACGGAGGCTGAACAAATGGATGCCACAGCGCAACTGACGTCTACGGGAGGGGACCATCTGTGCAAGCTCCGATGCCAATGACAGAAATTCCACCTACCATAATTCAGTATACAGGCCGATATCTCTCTCTAAACGCGGAATTTAATAAATACGTCCATGGACCAGTCAAAGCTATCTTCAAAGATGACACCATCTAATATCATTTCGAATGGATCACAGGTCAAGGAACTGACCTTCGCTTCTTCCAGGATGCGAACATCTCGTTCTTTACGAATCAACCACCAGCTGGTGAGTCACTAAAAGTCGTGGCTTAGTCCCGGCCAATGGAGATCGCTGCAAAAGCTGTTGAAATAGAACCTCCGTCCCTAGGATTTCCACAGTCGTCGGTTCACCAGCTCAGATATAGAAAAGAACAGACGAATAAACTTGTGCCTTAACCACTACGCTGTGTTACGCTACCAGTACGTCCAACCAGTCAATCCATCTACGATGTGCGAGCCATACTGAACACTACGGTACAAATCGAGACTTATCGCCCAAAGGGAGGACAACCACATTGCAAACGCTGTCAGCGGTTCTTCACATCGTGTGAGCCGCACTTGGTAGCAACAGAGGCGCAACAGTCCGCCGATCGCCGACACGTCATCGGCATCCCAGACGGTTACGTGGTCTCCGACGGTGCTCATCCGGCCTTACTCGAGTAAATGTTTTAATGATTAACTCTTACGCCAAGGTCGAATTTCCGTCTCTTTCTGTGGTATTAAGCTGCGTTTGAACTGGAACAATTTTCTGATTTAATTTCTTTATTGTGGGCTAGTAGAACGGTTACTTTGTGTACTTGAATTCTGTTTTTGGATGCTCGGTAGACTTGTAATAAAATGTTTATAAATGACTTATAATTTTCTTTTTCTGTCCACAGCCAGTGCACATAGCAGTCCAGATGAACCAAGCGGCTACCAGCAACATCAAAAATGGGCTTCCACAGCATGCGCCTGGTTCATGCACCGATGCTGAATGCTGTTCATAGGCGACGAAGGCTGGAATATGCACGCCAATACCGCAACTGCACGCCCACTGCTTGTGAGTGACGACAAGTGATCTTCTCAGTTTAATCACGCTTTATGCTCCATCGGACAGATGACAGTTGAAAGCAAACACTTTGTAAGAATCGTCTGAAGGGTCCAGGCCGGAGGACATTCCCTGGGTAATCTCATCGTTCTGGAATGCGTAATGCATCTATCCTTGGGGACCATGTCCAGCCCTAATGCAGTTTGTTTTTCCTGGGCACCATGGCATCTGCCAGCAGGATAATGCAACATGTCACTCAGCTTGCAATATAGATGCGTGCTTCAAAGAGCACGAGCATGAGTTTACCATACTCCCCTGGCCACCAATGTCCCCGGGTTTAAGCGCAATCGAGAATCTGTGGGACAACCTCGATCGAGCTGCTCACGCCATGGATCCTCATCCGAGAGCTCTAGCGTAGCTGGCCACGGCATTGGAGTCGGCATAGCTCCGCATCCCTGTCGATGCCTTCCAGCACCTCACTGACTCTTTTTCTGCACGTCCCACAGCGATCCGCGCTGCAAAAGTGATTATTCGGGCATTTGGCAGATGGTCTCATTAATGTTACTGTACCGTATAAAAGTGATATGTAATGTTTAGCCGGCCGGAGTGGCCGTGCGGTTCTAGGCGCTACACTCTGGAACCGCGTGACCGCTACGGTCGCAGGTTCGAATCCTGCGTCGGGCATGGATGTGTGTGATGTCCTTAGGTTAGTTAGGTTTAATTAGTTCTAAGTTCTAGGCGACTGATGACCTCAGAAGTTAAGTCGCATAGTGCTCAGGGCCATTTGAACCATTTTTTTCTAATGTTTATTTTGTGTATGAACGACAGATCGAAAATTGCTGCCGGTAAATCAGATGAAAAAATAGTCGGTATGTAGCGGGCAAATGTTCTACTAGCTGAGCTACCCGAGCACTAGTCACTACCCTTCCTCACAGCCGTACTTCCGCCAGTAACTTAGGTCCTAACATCCAAGCTTCACAGAAGTTCTACTGCATAACCTGCGGGACTAGCACGTCGGACGAAAGGACACTGCGGAGACATGGCTTACCCTCAACTTTGGGATTGTTTCCAAAACGAATTTTCACTCTGCGGCGGAGTGCGCTCTGATATGGAACTTCGTGGTAGATTAAAACTGTGTGCCATAGTGCCATACGTGTAGTCAAACGCTGAAGCTTTGCCTTTCGTGGGCAGAAGTTACGCAGGAGAACTGTGAAGTATGGAAGGTATGAGATGAGGTGTCGGTGGAAGTTGAAAAAACAGTCGTTGTGAAAACGCTGCTGAGCATCACTTTAGATTACCCGTCAACCTCTACAAGTTATACCCGTTTCCTGTGAATATCAAAAGAGTTTCTCGTTCAGGTCCTGAGAGCCCAAGGGATGTCGACCCGGTCGCCATGTCATCCTCTGTTTCGCAGCGCCATGCAGATGTGGTATGGAGATGCATGTGGTCAGCCTTCCGCTCTTCCGGCCATTTTGCTGACTTTCGAAACCATGGAGCCACTACTTCTCAGTCAACCAGCTCCTCAATTGGCCTCACGAGGCTGAGTGCACCCCGTACCAGTCCTCCCACCAAGGCAAAGCCCTTGTCAGTACTGGTAATTGAACCCAGGTCGCCGGCCAAGCGGTTCTAGGCGCTACAGTCTGGAACCGCGCGACCGCTATGGTCGCAGGTTCGAATCCTGCCTCGGGCATGGATGTGTGTGATGTCCTTAGGTTAGTTAGGTTTAAGTAGTTCTAAGTTCTAGGGGACTGATGACCTCAGAAGCTAAGTCCCATAGTGCTCAGAGCCATTCGATCCATTTGAATCCAGATCCTCCGCATGGCGGCCGTCTACGGTAAGCCCTCTGCTACAGAAGTGGATGAGAATGTCGAATATCATGCCCCATTTTACGCTGTCCAACACATTTTCTGGATCTACAAAACCTATAAAGGTTCATATCGATCATCTGAAATATTTATTCACATAGATCATCTGAAGTACTTCTTCTGTTACCTAATGTTTCTTCTCAGTTATCTCCCTTGTACCTACATTTGTCTGTTCCACTTGCATGATTCCATCATCAAGGATTTCGATTGTATAAATGAACAAATGAATCATTATCCCAGTTTCTAGAGCCTAAATAAACATCACCATCCCATTTCTTTTCATATATATTCTCGCTGCCGATTTTCTTAAACTTAATCCTACTCATCATCATCATTAAACTGAGCACATGGATACGCCTTGGAACCTAATGTCTAATTTTGGAGTTTCTGTCTCATTCCTGCTGTTATCTTCCTATGTCTTCAGGCTTGATCAAGAATACCCTCTTCTCTTGTGATTCATGAAGAGTGTATTTATTACTTCCACACGAATTAAGCGTTTTATACCATTGGAACAGCGTCACTTGAGCTCTAATATTCTGATTTCTCTTCTGCTTCTACTGTCACTTAACACGTGCATAGTAAGATTCAGCGTCAGACTGGATGTCGGGGGTGGAGACAAGGGAAGCTGAGGATGTTTATTGACTGTGATTGTGTCGTAATTTTATTGGTGAATCAGGAGGGAGGTGTCTTTGTCATTCAAAACTGCTCGTGAGCTAACGATTAAAACGACCACAGTTTTGTGTGCATTCCATGAAACTATTTTCGACCGCTCACTTTCAACATCAAAAGGAATGATGGATGTTCTTACATTCCTGTTAAACGATCATGGAGGCAGAAATTAGAGTTTACCTCGTAATAAAGGTACCTTGATGAATGTAACATAGTGGCTCACTTACTCGTTCATTTTGCTTTATGAAACGATTTTTAATCAGAACAGTTTCCTGAAATTCGTGTGTTACCCAACGATAACAGTCGGGGTATGTCTTTTTTCCTTGTTGTCCATCCACTGCCTCAACTATTCCAGCTCTTAAAGACACTCGCTCATCCTCTACTCTTTCATTGATTTCATCCAGTTGTTGCCTATCGCTTGATTTGAAACTCTCAGTGATCTCCGGTTATTTCAACCTGTCCAGATCCCACCTCTTTAATTTCCTATCTTTCTGCAACTTCTTTAGCTTCAACTTGCATTTCACTACCCATAAATTATGGTCAGATTCTACATTTGCTAGAGGAAATACTTTGCTATTTAAAATATGATGTATATATGCAGACTGAAGCGACGAATGAAAATTTGTGTGAAGGCAGCGACTCGAAATTGAGATCCCCCTCACTAGACAGACTACGCCATACCGGCACAGTCGCTTTGCACAACTGCACGGACTATCCTAGCTCGTCTTCCTCCTCAGTTCAAATTCCCATTCACGCCTCAGACCACTTTGTATTCCCCCTAAATACGTTTGCAGAGGCTCTCGACGTGTATTGGAGTAGCACTTCACCTTCGACGTCGTTTCCAAATTATTTTTCTTACCAAAGCACAAACTATCAGAAAACTCACAATGTGTGTATGCCTATTTCACATAAGCAGCGTTTTTCCTTGCTGTTAAACCAAGAGATGTGTACCAGTGATTAGCTCAGTGGACTCGCATTCGGGAGGACAACGGTTCAAACAGTTGTGCGGCCATCCTGATTTAGGTTTTCCGTTGTTTCCCTAAATCGCTTTAGGCAAATGCCGGGGTGGTTCATTTGAAACGGAACGGTCGACTTCCATACACATCTTTCCCTAATCCGATTGGACCGATGACCTCGCTGTTTGTCCCCTTCGCCACATTAAGCAACCAACCATTGCTCTTAAATGAAGTGTCAGCAATGATAACAAATGATTACATTGTGTTCTGTGCACACGTCTGCCGTAGGGTTTCGTCTTTCGTTACTTTCCTCTAGTCCATATTCTACATCTTCCGTTTCATACTATCGAATTATAGCCCCCCTGAACAATTACAATATCGTCTCCCTGAACAAACTGAAGAACTTCTTTCATCTCATTAACATTCTTTGAATCTCTTCGTCCTCCTCAGAGCCAGTATACTACTTTGGTGAGTCATCACTTCGTATTTCTTTTGGATGTGATGATATTTTTTATGTTGTCCGTTGTTTACCCGCATTCCTATTTTTTGTTTATAGTAGTTTACAAACATTCTTATTTCATTGTCTCATTGTTCGTTAATACTTCTGCATAACCCTACTTTATTTTGTGTTAATAAGCCTGTACTTACCTGATCGGAAATCATGCCGTTAACTGAAGCCCATTATAGCAATCTATACGTTTTTAGTTCCAAGGTCTGTAACATTTCACGTTCTGAACCGTAGATCAATAAATTTCTTTCTCCTCATGGCAACATCTTCCTGAGACAACTAAAGAATTAAAAACACTATATTAAAGGGACATTTCATTTTTCTATCCCAAAATCAGTAAGATTCTTCCAGTTTACGCATCCTGTGATTAAACCCGGATTGTACTGATTTATCACTCGTTCACTGAATCGACATCTGCTCCAGATACGGCTAATATCGTGTGGTACATTCACCGGTGAATCACCATTCGAGGTTACACAGTAATGACATGTGAGGCTAATTCCATCGAAAGCATGATACACTGTACTTTCAGAGAACCCATCGCAAACAGGTAAGTGGACACAAATCGACGGCTGGCGCTGGGAGCGTGTCCGATTGCACGGTTGGCATTACACGCGGATGCGTGTAATCGTATTTGTATCGACAGTGATAATCAGCAGATCGCTTGAAATGTGTGCGAAGGCGCGACGCTCAGGTTTGCGTTTCGTAGGGACACTAGTGGGCCGTGCTGATCACGCCAGTTTGCTCTCAACACAGGTCGTGTTATCTGGCCGCGCCGCCCCGCTTGTTCGCCTGCCCTATAACGCCGGTCTCCGCGTACTACTCGCTGCTCGCCACAGTCGCATTTTCCAGAGTTGCAACATGCGCAACGACTATTCAGTTTCTTGTCACTAACATTCAAACGCGCATACATCTTCATCTACACTCTGCAACCAATTGCAAACTGCGCTTATTTTACGTGGCATAATTTAAACGGTTCCAAGTAGGTCACAAGATGATGTCTTACATTCTCTGTACCTGCTGCTACCGAATATATTTTACCTTTACGTCTTCTACGGGTGTCACATGTAGGAACATTAAGAATGTCCGTAGTTTTCTCTCTGGGTTGGTTCTAAGAATTCATTTCGTTCCTTTGAAATTGAGTCCGATGACTAATTTGGCGCAGCTCCCTTCGTTAATCTATCCTGCATCTCGGAATAACTAGTGAAACCTGCATCCACTTGAATCTCCCCACTGTATTCATGTCTAGGTCCTCCTTTACAAGTTTTGACCCCTCACACTTCCAATCATTAGCAAATTCGCGATGTATCATATCAAGTAATCACTTCTTTTTTCAAGTTCTGCAATAACTTTCTTTTTTTTCCTCGGTTCGATTGCGTTCCTTCTCATTAGTTACTCGATATGTGCACATAATCTTCAGCTTTCTTCTGAAGCACTACATTTCAGAACCTTCTATTCTCTTCTTGTCGAAACAGCTTATCCTCCACGTTTCACTTCTGTGCAAGGATACACTCCAGATAAATGACGTCTTAAACTATTTTCTCTCAGATTTATGATAAGAAGTTTATTACAAATTTTTCACATCAAAATGATAAAGCACAGCGATCAATCGTCCTTTTCTTTCAGGTTTTGTTAAGCAAATCTATATTTCGGCTGGTGCCTAGTCATTATCACTGCTAAAAAATGCAAGAAGTACATAGTCAGGCAATCGTATTAAAAGTTACAACTCGTGGCAGAGGCTATATCGCTTATACATTAGATTACATACCACTGTTTCATAGTATCTATGCATATCCTGGTACCTCACACCCCTGTTGTTCGGACTTCTGTCACAGCTTGTTCAAGACTACTGTATAATGAAGGTAGACCTTTCGGAGAACACCTCTATATGAACTACATAGAGACCATAACTGTATAGTCAATTTTGAGATGGTTGTCGTTAAGATCAGGCATTTTCAGTGCAGCCTCAATAGGCCTGGGTTGAGAATGAACCAGTCAGCTCGAAACCAGTCTCCAAAATATATGCACTACAACTGTGACAGATTTGTAATAAACTCATAAAATAAAAGGGTTGTTGGTCTTATATCAACGAACTGTTGAAATTTCATAACTCAGATTTACATTAAATTCAACATACGAAGGATATTAAATTGTAACGATCGTAGGAAGTACAAAAATAGTCACGAAAATACAGGAATACAGCAATATAAGTCAGAAATCAAACAAATATGAAGTACAGGATACACTAAAGGCTCTAAGAGGTGGAGAAACAGTCGGCTGACGTGATAGCAGCTAATGTAAGTCGGCTTACAAAACATAGGGGCTCGAATTTTACAGGGAGAGTTTGACAGGGCTTGAAATCAAATAGCGTAGAAAGCATAGATAACATTCTTTGGGAATTTCTAAAATTATTAGGTAAAATGCCAACCTATCGACTACAAGTTAGTGTGTAGATTCTATGAGACTGGTGACATACTGTCAGACGTTCGGAAACATACAACAAAGGTGTGTCGTGAAGGACCCAGTAGAGAGACGACCATGGTGGATAATTAGCATATGGTGCAGTTTCTTGAACTGGTGGCAGATGAAGGAATTACAATGGAGACAAAAGTAGAATCCAATACTCCTTCATTTAGCAATCAATTTTAAGTGTTTCGACGTTAGTCATCATCAGAATCTTGGTTCACATAAAAAACAGAGGATTTTATAACTACGTGGTTGATTTGCAACGAATGTGAGCAAGTCAGTCATGCAACTTTGTAATCCCCTGTTTTTTATCTGAAACAGGATTCTGAGATGGTAGCGCTGAAACACGTAAAATGAGTTAATAAATGAAGGAATCCTAGATTCTAGTTTTCTCTGCATTACAATTCCATCATCTGCGACCAATACAGCAGATTGCAAACTACGTAGAAAATTTTCGGAAAGATATCTTTCACACAATTCCGAAGACATCACGGGCAGATACCTGCAAACATTATTGGACAATCTACCTACCAGCTTAAGCGTACAAGTTGCCTACTATGATTAGAGACGTACAAAATAGTTTATAAAAAGAATTTAAATTCAAAGCACAAATACTTGGTTATTTTTCTCTATTTCAAAAGTAAAGACAAAATGCTTTTAAATAAAAATAATTAAATACAAAATGCAAAGTACGTATTTTCAAAATACCGTCATTCAAATAAAATACCTCTAGTTGGCAAATATTTCAGTTGCCATTTGTTTCACTGATTTTAACGCGAATAGTTTTTCGAATATTTCGTATTTCATGTCCACTTACGTGACCTCATTATTGTTCTAGAAAAGGAAAATAGTCGTTCAGCTGGAGCAGAACTAGGTAAACAAGTATTATATTAATGGACGTTTTTTACAGTTGAGTATCTGTTCAAGGAATCTAAACTATTGTCGTTATCTTTTAAATTTGTAGTGTTTCCAGATCTATTGTAGCGTTGACACCAGTGCTAGCTACAGAAGGGTCATAGTCCTCAACAAACATATAAGAAGATTCACTGTTTTCTCCTTCTTGTTTCATCTTTCTCACTTCTAAAATAAATATTTTTTTAATGTATTCTCTAGTAGCCTTCAGTACCCTTTTAAATTTGAAAAAAAGTGTACAATATGGATGCTATGCGTAATATGTCTTCATTTGCTTTTGGTTCCTCGAATTTGTAGAATGTGTGAAAAGTGCATATTAAGAGTTTCTTCTTCTATCAGCACCGTCCATTACGTAGGTTTATCCATTTGCAATCTGCTTAGAATTCTTTGCTTTCTAATTAATTCTGTCAGAAGACACCCCCTTCTGAATTTCTGACGCTGTCATTAATAGGTTTTGAACGGCTTATGAAGTCATTAAGAAATGTTGCTTCAGTTTCTTTCCCTAATGTTTCCATTAGAGTATCCTTGACTGTGAGTAGGCCCTAATTAGAATTATAGTGTTCCATCTTGCTGGGCATGGATACGCAGGGGATTTTTTTAGTTGATTCTAAATAGGTTCCACAAGCCTTAGGAGACTTTCTTCATCACAGATTTCAAACTGCTTGGCGGTTTGACATGGCTGTATGATAAAATTTTATTGTATGAATTACTTTGAGATCTGGATTTGTACGCATCTCTTTAAATTATCAAATATAATGTATGACCTCGATCCCTGCTTCCTTCACTTCCTTCTGAGGTCACTAGACAGCGTTTTGCATTTTACAAAATTAAAAATCTATATTTCAAGTGTTCCAAGTGAATTAGAATTTAAAAAAAAAGTATTTCATATGCAAAATAAAATAGGTATTTTACGTTTTGTATTTGCGTTTCAAATACATATATTTCACGCACTTCAGATCTCTGACTAAAATAGATTGGGAAAGAAAATTTAGGATCTCTTAGGCGACGATCAGTTTGGATCTAGGAAAGGTAAAGCCGCAGAAGATGAACTGCCATTGCACTTGAAAATGGAAACAACACAAGAACAATCAAGACACTTTCCTAGGATTTGTCGACCCAGAAAAAGCGTTCGACACTGTAAAATGGTGCAGTTTATTCGAAGTTCTCAGAAGAATGTACGTAAGCTATAGGGGAAGAAGAACAATATACAACATAATAAAAACCAAAGACTATAGTTCCAGTAAACAATGTGATGCTTTATGTTGTCGGGAAATTTGACTGTTGTTTTTAGACACTGACTTACTTTTCGTCAGTTCCATTGGGACGACGAATTTCATGAAGAAGTTGATGGTGTCGCAATGGGTTATGAGATTGTTACTCCTTATGTGGAAAAATTGGCGCAGTCAGCTGGAGAAGAAGCAAATAACAAACCATCTCGTTGGTATATATGATGTATCATATGGTAAAAAAGCTATGGAATAATTCTTTTGTTGTCTAATTAATAACAAACGAAAAATCCAGTTTACCATGAACATGAAACATGACACCGTAATACCCTTCTTGGATGTTTTAACTTTAAGACAGACTGCTTGAAGTTGGGAATATATTTTCGGAGAGTGACGCATATGAACCCAGCCATTATCTACAACAAGAAGGAAGCGTCATTAAAAAATGTTGTCGATAGGGCAAAGAGGATTTACACCTCAACTGAAGCAGGCTTGAAAGATAAACGACTATTTAGAAAAAGGACTAAATAGAGTTCTATGACTAATAGTGGGCCTAAGGACAAGAATAAAACAGAAGGATGGAAGAACAGAGTTCCTCTTCCTTGTATTAATAAAGTAGCTGATCATACCAGGAATATTATTTTCATCATGGCAACAACACCAGCTACCATACTAAATTGTTTCGAATGAAAAACAGCCCACAGTTGAAAACATTGTCAAGATTTAGTATAAACATAATTGGTGCAACTGTGAGCTGTTTTTCATTCGAAACAATACCAGGTAGATTTTTTACAGAAAGATGACATCAGACCGGTTTTTAGATCAACAAAGAAAACATGCCTGGCCCTCAGATCAGTAACGGGTTAAGATTCTCCTCTGCCGGCGCGCAGAGTGCACAAAATTCCGTGTACGTTTGGTAAGGTCTATTTTGAAACTAACAGGAGAACAGTGAATACGCGGCTGAAGAAACAAACATCTTTGCCAATTATCAGCTGTAGCAGAGCATGTTCACCTGTCAGTAAGTCATAGTGTTTCAAATGTTCAAATGTGTGTGAATTCCTAAGGAACCAAACTGCTGAGGTCATCGGTCCCTAGACTTACACACTACTTAAACTAACTCACGCTAGGGTCAACACACACACCCATGCCCGATGGAGGATTCGAAACTCCGGCGGGAGCGGCTCTAACCACGCGGCCACTCCTCGCGGCAAAGTGTTTCGAAACCAAAATTTTATCTGCGGTGACAACTATTATTCGTGGTCTAGAGAGGAGCCATCGAATTATATAGACATGGAGATAATTTCACCAGAAAAGAAGCCACAAAACTTAATGACATACAGAATCGACAAACGAGTTTTATTTTTGACAAACGAAAGTTCTATAATTAAATTTTATCTCTGACAAGGATTATCTCTGCCAATCACAAGTATAATTCTATTATGCCACTTCTTCGTAGTATTTATGTTGACCACCGACGTCCGATCCGTCAGCCGGTATGACCCACTGGTACCAGGAACACCTCTCAAGATGCCCAGTGTAACTGTGGATGAAATGTTAGTAACTAAGAAGTTTCATGGGCCACTACCATACAACCCAAAAGATTTACCAGCAGCTAAACCATTTTGACGTTGCAGCATTCACTGTGAAGACTGCAGCCGGACTCTGTGGGGGTTGAGGGGGAGGGGGGAGTGATGGTGACAGTAAAGAACGGTTTATTCAACTTCAGTACATGCTTTGTCATGGTTGAGCGAGGCAGAGCACGCTTCACTCTGTTGACCCTGCCTGCGCTGACGTACGCGAGGAGGCTTCCACCCTAATGAGAGGATGCTGCGTAGGCACCACGCGTTGCTGACGGTAGGCTCAGGAACGCCCGGCGGCCTGTGTAGGCGACGGCCGCGATGCCGGCGGTGCGCTACTTGGAGCGGTCCCTCAGCACCGCACGCGTTCACAGCGGCGGCGCATGGAGACTTTGCAGAATTCGACCCGCTGCCCTCTGGCAGGGGTAGGACGACAGGTGTCACTGGGGCATTAAGTCCCGTGGGGAAGTCCGTGCGAGAGGCAGCAGGCGCGGACGGCGAGTTGGTGGTGGTGTGGCTGTTGGTCCCGTGAGGAGGTCAGTGCTGCTGGCGATAGGTTCGGCCCCGTCTCAAACCCAGCCGCAGCTGCCGCAGGCGAGGCCCAGCCCCCTCACTGCCCAGCGTTGCCCTGGCGTCGTGGTGTGGTGGAGCTGATGGCCTCTGGCGAAAGGGAGTGACTGCCTCAAAATTTAGACGTATTTATATCGATATGAGACACATTTTTTTCACTAAAACCTAGCTCCTAGTCAACTCACCTGCAACAAGACACTTGTCCTAGTTTGGTGACACCGACCCGCTTGCTACAGCTAGTTTCTACCGAGCGCGGCAAGCCTCGTGTCGCAATCCCCTTATTTACGTTTCTGACTCACATGCGCCTATAAAGTCCACTAGCACACGGCTGCCACTACAATGTTTCAAAGCCGCTCTATTAAAACTTGTCGTTACTCTCGCTAAAACGCTTATACATTGAGAAAAGACTGGATAGCGACGCTGCAATTTTATGGTCTAACGAGGTGGTTCATTTCCGTCCTTAACAAAGATAACTAATGTAATTTCTATGTTGATATGCACGCGTCTAAGTCAGACTACTTGTCTCCCTTGCAGTGAATCCAGTGCAGTGACAGTATTACATATTAATTCCGTCAGTGGTCTGATCAGTTGACATTCCCACGGTGCACTATGCCGGAGCGTAATAAAAGCATAATCGAATACTTCACTTGTTGTGATTGTAACGTTAATAAGTTCACTAGACAAACAAATAAGTCACCCCTAGGAGACCCGCACGCTAGCACCACGTAATATCGCTTCCAGCGTTGGTAAGAGAGTACTCATGTTCCTTCAGGTATGCCATAACCAGATGGAGATACTCAGTTACATTCGTAATTGCGGGAATGTAGATAGGTACTTTTCATCTTCTAACTATCCCAGACACATTCTAAGGGATAACGATCGCCTGATTTATTCGGACAGTCGAGATGCTGTCATCTCGAAAATGCATAATCGTTATGAAGATGCGTCCAGTCAGATACTGTCTAGTTTCTATCATGCTTGGCCCACTGATGACGTACAGCGTTATGTGCCGCTGAGAGCAATTGTCTTTGAATGCTTCGTATTTAGTTTTCACTTAAAACAATCTACTCGAAGATGAAACAGAACTTAGGGGGAATCTAAGTTTCAGTTACACTAACTGAGAGGTTGGCGGATGATTAATTCCGTTAAAACTGAAATGAAATGTTGCAAAATTAGCTCTAATGACGATTTAATCAAAAGTAGAGAAGGAAGAAAGTACATAAAATAGTACGCTAAAATTCAAATAGCTTCTTTTGAGAGACCTGATAATCAGGTGACTAACACAGCTCAATAATCTCGATTTTCTAAAGTTAAAATGTTCTGGGGTGCTGGGCCGCGTCATATTTCCTCTGAAATAATCGACGTTTTGACCCGTAGGCTGGGATCTTCTTCTAGATCTTCCAGTGCCCACTATTGCTAGAACACTATCAGAGACTAGTCGCCGCGCGGAATTAGCCGAGCGGTCTCAGGCGCTACAGTCATGGACTGTGCGGCTGGTCCCGGCGGAGGTTCGAGTCCTCCCTCGGGCATGGGTGTGTGTGTTTGTCCTTAGGATAATTTAGGTTAAGTAGTGTGTAAGCTTAGGGACTGATGACCTTAGCAGTTAAGTCCCATAAGATTTCACACACATTTTTAGAGACTAGTCTCGCGTTCTCTTATAAAGGGAACTTATCCCGTGTTTTTGCTGGAGAAGTGGGAGTACTGGTTAAAATTCTTGTGGCTACCATTGGTGGGCCGTCGTCATACGCGCATATTCCCGCGCTGATGAAGAGGAAGGGAAGTTATTGGCTAAACTTGTGGATGCTATTGGTGACCCATCGTCATTAGATAGAAAGGCACTATTCTACACTTACGCTGGAGAGGTATTATTGATTGAAATTCCTCCTACTGCTGTTGGCTGGCCGTCATCATTGGCTAGATGCGAAACGGACAGAGCATGAGAGGGTGAATGTTTACCCAAAATATTATTGTCCGCCGAGGTGACTTGAAGCGCGTTGTTTATGTTGCTAGCACACCGAGGCCGCATATTCACTTCCTTAATGGCGGGGAGTCACAATGCCGGAAGCCTATAGCCGTCCTCTTTATTGAAATTACACGCATTCTTGGAAAGTTCAACCACTTCTTGGACCTTTCTTCCATAAATGTTGGTTTCCTCAGTCAGCACATGTACATTATTAAAATCGATGTCACCGTGCTGGAAAACACCTTCTGGAATGCTGTTCATCAATAGCAGCACCCTAGGTCGAATCACAAGATTAATGTACAAAGGTGCAGACAGGATGCGTGGAATAACCACGAGAGTGCTCCTGCTGTCGTACGAAACCGCTCACCAGACTATTCCTCCAGGTGTAGGTCCGGAATGTCTCGCACACAGACAGGTTGGTGGCAGGCTATCAACTGCCCTCCTTCTAAACAACACACGGCCGATGGAGATCCAGCTTTCATCATGAAACATAAAACCCCCTCACCTTGCCCTCCAATGAGCTCTCGCTGAACATCTCTGAAATCGCAGATGACGCTGGGTTGGGGGTCACTGGAACGCAAACTACAGAGCGTCGCTCGGAACTGTAACCGATTTGTAGTAGCTCCTTGTGTCACCGTGGTGATAAGTGGTCCTCAAACTGCTGCTGCAGATGCAGTACGAAGTGCCAGAGCGTTATGCACAACATGATGGTCTTCCCTCTCCGCAGTGCCACGCTGCCATCCGGAGCCCAATCTTCTTGCGATCGCACATTGTCATGACCACCGGTACCAGAAATCATATACAGTGGCTATATTCCTGTCAAGTCATTCTGCAATATCGCGGAAGAAACATCTCGTTCAAACTTAGTGACTTGTTGATAATGTCGTTTTTGTCGTCTTACATGCATTCTGGTTTATCATATTGTCACAACGTCCAGTCTCAAAGGTGACTGCCACTCACAACCGTTACAGCGTGTATTTAAAGCCAACCTGATATGTATAATCATATTGGCACTACTTGCGTCACTTTTATGCGAATGGCTGTAAATCTGAAGAGACATTAGCTTTCAGATGTTGAAACAGGCCTATCAACTTGCATTTATTTGGAACAAATTCTACTTGGTGAAGCTATTTTTTCCATCATTGTATAATGGAAAAACATTATTCCCAAATATCTCTAAAAGTGCTCTACCGATTTGTTTAAAATTTTTACAGGATCCGCCAACGAACATTTGGGCGGCCATAGGCTATATTTTTAATATACACAATACATATATGCACTATGTGATCGAAAGTAGAGATAATGACTTACAAGTTCGTTCAAATGGATCAAATGTCTCTAAGCACCATGGGACTTAACATCTCAGGTCATCAGTCACCTAGAATAAGAACTACTTAAACCTAACTAACCTAAGGACATCACACACATCCATGTCCGAGGCAGGATTCGAACCTGCGACCGTAACAGCAGCGTAGTTCCGAACTGAAGCGCCTAGAACCATTCGGCCACAGCGACCGGCTACGTGTTCGTTGCGCCCTCCATCGCTAATGCTGGAATTCAACATGGTGTTGGCCCACCCTTAGCCTTGATGGCAGCTTCCACTATCACAAGCAAACATTCAGTGACGTGCTGGAAGGTTTGTTGAGGGATGGCAACCCATTCTTCACGGAGTGCTGCACTGAGGAGAGGTATCGATGCCGGTCGGTGAGGCCTGTCACGAAGTCGCCGTTCCAAAACATCACAAAGGAGTTCTGTAGGTCAGGACTAGTGGCCTCCCTGCCAGTGACGCCAATCTCTCATTTTCATTTTTTTCCAGGTCAGGGCTGGGAACAGGCCAGTCCATTACAGGGATTTTATTGTCTTGTAAACACTTCGCCACAGGCCGTGCATTATGTACATGTTCTCGACTGTGTTGAAACGTGCAATCGCCATCCCCGAATTGCTCTTCAAGAGTTGGAAGCAAGAAGGTGCTTAAAACATCAATGTAGGCCTGTGCTATGATAGTGTCACGGACCACAACAAGGGGGGAAAACCCATTCCATGAAAAACACGACCACACCATAACACCATCGCCTCCAAATTTTACTATTGGCACTACACACGCTGGCAGACGACATTCACCGGGCATTCGCCATATCCACACCCTGCCATCGGATCGCCACATCGTGTACTGTGATTCGTCAGTCCACACAACGTTTTTTCCACTGTTCAGTCGTCCAATGTTTACGCTCCTTACACCAAGCGAGGCGTCGTTTGGCATTTACCGCCGTGATGTGTGGCTTATGAGCAGCCGCTCGAACATGAAATCCAAGTTTTCTCACCTCCTGCCTAGCTGTCGTAGTACTTGCAGTGGATCCTGATGCAGTTTGGAATTCCTGTGTGGTGGTCTAGTTAGATGTCTGCCTATTACACAATACGGCCCTCTTCAACTGTTGGTGGTCCCTGTCAGCCAACAGACGAAGTCGTCCTGTATGCTTTTGTGCTGTACGAGTCCCTTCATGTTTCCACTTCATTATCACATCGATTTTTAGGAGTGTGGAAATCTCGCATACAGAGCTATGACACAAATGACATCCAATCACCCGACCACGTTCGAAGACCGTGAGTTCTGCGGAGCGCCCAATTCTGTTCTCTCACGATGTCTAATGACTACAGGGGTCGCTGATATGGAGTACCTGCCAGGAGGTGGCAGCACAATGAACCTAATATGAAAAACGTATGTTTTTGGGGGTGTCCGGATACTTTTGATCAAATAGTATGTATAAAGGAGAAACATTCTTCTCAGACATCTTGAAAAGTACTTGATCGAATTACTTAAAAATTCTTGGTCGAGTTACTCCAAAGTTCTACATTCAGAAATAAAAGAAGAAAATTAATGAAAAATTAAACACCTAACAAAAGAAATATGTCATGATGAAGTGACTGTAATTCGATTTGCAAAACTAAATTACAGCTGCAATGCCCAACTTGGAGATAGTACAATCAGGCGTCATCAGATCACAGAGTGAGCAAAAGTTCGAGAATTTGACTGAAAAAGACTGTAAACACTTATTTAATGATTAGTTGTCATAGTTACATATGGCTTGTACCCGACAAAATACTCTAGTGCGTGGTTCACAGTTATTATTAAAATTCAATTATGTAAATAAGATTATGCAGGAAATGCTCCCCGTCAACTCTGTCACTTTTATGTCCATTGGTTCAGTGATCGATACACAGAAATCTGTACATTAACCCACTTGACTTTTAAATTCTCGTCAGGCCAGAGGATTACAGCCACACAAGCTTATTTTTTTAAAAAAAGGATGCCCTATCATATTGTTATGCAACTTCGACCCGCCTTCTCTGTGCACCGGAACAAGGCTGGCCGTGAAGGACCTACTGCCGAAGGTAACACAGGCCAGCATCATCACGGGATGAAACCACAGGTGAAGACGTATTCATTCCTCCCACTATGCCCACCGATTTCAAGCGATTGCAGATTCCAATCCGACTTGCAGTTCCTATGGCTATCAACAAGGCACAGGGCCAATCACTTTGTGTTGCAGGTATTAAACATCCCGAGCAATTTCGGGCACTAGTATTAACATAAAATTACCTCTCACTGAGAAATTATCAATGATCTTTAACGAAAGCATTGTTAATCTGCGAAATTTACTCAAGGAACAACGCCAGATGGTTTTGAAGAAGCCCAGGGTGAAAGATTGAGATAGACTGCATAAAATAATTTTAGGATCTCAACTAAGATTCAGTTGAGCATTTACTATCCGGATCGATTACCATAAAACACCAAGAGTTCAGATAAAAACCACAGTCGCAAGGGAATGGTATTTCCCCTTAATTAGTACACAATACAGTACACACTTCATGAATGTATACCTTAACAAGTGGAAAATACATTCGTACTAACTGTCCACAAAGATATTTCCATGTACCAGACTTACACGCGTTGGGCCAGGGGGTAACTAGTTTTAACGGTCAATTGCAAAATCTGTAACTTAGTTACGAACTCGAAACCTCGGAAATCTAGTTAATAAAGAAACTCTTGATATAAGGTAATATGAACAAGATACATGATCTAGATTAAACCACGAAACTTGAGAATACCAATAACTACACGGTTCAGCAATAAACACGCCTCTACTTGAGTAAACGCGCGTAAGAACGACTGGTCTCTCGATAAATACCACCAGAATGAAGCACATTTACCAAGAAGTTGAATTTAGTATTCAGGAGATTGGACTGAAAGCTCACCACGGGTCGAGAACACATGTGATCTAACTGAGACAAGAAACACAATGCAAAACACTAACTCGCGAAATACATTATTCTTGAATGAGATTACGCTCACACTGGAAACTACCAAAAAGCTACACAGCAAAGGATGACGGATTACCAGAGCTGAAGCCTGAGTACCCCACAAGAGAAGCACATGGCTGCGATTGCACAATCCCGCACGCTACAAGAAACACGGAACACGCGAAAATGAAATAAAACGTAGGACAAAAAGACGAATTCTAGAACGAACACACAGAAACACAAAACTCTTTCACACACATGAAACACAAACTAATTGAATTTAGACATATCTTGGCTGTAACTGTCTCCCATTGCTAAGTTCCGGTAGAACAAAAAAGCAAGTTAAAGAAACGGAACATCAATAAAAAATAATATTACTAAGTAACTGAAATGAATTATCCGGCAAGATTTTCGATGTTTACATCTGAAAGAAATGCATTACAACCGCAAACTAGGCAAAGTTTTACGTATAACAGCCTCTTCGATTACGCTAGCAGAGGTGACATGAAAGAACATCTGCTCTTAGCGGAGCCCTGGACTACAGTGCGGTTTCTCGTTAGCAGACGAGGGTCTCGAGGTACCGTCGCAAACAGAGAAAATAGTCGCTAACTACCTGTGCCAGACTACTAAGCAGCTGTTGACCGGTGACCGCTAATGTCCCATTGGCCCAGCAATAGTTCTACCCAAACTCAGCTCAAAAACTGGCTAAACTGCCACTACCTAATAACATCTAAAGAAACCGTGGCCGTGACCAAAGCATTTTAAATATCACACACACACACACACATACACACACACACACACACACACACACACACACACACACGCACACTCTAAAGCAGGCAAGACAAAGACAGGGACACAAAAATATAACATAGACGCATAACATACACGGTTATAGGAGCACATAACGCTTAATAAACATATAGATGCGTGAAACATTAACTGAAGAATCACAAGATCTGAATACTGATATGCCGCTGTGGCTGTCAGATAAAGCGCTCTACTTTTAACCTTTCTTCCAAGTCCAAAGCGCAGAAGCACCGAAAATCAAAGGTGCCAAGAAATGTCGGAGAAACGAAGTCAGCTCAACAGAGCCAATGGAACGGCTCATACAGAGCAGCTTTACCTTTCGCGAGGTCCCGAATTCAAAGGTCCATTGCATGTAGTACTCTTCGCAACTTCCGCTGGGAGAGTGGATTAGATGGGCCTAAATTCACTGAAAGCAGCAGTTGCTGTCGAGACTGAAACCTGTTGTCACTGGGAAGCGATGACATTTGTCTACCGTCCCGGTCGGTTAGGATCTTTCTATGACTACTGCTGTCACGCTGTGTTAAATGGCTGCGAGTGCTCACTACTCCATGTAAATATGTCAGACAGTTCGCGATAATAGACCCACAAACATGTCTGCTTCATACAAGGTATGCTCAATGTCATGGCAAATTACTATAACTCCATTCTGCCACTGTACTGCGTCTCCAATTCGGCGCTTCTTTCTTCTGTACTCTTTTAAGGCGGTGACTAATATCTGAAATTTGTTCGGTAAGTTTATTTAAACAGTTGGTGATTGAGGTTAACTAGTCCAACACTTTGCGTTTATAACTTCGCCGAGTTTTCGAGTTAGATTTATCAACAGTTTATCACTACAATTAAGAACGGATAAATAATTAGTTCATTTTGATCCCTGCATTTACCCAATGACAATATTTCATGCAGTTACCATCATACAGGTTAACTGAAGCCAGAATTCAACAATACTGTTCGAAACAGTACGGTTTGTTGTGCAAATTAAAGTAACCCGTCGCATTTTATGCATGTATGTGAAGACTGATCTCTGGAGCTACTGTACAGATTTTGACACGGTTTTCGCTATTAGATAGACTGATTCACGAGGACGAGGAAGGCTTGTGTATATATGCCAGACAAGTCGTCCGGCTGTAGCGTATCCTGTAGAGACTGTATAATATGGAGTGACCACTCCTACCATTAACTATTCTACATACCTACCCAGTGCCTGATCACCTGTGCTTCTAAACTGGAGCTGCAGGTCCTCTACATTGACTGCCCTAAGTTTTTCGAGTTCCTCCTTGAAAATGCCACTACTGTTGCACTGTCTTGCTCATTTAACATGAAAATCTTTTATTTGTTTTAATTGCACTTTAGTAAGCATTGTTGTTAAAACTGTTCTTTCTCATTAATACCAGTTTTAATCTACACATATTCAAAGAGGTCTGTTCTATTTGAATCATTGGATCTAATACACTTCCATCGTGAGTGGGCTTCTGAACTGTCCTTTCTAAATAGTTTTAGCGAAATCAATTACCACTGTTTCGCTCGATGTGTTATCACATCGACCGCTTACAAAACTGTAATACTCCAAACGATTGTCGGATGATGAAAGCCTCTAGATTTTACTATTAAATTTGGTATTTATTTTTAATACTTCATGTTATCTCCTGAGAATATCACTTTCCACTTTCAGGTGGATCAGCAACCTATAGGAACAGTGTTTACGTTATATATTCAGACCCGACCACAGTCTGTTTTAAAACACGATACAGTGTGCTTTAAAGTTTTCATCGTCGAATTGCTTCATGATTTATTTCTGCCTGGTTTTAAGCTTACAAGTTTCACAAATAGTCTCAGATTTATGTTCCTGGGAGGGAAAAGGCGGACACACATCTAAATCATCCTCAGCGTCTAGCGAGAGCAAAGCTTATTTTATTTTAAGCAGTAAGTCACCATATCTAAATCAAAAGTTTATTTTAAACCGCCTTCGCAGTTTTCGCTTTGTTTTCATTCGAATAGAACAGCCAGACAACAGGAACCCCTCATATCTTGGAAGTGGACTCACGAATCAACGTTCATCAATAAGACAGGATGTTGCTATATAGTTGTAGTGTATACAGTTGTAGTGTGTAACTACTGACTCGACACTACGTTCGTCGGTATACTGAGCATTAATCGCATTATCATTTTGATACTATTAACATAATCGGCTACCAACTTTAATGAGAAAAAAGTTGCTTTTAGGCTCACAAAAATAATACTCGAGAATTGTCCAAGCCATCTTACTTACGTTACACGTCAGAATTTTCCCGAAGAACCCTGATCAGGCATTTAGTCTTGGGTTGCAGAGAAACGGAAAAAGCAGACCAGACTTAAAAGAACGCAAAATCTCAAAGATTGGCGATGTTTTAGAGAAGCTAGAAATTTAGTGTGGATGTAAATGCAAGATGCTTTTCATAGTTTCCACAACGAAACTCTGTCCCGAAATTTGGCAGAAAATTAGTATAGCAATCATATACAACCACTCGCTCGACGAAAGATCCGTATCTAACGATAGGTCACACCACTGCACAAAAAGGAACTAGAAGTAATCCGCTGAATTACAGACCCTTTGACGTCGATCTACAGTAGGAATTTGGAACACATACTGTATCGAAAAACATGAATGACCTCGAAGAAAACGATCTACTGACGCACAGTGAGCACGGATTAAGAAAATGTCTTTCTTGTGAAACACAACTAGCTCTTTATTCACATGAAGGAATGAGTACTATTGATCAGGGATCGTAGACTGATTCCACATCTCTAGGTTTCCGGAAAGCTTTTGATATCGTTCCTCAAAAGCGGCTTCTAACCTATTGACTATTTCGCAGTTCTGGGACTGGATAGGTGATTTCCTGTCAGAAAATTCACAGTTCGTGATAAGTGACGAAAAATCATTGAACAAAACAGAAGTGATATCCTACATTCTCTCTGCAGTTATTAATCTACACTACTGGCCATTAAAATTCCTACACCAAGAAGAAATGCAGAAGATAAACGGGTATTCATTGGACAAATATATTATACTAGAACAAACATGTGATTACATTTTCACGCTATTTGTGTGCACAGATCCGGAGAAATCAGTACCCAGAACAACCATCTCTGGCCGTAATAACGGCCTTGACGCGTGGGCATTGAGTCAAACAGAGCTTGGATGGCGTGTACAGGTACAGCTGCCCATGCAGTTTCAACACGATACAATACTTCATCAAGAGTAGTGACTGGCGTATTGTGACGAGCCAGTTGTTCGGCCACCATGGACCAGACGTTTTCAATTGGTGAGAGATCTGGAGAATGTGCTGGTCAGAGCAGCAGTCGAACATTTTCTGCATCCATAAAGGCCCATACAGGACCTGCAACTTGCGGTCGTGCATTATCCTGCTGAAATGTAGGGTTTCGCAGGGATCGAATGAAGAGTAGAGCCACGGGTTGTAACACATCTGAACTGTAACGTCCACTGTTCAAAGTGCCGTCAATGTGAACAAGAGGTGACCTAGACGTGTAACCAATGGCATCCCATACCATCACGCTGGGTGATATGCCAGTATGGCGATGACGAATACACGCTTCCAATGGGCGTTCACAGCGATGTCGCCAAACACGGATGCGACCATCATGATGCCGTAAACAGAACCTGGATTCATCCGAAAAAATGACGTTTTGCCATTCGTGCACCCAGGTTCGTCGTTGAGTACACCATCGTAGTCGCTCCTGTCTGTGATGTAGCATCAAGGGTAACCGCAGCCACGGTCTCCGAGCTGATAGTCCATGCTGCTGCAAACGTCGTCGAACTGTTCGTGCAGATGGTTGTTGTCCCGCAAACGTCCCCATCTGTTGACTCAGGGATCGAGACGTGGCTGCACGATCCGTTACAGCCATGCCTGTCATCTCGACTGCTAGTGATACGAGGCCGTTGGGTTCCAGCACAGCATTCCGTATTACCCTCCTGAACCCACCAACAGTCATTGTATCTCGACCAACGCGAGCAGTAATGTCGCGATAAGATAAACCGCAATCGCCATAGGCTACAATCCGACCTTAATCACAGTCGGGAACGTGATGATACGCATTTCTCCTCCTCACACGAGGCATCACAACAACGTTTCACCAGACAACGCCGGTCAACTGCGTTTGTGCATGAGAAATCGGTTGGAAACTTTGCTCATGTCAGCACGTTGTAGGTGTCGCCACCTACTCGACGAGCAGAGGGCCCACGCAGTCCACGAAGAAGCTCGTCATGACCTTACCATAACTTGTGGGAACAACTTTGGATTCCTTTAGCGGAAGAAATGTGGAATATTTCCATTGTTGGCTTCGTCGTTTGCCCTCGGGGTGTCGGAATGCTGCCAGACGGAATCATGCTGTTGCACCACAAAACCCAACCCCACATTGCCTAACGATGAGGACTACGCTTCAGCCATTTGGTTGGGAAAAACTGCTACATCCTCCGTACAGCCCAGATCCTACACCGTTTGTTTTCACATCTTTGGTGATCTGAAGAAATACGTGCGTGAACGTCAGCTTCAGGCGAACGAAGAAGTTCAAGAGTGGTGCGGTTGTGGATGTCTTAGTGGCCGACCGCATTCTACAAAACAGGAATTTATCGTCGCTTCTTAATGCATGTTGTGATGACTTTTGAATGGAATCATTCCATGGTCCAGTCGTGATGGGTGTTTGGTTTTCATTTGACTGTCACTCATATATTAAGGATTTAGGGGAAAATATGAGAGGTTTCTTAAATTTAGATTGATTGCAGATGACGCTGTTGTTTACCATCTAGTAAAGTCATCAGAAAATCAAAATCAAGTGAAAAATGATTTAGGCAATATGTTTATATGGTATGAAAAATTGTAAGTGACTCTAAACAATAAAAACTGTGAGCTCGTCCTTAAGAATACTAAAGGAATACGTTAAATTTCGGTTAAACTACACGATAAATCACACAAATTTAAAGGCTGTCAGTTGAACTAAATATCTAGGGACTACAGTTACGAATAACTAAAATCGGAAAGATTTCAGTTTAAACTGGAACGATCACGCAGAAAATATTGTAGGGAAGGCAGACCAAAGAATGCGTTTTAAGGGGACCTGGATGTAAACGAACCGCAATTTTATACCTCGATCTCAGTGCACATTACTCTTGATCTACAATGCGGAGGAAGTTGTGGTTTTTTACAACCAATGAATGACATAAACTGAAGCTATAAAAGGAAATTTATTGAAATATCTGTTCACTACTCAAGAGGATGTCGTTATCATGAGAAAGAAAACTGAGGTTCTACGGATCGGAGCGTGGAATGTCAGATCCCTTAATCGGGCAGGTAGGTTAGAAAATTTAAAAAGGGAAATGGATAGGTTAAAGTTAGATATAGTTGGAATTAGTGAAGTTCGGTGGAAGGAGGAACAAGACTTCTGGTCAGGTGACTACAGGGTTATAAACACAAAATCAAATAGGGTTAATGCAGGAGTAGGTTTAATAATGAATAGGAAAATAGGAAAACGGGGGTAGCTACTACAAACACCATAGTGAACGCATTATTGTGGTCAAGATAGATACGAAGCCCGCGCCTACTACAGTAGTACAAGTTTATATACCAACTAGCTCTGCAGATGACGAAGAAATTGAAGAAACGTATGATGAAATCAAAGAAATTATTCGGGTAGTGAAGGGAGACGAAAATTTAATAGTCATGGGTGACTGGAATTCGGCAGTAGAAAAAGGGAGAGAAGGAAACGTAGTAGGTGAATATGGATTGGAGGTAAGAAATGAAAGAGGAAGCCGCCTGGTAGAATTTTGCACAGAGCACAATTTAATCATAGCTAACACTTGGTTAAAGAATCATGAAAGGTTGTATACATGGAAGAAGCCTGAAGATACTGACAGGTTTCAGATAGAATACATAATGGTAAGACAGAGATTTAGGAACCAGGTTTTAAATTGTAAGACATTTCCAGGGGCAGAAGTGGATTCTGACCACAATCTATTGGTTATGACTTGTAGATTAAAACTGAAGAAACTGCAAAAAGGTGGGAATTTAAGGAAATGGGACGTGGATAAACTAACTAAACCAGAAGTTGTACAGAGTTTCAGGGAGAGCATAAGGGAACAATTGACAGGAATGGGGGAAAGAAATACAGTAGAAGAAGAGTGGGTAGCTTTGAGGGATGAAGTAGTGAAGGCAACAGAGGATCAAGTAGGTAAAAAGAAGAGGGCTAGTAGAAATCCTTGGGTGACAGAAGAAACACTGAATTTAACTGATGAAAGGAGAAAATATAAAAGTGCAGTAAATGAAGCAAGCAAAAAGGAATACAAACGTCTCAAAAATGTGATCGACAGGAGTGCAAAATGGCTAAGCAGGCATGGCTAGAGGACAAATGTAAGAATGTAGAGGCTTATCTCACTGGGGGTAAGATAGATACAGCCTACAGGAAAATTAAAGAGACCTTCAGAGAAAAGAGAACCACTTGTATGAATATCAAAAGCTCAGATGGAAACCCAGTTCTAAGCAAAGAAGGGAAAGCGGAAAGGCGGAAGGGGTATATAGAGGGTCTATACAAGGGCGATGTACTTGTGGACAATATTATGGAAATGGAAGAGGATGTAGATGAAGATGAAATGGGAGATAAGATACTGCGTGAAGAGTTTGACAGAGCACTGAAAGGCCTGAGTCGAAACAAGGCCCCGGGAGTAGACAACATTCCATTAGAACTACTGACAGCCTTGGGTGAGCCAGTCCTGACGAAAATCCACCATCTGGTGAGCAAGATGTATGAGAGAGGCGAAATACCCTCAGACTTCAAGAAGAATGCAATAATTCCAATCCCAAAGAAAGCAGGTGTTGACAAATGTGAAAATTAGCGAACTATCAGTTTAATAAGTCACGGCTTCAAGATACTAACGCGGATTCTTTACAGACGAAGTATTTATCTTAACATGTGCTATTTGGAATTGTCCTTCTGACTTCTAATTCAAGCCTTCAGCCAGTTGTATTTTGAAATTATTCTTGGTGGCTTTCCCCCATCCCCACCCCCCTTCCGCCAAAATTGTGGAATTTTTCCTTGTGATAAGGCCTTCAGCCGTCATACAGTCAATTGTGTTTTTTGAGATTGTTTAAAATTTTAATTTTCTAAAATAAAGTTTACGTATTTGTTATGGAACCGAGAGTAACTGATTACGGCTCCGTCCACAACCTTATCCTGCCCCATTCTGAGAACCAGCTCTCAGCCATGTAGATATTTGCCAAGTAATTTTATATCTGCAAGGTCCCTGTATATTGGCTTTATTGTTTCCATGACTGTGGCAGCCAAGAAATACTTATTGTGGTATTCCTCACCTGTCGCACGAGCGTGGCTGGTCTGCAGACATTTGTTCAAAGAGCGTTTAAGACCAAATCAATAACTGAAAAGTAGATAAAAATACATTTTTTGAAACTGGATAAAATTGTATTTCAGATGGTGGCAAAAAAATGTTTTCAAAAATATCAGTCATTTCACGTCCAGATCCCCTTAGTGGAAAAACACTTAGAAAATGCAACAAAACTAGTAAAGAGACTGCCTGCATTACGCTTCTGGAGTTCTGCTGCACAGCATGGGCTCCTTACCTGGTAGGATTGACGGAGGACAACGAAAATCTTCTAAAAGGGACAGCTCGTTCCGTATAATCGCTATCATTAAAACAAAGCCGTTTCTCGTTGCGCGAGATAGTTTCACCATCTTTCTGCTCCGAATGCAAAAACGTTTTGTTGAATTGCACCTGCTAGGATGAAATGACCATCGCAATAAAATAAGTGAAATCTGAGTTCGCATGCAAAGATTTAACTGTTCTTTTTCTCCCACGTGTTATTAAAGACTGGAACGGTAGAAAAATAGTCTGAACATGGTTCTACGAACTCTCTACCAAGCATTTAAGGGTGGGTTGCTGAGTAGTCATTTACATGTGGTGAAAATGGTTTACAGAATACAAACGTGTGTGTATATTGCGTCATACCTGAACGACTAATGACCCCTTAATGCTTAACCAAAAACATGAGTGGATAATAGTTCACTAAAATTATATTTAAATGGTGGCGGATTTACCTCTCATTACATCGTATTTGCTTATGCATTTCTTTGTGGAAGAGCTGCGTTTCAGTCTTCACGCATTTCACAACGAATGTGTTAACATACCGCTCCCCCCTCCCTCCCCCCCCCCCTCCCCGCCGCCGCCGACATCACCAAAAAAGAAAAAAAAAGCTTCTGCTTGTTGACAGTCGCAGAAGGATACTGAAGTTACTCAGAGCGTCTTACGCTTACACTGTCACAGCAGAAATCACATCTGACTCTTCACTTGTAAACATTTCCAATTTCTAAATTATGAATAACTTCGATAAGTTATTAATTACATTATTCTTAGAGGTCTACCTAGTTATTTTATAAATATATTTATGAAATGAAAGTGCAACTAGTTTCAAAAGATTTCTAAAAACTGACAAACTCAATACCGACTCTCTCTGATAGAACAAAAGAAGTAAGCAGTCTGATTTGCATCGACTGATAGTTTTTGGTTTCTTCGTAATAACTAGTGAAGCTCAAGATAAATTTCGTAATTTTAGAGGAAAGCAGTGCCTGGTACAGAGTCTGTATTTTAATTTTTGTCACATGGAATGCTTGTTAGTGAAGTAACCTATCATACAATGATTCCAATTGAGGAGAAAATTCTTTTGTATATCAAATACAGGTCTTCCCTAGTTCAAGGCAGTGGCACTGGACAACCAGAAATACCTTATTCATTTTCCAAATCAGTCGCCACCTGTCACAGACAGATATTGCAGTTCAGTTTAAATTACTGCCTGCTTCAACTCTAAACCATTGAATCTGATGTGATAATTGATTCAAAATAATTTACTGAAACATGTGACGTATTCTAAAGTTATATAGGCTACATCTGTAATGTGTGGCATATACTGCTCCCTTTAAATCAGCCATTATCGCTAGCACACATCAAACTTCCTTATTTCTGAAACTGCATGGGCTGGTAACATAAAATTTATAAAAATACAGACGGAGGTTCAAATCTGACGGGAGCAGCACTAGCATATTTAAGGAAGCATCTCTAGAGCCACCTGTGGTGTTTTACGGAAAGTTAGTAAAATCTAGATTAGAGTGGCCAGAACGAGATCCGATCCTCGCTCGCCCGAAATACAGTCGTAAAGGTACCTTGTCAGTTAAGGGAAAAGGTTTCAGCTGAGATTATGTTTCGACATCATACCCATAAAAATGTTCTAGAGTTGATTTAAAATTTGTTTTGTAACAATTTCTTAGCTATTTATTCCACGTTCACGTTTTAATGGTTGTCGTTGTGTCCTCAGTCCGAAGACGGTTTTGATGCAGTTACCCACGCTTCTCTACCCTCTGTGAGCCTCTTCGTCTCCGAATAACTACTGCAAGTTACACTACGTGATCAAAAGTATCCGGACACCTGGCTGAAAATGACTTACAAGTTCGTGGTGTCCTCCATCGGTAATGCTGGAATTCAATATGGTGTTGGCCCACCATTAGCCTTGATGACAGCTTCCACTTTCGCAGGTATACGTTCAATCAGGTGCTGGAAGGTTTCTTCGGGAACGACAGCCCATTCTTCACGGAGTGCTGCACTGAAGAGAGGAATCGATGTCGGTCTTTGAGGCCTGGCAGGAAGTCGGCGGTCCAAAACATTCCAAATGTGTTCCATAGTATTCAGGTCAGGCCTCTGTGCAGGCCAGTCCATTACAGGCCGTGCATTATGAACAGGCGCTCGATCGTGTTGAAAGATGCAATCGCGATCCCCGAATTGCTCTTCAACAGTGGGAAGGAATAAGGTGCTTAAAACAACAATGTAGGCCTATGGTGTGATAGTGAGACGCAAAACAACAAGGGGTGCAAGCCCCCTCCATGGAAAACACGACCACACCAACACCACCGCCCCCGAATTTTACTGTTGGCACAACACACGCTGGCAGATGACGTTCACCGGGCATTCGCCATACCCACACCCTACCATCGGATCCCGTCATTGTGTACCGTTTTTCCACTGTTCAATCGTCCAATGTTTGCGCTCGTTACACCAAGCGAGGCGTCATTTGGCATTTACCGGAGTGATGTGTGGCTTATGAGCAGCCGCTCGACCATGATATCCAAGTTTTCTCAACTCTCGCCTTATTGTCATAGTACTTGCAGTGGATCCTGATGCGGTTTGGAATTCCAGTGTGATGGTCTGGATAGATGTCTGCCTATTACACACTATGACCCTCTTCAACTGTCGGTGGTCTCTGTCATTCAACAGACAAGGTCGGCCTGTGCGCTTCTCTGCTGTAGTGTCCCATCACGTTTCCACTTCACTATCACATCGGAAACAGTGTACCTATGGATGTTTATGAGCGTGGAAATCTCTCGTACAGAACTATGACACAAGTGACACCCTATCACCTGACCACGTTAGAAGTCAGTGTATTCCACGGAGCGGCCAATTCTGCTCTCAACGATGTCTAATGACTACTGAGGTCGCTGATTCGCTGATATGTAGTACCTGGCAGTAGGTGGCAGCACAACGCACCTAATATGAAAAACGTATGTTTTTGTGGGTGTCCGGATACATTTTATCACATAGTGTACATCCTTCCGAATTTGCTTGCTGTATTCATCTCTTGGTATCCTTCCGTGATACGATTTTTACATTTCCCTCCAATGTTAAACTGGCGAATCCTTGATGTCTCAGAATGTGTCCTATCAACCGATTCCTTCTTTTGGTCAAGTTGTGCCACAAATTTCTTGCCTCCCCAACTCTGTTCAGTACTTCCTCATTAGTTACATGATCGACCCATCTAATCTTCACTGTTCTTCTCTTTTTGTCCATACTTTACCTCCATACATGGCTACACTCCAGACACATACCTTCAGAAAAGACTTCTTAACACTCAAATCTATATTCGATGTTAACAAAATTCTCTGTTTCAGAAACGCTTTTCTTGTCATTGACAGTCTACATTCTATATCCTCTCTGCTTCGACCATCATCAGTTATTTTTCTGCCCAAATAGCATAACTCTTCCACTACTGCAAGTGTCTCGTTTCCTAACCTGATTCCCTCAGTATCCGATTTAATTCGACTACATTCCAGTTAGCTTTTTTTTCGTTCGTCTTATATCCGCCTTTCAAGAAACTGTCAATTCCGTTCATCTGCTCTTCCAGTTCCTTTGCTGTCTCTGACAGACTTACAATGTCACTGACAAACCTTAAAGTTTTTATTTCTTCTCCCTGAAAGTTAATTCCTATTCCAAATTTTCACCGGTTTCATTTACTGCTTGTTTAGCGTACATATTGAATAACATCGGAGATAAGCTACAACCCTGTCTCACTCCGTTATCACCACTGCCTCTCTTTCATTTCCATCGACCCTTATAACTGCCGTCTGGTTTCCGTATAAGCCTTTGCTCCCTGTATATTACCCCTGCTACCTTCAGAATATGAAAGAGAGTATTACAGTCAACATTCTCAAAAGCTTTTGAAAGCCAACGTTCCTATCATTCATGTATTTGTTCCCGCAGAATGCATCTTCCACCGGGCGAAACAAGTGGAAGTTTGAAAGTGTGAGATCCGAGCTGTAGCGTGAATGGGTTAGAACAGTGCAATGAAGTTTTGTGTTCTTCTCTAGGGCACGCAGGTTTCTGTGAGTACTTAAGTCGTTATGAAGAAGGAGAAATTCGTTTGCGTTTTTGTGGCGACAAACACGCTAAAGGTGTTTCTTCTGTTTCCTGAGGCTGTGTGCGAGGAACTCAATGACAGCTCTCTGCTTGGAACGAATCTCCGTTACAGACGACACTTTGAAGGCTATGCACACCGCCACCACCTATTGGGACTTCATGAAACTTAAGCGGCTGAAGCGGGAATATTCCACGATATCCCATAATAAATTCTGCATTTTTTCAACCTAAACTGGCCGAAGTGTTGCTTTCCTTACTGAAAGCCCCTCGTAGAATGGGATTCCAATAAATTCCAGTTAATCAAGTTTAACAAATGCAGGCTCAGGGGGCTCAACATAATGTAGTTATGTAGATGAAATTCCAGTAAATCGTCAGTGAAATGTGCCTCAATAACATGCAGCCAAGAGTCTAAAGCCCGCCTGGTGGTAGCCTTCCGTCCATTACGATGTTTGGCAGTATAGAAGGTGTTTGTCAATAAAACTTGAAGGTGTTATGGTTGCCCCTGTGGTACTCGTGCCTATCGACACTGAAGCGCAAAATAATCTGGTACAAGTGTGCGTATTCAAATACAGAGATATGTAAACAGGCAGATTACGGCGCTACGGTAGGCAAGTCCTTTATCAGACAACAAGTGTTGTTAGATCGGTTTATGTGCTACAGTGCCAGGATATCAAGATATAAATGAGTTTGATCGTGGTGATTTATTCGGCGCACAAGAGATGGGACACATCTCCGAGCGGTTCTAGGCGCTTCAGTCTGGAATCGCGCGACCACTACGGTCACAGGTTCGAATCCTGCCTCGGGCATGGATGTGTGTGATGTCCTTAGGTTAGTTAGGTTTAAGTAGTTCTAAGTTCTAGGGGACTGATGACCTGAGATGTTAAGTCCCATAGTGCTCAGAGCCAATTGAACCACATCATCTCCGAGGTATACATGAAGTGGGGACTTTCCCGTACGACCATTTCACGAGTGTAGCGTGAATCTGGTAATCTCCGACATCGCTATGGCCGGAAAAAGATACTGCAGGAACAGGACCAACGACGACTGAAGAGAATCGTTCATCGTGACAGAAGTGTAACCCTTCCGCAAATTGCTGCAGATTTCAATGCTGGGCCATCAGCAAGTGTCACAGTGTGAACCATTGAACGAAACATCATCGATATGGGATTTCGGAGCCGAAGGCCGACATGTATCCTTGATAACTGCACGACTCAAAGATTTACGCCTCGCTTGGCCCCGTCAACACCGACACTGGACTGTTGATGATTGGAAACATGTTACTTGGTCGGACGAGTCTCGTTTCAAATTGTATCGAGTGCGCGTACGTGTACGGGTATGGAGACAACCTCATGAATCCATGGACCCTGAATGTCAGCAGGGGACTGTTCAAGCTGGTGGAGACACTGTAATGGTGTGGGGCGTTTGCAGTTGGAATGATATGGGACCCCTGATAAGTCTAGATACGACTGTGACAGTGACATGTTCGTAAGCATCCTGTCTGAACACCTGCATCCATTCATGTCGGTTGTGCATTCCGACGGACTTGGGCAATTCCAACAGGACAATGCGACACCCCACACGTCCAGAACTGCTACAGAGAGGCTCCAGGAAAACTCTTCTGAGTTTAAACATTTCCGTTGGCCACCAAACGTGCCAGCCATGAACATTATTGAGCAAATCTGGGATGCCCTGCAACGTGCTGTTCAAATGAGGTCTCCACCACCTCATACTCTTACGGATTTATGGACAGCCGTGCAGGATTGATGGTGTCAATTCTCTCCAGCACTACTTCAGACATTATTCGAGTCCATGCCACGTCGTGTTGCGGCCATTTTTCATGCTCGCGGTGACCCTACATGATATTAGGCTGGTGTACCAGTTTCTTTGGCTCTTCAGTGTACTTTGGCCCTATGCCAGACCATACTCTGCACCACTACTGATATGGATTCGGACGTTGTGAAACTCTCTCATTCATGATATAGAAAGATTTATAGAGAATGTTGCACAGCTTGCCCTACTTGACTCACGAAAGGTATTTGATATAACTCGGAAATCGCTTAGTGAACAAAGTAGCAATATATGGAATACTGGTTCAGCTCCGTGATAAGATTCGAGGCGTCGTAGCAGATAGACCTCGACATGCTTTTTCTTAACTGGGTGAAGTAACGTAGAGAGTCCCCCAAGGCAATGTCCTAGGATCATTATACATATAAATGGTATTTCGGATAAAGCCAGAAACCCTCTAAGGCTGTTCGTCAATGATGCAGTTGTAGACAACTGTAGCACAACGCAGGGAGACTTACGAAAAATTGATAGGATGTCTCTCAAAGTAAATGAAGGTAACGTATGAGTATGCGGGACTTTGCGTTACTGTCCCTATAACACTATTGGTGATTAACTATTACAAACAGTGACAACCGGTAAACGTATCCTACTCTGTGTTCTCTCAGGTTTTCTCAGCGAAATAAACTACTGGCCATTAAAATTGCTACACCAAGAAGAAATGCAGATGATAAACGGGTATTCATTGGACAAATATATTATACTAGACCTGACATGCGATTACATTTTCACGCAATTTGGGTGCATAGATCCGGAGAAATCAGTACCCAGAACAACCATCTCTGGTCGTAATAACGGCCTTGATACGCCTGGGCATTGATTCAAACAGAGCTTGGATGGCGTGTAAGGGTATAGCCGCGCATTCCGATTCAACACGATACCACACTTCATCAAGAGTAGTGACTGGCGTATTGTGACGAACCAGTTGCTCGGCCACCATTGACCAGACGTTTTCAATTGGTGAGAGATCTGGAGAATGTGCTGGCCAGGGCAGCAGTCGAACATTTTCTGTATCCAGAAAGGCCCGTACAGTATCTGCAACATGCGGTCGTGCATTATCCTGCTGAAATGTAGGATCGAATTAAGAGTAGAGCCAAGGGTCGTAACACATCTGAACTGTAACGTCCACTGTTCAAAGTACCCTCAATGCGAACAAGAGGTGACCGAGACGTGTGACCAATGGCACCTCATACCTTCACGCGGGGTGATACGCCAGTATGGCGATGACGAATACACGCTTCCAATGTGCGTTCACCGCGATGTCGCCAAACACGGATGCGACCATCATGATGCTGTAAACAGAAACTGGATTCATCCGAAAAAATGACGTTTTGCCATTCGTGCACCCAGGTTCGTCGTTGAGTACACTATCGCAGCGACTCCTGTCTGTGATGCAGCGTCAAGTGTAACCGCAGCCATGGTCTCCGAGCTGCTAGTGCATGCTGCTGCAAACGTCGTCGAACTTTCCGCGCAGATGGTTGTTGTCTTGCAAACGTCCCCATCTGTTGACTCAGGGATCGAAACGTGGCTACACGATCCGTTTACAGCCATGCGGATAAGATGCCTGTCATCTCGACTGCTAGTGATACGAGGCCGTTGGGATCCAGCACGGCGTTCCGTATTACCCTCCTGAACCCACCGATTCCATATTCTGCTAACAGTCACTGGATCTCGACCAACGCGAGCAGCAATGTCGCGATACGATAAACCGCAATCGCGATAGGCTACAATTCGACCTTTATCAAAGTCGGAAACGTGATGGTACAGATTTCTCCTCCTTACATGTGGCATCACAACAACGTTTCACCAGACAACGCCGGTCAACTGCTGTTTGTGTATGAGAAATCGGTTGGAAACTTTCCTCATGTCAGCACGTTGTAGGTATCGCCACCGGCGCCAACCTTGTGTGACTGTTCTGAAAAGCTAATCATTTGCATATCACAGCATCTTCTTCGTGTCGGTTAAATTTCGCGTCTGTAGCACGTCATCTTCGTGGAGTAGCAATTTTAATGGCCAGTAGTGTAGCTTAATGATGTGATTTTCGGTGTTCAGTGAAGTTGTTGATTTCATTTTATGCACAGTAATTCGATGGCTGACCCAGCCGTTTTCGTTTTGGGAACTGTATTCTTATGTTTACTGGCTGCCTAGATTTCAAACATTCCGGCTGTAGCTCCGACGCCGAGTACACGTAAATACACGTTTTGCAGCACGGGAAGAAGAAAAACAGTCGCTAGGCTTTGAGTCTTAGAAGTGTACTAAGGAAATGCCATTCATTCCCGGAAAAAATAGCTTACAAAACCCTTGTTCGGCGATTCTCGTGTGCTGCTAATCTGACACACTTAGCAGCTAGCATTAAAAGAGGAGACAAGAGTGGATCCACAAAGGATTACTTGCTTCTTCACGAGTTAGTATAACAAATAGGAGTACTGTAGTGAGATGCTCTACTAACTTGTCAATGGCAGTTAAATTTGGCAGTTTTTAATGGCAGTTAGATGTTGAGCATCACAGAGAGGTTTACTGTTAAAACTCCAAAGTGAATGCTCCAAAAAGAACGAAACAACATACTTCTTTCTCTCTCATGCGTATGATGAAATCTGTGAAATTAGGGAGGTTATAGAGGCTCCTCATGCAACATTCCATGGTACTGAAAGGGTGGAAATGTTAGTAGGCGTAAACTGAATGGTTCCTGCAATTAAAGGTTAACTCAATAGCAACGTATAATCAGGCTTTTATAGAGGTTATTAGCATTCATATCTATTTGCATGACATGTCGCATGTAACTTATATTTGGCAAGTGCAGGCAGAGTGAATGCTTTCCGTTAGTCGGAAAGAGTTACTAATGTCTCACAAAGAGGAATATAATCACCATAGAAAGGCTGTCTATGTGGTAACAGTGTTCTGTGCGGTACCAACAAGCAACACTGGCCGCCATGTTTTGTTACGTCAACACACTCAGCATATTAGCTGACCTGCATAAACGTTATATACCTCTTCAAAGCAACAGAAGCTTCATTTTGTAATTGAAATCTAACGTAAAAGTATTTTTTCTGAACCATAAAGCGTGCCCAGTGTATGTTGAAAGTGACAGAAATGGTATTACGGTAGTGTCAAACGTCTATAGGGGAGAATAATTTCCTCTCAATTTTACATCTCGATGTATTCAGAATGTTGGGACATAGATCTAGTGTATTTACTGGATTTTGTCACATAATGGTTTCCGCTGAATTTAGAAAGGAGTGTCATTAGTCTGTTTTGGTAAAGCTGTTGTTAAAATATTACCGGTGCTTCACATTTGGGTTACATCATTTGCGCAAAACTAAATCAATGGAGGACAGAGGAAACCAGACACATGTGCACGAAGCTGATATTGTTTAAAGGGCAACGATGGGCATTTCTTGTAAATTGGTCTACCTAATGTAGAATCCTCCCTACATACTGGTATACGTAATTCTCCTCAACAACAACAACAACAATTAAGCATTCGACGCACTTTTTGAATGTTTACTGACTCATCATTTACTTTTATTATAAATATCAACGGTCTATTGAATGTACCTCTGATAAATGTGCAAGGCAGAACTTCAAAGCGTGAAACGTCATTAGAGTCAGAAGTGGAGTAATCGAATGTTAAAGTTGAAAACGTATTCGCCTATATTTATATGGAAAGATATACCCGTAATTACAAAAATACTTGTTGACGGTACCCTGAAATCACAAAATAATGCAGAAGCTCGCACATCGCAAATATCACGTTTAAGATGACACAGTAAACAACAAACGCACTTCACTATCAGGATCATTTCCCTAAGCACGTCGTTTCTGTGACTGACAGTAACAAATGCTATTGTATAACAAAAACAAACATAAGATACCGTACTAGCAGACGACTATATTTCCCAGCCTGACGTTGTAAAACATTGCGGCTAAGTTTTCAACTGGCTTCACATATGACGGGGCCTTGGCCAGTCTATATTGTTTATATAGATCTTTGCTTTCTCGCGCTTAGTGTGGCCATTGTTTTAATCAAAGATATCATGTTCACTATGAGTCAGTGAGACAAGTGACGCTCGTTCTGTGTAGGAACCGTGACGACAGGAGAAGCGACTGATGTGGGCCAGCTGAAGCAGATTAGCTACTGGAACCGGTGAACAAAGGAGACGCTCTTCAGACACTTCTGTAGACTAGTCACGCTGCAGTTATTGCGCAATACCTGGCTGATATTTGCCTATATCATGTTAACGCTACGAGGGAGGGAGAGAGAGAGAGAGAGAGAGAGAGAGAGAGAGAGAGACAGTGAGAGAGAGAGAGAGAGAGAGAGAGAGAGAGAGACAGAAAGACAGAAAGAGACAAATAACTTTTCATGACCTTTTACATTACAAATTTCCTCTCAGATTAACTATTTCGCTCCCAATTTGTAAACTTATTGGTTCAAATGGCTCTGAGCACTATGGGACTTAACAGCTATGGTCATCAGTCCCCTAGAACTTAGAACCACTTAAACCTAACTAACCTAAGGACATCACGCAACACCCAGTCATCACGAGGCAGAGAGAATCCCTGACCCCGCCGGGAATCGAACCCGGGAACCCGGGAGTGGGAAGCGAGAACGCTACCGCACGACCACGAGCCGCGGACTGTAAACTTATTGATAAAATTAATAGCTAAAACCTTTTCTTGAGCCGACGTGGCCTCATATGACTAGTTAGTTATCCCATTTGCGGATAAAGAGGAATATTTGATAAGAGTCGTCGGCTCTGACCAGTTACGTGAGCAATGTGTGCTCCCCGCCGTCGTTGGATAAGCAGCTGAGCAGCAAGTCGTATACTCCTAACTCAGTCATTTGTTACATAGTTTAATTCTTAATTTCTTTGCGTGTTTTTGGTACTTGCATTGTTTAATTCATAAATTTCGGACGTATTATAGTATTTGAGAGTTGTAGCATCGCGTTTTAGTACCTGAATAGTGTAAATTCGCGTAGTCGTTTGTCTTCCGTTTTTGTTTTGAACGGCCAGTGTCGGTTGGTCACAGTCAGTGTGCTCCCTGCCGCCGTTGGATAAGCAGCTTAGCAGCAAGTCGTATACTCCTAGCTCACTCATTTGTTACATAGTTTAATTCTTAATTTCTTTGCGTGTTTTTGGTACTTGCATTGTTTAATTCATAAATTTCGGACGTATTATAGTATTTGAGAGTTGTAGCATCGCGTTTTAGTACCTGAATAGTGTAAATTCGCGTAGTCGTTTGTCTTCCGTTTTTGTTTTGAACGGCCAGTGTCGGTTGGTCACAGTCAGTGTGCTCCCTGCCGCCGTTGGATAAGCAGCTTAGCAGCAAGTCGTATACTCCTAGCTCACTCATTTGTTACATAGTTTAATTCTTAATTTCTTTGCGTGTTTTTGGTACTTGCATTGTTTAATTCATAAATTTCGGACGTATTATAGTATTTGAGAGTTGTAGCATCGCGTTTTAGTACCTTGATAGTGTAAATTCGCGTAGTCGTTTGTCTTCTGTTTTTGTTTTGAACGGCCAGTGTCGGTTGGTCACAGTCAGTGTGCTCCCTGCCGCCGTTGGATAAGCAGCTTAGCAGCAAGTCGTACACTCCTAGCTCACGCATTTGTTACATAGTTTAATTCTTAATTTCTTTGCGTGTTTTTGGTACTTGCATTGTTTAATTCATAAATTTCGTGCGTATTATAGTATTTGAGAGTTGTAGCATCGCGTTTTAGTACCTGAATAGTGTAAATTCGCGTAGTCTCCTTCCGCCGCCGAGCAGTGTCAGCAGTGCGCAAGTAGCAGCATTACTGCATTTACTAGGCAATCTTGTATTTTAATAACCGTTTAAATTTTGTTGATTTGTTTGCGCTCTCTGTAGATTAGTTCAGTTGTTCTTTGCAAAACAGTTTTTAGCATGGATAGGGACTGCAACTGCTGTGTTCGGATGCAGGCTGAGTTGGCATCCCTTCGCTCCCAGCTTCAGTCAGTGTTGGCTTCGGTCACACAGCTTGAGGCTGTTGCCAATGGTCATCACTGTGGGGGTCCGGATGGGGGTTTGTCGGGGACGGCCAGCTCGTCCCACGCATCCCCTGATCGGACTAAGACTGTGGTTGCCCGGGATACTGCCCGCATTGAGGCTGATCCCTCACCTGTGGTAGAGTGGGAGGTCGTCTCAAGGTGTGGCAGGGGGCGAAAGACATTCCGGAGGGCTGAACGGAAAGCCTTTCCAGTTTGTCTGACGAACCGGTTTCAGGCTCTGTCTCAGGCTGATACTGATCTTCGGCCTGACATGGCTGCTTGTCCTGTTCCAGAGGTTGCCCCTCAGTCTGCAAGATCCGGGCAGTCGCACAGGGTGGGCTTACTGGTAGTTGGGAGCTCCAACGTCAGGCGCGTAATGCGGCCCCTTAGGGAAATGGCAGCAAGAGAGGGGAAGAAAACCAATGTGCACTCCGTATGCATACCGGGGGGAGTCATTCCAGATGTGGAAAGGGTCCTTCCGGATGCCATGAAGGGTACAGGGTGCACCCATCTGCAGGTGGTCGCTCATGTCGGCACCAATGATGTGTGTCGCTATGGATCGGAGGAAATCCTCTCTGGCTTCCGGCGGCTATCTGATTTGGTGAAGACTGCCAGTCTCGCTAGCGGGATGAAAGCAGAGCTCACCATCTGGAGCATCGTCGACAGGACTGACTGCGGACCTTTGGTACAGAGCCGAGTGGAGGGTCTGAATCAGAGGCTGAGACGGTTCTGCGACCGTGTGGGCTGCAGATTCCTCGATTTACGCCATAGGGTGGTGGGGTTTCGGGTTCCGCTGGATAGGTCAGGAGTCCACTACACGCAACAAGCTGCTACAAGGGTAGCAGGGGTTGTGTGGCGTGGGCTGGGCGGTTTTTTAGGTTAGATGGCCTTGGGCAAGTACAGAAAGGGCAACAGCCTCAATGGGTGTGGGGCAAAGTCAGGACATGCGGGGACCAAGCAGCAATCGATATTGTAATTGTAAACTGTCGAAGCTGCGTTGGTAAAGTACCGGAACTTCAAACGCTGATAGAAAGCTCCGAAGCTGAAATCGTTATAGGTACAGAAAGCTGGCTTAAGCCAGAGATAAATTCCGCCGAAATTTTTACAAAGGTACAGACGGTGTTTAGAAAGGATAGTTTGCATGCAACCGGTGGTGGAGTGTTCGTCGCTGTTAGTAGTAGTTTATCCTGTAGTGAAGTAGAAGTGGATAGTTCCTGTGAATTGTTATGGGTGGAGGTTACACTCAACAACCGAACTAGGTTAATAATGGGCTCCTTTTACCGACCTCCCAACTCAGCAGCATTAGTGGCAGAACAACTGAGAGAAAATTTGGAATACATTTCACAGAAATTTTCTCAGCATGTTATAGTCTTAGGTGGAGATTTCAATTTACTCAGATGTTTAGGACGGGTGGTAGGGACAGAGCATCGAGTGACATTATACTGAGTGCACTATCCGAAAATTACCTCGAGCAATTAAACAGAGAACCGACTCGTGGAGATAACATCTTGGACCTACTGATAACAAACAGACCCGAACTTTTCGACTCTGTATGTACAGAACAGGGAATCAGTGATCATAAGGCCGTTGCAGCTTCCCTGAATATGGAAGTTAATAGGAATATAAAAAAAGGGAGGAAGGTTTATCTGTTTAGCAAGAGTAATAGAAGGCAGATTTCAGACTACCTAACAGATCAAAACGAAAATTTCTGTTCCGACACTGACAATGTTGAGTGTTTATGGAAAAAGTTCAAGGCAATCGTAAAATGCGTTTTAGACAGGTACGTGCCGAGTAAAACTGCGAGGGACGGGAAAAACCCACGTGGTACAACAACAAAGTTAGGAAACTACTGCGAAAGCTAAGAGAGCTCCACTCCAAGTTTAAACGCAGCCAAAACCTCTCAGACAAACAGAAGCTAAACGATGTCAAAGTAAGCGTAAGGAGGGCTATGCGTGAAGCGTTCAGTGAATTCGAAAGTAAAATTCTATGTACCGACTTGACAGAAAATCCTAGGAAGTTCTGGTCTTACGTTAAATCAGTAAGTGGCTCGAAACAGCATATCCAGACACTACGGGATGATGATGGCATTGAAACAGAGGATGACACGCGTAAAGCTGAAATACTAAACACCTTTTTCCAAAGCTGTTTCACAGAGGAAGACCGCACTGCAGTTCCTTCTCTAAATCCTCGCACAAACGAAAAAATGGCTGACATCGAAATAAGTGTCCAAGGAATAGAAAAGCAACTGGAATCACTCAATAGAGGAAAGTCCACTGGACCTGACGGGATACCAATTCGATTCTACACAGAGTACGCGAAAGAACTTGCCCCCCTTCTAACAGCCGTGTACCGCAAGTCTCTAGAGGAACGGAGGGTTCCAAATGATTGGAAAAGAGCACAGACAGTCCCAGTCTTCAAGAAGGGTCGTCGAGCAGATGCGCAAAACTATAGACCTATATCTCTGACGTCGATCTGTTGTAGAATTTTAGAACATGTTTTTTGCTCGAGTATCATGTCGTTTTTGGAAACCCAGAATATACTATGTAGGAATCAACATGGATTCCGGAAACAGCGATCGTGTGAGACCCAACTCGCTTTATTTGTTCATAAGACCCAGAAAATATTAGATACAGGCTCCCAGGTATATGCTATTTTTCTTGACTTCCGGAAGGCGTTCGATACAGTTCCGCACTGTCGCCTGATAAACAAAGTAAGAGCCTACGGAATATCAGACCAGCTGTGTGGCTGGATTGAAGAGTTTTTAGCAAACAGAACACAGCATGTTGTTATCAATGGAGAGACGTCTACAGACGTTAAAGTAGCCTCTGGCGTGCCACAGGGGAGTGTTATGGGACCATTGCTTTTCACAATATATATAAATGACCTAGTAGATAGTGTCGGAAGTTCCATGCGGCTTTTCGCGGATGATGCTGTAGTATACAGAGAAGTTGCAGCATTAGAAAGTTGTAGCGAAATGCAGGAAGATCTGCAGCGGATAGGCACTTGGTGCAGGGAGTGGCAACTGACCCTTAACATAGACAAATGTAATGTATTGCGAATACATAGAAAGAAGGATCCTTTATTGTATGATTATATGATAGCGGAACAAACACTGGTAGCAGTTACTTCTGTAAAATATCTGGGAGTATGCATGCGGAACGATGTGAAGTGGAATGATCATATAAAATTAATTGTTGGTAAGGCGGGTACCAGGTTGAGATTCATTGGGAGAGTGCTTAGAAAATGTAGTCCATCAACAAAGAAGGTGGCTTACAAAACACTCGTTCGATCTCTACTTGAGTATTGCTCATCAGTGTGGGATCCGTACCAGATCGGTCTGACGGAGGAGATAGAGAAGATCCAAAGAAGAGCGGCGCGTTTCGTCACAGGGTTATTTGGTAACCGTGATAGCGTTACGGAGATGTTTAATAAACTCAAGTGGCAGACTCTGCAAGAGAGGCGCTCTGCATCGCGGTGTAGCTTGCTCGCCAGGTTTCGAGAGGGTGCGTTTCTGGATGAGGTATCGAATATATTGCTTCCCCCTACTTATACCTCCCGAGGAGATCACGAATGTAAAATTAGAGAGATTAGAGCGCGCACGGAGGCTTTCAGGCAGTCGTTCTTCCCGCGAACCATACGCGACTGGAACAGGAAAGGGAGGTAATGACAGTGGCACGTAAAGTGCCCTTCGCCACACACCGTTGGGTGGCTTGCGGAGTATAAATGTAAATGTAGATGTAGATGCAGATGTAGAAACGCCGTAAACGACATGGAGACTGTTACGTGATATCAGTGGAGATTGTTTCAAACGGGCTAAGCTACAAATCAGGCTGTCAGCACAATCAGGTTTTATTTATTTATTTATCTTTTTCACATTCGTTGGCTTCGCCATCTCACAGCCGAACAGTCACCTTCCTATGTAGCCTAGACCCCGGTCAAAGCTACATTATTCTGTCACCACACCAGCAGAATTGTTTTTGTACGCATCAAAGGTGACGTCATAGCAAACATTAACATGAAGTCACTGGACAAAGCAGACGTATGAATTCGAATATTCCTCCTGACACCCACATTTCCTTGCTTATTCATCATATAAATGCTTTGCTTTGCAGCATTTTATTATAGTTTACTCTACATGTAATGCTTTGTGCCCGGCATACCATAGGATTTTCGTTCTTGCCATGTTCTCTTGTGTGAGTTCAAATACCTTCACTATAGCCGTTTCTCGGTTGCGTATCTCGTAAATAATTAGGAACTTTTTACGTTGAAGTGTATGACATGTTCCTAACATTCTCAAGAGTAACTGTCTTTGCAAATTCGAGATTTCACGTACCACGTGGTGCCAAGCAACCACGAAATCTTACATCTTATCACGTTGTAGTAAATTAAAATCTTAATCCATGTGGTTTTTACGAATCAAGAATGAGCTGCGAATACCAAATTTCAGGCATTGCCTTTCACCACGGACAACGTAGTGGTCGACGCGCTTCACTTAATAAATGAGAGCAGCAGCCTCTGCGTAGAGTTGTCGAGTTGTCAGTGCTAACCGACAAGCAACACTGCGTGAAAAAACAGCAGAAATCGATGTCGGACGTACGACGAACCGAACCGTTAGGACAGTGCGACGAAATCTGGCGTTAATGGGCTATGGTGGCAGATGACATCGTCTGTAGTGCCTCTCCTGGGCTCGTGACCATACCGGTTGGACCCTAGACGACTAGAAAGCCGTGGACTGGTCAGATTAACCCCGATTTCACTTGGTAAGAGCCGGCCGATGTGGCTGAGCGGTTCTAGGTGCTTCAGTCTGGAACCGCGCGATCGCTATGGTCACAGACTCGAATCCTGCCTCGGGCATGGAAGTGTGTGATGTCCTTAGGTTAGTTAGGTTTAAATAGTTCCAAGTTCTAGGGGACTGATGACCTCAGATGTTAAGTCCCATAGTGCTCAGAGCCATTTCACTTGGTAGGAGATGATTGTAGGTTTCGAGTGTGGCGCAGGCCTCACGAAGCCATGGACTCGAGCTGTCAACAAGGCACTGAGCAAGCCGCTGATGGCTCCATGATCGTGTGGACTGTGTTTATATGAAACGGACTGCTTCCTATGGTGCAACTGAACCGATAATTGACTGGAAATGGTTATGGTCGGCTACCTGGAGACCACGTGCACCCGTTCTTAGACTTATGTTCCCAATCAACGATGGAATTTTGATGGATAACAATGTTCCAAATAACTGATGATGGTCGAAGCAGAAAGGATATAAAATATAGGTTGGCAATGGAGAGTAAAGCGTTTCTGTAGAAGGGAAATTTGTTAATATCGAGTATAGACTTATTTGTCAGGAAGTCTCTTCTAAAAATATTTGTATGGCTTTTAGCTATGTATGGAAGTGATACATGGATGATAAACAGTGTAGCAGGCAAAGAATAGAAGCTTTTGAAATGTGGTGCTACAGAAGAATGCCGAAGATTAGATGGGTAGATTACGTATCTAATGAGAAGATACTGAGTAGAACTGAGGAGCAAAGAAGTTAGTGGCACAACCTGACTAGAAGAAGGGAACGGCCGGTAGAACACATTCTGAGACATCAAGAGGTTACCAATTTAATACTGATGGGACGCGTGGGAGGTAAAAATCGTAGAGGGAGACCAAGAGATGAGTACAGTAAGCAGATTCAGAAGGATATAGGTTGCAGTAGATACTCGGAGAGGTTTGCAAAGGATAGGGTAGCAAGAAGAGGTACATCAGACCAGTCTTTGGACACTTAAAGCCACTTTGGACACAACTACAAGAATGTGCCATGTCACCGGGCCACAATTTTTCGCGATTGGTTTGAATAACATTGTTGACAATTCGAGCGAATGATTTGGCCATTCAGATCGCCGGACATGAATCCCATCGAACATCTGTGGGACATAATCGAGAGGTCCGTTCACTTACAAGTTCCTGCACCGGCATCATTTTTCCAATTACGGACGGCTATAGAGGCAGCATGGCTCAGTATTTCTGTAGGGAACTTCGAACAAGTTGTTGAGTCTACACCATGTCGAGTTGCTTCAATACGTCAGGCAACTGAGGTCTGACACGATATTAGGCGGTATCTCACTATTTGTCACCTCAGTGTAGGTTACACTCAGGTCCTAGTAATTTTATGCCTATTTGATTAGTATAAATTCATTATTTCCAGAAATTCTTTTCATTTAGGTTGACTTTTAAATACGCAGGATTTAAAAAAAAACTGGTTTCTGACTAATTACAGGTGGCTCTATTCTTTTCATAGAAATTATCTCAGCAATGAATGGTATAACAGACCGGGTGGAATATTAAATATCCTGAAACTAGTCTCAAAGAAAAAAGTACAAACAAATAAAATGAAAACAATAGTATAATTGTGGAACTGTTATTTTCCAGAAAAATGTTATCAACTGCAGACGGACCTTGAACATTAACATTCCAAAACAATAGATATCACAATTTCCGTGAAGAATTGCATGTTTGTCGCATAATATCGTTGCAAATATTACAGCAATGTCTTAAGCAATAATTATCTACAGAGGAGCTTCCGAATAATTTCAGGAACTCATGATCTGTTTTTCAGCAAGTAAATGTCGAAATTTTGTTACCCATAAATATTTCCAGTTCTTTGTACAAGTTCATTATGAGCCCTTAGTTCAGCTACTGGAGTACCTGAAACTCATTATTAATATTCATTTTTTCTAGTACAAAATCTCCTAGATGTGTCATAATTGTACTCACTCATACATTATGTATTTCTACAAATCTGTGTCCAGTGTGGCCTACATAAATGCTTGCGACACTGTAACAAATCTTGGATGTTCTGTTGATCCTAAATCTACCATTGTGTTTTATTGACTCTACTTCATAAGATTTAGGGATTTCTTCAAAAAGCGTTATCCGCCTTCGTAGGCAGCTATGCAGCTAAAGCCGCCCATTTCTACAAACATCAAAAAAATTTTACATTACCTCGGTTCCGAGAGTTTCGGAACATGTACATAAAATTGGAATAGAGATCAACATAAACATCATTTATGCAATTTTTATTGCTCATGAAAACCACACATATCATGTTGTACCACCATACTACGAGACCTTCAGAGGTGGTGATCCAGATTGCTGTACACACCGGTACCTCTAATACCCAGTAGCACGTCCTCTTGCATTGATGCCTGACTGTATTCGTGGTGGCATACTATCTACAAGTTCATCAAGGCACTGTTGGTCAAAATTGTCCCACTCCTCAATGGCGATTCGGCGTAGATCCCTCAGAGTGGTGGGTGGGTCACGTCCTCCACAAACGGCCCCCTTAAATCTATCCTAGGCATCTTCTATAGGGTTCATGTCTGGAGAACATGCTGGCCACTCTAGTCGAGCGATGTCTTTATCTTGAAGGAAATCAATTCCTAAGGGACCAAACTCCTGAGGTCATCGGTCCCTAGTCTTACACACTACTTAAACTAACTTGAACTAATGCTAAGAACAACACACGCACCCATGCCCGAGGGAGGACTCGAACCTCCTGCGGAAGGGGCCGCACAATCAGTGACATGGCGCCTCCAACCGCGCGGCCACTCCGCGCGGCAAAGAAGTCATTTACAAGATCTGCACGATGGGGGAGCGTATTGTCGTCCATGAAGACGAACGCCTCGCCAATATACTGCCGATATGGTTGCACTATCGGTCGGAGGATGGCATTCACGTATCGTACAGCCGTTACGGCATCTTCCGTGACCACCAGCGGCGTACGCCGGCCTTACATAATGCCACCCCAAAACATCAGGGAACCTCCATCTTGCTGCACTTGCTGGACAGTGTGTCTAATGCGTTCAGCTTGACTGTGTAGCCTCCAAACACGTCTCTGACAACTGTCTGGTTTGAAGGCATATGCGACATTCATCGGTAAAGAGAACGTGATGTAAAATCGTGAGCGGTCCATTCGGCATGTTGTTGGGCCCATATGTGACGCGCTGCTTGGTGATGTCGTTGCAAAGATGGACCTCGTCGTGGACGTCGGGAGTGAAGTTGCGCATCATGCAGCCTATTGAGCACGGCCTGTGGCTGCACGAAAAGCATTATTCGACATGGTGGCATTGCTGTCAGGGCTCCTCCGAGCCACAATCCGAAGGTAGCGGTCATCCACTGCAGTAGTAGCCCTAGGGCGGCCTGAGCGAAGCATGTCATCGACAGTTCCTGTCTTTCTCTGTATCTCCTCCATGTCCGAACAACATCGCTTTGGTTCACTCCCAGACACCTGGACACTTCCCTTGTTGAGAGCCCTTCCTGGCACAAAGTAACAAGTAGGACGTGATCGAACCGCGGTATTGACCGTCTAGGCATGGCTGAACTACAGACAACGCTATCCTTGTACCTCCTTCCTGGTGAAAAGACTGGAACTGGTCGGCTGTCGGACCCCCTCAGTCTAATAGGGGCTGCTCATGCATGGTTGTGTACATTTTTGGGCGGGTTTAGTGCCATCTCTGAACAGTCTAAGGGACTGTGTCTGTAATACAGTATCCACAGTCAACGTCTATCATCAGGAGTTCTGGGAACCAGGGTGATGCAAACCTTTTTTGATGTCCGTATGTATTTCTAGTTCTGGAAATGGTGCTTCCTTTTTCTGTAATATCGTGGTAGCTAAGACTATAATTTGTTTGAGCGTTTTAGTAAAGATTTTTTTTCCTCAGGGATAGGAGTTTATTGCTAAGAGATTGCTTGAAGATTCTCTTAATTTGTGCACAAGTATGAGGTCTGCTCGAATATTTTGTTAAAGCCGTGGAGGTATATTAAGGGGATCGCGATCGATTCGTTGAATGAACATTTCCTTGATACATATGAGTTTTGGTTGCGCTGTTTACTTTTAATGGAGTGGCACTATTTCTGTCATTTATTTTTATACTTGCTATCAATCCACGTCGAAAAACTAGGAGTGGATGCTGTGAGAAAGAATGATTAGAAATCCATCAAACGTGCTAAAATATAAGGGGAAAAGAAAAAGTTTCCGTTTGAGAGAGTTGCTACAGCGTATTATGCAGCGTCACACGACTTCAGTGTGGGTGCATAATCACCGACATGTAGGCATGGGACTAATGTGGCGATCGTGGCATTCCGACATATTGTTGTTGTTGTTGTGGTCTTCAGCCCTGAGACTGGTTTGATGCAGCTCTCCATGCTACTCTATCCTGTGCAAGTTTCTTCCTCTCCCAGTACCTACTGCAGCCTACATCCTTCTGAATCTGCTTAGTGTATTCATCTCTTGGTCTCCCTCTATGATTTTTACCCTCAGCGCTGCTCTCCAGTACTAAATTGGTGATCCCTTGATGCCTCATAACATGTCCTATCAACCGATCCCTTCTTCTAGTCAAGTTGTGCCACAAACTCCTCTTCTCCCCAATTCTATTCAATACCTCCTCATTAGTTATGTGACCTACCCATATAATCTTCAGCATTCTTTGTAGCACCACATTTCGAAAGCTTCTATTCTGTTCTTGTCCAAACTATTTATCGTCCATGTTTCACTTCCATACATGGCCCTACTCCATACAAATACTTTAAGAAACGACTTCCTGACACTTAAATCTATACTAGATGTTAACAAATTTCTATTCTTCAGAAACGCTTTCCTTGCCATTGCCAGTCAACATTTTATATCCTCTCTACTTCGACCATCATCAGTTATTTTGCTCCCCACATAGCAAAACTCCTTTACTACTTTAAGTTCAGTACATCATCAGTGATCAACGAAGATATCTTAACTTTTACCCCATAACACCCTGTATACTGCGCTAGGAACAAAGGAAACCAACGAAGAAATTTTGAAAGGCGAAAGAAATGGTTCAAATGGCTCTGGGCACTATGGGACTTAACATCTGAAGTGATCAGTCCCCTAGGACGTAGAACTACTTAAACCTAACTAACCTAAGGACATCACACATATCCATGCCCAAGGCAGCATTCGAACCTGCGACCGTAGCAGTCACGCGGTTCCCGACTGAAGCGCCTAGAACCGCTCGGACACCGATGCCGGTCTTGAAAGGCGAAATAAAAATATTGATGTTTGCTTATGGCGAAGCAATCCTTTCAGACAAAGAAAAAGACTTGAAAGATCACTTAGGCGGAGTGAATAATGTGTTGCAAAGACATTATAAGATGGATATCAACAAAAGTAGTAAAAGCGTACTGTAACGGAATGTAGTCGAATTAAACGAGGTGATGCTGAAGGAACCTAAGAAATGACACACTAAAAGCAGGAGAGATGGTCTGCAATTTGGGCTGTAAAATAGCTGACAATGGATAAAATAAGGAGAGTGACAAAAGCAAGAAAGGCATTCCTGAGCGATTCAGACAAGAAAAGAAAAGACGTTTTCGAAGTTGGTGCTACAGAAGAATGCTGAATATTAGATGGTTACATCAATTAATTAATGAGGTGATACTGAATCGAACAGACGGGAAAAAATGTGAAACTTCCTGGCAGATTAAAACTGTGTGCCGGACCGAGACTCGAACTCGGGACCTTTCCCTTTCGCGGGCAAGTGCTCTACCAACTGAGCTACCCAAGCACGACTAACGCCCTGTTCTCACAGCTTCACTTCTGCCAGTACCTCGTCTCCTACCTTCCAAACTTTACAGAAGCTCTCCTGATAGAGCACTTGCCAGCGAAAGGCAAAGGTCCCGAGTTCGAGTCTCGGTCCGGCACACAGTTTTAATCTGCCAGGAAGTTTCATATGAGCGCACACTCCGCTGCAGGGTGAAAATCTCATTCTGGAAACAAACCCCAGGCTTTGGCTAAGCCATGTCTCCGCAATATCCTTTCTTTCAGGAGTGCTAGTTCTGCAAGGTTCGCAGGAGACCTTCTGTAAAGTTAGGAAGGTAGGAGACGAGGTACTGGCAGAAGTACAGCTGTGAAGACAGGGCGTGAGTCGTGCTTGGGTAGCTCAGTTGGTAGAGCACTTTCACGGGAAAGGGAAAGGTCCAGAGTTCGAGTCTCGGTCCGGCACACAGTTTTAATCTGCCAGGAAGTTTCATATCAGCGCACACTCCGCTGCAGAGTGAAAATCTCATTCTGGGAAAAAATGTGGTTAAAAAAAAAGTTGAAATGTGTGTGAAATCCCTAAGCTTACACACTACTTAACCTAAATCATCCTAAGGACAAACACACACACCCATGCCTCAGGGAGGACTCGAACCTCCGCCGGGACCAGCCGCGCACAAAAAAAATGAGGTAGAACTCGTCTAAGAAAAGAGACTCTTTGATAGGAAAGATCTTGAAGCGTCAAGGAATAGGCAATTTGGTAATCATTGGAAGTGTCAGGGGTAGAAATTGTAGGTGGAAATCAAGACTTGACCTTGAGTAAGCAGGATAAGATGGACGCAGAGACGAAGAGACTTGCACAGCATAGATTAGCCTGGATAGCTGCAACAAATCAGCCAGGACAACAACACTACCAACAACAACAGCAACAAGCTGAATTAAACAGAGCTGCTTAACTCCATGTATTCGGTTAATCGTCAGTCTTCATAGTGGGACGGACAGTATACTGCACAACAGATGGCGAAAGTCTTTAGCCCAGCTCCAGGGAGAAACAGATTCGCGCCTTATCGTATCTGCCGCTTCGCTCACAGCTGCGATCTGCGACCGGCAGCGCTACAGCATTTGGAGACGAGATTCGGGCCGCGCTCCCACTTGCTAACAAGTTCCGATAAATCGGAACTCTGCTGCCGGTAATGGATTTGCCCATTATGCGGAGGAACTTGGCCGGCGGCACAGACGGTCTCATCGCGCCCTCCCCCCCCCCCCCCCCCCCCCCCGCCCCTCCCAACGCGGGCGCCGCGCCGGCGAGCAGTTGGCCAACTACGTGACTTGGGGAGCCGCCAGGCAGACACGCATTCGTCGCCGCGGCGCAAATGGCGAAATAGTGGCCAATAAACACACCGACACTCGGAGGCCTGTCTCGCCGAAACGCCGATGCAACTTTCTGCTGCGAGTCCGCCTGCAAACGACTGTTTTGTCGTTACTTCCGGAGAACTCGTGTCGCGCTCGTAAACCGAGATACTGCCTTCACTTGGCAGGCCCACCCCCGCCCTGACTCTGGGACTGGAACGCCGACATCTGGACTGTCACACCAGATGGCGTCTCGTAAGCCAGTTTCGACATGTAACGGAATCTTTTCCTTTTACAAACTATTGTGCAATGCAGAATTTCGTGCACAAGATTGGCTTACACAGTGACAACACACTTTTTTATTCTAACCTACATACGAGGGTTGAACATTTAATAATAGCAATTATTTATTTGCATGTTATGTAAAACAGATGCATGTTTCAAACCTTTACTGTCCTCCAGGGTAGTCACTCGCATTGAAGTTAAAATCTTCTGGGTTATTAGGCCGCGTCATGCTTCTTCTAAAATGTTCGACATTTCGACCCGTCTGCTGGGATCTTCCTCAGGATCTTTTGGTGTCCACTACTGCTAGAACACTGTCAGAGACGATTTTTTTTTCTTTATTGTGATTTTAAACACCATATACAAAGGCGGGCTGTCAGCAGCACAGTACGCCGCTCTTCAGCCTTGAGTTTGACAATAAGTATTACATAGAGGGGGCACAGAGAATACAGTCAAAACGACGGGCAAAAAATGTAGACACTAAAGAACAAAAAAACATGGAGCCGTTCACGCTGGACGAGAAACATCACTAACACTAGTTGACACGGCGCACATAACATGGATGATGGCGACGGCACACGTGAACGGAGGTGGCGTGACGGCGAACAAACACTAAACACAAACGAAGGCACACACACGAGACACTGATGGCGACGATCTCCGGCGCACGAATGTTCACTGAGCGTGTGCGAGTCTGGGGACCTGCCAAGAGAGGAGGAGGAGGAAGGGGAATGGGAGAGGGAGAGGGGAGAGCAGAGATTCCATGGGCAGGGGAGTTACGGGGGGAGGAAGGGGGAGGGGAAGCCTGGGGGAAGAGGGGAGGATGGAGGGGACGGGGGAAAGGGAAAGAGAAGGGAGGGGAAGAGATGGGACGGAGGGTGCCTAAAGGAAAGGACACAGGAAGTGGGGGGGAGGATCTAAGTTGATAGGAGGGGTAGATGGAGGGGAGGTGGACATCATCAGGGAGGGGGAGCTGGCGGAAGCCACCTTGGGAGAGGGTAAGGAGGGTGGAGAGATGGAGACCGGGTGGGACATGGGAATACAGGCGCGGCAGCGGGCGGGGGTGGGAGAAGATGGGTGAGACAAGCGGATGAGGAGAATCGAGTTTGCGGGAGGTGTACAGGATCCATATCCTTTCAAGGAAAAGGAGGAGGTGGGGGAAGGGGATGAGATGGTACAGTATCCGCTTGGGGGAGGGGAGACAGATGCGATAGGCAAGGCAGAGAGCATGGCGTTCAAGGATTTGTAGGGATTTATAATAGGGGGGGAGCAGAGATCAAGGCGGATGGGCGTAACAAAGGATAGGGTGGATGAGGGATTTATAGGTGTGGAGGATGGTGGGGGTGGGAGGGGATCCAGACCCCACGTACGGCCAGAAAGGAGCTTGAGGAGACGGAGTCGGGAGCGTCTTGGCTTGGATGGTCCAAAGGTGGGGAGTCCAGGAGAGGGGACGGTCGAGGGTGACGCCAAGGTACTTAAGGGTGAGAGTGAGGGCAATAAGATGGCCATAGACAGTGAGATAGAAATCAAGGAGGCAGAAGGAAGGGGTAGTTTTGCCTACAATGATCGCCTGGATTTTGGATGGATTGACCTTGAGCAACCACTGGTTGCACCAAGCAGTGAACCGGTCAAGATGGGATTGGAGAAGGTGTTGGGAGCGCTGCAGTGTGGGGGCAAGGGCAAGGAAGGCGGTGTCATCGGCAAACTGGAGAAGGTGGATGGGGGGTGATGGCGGTGACATGTCCGCCATATACAAAAGGTACAGAAGGGGGGAGAGGATGAAGCCTTGGGGCACACCGGCGGAGGGGAAAAAGGTGTAGGAGTCAGTGTTATGGATGGTGACGTAGGAAGGACAGTGGGAGAGAAAGGAGCCGATCAGACGGACGTAGTTAATGGGAAGGGCGAAGGTTTGGAACTTGAAGAGGAGACCGGAATGCCATATGTGGTCATAAGCTCATTCGAGGTCCAGGGAGAGGAAGATTGCGGAGCGACGGGAATTAAGCTGGTCAGAAAGGAGATGAGTGAGGTGAAGGAGAAGATTGTCGGAAGAGAAGGACGGCCGAAAGCCACACTGGGTAACGGGAAGGAGGCTGTGCTGGCGGAGATGGTGGTGGATGCGGCGGGTGAGGAAAGATTCCAGGACCTTGCTGAAGACCGAGGTAAGGCTGATGGGATGGTAGGAGGAGAAGGCGGACGGCGGTTTGCCAGGTTTAAGGAACATCAGGATATGGGAGGTTTTCCACAGGTCGGGGTAGTAACCGGTGGACAGGGCTACATTGTAGAGCCTGGCCAGGGTGGAGAGGAAAGAGACAGGAGCTGCACGAAGGTAACGGTAGGTGACACAATCGTGACCAGGAGCGGTGTTGCGTTTTGTGCGGAGTGTAGCAACGAGATCCTGTGTAGTGATAGGGGCACTGAGTTCCGTGTGTGCAATGTTGTCCAAGTACTGGAAACCAGGTGCAAGAGGAGGGACAGAGGTGTCAGTTCGATTGCGGACATCCGGGAAGAGGGAGTAATCGAACTGGGGATCATCGGGGATGGAGAAAACATTGGAGAGGTAGGAGGCAAAGTGAGTGGCCTTACTAAGGGAGTCAGGGAAGGGGTGATCGCCGGCCGCGGTGGTCTAGCGGTTCTAGGCGCTCAGTCCGGAGCCGCGCGACTGCTACGGTCGCAGGTTCGAATCCTGCCTCGGGCATGGATGTGTGTGATGTCCTTAGGTTAGTTAGGTTTAAGTAGTTCTAAGTTCTAGGGGACTGATGACCATAGCTGTTAAGTCCCATAGTGCTCAGAGCCATTTGAACCATTTTTGAAGGGGTGATCATCATGGAGAAGAGGATAGTAGGGGGAGGGTTTTGTTCTGGTAAGGCGACGGAAGGTTGACCAGAACTTGGACGAGTTGATAGGTAGGGTAGCATTTAAACGGGTGCATGTCCGTCGCCAGTCCTGGCGTTTCTTAGCCACGAGCAAATTACGAATGTGTCGCTGGAGTTGCCGGTGGCATCGTAGTGTGTCCGGGTCACGCGTGCGGTGGAAGGCACGGTAGAGATGGCAGGATTCACGAAGGAGGAGGATGGCCTGTGGGGGTAAGGTAGGACAGTGGGGGTGGACGGCGACAGTAGGTACGTGGGCCTCCAAGGCCTCAGACAAGGTCTGCTGGAGAAAGGAGGCGGCATGGGTTACATCATCATGGTGGTGGTAGGTGAAGGGGTGGCTATCGACCTCAGTGGAAAGGGTATCCCGGTAGGCATTCCAGTTGGCACAGGAATAGTCATGGACGTACTTAGGAGGAGGGTCATTGCGAGGGTTGGGGCGGGGGCGACGACCGTCTGAAACGGTGAGGAAGACAGGGAGATGGTCGCTACCAACAGGCTCCAGGACATCCACCATTATGCGGCCAAGGAGGTTGGGGGAGGAAAGGATAACATCGTGAGTGGAGTTGGATTCGGGACGGGTGTGCTGGGGAATGGGGATGAGGTCTCCTTGAAGGGAGGAGAGGAACCGATGCCACCGCCATAACTGGGCGGCGGAACGACTATGGATGTTTAGGTCGGCGGGATCACGTAGGGGGAGAAGGTATGGTCAGTGTGGGAGAGGAAGTCGAAGGGAATAGGGGCGTTAGGGCGGACATAGATGGTGGCGCAGGTAACGGTAAGGCCGGGGAAGAAGAGACTAAGGATCAGGTGTTCGGTGGGGTCAGGAAGGAGAGGTTGGAGCCGAACGGGGATCTGTCGGTGGTGACCAATGGCAACTCCGCCACGCGCAATCGGGAGAGGATTATCGGAGCGGTGGAGGAGGTAGGGCGAAGTGTGGACGGTGTGGTGGGGATGGAGGAAGGTTTCATTGAGGAGGAAGGCATCCACGCGGAGGGTGGCAAGGGTGTGCAGCAAGAGGTTCTTATTGGCGGGAAGGGAGCGGATGTTGTTGAAAAGGATACGGTGCTGTCGCGCCATGACAGGGATTTAAAAGATGGTGTCAAGACGGAGAAGGTGAAATGGGCCTGGTTGTTGGAGTAGGTGGCGTACATTTTTAGTTGGAAAACAGAGCGGGCGGCGAGGGATATGTCAGAGACGAGTGTCGCGTCCACTTATAAAGGGGAAATTTTTTGGCATTCATACTGGAGAAGTGATAGTATTGGTTAAAATTCATATAGCTACCTTGGTGGGCCATAGTCATAGGCTAATACAGAAGAAGGAGCGTTGGTAGCTCATCTCCTGTGGATACCATTGGCGGTCGTCGTCATTGGATAGAAAGGCACTATTCCACACTTATGCTGGAGAAGGGTTATTGGTTGAAATGCCTGCTACCGCTATTGGTTGGTCGTCATCAGTGGCTAGATTCGAAACGGACAGAGCTAGAGAGGGGGAATGTTTACCCAAAATATTATTGCCCGCCGAGGTGACTTGCAGCGCGTTGTTTATGCCGCTCACACACCGCGGCCGCGTATTTACTTCCTTGATGGCGGGGAGCCACGATGCCGGAAGCCTATAGCCGTCCGCTCTATTGAAATTAGATGTATTCTTAGAAATTTCAGCCGCTTCTCAGACCTTTCTTCTGTAAATGTTTGTTTCTTTACCCAGTAAACGTATGTTATTAGAATCGATGTCAGAGCCACAGTTCTTGTGGTGTTCCGCCATCAAGGAAGTAAATATTTTATATATAAGATTTCTTGAAATTAAGGGCAACATGTCACTTTTTGTTTGGTTCTTCAGTTTTTTATTATTTCATTACCGGTTTCGAGCCGCCTAGCATTTCATCATCTGATGGTACATATTTATTAATTGTCTGCAGCCTTGTGTTAGTCGTGTAGAGTGATTAGTATTTTTTGGTTGGATGTTGGTGTGCACATTATTCTGGAAAACATAATGAATGTTTTCCAATGACGTTAATTGTACATCACTTTACAGACTTAGAGGTAACACATTCCACACGCAAAAAAAAAAGTTAACATCAGTGGAAAACATTCATTATGTTTCCCAGAGTACTGTGTACGCCAACATCCAACTAACAGATACTAATCACTCTACATGACACCCACACTGCTGCAGATAATTAATAAATATGTACCATCTGATGATGAATTGCTAGGCGGTTCGAAACCGGTAATGGAATAATAAAAAAAAAATTGAAGAACAAAACAAATGGCGACTGGTTGCGGTAATTGCTTGAAAACCTTCAGTAGTAAGATACTATTAGCAGCACCAGTTTTGCTGATACTTCTAGCGGAGGAGGCTACTGCCCAACGAATCTCTGTAATCAGTTCTGAAGCGAATTCCATGAAGTGCTTCCTTCAATTTAGGAAACATGGTGAAGCCACAAGGGCTCAAGTCTGGGAAGTCTGGTAGGTAGTACAGAGCACTTCTCAGATCCATCGATCGAACAAATCAGTAAGCTGGGTCATAAGCATTGAGCGTTGTCTTGCAAAATGGTGGGCTGGACTTGCAGAAAGTGTCGCTGCTTCATTCCATAAGCTATTTGTTTTTGAAACACAGCCTGTGACCAGTTTAGAGAAAGAAGTGGCGACGCTTTCTGCATGACTCGCCCATCATTTTGCAAGACAATACTCGGGTGCGTGTAGCGTAAGTTGTGACTGATGTGTTCGATCGATGAAGCTGAGAAGTGCTGTATTGCCAAGGCTTAAAGCCCTTGTGAATTGATTCCTAAGCTGTAGGAAGCACAACATGGCATTCGCTTCAGGAGTTATAGAGATTCGTCGGGCAACAGACCGCTCCACTCAAACTGTCAACACAATTGGCGCTGCTAAGTGCATCCACGCCGTTGGCAAAAGATCAAACGCAATACTAGTGACTGCTTTCAAAGACAGTACAGAAACATTTATCTATCTTGTACAAGTAGTAAACGCCGGCCGTTGTGGTCGAGTGGTTCTAGGCGCTTCAGTCCGGAACCACGCCACTGCTACGGTCGCAGGTTCGAATCCTGCCTGGGGCATTCGAATCCTGCCTCGGGCATGGATGTGTGTGATGTCCTTAGGTAAGTTAGGTTTATGCAGTTCTAAGTCTAGGGGACTGATGACATCAGACGTTAAGTCCCATAGTTCTTAGAGCCATTTGAACCATTTGAACAAGTAGTAAACAGTTGTCATTATTGAAGTTACAACCCACTTATTGAATCCATCAATTTCCAAAGATTTTTTGTCTAAGGTTCGAACGCAGCATTACGATATCGATGAATATGGAAAACAGCCGAAAAATCATATTTGTGATAAAACCAAAACGGATCTTGCTTTCTCAATCTAACAGTCGCTTTAACGCTCAGCAGTGATAGAAAGCTTTCACTTTTGGAGGTAATGGTTTGTAAAACACGTGATGATATTCTAGGGGCATACTGTTCACCGAAAACCGACACATGGCGATCGATATCTGCATGTAAAGCGTTTCCACTCACCGTACCAACACAGTGGCGTCTTTAACCCTCTGGTATGCAGAGCATATGCTACTCGTATTTCCGACGCATATATTCTAACACTGGGGCTTGCGGACATGACCATTCTGTTTACAGCAAATAGATACTCCGAAAAAGGAGTCGTCCGGCTATGGCGTTTCGACTGTCTCCGGAAGTGCACGAAGAGGAGCTTAGATTTTGTGGCCTTTATTCTTTACGGTGGCTGCATATCTTTTAAAGTGGAAGACTTGACATTAAGTATGTATTCCGTCCACCTGCCAAAGGGTATGGCGCTATTCGGCACTGGCAAGGATAATTCCGGACCCTAAGAGAGAGGCATATACAGAATTCAGTGTCATTGTGGGAACGCTTTCATCGGCCAATAGATTTGCACTGTTCAGAACGGATGCACGGAACACCGCCGTCACATGAGGCAAAAATAGTCTGGAAACTCAGCGGTAGCGGAGCATTGTTTAAAGGAGGGCCATTGGATGTTTATAAGGCAATTAAAATTTGTTTGGCAGACAGTTTGACTACTATGTACAAGGGTTTTTCTTTTAGCGGGATGTAGAGTCGTGTATTAACTCGCTTCAAAACACAGCGTTCTTCTGTGTAGCCGGACCGAGTGTATGAGGTTGGTCTTTGAGTGCGATATATCGTTGGCAAAGTTACTCTATTTGGAGTGGCGCCACCAGCTCACTCTTGAAGGCAGAACCTGTGGAGGGAGGCCCATGCGCCGTGTGTGGTTAGGCGACCTATAAAGGTAGATTGTTTCCACCCTTAGCATCAGTTTTGAAGGAAATAATCCGCACTGGCTTTGGAATACTTTTTAACAAATGTCGCTACCGTTTTCGTCCCACTAGAAGACGCAACCTCAGGTGATAAAAATTCTTTTTAATACGTCATTGCCGGAAGGTAAGTGCCTTAGAGCCACTCCCCATCATTGACGATATGTTGTAAGCAAACAGCGTGCTAAAGGCATGTCACCCGTAGCAATAATCTCTCAGGCAATTACATAGTGCTTCTGGACACTCCAAATCCCTAAGGCGACCAAAGAAAGACGGCCACCATAGGTTATCGAAAGCGCCAACAATATCAATCATCATCGCTAGAGCGGACGTAGAACATCTGTCGCTAGCAAGATTGCCTTGTTACTTGCGTCTTCAGCTTATTTACCTCTTCCAAGCTCCTCCTGGAGAGGTTCAAAAATGGCTTGAGCTCTATGGAACTTAACTGCTGAGGTCATCAGTCCCCTAGAGCTTAGAACTACTTAAACGTAACTAACCTACGGAGATCACACACATCCATACCCGAGGTTCCAGACTGTAGCGCCTAGAAACGCTCGGCTATCCCGGCCGACTTCTGATGAGGGCTCATCCCGTGTAGCAGTTTGCGATCTTGTAATCTTTTGCATAACAGTTGCTCAAATATCTTGCCGAGAACGTTCAAAAGACAAACTTGTCTTTAACCAGTAAAAGGCTCCCCTTTCCTGATTTCCAGTGGCCATATTCCTAGAATTCAGCGTGCTTGCACGGTACCGGAACCCTTCCTTGCAAGAGACTCTCGTTGTACAGATTGCATACGAGCGTTGAAAATGTAATAATAGCAATTATTTATTTGCAAGTTATGTAAAACAGATGCTTGTTTCAAACATTTACTGTCCAGTAACTATCTAATTGGTAACATAAGACTTGTATTATTTCTGCAGGGATTCCGTCCGGTGCTGGAGATTTTTTGTTTTTCAGTCTTAAAATGATCTGCTTGATGTCTTCTTGCGCGAAGGGGTACATAAGTTTACTGATTCTAAGTTCTTCCCATGACGTTTCCCGTAACCTACGCTGATTATCTGTCTCATCTTCTTCTCCATAGTCAAGAAGTATTGTTTCCATTAGCAGGGCAGCTGAGTATTCCCAACTTTCTGTTACCGTCCCATCATTCCTACAAATTGCTTCCATCGCTCCATTTTTGTTTTCCACAACGCTTCCTTAAAACGTTGTTTAACATACCCATATCTACGAAACCTTCGGACTCTCCTTCTTGGATCATGCAGCTCTGGTGTAGCTTCCTGGCTCTTCTTCTTCGCATCTTAATTTCTGCAGCGTCTCGGTCCAGATGCTAGGCCGGCCGAAGTGGCCGTGCGGTTCTAGGTGCTGCAGTCTGGAACAGCAAGACCGCTACGGTCGCAGGTTCGAATCCTGCCTCGGGCATGGATGTGTGTGATGTCCTTAGGTTAGTTAGGTTTAACTAGTTCTAAGTTCTAGGGGACTAATGACCTCAGAAGTTGAGCCACATAGTGCTCAGAGACCAGCCAGATGCAAGGTCCTCCTTTAGAATGACTTCTGCTGACAGGTATCGATGTCTCCATTGCTCTACGTACAGCCACTGTCAGTTCTTACGCTTTAACATTATCAGCCAGCGATGGACTTCCTGGACACTGAAACACTCTTCTTAGTTCTTCCCAGTTAGCGGCTTATATTTGGGCCTTATGCGCACGTTCGCTGTGGCTTCTTGGATTTCCCTTCCGCTGATGGTACAGTGAATGATATTGTGGTCACTCGATGTCATTCCACTTACAACCTTCCGGCCTTTCACACGGCGCACCGCATCCGTATTTGCTAAAGCGACGTCAATATTTGACGTTGTTCCTGTTGTGTCGGTAGCTGGGCCGACACCGTGAAGTTGAGATGGCTGAAAAGGCAAGCTAGACTAACGCAGACGGGCGTGAAGTACTGGAACAGGATACGTAATTAATGTTAGGAAGAAAAGTACGGAGCAGGATTAATACTTACCTTTAATATCATTGTGGTACATCGATCTTGACGATACACAGGAGACTTTAAGTTCAATCACTGTATGGCTAATGGCGCCTTGCTAGTTCGTAGCCATTAACTTAGCTGATGGCTATTCTGTCTCTCGGCTAATGAGAGAGAAAGGCTTCGTACAACTGGGCGGTAGCTAGGTTCTCGTACAACTGGTCGGTAGCTAGGTTCTCGTACAACTGGGGCGAGTGCTCTCTCGTATCACGAGACCTGCCTTGGTGGTGGCGCTAGGTCTGCGATTACACAGTGGCGACACGCGGGTCCGACATGTACTAAATGGACCGCGGCCGATTTAAGCTACCACCTAGCAAGTGTGGTGTCTGGCGGTGACACCACATTCCTCCCCCGCAAATCGGCGAACGGTCGTGTGATAAGGCTTCCGCCCGCCGTGGGGAGGACCACATGTTGACGTATGCGATGAGGTGGGGAGCCTAACAACAGGCGAGGCTGTGCCACCCGCACCCGGCCATTCGGTCCGAGGGGAGCTAGGAAACGCCTGAAAAACTAGTCCAGGGTGCACGTCAACATGCGGTGTATGCGCCCGTAAAGAGACAGGAGGGACCGAAGGATCAACCTCCATTGCGTCGGGGTAGCCGACGCGCGATGACGTCATGTAGTCCGGAGCGGGCGGGAGTTCCATGGCGGAGGACAGCTGGTCAGGGGAAGCGATCGGCGGCGCGTGACCCTGGGAGGCGCTTGGCGGCTGCAACGAAGCGTCGAATGCGGGCGGCGCCGGCGGGAGAACAAGCGGCGGCGGCGGCGGCTGCTGCTGCTGCGGCGGCGGCGGCGCGTCGCCATGGGGCAAAATGGAAGGCATCGTCGGTAACACCTGGGGATGAGGCGAGCCAGTAGATGGGTCCCCAGGGCGCTGACCGGACGGCACCGTCGCTGAAAGCAGACGGGGAGCGGCAGAACCCGAGCGACGACAGAGGTGCAGCTGATTGAGATGCCGACGCACCTCACCAGAGGCCCCCAAAACCAAATACATCGCGCGGCCGAGGCAGCGAAGAATGCGCCCTGCGAGCCAACGCCGTGAACCGCGATAGTTGCGATAAAATACAACGTCGCCTGGAGCAAAAGCAGGAGTCTGCCGCTGCACAGGAACCTGATGCGGCGGATGCAGCAAAGACATCAAGGTGCGATGAGGACGACCGTGGAGCAACTCAGCCGGCGAGCGACCATCTCGGGGCTGAGAGCGATACGAAGACAAAAAGAGCAACAATGCGTCCTCCCGAGAATGCGACTCTTTCAATTTCAACATCTGTGACTTGAAAGTCCGGACCAATCGTTCAGCGGCACCGTTGGACTGAGGCGAAAACGGCGCGGATGTCAGATGTTGAATACCATTGGCCTGGCAGAATGACTGAAATTCTGCGGACATGAATTGTGGGCCATTGTCGGAAACAATAGTCTGCGGAAGACCTTCAATGCAAAAGATAGCAGACAACGCTTGGATGGTGGCGGAGGACGTCGTGGAAGACATCCGGACAACAAAAGGAAAATTACTGAAGGCATCGACCAGAACCAACCATCGAGCATTCCAGAATGGACCAGCAAAATCAATGTGCAAGCGTTGCCAAGGGGAAGTGGCTTTTGGCCACGCAAAGACTTTCCGCGGCGGTGCGGATTGTTGTTCGGCACACGCCGGGCACGAAGAACACATATTCGTAATCGCAGCATCGATTCCGAACCAAGTACAGTGCTGACGAGCAAGTTGTTTCGTTCGCACTATACCCCAATGTCCTTGGTGAAGAAGCCGTAAAACAGAGGACTGTAACGAACGTGGGACCACGACTCTGGACTGATCATTATCAGAACGCAACAACAAAACACCACGTCGAACAAAAAGTCTCTCCTTGTGAGCAAAAAATCGGCGAACCAACGGATCCTCGATCCGAGACTTTGACAAAGGCCATTGCGTAGCAACAAAACGTAAAACAGTAGCAAGGACAGGGTCAGCAGCTGTGGCTGTAGCGACACGACGAAAATCAGTCGGAAACGATTCGACCACTTCATCGGTTTCCGAATCAATGAACATGCAAGCAAGTTCGGAAGAATCGAATGCTTGATCCTCAGCAACAGGCAAACGGGACAACGCATCGGCGTTTCCGTGCTTAGCAGTGGACCGATACAAGATATCGTAGCGGTACTGCGAGAGGAAAATAGACCAGCGAATGAATTTCTGCGCTGTACGTGGAGGTACAGGCTTGGTCGGATGAAAAAGCGATGTCAAAGGTTTGTGGTCTGTGATGATGGTAAAGTGACGACCATACAAGAAATCATGGAACTTAGTAACACCAAACACGAGAGCCAAAGCTTCTTTCTCTATCTGTGAATAATTTCTTTGCGCAGACGAGAGCAATTTGGACGCAAAGGCAATAGGGCGATCATGGGAGCCAACTTTGTGCGCAAGCACAGCACCGATCCCGAAATCCGATGCATCTACCATCAACAAAAGGGGTTTCTGGGGATCGAATGGCGTAAGGCAAGTATTAGAAAGCAACGCCGATTTCAACTGGCGAAAGGCGCGTTCACATTCCGTCGTCCAGACGAACGGAACACCTTTACGGCGTCAGCGATGAAGCGGAGCTGAAATGGAAGAGGCATTGCGCACATATTTATTGTAATAATTAATTTTACCCAACACACTCTGTAGCTGTTTCACATTTTGAGGGGAAGGCAATTCTTGTATGGCACGGAGGTGCTCTGGACTCGGATGTATGCCTTGGGCATTAATGACATGTCCCAGGTATGGTAAGTCACGAGCAAAAAACACACATTTGTCCTTCCTCAAGCGAAGACCATTTTGCCGCAAGACCTGAAATAATGTTCGTAAGTTCGCAAGATGATCTTCTTCTGTCTGTCCGGAGATCACTATATCGTCCAGATAGTTTGCTGCAGTAGGGACCGACGCACAAATAGTTTGTAAATATTGCTGAAACAAGGCAGGGGCGGATGCACACCCGAATGGCAGTCTTTTGAAGCGGTACAATCCAAGATGCGTGTTAACCACCAATACGCGCTGGGATTCGTCGTCCACCGGTATTTGCAATTACGCATCGGCTAGGTCCAACTTTGAAAAATATTTTCCCGGGCACAGTTTAGCAAAAAGATCTTCCGGGCGGGGCAAAGGAAAAGTAGCAGTCACTAGCTGTGGATTCACTGTGGCCTTGAAGTCCACGCAAAGTCTAAATTTTCCGGAAAGTTTTGGCAAAATTACTAAGGGTGAGGCCCAGAGAGAAGCCTGCACACGTTCAATTACACCCTGTGATTCGAGATCGTGTAACGTTCTTGCGACCTCATCACGCAATGCGTGGGGAACATTGCGCGCCCTGAAAACTTTCGGTTGCGCGTTTACCTTCAGTTCTAAATGTGCTTCATAGTTTTTAGCGCAACCTAAGCCCGGTGCAAAAATGTCTGCAAATTCGTCACACAGCCGAGAAACACTGTCTGTAGGCACAGTCGGATTCACGGATAGGACCTGATTTACAATAGACATGTTAAACAACCGAAATAAATCGAGACCAAACAAGTTCACTGCAGAAGAAGAACGAAGAACGGAAAATGACACAAGTTTTGTTTGTCCCTTGTATGTTGCAAGAAGGCTGCACTGTCCTAACACAGGAATTTCCTGTCCGGAATATGTAGTTAGCTTAACATTTGCGGAACGCAACGGAGGTTTGCCCAGTTGTTTGTACGTGTCGTGATTGAGCAATGAAACTGCAGCTCCGGTATCGAGCTGGAATGGTATCACTTTGCCTTCAAAGTCTAAGTCCACAAAAAGTTTATTGTTCTGCTGACGACAAGAGCGACTGTTTTGTGCAATTGGAACAGACACTGGTACAGAATCACTTGCTAATTGACGTGATTTCCGGCGACGTCGACGCACAGTTTTTGTGGGACGATCACAGTCACTGTTAGAGAAAGTGTCACTGGACGAAGCGGAATTAACGACATGAATGTCCATAGGCGAAGGTCCACGAGCCTGAGTGTCCTTGGTTCGATTCCGGCGCGAAGCAAAGGGCCTGGAATGAGTGTGATTGTCTGATCTGAGCTTCTTCTGGCAAACACTTTGAATATGTCCTTTCTTATTGCAGAAAAAGCAAATAGCTTGGCGTGACGGGCAATGGTCACGCGAATGTCTAGTAGCACACCGCGGGCACGATTTCACTACATTTGTGGGCTGGCGCGGCACACGTGGCTTAGCGCGCGGCGGCAGCTGTGCGCGAGGCCCGGTTACCGGGCCGCGCAGCGCGTCCAGCGGGCCGGTTAATGTTACACACGGCTGGCGAAGGTTCAAAAGATTCCTGAGCACAGTCAAGTGTGTCCTGTCTATCCAATATGTCTATCACTTGTTGAAGGGAGGGATTAACTAGTTTCAAAATTTGCTCCCGTATGCGAACATCAGAAACGTTCTGTGCAATTGCATCACGCACCATTGTATCTGAATAAGAAAGACCACAGTCACATTCAAAGGCACAGTCCCTAGTAAGTCCTTGCAACGTTGCTACCCACTCCCTATTAGTTTGACCGGCCGTACGTTTTGTACGAAAGAACGTATACCGTTTTGCAACCACATTAACTGTTTCTTTGAAATAGGCATCTAAAGCAGACAAAATTTCCTCGTAGGACAGAGTTGCTACGTCGCGTCGGGGAAACAATTTCACTATCACACGGTATGTGGACACCCCGACACAAGAAAGCAAAAACGGCTGCCGCTCTTTACCTTGAATTCTGTAGGCTGCTAGATGAAAGTTGAACTGGCGAGACCACTCGTGCCAGGTCTCATCGGCTGCCACGTATGGTCGAAAGGGAGGTGCAACAGCGTTTAGTGGCAGCGGTAGCGAAGAAGCGGCTGCGGCCGCATCGGTTTGCAGCGCACGTTGACCCTGGACGAGCTGTCCAAGGGCATCCAATAACGCCTGCGTCTGCTGATTCTGCAAGCGATAAAATTCGGACAGTACATCTGGAGAATGTGGCGAAGCCATGACACAATTAAATGTAAGCAATCAGAAAGAACTCTTTTATCTCGTCGCCAATGTTGTGTCGGTAGCTGGGCCGACACCGTGAAGTTGAGATGGCTGAAAAGGCAAGCTAGACTAACGCAGACGGGCGTGAAGTACTGGAACAGGATACGTAATTAATGTTAGGAAGAAAAGTACGGAGCAGGATTAATACTTATCTTTAATATCATTGTGGTACATCGATCTTGACGATACACAGGAGACTTTAAGTTCAATCACTGTATGGCTAATGGCGCCTTGCTAGTTCGTAGCCATTAACTTAGCTGATGGCTATTCTGTCTCTCGGCTAATGAGAGAGAAAGGCTTCGTACAACTGGGCGGTAGCTAGGTTCTCGTACAACTGGGCGGTAGCTAGGTTCTCGTACAACTGGGGCGAGTGCTCTCTCGTATCACGAGACCTGCCTTGGTGGTGGCGCTAGGTCTGCGATTACACAGTGGCGACACGCGGGTCCGACATGTACTAAATGGACCGCGGCCGATTTAATCTACCACCTAGCAAGTGTGGTGTCTGGCGGTGACACCACAGTTCCGACCCTCCCTTTGTAGGTTGGTGGATTGTGAGGTGCATTCAGTGCCTTAGGTTGAGTTCCATAATGGCTTCTTCTAGTTGTCTTCCATGGTCTTCAGTCACGCGGCTATGCCACAATACGTACTTCGCATTTGCATCAGTAGAGTACACAAGAGACTTCGCTCATTCTAGGTGACTAATATCCTTTAGTCTAAGCAGATACTCGTCGATCCCATCACTAAATTGAAAATACATGGTTCCCTTCCGGTGAACATTTGCACACAAATTACGTGTTCTGAACAGTACTGCGATATTTTTGTCGCTTTGTGGCCTCGTTAAGTATTATTAATGTTGCCATAGGACGTTGCGCTTATGCGACTACCTGGGCAGTTACTGTCGTACTGGGTATCTCTCTTGCCTTCGTATATGGCTCCCGGAGGCACAGTACATCCAACTGCAACTCTTCTACCATTATTCTAGTCTCACGCAATACGCTGATACTTCTCACGCCATTAAGCCGCTCTATCTCTATTTCCATTAGTGGTGACGGATATATATTCGACAGTCTTGCCCTACTCACCTGTAATTGAATGCTATACGACCATGCGTCATCACAAAGTGCTTGTACAGCATATCTATGGAGAATGATGCATTTCTTCTGGAAGAATCCTACTTCGATAACTTCCCCACTTTTTCCACATCTGTTGGCAGACTGTTTGCTCTGAGATGGTTTCTGTCTACGAAATCAGGTACAGGAAAAGAAATATGCTCCCCTTCTGGATGCTTATAACTTACTTGATGTCTTAACGCTGTAGTAGGAGTCATCGGCTCTACCAGTCTAGTAAGTTGCATCACGTTTTCTATGCTTTCATAAATCTGTCACGGATCTGTTCCGGTCCGTGTTTTATCGCTTCCTTCTTCGTAGTGGGTGTTTGTTTCCTGTACGAACTGGGTCTGAGTCTCGTACTGTTGTCCTTTCAGATTCACATCCTGCAGTGACGAATCGTTTTTTACTTCTGTAGGCAGCGCAATGTGTACCTCAGGATGTATGCTGTTACATTCTACGTATAACTGCTCAGATTGTGTCAGCAAATCCTGATCGCCTATATCGTATGTCGCACTTACATCCGTCTCTGATTTTGCTTCTCTGTTGCACCACATGGTTCTGAATTTTCGCCAAGAACTTCTTTCCTGCTTTTTCGTAGGTGCGTGATGCTTTACTTCGGTCTATGTCGCATGTTCTGTTCTAGGGTACTTACTGCTTACTTTTTGCTAGAAATTCCTCGCTCTTTCGGCGTCCCTCCTCCTCGATAGTGATTTAGGTTTCTTACATAGACTGCATTTGATGGCGTCGTAAGTGTTGTAACACCTATTTTTGACCTATTTTGTATCTGTATCGATATTTCTTTGGCCGTTTGTGGTGTTGCTTATGTATAATGTTGTATCTGTTATGTAAATTCTTTGACTATGTATACATATTTGAGTTATGTGAAACTTTTGAACGATGTTGTTTAAAATATGTTTGTGGATTTAAATAACTAAAGGAATGATTATTATATAATGTACTGTAAATGACTTGTCCATAGTTAGGGAACATATGGTTGAATTTAAAAGATGTGGGGAAACCCCACAGCTATGGAACTAGCCTGGCGGAGTGGAAAAGGTGTAGTTGGTGCGCAAGAGGCAACATGTCCTTTGTGATGGGTAAGGAGTCTGGGCTGAGCAGTGACGTGGTTAACACCTCGATAGCAGTAGCGGATCATTGTGGCTCATATTTTTGGAATTTTGATGCCAGAAGAGCTTAAGGGCAGTATTTATGGGCCTCAGATGCTGAATTTGGTGATACCATTATCATGGTATGGTGTTTTGGCACCATGAAAGTAGTATTACGACACCAAGAACATCAGTAATAGGACGAGGCTAACATTACTGCCATGACTGCATCGGCGCCAGGTTAATAGCCACTGCAAATTGCACCACCAGTGCCACCAACCTTCCACTAAATTGTTTGTATTTGGCACTCCGTAAATGGAACAGGTATGTGGGAAATTTGGTTCATTTTAATAATAATCGTGGTGTTGCTAAAAACTCTGTCATACACCCGTGATTATCCCAAATCACAAACCTAAACAGGAATCCTACTCTTCTGAATTTAATTCCGAGTATCCTGATTTATTATGAGAAAGTAGTGGAGCTTGAACTTAATGTTGTGTTGTCATTAGTACAGCCAATTATACTTCTAAGTAAGTCAAAAGACTGCTTATTAAAGCACATCTGCTATGTCAAGAGTGTTAGTTTGTTGTGCTTTACTTAAATAATACTTAATGATAAGATTATTTGCCAGTTCTCATACATACTGTGATAGTTTTGCTAATGAGCATGGTTCTTCAAACCCCAAGTTTAAGAGTCCTCATGTACTAGGCTAGGCAGTTAATGAAGCAATGCAAAGGCTCCTTCAGAGCCAATGTAGCTAGATTTTCATCCTGTTTAGTTGCTTCAAACCGAGCTTAAGAAAGAACTATTGACTGTGTTATCTGTTCTAATGCAAGTTGATTAATGCACAGGCATAGAGATCCTCTAATAAGCAATGAAGTTACAGATTATGATCATTACCAGACCCTCTGATTTAAATTCAGAATTATTTCAAGCTTTTCCGTGTTCGGTATCGCTGCTAGTTTCATGTGTGTCGGTAATTAGTTTTATAAACTGTTATACCTAGTTCACGTAAGGTACGTGTTGTTGAGAGGCATGTGTTACTGTTTACCGTCTCATTGGCCAATTGTTTGTTAGTAGCACATTTACCTGCAAGATTAGGTTACTGTGTTGCAGTATGACAGATATAAGGAAAGAGTTTAGTGTGTGTGTCAAGGTAGGTTAGGTTATCCTTAGAACTGCTTTTTGCTTTATCATTTTGCTTGACATAAGAATGCCTAATTAGGCTGGCGACCTGTTTTAATGTGTAATGTTACAACTTGCTGGGAGAACGTCTGCTCCTGACCCACCGTTTAATGTTGGTTATACTTTGCTGGAGTGTTTCAGAAAAGAATTCCCAGTTTGCATTAGGTTATCTCATACTCAACTTTCTCAAAAATTCCTCGCAGAGATATACCGCTACCATCGATTACCGTTTAAGGAGGTCTTTGGTAGTGTTACAGTGTCCTCGTTGCTTGCTAGTGTTATGAGACGCCTAACCATAATCCATTCTTAAAATCTGCCTTGTTAGGAGGGTTTGATACATGTAACATTCGTCTCTGGTCCCCGTGCATATTTTACCCCTATATTTACACGACACACACACACTGCCGCTTGTCTGATTTTATTGCAGTCTTTTCTGATATGGCGCTCTTTCCCACAATGTTTGGCTGCGGCTGTCCGAAATTTAAAATAACTTGGCATCAATTTTCAGCGAGACTCGGCATTAGGAGTGTTTTCTCAAGACGGCGGACAGATTGATCGCCGTAATATCCACTCAAGGTTATTCTGGGGTTCGGCAGCAAATCTGAGAAGGTTACCAAGCACCTTGTTACTAATTGCTCAAAGTATTGTTATGGCGCACTGCCCGATGCGGATAGCTGTTTCGAATCGTCTTCGCAAGTACTGATAGCTTTTTCGGCGCAGGCAACTTAATCAGCAACAGTTAGCAGACGACAAGTGTATCCAGTGCGTCTACATACTCGCAAACGAAAGGATCCATTAAACACAGAATTAAACATCACAGAAATGTAATACGTAATTGGATGTGAAGGGTTGAAATTTGTTGATATATGCAGTGAAGGTATCCTTTGCACACAGTACTAAAAACTAAAGTTGGTAATGACCAGAAAAACACCTTTTATCAAAATAGCTACTTCCGTCAGCCACCGTCCCGTAACTTTTCTTAGAGTGAGCAGGTAAAACTAGATTAAAGAAACATCTGCATGTACAGTGAGCACAAAATAACTTGGGCCCTACCTATGAAGACAGAGCGATATGTGAGGGGACAAAAATCTTGGTGGGGATCCCCTCGTAGACAGTTCGACAGCTGAAGCAAACGCAAAAACGCATATCTCGCAGAGACGAATAACTTGACTAAAAGAAGGGATCAGTTCATAGGACACATTTTGAGGCGTTCGTACTTGTGTGCTCTGCCTTAAGCATTCTCGGTATTCAACTTCTATAAGCTTCATTGAAGCGGAGTTCATCGCAAATGATTTTGTAGCATAATAACAGAATCTCTAAAGACGTAGATGGTAATTCACCATTTCACCAATACTGTCTCTGTAGCTTGCTTTATCTTGTCAGAGCTGGGTTGCTTTTTTTTTTTTTTTTTTTTTTTAGCGTAGTCCTTGCGTATGTGTTTAGTCAGACAGTTTTGACTTATAGTCGCTTAGGTACTTCTCTAGACGCCGAGACATATGTTTGTAATGTATTGAAAACTTATTATACATTTCAAGCCAGGATGAAAGAAATCGTTTCATAGACTTATACCACGGATAAACGTCAGCATCATACTATAACGTTACGAGTAAAACGTGATGGAATGAATCTCAAATATATAAAATAAAGTGAATAATATTTTCAACGCAAAGAATAAATAAAAAAAGACAGAAAAAAATTAATTTTGATCCGTTCGGCGAGACAAAAGTAAAGGCAATACGAAGCGTTAGGTAATGCTAGCGAAATGTACCGAGAAAGATAGTAGGGTGAGTGACACACTGCACTCTCATTACAGATGATGGTGGTTTTAGTCCATGCCTGATAACCAAGGTTTAGGTTTATAGTGGTTTCCCTTAATCGCAGAAAGTAATGAAATGAAATGATCGTATGGCATTGTTGGCCGGGAGGTACCATTCGGGTTTGGCCGCCAAGTCTTATTTCAGTTGGCGCCACATTGGGCGACTTGCGGCCAATGATGAGGATGGAATGATGATGTGGACAACACAATACCCAATCTCCGAGCGGAGAAAATCTCCAACCAGGCCGGGAATCGAACCCGGGCACAGTGCTTGGGAGGCAAGCACGTCACCAACCAGCTAAGCAGGCTGACATCGCGGAAGACTTCTATCCATTGAGAATGACATGCTGCGTTCTGTTATCTAGGAACTCTTCAATCCAATCACACAATTGGTCTGATAGTCCATATGCTCTTACTTTGTTCATTAAACGACTGTGGGGAACTGTATCGAAGGCCTTGCGGAAGTCAAGAAACACGGCATCTACCTAGGAACCCGTGTCTATGGCCCTCTGAGTCCCGTGGACGAATAGCGCGAGCTGGGTTTCACACGATCGTCTTTTTCGAAACCCATGCTGATTCCTACAGAGTAGATTTTTAGTCTCCGGGAAAGTCATTATACTCGAACATAATACGTGTTCCAAAATTCTACAACTGATCGACGTTAGAGATATAGGTCTATAGTTCTGCACATCTGTTCGACGTCCCTTCTTGAAAGCGGGGATGACCTGTGCCCTTTCCCAATCCTTTGGAACGCTACGCTCTTCTATAGACCTACGGTACACCGCTGCAAGAAAGGGGGCAAGTTCCTTCGCGTACTCTGTGTAAAATCGAACTGGTATCCCACCAGGTCCAGCAGCCTTTCCTCTTTAGATCGATTTTAATTGTTTCTCTATCCCTCTGTCGTCTGTTTCGATATCTACCATTTTGTCATCTGTGCGACAATCTAGAGAGGGAACTACAGTGCAGTCTCTCCTTTGTGAAACAGCTTTGGAAAAAGACATTTAGTATTTCGGCCTTTAGTCTGTCATCCTCTGTTTCAGTACCATTTTGGTCACAGAGTGTCTGGACATTTTGTTTTGATCCACCTACCGCTTTGACATAAGACCAAAATTTATTAGGATTTTCTGCCAAGACAGTACATAGAACTTTACTTTCGAATTCATTGAACGCCTCTCGCATAGCCCTCCTCGCACTACATTACGCTTCGCGTAATTTTTGTTTGTCTGCAAGGCTTTGGCTATGTTTATGTTTCTTGTGAAGTTCCCTTTGCTTCCGCAGCAGTTTTCTAACTCGGTTGTTGTACCACGGTGGCTCTTTTCCATCTCTTACGATCTTGCTTGGCACATACTCATCAATGCATATTGTACGGTCGTTTTGAACTTTGTCCACTGATCCTCAACAGTGTCTGTACTTGAGACAAAACTTTTGTGTTGAGCCGTCAAGTACTCTGAAATCTGCTTTTTGTCACTTTTGCTAAACAGAAAAATCTTCCTATCTTTTTAATATTTCTATTTACGGCTGAAATAATCGATTCAGTAACCGCTCTATGATCCCTGATTCCCTTTTCTGCGTTAATTGTTTCAAATAGTTCGGGTCTGTTTGTCACCAGAAGGTCTAATATGTTATCGCCGCGAGTCGGATCTCTGTTTAACTGTTCAAGGTAGTTTTCAGATAATGCACTTAGAAAAATTTCACTGGATTCTTTGTCCCTGCCACCCGTTATAAACATCTGAGTCTCCTGGTCTATATCGCGAAAATTAAAATCTCCACCCAGAACTAAAACATGGTCGGGAAATCTACTCGAAATATTTTCCAAATTTTCCTTCAGGTGCTCTGCCGCAACAGCTGCTGAGCCAGGGGACCTATAGAGACATCCAATTGCCATGTTTGAGCCTGCTTCAACCGTGACCTTAACCCAAATTATTTCACATTTCGGATATCCATCAATTTCCTTCGATAATATTGTACTTTTTATCGCTATAAACACGCCTCCCCCTTCACTATCCAGCCTGTCTCTGCGGTATACATTCCAATCTGAGTTTAGAATTTCATTACTGTTTACATCTGGTTTCAGCCAACATTCTGTCCCTTCAAGCAGTTAGCAGTTCCATGTCATGTATTGTAATAGTTCTTCCTGGATTCATCACTGTGTCATTGTAGTTGGGACAGGCAGTCAAATGGTGTCACTGAGAACACAGAGGTTATAAAATTTGAGGTAGTCGATTCCTTGCAGGTAAAGCAATTTGAAGAGATAAACGCTCAGTAGTGTATGTGAATCTGTGTGTTAGTGTGACAACGTGTACTGTATAATAACCCTTTACCACTTTAAACTCAGATAATATGAACACTTTGTAATGATAGCATGACTTTCTTATTTCATAATTAGCTCTACACTATGAACACAAAAAGCGAAAAGACAATTACTGTCACATCAGAATGTCTCAACATATCAAGTTAATCACTTCTCAAATTGTATATTAAAGACTTATTCGGCTGGCTGCCGAGTAAATAAAAAATGTGTAATATTAGTTTGTGATTTTGAAGAAATTAATTGTAACTCATGAAATTCATTCAATTAACACTGTCAAAAGAAATAGTAATTGTCGAGAGAATATAAATATCCCAGTTTTGCTAAGCATGAAGATGCTGCCACTGTCGCTTTGTGCTTTGTGTTTGTGCAAAGTTTTGGAAGTTTAATTGGAAGTCAATGTTTCATTTCAAGTAGTTAACAGTTCCATATCACATATTGTTATAGTACTTCCTGCATTCACCACCGTTAATTGTCATAGGCACTGTTATAAAGTTTTTTGAGTGGATCGTATATAGATTTGGACATAGCAGGGACAGGCAGCCTCATGGTGGCACTGAGAACACAGAGAATGCAAAACTTGAGATATAATGCAGGCTATGATAAAAAGAAATTTCAATGGCCTCCTTGTACCTTTCTGTGGACCTAGTGGGGACAGGCTGCAGCCTTATACCGCTTTCGGGGCTGGAAGCCGACTCTCTATCCCCAGACGTCTTCCTCCTGTAGAAAACGTAGAGATTGAAAGAATTAATAATTATTGTGCATTACTCTTCTTTGACAATTCAATTATTACTTAAAAATTATTATTTTGGAGGTCAATAAATATTAGCATAAAAAGGTATTCACTAATGAGACAGAAATTGTAATTAAAATACAATGTTTTCGAGACTACATATTTCAGCTTTTCAGCTTTTGCGTAACACATTTATTTTGAAAAATCTGGATGTAATTAAGTCATTACGTAAAAAACAAATGTGTAATAATATCAGTTTATGATTTTGAAGAAATTAACTGTAACTCACGCAATTCATTCAATTAACAATGTCAAAAGATACAGTAATTGTTGAGAGAATATAAATATCACAGTTTTGCCGAGCGTGAAGAAGCAACCACTATGTCACTTGTGCATTAATTGTGTTTGTGCAAAGTTTTGGTCGATTAAACCAGAGAAGTTTAACTGGAAATCAATGTTTCATTTCAAGCAGTTAGCAGTTCCATGTCATGTATTGTAATAGTTCTTCCTGGATTCATCACTGTGTGATTGTAGTTGGGACAGGCAGTCAAATGGTGTCACTGAGAACACAGAGATTACAAAATTTGAGGTTGTCGATTCCTTGCAGGTAAAGCAATTTGAAGAGATAAACGCTCAGTAGTGTATGTGAATCTGTGTGTTAATGTGACAATGTGTACGGTATAATAACTCTTTACAACTTTAAACTCAGATAATATGAAAACTTTGTAATGATAGCATGACTTTCTTATTTCATAATTAGCTCTACACTGGTTCAAAAATGGTTCAAATGGCTCTAAGCACTATGAGACTTAACATCTGAGGTCCCCTAGACTTAGAACTACTTAAACCTATCTAACCTAAGGACATCACACACATCCATGCCCGAGGCAGGATTCGAAGCTGCGACCGTAGCAGCAGCGCGGTTCCGGACTGAAGCGCTTAGAACCGCTAGGCCACAGCGGCCGGCTCTACACTGGTGTACACATATAATCTCATGAACACAAAAAGCGAAAAGACAATTACTGTTACATCAGAATGTCTCAATATATCAAGTTAATCACTGCTCAAATTGTATTGTGGGCGTTGTGACCGTTTATTAATGAGAGCAGTTCTGGGATCTTTCTATAGACGCTCCTGCAGTTTACTATTAGTACATTAATACTTTTATTCCCTTTTGCGTTTTGCCTACTACTACCTTTTCGCGTCTCAGGAGGCGTCTTGTCGTGCCTAGGGAAGGAATTCTCTAACCTAAGAAACCCACATGTGCACTCAACAGGTACTCCGCTTCCCTTTTAGCCGCTTCCTGCGTTAGTGCACGCCTGACCTATTCAGGAGGACCCTACATTTCTCCACCCGATAGCGGAGGTCGAGAAATTTGCACCCCAAATCTCCGCAGAATCGTCTGAGCCTCTGGTTTAAGCCTTCCACTCGGCTCCAAACCAGGGGACTGCGATCTGTTATGGGAACGGTACTACAAATAGTAGTTCTCAGGACGAGTGGGTGGCATTGTCAAAAACTAACCCTCTATCACCCGTCACAATATGCAACAAGCGGGTGATCGTTTGGAAAATACTACACTTACTATCAAGAGAAATCGGATTATATTCCATAAATCAACAGTCCTAACTGTACTTTTTTGTTGACGTTCAATGACAACTGAGATCCTACTTTAACAAAGCTTCTCCCTCCCCCCCTCCTTCTCCCTGTATGTCGTACTTTACGGAAGTCTGAACGTGTCGTATTAAAACAATGCCACTTAAATGTGGTATATAATCTTAGACAAAAAGTGTCTGACAGATTTCCCAACAGTGAAGAAGAATTACGAAATAAATTCTAAATAAAGAACTCTACGTCAGCTAGAAACGTTTTATAATGAAATTTAGGAATCTCTCTTACCAAGAGTAAAGAGAGGTCAAAATGCTCAGGTTATGGTGTTCTTAGTAAGGTGCGTAATATGGAGTGCCATGAGGGTATAATGCTTAAACGAGCTTTTATCATCGTTAAAGTACGAGACATTGAAATAAACTTCACTTAAAGCTGAAGAGCAGAGGATCGTTAAAGTTCGTTAGGGTAATATCACTTTTTTCTCATTTAAGCCATCAGTGAATTTAACGGCTCTTCTGGCAGAAGGAGGGAAGAGTGCTGCAAAAGGCCGCGCCCGAAAGGCGCGTTTTCAGAGGCGGCCCATCAGCTCGTGCAGGTAATACTGCGCAGCCCCTCCGGATGAAACGAGCAGAGGATTAGAGAACTGGCCGAGAGCAGGTCGTGTTTTTGGAAACACGCCTCGTCCTTCAAACGTCTCAATGGAGGCCAGGCGATCGACCGGTCTCTTTTAGCCGGCGCGAAGTGCAGCCAACCCTTCAGCTGCCGAAGTGAGTGCGAATAACTCCGTCTCACTGGGTTTCATATATGGCACGATCTTCGTTAATATCTGGGCTACATATCACATCACCTGTTCACTTATTAAATGTTAGATCCTGAAGCAACAGTCCGAAATTTAGCAAAGTTTGTGGAGGTGTTCGTCATATAAGTGGCATTAAATCATTAAGCGTTCATTCCATTTAGAGCTGTTGTCCACCATGAACGTCAGTATGAAGAACAACTCCCATGGGCATGAATGAACTGTTGCATTCTTTGTGGAAGCAGCCAGCCTCCGAATGCCATCTTCAGCAATCTTTTGTCATGCCTGACACATCCCGTATCATTTTATGAAGTTTTTTAGCTGCTGGCCGGTATGAAAGTGTACGGCGCCGATAGCATTGCCGTCATGCTTTAAGAGTGACAAACAAGTGGACCGGTCAGGTCAGACAAGTATGCACACAGTACTCAAAGCATTTTCCTTTGAACTGTAGCACGGAACCTTGTGGGTAGATGTCATTTGGAGCCTGCTATGCCATCAGGGTTTACCATTCTTGCCACATACTGCCAAGCATTTAGCAACCCTTCAACAGTTACCAAATCAGTTCTGTAGTCATACCAGGCAACTCCTCCTCCACGATTCTAAAAGTTGGAGAGCTATACCGCTCGAGAATCACTCCATCACGTAACATTTCGTGTATGAATACGTTGGCATCGATCTGACCTCCACGAACAGAAGCGAGGCACATCGCTATCGTGGAATGCCGCTCTATGCCCCAATTGACTCTGCGTCCATACCATGCATCTCTCTGTTATCTGTGGTGTGTAGTCAATAGAGTCAGCTACACATGCCAGTTCGAGATCTCAATTCAGATTCGTGGTGACACTCCTTTTTACCTGCTGATGGAAGTTCTTTTCCCTAGAATATGTCTTGGAGATTATGAGTGTGAAAATTAATATTGTGGCACTTAATATGTGAACCAAAATTAATAAGACCGCTTCAGCTTTATGATGAATCTTCATTTCTGTTCCAACTAGTTTCGCAGTGTTAGAGCCACATCTTCAGGGATACAGAATTATTTCAAAATTTATTCCAAAAGATAAGCAGTAGCTGACCCAATATTCTTTGTCCAATGGTGATAAAACGGTTTGACCGTCAAGAGATCGGTAGTCCAATTTAAAGAGCAGAACGCATGGAACATCATCCTGATGCAGGGAAACTATGGCTTAACATTGTCGTGACAACATGAGGTCGGCAGTGACGACCTATCCATTGTGCTTTGCGCCAAGGTTGGTACAAAGAAAAGAACATCATCCTGATGCAGGGAAACTATGGCTTAACATTGTCGTGACAACATGAGGTCGGCAGTGACGACCTATCCATTGTGCTTTGCGCCAAGGTTGGTACAAAGAAAAGAACTACTGTCGTGTTTCGGCGCCAACTGGGGTTATAGGAAACAAGATGACTGGTTTTGTTGTTTCATTTTGAATTGTTGTCAGAATATTCTGCTCTGAGTGGGAGATCTAAATATGTGTCTGTTGATTTAGGAGCTCTGAAACTGGCTTAATTGGAGTAGAGTGACTGGGCCACGGCCATCACTGATTGAACTTTAACCTGTTAACCTTTAGGTTACACAACTAGTGTCAATAAAGTGAGGCATATGTGTTTTTACCGTCACAACACCAGTCTTTCCCTGTTTCGACAAATAGCACAAACAATATAGACGTGGAAACAACACTGAGGCACTTAATTTTATGGCCCATAGTGCCTTCCACCAACTGAAGTACAACGATCACACCGCAGCCATCGCCAATTGTATCCTCACCTGTAACTGCACCTATAGTGTCAATAAAGTGAACCACTTGAATTTTATGCTGTTTCCGAGCAATAATACAGACAATTTGGGTGGGGAAATAAAATTGTGACACTTAATTCGACTGTCTGTTCTGTCTTGTACCAAGTGGGGTGCAAAGATCGCACTAGAATCATTGCCCATTGTACCTTAACCTGCAAGTTACAGCAGTAGTGACAATAAAGTGAGGCACATGTGTTTTATATTGCTACAAAACAATAACATAGGGCAATTCAGACATGGAACAACTTTGTGGCACTTAACGTGAGGACCCATTGTGGCTTGAAACAATGTGGGGGCAAAGATCGTACTACAATCGTGTTTCGGCATCAAATGAGGGATACAGAGAATAAAATACCTCTGTATATGGGGTGCAAACCGATTGGTTGTTTCGTTTCTAACGGCTGGCAAAATACTTGGCTTTAGTTGGGAGAGCTATATATATATATATATATATATATATATATATATATATATATGTGTGTGTGTGTGTGTGTGTGTGTGTGTGTGTTGCCACTGCAGCTCTCTGACTGACCTATTTCCAAGCAACGAGGTCTGGTCTGGCTTAAGAAGAAGTTAAAGTTGAAACACATGACTGGGAGACACAATATATATGTCTCTCCTAAGATTCGTCACACGCATTTTCTCCCGTGCTTCAGCAGATGTAATCTCGAATAAAGCGTTCTCGGTTTTTCAGCCTCGTCAATTCGTATAATATCCTCGACCTTTCGATGGCCATCTCCTCCATTGTCGTCAGGAGAATACAGTGGACTCCTGACGACGATGGCGGGGATGGCCATCGAAAGCTCGAGGATTTTATTCGAATTGACGCGGCTGGAAAACCGAGAACGTTTTATTCGTGTATGCCTTCTGGAAAGACTCCGAGGACACAGTTATAATCTCACTCTTGCAATGTACTGATGGAGTTGGACAAAACGTATACTGTTTACCATGTGTTGCCCGGTGTAAATGGAAAGCTTCAATTTGTTCTCCATCATAACCAAGATTATCTTTAAATCTGAGTTTTAAGTGTCCATTCGATAGAGTGCTCCGAAATTAGTCACGTGTGATATATGTTTTATCATTATGCATTAACAGGGACAGTAAAACAGGAAGAATAGTCAGTACTCAAGCAGCGACTCGCTTGCTGCCCTGTCCCACGCTGACTGTTGCTGAAATGTAGAAGCGCTACTCCGTCGCTGTGAGAGTACCGGTTATTATTCGTATTGTACTGTCCCTGTTAAGACTTACTAATGAAACGAATATTGTAGTAGACAAATTTGTCACCTCTCTATTGAATGGATATGTAAATTTCTGCTTCAAAAATAATTTTGTTTGTAACAGGAAACATGAAAGACGTGGTAAGCTGCTTTCATCTGACTCCAGCTACACATTGCACAACCACGTTTTGAAGTATGGAAATATCTGCTGAAATACCAAAGAAAATGGACATGACGACTCTTAGAAGAGACACTCGACATGTGTAAATTCCCCTCCCCTGGCTCTGGCCTTATCACTAGACCTGCCTCCTGCATGTAAGCAATCAGGGCGTGTGACGTCACAGCGGCACCATAGATGTAAGCAAAGGCTCTGGTAGTATCCATGTCAATCATATGAAGAGATTGACTCGCTTCCGGTAATATATGCAAGGGCATCAACTAATGACTAAGTCCTGCCCTTTGCACGCTTGTGAATCGACCACCAACAATTTTGACCCGTCTTTTGCTAGCTCACAGCCAACTGTGGCGTACCAAAATATTATAGAGAGCTTGCATCAACATCTAGTGGCGTAAACTTGCTGAAACGTCACCCAAGCTGTGTCTGTGTATACAGCATCCCATCCGCAGCACAGAACAGTATGAGTGTTGTAAACCGCTGGCTCCATCAACACCCTGCGCTGTTCACTGTTCATCTGCAGAAATATCATCATGTTTCACTGCACGCATAACTTCCACATGAAATTCGTTAAGATATAACGCCCATTAGCTCAGGTGGTTCATTCAGGCCCATTTTACTTCTGTGTATCTCAGTCTGGCATCTGTCTTGCATTCCATCTGCTTTATGGAGTCGTTCCGTTTTCAGTGCTCTGTATTCGTACTTCCAGATATTTAATGGATCTTCGGAAATCGTGAACCATACAATAGCAGGTCTTTCCCCCTATTTGTATCCAGTAAATTCGTTTATGTTGAGAGTCGAAATCATGCTGATCTTCCTGCATTTTGCTAAAGTTTTATTTTAGATTTGCGTCTTCTCTTCAAGAACGTACAACAGTAATATCTGCGTCCGACGATTTCTACTTATTCATGCGTATACGTTTAAAACAGTAAACGCCAGAAGTTACTCTTACATTTGTAGATATTTACTCATTCGTGGTGAGATGTTGAGGCCTGTTTATTACGATGTCTTCAATCCAGTCACAAAGCGGGTCTGATATTCTGTACGGCCGTAATTTGTTCTTTAGGCGACAATGTCGATCGCCTTCCGGAACTCGACGAAAACGGTATCTACCTGGGCACTCTTATCTATTGCCTTCTGGGTTTATGGAACAATCGGAGCGAGTTGGGTTGCACAGGATTTATGTTTGAGAAATCAATGCTGTCTCCAATAGAAGATAGATATTTCCGGTCTCCAATGAGTTTATTGTAACCCAAGTTCTGTGGCAATCATACCCTCCACTGTAGCTCAATTACAACAGTCGGTTGCTTTTGGTGAAAACGATGCAGGTAATCCTCGAAGCTCGAGTTTTCACCTTAATTTGAAAAGGCTATAAAACCGAACAATTTTTTTACAACTATCAGATATTCCTGTGGCGCCGTCTACATCCATACTCCGCAAGCCACCTGACGGTGTGTGGCGGAGAGTACCTTGAGTACCTCTATCGGTTCTCCCTTCTATTCCAGTCTCGTATTGTTCGTGGAAAGAAAGATTATTGGTATGCCTCTGTGTGGGCTCTAATTTCTCTGATTTTATCCTCATGGTCTCTTCGCGAGATATACGTAGGAGGGAGCAATATTTTTCCTGACTCCTCGGTGAAGGTATGTTCTCGAAACTTTAACAAAAGCCCGTACCGAGCTACTGAGCATCTCTCTTGCAGAGTTTTCCACTGGAGTTTATCTATCATCACCGCAACGCTTTCGTGGTTACTAAATGATCCTGCAACTAAGCGCGCTGCTCTCTGTTGGATCTTCTCTGTCTCTTCTATCAACCCTATCTGGTACGGATCCCACACCGGTGAGCAGTATTCAAGCAGTGGGTGAACAAGTGTACTGTAACCTACTTCCTTTGTTTTAGGGTTGCATTTCCTTTAGGATTCTTCCAATGAATCTCAGTCTGGCATCTGCTTTACCGATGATTAATTTTATATGGTCATTCCATTTTAAATCACTCCTAATGCCGTCTTTAAACTCGTTTTGTTATTGACTACGATAATAAGACTGGCAACACGCAAATGCGTAGTGTGCAAGCCCTTATAGAAGTTTTAATTCTTGCCCCTCCATGCCCTACTGAGAGACCTTGGTTGGTCTTTTGATACTGCTGGCAGAACCTTGCACTTCTTTTCGACAGTGGCAGACGCTATTCTTCTGTCCTCTTCTACTTCACTTCCCCTCCTCAGTCCTCATTCGTAGTCTCATGTTTCTTTTCTATAGCCAGGCTGAGTGGATAACATTCTAAAAATCCCCAACATTCCAACAGGTGCGAAACATGTGCTCCACAAAGTGAAAGAAAGTCAAAGGTTTCCACAGTGCTTTAAGTGGTCACTTGCTCCTGTCTCCAAAGAACACCGGTGTTCCTATGGTGTGTCAAATGGGCAGCAATTATGTAGTAAAGCAATTCAGCAACGAGCTAAGCCTTTGGAATCTTTTGGAGGTTATTGAAGGTACTGTTGGCATTCAGACGTCCAGAAAAATTCTGGAACTCGGCTCATTAAAATTTTATGAGTGAGTGCCCTCGATCACAGCATGGCCTCTAACCTTATATCCAGACCCCGGTGCTACTAAAAAGCTTTAGCTGATGAGCGAAAACTGTGCTGTCCCAGATTTATTTTAACTGGTAACCCAATCTCGGCGAAGGACTCACGAAGAAGTATGTCTCCACTTTAAATGGAAATATTACAGCGTGCCCCACAAAACGGAAAAGGAGAAACAAAGAAAATAAGACTAATTGTCTCTATAAGTTCTTATGTATATCGAATATAATCGGCTGTTATGCACATTTTATTGTTACGAACATTCGGATGTCATGTTTAGTTATGCATGTTTCCTCTTTTAATCCTCAACTTACAACGATTTATAAGCCGAAAATTTTATTTAATACATTTATTAATGCTGGCAACAAATACAGTATCTTGTTAGAGAAATTTTATCGAAAATAATACAGTATCACTGAAGAATCGTGAAAAGTATTCAGAAACGAGAACTCTATTTGAATAACTACTCGTGGAATCTTATTAATAACGATACCTTTCAAAAATTAATGCATGTTACAGTAAGTTCAGTTTTCGACGCATTCAGAAGCAATTCAGTAGGCTATTGTGCCATAACACAGTGTGCACTAAACGAAGAAGACTCAAAACTGTACCACTAGGAAAGGTTTACATTGTGCCATAACACAGCGTGCACTACACGAAGAAGACTCAAAACTGTACCACTAGGATAGGTTTACATCGTATTTCTGCTGCTAAGTTCTCGAATTCTATTGAAAAAGAAAGAAGGGGCTTCAATTTTTAACATAATTCGTTGATTTTGTGGGATGATATTTGCTGATGACCACTGCCCCGCGCTAGACCTGAATCCGCCTTGTGGCATTGCAGGCACATGACGTGGTAACGGAAGTACACAGGGTGATTCCGTGATGAGGCTACAGACTTTCAGGGATGACAGAGAAGGATAAGTGTATCAATTTGTGATAAAGGACCAAGGTCTGGAAACGACCAAGTCGAAAGCTATAAACAAAAATCGTTCTGATATTACATGTACAGGTTATGTTGTTGAAACGACTGTAGGATAAGCACCGTTCAGAGTTGGTAGTATGGACCAAACTAGAAATAAATGTCCAGTAAACACGGGCTCTAAAACACATACGTTAAGAGCTATGAGCACTTCTTCGTCTTCGCTACTATGAATCAAATCTCTTCCATTGAACAAGTGCCCATAGCGCTTATAGTACACATGATAGAGCCCATGCTTACTAGACATTTCTTTTTTGTTTTTGGTCCATACTATCGCCTCTGAAAATTGTCTACCCTACAATCTTAACAGTAACAGTACCAGTACTTATACGAAGAAGTCCAAAAAAATGTATCCACTGTTTAAAAGTCCATAACTGGCAAACTAATTGACGGAGTTGTCTCATCTTTGGTAGTGTAATAGTTTGTAGTTCCGGCAATCGCCACACAAGCGTTGTATTGCGTTGTTTTGGTTTGTCAGATGACAGACGCCAGATAGTGTTTTGCTCTTAGTTGCACCTAGTTACTGCCGGCCGGAGTGGCCGTGCGGTTCTGGGCACTGCAGTCTGGAGCCGAGCTACCGCTACGGTCCCAGGTTCGAATCCTGCTTCGGGCATGGATATGTGTGATGTCCTTAGGTTAGTTAGGTTTAATTAGTTCTAAGTTCTAGGCGACTGATGACCTCAGAAGTTAAGTCGCATAGTGCTCAGAGCCATTTGAATAATTTTTGAACCTAGTTACTCGAGTAAACATAGCTGGCGCAAGGGTAACATTCGATGAAAGGAAGTCAGCTTTGAAGTGTTATTTTAAGTACGAAAACTTTAATGAGGTTCAACGGCAATGGCGAAATGAGTATCAAACAGAACCACCGACACGTTTAACGATTCGCCACATTCGAGACAAATTTGAAGCGGAAAGCTGTGTTAAAGATTAGATTAGATTAGATTAGATTAATACTTGTTCCATAGATCATGAATACGACACTTCGTAATGATGTGGAACGTGTCAGGTTAATAAAAGATGTCTGTACAAGATATTACATTACACAAAATATTGCATGACACTAATGTTTAAGTTGGTATTTTTTCCCCTCCCTTAATTTATATCTAAAAATTCAGCCAATGAGTAGAAGGAGTTGTCATCTAGAAATTCTTTTACTTTATTTTTAAATGTTGGTTTGCTTTCTGTCAGGCTTTTGATACTGTTTGGTAGTTGAACAAAGACTTTTGTGGCAGCATAATTTACCCCTTTCTGTGCCAAAGTCAGATTTAACCCTGCATAGTGAAGATAATCCTTTCTCCTGGTGTTATAGCTATGCACACTGCTATTACTTTTGAACTGGGTTGGATTATTAACAACAAATTTCATAAGTGAATATATGTACTGTGAGGTTACTGTGAGGATCCCTAGATCCTTAAATAGGTGTCTGCAGGATGACTGTGTGTGAGCTCCAGCAATTATTCTGATTACACGTTTTTGAGCAATGACTTTTCTACTCAACGATGAATTACCCCAGAATATGATGCCATACGAAAGCAGTGAATGAAAGAAGGCATAGTAAGCTAATTTACTGAGAGTCTTATCACCAAAATTTGCAATAACCCTAATAGCATATGTAGCTGAACTCAGACGTTTCAGCAGACCATCAATGTGTTGCTTCCAGTTTAACCTCTCATCAATGGACACACCTAAAGATTTTGAAAATTCTACCTTAGCTACAGACTTGTGTTCAAAGTCTATATTTATTACTGGAGTTGTGCCATTTACTGTACAGAACTGTATATACTGTGTTTTATCAAAATTTAAATAGAGTCCGTTTGCTGAGAACCACTTAATAATTTTGTGAAAAACATTTTACAATTACATCACTTAGTTCTTGGTTTTTGGATGTTATTACTCTACTTGTATCATCAGCAAAAAGAACTAACTTTGCATCTTCATCAATGTGTAATGGTAAGTCATTAATGTATATCAAGAACAGTAAAGGACCTAATACCGAACCCTGTAGGACCCCGTACTTGATAGCCCCCAGTTTGAGGAATCAGCTGTTGTTTTAACATTACATGAACCACTTATTTCAACTTTCTGCATTCTTCCAGTTAAGTATGAATTAAACCATTTGTGCACTGACCCCCTCAAACCATAATGATTTAGCTTATGTAAAAGAATTCCATGATTGACACAATCAAAGGCCTTTGAGAGATCACAGAAAATACCAATGGGTGATGTCCAGTTATTCAGAGCATTTAATATTTGATCAGTGAAAGCGTATATAGCATTTTCTGTTGAAAAGCCTTTCTGAAAACCAAACTGACATTTTGTTAGTACTTTATTTTTACAAATATGGGAGGCTACTCTTGAATACATTACTTTCTCAAAAAGTTTTGATAGAGCTGTCAGAAGAGAGATTGGGCGATAGTTGTTGACATCCGACGTATCCCCCTTTTTATGCAATGGTTTTACAATGGCATATTTCAGTCTATTGGGGAAAACACCCTGCTCCAAAGAGCTATTACATACGTGGCTGAGAATCCCACTTATCTGTGGGGAACAAGCTTTAAGTACCTTGCTGGAAATGTCATTAATTCCGTAAGAGCTTTTACTTTTCAGTGAGTTTATTATTTTCCTGATTTCAGAGGGAGAGGTTGGTGGAAATACAGTTGTTTCAAACTGCATAGGTATGGCCTCTTCTATTAGAAGCCTTGCCTCTTCTAGTGAAGATCTAGACCCTATTTTCTCCACAACATTTAAAAAAATGATTATTGAAAATATTTTCAATTTCTGATTGTTTGTTAGTACACTTGCCATTCAGTTTTATTGCACTAAAGTCTTCCTGTGCTCTTGGTTGCCCTGTTTCCCTTTCAATAATATTCCAAATTGCTTTAATTTTATTATCAGAGTTACTGATCTCAGACATGATACACATGCTTCTGGACTTTTTAATAACTTTTCTTAGTACCGCACAATAGTTTTTATAATATTGAACAATTTCGGGGTCAGTACTCCCTCTTGCTGTTAGATACAGTTCTTTTTTACAGTTGCGAGATATTCTTATTCCTTTAGTTAGCCAAGGTTTTTTATATGTTTTCTTGGAACTACACTCCTGGAAATGGAAAAAAGAACACATTGACACCGGTGTGTCAGACCCACCATACTTGCTCCGGACACTGCGAGAGGGCTGTACAAGCAATGATCACACGCACGGCACAGCGGACACACCAGGAACCGCGGTGTTGGCCGTCGAATGGCGCTTGCTGCGCAGCATTTGTGCACCGCCGCCGTCAGTGTCAGCCAGTTTGCCATGGCATACGGAGCTCCATCGCAGTCTTTAACACTGGTAGCATGCCGCGACAACGTGGACGTGAACCGTATGTGCAGTTGACGGACTTTGAGCGAGGGCGTATAGTGGGCATGCGGGAGGCTGGGTGGACGTACCGTCGAATTGCTCAACACGTGGGGCGTGAGGTCTCCACAGTACATCGATGTTGTCGCCAGTGGTCGGCGGAAGGTACACGTGCCCGTCGACCTGGGACCGGACCGCAGCGACGCACGGATGCACGCCAAGACCGTAGGATCCTACGCAGTGCCGTAGGGGACCGCACCGTCACTTCCCAGCAAATTAGGGACACTGTTGCTCCTGGGGTATCGGCGAGGACCATTCGCAACCGTCTCCATGAAGCTGGGCTACGGTCCCGCACACCGTTAGGCCGTCTTCCGCTCACGCCCAACATCGTGCAGCCCGCCTCCAATGGTGTCGCGACAGGCGTGAATGGAGGGACGAATGGAGACGTGTCGTCTTCAGCGATGAGAGTCGCTTCTGCCTTGGTGCCAATGATGGTCGTATGCGTGTTTGGCGCCGTGCAGGTGAGCGCCACAATCAGGACTGCATACGACCGAGGCACACAGGGCCAACACCCGGCATCATGGTGTGGGGAGCGATCTCCTACACTGGCCGTACACCACTGGTGATCGTCGAGGGGACACTGAATAGTGCACGGTACATCCAAACCGTCATCGAACCCATCGTTCTACCATTCCTAGACCGGCAAGGGAACTTGCTGTTCCAACAGGACAATGCACGTCCGCATGTATCCCGTGCCACCCAACGTGCTCTAGAAGGTGTAAGTCAACTACCCTGGCCAGCAAGATCTCCGGATCTGTCCCCCATTGAGCATGTTTGGGACTGGATGAAGCGTCGTCTCACGCGGTCTGCACGTCCAGCACGAACGCTGGTCCAACTGAGGCGCCAGGTGGAAATGGCATGGCAAGCCGCTCCACAGGACTACATCCAGCATCTCTACAATCGTCTCCATGGGAGAATAGCAGCCTGCATTGCTGCGAAAGGTGGATATACACTGTACTAGTGCCGACATTGTGCATGCTCTGTTGCCTGTGTCTATGTGCCTGTGGTTCTGTCAGTGTGATCATGTGATGTATCTGACCCCAGGAATGTGTCAATAAAGTTTCCCCTTCCTGGGACAATGAATTCACGGTGTTCTTATTTCAATTTCCAGGAGTGTATGTTTAACTATTTTCTTGGGAAAACAATTTTCAAATACCCTTAAAAATGTATCGTGAAATAAGTTAATTTCAAGTTTGCATCGGGTTCCTTATACACTTCATCCCAGTCTAGCTGCTTTAGGCTTTCCCTAAAGTTTGCAATATTTATATTGTTAATTGAACGCACTGCTCTGAAATTCTGATTTGATATATTGCATGGAGCTATGTCATGTACTGTAACTAGCTGTGCACCATGATCTGAAAGACCATTCTCAACAGGATAAGCATTTATGTCCTTAAACTTATCTTGGTCTATAAAAAAGTTATCTATCAATGTCCTGCTGTTCTTTGTTATGCGAGTAGGAAAATCAATGACGGAGCTCAAATTGAAAGAACTGAGTAATACTACAAGGTCATTCTTCCTATTACACTCTTTCAGGGAATCAACACTGAAATCCCCAAAAATGATAATTTGCTTCCCCCTGTCTGACAGATAGCACAACAAAGCATCCAAATTTTCTAGAAATAGCTGTAAATTCCCTGAGGGGGCCCTATACACTATTACAATTATGAAAGTGCCATTATTTAGTTTTAGTTCAGTGGCACATGCTTCCATATGTTGCTCTACACAAAATTTTTTAGTTTCTAAAATTTTTACACTGTGGAAGCGTTTGACATATATGGCAACTCCTCCTCTCATCATATTATCTCTACTTATATGTGCAGCTACTTTGTACCCATTGATGCTAACCTTTTGCATATCAGTGACAATGTGATTCTCAGACAGGCATAGTACATCTATTACATTCTCAGTTTCTATATCTTCTAAACAAAGCAGAAGCTCATCAATTTTATTCTTCAATCCCCCAATACTTTGATGAAATATACTAACATTATTTTTCACTTTACTTTTGTGAGTATCTTGAACTTTTTTAACATCTTTAGTACTTGCCTGGCTGAGTTTCCCACTGGACACTGATCTTACACTAAAAAAGAATTTCCACCAGGAGATGTAGTTCCTCCCCCCCCCCTTTTAAATTTCCTGCTATCAGTCCAGCCAGTTTACCCTTCCTTTTCCTTGTTGAGGTGTAGGCCATGTCTAGTATAGTCCCACCTACAGAGTGAATCAACAGGAACCACACCAATGTGTGACTCTGCACCAGATCCAAGTAGCCGTTCCAACTGCAAATTAACTCTCCTTATAGAAGAGCTCAAATGAGGTCGGTCGTGGCGCTCCAGAACCGACACAAACCCAACACTGGTATGACTCGATGTTGATGCAATCTTTGCCAGGTCACACTCTATGCTGTACCCCAGATCTCTGTCAATACTGTTGCCCGGCCCACCCACAATACCCACGGTATCTTCCTTAGTAAAGCCTCTACATAGTGAACCTAAATCCTCTGAAACCTGCCCCAGTCCAGCACTAGGTTTGAAAAAACTTGTGACCTGGTATTCTGACCCTAATACGTCCTGCAGAAGTTGGCCCACACCCCTAGCCTGCGAACTACCTAGCAACAAGACTTTCTTTCTCTTTGCAGACTTCCCTACATTCTTATTCAATTTGCTGCTGAAAGCTTGTTGAGCCCTGTCTACATCTACTTCTGTGAGAGGCTCATCAGTTTCTGACTGAGGCAGCAGGTCGAACCTATTGATGTACACAATCAACGATCTGGACGACCTGTAACAGTAACAAGTCCAGCTAACTCCCGTCGTGTGTTACAACAATTCACTCGCTCACCACAGAAATCTGTGAGACAGTGTGCCCGTGAAATTGGAGAGAGTCGCTCAAGTGTTCGGCGAATTTTGAAGACAGCAAAGTGGAAGTGCTACATCCCACGATTGCTACACGCAATGAACGAGGACGACCCAGATCATAGAATGAAGTACTGTGAGTGGTTTACTAACATGGTGCGCAACGATGAAGAGTTTACAGAGACGATTGTGTGGCCTGATGAGGCACAGTTCAAACTCAATGGTACAGTAAATCGCCATAATTGCATCTACTGGGCCGCCGAAAATCCGAATGTCCATGTAGACAAAGCTGTGTATTTTCCAGGAGTAAATATGTGGTGTGGGTTGTCTTACCGAGACTTGATTGGGCCATTGTTCTTTTACGGCACAGTCACCGGTGAGGTGTACCTTCAGAAGCTTCAGAGATCCATTTTACCTGCCATCCGAGACTTGTATGGAGAAGGAAGAGTTTACTTTCAACAATATGGTGCCCCAGCCCACTACCAAAATCGTGTTAGGGCGTATCTCGACGAAAATCTACCAGGAAGATGGATAGGCCGTAGAGGTGCTGTGGAGTATCCACCTCGGTCCTCTGGACTTTTACCTGTGGGGAACACGAAAGGACGTCGTTTATCGACAAAAGCCACGCACACTGGATGAACTTCGAGGATCCATCATACATTCATGTGCAAATATCCAACTGAAAACGTTGCAGTCAGTATTTCGTGTTGCAGTTCGACGTCATCGTTTGTGTGTGGATGTGAATGATGACGATTTCGAACACCTACAGTGATATCTTTAAGTTGGACTTTAAGCTACACTTTCACCAAAAATGAGACAACTACGTCAATTACTTTGCAAGTTATGGGCTTTTAAACAGTGGATACATTTTTTGGACCCCTCTGTATTCCGCTGTCAGAGATAACAGAACGATTTTCAGCTTCCAGTTGGGTCGTTTTCAGACGGAGATCACTTACCTCAAATTGACGAATTTACGTTCTCAATCATACCTGAAAGTCTGCAACATCATTACGGAGTTCTCTATAAGGGCAGCAAAGAGGAATTGGAAATCATTCCTGTGAGTATACGAGCCGCAAATGGGAAATCCTTTGACAAAAGCAACTTTGTCAAAGAGCAAACTGTTATTACCCGGCCGGCCGAAGTGGCCGTGCGGTTAAAGGCGCTGCAGTCTGGAACCGCAAGACCGCTACGGTCGCAAGTTCGAATCCTGCCTCGGGCATGGATGTTTGTGATGTCCTTAGGTTAGTTAGGTTTACCTAGTTCTAAGTTCTAGGGGACTAATGACAGCAGTTGAGTCCCATAGTGCTCAGAGCCATTTGAACCATTTGTTATTACCCGGTGTCTGGGAACGAGCATTTCGGAAACGGCGAAGCTTTCGAAGAATGTCTACCCCTCATCATTGAATGTAAAGGTGATGGGCGCCTACAGCATACACGGCGATCTGCGGTATCTCTGAGGACAGAGTTCACTGGTAGTACAAGCGTAAGTGTTACGCAGCTCACCGTTCGGCGAAAATTTTTAAACTTGAGATATCTCAGCAGGTGACCCCCATGTGTTGGCACGGTGAATCAGCCTAGTTGGATGAGTAAAGTTCCTTTCAAACCACGTCAATGGTAGTATCCAAATACGCCAACATCCATGTAAATGACTGCTCAAAGCATTCAGTGGGTCACGGATGCAGGTCGGTGGGGGCAGTATTATGCAATGTAGGACATTCACCTGGGCTTCCATGGGGCCTTGAGATAGTAACTAAGGGTACCACAATGGCTTTGGACTACGTGAACGTTATTGCATATCTCCTGTATACCTTCATGCTTGATTTCTTCCCAGAAGGCGACATAATTTTCAAGCAAGAAGCAGCACTTATTACGAGGCGAAATCGTGGGTTTGGTTTTTTGAGGGCCATTATAGTAAACCCCAATTGTTGTCATGGCTATCAGATTCACTTCATCTGAACCTGATGGAATACATCTGCGATGTATCACGTTCCACCTCCACGCCTACCAATCAGCAGCTCACAATTTACGGGAATTTTGTGACCTGTATCTTGATATTTGGCGCCATGCTCCTCCAGAACTATTACAAACACTTCTTGAATACACGCTAGGCAAAATCGCTGTTGTGTATCGCTGCTGTGTATAGCTGCGCCAATTCTGCTGCAGTCTGCTTCGTTACCAGATTTATGATGATGTCATAAAATACATCACTGTACAGTGTTGCCAGAATTCTGTCTCTCCCCCTCCCTCCACCCCTCCACATCTACGAATATCATCTCATTTTTGGGTCTATGGAACGAAAACTGAATTTAATCTAACCTAATCCGACAAAGTCAATTGCCCATTTTATATATAGACCAATTTCCTAATGTATAAAATTGTAGGAAATTTAAAAACTAGAAGGGAATTCAAAATATCCAGGATTCTCCCCCCACGCCTCTGATGTCACAAGTGACTTGTGCTAAGTATAAATTGGCAGGAGTTGTCATATTGGTGAAAGAAGGTCACCTGTGCTAGTATAAAATCCAAGATGAGGATACTGAAGATACTGGCACAACCGGCGTGATTACTACGTTTCCTGGCATTTCCCCATACCTATGACATCACAATTCAAATAGTGGGCATCTGGTAATGGCACAGCCAGCATGGTTGTCTGGTTTCCCGGCCCATATAAGTAAGAAACACGGCACGAAGAGCCTTCGAGTACCAAGTTTCAACTACTTTCCAAAGTCACACAGCTTTCAGATGGATTCTTAAGATACTTACTTTTGACCCATAGTTGGAACGACAGTGATCTTGTATCGTAATGTTACAAAAACAGTCATTCTAGATCACAAACGGTTTTCATTTTTATGGTGTGTTAACTGTTTTCAATTGTATGTAGACAATCATCAGATGAGTAATGCCTCTACAATTAATGAAATAGACCAGAAGTAATTTAGCTGTTGACCTTAAATGCCATTAGACAGGCAACATAGTTACAAAATAAATAAAATAAAAATACATCATGTGTACATCCATTGGTGACACGTGTGGAAAATGTGTTAAGTCAGTGTGTAAGTGCAAGAAGCAACCGCCATCTACTACTGACTAGCATAGTGATGCTATCGGGCTATTGGGAGAAACTTTCGCCCATGATCAGTTGGACAACCTGTACCGTTGAGACACAAAATGGAGTGTGTATAATTATAAAAATATCATATAGTACATGTGTAAGATTACAACGTTAATTACAAAAGACAAAAACATTTAAAAATATACCTAAAGTAATTGAAGAAGAGATTCGGTATTCAATAAGCCAATAAAAGTGAACTGCCCTCTGTGTACAACAGATAAAACTGTTTGATCATGCATATATTCTTAAAGATGATAGTATAGGCAATGTACACATCAACCCAAGTGTGTATAGAACAGGACGCTGCCAGTAACCAAGGGAATGGACAGTCACTTGGACCGTCTCTACAGCAGTAATATGCAACTGCTGGTAGCTATTACACGAAGTGTGTTCCGTTGCATGCCAGTCGTTTTGTTGTAAACCATTTACATGTGCCCAAGGACAGAGATGTCCTTGCTGATAGAGGTTAGTATTTTAAAATATTCAAAAAGTGATAATAATTTTGTTGCATATTCAAAAAAGAGTTGGAACTAGCATCAGTCCAGATCTTCCTTAGTGAACAGATTATGTGAAGTTCATAATGATAGGTCAATACTAGACTAAAGAAATAAAAGAACATAATATTTAATTTGTTTTAGACTATTTTACAGTGTCATGCTTGTAAAAGATAAAACGTTACGAGAAGTTATGCAAAAAATAAAAATAATATGCTAAAAGCATAGTCAGAAATTGAAAGTTGTAAAAATAAAATGTTTTAAAAATAAAATGTTTAAAACACAGAATATATGTGAGAACATTATAACAAATCATGCAATAAATGATGAATATACTCTTAAAATCTGTTTAATTATTAAAAGGCTTTGGGCTCGATTTTTATGCTGATTGTAACTCTTTACTTCTTTCAGAGTATCTAACAAAATACCTTTTGAAGTGTTATGTAAAATCTGTACACTGAACGTTTACCTTTTAATAGATATGGTCCAAATAAGGATTTACTGCATGTAACTCCAGTAGTATGTTTCTTAAAGACTGTCTTCCCTATGTACTGCATATCTACACATAACCCTGCAAACACCAGTCAAACCAGGTACATTTCACTTTTTTTGAAGCGAACGCCTAGTAACGTATCTTACATTAATATTTTTAATCTCAAATGAAATATCCATAATTTCACTATTCACTTTAGGAAACATGCTTCTGCTGTTGCATGCATTAATTCCCTGTCATGGGCTGAATGTGTCTGGGAGCAGCAGCAGCAGAGCAGACTGGGTTGCACTGTAGCCTGACTCGAGAGTGATAGCTACCACAGGCTGTCAGACTACTGAGGCACCCTCTCCACTAGGGCAACGCTGGCAGACGTGGTACAGTGCATCCGCTGCATCTGTACCACATACCTGACGAAACGTGCACTATATTCACATTCAGATGCTATTATTATCATTTCATGAAAACTGTATGGCATACTATAGCTGTACCACAGCAGGTCCACATTACTTCTGCAAGATGGACATACTGTCCAGACTGCCGTTGGGCTACTCATAGCTCTGTACTAGGAATTTCCAGATGACAAATTGGAATGTCTCGGTTTTTGAACCCACATAATTCAGTCACAGGACTTGTATCAGTAACTTACCATGTTCAAAACTGGTTCAAATGGCTCTGAGCACTATGGGACTTAACATCTGAGGCCATCAGTCCCTTAGAACTTAGAACTACTTAAACCTAACTAACTTAAGGCTATCACACACCTCCATGCCCGAGGCAGGATTCGAACCTGCGACCGTAGCGGTCGCACGGGTTCCAGACTGAAGCGCCTAGAACCGCTCGGCCACAGCGGCCGGCTAACTTATCATGTCTTTCAACTCTCTTAATGTTTATTTGTGTAGAGTCAAACACTAACTTTACATCATTGCTTAATACAATGGTTTTTCTTTACAAAATCGATAAGCTGGCTCTTAAATCACAAATGTTGTTGGAGTTCCCAGGCAGTTTTCAGGAAAATAATTAGAACTATGGGTGGGCGAAGCACTCACAAATAGTGAGATAAAGACAATATGGGTGCAGTCTGCATTGTTGCCAAATATATTCAAGATGTTGAACCCTCCCTCCAGTCACTGTCTCCTGCTCCCTGGTGTATATGTGGTAATGTCACACTTTTGATATCAAATTAATTAACTGAATTGATCAATTATTTACCCCTGCCTTTCAAACTATCACCACTCCCTCCTCAGCCCTCCCCTCCCTCACCTAGCAAAATGGCGGGAAAAATCCCTCAGTCGGTTCTGAGCTGTTCATGTGGAAGGACATAAGGTAGTTTATTTTCTTATTTCACGTGTTATCCTGTTGGAAAACAATGTCTAATTTTTTTACTTGTAGATTTGCTCACCTTGCTTGTGGAGATGAACTGACCTAGTTCACATTAACACCACCACGGGGCACTCGAAATTGTCATCATTGGCGAAAAAATTGGTGGGAACCAATAGGAAAAAAAAACCCTGGTCAGCAGGTTCGGACTTGTTAGGCTCTTTTGTCCCACAGGATACAGGTGAATCTGCAATCAGTTCTTCTTCCTCCACACATTACTTTGTTGGTGTTCACCAGCAGTACCTGAAAAAAGAACCTGTTGTAGGCTTCATCAAAGATGGAACAAAGTCCTGTGGATTATAGTTGCAACTACGTTTCAAGGCCACCCAGCTACCCATTTGTACCATCAAAAAGACGCACTTGATCATTGTATATAAGAGTCTTATTTCGAGCTTTACTGTAGAGTAGATCTGGCGAGTCTCATCAATAACTGCTAGATATAGATAGGATATTTTCGCTATTATTCTAGCACTAATGAGTTGCTCCACTAATGGTGCTGCTAGCTTTTTTTTCTTTCTTTTTTCTTTATTGAATTTCAGTTCACCATCAGGGGCGCACTGGCAGCAGCATAGGCACTGCTCTTCGGTCGAGAGACAGTAAGTACAGAACCTGGAGACATTTAAAGACAACATAAGAGAGAAAATATGTTGAAACAGGGATAGAAAAAGGGGGGGACATAATGGAGGATAACATACAAAAGAGGCTGACTGTAAAAATGGAGATAAAAATCTAAAATGTAGCGTATACAAGAAACCACACACTGTGACAATTAAAAGAACACAATGCGAGGTACAGCCAGAGCCTGAAAGTTGCGATGGGTAGCATATCACAGAACAATCACAGACAGCAACACTATGTACAAGTCCAGCACATGATTAAAATCATAGCACTTGATGTCACTGTAGAACAGCACCGACTCAACACTGTATGTAGCACACTGAAGACGAAGAAAAAACTGGGCAGATCTGCCAGGGGTGGGGATACAAGGGAGAAGGGAAGAAAGGGGGGAATTGGTGGTCCTAGAGAGGGGGAGGGAAAAGGGAGATGGGGTGGGGGCTCGCTGAAGAGGTTAGGCAGGGAAGGACAGGAGAGGAAAACAGCTGAGGACAGGGTGCAGAGATTCCAAGTGGGAGGAAAAACTGCTCAGGGGGAAGGGGGGAGAGGAAAAGGAGGCACCTGGGGAGGTGGGGACAAGGCCAGGCTACAGTTGATAGGCAGTGTAGACGTCATGGTGAAGTTCATCATCTGGGAGGGTGAGGTGCTGGAAATTACCCTGATGAAGGAGGGTGTTGAGGTGAAGAGAGAGAGAGGAATGCAGCAATAGAAGTGCGGCAATGGATGTGGGGTGGAGAGGGAGGAGGACAACAGGGGGTGGGGGGATCAAGCCTACAGACAATGTAATGGATGTGGATATGTTGGAGGAAAAGGGGGAGGTGAGGGAATGAAATGAGTTCATACAGGAGTTGTGTGAGGAATAGAAGGCCGATACAGAAGGTAAGGTGGAGCACAAGGCGTTCTAGGATTTGGAGGGCCTTATAAAAGCGGAGGTGGTGGGGAGGAGGGTGGAGATCCAGGCAACACTGGCATAAAAAAGGATAGGACAGATGGGGGATTTGTAGGTGTGGAGGATGGTGGAAGGATGGAATCCCCATGTCCAGTTGGACAGGAGTTTCAGGAGGCAGAGGCAGGTATGCGCTTTCTGCTGGATGGTCAGGATATGGGTCCAGGTGAGTTGACAGTCGAGGGTGAGGCCAAGCTATATCAGTGTGAGGTTGGGCTGGATGGGACAACCATAAAAGGTTAAGTAGAAATCATGGAGACAGGAGGAGTGGATGATGCGGCCTGTGATGATTGCCTGGGTCTTTGATGGATCGATACAACGGAACCAGTGGTTGCACCAAGAGGTGAACTGGTCAAGGTGTTTTGAAGGTGCATTGGGACCGCTGAAGGGTAGGACAGAGAGCCAGGAAGGCGGTATCATTAGCATATTGGAGGAGGTCTACAGGTGGGGATGGCTTGGGCATATCAGCAGTGTACAGGAGATAGAGGAGAGGGGAGAGGATGGAGCCCTGTGGGACACTGGCGGTGGGATAAAAGGTACAGGAGTTGGTATCATGGAGTGTGACATAGGAAGGACAGCATGAGAGGAAGGAAGCGACCAGATGGACAGAATTGATAGGCGGGATGTAGGTGAGTTTAATGAGGAGACTGGAATGCCATACATGATTGTAAGCATTTTGGGGATCTAGGGGAAAAAAATTGCCGAACGATGGTAATTAAGTTGGAGGGAGAGAAGGTGGATGAGGTTAATGGTTGGTCGTCAGCAGAGGAGGAGGGTCAGATGCCACAATGGGTAAGGGAAAGGAGGTGGTGGTGATTAAGGTGGTGATGGATACGATGGGAGAGGATGGATTCGAAGGCATTACTGAAGATAGAGGTGAGGCAGATGGGATGATAGGAAGAGGCGACAGAAGGGGATTTGTTGGGTTTGAGGAACAAGAGGATGTGGGAAGTCTTCCACAGGTCAGGGTAGAAGCCAGTGGAGAGGATGACATTGTATAAATCAGCAAAGACAGTGAGGTAGATGACGGGGCATTCTCTGAGGTGGTGGTAGATGACACAGTCGTGACCGGGGGCCATGCTGCGTTTTGATTGGAGGATAAGTTTAATGTTGTGTACTGTGATTGGAGTGTTGATGTCAGAGAGGGGTAACTGCCCTTATTACTGGAGACTGGCACTGAGCGGAGCAACTGAAGTATCTGCGCATTCCATGATGGTGGGGAAATGGGAATAATCAAAGTGGAGAAGACCTCAGAAAGGTGGGAGGCAAAGTGGTTGGCCTTACTTATGTTGTTGGGAATGGGGCAGTCATTATGGAGAAGGGGGGCAAAAGGGTGTGGAATAGGAACAAGTAAGGCGTTGGTAGACAGACCAATACTTGGAGGAGCTTATAGGGAGGGTGGCGTTGAGTCATGTACAGGTCTGGCTGCCAGTCCCGACGTTTCTTTGCTGTAATGGGTTTTTGAACATGTCACTGTATTTGTGGGCGGCAGTGGGGTTTGTCTCTGTCATGAATGCGCAGGAAGGAGCGATAGTGGTGGCAGGATTTGTGGAGGAGGACAGCCCATGGAGGGAGAGTGGGATGCTTGTATTGGATAGTTTTAGTAGGAACATGGGCCTCCATGAAGGAAAGACGAGATGTAGAAGATGTCGTCGGGATGGTCATAAGTAAGAGGGTCGCTTTTGACCTGGGTGACGATGGATTCCCGGTAGGCATCCCATTTGGTGCGACAGTAGTCATGGACTACATTGGGAGAGGGTGCAGGGTGGCGAGCAGATGTTATTGTGAAAAGGACAGGGAGGTAGTTGCTTGCTGTGGGGTGAAGGACATTGATGGTGATACATACAAGGAGGTTGGCAGAGGCTGTGACATCATCGGGGATAGTGTTGCTTTTGGGATGGGTGTGATGGCGAAGAGGAACAAGGTCACCTTGGATTGTTGGGAGGAACTGATGCCACAGCCAAATGGCGGCAGGGGAATGACTATGGATGTTGATGCTACAGCAATCACATAGGTGGAGAAGGTGCAGTCAACATTGGAGATAAAGTCATAGGGATAGGAGCAGTGGAATGGACATAGATTGTGGCAGAGGTGACAGTGAGGGAGGGGGAAAAAGGCGCTGAGGATAATGCATTTGGTGGGGTCATTGAGGAGGGGTTGTGGCTGAACAGGGATATGCTTAAGGTGTCCGATGGCAACTCCATCCTGCACTCAGAGACAAGGAGCATCAGTTTGGTGGAGGATATCGGGAGAGGTACAGACAGCATGGTGGGGTTAGAGAAAGGTTTCATTCAGGAGGAAGGTGTTGACCCAATGTTGGTAGAGAGTGTTCATGGGGTATTTGTTGGTGCAGAGGGAGTGGATGTTCCGGAAGAGGATGCACCATGATAGGAGGAGAGAGGGGGTGAAGGGAGGTGAGTGGATAGACTTAAACTAGGATGTCAAGGGAGGTGTTGGTAAAGTGGGCTTGGTTGTGGGACTAAGTGGTGAAGGTGTTGAGATGAAAGATGGAGCGAGTGGTGAGGGAGATCAGTTGGTGGGTGGTGGGGCGTTGGAAAGGGTGAATGTTTTGGAGGACTATGGTTAAGAAATGGATGATGTCTTCAGCCATGGGGGCAGATAGAGCAAATTGTTGGGGTGGACAGAGGTGGGGGTTGATGGGACAGATAGAGACAGCTTGGGGGTGGTAGGAGGGGTTTTGCCTTACATTTGTAAGGTTGGGGCACTTTTTGAGAAAATGGGAGGCCTTGCAATGGGGACTTTGGGGGGGGGGGGGGGAGAGGTTTACAGTTGGGGGTCAGGTGATCATTATACATGAGGCAGCACTGGCAGCGATAAGATTGGGAATGGGATTTGGAGGATTCAACTGGGTGGATGTGATGAAAAATTAGGACACCCTGGGTGAGTAGGTGGTCAATGGAGGTGGTGGACTCCGAAAAGATCTGCATGAGATAAGTGGAACCGGAGGCATTGTGGATACAGTGGGCAGAGCAGATTTCAAGGTCAGGGTGAGAGTTTAGTTCAGCCAGAACATAATCCTTCGTGATCACTAGGCTGAGCTAGGTGATCATGGTGGTGTAGATTGGGAGCCGACGGGAGGCTGCGGCGGGTGAAGAGAAGAAAGGAAGGGTGTCAGGGACTTGTGGGGACCAAACATATGGGAGTTTGCAAAGGAGGTCCGTGTGAAAGAAGGGGGAGGGGGACTTGATGAGGATTGAGTCACTATGGAGAATCAGTTGGGTGATGGGAGCACCTGGGAGATACTTTTGTATCTCTGTGGTGAGGGTACAGGTGTTGAGGAACTTTGGGTCTGGGATGGACGATGGACAGATCAAAGGTGGAGAGTGGGGGCTGTTGTATGGGTGATGGGAGGAGGGTGATATCCATCGAGTTAATGGCGGGATGGGAGGCGATGGTGCCTTTTTGTTGGAAGTCTCAGGAGCAGAGTCGGCACTGATGCACTTCTGAGGTTTTTTGGTGAGGGTAGCCTGGGAGCAGGGTAGAGGGATGGTGAGGAGAGGGAGGTGCTGGGCCACTGATCCTTCAGGCAAAGTGGAGCTGCTGGGAGGTGCGGTTGGGTCTATGGTGGCAATCATGGCCTGGTGTGATATGATGCCTGTGGAGGGGGCAGACAATGAAGTGACAGGGCTGGGGGTGAGAAAGGGGAAGCCAAACATCTGAGGGGCGGCAGCAGAGGCATATGTAAGGGCAGAGCCAAAAGTGAGAGCCGTTGTGGGTGCAGAGGCTGGGAGAAGGGAGTAGAGTTAGGGGTAGACAGCAGAGGAGGAGATGGGGAATGGATGTGTTGGTTTGGTTTGTGGGCTGCTCAGCTGCATGGTTATCAGTGCCCGTACAAATTCCCAATCATTACTCAGTCCAATCTCACCACTTTCATGAATGATGATCAAATGATGAGGACAACACAAACACCCAGTCTCTGAATGGAGAAAATCCCCAACCCAGCTGGGAATCGAACTCAGGAGCTCGTGATCCATGGGGAATGGGTGAGTGGGGAGGGGAGGCGAGGTGTAAGGGGGAAGGCCAGGGGCGGAACTCAAGGAAATGATAGTATTAGTGTGGGACGAAAATCTAATAGTCATGGGCGACTGGAATGCAGTTGTAGGGGAAGGAGTAGAAGAAAAGGTTACAGGAGAATATGGGCTTGGGACAAGGAATGAAAGAGGAGAAAGACTAATTGACTTCTGCAACAAGTTTCAGCTAGTAATAGCGAATACCCTGTTCAAGGATCACAAGAGGAGAAGGTATACTTGGAAAAGGCCGGGAGATACGGGAAGATTTCAATTAGATTACATCATGGTCAGACAGAGATTCCGAAATCAGATACTGGATTGTAAGTCGTACCCAGGAGCAGATATAGACTCAGATCACAATATAGTAGTGATTAAGAGTAGGCTGAAGTTCAAGACATTGGTCAGGAAGAAGCAATATGCTAAGAAGTGGGATACGGAAGTACTAAGGAATGACGAGATACGGTTGAAGTTCTCTAACGCTATAGATACAGCAATAAGGAATAGCGCAGTAGGCAGTACAGTTGAAGAGGAATGGACATCTCTAAAAAGGGCCATCACAGAAGTTGGGAAGGAAAACATAGGTACAAAGAACGTAGCTGCGAAGAAACCATGGGTAACAGAAGAAATACTTCAGTTGATTGATGAAAGGAGGAAGTACAAACATGTTCCGGGAAAATCAGGAATACAGAAATACAAGTCGCTGAGGAATGAAATAAATAGGAAGTGCAGGGAAGTTAAGACGAATTGGCTGCAGAAAAAACGTGAAGACATCGAAAAAGATATTATTGTCCGAAGGACAGACTCAGCACATAGGAAAGTCAAAACAACCTTTGGTGACATTAAAAGCAACGGTGGTAACATTAAGAGTGCAACGGGAATTCCACTGTTAAATGAAGAGGAGAGAGCAGATAGGTGGAAAGAATACATTGAAAGCCTCTATGAGGGTGAAGATTTGGAGGATCTGATAGAAGAAGAAACAGGAGTCGATTTAGAAGGGATAGGGGATCCAATATTAGAATCGGAGCTTTGGAGGACTTACGGTCAAATAAGGCAGAAGGGATAGATAACATTCCATCAGAATTTCTAAAATCATTGGGGGAAGTGCCAACAAAACGACTATTCATGTTGGTGTGTAGAATATATGAGTTTGGCGACATACCATCTGACTTTCGGAAAAGCATCATCCACACAATTCCGAAGACGGCAAGAGCTGACAAGTGCGAGAATTATCGCACAATCAGCTTAGCAGCTCATGCATCGAAGTTGCTTACAAGAATAATACACAGAAGAATGGAAAAGAAAATTGAGAATGCGCTAGGTGACGATCAGTTTGGCTTTAGGAAAAGTAAAGGGACGAGAGAGGCAATTCTGACATTACGGCTAATAATGGAAGCAAGGCTAAAGAAAAACCAAGACACTTTCATAGGATTTGTCGACCTGAAAAAAGCGTTCGACAATATAAAATGGTGCAAGCTGTTCGAGATTCTGAAAAAAGTAGGGGTAAGCTATAGGGAGAGACGGGTCATATACAATATGTACAACAACCAAGCGGGAATAATAAGAGTGGACGATCAAGAACGAAGTGCTCGTATTAAGAAGGGTGTAAGACAAGGCTGTAGCCTTTCGCCCCTACTCTTCAATCTGTACATCGAGGAAGCAATGATGGAAATAAAAGAAAGGTTCAGGAGTGGAATTAAAATACAAGGTGAAAGGATATCAATGATACGATTCGCTGATGACATTGCTATCCTGAGTGAAAGTGAAGAAGAATTAAATGATCTGATGAACGGAATGAACAGTCTAATGAGTACACAGTATGGTTTGAGAGTAGATCGGAGAATGACGAAGGTAATGAGAAGTAGTGGAAATGAGAACAGCGAGAAACTTAACATCAGGATTGATGGTAACGAAGTCATTGAAGTTAAGGAATTCTGCTACCTAGTCAGTAAAATAACCAATTACGGACGGAGCAAGGAGGACATCAAAAGCAGACTCGCTATGGCAAAAAAGGCATTTCTGGCCAAGAGAAGTCTACTAATGTCAAATACCGGCCTTAATTTGAGGAAGAAATTTCTGAGGATGTACGTCTGGAGTACAGTACAGTATTGTATGGTAGTGAAACATGGACTGTGGGAAAACCGGAACAGAAGAGAATCGAAGCATTTGAGATGTGGTGCTATAGACAAATGTTGAAAATTAGGTGGACTGATGAGGTAAGGAATGAGGAGGTTCTACGCAGAATCGGAGAGGAAAGGAATATGTGGAAAACACTGATAAGGAGAAGGGACAGGATGACAGGACATCTGCTAAGACATGAGGGAATGACTTCCATGGTACTAGAGGAAGCTGTAGAGGGCAAAAACTGTAGAGGAAGACAGAGATTGGAATACGTCAAGCAAATAATTGAGGACGTAGGTTGCAAGTGCTACTCTGAGATGAAGAGGTTAGCACAGGAAAGGAATTCGTGGCGGGCCGTATCAAACCAGTCAGTAGACCGATGACCAAAAAAAAAAGTGTGGGAGGTAAGTGTAGATGATAGAGGAGGTGGGAGGGCTCATGACAGGCTGCGGCGAGCACCAGTCGTCGTCGTCGGCGGCGGCGGCTGCTGCTACTGCTGCTGCTGCTGCTGCTGATGGACAGATGGGTGGACGGGCAGACGGACGGAGGGACGACAGCGTCGGCGGCAGCCGGCGGACAGACGTCACCGTCGGGGGCTCTTCCAAAAGCGTCGATTGCACCATGAGTGTAGCCCAGTTAGCTTAATCCTCTGGTTTGGAATTGAGGGGATCCAACCTTCTAGAAGGTGCTGCTACAAATCCGTGTTCCCTATATACAGAAATCATGCAGCAGCAGCACTGGGGAATGAAACAGCCATACCTATTTATGGGTCATAAGTCACGTCCTAGCCAACAGAAACGTGGGAAATACAGAGTGCGATACTTTTTACGAGTGTAGTGCTCATTATCTTACTTGAACATGGTATCTCAACACAAAAAACTGCCCAGTTACCTCCAGTCTAGTCCAGCGCCATCTACCAAGTGTATTGTGGATTTGAAGAGCCGACTGATTGGAGCATTTCTTTGTACGTGCCCGGCCATGACAGAATAAGCTGTGGTTTGCGATCAACTGAGCCCTCGTGACCATGCCTGCCGCTGGGGGTGGACTGACATCGCTAACTCCTAGCACACTGCGAGATAACCAGGCGTGGCTTGAACATAGTGCTTTAACTGCAATTCCACCGCTGACATGGACTACCCAGTTTCAAAAACCACTTTACCCAAGCCGAGACGGAAATGTAGTTGTCCATACACGTGGAATTTCTCAAGCAAAATGTAGATTCCTCACATTCATTCGCATTATTCTGTTGATGCTGTCAGATTACACTCGCTAGGTAACTCAGATGGGAATCCCTGGAGGGGAAGCGAAGTTCTTTTCAAGGAACACTTGTGAGAAAATTCAGAGAACCGACATTTGAAGCTGACTACGGAAGAATTCTAATGCCGTCAACAAACATTTCATGTAAGGTCCACAAAGATAAGATACGAGAAATTAGTGCTCTTATGGACACATGTATACAGCCTTCTTTTCCCTCGCTCTATTTGCGAGTGGAATAGGAAAGGAAATAACTACTAGTGGCCCTCAGCCACGCACCTTATCACGGCTTGCGAAGTATACATACAACTGTAGATGTAAATTTAGTCTACCTGTTAAGATGACAGTCCATCAATTTTTTGGAAACAAAACTCACGGAAGAATGTTGTCTCTTATTTATCGAGAAAACAAAAGACGGAACTGTTCCTGCTAATTGTCTCTCAGTAAAAACCTTCATATTACCCTCCAATTTTCCCACTGCAGTCACTTCGTGAGATGCATGTGACAGGCTGTAATATGTTTGCCCAGAACACTTAGAAGAAACGGTGTAGAGGACACCTCCCAACTCCTATTTTGTTAGAGTATCGCTTATCCGCCATAGTTTAAAGCTTCTTCCAGTCTTTGATATAAGGAATCTGAATCCACCTGATTTTGGCGAGTAAGGTATGTCCTACACCAAGTCACAGACTTCGAAATCCCATCACATTCCACAATACTGTTCCATTAGTTTGAAGGCTGTTTAGTTCCTGACCCATCACTGACGGTAGAGAGCTGTCACAATGAGAAAACGGCAAATCACATTCTTTACCTGCGGCCATGTCGCCGTGGCTGCCTTGCGCTTCCTGTATATCTCGTTCCTAATGTATTTATATAGCCGTATTACTGAATTTCCGTGAACATTTTTATAGTTCTTCGATCAGTTTGTCAATCAATTAACGTACTGCCACTTATTTTTTCATTGCAGTCACTTCACGAGACCTATATGGGAGGGAGTAACACGTTTGCTCACAACGTTAGAAGAAGCGATATGGAGACGACCTCTAAGCTTCGCTTTTGTCAGAGCATTGTTTAGGCTCTATCTTCGCACAGATCTTCCAGTCTTCGATTGCTAGACGTATGTGGTATTGTTCACAACAATTAGGACAAATGGTGAAGACATCACCTCCCAGCCTCCCTGTTCTCAGAGTATCGCTTACCCCCAATACTCACATTTGCACGAATGTTACAGTCTTCGACGTTTAGCGATATATACCCCCAGCAAAGTCACAGACCCTTGCTAATTCTCTCGATATCCCGTCACGCCGCACCGGCACCGTTCCGTTAGTTAGAAGACTGTCTAGCTCTTTACCCATCACTGGCTATCTGCACATCTAGAAAAAAATAGCACACTAACGTACAAGGAGAAATTCACCACCATGCAGATGCTTGCGGTCCAGATATCTTTATGCTGCTGGTACTGCTTCTAGTGATTTGTAATCAGTGACTTAATAGAACAGTACTAGCTCTCTTCGGCTATTTTAGATTCAAAAGTTACATTTACCTACATTGAGCTCCAACGTCCGCCAGTCCTCAATCCTCTGCAAATTACTGTGACTTACCGGTGTCGCTTCCCTGCTGTAGACAGGGGCCTGCACTTAAATTCGTTTTCCGCAGACCATTGCGGGTTGTGGAGTATGTCGTAGCAGCATTATCGATTTCTTTGTTCCTTTACCAGCCACATGCACAATGAGCGAATAAAAGTGAATGTCTGTATGCCTCTGTATACACCCTAATCTCCTCTACACCACATATTCATAGGTTTTTAATAGCCACGGCAGCCTTATTGCTGCACTTTTACTATACGAGAACTACAGGAACAGAATCTGATGGATCTGCAACTCATCGATATCGAATGATTGTCCACAAATATGTCCCCGTACGTGTCCTAATCTCCTTTATCGTATTTTAGTGGTCACTGCGCTAGATATGTGACACCATAATAGTGTCAGTGTCTTAGTTAACAGCATAGTGTTTCATGAGAAATGCATCACCAGTTTTTCAGTTGAGATATATCTCCATGACTCAATTCTAACAGTACCACAGAGCTTCCAACACGCGCACTATCCACTCAGTCATTTACAATGATGCCACAACCTCTCTCCTCCATGCAAAATTCAGAGCTACTGCAAGATTAAGGAATCATACGGGGTTTAATCATAGTATCGTTCGTTTTTCCCCCGTGTGCTCTTTGGGAGTGGACTGACCATGAAACCATTTCCGTCTAGAACAGAGTATTTCCACATTTTAGTACACAAGTGCGGAGTGTAGTTACTTATTTAGAAGCCATTGCAGTACCTACATGGTTATCCAAAACCAGTGTCGAGGTTTCCCGCAGCAACAAGTCATATTAGCGCCTCTTACACCTCGATCCGAATTGTAGTGGCTTCAAATGGTTCAAATGGCTCTGAGCACTATGGAACTTAACATCTGAGGTCATCAGTCCCCTAGAACTTAGAACTATTTAAACCTAACTAACCTAAGGACATCATACACATCCATGCCCGAGGCAGGATTCGAACCTGCGATCGTAGCGGTCGCGCGGTTCCAGACTGAAGCGCCTAGAACCGCTCGGCCACTCCGGCTGGCCGAATTGTAGTACGACAGTCTCCATGTGACATGTCGACGGGAACTGAGGCCACTCATCTCTTACACTGGCACTTCTTAGTGCGTGAATTACACCACCTTAAAAAAACCATGCAAATGAATTTGCTCTCCAGTTGATTACTGCTAGGCATTTTACTGCAGTTAACGCCTACGATAACGGTGTATGGGATTTCTAGTCCTATTAATGTGCGATAGATTTACTTACGTTCAGGTCAACTACCAATACTATCGCAAGACTTTTTGCCTGCTTGCAGACAACTCAATCACGTACAAACGTCCTTCATATAAAACAAATACGCCGCTAGCCTCTGTACGGTGTGGTGGAGGATACATCGCACCAATGTTATCGATTATCCTTCCATTCCAATCTCACCCGCAGATCGATTGCAAAAATTGTTGTCTATATACTTCCACATATATCCTAATCCGCCCTTAAGCTTCTGGGAGAAAAAGGTTGCCATTCCCAAAGACTTTTTGTTTCGTTACATATTCGAATTGAGAATGCCAACCCATATGATCGCGAAGCAAAAACATCTTGTGTATGCTGGTACGATCAGCCATGTAACACACACTGATGTGGGCTCACACGATTGGTGTTCAGCGAATACGTAGTGTTGAGCTGTCAAATCAATGCTACTGTTCACCAGTATATTTGATTTAACTACAACCAGGTCTCTATGTCTTAACACTGGGATAGCAGCTTACAATGACGTGAAAGCTATAATGGAAGCTGAGAATGTATGGTGAAGTACGAAGGTGAGGCTCCTTCAAATATGATGGAATAAGCTGTGTGGCAAACTGACATATATATCGAGGGACAATCCACGGTTAAGCGCGACAATTGATTCTCAGCGTTCCCGTATCAGACAGGGGCAGTGTCAGTATATCACTACTCATTGTGCTTTGTGTTGCTAAATTAAATATAGGAAAATATCGCAATTGCTCTAGGGTAGTTTATTTTCTTATTTCAGGTGTTATCCTGTTGGAAAATAATTTATATTTATATTTACAAACAAATTTAGAATATGTGGTCAGAACTGAGGTCATGATCATGAGAGCAGAAGTTCTTTACAACAGGCTACATATAACGGAAGCTTTGAAAGCAAACGCTCTATGACACAGTAGATGCCTGAGGGTGTGGGGGAGGTATATGAGTGGGTCGAACTGTTCCTTTTGTACGATGCTTTAAACCCATGCAGTATGGAGATACTACCACATACATCTCCTGAATCAGCATCATTAAGTACTTCACCAAGTGATGTGTGGTTAGCTCATCCTATATACAGAACATAAAATGCGAGGCTTGCATCTTTCAGACGTGGTCTTTAGCTACACTATGTGATCAAAAGTATCCAGAGACCTGGCTGAAAATTACTTACAAGTTCCTGGCGCCCTCCATCGGTAATGCTGCAGTTCAGTATCGTGTTGGGCCACCCTTAGCCTTGATGACAGCTTCCACTCTCGCAGGCATACGTTCAATGAAATGCAGGAAGGTTTCTTGGGGAATGGCAGCCCATTCTTCAAGGAGCGCTGCACTGAGGAGAGGTATCGATGTCGGTCGCTGAGACCTGGCAGGAAGTCGGCGTTCCAAAACATCCCGAAGGTGTTCTATAGGATTCGGATCTGGACTCTGTGCAGGCCAGTCCATTACAGGTACGTTATTGTCGTGTAACCACTCCGCCATAGGCCGTGCATTATGAACAGGTGCTCGATCGTGTTCAAAGATGCAATCGCCATTCCAGAATTGGTCTTCAACAATGGGAAGGAAGAAGGTGCTCAAAACATCAATGTAGGCCTATGATGTGATAGTGCCACGCCAAACAACAAGGGGTGCAAGCGCCCTCCTTGAAAAATACGACCACACCATAACACCACTGTCTCCGAATTTTACTGTTGGCACTACACACGCTGGCAGATGACATTCACCGGGAATTCGCCATACCCACACCCTGCCATCGGATCGCCACATTGTGTACCGTGATTCGTCACTCCACACAACGTTTTTCCACTGTTCAATCGTCCAAAGTTTACGCTCCTTAAACCAAGCGAGGCGTCGTTTGGCATTTACCGGCGTGATGTGTGGGTTATGAGCAGCCACTCGATCATGAAATCCAAGTTTTGTCACCTTCCGCCTAACTGTCATAGTACTTGCAGTGGATCCTGATGCAGTTTGGAATTCCTGTGTGGTGTCTGGATAGATGTCTGCCTATTACACATTGCGACCCTCTTCAATTGGCGACGGTCTCTGTCAGTCACCAGACCAGGTCGGCCTGTAGGCTTTTGCGCTGTACTTGTACCTTCAGGTTTCCACTTCACTGTCACATCGGACACAGTGGACCTAGGAATGTTTAGAAGTATGTAATCTTCTCGCGTACAGACGTACGACACAAGTGACACCCAATCACCTGACCACGTTCTAAGACCGTGAGTTCCTCAGAACGCCCCATTCTGTTTTCTCACGATGTCTAGTGACTACTGAGGTCGCTGATATGGAGTACCTGGCAGTATGTGGCAGCACAATGCACCTAATATAAAAAACATATGTTTTGTGGTGTCCGGATACTTTTGATCACATAGTGTATTAAGCAACATCCTGATAAACTAAGTGAAGCTGGTGTCCTTTGTGCTAGCGATGGAGATGAATCCGTGGTTCATGTTTGAAATATTGGGATGAAACGAATACCCCATGGGTTCAACATGCTGTGTGATTTCCCAAGCGCTTGTTTATGCTTCTTGAGAGGGGTAAGGGTTTTGTGGATGATATTTGTCAGAACAGAGTTGCAAAAATTACTGTAATAGTTGCATCTAATATTAGATTTCTACGAACCATCTGAAAGTGGCATCAGAACATCTTGTGACTGTGAGAGATGAGCAAAATCTGCTTCTAGTAAGAAGTAGAAGTAGTGTTCTTTCTCTGCAGGCATGCTGCTGCTTGCATTAAATGTGGACCCACTCTATACTCGTATGATGTGTGTCAGAGACCTGTTTTAAGTACAGCAAGTCTATTTTGGCGAAGGCAAGAATGTTGTAAGAGATAGTATTATTTTATGATGTACTTTTTATACTTCGTTAGTACACATTGCGAAGAATAAAGCATGCTTTTCTTGTTGTTTTTCCTATGTCAGTCACACTTAGTTCTACTCTTAATACAACAGATACGATTACACTGTGATCTGCTTGGAAAAATGGTGACTTTTTAGTGTCAAAGTATAGTACATACAGTACCAACATTGTGTCAATATATCAAGCCTCCCATGGGGTTCAAAAACCATCATTTCATCTTCCAGTAGAGTACTGTTGTTAAGGTCTGTGCTACACAGTTCCATATGATCCAGTAAAAAATCCTTTGCGACATGTACACTTAACTAAACTAGTAGTGAGATTCTATATTTGGAAGTACTGCAGGGAGAAAAAGAAAATCTGAGTGCTGCCTGCAGCCATGTGTCACGTTATTTTAGTATAAAACCATTACACAACATATGTAATGGGAATTTATGGTTGAAGATGCTTGATTTCTTAATGTATTCTGTGTGTGTTGGATGGAAGGATGATGTCTTATATCAGTACATTCGTAGGGGCAACACTGTGCTCGCTAGAGACATTGTACAATATTGCATACTCAGGAGCAGGGTGTGTATTAGGAGAAATTGGTATGGATGCAATAGGAATATAAAAATTCTATCTAAAACAGAACTGCTTGATGCTAAATGGACTATCAGCCTGTGCTATTGCAATGGCCTTCTGTTGACGACACTAGCTTATGGGTTTCAGTAAAACACTAGATCTTTTATGGATACATGCGAGTATATCACCTTTTGGGATCCATTTACATTTTCCTCCACTAAAAAGAACCTTAATTTTAAGCTCTAATCTATAACTAAGGAGGTAGGCTTTCGAGTTCTAGTGCGAGTTGATACAGAAGTCATCATCATCATCTTGGACAGTTTCCAGCCACTGGCTGGGTCTGTCGGGAACACAAGCCTCTCCACCGTGTTCTGTCTTTCCACCATTCCCCCTCTTCCACCTTCGTCCAGTTCTCTCCTCTTCTCATCACACATTCCTTCACTCCCTTCACCCGTCTATCTCTTGGTCTTCCTCTGGGCCTCTTCCCCTCCAGTTGCAGATCAAACATCCTCTTTGGAATTCTTCCCTCATCCATTCTCTTCATGTGTCCATACCACTGCAGTCTTGATTTTTCTATCCTGTCCTGTACTGGTTCCTCCTTTAGTCTTTCCCTCACATACACATTTCGCAATCTGTCTCGTCTTGTTACACCCAACCTGCTCCTCTGGAACTTCATTTCACTAGCCTGTATTCTACTTTTGTCGCTTTTGTGCATTACCCATGTCTCACTTCCGTATGTCAATATGGGGACAAAGTAGGTTCGGTATATAATTCCCTTGGATTTCTGTGGCACCTCCTTGCTCCAAATAAGCCCCCTAATGCATTTGTAGAACTGCCCTGCTTTTCTGCATCTTTCATTTATTTCCATTGCGTTTCCCCCCTTACTTTCAATCACGCTTCCCAGGTACTTGAAGTTCTCTACCACTTGTAGTTTTTCCCCTCCACAAGTTATATCCACATTTGGCCTATTCTTCTTCCTTGTTGTGACGATTATTTCACTTTTCTTTGCAGAGAAATGCATTCCATATTGTGCTGCCGTTGCCTCCCATGCATCTAACTGCTCTTGCACCTCCTTCACGCAATTTCCCCATAACATCAGGTCATCGGCAAAAAGCACTGCTTTCATTTTATGATCTCCAATTGCATCTGATACTTGCTGTAGGATTTCATCCATAACAATAATAAACAATAAAGGCGACAGTGCACTTCCCTGTCGCAGCCCATTTTCCAGCTTGAACCATGCAGTACGTTCCCTCCCCACTTTCACACAACTCTCACTTCCCTCATACATTTTTCTGACTTTTCGTGTAATCTCTTCATCTATCCCTTTTGCGTTCAGCACATCCCAGAGCTTGTCCCTACAGATACTGTCATACGCCTTCTCAATATCCAAAAAGGCCATGATTAAGTCCTTCCCGTACTCATAGTGCCTTTCCTGCAGTTGCCTTACCGCAAATATGAGGTCCGTTGTTGATCTTCCCGGTCTGAAACCGTACTGCTCCTCTTGCAGTCTACTTTCAATACTGCTTCTTATTCTCTTCTCCAGCATCTTTTCATAGATTTTTCCACAGTGGCATAGCAGGGTGATTCCTCTGTAGTTCTCACATCTCCTTTTATCCCCTTTCTTGAAGATCGGGACTATAATTCCTTTCTTCCAATCCTCAGGAATTCTGTTCTCCTTCCACACCACCCTCAGCACTCTGTATAGCCACTGGGTTCCTACTTCTCCTGCTGCTCGTATCATATCCACTGTTACTTCGTCCCAACCTGGTGCCTTGCCCCCTTTCATCCTCTTTATGGCTTCTTCCACTTCATTCCAAGTTAGATCATCAATTTCCCCACACAGAAGTACATTTCAAAAATCAGTGTGGGATGTAAGTGGCGTAGAAAACTGTACTTTTAATGGAACATTTGTTAACAGTCGGCGCGAGTACCACACATAGCATCACTATACTTAAATAGCTCTGACAGACGTTTCGAGATTAAATTAGACGCATATCATTCCATTGCACTGCTGGATTACTTGATTTTTTTTCCTAAGCAAGTTACATTTTGAAATCAGGAGGGGTTCTATATGAACGTATAAGACGCAGGAGACTATAGTTTTATTGGAAAATTTGTTAATAACTGTGCTTAAATAGCACTCACTTACGTTTGGAGACTAAGCGACAGTATTTCACAAATAATTGTCTTTGAACGTTGGAATTCAATCTTTACTGCATGCATCCAAAACCTGTTAAAGTAGGTATACCACCCTGCACTAAACATTCGTTGATCTAGAACGATTGAGTGACCGAAATTACAAACAGCACATCTTCACCTCAATGTTCACACTGTCTTAAGCAAGACAAAATCACAATACTCTCGCTCCACTGCAGCACGTACTGCAACCTGTGGACCACGTGTGACCATGACGCTTTGATGCCTTAGCAATACACTCTTCGATGAGTCTCGAGCTGTTGATTTTAACGGAACAACACCAAGCACAATGATCAATGATGCACTAACAATGCTGGTCTCGGACGTGAAAAAGCTGAGACGGAATATGCCCCACTTAACCGTCCACTGCCTCTCTCTCTATATGTATATCAGTTTTCCGCACAGCTTCTCCCACTCTATTCGAAAGGGTCTTACATTCTCAACTTTCACTGTAATTTTGAAGTCATTGTCAGCTGGTATCTCGATGTTAACATGCGTGGACCCATTTGTCATTAAATGATACACACTGGCGAGCAGTAGCATCGGTTCGACAGCTCAACACGACTTGCTCGCTGTCTGCCAATAATGTGAGCTCATATCAGTGCATGTTACACGACTGATCTGCAAGGCAAGAGCATCATGCGGTTGCTGCTGGAATCATATATGCTGGCATACTCAATTCGAATATTTAACGAAAAGAAAAAAATCTCTGGGGAAGACGACCTATTTTTCCTGGAAGGAAAGATCAGAGTACGTGTGAAAGTATACAGACAACAAATTTTTTAGCGGTTGAGATTGGGATCGAAGGGTAATCGATAATGCTGGTGCGATGTATCCTCCACCATGCACTCTACAGCGGCTTGCGATGTAGTTGTTTTGTATGAAGGATGTTCGCAGGTGATGCAGTTGTCTGCATGCATGCAGGATGTCCTATGGTGGTGCTGGTAGTTGACCTGAACGCAACTGAATCTACCGCACATTAATAGGACTAGGAATATCATATATCGTCATTGGAAGCGTTAACAGCAGTAAAATGCCTAGCAGTAATCATCTGCGGCGAGCTGAAGAAGAATGCATATTTTGGGCTCACATTCATTTCCTAGAATCTTAAGGGAAGCTATGACACTACAATTCCGATCGAGGTGTAATAGGCACTGATATGACTGCTAGTGCTGCAGAATACTTGGACAGTAATTTTTTTCTGGCTTATACTCGTACTTGTTGGTTAGTTCGCTTTCGATGTATAATAGTAGGATAAGAGTGAAGGTACTGGGTTTGCTAGGTAAATAACTACCCTACACGTATGTGTACTACGACGAGGACGTTCTCTATTCTAGACAGACTACAGTTTCATGTTCGGTTCATTGCCAAAGACCACGATGGGAAAATAATGATCGATGCTATAATCAAACCCCAAAATTTTCCCTGCTCTTGCAGTAGCTCTGAATTGTTCGCAGAGGTGCGAGGTTGTTGCACTGTTTGCCTTGCAAATAGTTCAGTGGATAGGGTGTGTGTCGGACGCTCTGTGGTACTGTTAGAACTCTATTATGGAGGTATATCTCAATTGAAAAACTATGCTGTCAACCAAGACTCTGATACTATTATGACGTCACATATGTAGCGTAGTGATCACTGGAATAGGATAAAGGAGATTAGGACACGTACAGGGACATATTTGTAGACAATCATTCGATATCAGTGAATTTCAGGTGTTGTAGATTTTCTTTGTGCACTCCTCTTACAGTAAAGATGCAGCAGCAAGGCTTGCTCGGCCATTAAAAAACCTCTTCCTCGGCCATTTAAAAAACCTCTTGAGGAGTTTAGGATATATACAGAGGCACATTAGGATATGTACAGAGGCATACAGACATTCACATTTACTCGGTCATTACGCATGTGACTGGAAGAGGCAGGAGGAAATCGATAATGCTGCTATGACGTACCCCACAGAGTGCAGTGCTTTGTGGAACTGTATTTAGATGCAGGCTCCTGTCTATATGAGAGTTGCGCCACCAGTAAGCAACAGCAATTTGCTGAGGATTGAGGATCGGTGGGCATTGGAGCTGAATGTAGATAAATGTAACTGTTGAATATAAAATAGCCGAATAGACCTTTTTTTCGATTAAATCATTGACTACAAATCACTAGAAGCAGCATCAGTCACAAAAATATCTAGACATAAACATCTGCATGGTGTTGAATTTCTTCCTGAACGGTGTGTGCCACTTCTTCTCATTGTGATAGTCCACATAGCCAGTGATGGATACAGGGCTAGACAGCCTTCTAACTAATAGAATAGTGCTGTTGCAGCGTGATGGATTTTGAGAGCATTAACAGGGGTCTGTGACCTGGCTGGCGATATACATCACTGTACATCAAAGACTGGAATATTGGTGTGTATATGGGGGGAGGGGGCAGGTTAAGCAATGCTCTGACAAATGGTAGGCTGAGAGGTGATGTCTTTACTACTTCTTCTGAACAAACATATTACTCTCTCCCAAATACTTCAGTAAGGTAATGAAGCTGATACTTGGACAGTCTGCATTGTTGTCAAATTTATTTAAGGCCAGGGCCCCTCCCCACATCCTTTCCCTCAGGGGTAGATGTGGTAACGTCCCACTAATGGTTTCATCTGATGATGTCACCTGCTGCCTTCACCTCTTTCCCCAATTTCTCCTCCATCCCCCATTTTCTCCCAACCCTCCCCGTCCCCCACTTGGAAAATGATGGGAAAGGTGGTTGTATCCTCTTCAGCAGCTCCACACTGAGTGGCTAGTTCACGAAACCACCACGAAGGGTTCTCAAAATACTAATGTCGTGGATAAAAAGAAAGATGGCAGGAGCCAATAGGAATGTGGCATTATGAAGAAGAAGAACCATGAAGCATCATCAGCAGGAGCTGAAATCCACCAGCACCACCCTGCGGAATAGAAAAAATCAGAAAAGTATCGAATATTACATCTTTGTCCGTAGCTACTATTACCTTTATTATTATTATTATTATTGCTTGTTCAGGTCTTGGTCATACATGTGATGGTTCTTTCTCCTTCTGCATCAGCCTCTGACCTGTCGAGATCTGCAGAGGTGGCCACCAGCATACAAGAACCTGTTTTGAGCTCCAACATGTCAGCACCTGTAGCAATATCTAACATGTCTGGACCTGCAGCGACCACATGCGATCTTGTAAGGCACCTGGTCAGCATGCTGGAGCAGGACAAGGTGTTGTTAATGTCTGTTCCCGTCGTCGATTTGTGTGATGAAGACACCCAGCCTATTCCTGACTCGAAGAAATATGCTGCTGGAGGCTCTAAACAGCAAGATGCATATCAGAGCTGGAATATGGCGCCTGTTCCGTCTATAGATTTGTGTGATGAAGACATCCAGCCCGCTCCTAACTCACAGGAGTGTGCTGGCGTCTTAAACAGCAAGGTGCAGATCGGTACTGGACTCTCAAATATGTACTGTGCCAGAATTTTCCACTGACAGGGCAGGGACAGAGCACTAGTCAGTCCAGCGATAGTGCAGGGACAGAGTGCAGATGTTGTGGATAAGAAGGTGCCAATTCCTCCCAGAGTGCTACTGCTTTTCGCTTCACCATATAATTAACTGCTAGTGGCTCAGTGCATCTAACTATTAGTATAGAAGCATCATCAAACGGTGAGTGACAGGTGTGTTGTGCTGGACATCGAAAATGTGCCAAAGAATGTTAAATTTCGGATTACTGAATTTGGATGGGATGTACTAGGTTGTGCTATGCCCTATATCAATGTGCAGATGACTGTGGAGTATCATCCATCTTGTTTATCCCTAGAATTTTACTGTACTGGTCTGACACTGTCAATTACAACAATGTATGATGACTCTGAACTCTGGGTGAAACCAGGAGGCTTGTCTATTTATCTAAAGGATGCCACCATTATTGTATCATCTCTTGTGTGGGGGAAACTGAACTGCTGGCCACTGAGTAATCAATCGGTTTACAATGACACGAACTATCTTCATGTGCTCAGTACTTCGGTTCAGGCATTAATACAGTAACAAAGTCGACCTCGATACCCATAGAAGCCATCTGTGATAAATTTACACATGGAATGTCTGACATTTATGATGTACCCATCACTTTGAGGGAAATGAATGTTGAATTTTGCGCTTGCGAGAAAGCTGTGTTTGGTAAATATTACACAGAAGATAAAGAAAGAACCAGGGGATTTTTTTATTTAATGCATCCAGTGTACAAATGCTAAATAAAAATATGTGTATTATCGCAAACCATATTTGTTTCTACTTTTTCATACATCTCACAATAATGTACGTATTTTCAGTGCAATGTCTAGAATACCACAAGTAATAATGCTCTTTATGCCAGCGGTTTCACTGCAATGTCTAGAATGGCACCACAGCACCAGACTGCTTGAAACACATCCTCACCACTGCTTGAAACACATCCTCACCACAACAACCAGTATCTTCACTCACTGTCAGACTGAATAATAGATGAAACTTTCAGGGGTGTGTATAACCCTGTAGCCACTGTAGCTTACTGGTAACGTGACTGTGCTACAGTGGCTATGTATATTATTATTTGTTTTTTCTATAAAGTAGCACTGCTTGCCAAACCCTGATGTAGTCAGTGTCACAGCAGAGTGGGTGAAGCATCCACGACACAAGGATTTTGTTATAAGTGACTGGTCTTTTGATGTTGTAGAAGATCGGCAGCAAGAGAAGAAGAAGAAGAAGAAGAAAGGGGTACTCCCCCCGATAATAGACAAGCTATAATTGTAGTTTTATCCAGCTGCAATATGTATGTGCATTTTAAATAACGTTGTTTTCAGTCTAAATATCAACTTCTACAAGAGATATTATGAATGTCGATGGTGTAACATATACGACATTCAGTCAAAGCAGTGATATCCCTTCCACCAGAAAAAATAAACCCTGACATAGTGTTCATATTTGATGATGTTGCTGCGGGAAAACGAGGACAAAATTCGAAGATACTTTTGTTTCTGTCGTCAAATGGCTGTCGATGTATTTTATTTCAGTCAGACATGATCCAGAATTCCAGTCGGTTGGTGCAGGATAATGCAAATCTCATTATAGCCTTCCGACAAGATTATTTGAATTTAAAGCACATTTACCTAGCTCTTGCAGGAACTGACATGTCATTCAATGTACTGTATTTGTAAAGATATGTGGAGGTTGCTAGAATCACACACAGTATGGGTTTCGTGTTACTGATAAAACAAGAAAACTAAAGGATGGAAGATATAGACGCAGCTTCCAGGTGGTTCTGTATATATATGTACAGGGTGTCCCAGCTATCTTGTCCACCCAAAATATCTCTGGAACAATAACAGCTATTGGAAAACGACTTTCACCAGTATCAATGTAGGCCTGGGGCCCATGAATGTACATATTTGGAAACATTCTAAAACGAAAACATATGTGTTTTTAACACAAACTTATGTTTTTTTAAATGGACCTCCTATATTTTTTCTTCAGCAATTCATAGTATGACAAAGCACATACACAATGGTGTTGATTGCATCGCAATATTCCCATTACATCCCGAGATACTGAGACGCGAAGTTGACGCTTGAAACACCCGACATGCGCTGCTAGCGTACGTCCTGAGGCTCAGGCGTGAACCCCATGCTGCCCGTAATCGCGATGTGATTGACAAGTAAGTGTCCCTCTTGATAAGTGTGGAGGTGTGATTACACATGTCAATCACATCGCGATTACGGGCAGCATGGAGATCACGCCTGAGCCTCAGGACGTACGCTAGCAGCGCATGTCGGGTGTTTCAAGCGTCAACTTAGCGTCTCAATATCTCGGGATGTAATGGGAATATTGCGATGCAATCAACGCCATTATGTATGTGCTTTGTCATACTATGGATTGCTGAAGAAAAAATATAGGAGGTCCATTTAAAAAAACATAAGTTTGTGTTAAAAGCACATATGTTTTCGTTTTAGAATGTTTCCAAATATGTACATTCATGGGCCCCAGGCCTACATTGATACTGGTGAAAGTCGTTTTCCAACAGCTGTTATTGTTCCAGAGATATTTTGGGTGGACAAGATAGCTGGGACACCCTGTATATATATATATATATATATATATATATATATATATATATATATATATATATGTGTGTATATATATGTATATGTATATATGTATGTATATATGTATATATGTATATATATATATATATATATATATATATATATATATATATATATATATATATGTGTATATATGTATATGTATATATATGTATATGTATATATGTATATATATATATATATATATATATGTATATGTATATATGTATATGTATGTGTATATATGTATATATGTATATGTATATATATATATATATGTATATGTGTATATGTATATATATATATATATGTATATATATATGAAAGAGGTATGTGCATTTGTGTACATCACAGCATTGACAAGTTCGCATGCATCCTGGGTTTTCCACCCAAGAGGATTGGTGTAATAGAGAATTTGTCTAAACAAAAAGGCAAAATTTCAGCCTCTCGAAATTAAGTATCTAGAGACGTATTACCAGCAACTTTTGAGAGGGATCAGCGCATTACATTCTAGGGTTACTCCATTTGAAAATAAAGTAAACTATTTAACTGTAAAGGTTGATAGAATTGAAAAGAATGTTCATGACTTAACTGCAAAATTTGATAGGAAAATATATAAAGTGCACCTTGTTTAGGAATCCACTTAGTTAGTACATAACAAGATGTTGACTAAGCATAAGGTGATTATGGCACAGAAGGCTGTTCAAGAGATGTTACGACTACCAAGGTTAGGATATTTGGGTCAAGAGCAGACACTTAAACCTGTTACTGAATATCTTGATGAACTCTCAGCGAAATTATACAATGACGACGATGTGGCTGCCGGTTTCATTAACCATCACAGAAATGCTAGGACAGACAAGGGTGAAACTGACACAGTGCAAAACACAGAAACAATAGAAGATCTATATCAGATGCTCGATATAGCATAGGTGATGGTACTGACGTCGAACATAAAAGAGTCAGCAATCAACTCCTACAATATAAATACTGCAATGATCCCAATGAGCTAATGGATGGACTATTACTGCTCATGACATCAGCTGCTGGTGCTAACAATGCTCATTTGATTGAGGTTGTTTCAGTAACCTCAGACCAGAGAGATAAAGGTATAATCGAATAAGTATGGAGACAGCATTTCGAGAACTTCACAAACCAAGCATGTTATAATTAAAAGTTTGGATGACTTACGACAGAGTAATCTTGTAAATATACAGAAATATTCACAAACAAATAATGGGTTCAAATATAGGTGATTGATACATACTCTAAATTCACCTGGGCATTACCCATTAAAATAAAAACGTAGAGAGATGTCACAGAGACGTTTGAGCATTTGTTGCAGACAGGACTGTATCGATGCCCAGACAACCTCCAAACCAATGATTCTGGAAAGTTTTACATCAGTATTTGAAGACGGTGTGCAGTGGTATGGAATACATCACTACTCAACATTCACCCACCTAAAGGCGAGTGTCATGGACCATCTGAACAGAACAACAAAAGCCCACATGTGGATGCGTTTTAATCTTTGTGGTTTATGTAAATGGTCGGATACTCTCCCAGAAATAATTGTGCAGTATAATCGAATCAAACATAGAACAATAAAAATGATACCAATCGATGTTCATTATTATGGACTCATGGATACAGTAAACTATCATATTAAAATGCTGGGTCCATGTGAACAGCAATTTAATGTGGGTGATTTGGTACAAATCTCAAAACAGAAGAAAGAATTTGAGAAGTCGTAACTCCCAAGCTGGTCATGTGAAATATTCAGTTTTCGGAGTGCAGAGAACAAATCCATAAATTTACATCTTAAAGGATAGCAGTGACATTGGAATTTCAGGACGTTTTTACACAGAGAAATTGCAGAAGAGCTAAGAATCACAGGTGTTTCCCACAAGGTGTGTCATAAAACGTTGAGCGAATAGAGCACTACTTAAAAGTCTTGGTTTTCCTGCAGCACAAAACATCTGGTTTGACGCCGACGATTCAGCATATAATGGGGTTCACAGAACACAACAGCACAGCATCATGACATGCACAATAGGAGACACAGTATAGCAGGTGGTTGTATTCTCAACTAACTTCGAGTTGAATTGCACAGTTCAAGGTATAACTACAGCAGACCTGGTACGAAGCTTCGAAAACGTTTGGTTCGTCGTGATAAGGGGATTAACCTGCTCGACAAGGCGTGTTTGGAACATAAAGATCTCTCAGAACGCCTCTCTGCAGTTCGAATTTTAGCTGATAAAGCCGAGGTGATATGTGCGAGAAAGGATACTATTATAGGGCAGCGCATTGCAACTTTGGTAGTAAAATTAGGTTTGGCTTGTGTGTGAATTTCAAGCAAGTTTTGAACGCCACATATCCTGCACTGAAGTAGAAGAAGAAGAAGAAAAAAATGATGTTGAAGAAGAAATGCGGGCCGCGTTTATCCCGACAGCAATGTATGCAGCTAAAAGTGTCTTGGAGCAGAAAGGACCGGTTAAAGCGCCCTGGGTTTTCCCAGTACCCAAGACACTAGGCGAAATTATTCCCTCCATCATTCTTTACCTCACAGGTCTCTCAGCGATGGGTTCACTGGCTGGTGGTGCTGCAGCTATCGCCAGAAAAGTCCCGAATGCACAGAACTCCTAGGAGCAGCTAGAGGAGGCAAGGAGACATAGCCGTGTGATGGAAGGAGTAGCCATCATGAAAGAATTATGCCTGAAACCACACAAGAAAGGATTAGGTCCCTTCATAAATTAAAAAAGGCCTGTCACCCATCCTACCGTATAGACTGCTTACACATACGGGTCTGCTTACGTTCGTTAGGAAGAAATTCAGCATTCCAAGATTACATTACCCGAGATTATATTACCAAATACTATGTGGAAATCCGGAGAATTTGGAATTTTGAATTTAGATGTTGCTGGGCACCGGGAACCAACTGGGTGGCGCATGTTAAGAAAAATACAAATAACGTCCACTATTTCAACTCATTTGGACACCTACAATCGTCAGAAGTGCTGTAACTACACTTCACCGACAGAATACGTGTGTTCTACTATTTTCTTCACTACCAAGATATTAATACTCACCTGTGTGGGCATCTGTGTGTCATGTTTCTCCTAACTTCTACGAAGAAGGATATATATGAAGATGGATTAAGCATCCTCTCGTCAGTTGAGGCTCAGATGCAATATCATATACTCGAATTTAAGAGACCGATCATCAATATTATGGGTTAATTATTTCCCACCGATTGATTTAAGCAATGGAGAGTAGATTATTGCGCTGATAGGACTGAAGACATACAACAGCATTCCAAATAACACAGAGGCTAACAATAAACTTCATCTGTAAATTAATGGTAGAAAAGAAATTGTGGAAGTAGAATCAGATGCGTACGATATTGATGGCTTAAACGCGTTTTAAAACAGTCTGGAAAAGATATTGTGCTATGTGCAAGCATAAATACACTTAAATCTGGAAGACTGCGAATGCATCAATTGACTTTAACCACAAAGGTTCAAAATGATGGCTACTAGGTTTCACAAAAGGACAGGTCTTGAAGAAGGACCCTACTAAAATTTTATAGATCTGATTAGTTCAAATGGTTCAAATGGCTCTGAGCAATATGGGACTTAACATCTGAGGTCATCAGTCCCCTAGAACTTAGAACTACTTAAACCTAACTAACCTAAGAACACCACAAACATCCATGCCCGAGGCAGGATTCGGTGGTGGTGGTGGTGGTGGTGGTGGTGGTGGTGGTTAGTGTTTAACGTCCCGTCGACAACGAGGTCATTAGAGACGGAGCGCAAGCTCGGGTTAGGGAAGGATTGGGAAGGAAATCGGCCGTGCCCTTTCAAAGGAACCATCCCGGCATTTGCCTGAAACGATTTAGGGAAATCACGGAAAACCTAAATCAGGATGGCTGGAGACGGGATTGAACCGTCGTCCTCCCGAATGCGAGTCCAGTGTGCTAACCACTGCGCCACCTCGCTCGGTGCAGGATTCGAACCTGCGACCGTAGCGGTCTCATGTTTCCAGACTGAAGCGCCTAGAACCGCTCGGCCACACCGGCCGGCATCTGATTAGTCAATGAATATTCTTTCTTTTAGTACAATATGTGCCGAGTGTAACATTACAGCTAACTTCTTGTGTAAAGCTTATGCTTTAACCACATTTAACAAGGACGGTGAAATTAGGATTGTCATACAATATCAACACACTTTAACCCTCCATGCAAGAGTTTCATTTATTTTGATGGATCATTTACAGAAATGGACGGTACTGCTACAGCGGCATCGAACCTTACACGTAATGCTTTAGCGTTCCTGTTTCACGAGATACGATGTGAACTTAACAGGGTAGAGTTTACTGTACATGTTATGTAGGCATAGCATCAACTTTTAAAATGTATCTCTCTCCTTCTTCCTCGGATTTCAACGATTTAGAAAATGCTGGATGGTTCACAGACGAGCCAGTGTGTAGAACAAAGGAAGAGTACAAGAGATTTACTGCATGTATACCTCTAAAACTGGTTATGAGATACTTTGAAGACATGTGGCCAACTTTAATGTTGAACAGAAACTTATTCTGGTATGGAATACAATAGATAGCAACTCATACAATCAAGGAGCTCAAGAAAAGATAAGATCACCATCAATAAAGTAATATGGAAAATACCACACATCACTTAGCAGATGAGCAATGTTTGAAGCTTTTGAAAGTTCTGAATGCAGATGAATTTCTGTCATTAACTTTCCGTACACGAGATCTTTTCGAGTGCCCAGTGCTACCTATTGCACCAATTGCTAGCAGACAAATAAGGGCTATTAAATCCTCTGTATAATTCGAGACACCGAGATTCATCATACGCATTTGAGACGAATAGAAGAGGGAATATAGCAAATAACTCCATCATATCTGACAAATGCACGTTAACTAATGCCAGAGTCTACCTGAACTCACAATTATACCCATATGATAATTTATGCCTGCAATAGGATGAAAATGTATATAGTCTAGCATTTGACATGTACACGATATTCTTACTATGAAGAGAAAGAATGTCTACTAAGCCCACAGAAATTCAACCAACCATCGTAATAGACTGCTCAACACAGAACGAGATAATTAAGTCTGGATTTACAGATGTACGAATTGAATTTGAATCTTCAGCAAATTTCCCAAAACACACTGTGACAAAAGCTGTAGTTCTACACGACCATGTTATTAACTAACGCCCACTCACTGGTGTTGTTTAGCGAACTGTACTAACGAACAAGTGTTGTGCTATACCCAGAACCTTTCACAATGGCATCTCAACGTGTGAATATCGTTGCAGACGATCAGGGTTTCTATGATAATAAATGCAGACAGTTCATATATAAACATATTGCATTCATAACATTTACAGAAGATGCTGGTCTAATAGAGACACCCTAAGCGAGTATTTCATCATCGAGACCTTCCAAGGACGTGAAGTGCGCTAAAAAAAATTGGAGTACAAAGTAGTTAACATGTTTCTACCACGAAATTCACTGTCATGATCCGTGTACACTCTATAATGATATGGTGACATTGCTTCGATTATTTGACTGGAGGGATACCATCATCTACATCAAAGGTGAGGAAGAGATTATATAGATGCTACGAATCTTCAAGTATGCAGCTATTCGAGACCTGGAATTCCACAGGTGCCTTGCTCTCCATTGACTCAGGAAGGAGAAGAACGTTTGACAAAACAGTGCTGTGTCTGCTTGTGAAAATGTAAGATTGCTTTTGAGTTGGATGAGAAATAAATGAATTTTTTACCTCCATTTCTGTGTACTTCTTTTCACAATGTAACTATACCCAAATATCACGTCTGTGGTTTTCCTCAAGAACTGGAGATATAATTTTAGACATGTTCGCTATGTGTCTCTGTAAGCAGACACAGTCACATGACTCCTGCTACCGCAACGAAACATGTGCTACATGGCAGGCATATTCCTATAAAACCAATACGTTGTTGTTGTTGTGGTCTTCAGTCCTGAGACTGGTTTGATGCAGCTCTCCATGCTACTCTATTCTGTGCAAGCTTTTTCATCTCCCAATACCTACTGCAACCTACATCCTTCTGAATCTGCTTAGTGTACTCATCTCTTGGTCTCCCTCTACGATTTTTACCCTCCACGCTGCCCTCCAATACTAAATTGGTGATCCCTTGATGCCTCAGAACATGTCCTACCAACCGATCCCTTCTTCTGGTCAAGTTGTGCCACAAACTTCTCTTCTCCCCAATCCTATTCAATACTTCCTCATTAGTTATGTGATCTACCCATCTAATCTTCAGCATTCTTCTGTAGCACCACATTTCGAAAGCTTCTATTCTCTTCTTGTCCAAACTATTTATCGTCCATGTTTCACTTCCATACATGGCTACACTCCATACGGATACTTTCAGAAATGACTTCCTGACACTTAAATCTATACTGGATGTTAACAAATTTCTCTTCTTCAGAAACGCTTTCCTTGCCATTGCCAGCCTACATTTTATATCCTCTCTACTTCGACCATCATCAGTTATTTTGCTCCCCAAATAGCAAAACTCCTTTACTACTTTAAGTGCCTCATTTCCTAATCTAATTCCCTCAGCATCACCCGAATTAATTAGACTACATTCCATTATCCTTGTTTTGCTTTTGTTGATGTTCATCTTATATCCTCCTTTCAAGACACTGTCCATTCCATTCAACTGCTCTTCCAAGTCCTTTGCTGTCTCTGACAGAATTACAACGTCATCGGCGAACCTCAAAGTTTTTATTTCTTCTCCATGAATTTTAATACCTACTCCGAATTTTTCTTTTGTTTCCTTTACTGCTTGCTCAATATACAGATTGAACAACATCGGGGAGAGGCTACAACCCTGTCTTACTCCCTTCCCAACCACTGCTTCCCTTTTATGTCCCTCGACTCTTATAACTGCCATCTGGTTTCTGTACAAATTGTAAATAGCCTTTCGCTCCCTGTATTTTACCCCTGCCACCTTTAGAATTTGAAAGAGAGTATTCCAGTCAACATTGTCAAAACCTTTCTCTAAGTCTACAAATGCTAGAAACGTAGGTTTGCCTTTCCTTAATCTTTCTTCTAAGATAAGTCGTAAGGTCAGTATTGCCTCACGTGTTCCAGTGTTTCTACGGAATCCAAACTGATCTTCCCCGAGGTTGGCTTCTACTAGTTTTTCCATTCGTCTGTAAAGAATTCGTGTTAGTATTTTGCAGCTGTGACTTATTAAGCTGATAGTTCGGTAATTTTCACATCTGTCAACACCTGCTTTCTTTGGGATTGGAATTATTATATTCTTCTTGAAGTCTGAGGGTATTTCGCCTGTTTCATACATCTTGCTCACCAGATGGTAGAGTTTTGTCAGGACTGGCTCTCCCACGGCCGTCAGTAGTTCCAATGGAATATTGTCTACTCCAGGGGCCTTGTTTCGACTCAGGTCTTTCAGTGCTCTGTCAAACTCTTCACGCAGTATCATATCTCCCATTTCATCTTCATCTACATCCTCTTCCATTTCCATAATATTGTCCTCAAGTACATCGCCCTTGTATAGACCCTCTATATACTCCTTCCACCTTTCTGCTTTCCCTTCTTTGCTTAGAACTGGGTTTCCATCTGAGCTCTTGATATTCATACAAGTCGTTCTCTTATCTCCAAAGGTCTCTTTAATTTTCCTGTAGGTGGTATCTATCTTACCCCTAGTGAGATAGGCCTCTACATCCTTACATTTGTCCTCTAGCCATCCCTGCTTAGCCATTTTGCACTTCCTGTCGATCTCATTTTTGAGACGTTTGTATTCCTTTTTGCCTGTTTCACTTACTGCATTTTTATATTTTCTCCTTTCATCAATTAAATTCAATATTTCTTCTGTTACCCAAGGATTTCTACTAGCCCTCGTCTTTTTACCTACTTGATCCTCTGCTGCCTTCACTACTTCATCCCTCAAAGCTACCCATTCTTCTTCTACTGTATTTATTTCCCCCATTCCTGTCAATTGCTCCCTTATGCTCTCCCTGAATCTCTGTACAACCTCTGGTTCTTTTAGTTTATCCAGGTCCCATCTCCTTAAATTCCCACCTTTTTGCAGTTTCTTCAGTTTTAATCTACAGGTCATAACCAATAGATTGTGGTCAGAGTCCACATCTGCCCCTGGAAATGTCTTACAATTTAAAACCTGGTTCCTAAATCTCTGTCTTACCATTATATAATCTATCTGATACCTTTTAGTATCTCCAGGGTTCTTCCATGTATACAACCTTCTTTCATGATTCTTAAACCAAGTGTTAGTTATGATTATGTTGTGCTCTGTGCAAAATTCGACCAGGCGGCTTCCTCTTTCATTTCTGTCCCCCAATCCCTATTCACCTACTATGTTTCCTTCTCTCCCTTTTCCTACACTCGAATTCCAGTCACCCATGACTATTAAATTTTCGTCTCCCTTCACAATCTGAATAATTTCTTTTATTTCATCATACATTTCTTCAATTTCTTCGTCATCTGCAGAGCTAGTTGGCATATAAACTTGTACTACTGTAGTAGGCGTGGGCTTCGTATCTATCTTGGCCACAATAATGCGTTCACTATGCTGTTTGTAGTAGCTTACCCGCATTCCTATTTTCCTATTCATTATTAAACCTACTCCTGCATTACCCCTATTTGATTTTGTGTTTATAACCCTGTAGTCACCTGACCAGAAGTCTTGTTCCTCCTGCCACCGAACTTCACTAATTCCCACTATATCTAACTTCAACCTATCCATTTCCCTTTTTAAATTTTCTAACCTACCTGCCCGATTAAGGGATCTGACATTCCACGCTCCGATCCGTAGAACGCCAGTTTTCTTTCTCCTGATAACGACATCCTCTTGAGTAGTCCCCGCCCGGAGATCCGAATGGGGGACTATTTTACCTCCGGAATATTTTACCCAAGAGGACGCCATCATCATGTAATCATACAGTAAAGCTGCATGCCATACGTATATTTTGTTATTCATCATTTTAAACCTTACATTCTTAATAGCGCTCACGTTAAAACTGATGTCATTTCTATCTTACACACAGCCTTTATACACTGAAGAGTCAAGGAAACTGGTACACCTGCCTAATATCGTATAGTGCCTCCCCCCCCCCCCCCCTAGCACGTGGCATGGACTCGACTAATGTCTGATGTAGTGCTGGAGGGAACTGACACCATCAGCCCTGCAGGGCTACCCATAATTCCGTAAGAGCACGAGGGAGTGGACATCTCTTCTGAACAGCAGGTTGCAAGGCATCGCAGAAATGCTCAATAACGTTCACGTCTGGAGAGTTTGGTAGCCAGCGGCCAGCGGGTGTGTTTAGACTCAGAAGAGTGTTCGAGGAGACACTCTGAAGTGTGGGGTGTCGCATTGTCCTGCTAGAATTGTCCAAGTCCGTCGGAATGCACAATGGACATGAATGGATGCAGGTGATCAGACAGGATGTAACGTACTTGTCATCTGTCAGAATCGTATATAGGCATAACAGGAGTCCCACATCATTCCAACTGCACGTGCCTCCACCAGCATGAACAGTCCGCTGCTGACATTCAGGGTCCATGGATTCATGAGGTTATCTCCACATCGGTATACGTCCATCTGCTCGGTATAATTTGAAACGAGACTCCTCCTACCGGGCAACATGTTTCCAGTCATTAACAGTCCAATGTCGGTGTTGACTGGCCCAGGCTAGGCATAAAGCTTTGTCTCGTGCAGTCATCAAGAATACATGAGTCGGCCTTCGGCTTCGAAAGCCCATACCGATGATGTTTCGTTGAACGATTCGCACGCTGACGCTTGTTGATGGCTCAGCAGTGAAATCTGCATCATTTTGTGGAAGGGTTGCACTTCTGTCACACTGAACAATTCTCTTCAGTCGTCGTTGATCCCGTTCTTGCAGGATCTTTTCCCGGTCGCAGCGATGTCGGATATTTAGTTTTTTACCAGATTTCTGATATACACGATACACTCGTGAAATGGTCGCACGAGAAAATCCCCACTTCATCGCTACCTCGGAGGTGCTGTGTCCCATCGCTCGTGCGCCGACTGTAACACCACGTTCAGACTCACGTAAATCTTGATGACCTGCCATTGTATCAGCAGTAACCGATCTAACAACTGCACAAGGCATTTTTTGTCTGATATAGGAGTTACCGACCGCATCGTCGTATTCTGCCTGTTTACGTTTCACTATATTTCAATACGCATGTCTATACCAGTTTCTTTGGTGCTTTAGTCTATGTACACTTGGGGAAGACTTTCTGCTAACAACACCAATATGTACAGTAACGAGTTTTCTCCGTTTTTTCATATATGCAGTTTGGCTCTTTAGATAGAATTTGCTTCTTTTTCAACAACCTCAGATACAATTAGTTCTTGAGATACAGTTTGGTTCTCGAGATACAATTTGGTTGTTGAAATACAATTTGGTTGTTGAGCTACATTTTAATTCTTAAGATACAATTTTCTTTATGAGATACAGTTTAGTTTTTCAGATACAATTTATTTCAGTACAAAGATAATGTCTTATTTACTAATAACTATGATTACAATCTGCATTTAATATTTTTCATTGCAGAGATACTTTTACTACTACTAATATCTATGACTAGAAATAAAGAACCTTCCACAGCCCACACAACAGTAGCACTAGTTGAGGGCATTTTTACATTTTTCAGTAGCACCAATTGAGAATATTCACAATTTTCTGTGGCATGAGTTGAGAGTATTTACAAGTCAGCTCAACAATAGCGCTGCCTGAGAATATTTTTTATAGACTAGGTGCTATCTATCTTTACAAAATGGTTCAAATGCCTCTGTGCACTATGGGACTTAACATCTGAGGTCATCAGTCTTCTAGAACGTAGAACTACTTAAACCTAACTAATCTAAGGACATCACACACATCCATGCCCGAGGCAGGATTCAAACCTGCGACCGCAGCGGTCGCGTGGGTCCACACTGAAGCGCCTAGAACCGCTCGGCCACTCCGGACGGCTATCTAGCTTAGAAACTAATCTGACTGTACAGTTGACAGCAGGTGAAACTTAAAAGATAGACTGTACACAACATGATTATTTCACGTGAAAGGCTAGAGGAAAAATATGTCGAGGACCGCATGCTGCTATGCGTAACACGTGACACACCGTTGTTCTCCTCGGTGTACTGTGTACGTAAAACAAAAAACCTGTTAACCATTGAACAAGATACCGACGAGCCTCACGATCACGACATGTCATTCACCCATAGATACAACACATGACACACCACACCAATGAGCTGTTGCATACCTGCCAGCGCTTGATACGAGAAAGAACAAATCCCTTTGTAATGTGTGTGAAATGTTATCAGAACTTGTGAACCACTCGTTGCTGGCGGTAATGGACTGTACAGTCCGGTGTTAGGGAATGTGTGTCCTGTAAGCGCAAAGACTGGTCAACGGCGGAAGTAAAACCGCGGGGTGCGTGACGTGTTTACAACACCTCTGCGCTGCTCACTCTGCCCGATACTCGCCGTGTCGACAGCTGCTAACAGCCGCGTCGCAGTGTTACTAAAGTACCATGGCAAGTTTTACAAACGAGGAATACGTCGACATCCACCTCACCTACGGGCTTGGAGATGGAAGAGCTGTCGTTGCAAAGCAACTGTATTACGAGAGTTTTCCTAGCCGGTGCCTTCCATCCGAAAAAAGGTTTTACTCCGTGGACAGGCGCTTGATGGAGTATGGTGCATGTGTAGCATCTCCAGGATTTAGTGGTCGTGGCCGACCGTCGACGTACAGTGCGGATGACGAAGAAAAAGTGTTACGAACTGTTGCAGAGAACCGAACAATAAGCACCAGGTCTCTCGCCACTGCGGTCGGAATGTCACAATCTACTGTTATGCGAGTACTCCATAGAAACCATTCCATCCTTTTCGCATGCAGAAGGTACAGGCATTATTCCCGGAAGACTACTAGAGGACGCTGGACTTCTGCAACAGACCCACGACCAGTATTTTTCACGAACAATACTGTTCACTGGCGAAGCCTATTTCACGGAGGGTATAGTGAATTCGCATAATTGGCACGAGTGGGCGGATGAAAATCCCCACAGCACAGTGTACGAGGGCACCAACAACGATGCGGTGTCAATATCTGGTGTGTTATTATTGATCAACATCTCATAGGACCACAAGTGCTACCACAAAGGCTTACAGGAGAGCGGTAAATTCGTTTCCTGGGTGCCACATTACCGGAGTTGTTGGAAGACGTTAGTTTGGCCTCCCGTATGAACCTGTGGTACATGCATGATGGTACCCCGGCTCACTTCAGGGGCACAGTGCGACGCCACCTGGACAATGTCTTCGCTTCGAAATGGATCTGTCGTGGAGGCCCTGTAGCATGGCCAGCAAGATCGCCAGACCTGAATCCACTCGATTTCTTTTTGTGGGACCATCTGAAATCTGTGATTTATGAAGGAGAGTTTGTTGATGTCAACATCCTTCAACGCAGAATACAACATGCCTGTGATATTACACAAAGAGATACAGACATGTTGGATCATGTTCAGCAATCCTTCCTGCGAAGAGTTCAACTTTACCACACACATCGTGGCCGTCATTTCGAACAGTACGTATAAACCACCACTGCAGCTTCTGTTCATGTGTTTCTATGTTAGTTTCGATTTGTACATATGTACTGTATTCGTTTGTATTAACTGCCAAATACCTGTGTAGCTGAATTTTGTTTTCTGCATCTATGTACTCGTTTCTTAATACTAAGCCTGGGACACAAAAACCAAATTACAAAACATGCATGTACAGTAGTGCAGCGACTCCTCACGTTCCTTTCCCTACGCCAACTAGCCACAATACATAATACCGGCCAGCGTAACCGGTGCGAGAAGGATGTGGGCGCTGTCATTGCCCGCAGTGTCACGCAGACCGTCGCTTGACGCCGCATGCTTCGCCTTCCCGTGAGCGGCTAGACTACCTACAACACTCGCATGTTGTGCCGGGTTGCCGATCTGTCCCCTTGGCCAATGTCGGCGCACAGTAACACCCAAAAGTATTCTTCATATTTCCAGATTTTTACCATTCAATTGCATTTTCATTTGTTTACATAGGAACATGCAGAAAACGAATTTCTGTTTGTAGCTCAATTTGCACGACATATTTTTCCTCATTTATGACTCACTCTGGAAGTGTCCCTTCACGTTTCCACTTCACTACAACATGGCAGACAGTGGACCTAGGAATGTTTAGGATTGTGGAAATCTCGCGTACAGACGTATGACACAAGTGACACCCAATCACCTGACCACGTTCGAAGTCCGTGAGATCCGCGGAGCGCCCCATTCTGCTCTCTCATGACGTCTAGTGACTACTGAGGTCGCTGTTATGGAGTACCTGGCGGTAGGTGGCAGCGCAATGCATCTAATATGAAAAACATAAATTTTTTGTTGTGCCCGCATACTTTTGATCACATAGTGTCCTTGTCTATGTGGGATGTGCATACTAGACCTGTCCAAAGTCCACATGTACCGATTCCATTGTGAGTTTGCAAAATCTCATTTCGCTGATCCTAAGTTACTTTAATTGGATACAGAGAGTTTTATTAACTAGGTGAATAACTGCGATTCGTACGAAGTATGAGGTACCACAGTGAAGAATTCGACACTTCTTTATACACGGTTGATATTCGTCATGGTACTACTCCACAGAAAAAGAAAGTTATCGGCCTAATGGAAGACGAGGTGAATGGGTGACCGATCTCGGGTTGAAGATCCAACAATGCATGTTGTGCATTGGGAGGTGCCACCCAGAGTTGGAAAAATGGCGTGCATAATGTGGCATCAAGTGCCCTCGAGACAGAAGACTATTTGCAATCCCTGTGTAGAGGTGTTCGCCGCCGCCGCACATGACGCAGCAAACCAATATTCTACCTCGGGGCATGATATGTACATTCACTGATGACGATAAACCAGTAATTTGTGATGGTGGGATTTGAACTCGCCTCTACTCACCCTATTCGTTTAATGAGAGTGGTGTGTGAATGAGAGAAAGAGAGTGAGAGTACGTGTGATAGCGGTTGTGACTAGTGCATATGTGTAGAATAGAATGGCTCATAGCAACTGCCAGGTACTCCATAACAGCGACCTCAGTAGTCATTAGACGTCATGAGAGAGCAGAATGGGGCGCTCCGCAGAACTTACGGACTTCGAAAGTGGTCAGGTGACTGTGTGCCACTTGTGTCATACGTCTGTACGCGAGATTTCCACACTCCTAAACATTCCTAGGTCCACTGTTTCCGATGTGGTAGTGAAGTGAAAACGTGAAGGGACAATTACAGCACAAAAGCGTACTGGCCCACCTCGTCTGTTGACTAACAGAGACCAACGACAGTTGAAGGGGGTCGTAATGTGTAATAGACATCTATCCAGACCATCACACAGGAATTCCAAACTGCATCATGATCCACTAAAAGTACTATGACAGTTAGGGGGGAGGTGAGAAAACTTGTATTTCTTGGTCGAGCGGCTGCTCATAAGCCACACATCACACCGGTAAATGCCAAACGACGCCTCGCTTGGTGTAAGGAGCGTAAACATTGGACGATTGAACAGTGGAAAAACGTTGTTTGGAGTGGCGAATCACGATACACAATGTGGCGATCCGATGGCAGGGTGTGGGTATGGCGAATACCCGGTGAACATCGTCTGCCAACGTGTGTAGTGCCAACAGTAAAATGCGGAGGCGGTGGTGTTATGGTGTGGTCGTGTTTTTCATGGAGGGGCCTTGCACCCCTTGTTGTTTTACGTGGCACTATCACAGCACAGGTTCACATTGATGTTTTAAGCACCTTCTTGCTTCACACTGTTGAAGAGCAATTCGGGGATGGCGATTGCATCTTTCAGCACGATCGAGCACCTGTTCATAATGCACCGCATATGGCAGAGTAGTTACACGACAATAACATCCCTGTAATGAACTGGCCTTCACAGAGTCCTGACCTGAATCGTATACAACGCCTTTGGGATGTTTTGGAACGCCGACGTCATGCCAAGCCTCACCGACCGACGTCGATTCCTCTCCTCAGAATGGGCTGTTGTTCCCCAAGAAATCTTCCAGCACCCGTTTGAACGTATGCCTGCGAGAGTAGAACCTGTCGTCAAGGCTAAGGGTGGGCCAACACCATATTGAATTCCATCATTTCCGATGGAGGGCGCCACGAGCTTGTAAGTCATTTTCAGCCTGGTGTCCGGATACTTTTGGTCACATAGTGTATCAGGAACTCTACTGCAGTCTTCGACATCTCCACAGCGACTAAGTTCTTGTTAAAGATAACGACCCATTTGAAATTTGGTTTCACGATACACTTCTTTATGCCCATTCCACCACGACCTAATAAGAATTCCGTAGTGTTTTGTCAAATTTTCTCTTGTCTTACCTAAAACTGCGTTATTCGTCAATTTATAAAAGTATTTTTCGAAATCACTTTTCGCGTATGCCCTCTGTTTCGTATTTAAATTAACATATTAATTCAGGCTGGGCCGGGTTCCGCTGGGGCAGCCTTAATGTGCGCATGGGTGTTAGTGTGATCTGCGCTACTGCTGTGCGCAACTAGGGAGAGAGAGCGGACAGAATATGCTGTGCGCCAGACCCCAAAGTGTCGTGCTGCTGTTCTCACAGCACGGGCAAGTGGTCGTGTTACCTGGCATGCAGCATGGCGACGAAGGGCTTGGCTAAACGCTACAATAGTGAAAAGACAGGACGAAATCGGTACCCCAGGCCGCCGAAAACACCGACGAACGAGCGCAAGAATAAAAGGAGAAAAATTACTGCAGTACAACCATTCTTCTCCTGTACATCCAATGCAGAGGAGACGAGTGGATAAAGCTCTACGATCGGGTATCCCAGCGCTGCAAACCCGAAGATGTCGTCGGGTCGGTAGACCAAAAGCAAGCTGCAAGCGGCAAACACGGACGATTACAAGACGCTGAAGAGCACTGCAACCGCCCCATCGCTGACACACCCGGTGCGAAGACGGCGCCGCAACCCCGACGTGTGAAGACGTCCAAGGCACTCCGGAGGGAGTTGCCACGGATCATCAGCGAGAACGCAGCCCAGAAAGAACTGCGCCGAGCAGGATTCCACAACACAGCAGTCAAGCTGGACAGCCGAACGAACAAGAAGACGACCCCGACTTTATCGTCACTATGCAAACGGCAAATGACAAACGCGGCACGTACGTGGTGCGAAAGATTGTTTAAACAATTACCGCTCTGTGTTTTTTATCTAAACAAGTACTGGAGTGTACCTCTGCCGTCCTATTGGCCAACTGCTGACAGATGCCCCCACATAGGTTTGGGTGTCACCAGCGTAGGCTAAATGCATCATCACTTCTCCTGTCCTATGCTGCTCAGATGGGTCAGTACCAGACCGCCCCACCCAGCGAAATCTGATCGTTGTGTCTTTAAACTCTGAGCGCCTGTGTGGATAGGGTGTAAGGATGCAGGTACTGTCAGCGCTCTGATGATGTCATGGACTCTGTGTGTTAGGCGTTGAACGTCACATTAGAAGAATGTAGGCAGATGTCAGTCGTCTGTTATATGTTACAGGAATTTGCTCGAACCACAGCTGATGCGATTAGATTTAAGACACAGACACATTGTTAAAGCCACACGATTTTGTGCTGAAACATAAACTAATTTTGAATTGGATGTTTAATTGGATGTTTCTTACCATGTTTGGGTTATTTACAGAAATGTGACGTTATTAACAATCCAGCACCCTGACATACATTGAGGAGACCAAAGTCACGGGATACCTTGTAATATAGTGAATGTAACTCCGTCTTCTGGCTGGAGTATGGGACTACGGTTGGTCAATATCTAATAAAACAATACCAATCGCCGTTATTTAGGTTTATTTCTAGGCGTCGAAACTGGTAGCCTAGAAATAAACCTAAGTAACGGCGATTGGTATGGCTTTATTGGTTTTAATATAGTGTCTGACTTCCTTTTGTCCATTGTAGTGTAGCAGCTCGACGTAGCATGGACTCAAGAAGTTTTTGGAAGTGCGCAGCAGAAATATTGAGCCATTCTGTACTTGTAGCCGTCCATAATTGTGAGTGTAGCTTGTGTGCTTGTGCATGATTTTGGGCACCATCTGATCTCTCGATTATATCCCGTAAATGTTCGGTGGGGTTCACATCAGGTGATCTGGGTGGCCAGACCATTTGTTCGAACTGCCCAGAATGTTCATCAAACCTGTTACGAACAGTTGTGGCCCAGTGACGTTTTTGTTTGGAAACGTGAAGTACCCCTGAACATAATCGTTTACGGTCAATGCTCGGTTCAGTTGGACCGGAGGACCCAGTTCATTCCAAGTTAAGACAGCCCACACCAATATGGAGCCACCACCAGATTGCACAGTGCCTTGTTGGCAGCCTGGATCCATGCCTTCGTGGGGTGTGCGCCACGCTCGAACGCTACACTGAGTTCTTAGCAAATTAAATATGGACTCGTCTGGCTGGGCCACACTTTTCCAGTCGTCTAGCATCCAGCCGATATGGTGACAAGCCCAGCAGAGGCGCTGCAGGCAAAGCTGTGCTGCTATCAAAGGCACTCGTGTCAGTCTTCTGCAGCTATAGCTCGTTAACACGAAATTTCACCTCCAAGATACGTCCCACATTGATTTCTGCGTTTATTTCACGCACTGTTGGTTGTGTGTTAGTACTGACAACTCTGCAGAAACGCCGCTGCTCTCAGTCATTAAGTGAAGGCCGTCGGCCACTTCGTTATCCATGGCAAGAGGCAACGCCTGAAATCCGGTATCCTTGGTACACTCGTGACGCTGTGGAATATGAAATTCCCTAACGATTTCCAAATTGGAATGTCCCTTGTGTCTAGCTCCAACTAACGTTTCACTTTATAGTCTGTTAATTCCCATCGTCCAACCATAACCATATCGTAAACCTTTTCACGCGAATGACCTGAGCATAATTGACAGTTCTGTCAATGCACTGCTCTTTTATACCTTGTGTAAGAAATTCTGTCATCATCGGTATATGTGCATATTGCTATTCAGACATACCGTTTTCGATGTACTTCAGTACTGTTCTTCAAATATGAAAGATTTTTCTGTTCTATGTAGGCTTTTGGTGTAATAGAAATTTGTCAGTACTCATGTCCAAGCAGAGTGCTAGTTTGAAATTATGAGTAGCTTAAGTGAAAATCCGCTTAATAGCACATGCACCCAATATAGCATAGACTCTGTGAGACATAAAACCTTTATAGTTTTCTGGGGATATATGGCGTCAAATATTTACGAAATTCATGTTCTACTGCTGTTCACAAATTGCTGTATTTTTCCGTCAGTCTAAAAGAATGATCATCAGCGAATTTATCAATCTAGGTACCGGCATCTACTGCATTTTAGTTGATGTGGTCATACAGGTAAGTTTCACAGATAGATAAGAAAAGGGCGTACATTTCCAGCTACTTTTTAGTGTCACCCACTTTTAACTACTTTCATGGTTGCCATCTAGGGACACATATACATTATATAATGTTTGAACAATTAGTGAGGTGTATGTGCTATAGGACAGGACAGGAAAATTTATTTATCTTGGTAATCACAGCTCAGGCCTCAACAGCCCACACGAGGAACCACATTTCGAGGTCGCTACACCATCTGCACTGACTACTACAGAGCCCCACACAACTGTGTGATCACGAAGCTAACTACTACCAAAAGAAATTTCTTTTTCAGCATGGATACATCTTCCACAAAGAAAACGCAGTGCTAAATATATGTGGGCTTTCTGCGGTCAAAAACAGTCTTGCATAAATTTCAAGCGTTATTAAGTCGACTTAGCTGGCGAGAGCGACATTGACCGAGCGGCTTTAAGCGGCGGCCCGCGGACTGCCAGATCGGGCGCCGAGATATTTATGGGCGGCCGGCATTAGCGCGCATTCCGCGCTCGCGGGGCTGAGGAAACGCAATAAGCCGTAAAGGCGGGCCGCATCGTTCTCTCATTAAGCGCGGCTAAACAACGGAATTGCGGCCCCAATTTATCGTCTTAAAAGCGGTGGCCGTGAGGTGACGCGGCCCCGAGTCCGATAAATCCCCCACCAGCGAGCCCACTTGGCCGGCACCCGACTGCAACCGAGTGGATCCGGAGCAGCCCGAACGTCGCTCCGGTTCACGCGTTTAAACACCGGGCTGGCGCCAGCGCGGGAGACTAATGCTGTCGCGAGATGGAAATTTATCTCCCGGCTGGAGCGCGCGCGGTATTTATTGCCGCCGCGGCGCTCGCAAATCGCATTGGCTGGCCCAGAACAATGGCAGAGTGGCGTGGCCGGACTGCGATCGTTGTTGCCTTCGAACCCCCCCTCGCACCCCTACCTCACCGTTTCCACGGCCCATGGTGGGTGCCACTAGTACGGACTGCGGAACGTGCAAGCATTCCATCGTCACGCGCTGCCTACTTGCTGCACACACCAAATTAATGTAATTCACCTTGTCCGTTAGTACCGCCGACGCTTCTGTGACTACTTCCGCGGCTCCATCCGCAAGGTTCGTAGAGGAAGTACTGATGACATCTTCACTACATACGTATATGATCTGCCAGTTATCTCTTCATACATTGTCCATTCACACAGTAACAAAGCTTCAATTTCAGTGCTAGTCCCATTTCACTGAAGTAAGTTAGCTAATTTTGTAAAGCCGTATATTTTCACCAACCAGGAGCATAAAACGCACAACGTAAAAAAATTCAAAAAAAATCTCGATAATGGCCTCAATTGGGCGAGAAAAAGAAGACCTTAATAATGGCGTTAGTTGGGCGAGGAAGAGAAGAAATGCCACAGTTGTCTTCGGATATTTTGTTGATCTTCGTATTGATCAAGTTGCACCACGTAACAATTTTAGTTCCTTTCCTTTCTTTTTCTGGTGTTGTTTCCTATTTTTCCAATGCTCCTTTGTTTTCACCACTTCGACTTTTCCTTCCTTCTGCCCACGTTGTTCCTAGTTTCCTATCTCTTCTGACTCGAAAGCTTTCTATATTAATATTTCATTCCAAAAAGAAGGATTCTTTCCGTTATTTTCGATTTTAAAATGTCTGTGAAATCTTATGGGACTTAAATGCTAATGTCATCAGCCCCTAAGCTTACACACTACTTAACCTAAATTTTCCTAAGGACAAACACACACACCCACGCCCGAGGGAGGTTCAAAATGGCTCTGAGCACTATGGGACTTAACATCTGTGGTCAGCAGTCCCCTAGAACTTAGAACTACTTAAACCTAACTAACCTAAGGACATCACACACATCCATGCCCGAGGCACGATTCGAACCTGCGACCGTAGCGGTCACGCGGTTCCAGACTGAAGCGCCTAGAACCGCACGGCCACAAGGCCGGCTCTCGAGGGAGGACTCGAATCTCCGTCGGGATCACCCGCACAGTCCATGACTGCAGCGACTAAGACCACTCGGCTAATCCAGCGCGGCTATTTTCGATTAATTGTTGTTGTTTCTTTCCAGTTCTTTTTCTGTTCTCCTTATTCAGTTACTTTCTCGAAGTCCTTCTTAGCAACAGAAACTTGAGACTGGAATAACCTCCCGCATTATATTAGAGAACTGAGTAAGATCTCCAGCTTCAGAAGACAGTTACTGACAGACCTACTAAAGCAACAATAATGATTGATTACCGTTGTCTCTGTACGCACTCGTTACCCTTGTACATCCGTTTTTCCAACTAGATCTTCCTGATTTCCCAGAATACTTAGCTGGTGCAATATCCTTATATTGCCTTTCCACAGGACTCGCTATATTTAGAAAACATCTATGTTATACACCACTAAATTATTTTATATCTGCCACTAACATTATTGGTATATTGTTATCACCACTACTACTACTACTGTATTATTATTATTATTACTGTCACTATCAATGGCAGCAGGAGCAGCTGTGTAATACTGCCATTGTTAGCTTTATTAGTTCATAGTTAGTACGATTTATTCACATTGTCGCTATAGACATTCAAATCATTTTGATGCTATCTGTCGAATTAAAATTGTTATTTCTCCGGTTAACTATGATTAAACACCGTTACGGTCGGAGAAAGGCAATGGCAAACCACCTCCGCAAGGACCTTGCCTAGTACGGCGGTGCGTGTTTCCCGCATCGTCCCCTACGCTCCTCTGAGTATGGGCATCATCACTATGATTAAAAAAGGTACTGTACGTGTGGAAACCTGGAGCGGTGTAAGAGACAGGCCTGACGGTCCTGAACAGTTGATATTACAAGGGCTACCCAGAAAGTAATGCACCGCATTTTCTTTCCTCAGCCGAAACCAATGCCACGAATGCTAAACGCCATACGTATTATTTGACGTCTCCTGAGTGAGCACGCCAAGTTTCCGTCACTTCTGACAGATATCGTAGTTGCAGGACAGTTTCAAAATGGCGTCTGTAGGTGATGTAAGTTACAAGCAACGTGCCGTCATTGAATTTCTCACTGCAGAGAAAGAAAGTGTGGGGAACATGCACAAACGCTTGTGCAAAGTCTATGGAGCATCTGCTGTCGACAGGAGTACAGTTAGTCGCTGGGCACGGAGGGTGACGTCATCAGAAGGCGGTTCGGCAGAGCACCAAGATTTGCAGCGGTCGGGGAGACCATCCACAGCTGTCACACCTGCGGTGTTGCAGCGAGCTGATGTTGTCATTTGCGAGGACAGATGCATTACGACTCGGCAGTTGACGCTGCATCTGTCAATCAGTAAAAGACGTTTGGAGGCAACTATCCGCACTCTTGGATATTCAAAAGTGTGTGCAGGATGGGTACCGTGGTGTCTAACGTTGGATCACAAATCGCACAGAAAAAACATTTTTCTTGATTTGTTGCAACGTTTTGAAGTTAAGGGGGAGGCCTTATTGTCCCAGATTGTGAAAGGTGATGAAACCTGTGTTCACCATTTTGACCCATTTTGACAGTCGATGGAATGGCGCCACTCCCACTCCCCAAAGAAGAAAAATTCAACGCAACTGCTTCTGCCGGTAAGGTCATGATCACCATGTTCTGGGACAGTGAAGATGTGATTCCCATTGATGTAATGCCAAGAAGCGGTACCATTAATTCAGAAGCAAATACCAACACATTAACAAAACTCAAGACGTGTTTCCGGCTACTTCGGCGCCACAGAAATCCAGGAAATGTTTGCTGCAACACGATAACTCTTGTCTCCACACAAGTCTGAGGACTGCTGAACACAGCATGAAACAGGGTTGGACAGTGTTACTCCACCCACTTTACAGCCTTGACCTAACCACCGCGGACTTCCATTTGTTTGGGCCATTAAAGGATGCCATTCGTGGAAGACATTTTGAGGATGATGAGGTGATTCACACAGTGAAGCACCGGCTCCGCCACCAGGATAAGGATTGGTAGCGACAGGGCACGCATGCCCTTGTTTCGCACTGGAGGAATGCGATAGAACGGGATGGAGATAACGTGGAAAAATACGGTGTGTAGATAAAACACCATCTTTCCTGTGTGTAATTCTCATTATGTTCAATAAAGAATTGTTGAAGGGAAAAATGCGGTGCATTACTTTCTGGGCAACCCTCGTAGATGAATAAATGAATAAATAAGCAAAAACTCTCGATTTCTTTTTCCAGAAATACGGTAGTAAGTGTTTTGTTAGCCTGTTCTCATTTATTCGGCAGAGGTGTCCAAAGAACATTAATCTTCGCTTTACCGTTACTTCTCACATTGTTTTATATTTTCGTAGATCTCTTCGTTAGTTCCTATTTTCCAAACATCTGTGGTTTGCATTGTTCTCAATATTTATCTAACCCATCTTTCACGAACTGTATTCCTCCCAGGTTATAGTTAACCATTCGCATTCCTATAAACTTTCTGGTCTTACCAGTGTGATATAATGTTTTAGTTTTGCTTCTTGATACCCAACTTGTTGTAAATATTTTATGCAACTTCATCCTCTTTGCACTTCATTAATTCTTGCATCTATTGCAAATTTGTGTAGCCCATTATGCTGTATAATTTCTCGGATATTCTGGTGTTACTACTGCGATATGGTGTTTAAGTTACGTTTTTATGGAGATGCAGTTATTGTCATAGAATTTTTTTTGTCCAACCTTATGCTCTTTCCCCTAAATTAACTCTTATATCTGCTACATAATTTCTCAGGTATTTTATAAATTTATTTATAGTAATTTACTTTGTTGGTAGCAACAATAGAGAGTTATATATAATTACATTTGTAGGAATCATAATGATGATCTATTTTTACCTATTTCTGAATACTGAACTAAATTTACAGTATCTACTATACAATTTTTCAATGCCTTTTTTTGTTTGTACTACTACTGCTCTGACAGTTAGATGCGTATCTATACACTACTCTACATGTCGTTTACCTCTGTCCAGGTTATAATGAAGCATTCAAATGCGTATAAACATTCCGGTCTTACCACTGTGATATACTATTTTAGTTTTGTTTTTCTAGATATGCATTTATTGTTGTAAATATTTTTTCTCCAGCCTGTGGGATCCGCGGCAGAGTGAATCGACAGGGGACACCGAAAAAGTTCAAAGAAGGTCAGCTGGTCTTGTATTAACGTGAAAGAAACAAGAAAGTATCAAGGAAGTGATAAGCGACTTGGGGTGGCGGTCATTAAAACAAAGGGTTTTTCGTTGCGACTGGATATTTTCACGAAATTCAGTCACCATCTTCCTTCCCTGAATAGGAAAATATTTTGCTGGCGCCCATCTACATTGCGAGCAATCATTGTAACAAAACAAGAGAAATTGGAGTTCTCAAGGAAAGATGTAAGTGCTCATTCTTCCAGCGACCGTTTCGAGAATGGAACGGTAGAGAAACAGCTTGAAGGTGGTTCGATGAACCCTCTACCAGGCAATTACCATATTTTACGGACTATTACGCTCACTTTTTCCTTCGAAAAATTGCCTCCAAAATTCAGATGTGTCTTATACTCGAAATTAATATAAAAATGTCCAGTGTTTGAGTTAAAATTCCCGCCAATGTTAAGAATGGCCATATATTAGATAACGCGGGAAACCTATCTCCATCTGGCAACACTGAATTCAACTGGCAGCAGAAGTGCACCATGAGTTGCGTGGATTTAAAAGCTTGTAAACACTGTCTTTATTAACACCTCTGAACTGTTAACAGTACTGTTGCCGACAGGGTTATTATTATTATCATTATTATTACAAGGAATTTTGTTATATTTTTTGAGTGTGAATTTGTACTGAATATACTGAAATGAAATGAGCGTATGGCATTGTTGGCCGGGAGGCCCCATTCGGGGAAGTTCGGTCGCCGAGAGCAAGTCTTATTTCAGTCAACGCCACATTGGATGAAATGATGATGAGGGCAACACAACACCCAGACCACGAGCGGAGAAAATCCCCAACCGGCCGGGAATCGAATCCGGGCCCGCTGCAGGGGAGGCAAGCACGTTACCACCCAGCTAAGTAGGCGGACTACTGAATATATTAAACAGTTACAACTCAAAGCTTTTATTTATAGTCATATTCCCTGGTACTGCTGAGTAAATAGCAAGTAGGAACATTTCCTTTCCATGAGTACGAAGAGTAATGTGAACTTGTAGACTGGAAGTGGCTGGTTCAAATGGCTCTGAGCACTATGGGACTTAACATCTGAGGTCATCAGTCCCCTAGAACTTAGAACTACTTAAACCTAATTAACCTAAGGACATCACACACATCCATGTCCGAGGCAGGATTCGAACCTGGGAGCGCAGCGGTCGCGCGGTTCCAGAATGAAGCGCCTAGAACCGCTCGGCCACACCGGCCGGCTAGTCTGGAAATTATGGTCATCATATTCTCCATTGCTTTCAGCCTATTGTTTTCAGCATTTTGCAAGTGGCAATTTTGATTATTTTACCCGCCACCACACATATGGTGCATCGGCCGGGAAACTGAACTGTGAAAGTTATCGATGCAAAACAGGGAACTCGGTAGGCAGACTGAAGTTAACTATGCTAAAACTAGTGCGAGAAAAGTGTTTAATTTTGCTGTGAACTGTAGTTAAAATCTTCTGGGTTATTAGGCAGCGTCATATTTCTACTAAAATGATCGACGTTTCGACCCCTCTGCTGGGATTTTCCTCAGGATCTTCTGTAGAGGACCCCAACAGAGTGGTCGAAACGTCGATCATTTTAGTAGAAATATGACGCAGCCTAATAACCCAGAAGATTTTAACTACAATTCACAACAAAATTAAACACTTTTCTCGCACTAGTTTTAGCATAGTTAACTTCAGTCTGCCTACCGAGTTCCCTGTTTTGCATCGATAACTTTCACAGTTCAGTTTCCCGGCTGTCTGGTCTCCTCCTCCGCAACTACCCTACCCAACCCCACCCCAATTTCTCGGCCGATAACTAAAGTGACAACGGCCACAAAAGCATGCAGAATTACATAGTGTGGAAACTAAATTTGGAATGTTGCCCACAGTAACCCTGAACGTGATGGAAGGAGGTAAGAAGACGGCAGTACATCGCGGCTACCACCTGCGCTGAGGTTAGAAGAAGTGCACCATCGCGGAGCTGCGTGGACCTACAGATTACCTATAAGCTATCGCGCGCGCTCACTGGTACCCAGCCCCCCCCCCCCCCCCCTCGTTTCCCCGCCAACATGGAGATACTGCAGTAGGCGATACCCGCCACCATCCTTACCCCCATAGCTGCCACTGCTGCCTGCGTTACATCAGTGTATTGCGTCCCCTTTGCTGGTACATCGCATCGCTCATCTAGGTCAAGCAATTAAGCTTTAAGACAAGAATATGTAAAGTATTTGTTAACTGCTTCTAACAGGCAATTAAAAGTAGAATATAATGGTAAGGATAATGTGAAAGGTAAGATGGAATCAGTCTCTGACGATGAATCCTCAGAATTAGAAAATGAAATTAATGAGGATGGTCCCGTGAGAGTAATAAATCCAAAGTCTGAAGATGATTTGCCAAAAGTAGCATCTGAGGTAAAATTCATACATACATACATTAATCCTTGTTCCATAGGCCATAAATACGACATTTCGTAATGATGTGGAACGTATCACTTTAACATAAGTTTCCTTTACACAATTTTTTTTTTTTTTTTTTTTTTTTTTACAGTTACTACTTCATATCTAATAATTCATCTATTGAGAAGACGAGAAGAAGAAGTTGTCATTCAGAATTTCTTTTAATTTGCTTTTAAATGTCTGTCAGACCTTTGATACTATTTGGCAAATGACCAAAGATTTTTGTGGCAGCACAATTAACCCCTTTCTGTGCCAAAGTGAGATTTAATCCAGAATAGTGGATATCACCCTTTCTTCTAGTGTTGTATCTATGCACTTCGCTGTTATTTCTGAATTAGGATGGGTTACTAATGAAAAATTTCATAAGTGAATATATGTATTTCAAAGATACTGTGAATATCCGGAGTTCCTTAAATAAATGTCTGCAAGGTGATCTTGGATGGGCTACAGCTATTATTCTGATTACACGCTTTTGTGCAATGAATACTTTGTCTCTTAATGACGAATTGCCCCAAAATATGATGCCATATGAAAGCAGTGAATGAAAATAGGCATAGTAGGCTAATTTACTGATATGTTTATCACCAAAATTTGCAATAACCCTAATAACATAAGTAGCTGAACCTAACCGTTTCAGCAGATCTTTGATGTGTTCTTCCAATTCAATTTCTCATCAATGCATACACCCAGAAATTTTGAGTATTCTATCTTAGCAACAGACTTCCGTTCATGATCTATATTAATGGTGTTATGCCATTTACTGTACAGAATTGTATAAACTGTGTTACTGCGAAGTTAGAATCATCTTCTGATGACAATGTAATTGAAGTTAAAGCACAAAACAAACAGCGGAATTAATAGAGTTATCTGATAGTGAAACTGGGTTCAATATGTTTGAAATTGTGCCAGGTCAGGGAATGATAGAAACTCCTTTAAAACCAGTGGGAATTCCAGGAGACAAGATCGAGGATAACTCAAATTACAATATTGATTCTAACCACCACAATCTGCAAGTCAAAGTTCGGCAACATCTAACTAAATTGCATAGTATTTTTAAAACCTAAATTGGTGAAGTACGCAAAGATCTCAAAGACGTAGATAATCTTTTGTAAGGGAGACTGTAAAGAAAAATAGGCATTGAATCCACTTTGCTCTAATCGATTTGAGGAAGTAACCAAGACATTAAATGCCTGGATATTAAGAAAGTAAAAACTGAATGTGAGAAATTATTTGAGGATGTTGATAAAAATTTTTCTGACAGAATGGAACCAGTAGAGCTACAGGTAGAAGAACTAAATATTAGTATTACTAACACATAAAATGGAGTAACCTCTAGTAGTTCTTGTGATACTACTGTACAAAATATTGCTTCAGTTGACGCCGCTTTTAACACATGTCGACAATTTTTACGTTTTCATCCAGACAAACAAATTCACCCATTAGAGTTCTGGAATAATTATGAGAATATTTTGCCAAATGCATGATCAGAACGTAAGAAAATTTCTTTCACAGGAAGTCATTTGTCAAGAGATGCTTTGCGATGGTCAGTTTACATAATGATTAGATACAAAACTCATTGTGAATTTAAAACTGCGTTTGTTAATGAATGCTAGTCACACAACAACCAAAGCTATGTTTTGAGAAAATTTTGGAGTGGTAAAAAGTTGACTCCAGATCGTTAATCGGTTAAAGAGTGCTCTGAAAACTGGGTTTCACGGCTGTCACATCTGTCAGAAAAGATGAAGCCGGAAATGATTATCATGGGACTAGAAGCTGAGCTGCCTTGGTACTCGAGAAAAGGATTATTTCTACACCTACATGTAATGTGGATAGGTTCATTGAGTACCTAAATAATGACAGTGGGAAAGTGAATATTAGAGGCATGGAGGTTCAGAATCATGATGATGGGGAAGTCCCATACTCCTTCACAGAGCATAGGGGACGATGCGGGAGACCCGCACCGCCGTACTAGGCGAGGCCCTAGCGCGGGTGATTTGCCATTGCCCTCCTCTGACAGTAATTGGGATGAATGATGATGATGATGAAGACGACACAACAACACCCAGTTATCTCGAGGCTGGTGAAAATCCCTGACCTCGCCGGAAATCGAACCCGGGACCCCGGGAAGTGAGTGTGCTGCTCCGAGATCACGAACTGTGGACAGGTTCAGAATACACGATCTAATTATCGTGGTCAGGGCCATGTTAGACGCAAATGAACACAACAGGATGCGCGTGGGGAACTAAGTCAAGACTATGAGGAAACTGGAGCTCAACAGGCGGAAACAGTAACAAAAAAATGTTCAAATGTGTGTGGAATCTTATGGGACTTAGCTACTAAGGTCATCAGTCCCTAAGCTTACACACTACTTAACCTAAATTATCCTAAGGACAAACACACACACCCACGCCCGAGGGAGGACTAGAACCTGCGCCGAGACCAACCGGGAAACAGTAATAAAACCAGTAACAAAATCACAGACCATCGTCAGTCAACACTCGCAAACTGATAACAGGAATGATGAAATAGAAACAGCAGCACCAGTGATGTGCTCAGTCTCTCTCATTTATAGTTGACAGCATTTTGCACATATCAGAAAAACGGATCAAGAAGGAAAAAGAAAACGCTACAGACAGTAGGGAGGAACAAATTAATTGATTTGAATCAGATGAGGACGATGACGAAGTAAAGGCTTACATCTTTGACAGTAAAGGCAATCTGAAGGCTACAGTTTCGGTAGAGGAAGTAGAGTCACTTTTACAAGGTTTCGGGGAGGAGTTGTCAGATGAAGGGAGTAGCAACAATGAAGAGGTCAGGGAACCTATTAGCTGTAATAAGTTGCCACAAATTGTAAAAACAGACAACAGTATTATAGATAGCAATGTTTCTCAGGGACGTAGTTGCTCAGAGTAGAGAGTAGTTTAGCAGATGCGCAACAAACGAAGATAGATGAAGTGGTCAAGTACTTTCATTTAAAATTGGTGGACAGGTTGTAAAAGGTAGCTGCGGATGTATTTGCAACTGAACAAAATTACTTCAGCTCGAAACTGATTGAAAAGGATGTATTAGGAGACTTTTATCAGGAACCTGTTCAGATCTGAAAAATTCACCCTGCAATAAAAACTAATATCTCAGGAGTAACAGTGCGTTGTCCTCTTGATAGTGGCAGTGAAGCAAGTGCTTTGTCCCAACCATTCTTTGATTCAATTCGTAATAGTAATGAGTTAACTGTCGTGAAAGTAAGTGGTTTAAAGATAATGTAAACTACTGAAAAAATTTCTAGACCAGTACAGCACGAATCTTTGATACCAATTGGTTTAGGTAACGTAATAATAGATCATCCTTGTTTAACCATGGTCGTTTTAAGTGTTGAAATGTTAATTGGTACAGATATTTTAACGAAATATCAAGGAAAGATTGACTTTGATCAGAGACACTTAGTATTAAAGTCACTTAGTATTAACTTTATCAGACTCTCGAGTGATTACAGAGCCTTTCATTGGAAATTATGTGAGCTGTAATAGTGAACCATTGTAACTGTGTGTTAGAGTAATGAGGAATAAGGGATACTTGCAGGAAGATACTGAAGTTTGGAAAAATGTGCAAGATGGTGCTGTGGAAAGAACTGTATCTTGGTAGAGATGGAGGTTAAGGTAAAATCAACAAATCAGATTTCTGATAAACAGATGGCAGAATTAAGGAAAATATTAACCACTCATCACAATGCATTCTCGAATACGCCTGATGAAATTAAAGGGTACGATTGCCGTTTGAATGTAAAGCTTATGCAGGTATTTTTCAAGACACCTTATCAGATACATGTTGCGAGTGCGTGAGCTGTTAAGCTAGAAATTCAACGTACGTTGGCATGGAGTGTCATTGAGCAAGAAATTAGTGGTATAATAATCCTCTTGTTGTTGTGCCTAAGGTGACGGAAGCGTTAGATTGTACTGGACGCACGCTGGCTAAATGAAAATGTAATAAAAGAACCTGACAGTCCTCAAAATATGAATGAACTGGTGCAAAGGTTCCAAGGGATTATGCATCTTACATCAGTGGACATCACTTGCGGATACTGGAATTTTCCCCTGGCAAAAGTATCACGGGAATATACAGCCTTTTTGTACGAAGGCGTTTACTAGCAGTATAAAGTAAACCCATTTGGATTAAATATTTTTGTGTGTATCTTTGTAAGAGTGATGGTTCGTGTATTGGGGCTGGAATGTTAGATTAGGTGACTATTTATGTAGACGACATACTGTTGGTAACTCCCACGCGGGGAGAACATATCAGTCTACTAGACAGGGGTGTGGCGCTAGAAGCTGTGGAAAAGGAGTAATGAAATTAAAGTAGAGAAAACTTAGTAGATTGGAGGCAAAATGAAGTTCTTGGGCCATGAAATTAGCAGTGAAGGTACATTACCTGATCCAAATTATCACTCATTAAAAAGTTTGACGCACCCAGAAATAAAAAGCAGCTCAGGTCTTGTTCAGTTAATTCGGATTCTACCACCATTTTGTTACAGATCACTTGTTTAATGCATCTTGTTTACCCCACTTGTTGAAGAATACACAGTGGATTTCGAGTGAAGAGTGCCAGTCTGATTTGGAAGAATTCAAAAAAATGTGTGTGAAATCTTATGGGAACTGCTGAGGTCATCAGACCGCTCGGCTAGTCAAGCGCGGCGTTTGAAGAATTAAAAAATTGTTTAACGAACAGTGCGCTATTACACCATTCAGATTTTTCGAACCCCTTTTGCGTGTTAGTTGAAGCAAATGGTTGTGGGATTGCAGTAGAGGTGTTTCAGATGGAAAACAGAAGGCGACCAAGAGACAATAAAACAATACCGTATGTGAGTCGTTCACTGCATTCTGCTGAGCAAAATTATGGAATTTCAGAATTGGAAGCGCTGGCTTTCGTGTTTGGTATGAAAAATTTTGAGCTTTATTTGTTAGGTCACAAGGTGATAATATATAGTGATCACAAGTTATATTTTTGAAAATTAAGATATCCAAAACTAACCAGCAGTTCGACCTGGAGATTAAATACATGCATGGGAAGAACAGTCTGGTATCAGATGGGCTATCAAGAATTGTTGAGTTGTGCAGGGAATCAGAAATGTTATCAGATAGGAATGAAGTGTGCAAGTTGGCCATACATGAGCTCAAGCAGGAAAATACCTTGAAGAAAGTATGTAAAATCTTAAGAAGGGAGCAAAATTACGACGATCAGTTGAGATTAGTCAAATGCCATTTACGGGTCCCTAATTATCCAAACGTAGCGCGGTACTATTGCCTACATACAGGAATTTTATTCCACCGGACGAAGTTAGATTCAGCAGAATGGAAACTACACTACTGGCCATTAAAATTGCTACACCAAGAAGAAATACAGATGATTAACGGGTATTCATTGGACAAATATATTATAATAGAACAGACATGTGATTACATTTTCACGCAATTTGGGTGCATAGATCCTGAGAAATCAGTACCCACAACAACCACCTCTGGACGTAATAACGGCCTTGATACGCATGGGCATTGAGTCGAACAGAACTTGGATGGCGTGTACAGGTACAGCTGCCCACGTAGCTTCAACACGATATCACAGTTCATCAAAAGTAGTGACTGGCGTATTGTGACGAGCCAGTTCCTCGGCCACCATTGACCAGACGTTTTCAATTGGTGAGAGATCTGTAGAATGTGCTGGCCAGGGAGCAGTCGAACATTTTCTGTATCCAGAAAGGCCATTACGGGACCTGCTGTCGTGCATTATCCTGCTGAAATGTAGGGTTTCGCAGGGATAGAATGAAGGGTAGAGCCACGGGTCGTAACACATCTGAAATGTAACGTCCACTGTTCAAAGTGCCGTCAATGCGAACAAGAGGTGAACGAAACGTGTAACTAGTGACACCCCATACCATCACGCCGGGTGATAAGCCAGTAAAGCAATAACGAATACACGCTTCCAATGTGCGTTCACCGCGATGTCGCCAAACACGGATGCAACCATAATAATGCTGTAATCAGAACCTGGATTCATCCGAAAAAATGACGTTTCGCCATTCGTGCACACAGGTTCGTCGTTGAGTACACCATCGCAGGCGCTCCTGTCTGTGATGCAGCGTCAAGGGTAACCGCAGCCATGGTCTCCGAGCTGATAGTCCATGCTGCTGCAAACGTCTTCGAACTGTTCGTGCAGATGGTTGTGGTCTTGCAAACGTCCCCATCTGTTGACTCAGGGATCGAGACGTGGCTGCACGATCCGTTACAGCCATGCGGATACGATGACTGTCATCTCGATTGCTAGTGATATGAGGCCGTTGGGATCCAGCACGGCGTTCCGTATTACCCTCCTGAACCCACCGATTCCATATTCTGCTAACAGTCATTGCATCTCGACCAACGCGAGCAGCAATGTCGCGATACGATAAACCGCAATCGCGATGGGCTACAGTCTTACTTTTATCAATGTCGGAAACGTGATGAAACGCGTTTCCTCTCCTTACACGAGGCATCACAACAACGTTTCACCAGGCAAGCCGGTCAACTGCGGTTTGCGTACGAGAAATCGGTTGGAAACTTTACTCATGTCAGCACATTGTAGGTGTCGCCACTGGAGCCAACCTTGTGTGAATGCTTTCAAAAGCTAATCATTTTCATATCACAGCACCTTCCTGTCGGTTAAATTTCGCGTCTATATCACATCTTCGTGGTGTAGCAATTTTAATGGCCAGTAGTGTATGTTTTCCATCACGACATGTGCACCTGCTGATATATTACCTGTATCTGCGATATGACAATTATGGAGCCAAGAAATGCATTGCTGAAATAAGTGAGAAGGTGATTTTCGACAACATGCATCGTAGGGTAGCAAGACTAGCGTCCTGTGTTGTTTGTCAGAAGGTACTTGTAATAAATAATATAGTGCAGGGAGACATGCTCAATGCAGAACCAAGTGAACCCCTGCGATTATGTGCAGCCGATCTTTTTGGCCCACTCCCGAAATCTAAAGGACGATGTAGTCGTGTTTTTGAGGTAACTGATGGTTTTAGCGAGTATATAAAACTATATCCAGTAGACTGAGCTAATGCCAAAAAGCTGGTAGACAAGCTAGAAAAGGACTATTTTGTAAAGACTGACAAGCCTAAGAGTCTCTTATCGGATGATGGTCCGCAATTTGTATCTGGAAAAATTAAAACATGTCTAGAAAAGGCCAGAATTAGCCAAATAAGGGTCTCGGCGTTTTTTCCACAGGGAAATATGAGCGAGAGGGTTAGCGGGGGCTACACAGATTGTGTAGAACTCACTGCTCCAGGAACCATTCAGCTTGGGCCAATAATATCAAAAACATTGAAAAAATCATCAACAACCTTAAACGTGATGCAACAGGTTTTGCTCGCTGTGAACTTATGTTTAATCAGGAACCCCGTAACATCGTCACAAACAAGGCTGATTTTCCAGTGCTAGCACAGAGCTCTATCAATGAGAAGAAAGCACAATGTAAGGAAAACGTAAGTAAAAGAACATTGGACAGAAGAAGAAGGCGTGACGTAAAATCTTCCCCCACTAGTTTTAACACTGGTGAACCAATTTTAGTCAAAACTAAAGACAAACCTAAGAAAATTTTAGCGAAAACAAAGACATCGACGCGTGTTCATCAAGAACCATTCAGAATAATAAGTAAGCCTCATGCAAACGCATATCGTTTGGAATACCTGAAAAACACGAGAGTGCTAAGTCTAAGACACACTGTGGATCTGAATTCTTTCATTACTTACAGTAATGAGGTTCTGTGGGAGTCTACCACTCTTTGTTGACTACACAGTTTGGCGTACTATGCAGTCCCACCTGCATGAAAGTTTATTTCCCTTTCAAGTTTCATTCTTCTTCTACATATAGTGAAAAAGGAATATATGCCTTCATGTTGTACGTATGCTATTAGTTTGTAACTGACTGTAAGTCGATTCTGTAAGGGGTCTGCCACTCATTGGCGGACACACAGTTTGGCGTACGGTGCAGCCCCAGATAGATGAAACTTCAATTCCGTTTCAAGTTTCATTCTCTTCTTCTGTTCTACGTACAGCAGGTAAGGAATATATGCCTTCTTGTTGTACCTATGCTATTGGTATGTTATATCTACCTAGTAAGTAAGAATGATTCCCAAAAATGACCATACCCGAATAATGACTTACAAGAGAATACGAGAGGTAGTTCGCAGTAGTACATTCTAAATGTTAAAATAACAGTTGGTGACTTATGAGCACCAATGGTAGAAAAATAATGGCTGAAATAAATAAATAATAAATGAGATCCACAAAATAGGATTAGTAACAGTAAATTCCAAATACTCTGCGTTGGCATTCCTAAAATCTGAAGCAATAAGCTCTGCATTAATTAATAATTTTCAGTTGAAACTAACGTTGTCTGTGGGGAAGAGAGGGTAATAAAATGGTACCATTAGAGGCAAGCCAAAGCATTTTTATATTAATTAAAGGAGGCTTCTGGAAGTGGTGTGAAGATCACACAAAAAGATACGTAAGTAATAAGGTTAATAGGCTCGCGAAGATAAAAGGGAGAAAGAAGCGTCGAAATATGTGGATAGATGAAAATAGGGAGAAATAGTAGTAATGAATTCAGTAGGCTGACATATACGGCAAAATGGTGGAAAATTAGTAATTCCACCACATCTCATAAAAAGGTTGAGAAACACGTTATCTTGCTTAAGGCAGATGGTCATTTAACAGATACATTTTGACACATACAGACAACAATATAGAGAAACTAATGTGCTGAGAAATGCAGACTGTAGAGTATTGGCGCGTTATAAAGAAAAACAGCTTTTTATTATGTGTGTGACAAAACAAAGTCGTTGCTGTCAATCGAATATCTTATTTAATACACTGACCATACGAGATGGAGTTTACAAAGGTTACTCAATTTTCTAACTAAAGCAACATCTAAGGCAATGATGTAGATTTCAAACGAGCGCAAAATGTGACTATTTAAAAAAAACTATGTTGACTTCCAGAGCGTAATAGCTATGGGTTATAAAAAATATTTTGAAAATTTCATAATTCAAGCTTAATAATGATGTAACTAGTAAAAGTGAGCTATAGTAACGTCACAATTTTATAAAGCGGCGAACACCAATAGCCATTTTGAAAAAGTTAATAACGATTTTCCAAATAATAGAATTTTGAAAAAAAAAAGAAAATTTCTTTCTGATAACTTCTTAGTTGTTTATTTACATTATAAAAGGAAAATAGAATTTACTACATGTTTCGTCCTCCCTTAGATGTCAGTTGAGTACAGAAACTTAGGTTCTGTTATTTGTTTCCCAGGGACATGGTGACTTCGTGAAAGGCAAACTATAAGCTTATGGAGAATGAAGAGAGGACACGTACCACAGGGACTCTCCCTTTTTCCTTTTTGTAATATATCATCATGAAGAACGCAATGTTGTTGTTGTTGTTGTGGTCTTCAGTCCTGAGACTGGTTTGATGCAGCTCTCCATGCTACTCTATCCTGTGCAAGCTTCTTCATCTCCCAGTACCTACTGCAACCTACATCCTTCTGAATCTGCTTAGTGTATTCATCTCTTGGTCTCCCTCTACGATTTTTACCCTCCACGCTGCCCTCCAATGCTAAATTTGTGATCCCTTGATGCCTCAAAACATGTCCTACCAACCGATCCCTTCTTCTAGTCAAGTTGTGCCACAAACTTCTCTTCTCCCCAATCCTATTCAATACCTCATTAGTTACGTGATCTACCCACCTTATCTTCAGCATTCTTCTGTAGCACCACATTTCGAAAGCTTCTATTCTCTTCTTGTCCAAACTGGTTATCGTCCATGTTTCACTTCCATACATGGCTACACTCCATACAAATACTTTCAGAAACGACTTCCTGACACTTAAATCTATACTCGATGTTAACAAATTTCTCTTCTTCAGAAACGATTTCCTTGCCATTGCCAGTCTACATTTTATATCCTCTCTACAACGACCATCATCAGTTATTTTACTCCCTAAATAGCAAACCTCCTTTACTACTTTAAGTGTCTCATTTCCTAATCTAATCCCCTCACCATCACCCGATTTAATTTGACTACATTCCATTATCCTCGTTTTGCTTTTGTTGATGTTCATCTTATATCCTCCTTTCAAGACACTGTCCATTCCATTCAACTGCTCTTCCAAGTCCTTTGCTGTCTCTGACAGAATTACAATGTCATCGGCGAACCTCAAAGTTTTTACTTCTTCTCCATGAATTTTAATACCTACTCCGAATTTTTCTTTTGTTTCCTTTACTGCTTGCTCAATATACAGATTGAATAACATCGGGCAGAGGCTACAAACCTGTCTCACTCCTTTCCCAACCACTGCTTCCCTTTCATGCCCCTCGACTCTTATAACTTCCGTCTGGTTTCTCTACAAATTGTAAATAGCCTTTCGCTCCCAGTATTTTACCCCTCCCACCTTCAGAATTTGAAAGAGAGTATTCCAATTAACGTTGTCAAAAGTTTCTCTAAGTCTACAAATGCTAGAAACGTAGGTTTGCCTTTTCTTAATCTTTCTTCTAAGATAAGTCGTAAGGTTAGTATTGCCTCACGTGTTCCAACATTTCTACGGAATCCAAACTGATCTTCCCCGAGGTCCGCTTCTACCAGTTTTTCCATTCGTCTGTAAAGAATTCGCGTTAGTATTTTGCAGCTGTGACTTATTAAACTGATAGTTCGGTAATTTTCACATCTGTCAACACCTGCTTTCTTTGGGATTGGAATTATTATATTCTTCTTGAAGTCTGTGGGTATTTCGCCTGTCTCATACATCTTGCTCACCAGATGGTAGAGTTTTGTCATGACTGGCTCTCCCAAGGCCATCAGTAGTTCTAATGGAATGTTGTCTACTCCCGGGGCCTTGTTTCGACTCAGGTATTTCAGTGCTCTGTCAAACTCTTCACGCAGTATCTTATCTCCCATTTCATCTTCATCTACATCCTCTTCCATTTCCATAATATTGTCCTCAAGTACATCGTCCTTGTATAAACCCTCTATATACTCCTTCCACCTTTCTGCCTTCCCTTCTTTGCTTAGAACTGGGTTTCCATCTGAGCTCTTGATATTCATACAAGTGGTTCTCTTATCTCCAAAGGTCTCTTTAATTTTCCTGTAGGCAGTATCTATCTTACCCATAGTGAGACAAGCCTCTACATCCTTACATTTGTCCTCTAGTCATCCCTGCTTAGCCATTTTGCACTTTCTGTCGTTCTCATTTTTGAGACGTTTGTATTCCTTTTTGCTTGCTTCATTTACTGCATTTTTATATTTTCTCCTTTCATCAATTAAATTCAATATTTCTTCTGTTACCCAAGGATTTCTATTACCTCTCGTTTTTTTACCTACTTGATCCTCTGCTGCCTTCACTACTTCATCCCTCAGAGCTACCCATTCTTCTTCTACTGTATTTCTTTCCCCCATTCCTGTCAATTGTTCCCTTATGCTCTGCCTGAAACTCTCTACAACCTCTGGTTCTTTCAATTTATCCAGGTCCCATCTCCTTAAATTCCCGCCTTTTTGCAGTTTCTTCAGTTTCAATCTGCAGTTCATAACCAATAGATAGTGGTCAGAATCCACATCTGCCCCTGGAAATGTCTTACAATTTAAAACCTGGTTCCCAAATCTCTGTCTTACCATTATGTAATCTATCTGATACCTTTTAGTATCTCCAGGATTCTTCCAGGTGTACAACCTTCTTTCATGATTCTTGAACCAAGTGTTAGCTATGATTAAGTTATGCTCTGTGCAAAATTCTACAAGGCGGCTTCCTCTTTCATTTCTTCCCCCTAATCCATATTCACCTACTATGTTTCCTTCTCTCCCTTTTCCTACTGACGAATTCCAGTCACCCATGACTATTAAATTTTCGTCTCCCTTCAGTACCTGAGTAATTTCTTTTATCTCGTCATACATTTCATCAATTTCTTCACTATCTCAATAATTTCTTTTATTTCATCATACGTTTCATTAGCTTACTCGTCATCTACAGAGCTGGTTGGCATATAAACTTGTACTACTGTGGTAGGTTTGAGATTCGTATCTATCTCGGCCACAATAAGGCGTTCACTACGCTGTTTGTAGTAGCTTACCCGCATTCCTATTTTCGTACCAGTAACATATCTAGCAGTGTGCCTTTGAATTGTTTCCAAGTCTTCCTTTAATCTGACCTGGTAGGAACGCAACGCGCTCAAGGACTACACCTGTATAGGTTCTGTGGTGAACGTGTGGGTGCTATTCTGTCATTCTGCACAGCAGATTAATCTGAGACGTGCCCTTTGCCCTGTGGCTCCTGCAAGTTGCAATTCCCCCCCACTACTACAGAAGTCAGGCAGACGCTCCTAACGTTCTAAAGAGAAATGCCTGAAAAACTTTCAGCAATAAATATCTTCTGGAGTCATCCGTTGAATGGAAATAACACAAAAACTGACAAAATTTCTTATGTAACTAGTGGGATACTTGGGTACTGGAGTAGTGCTAGTTAGTGTAAGAAAAACATGAAACTAACGAAAATTATCATTTTTTGTAAAAATTCTGAGAAATCACAATGGCACTTTTAGTTATGAACTGAACAAGTTATTTCTGGGTTCTTTTCGGATTGTGAAGTTACCTCTTAAGGATAGGATTCGCTAATGAAATTTCTATACAAAGTTTAAGATTACAATTGACTTGGCAGAATGGCTGAGAGCCATGCCTACTCAACTTGAATAATTATCCTTTAGAATGTTGCTAGGTACGGTTGAGGCTGTCGTGTGTAAAATGCACTGAAGTGTACTGTTGTGAAGGAGATATGGGGCTCACAAGAGCTGTAGCGCACAATGCTGTAAGCCGCGATAACTGCTGTCTGTACTGCTCGCTGCTTACAAATAAGGTAACTCTCGTTCTATCTGGATTGACCTTTGCCAATCAAACTCTCCCTACGCCTTAATGAAGTCAAGGAGTCCTATTTGCCCCTAGTCTAACTATTGGCATGGTACACTGGTCAGATAACCAGTCCACCGTGATGCCACTAAAAAATTCGCCCGCAGGCGTTTAACTATAAATCTGTGCGTTAACACCACACAGTGAACAACACTTAATCGCAAGGACTCAATATAGAGTCGCACTCAGATTCGCTCTCGACAGAGGTGCTCTCCCAGTGAAGTACTGAGGAGAGACTTGTTCCTCGCTCTTTGAGTACATGTACGAGCGCACATGCTCTTGTTACGTGTTCTCGCTCCAAGAGTGACAACGGAACGGCCCCTCTCCACGGCAGGCATGAAGGGGTATATCTTTCGGTCTCCTCCATTACTCCTTCAGCTCAAGGCGTCAGGAATATCGTCTGCCAATCAGCATTGCTCTTATAAAACGGGAGAATGACGTTTTGTTTAAGGCGACCAATCTGGAAATCTGTAGCATTCGCGTTTGGTGTTTGCTGTCTCCCTGTGAAAACCTCTGAAACTGCGGGCTGTGTTTGTAAAAAATGCGTAAGCTGGGTGCTCCCACACAATGTAGCGGAATCTGCTTTTAAGCCGAACATGGGGTCATTCTCTCTTTCACTCGGGAAAATGCTGTCTGCTCTACAGGTGCTCGCCGGCCGACATAGATAGGTTGACTCGTCCTCTGACGGGACCGGCCTCCTCGAGTGCGATTTACTTCTCCCAAACTAAAAGCTTTCATGACCGTCGTGTCTTGAATGTGCGTGTGTGTATGCCAGCCTCGAGTAATTCAACCTCAGTGCACACTTGCGATTTACTTATTATTTACATATCGTTTACATGAATTCATACAACATTGGCCTTATCTTATCGAGTTTGGGTTCGAATGAAGCGTCTTGATGTGGTAATATGATTGTGAGGGCGGAATATGTAAGCAATGACGGTGAGGAGACCAAGACGTCTTACATACCTCCCTCCTTCTGACAAAATTTTTGTCTGTGGTTTGTCAATGCTGAGGAAAACATGGACAAAGGTAAGCTAAAATTGTTCTTTTAGATTTTCCAATAAACTTTTCTCAGCCATTCTTAACAATTTTTTTCTAATGATCTCTTTATAGCTATTGCTTCTATTTTTTAATTCTAAATTTATGTTTTGTTGTTAGGCAAATATAGACTTTACAAAGGTTGTTATTCTTTGTCAATGCCAGTACGTGTCTCTGTTTTTCTTTTTCATTTCAACAATTGTTTTTACAATATTAATTTTTCTAAACTCGTTAGTGTACAGTGTACCATGTTTTAGAGTGGTTATATCTCTTATTTAGTTAAGCTTCACGTGAATGTTCGCAAAAGCTCTGTTGTGTGACTTTGTTTTATTTATTTTGGCATTATTTTTTTGTGTCACTGTTCTAAGAGTGAAGATGTGTTTTTTCTTTATTCTATCCTCTTTCAACCCATGATTAACCAAAACCTTTTTTATATAAAAAACTAACTTGGCTTTACAGGGATTTTTGAGATTGTCTATGTGGTGTCACAGCCAGACACCACACTTGCTAGGTGGTAGCTTAAATCGGCCGTGGTCCATTTAGTACATGTCGGACCCGTGTGATCGCAGACCGAGCGCCACCACAAGGCAGGTCTCGAGATACGGGAGAGCACTCGACCCCAGTTGTACGACGACTTTGCTAGCGACTACACTGACGAAGCCTTTCTCTAATTTGCCGAGAGACAGTTAGAATAGCCTTCAGCTAAGTCCATGGCTACGACCTAGCAAGGCGCCATTACCCTTACATAGTTTGACAGTTATCGTATGAAATGTCTCAACAAGAAGAACGATGTATACAACAAGGATAAATAAAAGTTAAGTATTCGAGGAGCTACATACTTTTCTTATTAGCATTCAATACTTATCCTGTTCCAGAATTCACGCCAGTCGGCGTGTGTGAGTACGCGTGCCTTTCTTTCGGCTACCCGTCACTGTGGAGTGGCTGCTTTGTCAGTCCACTACAGTCTATTTATACTAATTAATTTTCTTTACATAATATTTTGAGGTCTCTATCATATTATGGGCTTTACATATATGATAAAATAATTACTTTTACAAAAAAGGAAAAAATATTTTTAAAAATATATCATTTTCTTAACTCTACATTTGTATCTTATCAGTCTTTTCGTTTTGTGCTGCATCAGTTTCTGTTCTCGACGATCCCCACTGAAATACTGGAAGGCGTCGACTCATTTGTATGGGTGTTACAAATCATGAGAGAAGCACTCTAGCATGTGATGCCGGGTCTTACTTGTTGACATTGTCATCATGGAGTGGTACTTTTAACTGATGATGATGACTGTAGTTTACTGCATTAACAGTGATGTCTTGGTACTCCTTTGCTATCACACCTCGGACGGTATGGCAGTTCAATGACTGTAGTTGATTACCGACCATCGTCACCCAATATTGTGGTGTGACGTCTTGGTACTTCACACCTGGTTCAGTATGGCAATTTGATGATGTGGTTGGGAGAATACTGTTCATTTTGCTGAATCTATTTCTAGATATGTTGGTTGGTACTACTTAATATTCCGTTTACCGTTCGCTTGTATTTGTTTGACGATTCAAGGTTTATTTTTGGAGAGGTGATTGTAGTAGTTGCCATGCCTCAGAGTTCATGGAAAGACATTTGTAGCAATTTGCTTTGTAGGATAGGAGAGAAAGGAATCTTGCTGTCTTCTGCTCTTCTTCATCTTGCATCTTCTGTTCTTCTCTTCTTTCTTGCATTCTTCTGTTCTTCTTGGGCTAGGAATATTTGAATTTTAGTGTAGGAGTGATATAGGATTTGTAGGATCTGACTGCCTTTCCAAATGTTACTTGATGAGCTTGTAGATCCTAGTAATTTTTTGTACTTTCATTGTCGTCTCATCGTATTATGATTCTCCCCACGCTCTTCCATTGTGTAGCAGTGTCGTGACATATGAAATGTCCATGCTGTGCGTTGTCCTCCTGAAGTCCAACCTGGTTGCAACCTGCATTTCCAGCGTGGCGTTGGTCTTCATGTTGCTGTTATAGTCCTTAGTGCTTTCTCAACATATCTGTAGCCTCTCCATCGCTATCTTGAAGCATCTGGTGTTAAGGGAGCTGGTGATTGGTGTTGGTGCCGATGTCCCTTTTTTCGTATAGAGAAATTTTTTGAAATGTTTTGTTTTATACAAATTACGAGAGATTTTGACTCTATACGATGCAATGTTTATAAAAATGAAGAAAATTATTATTTATTTCTCATATGATAATTTAATTAAAGCATATATCTATCATTTTTATAGCCTACCACTTCTTCATTCTTTTAATTGTTGTGTACCATTTATTGTTTGTGTACATGTTGTAGTCTACTTGATACTACAAGAGACTGTTAGTGTGTATTGTGTCTCTTTTTCTTTTAATTAATGTGTTATTTTGTTGATTCATAATTCATTTTTTGATTTAGTGGTTAGTACACGATTTGCGATTGCCCCTCTGTCTCTTTCCCTTCCTTCTCTTTTATCATTTCTTTCATTCACATTCTTTTAGGTGGCTCACATGGTAGATTCCAATACTTTTACCTGCTTTTGGGTTCGTTAGTTCTATGGCATTTTCATGAGCGATCCTGGAAATTATCATTGGCCCTGTATAGATTGCAAAAAATTTTCTGCATTTATTTTGACTCTTATGTGAGAGGTAATGAGTTTTTACGAATACCTTTTGGCCCAGTGTGAAGCGTTTCTTTGTGGCTGATTTGTCTTGAGTGATCTTATGTCTCATTGCTACTGAGCGAATGTTTTGTAGGACAGAAGCGACGATTTGTCTATATTGCTTCTGGGGAATAACTGGAAATTTAATGATTTCTCTTATTTTTTCTGGTGGATCTATATTCTTTAATAATGTGATTGGTGGATAGGTTGTGGTACTATGTGGTGTCTCATTAATTACTTCTTGGAAGTCTTGTAGATATAGGTCCCAAGTACAATGGTTCTCCCTACAAAATAGTCTACAAGGTGTTCCAAAATCTTTCATGGCACGTTCGCCTGGAATTCCACTTGGTTTGTATTTGGAAATAAAGTCGGATTTGATTTTTAATTTGTCTAATGTGTTTTTCGAATGCACCGATCTGTATTGGGGCCCATTATCTGAGATGATTCTTTTCACTCTCCCAACTTGTATAAAGTCCTTTTGAAGTGCTTTACTAATTGTAAATCCAGTGGCTTTCTTGAAGGGCGTAAGTGTAGTGTATTTTGATGCTAGTTCAATTACAACAAATATCTAGGGCGGCCGCGGTGGCCGTGCGGTTCTGGGCGCTTCAGTCCGGAACCACGAGACTGCTACGGTCGCAGGTTCGAATCCTGCCTCGGGCATGGATGTGTGTGATGTCCTTAGGTTAGTTAGGTTTAAGTAGTTCTAAGTTCTAGGGGACTGATGACCTCAGATGTTAAGTCCCATAGTGCTCAGAGCCATTTGAAACATTTTTTTAAATATCTAGGTGAAGCCTTTCCTTATTCGTGGAATTGGACCATAAATATTGGTTGCAGAAATCTGTCTTAATTTATCAGGCATAATTGGAAACATTGGGGGTCTGGTCTGATATGTCACACGTTTTGACTGCATCAATTTTTTACAAGTTTTAAGAACACGTCGAATACGTCACTCCATATTTGGGAAGTGTACCGTTTGTTTCGTTTTTAGATAGCATTTCTTGGGTCCAAAATGTGCACTGCTAAAGTGGGTATACCAAATTTATTTATTAATAACTTCGTCAGGGATGCATGCTAACCATTTTATAGTATCATCATTACGTTTGAAAATAAGATATTATCTTTTACTATGTAATTTTTTCTAATTTCTGTGTTGGTTTTATGGGTAAGTTGGTGTTTAATCTTGAGGAGGGTCTGATCTTTGTTTTGTTTGCTTTTTTAAGGCATTTGTGATAAAATTTTCGAGTGGTATGTTTTTTTAGATAATGGGTTGTCCGTTCTTCATCTTCAATGTTGATTTTCTGGTCCTCTGCCATTCTCTGGGGCGAACGAGGCACTGCGTCGGCCAGAATATTTTCAGGTCCTGATATGTATGTGATTGAAAAGTCATACTGCTGCAGTACTTGCATCCATCTTGCCAAACGTCCGTGGGTTAATTTGGAGGAGATTAAAGACTCTAATGCTTTATGGTCTGTGTATACTTGTGTTTTTCTGCCAAACAGAAAATGTCGATATTTTTTAAATGCCCGTACTATGGCTAGAGCTTCTAATTCTGTTATAGAATAATTCTTTTCTGCTTTCGATAGCACTCTACTTGCAAAGGCTATTGTTCTTTGTATTTTCTTACCGTTTTCCTCAATTTGTTGAAATAGTACCGCCCCTAGCTCGGTCTTTGCACTATCAGTTACTAGACAGAACTCCTGACTTAAATCTGGGTGTGATAAAATTGGAGCATTATTCAATGCCTCCTTCAACTTATGAAATTCTTCATCTGCTTGTTTATCCCATATCCGGGGGGTGTTTTTTCCTGTCGGTGCACACAGTCTAGGTGCTGTAAGTGTGTCTATCCATATAAATTTTTTGAAAAAATTTATCAACCCGTTAGACTTTTCTTGTTGTAGGGAGTAGGAATATTACGAATAGCATCTATCTTTTTCTCGTCTAGCGTTATACCTTTTGCAGATATATTATGTACTAAAAATTTAATTTCTGATTTTCCAAAATGCGATTTAGTAATGTTGACGGTGACCCCACGTTTTTTCATAATTTGTAGGAAATTATCCAGTATATAATTATGTTCTGCCCAAGTTGCCTCCGCCACAAGAACGTCGTCCACATAGAAAGTAATTTTCTGAAGTATGTCAAGATTCAGTATAGAATTCAGACGGCGAATAAAGGCAGCTGACGAAATTTTGAGGCCAAACGGTAAACGTTTTAATTGGTATCAACGACCAAAGTCAATAAAGGCTGTGTATTTTCGACATGAAGGCTCCAATTCTATTTGCCAAAAACTTGAACACAAATCGATGGATGAAAAAATCTGTACTCCATGAAACTTCTGAATCAACACTTCCAATTTCTCTGCTCTATCTGTTTCCGAAATTATAATTGTATTTATTTGTCTTGAATAGAGTACCAAACGTATGCTCCCATCCTTCTTACTTACAACGTGTAAAGGTGAATTATATGGTGACTTGGTGGGTTCAATTTTGTCATCATCCAACTATTTCTGATTTCAAGAAATACTTGCTCTCGATAACTATATAGTATGGAATAAGGTGGAACACAAAATGGTATATGATCTTTGACCTCAAATTTTTATTGACAATCTTTAATGCTACCTGTCTTTGGTGCAAATACCTCCGCATGCGATCTCAATGTGCCTTCTAAATTTTTTTTTTATCTTGGAGCGAAATATCATCTATTTCCTCTATCTTCTTACTAATCTCTTGATTTCTTCTATTATTTATGGTGGGAGTGGGTCAAGGTTTTCTTCAAACTTATACCTAGGGTGTCTCTCCTCCTCTATTTCATTCCCTTCTTGACTTAAATGCAATTGCTTTTCTTTTCCCAGATCTTTTTCATCGTTCAAAGTTCGAATAAAATATAGTATTACATCATCTATTTTTACGAAGCCTTGTGGTATGCAAATGTGAATCTTACCCTCATTAATGAAATCTACAGCGATTATCACATCAGCCGTAAGTTTTGGTACGATTATAAAATTGTTTTCAAACTCGTAACCTTGGAAATTGAATGAAAGACGCGTTTCGTATTTCACCTGTGTTGCATTTTTTCCTAAGGCTCCAAAACCTCTTATCCTTTTTGTCCTTAAAATTGGTAATTCTTTCTCTCTATTGCACCTTTCAAATAGGCTTTCTGATATAGCCGTCACTTGACTCCCACTATCTATGATTGTTTGTGTCGTGATTTCACCAATGTTTATCTTTAATATGGGTTGTGTAATTGAGGATGTTACGATTTCCTTTTCTTCCATCAAATCCTCTGCTATAGATTCATAGCTTAACCTGTGGATAATTGTACCTTCCCTTCGTGTTGGTGTTTGCTTTGGTGTTAACTCCGTGAGCAAAACCGTTTGTGACCTACCTACCACTTTTCGTCTGTTTTCGAGCTCCTGCCTCTCCTTTTCCTTCATTTCCAATCATTCCCGAATGTACTCTCTCTCTAGCTTCTCATAGTCACCCATGATGTATACATTATACGCCTTTTGTGTTCGTGGCGTCTGTGGTTTGTTTTTATCTAGGATACTCTGCTGTGTTTTATTGCGTTCATTTACTTGCTTCTCGTCAAATATATTACTAAGTCCGGTTAACAATTCTTCATCGCTTAGTTCTTTAATACATGGAAGTGGTGGCAGTTCATCCTCGCTTTCAGGATTTTCCCATTCTATGCTGTTTTCCCAGGCTATGTAGCGTAATTCGAGTGTATCTGGTGCTGACTCTTTATCGGAAATTTTCGTAAGTTCCTGCTTGCCTGAATTTTGGCTATTTTCAGTTTTTTCTAATTTTGATCTAGCTACTTCCAAATCATGGATGTCCTTTTTTGATTGTTTTAATGAATGGACGTCAGTTTTCCTAACCTCTTCCGGATTTTCCCGTCAATCTTTACGTTTTTCAGGATTTCGTGGCCTAATTTCTACTTCTGGTTTCCCTTTGCTGTGTTGTTCTTGTTTCTGTGGACCATAATTTCCTCGGTAATTATTCGCGCCCTGGTCTCGCTAGTTGCTGTTTCTAAAATCGTGACCTCTTTGAAAGTACCCTTGACCGCTGGCATTGTGATTCCTAAACCCATATCCGCCACTGTATGAGTGTCCATTACCGTTCCTATTTCGGTACCAATTACTCTGGTTATCGTTTCTATGCCAATTGTATCCATTGTGCCATTGTCCTTGTCTGTTAAATTGCCTGAAATTTTTGGTGTCAGGATTACGATTATTATTATTGGAATAATCGTTCATAGCCCTCTCCTTTTGCTGTTCCCTTTCCTTTCTTTTTTCTTTCACTTCGTCGTCTTTAAACATAAATAGAAGTTCCCTTAAAACCTCTTTGAATTCTTCGGTATTTTCATTTTTTCCTACTGTCACCTGTTGATACTTTACCGGTAATTTCATTCTACATAGACCTATGAGCTCTCCGTTACTGTATGGTTTGTCTAGGCATTGATTCTTTTTCTCCATTGTGTCAAAGAATTTTACCACGCTTTTCTCTCCTGAGTTTTCATATGGTGTCATCTGAAGTAACTCGTATTTAATTTTGTTTTGCGCCTCCTTAGACCAATATCTTTCAAAAAATGTTGTTCTGAACTGTAGGTAAGACGCACAGGTAGCCGCAATCTTTTGCATCACTTCAGCTACTGTCCCTGACATGTGCGCACAAATGAAGTCAAGTTTGTGAGCTACTAGCCAGTGGTTTGGTAAGCTTACTTGAATCTGGTCGCTGACTGTGCGTGCATGCAAGCTATCGCCTTCTTCCTTGAAATGTTGAAATTTTCTAACTGTAAGGAAGTGGTCTGTATCATATATACTCATAAATCCGGTTTGTGGCTGATTCATGGACTCAAATAATCTGCCATTGCTTATGTCATCGTGTTTATTCTCTGGTAATCTACTGCCTGTCTGCCTATTCTCAATTTCCTGACTCATATCCGCGTCACATCGTATCATTGGTGAACAGAAGTGTTGCTCGTGTGTTTCTACTCTCGTCGTTCGCGGTATAGTACCTGTGCTGTTATTATGTTGTGTCATTGGATTTACTGGTTCAGTTGCCTGTCTTTCAATTGGTTTCGTCTGAATGTATGTGTTCCGTTTTTCTAGATACTGTGCCTGATCCTGTCGCATGTCATGTATTACTTTAACCGCGGTTTTCTGTTTCGATTTCTGCGTGAGTGTCTCGTCTAACCTTGGTTCTACTTGAACTTTCTTAGACGGCGCGTGTTCGTGTACTGAATTAATCCTTGACGTGTCAGTTGTTTCGCTACAGGTGTAATCGGTCTCGATCTTTTCTTCGATAGTTTGTATCAACTCTGTTCGAAGCTTTTCAAATTGATCTTTGTTTTTAAGTTCTATTTTATTGATCCGTTGGTCATATTTTTTCAGTGCAACCTTTGCGACCTTGCTTTGAACTGCTTGTTCTTCCGAAATTTGTATTGCTGTCCGAGTGGCTTTTTCGTAAAACGTTCCACCTTTTTGTCAACGTTTACGATGTCCAATTGGACCTTGTCCACGTCAGTGAGTAACTGCTGCTGACCTTGTGTTACTACCTGAATTCTTTCTCTAGATTCTTTCGCGTCTTTGTTTATCTGAGTGATCTATCAATTCTGGCGATCTCTTCTTCCATCTGGATTTTAACCTGTTGGATCTGTGTCTTAATAGCCTGATTATCCTGTTTCAATTCCTGATACTGTTTTGTCATCTGTGTATTCTGTTTCGTTATCTGTGTGTTAATATCCTGATTCTGTTTCGTCAGACTAGCGTTCATTTTTTGTAACATCTCCATGATCGCGTCCTGTCCTGTAACACTACCTTCTGCTGAACTATGTATTCTCGATCTATTGTTTTCTACTAGGTCAGTTACGTCGTTTACTGGGCTGTGCTGTGGCGTTTCTAAGTTTGATAACTGCAATAGCCCGTGCTGTCTGTGTTGAGGACTCGTTGCGTTTGTCATTGAACCATTATGTGGCGCACACAACTCCGCATTCTGCCCTGTCTGTTGTGTATGTCTTGTGTTTGCAGGTACAGTTGCGTCTGTTACGGAAACTTTTCGTTGCGCTCGTAGCTCCGCAAAATTCTGTGTCTGTTGTTGGGGCATATTTAGAATGTGTACGATAGGTTCAACGTATTCTAAATGTTCCCCCTCTTCCTCACTGTCCCTGAACATGCGGCAAACAAACGCGTTTCCTGTGCTCGTTTCCTATTTCCTACGTGGGCTGTCTATTTCTGGCTCAGAATGTGCCCTACCTGGAATTTCATATTCTGGAAATGTTCTCGTCCCTTCGATTCCCATCTGTCTGATCTGTCTCAATTTTATCCCAGTCTAACTGAGCCTGTTGATTCTGCAGCTCCCCGACTGTCCTATTCTCTGATTCACCGTCTGTCCTATTCTCAGGTTCACCTTATGTCCTATTCTCAATAAGCTCGTTTACTTGCTGTCTATCTGGTTGATTCTCCCCCATCTTGTCTACTTGCTGTCTCTCACGTAACCTTTTGGCTTGTGCTCTCGTTAACATGGAAATTCTTTCAGCACACCACAACCCTATCTACAAAACTGTACGACCACTTGGTTGAACCAACAACAACAACAACGTCGTGAATTCTCGCCTAATGCTCTGTCTGCTCAGCTACAGTGTCCAATCTCCACCTGTGCGCTTACAAAGAGAGAAAAATGTTATTTCTTAATTCTAACTTACATGTTGCTGCGTCACACTGCGTCTCTGCGTCAATCTGCGTCTGTGCCTATCACCTGAAAATCGTACGCCCTAACAGCTACCCAAAAAACGTAAAAAAATGCAAAATTTTCCAACACAACAACACACGCCCTTTCCCCTACAATTCTGCTTTCTTCACTACCTGTATCTATTCTGATCCCAATTTTGCAAATAGCTATTTAATACAAAAAAGAAAGTTGTTCAAAGTGCTACTGCTGCGACCTGCCGTACCTAATTATCCTGACACTTTCCTATCCTGGTAGCTTACCTATTTTACCTATCCTGGCAGGGTCGCTATTTTTTGTGAGCGACGTGTATGTGCTATTCTGTAATTCTGAGCAACGGATTAATCTAATATGTACCCTTTAACCTGTGGCTCGTGCAAGATGCAATTTCCACCCCCACACTACTACAGAAGTCAGACAGACGCTCCTAACGTTCTAAAGAGAAATGCCTGAAAAACTTTCAGCAATAAATATCATCTGAAGTCGTCCGCTGTAAGGATATCACACAAAAATTCACAAAATTTCTTACGTAACTAGTGGGATACTTGGGTACTGGAGTAGTGCTAGTTAGTGTAAGAAAAACATGAAACTAACGAAAATTATCATTTTTTGTAAAAATTCTGAGAAATCACAATGGCACTTTTAGTTATGAACTGAACAAGTTATTTCTGGGTTCTTTTCGGATTGTGAAGTTACCTCTTAAGGATAGGATTCGCTAATGAAATTTCTATACAAAGTTTAAGATTGTTATTGACTTGGCAGAATGGCTGAGAGCCACGCCTACTCAACTTGAATAATTATCCTTTAGAATGTTGCTAGGTACGGTCAAGGCTGTCGTGTGTAAAATGCACTGAAGTGTACTGTTGTGTAGGAGATATGGGACTCACAAGAGCTATAGTGCACAATGCCGTAAGCTGCGATGACTGCTGTCTGTGCCGCTCGCTGCTGACAAATAAGATAACTCTCATTCTATCTGGATTGACCTTCGCCAATCAAACTCTCCCTACACCTTAATGAAGTCAAGGAGTCCTATTTGCCCCTAGTCTAACTATTGGCATGGTACACCGGTCAGATAACCAGTCCACCATGATGCCACTCAAACATTCGCCCGCAGGTGTTTAACTATAACTCTGTCTGTTCACACCACACAATAAGTGTGGTGGTCAACACAGTGAACAGCGCTTAATCGCAAGGACTCAATATAGAGTCGCACACCGATTCGCTCTCAACAGAGGTGCTCTCCCGGTGAAGTACTAAGGAGAGACTTGTTCCTCGCTCTTTGAGTTCACGTACAAGTTCACACGTTCTCGTTACATGTTCTCGCTCCAAGAGTGACAATGGAACGGCCCCTCTCCATGGCAGACATGAAGGGGTATATCTTTCGGTCTCTTCCATTACTCCATCAGCTCAAGGAGCCAGGAAAACCGTCTGCCAATCAGCATTGCTCTTCTAAAATGGGAGAATGACTTTTTGTTTAAGGCGACCAATCCGAAAATCTGTAGCATCGGTGTTTGGCGTTTGCTGTCTCCCTGTGAAAACCACTGAAACAGCGTATTATGTTTGTAAAGAATGCGTAGGCTGGGCGCTCCCACACAATGTAGCGGAATTTGCTTTTAAGCTGAACATGGGGTCGTTCTCCCTTTCACTCGGGCAAACGCTGCCTGCTCTACGGGTGGTCTCCGGCCCGACGTAGATAGGTTGACTCGTCCTCTGAAGGGACCGGCCTCCTTGCGTGCGGTTTGTCTTGAACTAAAAGCTTTTGTGACTGTCGTGTCTTGAATGTGTGTGTGTACGCCAGCCTTGAGTATTTCAACCTCAGTGCCCACTTGCGATTTACTTGTTATTTGCATATTGTTTACATGAATTCATACAATACTGAATTTACCTTATCGAGTTTGGGTTCGAATGAAGCGTCTTCATGTGGGAATATGATTGTGAAGACGGAACATGTAAGCAATGAAGGTCAGGAGACGACGACATCTTACAAGGTGGCACGAGTATTTTGCACATTGACACTCTATGATATCACTATCAAAATTTGGCTGCTTCTGCATAGGGTGCTCCAGCAGGAATTCTTAGTATTGAGGGATGTAACAGGCTAGCAAATATGGGCTCTGAAACACGCAGCTCAAGAGCTATGAGAACTTCTTCATCTTCGGAATCTCAAAACAAATCACTTCTACTTCAAGCTCTTTGCTTTCTATAATTTGTGAGTAGGAAATATAGACCAAAAGAAGAAAAAAGTTCAGTAAATATGGGCTCTAAAGTGCATACCTGAAGGGCTAGGAGCACTTGTTTATTTTGGCTACTGTTTACCAGATAATATTTTTTGTTTTGGTCCATATTACCTCTCCAAAAATATGGAAAGCAGAAGTTTCTATAGAAGAGATTTGTTTCACAATATCGAAGATGAAGCGCTCATAGGGCTTAAGATATGCATGATAGACCCCATGTATGCTAGATCTTTTTGCTTCACATGATTGCTCCAGTCATGTCCCTGAATGTGGACCATTCCTCCGTGGACACCCAGTATCTATGTTATCCTTATCTTATTTTGTATAATTTACGATCCAAAAATGGCTGACACGTTATGATGTCGCTATCAGATCTGCCTTAGAGGAGTCTGACACAACTGGATTATAGTAGACTATAAATAATGGTGGAGAATTAAAAAAAATGAAGTAGGAACTTTTCTACAACCATGTATGTACATAGACTGCAGGGTCACACACAAAACATCACTAAATTACTCTAAAATCCTATCTGTAAACAATTTCCCAATCTTGAATTGCTACCAGCCACCACTGGGATAGGACAGGAACAGTAGTGAAGTGTTTATTTAAATCAAGCAAAAATGTGGAAGGGTATCTTTCATGTTTCTTGCAGTGTACTCCTGAGTGTTCCCTTCTGTGCTTCAGCCGCTCAGCCTCAAGCGTCACTCCACCACCACTGCCACTGCAGTGATTCTCCCACCACAATCCCAGTTACGTACTGGGGAGTGAATGTAAGTGATGGTGCGCATGTCCACTTAGGAACGAATAGGCCTATCTCTCATTCAGTATGAGGCTGGGCCAAACAGGCCAGATCCACACTTGTAAAAAAATATTAAGTGCATGGCTCCACCCACCACCACCACCAACAGGACAGATTAGTTGCTACCAGACTCTCGAACCTCCACCTTAAAGTTGCGTCTAAAAATAAACTCTGAGAACTAAGTACAAAGTTTAATAAAGAACCACCTCGAACTGTAGACTTACCCCTAGCAGTGTGCTTTCGTGAGTTTTCTACACTCTTGGCGATGTGCGATCTACATTGGGCGTATATTATGTGAACAAAAGCATTAGGGCACCTACTAGTTACCATTAATATGATATACCAGTCAAAACGCATACAGTATTTAAAAAGAAAGCTGTGAATGCCAAGAGAGAAACATGCTTGAAGGATTTGTGATGCATTTCAGGAATTTAGTCCGAAGTACTCTGGAGTAATATTCTCGATCATTCTCGCAGAATTCGTTCATGATGCGACAGTACTATTCCATTTGACTTTGCTTTGTGTGTTTTGTGTTCTGAATAAGATCTCTACATGCCAAAAATGTGAATAACGTGATTATCCTCTACAACAGCATTTACATCCAGCGAAAAGGTGAGGTAAAGACCGCGTTTCATTGCCACCGCACTTTGAAGAGGCAGGAAGCTCATAATAAAAGCGACTGCTTGCACCATGTTTGTTTACCCTCTCCTCTTCTCGTCTATTACATCCTCCAGTCATTTGTGTATTCTATAAGAACTTAACTGCTGCATGGTACTACTTTTCGCTATATTTTTCTCTTAAGCATTTCATTAAGACTACAGTCTTCATAATATACAGCATGTACAACTCTTGTCTTCCTGTTACATCACAATTGGGCAACAATTGAACGGTGTCCTAATCCATCATAATTTTTCTATAGTGGCAAATTCATTCCACAGCTATGAAATACCAGGTTCTTATGACTTCTGCATAACAATGACTACGAAGAACCGTTATATATTACAAAAGTTTATTTGCAGTCGATAATAGCTCACGTATGACAACCAAGATCGGGGTCCTCTGAACGGGCGATAGGCTTTCCTCCTTCTAAGTTCCTAAATGCTGACACTATCGTAGTGATCGGAAATTTATAATCACGCTAGTCTATTACAATAAGCAAGGTACATGTTTTTTATAGGAATTGGTATTCCATGAAAGAGTAACGACAGCTTTCTGAGACATACTAATGCCTATATCAAAAGTCAGGTGTGCAGTAGTTCCATATCACTTTACTGTGTGTGGTGTAATTTATCGTTGTGGTCAGTTTGCGAGACGTATGTGGGACGGAGTAATATATTGCCAGGAACTGGCTCTCTTGCATTTGACGCAGTAAAATTTCTCTGTGATGTATAACAACTCCCTTGTAGCATGTACCACTGACTATACGATCTCGTGCATGTCGCCCTTCATTGGATGTTCTATAAACCCAACCTGATAAAGGTTCCAGACTGATGAGTAATACTCAAAAGTTGATAGTACAAGTGTTATGTAAGCCACTTCTTCTTTCGTGAATGAATTACATTCCTCTATGTATTCATTCTACTTTAGGTAGGCCTGGACATTTTTTTTCTAGTTATTACGTGGTTGTTACTGTTTCCACTAATTGCGTAATCGAAGGTATTGGACCTTTTCACTTATATATGTGCAATAGTTACGTTTACATGCGTCTATGTTACAGTACCAATCATCCATCCTCTGCAATTCACTACAACCTTCTTGCATCGCTGTTTTCTAATACACAACCGCTTCATCCGTAACCAGACTCAAGGAATTCCCGACATTTAGGCCCTCCAGTTCACCACATTTAAATACGATGTAACCGTCCTTTTCAAGTGAATCAAAATGTGAATTAACGCTTAACAAAACAACTTTTTCGTGTATCACCGTATAGAGTAGGGTAAACATAGTCATGTGTAGGGACTGTGGTTGTTGTGAGCGGACGCAAGGAGAATTGGCCACTCTTCGGGGGCAGGTGGAGGCTTTGTCTGTTAGGCTCATCGAGCTCGAGGCGCAGGCGTCGGCTCGTAGTGGCGTTGGGGCAACTGTGGTGAGACCTATGCCTACTTCGGTGGCCTTGGAATCACATGGAACCCCTGATGTCGCTGCGTCTTCCGGCAGTGAGCATCTTACCGGTCAGCCATCACTCCAGGGTGAATGGCGGACAGTGGTGGGCTCGCGCGTGCCCGGCCGAAAGGCGAAGGTGGGATCTGGCCGCGTGGCAGCTGCCTTACCCCTTTCCAACAGGTACGGGGTGCTTCCTAGTGGTGATGATATCGTTTCCGAGCCACCACAGGATGCCTCGCCTGTTGGGCCAGTGGCCGATTCTCCGGCAAGGTCCCGACAGTCACAGAGGGCGGGCCTATTAGTTATAGGGAGCTCCAACGTTAGGCGGGTTATGGAGCCCCTCAGGAAAATAGCGGGTAGGTCGGGGAAGAATGCCAGTGTGCACTCGGTGTGCTTGCCGGGGGGTCTCGTCCGTAATGTGGAGGAGGCCCTTCCGGCAGCTATTGAACACACTGGGTGTGACCGGCTGCAGATAGTAGCACATGTCGGAACGAATGACGCCTGCCGCTTGGGTTCTGAGGCCATCCTTGGTTCCTTCCGGCGGCTGGCTGATTTGGTGAAGACAACCAGCATTGCACGCGGAGTGCAAGCTGAGCTTAATATCTGCAGCATAGTGCCCAGAGTCGATCGCGGTCCTCTGGTTTGGAGCCGTGTGGAGGGTCTAAACCAGAGGCTCAGACGACTCTGCGACTATAATGGTTGCAAATTCATCGACCTCCGTTATTGGGTGGAGAACTGTAGGGCCCCCCTAGACAGGTCAGGCGTGCACTACACACCGGAAGCAGCTACTAGGGTAGCAGAGTACGTGTGGCGTGCACACGGGGGTTTTTTAGGTTAGAGGGACCCCCCCTTGGGCGAAACGATAAAATACCTGACGGCTTACCAGAGAGGACATTATCATCGTTGATAAAGAACGTCCGTCCTCAGAGACCAAAAACAGGAAAAGTTAACGTAATATTGGTAAACTGCAGGAGTATCCAGGGCAAGGTTCCTGAATTAGTATCTCTTATTGAAGGAAATAGTGCGCATATAGTATTAGGAACGGAAAGTTGGTTAAAACCGGAAGTGAACAGTAACGAAATCCTAGACACAGAATGGAATATATACCGCAAGGATAGGATAAACGCCAATGGTGGAGGAGTATTTATAGCAGTAAAGAATTCAATAATATCCAGTGAAGTTATTAGCGAATGCGAATGTGAAATAATCTGGGTTAAGTTAAGTATCAAAGGTGGGTCAGATATGATAGTCGGATGCTTCTATAGACCACCTGCATCAGCAACCGTGGTAGTTGAGCGCCTCAGAGAGAACCTGCAGAACGTCGTGAAGAAGTTTCGTGATCATACTATTGTAATAGGGGGAGACTTCAATCTACCAGGTATAGAATGGGATAGTCACACAATCAGAACTGGAGCCAGGGACAGAGACTCTTGTGACATTATCCTGACTGCCTTGTCCGAGAATTACTTCGAGCAGATAGTTAGAGAACCAACTCGTGAAGCTAACGTTTTAGACCTCATAGCAACAAATAGACCGGAACTTTTCGACTCCGTGAATGTAGAAGAGGGTATCAGTGATCATAAGTCAGTGGTTGCATCAATGACTACAAGTGTAATAAGAAATGCCAAGAAAGGAAGGAAAATATATTTGCTTAACAAGAGTGATAGGGCACAAATTGCAGAATATCTGAGTGACCACCATCAAACGTTCATTTCTGAGGAAGAGGATGTGGAACAAAAATGGAAAAAATTCAGAAACATCGTCCAGTACGCCTTAGATAAGTTCGTACCGACTAAGGTCCAAAGCGAGGGGAAAGATCCACCGTGGTATAACAATCATGTACGAAAGGTACGACGGAAACAAAGAAAGCTTCATCATAGGTTTAAGAGTAGTCGAATCATAGCTGATAAGGAAAAGCTGAACGAAGCGAAAAAGAGCGTAAAGAGAGCAATGAGAGAAGCATTCAACGAATTCGAACATAAAACATTGGCAAACAATCTAAACAAGAACCCTAAAAAGTTTTGGTCATATGTAAAATCGGTAAGCGGATCTAAATCCCCTATTCAGTCACTCGTTGACCACGATGGCACCGAAACAGAGGACGACCGAAGAAAGGCAGAAATACTGAATTCAGTGTTCCGAAACTGTTTCACTGCGGAAAATCGTAACACGGTCCCTGACTTCAGCCGTCGCACGGACGCCAAAATGGAAAATATTGAAATAAACGATATCGGAATTGAAAAACAACTGCTATCACTTAGTAGCGGAAAAGCATCCGGACCAGACGAGATACCCTTAAGATTCTACAGTGATTATGCTAAAGAACTTGCCCCCTTTCTATCAGCAATTTATCGTAGATCGCTGGAAGAACGTAAAGTACCTAGCGACTGGAAGAAAGCGCAGGTCGTTCCCATTTTCAAGAAGGGTCATAAATCAGATGCGAATAATTATAGGCCTATTTCGCTTACGTCAATCTGTTGTAGAATAATGGAACATGTTTTGTGTTCTCGTATTATGACGTTCTTAGATAATACAAATCTCCTTCATCATAACCAACATGGATTCCGCAAACAGATCATGTGAAACTCAGCTCGCCCTATTTGCCCAAGAAATTCACAGTGCCGTAGACACTGGCGAGCAGATTGATGCCGTATTCCTGGACTTCAGGAAGGCATTTAATACGGTTCCGCACTTACGTTTAGTGAAAAAAAATACGAGCTTACGGAATATCGGACCAGGTTTGTGATTGGATTCAGGATTTCCTAGAAGAAAGAACACAACATGTCATTCTTAACGGTTCAAAATCTGCAGATGTAGAGGTAATTTCGGGAGTACCGCAGGGAAGCGTGATAGGACCTTTATTGTTTACAATATACATAAATGACTTAGTTGACAACATCAGTAGCTCCGTGAGGCTATTTGCAGATGACACGGTTGTCTACGAGAAAGTAGCAACATCAGAAGACTCGTACGTACTCCAGGAGGACCTGCAGAGGATTAATGCATGGTGCGACAGCTGGCAGCTTTCCCTAAACGTAGATAAATGTAATATAATGCGCATACATAGGGGCAGAAATCCATTCCAGTACGATTATGCCATAGGTGGTAAATCATTGGAAGCGGTAACGACCGTAAAATACTTAGGAGTTACTATCCGGAGCGATCTGAAGTGGAATGATCACATAAAACAAATAGTGGGAAAAGCAGGCGCCAGGTTGAGATTCATAGGAAGAATTCTAAGAAAATGTGACTCATCGACGAAAGAAGTAGCTTACAAAACGCTTGTTCGTCCGATTCTTGAGTATTGCTCATCAGTATGGGACCCTTACCAGGTTGGATTAATAGAAGAGATAGACATGATCCAGCGAAAAGCAGCGCGATTCGTCATGGGGACATTTAGTCAGCGCGAGAGCGTTACGGAGATGCTGAACAAGCTCCAGTGGCGGACACTTCAAGAAAGGCGTTACGCAATACGGAGAGGTTTATTATCGAAATTACGAGAGAGCACATTCCGGGAAGAGATGGGCAACATATTACTACCGCCCACATATATCTCGCGTAATGATCACAACGAAAAGATCCGAGAAATTAGAGCAAATACGGAGACTTACAAGCAGTCGTTCTTCCCACGCACAATTCGTGAATGGAACAGGGAAGGGGGGATCAGATAGTGGTACAATAAGTACCCTCCGCCACACACCGTAAGGTGGCTCGCGGAGTATAGATGTAGATGTAGATGTAAATGTCCACGTTTTCATTGCTTTCTCTGAATACTCCAGTGTATGCCCACATTCCACTAGTATGTTCAGTGTATGCTGATATCTTGTATTCCCGACCTGTACCTATGTTTGAACATCCGTTGTATTTAAAGTAATATGTAACCCTTGCCGTCACCTCTGCAAAACCCTGCTCTTTGTCCATCAGCAGTTTGTATTCTTATTTTATGTCAGTTGTTTTCATCAGTAGTCCTATTTTTAGTTTTTTTATTTCGTTCTCTTTACCATTTTCAATTTGTGCACACATAGCATGCTAACTGGGCTTAAGGGAGCACTTTATTTAATAATGAACAGTTTAAGTGCATTTCACAATTAATTCTTTTTCATAAGACCTGTGGAATAACATCTTAATTCGGTAATTGGTATGGTTAACGGTATTGTGGATAACAATGTCCTAAAGCAATCTGTTTGTGACGTTTCTATGGTTGTGGTCCGCAATCAGAAAAATGTAATTACACATATGAATTGTGACAATCTACCTGGATCTGTTTTGTACTTGGAATGTTACTCCGCAACTCCAAAACATATAGTTGACACGATAGTGGCATATATTTATTAAAGTGTCAGCGAGATGTCACTCCTGAACCAACGTTATGTCTCACTCAGATAACTGTCATCACTATTACCTCAGCTTGGCTAATATGTGATGTTGGGAATAGAGACACCCTGTTCAAGGATAAACTAGACGTTTCACGCAAAAAAAACTTTCTTCTTCCCTGCACCTAATGTATTTAAGATGTTAGTAGCTGTCTATTCCAGCTTCCCAAATTGTTCCACTTTATACAGCGTCGTCCTATAAACGGATGTTAAGGGTGCTGGTATGCCGTGTGGGATTCATGTTCCAGGCTATGTAACACACATTTAAAATTACTTTTCCAGAGTAATTACAAGAAGTGAAGTAAACGATGTCCCATTTTATTATTTACAGAATATTGGTGCCCAGCCACTGACATCTTTGCTTATAAAAGCCGTAACGATTTCATGTTTTAAAGAACGCGGATAACGAGAACTTTTTTTTTAGTGATGTATTTACCACTGCCACATACTCTCCATACAACATTCCCCAAAAGTTCTTCAATCATGATTTTACTGCCAACAGAGCAGGCTGCCACAATTTTGCTGCAACATGCGGATGAATGCAATTCTCTTTGCTTATCTGTAACCGAGAGTACAATCGGTAATACTAAAAGAATCTGTTCTACGTACCATCCTGACACAATGAGCAAGATTTTTTAAAAGCATAATTATGACACCTTAATAGTGGCTATCAAGTTCTGTCCTATAATTTTACAGAATGTGGAGGAAGCTTTTCTTAGCATTGCATATTTATTAATGTATAGATATGCAACTGGCATGGAGTACACTGTAAAAAAATACTATTTATTAATATAAGCACTGTAGAATTATAAATAGCAGCTTAGTACAATACACTTTAGTCAAGAAGAGGTATAACAGGACTTTTAATAAAACATGTAACATACATATTTCCTCTGCATGCATAGTATTACTCAAAACCCCAAAACACATATTTAGGGACGGAATTTAGAGACTACATTTATTGAAGTATCAGTCGCGGTGTCTTTTTAATGTGAGTTTTCAAATGCCAGTCAACTGCTAATATCAGAAGTTATCCAAACACAGGTCTTTTAATAAGACATGTAACATACATATCTCCTCTGTATGCATAGTATTACTGAGTACTCCAAAACACATACTTAGGGAGGGAATTTAGTGACTACATTTATCGAAGTATCAGTCGCTGTGTCTTATTTAATGTTAGATGTCAAATGTCAGCCAACTGCTAATATCAGAAGTTACCCAAACATGGCGGTCACAGTGATGTAAGGATGACACTGATATAGGTTTTAGCGTACCTCAACGATTTTTTTGATAAAATAGTGTGGACAGCTTAGATGTGGAAATAACACTGACCACTCCGGCACAAAGGTCAAATGAATTTTCGTTGACGACCAGAAAACTATAATCATACTTATGTGTTGCAGTAAGAAATATAATGTGCCTAGTTATAAATCATGGCTTCATACCATGGTCTTTAGTCAGGAAGATACATCACAGTATTTTATAAGATAATTATCAAATCACTAACTTCTATGAATGACTCTTATGTCCAAAGAGACATGTAAACTAATGTGTATCGCCAATATACATACAGGTACTCGCTACCAACAATTGTGGAAATAAGTAAGCCATGTGTATATTCTGCAACTGCAGGACAGTTAAGTTGCAACAGTAATTGGTCATATGTGTTTTACACTTGAAATCTGTAACAGAGACCGGTTTAAGTCTGTTTGACACATTGGTTCTTCTTCTTAAGACCTGCAGAATAACATTGCAGGAACCAATGCTGAATCTTTAATATCTATGTTTGATGGTAAAGTGGCGAACAGTGTTCTGGATTGCAAAAATATGTTTCTCATGCTGAATGGTCGTCAAGGACGCTCAATGAACGATTTTAACGTGAAATAAGACTATAGCTGCAAACCCCTGTCACTTTCAAAACAACACAAAGGGAGCTCCATTACCAGAGAATTGCAGGGCGAGCTAGGATTCCATCCACTCATCAGTGATGCAAATGGCTGTAACCGGAAAACGTTAAGCTAAAGTCATAACAAATGGACTATGGAGCAATGGAAGAATGACGTTTTCTCGGATGAGTATTGTTTCACAGTCTTTCCAACTTCTGGTGGAGTTTACATCCCAAGGGTGAAACGTGGTGGGGGTTTGGTGATGATTTGAGCATCCATAGCGTGGTATTCCATGGGCAACATCGCTATTGTGCAGGGTCGTACAAATGCCAATATGTATGCCACATTTTGGCTAAGCAGGTCCATCCCGTGGTACAATCTTTGGTCCCTTCTCTAAGACGACAAGGGCTCTGTTTACACAGTTCACACTATCCAGGACTGGTTTTGTGAGGATGAGCTAACCACCACAATCACCAGCGCGCGTTGTTACTGAGCCTCCGTGGTCTGCTTTGGAGAGAAGGGTACGTGATCGCTATCCATGTCTGTCACTTTTACTAGAACTTATCACTATTCCGCAGAAATAATGGTAATAAGATCCCCTTTAAAACCGTACAAAACCTGTATGCATCCATTCCAAAACGACTGGAAGCTGTTTTGAATGCCAACGGTTTTCTTACACCGTATTAGGCGTGGTAATGTGTTGTATTTTTGCTGTCTCCATATTTCTGTCTACCCCTTGTAGATACGTGTTGTCGTCCTTTATTTATATCTATCGCTCAGAGATTTTTCGGTAAATTTTGATTACTTCCGCTGGTAATCCTTACTCCTAAGTGTATCTGCAAAAAATGGTGTAATATTAACAAAGAATTCCGTCATGTGGTTGTAGGTAACGTATTACAATTTCTCTGTAATGCAGTCTAACGTTCCCCATGCAATACATCCCACTGCAGACTCAGTTCATTGCTAGGTTAGTGGTGTGAACAAGTTGCGTGTAGAGTCCTATTCACAAATCGCAAATTACTTGCGAACATATGTTACATAACTGTGTACTAAAGACACAGATGACCTAGCAGCAGTACTCGATGAGAAAAGATGCTGTTTTTTTAATCCTATAGACGACTGTCCACATCGACAAACGATTCTATTCTCTGTCTATTTTATGTTTTAGCACTAAAATTATGGTTTCTGAATGTTTAACAGTTTTTTGGAGGAAATGATGTTACCATAGCAATCTTATTAAGTATTGACCTATCCAACTATTAACTGTCTCTATATACGATGTTGATGTATAGTGCCTTACATTAAGAAAAACAGCAACATCCTTTGGGCATATATAATTACACCGCATTTCTTGCTAACCCCTCCATAGAATCTGTGGCTGTGTATCTCTGATGCAATGTAGACTATTCAAAATATCCAAAACATTTACATATCTTTAATGTCTCCCATGTCCAAAGTATCTTGTAAACTAATGTGCATTTAGTATATGTTATTGAACCCATCATTTTTCGGAAAGTTCGTCAACAGGATACCATTTGCCATTAGTATTTACAGTACACCCAGATATCCCATACCCCCATTTACATCTGGATTTTGTTTCCATATTCTGTGTATAATTGTACACGAAATGATTAATAACGATCTTTAACAGGAACAAATATATTCTTATTCGCCACCCTCCTAGGTGTGGATTGGTTTCTGTGGCATCCGACACTGATTCAGGTTCCCCCACACAGCAAGACTATCTACAAAGTGTTTGCATTAGCATTTAATTTTCTTCCTCGACATGTCTACCCAGAAAATAACTTCCATAAACACGTCATGCTACCTGCCAAAGCGAAACCATATATACACTAAAAACATGGTTTGAGGTGGAGGTGGGGTAGGTTACAATGTTAGTTAACGCGTCATAGGTGAGTGTGCTGACATTAACTATTTTAAATGCAGCTATCAGCGTACTGATTCTTACAATATCCCACTTAAGGACTACCAAACAAAGGTGACACTAATTGTAAGTTTCTTGTATGTTAATAACACAGAATACCTACCATCTATAGCTGCCAAAGCTTCTTATATACTCTAAAGATACAACATACGTGAAACAAATGGAAATAATGTTCGAGTAATTGACTTTATCGAATTGTAAACACCTCGCTTAGCTGCACTATTTTGTGTATGTGTTGGTTACTTGCAAGTAAGGAAGGGTGATTTCTTCGCATATTTCGAAATGTAAGGATATTGGAAAGACGTTCTGCACCAAATGATCAATTACTGAAGACGTCACAGCTTTTCATTAGCTGAGTAAAGGCATCTCTACTGAGAGGAGGTGTAAGCCAATAGTAAGCCAGTGCAGCCGAAGGTGTCAACAGGGTGCACGTTTGAACGACTCGAAGCAGGCTAGTGTGTTCCTGTCTGTGTTTCCGATTGGTCTTCCTCGTGTGGCTTTGGTTGCTGTTTCCACGTTTTTACTGTGGATGACTGGTGTACGAACAGCGTTTGAAGTTGCCTGCTAGTGATGATTCTCATGCAACGCGTTACAGAAGTGTGGTCAGATTGTGGCAAGCATTTTGGTACCTTGACGTAATATTTGCTTCCAGCGTCTTCAGATCAGTATTATGCTTTCACTTGTGCTCAAATTTAACGGTGTTCAGTGAGGTATACAGGTTTAGATGTGTATGATACAGAATCGGCTTCTCTTCAGTCCATCTGAATATTAAGTGAGCTGCATACATGGCAGTTTCATTTATTTAAATGAGTCCAGTATTATTCAGTGTGAATAGAATTCTTTTTTCTTCAATTAATTTTTATGTGCTGGACTTGTATGCCACATATAGCACGTACAAATAACACTAGACAACAAATATTTACTTTTTTTATGCAGTATAACAGTCGCTAATTAATTTATAACTGAACCATAACAATTCGATGCAGCATCTCATGCGTTCGTGCACTCTGCAGTTAACCTGCAATACAGGTTCCTTACGGTCAATTGTCTTCAGCAAGTGTGTATTCGTATCAGCTACGTTTATATGTTCAGCAGTACTATTAGTTCTAGCTTCTCCGCATTATTTTTCAGGTGTTTGAAGGTAGGTTGCGTTCAGGTTTTCGCAGCAGCGCGCGATATCTCATGTTCCGCTCAGTGCTTATTCTGGTGTTTTATTATTAGAAGCTTCGTGTGGAACCGTCTCAATATAGCAGACAGAGCGACAAGTCATTGCACATGCCTTTTTCTGTAGGGCGAACATTTATATACGTCGCAAATGTCATGAACTTGCTGGCAGGGAATTTGATCTCTCAAGTTCAGTTAAATTTTCATTTATGCTCATTGATCGACACGTCTGCAAAGTAAGCATTCCCCTTGTGATTTCTTGTTAAAAACATAGCCAGATAGAGTTAAATAAAAGTTTGTGAGTCATAAATTCATTTCAGTCAGAGAAACGTTCTTTAGACCATGGTTTCCCAGCCTGTGTTCCATGGAACTTAGGTGTTCCACGGGAAGGGAGTTAGTGCTCCGTGAAAATCTATTGATAACAACGTGATTTTTTCAATACATTGAGGATACTAACTTTTTTATTTTATTATGATTTCTGCATCATTAGTTTTTTTTTTAATTTGATTACTTTCAAAATATGGGAGGTCTTCCAGAATCCCCAATGTTCCGCAAGAGTTTGCTTCAGGCATTGCCATATGTAATGGGATTTCCATTATCAAGGGATAGAGTACATACTACATGAGACTTAAATTAAATGTATATATTTGACTTCTTTCAAAATCCCCAAATTCATGAAAACCAAGGAGTAAAACTAATTTAAAGTAGAGATCTGCAATATAGCGAGATTGGTGAAGGTTTCTCATTGACATACCAGATTTCTACGAATCTTGTGCAGAATATCTGTAAAGTGTTACCTGTACGTCGTATTGAACTCGATACAAAAGGGATGACACATAAATGCACTGTTGAAGGTAGGTCTACTGGTAAACTCCAAATCGGACATTCTGTCTTAACGCCCTCTGAATTGGGTAGATCGTTAACTGCGGTGTTCTCTGCCCGCTCAGACAATGCGGCGAGATTCCGAAATTAATCCAGGGCATCGACGCCTAATGCAGTGATATAATCCTGTGATCCATAGCTGTAAGCCAGACCTCAGCGCCCCCCTCATGAGCACCGCCAATATGCGGACCAGCTCCTTGCAAGTCGACTCCATAATTTATGAAATGTGTCGGATTCAGCTTACTCACTCTATACTCTCAGCTTTGTTGTTTGGCGCTATCACTGTAGAGTTACAGCTTAGTTCTTATAAATATTGGCATCAGCGTTAAATTAGTCCTTTTTCACAACTCTTGATTGATTGCGTTAAGCAGATCGCAGTGGCTCAATAATAGTTCAACCTCTAACAACCCTACCACACAAAGGTCAGAATTTAATAACGATTGTGGTGTTCCTCACGCTGCTAAATACTGCATTTTCGGGCAACAACAGTCATATTATGTGGCAGGTGTCATTAGAGCACAGTTAATAAAGTCATTTCATGTAATAATCAAAAAACTAGGCACTCATCTTTTTGTGTTTCCCACGCTGGTCTCGTCGTAAAATCATGGCTCAATCGTTGAAAATCTAGGTGGTTATGATTCCAAGCTCGGATGCAAAGAGGCCTAGGTTTTATCCTGCTATATTCAAAAGTTTTGTAGATGCGCTTCACAAATCATTCTTGAAGATTACACTTTTGCAGGACAATGGTGATGTAAAAAAAGCAATCAGCACTCCGAATTTAGGTTACACTTCCTTTTAATTGCAACATCACGTAAACACAAAACATCACTTCACAATACAAAACATACTTGAAAACATCTTCCTCACAGTCACTGTTAAAGTTCACATTTTATAAGCGGACTACAATACGCGTCTTTCCAACATGACGTCCAAGACTTGACCGTCTCAAGGTCCGACTCTCTAACAACTCAACAACTAACTAACCGCTTACGCGCCCAAAAATCAGAGTTACAAGTACGTCAAAGATCATAGTGACAAAAGAAAGAATAATATCATTGCAATATAAACATATCGATGTATCACAAATGAAATCAAATCTGAATGTTGTCTCAGAAATATGTCAACTCCTTTGCAGAAACACGGTAGAATATTACTGGTATCGAGATGTTCAGGTGAGGTACCATAATGGTTACGTAATTCAAGTACCATTACAAACCGACCGTTCTTGGGAGCCAAGACCAATAAGACTGGAAGACGAAGGACGAAGTACTGTTCAATCAATACATCGAAGAAACAGTGCGGGGAATAAAAAAAAATGTTCAAGATTGCGAATAAAGTTCAGGGTGGAAGGATATGAAGGGTACGATTTGTTGATGACATTGCTATCCTCAGTGAAGTGAACAAAAATTACAGGACGTATTCAAAGGATGAACATTCAAATGAGTTTAAAGTATGGACTGAGAGTAAATCGAACAAAGACGAAAGTAATCAAAAGTAGCAGACATGAGAGCAGCGAGAATCTTAACATTAAAAGTGGGGATCACGAAGTAGATGAAGTTGAGGAATTTTGCTACCTAGACAGCAAAATAACCCGTCACGGACGGATCAAGGAGGAATGAAAAGGAGACTAGCACTGAGAAAAAGTGCGTTCCTAGTTAAAAGTTGTCTGCTAGTATCATACATACACTACTTATGAAAAAAAGTATCCGGACACCCACAAAAACATACGTTTTTCATGTTAGGTGCATTGTGCTTTCACCTACTGCCAGGTACTCCATATCAGCGACCCCAGTAATCATTACATATCGTGAGAGAGTAGAAGGGCGCGCGCCGCGGAACTCACGGACTTCCATCATGGTCAGGTGACTGGGTGTTACTTGTGTCATACGTTTGTACGCCAGATATCCACACTCCTAAACATCCCTAGGTCCACTGTTTCCGATGTGATTGTGAAGTGGAAACGCGAAGGGACACGTACAGCACAAAAGCGTACAGGCCGACCTCGTCTGTTGACTGACAGAAACCAAGGACAGCTGAAGAGTGTCGTAATGTATAGTAGGCAGACATCTATCCAGACCGTCACACAGAAATTCCAGACTGCATCAGGATCGACTGCAACTACTTTGACAGTTACGCGGGAGGAAAGACAAAATTTAATTTCATGGTCGAACGGCTGCTCATAAGACACACATGCCGCCGGTAAATGCCCAACGACGCCTCGCTTGGTGTAAGGAGCTTAAACTTTGGACTATTTAACAGTGTAAAAACGTTCCGTGGAGTGACGAATCACCGTGAACAATGTGGCGATCCGATGACAGGGTGTGGGTATGGCGAATTCCCAGTGAATGCCATCTGCCAGCGTGTGTTGTACCAATAGTAAAATTTGGAGGCGGTGTTGTTACGATGTGGTCGTGTTTTTCATGGAGGGGGCTTGTAGACCTTGTTGTTTTGCGTGGTACTACCACAGCACAGGCCTACATTGATTTTTAAGCACCTTCTTGCTTCCCACTGTTGAAGAGCAATTCGGGGATGGCGATTGCATCTTTCAACACGATCGAGCACCTGTTCATAATGCACGGCCTGTGGCGGAGTGGTTAGACGACAATAACATCCCTGTAATGGACTGGCCTGACCTGAATCCTATAGAAGACCTTTAGGATGTTTTGGAACGGCAACTTCGTGCCAGGCTTCACCGACCGACATCGAAACCTCTCCTCAGTGCAGTATGCCATTTCCCAAGATACCTTCCAGAACCTGACTGAACGTATGCCTGCGAGAGTGGAAGCTGTCGTCAAGGCTAACACCATACTGAATTTCAGCATTACCAATGGAGGGCAGGTGTCCGGATACTTTTGATCACACAGTGTATACAAGAATGGAAAAGAAAATTGAGGGTGTGTCACGTGACGTCAGTTTGGCTTTGGGAAAGGTAAAGGCACCAGAGAGGCAGTTCTGGCGTTGCGGATGATAACAGAGGCAAGACTAAAGAAAAATCAAGACAAGTTCATAGGTTTTGTCGACCTGGGAAAAGCGTTCGACAGTGTAGAATGGTGCAAGATGTTCGAAATTCTGAGCTAAATAGGAGTAAGCTGCAGGGAGAGATAGTTAATATACTATATGTACAATATCCAAGAGGAGATAATAAAAGTGGATGACGAAGAAAGAAGTGCTCGAATTAAAAAGGGTGTAAGACAGGGATGTAGTCTTTCGCCCCTACTGCTCAATGTGTACATCGAAGAAGCAATGACTGAAACAAAAGAAAGGTTCAGGAGTGAGATTAAAATTCAAAGCGAAAAGATATCAGTGATGCGATTCGCTGATGACATTGCTTTCCTGAGTGAAAGTGAAGAAGAATTACATGATCTGCTGATTGGAATGAACAATATGTGTACAGAATATGGACTGAGAATAAATTAAAGGAAGACGAAAGTAATGAGGTGTATAAGAAATGAGAACAGCGAGAAACTTAACATCAGGATTGATGGTCACGTAGTAGATGAAGTTAAGGAATTCTCAACCCAGGCAGGAAAATACCAATGACAGACTGAGCTAGGAGGACATCAAAGGCAGACTAGATCTGTCAAAAAGGGCATTCGTAGCCAAGAGAAGTCTACTAGTATCAAAAATAGGCCTTAATTTGAGGAAGAAATTTCTGAGAATGTACGTTTGGAGCACAACATTGTATGGAAGTGAAACACGTACTGTGGGGTAACCGGAACTGAAGAGAATCGAAGCATTTGAGATGTAGTGCTACAGAAGAATGTTGAAAATTAAGTGAATTGATAGGGTAAGGGTTGAGGGTTTCTCCACAGAATCCGCGAGAGAAGGAATATGTGGAAAACACTGACAAGCAGAAGGGCCAGAATTATAGAACACCTCTTAAGACCACAGGGAATCACTTCCGTGGTACCAGAGGGAGCTTTATAGGGTAAAAACTGTACAGGAAGACAGAGATTAGAACACATCCAGCAAATAATTGAGGACGGAGGTTGCAGTTGCTACTCTTAGATGAAAATATTGTCACAGCAGAGGAATTCGAGGTGGGTCGCATCAAACTATTCAGAACACTGGTGACTCAAATGTAGCATCGGAACTGACATTACTTGTTTATTTATTTGTTAATTTACTATTTTCATTTATTATTAGTAAATAATCGTAACGCACAGTGCACCACGGACTGTCAGTACGTCGACGACCGTTACGACTTATCTTGACGCGACAGCGGAGAGCGGTGCCCGGGCAGGGTTGTGGCGATCTTCAAGACGGAATATGGGAGTCACACCATGTCATCATTTTAGAGGAGAGTTAATTCTATGTACAGCATCAGGATGGGCAAATCCGTGTGTGGAGCTCCAAAGAGATCAAATGTTGCCAGGTTACATTCATTGTCATATGGCACAACACCTGGAGTGCCATAGAGTACAAAATGCGTCCACCTCAAGTTCACACAGCTGGTTATTTCTACGAAACGTAACATTTCTTGTGTGATAAGTCTGGTGACTGTGCCCTCTCATCGAGGTCTCTGTGATGTTATCTTTCAACAATATACTGCATGGTCGTATGTTGCTCGTGCTGTCCTAAGCCGCCTCGATACAGACGGGATTCGACTCTCCGGCCAGCACGTTCTTCACACCTCTAACTCATTGAAAACAATCTGCTCGTGGTACATTCGTGACATTGTCAGTCTGCAGGCGATAGTCAATGCAAGATAACTGAAGAAAACTTCGCAAGCCAAGATCGCTTTGAAAGCAATTTATTAAATGACCGGTTTCGACAGAGCTACACTGTCATAATTGGATCATCATCCTGTAATGACAGAATAGCTCTGTCGAAACTGGTCATCCAATAAAATGGTTTTTAGAGATCTTGGCTTGGGAAGTTTTGTCATTTACTACCTGTTCAAGGGTTACCGAGACCCTGTCACACAACAACCCGGCATTCACAATAACAAATTCTAGGACAGAGTTCGAGTAGCATCCGACTGATATTGGCGTATCTGTCATCTAAGCTCGGTTCGACTTGATGCTTAGTTGGGTAAGACAAAAGTCTGAGTTCATAGAGTAGGTTGTCAAATGTGCGGGTGACTTGAAAACTTTACGTCATAGAAGCTATTACGTTGCCCTGGACGGTGAGTATCCATCGGAGACGAGGGTATCGTAAAGAGAGTTCCAGGGAAGTGTGGTAAGACCACTCTTGTTCTTTATATACGAGTGGCGCTCAATAAATAATTCAACACCTTTTTTTCTGAACTCAGGTTGGTTTCATTCAGAAATCAAATACACCTTATTATTCCCCACTCTTCTGGCTAAAAAACAGTATTTTTCAATATAATCTCCGTTCAATTCGACGGCCTTACTCCACCTTACTGGAAGGGCCTATATGCCCACATTGTACCACTCTACTATTCGACGTCGGAGCCAACGTCTTGCTCCATCAATATACTTATGATCCATGCACTTCTTCCTGCGGAGTGCATCCTTCGTTGGTCCAAACAGATGGAAGGTGCAAGATGAGAAAAGAAAAGTCGACTGAAATTTTGTGAACTCCTCTCGGGTGCGCTGACTTGGGTGAAGCCTCGCGTTGTCGTGTAGAATGAGAAATTCGTTTGTATTTTTGTGGCGAAGAACATGCTAAATTCGATTATTTGATTTCCTGATGGGAGTACGATACACTTCAGAGGTGGTCGTTGCGCCGTGAGGGATGACATCAAAAAGAATAACCCCGTCAGAGTCCCAGCAGAACTTCGTCATGACTTTACCAGCTGAGGGTGCGGCTTTGTATTTTTTTCTTGCGAGGAGAAGTGGTATGACTCCACTTTGGCGTTTATTTTCCGGTCCGAAGTGATCAAACAACGTTTCGTTGCCAGTGACGGGGTTAGACAAAAGATTGTCACCATCAGCCTCATGACTCGCAAGAAATTCCAAAGAAATGGTCCTTGGTGGCTCTTTACAGTCTTCTGCTAAGCGCTGAGGAATCCAGCGGGCACATACCTTTAGGGGCCCCGACCGTTTGACTTCCAGTTGTGCAGACAGATGTTTGATTGTGATCCATGGATCACCTCGAACGAGAGTGTCCGCACGTTCCAACATTGCAGGAGTCACAGCTGTGTGAGGCCGGCCGGCACGTGGGGGATCGGACAGATTTGCGCTACGTTGTTGCGATAGTGACAAACGCCTCGCCCAACGACCCACCGTGCTTTTGTTCACTGTCAGGTCTTTGTAGACATTCTGTAAGCACCTGTGGATATCTGCGTTGCTCTCGTTTTCCACCAATAGAAATTCAATGACAGCTCTCTTCTTGGAACGCACATCGCTTACAGAAGCCATTTTAAAGATGAGAACTTCAGGAAAGTATAGGAGCTGAGGCGGGAAATTTCACGATGTCCCATAGGAGATCACACATTTTTTACACGATCGAGATCAAAATTGTTTGCATTACTTATTGAACCCCCCTTTGTACGCAAACGATCTGATGGACTGGTTGAGAAGCAGTCTGCGGGTGTTAGCTGGTGAAGCTGTAGTGAACGGGACAGGTCGTCTATAAGTACCTGTGGGAGGTTACATGATGGTCGGGACAGAATATGTATTGAATGTGATGAATGGCAGCTTCCTCTAAATGTTGATAACTGTACATTAATGCAGATGAGTAGGAAAAACAATATTGTAATTTTTGAGTACAGTATTAGTGTTGTGCTGCTTGAGTCGGTCAGGTCTGTTAACTATCCAGGCGTAACGTTGCAGAGCTACATGTAAAGGAAGGAGAACGAAAGGTCGACTGTAGGAAGACCGAATGGTCGACTTCGGTTTATTGGAGATTCTAGAAACATGTAGCTCATGTAGAAAAGAGATCGCATGGAGCGTACACGAGCGACGGAGTATTGCTCGAGTGTTTGAGAGCTCCATTAAGTCACAATACAGGAAGACACCGAAGCAATTCAGAGGTTGATTGCTAGATTTGTTACCGGTAGGTTGGACCAACAAGCGAATGCTCTGTAAATTCTAATAGGAATCCTTGGAGGAAAGAAGACATTATTTTCGTGTAATTCTTCTGAAAAACGTTAGAAAAACGGAATTTACGGCTGACTGCAGAACGATTCCAACGCCGTCAACACACATCTCACGTCAATCCCGCAAAGAGAAGGTGAATCATGACTCGTTCGGAAACATATAGTCATTTTACGGTAGCTCCATTTGCGAGAAGAATCGGAAAGAGAATGAGTAGTAATGGTACAAGGTACCCTCCGCCGTGAATCGTATGGTGGATTGCGTAGTACGTATACAGATATAGATGGGGAGTCACAGGTGTAAGGTCTATCTGCTATATTCCACAATTTGAATATCCCCTTAGTAAGGGCAGTTATAATTAAAGTGCAGCTACCCACAGTGGTCCAATGTGGAAAAAATTTGGAAATTTATGGTAAGATCTTATGGGACCAAACTGCTGAGGTCATCGGTCTCTTAACTCAGACACTACTAACTTCAACTATCTTATGCTAAGGACGACACACACACCCATGCCCGAGGGAGGACTCGAACCTCCGACGACGGGAGCCGCGCGGACCGTGACAAGACGCCCTAGACCGCGCGACTCCCCCGCGCGGCTCCAATGTGGACTGCAGTTATCATATGGCTGCGAAACTTGGTAGATATTCTAATGAGTTAATGTAGAACTGATTTTCGCTGGAAAAACTGTTAGTTCCAATTTTCGGCACTGGTGTAAATCTGGTGCTACAAATGTAAGGAAGACGATTAGGAACGGAACGTGGGCAGAAAAGATCAAACAAGTGAGAATGCCATAACGTTGATTCATTATTATTAACCGCCGCTTACACAATTTGTTCAATATGAGCACCGGAGACTTCAACGAGACGCTGCATCCGTAAAATGACGTGATGAACAGTTGCTTGCATCAGTTCCGGTAGAACTGGTCTTCAGATCAGGTAGAGACCGAGCGTGTCACTGGTAAACGAGTTCTTTTAGATATTCCCAGAGCCAAAAGTCACGTGGATTCACATGAGGTTATATTGCAGGCCATGCATCTGGAAAACCACTGCAGATAGCACGTTCGTGCAATGTTGCATTATGCAGATCTTTCACTGGGCGAGCGACATGAGCTGTTGCCCCATCTTGCATAAGTTACGCAACCTTGCATGAGGACAGTGGTTTCCACACAATTGCAATCTTCCATTACAGGAATCACATGCTTTACAAGGTGGTCTCGATAACATGCAAACTTCACTGTACATCTGGCAGGCCCTCTGGATGTATTCTCTTCAAAGCAGAACAGACCGTCAATAAAAGTGCTTCTGAATCCACACCACACAGTCAGGTACGAGTGCAATGGCTCTTCGTGCAGAAGAAGCAGTTAAACAGTGCCGAAATTCAGTCGTTCTGTGTATTCACTGCACCCTGTAGTGCAAAATGTGCCTCGTTACACCATAGAATACTGCCGAACAACATGTTAATAACTTCGAACCGCGACGAAAACCGAAGAGCAAATTCAGAACCTTCCTACGGATCATGAGGTTTCAGCTGCTCCACCGTTTGGACCTTGTACGGGTACCAGCGTAAAACAGACTGCAGAACTATCCGTACTGTTGACCGAGGGATGGATAATTCTCGTTATATTGCACAAGCAGCAGAACTACTCGGGTCACGTGCTGCATGACAGTTAAAGCGACCGCTTTAGTAAGTTTCACCGTGATAGAACGCCTTCATCTTCTAGGTACCACCCGAAGATCACCCGTGTTTCCGAATTTTATTATCTTCTTCGTTAAACCATTTAATGATATCGCGCCTCTCCTCTGACCTTTCTGTCAGCGATATTATTTCAACGCAGCATTGTAATTAATGCCGTTCACGAAAAACCGTTTCACTAACAGCGCACGGACTCTCTTCCGAACAGCCGTACTTCTCACTCACGTTAGTATCAAATGTCAACGTGGGTGTCGTACCGTCATACAAACAGCGTGCAGCGTCAGATTTGCAACCGTTGGTCACAAATGGAACTAAGCTTTTTTCCAGTGTTAATCGGTTCCGCATAAACGCATTAGCTTATCTACCAAATTTCACTGCTGTACGATAGTTACAACGCATAGTGGACCTCTGTGAGTAGCTACGCTTTAATTATAACCACGCAATAGTTAATAATGTATTCGTCTTAAAATTAGGTTATCTGCTATCCTTCCGCTGTTGCAGTTTTGATGACCAGCAGTTAAATACAGTGTCTCGCGTGATTTTTCTGACAGTCATTAATAACTATGAGCAGTGCGCGGCTCGTGTTCATTCCGTTTATTGTTTGTCATCTTCTCTTACCGTACTGCCACATCGTTCCCTTATTCCATTTACTGGCGTCACTAACTTCCTGCCTTACCTGCCCGTGAATGGCAGCAGCAGCGCTTATCGATAAGTGCACCGTCGTACTATCTCTGGAGCGACCGCTAGTATTTCCGGGTCCTCATCTGTCTGGAGTTCAGTTGGGAGATCAGTCGGGACGCTGCAGCAGTGAAGTCTGGGACGGAGCAGCAGTTTTGGACGGAGAGCCAGTGAGGTGCGGACGGCTGGCGACACACATGAAGGAGATTGGATCGGAACGACCGTTGGTTGGTCGTCTCATCGGGCGACGTATATTGGGTCTTTTGACCGTTTCTGGGCCTCGTCGCTTGGTCGTCTTGCCGGACGCGGGTCGGTCCCTTCCTTGTGCAGAGATGCTGTGGCTAACGGGCAAGAGTTACCTCTGCATTGATGAGTCCTAGCCAGTGTGCCCGGGTCGCCGTGTCTCCAAGTTCCGAACGGACATGGAGTTGGGTTGGAGCTGCAGTCAGCTTCGGATAGCCAGGACCCGCCTGACCGTCGCTGACACACATAACTTTAGTGGGAACGACCTGGGTTGGTCGTTCGATCAGTCGTCTCATCGGACGATGTGTATTTGGTCGCCGACCGCTTGTGGAAACTCTCTGTGTGTCGAATTGATTCGTCCTTGTTGTTCCACAGTGATTGCTTTTACCATTTTTCGAGTTCTTGTGCAAGTGTGTTTATGTGGAACCGTGTGTAGCTTCTGTGATTTCGATTGAGCAGATGAATGCTGTCTGCGTACTGGAGTACTCAGTCGGTCGTTTGAAATAGAGCAGCGAGTGTGTCGGGTGGATTGGAATTGATTATGCTGTTGGTTGGTTCTACAGCCGTCCCTAGGTCATGTTGTCATCCGATTGTTCACTGTTCCGCTTGGCTGCCTGTCTGACCTAAACTGTGGTTAGAGGTTCCTCCCCAGGCCGACCCTTGAAAGACTTCTGAGCACCACTGTTTGTTGTTTCTGATTGTCATTTTATTTTGTCACAGGTACTGTGCTAGGCCTTCAGCCGTGTATTAATATTGTCTGTTTTATGTTTAGCATATGGCCTTCAGCCGAACTTCATGACAACTATTTTATCTTAGGCCTTCAGCCGTGTTTTATTTAAAATTCTTGTTGCTTTGTATTTAGGCCTTCAGCTGCGTTTGTTTCTGAGTCTGTGGCCTTAATATGTAAATCCTTGTCCGAAGATTTCTCTTTAATTATCTTGGATTGTTGAAACGGCCTTCAGCCGTGTTCTGGAAATGTTTATCTTAAGATGGTCTCTAATTATTCTTGAGTAATTGTTTGGGCCTTCAGCCAACACGATACTTCAAGTTCCCTTAAGATGTTTGTCTGATGCACTGCGTAAAAGCTTATCTTTTAAAGCCTCTCTTTTATTATGTAAAAAAAATTATCAGGCTTTCAGCCGAAGAATTAATTTGAATTTTGCGTAATATGGCCTTTAGCCGAAATTTGTAAACGCTTGGTTTTTAAAGAATTTCCTTAGCTGATTTGAAATATTATTTCGGCCTTTAGCCGCAAAGATACTGCAATTTTACTTAAGTAAGGCCTTCAGCCGTTACTCTAAATCCTGGTGTTTTAAAAGGAATCCTTTAAACTTATTCTGAAGAAGTTATTTGGGCCCTCAGCCGTGAATTGATCTTTGTTGTTTTAAAGAGAAGACTGTGCTTTGGTTTGAGGAATAAATTTGTGTGTTCTTGTATAACTAACAGTAATTGACGTAGGGCTGTTTCCACAACCTGGTCCGCTCTGTCCTGCGAAACCAGATTTCAAACTAGTCTTTGCGACACACTGGCCCTATGGTTCAAAGAAAATAGTGTACACGCAAACTGGTTGTTAATACTCCCGTTCGACAAGGTCAACACCCCGGTAAAATGTTTACGTTTAGGAAACATGGGAGAAACCTTGAACCTCCAGACATCATTAACATGCGTCAACAAAGTTACTCGGACACGCTCAGTTGTCCTGCAGAGGTCGTGTGTAGAGCAGCTACGGACAGTGAACGTAAAAATTCAGCGAGGCAGGGTTCTGTGTACAGCAACGATGGCCACAGAGGACTACATACCGAATTCGAACAGCGGCAACTAGTAATTTTTCTCCATACTAAAGGCAAAAGTTGTCGTAAAATCGCTGAAATAGTACAAACGAAGGAAAGTAAAGTTTCCGATATAATCAAAAGCTTGCGGGAGAAAAATACTATTGACAATCTACCGCATACGGGACGTCCAAGAAAGTTTTCTGTGGGAGAAGAGTATTATATCCTCATAAAAACGATAAAGAGCTTCAAGTTAAGTACTCCAAAACTCACTATTGAGATTGCCAAAGACATCGGAAAGGAAATGTATCCTGAAGCAATACCGAGGGTGCTCAGAAGATATTACTTTCACAGACGTATTGTAAGACGGAAGCCCTTCATAAGTAAAATAAATTAAAGAAAGAGGATACTGTTTGCCAAAGAGCACGTTACAGAATACAAAATGAGGTGGAATGACGTTATATTTGCTGAAGAGAGTAAATTTAATATATTTCAATTTGATGGAAGGGTAACGATAGCGACCTAGTACTGAACTTCAAGGGAAAATACTCCAAGCAACTGTGAAGTGTGGTGGTGGACATGTAATGGCGTGGGGTGCATGTCGGCGAATGGATTTGGCGAATCTGTTTTTATTGAGGGTAAAGTGGACTAATTTCAGTATCTCAGAACACTGAGGAACAGTTTGCAAAAGAGCGCCGAAAACATGGGATTGGAGAATTAAATTCTATCAAGATAACGACCACAAACATAGGACCAGCAATGTGAGGACGTGGTTATTTAATAATTTTCTAATGTCGTGTGACTAGGGCCTCCCGTCGGGTAAACCGTTCGCCGGGTGCAAGTCTTTCGATTTGACGCCACTTCGGCGATTTGCGCGTCGATGGGGATGAAATGATGATAATTAGGACAACACAACACCCAATCCCTGAGCGGAGAAAATCTCCGACGCAGCGGGGAATCGAACCCAGGCCCGTAGGATTGACACTCTGTCGCGCTGACCACTCAGCTCCCGGGGGGCGGACGACGTGGTTATTGTTTAACTGTCGAAAGGTACTTCATCTGCCACCACAGTCACCAGATTAGAACGTGATTGAGAATCTTTGGGACAAACTTGTTACAGAAATAAGGCAAACACCAGTCACACTTTGAAACGAAACACATAAGTGATACTGCGTATCAGGGATCCGACGGTTTGTTTTTAGGATTTTGGAGGAATGTGGCATTAGATGTCTACGCACAGTTCAAGTAATTCGCGTAAATAACGGGGCGCTGATTTGCGTACGCTGCGATGGCGCCCTATTGCGACCCAGATGGGTCCCCTAGGATTTACATCAGGCGAATTTGGTCGCCGAAACATCAACGTGAGTTCACTATAGTGCTTCTCAAACCACTGTAGCACAGTTCTAGCTGCGACACACGGACAATTATACTGCTGAAAGATGACATGGCCGTGGGGGAAGATATCATGCATGAAGAGATGCAGGTGGTTCGCAGCTGTTAGGGTGTCTTCGATTACTACATGTCCCATGCAAGTGCAGGAGAATGTCTCCCTTTGCTTAATATTGCTGCCACTAGCCTGCGTCCGAGGCGCGCTACACATCTCGAGCCGGTTTTCACCTCGATGACGACGTTTGTGGAGACGACTGAACTACTATAGCAAAAATGTGATTCACCCGAAGGGCCGACATGTTTCCGTTGATTGACGGTACAGTCCCAATGCTCCCGTGCACATTGCAATCTTATTTTACGATGTCGTTGGGTCAACAAGTGAACACGTACGGGTGGTCTACTGTAGAGTTCCGTGTTCAACAATTTACGATAAACGTTGTACCCCGAAACACTTGTGTGTGCACCAACATCGTGCTCCTTCGGCAGAAATGCCACAGATCACCATCTGTCCTACTTTACTGAGTGGACGAACCTCGAACCCCACGTTCTGTGAAGAGTCGTGGACGTCCGATCATTTAGTGCCTGGTGGTAGTTTCACTATTTCCGTAGATGCTCATGACACCAGCACGTGAACACCAACCTCGCCGTTTTAGAGACACACATTAGCAAGATTTGTGTAATAATAATCTGCCCTTTGTCAAATTCTCTCATCTCAGTGGATTTTCCCATTTGCAGCCCATATCTTCCCAACGGTGATCCCCGTCGTGTACGCTCCGCTTACACATTTCTTTCCCACGTCATACGCCCACGACGCCACCAGGCGGCATCCAGCGTCGCGATGGTCAGTGATCATAACATGTCGGCTTATCAGCGTAGTTTTTACATTCCTTACGGAGAATCTGTTTATACCAGTGCTTTATTACACTACTGGCCATTAAAATTGCTACAACGCGAAGATGACGTGGTACAGACGCGAAATTTAACCGACAGGAAGAAGATGCTGGGATATGCAAATGATTAGCTTTTCAGAGCATTCACACAAGGTTGGCGCCCGTGGCGACACCTACAACGTGCTGACATGAGGAAAGTTTCCAACCGATTTCTCATGCACAAACAGCAGTTGCCCGGCGTTGCCTGGTGAAACGTCGTTGTGATGCCTCGTGTAAGGAGGACTGTAGCCTATCGCGATTGCGGTTTATCGTATCGCAACATTGCTCCTCGCGGTGGTCGAGATCCAATGATTGTTAGCAGAATACGGAATCGGTGGGTTCAGGAGGGTACTACGGAACGCCGTGTTGGATCCCAATGGCCGTGTATCACTAGCAGTCGAGATGACAGACATCTTATCCGCATGGCTGTAACGGATCGTGCAGCCACGTCTCGATCCCTGAGTCAACAGATGGGGACGTTTGCAAGGCAACAACAATCTGCACGAACAGTTCGACGACGTTTGCAGCAGCATGGACTATTAGCTCGGAGACCATGGCTGCGGTTACCCTTGACGCTGCATCACAGACAGGAGAGCCTGCGATGGTGTACTCAACGACGAACCTGGGTGCACGAGTGGCGAAACGTAATTTTTTCGGATGAATCCAGGTTCTGATTACAGCATCATTATGGTTGCCTCCGTGTTTGGCGACATCGCGGTGAACACACATTGGAAGCGTGTAATCGTTATTGCTTTACTGGCTTATCACCCGGCGTGATGGTATGGGGTGTCACTAGTTACACGTCTCGGTCACCTCTTGTTCGCATTGACGGCACTTTGAACAGTGGACGTTACATTTCAGATGTGTTACGACCTTTGGCTCTACCCTTCATTCGATCTCTGCGAACCCTACATTTCAGCAGGATAATGCACGACCGCATGTTGCAGGTCATGTACGGGCGTTTCTGGATACAGAAAATGTTTAACTGCTGCCCTGGCCAGCACATTCTCCAGATCTCTCACCAATTGAAAACGTCTGGTCAATGGTGGCCGAGCAACTGGCTCGTCACAATACGTCAGTCACTACTCTTGATGAACTGTGGTATCACGTTGAAGCTGCATGGGCAGCTGTACCTGTACACGGCATCCAAGCTCTGTTTGATTCAATGCCCAGGCGTATCAAGGCCGTTATTACGGCCAGAGGTGGTTGTTCTAGGTACTGATTTCTCAGGTTCTATGCACCCAAATTGCGTGAAAATGTAATCACATGTCAGTTCTAGTAAAATATATTTGTACAATGAATACTCGTTTATCATCTGCATTTCTTCTTGGTTGTAGCAATTCTAATGCCCAGTAGTGTATTACTGAAATCACTAATATGAAAGTAAATATAATACATAACGCCTGTCAGAATAATTACGTGAGCCAATGTACCACCATATTCTCTTATTAAGTCAGTGGGTCGCACAGTAATTTTCATTAGCGTATGCAGATTCTTCGGGAACAGTTTAGACTGTCGCTCGGGAGCCGTTAGGTGTGCGGCTTGCGGCACGCTGGCTCGCGGGCCGAATCACACTTGTGGAGGAAGTAGCTGTAACGAAGTGCGGGCCGCCAGCGACAAGGAGGCGGGCAGGGGCGCGGCCGTGCGCCTGGCAGCTTCTCTGCCCGAGGACGTCCGCACAATTCCGGCGAAGTGTCAGGAGGTAGTTTACCAGAGTCCCCGGGCGGGGCGCGTTTCTTGTCTCATTCCGGCGTCAACCTCCGTCTCTCTCTCTCTCCCTCCGTCTCTCTACCTCTCTGCCAGCCCCGTGCTTTCTTTCGCCCTGCGCTCCGCTCCTGCGCGCCGAGCCCCGCATCGCAGAGGCCCTGCCCGGCCGCCAGTGTACGTATCACGGCCGCGGTTATTGTGTTAGCGCCGACGGGAATATGAGTGCCGGTGGAGGCAGCAGCTCTCCGAGTTATATGGCTCCGCCAGATGCGTTTCCCGTAACGCGTTAAAGAAGAGCGGCTCCTGGAAGGCGCCGGAGGCGGAGGACACAGCCGCCAGCGGGCGCCGGCCTCGCCAGGAAATTGGTTTCCTCAGCGCGCGGCGCGGCCGCCGGGATGGCACCTCCCCTCCCACCCCCTTCCCACACCTTTCCCCCACCATCGTCACCACTACCACCCCTCCACAGTCTCCGGCACCGAGTCCCGGAAGTACGGCCGCGAATCGAGGAAACAACGTACTTAACGGCACAAAACGCGGCCTGGAGGCGCGCCCGCTCCCCACGGAAGAAATCTGCATAAAAATGTCGTTTGGTTCGTAGCCTTACCCTTTTCCCTTTTTTTTCCGCCTAGCCGCTGTAGCCGGCTCTTCCGCCATTTATTTCTTTTGCATTCGATTCGGGGGGTGGACGGCCAGCGCGCCTGGTATGAGGCCTCGACTGGGGGAGAGCTGGAAAGGCGTCGGCGTGGAGAGACGAAGCAGTTCCACAACAGCCTACTTAGCAGAGGCGCTTCACTTCTCTCAGTGCTCGCTCACTAAGCGTCGTGGCGTCAGATATGTGCGTCGGTCGGTCACTCGACGTCCTAGGCGTAATTAACTTCGGAAAGGGGGAGGGGTACGGAGGGGAAATTAGCCTCTGAGGGTAAAATGAACGCTTCGGAGCGGTATAAACGGAAAAGGATTGATCACCTCGAAACCAAAAACTAAAATATTTTTTAAAATCTTCCTTTTTATCAATTTTTCGTTATACTCGAATATCTACAAGAATCCAATAATTACCTAAAAAATTTCAAATACTATGATCAGTGCATGGCGTGAAATCAGAGTAACCATTCAAAGTACCATGAGGTTATCTTCCATTAGGAAAGTGAGTGCACTCAGCGACTGTTATGTAATTTATAAATGATAGAGCGCAGCAATCAGTCATGTTTTTTTTTTTTGCGGGTTTTATTACGCAGATCCAGATATCGGCTCGTGCCTAGCCATTATCAATGCACTATTTTTTAATCTCGCTGCATGTTAGTTCCCTGTTGTTCGGGCTGAAGCCTGATGCACTGATAATGGCTAGGCACTAGCCGAAATCTGGATTTGCGTAATAAAACCGGCAAAAAAAGGACGAATCTATCATTTATAAAATACATTAAAAGTACTAATGACTCTTATAATGCGTCTGACTGTACTTTGCTATGTTTCCAATTTGAACCCAAGGGCAGATACCGAAAACATTCGAAATTTTTTTTATTGATTAATTTATAATATCGATGCTTTAAGGATGACATCTCAAATGTCATAATCGATATCTGCCTCCGCATTCCGCGCTTGGCACACCCCTTCTTCCGCGCTCTGATCTAGACCTTCTCTACACTAGATTTTTTTCCGTTAATTTTGAATGGGGCACATTCAAAAGCGAATAGGAAGTAGATTTCTCGGACGGAAGAAGGAAATGAAGGGTAAGAAATTAGAAGATTGAAAGCCAGTGGAAGGTGCTAACAAAGAAATTCGCGAGTTACAAATGTAGTAGCCAGCCAGATTTCGGCTAGTGCCTAGCCTTTATCAATGCACTATTTTTATCTCGATGCATGTTAGTTCCCTGTTGTTCGGGCTTCAGTTCAGGGAAGTAACATGCATCGTGATTAAATAAATAGTGCATTGATAATGGCTAGGAACTAGCCGAAGTCTGGATTTGCGTAATAAAACCGGCAAAAAAAGGACGACTGATTGCTGCGCTCTGTCATTTATACAATACACTGAAAGTATTAATGACTGTTATAATGCGTCTGACTGTACTTGAATCACGTCACCTGGACGCGTTGTCCAAAATCAGCATTTGTGTTAGATGTTATGAGGATACCTGCATGTAAAGTCAGCCTATTGTTTAATAACCGAAATGTAAGTAGAATTAAGTTCATGCAGAGATCAGGCTTCCATCCATGTGTATTCACCCTGAAGATGATCAGAAGCAACGATGAAAAACGAATTGACAAAGCCCAGACAACAGAAGAAAATATGCAAAACTTAGCTAGGTAAAAGAAACAGGTGAAGAAAATACTCCAGGAGGGCAAAGAAGAGAATAAATATTGTGGATATGGACAGCATTAGTGACTACAGGTTAAAAATTGAAATAAAAACTTTAAGTCAGATTTTCCGTAGAGTGATTTTTCTGGGATGTGATGCTCCTTTTGTCAAGAACTACAGAATTTAACGTCCTGTATTTTGGCACAATTAGTAAAAATCGCTTACTGAATAATCCTGTGCAGTACTTTTTCTTTATCTTGTATATGAGAAATGTTCTCCTTTACCGTAGGGGGAAAGCAGAGAAGTCTCGGTTAACATAAAACTGAAAAATTAATTTGAAACTAACTATTAACTTGAACAAAAACCTGTTGCACGCGCTCTACCAGCCTTTTAAGGAGATGTAAGCTGTAATGTTTCAGCTCTAATGTTTGATTAGTTAGTGAGAAAAGGTACATTATACTCGTACGTACACGACCGCTACGGTCGCAGGTTCGAATCCTGCCTCGGGCATGGATATGTGTGTGATGTCCTTAGGTTAGTTAGGTTTAAGTAGTTCTAAGTTCTAGGGGACTTATGACCACAGCAGTTGAGTCCCAGTGCTCAGAGCCATTTGAACCATTTTTACTCGTACGTACACTGGTAAATAAAAATTGAAACCTTTAAGTTGAAACCATTATTAAATGAATGTCCATGAACATTATTAAACAAAAACTACCCAGGACACCGTGAACAATGTTCTACGCAGTAGTCTCAAGTTTCAACATTTTAACTCTGGTATTGTACGAGATATCTATGTTTAAATGTCGGTATGCATCTTTCCCTACGTCTGCCCTTCGACAAGTGAAAGTAACTTCCTGAAACTTATATATCTGGGATAATACTTGTAAGCTACTGTCCCGAGTACTCCCGACATTAATCTGACTCTAAAAGGAGAATCATTTTAACGCCTATAATTTGGGCCCTAATTTGACCCGAACCCCGCTTTATCTCAATGCATCGAACTCATTCTTTATAAAGATTTTATTTTAACGTGAATTTACTGCCAGAATCATACCCAGAAAACTAAAACTTCTCTTATTAAACATGTTATTTAATAGTAGCCTTTGCCCTGCATCTCATAGCCTCGTAAACCGACAAACTTGCCTCAGGCTCTGTAAGGTAAACACATTCATGTACCTATTTGCGCTGTGTGCACGCCTCTGTTTATACAAAAGGTAAAGTCGTGACCGTAAGAAAAACACCAAGGACACCATGTAAACGCTGGTGGAATTCTAGTCCTGATATGCAGGTTGTAGCATAATTGCGGTTCTAGGCACTACAGTCTGGAACCGCGCGACAGCTACAATCGCAGGTTCGAATCCTGCCTCGGGCATAGCTGTGTGTGATGTCCGTCAGTTAGGTTTAAGTAGTTCTAAGTTCTAGGGGACTGGTGACCTCAGAAGTTAAGTCCCATAGTGCTCAGAGCCATTTGAACCATTTGTAGCATAATTAGCGGCATAAACGCTTGCAGTTGAACGTACATGATACCAGAAGCAATAAAGCTCAGTAAACATGGGCTCTAAAAGAGCTATGAGCACTTGTTCGTCTTCACTACTGTGAAACACATCCCTTCTGCTAAACAAGTCCTCATATCCCTTAAGGTACGCGTTTTAGATCGCATGTTTCCTCCATTTTTTTGCTTCGAATGATCGTTTCTGTCAATTCCCTGACTGTTGACCATTCGTCCTCGAACACTTCGTGTGTATGTGTCCGATTGCTAAGCTATCTACACGCATGACTGTATTACCCAAATCCTTTTTTTTTTTGTAGTGTTCTCATATTATGTGTAAGTGGCACATCTAATTTTGACCGGATATTCAATTCCTTCTCAGCAATCTTCGAAATTATTCACCCAAAAGAACATTTTATTTGTTACTGAATTGGGAATATCCCAATGTATGCCAACGGCGATTTATCAGTTCTTACTGTATTGCAGGTAGGATTCTTATAGTACACTGCCTCTGTGTACAGTATAATAAATTTTACTCTTGTTTACTCGCTTCAGTGAACTGTGTATGTGAAAACTTGTTTTATTAGGAATCTGCCCTTTGTTAAGCCTATATAACTTCGTACCAGGGTACAATTTAATTTAATGTGTACTGTGAACTGTCAAAAACAACTATAGCATAAAATTTCCAGTGTCGAGATGGCTATGCAGACACATTCAGAAAGCCAATAAACAAAAATTTAAAGGGTAAAAGAGGCATACAGTTTCTTAGTGCAATGCAACTGGCTATGCTAGGGAAAGTACTATTTTAATTATTTGTTTTTTTTACCTGATTTGAAAGAGGCAGCAGCCTTTTCACTAGTAGCAGAGACAACAGTCTGGATGATTGACTGATCTGGCCTTGTCACATTAACTAAAACGGCCTTGCTGTGCTGGTACTGTGAACAGATGAAAGCAAGGGGAAAAAGCTATAATTTTTTCCGAGGGCATGCAGCTTTACTGTATAGTTAAATGATGATGGTGTCCTCTTGACTAAAATATTCAGGAGTTAAAATAGTCCCGCATTCGGATCTCCGGGCAGGGACTATTCGGGCGGACGTCGTTGTTAGAAGAAACAAAACTGGCGTTCTACGGATCGGAGTGTGGAATGCAAGTTCCTTTAATCGCGCTGATAGGTTAGAAATTTTAAAAAGGAAAATGGATAGATTAAAGTTAGATATAGTGAGTATTAGTGAAGTTCGGAGGCAGGAGAAACAAGGCGTCTGGTCAGGTGAATACAGGTATATAAATAAAAAATTAAATAGGGGCAATGCAGGACTAGATTTCATAATGAATAAAAAAATAGGAGCACTTGTCAGCTACTACCAACAGCATAGCGAACGCATTATTGCAAGCAAGATAGATATGAAGCCCACGCCTACCGCAGTAGTACAAGTTTATATGCCAACTAGCTCCGCAGATGCCCTAAGAGATTGAAGAAATGTATGATGAGATGAAAGAAATTATTCACATAGTGAAGGGAGACGAAAATTTAATAGTCATGGGGGACTGAAATCCGATAGTAGGAAAAGGAAGAGAAGGAAAATTTGGAAATTTGTGGTAAGATCTTATGGGACCAAACAGCTGGTGTCATCGGTCTCTAAGATTACACACTACTTAATCTAACTTAAACTAACTTACGCTAAGGACACCACACACACCCAAGTCCCAGGGAGGACTCGAATCTACGACGGGGGTAGCCGCACGAACCGTGACAAGACGCCCAAGACCGCGCGGCTACCCTGCGCGGCTAAGGAAGAGAAAAAAAAGTAGTAGGTGAATATGGAATGGGGGTAAGGGATGAAAGAGAAAGTTGAATTTTGCACACAGCATAACTTAATCGTAGTTAACACTTTAAGAATAATAAAAGAAAGTTGTATACGTGGAAGAGGCCTGGAGATACTGGAAGGTTTCAGATAGATTATACAGTGGTAAGTCAGAGATTTAGGAACCAGGTTTTAAATTGTAAGACATTCCTAGGGGCACATGTGGACTCTGACCACAATCTATTGGTTATGAACTGTAGACTAAAAGTGAAGAAACTGCAAAAAGGCTGGATTTTAAGGAGATGGGACCTGGATAAACTGAAAGAACGAGAGGTTGTAGTAAGTTTCAGGAAGAGCATTTGGGAAAGATTGACAAGAACGGGAGACAGAAATACAGTAGAAGAAAACGGGGTAACTTTAGAGGTGAAATAGTGAAGGCAGCAGAGAATCAAGAAGGTAAAAAGATGAGGGCTGGAAGAAATCCTTGGGTAACAGAAGAGATATTGAATTTAATTGATGAAAGGAGAAAATATAAAAATGCATTAAACGAAACAGGCAAGAAGGAATACAAAAGTCTCAAAAGCGAGATCGACAGGAAGTTAAAAATGGCTAAACAAGGAGGGCTAGAGGACAAATGTAGGGATGTAGAGGCGTATATCGCTAGGGATAAGATGGAAACTGGATGCAGGAAAATTAAACATATCTTTCCAGAAAAGATAACCACTTGTATGAATACCAAGAGCTCAGACGGAAAACCAGTTATAAGCAAAGAAGGGAAGTCAGAAAGATGGAAGTAGTATATAGAGGGTCTATACATGGGCGATGTGCTTGACGGCAATATTGTGGAAATGGAAGAGGACGAAGATGAAGATGAAATGGGAGATATCGTACTGCGTGAAGAGTACTGATAGCATTGGGAGAGCCAGCCACGACAAAACTCTACCATCAGTTAAGAAACACGTATGAGACAGGCGAAATAACCTGACTTCAAGAAGAATATAATATTTCTAATCCCAAAGAAAGTAACTGTTGACAGGTGACAAAAATTACCGAACTATCAGTTAATAAGTCACAGCTGCAAAATACTAACACGAATTCATTGCAGACGAATGGAAAAGCTGGTAGAAGCCAACATCGAGGAAAATCTGTTTGGATTCCGTTGAAATGTTGGAACACATGAGGCAATACTGACCCTACTACTTATCTTACAAAATAGATTAAGGAAAGGCAAACCTAGTTTCTAGCCTTTTTAGGGTTAGAGAAAGCTTTCGACAAAGTTGACTGGAATATTCTCTTACAAATTCTGAAGGTGGCAGGGGTCAAATACAGGGAGCGCAAAATTATTTACAATTTCTATAGAAACCAGATGTCAGTAATAAGAGACGAGGGGTACGAAATAGAAGCAGTGGTTGGGAAGGGAGTGAGACATGGTTGTAGCCTATCCCCGATGTTATCCAACCTTTATACTGAGCAAGCAGTAACGCAAACAAAAGAAAAATTTAGGGTAGGAAAAAAATCCATGGAGAAGAAATAAAAACTTTGGGGTTTGAAACTTCCTGGCAGATTAAGACTGTGTGCCGGACCGAGAGTTGAACTCGGGACCTTTGCGTTTCGTGGGCAAGTGCTCAATCGAGAGGGAGAGCTTCTGTGAAGTTTGGAAGGTAGGAGACGAGGTACTGGCAGAAGTCAAGCTGTGAGGACGGGGCATGAGTCGTGCTTGGGTAGCTCAGCCGGCAGAGCACTTGCCCGCGAAAGGCAAAGGTCCCGAGTTCGAATCTCGGTCCGGCACAGAGTTTTAATCTGCCAGGAAGTTTCATATCAGCGCACACTCCGCTGTAGAGTGAAAATTTCATTCTATTAACTTTGGGGTTTGCCGATGACAATGCAAATCTATCAGAGACATCAAAGGACCTGGAAGAGCTGTTGAACGAAATGGACAGTGTCTTGAAAGGAGGATATAAGATGGACATCAACAAAAGCAAAACGAGGATAATGGAATCTAGTCGAATTAAATTAGGTAATGCTGAGGGAATCAGATTAGGAAATGAGATACTTAAAGTAGTACCAGGGGAGCATTTAGAATGCTTGATGACATAAATAGAATTTCAAGGACGCTTTTATGAACATATACTTCCATTATTTTCTTTTGGTCGGCGTTGCTGATGTAATGTTGCAATGTAAATGCGTATTCTAACATTAAAATCTTAAGCGATGTCATTATCTAACAAGCTGTGTATCTCAGTTTTACAAATATATTTAGATATTAACAACCATGTTTAGCGACAAATTATTATGCTGTGTGTGGTCGACCGTAAGATAGGGATCGGGACAAAGCTTTCATTGTGGACCACACATTGCGTCAACTCTCATTGCAGAAAGAGGGCGATAATAAAGGTCGGTAGCGTGCATTGAGCGAGGACTACAGCTTACTGCAACCGGCCACTTGCTTGGCGTGGCGAGTTAACAGCTCGCTTGTTACTCATTATTTCGTTAGTAAGCTGTTTGCTAGCCGACCGACCCCAAAGTAACGGATAATGTACTTATTACCACAGTGAAATACCCCGTGAATTTCTTCGAAGAAATAAATATCGTTAACCTCGATTAGCAAGAGCATACGAGTACGAGGAATAGCTCAACAGCACAAAATAAAGCTGATGGTTTATTCGCAAATGGAGCGTTACCAACATAGGGCTGAATTAAGGACATTTCTACAAAACATTTTAAACAGTTGCCGGTGAATGAAGTCATGCTTACAGAAACTGATATTGAGACCAAAGCACTTCACGAAGACAATACGCTGAAAAAAGGTTCGACGTTAACTGGCAACATTTTAGCGAAAGGGAGGTGGCTAGTATCCACTATGATCAGAAAATTCGTCACAGCTCGAAGGTGTGGAAGTGGATTTTCTCCTACGATATCAACGAAAACACAGGCAAAGGAACGAATGAACGTGGAGCATGATTCTTATGAGCAGCGACTGAGATCAAACTGGATGTTACGAGGACTGGAAAAAATAAGCAGAACTCGCTGTCCCATTGTTTCATTATTTCTTAATACAAATATGTGCATTGTTTGCTTGAACGTTAACTAATTGTTACATATCTATCGTTATTTTGAAAGCTGATATTTAATTAGCTGCTTAACTTTATTGGGGGATGTTATCTGACGTGTGATCTCATTAAAGAAAATGGCATCAGAAAGAGGGAACCACTGCTCCAGCTTAGACGCAAAACAACTTGAATGTCTCTCCCCTTGATTCTTAAAGAAGACCCTTCAATGATTATGTAATACGAAGGCAAAAAGAAGAAAGAAAAAAAGACCACGGCTTTGCTCTCCACGAAATAACTGCTCTGTAAACAGGTACATAACGCACATATGTACCGCTCCTTTTCTAGTTAACTTGTGGCGCTGCTGGTTAATATTCTAATTTTCTACACGCATCCCACATAAGATAGCAGAGCGTTGCCGTTTTAAATGCCACTGCAATTCACAGACACGGATGTATCTGCCTATCTCGGTGTCGACTGCGTCAATTAATTCAAAATAATATGCAGACTTCAGGTGCTCAATATAACAAAGAGGGACAGATGCAATAAGCTGCGCTCGCAATAAACAAATCTGAGCGCTTGACACGTACATCTAATCATAGTAACGCCACGACACAAGTATAAAACACGCGTAAATGAAAACGCTAATTGCAAAACTGGACGTATCAGCCACAACGCAGGTAACACAACACAACACCAAAAACTCGAGAAAGGAACGATGTTTTTACTCGCAAATTTCCATCAAACACGCATTCAGTTTCACACACACACAATGTAATAAAAATGAAGTGGCCTTTATATGTGTGTAGGAGCCGGTATCAAGCATGTGAGAAGACGAAATTAAAAATATCAAGCATTTTATGTGCAAATGATGATTATCATGGCGATACATTCGTATGGGCGCGTGAAAGCAAGGTCTTTAGCGCCCCTACTAAAATATCACGAGACGAGCGTGAGTAAACCTGAACTACAAGGAAAAAAGGAATAATGCCCAAGTGCGTGCACACACACACACACACACACACACACACACACACACAAATACACACACACACACACACACACACACACACACACACACGACGAAAATCACGTACGTCATCAGATTGTAACCAACAGTAAAAAGAAAAAATCAGGAGAAAGATGCAAAAGAATCTAGTAAATGGCTACAATTCGCAGACTTTGAAAAAACGAATGAGGCAGCCACTAGTGTTTCAACCAATCCTAAATTTCTACTAAATTCAACTTCACAGTACGCATCTCCGATTTATTCATGTTTGTCAACAGTTTACAAGTGAAGTCCATGCGTCTGTGCACACTATTTTGTATTTACACGACAAATCTATTCAATCTTTCCCTGCATTCCTCAATACTGCTTTAGTTTCACTTCATTGTTGTCTAGATTTATGTCTTGGTTCTTGTGAGTCATTTCGTATTAAATTGAAATAAGCTTGAAAGTAGAAACCCATGGTTCTCCAAACTCTCCCGCACAGGTCATGAAGGCCCAAAGGTACCAACCGCCCGCCGTGTCATCCTCTGCCCACAGCCGTCACTGCATGCAGAGACTCGGGTCTCGGTCCTGCACACAGTTTTAATCTGCCAGGAAGTTTCATATCAGCGCACACTCCGCTGCAGAGTGAAAATCTCATTCTGGAAACATCCCCCAGGCTGTGGCTAAGCCATGTCTCCGCAATATCCTTTCTTTCAGGAGAGCTAGTTCTGCAAGATTCGCAGGAGAGCTTCTGTTAAGTTTGGAAGGTAGGAGACGAGGTACTGGCAGAAGTCAAGCTGTGAGGACGGGGCGTGAGTCGTGCTTGGGTAGCTCAGTTGGTAGAGCACTTGCCCCCGAAAGGCAAAGGTCCCGAGTTCGAGTCTCGGTCCGGCACACAGTTTTAATCTGCCAGGAAGTTTCATATCAGCGCACACTCCGCTGCAGAGTGAAAATCTCATTCTGGAAACATCCTCCAGGCTGTGGCTAAGCCATGTCTCCGCAATATCCTTTCTTTCAGGAGTGCTAGTTGTGCAAGATTCGCAGGAGAGCTTCTGTTAAGTTTGGAAGGTAGGAGACGAGGTACTGGCAGAAGTCAAGCTGTGAGGACGGGGCATGAGTCGTGCTTGGGTAGCTCAGCCGGCAGAGCACTTGCCCGCGAAAGGCAAAGGTCCCGAGTTCGAGTCTCGGTCCGGCACAGAGTTTTAATCTGCCAGGAAGTTTCATATCAGCGCACACTCCGCTGTAGAGTGAAAATTTCATTCTATTAACTTTGGGGTTTGCCGATGACAATGCAAATCTATCAGAGACATCAAAGGACCTGGAAGAGCTGTTGAACGAAATGGACAGTGTCTTGAAAGGAGGATATAAGATGGACATCAACAAAAGCAAAACGAGGATAATGGAATCTAGTCGAATTAAATTAGGTAATGCTGAGGGAATCAGATTAGGAAATGAGATACTTAAAGTAGTACCAGGGGAGCATTTAGAATGCTTGATGACATAAATAGAATTTCAAGGACGCTTTTATGAACATATACTTCCATTATTTTCTTTTGGTCGGCGTTGCTGATGTAATGTTGCAATGTAAATGCGTATTCTAACATTAAAATCTTAAGCGATGTCATTATCTAACAAGCTGTGTATCTCAGTTTTACAAATATATTTAGATATTAACAACCATGTTTAGCGACAAATTATTATGCTGTGTGTGGTCGACCGTAAGATAGGGATCGGTACAAAGCTTTCATTGTGGACCACACATTGCGTCAACTCTCATTGCAGAAAGAGGGCGATAATAAAGGTCGGTAGCGTGCATTGAGCGAGGACTACAGCTTACTGCAACCGGCCACTTGCTTGGCGTGGCGAGTTAACAGCTCGCTTGTTACTCATTATTTCGTTAGTAAGCTGTTTGCTAGCCGACCGACCCCAAAGTAACGGATAATGTACTTATTACCACAGTGAAATACCCCGTGAATTTCTTCGAAGAAATAAATATCGTTAACCTCGATTAGCAAGAGCATACGAGTACGAGGAATAGCTCAACAGCACAAAATAAAGCTGATGGTTTATTCGCAAATGGAGCGTTACCAACATAGGGCTGAATTAAGGACATTTCTACAAAACATTTTAACAGTTGCCGGTGAATGAAGTCATGCTTACAGAAACTGATATTGAGACCAAAGCACTTCACGAAGACAATACGCTGAAAAAAGGTTCGACGTTAACTGGCAACATTTTAGCGAAAGGGAGGTGGCTAGTATCCACTATGATCAGAAAATTCGTCACAGCTCGAAGGTGTGGAAGTGGATTTTCTCCTACGATATCAACGAAAACACAGGCAAAGGAACGAATGAACGTGGAGCATGATTCTTATGAGCAGCGACTGAGATCAAACTGGATGTTACGAGGACTGGAAAAAATAAGCAGAACTCGCTGTCCCATTGTTTCATTATTTCTTAATACAAATATGTGCATTGTTTGCTTGAACGTTAACTAATTGTTACATATCTATCGTTATTTTGAAAGCTGATATTTAATTAGCTGCTTAACTTTATTGGGGGATGTTATCTGACGTGTGATCTCATTAAAGAAAATGGCATCAGAAAGAGGGAACCACTGCTCCAGCTTAGACGCAAAACAACTTGAATGTCTCTCCCCTTGATTCTTAAAGAAGACCCTTCAATGATTATGTAATACGAAGGCAAAAAGAAGAAAGAAAAAAAGACCACGGCTTTGCTCTCCACGAAATAACTGCTCTGTAAACAGGTACATAACGCACATATGTACCGCTCCTTTTCTAGTTAACTTGTGGCGCTGCTGGTTAATATTCTAATTTTCTACACGCATCCCACATAAGATAGCAGAGCGTTGCCGTTTTAAATGCCACTGCAATTCACAGACACGGATGTATCTGCCTATCTCGGTGTCGACTGCGTCAATTAATTCAAAATAATATGCAGACTTCAGGTGCTCAATATAACAAAGAGGGACAGATGCAATAAGCTGCGCTCGCAATAAACAAATCTGAGCGCTTGACACGTACATCTAATCATAATAACGCCACGACACAAGTATAAAACACGCGTAAATGAAAACACTAATTGCAAAACTGGACGTATCAGCCACAACGCGGGTAACACAACACAACACCAAAAACTCGAGAAAGGAACGATGTTTTTACTCGCAAATTTCCATCAAACACGCATTCAGTTTCACACACACACAATGTAATAAAAATGAAGTGGCCTTTATATGTGTGTAGGAACCGGTATCAAGCATGTGAGAAGACGAAATTAAAAATATCAAGCATTTTATGTGCAAATGATGATTATCATGGCGATACATTCGTATGGGCGCGTGAAAGCAAGGTCTTTAGCGCCCCTACTAAAATATCACGAGACGAGCGTGAGTAAACCTGAACTACAAGGAAAAAAAGGAATAATGCCCAAGTGCGTGCACACACCACACACACACACACACACACACACACACACACACACGACGAAAATCACGTACGTCATCAGATTGTAACCAACCGTAAAAAGAAAAAAATCAGGAGAAAGATGCAAAAGAATCTAGTACATGGCTACAATTCGCAGACTTTGAAAAAACGAATGAGGCAGCCACTAGTGTTTCAACTAATCCTAAATTTCTACTAAATTCAACTTCACAGTACGCATCTCCGATTTATTCATGTTTGTCAACAGTTTACAAGTGAAGTCCATGCGTCTGTGCACACTATTTTGTATTTACACGACAAATCTATTCAATCTTTCCCTGCATTCCTCAATACTGCTTTAGTTTCATTTCATTGTTGTCTAGATTTATGTCTTGGTTCTTGTGAGTCATTTCGTATTAAATTGAAATAAGCTTGAAAGTAGAAACCCATGGTTCTCCAAACTCTCCCGCACAGGTCATGAAGGCCCAAAGGTACCAACCGCCCGCCGTGTCATCCTCTGCCCACAGCCGTCACTGCATGCAGAGACTCGAGTCTCGGTCCTGCAAACAGTTTTAATCTGCCAGGAAGTTTCATATCAGCGCACACTCCGCTGCAGAGTGAAAATCTCATTCTGGAAACATCCCCCAGGCTGTGGCTAAGGCATGTCTCCGCTATATCCTTTCTTTGAGGAGTGCTAGTTGTGCAATATTCGCAGGAGAGCTTCTGTTAAGTTTGGAAGGCAGGAGACGAGGTACTGGCAGAAGTAAAGCTGTGAGGACGGGGCGTGAGTCGTGCTTGGGTAGCTCAGTTGGTAGAGCACTTGCCCGCGAAAGGCAAAGGTCCCGAGTTCGAGTCTCAGTCCGGCACACAGTTTTAATCTGCCAGGAAGTTTCATATCAGCGCACACTCCGCTGCAGAGTGAAAATCTCATTCTGGAAACATCCCCCAGACTGTGGCTAAGCCATGTCTCCGCAATATCCTTTCTTTCAGGAGTGCTAGTTGTGCAAGATTCGCAGGAGAGCTTCTGTTAAGTTTGGAAGGTAGGAGACGAGGTACTGGCAGAAGCTGTGAGGACGGGGCGTGATTCGTGGTTGGGTAGCTCAGTTGGTAGAGCACTTGCTCGCGAAATGCAAAGGTCCCGAGTTCGAGTCTCGGTCCAGCACACAGTTTTAATCTGCCAGGAAGTTTCATATCAGCGCACACTCCGCTGCAGAGTGAAAATCTCATTCTGGAATCCTGTTTCTGTATGACGCTTGAGTTGTCGTCCGATGTTGTTCCACGTGTGATCGATTGGAGACAGATCTGATGATCGAGCAGGCCAAGGCAACCTGTCGACGCTGTGTAGAGAAAGTTGGGTTATAACACCTGTGTGTGGGAGAGCGTTGACCTACTAGAAAACATCCCCTGTAATGATGTTCATGAATGGCAGCGCGGCAGGATGTATCACCAGACTGAAGTAGAATTTTGCAGCGAGGATGCGTGCTTCTGCTGCCATACGAAATCCCATCCCGGACTATGTGTAGGTTCGGTGTGTCCAGCACGCAGACGGGTTGACTGCAGGCCTTCAACTGGCCCCCTTCCTACAAACACACGGCCATCACTGGCACCAAGGCAGAACCAGCTTTCATCAAAAAACACGACAGACTTCCACCCTGCCCTCCAATGGACTCTCGCTCGACGCCACTGAAGCCTTAAGTAATGATGGTTTCGGTTCGTAAGAATGCACATTACTGGGCGTTTGGCTCGGAGCTGTCCTTGAAGTAACAATGGCGCAAACTGCTGCACATATTGCTGCTGCAGATGCAGTACGATGCGCCAGAACCCTACGATGGTCTGCTCTCTCGGTAGTGCCATGTGACCGTCCGAAGCCCGGTCTTCTTGCGACTGTGCATTCCCGTGACCACATCTACCAGCAGTCATGTACGGTGGCAGGAGGAACATCCAGTTTCACATAGCCCTGTTACACGATCTCCTTCAAACTCAGTGAGATATTTATAATGGCGTCTTTGTCGCGTTAAAGGCATTCGTGACTAACAACTCATAACGTCCAATCTCAAAGGTAACTAACGCTCGCGACCGTTGCAGCGAGTATTTAAAGCAAACCTGATTTGCGTCCTCTGTGGCGCTACTACCGTCACTCTTGTGCGACTGGCACGAAAGTTGTACAGAAATCTTCTTTCACATGTAGTAACATGCCTACCAATTTTCGTTCATGTCACACAACTCCAACTTGGTGCTGCGTTTTTTTTTTTTTTTCTTCCGTCACTATGTTAATGCTCGATAAATACAGAAAGTCTGAAAGCGCTGAATTAAATTTGCGTTATGTGTGTCATTTTTACGTTTATGTGTCTCAGTATTACATTACGTGTAGAAGAATGGGGAAGATGCGTCATAAAACATAGGTACTTTAAGTGGACTTATGGTGTGCTTTGGCACCAAAATAGGAGTTCCCGGTATTACAAATACAGCAATATAATTTATATTTCGAGACTTGGTAAGAATATCTTCCACGAGTAATGAGTGCGTTGGGTAAGGACGCCGGCACAGTAGCTCAGTGTGTTCGGTCAGAGGGTTAGTTACTCTCTGTAATAAAAAACTGAGTGAATACTAAAATGTAGACTTTCACGGCCGGAAATGTCATGTCCATTATAATTATCCGGGCTGTTATGTCGTGGTCGGTTGATGAATTCTGTGTCAATTCCCAACGTTTCGTCTCCGTCTGCGGGTGACATCTTGAAGGGGGTCTGTAGCTCGATGGAAGGTCCAACACACCCACTGGCTCGCTACTGACTCAGATTCCATCGAGCTACATACCCCTTGAAGATGTCTCCCGCAGACGGGGACGAAACGTTGGGAATTGACACAGAATTCATCAACCGACCACGGCACAACAGCCCGGATAATTATAGTGGACAAAACTGAGTGAATGGCGCAAAGAACAACCTGAATGGGTGTCATGGGACGTTCACCCCGAACATATACCCCGAACAATATAGAACAAAATGAGATAAAAAAAAAAGATGGATAGAGCGTCTGCCATGTAAGCAGGAGATTCCGGGTTCGACTCCCGGTCGGGGCACTCATTTTCACCTGTCAGCGTTGGCATATACCAATGCCCGTCAGCAGCTAAAGGTTGTTGTTGTTGTGGTCTTCAGTCCTGAGACTGGTTTGATGCAGCTCTCCATGCTACTCTATCCTGTGCAAGCTTTTTCATCTCCCAGTACCTACTGCAACCTACATCCTTCTGAATCTGCTTAGTGTATTCATCTCTTGGTCTCCCTCTACGATTTTTACCCTCCACGCTGCCCTCCAATACTAAATTGGTGATCCCTTGATGCCTCAGAACATGTCCTACCAACCGATCCCTTCTTCTGGTCAAGTTGTGCCACAAACTTCTCTTCTCCCCAAACCTATTCAATACTTCCTCATTAGTTATGTGATCTACCCATCTAATCTTCAGCATTTTTCTGTAGCACCACATTTCGAAAGCTTCTATTTTCTTCTTGTCCAAACTATTTATCGTCCATGTTTCACTTCCATACATGGCTACACTCCATACGAATACTTTCAGAAATGACTTCCTGACACTTAAATCAATACTGGATGTTAACAAATTCTTCTTCTTCAGAAACGCTTTCCTTGCCATTGCCAGCCTACATTTTATATCCTCTCTACTTCGACCATCATCAGTTATTTTGCTCCCCAAATAGCAAAACTCCTTTACTACTTTAAGTGCCTCATTTCCTAATCTAATTCCCTCAGCATCACCCGACTTAATTAGACTACATTCCATTATCCTTGTTTTGCTTTTGTTGATGTTCATCTTATATCCTCCTTTCAAGACACTGTCCATTCCATTCAACTGCTCTTCCAAGTCCTTTGCTGTCTCTGACAGAATTACAATGTCATCGGCAAACCTCAAAGTTTTTATTTCTTCTCCATGAATTTTAATACCTACTCCGAATTTTTCTTTTGTTTCCTTTACTGCTTGCTCAATATACACATTGAACAACATCGGGGAGAGGCTACAACCCTGTCTCACTCCTTTCCCAACCACTGCTTCCCTTTCATGTCCCTCGACTCTTATAACTGCCATCTGGTTTCTGTACAAATTGTAAATAGCCTTTCGCTCCCTGTATTTTACCCCTGCCACCTTTAGAATTTGAAAGAGAGTATTCCAGTCAGCATTGTCAAAAGCTTTCTCTAAGTCTACAAATGCTAGAAACGTAGGTTTGCCTTTCCTTAATCTTTCTTCTAAGATAGTCGTAAGGTCAGTATTGCCTCACGTGTTCCAGTGTTTCTACGGAATCCAAACTGATCTTCCCCAAGGTTGGCTTCTACTAGTTTTTCCATTCGTCTGTAAAGAATTCGTGTTAGTATTTTGCAGCTGTGACTTATTAAGCTGATAGTTCGGTAATTTTCACATCTGTCAACACCTGCTTTCTTTGGGATTGGAATTATTATATTCTTCTTGAAGTCTGAGGGTATTTCGCCTGTTTCATACATCTTGCTCACCAGATGGTAGAGTTTTGTCAGGACTGGCTCTCCCACTGCCGTCAGTAGTTCCAATGGAATATTGTCTACTCCGGGGGCCTTGTTTCGACTCAGGTCTTTCAGTGCTCTGTCAAACTCTTCACGCAGTATCATATCTCCCATTTCATCTTCATCTACATCCTCTTCCATTTCCATAATATTGTCCTCAAGTACATCGCCCTTGTATAGACCCTCTATATACTCCTTCCACCTTTCTGCTTTCCCTTCTTTGCTTAGAACTGGGTTTCCATCTGAGCTCTTGATATTCATACAAGTCGTTCTCTTATCTCCAAAGGTCTCTTTAATTTTCCTGTAGGCGGTATCTACCTTACCCCTAGTGAGATAGGCCTCTACATCCTTACATTTGTCCTCTAGCCATCCCTGCTTAGCCATTTTGCACTTCCTGTCGATCTCATTTTTGAGACGTTTGTATTCCTTTTTGCCTGCTTCACTTACTGCATTTTTATATTTTCTCCTTTCATCAATTAAATTCAATATTTCTTCTGTTATCCAAGGATTTCTAGTAGCCCTCGTCTTTTTACCCACTTGTTCCTCTGCTGCCTTCACTACTTCATCCCTCAAAGCTACCCATTCTTCTTCTACTGTATTTATTTCCCCCATTCCTGTCAATTGCTCCCTTATGCTCTCCCTGAATCTCTGTACAACCTCTGGTTCTTTTAGTTTATCCAGGTCCCATCTCCTTAAATTCCCACCTTTTTGCAGTTTCTTCAGTTTTAATCTACAGGTCATAACCAATAGATTGTGGTCAGAGTCCACATCTGCCCCTGGAAATGTCTTACAATTTAAAACCTGGTTCTTAAATCTCTGTCTTACCATTATATAATCTATCTGATACCTTTTAGTATCTCCAGGGTTCTTCCATGTATATAACCTTCTTTCATGATTCTTAAACCAAGTGTTAGTTATGATTATGTTGTGCTCTGTGCAAAATTCTACCAGGCGGCTTCCTCTTTCATTTCTGTCCCCCAATCCATATTCACCTACTATGTTTCCTTCTCTCCCTTTTCCTACACTCGAATTCCAGTCACCCATGACTATTAAATTTTCGTCTCCCTTCACAATCTGAATAATTTCTTTTATTTCATCATACATTTCTTCAATTTCTTCGTCATCTGCAGAGCTAGTTGGCATATAAACTTGTACTACTGTAGTAGGTGTGGGCTTCGTATCTATCTTGGCCACAATAATGCGTTCACTATGCTGTTTGTAGTAGCTTACCCGCATTCCTATTTTCCTATTCATTATTAAACCTACTCCTGCATTACCCCTATTTGATTTTGTGTTTATAACCCTGTAGTCACCTTACCAGAAGTCTTGTTCCTCCTGCCACCGAACTTCACTAATTCCCACTATATCTAACTTCAACCTATCCATTTCCCTTTTTAAATTTTCTAACCTACCTGTCCGATTAAGGGATCTGACATTCCACGCTCCGATCCGTAGAATGCCAGTTTTCTTTCTCCTGATAACGACATACTCTTGAGTAGTCCCCGCCCGGAGATCCGAATGGGGGACTATTTTACCTCCGGAATATTTTACCCAAGAGGACGCCATCATCATGTAATCATACAGTAAAGCTGCATGCCCTCGGGAAAAATTACGGCTGTAGTTTCCCCTTGCTTTCAGCCGTTCGCAGTACCAGCACAGCAAGGCCGTTTTGGTTATTGTTACAAGGCCACATCAGTCAATCATCCAGACTATTGCCCTTGCAACTACTGAAAAGGCTGCTGCCCCTCTTCAGGATCCACACGTTTTTCTGGCCTCTCAACAGATACCCCTCCGTTGTGGTTGCACCTACGGTACGGCTATCTGTATCGCTGAGGCACGCAAGCCTCCCCACCAACGGCAAGGTCCATGGTTCATGGGGGGGCAGCTAAAGGTATTAATATATAATTCTAACAGTAATATAATTATTTCGTAGATCTTAGATGAAATTTAAATTTGGGACTTTCCCGTCAGTCTTGCGAGGGAATAAATGCTGCTCAGCCCATAAATTGTTTCTGCTCTCGAAGCTTACGTCTCACACGTTAAGAGATTACAATATGCGGGCCAGTGTGGCCGAGCGGTTCTAGGCGCTTCAGTCTGGAACCGTACGACTGCTACGGTCGCAGGTTCGAATCCTGCCTCGGGCTTTGATATGTGTGATGTCCTTAGGTTAGTTAGGTTTAAGTAGTTCTAAGTTCTAGGGGACTGATGACCTGAGATGTTAAGTTCCATAGTGCTCAGAGCCATTTTTGAGATCATAGTAAAGTACGTACCGCCATTCAGCGATTCAAAAATGGCTCTGACCACTATGGGACTTAACAACTTAGGTCATCAGTGCCCTAGAACTTAGAACTACTTAAACCTAACTATCCTAAGGACATCACACACATCCATGCCCGAGTCAGGATTCTAACCTGCGACCGTAGCAGTCCCGCGGTTCCGTACTGCAGCCCCTTGAACCGCACGGCCAACGCGGCCGGCGCCATTCAGTGAACTTGAGTGAAATGCTATGGGCCCTCTGTCGACGGGATCTAAGGTGTTGTGAGGAAAAAACCAAAGTGCATTTAACTTCGTAACGTGCAAATCCAGGATTAAAATGTGCACTCTCCATTATTCTACAGGTGATAGAAATTTCAGACAAAAAAAAGAAGAGTTATTACACTAAACAAGATGTTTTCTTTCCTATTTTCTAAGAAATCAGTCGCTTGAGTAGCGAGCCAGCTCTGTGTGAGTATACAGTTCGACGTTACCCTGAGGAAAGTGTAAACTCTTGTTCACATTATTTGTCATTTTAATTATTATTAACATTATTAAGGTCTGAAGCAGCTTACTGAGCGATTTGAAACGATTCTTCCTAGCTACTAGGTAGCTCAAACACGATTATTCCCATCTTCAAATGCTCGTCGTCGTACGTTTTAGAATGCAATAGTTGCAATGTCGATCCAACATACTAAATTGTTTAGTTTGTACATCGAGTTCGAGCTCTGTAGTTCAGTTAAACTTTATGAACGTCGTTGCAATTCAGCGCTAAAGGTTAGTTATTCGCGAATAAGTCACATGTGAGTCCACATGCCCATTTTCGCCAAAATATAACAGTATTTCCACATTTTATGATCTGTACAGTGCTTTACGTAATCTGGATATGCGTAATTAGCCAAAACGTTCCAAAGTGGATGACGTCGAAGCTTTAACTGTACCGTTAATTAACGATTGTAATCGGTCTGACAAATTTTATCAAAGGGAACATGATGATGTAGGCAGAATTGAATTTTCTTTGAATAAAATTGTCGAGTACGCTGAAACTGTTTATTGATGACCCAGGTTAACCTTCGACGTCATTCACCCTAATATCATTTTTCTGACAATACGAATCCAGATCAAAGCACGCGCTGTACAAGGTGCAAATATTTCTGTTTGTGGCTATTGACAGCAATCTGAACCTGTGTAAGGTGTCAGGCAAATCCAACACCTTCCATGAAAACCCTGACATGATTAGCAAATCCAGTACTATGTCACATAGCTCCGAATAAATCGTGACATTAAATTAACCAAAGTAATACGAGTAACGAGTGAGCAAATGGAATACCACAGACTAACACAAGAATGCCTAAATGCATGTCATACCTTCCCACCGTGAGACAGACGCAGTTCCGAGGGGAGAAACGAGAACAGAAGCCAAGAGCAGAACCGTGTTAAGCTAGAAGGCCCTACGATAAGGAACGGACTGGACACCCACGTTGCCAGCTAACCACTAGGACCACCCCAGCTGCAAGTTTTAGCATGAGACTTTTTCGCGTCTCTGTTACGTCAGGACCACCCCCCAGCCCATGTTAAAAGCTAGAGCTCTCCAGAAGAACAGTATAGATCTTACGATAACACAAAAAGGGCCACACCCCAGCCGCAAGTTTTAGCGTGAGACTTTTCGCGTCTCTGTTACGTTCCAAACTTTAAAAACATTGCCCCACCACGAAAAGTATAACGTTTCTCATTGGATGGACTGTATTTTTGTAGGCAGAGCGTAAGGTTAACATTGAGACCCTGATTGGTCAGATGAAAACACAGCCAGATAGTTTTTAAAACCAACTTTGGTAAATTGTAGTAAGGAGAAGTTTGGAGTAGAGTTGCTTCCGAGACGGCGAGGTGAGCAGAGCGGTGCTGCCCGCCGCCCCCTGACGAACACCGACAAGGTAATGAACGCACGTGATGCCACATAACAGCGCATAAAGCTTCATTCAGAACTGCAGAATTCTCATCTGTTACACTCCCTTTTTTGCGTAATACTAGCGTCGATCGTCAATTAAAGCTCATGGTGTTCACATTTGCCACTTGAAGTAAAAATCTGAAACGCGATGATTTTTCTGTTATATAGTTATTGAGAAGCTACATCAGCCACTGTAATTTACGACAAGTTAGATAGGTAATTAAAGATAATTGAGGGTCACTGTAGACCATTTTGATAGTTTTCTCTCTTGTTAAACTTAATTTAAACCTAGATTATAATTGTGATATGGCATAGGTCATCCTTCGATCCATTGTAGAACTTGGAAACCCACTCAGGGAATATTCGGTCACATTTTTGTTGAACGCAGTTGGTTTTTACCATCCTGTATTAAAACATTTCCTTTTATCAATAGTGCAACTTATAAACAATGTTTTGTGAGTAGAATAAAATTTCCAATGGTAAACTTAACTGCTTTTTCGACGTTATTTTACCAGCTAACTAAAAATAGGAAAGCCTTGAACCCCTTCCACTAAATTTAGTTAGTATTAAGATTCTTTTACAGGGAGCGCAGTGGAGCTGACGCTGAAATCATTAAGTATTTGGTTATATCATTGTTAGTCTCACTGAACTCTTCTGAATTCTACATGTCATGTGTGGTCTGGCGTCTCCTTACCAGCAACACGTCCCAGGTTCAAACTAGTCAATTCCCTAAAAAACACGTTCAGAGCGTCGTTGCGCGAAAGTGCTAGGGAGACACGATATAGAACAAACAGACACCACGCAGAATTTTAGACCTGCACTGCTGTGCCTTGTTTGTGAATAAATAATCTCTTGTGTGGCTATTATCAACTTGGGAAACAGACGACCTTCTACAAGTTTTGAGCATCAGAAAGAACCAATACCGAGAAGTCAAATCCACAAATAATCGTCTATTCATCATGCGTTTATCTCACACAGTTCGGTTTCCTTGCAAACGGCAAATGGCACGTTACTGCACAACGTCGAAGCGCTGGTGGCTTTCATGACCCATGTCGACCCATATGTTAGTAGGTTTCATCATGCAGTGCAGAAAGGTTTCGCTGCTGTACGCCAGCAAGCATTTAGGATCGGTAGCGACAGATTATAACGGAGCGTCAGAAGAGAGACTGGAGGAGGAGTAATGCAGCTGACAGAGAAATTGGTGAGAGATTTGGCGGCACACGCACGACTTTGATTATTAATTACACAAGTCGGAAAAAAAATATTTGTGGAAAGTTGTTTGAAATTTGATAACTGACTACAGCGCTAATTTCAAAAATGCAATCCATTTTTTCCTATCTCGTCAGGTTTTCTCACAAAAAAAGGAGTATTTTTAGGTACAATATCAAAATTTAAGCAATTTATCACATTTTGTCCAACGTTATAAAATTTTATTTTATTTATAAATCATGTTCTAAACTACACTTCCAGTACACTTCCATTTCTAAGCTAATAAGTGTTTATAATAACGCTTTCGCTTTCTGTAGAAGTTTGTTTTATTGCTTTTCCAGCTGTGGACTCGTTGAGGATCATCTCTTTTTATCATCCAACAGTAGTCAGCTATTACGTTGACGTTCCATCTTCCTTTATATATTCTTTCCATTTCTTTGACGTCCTGGTGGAATCTTCCGCCCTGCTCTTCACTTACATCGCCAAGGTTTGCAAGGAAGTAGTCAAGATGTGAGTGGAGAAAGTGAACTTTAGTGTTCATGCTACAGCCCAGCTTCTTAAAGTTCTTGAGCATGTCTGCGACGATTGTTTTGTAGTTTGGATCTCTTTTGTTTCCTAGGAAACCGGTAACAACTAATTTAAAAGATGTCCATGCTGCCTTTTCTTTTGTTTCTATTTTGTCCACAAATTTGGGATCTGTCATTAGTTTTTTAATGTCTGGTCCGACAAAGATTCCTTCCTTTAGCTTTGACTCGGATAAACCAGGAAACTGTCCGCAAAGATATCTGAAACACTCCCCTTCTTTTGGCAATGCCTTAACAAATTGTTTCATCAGCCCCAACTTAATGTGAAGAGGTGGAAGTAACATCTTTTTGGGATCCACAAGGCTTTTCCTCTCAACATTTTTAACCCTAACCTGTAAGGTTGCTTTCTGTCTCTACTGTCCCATTTACAGAGAAAGCCAGGGAACTTTGCATAGCCACTTTGTTGACAAAGCAGCATTGAAAACACTTTTAAATCACCACATAGTGTCCATTTGTGGTCTTAATAGTAGAGTTTGCATAAAACCAGTTCAAGGTTTTAGTAACATTCCTTTAAGTGAACCCAGTGTCCAACTGGTATAGAAGCATACTTATTGCCATTGTGTAGAAGTACCGCTTTAAGGATTCTTTTCGAAGGAACAATAAAAAGTCTCCACTCATCAGAGGCATATTCTATTTTGAAACGTGCCATAAGTCCAGGAACATCAAACAAAAGACCAGGTCACCTTCTTGAGCGAAGAAAGATACTAACTCCTTTTCCCTCGATCGATACCAAGAAAAGGAAGTACCCGGAGCCAATATATGTTTATCTTTCAATCTAGATCCTAAAACCTCTGCAGATTCTTTAGAAAGGCCTAGGTCTCTAATAAAATCGTTCAATTCAGATTGTGAGAATGGAATGGGATCGGTTGGGCCAGGATCGTAGCAATCTCTGTCTTTTTCACTATCACTTTGCTGAGCCAATGGCTCGTGATCATCTATATCATCCAACGGATCTGGAGGAGACGGTATTGGTACTTCAGATCCATGAGGAACAGGGCGAATGGCTGATTGAATGTTAGGGTTAGAAATATCGTTTTTGCTTTTCAGATTGAAACCTCGTACGTTGCAAGAACAAAAATAGCAGTTATCACTGTGATTTTTGGGCTCCCTCCAAACCATCGGTATTGCAAAACGTAAGGATTGCTTTTTACGTTGAAACCATTGCCTCAGTTCTTCAACACGCACTGAACAAACTTTGTGTGGGGCCGAAGGCCTTGATCGCCTAACTTTATACCAAAATAGGCGAAACATACTTTCTCAACAAAAATCGAAAATGTTTCTTTGTTGCTTTTTAACAGTATAGTTACCACAAATGTAGCGTAAGCAATCTGCCATTCTCTGGTAGCCATTGTCCACTGTCCATAAAACAACTTCACAGCACAAGAAAACAGTCACTACTTTAAAGCACTAGTAACAACAACAGGTGAACAGCACAGAGTGAAGAGGTACTGTGAACTGAAGGACAATAGCAGAAGCTCACTGCTTCGTGATGGCGGGGGAAGGGGTCTCGCGACAGAGAGGCACTGACATGAAAATACTGCTGGCTTCTCCTAATTGCTCTTTATTTCAAGTATATCTAGTATAAAAACGGCTAAATAACAGTTTATGGAGATCCTAGAAACAAAATTCAGACTCACTAGAATGCTGGAGTATCGAAAAAAGCTAAAACTAGACAAGCAGTTTGTGAAATAACTGTACGTGATGAAATTTTTTCACTATTTTTCGCGAAATCAGCGTTGAAAACACTATAAAAATCACTTAATAAATGTGAAACAATTTTTATGTCGCAGACCTGTGTTATTACTGTTTAAACGTAAGTGTACACTCTAAGACTAAAAAACGACGCACCATGAAGGAATTATCCGAATGGGACAAAAATCCATAGTTGTGATATAGATTTACAGACACACAAATGATAATAATTTTAGAAAAACTGAATGATTTATTCAAGAGAAAGAGTTTCATAAACTGAGCAATTCAATAACGCGTTGGTCCACCTCTGGCCCTTATGCAAGCAGTTATTCGATAGGATGTTGTTCGACAGTTTTGTTGGACGTCGTCTTGGGGGATATGGTGCCAGATTCTATCGAACTGGCGCCTTAGATCATCAAAATCCCGAGCTGGTTGTCCAACGCTACCCATAATGCTCCGAACTTCCTCAAGTGTGGAGAAATCCAGCGATCCTTCCGGCAAAGGTTCGGTTTGGTAAGCATGGCGACATGCGGTAGAAACTCCCGCCGCATTCAAGCGGGCATTGTGTTGCTGCTATGTAAGCCCAACAAAACGGGGCGTTGAATATAGTCGACGTGCCGCTATGCTGTAGGGGTGCCAGGAGTGACTAAAGAAGGGGTGCTGCTATGAAAGGAAATGGCCATCAGTTCTGGTTGTCTGGCCGTATGGCGAACGACAGTCAGAATGGTAACCCATCGCTGTCCGCCACACCTCTAGACACATCTTAGGCCTATAATCCTATTGACTGGAGTGTAATTGTCTTCAGTGATGAGTCCTGCTTCGAAACGGGCCCCGACGCCCAGCGAAGATGTGTCTGGAAGCGCTCCAGCCAGTGGTAGGATGCCAACCTGACTCACGCTTGCCATACAGACCGACAACCAGGAGTGATGATTTTCTTAGCAGGACCTCTTTGGTTGTCATTTGCGGCACCCTTACAACACAGAGGTATAGCGACGATATTCTACGCCCCGTTTTGTTGCCTTTAATCACTCCTGGACTTAAACTCCAGCAAGATAATGCCCACCCGCACGTGGCGAGAATTTCTACCGCTTCTCTTCGCGCTTGTCAAACCCTAGCTTGGCCATCGACGTTGCCAGATCTCTCCCAATTGAGAACGTATGGAGCATTATAGGCAGGGTCCTCCAACCAGCTCGGAATTTTGACACTCTAAGACACCAATTGGACAGAATTTGGCACAATGTCCCTCAGGATTACATCCAAAAACTCTGTCAGTCAATGCCAAGCAGAATAACTACTTTCATAAGGGCCAGACGTGGACCAACGTGTTATTGAATTGCTCAATTTATGAAGCTCTTTTTCTTGAATGGCCGGCCGGTGTGGCGGAGCAGTTCTAGGCGATTCAGTCTGGAACCGCGTGACCGCTACGGTCGCAGGTTCGAATCCTGCCTCGGGCATGGATGTTTCCATTTGAACCATTTTTTTCTTGAATGAATCAGTCTAACTTTTCTGAAATTGTAATCATTTCTATGACTGTACACGTAAATCACGTCTACAGATTTCCATCCATTCGGATAATTCCTTCGTAGTCCGTAGTTTTTCTTTTTATCTTAGAGTGAACGACTGTAACAAGATTGCTGACATTACTTCTTAACTAACATTTCAGCAACTCCAGATCTAGCTCACATTTCAATTGGAATTTTATTTAAGGTTCTCAGTCATTGGACGATTAAACCGACCGGTCAGATATGCGCTCCATGCAGGCAGGTGCGACACATTCAAACTACCTCACTAGACAGTTCGAACGAAGTTTCAAATGGCTCACACAGACAGTCTATAACTAATATTCAGACTGCGGATAAACATGTTTTATTGTTCAAATGAAGTTAAAACATTAGGCAATATCGGGAAACGTTTACTAGACATACATGAAATGTATTCGCGATTGCGAAAACGAACGACCATCATCTGCACAAGGAAATGACGATAATCAAAATTTATGAAGATGTGAGACTCAAACTCGGATTTCTCGCTTTACGCGGAGGACCGCCTTAACCGCTTTAGCTACCATATCCCGTTGTTTATGCGTCACAACCTGCAGTCGTACACATTATGTAATTCCCATACAAGTGGAGGAAAGTCGCTGCCTGGTACGGGTGGATAAATGCGATAGTTCAGTCCCCGTGTTGTTAAGAAGTCCGATTCAGTGACATTTATGTACGTCCCGAGGAACATTGCATCCTGTTTCTTAACAACACAGGCACTACTGTATCGTGTTTTCTAGACAGTCTTGGACTAATTTTTGGAGACACACTACTCATGTGCAGTGTTTACAGTGAAAAGTGGTTTGGTGGACCAATAGTGCCTCAGAAAATGTCTGTATGCGAATTTTAGAGTGTGCGACTTCAAATTATCATTAAATTCATGTGCAGATAATTGTATTAATTTTAAATGGTTCTCGATACGTCATGACTAGTATCCCTTAACTTACGTTAAGTATTAGACTGGACCTAAAGATTTTTTTCCTTAATTTCTTATTAAAAAACAAGGTGGCATACAATTATTAAGAGACTTCCATTAAAGTCGCGTTGATATTTTCCCGCTTACCATTTCATTATTCACAGTCCATCGTAGGCTCGTATGGAACCACAAAAGGGGGAGGATAAGACCATTTGGAACAACGAGACAACTTTACAACATACGAGGTGAGCAAACCTTTAAGTGCTGATCGGCGAACTTGCCGGTGTGCTGGTCCTCCTCTTTACGAGTTGGTCAACGTAACCCTCCACATGCAAGAATTCGCCAGGAACAGATTGCACTGTTTCTATGTCTGACGCAGTAATATGGTGCAACAGGAACACTTCTTATCTCACCTTATTTAATTAATTAGTTAGGAATGGGTAGGAACAGCGTTAGTGTCTTGAAAGACACTCAACCATCAATAATGCTATACGATTTGTATGCAATAGCAAAGGCTGACAACAAACGCTGAATAAGTAACGCCATTCGTGTGTTTACATTGCAGTAGTTTAACCTGATGGGGACATGAATGTATCTGGTAAAATTATAAAAACGTGAAGTGGATCAGTCAACAGACTGTTTCATTTAGTGAAAGTCTACGAAGAGTCACCAATCGATTTTTATTTTCAAGTTGAACATCGGCATCTGTTTAATTCTTTCTTTCTGTGAATCGTGTTAAGCTTGAATTGAAGTTGAATAACAAATCAAAGAGTCAAATAGCCTCTGTCGTTAACTAACAGAGTGCAGAAAGGAGCGCAAATAGCTATCATCTGTTAAACAGAATGCGTTTATACGAAATCAGATGGAGCTAAAATTACATTTTACGACATAGTGTGTAAAACTGCAGAGGCTTCTTGCAGTTGGTAAATAAAAAGAAACAATTATGTCGCAATTCTATCTTGGTCCTTCATAAAACTTGTAGATAAACTTTGCACTGACTTCCACTAAGTGGGAAATATCTTGAGATATTAATGTAAAACAGCCTCTATTGTAGCTGCAGAACTTCAGAGCAGCAATTAGAAGGAAAGTTGTTGGTTGCCGCGGGCATTTCCTCGGTGAAATAGCTGCATTTCTCCACTGAGACTATAACGGGCTCCCTAAGGATAGCTTTCGCTGTGGCAGTTCTCATTCCGCATGGTAATACTGACTTGAAATAATCTCTTTTCCAGATGCTAACAGCATTAAAAACTTTAGGAAATCTATCGCATTATTACATCCTCTTTCCATTTCCTCTTACGCCATTACCGAGCGAGGAGATGCAGCGCTAAGGCAGACTCGCATTCGAAAGGATAGCAGCTAAACTTCAAATTCCCGTCCGTAATCCACATTTAGGTTTTCCGTGATTTCCCTGCATTGTCTAAGGGGAATACCGCCAAGGTTTCTTCGTATAGGTACGGCCGCGTTCATATTCCGTCCTCCCCTTTCCGAGCATTTGCTCCGTCTCCGACGCCCTCATCGACGACGGGACGTGAAATCGTAATCTTCCATGTAAAATCGAAATCTTCCTTTCTTTTTTTTATCTTGACATATGTCCTAAATTTTTTACGTTACATGTTTTTCGAACTTAACTTTTTATGTATGCTGAACTGCGAGTGATAACTGAGAACTATTTTGGAACTTCACTGAAGTTACCTACAATACAGAGCGTGTATTCAACTCAGGTATGACTTCACCTTTTCCCAGGCGCTACATATTATTAAGAAATGGTATCCATACATATTCTCACACAAGTGTCACTTTATGAAATGGCAACGTTGGCCTCTGAGTGGCTGAAAACAGGATGAGAAAACTTTCTAAGGTAAAGAAATGTCAAATTTTGTTAACGTAGGAAAAAAATGTATAATACTCTGATTTATGGCCTAAACATAATTGTGACACGACAGCCCACTGTAAAGGGAAGAGAGACTGTTTTTGTGTCATCATTGTCCTGACTGGTTTGATGTGGCCCGCCACGAATTAGTTTCCTATGCCAACCTCTTCCTCTCACAGTAGTACTTGCAACCTACGTCTTCAATTATTTTCTGAACGTATTCCAATCTCTGTCTCCCTCTACAGTTTTTGCTCTCTACAGTTCCCCTACCACCATGGAAGTAATTCCCTGATGTCTTAACAGATGTCCTAACATCCTGTCCCTTCTCCTTGTCAGTGTTTTCCACATGTTGCTTTCCTCTCCGATTCTGCGCAGAACCTCCTCATACTTTACCTTTCCAGTCCACCAAATTCTCAACATTCGTCTCCAACACCAAATTTCAAATTCTTCGATTCTCTTCTGCTCCGGTTTTCCCGTAGTCCATGTTTCACTACCACACAATGCTGTGCTCCAAACGTACATTCTCAGAAATTTCTTCCTCAAATTAAGGCCTATTTTTGATACCAGTAGACTTCTCTTGGCCAGGAATGCCGTTTTTACCATTGCTAGTCTGCTTTTTGTGGTTATTTTCCTGCCTATGTTGCAGAATTTCTTAACTCCATCTACTACGTGACTATCAATCCCGACGTAAGGTTTCTCGCTGTTCTCATTTCTGCTACATCTCATTTTTTCGTCTTTCTTCGATTTATTCTCAGTCCATGTTCTATACTCAAATTGTTCATGCCATTCAGCAGATCATGTAATTCTTCTTCACTTTCGTTCAGGATAGCAATGTCATCAGCGATTCGTATCATTGTTATCTTTTACCTTGAATTTTAATCTCACTCCTGAAACTTTCTTTTATTTCAGTCATCGCTTCTTCGATGTACAGACTGAACAGTAGGGGCGACAGACTACATCCCTGTCTTACACCCTTTTTAATTCGAGCACTTCTTTCTTCGTAATCCGCTTTTATTATTTTCTCTTGGCTGTTGTACATATTATATATTACCCACCTCTCCCTGTAGCTTACTCCTATTTTTCTCAGAATTTCGAACATGTTGCACCATTTTACACTGTCAAACGCTTTTTCCAGGTCGACAAATCCTATGAACGTGTCTTGATTTTTCTTTAGTCTTACCTCTATTATCAGCCGCAACGCCAGAATTGCCTCTCTGGTGACTTTACCTTTCCTAAAGCCAAACTGACGTCACATTAGGCACCTTCAATTTTCTTTTCCATTCTTATATATACCATGTGAACAAAAGTATACGGACACCTGGCTGAAAATGACTTACAAGTTCGTGACGCCCTCCATCGGTAATGTTGGAATTTAATATGGTGTTGGCCCACCTTTAGCCTTGATGACAGCTTCCACTCTCGCAGGCATACGTTCAATCAGGTGCTGGAAGGTATCTTGGGAAATTGCAGCCCATTCTTCACGGAATGCTGTACTGAGGAGAGGTACCGATATCGATCGGTGAGGCTGGCCACGAAGTCGGCGTTCCAAAAGATCCAAAAAGGTGTTCTATAGGATGCTAGTTGGAGCTCGGTGCAGGCCAGTCCATTACAGGGATGTTATTGTCGTGTAACCACTACGCCACAGGCCGTGCATTATGAACAGGTACCCGATCGTGCTGAAAGATGCAATCGCCATCCCCGAATTTCTCTTCAGCAGTGGGAAGCAAGAAGGTGCTTAAAACATCAATGTAGGCCCGTGCTACTATAGTGTCACGCAAAACAACACGGGGTGCAAACCCTCTCCACGAAAAACACGACCACACCATAACATCAAGCCTCCGAATTTTACTGTTGGCACTACACACGCTGGCAGATGACGTTCACCGGGCATTCGTCATACCCGCGCCCTGCCATCGGATCGCCCCATTGGTATCGTGATTCGTCACACCACACAACGTTTTTCCACTATTCAGTCGTCCAGTGTTCATTCTCCTTACACAAAGCGAGGCGTCGTTTGGCATTTACCGGCGGCATGTGTGGCTTATGAGCAGCCGCTCAGTAAAGAAATCCAAGTATTCCCACCTCCCGCCTAATTGTCATAGTAGTTTTAGTGGTTCCTGATGCAGCTTGGAATTCCTGTGTGATGGTATGAACAGATGTCTGCCTATTACACATTATGACCCTCTTCAGCTGTCGTTGGTTTCTGTCAGTCAACAGACGAGGTCGGCCTGTACGCTTTAGTGCTGCACGTGTCCCTTCTCTTTTCCACTTCACTATCACGTTGGAAAAAGCGGACCTAGGAATGTTATGGAGTGTGGAAATCTCGGGTACAGACGTATGGCACAAGTGACACCCAATCACTTGACCACGTTCGAAGTCCGTGAGTTCCGCGGAGCGCCCCATTCTGCTCTCTCGCGATATCTAATGACTACTGAGGTCGTTGATGTAAAGTACCTGGCAGTAGGTGGCAGTAAAATCCACCTAACATGAAGAATGTATTTTTTTGTGGGTGTCTAGATACTTTTGATCACAAAGTGTATGTTATTCTTGCCAGCAACTTGGATGCATGATCTGTTAAGCTGGTCGTACTATGTTTCTTGTATAGTTTGGAATACTGTGTAACTTAAACGGTTTTCTAAAGTTAAGTTGCGCAGTTAACCGTGGTTTATTCAACCGCCTCCAAGATCTTAAGAAATCAGTCAGGCTCTGAAATTAATTTATTGTAAACTGTGACTTTAGATTTTTCTTTGTTCTTATCGAAAGCAAACTCGAATTTGTGAAACTTTAAAAAATACAAGAGTGCGTATGTGGTTTTACATAGCAAATCCCACCTGCATTTGTATTAAATACTTTTGTGGAACTTCAGTACATTGCGACGAATATGAACTGCCGCCCCATGAACGAAACGTAGCCAAACTTGTAAGTCCAATCACATTTACTTGGCAGAATGAGATTTTCACTCTGCAGCGGAGTGTGCGCGGATATGAAACTTCCTGACAGATTAAAACTGTGTGCCGGACCGAGACTCGAACGCAGTACCTTTGCCTTTCGCGGGCAAGTAACAACTTTTTTTCTTTATTTTGTTCGATATAGTCCGTTGCGTTTGGTCTGGGTGGACGTTACAAGACTTACGTCCAAGCTGAACATTGATTCCTTGACTCAGTTTTTTTTATTTTTTTTATTACGGAGAGCACGCAGCCCTCTGACCGAACACGCTGAGCTACTGTGCCGGCAAGGAACTGAGCTACCGAATCACGACTCATGATCCGTCCTCACAGCTTCAACTCTGCCAGTATCTCGTCTTCTACCTTCGAAACTTCACAGAAGCTCTTCTGCGAACCTTGCAGAACTAGCACTTCTGAAAGAGCTTCAGTGAAGTTTGGAAGGGAGGAGACAAGATACTGGCAGAGTTGAAGCTGTGAGGACGGATCATGAGTCGTGCTTGGGTAGCTCAGTTGAATAGTCCGGAATCCCTTTGAAGTGAAATACCCCAGTGTTCATTGGAAAGCAGTTTGGGACAACGTAAGTTTAACCGTCCACACGGCTGAGGTGGCATCCACACGGTATAAAGTGGTAAACGATGTTATTCCCATAAATGAAAAATGGTTCAAATGGCTCTGAGCACTATGGGACTTAACTTCTGAGGTCATCAGTCCCCTAGAACTTAGAACTACTTAAACCTAACTAACCTAAGAACAGCACACACATCCATGCCCGAGGCAGGATTCGAACCTGCGACCGTAGCGGCCGCGCGGTTCCAGACTGTAGCGCCTAGAACCGCTCGGCCACTTCGGCCGGCTATAATTGGCATATGTTACAGTGATAAATGCGTCCGCTGTGGTCTGGTCGACATCTTACACCATCGTTTCACTTGTGGCGGTCAACACATTAACTGGAAATGGGTGCAGCAGAGGCTGGGCCTGATTTCCCACAGCGCCCCAGCCAGCCACTGCACCGACATCCTGCTCTGACCGGACACGGAACATTTTCCCGCTACCAGGAACAACACCGTGATGTGGCTGTTAGACAATGTGTGACATGTACCATCACCCACAATAGTGAAGATAATCTCATTAGTTTCGATGCTTATATGAGAACGGCACACTGGAAGATGAAACGTTACCCAAATGTCAGGATGATGTTTGGTAACATTCTAGACATAATTTTAGAAAAACAAGGCGTAGGGTAATTCTCGATGCCGTAAGGGTACAAATCACATGCACGACGATGTAGCGGACAAAATACACAACCAATAAGAGGATACACCTGTTCCCAAGACTGCTCCCGAATTGTCAGCGGTCTTTAGTAACTTCATTATGACGTTTTCCTTAATTTATATTGCCTGTGCATGTCTTTGTTATTAGTCTTAGTTAAGACAGTCAATATATACAGGGTGTTTCAAAAATGACCGGTATATTTGAAACGGCAATAAAAACTAAACGAGCAGCGATAGAAATACACCGTTTGTTGCAATATGCTTGGGACAACAGTACATTTTCAGGCAGACAAACTTTCGAAATTACAGTAGTTACAAGTTTCAACAACAGATGGCTCTGCGGTCTGGGAAACTCTATAGTACGATATTTTCCACATATCCACCATGCGTAGCAATAATATGGCGTAGTCTCTAAATGAAATTACCCGAAACCGTTGACAACGTGTCTGGCGGAATGGCTTCACATGCAGATGAGATGTACTGCTTCAGCTGTTCAATTGTTTATGGATTATGGCGGTACACCTGGTCTTTCAAGTGTCCCCACAGAAAGAAGTCACAGGGGTTCATGTCTGGCGAATAGGGAGGCCAACCCACGCCGCCTCCTGTATGTTTCGGATAGCCCAAAGCAATCACACGATCATCGAAATAGTCATTCAGGAAATTAAAGACGTCGGCCGTGCGATGTGGCCGGGCACCATCTTGCATAAACCACGAGGTGTTCGCAGTGTCGTCTAAGGCAGTTTGTACCGCCACAAATTCACGAAGAATGTCCAGATAGCGTGATGCAGTAATTGTTTCGGATCTGAAAAATGGGCCAATGATTCCTTTGGAAGAAATGGCTGCCCAGATCAGTACTTTTTGAGGATGCAGGGACGATGGGACGGCAACATGGGGCTTTTCGGTTCCCCATATGCACCAGTTCTGTTTATTGACGAAGCCGTCCAGGTAAAAATAAGCTTCGTCAGTAAACCAAATGCTGCCCACATGCATATCGCCGTCATCAATCCTGTGCACTATATCGTTAGCGAATGTCTCTCGTGCAGCAATGGTAGCGGCGCTGAGGGGTTGCCGCGTTTGAATTTTGTATGGATAGAGATGAGACGATACGTGGACGTTGGCGTCATTTGGACCACAGCTGCAACACGGCGAACGGAAACCCGAGGCCGCTGTTGGATCACCTGCTGCACTAGCTGCGTGTTGCCCTCTGTGGTTGCCGTACGCCGTCGCCCTACCTTTCCAGCACGTTCATCCGTCACGTTCCCAGTCCGTTGAAATTTTTCAAACAGATCCTTTATTGTATCGCTTTTCGGTCCTTTGGTTACATTAAACCTCCGTTGAAAACTTCGTCTTGTTGCAACAACACTGTGTTCTAGGCGGTGGAATTCCAACACCAGAAAAATCCTCTGTTCTAAGGAATAAACCATGTTGTCTACAGCACACTTGCACGGTGTGAACAGCACACGCTTACAGCAGAAAGACGACGTACAGAATGGCGCACCCACAGACTGCGTTGTCTTCTATATCTTTCACATCACTTGCAGCGCCATCTGTTGTTGAAAATTGTAACTACTGTAATTTCGAAAGTTTGTCCGCCTGAAAATGTACTGTTGTCCCAAGCATATTGCAACAAACGGTGTATTTCTATCGCTGCTCGCTTAGTTTTTATTGCCGTTTCAAATATACCGGTCATTTTTGAAACACCCTGTATATATATATATATATATATATATATATATATATATTGTATTTCTCTTTAATATGTTTTAGTTCTATGTCTCTGTCTGGACTGAAGATGCTATTGTCAGTTTAAAATTTTTGTAATGTTTTATAAGCTTAGAAATGCCACTAAGTATATTGAAATGTATTTGTGTTGAAAAAAAAAAGAAGGTGGCTCAGATGGATAGAGCATCTGCCATGTAAGCAAGAGATGCCGGATTCGAGTCAAAAAAAAAAGTTGGTAGAGTACTTGCCCTCGAAAGGCACAGGTCCCGCGTACGAGTCTCGATCCGGCACACAGTTTTAATCTATCAGGAAGTTTCACATTTACTTGGGCCCATTGAAGTGTTTCTGCTGTGAATAGAGTGGGTAAATCTTTTTGATGCAGTAGCAGATGGGGCTCCGAGCTGATATAGAACATCTGAATAGTTTAGAACTTTGATTTTCGGTGGTTTGATGAGAGGGGTTGTACTGCATTTCGTCATTCACACCATGGGCACATTCCCATACAACCCGTAAGATGGCATATATGGGCTCGTTTCCGTGACAGTTCAGAATAAACAGATCCGGAAGCCAGTGCAGGACTCCATGGTGTGAGACTACGCCTCGACAGTAGAACAGTTTCATCGAACATCGCTACACGCTAGTGCGCCGAGACCGCTGCCGCGTCGCAGTAGTAGCGGCCGTTGCAGCCGCCTGTCACACCCGGAGATTCTGGACGTTGCTCACTCAGCCGCCAAAAAGACGTTCCACACCTCACCGCAACAGCTGCATAGCGGTGCAACAGTCGTCGGCAACAGCATCGGAGTCGCAGTTACAAGTTAAGTGTTGCAGCAGGCGCAATTTCTTCTGCAATTTCAGCTTCTGTGACAGCCAGAGCAATGGAGCACGAAACTATGGAAATCAAAAAAATCATCTAGTTATTGTGAATCCGCTGCTAGTGGAAGTGTGCATCATAGCCCACAGAGACAGAAAAAAAACATAACCATGATAGACATGCTTAAGTCACTGATGAGTGGGATGGGAAATCTGAGGATAGTTATGGGTGATGGGTGTTTCTGTGAGGTTGTTAAAAGATGAGTTGAGTGGTAAAACTGAGGGCTTAACCAACGTGGAGGATTTGTCGATAAAAAATGGTTCAAATGGCTCTGAGCACTATGGGACTTAACATCTTAGGTCATCAGTCCCCTAGAACTTAGAACTGCGTAAACCTAACTAACCTAAGGACATCACACACATCCATGCTCGAGGCAGGATTCGAACCTGCGACTGTAGCAGTCCCGCGGTTCCGGACTGCAGCGCCCAGAACCGCACGGCCACCGCGGCCGGCTTTGTCGATAAAATTTGGGAAGGTGGAAAAACATGTGTTTTCCAGAATTGATACAGTTAGGGCTCAACTGAGGGTTGAGATTCGTTCAGGCAGGTGGTAGTGTAATGCAAGGGATGAGGAGACAAGGCAAGCCCTTGTTGTGGTGGATAGAAAAATTGTGGTCAGCTATGATGGAACGTGGGTGAATTGGCAGGCACACCTGGCAATCTGAGAAAATAAATGAAGAATGCAGTTGCTCTTAAGAATAATGAAATTAAAAAGATAAATGATAGGATAAGTAATACAGAATTATTTGGTGCTTCTCGAACTGTGGGCTGGCTTACATGCAGACACCCAGTGGTAAAAACCTTTCAGGGGAGAGCAATTACTGTAGATTTTCTTGCAGCTTGCAAAGGCTGTGTCCGCAGCTCGTGGTCGTGCGGTAGCGTTCTCGCTTCCCACGCCCGGGTTCCCGGGTTCGATTCCCGGCGGGGTCAGAGATTTTCTCTGCCTCGTGATGACTGGGTGTTGTGTGATGTCCTTTGGTTAGTTAGGTTTAAGTAGTTCTAAGTTTTAGGGGACTGATGACCATAGATGTTAAGTCCCATAGTGCTCAGAGCCATTTGAACCATTTTGCAAAGGCTGTTTGATACTGGGAATGATTGATAACAGTAAAATTAAATTTGTTAAAAGATTGCTGGAGGGTTCTGATGTGGGAAAATCACTGTGATGAACGGTTCACATCATATGAAGTGTCTGAAAAAATGTTTTAAATAGATACCGGAACCAAGAAAAGTAGAATAGGCTCAGAATTGATTCCTAAATGAGCTAGTATATAAGCGTGGTAAATATTAAATGAGGAAATTAAGAAATTTAGTATATTTAGACAGACGATTGGGAGTGTTAACTGGAATCTCTTCTTTAAAGAGGAAGTTACCAAAGAACTTGCAATGAGAACTTACACATTGGCCCACTGATTCTACTGAACACTTTTTGGATTTCATTGAAAGAATGGATCAGGCAATGTGCCATAAACCAGGCTAAGGGGGTAATGGTACAGGAAATAATTATAGGAAACATGGGGAGAAAAGGAACAACACCAGCTGTGGTAAATGGAAAAGAGTGTTTGGCGTCATTGGCCGGGAGGCCCCTTACGGGGCAGGTCTGGCCTCCATATCAGCTGTGGTGACAATCACCAAAATTCAAACATATGTAGAAATCAAAATGAAAACTGGAGGGAGAACAGAAATAAGGATGGAAATCAAAATGAAAACTGGAGAGAAAACAGAGGAATGTATGATGATGAAAATAGGAACCAAAGGGATCCAAAATGAGCAAAGGCCAGTGCAGGAAGGTAGAAGAGGGGAGTGCATAATAGAGGGCAACAGGAACAGAATTCTTTAAACTAAAAGGTGTTCCAACTGGGGTCTGATTTGGTACAAGGCACAATGACAGAAGTAGAACTAGACAAAAGGAAAATAATTATAGGAAAAGTAATGGGGGTTTCAAAATAAGTGTATAAATAAGGGAGTAAAGGAGGAAAGGATATGTGGTATGGAGGCCATCCTAGGCCATGATGAGCTGTTTGGGGGATGGTTTAATCAGTGTGATAACGGGTGAGCTTATAGATATAATTTCAATAGAAAATCCAGGAATCAAGGGGTGGAAATTAATAGTATGGGTTTGTTTCATGAAAGGCATCATGATGTGTTAGATAGTGAAAAGTAGTGTTGGCTTGTCAGTTATGTTAAGTAAGGAAAATGTATCAGCTGTGCAACAGGATAAAGTGAGTGTGTGGCATGATGATGAGAATGAGTGTGTGAATGAAACTATGGAAAACGTTGAGTTGCGTAAAGTTGAGACTACTCTAGTGGAAGGTGATATTATTTATATGAAGGCAATACTGCCTGTTTCTGTTGTTATTATGACGGAAAATGCGCAGTGATGAGCAGGCTGGAGAACCTGCATAGCACATTTTTATTGATAGTGGTTGTGATTTGCAGAATAGGTCTGCAGAGGATAATGTTGCGGTAGCTGCTGTGAGTAGTTCTACAGAATCCAGTGACGTAATTTCGGTTACAAATGGTGTGAATGAAAAAGTGGGGCAGGCACATTTACTTAAGGAAGCAGTGGGGATAAAGATTTTGAGTTAGTGGGGGAAAATGTGAGCAAGATAAAAAAACGCAGTATGTGCAATGAAGATTCAGAATGTAATGGTTCAATTAGTGGTAGTGGTCAGAATTAGGGTGAAATTGAAACCTCTCTTATTCCTAGTGATGAACAGCAAATGGTTATAGATGAGTGATTTAAATACCGAATGAATGGGGAAGGATGAGTCTGACTATGATGCTGATGACCAGACTAACTTTGCAAAGTCTCACTGGCAGTTAATACCAGAGACATGGGACGAAGAGAAATATAGCGTTGCCATGAAGCTATGAGGGTTGAGTGTATGAAGTTTAAAATTTAGAGAGGCTTTTGAAGTAATATTTGCAGAGGATGATGATACAGAACCTTTTAGTGAAGATCATGTGTGTACTATGGCTAAAGATTGTACTCATGAGCTAGAGGAGGATCTGTTAGCTGAAACTGAATTGAAGCGCGGGTACACCGAAAACGTACAACCAATAATAAATACTGAAGTGGAAGCGGTTTGTGAAACTGCTCTGGTGGACACTGATAGTTCCAAATGTGGAGTGGCAGGGTTTTTTTTATGAACACATTAAGAAACAGAAAGCTGTTGAATTTTTATTCATGGTGGTTAGAATTAAAAATGCCACAGGGAATTACAGTAAGCCAGTAAGAAATGAAATGACATTACATGCAATTATTGGTGAAGAATTATTTAGTCATGCATTTCTGGTTGTCCCAAATGTGGGTATAGAGGTGGTGTTCGGGACTGATTTTTTGAGTAAATATGAGGCATATGTAGACTGTAAGGATCAGGTGTTGAAACTTAGTACTGTTGGGAGGAGGAAAAGGGTAAAATTTAAAAGTGCATTCAATAATGACTTAGTAGCTAGTTTGCATGTGGCATAGTGCTTAAGTGATGAAATGGAGTTTGAGGAAGAATTATGAAGTACAGTAAATAATACTAAGAGAATTTCTGAGCGTGTAAAGCAGTTATCAGTTAGAGATATATTTCAAGAACAACCAGAGCAGGTAACAGATTTTAAAAATTCACTCAGATTGAAAACGTATGAACCCATTAAGGCCAGGCCATATCCAGTAACATTAGCAGACAGAGAGGCAGTTAGAATAGAGCCACAGTGTATGTTGTAATCGGAAATTGTTGAACAATGCAGAAGTGAATATTGCAACCTAAATTAGTTGCCAAGAAGGATATATCAGTTCATCTTGTTCTAGATGCTAGAAGGCTAAATAAAATAATTGTAAAGGAAATAGACCACACCAAAAATATAGATGAGCCAATCCAAGGTTTCAAAAATGTAGAATTGTATTGGGCACTGTCGTTTTAGCCATTGGCATTTAAGTGGTGATCCAACACCACTTTGTGCTCATTGTCATCACCCTTGGACGGTTCACCGTTTCTTGACTGAATGCCCTTTTTTTTACCCCCTTGCATTCTACTGTATGTTTGCCATCTCAGCCGTCAGCCATTTTAGTGAACGACGCGCGTGCTGTCGACTGCATTTTATTTTTTATCTGTCGTAGCAAAATGGCAAAGGACATTTAATCTTTAGTTTGGGACCTCCGTTGTCCGTACAATGTATTTTGTGCACCTTTATCTAAGAGGATGTCCTTGTTCTTAGCTTTCTTTCTTTCCGTCATTTGGGCTTAACTTATAGACGCTTTTAGCTCCTTTTTCATTTTAGTGTTCTAAGGTTCTGACATGGGCACGTGTGACCTTAGTTGTTTTTGTGCCTTAAAGCAAAACAAAACAAACAAAAACAGAAAATTATTAACAGCTACGGATCTAACTCCTAGATTTGGGCAGGTCCTGTTACATTGGAAAGCAGAAAACATACCGCCTTTCTGATCGAATGATCGAAGGTAGGGCATACTAGTACTAAGTAGCCCCTTTTGGAGTTTGGATATCTGTTACTATATTTGTGAGGGCTCTAAGTTACATTCTGGGAAATGAGAAGACTGACCGTATACGTGAATGACATACAGATTGCCACATCGACTTGGAAGAACCACCACTGTTCGTTGCAGGATATGTTTGCAGCTTTGCCAAAGGGTCGTATGATCTTAAAGTTAAAAAAAAAGGTTCAAACGGCTCTAGTCGCCTAGAATTTAGAACTTCTTAATCCTAACTAACCTAAGGACATCACACATATCCATGCCCCAGGCAGGATTCGAACCTGCGACCGTAGCGGTCGCGCGGTTCCAGACTGTAGCGCCTTGAACCGCTCGGCCACACCGGCTGGCTCTTAAAGTTAAGTTAAAACCGTGAGTTTGTCAAAGTAGAAACAAATTTCTTAGGGCATGTGTTGTCATCAGAAGGTCTTGTACCTAATGAAGACAAAATAAAACCAATAACAGAGAGTGCCCAGCCAAGGAATTGTAATCAGTTAAAGTCATTCCTCAGATTGGTGAGTTTCTACCAAAAATTTGTGGGTGGTTTAAATCTAAATTCACCATACTTATCGCGCTTGCTTAAGGAAAATGCACCATGGGTGTGGAAAGCTGACTGTGATACGGATTTTAATAAAATAAATGATGGTTTGGGTAACAGTAGTTTATTACCCAGACTTGTCTTCCATTTTACCTTGCCTCAAACAGCTCAGCCTATGGAATATGTGCTGCCCTGTTTCAAAAGAAGTTAGTGGATCGAAAGGTGGAACACTGAGGTGCATCATTTGCCAGTAGGGTGCTGACAAAACATGAGTTGGCCTATGGCATATCAGAAAAGGAATTATTGGCAATAGTATGGGGATTCTTGAAATTTAGGATATATTTCGAACGACATGTTACCATTATGATGACAGATCATAAGGCACTTAGTTGTTTACAGGACTGTAACCCCCTGAATAAAATGCTCAATCGGTGGGTGATGTTCTAGCAAAGATTTCAGTATCAGACAGAGTATCTCAAGGCCACTGATAATGTGATCGCTGATGCACTCTCACGCTTTCCAATTGAAAGTGAAGGGAATAATGAAGAAGGACATGGGAAGAGCGAGTTTATAATGGTGCACATTGGGAGTGTAGAATGGGAAAACCACATTACAATTACAATTACATGTAAGGACATGAGGTGGATACAGAATGATGATCTTAATTTGACATTAGTAAAGACCTCTTTAGGAACCAAAGGGCGTCAGAAGTTGGACAGGTTCAATAAAATTCACAAAGGGGTGTTATTACACAGGAAGAGTTAAAATAAAGAGGAGTGGCGACTGTGCTGGCCTGAGGAACATGTACAGTACCTCACAAATTATCTGCATCTGAGCTGTGGACATCATGGGGCACAGAATTGTGTAGGAGTGTTACAGGACTATGTACTGTTTAACAACATGGACTGCAGACTGAGAAAGCAACTAGGAGCATGAGACAGGCGGCAAAGGGTAAAACACAACACCATTGCGAGTCATGGGGAAACGCAGATCTTGCCCAATAATGTGAGGGAACTTGTTGCGACTGATGTGTTTGGCCCATTGCCAAACTGTTGGGGGGGCAAAAATACATTCCAGTCGCTGTAGAGATGTTTTTCAAACATATAAATTTGTATTGAATGAAAAAGGCCACCAGTGGAACTATGATAAAGAAACAGGAGTCTCACATTAATGACCTCGGTAATCCAAAGGGAGTGTTTTCTAACAATTCATCCCAGTTCCTCTCGAAGGCTTGTGTGAAGCACATTATGACCTCAGTTTATCACCTGACAGGAAATCCAGCTTAGTGGTACATTCACAAGGTTGGATGCTTGTGCTGGACACACTGCATCCACAGACATACTACCTGGGCAGTATACGTTGTATGTAGCCACATTTGAGGCTGCGATGAACAGTGTGGAAAGAAGTGCTACGAGATTCACACCACTTGAAGTGATGTGGAGCGAGAAGGCAGCCAGCCTGATAGCTTGTGGGGCGGCCGGTGGAATATTAGAATAAATGTTCCTATTACTTATTTAATGCTGTTGTTTGCCGTTCTCAACACTGGCTCTCTAACTACTATATTGGCAACCAGAAAGTGATTAGCAAAACGTGAAGCCTGTAATTAGAATTCCTAGTGCCCACTTCATCTGAGAAATACATTTATAGCTACAGCTTATAGCTCTGAGGAATTAGGAGATTGTCTGGGATTCAGAATCAATAACCATTCTCTCTAAAATGTTCACTATATTCTGAAAGTCACAGACCAAAAAGAATCCACACAAGCCAACTACCAGAGCAGTTCAGAGTCTAATGCGCTGATTCAACTATAACTGTTCAAATTAAATGTTTATGTGAATGTTCGCCATAATTTGATGAAAATGTTCATCAAACGCCATGCTAATAATGGTAGAATGTCTGTCCTGCGGCGGCACGTGAAAATACGACATACGCAAACTAAATATAGATCATTAACATCATCCCAAAATTAACACTGCACTCGAAAACGATTTCATGGTTACGCGTATCCCGAGTAACTTATTACTGCATCCGAGGCTGTTTATATCAACGATACCGACGCGACACGACTCCCGGCACAGGTGGTGTGCTAATCAGCGTCTGGAGAGAACTGGGGCCTTCCTTTCTCGCGCAGCGTTCTTACATATAAAGCCGCGGTGCGCATGGCTAAGGGAACGCCTAATCAAATCTGCTCTCCCGACTAGCTACTGGGCTAGTAATGCACCACTTTAAGTTATCGAATAAATCATTGCTTCCTTTGCTGATGGCCAATGAAGCTTTCAGTTTAATTGTGCAAACAGCGCACAAGTAAGGAATCATAATAAAAGTCTGACATGGCTAAGTCATATATTTTGGGCAAAAGAATTAATTTAATTACACTACACGCAGTAGACGAGCTCTGAACTTGCTCTTTGGAGATACGCTATAGCTATAGTTTTATAGTTATTCTGTTGAAACTTCTCACATTTTTATGATTATAGCGGATCTCCCTTCTACTTAAATTTAAACATCCTAGCTTTATTTATTCGCCTACTTAATCTATCTTGCTTCCTTAATTTCTAAGACAAAAACCAGAAAGTCATGAGTTTCAACTAAAATTTTAATTTGTGAGATCCAGAATACTGTTTCTACTAAATTATTATGCAAAAGGAATCTAAATATAAATTTTTAAGTTTCTAGCTCTTTTCTGTTGCGCCAATGATTTTTACAGAAAAACATCCAAATTTCGAAAATGGTTAAAGCTATTGAACTGATATCCAGCACATATTGATTTTGTATTACTCCTGACATACTAGAAACGTTTCAGGTTATTTACTTCATTTTAATGTATTGAGCAATATTTATGACGTCAGAGCTAGTTACAGCGGACTAGGCTGGCACACAGTGGAAAGACTGATGTGAATTTTATAAGGCGTGAGTATGCTGCTTCCCTACAAGCTGATGTAGTGAGTTTCCTGCCACGATCACCTACTCTGAATAGGAGAGACAGAAATTGACTGCAAGGTAAACTACAAGAGGCGCATTACAGAGAAAAAGTTGGCATGGCTGTAAATACATGCCAACAAAGTACAATGTTGGTGAATTGGTGCTAGTGAAAACAAAGAAACTGTTAAAGGAAATAGATGGTGAGGCCAAAAAACTTTTTGAATTTTACCATGGCCTGTTTGTTGTAGTATGCTGTCCTCACCCAAATGGCTACAGGCCGGACTACCCTAAGTCACAGAAACAATTGGGACTGAGGAATGTGACTGAGCTCCAGTTGCACAAACAACCAATGTAGTTAGCGGTACACAATTTTGATGTTATGAAATATATATGCTTGTTAAATTGTACATACTTAGGTTAATATTTTGGAATCGTTTTGACATCTGTATGTTAACTTTTTGTGGTGGTCACTGCAGTGTATATATTTGTGATTAGCTTAAGAATTTTGGAAGGGTATTTGTTTGTTTATTTAAGAGGTAATATTTAGCAAACAAATTAGATTTAAGAATTACGGGGGAGATGTATTGGGGATGAGAACTGTGGAGTAACAGATGGGAGGTACGGCTAGTGGAAAACTGGAGACTGATGTGCTACAAGCGACAGCAGTTGTGGTTACTGTGCAGCTCATGAGTATGATACGATATGGAAGAAGGTTGAGGAATTTTGTGGATGAAATTTTACTTACTGCTATTTTGGAATGTGACAAATATAGATGCATTCTTGTATGGTTGGTTATTTTGGTCACAAATGTCCTAGCTTCTTTTTGGGGCATGGAGGTAAAATTTGTAGTTCACATGGGATTGATTCGTCAGAGTATGGGAATGAAATAGTGTACAGTAAGTTATATGAACTGATTAAAATATGCTTTGTGGTATATGGGTTTATATCTTTATGTGCATGGTTTACTTTATTCAGCGACGTTAGAATGTTTCTGTACCATGTTATGTAATGGGATACTTGTCAATTTTTACTTTTATTCATTTGCATAAAATTTGGGTCAAATAGTAAAGAACAGCAGTTAACTTAACGTACAGCTGTATCGGACTGTGACAGTAGATTTACCGAAACTATTGTCATCTTTAAATGAGAGGCTGAAAAGTGGATTTGGCGCAGTCAAAAATAGTTTTTCTTAGTTTTAAATAGAGAAACATTTAAAGTAGTGGCAGTACTGTAAACTTCAGACATACAGGAAATAATTTCATGACTCGTATAATGTAAATTGTTTGTTAATTTTTACTTATAAATCTGAAAATGGAGGAAAACCATAGAAATTATTGTTTATAGATAAATTATGTCAGATAAAAGAAAACAGATAACAGCGTAATATTCCTCGGAAAACTTCCGTTTGATATTTTTTATCATATGTACATAAAACATTAAAATTAAAAATTTCAGCACTTTTAATATTCAGTAGCTTAACTTACTTCAGTGGTGCTTGACGAAGGTTTCCCAGGGAAGCAGAAGCACTTTGGATGGAGCCTAGCTTCGAATGCCTTTGGAGGCGGTCAGGCTGTGTTAGTCTGTGTTTCAAGAAAGTTTTCTCTAATGGGCCGTGAAGTGGCCACTAGTTCACATCTGCGAAATATTCAGAGTTCCTACTTTCGGATATATAAATTTTGCGGCATCTGATGGACTTGCTATTGTTCGTGTTGCGTGTGATACAAGCCGCCCTTAGAAGGTTTCATAGTGAGGCCATTGTGGAATTTATAGCTTGAAATACTGTGTAGCTTTAACGGTTTTGTAATGATAACTTACTCAATTAACGTAGTTTATTCAACCGCCTCCAAGATCTTAAGAAACTCGGTCAAGCTTTGAAATTAATTTATTGTAAACTGTGACTCGCGATTTTTCTATGTGCTTATTGAAAATAAACTCGAATTTGTGAAACTTTAAAAAATACGCGAATGCGTAAGTGATTTTTGCATAGCAAATCCTGCCTGCAGTTATATTAAATACTTCGGTCGAACAGTGGGTTCATTGCGACGAATGTGAGTTGGCGCCCCATGGACGAAACGTAGCCAAACTTGTAGGTCCAATAACATTTACTTGAGCCCATTTAAGTGCTTGTGCTGTGTATAGTGTGTGTAAATCTTTTTGTGCAGTAGCACATGGAGTCTTCGAGCTGATCTAGAACTTCTGAACATTTTAGTACTTTAATTTTCGGGATTTAATGTGAGAGATTGTATTTTACTTCGTCATCCACACCACATGCACATTCCCATACAACCCCTACAGTCGCACAGTGTTAAGCTATAAAGCTTATATTGATTTTATGCCAAACTGGAATACAATGTAACTCTAATAGTAATTTTTATTTTTGTAATATTGTTTTAATCAAAGTTTCAGATAGTTAGATTGAAATATAAGGCCTGTAACATTAAACTGATGTCCTCGTGGGAGGATACTATTTTAGGGAGCAAAATAAAAACTTCAAAACATTTTTCGTGAACATTTCTCATTATCCAGTACGGCAGTGCAGGCCGAGGAAATAAAAGGCTGGCATGGTGAGTTAAGCACCATGGAGATTTTTACTGAAGGTCTCATCACCGATGCGAAGTTCTTTTTCCGGATTGTGATATCGTGAGTAAAGGGACAGTGATCTTTTCAGGCGAGGGTCACGGATACTTCATCCCGCCAGGCCGTTCGGAGTGGCCGCGCGGTTTGAGGCGCCATATCACGAACTGCGCGGCTCCTCTCGACGGAGGTCGAGTCCTCCCTCGGGCATGGGCGTGTTTGTTGTTCTTAGCATAAGTTAGTTTAAGTAGTGTGTAAGTCTAGGGACTGATGACCACAGCAGTTTGGTGCCTTGGGGATTCACACACATTTATACATTTCGAACATCCCGCCAGTGACCCGTATGAGGAACGCCCCGACCATACGTTGTCCTTCATGATCAGCCACTCCACAACTGGCCCAGCGGCGAAATAGTCTTCAGGGGAGTGGCATGTTGTGTCTCGTCATGTTCAGTGCAAGCCTCCTCGGCTGCTTGGTCTACTTGCTCGTTTCGCCAGATTTCCACCTGCTCTTGTACTCAGCAGAATAATATCTGATTCCTCATTCCTTTCCTGTTGAAGGAATAAAAAGGATCTCAGATATGTATTCTGCGTTGGGTTCATTCAGTGCCAACGGAGCACTAATGGAATTGGAATAGATAAGAAACGTTTTGCCCTGAAGACGCCTCATGTGTACAAGGTCCTTCGGATTGCGTGGAGCTCTGCAGTAAACACACTGCATTCATTAGAAATGGCAATCCCGAAGACACGGTCGAGAAACGCGACTGACCAGCCATGAGAATGCCTTTTCCTTGAGCTGTCAGTGCATGCTATTTTAAAGACATACTGCATATCTGAAATTTACTATAAATAATAGCCAGCTACACTGCTATGTAAATTGATTATATTTTATATCATTCACGATGGGCCCTTTTTGGCATATTGCCATCGTCAGGGGCTCTGTAAATGCGTAAGTAAGCGATGGTCTTAATATAATAGTCTTCTAACTGCGATCTGAAAAGCTATAACACATCATTAGGTGCTTTTACCTTACATGTAACATCGTTGCTATCACGTCCTGTCGTTTCTAGAATTATTAATTTCTCCTAGGTGTACACTGGATGTGTATATCGGATTTTATTTGGTTTCCATGTATGCTGCTTTTCTGACAGCTTGGATGACAGTGGATCAGCGATATTACACGTTTACGTATTACCATCATAAACAAGCGATGTGTGAAATTCGATTGTTGTTTATTATTTTTATCGGTTTATTCTATAAGATAATTATGTTCTTGCCTGGAGTTTGTTTTAGTTTTATTTGAGATTTTTATTTTATATTTTTAATTTTTTCGTAATAATTTTCTATTGTCTATGATTTATGTTGGTGTTATGTCTCTGTTTTATACTCTTCATGTTGTTTTCGCTGTTACTATGGATACGTATTATTTAACGTCTCTGATTTATTACTTTACACATTTTCTTGACTTACAATGTGACTAAAATTTTCTGTGTACTTTTCCGTTTGTTCGTTCGCTAAATTTGTCGCTTTGCTGTAAGCATTGTGAATATATCTCTATTTCCTCGAGAATGTTCACGAATGTTCCCTTCTGCGTAATATGGAAGAATCCTAGCGCTTCGTTTATAGGTTTTACGTCGTGTCTCTCTGTTTGTAAATGTGGAAAAATGTGGATGGGTTATTTTCATTTTTTCTGATGTGCCCTTTATATCTAATTTTGAAGTTTCTACCAGTTTGTCCTATGCATACTTTGTGACATGTATTACACGAAATTTTGTAAACGCCGGGGTTGTTGTTTGTGGGAATTTTCGAGCCAACTTTCTGATTTTTGTGTTTGAGGCTATGTGTGTTTTGAAATGCAAATGCGATGTCGGTTTTGTTGAATACTTTGTTGATTTTGTTCGAGATGTTTCTTACATAAGTTGTGGTTACGTATTTTGTTTTCTTCTTTTTCCTTGCGTGTATGTTTAGTGTTATTTTTTATGTATAATGTTGATTATAGGTTCTGTTTTACTGCGGTATAATTATTACAGTTTTTGGGTCATAATCGTCTGGGTTATGTATTCTAAGATTTTTATTTACTTCTGAATTGCTTCGTCTTGTAGTGCTAAATTTATTAATCTGTTCAGCATTTTGCGGAAGAATGCGGGTTTGTGGACTTTTGGATGACATGAGTGTGCAGTGATAATACAGTCTTTTGTGGCAGGCTTTCTTCAAATTTCGAAGCAATGTTTGTTGTTAGTGTTCTTAATAGTTAGGTCGATAAAGTTAATTGTTTTGTTAGTTTCGTGTTCTACGGTAATTTTTTTTTTTTTTTTTTTTTGGAGTGCAATTGATTCAGTGCTTTATGTATTTCGTCTGTGTTAGTAGGGTTACCTTCTATAATCATTTAAGTGTCGTCTATGTATCTGTAACAAGATGTGATTTTTTGATTAGTTTTGTTTCTTGTTTCAAACAATTTTTCTTCCAAGCTGTTAAGGAATGTGTTAGCTACGGTTCCAGCAACGCTATGTCCTATCACAACTCCACCTTTTTGTGTACCATGTATATTTTATTATCAAACTCGAAGTAATTTTGCCTGTAAGACATGTTTCTTTAGTTGTAAAATTTCTGTAGTGATTTGTACTGAGATTTTTCTGTATTTGAGTAGGTTTTGTTCTATGATATTGTTTCCTGGATTGGGATGATTAGTAATTTCGAAAGATACAAATCTTGCATTTAGTGGTATTTTTATGTCTTTTACTTTTTCAACTAATGTTCTAGAATTCCTTATTGTATATTTTTTGTTGTATGTGTAAAATTTATTAAGGACATTGTCTAATTTCTTGCTTATACAATATTTGGAACTGTTAACTTTATCTGCTACATGACGTGTAGAAACAAATTGTTTATGTATCTTAGGATGTCCACGGAGCTTTGGTGGTCTGGGGTTCATATTCTATAAGTATTATATGACATGCTTTTATGGTTTTCATGGTTTGGGCTGCAAATTTGTTTGTGGAGTTTCTATTGATTTGTGTGAAAGCATTGCTACCAAAGAAATCGTTGACTTTTTGTATGTAGTCGTTTTTGTTTGTGATAACTATACTATTGCCTTTATCTGATTTAACTGCTAGCGCATTGTTATTCGTTAATTTTTCATTAATTTGGCGTAGTGTTTTGCTATCGGAACAGGTATTACAGCTTTTCCTGATTTCAGATCATAGTTACTGGACTATTTTTGTTAAGCCCATCGCTTCTTATGTATTTACAGAGCAGCTGACATGGCTATATGCCGAAATGTGTTCATCGTGAATGATATAAAATATAATAACTTACATAGCAGTGTAGCTGGCTATTATTTATAATAATCATGTCATTCAAAGACATATTTTGTACTGTGGGCCCAAAGGACAAAAGTCGTTTCTAAAAGTTATAAAACACTACGTGGTTTTAACGAGGCACCTATAATGCAGAATCAAGCTTCAAAATGGGAAAGGAGAGTTGCGTTCTTCATAAGTGGAGAAACTAAAGCCCCAAATGCTCCTTTCATTAGCCCCTCTGTAACATCGGGAAACTAGATTGACTGGCAGAGGCGTTAACTCTGACAAAATATTCCACTATTTTCTGGGCAATGTCTCGCTGGTTGGTTCCCCATAAACCATCCACAGGGTACTTCCCACATCTCCCGGAGATCCTCCGCATGGTCTCCCATACGATGTACTTTTATTGGAACGGTTCACGCTGTTCAAGAACTGTTGAAACGGTTTTTTCTTTTCCTCTCTAATAATTCGACGACATTTAGTCCTCGCTACACGAAAATCTTTTAGGTTCTTTGCAGACGGCCGGAATTTCAACCTACACATAGCTCCCCGCTTCCTCGTTATCACGGAGCGGCATTCGTCGTTCCAACAGAAGACAGATTGCCTTTTTAGCTGGATTGATGACTGCGTAATGGACGCTTAGAAGCATGGTGGATCGACATGATCCGCTCTTTCTTGGATGCCGTCAGCGTATTCAAACACAATAAGTTTGCTGTACAGCTTCCAGTTCGCCTTACTAAGGCTCAATGTGTCAACTTTCTGTCGGGAATGAAGATCGAGAACCTTTCATCTGAGTGCATGTCAGTGACAATTTCCCTTGAGCAGTGAGTGAAAGGGCTGGAGACCATACCGAGACAGCGACAGCAGTGTACGATCGTGTTGAAGTGCTGAGGTACGTGTTCTGCTGCCTGTTCAACAAACAAATGTGTGATGACATTAGCAGGTTCTCAGTGGCTCTGTCCCTGAGACAGATAGTTGTAAAGCATTTCGTTCGTGTTAAATTTCCACATAGAGGAAATAACTAGGGAATCTGCATAATGAGTTCATTGAGAGGAGGAGAAAGAGTTCAGTGTTTAACGTCCTGTCGACAATAAGGTCATTAGGGACGGAGCACCAGCTCGGATTAGGGAATGATGGGAAGGAAGTTGGCCACGCCGTTTCGAAGGAACCTTCCCGGTGGCAGCCTGAAGCGATTTAAGTAAATCACGGAAAACCTCAATCAGGCTCGCCGGACACGTGTCTGAACTGTCCTCCTCTCGAATGCGAGTCCAGTGTGCAAACGACTGCGCCACCTCGCTCGGTTTCAGTGAGAGCCTCTTCGTCTAGAAACTCACGTGGGGCAGGCAGAGGAAACGTACTGTCAATTCATGACGCACACGCACTGCTTTAGAGGCTAGTTGTAGGGTGATGCTGAGGGGAAGATCAAAGGAGTGTAGCCACATAACTCAGGATGGCCGTAGTTCCTCCACAGCTGTCCTGCACCTATCAGTGTTCCGCTGTAGTATAGAAACTATCAAAGTTAGGTTCTTCTCTGTATTTCCCCCTTTTTGTTCCTCTGTGGTGCGGCGTTTGCAGTGGAGTGGTGCTTCTTAAGAGACTTGCTGCTTCCATCAGTAGACACATGGTCATCGTCTGATCCATCAGACAGACCACGGTCGAATAATCAGTTAGTTTCGGAGCTGATCTTTTTTGGGATATTGCTTTTTGTCTCCAGCCTGGTGTCTGATGGTGGTAAGGCTGTTTTAACAGCAAAGTTTTTCTGTTTCTCTTTCTTTGTCCGATTTGAAAGTTTATGATTCTTACCAATAGTACTCTCCGCTTTCACCACAGTTTTGACCGCAGGCAAACATTTTGGTATAGCCAGTGGTGCAGGTTTGTACCTACATATACAGTTGCAGGTAGTACTCTGGCCAGTCGTATCTGTCTGGTTGCCAACGCTAGTCTTTGGTACAGACTGTTTACACGAAGCTCGGTGTCTGTATAGCCTTTAAATACCCTCTTCACCTCAGGTAATAAGAGATGCGTTTTTTAACCTGTGCTTCATTTCTTGGACTACTGCTCCAAACTGGATGATTTTGAGAGCGCTTGACACACTTGGGTGAGATAGTGCATTGGATGCCTGACTCGTGGACAACTGTAGCGCATCTTCTGCACGTAGCTTGACATTTAGAAACCATTTTGCTGTCATTTGAGATAATAATGGCTTGTGACGAGGGCCTCCCGTCGGGTGTACCGCTCGCCTGGTGCAAGTCTTTCGATTTGACGCCACTTCGGCGACTTGCGCATCGATGGGGATGAAATGATGATGATTAGGACAACACAACACTCAGTCCCTGAGAGGAGAAAATCTCCGACCCAGCCGGGAATCGAACCCGCGTCCTTAGGATTGACAGTCTGTCGCGCTGCCCACTCAGCTACCGGGGGCGGACTGTCATTTGAGACAGCACGTTGTGTCAGAAATGCAGGGCCTAACTTTAAGGCGGATAAAGGTTGCTGCAATGTACTATGGAAGCTTCGGGAAGTTGAATGTCAGAATAAAACATTGCGTCTTCTAACGCTCACTATTTATTTTCATAAAATTCTTAAGGCGGATAACGCCTTCGCTTTCCCATTCCTGTTGCAGTTCTTTGGCGTTTATGTCCATGATATATCGACAGATAACAACTCTCTTGCATTCGTTTAATCCAGCATGGAGTTCACTGTTGATAGTACACATTCCGAGTTATTTGGCATTTATTAGCTTGTTTATATGGACAGCTGTCATGTCTCGACCAGCACTATTCACACTGTTATGCAGCCACTAGGTAGATTTAACTTTCCCTGCAAGTTTTTCTAATGATTCCTGTATGAAGACAGTTTCATCAATCCAGACAGAGTTCTGTCTTTTTTTTTCGCGGTGACGAGTGGTGGTGGTCACTGAAGCATATCCAGAGCTTACGTTACACAGAACTGGCGGCGCTCACAAGTTCCCAGTTCAGGAAGCCCAGATTCGCCAAACCGGTACCCAGCCAACAATAAAGACTGAGCTCCACCACTCCAAGAGGTATGGTGCAATGAAAGAGGCACTTGTGACTTGCCGAATGATGTGAAGGGCGCGGTGAGAAATTCACCTCTCCCCCTCCCCCCCCCCCCTTCGCCCACTCCCTCCTTATATCTAGCATTTTTTCATACAGTTGTTGGAGAGCTGAATGTCCACTCCCTTGTTAATGGGCTGAAATTCTTCATTCATTCCATTTGTATTTTGAATTTCTTGTAAGCACTGTCGTCATGAGAGCAGCGATAGATAAAATTATAATAAGATTATTTCAGTAAAACAGCTTAGATCGCACGTTCTGCGATCTAGACTGCTTTATTGAAATAATTTTAACTTTCGTACTTTACCTGCTGTGTCCTTCGAACAAGACACAGCTAGTGCAAAAGCACCACAGGAGCAAAGATGCGAGCTGGTGCTAGTACCGTAGAGACTCGCCACTTGCGCGAGTTCCACCAGCGTCATGGGAGCCACTGAGGATGAAGCTATCGACTTCGCCTCGGCCAACTGCCGTCCGAGTACAATCCGCCAATGACCTGACGACAACGGAAAAGCCTACTCGGAATATAGAAGAGCAGCTCTCGCCCACTTCGTTATTGATCATCGTCCAGCGCCGACTTAGACAGGGAACGTCGTTTAGTGGACTCTTACAAGTCAACAGACAGCTGCTGTAAACTACATTTGCTGTGTGCTGTGAAGGTTACCTATGACTATTTCCACTTACCCATTGAGGGCCTTTTTTGTGTTACATTACATGCAGTGTTGCAGACTCTATTATTCGACAAGTTGGACTGTGCGGCTGGTCCCGGCGGAGGGTCGAGTCCTCCCTCGGGCTTCGGTGTGTTTGTTTGTCCTTAGGATAACGATTCATTCAGTTCTGACGTACTGAATGTACAAATAACATTTTCCAGTTAGCCACTGAGCATTACTTACCCCTTTATTGTCTAACGTCAACGGATGTAGACACACTTGTACGTAGTGTTTTGATCTTGTGTCACAGATATAATGTCTTCTTTTACTATCTCTGATCAGGAAAAACTACATATTCGCTTTATCTCAGTGACTGCAGATGGCAACACTATCGAGTTACTGATTGTTATAGTTTCGGAAGCTCATGAAATTGGTGGCAGGCGTGTGTGATTTTAATCTTATCGGTCCTCAGTAGTGTTATAAATGATATAACCGTTTTAACCACCGTAGGCTGAGAGTTTGATTCCTTTAATCCACCGTTCATATAAATTACATTACTGTCCAGTTTCAGCCTTTGGCCATTATCAGATGTTTGTAATACAGGGTGATTCAAAAAGAATACCACAACTTTAGGAATTTAAAACTCTGCAACGACAAAAGGCAGAGCTAAGCACTATCTGCCGGCGAATTAAGGGAGTTATAAAGTTTCATTTAGTTGTACATTTGTTCGCTTGAGGCGCTGTTGACTAGGCGTCAGCGTCAGTTGATGCTAAGATGGCGACCGCTCAACAGAAAGCTTTTTGTGTTATTGAGTACGGCAGAAGTGAATCGACGACAGTTGTTCAGCGTGCATTTCGAACGAAGTATGGTGTTAAACCTCCTGATAGGTGGTGTATTAAACGTTGGTATAAACAGTTTACAGAGAATGGGTGTTTGTGCAAAGGGAAAAGTTCTGGACGGCCGAGAACGAGTGATGAAAATGTAGCACGCATCCAGCAAGCATTTGTTCGTAGCCCAGGAAAATCGGCTCGCAGAGCTAGTAGAGAGCTGCAAATTCCACAATCAACTGTATGGAGAGTCCTACGAAAAAGGTTAGTTATGAAACCTTATCGTCTGAAATTGGTTCAAGCACTGTCTGCAGCTGATAAGATTAATAGAATCGATTTCTGTGATTTTCCCTCAGCTCGAACAAGAAGCACAACAATTCATATTTCAGCAGGATGGAGCGCCACCACATTGGCACTCATCTGTCCGTAACTACCTGAACGTCAACTACCCGAGGCGATGGATCGGCCGCCAGGCAGCCCGTGACAGAGCACTTCATCACTGGCCTCAAAGAAGCCCTGATCTTACCCCCTGCGATTTTTTCTTATGGGGGTATGTTAAGGATATGGTGTTTCGGCCACCTCTCCCAGCCACCATAGATGATTTGAAACGAGAAATAACAACAGCTATCCAAACTGTTACGCCCGATATGCTACAGAGAGTGTGGATCGAGTTGGAGTATCGGGTTGATATTGCTTGTGTTTCTGGAGGGGGCCATATTGAACATCTCTGAACTTGTTTTTGAGTGAAAAAAAACCTTTTTAAATACTCTTTGTAATGATGTATAACAGAAGGTTATATTATGTTTCTTTCGTTAAATACACATTTTTAAAGTTGTGGTATTCTTTTTGAATCACCCTGTATAATACCAAAAATACAGTAAAGGGGTAACACATATTAGTGGAAAACACTACACTTGTTTAAACAACAGTTGTAATATGCAAGTGTAAGGTTGTCCACTAGCATGTCTGACCTATTTACTGTACTTTTGGTAATATGTTGCATACATTTGATAATGGCCTGAGGAAGCAACTGGCAAATAATGTAATTTATATGCATGGCGCATTAAAAGAATAAAACTAACAGTATACGATAACTAAAATAGTTCCAACATTTAGAATATGCATTGGGGCTGTGAACTTATTCATGAAGAAATTATCAATCTAAATGTTTCAATTATTTTCTACGAGGCCAAAAGTGGATTTAAGGAGGTTTTTTTGTAAGAGCTTTGCTATTTTAGGTGGAAAATCTTTATGTACAGCTGATGTCTATTATAGTAGATGACAGGTAAACAGCGTAAACGTACACATGTACAGTGAAATGTGCACGTTAGGCATTTACAGTGTCCGTGGGTCTTTCTCCTTATGCAATCAGCAAGGCTGAAATTAGTTTTCTCTTGCAGGGCATTTTATGATGCAAAAGCCAGCAACATTACTTTAGCTCCATTTCCATTTGTAGGTAGTGCAGATTATTTAGAAGAGTCAAGTGACAAGTGAAGAACCTCTACGAAATCCAAGATAATGGTGCTGAAAGTACCAATAAACCATCCTCTAGGTCAGATTTAGCTCCAATTGTAGCAAACAGAAGCTGATTAACCAAAGCCCAACAAGCGAGAGGCGGCGTCAGTCTGAAGCATCCAAGTTTCCCGTTACTGAAGAACCACACACAGGCAAGAGGAACATTGTGCCCCATTGGCAAAACAGAGATCCAAACAGTCAAAATTCTAGTGAAGTGACAAATATTACACCTAACGACCAGACTCTTACAATGACTAGACCTCCAATAAACGTCCGAACAGGCCTCGGAAGGCCAACGGTCCCGACCGGCCGTCGTGTCATCCTCAACCGATAAGTGTCACTGGATGCGGATGTAGGGGGGCATGTGGTCAGCACACTGCTCTCCCAGCCGTTGTCAGCTTTCGTGACCGGAGCCGGTACTTCTCGTTCAGACAACTCTTCAATTAGCCTCACAAGCGCTGAGTGCATCCCGCATGCCAACAGCACTCACCAATCTCAGACGGTGACCCATCCAAGGGCTAGCCAAGCCGACAGCGCTTAACTTCGGTTATATGACAGGAGCCGGTGTTAACACTGTGGCATGGCCATACACATGTAATAAAGTTGTTTGAAAAACTGCTGATCAATGACATAATGGAAACTTTCGTATTTCAAACTAATCTCTTCAGTACACAGAAACCCAACAGCAAACGTAATCGACTTGCTGAAAGGTTAGAAATAAAGAAATTTATAGGAATCATCGTGTTTATGAGCACTGTGAAAATAAGCTATCGTAGGATTACTGGAGTCCTGGAACGAGGTAGTTGTTGGTATCAGGACCAATGATGCATATCAGATTTGAAGAAATTCTTCATTCCTTTGATTTGAATGACAATGTACTGCAGAAGAAAGCAACTGAGGAGGAATACGACAGCATGTTCAAGATTCGTCCATTGTCAACTTGTTCAAGGAACCATCCAAGAAAGGTTGTCTCCAGGAATGTGAAGCCGCAGTGGACGAAATGATGATCGCTTTCCGAGATCGCCATAGTTGAATGTCTATAGGGTAAAAAAAGAAAAAAAGTTACGTGGGAATATAATATCTGCTGCAGAGCTATGGGTCAAATTGGACAGATATTGAGCCTGTTGGGCAATGCAGGAGGTATGATCACAAAAAGAAAGAGATCGTCCACGTGGCTGGGCCTTCGATGGTAAAGAGCTACAATGAATTGATGGGGAGAGTGGATAAAGTAGATTTTCTTCTTTCCTTGTGCAAGATAAAGGTCAAGAGCAGAAAATGGTACTTGAGACTGGCATTTCACTTTCTGGATATGACAGTCATCACCTTGGCTGTTGTATCGAAGTATACAAGGCACTGGATGATTGGAGGACTACAAGATGGACAAAGTAAGATGTCTCCTTGTCGATATACGTTTTGAAGAATCAGATGGCTTACCCCCTTTCCATCACCTGTGAAAGCTCCATCCAGGGCTACAATGAGAGCTTTGCAATATACTGCTGTCAGATTTGATGGGAGAAATCTCTAACAAGAACTGACAGTGAATCCACAAAGAGGCAACGTGAGTGGCTGTACGAGATAGTCACGTTATTGTAACATCAATTGTCTGTATTATTCGTGTATTGTGGTGCTGAGTGCTTTTATAAATATCATACTGAGAACTGCTTTGACAGATGCGGTCAACAGAAGTAAAGCTTGTAGTTGAGTGTATTGTTTAAGAATGAGAACTGATTATACTTGTTTTAATGCATCTTTGATCAACAAATGGTTCAAATGGCTCTGAGCACTATGGGACGTAACATCCACGGTCATCAGTCACCTAGAACTTAGAACTACTTAAACCTAACCAACCTAAGGACATCACACAACACCCAGTCATCACGAGGCAGAGAAAATCCCTGACCCCGCCGGGAATCGAACCCGGGCGTGGGAAGCGAGAACGCTACCGCACGACCACGAGCTGCGGACTTTGATCAACAAGTCTCAGTTAATGTATACGTATTCTGCTCAGTACTAGTTACTAATAAAGCCTTTCATAGAAATAAATTCTCGTGCACCTAACGTTTCCAATTTGTATGATACCCACTAAAGATTTTTGAAAAAATTCAAGATGTTGGATTTTAAGCAGAAAAATGCATATAAAAATTTCCTGTATCTATTTTCAAGGCAGATTATGCTAGGTAATAGATGTTTAAATCGATTTTGTGCCTGATTTCTCCATTCGTGATTAGCTGGTAAGCTATCTGTTTTGTAATGACACCGCAGTGTACACTAAACCTAGTTGGATCACTGGTGAGTCGTCTCATTAGGTTCATAATTATTGGCAGTTTTTAACTAGATTAAGTTCTTTCATATCTGATGCAGTCAATGTAATGAGCTAATTCCTAATTGTTAATATGGTCTCATTCAAAGGGCCCACTTCCCTTTGTAAACAAATTACGAGGTAAGGGCATCGAAATACGCTTTATGACAATCACGAGGCGTTTACACTGGCATATGTCTTATAACCTTAACGAGTGTTTTGTATGATTCGAGCGTTGGTTAGGTAGTGGAAACTGCAGTACCCTTAATATCAGTACTTTTTGGCTGGTACGCTTCCTTAAAATAGAAAATCCATTGAAATTACGATTATCTATGGACTGAGGAGTATATCTTTCAAATGTTGGTTCAAAAATGGTTGAAATGGCTCTGAGCATTATGGGACTCAACTTCTGAGGTCATTAGTCCCCTAGAACTTAGAACTAGTTAAACCTAACTAACCTAAGGACATCACACACATCCATGCCCGAGGCAGGATTCGAACCTGCGACCGTAGCGGTCTCACGGTTCCAGACTGCAGCGCCTAGAACCGCACTGGCACTTCGGCCGGCTTCAAATGTTGGTCTATATTGTGTGTTTAGAAAAGAATTATAGACTCTTTTTGTACTGCGATTACATTCTAGTTTCCATATGTCTCTGTTGAACGTTGCGAGTTGTTTTAGGGTCGTACGGTTACCTTTGGTCTACACTTCCAGTGTTACGCCATTCTTTTAGTGACGCTCTAATTCTCTCATGGTACTCTAGTAACTAGAACCACAAAGTACTATTTTAGTTTTTGTTGTTCTTGAAAGCTATGAGCTACCTTGATGGTGAAACCAGCGATTGATGATTTCTGTAAGTATGTTGTATAGCATTTTATTTTCACTGGAAGAACTTCGGAATCTTTCACTTCACTGAAAGCTGTTGATGTAATCTGTATACAAAGATAGCACTTCCGTATTTATTTTGAGGTCATTCATTAGCCAGTCGTACTCCGTTTATTCTAGATCCTCATATTACAGTTGATATGAATATCGCATTTGTTTTCCTTGCATAGGACTTCTAGCAGTCCCTTTTTTGTCGTAATATGCTTTTTACATTCGCAGAAGTGACAGTGTTTTTGTAAGGAATTCAGATAATATATCCAGTTGTGGGGCGGCGGATGAATAAGTTTGTAGAAATATTTGTAGACTGTACAAACATTTCCCGGCGTTGGAATAAGAATAAATCTACTGTTGTACATGCAAGCGTATACAACAGTAGATTTATTCTTATTCCAACGCCGGGAAATGTTTGTACAGTCTACAAATATTTCTACAAACTTATTCATCCGCCGCCCCACATATGGTGCATCGGCCGGGAAACAACTAAGTGAAAGTGATTTTTAACTATTCGGATTCGCGAGTGAAATGCGACACGCAACTGAGTATAGAACAGTGAATGTGTTACGTGTGCATGTGGACGACGCAATTGGATTAACAACGCATCTGGATTGACGGAGCTGGCACTGAGTCTAGCGGTGCTGCCGGCATCGCGAGAAGCCAGTCTCGCCGCACCGCAGTCGTCCGCTGGAGCAGCCGACGCAGAGCCTGCAATTGCGGGCCACGCTAACACACAACAGCCGTCGGAGAGCCGTCTGCAGTTTAACGTGCCACGTCGCATCAGGAATCCTGGTACGCCGCGCCGGCAACGCCATACGTCGTGCAGAAGGAACTAAGTTAAGTGAAAAACTGTTAAAAATTTTACTAACCTGCACTAAAAGACTGTCGGCGATGGAACCGCCAAAAGAAACTGAGTTTAAACTTAAATTAGAACCTATGTCTGTTGAGGGAACTGTAAATTCAGACAACGTTTCAAGTATAAACATGCATGAAGGTAGTAATGTTAAAGTGAAAAATGAAGTATTGTCTCCTGACAATAGTGTGCGAAGGGGCAATGATTCAATAATAGAGACCCCTGTAGTAAAGCGGAAAGTAGAAATGGTAAATTTATTGGATGATAGTTTCTCTGATGAATTAAAAATGAAACAGTCATCAAAGATGGTAGAGTTTAAGAAGGAGAAGTTAGATATGACTAATCAATCAGAAGTTTCATTTAGTTTTGATGATTCTGGTGTTGGAGCTAGTTTTATGTCACCTGAGTGTGATAAAAAACCCGCCAGTGAGCAACCCAAAGATGCTGGGGCTGTTGATTTAAATGTTATATTACAAGCAATAACTGCCAGTCAAACAAATTTTAATATGCGGTTTGAGGCAATGAACAATAAATTAGAATCCAATAATGCTGAAATGTCAGCCAGTAATGCTAGAATGAATGCTGAGTTAAAGTCTGAAATAAGTGAACAGGTCAAAAGCAGTAATGCTGAAATGTCAGCCAGTAATGCTAGAATGAATGCTGAATTAAAGGCTGAAATAAGTGAACAGGTCAAAAGCAGTAATGCTGAAATGTCAGCCAGTAATGCTAGGATGAACGCTGAATTAAAGTCTGAAATTTTGGCCAGCCAAACAAATTTTAGTAAACGATTGGAGGTAATGGACGATACCTTCAAGGCTGGTTGCAATAAGTTGAAAGAGGATCTAGACAGTTTGAATTACAAAATTGATTGCAATCATGAGGATATTAAGAAAAAGGTTGCTCAACAGTTTTCTGAAATGTATAAGACAATAAAATCCGAAGTCGCTGAGGTTCGCAAAGACTTCCAAATGGAAGATGCGAAGCTGGAGCACAAGTTAACAGAAAAGATCGAGGCGGAGTCTGAACTGTGCTCAGATAGATTTAAAGATGTTAATATAAAAGTAAACATATGTCAAGTAGAAGTAAAAGCAATCAAAACTGACACTACTCATATTGTGCAAAGAGTAGATAATGTTGAAATGAAAGTAGAAAATATAAGTACTAACATTGCTAACATTGAGAGTAAAGTAGCTTCAGTAACTTCTGGTAATGGTAGTATACAACAAGTTGTAGCTGCAACCGCCGCTTTTATCGGGTGTCGGCAGTTCTTGCGGTTCGATCCAGATAAAAATATCCACCCGCTAGATTTCTGGAACGATTTTGAAGATGTGATTCCACCAACTTGGTCTGAGCGAGAGAAAATCTCATTTATTAGAAGCCATTTAGCAGGTGACGCCATGCGTTGGTCAGCTGATGTTATGTTGAAATGTAAAACATTAGCGGAATTTAAAACAGCTTTTATTAATGAGTATTGGTCTAGCAATAAGCAAAATGAAGTGTTGAGAGAATTTTGGAGTGGGAAACGCTTCAATGCAGGCAAGGAATCAATTAAAGAGTTTGCTAGGTCATGGATTTCACGTTTGTCACATTTGGCGGAAAAGCTAAAACCTGAAATGATTATACTGGGTCTTGAAGCCAAACTGCCATGGTATTGGCAAACTAGAATTATATCAGCCCCTAGAGACAATCTGGATCGTTTCATTGAATATTTGGAACGTGTAGAACGTGTTGCTGCCAATGAGGAGCAAGCACGTAATAACCGTAATGCCAATAATAATAATAGTAATTTTAGGAACGAGCAAAATGGCGATGTAAACATCAGAACAGTAGGTGTTCGTCATCCTAAGAGAGATAGGAATTGGGGAAATAATTATCAGAACCAACAATGGCGTCCAAGGGATAATAATTTTGTTCCAAACAGAAATATGCATGTAAACAACAGTACGGAAAGTAAGGCTATGCCAGCTAACTATAATGAAAATAAAGGAAACAGTAGTAGACCTAGGCAGGAAAACTAGTTCCCGTCTATGAGGACACTGGCGCTCACCAGGCGGTTACTTTTCCTAAGCCAGTAGTTAAGGGAATTGGTAAGACAGATCAGAATACTCAAACTGAACATGTGGATGAAGAGTCGGTAGCACCTAAGGATACAACAGAAATATTAGATCACTCACAGTATTTGATAGATACCGTGTTAGAGACGCTTTCTAAGTGGGAAGAGAAAGAGAAGGCGCAGCAGTGTAACGATAGGGACGAGCTACAAAATACTGAATTGTCAGGTGAAGAAGCAGAAGAAATTCATGCTTATATTTACGATGAGAATGATGTGCTCTTATCTAAAGTGCCTGTGCAGGATGTTGATAATGTACTAATAGATTTAGGACAGGAGATAAGTGGGAATGTAGAGGGTAGGCTGTTTGGGGTCGATGAACCCAGTAGCTGTGACCAGTTGTCACTTGAGAAGGAAACCGACGATAATGGTGAAAGTGGTTTAGCTGTAACTAGTATTATGCCCGGTCTGGAGGCGCAGAATCGCTCAGACTACAGTAATTTGGGTCATGTTCAGCAAACTAAATGTAATGAAGTCGTGCGGTGTTTTGATTTAAAATTAATAGACCGACTGGAAAAAGCAGCTGAGAATGTAATTCAGGAAACCCCTACACACTGTGACCTAAATGTAATGAAGACAGATGTTGATCACTTTAGTTGGAGACAAATCCAAAAGGAACTATTAGATGAATTTGAGGAACCACCTGTACAACCTAGAATAAGCTACCCTATAATAATAGTGAATATGTTGGGTATCAATGTACGTTGTCTCTTAGACAGTGGAAGTGAGGTGAGTGCAATATCTCAGTCCTTCTTTGATGCATTACCTGGTAAAGACAAGCTTACAGTAATGAGAGTATCAGGACTAAGAATAATTGGTGCTACTGGCAAGGTTTCAAAAACGGTAAAGCAAGAAGCTTTACTACCCTTTAACATTAATGGTAATTTAATTGATCATCCATGTTTAATTGTACATAATCTCAGTATTGAGGTTTTAATTGGCATAGATTTCTTGTCGAAATATCAGAGTGTTGTTGATTTTGAAAGAAGCCAGTTAAAAATGGTCTTGCCAATAACCGGAGTAATTATAGTACCTTTTAGTGATAAACATGTAGTAACTGATCATGAAACTTGGGAGCTGCCTATACGAGTTCTGAAAAATAGGAGGTATTGGGACGAAGGTGTTAATCTTAATAACAATTAGCTGAATACAGAAGAAGAAGAAGAAGCAATTATTTTAGACAAAATAGAAACTAAATTGCAGGAAATCGATAAGATTTCAGCCAATCAGGAGGAAGAACTGAGACAGGTTCTAAAAAGGCACCATAAAGTATTTTCAGATCGACCTGGCAGATTCATAGGTAGCCACTGAATGCTGTAGGGAGGAGGTTGTTCTTTAACCTCTACACAGTGTGGCAGCTGTGCAGTCCCAGCTGTGTGAGATCTTCTTTCCCATTTCAGGTCTCACTCACTCTTCATCTTTCCCATCCACAAAAATTTCGACCTCTTCTTTCCAGACATGAAAATTTTCTGTCATTGCTATCAAGCCATGAGTTATTTAACCATTCTATCTACCGATTAGTGAAGAAAAATACCTAATGTGTCAAACCTAACAGTGACAAACAATAGAGAAGTATGACGTAATTAAGATATAAAATGTATTTGAGTAACAAGTATGTATAGTACCCTGGTAATATAATAAGTACAAAGTGTTGTTTTATTGGAATGATCCACCAACAGTAATCTAAAAAGATATATGAATTCATGTACAAGCAAGATCTGAAGTGGTAGTGAAACCTAGTGTATGCATTAGAGCTAACTAAGAAATAGTAAAAGAGATTGCTTAGTGTTATGAAAAATATGCAGATAAGTTGTAAGATTAAACTCACCTGGTATAGCAAGGAAAGGCAGTGTATTGGAATTGAGCAGTGTTAGTGGTTGAGACGTGAAGGACACGTCCCTGAAGTATTTATACGATTGGAGTTGGCCATTATTTTAGTGTAGTGTGTGACAGGATACACCTACACGTATTGAGGTTATGAGTTGGAGGCGTGAATGCGACCATAGGTACCCTTAGGTTAGATGAGACAGAGCAGCTCATGGTGTCCTATAGGTTTAAGGAATTTAGCATTACGCTCGTCCATAATTATTTGATGCAGTTTAGTGGTAGGTCTGAGAGAGACTACCTGTGGTTTCAGCGTCCGATTGAGTGGAAATGGATTGCCACGTGAGCAAACTAATCAGCTGCAATACACTATGAATATGAAATAAATGTGCTTTCCTATGCTTTAAATATTAATAGAGTGAGTATTAAATAAGTACATACACTAGCAAAATGAATAAATAACATACTGACAGGCGTGAAACATTATTTTAGCTCAGCATAAATACACTTCTAAGTAAGTAAGTACCTAATTGCAGATGTGGGACTGACAACAGCAGAGGACCAATTAGTGGATTTAGTAGTCAACTAAACGTAGTGTGTTTTGAACACTCAAAACTGTACTATTGCCAAAAGTTACTCACATGTACAAAGAAGCTGAGAAAACAACCACTAATCATACTCATACTATCTCTAAGAATAAAGTAATCAAAGATGAGTCAGTTAAGTGCTTAAAATACAAATGTATTCAGGAATGTACCGAGCATTGGTTCAGCGTTCCGGCCCAGAAATAAGAAATTCAGATTAAATATGATTTATGATTGTATGCCTTAGGAGCATAAATTTTCTCCAGTACGTGACTAACGGCGTTTTGAGCCATTTGTTTACCGACTTTATGACAATTAAGTAACCGTGAGAGAAAAATTAAAAAGGTTCTGTTAACTTTGTTCCAGCAAAATATTGGAAGATAAAATGTATATATCCCCATTTCTTTGTGACCCACCCTTAGATATTAAGTGAACAGAGTCTGAGGCACTCTTTTTGTTTGTTCTACAGGACAAACCAGATAATGGCAGCCTGATAGCTGCGTGAAAGCGTGGAGTGGCTTGGACACAACTCACAGTGACCCCTCCCCTTTCCCCCATGTAATTTAGAGAGAACGTGAAGGACGCACACCATAGCAACTTCCCCTCCTCTACCCTTGTGAATGGAAGTGTAGGACGCCAGCCAAAGCGGCTACAACCACGTGTGTAAAAATTATTTGTGAACTTTTCTTTCAGGTTTAGAAAAGACTGCTAAGAGATAATCATCTGTTTATGTATCATGTTATTTTCTTTGAATTTGTGTATGTAAAAATGTATTTAATGTATTTAATGGATCTAAGATTTTCATAATTTTTCAATTTGTATGTGTTTGTTTGTCTAAGGCAATATGTATGCCAAAATATTTCATGACTTTGTTTTAAAAATTTGAGTAATGACATTGTTTAAAAAGGCAGTGAACATGCCTACAATTTAAATAATTAATGTGGGTAATAAGTTTTCTTTAATGTTTCTACAGGTTTATTATTTCAATTTTGATTTTTCATAGGGAGTTAAACTGTACTCTTGCTTCCCTTTTGTAATTAAATTTTTTTTTCATTCATTAACATTCATAAACAAAAAATTTAAGTAGAGGGTGATGTAGGGAAGCAGCCTACTCACGCTGTAGTAAATTCACATTAGTTTCCATTATGTGCCAGCCAGCCTGCTGTAACTAGCTCTGACGTCATAAATGTTGCGCAATACCTTAAAAATCAAGCAAATGAACTAAAACTTTTCTAGCATGTCAGAAATAATACTAAATTAATGTGTGTTAAATATCAGTTCGATAACTTCAGCCATTTCCGAGATTTGGACGTTTTTCTGGAAAAATCATTGGCGCAACAGAACAGAGCTAGAGACTTCAAAATTTATTTTTAGATTCATCTTTCATAATGATTTAATAAAAACAGTACTTTGGATTTCACATATTAAGATTTTAGTGGAATCCAAAGTACTGTTTTTATTAAATCATTATGAAAGATGAATCTAAATATAAATTTTGAAGTCTCTAGCTCTGTTCTGTTGCGCCAATGATTTTTCCAGAAAAACGTCCAAATCTCGGAAATGGCTGAAGTTATCGAACTGATATTTAACACACATTAATTTAGTATTATTTCTGACATGCTAGAAAAGTTTTAGTTCATTTGCTTGATTTTTAAGGTATTGCGCAACATTTATGACGTCAGAGCTAGTTACAGCAGGCTGGCTGGCACATAATGGAAACTGATGTGAATTTACTACAGCGTGAGTAGGCTGCTTCCCTACACAGTGTGCAAAGATTGTCTCGGGCAGTGCCCGATAAGTTCATCGACTGAGATTGTCACGTGAATTAGTCTTCGAGGACACAGCTTTTACCGGCCGGAGTGGCCGAGCGGTTCTAGGCGCAACAGTCTGGAACCGTGAAACCGCTACGGTCGCAGGTTCGAATCCTGCCTCGGGCATAGATGTGTGTGATGTCCTTAGCTTAGTTAGGTTTAAGCAGTTCTAAGTTCTAGGGGACTGATGACCTCAGAAGTTAAGTCCCATAGTGCTCAGAGCCATTTTTGAACAAAGCTTTTCCGCTCCTGCTCTTATGTCGTTGCACCCACTACAGGTGCTAATTTCGGTGACTGTTATTTTGGTATCGCGTTGGAAGCTTCGCATACTATCCTAATGAAACCCGCAGCGTATAGTACTAAATGAGACCTCCGTTCCTGTTCGCTGTAACAAGTTCAGTTCGTAATTTTCGTTGGTTCTTTGTCGTACTGCCTATAATTCGTAGCACCAAACATCAGTCATATCACTGACTTTTGCCCTTGTCCAATCTTGTCACAGACTCTGAACAACATGACACAGCCACGTGGCAGTCTTTTAGTCTGATCTGCCTTTAGTCTGTCAGTTCTTATGGTAAATTCTGCTTCTAAGTCATTCGATCTTGTTGATTATCCTAGGTGTCTCTTCTCACCCTCACTGCACAAACTTCCCTTATACCACGTAAAAAGTGGTTTGTTACGTACGTATGACAGAAGTGGATTTCAGAGCCGCTCGTTTGCATTTTGTATTTTTGTGCAGTTCTATACTGTTGTGACAATACGAATATTCTAAATGTGACTCTCCTGTGTCTCCCCACATAACTGACGATTAAAAAAATTCACGTACATATGGTCGTATTTCGGAGTCCAACGGGCACAGTACGCCAGCAACCGATTACTTTGCCATCAACGTTACAATTGCCAAACTACTTGTGTTGGGCTAATTGCGTAATGACGCCTGGCTGTACAGCTGTAATTTTTTTTATTTATAGACGTTGCTGAAACTTCATCAAAAGTGAAAGAAAATATGACTCGTTGTTTTGAAGTGAAAATGCTTTATTACCAGCTAAGTGAACAGCTCTTCCTTTCACAGTTTTATTCATTCAACAACTGCAAAATATGTAACTGTCAGGACATTAACTGTTCGTGTTTAATCCACAGAATTAATGGAGACTGTGTTTTCACCTACTACGTTTTAGTGCTGTACTGGATCAGAAGGACTGTTTGTTCAACAAGCTGTTGCTCCAAAGTATTTCATTTCTGGGCACATCTGAGGTTGTTTCAGAACAACATTTACGCTTTTCTGCTGTTGCGTTTCATCTGTGTGTCTTACGATTCAAATACAGCATTAAACGTGGTTCTCTTCAGAAATTTAATAATTTGAATCTTATTTCCGTTTGTCAGGATTTGTAAAATTACCGTCCTCTGAAGTTAAACATATCTCCTATATCAGATTTCTTTTCGTATGCAGAATCCATCTAACTTATTAATTCTGTATCACGGCGACTGAATTCAGAATGACGTCAGACTCATGGGCGGAGCTGTAGCAAGGTAATAACGGAGTCCTGGGTTATCAAAGGCACAGCCGGCTCTCTGATGAACTTGCCACAGCCGTGCGGATTGGTGTATGAGCAGCATTGCGATACCGGTACACGCAAGACAGGCCGTGAAACGTCGGCGACCATTGCAGCCAATACACGGACACCAACACTGCGGAGACGTTAGTTAATTAAAATCGCAGTTCAATGAACCACAATTCTAGATGAAACTATTCGATGCAAATACACTGAAGCGCCAAAGAAACTAGTATAGGCATGCGTATTCAAATACAGAGCTATGTAAGCAGGTAGAATACGGCGCTGCGGTCGGCAACGCCTATATAACCCAAGTGCCTGGCGTAGTTGTTAGATCAGTTACTGCTGCTTCAATGGCAGGTTATCAAGACTTAACTGAGTTTGAACGTAGTGTTACAGTCGGAGCACAACCTATGGGACACAGTATCTTTGAAGTAGCGATGAGGTGGGAAATTCTCCGTACGACCATTTCACGAGTGTACCATGACTATCGTGAATCCGGCAAAGTATCTATCTCTGACATCACTGCGGCCGGAAAAAGATCCTGCAAGAACTGAAGAGAATCGTCCAATGTGACACAACCACTCCGCAAATTGCTGCTGATTTCAATGCTGGGCTGTCAACAAGTGTCAGCGTGCAAACCATTCAACGAAACATCATCAGTATGGGCTTTCGGAGCCGAAGACCCACTCGTATATCCTTGATGACTGGACGACACAAAGCTTTACGCCTCGCCTGGGCCCGTCAACACCGACATGGGACTGTTGATGACTAGAAACATGTTGCCTGGTCGGACGAGTCTCGTTTCAAATTGTATCGAACGGATGGACGTGTACGGGTGTAGAGACAACCTCATGATTCAATAGAACCTGTATGTCAGCAGGGGACTGTTCAAGCTGATGGAGGCTCTGAAATGGTGTGGGGCGTGTGCAGTTGATGCGATATGGGACTCCTGATATGTCTAGACACGACTCTGACAGGTGACGCGTACGTAAGCATCCTGTCTGGTCACCTGCATCCATTCATGTCCCTTGTGGCGGCACCCCACACCTCCAGCTACAAAGTGGCGCTTCTGAGTTCAAACATTTCCGCTGGCCACCAAATGCTCCAGACATGAAAAATGTTGAGTATATCTGGGATGCCTTGCAACGTACTGCTCAGAAGAGATCTCTAACCCCTCTTACTCTTACGGATTTATAGACATCCCTGCAGCATTCATGGTGGCAGTTCCCTCCAGCACTACTTCATACATTAGTCGAGTCCAGGCTACGTCGTGGTGCGTCACTTCTGCATGCTCGCGGGTGCCCTACACGATATTAGGCAGGTGTACCAGTTTCTTTGGCTCTTCCGTGTAAATGGCAACAAGAACTAAATACATTGCCTGAACAAAAAAAAAAAAGAAAAAAAAAGAAATGGAGGCACCCAGTAGGAGAAGATAAAACGAAATAAGACTTCACTGGTTGACACGGTTTATGGTGTTACTACAGTGATTACAAAATCTAGTCGAATTTATAGTACTGACAAAATGAGTACACTTATAGGTATGATTTTACACCTGTTCTGGCCCGATACAAGAACGGATTCGGTTGGTAAAGCTGACATAAAGCCGTTGTATCCTCACCTGAGGCAAGTTGACCCACAACTGTTGTAACCGGTCCTCGAAATCCCATATATTCACAATGGAGCGGAATTCGAGCTGGTCCCAAACACGTCCCGTCGGGGTCAGATCTGAGGATCTCACTGGCCACTGGACTGCGTCAGTTTCACGCAGCTAATTTATAAAGTGCGATGTGTGGACGATCTTTGTCCTGCTGAAAAATGGGACCATGGTTCTGTGGCCTGAGAGATAACATGTGGATGTACGATGTCTATGCGCACTGTTGTGCTACCAGTTTTAGCCGCTACCAGCCGTGGTCATAGTCATTTCAGATGGCTCTACACACCATGACGCTGGAAGTGACATCGCTGTGCCTCTGCGTAACATGGGAAGAATGGAGCCTCTCCGAGCGTCGCGTCATCGCCACGCATACCGACGTTGGCCATCTGGGTTAAAGCTGAACACAATGCAACGCCATTCATAAACAGTTCATTCTTCAGGGTCACGGCACAATTCCAAACGCAGCGGTTTGTGTTGGCGTGCTATCGGGAATCTACGAGTGGGACGGTAATTGCCTAGTCCGGCTCCTGCTAGCCTCCGATCAATAGCGCGGGATGACGCAGAATGTTGAATAGAGACCATTCCCTGTACTCGGATAGCAGGTGCGTATATGGAGACGCTACGATGTAACTGGTGCACAACACAACAGGTCCTCCCATGTGGTGTCAGACATGATCGACCGGAACCTTATGCCTGCCCTGATGTTCTCGTGCAATCCTGCATACGGTCACTGTCACATCCGAGTGCCCCACATGTATGGATACTGCACAATTCCTCCAGCGCCTCTCCATCGTTTCTAGGCCCCCAGTTAATATACAATACAATACAAGGTCAATTCTCCCTGCTAGTAAATGTACAATTCTGGTTGAGGTAACTAGTCCATCTATAGTCACTAATCTGGTCGGTAGGTACTATAGTAGCCTATGACGAATACTGTAGTAGCCTGTGACGAATTAAACCTGCTCTTCGAGTAAAATGACAGACTCCAAACTGGATGACTGAGAGAGTGAGGCCCTCCGCTCAGCGGCGGCAGCCTAAATACATGATGTCTAGAGAGCGTGTTGCTCGTGGGTGTGTCTGTTTCCTCTCTCGTGATAGGCGCGCTTGATCCAGCGCCGACTAATCAATCTTCACGCTTCATCTTTGCCGACCGGTGTGCTGGCGATAGCTTGTGCCAGCATACTTACTTCGAATCAGTCGTGTGTTAAGCCTATGTAACTTTGTACTGGGGTATGACTGAAACTAAAGTCTACCATGAACTGTCAAAACAAATTGTAATATAACACGTCCTGTTTCAGATGGCTGTAAGGGCGTGTTCTGAAAGCCAAAACATAAAATAAATGTTAGCTCCAAATAAATTATTGCTTGACAGCAAGTACTGAACGTTTCTTCAGAAACTGCTAACACGAGACCTGGCGAAAACTAAACGAGGTGGTTCGGATGGCAAAAAAATTTATGTCGTGATGTGTTGATTGTTTCTGACCGGGAACCACCTCATTACGCTATGACATGCTTCAACTTGCTGTATCTATTTAGGGATAATTGATCAAGCAGATTAGCACGGACGTAATCGCATCCCGTGCGGCAGTGCTCGACTTGGAGGTAGCTGGTTCGTATCCTAGTGATGGAAAAAATGTCAAGGACATCATCTCAGTGACTGTTACGGCAAATGCCACTTGGAATGTAGGGTTCGAAATTTTTAGTGGATGAAGCTGTCATACTAACTGAGATATGGAATTATTATTGAGAAAAGCTCAGAGTTCGTTCGGTCCAAAACAGATGAATCTGGAGAGGTCCTAGAGACAGTTCACACTTCTGGTTGTTCACTCACGATTTTGAGAAAAAAATTTCACATGAAGTCATCCGACATTTCTGAATGATGTTAAAGCAGGCAGGTATTCCTCAATGTCACCTGATTTCGGGTTGTCATGTTTAATCCTGATGATATATGGAATACAAAGTCACCACCATCCTCCCTGTAAATATGCAACAGTTGAAAGGAGCGATGCATTAAAAAAGTCGTCTTTTCACAGTGTACACTGCCCCTCAGTGCCCTTTATTTCTATGAATGGCTTCGCTGGTATTCATCTGTAGCTTGGGGATCATTGGAAAGTAAACACTTCAACCATGGTTTTTTATAAATAAATGATAGTTTCTGTGTTTGTTTCCTGGAGTTGTTGTTGACAAGCCACTAGCAAGGAACGCTAGCAGATGTAAGCTTCCACTATTGTTGCATTGTGAGTTTCTCACGGTTGTACATTTAGGAACTAAAATATTCCAGGTAGGAAAAGAACCTTCTTGTGTTGTTAGAGAGCTGGCACCCATCAAAATCTAGCATTTTTACCACTTACAGCGATCAACATGTTAATTAATAAATTAATCTATTTATTAGATGTTCATTTTCTTAAAATTACACAGATGTTTAAAACAAATACTACACAATTATGCGGACAGTGTATCGCGGTAGCCGGCCTCGACCGTAAGCAAACGAGAACTTAAGACCGCCCGAGGAGAGAGGAACGATGCGGGGGAATAAACCCCGCCTCCCTCTTTAAGGGCTGCCATGCTACGTCCGTGTACTGTGCTTCCACGATAGCAGGTTATAACGGTCTTAGGGGTCGCTGATTCCTGTTATGGGCAGAGTCGCATTCGAATCCCTTTAGGCATCAGGATTAATCTCTTCACTCATTTCAAAACAGGAAGAAAAAGATTCTGCAGAAATGGGACCAATGACGACTGAAGAGATCGTTTTTTCAACGTGACAGAAGTGCAACGCTTCCGCAAATTGCTGCTGATCTCAGTGCTGGGCCATCAATAGGTGTCAGCCGGAGAACCATTCAACGAAACATCATCGATATGGGCTTTCGGAGCCGAAGGCCAACTAGTGTACCCTTGATGACTTCACGACACAAAGCTTTGCGCCTCGCCTAGGTCCGTCAACACCGAAATTGGACTGTTGATGACTACAAATATGTTGCCTGCTCGGACGAGTCTCGTTTCAAATTGTATAGAGCGGATGGACCTGTACGAGTATAGAGACAACCTCATGAATCCATGGACCCTGCATGTCAGCAGAAGCTCTGTAATGGCCTGGGGCGTGTGCAGTTGGAGCGATATGGGACTCCTGATATGTCTAGATACGACTCTGACATATGACACTCACGTAGGCATCCTGTCTGATCACCTGCATCCATTTATGTCCATTGCGCATTCCGACGGACTTGGTCAATTCCAGAAGGACAATGCGACACCCCACACGTCCGGCAATGCTACAGAGTGGCTCCAGGAACACTCTTCTGAGTTTAAACACTTCCGTTGGCCACCAAACTCCCCAGACATGAACATTATAGAGCATATCTGGGATGCCTTGCAACGTGCTGTTCAGAGGAGATCTCCACCCTCTCGTTCTCTTACAGATTTACCGATAGCCCTGTGGGCTTCATGGAGTAAGTTTCCTGCAGCACTACTTCGAGTCCATGCCACGTCGCGTTGCGGCACTTCTTCGTGCTCGCAGGGCTTCTACACGATATTAGCAAGGTGTACCAGTTTCTTTGGCTGTCATTGTATAAGAGGATGACGTTCTACATGCCCCAGTGGTCAGGAAACGTTACAAAGCACTTGGATCACGACATATGAAAAGCACAGTAATTACATATCATAAATATTTACCTTAAAGCGTAAATACTGATTTGTATGCTGTTGTTGTGGTCTTCAGCTCGAAGAATGGTTTGACGTAGTTCTCCAGACTTTTCGTCTCTGCGTAACTACTGCGTCCTACATCCAGTCGAACCTGCTTACTGTACGCAAACTTGCTCACCCTCCAGTACTTTTACCTCAACCCCCTCCCTCCCGCCCCCACTCCCACCACTTCCTTCTATTACCAAACTGACGATTTACTGAGGCCGCATAACGTATCCTATGAACCGATCCTTTCTTTTGGTCTAATTGTGCCACTAATTATTTTTTCCTTCTGTTCGATTTCGTAATTCGATCTATTCACCTCCTTTTCAATGCTCTACTGTAACACTGCATTTCATCTCCTTTTGTGTGAACTGTTAATCGTACATGTACCGTAAGGAAAGGATGGCTAACTGTGATTTATATTTGATACTACAGTTTGTCTTTTTAAGAAACGCTTTTATTACTACTGCCAGGCAGCATTACGTATCTCTCTATTTCGGCGTTCATCAATTGCTTCATTGCGCAAACAGTAAAAGTAATTGATTACTTTTAGTGTTTCATTCCATAATGCAATTCCCTCAGCATCGCCTGATTTAATTTGAATAAATTCCATTACTCCAGTTTTACTTTTGTTATTTTTTTTTTCTTCTTTAGGGCCATCAGCGTAATATATGTCTTATAACGACATGATTGTTTGAGTACATACACCTAATAGCTGCTTACGATAATTAATCTTTATTTACGACGGACTAGACAGACTGTGACATAGCGTCGTAAGAGTGGAACTGTCAATCTGCTGTCACTCCGTAACCAACATTTAATTTCAATATCTTGACACCATTTACGATCTTAATAAAGCAGTGACAGTTACAAAACAGTCCACTAACGACGCAATATGGACGCCACATCAATCTAGACGTACTTGAAAATGACGATTAAGCCGAAACAGTCTGTCCAGTCTGTCGTAAATAAAGACTAATTATTGTAAGCAGCTATTTGGTGTATGTACTCAAACTTTTGTTATTATTAGTGAGATGCCTCAATATGCCTCTAGTATGATGGACAAGAAAGGCCTGGGAAAACAGGGTCTGGACATCATTCGTAAATGCACATTTGGACTACAACTGATTAAAATTACAAAACGCAAACTTAAAAGAATGACCCCAAAAAGCAAAGGAGAAAGCAAAGATTTGGATATTAAGAAATTTGCCAAATATTCTCTACACTAATTAACATATGAAAGTAAAATTACATAATCTTAACGGTGTAAGCCTTGAAATAAAATTAAACAACACTTAAAAGCAATGCTGGAATAATTTTCAGAAACGCACAGTAATATCTAACTCAAAGTTTAACTCAGTACATCGAGTTGCATTTAAATCAGTTTAAAGATGATTTTATGAAAAGATATGTACAACAACTCTAATAAGAAATTTGAAGGTGAAAATTTTACAAAATAGTCTCAGAAATCTCCTGGTTTTGCAGGCGGTTGGCACTGGGCGGTAGAACTCGTCACACTCCAGAAGGACACGGCTAAGTAGTCCAAACTAACTGGTTCTAAAACATGCACAAGCCTATTGCTACAAACAATAAAATTAACAAACGCAACGTAGCGTGGGGAATAGCTGAATCACACACTCTGGGGATTAGATTTGCGGATTAGTGCTCCCCTTCCTTCAGTACCACTGTGTTTTACAGTACTAGAAAGGACAAGTAAAAATTCCTGGTACCAGGTGATATTAGAGAACTACTGTAAGTTAACACAATTTTGCAGCATTTGCAAGAAGTTGAAAATTTCTTGCTGCAAAAACCGCTTAGTATCACAGTCCCATTAACAGAGCCAACTCAATAAGGAGCACCATCAAAAAAAGCGGGTGAAGCGTTAAAAGACACACCAAAATTTTACTTGTCCACAACGGCAAAATTTAATGAATAGAAAGCCGTATGTTCTTATTCCTTTCACAAAAGGGCCAACGTAAAGAACAGTAAGCACGTAATTAGAAGGAAGCTTTACCACGAGAGGCTGAACCTTGTCAAACAAGCCAAGTGATTTAAATAGCGAGATGATAATTAGCTGGTATCAGATTCTCTCAGAGGTCCACCCGGTTAACGAGCATTAACTAAGTTAGCGCACCTTGCAAGTCACTCGGCTTGTGTAACCTGTCATATTCGCAATTAGAACAGCTCTGCTACACTACACAGTGAAAGCGACCACTTCAAAAGCTTCTCCCCGGTTATTACTGGAGCTACGTAAACATGTAGCTTGCTGTCCCATGGTGGCAGGTAGAGTAGAACTCTGGCACAAAAGGCGCTTTGCAATACCAGTCCTAAGGCTGCAGTGGGGAAGGCCCCTCTTCCCACTATACAGGTTACCCAGCAGTTACGACAGAACGGGGCTCGCATGCCCCTCGTCAAAAGCACAGCTGCCAATCCAGGACTCACAGCTGTTCCGCACACCGCACGAGTTTTCCTGTTAGACACTGGGGCTATTGATAAAATATTGATACATCGATACCTTACCCAAAGAGATTGATGTATATAGGCGAAATTTTCTCCGCTAATATATCGGTACATCGATATCAAAAAGGCAATATCGAGTTCCGATATGTTTATGTAATTTTTTTCACAATTTTCGGTACATATTTGAAGTTGTTCTTTTGAACCTGCAAACAATCCTGTCGGAGGAACGTTCGCAACTGAGCAATATATCAGAGGTTGGAAGTACAGCTACAGTTGTAAGGTTCTTTTCTTTAGAACAAGACCGGTTTCGGGCTCTTATACTCCCCTCTTCAGGTGCTATAACCTCGTGCTGTGACCCCGAGCGCTGCGGTGGACGAGCACGAACCTTACAACTGTAGCGGTATTTTCAACATCTGGTGTTGTTTTGAAATTGTAATGGAACATAATTTTACTTTCACTGTGTGAAGGGATCTATCTTGAGCTTTCATCACGCACAGTCTTTCTCTTAGATGTGTGAAGCAAGTATATGTGGCACGAAAGAAGAAGTCCGATTATTGCACTGGGAAGGGGGGGGGGGTGGTTAATAGAGTAACAAGATTTCTAATGTGAAGGAAGAATACCACAGCAGTTGCATTAAAAAACAATTTTTAACGCAACTGGTGCACTGTTTCTTCACATCGGCATTCTTCAAAAGCAGTTGCTGAAAAATAAGAACAAAAATTAAATGACAAGATTGGTCTTTGCGGTGGGCGGATGCGTGAAGGGAAATGCTAACTTATCAGCACTTGGCGCTACCAACAGAACCTGCAACTTTTGACTCCACCATGCAATTTTAATACTGTAACTGCTATGTCGCTGGCGATGGCAGAAATGAAAAAAAAAAATAAAGAAAGGGAAGTCCACATGAAGTATTCCAGACAAATCCGAAATGTGACGAAACCGAGCAACGGACCCATCGGACACCTTTTATTGCGCCACTTATAGGCAGTTACCATTGTTCGCAAAGTGGTTATCGCCAAGCGTGAAGGTGTATCGTTTTCCTTTCAATTCTTGCTCTAAGGGGACAGGCAAGCTGATAGTTTGTTGGTGTGCACAGTATCTAATATTAAATCAATACTTAAATACACAGCTCTAAAATCGGCGGTATATTTACAACGTGAAGCCGATATTTTTATGGAGCGGTACTTCGATATTCTTTCCGTCGACATATCGTTGTATCGATACCAATCCGCGATATCGACATATCGGATTCCCAATACTTTTAAAAATATCCAGCATTGGTATTATGCACCACCTGCCCTCCTAGGCGGACCGACTGCGAGAGGGCGAACTCGGCCAGAGACTTCGCAGAAGCTGCACGTGGACGCCCTCTAGACAAAGATAAGCGCGCACAAAAGCCTGGCGCCATAGGTCGATTCGCGACATGGCTCAGTTGGTTTCAAAACGTCTTTTCAAGACACTATCAGCTCCGTTCAGCTCTACTTACAAGTCCGTTGCTGTCTCTGACGGAGTTAGTGGCGTCGGCAAGCCTCCCTGAATATTAATTCCCTTTCCATATCTCTCCGTGGTTTCCTTTATTGCTTGCTCAACGTACATGTTGAATAACACTGCAGAGAGGCTATAACCCTGTCTCCTCCATTCTCTACTACTGCTTGCTTTTCATATCCGTCGACTTTTATAGCAGCAGTCTGAATTCTGTAAAATTTGTAGACAGCTTATCGCTTCCTGCGTTTTACACCTGCTACCTTCAGAATTTCAAACAGTTGCAATGTCAAAAGCTTTCTCTAAATTTACGAATTCTGTAAACGTAGATTTGCTTTCCTTAAGTCCAAGATAAGTAGAACAATCGATAAGACAACGCATGTTTAGATATTATTCCACGATCCAAACTGATCTTCCTCGAGGGCGACTTCTAAATATTTTTGCATTCTTCTGTAAATAATTTGTGTCAATATTTTCTGCCATTAATTATTGAACTTACGGTAATTCACACTCATCAGGACGAGCTTTCTTTGGAATACGATTTATTACATTCTTCGTGAAGACCAATGGTACTTCCCCCGTCTGATATATCTTGTATACAAGTTTGAATAGTTTTGCCACAGATGGCTCTCCCAATGGTCTCAATAGTTCTAAGGGATGTAGTCTACTCCAAGGACTTATTTCGATTTAGATCTTTCAGTACTCTGTCAAATTTCTGTCGCAGCAGCATATCTTCCATCTCGTCTTCATTTACTTCCACCTCTCTTTCTATATATTGTCTTCAAGTTTTTCCGTTATATAGACCGTCTATGTACTCCTTCCGCCTTTCAGCCTTCCCTTATTTGCTTAGTACAAGTGTTATCTAGCTGCTAATATTTATATAGGTGCTTCACAGTTTTCAAACGTCTCTTTAATTTTCCTACACGCTGCGTCTATTTTTCTTCTAGTTCAAATGGCTCTGAGCACTATGGAACTTAACATCTGAGGTCATCAGTCCCCTAGACTTAGAACTTCTTAAACCTAATTAACCGAAGGACAGCACACACATCCATGCCCGAGGCAGGATTCGAACCTGCGGCCGTAGCAGCTGCGCGGTTCCGGACTGAAGCGCCTAGAACCGCTCGGCCAAAAAGGCCGGCTTTCTTCTAGTTATGTATGCTACTGACATCTTTGCTTTCCTCTTCTAGCCGTTCCTATTTTGCAATTTTACACTTCCTTTCAATCTCACTTTTTAGAAAAATGTGATGTTCCCGCCTTGAGCTGCTGGTAAAACAATTTATACAACTAGTTTCAGTCAACTGAATATCATCAATTTCCTATATACCAAATAAAATAACACATTCTAAACATTACAAGCTTAAACTGTCATGAATCTATTAACTGATTGAAATGTTAACACGAACTCACACGTAATGGAATATCACACACTCGCATAAAACACGACAATAACGATAACACAATATCGTTATTGTCAGGTTTTTATGCGAGTGTGTGACATTCCATGAGTAACATTGTGCTGTGAATGCTTCTTAGCGACAGTTGACAGACTCGTTACAGTTTAAGGCTGTAACGTTACTTACACATTATGTTATTTGACATATAGTAATCTGAAGAGAGATGCCTGAAACTAGTCGTATAAATAAGGTGTTTTAACAGCAGCTCAAGGGCGTTACCGCGACATTTTTCAAATATGTAAGACCGATGGGGCACCGCCTCCTGAAATCATTTTTTAGGCATCTATGTTCGCCTTTTCCCGCTTCATTTACTGCGTTTTTATATTTTCCCCTTTAGCCAGTTAACTTCAATATCTCACGCGTTATCCAAGGGTTTCTACCGGGCCTTGTCTTTTTACCTATTTGATCCTCTGCTGAATTCACCATTTCATCTCCCACGACGTCTTTGTGTTCCTTCCTCCTGTTTCGCACGAACTTTGTCTAATGCTCCCTTTCAGAATCTCAGCAACCTCTGCATCTTTCCCCTTATCAGGTCCCATCTGCTTAATTTTCTAAAAGTACCAATGTCCAATTTATTCAGTTTTAATCTGAATTTCATAAACAACAATTTATGGCCCCTGAAAATGTTTTGCATTTTAAAATCTACTTTATGAATCTCTTTCCTACCAGTATGTAGTCTATTCGAAACCTTCCTGTGTCTCCATGTCTCTTCCAAGTACACAGACTGTTTTCCTGATCCTGAAATCAAATATTAGGACTGATCGAGATGTGCTTGGTGCAAAACTCGACCTGGTGGTTTTCCCTTACATTCCTTTCCTCCACTTCATGTTTTCCTTCACGTCCTTTTCCTCCCACCGAATTCCAGTTACCATCACCGTTAGTTTTCATTTCCCTCAACTATTTGAATAATTTCTTCTATCTCATTATACATTGCTTCAATCTCTTCACGATCTGCGGAGCTAAAAAGTATAAAAACTTGTACTACTGTGGCGAGCTTCAGAAACTTGTCTATTTTGGCTACTGTAATTCATACACTATGCTGTTCATAGTAGCTTACCTGCATTCATAATTTATTATTAACTGTTAGACCTACACCTGCATTACCCCTACTTCATTTTGTGTGCATCTGTCCAGAAGTTCTGTCCTTCCTGCCATCCCACTTCACTATCTCTTGTATCTAACTTCAGGCAATCCACTTTTCTTTTTACACTCTGTTAAGTACCCATCTGATTAAGGGCTCTACTATTCCACGCTCCGACCTGTAGAACTCCACTTTTGTTTCCTGCGAATTTGTTTTTCACTCGTAAACTGTTGATTGAGATAAGAGAACGAGAAAGTATCGTTGTGAAACTGTAATCTATACAGAAAATGACGTTTTTGTGGTCACTAGTTGAACACGGTACTGGTGCTTCCGAAATGTGGTTCAAATGGCTCTGAGCACTATGGGACTTAACTACTGACCTCATCAGTCCCCTAGAACTTAGAACTACTTAAACCTAACTAACCTAAGGACATCACACACATCCATGCCCGAGGCAGGATTCGAACCTGCGACCGTAGCGGTCGCGCGGTTCCAGACTGAAGCGCCTAGAAGCGCTCGACCACGACGGCCGGCTCCGAAATATGATTGGATTGTCAACAAGGAATACTTGTGTCGTACACTGATGTTCAAAGCGCATTCACCGATCTATACATCACCTGTAAAATCACGGGATCAAATAGGAGGATGCAAAAAATAATCTTTACCGAAAATGTAATCTACATAGTATATGCGGTCAACAGTTCATCACAACACTGACGTTCGCGAAATATTTTTGGGTTTTCATCAAGTAAGGACCGTATTTCGTAAATGGCGAAATCTCATACCAGTTGCTGCCACATAAAACGTATAGAAATCTGTTCGAAAAAATGTCGTTAATTGCTGCAATCTCACTCGTCCCATGACAGAGATTGTACAAATGGAGCAAGTACAAAACAATGTAAACTTCATTTGATCTGCATCCCTCTAACTGTTCAACGTGTAAATCAAACATGATATCTAATGAAACACTTCACGGAATTTCTCGAATTTACTTCTCACGGTGTACTTTCCTAACCAATTACTTGTTGCTAACCAGATTACAGTGAGAACACAGGGCCGAAACACAAGGTATCTGACGCGCGCGTCGGGAAGAGCAGGAACTAGTTATTTAGCACTTTGTGATTAACGTCACCGCTGGGGCTCCCCGGGAACGAGGTACGTGTTAGTTCCACACCGTTGTTTTCGCGGTTACGGAGTAGTTCCGCAAAGTAGCGCTCGAAATTGCAGTCGGACGTTCCATAATTACTGAACTCGAGCGGTTGCGGCTACTTTCTAATTAACTCTCTTCAAAAGCAGGCGATGGATTCTTGTTACTTATTTAAATGGCGTAAGATTCATTAGCAGAACTTTGGTTAAATGATACTAGATTAATAAAGTCATGGCGAAGAAAGTGCTCGAGTTGCCTAAGTAGCATTAATTTGGAAAATTTACGGCAGTGGAGTAATGAAACACGTGATGGAGAGAGGGAATGCGAAGAAGCGCATACGATGACGCTGCAGACCTACTCCATCGACAAGAACTCAGTTATGGTGTTTCCATTCTATGGAACAGCGGAACTGGTTGAGTTTATAGTAAGTTTTTTATAGTTTTTTAAATGTAAATTTCGTCTCAACTGAATCCCAGGAAAGCAAGTCAATATTATTGTTTTGAAAGTGGAAAACTGGGAAGAGAGATGCATTTCCGGAAATTCACTGATGAAAATATATCAGTATCAAAATATATCATTTCATTTCTAAGTGCCTGAATATTTCAACACTTACAAGCCAAAACTGTGAACATGTGCTGATGTTCTGTGTCATTCCTGTAGTGGTTTATACGGTTTTGCAGTTTATAATAACACGTGACCCCAACTTTTTATATAAATTTTATTACACAATTATACGAACACAAGCGATGAGTGACTACAGAACACGACCGTAGTAATACGTGTCTTTATTACATTGCTTGCTAATGTACTGTTTTGTCTTAAGTAGAACTCAATCCGTGTTCAGAGCCGAAGCTGAAGTTGCAAAACGTCAGCGGACTGAGTGTATTTTCGCAATGTGGGATAGCTCTGTTTACTTCTATGTGTCCGGTAACACTCTAAGTGACACAACCACCCTTCAGCTACCCCTCTATAAAATTACATGCAGTGGAGTTCTGACTCTGTACAATTAATATTTTGTCCCTGATGGTTCAGTTGAAGTAGATTTAATGTAATAGATTTTCAACAACTTTAAGTATCTCCCACATATATTAATTTAAATTATTGGGACTGGTCTCTGCTGAAATATCTGGTTACTCAGACTTACCGTCAAAAAACACACTGGTGGAATACTATGAAGAAACATAAATAACTCTTATTTAGAATGAATACCAAAAGGTACTTCAGTGCAGTTGACGAAGTCGGGAAAGGTGGATACACAGAGACTGTGAACGGCAAATTAGGTTAATGAACTGTTTATACGTGGAGCTAAGACTGCTGCTGTCTGTACAGGCCAACATCATACATGGGGAGAAATTCGCTTCCAATATCCCTGTCAAGCTAGAGTAGAGCGCAACGCTTACCGTGCACCACCGGAACCTGCAGTGTGGTGAGCTATACATCACAGTGATGACTCGACGAAAGTAATACATCCTCCATTGCTCCATACAAGACCGCAGCTGCATCTCCGACCCAGAAACAAAACTACGATGTCAGACGAACCAAAGTCGTCAGTCAGAAAATTCGCTCAGATTGCCTTGAGGCAGGAAACTGAAAATCGACCAGAGTTGCCTCGCACCTAACACTGAATGCGTGGCGAATTTTGCGGCTACCACACACGACTTACACTTTACTCCAACAGTCTGACCACGAACCTCTCGCCGTATTCCCTCTACGCACTCCACCCCCTCTTCTCCCTAGCACTCTGCAGAAAACAAACACTCCACATGCAGTGCCGTCAGAAAGCACAATCCATCAATGGCGGGCCGTGAGCAGCATTTATCGCCGAAAGCGTATTCTGCAACAGCCAGTACTGCCTCCCTCCAACAGACGGGAATATCCTTTTCCCACCAGTCCCCTCTCTATTGCAATATCGAACAGGTACACCTCAACGTAGCAGTCAGCTCGGCAATCAAGACATAGATTCAACTTCCATGCAGGAACACTGGTGTGGGAGCCTAGTGTCCCTCAAAATATGTAACAGTTCCTGGAATGCCTTCGTGGTGGATATCAACACGCACCGATCCATTATGGTGGCCAAGGCGAAATGTTTTCTTGCACTAGCAAATATGGTGTTCTCAGGAAGACCCACAGAAAAACATTGTCACGGCTACCTGCGAAAGCCGAGGCAAGCTCTCTCCTCTGCAGGGATCAATTACTAGTCCGCCATTCCAATGCGATCTGACAAAGAAGCTAAAAAAGCTCAGAGCCGGCTCCTGCACAGAGATGCCCCGTGTCTTGTTAAATGCACGTCCCTTCAGGACGCAAGCGAACGGCCAACTGCGTAAGGCTCATCCAGCACCGTTTCCTCCACAGGGAGGAAGAGGTGACCAAGACTCCTCGCTCGTTGCCCCATATATCTGAGTTCAGTCTTCTGCATTCTCTAACTTTCCAGCAGTAAAGTGGCTGTTCTGTTGTCTACAGGGTGAAAATTATTGAACTATACGAAATAAAATCGTCATAATTTATGAAATGTTTGCATTAGGACATTCAAACTGCACGGATGGCAGCGGGGTGCGATGGGAATGAGCATGCGCATGCAAAAAATGGTTCAAATGGCTCTGAGCACTATGGGACTTAACTTCTGAGGTCATCAGTCCCCTAGAACTTAGAACTACTTAAACCTAACTAACCTAAGGACAGCACACACATCCATGCCCGAGGCAGGATTCGAACCTGTCGCCGTAGCGGTCGCGCGGTTCCAGACTGTAGCGCCTAGAACCGCTCGGCTACCCCGGCTCCTCATGCCCATGCAGTAGCGCCTTCTTGTTGCCGGCCATTTGCACGTGAAAAATAAGCAAAATTGGCGCATTTGGGCGAGTGAGAATACGCGTTTCGCAATCGAGAAATCACAGGTGACTGTGTGCTGTGTAATGTCCAGTAACGGAACAATCGGTGCGATATTCCTTGACAGTAAGGTGACTACCGAACTGTACATAAGGGTTTTGGAAGATTATTTCATCCCCACTGTCCAAAGTGACTCTGATTTCGACAAGATTTCATGCAAGACGGTGCGCGACACAATCGAAGTATGATGTCCTAGAGGAACACTTTGAGGACTGCAGCCTGGCTCTGGGATACCCAGAGGCCACTGACATTGACCTCGATTGGCCACCATATTCTCCGGATCCGAACACATGCGTCTCCTTTTTGTGGGGCCACATTGAAGACAACGTGTACAGCAATAACCCCAAAACCATTGCTGAGCTGAAAACAACCATTCAGGAGGTCACCGACAGCATCGATGTTCCGACACTTCAGCGGGTCATGCACAATTTCACTATTCGTTTGCGCCACATCATCGCCAATGATTGCAGCCGTATCGGACGTGTCATAACCTAAATCCCGATATCTGTAGTGACGTTTACATGTTGAATAAAGTGTGTGCACCCCGTAGTTTGTAACTAACTTACGTTTTCTCATATAGTTCAATAATTGTCACCTTGTACGTCGGTATCTGCCACTGGACCCATCAGCAGCCTTGGCTGTCGTTGAGCAAGAAACGTTTCCCTCATGAGCGCAACTCCTTCACCTGAAACTAGTGCATGCTAAATTACATTACAACAAACATCATGCCTAATCACTATCAGTCCTCTATACTGTTCACTGAATTGGTCACTGTACCTCCACAACGCTACACGAGTACTCTAATCTGCGTTCAGTCCATAATTGTGATCAATTAGGTGAAAGAGAGGTGAGCCCAAAATACTAGCCACTTTTCAAAGTTTGTAGCCAAACTAATTGTAAACACTGCCAAGCAGGAGCCAAAGAAGTACCAAAACTGTATCTGACCAGTCATTTAAAATGTAGCTGAAACACAGCGCTGGTGATGTGTCTCGTCTGGCAGCCTCTTAACACCATCTCTGGAAACCGTTGGTGGACTGTGGCGCGATAACGCTTTAAGCCATATTGAGAGAGAGAGAAAGAGAGACAGAGACAGAGACAGAGTGACACACACACACACACACACACACACACACACACACACACACACACACATACCGCCATTGCTTGAGTCGTAGTGTGAAAACGCTTTCAACTAGCGTTGACGAAAGACGTCACAAATTCTATTGAGGATTTCTTGGATGGAACAACACAGGGTGTCGACAGATGTAGAAGGAACTTCAGCTGTGCCCCGGGGAAGTGTACTGGAACCCTTGCTTTTCATGTCGGATATTAATAACCTTCCAGAGAGTGATAATAGTAACCTCAGATTTTTGCCCGTGATGCAGTTGCCTGTAATCGAGTACTGTCTGAAGAAAGTTGGACAAATATACATTACGATCTAGACAAGAATTCAAGGTGATGCATAGATTTGCAGTTTGTTTCAAATGTTCATAAAAGTAAAAATTTTCAGTTCGCAGAAGGAAGCAACGTAGTGTCCTGTGCCTACGCAGTAATTGAATCACAGATGGAATCGCTCAACTCCATACAAATACCCCGATGTAACAATTTGCAAGCATATGAACTGGGACTGTCACACAATCTCATAGCCAAGCAGATGGCAGACTTCAGTTCATTGGAAGAATAATAGGGAAATGCAACCAAACTACAAAGCATACAGCTTACAAAATATTTGTGTCACCCGTACCAGAATTTTGTTCAAGTGTTCAGGATGTGTATCTAATAGGACTAACAGTTGATGCTGAACATACACAAAGAAGGGCAGCTCGAATGTTGACAAGTTCGTCTGACCCATGAAAGAGCGTCACAGACATGCTGAAAAGACTGACCTACCAAACGCTTGAAAAAAGTGTCAAACAAACCCGTGTGAAAGCCTACTCGCTGATTTTCAAGAATCAACTTTGAGCGATGAATACACTCTTATATTACAATCTCCTACGTATCACCCACGCAGGGATCGTGAAGACAAGAATAGACCAATTACAGCACATATAGAGGTGTTTAAGGAAATATTCTTCCCGCGCTTCACACCTGAATGTAATGGGAACCATACCTCTACAAGTCTTACAATGAAATGCACCCTCTACTACGCACGTCTCAGTGGTTTGTAGAGTAGAAATTGTAGTAGATATAAATGTAGAAATTTTGCTCAGTGGCACAGTTTTCAATGTGTTGACATGTTTCGAGCAGGCATTTATATTATAGTGCAGACTACGGCATTAGCACTGGGACAAGAGTTAAATGCAAGGAAAAGAAAATCCAAATGTTAGATCTGAAAACTGATTTCGCGCCAGATGCGGGCAAACGAACCGATAGTTACCTTGTAAATATCATCTACAGATGCACCACTTTTCCGATGTTTCAGTGTTTTATTGTATTCATTAATGTAGACATACTAATAATTTTCACTTTTACTTGCGCAGCCGCCACATCACATGCGTGGGCTATTTCCCGCTTGCATACCACAATTTCCACCACTTTATTTTTTTATTTTTTTATTTTGTGATTTTATTTTAATTATTTATTCATAATACAAACATACACACGCACGCATGCGTACAGAAATGTAACAATAGTGTCAAGCAATGACGTTCCAGAGAAGTTGAAATTGTACCTGCCGATCCATATTTGACATATTTCAGTAAGACAATAAAAGTACACTGAAATCGAATCGGCTGCAGTAGCAACTTTTCCACAAAAACTGAGCCACAACGCTGGTGCTCCGAAGTACAACCCTAACGGCAATTTCCAAAGGCGATAGAAGGTTGGTGACCTCGCTAGGTGTAATTGACGTTAACTTTTAGTGGCATGACCGAAAGTACCACTACTGCAGTAACGTCACCGAAAAGAGGTGTTCACACCTGAAACTACGATGCCATGAGCAGTGACGACCTTTTAGCTGTGTGTCTCATCGCGTCTTTATGCGCGCTTAACGAGCGGTAACGTGCTCCTAAAGGCGGAACAATTAGCTATGATCAGCCGCATCAGGATGCAGGAGGCAATAGAAACCACTGCATTAAAGACACACAATGTGTATCCACATGACATGCCGAATGAAATTTAAAAAAATGTTTTGACAATCTCTCCATTGCCAAGAGTTTCCGGACTAAGCCTCCATTCAGATCTCTGGGAGGGAACTAGCAAGGAGGAGGTGAACATGAGAAAAATATCGAGTAACCAACAAAACGATAACGTTCTACGAGTCAGGGTGTGGAACGCCACAGGTTTGGAGGTGGTAGGGAAACTAAAAATTCTGAAAAGGGAAATCCTAAGACTCAGTCTAATTACAGTGGGCTTCAGTGAAGTAAAATGGAAAGAAGACAAGGGTTTCTGGTCATATGAGTATATGATGATATCAACAGCAGCAGAAAATGGTATAATGGGAGGTGGATTGGTTATGAACAGGAACAGCTCAGTGATAGGGTTGTTCTTATCAGAATCGACAACAGACCAACAACGACAACAATATTTCAGGTATACATTCCGACTCACAAGCAGAAGATGAAGAGACAGAGGAAGTATGTTAGGATATTGAACAAGTAATTCAGTACGTAAAGAGAGATAAAAATCTAATAGTCATGGGCGACTTGAATGTGGTTGTAGATGAAGGAGTAGAAGAAATGGTTATGGGAGAATATGGGCTTGGTAGGAATGAGATAGGAGAAAGACTAATTGAATTCTGCAATAATTTTCAGATGGTAGTAGTGAATAATATGTTCAAGAATCACAATAGGAGGAGATGTACTTGGAAAAGGGTGTGAAGTACAGGAATATTTCAGTTAGATTACGTCATGGTCGGGCAGAGATTCCGAAATCTGATATTGGGTTGTAAAGCGTACCAGGTGGCAGATACTGACTCCGATTACAATTTGGTAAGGATGAAGAGTAGGCTAAAGTTTAAGAGATTATTCAGCAAGAATCAATGCACAAAGCCGTGGCATACGGAAGTGCTAAGAAATGAAGAGATACACTTGTTCCCTGGAGCTATAGATAAACCGATAACTAATAGCTCAGTAAGCAGTTCAGTTGAAGAAGAGTGGACATCTCTAAGAAGGGCAGTCACGGAAGATGTGGAGAAAAAAGTAGGTACAAGGAAGATAACTGCAAAGAAACCATGTGTACCGGAAGAAATATTTCGATTGACCGATGAAAGAAAGAAGTACGAAAACGTTCAGGGAAATTCAGGAATACAGGAATACAAGTCACTTATGAATGAAATAAACAGGGAGTGCAAGAAACCTAAGGTGAAACTGTAAGGTTTTGTGGACAAAACAACAATTGTGTAAGCTGTAAACATTTTGGTTTAATGTTGCGATCTTATTACAGAAATACAAGCATTTACACAGTTTACAATGTGACAATGTTACGACAGTTGTCAAACGGACGCATCTCTTCCTCAGAAAGTGAAATAATCCTAAACACAACAATGGTAAATTTTAACTAGAAGTTTCTTTACAAAATTATAAAGTACAGTAATATTTATGATGACAATCAAGTCTACGGAGAATGGTTAGTTTTGTGACGAGTTGAGCAAAAGATTAGCCAAGGTCGCTCGAGTTTACAGTGGACGCAAGCTGGTGAACCAAAAAGTTTATGTCTCTACTCGCGGTATTTACCTTAGCTGCGACGAGCTGTCGTCTGCATGGCTGCTCTCGTCCTCTGAAATTCCTAAAAAACTAATTAAGCCTTTGCTGATTTTTCCAGCAGAAACGCTCCCTATGTTTCTCGTAATGCGAGAAAACATGTACTCATCCCTAGTCTTGGAATATGACGATATGCACGCGCATGGCTGGAGCAGCATGCATATTAAAATGCCCTCTCAGTCCTCACAAGAACAACTAATTAACTGGCTGGTTCGTTTCTCCGCAGCTGGAGCTCAACGACGGTACAGCTAATATCTAGCTGAATGTCAGCCGCAGTGAACGGAGTATTCACAGAAATTTCTCCTCTACGTCGTACAGAGTGTAACGCACCCCATTCTGGACTTGACACCAGTTCGGAGAAGAGTCCCCCGAAAATTTCGCACTTGTCTTTCTCATAGCCTAACTGTCTCCCCACCTGGGTTCTTTCTTTCTCCAAATCACAGTTTTTTGGACCAATAGGAGCGTTCCTCTTATTTTGTGGAAACTCTCTCTGACAATTGCAAGGGCCCTGCCACTGAACTGCGGCGAAATCTCGGCACTTTACTCCTTTCTAGTTCGTTTCCACCAATTGGATGTTTTGTGCCCGCTTCAGATGCCTAAAAGTTACATGCGTAGATCACATGTGAATCACTCTCTGTTCATATGATCAACTGCATCACTGGTTTTGTTCTTATCCATTTGGAATTCGGAAATGCAGCTTTCTAAAGTTTCTGTCTGTCCTTCTTCTGGTGGCCCATTACTTACTCTCCAGTATGCGTCACCTATCCGGTCGCTGCCTCCCGCTGCAGGACGCCCCCTAAGAGCTTTTTGTGGTGCCTCCCATGGTGCGGCCTCTGCTTTCGTCCGCACCTGCTTCCACACAAAACTTTGCCTCTCAATGATTGTTTCACCTTCTGCTCATCGACATGCATTATATAGGAGCGGTGTGTTAATACCGTCGATTGAGTGTCACCCCTTTTGCATTACATACTTATAGGCAAATCTGCTCATTACCACCGAAGTAAGTTAGGTGTCATATTCACCTTCCCGTTACGATGTATAAAACGCTTATGTAAGGTGCGAAATTGACCTTCATTTATTCTGCCACCTTACAAAATGACATATGAAGAAATGACTGATCAAGTGTATACAAAAGTCAAAACAATCTTCGTTGAAATTGAAAGCAAGGGCGGTAACATTAAGGGTGCAAAGGGAGTTCCATTGATAAATGCAGAGGAGAGAGCAGTTAGGTAGAAAGAGTACACTGAGAGCCTTTATTACAAGAGTCGACAAATGCTTAATGGCTCATGCATCCAAGATGGTGACAAGAATCATATACAGAAGAATGGAAAACAAAATTGAGGATGTTTTGGATAACGATCAGTTTGGCTATGGAAAAGGTAAAGGCACCAGAAAGGGAACGCTGACCTAATGGTTGATGACGGAAGCAAGACTGAATGAAAACAAGACATCTTCATAGCATTTGTCTACCTGGAAACAGCTTTCAACATTGTAAAATAGTGCAAGATATTCGAAATCCTGAGAAAATCAAGGATAATCTGTATGGCAAGAAAAGTAACATACAATATGCGCAAGAGCCAAAAGGGAGCAATGAGAATGGAATACGAAGAACGAAATGCTTGGATTAAAAAGTGTGTAATACAAGGACGTAATATTTCGCCCCTGCTGTTCAATGTATATATCGAAGAAACAATGACGGATATGAAATAAAGGTTCAAGAGTGGGATTAAAATACCAGTGTTAAGAGTCGCTGATGTCATTGCTTTCCTTGGTGGAAGTGAATGAAAGTGAAGAAGAATTACAGGACATATTGAATGGAATGAACAGCTAATGAGGTCAGAATATGGAATGAAATTAAATCAAAGAAGTGCAAAAGTAATGAGAAGTAGCGGAAATGAGAACAGCGAGAAGCTTAACAGCAAACTGGTGATCACGAAGTAGATGAAATTAAGGAATGGTGCTACTCTAGGCACAAAATAATCAATGACGGATGGAGCAAGGAGGACATAAAAAGCAGATTAGCACAGGAAAAAGGGCATTTCTGGCAAGAGCAGCCTACTAATCTCAAACCTAGGTCTTAATTTGAGGAAGAACTTTTTGAGAATTTATGTGTGTAGCGCATCACTGTACGTGAATGAGACATGGACTGTTGGAATACCGGAACAGAAACGAATAGAAGCATTTGAGATTTATTTTAAATGAATTCGCAATTGCCATTAAGGACAACCATCATTTGACGCCTGTTGCTACAGAAGAATTGTGAATATTAGGTAAGGTATGAAGTTCTCCGTAGAATCGCCTAGGAAAGGAATATGTGGGAAACACTGACAAGAAGAAGGGACAGAATGATAGGACATCTGTTAAGACATCAGGGAATATCTTCCATGGTGGAAGAGGGAACTGAAGAGCAAGGTAGAGGTTGTAATACATCCAGCAAATATTTGAGGACGTAGGCTGCAAACGCTACTCTGAGATGAAAAGATTGGCACAGGAGAGGAAATCATGGCAGGCTGCATCAAACCAGTCAGTAGACTGATGACAAAAAAGAGCGCCTTCCAGCCGAATCAACTTCCCTTCTTCTTCTCATGGCTTTACAGTCTTGCAAGGGTCTTAGCCTCTTCAAGAAGTCCCACGACTCTTTGGATCTCTTGCGGGGATACACAATGTATTACCGTTCACTTTCGTCGCAGACTTGCGGTTTCGATGTGTATTTCGTAGTTGGAAAAAATTATAATTAGTTTTTAAAATGCACCGAAATGGTTACACTATATACAAATGTACAGTTTACAGCAACTAGCAGGAGAAGGAATGGGTCTTTTTTCTTCCTTTGATGAGTGTTCCAGTAGCGTTCCCAGACTACTGGCCACAACAAATTCACCCCTCACTATTTACTCACCTATCATTCACACTTCTCAGACCAGTAACAACCTCGCTCCCAGATATATCAGTTCATTCACCTGTACTGTTCCTCATCCTTCCTTACAGCCTCCATACCTTTATGCTGACATCCATTGACGTGCCAAAACCACAACAACCACAACTACACAACATCTCAAGCCACACCATCTCCATCCGTGTATGTTATATGACCCTATAAGATCATATTTTATTTATATTAAACGTTTTATCTGCAAAAGCTAGATGTCTAATTTTTAGAGCTATGGGGCTGCGAGAAAAGAACTGGCAGTCGACAAAATGTGTGTAGTCAGCGAACAAGCTAGACAGCTGTGACGTCACCGTACGTCGTGCGGTCGTGTTTTTGCGGAATGGGCCGTAATGTCCGCACAGTCATGTGCTGTCATCTCAGAGCTCAATGTGGCCGGCCATTTCGTACGCACAGAGGAAATATGGAACAGCTTCATCTCAGATAAGTTGCAAATACGGCTGCAGTTCCTCTGGAAGTAAACAATTTTGCTCCGACCACCTGTGAAGATATGAAACTACACGTCCATCCAAGATGATGTTTTCACCACTGTACGACCCTACCAACAATATAGTGCTCTCTTAATACGATTTCCCGTCACTCTCGAGTATGTCAGCATAGAAGTATCGTTCTGCTAAACTAAATGGGATTCATCTGCAGAACTGAACGAATGGACTCATTGAATGACATACTGAATTCATACTGAGTAAGAGCAGTTTCTAACCCTGGTCTGATAATCAAGATTTAGTTTTGCCCTGAAGTGGCTCAAGACAAACGACAGATTGACTCAAAAAGGTACTACCTATTTCCCTCCTTATCCTTGCGTGTATTTAAGCTTGTGCTGCATTTTTAATGATCTTTTTGCCTCTGATCTTCCGTTTACCTATGGATATCCCTTCCTCCTCTCATTTACATTCCATTCTCAATGTTTCTGACACCTAGGCGTCCGGTCGGGCGCCCCTTTCTTGATCGATGGCATGCGTCATCATCCACACAGACAGGCTTATCAGTACACGTAAGGGTATTGTTAGCAACTGAACAGCTAGGCCTAGTTTCAGTCTAAGCATCACTCAGGAATGTGCAAATTCTGGTAAACAGAGAGAGCGAGAGAAAGAGAGAGACACGTTCCATAGAAGATACTGAGCGCAATGAAAGTCAGTGTCTAAGTAATGACCGTACTCGCGGTGTGCAAAGGCGATCTGCTAAGAACTACTGGGGCGAGGTAGGGATCCCGGATTTATTCCTAAAGCCCGCTTCAGGTAAGAAGGCGCGTCCGCGCATGGAGGCCGAGCGATAGGGAGGCATGGAGGGGATGAGGTTTGCACGTACGTGGTGGCAGAGAGCGGGCAAACGAAGTCCTTGTAGCCGAACTGTGCTGCTGCGGACAACAATCATGTTCATTTGCCTTAGATACATCGTATTATACGTTCAAATCTATGAGGGAATAACACATTTCAAAACCGATTTCGATCATTCTACATGAGAGAAACCTTACTTTTGAGTCTTGAGGTTGTGTCCACTGCTCCAAAGCTATCGTCTTTGTGACGTCGGAAAGGGAGGACAGCTGCTACAGCTTTGTTGAAGACGTCAAGAATAATTTTTCTCAAAACGATGATTGTCTAACGACAAGATCATAAAAATAGTTGTAATAATTGCCATTTATTGCGATTTGGACTGTATTACAAGTTAAAACGTAATACATAACAAAATAAACTTCAAACTCAAACCGAAATCATTACATTTCTTTGAGAACTGCTTCTACTCCATATAATTTTTTAAATGTGTATGATGCAAGTGAAATGAAATGTCGTGTGGCTATGGCCTCCCGTCGGGTAGACCGTTCGCCTGGTGCCGGTCTTTCGAGTTGACGCCACTTCGGCGACCTGCGCGTCGATGGGGATGAAATGATGATTAGGACAACACAACACCCAGTCCCTGAGCGGAGAAAATCTCCGACCCAGCCGGGAATCAAACCCGGGCCCTTAGGACTGATATTCCGTCACGCTGACCACTCAGCTACCGGGGGCGGACTATAATGCAAGTGTGTGGGTGTGTTTCACTGCTTTTCAGTGTAAATCACTATGTTTGAAAAAATATTACTGGTAGCAAACACTAGTGCAAAAGATTATCGTAAAAATTGTCAGTATGTTACCATATTTTTCGGTGTCAACAGGCATTGTGAGTTTAAACTGACTCGTTCGACATTAGTGAGAGAATGCATTTATGATCCATTGAACAAGCTAACAATTCACCATCACTGGATGGAATGCTGACCGATAACGTCGAAGTCCTCCGATATGTCGACAGGTAACCCTCCCTTTCATTTTAAGGCATTTTCTAATTCGTGCAATGAAAATGACAGGGTTTATGTGTCGAAATACTGGAGTTTGTGACGAATTTATCCAGCCGCATTCTCGCAAGTAACTTCTCCTTGGGCAATGTGTTGAACATCATAGTCTGAATACTTCACAGCCTACATACTCCTATTCAATAAAAGCTAAGAAGTTCTCATTACAGTGGATGCACGGATACGTTGACAAAAACGTTTTTAAACCATGAGTCTTTAAAACCAAGAAAGATTTTTTTTCAAAGTCTACATCGTAATACCATCTACTTTCTGAGTCCATGTTCGAAACATCTGATTGTAAATTTAGGATGATACATTCAAGGCTTTTATCCATCTTCACCTCCCTGTAAAAGTCTTATTTTTGAAACATTTCAGCGTGACACACACAGTGTGCCGACGCTGAAGGGAGATGCTGTCTACTGCTTCAAGCACAAGTCTGCCACTGTCTGTTATCTTGAATGTTTCGTTTTTTTCCCCACATAGCTTGTAATGGTAAATGGTAAATGTGTGTGAAATCTTGTGGGACTTAACTGCTAAAGTCATCAGTCCCTAAGCTTACACACTACTTAACCTAAATTATCCTAAGGACAAACACACACACCCAAGCCCGAGCGAGGACTCGAACCTCCGCCGGGACCAGCCGCACAGTCCATGACTGCAGCTCCTGAGACCGCTCGCCTAATCCCGCGCGGCAAGCTTGTAATCTGGGCGCAAATTAATTCTGTCGGATCACACCGACAGTAATGTGTGGGTAAGCAGAAAACTTTGTGACTTCATTCACATGCAAGAAAGTCAAATGTGTACATTTTGTCACGTGACTTTTATAAATTAACGAGCTGCAAGAGTTCAGCACGAGTCTGGGTTCTATTGTACGGAACGTTTTATTTTTTAGCCAGAGCACAATATCCCGTTCCTTGTGCTCGTGCTTTGTCATTCCTCTGTAACAGCTGAATGATGACTGGCACGGTAATTACAATGACGACTTCGAAGCTGGGCATGGCAAGAATTGTTCAGTGAATCACTTCTTGAAAGCGACAACGTTCAAAATCCTGCCACAACTAAAAACGATGTTGTTTTTATGATTGCCACCCCAATTCGCATATCATATCCGTGGCAGTCAAGAAAATACAAAACGAGCTGCCCTTCTTTGAATTTTTTCGATCAATTCTATCTGCTGTGGATCCCACACCTGACAGCAATACTCTATAACTAGGCGGAAAAGCATAGCGTAAGTAGTCTCTTTAGAGGACCTGCTGCATTTTCTTAGCGTTCTGCCAACAAAACTCAGTCTTTGGTTTTCTTTCCACACAATGTTATTCATGTGATAGTTGCACTTTAAGTTATTCGTAATTGTAATTCCTAAGTGTTTAGTTGATTTACAGCCTATAGAATCGTGTGTTTTATCCCGTAAACCGAATTTAGCGGATTCCTTTTAGTAATCATGCGAATGACTTTAGACTTTTCATTATTTAGAGTCAATTGACACTTTTCTCACCGTACAGATATCTTGTCTAAATCGTTTTCTAATCTTTTTTAATCTCTGATGACTTTATATGATGGTAAATCACAGCATCATCTGCAAACAGTCTAAGAGGGCTGCTCAGATTGTCTCTTAAATTTTTTACTCGATGATTTTCCGTCGATTACCTTTATGACAGAAAGTCACGAACCCAGTCGCATAAATAAGACAATACTCCATAGACACACAGTTTAATTAAAACTGCTTGTGAGGAGCTTGACGTTTATTGCCGTCGTCTGACATTCATTTGGAAACCACACTAAAACGTTTACAGATACACATTCACAGCTATACTGCTACAAGAAAGTAACATCGACTTCTGACTGAATAATTCGGTCCCTCTGTGAATGAAACTGCATTGTCGCAAAGTACGACAACAGCGCAGCACGTGGGAGAGAGATTCTCGCAGTCCAATTTGTAACTCGCGGTTAGCCGCTCGGAAACAGAATGAATCTTATTGCCTACTGGCAGTTAATGGTGGGTGGGATGCGCAGAACGGCTGAAAACTGGGCCACCTTCCAATGTGAAGCGAGCTATAGCAGCAGGCCACGGGATTGGTCCACATGATCCAATGACCGCAACACTCGCTTGAGTTTTCGGAAAGACACTGGTGCCGCCTGGAGGTTGCAGGCTCGCTCACAGTCACACGTCATTGGACCATGTCGCAAGGATACGGGACACAAGTCCGGTATACATGCGTTGGGCGATCATAAAATTAAAACTGATATTTGAAGTCATGACTCCGTACGCCACAAAACATCATATATAGCAGACTGGCAATCTTCAGTTAAGCATCCAAATTATAGAACCGTAATTTCTCTGCTGGTCGCCTGTTTACACAACGCACTACCTCTTCATTTGTGCCAGCTACTGCCGCAACTTGTCTGGTAATAGTAAGCCTCAGTTGTAGACTACGTGGGCATACAGATCAAATACGTAATCACACGGTTGGATCGCGACCCCTTTTAATGAGGCAAATACGCAGTCCAGTCACATTATTGTGACCACCTGTGAAAAGCCCGAATAACCGCCTTTTGAAGTGCGCCCCGTCGCGACACGAGCAGGAAGAGAGTCAATGAAGTTCTGGAAGGAACCGGCAAAGGTGTGGAGCCATGCTGACTCAAGTGCCGTGGCCAGATGCTCTAGGTTTCTCGGTTGAGGGTCCAATGGCGCGAACAGCCCGATCGAAATGGTGCCACAGATTCTCCATTGGGTTTAAATCCGGAGAGTTTTGTGTCCAGGCGAGTATAGTAAAATCATATTGATAGTCTTCGTAAGACCTACATGCACTACGAGTTGTGTGATAACTTGCATCGTACTGCTGGTCGACGCATGTAAGTGTGGACGTGGTCCCCAAGGATAGATGCATACTTGTGTTGATCCATTGTGCCTTCCAGAATGACGACATCACGCAGGCAATGCAATGAAAATATTTCGCAGACGACAACATTTGCTCCTCCAGCCTGGACCCTTCCAACGACTGTAGCAAGGCGTTTGCTTTCGGGTGTTTCACTCCACGCAAAAAATGGTCCAATGGCTCTGAGCACTATGGAACTTCACATCTGAGGTCATCAGTCCCCTAGAACTTAGAACTACTTAAACCTAACTATCCTAAGAACATCACACACATCCATGCCCGAGGCAGGATTCGAACCTGCGACGTAGTGGTCGCGCGGTTCCAGACTGAAGCGCCTAGAACCGCACGGCCACAACGGCCAGCTCACGCCACACACCCCAAAGTCCATCCGATGGAACATAAATCGTGATTCAACTGAAAAAGCCACGTGTTGCCATCAATGGACATCCACTTGCGGTATTGACCTGCAAATTCCACCATTCGTCACCAATGAATAGCAGTTATCATGGGTGCATGGACCAGGTGGAGGATAACACGCAGCAACGTTCACTGAACGGTTGTCGAGGAGGCACTGTTGGTAGCCCCTTGGTTCATCTGGATGGTCAGTTGCTCAACAGTTGCACGTCATCTCGACTGCACAAATCTCCACAGCCGTTGTTCACCCCTGTCATCTGTGTCCCATGGTGCACCACAGTCCCCTTGGTGCCGGTTTTTTTTTTCTTTATTGAGTTTCGATTTCCCCTCCCCCGCCCCCAAAGGGGGCGGGCTGGCAGCAGCTTAGTACGCCGCTCTTCAGCCTATAGAATATTTAAACCAGAAGAAGAAAATAATAAACAATAAAAGCAGGCGATAAAAACGGTGACTTAAATTGCAAAATGGCAGAAAATTGAGGAAGGTAAAACTAAGAGGCGATGCTAATAAAATACACATGAAGCAGACAGGTGAAATAGTAGACAGACAATTAAAAAAACACGGCAACAGTCTGGTTTCTGTTAGCAAGAGATATAAAAACCACACCCAGCGACAGTATGATTTCTGTTCGCAACACTTCGGAAAAGACACACAACAGTGAACACTCACTTAAAACACAGCACTAAAAAGTTGGCACGAAGATGTCACAACACAGCCAGGGGCAGATGCGGGGGGGGGGGGGCTGAACAGATGAGGGGGAAAAAAGGGGGAAGGAGTGGAAAAACGAAGTGGGGGGAGGAGCCAACGGAGGGACTGGACTCATAAGGGGGGGGGGGGGGGGGGGCAGGGCGGACGCTAGAGGGAGTTGGGAAAGGCAGAGGAGTGGAATGCAAAAGGGCTTGGGGGAGAGAAGGGAGGCAGAGAGAGGGTAAGTGGGGAAAAAACAGGATGGAAAGGAGGGGTGGGGGAGAGCGAGCCAGGTTGGTGCCCGTTTTGGGCAGTGCCATTTTGCAATGGACGGTATACTCTCTAACCACGGTGGCATGCAAACTTAGCCGTATCAGAAATGCTTCCACCGTTGGCCCAAAATCCAATATAATACCCTTTTGGACGTCAGATAAATCGCTCCGTTTCCACATTACGACAAAGATTGCACTATTTTCCGCGCCCTCCGACACACTTAATATACCCTCCGCAGCTAGTGCTACCACCTGCCGTCTATGAATGGCTGTTGCAAGTTGACGTCGACCCAGGCTTTGGTGAGATTCATATAACTGGACTGTATAGCTCACGACACACAGAGAAAGTCTCTGCCAGTCGAACTTTGATATATCCTGGAAAATTTGAAGGCTTTACTGTTATTAATACTAGACTGTCAATTGATTACATTTAATAAAACATAATAACAATAGCCAACACGAAATGCTACACCGATTTCAGACTACAGAATTTCAAGCAAGAGAACATGTGAGAAAAATAAAGTCCACATTCCTCCCTGGAACCATCCAAAATAGTTTTTGCAATAGATATTCCTATTTCAGAGATGCTACTTCAACTTGTGACGAAGGCCCTTTGGAACCATTTGACAATGTCTGGGCGTTTTCGAAAAAGCGCGACAATCCTCGATGAGAAATATTTTCCAGTGGTGCTGGAAGCATGGAATCGCACAGATAAGCCTCTGCACTTGCTATTTCCCTCTATTGTACTGGACGAAAGTGTGAATAATGTCATACTGAAAACGAAGTGTAAGTTGCATTTTCTGGAATTATACATCAAATTCGAGGTTATTAAATAGCTGATAGTCGTGTGAGTAACCAGACTACTATGCAGCACTTTGCAACGGACCAAGAGAGTTTCTGTGAAGTTTGTAGGCTAGGAGATAGATACTGGTGGAACGGCGGAAGTGAAGCTGTGTCGGCGGCTCATGTGTCGCCCCTTCGTAGCTCCTTTGGTAAGAGGTAGGCAAAGTTGAGGGTTAGAGGCCCAGTCCGAAACAGTTTTAATCTGTCAGGAAGTTCTAGTACCGTAAGCATTTCACTATAGAGTGAATGATTCATTCTTTAATGTAGAAGCTGCAAAACACATGAAAAGTCTTTAGCAAATATGACTCATTCTTCACCAACACAAAAGGTGAAGATACCTACAGCTCTCTTCAAGATAAATGATGCAGTGAACTACGAATCACTCAAATGTATCCAGAGTCAATATTATGCTGGAATTGTAGACACAAAGCACTGTTAAACGTTGAACGCTAGAAGTTTATAAATATCGGAAACACAGGCGAAGGGCAGGCGTAACGGCCACCCTAAGATTTCTCGAGTTTCTTAGCTACGTTGCAACGCCATAGGAACTCCAAAATCGCAGTGTGTACAGTTAGACTAACTGGCTGATTTCTTCCATTCTCGTTGGATAAAAGGAAAACACTTAAAAACTATAATCTGAAAAATACCCGAGTGCCTGTTATGTCCGACGGGGTAGAGAATAATGACCACACCAAAGGCCTAAATAAATTGAGAAAACAGTTTTAACTTTGAAAAGTGAATAGAGAGGAAAAAGAAATTTAAACGTTCAAACAAGTTTCGGGCTTACAGGCTGTCGTCATTTAATTCACCGCACGGTTTTTCTACTGGACACCTGCCAGTCATCTTCAGGTGAGCTATTGATGGCTCACATGAAGATGACTGGCAGGTGCCCAGTCGAAATACCCTCGAGGAATTAAACGACGACCGGCTGAAAGCCCGAATTTTTGTTTGAACAATTCGCCGGGAAAATTTTAAAAATCACAACCAATTTACAAATTTATTATTATAATATTAATATTATTATGTTAATGTTGTTAGTATATTAATCACATAATCTGATTATTATCTATTTTAGGCAATATTCATTATCAGTACCGAGAAAATTAAAGTGAGTCAAAACATTTTAGGCACAAATGGTTCAAATGGCTCTGAGCACTATGGGACTTAACATCTGAGGTCATCAGTTCCCTAGAACTTAGAACTAATTAAATGTAACTAACCTAAGGACATCACATACATCCATGCCCGAGGCAGGATTCGAATCTGCGACCGTAGCGTTTTAGGCACAGGTTTCACACAAATAGTCATTTTGTCCTCGACGATAACTGCGAAATAGTTGGCGAGCGTTGAATATCCTGGCCATTTGACCTCATCTTCAGTGTTAGAAATTTATTCCTGAAACCAGCAGTCCACCATTTCCAGCCGTTCTCGATTCCTTACTAAAAATGGTCGCATGATTATTCCTCTCGGACAGTTCAAACGCTGTGATTGCAGTTTCTTAACTGTTACGCCGAAAAGCTTGTCTCCGACAAGAGGAGATTGTCGTAAATTTCTTGTCCTTGTTATGAGATCAATAATGACGCAGACCTTCCAGATACTTTCTTGTTACCAGTGTTCAGTATCTGTTCACATAAATGATTGTGAAAACGGAAGAAAAATGTTTTAATTCAGGGATGGTATATTGGCTACCGTATGCCCGATATCCCCTCCCCCCCCCCCCCCCCCTAGAAGCCGTGCCACAAAAATTGTTTTTGGTTGGGGACGGTCTCCGATGAAGCAACCATCGACATGAGAACTTATCGCTAAGTACCCACTTTTTAACAGAGTTCTGTTAGAAAAGCCTCATTTGCTATAGAACATTTGTAATAATTACATGAAGTGAGAACTTACTTTTAATCGGAGGTCTCAAAACCATACAAAATGTGAATGCGAGACATTTATTTTACTTATTTATTTTTTTATTTCATTAACAGTTCAAAGTAACCCACCGTCTTGAAATATAAGGTGGGTCGGATGCCTCTGAATTCAACAGCAAAAACTTCTCAGTATTACAATGTTATTAGTATACAGTTGTTAACGCTTGTTTTAAATAATATAAAGAACGTAATATAAAAATTTCTCTAAGATTTCAGCGAATTGAGTACTTAACAGTTGTTAAAATGGTTCTACACAATTTGTTTCTGCCTAGCTGATGAGAATATAATTTATACATGCAAATATCATAGAAATATAAAAAGTGAAATGTAATACAATGAGTGTGGTGGAAATAATTTGTAATATGTAGAGGAGAAAGAAAACTGGCATTCTACGGATCGGAGCGTGGAATGTCAGATCCCTTAATCGGGCAGGTCGGTTAGAAAATTTAAAAAGGGAAATGGATAGGTTAAAGTTAGATATAGTGGGAATTAGTGAAGTTCGGTGGCAGGAGGAACAAGACTTTTGGTCAGGTGATTACAGGGTTATAAATACAAAATCAAATAGGGGTAATGCAGGAGTAGGTTTAATAATGAATAAAAAAATAGGAGTGCGGGTTAGCTACTACAAACAGCATAGTGAACGCATTATTGTGGCCAAGATAGACACAAAGCCCATGCGTACTACAGTAGTACAAGTTTATATGCCAACTAGCTCTGCAGATGATGAAGAAATTGATGAAATATATGACGAGATAAAAGAAATTATTCAGGTAGTGAAGGGAGACGAAAATTTAATAGTCATGGGTGACTGGAATTCGTCAGTAGGAAAAAGGAGAGAAGGAAACATAGTAGGTGAATATGGATTGGGGGGAAGAAATGAAAGAGGAAGCCGCCTTGTAGAATTTTGCACAGAGCATAACTTAATCATAGCTAACACTTGGTTCAAGAATCATAAAAGAAGGTTGTATACCTGGAAGAATACTGGAGATACTAATAGGTATCAGATAGACTATATAATGGTAAGACAGAGATTTAGGAACCAGGTTTTAAATTGTAAGACATTTCCAGGGGCAGATGTGGATTCTGACCACAATCTATTGGTTATGAACTGCAGATTGAAACTGAAGAAACTGCAAAAAGGTGGGAATTCAAGGAGATGGGACCTGGATAAACTGAAAGAACCAGAGGTTGTACAGAGTTTCAGGGAGAGCATAAGGGAACAATTGACAGGAATGGGGGAAAGAAATACAGTAGAAGAAGAATGGGTAGCTCTGAGGGATGAAGTAGTGAAGGCAGCAGAGGATCAAGTAGGTAAAAAGACGAGGGCTAATAGAAATCCTTGGGTAACAGAAGAAATATTGAATTTAATTGATGAAAGGAGAAAATATAAAAATGCAGTAAATGAAGCAGGCAAAATGGAATACAAACGTCTCAAAAATGAGATCGACAGAAAGTGCAAAATGGCTAAGCGGGGATGGCTAGAGGACAAATGTAAGGATGTAGAGGCTTGTCTCACTAGGGGTAAGATAGATACTGCCTACAGGAAAATTAAAGAGACCTTTGGAGAGAAGAGAACCACTTGTATGAATATCAAGAGCTCAGGTGGCAACCCAGTTCTAAGCAAAGAAGGGAAGGCAGAAAGGTGGAAGGAGTATATAGAGGGTTTATACAAGGGCGATGTACTTGAGGACAATATTATGGAAACGGAAGAGCATGTAGATGAAGATGAAATGGGAGATAAGATACTGCGTGAAGAGTTTGACAGAACACTGAAAGACCTCAGTCAAAACAAGGCCCCGGGAGTAGACAACATTCCATTAGAACTACTGACGGTCTTGGGAGAGCCAGTCCTGACAAAACTCTACCATCTGGTGAGCAAGATGTATGAGACAGGCGAAATACCCACAGACTTCAAGAAGAATATAATAATTCCAATACCAAAGAAAGCAGGTGTTGACAGATGTGAAAATTACCGAACTATCAGTTTAATAAGTCACAGCTGCAAAATACTAACGCGAATTCTTTATAGACGAAAGGAAAAACTGGTAGAAGCGGACCTTGGGGAAGATCAGTTTGGATTCCGTAGAAATGTTGGAACACGTGAGGCAATACTAACCTTACGACTTATCTTAGAAGAAAGATTAAGAAAAGGCACACCTACGTTTCTAGCATTTGTAGACTTAGAGAAAGCTTTTGACAACGTTAACTGGAATACTCTCTTTCAAATTCTGAAGGTGGCAGGGGTAAAATACAGGGAGCGAAAGGCTATTTACAATTTGTACAGAAACCAGATGGCAGTTATAAGAGTCGAGGGACATGAAAGGGAAGCAGTGGTTGGGAAAGGAGTAAGACAGGGTTGTAGCCTCTCCCCGATGTTATTCAATCTGTATATTGAGCAAGCAGTAAAGGAAACAAAAGAAAAATTCGGAGTAGGTATTAAAATTCATGGAGAAGAAGTAAAAACTTTGAGGTTCGCCGATGACATTGTAATTCTGTCAGAGACAGCAAAGGACTTGGAAGAGCAGTTGAACGGAATGGACAGTGTCTTGAAAGGAGGATATAAGATGAACATCAACAAAAGCAAAACGAGGATAATGGAATGTAGTCAAATTAAATCGGGTGATGCTGAGGGGATTAGATTAGGAAATGAGACACTTAAAGTAGTAAAGGAGTTTTGCTATTTAGGGAGTAAAATAACTGATGATGGTCGAAGCAGAGAGGATATAAAATGTCGACTGGCAATGGCAAGGAAATCGTTTCTGAAGAAGAGAAATTTGTTAACATCGAGTATAGATTTAAGTGTCAGGAAGTCGTTTCTGAAAGTATTTGTATGGAGTGTAGCCATGTATGGAAGTGAAACATGGACGATAACCAGTTTGGACAAGAAGAGAATAGAAGCTTTCGAAATGTGGTGCTACAGAAGAATGCTGAAGATAAGGTGGGTAGATCACGTAACTAATGAGGAGGTATTGAATAGGATTGGGGAGAAGAGAAGTTTGTGGCACAACTTGACTAGAAGAAGGGATCGGTTGGTAGGACATGTTTTGAGGCATCAAGGGATCACAAATTTAGCATTGGAGGGCAGCGTGGAGGGTAAAAATCGTAGAGGGAGACCAAGAGATGAATACACTAAGCAGATTCAGAAGGATGTACGTTGCAGTAGGTACTGGGAGATGAAGAAGCTTGCACAGGATAGAGTAGCATGGAGAGCTGCATCAAGCCAGTCTCAGGACTGAAGACCACAACAACAACAACAACATGTAGAGGGAAGTGACATACTGTATCGGGATGTGTAATATAGCCTACGTAGCATTGTGGTTGGTAATGGCCTTTTTCTACGTATTTCAGGTGAGAAGGTCTCGGTAGAACCTCGAGCTATTCTCATCTGAAATAGTTTTTGCCTATGTATGTTTACAGTGTTTGTGTGTATTGGTATATTACTGGGAGTGTGATGCAAGTCAGGACACTACATGACAATTCAGCAGCTGTTTGTTTGTCCTATTGTTGGTAGTTGCGGAATATTCTATGTGATACCGTAGATACATACACCTGGTATTATACATATTAGATACTGACTCAGCATTTGATACATGGAACACACGAATTTTAACTTTACATGAGAAATACACTTACGTTTGTAAATTAGTTAGTAGAAAAAGAATGTATGTCATTGCTACTTGACTGCATTATTCCTTAAATAACTTAATACATTACAATTTTAGTTTTATCGTCCTTTATACAGAAAATGCATTTGATGTACAAAATTAATTCATTGTAGCTTTATATAGAGAAGAGATTATACTTCTATCTACATATAATAAGACGAACAATACATTACTGCTTGTTTGCAGTATACTTTAAACACAATGCAATATGTCGTTGGGGAGTAGGAGCCTCGGAATAAAAATTCTTCGAGCCTTCTCCTGCCAAGCGACGTTACGTCATTACTAGAGTCTTAGTATGTGGTGTCGGTGTTTGTTTTATGATTGTTACTGCGTGTTGTGTTGTTTGTATCTGTGTTGTGGCATGCAGTGTCATGCGTTGTTGGTTTTGGTCCCTTACATGTTGATCCCATCTGAGTCATGTTCACTTAATGTGTTGGTTCCTTCCTCGGTTTCTGGATCTGTGGTCGTGCTTGTGTCTTCCCATGTGGTTTGTTGTGTTGTTTGTGCTTGTCTACGCCACCTTCCAAATGGGTTTTGGCTCTTGTATTTTTCAAGCAGTGTGTTCGATACAATATCGGCTACGCTATTTGTTGTGTTCCAATCATCAGCCGGCCGCTGTGGCCGAGCGGTTCTAGGCGCTTCAGTCCGGGGCCGCTCTGCTGCTATGGTCGCAGGTTCGAATCCTGCCCCGGGAATGGATGTATGTGGTGTCCTTAGGTTAGTTAGTTTTAAGTCCCATAGTGTTTAGAGCCATTTGAACCATTTTTTGTTCCAGTCATCGTGATTACTTATTATTTTGGTGATTCCAGTGCCGTTCTGTATAGGTCTCACTTGTGCCAGCGTGCTGCTGAGCAGTGTGACATGTTCTGGTGTCCCAGTTTCTCCGCAAACGCATATCTCATCGTTAGTCCCATGCGGTTTAAATGTACCAGATACGGCCTGTGGCCTGTCAGGAAATGGACCATCCCTCGGCTTGGGAAGACATGTTTCAGTTTTAATCATTCGCGTACGTCAGGAAAGAACGAGTGTACCTCGTAACCCTTGTCAGACGCGCCCCTTCTCTCTGCCATGTTTGATTCCCCATTGTGTCATTTGTGTTTTGTTCATAATGTTGGTTCCTGTAATTTCGGAGACCTTATCAAGCCTGTCCCTCTTAAGCTAGTAAAGTGCAGCTCTATACAGAATGGTTACGTCTACAGGAGAGGTCCCCATCACAACGCAAAGTGCCTCTAGTGATGTGGTGTTGAAAGCTCCGCTCATTCTCACGAGTACACGTCTTGAAATTATCTTGTTAGCCTGTATGTCCAGTCTGTGAGCCCACGCACTTCCGGCGAAACATGCGATGGATTCAAATATTGCAATGTGGTAGATCCTTATCGTCTTTATAGGTTATTTGTGTTGAGTCTTGCTAGAATGTGCTTAATTTTCGAGCCTTTGTCTATTTTCAATTTGATGTTGTTGTTGTGGTCTTCATTCCTGAGACTGGTTTGATGCAGCTCTCCATCCTGTGCAAACGTCTTCATCTCCCAGTACCTACAGCAGCCTACATCCTTCTGAATCTGCTTAGTGTATTCATCTCTTGGTCTCCCTCTACAATTTTTACCCTCAACGCTGCCCTCCAGTACCAAATTGGTGATCCCTTGATGCCTCAGAACATGTCCTACCAACCGATCCCTTCTTCTAGTCAAGTTGTGCCACAAACTTCTCTTCCCCGAATCCTATTCAATATTCCTCATTGTTTATGTGATCTACCCATCTAATCTTCAGCAGTCTTCTGTAGCACCACATTTCGAAAGCTTCTCTTCTCTTCTTGTCTAAACTATTTATCGTCCATGTTTCACTTCCATACATGGCTACACTCCATACAAATACTTTCACAAACGACTTCCTGACACTTAAATCAATACTCGATGTTAACAAATTTGTCTTCTTCAGAAACGCTTTCCTTGCCATTGCCAGTATACATTTTATATCCTCTCTATTTCGACCATCATCAGTTATTTTGCTCCCCAAATAGCAAAACTCCTTTACGACTTTAAGTGTCTCATTTCCTAATCTAATTCCCTCAGCATCACCCGATTTAATTCGACTACATTCCATTATCCTCGTTTTGCTTTTGTTGATGTTCATCTTATACTCTCCATTCAAGACACTGTCCATTCCGTTCAACTAATCTTCCAAGTCCTTTGCTGTCTCTGACAGAATTACAATGTCATCGGCAAACCTCAAAGTTTTTATTTCTTCTCCATGGATTTTAATACCTACTCCGAACTTTCCTTTTGTTTCTTTTACTGCTTCCTCAATATACAGGTTGAATAGCATCGGGGAGAGGCTACAACCCTGTCTCACTCCCTTCCCAATCACTGCTTCCCTTTCATGTCCCTCGACTCTTATAACTGCCATTTGGTTTCTGTACAAATTGTAAATAGACTTTCGCTCCCTGTATTTTACCCCTGCCACCTTCAGAATTTGAAAGAGAGTATTCCAGTCAAAATTGTCAAGAGCTTTCCCTAAGTCTACAAATGGTAGAAACATAGGTTTGCCTTTCCTTAATCTTTCTTCTAAGATAAGTCGTAGGGTCAGTATTGCCTCACGTGTTCCAACATTTCTACGGAATCCAAACTGATCTTCCCCGAGGTCAGCTTTACCAGTTTTTCCATTCGTCTGTAAAGAATTCACGTTAGTGTTTTGCAGCTGTGACTTATTAAACAGATAGTTCGGTAATTTTCACATCTGTCAACACCTGCTTTCTTTGGGATTGGAATTATTATACTCTTCTTGAAGTCTAAGGGAATTTCACCTGTCTCATACATCTTGCTCATCAGATGGTACAGTTTTGTTAGGCCTGGCTCTCCCAAGGCTGTCAGTAGTTCTAATGGAATGTTGTCTACTCCCGGGGCCTTGTTTCGACTTAGGTCTTTCAGTGTTCTGTCAAACTCTTCACCCAGTATCATATCTCCCATTCCATCTTCATCTACCTCCTCTTCCATTTCCATAATATTGTCCTCAAGAACATCGCCCCTGTATAGACCCTCTATATACTCCTTCCACCTTTCTGCTTTCCTTTCTTTGCTTAGAACTGGGTTTCCATCTGAGCTCTTGATATTCATGCAAGTGGCTCTCTTTACTCCAAAGGTCTCTTTAATTTTCCTATAGGCAGTATCTATCTTACCCCTAGTGAGATAATCCTCTACATCCTTACATTTGTCCTCTAGCCATCCCTGCTTAGCCATTTTGCACTTTCTCTCGATCTCATTTTTGAGACGTTTGTATTCCTTTTTGCCTGCTTCACTTACTGTATTTTTGTATTTTCTCCTTTCATCAATTAAATTCAGTATCTCTTCTGTTACCCAAGAATTTCTACTAGCCCTCGTCTTTTTACCTATATAATCCTCTGCTGCATTCACTATTTCATTCCTCAAAGCTACCCATTCTTCTTCTACTGTATTTCTTTCCCCCATTCCTGTCAATTGTTCTCTTATGCTCTCCCTGAACCTTGTACAACCTCTGGTTCTTTCTTCAATTCGACATGATAGTTAAAAGTCCGTTTTTCGTCAAGATGGAGTCCTAGATAACGTGTGGCTTGCTTCCTCTGAATGTTTGTATTGTCTAATTTTAGAATTGTAGTTCTCTGTAATGTCTCTGTGAGCAGTAAATATACAATTTTATTGGGAGCGATTTTTAATTTATTTTCTTTGCACCAGTTGTTAATTTTCTTAAGCAGTTGCGTGCCTTTTGTCTCTAGTGCTGTTCTCGTGTTGGCTGACACCACTACGAGGAAGTCATCTACGTACGACACCACACCTGTTAGCCTATCGTCACCGTTCAGCGTGTTCATTGAGATACCCTGGGTCATTCAAATGACACCTTTACGCAGTTTCCGTAGTACTGCAGCAATGTACCGGCTCACAAGTGAAAATGGCCGTTATGCCCACGTTGGCCATTATGCCCGCCCTTCTCTCATACCATTATTTAATCTACTATTCGAAAATAATATTTAGTATGAATGTTCCTGGCAGATTAAAACTGTGTGCCAGACCGAGACTCGAACTCGGGACCTTTGCTTTTCGCGGGTAATTGCTCTACCATTTGAGCTACATAAGCACGATTTACGAATCGTCCTCACAGCTTTAATTCTGCCACTACCTCGTCTCCTACCTTCCAAACTTCATTCTGGAATATTTACTTACATGTGATGAAAAGAAATTGTGGCCTTACTTGTTAATGTTTTATCACCTGAGCTGTAGAAACAAATTTTACTTGCGTGTGGGTCCTCAACCTGTGACACAGTTTGCGTCAAGGCTTTCAACATCAGATGATTGAAGGCTATGGCTAAAACGTGACAGTTGAGGATGCAAGAAAGAAGAATCTCCACCTTATTTACTTTCTCTATCCCTGGCCGCTTTAGATGGAGCTGAATGTGGATAAATGAAAAAAATTCCTCTCCTATAGAAGTCCGAAGCTGTATCTGTTGTACCCCTATAATCTTTTTTTAGCCACCCATACATCCTTGAAGGATGATTGTGTAACATACTTGGCTCAGAGTCTGCTACGTCTGTTGTGGCTGAAAAGTCCCACTTGAGAGTGTCAGCCCCTACCGCAGTGAAACACGAGGGACTTCGAACAGATCTCCCTTTCCGTCTTGTCCTCTTCCTGATATGTTCTTGCGTGCGTTCGTCATCTGCAAACTTGAACCCATTTCCCACAGTTATTCGCCACCCTGTCATCAGTAGTACTTTGTCAGCGACTTTTATTAATACTGGCCTTGGTCAGGTCTCTCTTGCAGACATCCTTAAAGTGAAGATGCGGTCTTCCAACTGACCTCACAACCTCTTGAAGTTCTCTGTGCAGAATTTTTTTTTCGGAATTCGCTCAGGATCCATGCGTCTGACATGTCCCAGCCTCCTTAGACGTCCGTGACTCAGGAGTTCATGAATGCTAGTGAGTTGTAAGGCTTAGATTTTGGGTACTCTCTCTCTCTCTCTCTCTCTCTCTCTCTCTCTCTCTCTCTCTCTCAAAGACATCTGAAGGATCCTTCAGAGACAGCGGAGATAAAGCTGTTCAGTAGAAGTTCGTGCTTAGCAAGAGTTGTCCATGTCTAACATCTATAGAAAATGGTGCTCATAACACCAGCACTGTATACTTGTAATTTGGTTTTTATTGTGAGCAGTCCATTGTTCCATTCTCCGTTTTTCAGTATAGTCGTGGTAGATTATGCTTTTGTGAGTCTGTTAGTAATATCAACGTCCACAGACAAGCTGCTACATATTGCAGATCCCACGTAGGTGAAGTCATCAACTACATAGAAAGAACTGTCATAAGTGCTGATAGATGCAAGGTTGATGGTATCCTGCGCCACAATCTTGGTCTTTTGGAAGCTGATGGTAATACCAAATTTTTCGTTCATGACTGAGGACTGCTTTCATATCTGTCAAGAGGGCAGTGCACATGGAAGCAAATACCCACTCCATAGCCCTTAAAAGCCATAGTTAACTCATTTAGTAAGTCATAAATCAGGTATTTCAAATTTTTAATTTGTGGGATTGATTCCAGGTAAATTTGGGGCAGATCTCGCAAGTAACAACACTGCCTGGTTAATAACCCTCTAGTCCCAATACGAATGGCGATACAGGCAAAAACGTGATTGTCCTGCCCCTCTCATATTGGCTGCCCTGCATGACATGAATGTTGTGGGGGAACACTATTGGCACAGCCAAATCAACCTCCTTTTCAGGGCAGTCTGCACATTAGGGACAAGAAGCGGTTTTGCAGGCCCCAACATGAAGGCTACTCTGCATGACAGGCGTGTTGGAGTAGTATTGGTTAGCTTCATCGACCTGCTTTGCATGGCAGTCAGTACACCAGGGATAAGTAAATGATTTTCAATCCCATGATGTGTGACCTGTCATATGCACGACCAGCGCATTGTGAGACTAGTATTGGCCTGCCTTACTGAACTGTATTACATTGGCTAGACATGCTGAGGATCCTGGCTGGAGATAGGCTGACATGGGAACAGGAGTGGATGGACAGAGCGAGAATAAGGAGGAAATGGACAGAGAGAGGAGAAGAGGAAATGAAGAGACAGAGAGGGTAGGGAGGAGAAGAGAGACAGATCGTGGTGAGAGGATGAGATGGACAGACAGAGATAGCAAGAGGTGGACACAGAGAGAAGGAGGAGAGGTGTGTTCAGTATATGTGTCAAACACATACACGGGCAATGCCCAGGGGAAAGGCTAGTATAAAATATATACGTATAACAACCAATTGGTAACAATAAGTATGGAAAACCAACCACTAAATGCTTAAATTAAAAACGGTGAGACACAAGGATGCAGTCTTTCACACCTACTATTCAAGCTAAACATCGATGAAGCTATGCTGGGAATAAAAGACAGGTTCAGGAATGGGACTGAAATTCAGTATGAAACAAAATCAGTGATAAAATTCCCTGATGACACTTTTATCCTACGGAAAAGTGAAAAACACTTCCAGGATATACTGAATGGAATAAATAAATGAGTACATAATATGGACTGAGGGCAAACCCAGTGAAGATGAAAATAAAGAGGAGTAGCAGAAATAAGAAACTTACTGTCAAAATTAGTGACCGTGAATGAAAGAATTCTACGAACTTGAAGCAAAATAACAAATGATGGGCTAAACAAGGAGGCCTTAAAAAGCAGATTAGCTCAGGCAAAGAGGGAATTTCTGTCAAAAAGAAGTCTACTAGTACCCAACATTCGCCTTAATCTCAGAAGTAAATTCCTGGGCGTTGCATGGACGTAAATCATAGACTGCGGAAAAACAAGAAAAGAATAGACTCGAAATATTTGACATTTAGTACTGTGAAAGATAATAAGAATTAGGTAGACTGATTAAATAAGAAATGAGGACGTCCTATGGAGAAACCGGAAAAGAAGAAACATAGGAAAAGACTGACAAGAAGAAGGGATATGATGATAGCACATGTTGATGGAGTTGAGGCAGCAACAAGCCACATTTCTGGCTGGTTGCTGTCTCAACACCATCAATATTTGTCTTCAAATAACAGCCACGGTCTCCAACCATATCATCATATGACAAAATTGCCGATAGCACATTGTTAATTGGGGAATAATTTGCATGGTACTAGAGGGACTTGTAGAAGGGAAAAACTGCACGGCAAGGTAGACATTGGAATATATCTGCTGTATCCTGAAGTTTATTCCCTCCAACAGTACAGCTAACTGTCTCATGATGCTACTCGGCATACGTCAACAGCACTATAACAACATGTTAATGGTCCGGCCTGCGAAAGGCGCCACACAGACAGGTCGCGTCAACGTATTTCTAGGCGGTGCCCAAGCCATCGCATTACTTCCTTATGATGGTCAAATGCACAAACCGACAGCAGGACAAAGAACTTTCCGCTTGGCCGGTACTTAAGAGGACACACGGCTCCAAGCTACACGTTTCCGTTTGTGCGTTTTTTTATGTCTTGCTTCTTTGCTCTTCATTTCTTAGCAAGAGCTCCCTGGCATTCCATGAGGGTGCAGCCTTGCGGCTTGTTAAGGGATTTAGACGGTTCTAAGCGAGTCTTGACTTGCTGGCTGTGCCTGGCACGAACAGGGTTCACTTCCTAAGGACGGAGGTTTGGACGCTGTGTTATGGTTTGCTATCGTTTACCATGAAGAGCTTGATTACGCCATTTAAAGAATCTCTGCTTCCTTCAGCCTTTATAGCCGCTGGTTGTGTCTTCTGAGTCGGCCCAGTTCCATTTCCGCGGCCTTGGTTGGTGGATGTGGCCCTGCCAGAATTCGTTATTTCGCCAACGTCTGGAGTAAAAATAAATAGTGGGCACCTTCTCTTGTGTATGACTAACAGTTGGATATGATTCCTGAAAAGCGACTGTTCTTTTATTGAGAGTAGCTTTCGCTAGTGGCCATTATTTTGGTCTGTGTTCTTAATGTGCCGGCCGTGGTGACCGAGCGGTTATAGGCGCTTCAGTCTGGAACCGCGAGACAGCTACGGTCATAGGTTCGAATCCTGCCTCGGGCATGGATGTGTGTGATGTCCTTAGGTTAGTTAGGTTTAAGTAGTTCTAAGTTCTAGGGGACTGATGACCTCAGATGTTAAGTCCATTAGTGCTCAGAGCCATTTTGTGTTCTTAACATGGCTCTGTATCGCTGGTAAGATGTCGGAGCTATTCTTCAGATAATTGTAAAGTGGTTCATACTTCGCCCAATTCTAGTTCAATTACTACCTGATTAAGTGTAAATATAGAGTCTTTAAAATTTTATGTGGGTTTTATTTTGAAAGCTTAGGTGTCTGGGTCAAAAGTTTTCAGAATCTTAGAATTTTTCTTAAGTGTTTAATGTTTCATTTAAATGGTGGTTATTCTTATACCTGTTTTGCAAGTAGGCAAATGTTATAAAATATTTGTATCTCCAAGTGTTTGTGAACTTTGAAGCACGCGTAGGCTAAACAGTCTTGGTTTCTCTTGTTCTAAGTTTACTGTGCCAAAGTTAAAGACTTGTGTACAACGTGTAATTTATTAATTATGTGATTTCAATGTGTATCCTGCGTGTCTTTAGAGTTTGAACTGAATCAAGTAACTGCGTGATGCATGGGCTGAGATCAAGTCAGTAATCTTATGTTGGCTAATGCATTCACTTTCAGCTCCCTTGGTTCTGTTTTGAATCTGTGAATCAAATGCATTCGTTTTTTGCCCTTTTGTGGTTTATCATTTTAAAACTTGTGAACTTCGGTGACTTCATTTTCTTTCTAATTTAAAAGATTGTCTGAATCAAAAGTTTTCGGAACCTTAAAATTTTACTCAAATTTTTAAAGCGTCATTCAAATGGTTGTTATTTTAACACCTGTTTTGCAAGTAAACATTGTTTTCCGAGTAATCTGAGACAAAGTTTTAAGTGTTTATCAGATTCAAGAATTTGGCAAAAACTTAAATGTGATTAAACAGCATTATGTCAATTTAATTACTGCAATTTTCTGCAACTTAATCATTTATTGTTGTTAATATAGTTTAACGCAGCTGAGGCAAAATAACGAGGTTAACTATTCGTATTTTTTTATACTCGGCAAGTTACCACTCCCAGAGCCATGCTTCTTAGCATTTGACTGGAGAAACTGACATTTATTTGTCGTGCAATACAGCACCGTGTGACTGCCATCACAATAATATTCAACAAATAGTTTAGGTCATCGTGTGTAAGTACTGCTCGGAGGTGAGGAAGGTGGCAGAGGATAGGACCTCGAGGAAGACCACATCCAAGTAATACTCAGAGGAGTGCAAATGTACTGGGACATATTTTCCAATTTTACGAAAGGTACGGAGTTCCCCGTTCTTGAGAGATTAAATTATCGGACTAGACCGTTTCTGAGAAAAGATTTACCTCGTATCACGCAGCCATGTCATTTGATACGAATTTAGTTACACTCGACATTTTCCGAGAAACAGAAAGCGATAAAAAATAGATTTCATGACATTTAAAAAATATCTAGATGGCAAACATTATGAAACATTAAAATGTGACAAACTAGTTTAAGCTGGCTAATAAACTGTCTTCAGATGACTCATCGTAAAATAAATGTCAGCATGCAGGGTATTGACAAACCGTATGTCGTCGATGTAACTTGGAGATATTTAAGAAAACGGAAATGACCGTCAGGTAAGCGTCGATAAAACATAAACTACCAAAATTAGATAAAAGCGGTTGTGGCACTTTCGGTACAAAACAGAATAACCAACAATTTACAACTTCAAAACCACTCTCAACGAAACTGTAGTCAGTTATAAATCCCATATGCATACAACATCATTACATTGAGTAACTTGTCAAGCTGAGAAATGTTTGTGTGTCAAGCAGGTCTGATTTGTCTATGACTTATCCACAGACGCAGCATAGTTTCGATATAAATGGTTATACATTGCTGGTTATTTAGGTTTTTTATCGAAAATGTCACACATTTGGTATGTTAACACCACCTCTTTGATGTAATTTTGTTTATACGAGAGGCATTCAATAGGAAACGCGACACATTTTTTTCTCGGTCAACTTCAGTTGAAAAAATGCCAAATTGGTTATGAAGCATCACGGAATATTCCCGCTTCATCCCTTATAGTTCCATGAAGTTCTGATTGGTGGCGGGCCTAAACGTAGCCTTCAAAATGGCGTCTATAACGGAGACGCGGTTCAAATAGAGAGCTGTCATTCAGTTTCTTTTGGCGGAAAACCAGAGCATCGCAGATATTGATAAGCTCTTGCAGAATGTCTACGGAGACCTGGCAGTGAACGAAAGAACCTGTGAGTCGTCGGGCGAGGCCTCTGTCATCACCGCAACCAGGTCGCGCACACATGTCCGGTCTCCCTCGTGCCGGCCGGCCGCACGCAGCTGCAACTCTTGCAATGTTGGGATGTGCGGACACCTTCATTCGAGGTGATCGTCGGATGCAAATAAACTTCTCCTTCTCCGTGACAACGCAAGGCCTCACTCACACAAGTCTGTGAACCTGAGAGGAGTTCACAAAATTTCATTGGACAGTTCGTTGTCATCCACCCTGCAGTCCGGATTTCGCACCTTCCGACTTCCATCTCTTTGACCAAATGAAGGATGCGCTCAATGGGAAGCAGTACGTAGATGATGGGGAGATTACAGATGCAGCAAGACGTTGGCTACGACGTCGACCAATAGGGTGGTACCAAGCAAGCATACATGCCCTCCCAACAGAGGTTATGTTAAAAGTATGATTTTATAGGCACAAGAGTGGGGAATAATTTGGTGTATTGGAATCATGAATAAAACCAAAATCATATGAAACTTCCTGGCAGATTAAAACTGCATGCCAGACAGAGACTCTAACTGGGGATCGTTGCTTTTTGCGACCAAGTGCTATGCCATCTGAGCTACCCAAGCATGACTCACGACACCTCCTTACAGCTTCAGTTCCGTCAGTACCTCTTCTTCTACCTTCCAAACTTAACAGAAACTCTCCTGCAGACCTTGTACACCTAGCACACCTGGAACTAAGAATACTGCAGAGACATGGCTTAGCCCGCCGGACATAGACTCGAACTCGGGACCTTTACCTTTTGGGGGCAAGTGCTCCACCAACTGAGCTACCCAAGTACGACTGCCGGGTCGTCCTCAAAGCTTTAATTCCGCCAGTACTTCATTCTGGAAACATCCCCCGGCTGTGGTAAGCCATGTCTCCGCAATATCCTTCCTTCCAGGAGTGCTAGGTCCGCAAGGTCTGCAAAATAGCTTCTGTGAAGTTGGGAAGGTGGGAGACGAGTTACTGGCGGAACTGAAGCTGTGAGGACGGGTCGTGAGTCGCGCTTGGGTAAGTCAGATGGTAGAGCACTTTCCCACGAAAGGCAAACGTCTCGAGTTCGAGTTTCGATCCGACACACAGTATTAGTCTGCCAGGAAGTTTCATATCAACGCACGCTCCGCTTCAGAGTGGAAACTTCATTCTAAAACCAAGCTCCTTTCAGAAAAAAACGTATGTTGCATTACTTACTGAAGCCCCTCATATATAGTCCACGGTTATGTGGCGGTCATTTCAGTTGTCTTAAATATCTCTGCATAAACGACATAGGGTTTGTGAATACGCTGCATATTGACATTTATTTTACCATCACATTTTAATGTTTTGTAATGTAAGCAATCTAGAAAATTATAAACTTTAATTTTTTTAAACTTTAGAGGATTCGAATTTCATTATTTTACCTGAAATAAAGGACAAGATGAGGCGGCATTCTTTTTCTCCTAAAGCGCTTCAAATGGTCATAAGAAAATATCAAAGAGGAAAAGGGGGGGGAGAGAATCCCAAACTTGGGTCTAACCCATGTGAAGTTTGGAAGGTGGTGTGGCACAGTTGTCTGTCTGGATGTGGTTCAAAGCGAGTTTACACATTCCTCCAGAGAATTTACGTATTCCACGTCATCATGTCGGAAACGTTTCAGTCAGTTTTAACACTACACACACACAGCTAACTCACTCACAGGCAGAGTAGACAGTTTTCCCTCCCATCAACTACTGAAGTGCCAAAACAAAAGGGGTGTCCAGCGACAAATACAAAAAAAATGTAGGAACTTCAGCATAAAAAGGAGATACTGTACTATCTCAGGACAGAGGAGATACTGTAATATCGCAGGACAAACTGTAGGGCAGATGAAGTGGGTACAAAGAAAGAGAGAAATTTTGAAGAACAGTAAAGCCAAATTTAAAATTTGCTATTTTTCTTTCATCTTGGTTTACAACGCCACCAGTATTTAAAGAAAAATGCAGAGTAAAAGCGTTATTAGTAGACAAAATGAAACCTTCCTCTGAGACTAAAAGCGAACTTCAGGAACATAAATATCCATAAAGTGAACACAACGGTTTATTTTCTCCTTTTACGAGAATACGAGGACGATTTGTAACAAAGTCCGGGCAATAAACTCTCAGTGATATGCAGACCATTAAGATAATCCCAATCAAATGAAAGTGAGATTTAAAGAAGATTAAAATGGATGAATTGGTTCTAAAATTCCCTCTCTATACAATACGGAACACTGCCTTCTCCTTTCAGTATCTGTAACTTATACACGCCTACCTGTATACCTTCCCTCCACAAACCACTTTAAGGCGTGAGGCAGAGTACTTCCTCACCGCCATCCCTCTCTCTTTTCTGTTCCAGTTACGCGTGGTGCCTGCCAATAACGACTGTCGGTAATGATTGTACAGTCATTATCTTTCCATAACGTACTTTCAATCCGAAATAACATGTTATCCAACTTTTAGAGGAAAATATGCTCCCACATTTTTAGCAATAAACCTCTACGAGATGGGTAACGCATCTCTTACAGCTCCCAGCACTGGAGCGCACCACAGGCAACGCACGGAGAGCGTTCTTTCATCGAAATTAATGGAACAGAACTAATCAGATTTCCAATACAGTGTCCGTGCATCCACAACAGAATCCGTTACTGGTCCACCGGGTTCTTTTTTCGTCACCATTTGTCGCTATGCTGTACACTCTGTACACTCGTTATTTATTGTGTATAATGCACACCTACTTCATTTCTTTAACAAACGTAAAACAACACTCTCAGGCACAGTAGAAAATAAAGAGGGGAAAACGCTGTTTGGTGAAGACACGGCGAAAAGATGGAAAGAATACATAGAGGAGTTGTATGCCGGAACACCTCTTTCTGAGGAAATAATAGGAAGAGAAGAGCAACTAGACGAAAATGACAAGGGAGACGACATTCTGCAAGAAGAATTTGACAGAGCTCTAAAAGAACTACGGGACAACTAAGCAACGGTGTATTGATGACATCACTGCAGAACTAATAAAAAATGCTGTTGACAGCATGAAAATGATGCTGCTTAAACTTATTAGGTTCATCTATAACACAGGAGAGATACCGACAGACTTCCAGAAATGTATCATTGTTCCTATGCCAAAGAAGGCAGCAGCTACAAAATGTGAACAGTACCGAACTCTAAGCCTATTATCACATGCATCAAAAACTCTCATAAAAATAGTTCTGAAGAGAGTTGAAGAGGAGGTGGAGGATATGCTGAGTGAAGATCAGTTTGGCTTCAGAAGGGGACTGGGAACAAGAGAGGCGATTCTGGCACTGAGACTCGTTATCGAACAGCAAATACAGAAAAATAAACCAACTTATATTGCCTTTGTAGACATGGAAAAGGCATTTGATAACGTTATCTGGCAAGAGATGTCCAGAGTGCTGAGGAAAAGTGGAATAAAGTACAAAGACATCCGTGTGATACTCAGCTTCTATAAGAATGAGGTGGCAGTGATTAGGAACTGTCACCATGAACAAGAAGCAAATATTAGAAAAGGGGTAAGGCAAGGATTGCTTTCTCTCCTCTTATATTCAGTGCTTACATCCAGCAAGCTATAGACCAAGTTCGAGAAACGACTGAGGTGGGGATCAAAATTAATGAGCAGAAGATAGACATGCTATATTAACAATGCTACGTTATGCAGATGATATTGCTATAGTCACGGAGACAAAAGAAGATCTAGAGGAAGTCCTCAGAACAATGGAAAAAATTCTATGCAATTAGTATGGAATGAGAATGAACAAGAAAAAGTCTAAAGTGATGGTATGCAGTACAGGAGAAGAATATGAACCTTTGAGAATGAGAATTGGAAGAGAGGAGCTGGAAGTGATAGAGGAATTTACTTACCTGGGAAGCAAAATCACAAGAGATGGTAGAAGCCGGAAAGAAATTGCGACCAGAATACAAAAGGCCAAAATTGTATTTAATTGGAGAAGGAACTTACTCATCAGCAACAACATCAGCCTGAAAATAAGGGAACGTATCATGAAAGGTTTCGTTTGGAGTGTGGCCCTATACGGATGTGAAGCTTGGACGATTGGAAGAGAAAACACGGCTAGAGGCCCTGGAGATGTGGTGCTGTACAAGGATGATGAAGATCAGCTGGAGAGACAAAGCAACAAATGAAGAGGTGCTTAGAAGGGTACAGGAAACCAGATCTCTGTGGAGGCATATCCAAACAAGAAGAGACAAACTTGTAGGGCACATCCTACGACACAACAACATCATTGGAACAATAGCAGAAGGAGCTATTGAGGAAGGAATCGGCGGGGGCAACCAAGGATATCAACATGCAACAGATCATGAATGACGTTGGATGCAAGACATACGTGGAAATGAAGAGGAATGCAGACAGAAGAGAGGAATGGCGCTCTGCTGCAAACCAACCTCAGAGTTGAACACTAAAAGAAAGAAGAGACTTCATTTAGTCTCACTCTCTCGGTCTTACAGTAGTATCAGTACATTGACTATAGACGGTTTGCAAAAAGTCTTGAGCCAACCATACTAACTCCGTATGCAATATTTTTCATGAAAAGTACACAAAGAAATCAGAGCTTGAACTTCGTATTATCACGGACCACCTACCCCTAACTTCAGCGTTATACCTAACAGGACAGATGTGAAATCCTTGAACGAAAAATTAACATTTGAATTTATTTTTAAGTTCTGCTGGCCAGTGATACACTGCTGGCCGCTAAAATTCCTCAGTGGGGCGGTATACAACAAACGTAAAAAGTTTACATGATGGGTACTGCACTATTGAATATTGCAACATGCGATGCACACAAACAATCGGTGTACTCGCTACATAAAAAAACCTTGGTTAGCCGATACACTGGGCCAACCATATTACTCGATGCACGAAAGACTTCGGAAATGGTATAACTTTGTTTTCATTTGTTATGACTAAATAAATTAGAGAAAAATTTTTCACTTAGGTACAGATATACTCAAATGTATAATAAGAAATTATTTCAAATCTGAAAACTTGTGTTCTCTTTAATCTTTAAATAAACTTTGGAAATGATTAAAATTTATTATTCTTACTAACTAAATAAATATCGGATTCTAATTTGAAGAATTTCTGCATCGTAAATGTCATGAAATATTACTGACTTACAAATTATATCTTTGTATGTAAACAATCGATATGTAGTTGTAGCATCTTTGAGAAGCGATGCTACGTGTGTATCTCTGGTCTTTTGATGTTAGTTGAGTTCTGGCGTGTGTTAACGTCTGTCAGTAATTTGAGCTCTGTTTTGTTACGCGTTTTACTAGTGAGCTATAATAGCAAATAAGCGTGTGTGGAACGTCTGTAACTTTTAATTCAAATGTGCAGCGTAGATTCGAAACCTTTTTAACCCAGTGTAACCAACTCTTAGACCATCGAGCCTACATGAAGGGGATAACTACAGTTGAATACGATAGGAAAGTTTAGTTGATATTGACAGACTTAATGTTATCATCGCACCGATATTAATGTTCTCTCTTTTATGCTCCACTTGTTAAAATATTGGAGAGTAGCAGAACAAGTCAACTCGTTGCTCAAATGAGGTTTTCAAATCCGTTTTCACAAAGTGATTAACTTTAGTAGCAGTAAAGATGGGAATCATTAGAATATGCAAATGATATTTCAGCGCATCCGCACATAGAATTGTGGAGTACATTGTACACTCTGTATATAAGGAACAATGAGTTTATTATACCGAAATCACGTTTAAATATTGGTTGTTTCTAATGTCGCGTCATGCTGCGTGTAAGAAAAACGTTTGCCAGCACGCGTCAGATTTTGGCGCCGGCTACTTGGCATGCAATATCGCTGCTCGCACTGGTCGATATTTCACGACCCCCCTTGCGGCCCCGTTTGGCCGTTGCCCGATTGCATTTGTCATCCATAAGTGCCGAAGACCTAGTGTAGTAATATCGGGGACCATTGGGTGCACAACAGGATGACTTCTGGTTTGAATAGACGGTAATTCGGACATCAGCCGGTATATTATTTCTGACGTACAAGGGCAGATAGCTGTGCCTTATCGTCGAGGTCTCTGTGACATCTTCCATCAAATTAACGCAAGACCTCACGTTGTCCATGCTCCCTTGACCTACCTCGATATAAAGGATGTTCGACTGTGGCCCTAGTCAGCACGTTCTCCTGATCTCTCAACCACTGGAAACATTTAATCTGTGGTTGCCGGCCGCCTATCCCCTGCACCTGCAATTAATGTAGGCACTGGCGTGGAGATCAAGCAACATGGATTGACATACTAAATAACTAGTGATCCGCGCACCTTCTGTTTAAAAGCAAAAAAGGTTATTCAGTTAGTTGCTAAGCAGCTACATATTCTGAAGGTGTGATTTTCAAATCCCTCTCTAGCTATCCTGACTGTGAGATCACAAAATCCCTTCAGGCAAATTATAGTTTGGTACGTGCTTCCCCTCCCATCACCAGCATTAATAATTTCATTTCGTCAAGACATTAAAACCTATGCTTCTTTCCTTCCTTTTCTTGAAATAGTTTGTAACCATTTGGTTAATTTACGTAGACAAAGTTTTCATGGTAATGTATTCACAATGCCTGGGTCACACTTTCTTTAAGTCGATAATTAAACTTCCACACTATAATTGTAGCATGAAGAAAAATTGAAAAGTGTTCTGAATTATCTTAGGGTTCCATAAGACATTTCCATTTCCCTGTTTCAACATTTTGTAGTTCCTTGTATGGTTTCTTCTAATTCAGCCGAAAAAATAATCTGAAGCTCGCATTAAAAATTTTCCTGCCACGACAAAGAATTCATATCAGTTTAACTAGTTCCATGTTCCAGGCACATGGAAGGAAAACTGAGATTAACGTTCCATCGAAAACGAGAACATTAGAGATGGGAAACAATCTCGTACAGGACAAAGATGGGAAATACCATGTTCATTCCGAACGAACTATCGCAGAAGTCGCTTTAATCTAAGTAAAAAAACTACGAGAAATCAAAATGAGGATAACAGAGACGATGATTTGAATACCGTTCCTTCGGAATACGATTCAAGTCGTCGCACGCCACTAGCTCTCAACTAACATATTGACGCTCTAGAGAATCTGATAGCACATTTTATATTTAAAGGTCAGTTTTATACAAACCTTTCAAGTGGCATACTATATACTGTTGTCTCCTACGTCATATAAGTGATATTTTAAAAAAAATTAATGTTTTATGACAAATCCCTACAGCAGACGCCTATATAACTTATTTATATGGTTATTAAGTGGATGACCTGTACTAGAGTGAGACGGCGACTCCCACTATGACAATAGATAACGTGATTTTACGTCCTACATCTTCTGAAGAAGGCAGTTTTAAAACGGTCGAAGCCATGGTCAAGAGTTAATTACGTGTATTTTGCAACTGGTTGGCTGTTGTTTCAGATACATTGAAGCTCTGGCATGCACAGTTGTTGTAGCGCACCCAATCTTTAAAAAATTTAAGCATAAGTTGATTGTGGTTTGTCATATAATATACAAGAAATTATTCAGACATAAGCGTAGGTAGCTTGGTAATGTTGTTGTTAGTTGGTGTCTTAGTTGTCTATGTTTGTAGCAATACCAGAACAAGGCGTACTCGGAGACTATATGACTGCTCCTAAGTAAGCTAGGGTCTGTGTTATCATTTCTGATCATGGTAGAGAGCTAGATATTTTGAGGTGTAACTTGTTGCTTAGTGGCCTTCTGTATGGCCTGATGGACGTTTTCATATATTCGACATTGTTCTGCGATTGTCAAAAGGATGTATTGTGCTTTGTTATTTTAACCTACTTTCCTGGCCTACAGAAAATTAGATTTATTTTATTGTAAGTGCTTTAGGTTTCGTTAGTTGAAATTTTTTACGCTAAATAATATAAGTGTTGGACTGACTCTCTCGTCTGCTCGACCCCTGCCCAAACCGACTCCACCTATATCCCACTCTACATTTTTTAACAAAAATGTTATATCAGATATTGCAGATGTTGTACTTATCATCTCAACTGCATGCACACAGCATCAAACGTTACTATAGCTTCTCCTGAACTGCATGAACTGACATCATTTTTTAAAAAATGGCAATATTACAGTGTTGCCATGTCGAAAAATCTTGTAAGCTTCGCCTGAACTGATTAAAATGATGCAGTGTTCAAAGATGCTTGCCAGTTCTAGAGTATTTCCTAAAAAAAAAAAAACGTAACCTTCACCTGAACTGAGTTAAATGGTGCCATGTTTAAAGATACTGTGAATGTTACAGTTTTTCCATGTCCAAATAAATATATAAGCTAAGCTTCACGTGAACTGTATAAAACGCCGACATATTCCAAAAATGTATTTGGTATTACTACAGTATTTTCAAAAAAAATGTTTGAGTGCAAAGATGAAGCCATGTTGCAAGAAAGGTACAGCCAGTATTACAGTACTTCTGTGGTGTCACCGCCAGACACCACACTTGCTAGGTGGTAGCCTTTAAATCGGCCGCGGTCCATTAGTATACGCCGGACCCGCGTGTCGCCACTGTCAGTGATAGCAGACCGAGCGCCACCATACGGCAGGTCTAGAGAGACTTACTAGCACTCGCCCCAGTTGTACAGCCGACTTTGCAAGGAACGGTTCACTGACAAATACGCTCTCATTTGCCGAGACGATAGTTAGCATAGCCTTCAGCTACATTTGCTACTACCTAGCAAGGCGCCGTATTCAATTGATATTGAGATTTTATTAATGTATCATCAAGAGCGATGTTCTACAAATGTGGATTAAAGTTAAGTATTCCAGAAGCTACGTACTTTTCTTTATAGCATTCATTACGTATCCTGTTTCAGACCTCACGCCAGCCTGCGTGAGTTTAAGCGCGTGCCTTTCGGCTTCCTCTCATTGTGTCTAGGCTGTCTTGTCTAGACACAACAACTTCATTGTCTAATAATACATGGCCATCAACTAACTGCCACCACATTCTTACCCGAACTGCTTATAAAAACATATACACCTCCGTATTTCACATTTAAAAAATGTTTACACACATGCAAACACACTCCCTCCCGCCCACCCACCCACCCGCACACTCTCCCACACACACACACACACAAACAAACAAACACACACACACACACACACACACACACACACACACACACACACACACATACACTGTATAACATTCTACCTCAGTATTTCATATTTCTCTCTCTCCCCATCTCTCTCCTTCTCTCTCTCCTCTCCTCTCTATTTGTGTCAATTACTGTATTGTCTTATCATTAAATTTTATCTTACATGTGCGTGCACATCAATAAAATTACGTATAGTACTTCCATATCTACCTCATCAATTAATACATCTCTTTCTTCTTTTTGTACTCCACCAACGTTTATTTCAAATACTATATTGCTCCATCAGTAAATTTAAACTCTCTCTCTCTCTCTCTCTCTCTCTCTCTCTCTCTCTCTTTCTCTCTCTCTATCTCTCTGTAATAGTTACCAGTACTTTAATGACACATCAACATTGCAGCACATTATAGGTGAAATGGAAGGAAGAAACGAAACAAAAATACTATAAGTATAATCTTCTTTGCATTTTCACACAATAAATCACATTTTCATCCGTACACTAAAATCACAGTTAACTTGTCTTGCAGCACAAATCGTTTGTCATCTTATGCATCAGACAGTGCAAATATATGTGTTTAATCATTTTCAACACGTTTTAGAACATTATCTATTGAGAAAAGTAAACTGTTGCGATTTGACTAAGTATGTGAGATTTCATCATCAGCTAATCGAGTTTTGACAGCTGTATCTGCCTTAACAAAATGACAACGAATTTAATTTTATAAGCACACCGTGTACAGTATGAATAATATACCTGTGTTGTAATAGAGAACCAGTTTGTTGTACTAAAATAGAAACAGCCCAGTAAAATAAATACATTCAGAGTTATCATGCGCTTCGAAAGCAACAAATTGTTCATAATGTTTAAATTTCGCATTTTTGAGTGGATGCATTTGGACTGTAAGCAGAAACAATGATTTTGTATGTAAGAACTAAACGTTTTCCAAAACAAAGGCAGAACCGCGACATCGTTCTTTTAGAAAGCGGACATTAATATCGCCTGTAATCGCCTAGTAGTCAATTACGTGTTATGTGGAGGTGTCCAGATATTTTTGATGAGTTTGTGTAGTAAGAAATTGCCCTCTATGTTTACAGTAAAATTCTAATAAATTGTCCTCCGTGTTACAGAAAAACTTCAGCAAACTGCCATACATCAAAGCACAACTGTAACGAGTTGTCTCAAGCATCAGGAAAATATAACAAATGGCCGTTGATATTACAGCAAAAGTACATCAAATTCTTCCTATATTATAACAAAATTGTGATAAATTGCTCTTCACGTTACGGTTAAATTTGAGCAAAATATCTTTCAATTTGCAGCAAGACTATAAAAAACTGCCTTCCATGTTACAACAAAATTGTCTTTAATGCGACATCAAAACTGCAACAAATTATGCTTGTTACAGTAAAAGTGTAGCAAATTTCTCTTGATGTTACAGCAAAATTGCAACAAACTGCTCTATACATCCTATGTTAGAGCAAAATTGAAACAAATTGCCCGACACATAGCCACGTTACTGCAAAATTGTAATAAAATGAGGAGGCACTGTATCAAACTGAGGGAAAAAAGAAATTTATGGCTCAATTTGATTAAAGATGGGATTGATTGATAGGAGACATACTGAGGTATCAAGGATTCTCCAGTTATAACGGAAAACGATTGATGCGCATTTTGTAAAGGGAGGCAAAGGAATGAATACATTAATTATGTTCAAATGGATATAGGCTGCAGTATTTATGCTGAAATGAAGAGCATTACATGTAATGAATTAGCGTGGAAAGCAGTATGAAACCAGTCTTCAGTCCAAATACGCAGCAACAACAACAACAACAACAACTACTACTACTACTTTTACTGTTGCTACTACTACAGATGCTATTTCAAATAGTGGCCTTTACTTCTCAAGCATTGTAGCTATACAGCAAACTTCGTCACATTTCATTGCAGAAGCTTTTAAGTGGACGAATAGTGCTGCTCAATCTGAAAAGATAATAGTAAGCCTGAGACCTCTTTCTGTGGCTTTAAACTGTATGATATTTTAAACACGTTTGCTTAATGCAGTACCTAAAACACCACTGGGGCAAACTCTGTACCAGCTTCGTCTGAGATGCTAAAAAAATTTATTCACTCTACCAAGCTTTCGAGAGAGACATTTTTGTAGAGACCATGGCACAAATTAGAAAGACTCTAAAACCTAAAATCTTATGATGCTATAATACCTACTGCAACAGTTTTTGTGAACATTTTCGTTTTTCCATATCTGCCTGAATAACGCAAATATGGCTGGGGTGTACTTAGCCGTTACCTCCACCCGTTCACATAGGTCCGTAACTATAAAATATGCGCTGTAATTCATCAGACTGCGAAACAAAACTAACACCATTTACGTCTACATATCTACTCTGAAAATCTCACTTAAATGCCTGGCAAAGGGTTCATTAAACCACCTTCACAATAATTCTCCGCTATTCCTCTCTCGAACTGCACATTGAAAAAACAAACACCTATATCTTTCCATATTAGCTCTGATTTCTCTTATTTTACTGTGATGCCCGTTTCTCCCTACATAGGTCGGCGTCAGTAAAATATTTTCGCATTCGGCGGAGAAAGCTAGTGATTAAAATTTCGTGAAAAGGTTCTGCCGCAACGAGAAACGCCTTTGTTTTAATTATGTTCACCCCCTCCTATTTCTCGATCATACAAAAGGTGCTCCTCTTCTTTGAACATTCTCGATATACTCCGTTAATCCTGTCTGTTAAGGATCCCAGACAGTACAGCAGTACTCCAAACAGGACGGACAAGCGTAGTGTAGGCAGTCTCTTTAGTAGATCTGTTGCATCTTCTAAGCGTTCTGCTAATAAAAAGCCGTCTTTGGTTCATCTTCCCCACAACATTTTCTATATGTTCTTTCCAATTTAAAAGCTGTTTCTAATTGTAATTCCTAGGATTTTTTGAATTCACGACCTTTAGATTCGATTGATTTATCGCGTAACCGGGTTACAGCGGATTCCTTTTAGCACTCTTGTGGATTACCTCACAATTTTCATTATTGAGGTTCAATTGCCAATTGTCGCACGATACAGATATCTTTTCTAAATCTATTTGCAGTTGGTTTTGATCTTCTGATGACTCTACTAGAAGATAAACAATAGCATCATCTGCAAACAATCTAAGACGGCTGCTCTGATTGTCTTCTGAATCCTTTATATAGATAAGAAATAACAACACCTTGTGAAATGCCAGAAATAACTTCTGTTTCACTCTATGACTTTCCGTCAGTTACTTGGAACTGTGACATCTTTGACAGGAAATCACGAATCCAGTCGCATAACTGAGACGGTATTCCGTAAGCACGCAGTTCGATTACAAGCTGCTTGTGAGTTTCGGTGCCAAAAGCCTTCTGGAAATCTAGACGTACGGAATCAATTTGAAATCCTTTGTCGATAGCACTCAACAGAGCAAGTTGTGTTTCACAAGAACGATGTTTTCTAAATCCCTGTTAACTATGTGTAAACCGACCATTCTATTAGAGGTAATTCATAACGTTCGAACTCAATTTATGTTCCAAAATCCTGCTCCATATCGACGTGAATTATATGAGCGGTAATATAATAGATTACTCCTATTGCCTTTCTTGAATATTGGTGTGACCTATGCAACTTTCCAGTCTTTAGGTACGGCTCTTTCGCTGAGCGAGCGGTATATATGATAAGTATGGAACTGCGGCGGCGCGGTTCCTTCCGTCCCTTTACGACGAACCTGCTCCTACCTGCGAACATTGTCTCAGCAGATCATCAGTAGGGAAGCCGAGCGAAATCTACTATACTTCGACGTGAACCTGGCTGCAATTAAAGTCACTAATCTACGTTTCGGGAGAAAGTTGTCACACGAAATGAAAGGATGGAAATTTTGTCCTTAATTAATATATTCTGAAACTTAGGTGAACAAGTATCACTGCCAAGCCCGTGCTAGTCTTAACAAAGCCACTCACGGTCCCTTTCACTCACGTTAGCAAGTTTATGGTGTTGCATTTCCCGAAAACGTAATAGCTACAAAAATACGGATTGTTTTTGATTGAGAATGCTCGACAAATATTAAGTCTGTCGGTACCTAATGCAGTCACAGTTTTTAGCCACCGACCTGCACAATACGCTACGCGGAATTTATGTCTTTTCTCGTCACAAGATTCACTTAAAAATTCCGAAATTTCTACACACGCATCGGAATAATTATGCCGTCACTTTGCAGCACATTTGATGTATGAAACACTGCTAGATCCTGCAACTTATCATTTCCATCGGAACTACTGCTACGCACGTCCGTACTGTTTCATTGCTAGGCTCCGACTCCTTCCTAGAATACTCTAAGTCTTCTCTACTGGCAGAGAAAGGTGCGCGAAGAATATTGCTTTATCATTTGTCAGTTTACTCAACAGCCAAAAGCAAAACAACATTCTCCCGCGTCAGTCCGCGCTTTTCATCAATAATCAATCGCAAAATAGTAAACTTAACGACTGCACTTTTACCGACGTAATTATCTAATATGCTGAAGTTTTGTTTATGCATAAAGTTGTATACTATTGTTATTTATACCTGAATTAACTTTCCCTTTACCATAAACTTACTTTACAAATCTATTCTACAAAAATCCCCTTTGTCCACATCCATACTGCTTCGAAATGTTCCCACACCAAATCCCACTACATAACTCGTTAAACAATTATCTTCATATTAACCTTTAACCACACTCACGCATCATTCATACTGCTAAAACACATTTATAACATTTTACATACACAAAAAGACATAATAACACTTTATGAAAATACTGGAACAGTTTATGACAAACATTCTGTTACTTTAGTGCGCTCTAGTGGGCACAATCGAAACTAAATCACAGTCCCATATCCAATACTGTCCTCTATCGGCTGATACATAAACTACGTGCGCATCCAGTCTCGCGTCACCACCCAAGTCTGAGACACACCTCCCACTAACCGCCTCCAAGGCAGAATCGGTATATGACGCTACGACTAAGAACTATTGTATCAGCACCCTTTGAAACTAATTTAATTGGTATACAGTCTGGACCGGAAGACTCGCTTTTATTAAGTGATTTAAGTTGCTTCACTACTCTGAGGACATCTACTTCTAAGTTACTCATAATGGTAGCTGTACTTGATTCGAATTCTGGAATATTTACTTCGTCTCCTTTGGTAAAGGAATTTCGGTAGAATGTGTTTAGTAACTCTGCTTTAGCAGCACTGTTTATACATATTATTTCCATTGCTATCGTGCGGAGAAGGAACTGATTGTGTCTTGCGGTTAGCATACTTTACATACGGCCAGAATCTCTTTGGATTTTCTGCCAGGTTTCAAGACAAAGTGTCGTTGTGGAAATTATTATAAGCCTCTCGCATTGGAATCCGCGATAAATTTATAGCTTCTATAAAGGAACGCCAGTCTTGGGGGTTTTGCGTTCGTTTAAATTTGGCATGCTTTTTCCGTTGTTCCCGCAACAATGTTCCGACCTGTTTTGTGTACCGTGGGGAATCAGCTCGGTTATTTGTTAATTTATTTGGTATAAATCTCTCAATTGCTTGTCGATACTGTTTCTTTGAATTGAAACCACATCTGGTCTACACTTACATTGTTAATTTGGAAGAAGTGGAGATTGTCTCTTAAACAAGCGTCGAGCAAATTTTTATCTGCTTTCTTGAATAGACGTATTTTTTTGTTTATTTTTGGCAGATTTGAGAACTACGATGTACAGTCTCGCTTTGTTCATTTATCCCTGTGTCCTTTTTGATGCTCGTTATTAGCTCAGGATTATTTGTTGCTAAGAAATCAAGTGAGTTTTCACTACCGTTTATCATATGAACGGGCTCATTAACTAATTGCTCAAAATAATTTTCAGAGAATGCGTGTAGCACAATTTCGGAAGATGTTTTATGCGTACCTCCGGACTTAAACGTTTTTCCGCCAACAGATCGAGAGTAAATTGAAATCACGACCAAATGTAATTGAGAGACTGCCGGCAAAAATAGCACTAATCATAAAACCACAATGTTGGGAAAACGACAAAAAGTAGTTAATTTGTTTTTGTTTTGTCTACATATTGTGTAGGCATCATAAATGTCAACCAGAACTAATTTGACTGATACCAAATTATATTCTCTGGGAGCGAGTTCGACTAGTGGGGTTCTTACAGAATTCATTAATAACGTAACTAATGTAACGTATAATAATATTATAAATTCATACCATGTAGATGCTGCTGTCTTGTCTAGGTAATGTCTTACGACTTGCATTAGTTAAACAATTATTTGTTAAAGGTAGAGGATAAAAAATATGATATACAGCATACAATGACATCTCAAAACATTAATATTCACCTCCATCAATAATGTCATCATTGTCTGGTTCATAGTCACTCCTGACTGTAGATGAGTCCTTGATGCGGCTGTGCCAAATAGTCTTCAGTAGTTCTCTTTGCTTGCACAATTTCCAGATATTCCGCAAGTTCTAATACTTCTTGAACATCCGCAAGTTCCACTCCTTGAGAGAATCTGATATCTCCTGCTAAGTTCATTGTGTCCAGAGTTTTGAATTTCGGAACTGTGATCATGTGAGAGCTCCAAGTACCATGGTACGCGTCTTGCAGATATATAGCTTTGTTTCTTATATCAAACTACATAGATCAAACACCATAAAGCCTGAATGCTGGCTTTGAGGTTTTTAATAACAAACTGACGGTTGGTTTTTTTAAAATCCTTGAAATGGTGGTGGGTGAAAATCTCCAGAAAATGGAGATGGATGCGTTCGGGCCTTCAGAATTCTTTCACCCAAGATTTCTGGAAGTTGGAGATCTGGAAGTAGTCTTACACAGTTGAGAAGAAATGAATGAAAAATCCTGGTCGTTTGCTAGTTAGTTATGACCACGAACAGGAAAAATGTAAGTAACTCTTTAAAATACTTTGGGAAGGTGCACCACACAGAAGGGGGAATAAACCATTGTTTTATTTTTGTTTTGCCCGGGACAACTGTTACTTATTAAAACCAGATCCTCTTTAACTCTGAGTGTCGGGTGCTACTTATGGAGTGTAGCAGTATTGAAATAACCTCTTTGGGTCCCTTCTTTCCCTCATTTTCCAAATATCTGTATATTTTGACATTTCCTGTTCTCAGATTTTCTACCCCAAAGACATAATAACACAACTGACGCATACAGTACACAACACTTGTTGGTAAATGGGGAAGAGGTAAATTCTGCACAAGGGCAGTCGAGATGTAGTTAATTTTTCCCTGTCAGGGTTTCATAAAATATGCTCTTGTTTCATCCACGAAAGCCCCCACTTTTCCGGGGTGAACAGCTTCCTGTATCTCAAAAATTTTTCTCTCGGGATCTTCTTTACCTGCGTTTATGTTTTGCTGAAGCGAATCGCATTCTTTGGAAGTGTCCGATCTGGTACATCCAAAATGGTTGTTGAAAGTTTTGTAAATCTGTCAGTAAAGCTTGTAGGGCACATTTCTTTGGTAGGCGTTAGGGAAATCGTCATGCTCTTCCTTGACAGTGAGGTCTTCTGGCAAACAGTGCTTATTGTGATTATTTCTGAGTGAATAATGGCATTTCCAGACAGGGAAGTAAACCGTATGGGACTCAACAACCTTTACAAGCTGATATGGCGCTTTGCGGTGCCGGATGAAATATTTATCACGATTGTCTGCTAGCGAGCACCTGCAATGAACTACGTTATTTTGCAGTCTTCTCAAGCTGTTCCAGTTAACTCTATGTAAACAACTCTACGTAAACTACCAAAATCATTTTTACAAAAACAACATTTTCTACGCTTTCGAGATCATTTTGTTAACGTCTTCAGTGACACAGCGCCAGGCTTCTTTCCCCCTTTCTCAAAACAGAGCAGCCTGGAACATCGAGCAAAAAAAAAACTGATTATCCTTTAAAGACAAACTAATTATTGACGGCATTTTCCTTAGATGTGACGGGTGTACCACAATCAGTGAAATAATAGGAACTAATAATAACAATGATGATAACTAAAGTGGCCATCGTACTGGTTTTACCAATAGAGTACTGGCTCTTTGATCTGGATTGTTGTGAAATAAAACCAATATGGTGGTAAAACAAGAAAAATTAAAATAAGTTGAAACCCTTTTGCATCAAATATACATTTAGTTTTGCAAAATTTCTTTTATAGTATAAATAAAAGAAGTACGTTTGATGGCATTCTTCCTATTAAATACAAAAGAAAGCTGAAGACAAATAGAGATAAAACTGACGTCTCAGCTATTTCAGACGTACTAATTTGGGATTTTTAAAAGTGTTCCCCTTATGATAATGTACCCGATACCAATGAACAACGACAGTTTATTAAACACGTAATCCTAAGAACCTGCAGTCCTCTCCAGTCATGCGAACTGGTACCAGTTTCCCGACTTGATTAATACCATGTCGGTCCAAATTACTGTAAACGCTGGGGAACAGGAGTATAACCTAGAAGAACGAGGGCGGTTGTAAACAAAGTGTGGCGCATCAGCTTGCTAGCAACAGTCCAGACTTGTGGGATTTTTATAGAATCGCCGTATTTTTATAGACTTGCACAGTACGACTTGAGGTGTTTTTGACAAAAGCGGCTGTGTAATCAAACGCGTAATGCTGCACACTACATGATGGCGCCATTAACTCATTTTTGTTTTTTTTATTAGTGGGGTCTCTGCTGACAATCCCTCACTTGTATGGGTCGGGTACGTGTTTAAAATTAGACGCAAGCTTTATTTGACTCTTTCAGCAATTGTATCATCTGAGTTGGGAGGTCGGTAAAAGAATCCAAATATTATTTTATTCAGGTTGCCAGGAATGACCTCACCCATACTAGCTCGCAGGAACTACCTACTTCGATTTCGCTACAAGATAAACTACTTCTAACAGCAACAAACACACTACCGACATCTGTAATAAGCGTACTCTTTCTGAACACAGTTAAGTCCTTTGTAAAAATTTCTGCTGAATTTATCTCCTGATTTAGCCAGCTTTCAGTGCCTATAACGATTTGAGCATCAATGAATTCTGTTAGCACTTGTTAGCACTTGCTAGCACTGGTACTTTCCCTACATAGCTACGACAGTTTACAACTGTTATACGGATGGTGTCTAAACCTACGTTCTTCCTGTATTCGACCTGCACCCTGTGAGATTTTCAATGGCAATAGTCTCTGTGTTTCATATATGTTTGCTTGAAAATGTGATAGACTGCTGTTTTTTCCCTCTTCAGGACTAACAATCATTGGGTTTGCTTCGCAACAAGTGATTTTTTGTGTGTTCTGCAATCTGATACACCTGTTTGCTGTAAAATTCTATGCAATTTGCACCTTGGTATAGTTGAACTTCTCAGTATTTGTCACTGAAACTGCAGTGCACATAGAACACAGTGCACCCAGTGGATAATTTTTTAGGAATACTACAGTATTGGCAAATTTATTTTTCTTGAACATGGCAGCATGTTATGAAATTCAGGTGAAGGTTATGTATTTCTTTGTATATGGAAATACTGTAGTACTGACAACATTCTTTTTTTTGGACATGCCTCCATATTACGGAGTTCAGGTAAAAATCACATAATGTTTAACACTGTGTGAACACTAAAGATGAAAGGTAGAGTATTTGACATGAACAATTTTATCAAATAATGTAGAGGTGAAAATATTGTACCGTCACTTTTTTTACCACAACACAAAAAATTCAGATAATTTTGAATGTGTTAGCTATATTGTGACTGGTTCTTTCTAGCTGAAACATGTAACGCTTTAGGATAAAATATCTTTCTCTGATGCTGTAAGTAAGTAATGAGAAAACGAAGTATATTACCTTGGTTAAAAATTATATGGCTATGAAATTTAAAATTCTAAGTGCACCAATTTCGTTCACACTGGCAAATGGGACTTAGGCAGGATAAAGGAAGCGAGTGATATGTAGTAAATATAAATAGTAATTGCCTCAATCAGATGACTATAATGGCAGCTGAACAAATCGCGACCAATCTGGCTAATTCTGATCACAAAAACTCATTGCTTGTTTGAGATGACATTAAAATGAACAGGCACAATACGAAGAATTTCATTTATCGTTACTTATTATTCAAGAAGTCTTACATGAACAAGACGTCTGTGCAAATACAAGCACCAGCGAGACCATAAGAACTAACGAGAAAAGAAAGAAAATACGTACCAAAAAAGAACAGCTTCTCCCCTTTAGTCATGGAAATAACAATTAAATCAGCGTTGTCTCGATTCAGGTCCAAACACTTTGTGAGTTCTTTTCTCGTAATAAAAGTATTGTTTTCTGTTCATTAAACGTCATTGTCTATTCGAGATAAGTAAGAAAGCGAGAAATCACTGTATCGTTGTGACGTTTTAAACAGTACTGGATTGTGATTGGCTTTTAATTTAGCGCTAGGTAAAATACAAAGCTCTGGTTGAAGGTGAGGGGAGAGGGAAGGTGAGAGGAAGAGGGCAAGCGCATGTTGACGCCATAAAAAGAGGATGTAGCGTGTCACATGATGATGATGATGTCGTAGATGAGGGGGATCGTGGCTTGAGACGACATGCGTTGCCCCTGGTATGTAGCTAACCCATAATAGCTCCTGCAATTTTGAAATCATTTAAGTGCAAAGTGTATCAAAGACCACTTCGCTGTGTTATTGCCAGTGCCCCCCTGCTACACAACTCAATCGTAGTAGTAAGTGGAAACTATAATATTCCTTCAGAATTTCTAAAATTCTTCGGGGTAGTGGCCACGAAAATATTGTTTGATTTGTAGAGTCTATCAGACATAGCCTCAAACTTCCGCTCATAAGTGTGAGAACTATCATTTAATGCATCCGAGCTGTTGACAAGAATAATATACAGAAGTCTACAGTATAACAAACTGAAAGATTAAAACTAGAAGCACTAGTATTTACTATTATATTATCAACTTAAACGTAAGTGTAGGGGCCGATTTCAATTGGCATAGAAATAATTCAGTGATTGATAAGTAAGTGGGGGGGGGGGGAGGATTAACTATCTTAATTCACCAAACAAAGCGAATTCTGAATGACGGTGTATGAGGTATAGGTGCAAGGTCGGCATTCTGTATCGAGTGTGAGCTGGTTGCTTTCGTCACCATGTTCCATGTCTTTGCAGCGACGCCCTGGGCATCTTAACTCATTCGTGCTTCCTCAGAGGGTGACTTCATCGTTCGGGTGTCGCATGGCATCAGACGGCGTGGTATTCCTGTGTTCGCGGCCCCGATGGGTACTGTCTGCCATAATTGTCTTATAGAAGCAGTGTCAGCGTAATATTTGGAGTCTGAGGATAAGGAAGTGCAGTTGGGTGCTCCAAGATTCAAGTACTGGACATTGAATGGAAAATGATTACGTCATAAAGTGACGATGGATATCTGAATTAAAAGCAGGGATCTGATTGAGGGACTGAAGACTGAATCCCTAGCGGGTTGGTACATTTCCAGAAGCGAAACTCACTGTCTCTTCTGAGCCCTCTGACTGCCTGATCACCACCTCATCGCAGTCTGTCCTCTGTCTATTGACTGTGTGTTCTGTTGTCTGTCATTATACATTGCTTCACTGTCTGTTTGCTTGACCGACTGATTATCTGACTGAATGAGAAGCTCAGTCTGCTCATGCTTGCCAGCTTTGTAAGGCTATATACACGTGCATGGTTGGAGCATCGTGCATATTATAATGCCCTCTCAGTTCTCGCATAACAATTGACTATTGGCTGGTTCGTTTCTCCACAGTTGGTGCTAAGCGATGCTACAGCTAATTTCTAGCTGGATATCAGCCGCTGTAAACGCAGTGTTCACACAACTTACTTCTCTGTGTCGTACAGAGCGTTATGCGCTCCATTCTGCATTTGACGCCAGTTCAGAGAAGAGTCCACGAAAATTTCCGTCTTGTCTTACTCATAGCCAAACGATTTCCCCACCTGGGTTCTTTCATTCTTCACGTCACGGCTTTTTTCGACCAATAGGAGTGTTCCTCTTATTTTGTGGAAACTCTCTCTGCCAATCGCAAGGTCCCTACCATTAAACTGCGTCGAAACTCTGGCTTTTTTCTCCTTCCTACCGCGTTTCCACTAATTGGGCGTTTTGTTCTCGTTCCAGGCGCCTAAATGCGTACGTTGACGCTCTCACATGTACACCATTTGCTGGACACGTGATCGAAAATGCGTCACTGATCTTGTTTCGTATCCACTTGGAATTCCAAAACGCTGTTTTCTAAAAGCTTCCTTTCCTGTCTTCCCTCAGATGGGCCATTATACTCGTTCTCCCCGTCTGAGTCACGTGGTTGGTCGTTGACTTTCCACCTGGGACACCCCTTTAAGTGGTTTCTGTGCTACCCCCTGTAGCACGGTTTTGCCTCTCCGTCGTCCCTCTGAATTCCAAATTAAAACGCCTCTCGCTGCTTGTTTCACCTTCAGCTCAAACATGCATTATAGGAATAGTGTGTTAATTACTGTACACTGAATGTCATCCCTTTTTGCATTACATACTGCTAAGCAAATTTGCTCATTACCAGCGAATTAGGTTAGGTGCCATATTCACTTTCCCATTGCGATGTATAAAGCTCTCATGGAAGGTGCGAATCTGACCATTTATTCTGAGACCTTACAAGCTTTGTCATTGGTCTCTCTCACTGTGTCCTCCTGAGCACAGAATTTTCCTTCGTGTCTTCTTTGTTACTCATCAGGGCACAACTTCCAATGCCACACAAAGAGCAATCGATGCTGCGCGGCCAAGCCTCCCAGTCTTCATACAGGGTAAAAATTTCCGATCTTACAGAGGCTGGAGCGTAGCCTGGTGACTCCTACCTCAGTCTCACGCTTTTTCTCGTTGGGACAGTTCCCAGCGCTCGTTGCAGTTTCCCCTCTCCCCACGTTGCTAGACACTGCTTCAAGTGTTTGTCTGCATGCCTGAGTTGCCAAGAAAAGTGTGTATTTTTGTACTGTGCTTTCTTGTAGCTGGTGCCAAAATTTGGTGAACCACCTTCAGTGTTAATTGAAAGAACACTCTGAAACAATGCACTACCTTCATGAAACATATTTATTATTGTCTTTATTATTACCCAGTATAATCAACAGTGGATTCAGTTGGCAAGAAGTTTTGTCTAATTTACATATAGGCTGTCTCTGACACCTGTTAAAATTACTAGTTTGTACTTATAAGCGTTTTTAGTGGCACTGGTCAATCAATTTTAGACAGTAACATTTATTCAATGCAGTGTTTATAAGTAATGTTCTAGTGTTTCAAGTAGATTAAGATAAACAGGTGCTGGGATAGACGGAACTGCTATGATTCATGAAGAAGAAGAGCGCAGTCTATCATACTTCTAATTCTAGATCACTTCTACTTGTTCTTAGCACCATTAAGTTATACACTAAAATGTAATATGAAGTTTCTAATGGTGTTCTTTACTATGGAACACTGTCAAATTGGGTATGCTCTTCAGACAGGTTTCCAAAACCTTGTGCTTATCACAAACAAAATTTCAGTATTTACTCCAGAGGATGTGAGCATAAGGGACAATCTATGATAATAATCTTCGTCCTCCTTCTAGTCAAATAGGAAATCTTACCACTGTTGAAGTAGCAAGATTGCTTACAAGTAAGTACAGTGCGAGTAAATATAATTAACATATTTCAATGCCTAGAAATTACAGTCAAGCCATAATTATAAAGCACTGAAAATTCATTTCTTATTTATTTGCCAACATCACTGAGAAGAACTACCAGAACCATCACTGGAGACAGGCTTAATGACCCACACATATCATCTCTGCATTTAAAGCAATTAATTTCTCACATATTAGAATTCAGTACCTACCATAGGTAGCCTATATGCTGTTATCACACTGTAGCTATTGTGAGTTTAAACAAATAATACACACCTCTGCATGTTGTTGTTGTTGTGGTCTTCAGTCCTGAGACTGGTTTGATGCAGCTCTCCATGCTACTCTATCCTGTGCAAGCTTTTTCATCTCCCAGTACCTACTGCAACCTACATCCTTCTGAATCTGCTTAGTGTATTCATCTCTTGGTCTCCCTCTACGATTTTTACCCTCCACGCTGCCCTCCAATACTAAATTGGTGATCCCTTGATGCCTCAGAACATGTCCTACCAACCGATCCCTTCTTCTGGTCAAGTTGTGCCACAAACTTCTCTTCTCCCCAATCCTATTCAATACTTCCTCATTAGTTATGTGATCTACCCATCTAATCTTCAGCATTCTTCTGTAGCACCACATTTCGAAAGCTTCTATTCCCTTCTTGTCCAAACTATTTATCGTCCATGTTTCACTTCCATACATGGCTACACTCCATACGAATACTTTCAGAAATGACTTCCTGACACTTAAATCTATACTGGATGTTAACAAATTTCTCTTCTTCAGAAACGCTTTCCTTGCCATTGCCAGCCTACATTTTATATCCTCTCTACTTCGACCATCATCAGTTATTTTGCTCCCCAAATAGCAAAACTCCTTTACTACTTTAAGTGCCTCATTTCCTAATCTAATTCCCTCAGCATCACCCGAATTAATTAGACTACATTCCATTATCCTTGTTTTGCTTTTGTTGATGTTCATCTTATATCCTCCTTTCAAGACACTGTCCATTCCGTTCAACTGCTCTTCCAAGTCCTTTGCTGTCTCTGACAGAATTACAATGTCATCGGCGAACCTCAAAGTTTTTATTTCTTCTCCATGAATTTTAATACCTACTCCGAATTTTTCTTTTGTTTCCTTTACTGCTTGCTCAATATACAGATTGAACAACATCGGGGAGAGGCTACAACCCTGTCTTACTCCCTTTCCAACCACTGCTTCCCTTTTATGTCCCTCGACTCTTATAACTGCCATCTGGTTTCTGTACAAATTGTAAATAGCCTTTCGCTCCCTGTATTTTACCCCTGCCACCTTTAGAATTTGAAAGAGAGTATTCCAGTCAACATTGTCAAAAGCTTTCTCTAAGTCTACAAATGCTAGAAACGTAGGTTTGCCTTTCCTTAATCTTTCTTCTAAGATAAGTCGTAAGGTCAGTATTGCCTCACGTGTTCCAGTGTTTCTACGGAATCCAAACTGATCTTCCCCGAGGTTGACTTCTACTAGTTTTTCCATTCGTCTGTAAAGAATTCGTGTTAGTATTTTGCAGTAGTCACCATTTGGTACAAATTCTATAATGAGTTTCTATATGCAGAGGTGTTAGTAGCTGCAAAATACTAACACCTCTGCATATAGAAACTCATTATAGAATTTGTACCAAATGGTGACTATATTTTACAGTTCTGTATATTTATTTTGTGCTTTAACTTTGATACAGTATTTATGGCATTCCTGATAGGATCTAACGCAATTTGTATACACTGGTAAACTCCCAATTCCTTAACAAATCGTCCTCCTGATTATTTTACAAATGAGTGAATGTGTTAAACACACAGTGTGATCAAACTTATCCAGACACATGGCTGAAAGTGACTTGCAGGTTCGGGCGCCCTCCATTGGTGATGCTGGAATTCAGGATGGTGTTGGCCCACCCTTAGCCTTGATGACAGCTTCCACTCTCGCAGGCATACGTTCAATCACGTGCTGGAAACCAGAATGAGATTTTCAGTCTGCAGCGGAGTGTGCGCTGATATGAAACTTCCTGGCAGATTAAAATTGTGTACCGGACCGAGATTCGAACTCAGAACCTTTGCCTTTCGCGAGCAAGTGCTCTACCATCTGAGCTACCCAAGCACGACTCACGCGCTGTCCTCACAGCTTTACTTCTGCCAGTGCCGGACCGAGACCGCACACAGTTTTAATCTGCCAGAAGTTTCATATCAGCGCACACTCCTCTGCAGAAAGAAAATCTCATTCTGGAAACATCCCCCAGGTTGTGGCTAAGCCATGTGTCCGCAATATCCTTTCTTCTAGGAGTGCTAGTTCTGCAAGGTTCGCAAGAGAGGTTCTGTGAAGTTTGGACGCTAGGAGACGAGATACTGGTAGAAGTAAATCTGTGAGGACGGGGCGTGAGTCGTGCTTGGGTAGCTCAGATGGTAGAGCACTTGCCCGCGAAAGGCAAAGGTACCGAGTTCGAGTCTCGGTCCGGTACACAGTTTTAATCTGCAGGGAAGTTTCAGGTGCTGGAAGGTTTATTGGGGAATGGCAGCCCATTCTTCACGGAGGCTGCATTGAGGAGAGGTATCGATGTTTGTCGGTGAGGCCGGGCACGAATTCGGCGTTCCAAAACGTTCCAAAGGTGTTCTATAGGATTCAGGTCATGACTCTGTGCAGGCCAGTCCATTACAGGGATGTTATTATCGTGTAACCACTCCGCCACAGGCCGCGCATTAAGTACAGGTGCGCAATCGTGTTGGAAGATGCAGTCACCATCCCCGAATTGCTCTTCAACAGTGCGAAACAAGAAGGTGCTTAAAACATCAATGTAATCCTGTGCTGTCATAGTGCCACGCAAAACAACAGGGGGTGCAAGCCCCCCTCCATGAAAAACACGACCACACCATAACACCACCGCCTCCGAATTTCACTGTTGGCTCTACACACGCAGGCAGCTGTCGTTCACTGAGCATTCACCATACCCACACCCTGCCACTGGATCGCCACATTGTGTACCGTGATTCGTCACTCCACACAACGTTTTTCCACTGTTCAATCGTCCAACGTTTACGCTCCTTACACCAAGCGAGGCGTCATTTAGCATTTACCGGCGTGATGTGTGGCTTATGAGCAGCCGCTCGGCCATGAATTACAAGTTTTCTCACCTCCCCCCTAATTGTCATAGTAATTGCAGTGGATCCTGATGCAGGTTGGTATTTCTGTGTGATGGTCTGGATAAATGTCTGCCTATTATACATTAAGAGCCTTTCCAAATGTCGGCGGCCTCTGACAGTCAACAGACGAGGTCGGCTTGTATGCTTTAGTGCTGTACGTGTACTTTTATGTTTCCACTTCACTATCACATCGGAAACAGGGATGTTTAGGAGTGTGGAAATCTCGCATACAGACGTCCGACACAAGTGACACGCAATCACCAGACCACATTCGAAGTCCGTGAGTTCCGAGGAGCGCCCCATTCCGCTCTTTTACGATGTCTAACGACTACTTAGGTCGCTGATATGGAGTACCTGGCAGTAGGTGGCGGCACAATGCAACTAATATGAAGAACGTATGTTTTTGTGAGTGTCTGGATACTTTTTATCACATAGTGTACTTGATATTAAGTATGTAAACGAGGAAAAATTTAGAACAAATTTGAAATCATGCTTAAAATTGGCTGCAAGTTGTTAACTGCTCTCATGATGAAACACTGGATGAATATAGTCTGATTAATTGGAACTACATTTTAAGCAGAACGAAGTTTTTCACATACCTCAATCTGCTGAAATACATCTCATACAATGACATAACCTGCAGGTACTATCATTTATTTATGTAGATACTATGTGAAACATGTGTGCGAATAGAGTTTGTAGTGAAGAATTAGTAAACTAAATCGTTATACCTAATGCAGTTTCGCTGCCAGCCACTTTAAGCAGAATCTTGTTTTCCACGTGCAAGCTAGCCTATAGTGACGGCAGTTCGCTCTCTACCAAACGATTAAAAAGTCGTAACCACCACACCCAATAGGTGCCACATTTATCAACAGCGCAAGTAAATCTGACATTCGTTATATAGTGGCCTCTGTGAGGTCCACCTAATCAGTTGGCTAACTAAAATTAATTTAAGGGCTTCAAACCCACAACAAAATAATTGATGTCGTAGGGAATAAGAATGGGTGTCATACAAAAATTACTTACAAGGACCTATGATATCACAAAGAGATTTACTAACTAATATCAAGGTCCAGAGAACAAAAATACAAACAGAAACTTCAAGTATACAACATTTCATTAACACAAACTCAGGTTGGTTGGCAATAGACTTGGGGAACCTAACTGGAAATTACGTGTAGATGGGACTGGCTACTGTGAGTGGAAGAATGCCATTCTAGGCAGGCACTCTATGCTGTATCGTTCCACTGATTGGTCTCTCGTGTCAAAATATAATTAAGCATGCAATGGACACTGGGAGTGACTACTGTGAGTACAAGGCTGCTATGAAAGAAAGATGGCAGTGAAAACGATTGATAAGTTTCTGAATTTGCTAAAGCTGCGCAACGTTACCGATATAGCCGGTGAAAGACGAGATGCTGTCGTCTCCGCGTGTGATCTGCCAAAGCTGCTAGATTTGGTGGCGTGTCGTAGTGCGGGAGATGACCCCAGATCCGCCGGTGACTGTCTCACGCCTACAAAAACATGAAGTTTGGCCCGGAAGTCCAGACATGTTCACAATTAACTGCGCTCTCCGTAGAAACGGAAGAGCTGTAGCGACTGTCGAGAATCAAGTCCCTCCTCTCCCGTTGCTCACAACCTTCCGAAAAGCAGCCATTCCCCCTGGTGTTCTTGAATTACAATCAAGTGCAGTGGTCACCTCCAGCATCCAAAAATCTCTTGCCGAATTTAAATCTACTAGTGCTACTCAAGTCATTCAAGTACTGTGAGAACAACCAGTGGTTTACCCTAAACCAACAGTCCATCAGATTAATATCAACCAGGGAAAATTTAGATACACTAAAAAGGCGAATGAAACTGTATGATAATCACCGAAACAAAAATGAAAGGGGAAGTGCCTGATGGGTATTATCACAGCAGTGCCCTGCCCGAAAGGCACCGCTGTCTTTCACAGATATCTTACTGTCAATGATGTCATATCTCCTGAACTATATGTCGTACAGTTCCTAACTGTAAAACTTTTAACATAAGATTATACCTCCTAATTAATAGATTATGACAGCATTTTAAATTTTAGATTATGTGAAATAGTGAAAATTAAATTTTTGCTGCCACTAGGAACCTCTAGACAGGCAAGATGCAACTGGTACAGGTTTCCGGGATTATCGCTTAGTGATACACGGTAAATAAAGTACACGCATAATACTGTGGCCGGTAGATGCACAACTGGCATGTCACGCATGGGGGAGTGATAGTGGTGGGGGCTATGGGCAGCAATTGCAGGAGAAAAGCCAAGAGCTTGAGGAAAAGTGCCATTCTAAACTGAAGCTTATACTCATATTTTCTGAAAATATTAAGTGGGGGCTCTCCATGCCCTCAGTTGCGTGGTGGAAATTCAAAAAGATCTACTGCCACCTCTGCTCCAGTTAACATCTAAAAAGAATTCAGTCTAAAATGCAGCAACTTATTTTCGCCTGGCTTGTTAACGATTGGTGACTTTCAGAGAAACATCATGAGTGCGAATTTTAGTAAAACCTATGCATTTCTCTGGCTGACACTTTAAAATTTGCTTCTTTTGACAAAACGCAGTCTCACCTCACTAACATGCTGTGCAGATGCTACTGCAAAAGAATTCTGAAAAAGGGGTTTATTAAGGTTATGAAGTGAGGAACTGGGGAAAATTAAATCAGTAGCTCATTAAAAAGCAAATTCTCAGTACAAAATAAAGGTTGTTCTAAAACCCACAGCATTTCTCATTCCAACAGCTGTCGATGGCCATTAAAACATTCTTTCATCGAAAAAGTCTGTAGATACCGGAATAACACGATAGGTAATGAAGTTTTACTTAATAACCATACAGCAAAATACTCTCCTCTTTGTGTGCTATCATTTTCCAAAATTTCACTTCGATATCTCAAATCGTTTATGAAATATGAGGAATGCTGTGGATATTTCACTCTGGCTCTATCGCTGGAGCGGAGCGACAGAAAATGAATGTGTTACATCACATCAATTTTCTCGAGATTAGTGATATATCTCACGAAATAAGCATCAAACGAAAAAACTGCAAAGAACGAAACTAGTCTAGCTTGAAGGGGGAACCAGATGGCGCTATGATTGGGCCGCTAGATGGCGTTGCTATAGGTCAAACGGATATCAACTGCGTTTTTTTTAAATAGGAACACCCATTTTTTTTCCATATTCGTGTAGTACGTAAATAAATATGAATGTTTTAGTTGGAACACTTTTTTTGCTTTGTGACAGATGGCGCTGCAATAGTCACAAACATATGGCTCACAATTTTAGACGAACAGTTGGTAACAGGTAGGTTTGTTTTTTTTAATTAAAATACAGAACTTAGGTACGTTTGAACATTTTATTTCGGTTGTTCCAATGTGATACATGTACCTTTGTGAACTTATCATTTCTGAGAACGCATGCTGTTACAGCGCGAGCCGGCCGAAGTGGCGGTGCGGTTAAAGGCGCTGCAGTCTGGAACCGCAAGACCCCTACGGCCGCAGGTTCAAATCCTGCCTCGGGCATGGATGTTTTTGATGTCCTCAGGTTAGTTAGGTTTAACTAGTTCTAAGTTCTAGGGGACTAATGACCTCAGCAGTTGAGTCCCATAGTGCTCAGAGCCATTTGAACCATTTTTGTTACAGCATGATTACCTGTAAATAGCACATTAATGCAATAAATGCTCAAAATGATGTCCGTCAACCTCAGTGCATTTGGCAATACGTGTAACGACATTCCTCTCAATAGCGAGTAGTTCGCCTTCCGTAATGATCGCACCTGCATTGACAATGCGCTGACGCATGTTGTCAGGCGTTGTCGGTGGATCACGATGGCAAATATCTTTCAACTTTCCCCACAGAAAGAAATTCAGGGACGTCAGATCCGGTGAACTTGGGGGCCATGGTATGGTGCTTCGACGACCAATCCACCTGTCATGAAATATGCTATTCAATACCGCTTCAACCGCACGCGAGCTATGTGCCGGACATCCATCATGTTGGAAGTACATAGCCATTCTGTCATGCAGTGAAACATCTTGTAGTAACATCGGTAGAACGTTACGTAGGAAATCAGCATACATTGCACCATTTAGATTGCCGTCGATAAAATGGGAGCCAATGGTTTACGTTAAAGCTGTTGGTGAACGACGCTTCGTCGCTAAATAGGACGCGTGCAAAAAATCTGTCATGGTCCCGTAATTTCTCTTGTGCCCAGTGGCAGAACTGTACACTACGTTCAAAGTCGTTGCCATGCAATTCCTGGTGCATAGAAATATGGTACGGGTGCAGTCGATGTTGATGCAGTATTCTCAACACCGACGTTTTTGAGATTCCCGATTCTCGCGCAATTTGTCTGCTACTGATGTGCGGATTAGCCGCGACAGCAGCTAAAACACCCTCTTGGGCATCATCATTTGTTTTCTTAAATAACGTAACTATCCGGCGAACGGTCCGGACACTTGGATGATGTCGTCCAGGATACCGAACAGCGTACAGAGCACACGCCCGTTGGGCATTTTGATCACAATAGCCATACGTCAATATGATATCGACCTTTTCCGCAATTGGTAAATGGTCCATTTTAACACGGGTAATGTATCACGAAGCAAATATCGTCCTCACTGGCGGAATGTTACGTGATACCACGTACTTATACATTTGTGAATATTACAGCGCCATCTATCACAAAGCGAAAAAAGTGGTCCAACTAAAATATTCATATTTCTTTACGTACAACACGAATATGTAATAAAAATGGGGGTTCCTATATTTTGTGTGTGACCTGTGGCAGCGCCATCTAGCGGGCCAACCATAGCGCCATCCGGTTTCCCCCTTCAGGCTAGACGAGTTTCGTTCTTTGTAATTTTTTGGTTTGATGCTTATGACCACCATATATATATATATATATATATATATATATATATATATATGCACCAAACACATAACAATAGCGACCTCTGTTTTTCATTGCAAACTTTTTCGAATTTGCGCAGTGTCTTACGTCCACGTAAGTATCACAATAACTATGACTATCAACGAAATTATATATATATATATATATATATATATATATATATATATATATATATATATATATATATATACATATATGTGCACCAAACACATAACAATAGCGACCTCTGTTTTTCATTGCAAACTTTTTCGAATTTGCGCAGTGTCTTACGTCCACGTAAGTATCACAATAACTATGACCATCAACGAAATGATAGGCACGTCATCATGAAACTGACATACGAAGCTGTAAGTAAACCATAAATTACTTTTTTTTACCAATACTTTCTGTAAAATCGTTTGGGGAAGATTGCAGGGCGTGTGCCTGTCGGCCTCCCCTTCCAAACTAACAAATTAACTTGCCTAGTGCTTTGGACAAAAATTTGGTCACTGCGCATTGGCCACCGTATCCTGCGTTGACTTTACTGTATAACGTCCTTCACCGTATACACTACCACAGTTGTTTGTTTCTGAACAGAGAACATTGGCTCCTGCTAATTTACTAGACATTTCCTTAATGCCACAAATTTTGCCATTATTTTTCGCTACTACATTGACATGAGTTTTATGTAATTACATACTTTGTCTTAATGAGAAGAAACAAATAAAGAAGTCTTCAGCACTTTCGCGGTATAAGGTAAGGAAACACACGACCCGAAAGCAGAGTGCTACATTTGTAGTGTGCGCGAAAGAGCCGAATGGCAGCTAGCTATGCGCATGCGCAGACTGGTAATCCAGGACAATTGGAGAAAAAACGTCGGGCTATTTCTGATGATTGACAATCATTCATGATTCTTTCGTAATCCCTGCTCGTGAAACTGACTGTTAGTTAGGAATAGTCCAGAGTGATCAGTATCACTGCTTGAATGTCGTTTTCACGGTGGTTTCATGTGTGACTCTTTCCGATTGGTGGCCGAAAAACCCAGTGTTAGCATTCGGAGTAAAATCTATGATGAAATGTTTTTAGGAAGGATTAACCACTAAACTTCCCTCAAGTTGTTATCTGACATGCACCTTTTGCCAGACAAACATTTATTACTTGCGATTAATTTTAACTGGAGTGTCAGAGTAGCTTTTTTTAGTGTTAAAAAGCAGTTACATACGTTTCACGGAACGTGCAGTGGAATAACATAACTGTAGTTACACTGAAATTTATGAATATTAAAATCTTTGTGCGTTTTTTTGTAATACACTGCTTGTAACTTAAATAACCGAGAGCTAGTTTTTCTGTAATTTTTTGCGCAAGAGCGCATTACGAAGATTTCATCACTTTCTTCAGAAACATAATTAGAAAAATGATTACTTGTGTTTTCAGTCACGGCGGCACTTCTAATATTGTCCTTAATGAGACTTTTTCTTTTATGATTGAGGGGGCGCAGACGAACGGAGCCCAATACTAATTATAAGTGCATTCACAATTCTTTCTGGCGGAAATGTGGAGATGTGCCGGAACTGTAGCCTCGTCGGAACTCTAAACTGTACTTAGCTCGCTGCAAGGTTTAGCATGATTTTCTTCTGAGTTGTTTGAGAAACGGCCCTGCGGGCTGATACATCATAGAGGTGGTAGGCAATGAAAATCTCGCAACTCCACATGTCTGTGGAAACTCGTAATTCCAGTAACCAGTCACTCCATAATCAAAGAGGAATTTGAAAGTGCACGTATTTCCCTATTCTGTCAAATAACTGGGCTTCTGCTATACCCTTGCACATGTAGAAACTTTCTGTACCACTTTATATTATTTTTTAATAAAACCGTTTTCGCTTCACATGCAAAATTTAACAAAATGGAGTTACGAGCTTTTTATTGCCTTCCATCGCTAGGCCACGTTGTACCGTAGTAGAGGAGATAATACCGTTCTTCTGGGGGAGGGGGGGGGGGCAGAATAGTTTTTTTCCAGCAGCTCGTAAAAGAGTGAGTGAATCGGTAACGAGAGGAACGGAATTATATGTCTTGGAATATTTTTTGTGACAGTGGTAGTGAAATATGAAATTTCATTGTATACCGGTAGTTACGAAAGGGTGGATGCTTAGTGGATGCGTTCTTTTATACAGTATATCCCGCCGCTTTCTGCAATCTGTAAGACTCGTTAGAAGCAAAACACATTTATCTTTATTAACAATTCTGTTCTAAGCCCATTGAGAGCAGTTTGGCTGTTATTTAAAAGCACTCAAAAGCCACTGCTTCATGTCTGTTTCATGATACGACTGTAAATATCTGTTGGTTGTATTACTCAAACAACGTCCACCGCATAAAATATTTCCAACACTTTGTTTACGCTTTACCAGACAGACTTCTTTTGTTTGCAGATAAAGGTCAATTGGTCGATCGTTTCCTGGGGACCGTCTTACTAACCCAACTGATACTTACTTAAACCGATAAATGTTCGAGTCGCAAACTAAGTCTGATACACGATCTTTTAAGATGTGAACATTATAAGTTGAAATTAATGTAAAAGTATGATACCATAACGATAAGAATACTATGTATTAATGATTATAATCAGTTTACCAAATGGGCACAAATGTTGGAGGCCAAGCGTAATGGAAAATTAATTATAAAAAATAGCGAAATTATGAAGTAAAGATATATTGATTTGTAAAAAAGAAAAAGGAGTGCGAATTTTGGAAATACTAAGTTTTCACTAACATTAGGCAGAAAATTGAAAAATGTTACACCATGCGAGCGCAAAATTGTTGGTGACTATTACGATCAATTGTTATGAAAATTCGAAATAATGAAAAGCGCTGTCCTAATTGTTGTCTTATAAATAGGTATCGACGGTTTATTTGTCGGGTGGGGATGACATTTGGCTTTTGCATTTCGAGTTCTGATATTTACGTCACTGTGCAGTATATTATAGCGACTAATTTCATTCACTGTAGTGTGAAACGTTTCATGCTTAGAAGCTAAACGAGATGCACGTATAAGCATCAGTTTCAAAACCCGAACATTAGTATCCTTCAAAATAAAGAAAAGTTTTGGAACGGATCGTTTAGCATATCACGAATTGTGAGCTGTAATACTGGGACGAATACATAGAAAAGCAATTTTATTCTCGGTATTTCCTTTTAGCTGATTCGGAGAGGATATTAAAGGTTTCAAACTAGCTGAGAGATATACACTGCAGGTTGTAAAGAACTCCATCTCATTATTCAAATTCCTCGGCTTTATATAACTATTGACGCAACTCATTCGTATTTTTTGATGAAATCTCTCGCTGCAATGCCGGAAGTAATGAGCTCGCGTTTATTGATCGATCAGAGAAGGGAACTCCACAGCTGTGATTCCAGCCAGTTGTCGCCGAGAGATAAATCTATTTTACTGTGACTCTACCTTTGCTACATTTAAGTACGTTTTACGGATACGTAGATTTGATCGTGACTGTACACTTGTCATATTTAAGTAGGTTTTACGATAGCTGGCGCAAAAACAATCGTATTACTTAGGTGGTTGATATTGCGAAGTCTGTTAGCCTAATGCGACTGTTATCTTTGAGTCCCCAGTCAGTCATCAGGTGCAATTCAAGTCGAACAACGAGGGGTGATGCGTCGGCTAGGAAACTGCTCGTTACATCAAAACACACCAAAAAATTGTTTCGAAAGTAATACAGGTTGCCACGAAATATGAAGCTGATGTGTTCCCCCGGGAGCAACACGACATAAACGACCAGAGCAGCAGAAATATTCGCGGTCTTGCACCGACGACAATACGAGTGAGAAACTGGCTTCAATACAGTTTGCCCTAGAACACCTCAATCAAGGTAAAAGGTGTGGTGGGGCAGCCCCGTCCAGCAGACATCACATTCTCCCGCAGTCCGACATATCGTCTTTATGCCACGTTTAATCAATCACATTCCCAGGAGGTTGCCCGAAAATTCGTCTGCAACGGAAGGTAATTCGAGCACCTTCGTAACGCCACTGGCCCATTTCTGCCGGCGATACCAACTAGGTCACTAAGCTGTCTCTGGTCGCAGCCCCTCTGGTGAGATCTACGCCAACGTTGGGAGCCAGCATATTCGCCAAGGTATTAATACACATCAAGTGGTTTATTCCCAAAATATTAAAAATTTCATTCATTCAGGATCATATTACTGATGGAACTGTTTCTGTTATGGAACTGTTCGAAACTGTGAGTCTTTTCTTCCCTATCTGGACTGTAAGTTCTGTTTAAAGGTGCAAAGAGTACGTGCAACCACAACTACATAATCCAAAAGGTAGAATGATTTACAGTGACTAACCTATGCCTACACTCTGTAAACCACCCTATGGTGAATGGTGAAGGGCACTTCGTGTACCACTATAGCTTCCCTCCCATCCCATTCAGTACGAATAGTGGGCAGGATGAACAGATAAATGATAACGTAGTACAAGAGCTCGAATCCCTCTGTTATTATTTTCATGGTCTTTCACGAGATATGCTTTCGAGAAAGCTATATATTGATTAATTTTTTGAGAATAAACGTCCCGGGTTGCAACACATCACTACTGTAATGTTGACTTGCACGTTGCTCTTCTTCAAGTCTTCCTTATTTCTTCTCAGTCCTAGTGGGGAACGTCCCAGAATGAAAAGCCATACCGAAATATTGGACGGCCGAGAGAATTGTAAAGGCCGCTGTAAACCATCAAACAATTTGCCAAATTTTACATTATGTGACTTAGTTATCCATTTCTGGCAAACAGACAGCGTGTTTGATATGTTTGTGAGAAAATCGGATTGACGTCAAATTTTACAAGATGGCGCACTTTATGTTCATGTTTTTCCGCGCGTGTTTAGAGAAAATGAGTTTTTCTAAAAGTATCGCGAGTTTCCAAAGTTGTGGAAACTACTATCAAAAGAGTACAGGATATACTGCAATACAGAAAATCACGAAGGAATTATTCAAACGGGGCGGAAATCGGTAGATGTGATGTACATGTACAGACAAATAAATGATTACAGTTGCAGAAAAATTACATGATTTACTCAAGAGAAAGAGCTTCACTAATAGAGCAAGTCAGTAAAGCGTTGGTTTACCTCTGGCCCTTATGAAGCCCTTACTCACCTTAGCATTATTTCACAGAGTTTTTGGATGTCCTCCTGATGAACATCGTGCTAAATTCTATCCAACTAGCGAGTCAGATCGTCAAAATCCCGAGCTGGTTGCAGGACTCTACCGATAATGGTCCAAACGTTCCAAATTGGGGAGATATCTGGTGACCTTACTGGCCAATGGAGGGTTTGGCAACCGTGAAAATAAGCAGCAGAAACCCTCGTTGTGGTGCGCGCGGACATTGTCTTGTTGAAATGTAAGCCTAGATGCCAACCAAAGGGGTCCTGCAACGGAAAAAAATACCGCTCCATATCAGCACTCCTGGTTGCCAGGCCGTATGGCAGGTGACAGTTAGGTTGGTATCCCACCACAGTCCAGAGCATCTCCAGACACGTCTTCGCTGGTTATCAGAGCTCATCACTGAAGATAGTTCTACTCCAGTCAATTGGATTTAAGGCCGAAGACGTGTAGACGCATCGGAGAGTTGCGGGGTACCAACCCAATTGTCGCCTGCCATATGGCCCGAAAACCAGGAGTGATGGTCTGGGCTGCCATTTCACTTCATTGCAGGGCGCCCTTGGTTCTCATCCACGGCACCCTTACAGCACAGCGGTACGTCGACGACATTCTATGCCCTCTTTTGTTGCCCTTCATGAGCAAGCCGTCCCGGGCTTACATTTCAACAAAATGATGCCAGGACGCACCCAGCGAGAGTTTCTGCTGTTTCACCTCTTGCTTTCCAAACCCTTGGCCATCAAGGTTACCGGATGTCTCCCCAATTGGGAATGTTTGGAGCTTTATGGGCAACCGTATAACTGCTTGCATAAGGGCCAGAGATGAACCAACGCATTGCTGACTTGCTCTGTTTGTAAAGTTCTTTCTCATGAATGAATCATCCAATTACTCTAGAAAACGTAAGAACGTATTCAAAATTCTGTGCATTACATTCAAGTGGGAGTAGAATGAAACAGAAAAAAGTCAAACTTCTGCGGTTCTTCCACGGACAAAGTATATGTCCTTACGTTATGGTCCTTTAAATAGATGGGTATATTTATCTCTCAGTTTCAGCCATTCCCTGGATACGCGCCTTGTTTTCTTTTTCTGTCTTTGTATGTAGTGCAAAAAATTTGATAGTTACCAGGGGCTTTAAGCTGCCTCCTTCCTGTCTTACCTATGATTCTTTTTATGCATTTTCGTTGGAGAACACCGCAGGTGCTTTCGAAAATTACACTGTAGAAAATACTTCAACCAGGCACAAGTTTTCTTGAAACGATTTTATTATATCATCACTAGTTTTGGGCTTGAGCCCATCGTCAGATGATAGCGTTGACTTCTTACAATTTTTACGTTTGTATCCTAAAATATAAAAAAAGTTTTTGTGATGTGTAATTTACAAAAGATTTTTCATTTTACATTTGCGTCCTAAAATTTAACAAAGTTTTTGTTACTAACAGTGTTACACTTATATATGCTCTATACATTGTACTTACTTCTTTTACATACCTGTATTATAAGACAGAGGTTTTGATTTCTTTTACAATCCATACTAATCCATGAACTGAACTAAAAACAAGATGGTGGATACATTTGTTTAAATCGTCTGCTGATATGATGTGCCACAGAATGTGATATGTGTGCAGATATGTTATACTTTTGGAGTTACTTCAGAGATACTTCTACATAATACAGATAATTTTATATAGTTAGACATTTAATAATGTAGGTTTGAAAGATCCTGGTAATGACCAATGGAGAAATTTCTCTCCACTAATTAATTGGTTCTATTGTTTCAAATTATAAGAGTGTACGAAATTTTGGATGTACTTTTGGTTTTTTAGTTCTACTTGATCATTCAGTGTGCAGTCAGGTTTATTGTGAATGTGACTGTACATTTGTAATTCCTCTAGCAAAAATCTGTACTCCTTCTCAGTAAAACATAATATTTCCAAGTTTTGTTTGACCTTGTATCTGTGTTTCCATGTTGGGCCAACTTAGTAATGAAAAGTTGACTTATTTAAGTTGTGTCCCCAGAATCGTGCATTGAAACTCCTACCAGTTTGGTCTACATAATATTTGGGTCACACAGCGCAATTTAGTCTGTAATTTCCAGACCTATGGTGTACTTCAGTTTTTAAATCTAAGCTGTGAGCAATATTGTGTTTCATTTAATTGTTTGTCGAAAAACTAATTTTAATCTTATTGGCATGGAATAGGTTTTCATTCTGACATGACACTTTACCAATTAACCGTATGTAGACATATTTCCCAGAGTCTTGAGGAGCTATTTGTGCTTAAATGTTTTTTTGTTTTGGACTTGTAGCTATCTTTGTTACTGTATTTGTTTTAAATTGTATTGCAATATTAAGTGATAGTGTTAGAGCTGTAACCATTCTTATGGACGATTAGTTTGATAGTTTTTAGTTCTTGTAATTTATTTTGAGTGTGCAAACGGATTTATTCCATTTTGTAGATTATTGTCCTATAATAAGCCATTATATGTTGCTCTGGGCATCATGATCAGCTGTTTATTGTGTCATTTGCTGTAGTGGGTTTTCAGTATATTTTAAATTTATGTTCACCACTGTGCTTATTAATTTTTAGATTCAAGAACATTATGCCATTATCAATTTCATGTTCAATGAAAAGTTTTGTGTATTGATAGAGTTTGTTAAGCTGTTTTGCAGACTGATCAATTTCTTCTACTGTTCCATGAAATAAGATAAGTGTTCACCCACATAGTGTTTGTAATAAATTATCTTTTTCTTTGTTGTCAAATTCGCATTGAGAAAGGATATTTCTAAATGATTTATGTACATGTTGGCTAACAGGCTCGCTAGGCAACTGCCCACTGCTAGACATCTTCCGGGTCATAAAATTTGTTATTGAAACTGAAGTGATGGCACTAAGGTTGGGAGTTCAACAAGCTCATAAATTTCAGGTAGACTGTTGTTTTTATATTCAAGCAAGTTACTTTTGATTACTGAGATATTTCTTTTACTGATAGATTTGTGCACAAGTTAACTACGTTGTAGGATGCAAATCTGGCTGTGTTTGGTATGGTAACATCTTTGATGTTTTCTGAAAGCACATGGCTATTGTTTACACGAAAATTATCTTCAAATGTAAGGGTCTTGGTGAGGATCTCATTAAGTTTTTTACTGATATTGTACAACAGGCTCTTCTGACATTCCACAGTCAGACATGAAAGACAACGTACTTCGTGAACCTATGGTTGCGACTGGAGTTTTGGGGCTGAAGGGTTCACATTCCCAACAAACCTGACTGCATACTGAAGGATTAGTATGCTAAAGAAGTCATTTGTTCGACAGCAGTTACTTTGCTTTGTTATACACATAATTAGAAAGCTATTTTTACTATAACGTACCAGTACTCTCATATCTGCATTTCTTAATGTATTCATTACCTGTATTGTTCCCTGTAATTGAGGATATTTATCTGTTAAATGATCATGTACCGTAAGCAAGATCGTGCGTTCTCAACCTTTTTTTTGGAGATGTGAGAGAAGTACTCACCCACTTTCCATCTTTTTACCGTATACGTCACTCTACAGACTTCATTGCTCCTATTTCTCTCTATTTTCGTTTATCCATCTATTTCGACCCTTCTTTCTGCCTTTTATCTTCGTCAACATACTGACTTGACTGTTTACATATATTTTTGGTGTGATACTCACATCGCTTCCACACATATCCTTTAATTAATATAAAAACTCTTCGCCTTGCCTTTAGTGGCACCATTTTATTGCCCTCTCTTACCTACAGACAATCTTACTTCCAACTGAAAATTATTAAATTTCCTGGCAGATTAAAACTGTGTGCCCGACCGAGACTCGAACTCGGGACCTTTGCCTTTCGCGCGCAAGTGCTCTACCATCTGAGCTACCGAAGCACGACTCACGCCCGGTCTCACAGAAGAAGAGGAAGAAACTTTAAAAGGGAATAAAGTTTCATCCAGCTGGGACCGCACAATACACCAAACTGTGTATCTGCCAAAGAGTGGTAGACTCCCTACAGAAACTAGTATAGATAGCACAGAAGAAGAGAATGAAACTTGAAAGGGAAGTAAAGTTTCATCCAGCTGGGACTGCGCATTACGCCAAACTATGTATCCACCAAAGAGTGGCAGACATCCTACAGAATCTAGTATCATAGGACAGAAGAAGAGGATGAAACTTGAAAGGGAAATAATGTTTCATCAAGTTGGAACCACACAGTACGCCAAACTGTTATCCAACAAGGAGTGACAGACTCTCTACAGAATCTAATTACTGTCGCTTCTGAAACGCTTCAGATCTACAACGTTCCGTAGACCTAGTTCTTTCTTACGCTTCGGGTATTCCAAACGGAATACATATGCTTGAGGCTTACCTATCATCCTGAATGATTCTTGATAAACATGCATAAACTTCTTTGTTCCACTGAAATTTTCTTAGATTTCTCTTTGGTTTTCACTAACACTAGTTCACCAATGGGGAAAGATTTTGCATCATGCCTTCTTTTTCTGTCCAAAGACCTTTTCTCAGAAATTTAATTTATTGACTGTATATGAGCTTCTATTCCTTCCAGGATACTGTTATCTTCCGCATTAGCATCTTGCACAGTATTACCGAATTGAGTATCCTCTTGCAAGTATCCTTATTTCTCATTACACTAGTATGCAGTTCCCATGCTCCGTTATTGCTGCCTATATAATTTCCTAAGAAAGGTTCTTTAATTACCCAAGAATCAGGTTAAGTTAATACTAAGTGGTTCTGATCAATATTTTGTTAAGAGGTCTGTGCCAATTAACATCTCCACACTTAAACCGATCATAATTAAGCAAGGATGGTCACTTATTTGTCACCTATACCAATTGACAAAAAAGTATCGTGCTGTACTTGTCTAGAAACTTTTCCAGTACCACCTATTGTTCTTAAACCACTTACTTTCATGACAGTTAATTTACCCTTATTAGGAATAGAATCAAGAACGCTTGCGACAAAGCACTTGCCTCACTACCATCTTCACGAAGATAATGCACTGTTACTCCTGAGACGCTAGTTTTTATAATAGGGTGACATATTTTAGTTAGAACAGGTTCCTCATAAAAGTCTTCTAATAAATCCTTTACAATCTGTTTCCAGCTGAAGTAAATGTAAGTACATTTACAATCAATCTCTGTAGGATCAGCTGTCATTTCATCTACATCTACATCGATACTCCACAAACCACCAGACGGTCCGTGGCGGAGGGTACCCTGTACCATTTCTTGTAATGTCCATTCCTGTTCCATTCTCAGATACAGCGAGGGAAAAACAACTATCTATATGCCTCCATATGAGCCCTAATTTCTCATATTTATCTTCATGGTCCATACGGGCAATGTATGTTGGCGGCAGTAGAATCGTTCGACAGTCCGCTTCAAATGCTGATTCTCTAAATTTTCTCAGTACCGTTTCTGGAAAAGAACGTCGCCTTCGCTCCAGGGATGCCCATTTGAATTCCCGAAGCATCTCCGTAACACTTACGTGTTATTCGAACCAACCAGTAACAAATCTAGCAGCCCAACTCTGAATTGCTTCGAGGTCTTCCTTCAATTCGACCTGGTACGGATCCCAGGACTCAAGAATAGGCCGCACCAGCGTCCTATATGCAGTCCCCTTAACAGGTAAACCATTCTTTCCTAAAATTCTCCCAATAAACCGAAATCGACCATTCGCCCCCCCCTCCCCCTACCACAGTTCCCACATGCTCGTTTCACATTACATCGATTTGCTGCGCCAAACAGAACGCAGGTAATTTTGTACCCGAACATTACAGGTTTATTCTTCCTACTCATTAGCATTAACTTACATTTTTCCACATTTAGAGCCAGCTGCAGTTCATCACACCAACTGGAAATTTTGTCTAAGTCGTCTTGTATCTTCCTAAAGTAATTCAACTTCGACACCTTACCGTACACCACGGCGTCGTCAACAAACAACCGCAGATCGCTGCCCACCCTGTCTGCCAAATCATTGACGTATATAGACAACAACAGCGGTCCTACCACACTTCCCTGTGGCACTCCTGACGCTACCCTTGTCTCTGATGAACACCCACCTACGAGGACAATGTACTGAGCTCTATTATTTAAGAAGTGTTCGACTCACATATCTGTGAACTTGTTCCATATGCTTGTACCTTCGTTAACGACCTGCAATGAGGCATCGCGTCGAATGCTTTTCGGAAATCTAGAAATATGGAATCTGTTTGTTGTCCTTCATCCATAGCTCAGAGTATATCATGTGAGAAAAGGGCGAGCTGATTTTCGCAGGAGCGATACTTCCTAATACCATGCTGACTCGTGGACTTAAGCTTCTCAGTCTCAAGAAAGTTTATTATATTCGAACTGAGATTGTGTTCAAGGATTATGCAGCAAACAGAAGTTAAGGATATTGGTCTGTAATTTTGCATGTCCGTTCTATTACACTTCGTACATACTGGAGTCACCTGAGCTTTTCTCTACTCGCTTTCGATTTTGTGCTGAGCGAAAAATTCACGATAAATGCAAGCTAGGCAAGGGGCTAGTGACGTAGAGTACTCTTTCTAAAATCGAATTGGGATTTCATACGGACCTGGTGATTTATTTGCTTTCAAATCTTTGAGTTGTTTCTCTATGCCAGGTATGCTTACTACTATGTCGTCCGTAAGGGAGTCTCTCCGATGGTTAGATGACGGTACGTTTGTACGGTTCTCCTGTGTGAACGAAATTTAAAACTTCGACTTTCGTTTCACTATCTTCAACTGCCACACCAGGCTGGTCAACAGGAGACTGGATGAAAGCCTTACACCCGCTTCGCGAGCTCAACTTTAATTATCTCGTCATCAAGAAATGGTTCTAACTTTGCAGTAACATTGAATTTACTTCCTACTCTGGATTTATTATTTTGACGGAACCATCTTCATTAATTTCAGTTTCTAATTCTGAGGATTCACCGTCAGAGGCTTGTTCCATTTTAACTTTCACATTATCCTTATCAATACAATCATTTTTAGTAGCGTGTTAGAAACAGTTAACTAAATTTTTAAATATTCTTGACTTAAGCGATTGACCTCGACAAACGATGCCGGCGCGGTGTACCAGCGAACGCGATGTGATGCAGCGCGACGTAATACAGACAACAGTAGCACCTGCGCCGGCGAGGATGTTAGCTAATAATTGGGGCGGGCGGGGGGGGGGGGGGGGCTGGGCATAGGTGAGCGCGTGCGCGGTAGTATGTAGATCTACGCAACACCGTGAAGATGCGCCGTCTTCTAACCTCAGCACCGGTAGTAACCGCAATGTAGTGTCGTCTTCTTCTCTCCCTCCGTTACGTTCAGTGTCACTGCTAATATTCACAGTTTATTTTCCATACTCGCGAGCAAATCTTAGTACTGACCTCGCGCTGGTTTCGGCATATTTCACTCCATTACCCTGTTTTGTCTACCGAGTTACATGTTTGTACCGATCATTTTCACTGTTCAGTTTACCGGCCGATGCACCATACGTGGGGCGGCGGGTGGGTTTTAATTAACAATATTTATTCGCCGTCTTTTACAAGAGCCTGAAAACTATTTTTGCGGTCAGCCAGAAAACAATGGAGAACATACCATAACATCCAGTCTGCAAGTCTACATTCTTCTAGTGCTCACTGAAAGAAAATGTTTCTACTCGCTATTTACTCAGCGGGATCAGAAACTATGACTATTAATAAAAGTTTTGAGTTCTAACTCATTAATACTGTCAGTAAAAGTTCACATGCCCATTCATAATAATTTTCCTGATAATAATAATAAGGTCCCTGTCATAAACAGCACTATTAGCACTTCAGGGGAGACTTCTACGGTAAGTTCCAAGTAAAACGGTCTATCGCCCTGACTTCTAATCGTCCAAGTTAACTGCTTTCACCACTTGCCACGCGTTTTTGTGAACATTGCGGGCAACACACAAACAAAAAAATGATTCAAATGGCTCTGAGCATTGTGGGACTTAACTGCTGTGGTCACCAGTCCCCTAGAACTTATAACTACTTAAACCTAACTAACCTAAGGACATCACACACATCCATGCCTGAGGCAGGATTCTAACCTGCGACCGTAGCGGTCCCGCGGCACCAGACTGTAGCGCCTAGAACCGCTCGGCCACCCCGGCCGGCCACGCAGACAGTTACTTTCATTAAATCTAAGTGATCCAGGACGATGTTCTGTCCTTGCGAGTTCACTTGCTACTTTTTACGAAAACATGCGTTAGGTAGCAGCCTGGCCGTGACGTCATCCAAGACACAGCGTATGCCGGCGTTTGACTGCCCGTATTTATATATACCATTGTAGCTCCGTCACTTCTTACCGACAACATTGAACTTCCATTGACGGATGGTGGTACAGGACTCCTTTTCGCATCGCCACACCCTCAGCGTGCTACAAAATGATGTCATCGTAATACAGGAAGGTCTCACTCACATACTAAAACAGTTAGACCGCTCTAAACCGGTAAAGCTGAATCAAAGCCTCCCAAAAAGAAAAATTTGCCCCAGTTTTTTACTTCTGATGAATCAGTCAGTATCATCTATAGGACACCAGTGTAATGCAAGTCTCAAGTCTTAAATGGAACTGTTCTTTTGTAAGTGTTGAACTTGTACTTCTAGAGCAGAGTAGTAATGGTGTTTATCAAGAGGTGCTTTACTGTTCAAAGAGAACAAATTCCTTTGGCAAGGCGTTGTGTGAATTTAAGTAAATCATCTTATCAGTCTTGTAATGAAGTGAACTAATGTATCACAAGCTTTAGTTCCGATCAGCCATCTCCCAGACCATTCAAAGAACCCGCAGTTACGTCAGGACGACAGTTGTTTCGCCAGGTCATGACACCCGCTTTCTTTCTTTACAGCATCTTACAGTCTTTCTCAATCTGTTTTCTCATTGACTTTTGTAATCATAATTGACGTATGAGTTTGTGAGGATTGTACGTTCAGTTACGAGTGTTCATTCAGTCTGTGGCATCAGCTATTGGTCGCGTCCACTACAATTAACATTTCTGATTGGAATCCCCATTGTTTCGGCTGTTTTACCTCATTACAGATATATTCCAAATTATAGTTACCGAATTTGCTCGCCATCTGTATAATTTTCCATACTCCTCGGAATCTCTCTCCCATGGTCACAATCTCCTCTTTTGGTAACAAACTGAACTGTGTACATTGAGCACAAATATAGAGAAATGTTTTCTTTCAGTGAGCGAGGTTTGTTTGTCGCTGTAGGAGTCTACGAAATGAAGAGCAGACAGACAACAGAGAACATCCTTTACGCATAAACGAAGATCCAACAAATGGGTTTTCAGTTTCAGGGAATATGTCCATAACTAAACTTTTCCGTTAAGAAATACACTCAGTGTAATATTACGACTTTTGTGTAAGAGCCTGATTATTTTCAGTACAATTCATTGAGCAGTAGATTACAAGTAGTAACCTGGGTTACGCGGATTAAACCTGTAACGCAACGATAGGACGATCCTTCAGCCTTCGTCATACCCTCTGGACAAACACAACAGCCAGGTCTCAAAACGTTGCTTCTGCTGCTTCGTAACCAAGAGTTCGCTAAGGCCTTAGCTTCAGTTTACAAACATGTGCCTGTCAAATTTACTATCTGGGCCTATCGTGTAGGCAGGTGAGGGCGTTAGCTTTTTCGTGTTGAGGATCTGGTTCCAAGAGAAGATCATGGTAATTGGTTAAATGATTGAGTGGAACAAAAACCAGACTCCCTAGACATTATACAAGGGATTTTGCCCGAATTTTGATAGCCAAACAAGGAGTGGGAAATGGACATACAGGCTATCAAACTGACCAGCGGTAGGTCTAGCATTGCAAAAAGAAAAAGGTTTAATTGCTTGAAAATAATCGGAATAGTTAAAAAAACTTAATTAGTGATTTGAGGGAAAATTTTTATCCGGATTTTCATAGCTAAACGAATACTGAGAAATGGACAAATCGGAGGTCTAATTTTGGAAAAACATATTCAGTGACTTGAAAGAAATAATGGTAACTAAGAAAAACTTAGTTATTGATTTAGGGAAAATTGAAATATTTCACAAACAGCTGCTGCTTGCTATGTAAACGAACTGCCAAAACTTGATCTTTTCAAGAAGTAGCTATTTCACGCATGAAAATCTACATTGGTAATTTAATTGTCAAAAAGGCTTCCTTCGAAAGAAGTTGTAAGTTTAGGACATGCCAGGAAGGCCAATAAGACGTCAGAAAGTTCATATTTTCAACGCCTAGCAGTTTCGGGGATAAAGAGTTGCATTTGTATGTTATTTGACTATCAATACGGCTTCCCTCGAATCATAACATTAATTCAAACTTCTCTGCTTCCTCTTGATCTATATTCTCTCAACAAAAATTGAATACCGATCGACGTTTAAATATATTATATTTCACACTTTCTGAATAAAACTAGAAATTAAAATAAATTGAAAAAAGGTTAAATATTTTGAAAGTGATTTGTCTAAAAGTAAGAAATAAAATAGATATAAAAAGATTTGACGCACCTTTGAATGACGCTCGGAATCATGACTTGCATAGCAATATTGACTCTGTCGGTAAAATATTTCAGAGTTTGACTTGACATAGCAGTAGTATCCCAGCTGGTATTTATTTTACTAGTTTAATATTTAACGGTTGGACTTTATATAGCAGTAGTTTCTCGTAAAATATTTTACCGCTTGACTTCACACAGCAACAGTTTCTCAAGATCACAAAACAGCAGAGTGCAGTGTCTGCATCCTTCAGCAGACAAACAGAATATCTAGTACTCTCCAAAACTTGAATTTCAAATTCTCAATCGACGCCTCATTTGCTGTGCATGATCTCGAGCGTAATTCAAAGGTACATCAGATGTTTTTCTAATTATTTAATGCCTTACTTTTAGACGAATCGTTTCGCAAAACTTTTGACCGTTCTTTAACTTTTTTATTTTTTTAAGAACTTAGTATACTGGCTGGTTTAATATTGCCCTCCTCCATCTTCTTCTACCTCTATTTTTCATACCTACGTGACTACTAACTGCTTTCTGCTATAATAGTCCGTAAAGTGGGCAAATGCAGTGTAAAGACTTTTTGCAGACCGACAAAGCGGATCAAAGAGTGTCTCAGATCGGCAGAGAACAAAGGGGACCCAACACCAATCTATGCAATATACTGCATATTTTGGAATCACTGGACGATCCTTTAGTAACAGTATCACTGATCGTAAACAATATTGCAGGATGGGGCAGTTGGTGAATTCGGCTGTGGCGGAGCACGCGCTGAGTAAACCCGACAACATAGTAAAATTAGCCGACAAGAAGGTTATCACTCTGGAGAAGAGGGATTCCTGTGCTGCAGCAAACGACTGCTAAAGGTAGTAAGGAAATGACCGAGCAAATGCCTTATACGTTGGCGTCACAGGTCTCCGGCCACAACCTAACTCCAGTCCGAACCAAGTTGAGAAGTCGTGCCGAGCAGACGGACGTGTTGCAGCGAAGGGCGCGGCGGATCGGCGTCCAATAGATGTTGCTTCGTCTGCATCCCCATCCAGCAACCTCCGACATGTATGGATCTGACCTATGTACATGGACACCGAAACGGAGGTGACAGATGCTTGCGCGGCAGAGTGTTTTGGCAATGCACAACAAGGCTATCTCTCTGAAGAGGAGTGCAAGCGCCGAGAGACGGCGGATCTGCTGTTCCAGCTTGACAGTGAGCAGTGGCACCACTCGCGGAGAGCAAAACAGCCATCAAACAGCAACATCAAGGGATAACCGGCGTGAAGAAGCACATTGCCGCAGAAGCTTACACCGCGAGCCATGCCTCGCCGACAGTGGCGTCAAAACGCGCGGCTCGCCCTATGCAAACTACCACAGCAACTGCACAGTCCAGTCACGTTAAAGTAACCACCGCCTACGTTTGACGTCAACGTGCAATAATCACTCACAAACTGCAGGTGGCAGCACTAGCAGTCTAGGGTATATAATACATGCTGGGGGGAAGGGAGGGGGAGGAAACAATACAATCGTCATCCTGATGCAGAAATGGAGCGATTCACCTCACATCCAAAAGGGCATGATCATTGGCTTTCAGGCCAAGGGTGGAAGCATTTACGAAACGGCTAAGTTTGTAAACTGTTCGTGTGCCGCAATGGTTAAAATACATCATGCATGGCCAAATGGCGCTATCCAAAACCGGCGCAGAGGCAACTGTGGTGCAACACGTGCCATACATGACAGGGATGAGCGACGGCTGTGGAGATATGTAGGGGCGAACGGACATTCAATCGCTGAGCAACTGATAACCCAGATGAACCAAGGAGCTACCAACAGTGTCTCTCCAACGGCTACTCAGCGAACGTTGCTGTGTATGAGTCTCTTCAGACGGCACGTGGTTCATGCGTCTGTGCTGACTGCTACTCATCAGCGACGAAGGCTTGAATGTGCTCACCATTACCGCAACTGGATATCTACTGACTGGTGACAGGTTGCCGTTTCATTAATCATGTGTTATGCTCCATCAGACACGTGGCTGTTAGTGTGTATGGCGTGAAACGTCAGAAAGCAGACACCCTGCTACAGTCAACGGAAGGGTCGATGCTGGTGGAGGGAGCATAATGGTTCGGGGAATGTTTTCGTGACATTGACTGTGTGATCTCGTCATTCTGGAAGGCACAATGAATTAACACAAGCATACATCCATCCTTGGTAAAATGTCAACCCCTACAATCACTTTTCTTTTCCTTGACAGAACGGCTCTTACCAGAAAGACAATGCAATGCGTCACACTCGTAGTGTACATGCGTGGTTTGAAGAGCATCAGGATGAGTTTACTATACTCACCTGGACACCAAAACTCCCCGGATTGGAACCCAATGGAGAATTTGTGGGACCACCTCGATCGGGATGTTCGCGCCATTGATTCCCAACCTGGAGCATCTGGCCACGGTATTGGAGTTGGAATGACTCCTTGTCAATGTCGGTGCCTTCCAAAACCTCACTGAGTCTCTCACTGTGCGTCCCACGCTACAAAAGTCTGTTATTCAGGCTTTTAACAGGTTATCACATTAATGTGACTAGACGGTGTACAATCCTCAACGGCAACTGATTGCAACCATTGCCAGAGAACAGATACCGACCATGGAAACAGCCGCAAATCACACCGCGACAAAAGAGGTCAGCTCCCGCACAGTGCCCGACGTTACGCATCTGAACCGAGACCATCTCCAGTCGTCCTCGAGGTAAGGAACGATTATAAATGCTTTCTGCACCACCATAAGTAATGGATATCAGGGGTCAACACCGCGAGCTCTGCAGGAACAGACATGGTGAGAGAGCCCACCAGATGCGAAGATAAACCGGAGTGTGACGAGCGAGGTGGCGTCACACACGCTGCAGTTCAACACGGATGTCACCTCTTCAAGGTTGTGTTCAAGGGTTTCCTGTACTGGGCGGTCCATGTGCACGGCAAAGAAGAATGGGAGGAGCTTGGGTGTGGTGTGTTCTCGGTGCCACGCATCAAGCCAACCAAGACATAGAGAGTGTCCCCGTCTCTGCACGTTATCGCCCTACGTAGCGTGGAGAACAGGAAACTTTCAGTTAACGGGGCCGGCCAACACGGCAGGCATCGTTCATCCAGTGAGGCACAGAACAGGCGCGCCTCAGTGCTTCCGCTGCCAAATAGTGGGGCATGTGCCACGCCACTGATCCTTCCCAGTGGTGTGCGTGAAGTAAGTAGGTCACCGTGTGAGCTCTCAGTGGCTGCGTCCAAAGTCAGGAATTGTGGTGGTGATCGCTTCGCGAGCCACGATGGCTGTAAGAAGATTAAGATCCCGGTGGCTCACCAGCGAGGTGTGCTCTATAGGCACAAAGCCGATCGCTCTACTCCCCTCCTCGCATGCGGTCCGCGCGTGGAGCTGTAATGATAGGCCAGTTGCTGGCCTCCAAAAACGCTTTCAGCGACAGAGGACACCAAATCTGAAAAGGAGAGAAAACGACGGCATAAAACTCCAAAATCACAGATTGTAGATGTGAAACACGTTGTGCTAGTACTCCACTTGAACGAGAGAGTGAAGCACCCCTGAATAAAATTCCCCTCTGTCGACTCCAGTAGGCCGCCAACAGTGGATGGTGAACGGTTGACAATTCCAGCCACTCGTTCTGGCGAAATATCGAAAAATTCGTTCAGCATTGGCTGAAGAATCCAAGACAGAAGTCAGCTGTCAAAATCATAACAAATGGTCCTAGAAGCCTCGACAATTTTGTAATCTCCATAAAGATTCAAAGTGACGTACTTCAGTTCAGAAAGTGCCATTATTCAGTAATACATATTTCAGTTACTGCTTCTGAAATACCTTACGAGCAGCGACAAAAATTTTGACTGCTAATGGTGTTCAATTTAAGAAGAGCCTAAAGAATTTATAATTAACGAACTCCTAAACCGCTGCCGGAGAATTTATTTCTTGAACTGAGTGATGTATATGTTATTAAGAATATAAAATAATGTAAAAGTACTGTAAAGTCTGATCTCTGTTCATATACAGTGCATTATGGTTGTATTAACTACAATTACACTTTATTATTGTATACGTATTAGATTCTCAGCCCTAATTATGTCATGTACAGAAAATTCATGATCTATAAAAATAAAGTCTCAAAAATCAAGAATTATTCTTCCTATAACAGTAATAATTTCAACAATAGGATTAATCTCAACGTCAACCTTAATCTCTTCACTGTATATAAAGTAATGAAACCAGTGTCAACAAGCGTTGAAAACTGCATTTCTATTTCATGACGGGTAGCTATATAAGGTTACGAATTGTTATAGTGTTGGAATATAAATATCTGGGAAAAGCTTTATCTTTCTCCAGGTCACTCCCTCTCGTACAGACTACACTGGTTTTCATAAGTAATAATATTCTTACTTTATAATAACCTTCCTCGCTCACAAAATGTTACCACTGTGTCCACAGTATTGGCCTAATTTATTTTGAAACTGCAGTTCATGTGGGGTTCAGTTGGATCTTAACACAGCAGGAAAAATTACAGAAGCTCTGTAAATTGTACGGTAATAACCTGGCTCTTTCAACCCAAGTAGTGGTCCCAGCGCATTGAAAGGCAAGGCGTTTGACGTTGACCGGTTTGCTGCTGTACTTGACTCAGATATTCTGGATTAGGTTGACTGTTAAGTGACGTTGTCGAAATTTCGAAATGGATGCGACTTATTTTCTTCACGAAGAAGGCGTCCGAAAAAAAGTCAGAATCAAGTGCTCATACTGATACGCAGTATAATCTCCAGTCCAGAAGGAAAATAACCCACATATGTTACAGATATACGTTTCATGTAAAAATGCACTGTAAAACGATAAGTGATTTTCTTAGTACAAACAGTGTGATAGGTCTGCACTGCTCGCAGACCCGCACCAACACTCAGCATCATGGCTGCCGGCAAGGTTCACAATCAACGGCAGCCGCCAGCACGGATCACATCCTTGGGGCATTATTCGTTACAAGCCAGAAACGAACGAAGTAATTTTGGGGTTTAAAACTTTTCTTATATTTACATTTCATAATCAGATCATTTTTATTTGTAAATCGAGAATAATACATTTATAAGAAACTTTTTATCCTCCCCAAATTCCTGTCTGATACTTTGTTTAACTAATATGTAGTACTGAAATTATAAGTTTCGGCCTGCACACCATACCCCAGCAGCCAGTCGTGGAGTAGCACTGCTCGCCAGTTCAATGATAGCTAATGGAGGAACTCACTGAACTCCAGCTACGTTCATAGTGTCACCGACAACGAAATCCAAACGCCATCGCCGTAAGTCATCCGATAACATCGGCTGACAGCTTGGTCACAGTACGTCCGAAGTCCTTCGTCAGTTTCTGGAGGAATCAAGGATTATAATGTATTCTAATAAAGGAGTTACAATCTTCAATTCCGTTGGCCTGATGGATGCCACGACGCCTATGTGCCTTGAGACAAGTGCTGCATTCCGGTTTTCTTGTTAGAAAGCCACTGAACGCATGTGAATGAACTGTATCAGTCTCAAAAAAATGTTGCAATTACTGTACGCTCTTTCCTCAGTTAGACAAGTTTCACGGATATGTGATGAAAAGAGAAACGTTCTGTTACATATACGAGATGCTCCATGCTAACACTGGAAAGCAATATTACATGTTGTAACCTCCCAACAGTAAAAAATATATAATAACCCCCCAATAGTAAAAAATATAACATTCATTCTTAGTGTAACCTCCCAAAAAATAAAATAATTATATAGAATTCACATTCAGCGTAACACAGTTAAAAATACCTCCCAAAAGTAAAAAATATAATTATATAATTCATATTCAGTGTAACTACCCAACAGTTTATTATTCCGTAACCTCGCAATAAGAACGTGACTAATCTCCCAATAAAAAGTGTGACTCATATGTAACCTTTCAGTAATTAACTGACTGTGAATCTAAACAGGTAAATTTGGACGTCATCAGCGCTGCGTCATGGCCCTGAAAGAACATTCTGAATAAATTGAAAATTCTTACCTCAATATGATCGCCGGATAACGCGTATATATCTGATCCTTTAAGAAATTTTTCTGGCACAGCTCAGTGCAATGCTGGCCGATAGATTTGTCATGTATAAAGAGAAACAACTGATTTTACCTTACAATAATCGGGATGACCATGGATTGGAGAAATTAGTAAAATCCTTAAATTGAGATGAATGATTGTCAAAAGTTACTTTTTACAAGAAAGATTATTATTAAGAGATTTTTGTAAATCATTTACATGGGGCTTGATATAACAATAGTACATATGCGCGAGGCTGCTTTTACCTTATACTACATCGCCCAGGCACCGCCATCGCTCCCCACGACCGGCCCAGCCAACTCCATACACACGACTCCTAGCTACTCCTTACTCCTACTGCCACGCAGTTCCTACTGCAGCCAACACTGCTCTCTGGTCTGAGATTCTCTTATAGCTTACATATCGCAGGCAGCGCGTGAGCAATCCATCGAAATTACATCTTCTCGAGTGCACTCGCAATAAATTCCTTAGTCATGGACCTCTTACAATGTACTCTACACAACTTCAGATAAATTCAGCGAAACAGACATACGTCAGTTAATCATCGAGGACTGTCTTTCACTGTACGTGTGAAAGACAAACATATATCTTAGAATAAGTACTGCGAACACTGAAAAGTGGAAACATACAACCTACACCACATTTGTAAACTATCTCGTATAACATAATTACCACCCTACTGGCATAAAAACGCCAAAAAGCGGTAACAGTAATTTGTGGACAGTTATTGCCCATCTACCACAACCCAAAAAATTTCCGCTACTGCAACTTTAAGCGTAAGATACGCCGCCCTTCTCACTTGAACAAATTATTTTTGAGGTTGTAATTTAGTCCTAAAGTTTTCGATAAAGATTTTGCCTATTTTTGGGTTCCAATAAAGCTGCAATTTCAGCGCATATATTCCGTTCCTGCGGTGGGATCAGCTTTGTTGTGACCGCGCACGTAATGGGCTACTGGTTTGGAAAGGTCGTCCGTCTTCGGGCCGACGTCGGTCGTTGGCGGAATCCAGCCTTAGGCTGCGGTTATAATGGTACCGACACTGGCGGATTCCACCGACGACCGACGTCGGCCCGAAGACGGCTGATCTTCCCAAATCAGTAGGCCTTTACGTGCGCGGTCACAGCGCAGCCTATGTCACGCCCGAATCTACATAATTCGGAGGGCGGTCGGCAGAATTTAAATGAATTTGCTCTCTCTGGGTTGAGTCGGTCAAGTCTCCCAGACGTAAAATATACACTGTGAGAAATTTTTAAGTTTTATACGAGGAAGAAGGAGTCTGTGGCATCCTGTGGATGAGAAAGAGAAAAACGGGGATATGTCTAGGAATTTATAGTCTGAAATCGCTACTTCACTGGAAACCACAAGTTCTCAACAACTTAAAAATTTAGTAATAATTTATTGAATGTTACATTACATTACATATGTCCTGTGGCTGTCTAACCACTTCACCCTGGTGTCTATCCTTTGTGCAACATGTCATCTGCAACACAGGAAAAATCTGCAGCGATCATCTGAGGCCTAGCTTATAACTTCAAAAAATTACATGCTCTAGTGAGAAAGGTGACTTACGTCAATTTTAATGGTTAAAGCTATTGTAAGGGATCTTTTTTGAGTTGTTGTAGGTGGGCATTGGTGATGTGTCTGCACAGCATGGAATTCAACTTTTACTTAACGACACACGCTCAGCACAATAGGCTGTGGGGTGGTAGGACTGGAACAAGTGACACATCAGGCAATCATCATCGACAGTTGCACTGAACATTTATTTGGCACATTTAAACAAGACAAATAACAAATAAAACCATCAACACATTTTTAACATTACCATTTAGGTGAGAGCAAATTACTTCAAAATTTAAACATTCATAAACTACGGCACATGGACTATTACACATTTAGTGAAATGAGTTAAAAATTATTTACTCAAAAACCGTGATCAACCTGAAGAACAATAAATCGGAATTAATTACCATATCCACAGACTGTCATTGAAGGAATTCTTGTACATTCATTAATAGAATGTCCGCACCCGGTAGCTGAATGGTCAGCGTAACGGATTGTCAATCCTCTGGGCCCGGGTTCGATTTCCGGCTGGGTTGGGTTGTTTGGGGAAGGAGACCAGAGAGAGAGGTCATCGGTCTCATCGGGTTAGGGAAGGACGGAAAAGGAAGTCGGCCGCACCCTTTGAAAGGAACCATCCCGGCATTTGCCTGGAGCGATTTAGGGAAATCATGGAAAACCTAAATCAGGATGGCCGGAAGGTGGATTGAACCATCGTCCTCTCGAATGCGAGTCCAGGATTCCCGGCTGGGTCGGGGAATTTTCTCTGCCAGGAACTGGGTGTTGTGCAGTCCTCATCATCAGCCTATCATCCTCATCGACTGCAGGTCGCCGAAGGGGCGTCAAATTGAAAGACCGGCACCCGGCGAACGGTCTGCCCAACGGGGGGCCCCAGCCATACGATTAAATAAATAAATTAACAGAATCAGTTTCGAACTATTTAAACACACAATAACAACTGGCCTCTCAGTAACTTGTAAAAATTTATGAAACTACTCACTTAGAGTTAGACACGTGTCTCTCAGACACACTATCACTTCAGATATAAACCTAACAGTAATGTTATTGTAATTCGCAGCAAAATATATCCAAGGGAAATTTTATCCATGTATATCCATAGCAATTGGCCAGCTTAACTCCGCGCCTCTGAATATCTGCGATGCTCAATAACAACTCTTTGCTTGGAATGCACCTCCTTTACAGTTACCATTTTGTAGGTTACGTATAGTGTCACCACTTATCGGAATTTCATGGAGCTATAGGAGCTGAAGCGGGAATTTTATACGATTTCCCATAGCAAATTACACATTTTTGCAACCGAAACTGGACAGAAAAAAATTGTTGCATTACTTATTGAACGCCCCTCATATAACAGAATCACTACCCTACGACATAAAAACACCAGTGACTGGCAATAATAAATCGTAGATCAGCGATATTCCCGCCGCCGGTATGGGTCATCTTTCCCGTGGTGTGCGCAGAGCGCGCGGTGGCGCCACCTATAGCGCCGATCAGGGGGCGAGGGGTAAGCTCTAGCAAGCAGCGAGGATTTTTGCCTTGGGACGCCTAGCAGTCACGTCGTTTGGGAAGTCTGGAGGACAGTACAGGCGCCGTGCGAGGCAGCAGGAAGAGCACATCTAAAAGGGGCTGTTTACCCGGGTGACGGCGCCGTAGCAAATATCGCCGGCGTGGAAGCAGTCGTGTTACTGGGAAGCCGTTGGTGTATTTCACTTCCGGTATCTGCGGCGGTTGGCTTCGTCGAAAAAGCCAGAGAGTAAGGACCTTGCTTGTGCTGTAAATTGTGGCCAGAATCGACTACTGTGTTCAGTTTTTTGACCGGCCGTTGCTACTCCTACTGAATCTGTCCTGGAATGCATTAATTTCAACTTGCTTAGTACGCAAGGTTCTAGTGACAGCTGTATGTGATGTGATGATTAACATTTACTAGGGCCTGGAGTGCTGATACTGTAAGTAAGCTGTTTAGGTTTTTATGTTGGTAACGCTACGTAGCGCTCTGTATGAAAATCACTGACTGTGCTGTGTGCAGTCTGTGCCTGGTTGGCATTGTTGCAATATTTGCTCTTGTAGCGTTGGGCAGTTGGATGTCAACAGCGCGTAGTGTTACTCAGTTGAGGGTGAACCGTCAGATTGCGTTGCGCTAAAAATATTGTTTGTCAGATTAGTGTTGATCAGAATAAGTAAAGAGAGGAATGTCTGAGTACGTTCAGTTTTGCTCAGCCGTTTGAAAATCAAATAATGTAAGAGGTTTATCAGCATAGTAATTCATAAATTTTCCAAAGGGGACGTTTCATATGTCGACCCTTAGACGAGGATACCTCACTGGAATCTTCTAATTTTTTCTTGTAGTTTGTGTAATTAGTATCGGTTTTGTTTATTGCTAGCGCGTAATTGTAGAGAGAATTTTCTTTGTAGTTCCAGTTTTTCATTGTTGTACAGTAAAAAACTGTTGTGGCATGCATGTAGATTTGCACCAAGTATCGCAGCTGCGTTTGCGATTAATTAGATATTATTTTCACTGCTATGTTAATGTGTTTTCTTATTTTACGCTTCAAATTGTGCTTTTCTGTGTTATCGTGTGAAATATTGTGACAATTATGGCGTGTGAAAAGCATAATACTAGGCTCCAAAGTAAACTAAGAAATGACAGTAAAGACGAAAGCAGTGTGTTAGCGCCACTGTGTAATGAATTAACTAATGTGCAACATAGTAATTTGGTAATTGTGCATAGGGAAATGGACCAGGCGGCAAATAATGGTGTAGACAGTGAAACAATTAGTGAACACGGAAACATTATCGATCGATCGGTCGGGAACAGCTCGCCCCAGGAACCCGCAATGACAGGACACAATCTCGCAAATACCGTAGATTCAGGTTATGCGTCCTCACCGTTTTCTCAAATAAGTCAAGACACATTTTCTGCTTTGCAAAATGTGAATATTTCCGGTGCAAATTCACTGCCGAAAAGCATAGAGGAACAGATTCCAGACACTAATACATTATTATTGCAATTAATGAAACAAAATCAGAGACAAACACAGCAACAGTTAGACACAATGGAACAAAATCTTCAAAAGTTAGACACAATGGAACAACACCAGAGACAAACACAGCAACAGTTAGACGCAATGGAACAAAATCAAAAACAGTCACAGCAACAAATGGAAAAAAATCAGAAACAAAGAAACACTTCAACAGACACTTGAAGATTTAACTACTAAGTTACATAACATCGAATCGAAATGTCAAAAAGTCTATAATGACGTAAAAACACAAATTTGTGAGCATTTTCAACCTATTTTTTCGCGACATGAAAATGCATTACAGAATCACGCAGCAACCATAAAAAAACTGCAAAATATTGTTCATGAAAATCACGAGACCTAGCAGGCTAAAATTGACTCGGTTACATCCACCGATTCGGTTACGCAACTTGCAAAAACTCAGGAAAACTTAGACACTGTAGATACTCTGAAAATTGGTTCAGAAAGACACATGGAGAAAATTAGTTCATTATCGGAGAAAGTAGCCGAACTTTCGGATCAGTTCACTAACTTAGCTACAATGGTAGATGATGATCTGGATGACACAAGACCGGTAGCCTTCACTGACACAGAAAAGTATGAACAAATTAGAAAATTCAAACAAAATCAGAATCAAATCAATACACAGTACAAAAGAGAAATCCGGGAAGTACAAGATCAGTTGACACAGGTAATACAAGAATTACATATTTCAGAGGACACTCGCGCTCCAATACGGGAAGAGGGACATAGAAATACGGAACAGCTACAAAATAATAACACAGGGAACTTCGGAAATTACGAAAGAAATTGGCGGAGACCTGGCTGTCAATGAAAGCACGGTGAGTCGTTGAGCGAGGCTTCTGTCATCACCGCAACAAGTTCACGGAAATCTCTCCACTCTCCCGTGCGCCTGCCGACCACTCAGCTGTGTCTCCTGCAAGTTCGCAACGTGCGGACACACTCATTCAATGTGATCTACGGATGACAATCAAACACCTCGCTGCAGAACTGTACATCTCCATTGGTAGTGTTGATACAACTGCCCACCATTTGGAGTACTCAAAGGTGTGCCCTACAGCCCGGATCTTGCACCTTCCGACTGCCACCTGTCCCAATGAAGGTTGCACTCCACAGGAAGCAGTACTTGGATGATGGGGAGGTTGATGCAGCGAGATGTTTGCTCCACGTCCACCAGTAGAGTGATAGCACAGACCCTCCCAGTAAGGTGGCGAGTGGCCGTCGCATTGAACGGAAAATATATTGATGGTTCAAATGGCTCTGAGCACTATGGGACTTAACAGCTGTGGTCATCAGTCCCCTAGAACTTAGAACTACTTAAACCTAACTAACCTAAGGGCGTCACACACATCCATGCCCGAGGCAGGATTCGAACCTGCGACCGTAGCGGTCACACGGTTCCAGACTGTAGCGCCTAGAACCGCACGGCCACACAGGTCGGCAAATTATATTGAATAACAGGGTTTTGTAGCTAAAAGAGTTGGGAATAATATGATGTACTGGAGCCCTGAAGAAAACCAATTTGATTCCAGAAAGAAAAAAAAAAATGTTCCATTACTTATTGAAAGCAGCTCGTATTATGAGTGATTTGCAAATGTGGTGTGTCTGATCCTCCTATACAGTGCTTTAGGTGTTCCGACTAGTTTATCTTTCACAACTATGGTGCATGACGGTCATTGAAGGTTAAATGAAATACGTCTGTTTTGCTGAATTTATACGAAGTTGCGCAGAGTGCTTGTACTCGTGCTTTTCAGTATCATCATGAATCATCTCGAGTATGTAAAAAACGTCTTTCTCTCCATTTTATATTGGAACCTGGTTGGTAGGTACTCAGAGAGCGCACAGGATAAGGTTATGGTTTTGGATGGGGCTGTAAACAGTTACTGTGAGTTGCACAGTCAAACACACAACTTTATTTTTCTAAGAACCACTTATTTACACGTTGCTTTAAAAGATTACAACTAAACAATACGGTTGAAGGTCTAGTTAAAGAAAACTTAAGATGCTTTCTGGGATGAAGGCCCGAAACCATACCAAAAACAAGAACGGCTGAAGGCCTGGTTTAGAAATCAAAAGCAATTAAAAATAGAATGTAAAAAATTTCTTTTAAGAAAAACATGCAATTGAAAACAATTAGCGGCTGACGGCATACACTACACGTCTGAAGGAATACTATAATTAAAACACATTAACAAACAATTTTTCTAACCAAGAAATTTCTTTTAAAACTTACAACAGTACGGCCGAAAGCCTAATTAAAGAAATATTAACTCATTGCACGACTGAAACAAATTTGAAACAACGGCTGAAGGACTAGACAACAAGTCAGACAAACAATTTTAAATAAACCCCTTCCTTCTTATAAAAATTTTCCTTTAAAGAATACACATGGCTGAAGGCTTTATTAAAAGGGGTTCACGTAAATCCTCGGCTGAAGGCCACACATAACACTTCGAACAACTAATGGCTTAGGGCCTGGATTACAAATAATTTCAGATAGAACAAATTTAAGGAAAAAATTTTTAAAATAAAATCTATCTTCAGAATTTGAATTTAACACAGCTGAAGGCCTTTATGTAAAATTTAAAAGGAACTGAATTAAAACACGGCCGAAGGCATTACACCATACTTCAAACTAAAATGAAAATCACAATGTAAAACAAACAGAACAAGTGGTGCTCATCAGTGTTCCAAAGGTTGGCCTGGGAAGGTAGCTCAAACGTAAGGTGAGGTGAGACAGGCAGTCAAGAGTTGAAGTTAAATAATCGGATGGCAACCCAAACTAGGGACGGCCCAAGGACTGGCCAACAATTTAACCAATTCCCTTCCATCTGACCAATGGCGCAACGATGGAAAATATCGGTCGAGGACGAGGATACGAACAGCAATACGTCTTCAGAAATTGGCCTCCAAAAACAGCCAAGGGAACAATAATCACTCTAAACAAAATATGAACCAAACAAATAAAAGGCTGTCGAACTACACGCCATGCAGGACAGCATCAACACAAGGAAAGGCACACAGCCGGAAAACTACGCTAACGACCAGGTCAAGTAACTGGGGCCTTAACGGCCACAGGGCAGAAAATACCACTGGTGCACTTCACTGGTAAGTAACAGTCAATTTAATAATTAATCACCATATAGGCAGACGGCTGGAAGCTTTCGCCCACTCCAACACATCATACATTGCTGCTAGCTCGAATGGCCCAGAGAGCGACAACCCACAAATGAACGAGGAGATGTCACAATAGTTGAGGCTTCATAACAGGTTAACTGATCACTCAACTTCAGCGTCCGGGTTCTGTGGGCAACGAACTTTGTCGCTCTCGCAGCTAGCGCCTCACGATCTGACAGTGTGTGCACGCCGCCAGCAGTCCCGGCGTGGCTCTGCACCACCAAGAGTTCCTCGCTGCTCCGTCCCAACCGACTGACCACATGCAGCACGCAGACAGCATTAAAATAGCTGCTGAGTCAAAACCACACAAGCTACACACGGTTCCAGAAAACATTTCCACAAACAACTCAGACAATACTAAAACCAGTGACTGTGGGACAAGGACGAATCACAAGTCGACACACACGAAGAACCCAGAAGCGGTCGGCGACCAAATACACGTTGTCCGATGAGACGACCGACCGAACGACCAACCAAGGCCTTCCCCACTCAAGTCATGGGTGTTGGCAATGGTCAGGCGAGTCACGACTGTCCGGACCTCACTGCTGCTCCGTCCCGACTCAACTCCCGACACACGACGACCCTGAAATACTAGCGGTCGCTCCAAAGATAGTACGACAGTGCTCTTATCGATAAGCGCTGATGTTGCTGCCACTCACAGGCAGGCAAGCCAGCAACCTAGTGATGCCAGTAAATCGAAAACAAGATTTGAAGCAATAAACGGCACTAACACAAGCCGCGCACGGCTCATATATATTTGCAAAACTTGTCTGGTTATTCCAATTACAGAGGAAAGAGTGTACAGTACTCGTCACATTCTTCTACAGGCACATATAGGTTTCAACAGATTGTAACTTACTTGATAGAATAGCAGGAAATTGATGGAGATTGGTAGCTCCGTATTCAGTCCCTCGGATGATGTTAATAGGTGATCTCTGGCGATAGCATCTTGGATTGCATAAACCGATCAACTGCCTACTGTTACACGTAATATGCTTTGAATGAAAATACAGTAAGAGAAAGAGGCGGCAATGTTACAAGACACATTATAAATTCGACATTATAGCGTAGCCCGCCTCCGGTTCTAAGGAGCAGTAGACTCGTTCTAATCTTTCGTTCTACTGGATTACCTCGTGGACAGATACGGATCACTTCTTGGGAAGCAAACAGACTGTCGAGCAGAGTGACAATGTAATTGTCCTCCGCTGTGCAGTGCTCGGCGCCTGCGGCTTAGCCGGGCCCGCGGCGCACAGTGGCTGCCCAGCTCTGGCGCTAATCCGCGCGAGTGCGCGCCGCAAGCCGCTGTCGCCGCCGGCGCTTCCGGCGCTGGCAGGCTGCCCCGCGCCGCTGCTTCCGCCGGAAGCGGCCGTGTTACGCCCCGCTGCAGGGCCGTCTGCGCTGCGGCGCTACGCGCAACTTCTACTCCGCCCTATTAGCTTCTGCAAACCGTGGCACACCACGCAGAGAGACAGCCATCTACAGTGATCCAAATAAATGTTGCATATTGCCGAAACTTTACTACTGACCGATGTGACACAGATACGCATTATAATTTGTACATAATGATGAAACGTTCTTCAACTAAGGAATAGGGAAACAATAGGAAGGACTGGACCTCTTTTGTTATCACTCGTTTTATTTAACCATCATATCAAAAATTCCATTAAAACAACAATATCTTAATCCTGATTACTTTAGGTAATAAGAATAGTAAGTCACAACAATTTAGTGAATCTGCTACCAGTGTCTATTTATGAAACAAAGTCTATCTCATATACGGGGTGGTCCATTGATCGTAACAGGGCCAGATATCTCACGAAGTAAGCGTCAAACGAAAAAACTACAAAGAACGAAACTAGTCTAGCTTGATGGGGGAAACCAGATGGCACTATGGTTGGCCCGCTAGATGGCGCTGCCATAGGTCAAACGGATACCATTTGCGTTTTTTTTTAAAATAGGAACCCCCATTTTTATTACCTATTCGTGTAGTACGTAAATAAATATGAATGTTTTACTTGGACCACATTTTCGCTCTGTGATACATAGCGCTGTAATAGTCACAAACATATGGCTCACAATTTTAGACGAATAGTTGGTAAAAGGTAGGTTTTTTAAACTAAAATACAGAAATTAGGTACGTTTGAACAATTTATTTCGGTTGTTCCAATGTGATACATGTACCTATGCGAACTTCTCATTTCTGAGAACGCTTGCTGTTACAGCGTGATTACCTGTAAATACCACATTAAAGCAATAAATGCTCAAAATTATGTCCGTCAACCTCAAAGCATTTGGCAATACGTGTAACGACATTCCCTCAACAGCGAGTAGTTCGTCTTCCGTAATGTTCGCACATGCATTGACAATGCGCTGACGCATGTTGGCATGCGTTGTCGGTGGATCACGATAGCAAATATCCTTCAACTTTCCCCACAGAAGGAAATCCGGGGACATCAGATCCGGTGATCGTGCGGGCCATGGTATGGTGCTTCGACGACCAATTCAGCAGTTATGAAATATGCTATTCAATACCGCCTCAACCGCAGCCGAGCTATGTGCCGGACATCCATCATGTTGGAAGTACATCGCCATTCTGTCATACAGCGAAACATCTTGTTGTAACATCGGTAGAACAAGACGTAGGAAATCACCATTTAGATTGCCATCAATAAAATGGGGACCAACTATCCTTCCTCCCCTAATGCCGCACCATAGATTAACCCGCCAAGGTCGCTGATGTTCCACTTGTCGCAGCCATCGTGGATTTTCCGTTGCCCAATAGTGCATATTATGCCGGTTTACGTTACCGCTGTTGGTGAATGACGCTACGTCGCTAAATAGAATGCCTGCAAAAAATCTGTCATTGTCCCGTAATTTCTCTTGTGCCCAGTGGCAGAACTGTAAACGAATTTCAAAGTCGTCGCCATACAATTCCTGGTGCATAGAAATATGGTACGGGTGCAGTCGATGTTGATATAGCATTCTCAACACCGACGGTTTTGAGATTCCCGATTCTCGCACAATTTATCTGCTACTGATGTGCGGATTAGCCGCAACAGCAGCTAAAACACCTACTTGGGCATCATCATTTGTTTCAGGTTGTGGTTGACGTTTCACATCTGGCTGAACACTTCTTGTTTCCTTAAATAACGTAACTATCCGGCGAACGGTCCGGACACTTGGATGATGTCGTCCAGGATAGCACACGCCCGTTGGGCATTTTGATCGCAATAGCCATATATCAACACGATATCGACCTTCTCCGCAATTGGTAAACGGTCCATTTTAAGACGAAGCAAATACCGTCCGCACTGGCGGTATGTTACGTGATACCACGTACTTATAAGTTTGTGACTATTACAGCGCCATCTATCACAAAGCGAAAAAAGTGGTCGAACTAAAACATTCATATTTCTTTACGTACTACACGAATATATAATAAAAAATGGGGGTTCCTAATTTAAAAAAACGCAGTTGATATCCGTTTGACCTATGGCAGTGCCATCTAGCGTGCCAACCATAGCGCCATCTGGTTTCCCCCTTCAAGTTAGACGAGTTTCGTTCTTTGTAGTTTTTTCGTTTGATGCTTATTTCGTGAGATATTTGGCCGGGTCACTATCAATGGACCATCCTGTATAAGAAAATTTTTAAACCACTAACAATTATGCACCCAACGGCTTAAATTAAGACACACGATATTTCTGACTAGTCTTTGGACACTGAGAACTAATGTTCTCAAAAACATTTATCTAAATAACAACCTGCCAGAGATGCACCCAATAAATAGCAGGATACAGTTAATACAAAGGCACTTGTTTCACACTCAGGAGTTAATCAATATCGCTAAGGTTTTCTAAGGTTTCAATCTTCGGCTCCAAGGCCCAGTAACACAATTAGTCAGCACAAAGTCTTACTAAGAGTAGGACGGCAACAACCTTTCACAATTGTATGTTGCTCTTGAGACAAGGTTTAATAAATATAATAAATACCGAAGTAAATATAATTAGCGCCAGAATTAATTTGCGAGTAGTGACGCCAGGTCGCTCGAAGGCAGAACGAAAACTTAACTTGGAGAAGCCAAAGCTAAAGGCGAAAGGTGGCAGTTCGTACAAGACCCATTTCTCGAGCTTCGACCAGAAGTCACCTTCCGCTACCCAGGATTTCACAGCCCCGGTACCCATGGGTGGAAAGGTAGCGTTTACTCCAAAACACCAGCCAGTCAGCTGTAACATTTAACAAGCGGACATAACAGGTCTGCAGGGACAATATAAACAACCACCAAAAAATATTAAACAACAGGTTAAAGTATTGACTAATAAAACGGCGCACTACCTTTGCCCCATTACGAATGAACTAAACAGGCAAGGTACAACCAACAGCGCAAATCTTATCAATACCCTTAAGTTGAACTGCCTGCTATTAAGATATTTTTAAAAAAACTTACAATTACGAGCAAGGCCAGCGGCCACTCCAGTCTTAGTCACAATTAAATTACGTGAACTCTTATGCCCTACTGTTCAGTGAAAACCGTAACGAGCACAATTCTGAAAATTTCGTTATAGCTTTACTGGGGCTCACTGCACTAAGGCTACCAAACACTCGAATGCAGTATATTTGATCAACAGATTACGGCCTTGCAGCTGATTAAGTATTACATCAAACAACAATTTCCCACTAGCTGGAAGAGGCACGCTCGTGCATTATATTAATATTTAACGGCTGTCTTAAACACTTTGAACTTTTCATAGGCACATCTTTACTTGCATGGTAACATCCATGCGCTTACATTTGCCAGAAGTGAGGTAGCAGCCCTCAACACCTTCACACACATGCCCTAAGAACAATTTCACTTAACTTTACGCTGGACGTCCGACATGGCTTGCGTCGGGTGCAGCAGGCGGCAATAAGGCAGCGGACGACCGTAGACAACCGTGTCCGGAACCAGCAGCACCCCACCCAAGGCTCTCCACCAAGCTGTCGCACACACGTGGCCGGTTCCCGCTCCACTGCAAGGGCACTCCGGCCTCAGGTAACATCGAACTCCAACTGTTCACGTCCTTGGCGAGAGCCTCCAGTTAACTCCTCCGGCAAAGATAAAGCAGCCAAGATTCAGTACGAGCCACAAGCAAAGATAAGAGCGCGAAGGCGAGGTACTTGAAACTACGCTGGTGCACCAGCAAAACGCCACGGCTCAAATGATTTGTTCGCAATGTACATTCTAAGCCAAGAAAACGACGCGCCACGACAGAATGGTCCGAATCGGATGGAAGTCGGTATTCAAGAGAAAGCTTCACAAACTAAGCCAATAACGCGTTGGTCCACCTCTGGCCTTTATCCAAGCACTTATTTGGTTTGCCTTTGATTGATAGACTTTTTGGATGTCCTCCCGAGGCATATCGTGTCATATTCCATCCAACTGGCACGTTAGATTGTCAAAATATCGAGCTGATTGGAAGATCTTTCCTGTAATGTTCAAACGTTCTCTATTGCGGAGAGATTCGGCAAATTGCTGCTGTGCTTGGCAATCTCGAAGACAGGCAGTAGAAACTCTCGCCATGTGTGGGCAGGTATTATGTTGCTGAAATGTAAGTCCATGATTGCTTGCCACGAAGGGCAACATAACGGGGCGTAGAATATCCTCGGCGTGCCGTTGTACTGTAAGGCTACCGTGGATGACAACCAAAGCGGTCCAGCTCTGTAATGAAATAGCATCCCCGACGATCACTCCTGGTTGATGGCCGTATGGCGAGCGACTATCAGATTGGTATCCCACAGTTGTTTGGGGCTTCTCGATACAGGTATTTGCTCGCCAATAAGACTCAGTTTAAAGCGGGACTCATCACTGAAGACTACTCCAGTCAATGTGATTCCACGCCGAAGACGTATTTGGAGACGCTCCAGACAGCGGTGGGATACCAATCTGTCAATTTCCATATGGCCCGAGAGCAAGGAATGATAGTCCGGGATGCTATTTCATTTCATCGCAAGAGACATTTGGCTGTCATCCGCAGCATTCTTACAGCATTGAGGTACGTCGACGACATTCTACATCGAGTTTGTACCGCTTGTCTTCGAGATATCCAAATCATACTTTGGTCAATAAGGTCGCGGGTCTCTCCCCAATTGACGACGCTTGGAACATTATGAGCAGGGCCATCCAAGCAGGTCGGGATTTTGACGATCTAGATAGAATTTGGCACGAGGTGCCGCAGGAAGATATCCAACAAGACTGTTAATCAATGACAAGGCGAGTAATTGCTTGCATTAGGGCCAGACTTACGTGTTACTGACTTGCACAATTTGTGAAGCTCTTTCTCTTGAATAAATCATCTATTTTTTGAAATTGTAATCTTATTTTTTCCTCTATACATATACATCACGTCTATGGTTTCCCGTCCTATTCGGATAATTCCTTCGTGGTGTGTCGCTTTTTTCTCTAGTATAGTGCTAGCGGAAACAGTCCATGTTTCCACCCTGGGTGGGGGGGGGGGGGGGGAGGTGGGGTGCATGTAAAATGTAAAGTGTATAGAAACATTGCAGTATTGGTGCTGTGTGCCATTACAAGAGTTGTGTTGCTTCGGGATGGTTCGGACAGCAATGACCTAGTATCAGCGGCTCCGTGTAGTCACTCTAATGGATGAGGGAATGAGACGGTTGGACATCGCAGCAAATGTAGTTGTGGGTCAAAGTGATGTCTCCAGAATCTAGAAAACATTTATAGCGACGGAATCAGATGAGGATCGCCACAGAAGTGGCCGCGGAAAAAAACAACACGTATGCAGGATCGATATCAGTGCATGAAACCAAGCAGAAACTCTCAACACAATGCTACACGTGTAGAATGGCAGTTCTAAACATCTACAGGAGTGCGGGCGTCAACACAAACGACAGGAAATAGGCTCCATGAGCATGATTTGCTTGCCACAAGAACTCTCAAGACTCCTCCGCTAAATCGGATTCGGACAAGTGTTAGTATCGCATTAGCACGAAACCACTCTTTGGGGGACGCTAGGTACCAGTGGGACACGGTGCTTTTTTTCTGATGAGATCCGTATCAGTCTCGACCCTGATAATACTGACATTCGTGTGTGGAGGCAACGAGGAGAACATTTAAACCCTGACTGTGTCACTGAGCACCACTTTTATCAAGACGATGCAGTCATGTTTCAGGGCGGAAACATACACGGCCGCAGACCCCTCTTTGTGTCAATAGATGGGAGTATGGCAGGTATGAAGTATCGATACGACATCCTTGCATGCCTTTTGGTTTCATTTGGTGAACGTATTCGATCGGGATTCACGCTGATGGGTGACAATGCTCGCTCCCATCGTCACAAAATACGTGTACGGGTATGGAGACAACGTCATGAATCCATGTAGCCTTGAAAGGTGGCTACACTGAGCCACAGCGCCAGAGATTGCGCCAAAGAGTTTTATTCCGCCGCCTCCACTGGCAGTGCTTGTCGAGATGTGGCAGTAGTGCTTATCGAGATGTGGTAGTAGTGAGTCGGTGTTGAGATGTTGTAGTAGGGAGTGCTTGTTCCATGTTTTATGCAGTTGTTTGATGGGCTAGACAGCAGATGTTGTTCGAATGGAGATACCGTAATGATCAGAGTGCTTTACGTCAATATATATGAAGGTAAAAAAAAATTCCTTTTTTTCATTATTTCAATGTCTTAAATAATGCGTCATTACAGGTTCAGTCAACAAAGTATCTAGCTTGTGTTCTTGTATTAGAGTGTAATTCTGATTTTCTTGCGCAATTATAGTATTTTTATTTTTTTAATTACTTCAGTATAAATGGTATTTAAAATTTCTTGTCTTATTGAAGAAGAACCGTGCCAGATGTGTACGTTGAATCATACTTCCACACACAGAACAGTTACACTTGTGCTTTGGTTTCGTACGTTTTATAGTTGCTGGGGACTTAATTAATTAATTGTGTTAACGGAGATTTTCTTTCGTTCTTTGTTGATATTCTATGCAGTCAGATTGCGGAGTAATACCAGTCAGGGCCAACCGTTTACGAGACAGCGTAACCGAACATACAGCTACTAAATCAAAAAATTAAAATTATTTGCATTATATTTAATTAAGCCCCCATGCAGCCTGCATGTCAGCAGCTGGTGGAGGCTCTGCAATAGTGTGCGACGTGTGCAAAATTTGGAAATTTGTGGTAAGATTTTATGCGACCAAACTGCTGAGGTCATCAGCCCCTAAGTTTACACACTACTTAATCTAATTTAAACTATCTTACGTAAGGGCAACACACACATCGATGCCCGAGGGAGGACTCGAACCTCATAGTGAGCCGTGCGAACCGTGACAGGATGCCAAAGACCGCGCGGCGCGGTGTGTGCAGTTGGAGTGATGTGGGACACCTCATACGTCTAGATACGACTGCGAAAGGTGAGACGTACGTAAGCATCCTGTCTGATCACCTGCATCCATTCATGTCCATTGTTCATTCCGACGGACTTGGGCAATTCCAGTAGGACAATGCGACACCCCATACTTCCTGAACTGCTACAGATTGGCTCCAGGTACACTCTTCTTAGTTTATCAGGCCACCATACTCCTCAAACACGAACATTATTGAGCATATGCTGGATGCCTTGTAACGTGCCGTTCATAAGAGATCTCGACCCCCTCGTATTCTTCCAGATTTGTAGATAGCCCTAAAGGATTCGTGGTGTCTGTTCTCTCCAGCACTACTTCAGACATTATTCGACTCCATACCACGTCGTGTTGCTGCACTTCTGCATGCTCGCGGGGGCTTTACACGATATTAGGCGGGTGTACCAGTTTCTTTGGCTCTTCAATGTATATTACCCGTCTCTCCTTATAGCTTACCCCTATTTTTCTCGGAATTTAGAACATCTTGCACCATTTCACACTGTCGAACGATCTTTCTAGGTGTAAAAATCCTTTTTTTTCTTGCTTCCATTATCAACCGCAACGTCAGAATTGCCTATTTCATGCCTGTATCTTTTATAAAGCAAGATTATCGTCATCTAGCACATCCTCAATTTTATTTTCTATTCTTCTGTATATTATTCTTGTCAGCAACTTGGATGTGTGAACTGTTAAGCTGATTGTAAGATAATTTTCGCACTTGTTGCTCTCTCAGTCTTCGGAATTGTGTAGAGATACTTTTCCGAAAGTCAGATGTCATGGTCGGCCGAGGTGGCCGAGCGGTTCTAGACGCTTCATTCTGGAACCGCGCGACTGCTACGGTCGCAGGTTCGAATCCTGCCTTGGGCATGGATGTGTGTGATGTCCTTAGGTTAGTTAGGTTTAACCCCTTACTGCATGATTTTTTTTTCTGAAAAAAATGTTGCATGTTATGTTCGATGTTCTGATTTCATAAAAAATGCTTAAAAAATTCTAAATCTTATGTAGGGGCGGTTATTTTAGAATTAAGTGTTTGTATCATATATGGGACAGCATGCAGTAACGACTAATACCATGTGATACCAGTTTTGCGATTGATGGTGCACAATGTGGAAAATACACAATAAAATACATACATGAACTAGCAGAACTGTATTTATGTAAAACAATTACACTTTCTATTCATTACAATACACATATTTTGAGAAAATAACACACATTCTGTTTCCATTTTTCTCTATTCATTATGAAACTTGATGAAGCAATTTCTCTCCTTATTCAAGCACAATGTTGTACTGCACTTCATACACACTATATAGGATTTTCCCTTGCATTCTGGATACTTGCAACGACCACGGTTTTCCAGCCAGATAGGCATGTGATGTATCCCATCCAGTCGCACCTGACGCTGTGGAAGATCTGCTGTAGGGACTCTCTTCTTCTTGCAGTCAAGCTGTTTTTGTATTTCATTGCTTGGCCTACCACGTTTCTTGGATAAGGATTTCCCAATTTTACAGAGGGCCTCTGCAACTGCGACCTTGAAATCAACAAGGGGCATGTAATCCGTATTTCTTCTTCTCCATAACAGCCAGCTGTTCACACAAGCCAAGTCAACTAGATGAAAGAATATCTTCAAGTACCATTTCTTTGATCTGATTTGAATTCTATAATATCCTAGCATAGAATCTAATAGATCGACACCCCCCATGTAGTCATTGTAGATCATCACAGAGTGTGGACAAGGTACCATTTTATATTCTTTTTCCTCCCTGAAAAGCCTCTTGATCTCGCCTTCTGGTTTGCATCCAACGTAAGTTGACAAAGTGTTGACTACTTATTATCAAACCAGGAGACTACTGACAGTTGCACACCGTCTACTGTTGCTATCATTTCCTCCATGCTGCCTCGACCATTCATCTTCATTACTGCCTCCTTAGGTAAAATGCAACCACGTACTCGATTGGATCGGACTGCATGTTGTGCCATATCCGTCACAGACCTATTTTTCAGTATTATATGTATTCTAATGAACAAATATATAAACTTACCTCTTTATAATGTCCACAGATATCCATTTTCCTCTGCAAATAATATAAACACTGAAATCAATCGTTTACTGTACCTGATTGCAACTGTTTGTGTGGCCAAACTTGGATGTAAACAGCTAGCAACACAAAGCAAAGATTCATTACACGTAATTCCTTACTCTCCCAACAGATGGCATACACTACTTGCACAGCTGCTCTTGACTGTGTGCCATATCTGTCCCAAAATGCAGCTTGGAAATATATTCTCAGATATGAGATTGACAAAGAGAAAAGTGGTATGTGCCATATCTGGCACAATATGCGGTAAGGGTAAGTTCTAAGTTCTAGGGGACTGATGACCTCAGACGTTAAGTGCCATAGTGCCCAGAGCCATTTGAATCATTTTCAGATGGCATGTCCCCAGACTCATACATTCTACACATCAACATAAATAGTCTTTATGTTGCCACATCCCTCAATTATTTCAGATATTCTGATGGAATGTTATCAACTCCTGCCTTTTTTGATCTTGTGTCCTCCAAAGCTCTTTTAAATTCTGATTCTAATACTGGACCCCCTATCTCTTCTAAATCGACTCTTGTTTATTTTTCTATGACATCAAACAAGTCTTCCCCCTCATAGAGACATTCAGTGTATTCTTTTCACATAGCCGCTCTCTCCTGTGCATTTAACAGTGGAACTCCCATTGCATTCTTAATGTTACCACCCTTCCTTTAAATGTCACAGAAGGTTGTTAAGACTTTCCTGTATGTTGAGTCTGTCCTTCCGACAATAATTTCTTTTTCCATTTTTTCACATTTTTCATGCAGCCATTTTGTCTTAGCTTCATTGCACTTTCTATTTATTGCATTCCTCAGCGACCTGTATTTCTGTATTCCTGAATTTCCCGTAACATTTTTGTACTTCCTTCTTTCATCGATCAACTGAAGTATTTCTTCTGTTATCCATGGTTTCTTCGAAATTAGCTTCTTTGTACCTATATTTTTCTTTCCAACTTCTGTGATGGCCCTTTTTAGAGATGTCCATTCCTCTTAAACTGCACTGCCTATTGAGCTATTCCTTATTTGCTGTATCTATAGCCTTAGAGAATTCAAGTGCATCTCTTCGTTCCTTAGTACCTCAGTATCCCATTTCTTTGTCTACTGAAGCACTCGCTGATCACGGCACGAGTCATGCGGTGTGCATCCGACTCAACGACTGAGCATGTCGGACACAAGGGGTCGTACGTCAAATGAATGGAATGTAGCCTCTGACGAGTAACGAACTTTCCATTGACAACCACATACCACAATGAACGCATCGTCGTAAGTACAAAAGGCGTTGTACCGCTCGCCACACCGTGTTCCAGGCAACTTCAGAATGTCTGTGTGCGACCGTTTTGATAGGTTGCTGCTGTTTATAGAGGCGATAATAGTCTTTCGTGCTGGGCATCCGTGTCGTCGGAAGGTCTGACCGATAGTAGCTGAGTTCAATCAAGAACTGTCTGGTGTGGGCGAGTGCCAGTGAAATGTGTCCTTACAGGCACCGGGGAATGCAGAGAGTGTGGTGCCACTTCAACTATCAGGGTACCCGTCAGAGTGGCGTGGGCAGAGATAAAATGATCGCACACGGATATAGACATCAATGAAACCGATACCGCCCGCCCGCTGCGGCAGTGCCGGGGTGGCGTATCGGAATTTAAAAACAAGACCAGCGCTCACGAAAAGTCCATATGCTGCATGAAATCTACATCTACATCTACGTGATTACTCTGCTATTCACAATAAAGTGCCTGGCAGAGGGTTCATTGAACCACCGTTCCACTCTCGAACGGCAGGCGGGAAAAATGAGCACTTACATTTCTCTGTGCGAGCCCCGATTTCTCTTGTTTTATTGTGATAATCATTTCCCCCTATGTAGGTGGGTGCCAACAGAATGTTTTCACAATCTGAGGGGAAAACTGGTTATTGAAATTTCATGAGAAGATCCCGTCGCAACGAAAAACGCCTTTATTGTACTGATTGCCGCTCCAATTCACGTATCACGTCTGTGACACTATCTCCCCTATTTCGCGATAATACAAAACGAACTGCCCTTCTTTGTACTTTTTCGATGTCATCCGTCAGTCCCACCTGATTCGGATCCCACACCGCACAGCAATATTCCAGAATATGGCGGACAAGCGTAGTGTAAGCATTCTCTTTAGTAGACCTGTTGCACCTTCTAAGTATTCTGCCAATGAATCTTTGTTTTGTTCTACCCACAATATTATCTATGTGATCGTTCCAATTTAGGTTATTTGTAATTGTAATCTCTAAGTATTTAGCTGAATTTACAGCCTTAAGATTTGTGTGACTTATCGCGTAATCGAATTTTAGCAGATTTCTTTTAGTACTCATGTGAATAACTTCGCACTTTTCTTTATTCACTGTCAATTGCCACACTTCGCACCATACAGATATCTTATCCAAATCATTTTGCAAGTCGTTTTGATCATCTGATGACTTTACAAGACGGTAAATGACAGCATCATCTGCAAACAATCTAAGAAAGCTACTCAGTTTGTCTGCTATGTTGTTAATATACATCAGGATCAATAGAGGGCCTATAACACTTCCTTGGGGAACGCCTGATTTTACTTTTGTTTCACTCGATCACTTTCCGTCTATTACTACGAACTGTGACCTTTCTGAGAGGAAATCACGAATCCAGTCGCATAACTGAGGCGATACTCCATAGGCACGCAGTTTGGTTAGAAGTCGCTCATGAGGAACGGTGTCGAAAGCCTTCTGGAAATATAAAAATATGGAATCAATTTGACATCTCCTGTCGATAGCACTTATTACTTCATGAGTATAAGGAGCTAGTTGTGTTTCACAAGAATGATATTTTCTGAATCCGTGTCAATAAATCGTTTTCTTCGAGGTACTTCATAATGTTCGAATACAGTATATGTTCCAAAACCCTACTGCAAATCGACGTTCGTGATATAGGCCTGTAATTCAGCGGATTACTCCTACTTCCCTTTTTGGGTATTGGTGTGACTTGAGCAACTTTCCAGTCTTGTGGTACGGATCTTTCTGTGGGCGAGTGGTTGTAGATGTTTGCTAAATATGGAGCTGTTTTATCAGCATACTCTGAGAGGAACCTGACTGATATACAATCGGGACCGGAGGACTTGCATTTATTAAGTGATTTAAGCTGCTTTGTTACACCGAGGATATATACTTCTATGTTACTCATCTTGGCAGTTTCTCTTGATTGGAATTCAGGAATATTAACTTCGTCTTCTTTGGTGAAGGAGTTTCGGAAAACCGTGTTTAATAACTCTGCTTTAGTGGCACTGTTATCAATGACTTCACTGTCGTTGTCGCGCAGTGAACGTATTGATTGCGTCTTGCCACTGGTGTGCTTTATGTATGACCAGAATCTCTTTGGGTTTTCTGTCAGATTTCGAGACAGAATTTCGTTGTGGAAATTATTAAAAGCATCTCGTATTAAAGTACGCACCATATTCCGAACTTCTGTAAAACTTTGCCAATCTTGGGGATTTTTACGTTCTTTTAAATTTTTGTATGCTTTTTTCTTTGGTTCTGCAACAACGACCTTACCAGTTTTGGGTACCATGAGGGGTTCAGTACCATTACTTATTAGTTTATGTGGTATATATCTTCAATTGCTGTCGATACTGTCTCTTTGAAAACATTCCATAATTTTTCTACGCTTACATGATCAGATCTTAAGGAGTGAAGACTGTCTCCTATAAAGGCGTTAAGAGCATTTTTATCAGCTTTTTTAAATATATTTTGCGTTTCTTTTTGATGGTTGTAGGTGTTACGGTATTCAGCCTAGCAGCAACTGCCTTGTGGTCGCTAATCCCTGTATTCGTCACAGTACTCACTATTTGTCTGTCGGCCATCGTAACTGTCACGGGAAGGACATACTCAAAATAATTCAGTTTGGAGTCAAGATAGGTGTTGACATAACGTGTTGTGAGGAGCGTATCCATGCGACGCAATTTGCTGTCCTGCAGCAGAGCACGTGTCCGGTGTTGGAGACGGCGGTACGTAGTAGCCGCCGTGCGGCACACATTGCTATAGAACTGCACTCCTAAACATTTGAGTACGAGCACCTTGTCAAAGGGCACCGCCGTTGAATGGGAAAGCCCCCCTCCGACACTAATGTATTTTGTCTTCTTCACGTTGATGACGCTCCCAGCGACCGCCCCGTACTGGCGTTGCCACTGAAGCGCCATATGCATTTCATCCTCTGATTTGGCCAGGATCACTACATCATCGGCGAATGCACCACAACGAAAGGTCACGTCCCGCATGGAAATGCCTGTTAATCGCTGCCGTAGGCCATGTAAAGCTGGTTCAAGCGCTGCCGCAAATAATATACCTGACAAGGGGCACCCTTGTTTCACTGACCGTCCAACAACAATGTGGCCAGACTGGTAACCGTTGACCATCATGCGGGAGCGCGATCCGTGGACCAGTCGAAGGACCACCTGTGCAGACTGTGTTCCAAAATTGCGCGTAGAAAGTCGTGGTCGACGCGGTCGAATTCACGGTCAAAATCGACGGCGACAAGGGCGCCTCGTATTTTGCAGGCCGCCGTCAAAGCAATTACGTCGCGGTATTCTCCTAACGCTGTATGAATGTTGCTGACACCATCTAAACATGTCTGATAGGTGTGGATGGCATTCCCGATAGTGGTGTGGAGACGAGCGCGGAGGATGCGGGCGAAGATCTTGTAGTTATTGTTGAGGAGTGTGAGTGGGCGAAAGTCCTGCCACCTACAACCACCATTCGGTTTCGGTACTAGGATCAAGTTGCCGTCTGTGAATTCCGTGGGGACAGTGAAATCAGGGCGGATCAGTTCTTGAAACATTTTGAGTCATAAGGTCATAAAAATTCCGGGGGTAAACCGTCCGGCCCAGGCGAATTTTTCGGTGCTCCACGTGCCAAGGCCGATGTCAGCTCGTCAGATGTAAAGGGGAACGGCAGAGTATCATCGGGTGCCACGTCCCTAGGGGCGGGAAATTGTGCAACAGCTCCTCATAAACAAGTACGTTTCGCGGATCTTCCATGTACAAGGTCCCATAGTATCGGACGAACGTGTGCGCTATGTCCGTTTGCATCACTGAGCGGCCACCCTCCTCCGTGTTTACTGACGTAATGAGCTGACGTTTGCATCTCGTGCACAATGTGATACACCTATGTCGTTTCGTTGGGGATGCAGTCTTGCACTCGCGCACAGAAGCGGACACCTTCTAGGCGGTCTGCCCTGATGCGAAGTAAACGAGCTTTGATGCGTTGCACAGACAGCTCACTACTGTAAAATTCCAATGTTGTCCTCTGCCAGTTCGCTTTGTCACGCCCGTAGGCCATCAGCGTGTGTCGGACTGCAGTTTTGACACATCCCAGCCACCACAGCACCGTAGAATCATACATGGGCAGGAGCCTGAAACAACGACGCCACGTGTCAGTAGCTGCTTGCCGACAAGCTTCCTCGAAATGGAGGATAACGTTCAACGTCCACGGGCCTCTGTTGCGCCTTGTGAGCTGTCGGGGTAAAGTGATAGTGCAGATATACGCGAGATGATCCGTGAAGGCCGTCGGCCAAGTTCTGCATCATGGGTTGCTGTGCGGAGGGCACGCGAGACGTATATCCGGACCAGATGACTCGCAGAGTGGCTGGTAAAGTGCGTATATCGGCGCTGGTTCTCATGATGTAAGAGCCATAGGTCGTGCAGCGCGAGGTCACGAACCAGTGCTTGTAGAGCAGGGCATAGGACGTAATGCGGTATCTGGCCCTCGGGCCGCAGAACACTGTTAAAATGGCCGCCCACTATGTAATGGTCCATATTTCCTTGCAAAAGTGGGGCTACCTCCTCCTAACAGAAGACCCGCCTATCATCGCGGTGCGAAGTACCAGAGGGAACGTAGACGTTGACGAGGCGGACCGCACCAAGTGTGAGAGCGATTCCTCGCACGTTCCGCAAGTATGTCACGTCCGTCTCTTCCATGCCCTCTCGGAGAAGGATGGCCGTTCCTCCTGCGCCATTACCGGAGGGTAGGCTGTAGCTGGTGTAGCCTTATAGGTCTAAACGCAGCTCAGGACGGACCTACTGGAGAAGGGCAATGTCCAAGTCTGCTGCTCTTATCATGTCGTGTAACATGCGGGTCTTGACAGTGGAGTGGACACCATTGACAGTGACTGTTCCCACACGGTATGACTGAGACATATCAGGTGGTGCAGGCAGTGTGCTGGTGTAAGCCCACGGTGAGGTCGCACACCACACAGCCAACCAGCCACATGATGTGCATTACTGTGCCACATAATCCTTGACTGGCACAGCTCTCCAGGCTCAATGTCAGCCATGGACTCTGGAGGAGGTATCGATATGTGTCATGCATCATCAGCCTTGAGAGGTTTGGGAGGTCAGTGGTGGCTGGCAACTTTCACAGGAGCCCACATTTTGGGAGTCGACCCGACGTGCCGCGTTTTCAGGGCCAGCAGATGTAGGAGAGTGTTCCTTATCGTCAGGCACCTTCTGGTGAATAAGGACGCCGGAATCCGTTGCAACTGTAGACGCGTCAATGGAGTCGATGACTTCCGCCAGTCTCACATCCCTGTCCCATTCTGCAGTTGACAATCACCTCTTCTTGCGTCGCTGGGTGGTTTTCGCTTGCGGGTTGGAGATTCGACATCCACTGGAGGGAGGGGCTCGACACGGTCTAGGTCGTCGGGAATCCCTGTGTCCGATCACGACAGTGACGGCGGCTGGGTGCCCACGACGCTGCGGTGGGCAGAGGCTGCGTGAACCTCTGCACCGTTTGGCTGCTGTGGTGTCGTCGTTGTCTTCGTCGGCACTGACTCTCCAACGGAGCTCGCAGCGAATTGAGGTGGTAGAAGGTTTTGATCATCCGTCACATCATGTCATGCCGCGTTCACGTACGTTAGCGGGAGAGAGGTCATCGTGGATTGTTGAGGAAGTTCATTGCGGGGCACCTAAATGAGGCGGCGCTGCAGACACTCAGTTCTAACATGCCCTTCCTGGCCGCAGCCCGTGCAGGTCCTCGTTTCGCCATCATATATAACAATTACGCGGCAGCCGCCAACGAAAACATATGATGGAACGTGCTTCTTAAGTTCTATGAGCACTTGTCGTACCCTGTAGGTTTCGAATGTATTCCATATCTCCGCTGTGTGGGTCAGAACTGTGCCATAAGACTGCAGCGCATCAACGATAAGGTTGGCAGGAACCTCGAATGGTAGTTGAAAGATGCGCATGGTACGCACCTCCAGACCAGCATGGTCAATTGCTACCACACTCACATTACCGTCTCCGTGGCAGAAGCGAAAGCCGTTTGCAGATCGTTGGAGGAGTCTGTCGCAGACCGCTTCGTCAATCAGTTTGCGGTACACTGTGCTGGACAACAGACAAATGAATGCCTATCAGTTCTTGCGGTTCTATGTGCATGTTGTCTCGAAGAAACCTTTCAATTTCATGGGCCTTCGGTCTCGTGTACGCTGCGTTGAACGTTAGTTTGATTGTAGCTTGTCGATATGAGAACGCCATGGTGGGTCGATACCGTTACTATAAGGCAATACAACGACGCAACCGCGCGCTAGCGGGAAAACAACAACGCCTGTGAAGCGCTGCTCGGCGCGCAGAGTCCGTCCTCACGCTATCACGGCTGAAAGCCGACTGGCCCTAGACCACGGTTGAACAGCGAATGTTCAGCCCATTTTAACAGCTCCCGCCAGAAGGGCATTTGGGGAAGGCAATCACAACTCTGAGAAATATCCAAATTGCGCTGTATTGTATGACATCGATTTTTCTAAAGACATGTTTCGTATCATTGCCGTAGAGAATACCATACGATACTGCAGTGTCTATTTTGTTAAGAAGAACGATGTGATGTTCCTTCGCTCATACTTGCATGTCTGAAGGAACAGGCACTGCGGTGACTAAAGCCGTTATGAAATACGTGAAATGCATTCGCAGTTGCGAATATAGACAGCCATCAGCTGTGTAATGGAATGACGACAGTGAAAATTTGTACGTGACTGGGACTCGAACTAGGATTTCCCACTTTACACGATCGGTTGCTTTAACCGCTTTGGCTATCTTTGCACGACTCAGTCACATCCAAACTTCCATATTTCGTCGTTCATGCGTCACAACCTATTCGCATACACACAGTTCGTAGAAAACAGCAGACAAAAAGACCAAAGAACAGCATAACAGAGCAGAAGAACAGGAAAAAGGTAGATGAGCGGTACAACAAGAGACGAAATTTTTCAAACAGAAAAACAAAAATTTCAGAAAGCAAGATGAGAAACATGATGTGGTTTTAAAAAGTCTGAAGAAAAAGTCAGAGAACGTAGTGATTATTTTCGGAGTTTACAACAGTTTACAGGTTACGTACAAGGGTGTGACGAATGGATGGACAAATTAGGCAAAAAGATCAGGAAAGAAGTTGAAAAAGTCGGAAGAGGGTTCAAAATAGGAAACGATCGTATCTATCTTCCCCTCCCCCCCCCCCCCCCACCTTTAAGGCGGAATTGGGGAAACGTAACCAGAACGACTTTCATCTAGCACCTTAGGGCCAGCACCTCGACATCCGTTCTTGATCTGGCTGCCATCGAGTCAGCGAGCATCGAGTAAAACAGAAGTAATATCAGGCGATCCCCAAGGCCCTCTATTATACCTGATCTCAATTAATGACATAGAAGATAATCTGAGTAGCCGTCTTAGATTGTTTGCAGATGATGCTGTCATTTACCGTCTTGTAAGGTCACCAGATGACCAAAACGAATTGCAAAATGATTTAGATAAAATATCTATATGGTGCGAAGTCCGGCAGTTGACCCTGAATAAAGAAAAGTGTGAAGTTATTCACATGAGTACTAAAATAAATCAGCTAAATTTCGATTGCACGATAAGTCACACAAATCTGACTGCTGTAAATTCAGCTTAATACTTATGGACTACAATCACAAATAACTTGAATTGGAACGAACACATAGATAATATTGTGGGTAGAGCAAACCAAAGACTGCGATTCATTGGCAGATTACTTAGAAAGTGCAACAGGTCTACTAAAGAGACCGCTTACACCACGCTTGTCCAACCTATTCTGGAGTATTGCTGTGCGGTGTGGGATCCGAATCAGGTGGGACTGATGGATGACATCAAAACAGTACAAAGAAGTGCGGCTCGTTTTGTATTATAGCGAAATAGGGGAGATAGTGCCACAGACATGATACGTGAATTGGAGTGGCAATCATTAAAATAAAGGCGTTTTTCGTTGCGACGGGATCTTCTCATGAAATTTCAATTACCAGTTTTCTCCTCCGATTGCGAAAACACTCTGTTGGCACCCACCTACTTGACAGTCAAGATAAAATAATGAAATCAGGGCTCGCACAGAAAATTTAAGTGCTCCTTTTTCCCGGGCGCCGTTCGAGAGTGGATCGGTAGAGAGACAACTTGAAGATGGTTCATTGAACCCTCTGCGAGGCACTTTATTGTGAATAGCAGAGTAATCACGTAGATGTAAATAACACAACCAGTGACAAGAGACCAGGAGGAACGTTAATGTCTGATTTAAAATAATTATTACTGTTGTGACGTAACAAGACTGTTACGCCACACTGAAGTAGCCGAAAGAAAGGCACGCGTACACACACGCCGACGGGCGTGAATTCTGGAACAGGATAACTATTGAATGGTAGCAAGAAAAGTACGTAGCTGCTTTATACTTAACTTTATTAGTTGATGACTACAGCGTTCTTCATGAGACATTTGTACTATAACTCTCTAACTATGTAAGGCTAATGGCGCCTTGCTAGGTCGTAGCCATGGACTTAGCAGAAGGCTATTCGAACTGTCTCTCGGCAAATGAGAGGAAGGCTTCGTCCGTATTGTCGCAAGCAATGTCGTCGTACAACTGGGGCGAGTGCTCGTCCGTATCTCGAGACCTGCCTTGTGGTGGCGCTAGGTCTGCGATCACACAGTGGCGACACGCGGGTCCGACATGTACTAAATGGACCGCGGCCGATTTAAGCTACCACCTAGCAAGTGTGGTGTCTGGCGGTGACACCACATTCCTCCCCCGCAAATCGGCGAACGGTCGTGTTATAAGGCTTCCGCCCGCCGTGGGGAGGACCCCATGTTGACGTATGCGATGAGGTGGGGAGCCTAACAACAGGCGAGGCCGTGCCACCCGCACCCGGCCATTCGGTCCGAGGGGAGCTAGGAAACGCCTGAAAACCTAGTCCAGGGTGCACGTCAACATGCGGTGTATGCGCCCGTAAAGAAACAGGAGGGGCCGAAGGGTCGACCTCCATTGCGTCGGGGTAGCCGACGCGCGATGACGTCATGTGGTCGGGAGTTCCATGGCGGAGGACAGCTGGTCACGGGAAGCGATCGGCGGCGCGTGACCCTGGGAGGCGCTTGGCGGCTGCAGCGAAGCGTCGAATGCGGGCGGCGCCGGCCGGAGTACCGGCGGCTGCGGCGGCGGCGGCGGCGGCGGCGGCTGCTGCGGCGGCGCGTCGCCATGGGGCAAAATGGAAGGCATCGTCGGTAACACCTGGGGATGAGGCGAGCCAGTAGATGGGTCCCCAGGGCGCTGACCAGACGGCACCGTCGCTGAAAGCAGACGGGGAGCGGCAGAACCCGTGCGACGACAGAGGCGCAGCTGATTGAGATGCCGACGCACCTCACCAGAGGCCCCCAAAACCAAATACATCGCGCGGCCGAGGCAGCGAAGAATGCCCCCTGCGAGCCAACGCCGTGAACCGCGATAGTTGCGATAGAATACAACGTCGCCTGGAGCAAAAGCAGGAGTCTGCCGCTGCACAGGAACCTGATGCGGCGGATGCAGCAAAGACATCAGGGTTCGATGAGGACGACCGTGGAGCAACTCAGCCGGCGAGCCACCATCTCGGGGCTGAGAGCGATACGACGACAAAAAGAGCAACAATGCGTCCTCCCGAGAATGCCACTCTTTCAATTTCAACATCTGTGACTTGAAAGTCCGGACCAATCGTTCAGCGGCACCGTTTGACTGAGGCGAAAACGGCGCGGATGTCAGATGTTGAATACCATTGGCCTGGCAGAATGACTGAAAGTCTGCGGACATGAATTGTGGGCCATTGTCGGAAACAATAGTCTGCGGAAGACCTTCAATGCAAAAGATAGCAGACAACGCTTGGGTGGTGGCGGAGGACGTCGTGGAAGACATCCGGACAACAAAAGGAAAATTACTGAAGGCATCGACCAGAACCAACCATCTAGCATTCCAGAATGGACCAGCAAAATCAATGTGCAAGCGTTGCCAAGGGGAAGTGGCTTTTGGCCATGCAAAGACTTTCCGCGGCGGTGCGGATTGTTGTTCGGCACACGTCATGCAAGAAGAACACATATTCGTAATCGCAGCATCGATTCCGAACCAAGTACAGTGCTGACGAGCAAGTTGTTTCGTTCGCACGATACCCCAATGTCCTTGGTGAAGAAGCCGTAAAACAGAGGACTGTAACGAACGTGGGACCACTACTCTGGACTGATCATTATCAGAACGCAACAACAAAACACCACGTCGAACAAAAAGTCTCTCCTTATGAGCAAAAAATCGGCGAACCAACGGATCCTCGATCCGAGACTATGACAAAGGCCATTGCGTAGCAACAAAACGTAAAACAGTAGCAAGGACAGGGTCAGCAGCTGTGGCGGTAGCTACACGACGAAAATCAATCGGAAACGATTCGACCACTTCATCCGTTTCCGAATCAATGAACATGCAAGCAAGTTCGGAAGAATCGAATGCTTTATCCTCAGCAACAGGCAAACGGGACAACGCATCGGCGTTGCCGTGCTTAGCAGTGGACCGATACAAGATATCGTAGCGGTACTGCGAGAGAAAAATAGACCAGCGAATGAATTTCTGCGCTGTACGTGGAGGTACAGGCTTGTTCGGATGAAAAAGCGATGTCAAAGGTTTGTGGTCTGTGATGATGGTAAAGTGACGACCATACAAGAAATCATGGAACTTAGTAACACCAAACACGAGAGCCAAAGCTTCTTTCTCTATCTGCGAGTAATTTCTTTGCGCGGACGAGAGCAATTTGGACGCAAAGGCAATAGGGCGATCATGGGAGCCAACTTTGTGCGCAAGCACAGCACCGATCCCTAAATCCGATGCATCTACCATCAACAAAAGGGGTTTCTGGGGATCGAAAGGCGTGAGGCAAGTATTAGAAAGCAACGCCGATTTCAACTGGCGAAAGGCGCGTTCGTATTCCGTCGTCCAGACGAACGGAACACCTTTACGGCGTAAGCGATGAAGCGGAGCTGAAATGGAAGAGGCATTGCGCACATATTTATGATAATAGTTAATTTTACCCAACACACTCTGTAGCTGTTTCACATTGCGAAGGGAAGGCAAATCTTGTATGGCACGGAGGTGCTCTGGACTCGGATGTATGCCTTGAGCATTGATGACATGGCTCAGGTATGGTAAGTCACGAGCAAAAAACACACATTTGTCCTTCCTCAAGCGAAGACCATTTTGTCGCAAGACCTGAAATAACGTTCGTAGGTTCGCAAGATGATCTTCTTCTGTCTGTCCGGAGATCACTATATCGTCCAGATAGTTTGCTGCAGTAGGGACCGACGCACAAATAGTTTGTAAATATTGCTGAAACAATGCAGGGGCGGATGCACACCCGAATGGCAGTCTTTTGAACCGGTACAATCCAAGATGCGTGTTAACCACCAATACGCGCTGGGATTCGTCGTCCACCGGTATTTGCAAGTACGCATCGGCTAGGTCCAACTTTGAAAAATATTTTCCCGGGCACAGTTTAGCAAAAAGATCTTCCGGGCGGGGCAAAGGAAAAGTAGCAGTCACTAGTTGTGGATTCACTGAGGCCTTGAAGTCCACGCAAAGTCTCAATTTTCCGGAAGGTTTTGGCAAAATTACTAAGGGTGAGGCCCAGAGAGAAGCTTGCACACGTTCAATTACACCCTGTGATTCTAGATCGTTTAATGTTCTTGCGACCTCATCACGCAATGCGTGGGGAACATTGCGCGCTCTGAAAATTTTGGTTGCGCGTTTACTTTCAGTTCCAAATGTGCTTCATAGTTTTTAGCGCAACCTAAGCCCGGTGCAAAAATGTCTGCAAATTCGTCACACAGACGAGAAACACTGTCTGAAGGCACAGTTTGATTCACTGATAGGACCTGATTTACAATAGACATGTTAAACAACTGAAATAAATCTAAACCAAACAAGTTCACTGCCGAAGAAGAACGAAGAACGTAAAATGACACAAGTTTTGTTTGTCCCTTATATGTTGCAAAAAGAGTGCACTGTCCTAATACAGGTATTGTCTGTCCGGAATATGCAGTTAGCTTAACTTTTGCGGCACGCAACGGAGGTTTGCCCAGTTGTTTGTACGTGTCGTGATTGAGCAATGAAACTGCAGCTCCGGTATCGAGCTGGAATGGTATCACTTTGCCTTCAAAGTCTAAGTCCACAAAAAGTTTATTGTCCTGTTGACGACAAGAGCGACTGTTTTGTGCAATTTGAATAGACACTGGTACAGAATCACTTGCTAATTGACGTGATTTCCGGCGACGTCAACGCACAGTTTTTGTGGGACGAACACAGTCACTGTTAGAGAAAGTGGCACTGGACGAATTGGAATTAACTACATGAACGTCCATGGGCCAAGGTCCACGATCCTGAGTGTCCTTGGTTCGATTCCGGCGCGAAGCAAAGGGCCTGGAATGATTGTGATTGTCTGACCGGAGCTTTTTCTGGCAATCACTTTGAACATGTCCTTTCCTATTACAGAAAAAGCAAATAGCTTGGTGTGATGGGCAATGTTCACGCGAATGTCTAGTAGCACACCGCGGGCATGATTTCACTGCACTTGTGGGCTGCCGCGGCACACGTGGCTTAGAGCGCGGCGGCAGCTGCGTTTGTTTGCGTGAGGGCAGTTGACCGGGCCGCGCAGCTCGCCCGGCGGGCCGGTTAATGTTACACACTGCAGGCGAAGTTTCAAAAGATTCCTGAGCACAGTCAAGTGTGTCTTGTCTATCCAACTTGTTGAAGGGAGGGATTAACTAGTTTCAATATTTGCTCCCGTATGCGAACATCAGAAACGTTCTGTGCAATTGCATCACGTACCATTGTATCTGAATAAGAAAGGCCACAGGCACAGTCAAAGGCACAGTCCCTAGTAAGTCCTTGCAATGTTGCTACCCACTCCCTATTAGTTTGACCGGCCGTACGTTTTGTACGAAAAAACGTATACCGTTTTGCAACCACATTAACTGTTTCTTTGAAATAGGCATCTAAAGCAGACAAAATTTCCTCGTAGGACAGAGTTGCTACGTCGCGTCGGGGAAACAATTTCACTATCACACGGTAGGTGGACACACCGACACAAGAAAGCAAAAACGGCTGCCGCTCATTACCTTGAATTCTGTAGGCGGCGAGATGGAAGCCGAACTGTCGGGACCATTCTGGCCACGACTCGTGGTTTTGATTAAACGGGCGAAACTGCGGTGCAACGGCATGTTGTGGCTGCGGTAGCGGTGAAGCGGCGGCTGCTGCATCGGTTTGAATGGCACGTTGACCCTGGACGAGCTGTCCAAGGGCATCCAATAACGCCTGCGTCTGCTGATTCTGCAAGCGATAAAATTCGGACAGTACATCTGGCGAAGCCATGACACAAGTAAATGTAAGAAATCAGAAAGAAGTCTTTACTCGTCGCCAATCTGTTGTGACGTAACAAGACTGTTACGCCACACTGAAGTAGCTGAAAGAAAGGCACGCGTACACACACGCCGACGGGCGTGAATTCTGGAACAGGATAACTATTGAATGGTAGCAAGAAAAGTACGTAGCTGCTTTATACTTAACTTTATTAGTTGATGACTACAGCATTCTTCATGAGACATTTGTACTATAACTCTCTAACTATGTAAGGCTAATGGCGCCTTGCTAGGTCGTAGCCATGGACTTAGCAGAAGGCTATTCTAACTGTCTCTCGGCAAATGAGAGGAAGGCTTCGTCCGTATTGTCGCTAGCAATGTCGTCGTACAACTGGGGCGAGTGCTCGTCCGTATCTCGAGACCTGCCTTGTGGTGGCGCTAGGTCTGCGATCACACAGTGGCGACACGCGGGTGCGACATGTACTAAATGGACCGCGGCCGATTTAAGCTACCACCTAGCAAGTGTGGTGTCTGGCGGTGACACCACAATTACAATGTGCACAATTTTGACTGACCCGCTTTTAAAAGATTTCTTTCCAAAATCAGGGTAAAAATTACTCTCGATCACCCTTAAAGGGGCAATAAAAATAGAAAAAAATTTATCATGAGGTGCATCTAAATGTGAATTTAAAAACTACTTCTCAAGTTCATGCATCTTTCAAGGGATACTTACACATTTAAACAAATGCACACAATTGTAAATAGGGCTTTTGCACAGAGCAGTCTTCAAATGGAGATAACAATTTTTCAAACTTTAAACAAAATTATAAGATTACACTGACCCAATCTGAAACTGCTAGCACTTTGTCTTCTAAATCCCCTGCCCCACTCAGGATGGGGACAGAAGCTGCAGAGTTAGAAAATGGCTCTGAGCACTATGGGACTTAACATCTGTGGTCATCAGTCCCCTAGAACTTAGAACTACTTAAACCTAACTAACCTAAGGACATCACACACATCCATGCCCGAGGCAGGATTCGAACCTGTGACCGTAGCAGTCGCGCGGTTCCGGGCTGAGCGCCTTAACCGCGAGACCACCGCGGCCGGCAGTTGCAGAATTACAACACCAACAATCAATTAGCAAGCTGGAAGTTCCATAGAACGTGAGACGCTGGAGGAGGCTAAGAAGCAGGGCAGAGCCAAGCCAAATCAGATAACAAGTACGCCTATGTCATGTAGGAAGACAGAGTACTGCTGGCAGGGAGCTTTAACAGTCACCACTAATGCGGAAAACCAAAGAACAACTCCTAAACAGTAATATTCATATAAAGCAGCTCACCAAGAAGGGTGTTGGCCATCAGAGATGCTCGCATGGACGCAATACTGTAGGTAGTGCCGCAGGATGACACCATTGCCCCGTCAAAACGTTGTTCCACCATAAAACGCGCAGCTCCTGTGAAGCGTTGCAGCAGCCACTAGCCGCTCCAAAGTCACCTCTCCTGCCCCCAGGTGCAGCCTTGTCAGCGACGCTCTGCCACGGCCTACTTCTCCTTCATGCAAGCTACCATTCCACTGGCAGCCCTCACTGCCCCCTCTGTGTCACTCGTGAAACGACTATTCCCCAGCTCCCTTTGAAGAGGCTCTACACAGCATCCTGATGGCTCCTGCTTGAGACCTGGCAAAACCAAAGAGTCCATTATCAGAAGTATACCTGCGAGATAAACCTCCTGGCCAATGATACGAGTTCTATCTTCTTGGAAGTACGTATCAGAAATCAAGAATAAAGGAAAATGAGGAGAGACTGTGTAATGTGACAACGTGCCGTCTAGTGAATGCCAGGCATAGTCAAGGAGCAACGGTAGATAAAGTGGACGCTTATGAGATTTGTATGCCAGAATCGAAGGCAAAGTGGAAGTGCTTCCGCCTGGTGGCAGCTAAATTACAGAACGCTGTGCGGGAGACAGTGTCTGGCTTGTGCTGCACTCTGACAGCGAAATAACAAAAGAATTAAACTAAATAATATTGTTACGTGTAGTAAAAATATAAATGTAATATTACTTTAATATATGACTGTAATTGAATATTGTAATGCTATGGTATGTTTAATTGTAAATAGAGAACTTGGCGAAATGTAAAATAATGTTTAGGTGTGGAGGGAATCCCCGAGAATGAGAACAGTGTACAGGTTGGCGCGTATTATTGGTAGTAGAAGTAAGTTGTGGTAGCTCTGAGGCAGAACAAGTGTTAAGTGGCGTAAAAGTGACTGCCGGTGTGTGCTATTGTAACGTTGCTAAAAGACCATTCAGAAGTGAGCTGAAAATAGATATGGACTTCGTTTATCGTATGGCTACAAGCTAAATGGACACTAAGGCTTGTAAGACGCGGTATTTCAACGAAGATGGACTGTGAGCGGAAAAATAGTACTGTTTCCCGCTCTGAAGTACATGCCACTGCATGGTGCAATGCTGTTTTAATTGCGACGAGTTGCTTGTGCCAACGGAGAGGTGTGAAGGGACCAGTAGCCGCATCCAACGGCGAATTGTGATCTCAATAACTGACGAGATCCATTGGTGAGCTCACTTCGGTAGCAACGAACTAGACGTTTTCTTACAAGGGTATTATTATGAATAGTGGTTTCTGTAATAGTCCAACCAAGTTCTCTACAGTGTGTAAAGTTTGGAGGCAATAATAATTTTGAGGTTTAAATTGCATTTCCCGAGTGTAATCAATTATTTAAAGGAAATAGTTCATTATTACCCCATATCTAGTGATTTCTATGTGCTGCAACATCAATGAAAAGTTATGGTGCGCGAGTATCAGCGTAGCTATATTACAAGAGAAAATAGTCTGAATTAACGCCGAAATTGCCAGCAGACACCGCTTCATGCAACGGATGGAAGATTCCAGGTACTGTGCCACCTTAATTACTATCCAGCTCGATGTGGTGGCTTTTCAGTACGTTACCATTGTCAAAAATTACTCGGTTCCGTCCGAGCAACGTGGATCCCAGTTAGTGTTTTCAGTAACTATATTGACAAGCAGATCTTTATTGTTCTTAAATTAAACGTTCAAGGAAATTGCTGCCACCACAGTACACATTGTGCCTTCAGCACAACGCAAGCTCAATAACGTTACATTCAGTAATTACAATTTGTGTAGTTTACATTAACCTAAAACAAGTTCAAGTGCCGGCCGGGGTGGCCCAGCGGTTCTAGGCGCTACAATCTGGAACCGCGCGACCGCTACAGTCGCAGGTTCGAATCTTGCCTCGAGCATGGATGTGTGTGATGTCCTTAGGTTAGTTAGGTTTAAGTAGTTCTAAGTTCTAGGGGACTGATGACCTTAGAAGTTAAGTCCCGTAGTGTTCAGAGCCATTTGAACCAAGTTCAAGTGTTTATCATGTGTGTTTATGTATTGTGAAACGATTTCAGGCTGTGGTATTGTTTTACATGAATAATGTCCTCCAGCTAGGCGATATCAAACATACTGAAATAAGTGCTCCCTGTTCAGTCACTTCAAGGAGATGCTACTAATAATCAAATATAGACGTAAACATAAGTTTGTTACGCGACATTATCATTATTTATTCCAAAAATTCCGTGTAGTAGTTGGATCACCATAAGGTGTCTATGCAAACCTATTAGATGCGAGAGCCGCTTTCCGGAAGTCCGATGCCGCATGGTCTAATAATAATACAGTAAATTCGGGTAGTGGCATCGCACTAGCGGCTGTGACTTCGCCACTAGATGAAATCCAAATGTCTGGAACATGACTTACCGATTACGAAGACTTAAAAAAGAAACTATCGTAAAATGTCGCTGATTGACACCAGAACAGAAGACATTTTGTTCGCAGTTCTTGATGTAACGTTAGGAGAGGTAGCTATACCTTGTATTTTGGATTCAGGTAGCCATGACTCATTACTCAATAATTATATATATATGAGATGTGTGGTAAGGATAAGAAATGGCCAGTGTTTAATAAGCAGGAGATGAGTGTCCACAGCACCATCACACGTTATCTGACTGAAAACGCGATTCTCAGTCTCGACTACAAGGTATTGTTGTACTTGAGGCAGAGGTATGTGCCATTACATTCAGGCAGGAATTAATTCATTAATTGGAGGACAATCAGGGTGACTCATGCAACAAGAATTTTGAAATGCTAGGCATGATATTGACTAGTGAAGGAAGTACATTAGCACAAAGCGAAAGTGTTAAAATGTTTCAAATGGCTCTGAGCACTATGGGACTCAACTGCTGTGGTCATCAGTCCCCTAGAACTTAGAACTACTTAAACCTAACTAACCTAAGGACATCACACACATCCATGCCCGAGGCAGGATTCGAACCTGCGACCGTAGCAGTCGCACGGTTCCGGACTGTGCGCCTAGAACCGCGAGACCACCGCGGCCGGCACGCGCGCGAAAGTGTTAGATTGATGGAAATAGGACAAGAAGAATTAAAAAAAGAAGGAGAAGAGACTGAGCCACCTGTGTCAGCATGAGTTCTGAAGATAAAAAATGAGGCAGTGAACAAAGTAATCATAGAAGATAATGAGTCAGAGTCCGAAAGAAAAAATATGTTCAAATGTATGTGAAATCTTATGGGACTCAACTGCTAAGTTCATCAGTCCTTAAGCTTACACACTACTTAACCTAAATTATCCTAAGGACAAACACACACACCCATGCCCGAGGGAGGACTCGAACCTCCGCCGGGACCAGCCGCACAGTCTATGACTGCAGCGCCCCAGACCGCTCGGCTAATCCCGCGCAGCAGAGTCCGAAAGATCTGGTGACGGTATTATATAGCTATTTATTCGATATTGCACACAGAGAAAATGGCTTCAAATGGCTCTGAGCACTATGGGACTTACCTGCTGAGGTCATCAGTCCACTAGAACTTAGAACTACTTAAACCTAACTAACCTAAGGACATCACACACATCCATGCCCGAGGCAGGATTCGAACCTGCGACCGCAGCGGTAGCGCGGTTCCAGACTGAAGCGCCTATAACCGCTCGGCCACTCCGGCCGGCGCACCGAAAGAGACATCGGACAAGATAACTGTTTATTATGTATGGGGAGCGCAGCCGTTCTCACCCCAGTTGCAGCTGCAGAGAGACACATTCCTGTCTGCGTGTGCGTGTTCTTTCTCCAAGTAGCGGCGCACCCCTGTGAGATCTGTTTCTCCATATGAACGATAAATCGCTCCATTCGACATGGGGCACCACCGCAAAAGCTTACGGCAAGTTTGACAGCAGCCGCCACGTCAACTCTCCTTCAGACCACAAGGTGACACTGCACAGATCATCCAATCCACACCGGCAACGTTAATTATCAAGCACACTGTATGTCGACCTCAATCATTAGTGATCCTATGTGGGAGGCCTTTACGAGGAACTTTCTGTAAACACTGAGATACCCACTAGATCACTCTAAACTTATGAACGTTATGTATTAGACAACAGACATGAACTCTCGCGTTAGTTACCCATTCAAATTCCAAGTCATACAGTGCCGATTCACGCATATTACTGCTGCAAACGACGTCATATTTCTACATTGCTTGGGTGAGATAATGAACATTTTTAATGACACTCGGAAACAATCTCAAGTTTTTTGTGAGTAAAAAATACGAGGGTCGTTCAATAAGTAACGCCCCACAGTTTTTTAAAAAAAGCTCTTGATATAAATAGACAAATGTCCTTGTTGGTGCTTCACTTTTGATGTTTGTTATGTGCGCCGGTGAAGTTTCGAAACTTTCTAGCAGTTGGCTGAGCCGTAGTACAGCGTCAAAATGGCGTCTACGTACTCGGGACCTTTGCTTTTCGCGGGCAAGTGCTCTACCATCTAAGCTAACGAAGCACGACTCACGCCCAGTACTCACAGCTTTACTTCTGCCAGTATCTCATCTCCTACCTTCCAAACTTTACAGAAGGTCCTGAGTTCGAGTCTCGGTCGGGCACACAGTTTTAATCTGCCAGGAAATTTCATATCAGCGCACACTCCGCTGCAGAGTGAAAATCTCATTCTGGAAACATCCCCCAGGCTGTGGCTAAGCCATGTCTCCGCAGTATCCTTTCTTTCAGGAGTGCTAGTTCTGCAAGGTTTGCAGAAGAGCTTCTGTAAAGTTTGGAAGGTAGGAGACGAGATACTGGCAGAAGTAAAGCTGTGAGTACCGGGCGTGAGTCGTGCTTCGGTAGCTCAGATGGTAGAGCACTTGCCCGCGAAAGGCAAAGGTCCCGAGTTCGAGTCTCGGTCGGGCACACAGTTTTAATCTGCCAGGAAGTTTCATTTCAGGGACTGTTGTAAAGACCGGCCAGTCAGTCCAACCAACAGTTATTCAATAATTCTAATGCATCTCGTCAGTTGTGGAATAAACATGGTTACAATGTTGTTTGATAGTATTCACACAGTAATTCTAATGCACACCATCAGCAAAGTCGCATTTTCTGAGAACCCGTGAATTTCTAATACTTATGATGAGAACATGCGGTAATTATGTCACTTATTGTTTCATACTGTCTAATTTGATGTCACAGCTACGATATACATTTACCGACATGTGCGTTAGCGTGTGTATACAGTTACACAAGTTTTTGCGTATGAGAATTTATTTAGTATTCATTCTCGCATTTTTACATGTTTTATGTAGTCAGGACTACATGTCTAAGAATTTACAATTTTTACTGCTACGTGACCACATAACGCCGTAAGTGTAGTATGTTTTGTTTTGATTATGTCTTGTTTAACTTGAACAAGTGTTTTCTTACATGTCATTCCTGCTTTTGGATGTGATTTACTGTACATGTGTTTCTGTAAATGACATTCTCATTGTTCAGTGTAGCATAGTATTTAGTATGCTATGGCTGTAATGAAGTGAATGATTTGGAATTGTAATATAATAAGTGTGAATACAGCAATTAGTTGTAGAATGAATTTAGTATGTGTGGATCTCTACAACGAGCCCTCCATGAGTGTATGGCTCTATGAAGGCACTGCTTTCATTCATTATCATGTAAGAACATTTAGTATGTGTGTGTAATATTGTAAGCCCTGCTGTTCCTCCGCGTTATTATGTGTTTCCACAAATATATATACATTTTGCACGAGCAATAATGAGTGTACCTGAGGTGGCTTGTACATAAGTGTGTTTTTATATTTACATATTATTTACTTTTGGCAGTAGGTATATTCTTCTAACCTATGGCATGATACTCATCAGATGATGAGCATGCGAAAAAAAAATCGAAATTCCCATCCATCCCCAGTTAAAACACCTTTGATGAACTTGTAGAGATGAATTTCAGCACAATTTCATCGGTATCTATTTCATTCACCAAAAGGAAGTGATGTTACATGGCAGGTTATCCCTAAAATGTCACGCAACGTGTTTTATAATGTACTATGCACATCCCTGCGCGCAGTGTAATTGACCTCTTATGCTGCATCATAACCGCAAAAATAATTCAATACTCTCAGTGACTGCCCATCTGATTGCTTCTTCACTTCCCTTCTTTTATTACGGTGAGTGGCCTTTTATTTTTCCGTGGACGTGCAAGCTTTCTAAGTTGGCTTGGGTGACGTAGTGCTCTTAAAAGGACCAGAAGTGGGCTATAAATGTGCATTTTGAATAATCCTACCTTCAAGGGATTCTTTGTGTCATATCGGCCAACATTTTGAGAAAAACATCACGGCCTTTTTTGAGGATGAACTTCTATCATTTTAGTTTCAGTTTAATGGTGAATTTTATTAACAAATTGATGAAGTTGCTATGGCAAGTCTCCTCTTCCCTCTGGTAGCTAATTTATTTTTTGGAAGATTTGAGCACAAGGCACTGGACTCGGCGAGTTTTAAACCAACGGTCTTCCGGAGGTATGTAGACGACACATGTTTAGTTTGGCCTCACGGGAAGGGTGAGTGAAATCGATTTCTTGAGCATATGAATTCTATCCAAGGTAGTATTTGCTGTGGTAATAGAAAAAGATGGATGTCTCCCTTTTTTGGATATTTTCGTTCGTCGTAAAGTTAACGGCACTTAAGGACATGTTGTGCATCGTAAACAAACATGTTAGTAGCTGTGATTGCCCTTCACAAATCATAGGTGTCCTTAAGATCTTGCCGGGCCGAGTGGCCGAGCGGTTCTAGGCGCTACAGTCTGGAACGGCGCGACCGCTACGGTCGCAGGTTCGAATCCTGCCTCGGGCATGGATGTGTGTGACGTCCTTATGTTAGTTAGGTTTAAGTAGTACTAAGTTCTAGGGGACTGATGACCTCAGAAGTTAAGTCCCATAGTGCTCACAGCCGTTTGAATCTTAAGACCTTAGTGCACGAGGCTCACTGTATATCCGGTAATGATAATTTGCTAGACCAGCTCACACACGTCAAGAGTATTTTTAAAGCTAATGGGTATTCCCACCAACATATTCATACAGCATTCAATGTGAATCCTAGAATGCAAGTACGTGATCTGGAAGAAGAAAGTAATACCTTCAAATCAAGAGCGTTTTTCTCTTTGTGAGTGCACTTTCGTCGAAGATAAACCGTATGCTCGAGAAACATTATGTTAAGGTGATCTTGCGACCTCCTACGAAAATTGCAGCCCTACTCGGTTCTGTGAGCGATGATTTATTGCTTGGTAAAGCGGGTGTGTATCAGATTCCTTGCGGAAATTGTGATATGTCATATATAATTCAGAAAACAGGCACCGTTCATGAGAGGTGCTGGAACATCGAAGATACACAAGCTTACAACAGCCAAACAAGTCAGCTGTGACAAAACTTTGTATCGATATGGGCCATTCGATGAAGTACTGTATAGTGAGGATTCTAACATCCACCTCTTCCTTTTGGGATTCTATTTTCAAGAAAGCCATAGAAAATAGATTAACCAGTAACTTAATAAATAGAGGTAATGGTTTTAATTTGGATAAGCATGGTGTAATTAAATTGCAGAGAAGTCGTCAAGGTGTTACCGCCGTCGAACATACATCGATAAGTGAGTCGAATCTCCGAACTTTTTCACCACAGATGGCACATGTGTAACTGTACCTCTTTGTCGCCGACCAGATTCTGTGACCTGCATGCGCAGTACCACCACAGTGGAGTATATAAGGCCGCGCTTGGCACCTTGTCGTCAGTCTTACGATTCATTCTGAGGATGGCCGAACGGCACGTGGCCGAAATATTGGTGGAAGAAGTACTATAATGGTTTATGTATACATGTTTAGAGCTGAGGGCTGACTTACAGCACAGGTAGACCACCCAAAATTCGTTTTGTGCCGTCTCAGCAGTTGGCGGTCGAAACGCCAGCTGCATCTGTGATAATACTCTGTTGCACCTCGACTAAAGAAACGGATCCGCCGTTACTCTCTGGCCTCAGCGCAAAAGAATGTTAGTTTAAAATTTATGCAACATCTTTCTGATTGGCTCATAATATTTACGTCCACAGAGCACGCAGTTTCTCACGTGCGCTTACATGCAAGTCTTTAGATTTGTCAGCTTTGGAATCCTGTCATGGAGTGGGAGAAGTTTTTTGCATTCCTTCCCATGTCGTGGTATCATTGATTAATTATATCAAGATCCTTAACAGTAGGAGATTGTTCAACTTATTTACAAAAATTATTACTAGACGTAATTCACAAGATCTGCTGTCATTGGCCGGCGACGTTCCTACTCTAGCAGAAACAGCCAAGCTCCGAAGAGTTGAGAACTCTTGCCGCTGGAGACGGTAGATTGAACTCTTGCCAGTGGGAGGCTGAAGAAAACACTCACTTGCTTCTGAGAGACCGATAAGTCGAGTCTTGGTGTAGTACAGAAGGAATGCTCGACTTTAATAGTGACTACAGAAAGCGAGATGGACTCCGAATTTCCAGTTGTTACTGCTGCTGTATTCCGTCTTGACAGTTCATGAGAATGGTGAGAATGAGTCCACGATGCAGTCTCTGATTCGAGAGGGACGATATGTTAGTTAACTTTCATCAGAGTTGATTGCTCAGTTTTAACATATGCAACCAGCTAGTTGCTTCCATTATGTATTTTGCCGATGCTACTGGTATTTGTACTTACTTTTCCGGGTTCTTCAAAAATGGCTCTGAGCACTATGGGACTTAACATCTGAGGTCATCAGTCCCCTACAACTTAGAACTACTTAAACCAAACTAACCTAAGGAAAGCACACACATCCATGCCCGAGGCAGGATTCGAACCTGCGACCGTAGCGGTCGCTCGGCTCCAGACTGTAGCGCCTAGAACCGCACGGCCACTCCGGCCGGCCCGGGTTCTTCCTTTGGATCACTAACCGTTCTTGAAGTAATTATCCATATCCACGATTTAGTTTCATGATTTTGCTTTCATTGTGCTCTCCTGCCTGTATCAAGGTTAGATTCCGTAGTTATAGTCTCTTGTCCATTTATTAAGCGTTCATTTACTTATTTCATTCTGTAATTCATGTGCTGATACGGCAAGAAGCGACTATCGGGAGGGAGTACGAAGAGTTGTATCTGTGTCAGGAAGCACTTTCCCAGTTCGCTCCTTGCCGGTTTTCCTCGGTGGGATGGTAGTGACCCATGGTCGCCGGTAGGCGCAGTGAAAGAAGATTCAGAATTAGTTATTTATTTCCATAAAAATACAGGTAGCGCTTTGACTTACGTTTGGCATCGTCTGTCAGCGCCTGCTGAAGAATCACTTGCGGCCATCAGCCAGCCCACGGCAGCTGATGCCGCAGACATATCCAGCGCCCGACCCTGAGCCTCTGTCAGTAAAGTGCATAGCGCCCAGTTTTGTTACTCAACTCATAAGTTTGGATGTTCAGCTTGAGTATGCTGTCCGAAAACGCTCCGACAGTCTCATTTGGCAGCTGTCTCAAATTACTTTTCTCGAAAGAAACAAACACTATTTTGTTTTCTGTACCGTTGCTTTAAGCCAGCTGCCAGCTATGTAAATGTGGTTACTTTACTCAGAACGTCATCGCACATGATGTACGTCTTAGCCCCACGCGACAAAAGCAATCTCTCCATTTGCAATGATGTTTTACAGATCAGACACGTCCGGAATAAAAATAGTGACATCCTCCGATATTTTGCTAGAAAACAGGGAAATACGACTAGCGACTAGAGGATCCGTGGATGGGGAAACTACTGCCAATATTGATTTAACTTCACTAGAACCTGATTGTGAAGGACCTCCCATTTCGCTACGTAACTACTGTGCCACTTTTACTAATTTAACATGTTCTGTCGTTGCTGATACCGTGTCTGTTGTAATAGCTGCCCTATTCAGCCCGCCGGAATGTCAGGAACGCTGGTATCCTGATCCTGGTTCGACGGAATGACCTCCAGGTCCTCCCACCTGCGACAGAGGCAGACTGTGGTGTTAAACTCCGTGACTGGTGATTATGACGAGGTAGCCATCTTGCCCAGTAGCGAATGTTGTCCATAGTGTCTAGGAAATGTACAGCACACTTTCACCAGATGTCACTTCGCTGCAATCAGGAAATCGAGTGCGAACGTCATGTACGCCTTACGAGCTGGGGCATTTATGGAGCGAAGTAGTGGCTAATGTTTACCTGACGTCATTCATCATGACCGCATAGGCTTTGCTATTACAAAGGTGTCAGCGTTTTTCCCTCGGCCGTGCTTGTTTGACGCGTTTGTTGTAGCATAGAACTGGTTCGTAAAAGCTCTTGGTACCATTTGTCGAATTTGTCTTAGCCATTCGTCCGTCACATAACGAAGGTGGAGTGACCCTGTTTGGCTGTTGTGATCCACAACATCCTGCTGAAGTCCGCTGCAGGGCTCGCCAGAAACGCCTATGTTGCCTTTTGCCGTGACCCAGTTTCGGTGGCGAAATTGTTTTCATCGTGGCCGCCTCTTGTCGACATTGTTGTGATGTAGCGAGATAGCTTCGCTCTGGGACTTTGCAAATTTTACCCTTTTTCCTGGCCTATACATGATTGGCATGCAACAATACTTTACAGTAGTACCCCTAATTGAGTGCCTGTTTCTATTAAGGATACATTATCTGTCCTGTTATTAATGTATCCATGTGCGGTGTGCTACCCGTATTTTCATTCTTGGTTGGGTCTGGCCTATTAATTATCATTCAATAAGACGTTTCCATTGCACGACATTGTCATTTCCTTAAAACATTCATGATCTTATGGGCAGCTTTTTTCCGTGTAGGTTATCAGAGATCAGGCTTATAGCATCTCTGCGCTAAATAACTCAACCAGCAGCCTATACAGGAATTTGTGATGGTACTAGAAAGAGCTGTAGGGGAAGACAGAGACTGAAATACGTCCAACAAATAATTGAGTACTTTTAGTGGAAGCGCTACTCTGAGATGAAGAGGTCGGCACAAGAGAGGAACTCGTGGCGGGCCGCAACAGACAGGTCAGAATGTTGACGACACAAGAAAAGAAGAAATCTTATAAACATCACTGAATATGGCTGTAAAGAGGAATGCAAAGTAAGACTGGAAAACATTTCTGCATAACAAGATCAACAGAAAAAGCATTTCAAGCTCCTTGAGCAGTCAACCTAAAAAATTCAACTCCTGAGCCGAAAATGTTGATGATCAATGGAGGAAAGTTGTGAGGGATGGGGAAGACCCTCCTGGATTCTACAGCCATGTCACAAAGCTGCTACGAAAGCAAAGGCAATTTTACTGCAAATTTAAATTTATTCAAAACGTCATAGACAAAAAAATTGAATGAAACCACATTTAAGGTAAGGAGAGCCATGCGTGACGCATTTACGGAATTGAAAGTGATTTACTAATTACATGAAGCATCGTAAGAAGTTTTGATTTCATGTTAATTCAGTAAATGGAAAGAAGCTGACATAATGGCATCGAAACAGGGAATCGAAATACTGAACGCCTTTTTCCACAAGTGTTCCTCTGAGAAATATCAAACTATGGTTTCTCCTTTAAATATTCGTACGAACGACAAAAAAAAGTCTGAATAAGTGACCACGGTATAGAAAAGCAATTCGCTCAATAGAAGCCATTGGACCCGATGAGATACCATTTCAGTTCTATTAAATTATGCGAAAGAGCTTGCTCCTCCTCTAGCAGCGATGTACAGCAGGTCGCTAGAGGAGCGAAGCGTTCTTAGTGGCTGGGAAAAGAAAACGTAGGTCGTTCCCGTTTTCGAGAAGAGTCGTCTAAAACAATAGACATACAGCTCTGACACAGATCTGTTGTAGAATTTTGGCACGTATTTTATGCTCGTGTATTGCGCTATTTCTGGAAGCCGGAATTCTCGTCTGTAGGGATCAACATGTGTTTCGAAAATAACAACCGTATGAAACTCAGTTCCCTGTGTTCGTCTAATAGACCCAGGAAATAGTAGAGACCGGTGCCCACGTTGATGCCGTGCTCCTTGCCTCCCAGACGACATTCGATATTGTTCGACGCTGCTGCCTAGCGAACAAAATACGAGGGGCGTCCAATAAGTAATACAAAACATTTTTTCTCTCCCAGTTTCGGTTGAAGAAAAGCGGAATGTGTTGTGAGACATCGCGGAATATTCCCGCTTCGGCCCCTATAGTTCATGAAGTTCCGATTAGTGGCGGCGCTATAGATACCCTTCAAAATGTTATGAATGACGAAGGTGTGCTCCAAGCAGAGTTCTGTCATCGAGTTTCTTTTGGCGGAAAGCCAGAGCATTGCAGATATTCGTACACGCTTGCAGAATGTCTATGCGGACCTGGCAGTGAACAAAAGCACGGCGAACTGTTGGGCGGGGCGTCTAAAGCAACAAGGTCGCGCAAACCTGTTCGATCCCCGCGTGCCGGCTGACAGCATACAATTCTGACTCCTGCAATGTTGTAACGTGTGATAGAGGGATCACAATCAAACCTCGATGCTCAGCTGGACGTCTCTGTTGGTAGTGCTGACATACTCCTCCACCCATGGAGGTACTGGTAGGTGTGTGCACGTTGGGTTCCTCAACGCATAACAAAAGACCACAAAATAAAAAGCCTGCTCATTATGAGGCTAATCGTAAGAAAGTTTTGTCGAACACCGTCACAGGCAATGTAATAGGTTCATCACTTCGAACTGGAAACAAAACGGCAATCTATGTAGTGTCGCCGCATCAATTCTCCTGCGAAGAAAACCTTCAAAGCCGCACCCTCAAGCAATGGAGTCATGGCGACGATCTTCTGGGACTCTGACGTGGTTATACTGTTTGATGTCCTCCATCATGGTGCAACGATCAACTCTGAACCGTACTGCGCTGCCCTCGGGAAACTGAAGACACGACTTCAGGGTGTTCGTCACCACACAAATGCAAACGAACTTCTCCTTCTCCATGACAACGCAAGGCCTCACGCAAGTTTGCGCAACCGAGAGGACCGCATAAAACTTCTCTTGACTGTTCTTCCTCATCCACGTTAAAGCTCGGGTCTCGCACCTTCAGACTTCCATCTGTGTGGATGCACTCTGATGATAGAGAGGTTATTGGTGAAGTAGGACGTTGGCTCCAATGTCTACCAGTACAGTGGTACCAAGCGGGCGTGCAGGCCTTCCCAGTAAGGTGGCATAAGGCCACCCATTGAACTGAGATTATGTTGAAAAATAGGACTTTTTAGCCAAAAGAGTGGGGAATAATATGGTGTACTGGAGTCCTGAATGAAACCGGTCTGCTTTCAGAAAAAAATGTGTATCAATTCTTACTGTACGCTCCTCGTGAGAGCATATGGAGTATCAGACCAATTGTGTGATTAGATTGAATAGTTTCTACCAAACACCATGTCAATCTCAAAGGAGAGAAATCTTCATGTGCATCCCAAGTGAGTGTTATAAGATGATAATTTTTCAGAATATGTAAATGACCCATTGCACGACATCGGAAGTTCCAGGGGGCTTTTCGTGGATAATGCTGTCATACGCACAGAATTCGAATTGTAGCGAAATGCAAGATACCTGGAGCGGGCGACGGTGGTGCAGGGATTGCAGTAGACTCAATGTAAAGTACTGCACAGAAATGGAACGAAAGTCCCATTATCGAATGATTACTCAATTTCAGAACCACCACTGGAAGCAGTTCTATCCACAAAATATCTAAGAGTATGAGCATGGATCGATTTGAAGTGGGACGACCACATAAGACCAGTGGCTGGTAAGGCAGATGCCAGACGGATTCATTGAAGAATTCTCAGGAAACGTAGTTCATCTGCAAAGGAGGTAGCTTACAAAACCCTCGTTCTACTAGCACTGGAATATTGCTCTTCAATCTGCCATCGGTACCACATAGGATTGATTGAGGAAATAGAGAAGCTCCAAAGAGAAAGTTTTTTACAGGGTATTTAGCAAGCGCGAAAGCGTCACGGAGATGCTCAACCAACTCCAGTGGCAGATACCACAAGCTACGTATTCCGTATCACAGCGTGATTTTCTGTTAAATTTCCGAAGCGTACGTTCCTAGAAGAATCAATGAAATTATTGCTTCCTCGTAAGCATATCTCAATAAAAGATCATGAGCGTAAAATTAGATTCGAGCTCACAAGGGGGCTTACCAACAATCTTTCTTTCCGCGAAGCAGTAGTGCCTGGAACACGGCAGAAAAGGAAGGAAGGAAGGAAGATTAGGGTTTAACGTCTGGACGACGTCGCCGTCGTTAGTATCGGAGCACAAGCTGATATTGTTTCAGGGATGGGGAAGGAAATCGGCCATGCCCTTTCAAAGGCACCATCTCGTCATTTTCATGGAGCGATTAGCAGGCAGGATGGTCGGACGCAACGGAAAAGAGGGAAAGTGAGTCTGGTACAGAAAGTACCCTCTGCCACACACCATCAGGTGGCGTGCAGAGTATAGATGAAGATACATATAGTCGATTTCTGACAGAGACCTTAATAAAGACCGTAAACATTGTGTAGATTTTTGTCCTCTCGTAGCGGTTATATAGCAAAACAGTATAGAAGTTTGCATAATCTAGCGATAAACCGAGTAGTGTAAACTTCTGGATCGTATTTTTTCGTCAGTACTCGTAAGATATATGCGTCCCATCAAGGAGACGGAAGATGAAACGATCTACAAGTAGCTTCGAAAAAGGCCGCATGTGTAATAATCATCGGTAACTATAGAAAAGATATCTTTCGTCAAAATTGAACAACTGAAATAAAATAAACAAGATAGACTTTGTTCAATTGCACGTCACAGCCAGTGCACAGAGAATCGTGGATTGCGCGCTACACTAAAAGAGTCTACCAATTCTAAATTGAAGACAACGTCCAAAGGGCTTTCCATAAACGCGATGCGCTTTACATATCTCTGCCCCTGTGTTTAGAAGTCTCAACTACCACCATTTACTTCAGTCAATAACTTCTTCGTAGTGCTGAAAATAAAATGAGGTACCATATGTGTCGTGAGATGTCGGCTAAAATATTACAGCCCATTTTGTGCATTAGCGTTAAACGATACACTTTTCATAAACAACGTTTTTCCTTTGTTTCCTTCATAGGAATCTAATAGGATAGATCGAAGAACAACAAAAATGCCATACAAGTAACATTGATCACGTGTTGTATGTTTTAACCGATTTCTCTCGTAGAACCATTCATATGGCAGTGATTTTCTTCAGAAAGATCCATTTGGGACCTTGTTTGCTTGTGTGATAAATATATTTTGAATGTTTTGTCTTGAGCAATACAAAGTTTATAGTTTTTCTCCCTAAATGTTGAAACAGTGAATGTTGTGAACACAGTTTATAGAGTTAAGATAATGTGAAGAACACTACCACTAACATCAAGATATTGCAGACAAACTGACGTTGATGTAATATTACCAGAATGTGCAAGGTTTAACAGAGAATAACAAGAAGTTGGACATATTGTGCCCAATGCAGGCAGAATTCTCAGAGTAGATATATTTTGAAAATAATTATTTATTGAAAAACAAATCTTGCTTTAGCAAGACAGCGCTATTCATTTGACCCCAAACTTCAGTGTGAATATCGTTATAGGTCAAATACGGATGCTCAACAACAATGGAAAAAAGAATAATCAGTGGTGGTTTCATAAAGTTTATTTTAACTAGCTCTGATTGGCCAAATGCGTAACAATAAATCAGTACTGATCAATGCGCAATGCTTTTCCAAACAACTCACCGGTGAAGTCAGCTCGATAACAATAAAATTCCGCACAAAAATTATTCGTATGATTTAGTGAATGAAATGTAGCGAGCGAAATATTATTGGCAAAATGAAATTCCCAGATCACATCATACACACCACGCTGTGGCAGAGGTGCGTGCGACCATGAATAAAACATGAAGCGAATCAGTTTTAAACATCGTATAAGCCATAAAATCTGCGTGAATAGCCGTAGCCCAGAAGCGCAGGTAAATCGAAACTGTGTCGTGAGGACTAGGAATCAAGCACGAGCATTTTTCTCGGCTTCTTTGTGACCCATCAATATTAATCCAGGCTGCACTTCCGACTGCTGAGTAACCTGTGATGCATCAAACCCCATGGCAATGTTACTGCTACTCGTTTCCGTAAATACACTGGTTTCCAAAATTATAGCAACAAAAGGAAATTTTGCAACTGTATAAACTGGTGATAGCAAAATAGTAACAATGTAAAGAAAACTATGTAAACAACTGCAACATGCAGAACCGTAGACGAAAATGTTCTTCGTTTTTTCCAACTTAACAGATCTGCACACACATTCCGACAACTGGTTAATGTGCACACTATGGGGTGTGACCACCTCTGGCAGCAACTGAGGCCCAATGACGAAGGAGCATGCTGTGAATAACGTCATCAACGTCATGTTGAGGTAATAACGTCCATTCTTCCTTCGGAGCTGCTCGCGAGTCTTGGAGGGTGGTTGGTAGATGTTTAGCTGATGCAAACCGTCTCCCTAGTGCATCCCAGACGTACGCAATTGGATTCAAATCGGGAGAGCGAGCAGAGCACACCATGCGTGCAGTATCTTCGGTTTCCAATGAAACATCAACGACACGTACTCTATGAGATCGAGTACTCGTATTATTGTCCAGCAATACGACGTCCGGGCGCACAGCACCTCCAACAACCGTACATGAGGCCCCAAGACCTCGTCACGGTATCTGACAGCAGTTAAACCTCTCTGATTCATTCGTACAATTTCATGAAGAGGTATTAGAGTGGTGTACATAATCCCCGCCTACACTGTTAGCGATGCTTCTCGATATCTTCTCGATATCGGTCTCTTTCCTCAATGTTCGTGTTTCAAAATTTCGTTCCACATTCCCTTCAGATGCGAATCCGTCGCGAATCAGTCTCCAGACGACATCTGGACTCATCTGTGTGAAGAACATTGGCACAATGTTTGACTGTCCAGATGGCATGTTGACGACTCCACTGTAGCCGTTCCATTCTGTGAAGTCGCGTCAGAGGCATACATACAGCAGGTCTCCGACAATAAAGACATCATCAAATTATCTAATAGGAAAAAGGAGGCTAATTTACTAGCTATCCTATAAACCACGGCGAAACGCGTTATTTTTAAATAAAAATAATTTTGTAAGTGTGACTTTTGTTTTCCATATAATCTTATACGAAAGTCCTTGGAGAACAGTATCACTACAATCAGCTAAGGGGAGTTTAGCTATTATTGTTGTGGTATTCAGTCCAAATACTGGTTTGATACAGTTCTCCATGCTAATCGGTACTGAGTACGCCCCTTCGTTTCTGTGTAACTGCTGCAACCTAAATACATTTGAACCTGCTTACTGTTTTCGAGTCTTGGTCTCCCTCTATAATTATTACCACCCACACTTCCTTCCCTCCATTCCCCCCCCCCCCCCCCACGAACCATGGACCTTGCCGTTGGTTGGGAGGCTTGCGTGTGTCAACGTAGCCGTACCGTAGGTGCAACCACAACGGAGGGGTATCTGTTGAGAAACCAAACAAACGGATGGTTCCTGAAGAGGGGCAGCAGCCTTTTCAGTAGTTGCAGGGGCAACAGTCTGGATGATTGACTGATCTGGCCTTGTGACACTAACAAAACGGCCTTGCTGTGCTGGTACTGCGAACGGCTGAAAGCAAGGGGAAACTACAGAAGTAATTTTTCCCGATGGCATGCAGCTTTACTGTATGGTTAAATAATGATGGCGTCCTCTTCGATAAAAAATTCCGGGGGTAAAATAGTCCCCCATTCGGATCTCCGGGCGGGGACTACAAAGGATGACGTTGTTACCAGGAGAAATAAAACTGGCGTTCTACGGGTCGGAGCGTGGAATGTCTGTGGTGTCACCGCCAGACACCACACTTGCTAGGTGGTAGCCTTTAAATCGGCCGGGGTCCGGTAGTATACGTCGGACCCGCGTGTCGCCACTATCAGTGATTGCAGACCGAGCGCCGCCACACGGCAGATCTAGAGAGACTTCCTAGCACTCGCCCCAGTTGTACAGCCGACTTTGCTAGCGATGGTTCACTGCCTACTTACGTTCTTATTTGCCGAGACGATAGTTTAGCATAACCTTCAGCTACATCATTTGCTACGACCTAGCAAGGCGCCATTATCAGTTACTATTAATATTGTGAATCATGTACCGTCAAGACCTACGTTCATCATTAATGGATTAAAGTTAAGTATTCCACCAGTTACGTCCGTTTTTCTAAATTGTAATTTCCTTGTCCTGTTCCAGACCTCACGCCAGCCTGCGTGAGCTAAAACGCGTGCCTTTCGGCCTCCTCTGGTAACACGGTGTTGGCTCTCCTTCCATCCACAACAATGTCAGATCCCTTAATCGGGCAGGAAGGTTACAAAATTTAAAAAGGGAAATGGATGGGCTAAAGTTATAGTGGGAATTAGTAAAGTTCGGTGGTAGGAGGAACAAGACTTCTGGTCAGGTGAATACTGGGTTATAAATACAAAATCAAATAGGGGTAATGCTGGAATAGGTTTAATAATGAATAAAAAAGTAGGAATGCGGGTAAGCTACTACAAATAGCATAGTGAACGCATTATTGTGGCCAAGATAGATACGAAGCCCACGTCTACCACAGTAGTACAAGTTTAAATGCCAACTAGCTCCACAGATGATGAAGAGGTTGATGAAATGTATGATGAGATAAAAGAAATTATTCAGATAGTGAAGGGAGACGAAAATTTAATAGTCATGGGTGACTGGAATTCGACAGTAGGAAAAGTAAGAGAAGGAAACGTAGTAGGTGAATATGGAATGGGGATAAGGAATGAAAGCGGGAGCCACCTGGTAGAATTTTGCACAGAGCTAACACTTGGTTCAAGAATCATAAAAGAAGGTTGTATACGTGGAAGAATCCTGGAGATACTAGAAGGTATCAGATAGATTATATAGTGGTAAAACAGAGATTTAGGAACCAGGTTTTAAATTGTAAGACTTTTCCAGGGGCAGATGTGGACTCTGACCACAATCTATTGGTTATGAACTGAAGAAACTGCAAAAAGGCGGGAAGTTAAGGAGATGGGACCTGGATAAACTGAAAGAAACAGAGTTTCAGGGAGAGAATTAGGGAACAATTGACAAGAACGGGGGAAAGAAATACAGTAGAAGAAGAATGGGTAGCTTTGAGAGACGAAATAGTGAAGGCAGCAGAGGATCAAGTAGGTAAAAAGACGAGGGCTAATAGAAATCCTTGGGTAACAGAAGAGATTCTGAATTTAATTAACTAAAGGAGGAAATATAAAAATGCAGTAAATGAAGCAGGCAAAAAGGAATGTAAACGTCTCAAAAATGAGATCGACAGGAAGTGCAAAATGGGTAAGCAGGGATGGCTACAGGACAAATGTAAGGATGTAGAGGCGCATATCTCTAGGGGTAAGATAGATACTGCCTACAGGAAAATTAAAGAGACCTTTGGAGAAAAGAGAACCACTTGTATGAATATCAAGAGCTCAGATGGAAACCCAGTTCTAAGCAAAGAAGGGAAAGCAGAAAGGTAGAAGGTGGATGGTCTATACAAGGGCAATGTTCTTGAGGAAAATATTGTGGAAATGGAAGAGGCTGTAGATGAAGATGAAATGGGAGATATGATACTGCGTGAAGAGTTTGACAGAGCACTGGAGTAGACAACATTCCATTAGAACTACTTACAGGCTTGGGAGAGCCAGCCCTGACAAAACTCTACCATCCGGTGAGGAACATGTATCATACAGGCGAAATACCCTAACACTTCAAGAAGAATATAATAATTCCAATTCTAGAGAAAGCAGGTGTCGACAGATGTGAGAATTACCGAACTACAAGTTTAATAAGCCATGGCTACAAAATACTGACACGAATTCTTTACAGACGAATGGAAAAACTGGTAGAAGCCGACCTCGGGGAAGATCAGTTTGGATTCCGTAGAAATATTGGAACATGTGAGGCAATACTGACCCTACGACTTATCTTAGAAAATAGATTAAGGAAAGGCAAACCTACGTTTCTAACATTTGTAGACTTAGAGAAAGCTTTTGACAATGTTGACTAGAATACGCTCTTTCAAATACTGAAAGTGGCAGGGGTAAAATACAGGGAGTAACAGGCTATTTAGAATTTGTTCAGAAACCAGGTGGCAGTTATAAGAGTCGAGGGGCATGAAAGGGAAGGAGTGGTTGGGAAAGGAGTGAGACATGGTTGTAGACTGTCCCCGATGTTATTCAATCTATGTATTGAGCAAGCAGTAAAGGAAACAAAAGAAAAATTCGGAGTAGGAATTAAAACCGAATGAGAAGAAATTAAAACTTTGAGGTTCGCCGATGACATTGTAATTCTGACTGAGACAGCACAGGACCTGGAAGAACAGCTGAACGGAATGGACAGTGTCTTGAAAGGAGGATATAAGATGAACACCAACAAAAGCAAAACGAGGATAATGGAATGTAGTCGAATTAAGTCGGTTGATGCTGAGGGAATTAGATTAGGAAATGAGACACTTAAAGTAGTAAACGAGTTTTGCTATTTGGGGAGCAAAATAACTGAGGATGGTCGGAGTAGAGGAGATATAAAATGTAGACTGGCAATGACAAGGAAAGCGTTTCTGAAGAAGAGAAATTTGTTAGCATCGAGTATAGATTTAAGTATCAGGAAGTCGTTTCTGAAAGTATTTCTATGGAGTGTAGCCATTTATGGAAGTGAAATGTGGACGATACATAGTTTAAGCAAGAAGGGATCGGTTGGTAGGACATTTTCTGAGGCATCAAGGGATCACCAATTTAGTATTGGAGGGCAGCGTATAGGGTAAAAATCGTAGAGGGAATCCAAGAGATGAATACACTAAACAGATTCAGAAGGATGTAGGTCGCAGTAGGTTCTGGGAGATGAAGAAGCTTGCACAGGATAGAGTAGCATGGAAAGCTGCATCAAACCAATCTCTGGACTGAAGACCACAGCAACAACTTCCCTCCACGAAAAATTGCCTCAGAATTTGTCGTATCAATCGATCCCTTCCTTTAGTAATATTAAGGCTTCAAATTTTTTTTTCGTCATTCGATTCAGTACCTTCTTACCAGTTATTCGATCTGTGCATCTAATCTTCAACGTTCTTCCGAAGCATCAAGCTTCAAAAGCTTCTGTTCTTCTCAACCCCTACTGACTCCTTTTCACTTTCATATAACGTTACACTCCAGATAAATACCTTCAGAAAACTCTTCCAAACACTTTAAGTCAGGTTAATTGTTAACAAATTACTTTTTTGGAAAAGCTTTTATTGCTTTACCAGTCTGCATTTTGTAACCTCCTTGCTTCGGCTATCATCAGTTATTTTACTGCCTACACAGCAAATCTCATCTACTGCTTTTAGCGTCTCGTTTCCTAATCTAATCCCCTAGGCATCGCCTGATTTAATTCCACTACATTCCGTTACTCTTGTTTTACATTTGTTGAGGTTCATTTTATAATTCCTTTTAATTCCGTTCAAGTGTCTTTTTAGTCTCTTGCCGTCTCTAACAGAATTGCAATGTCATCGGCAATCCTTGAAGTTTTCGTTTTATCTCTCTGAACTTCAATTCCTTTTCCAAATTTCTCTCTGGTTTCATCCACACCTTACTTAATGTTCAGATTTAATAACATAGCGGGTTAGACCACAACACTTCAATACTTCCTTCTCAATTATGGTTTGAATTTCGTGTCCTTCGACTCTTGCAATTGCTCTCTGACATCCATAAAATTTGTCAGTAACCTTTTACTTCCTGTAACTTATTCATGCGACCAAAATTTTAGGGAGTGTATTCTTGTCAACAGTATCAGAAGCTCTCTCTAAATCTACAAATATTGTGGATATAGGTTTTGTTGTGTCCCGTTGAGAAGGCGTTGGGCTCTGATGTGTTGGCGAATGTGCCAACACCTTGTAGATAGAGGAGGCCGAAATGCACGCTATCTAACGCAGACGGGCATGAATTCTGAAACAGGATTCGTAATAAATGTGATAAAGAAAAGAACGTAGCTACTAGAACACTTATCTTTTATATTGTCCTTTGGTATACAGCATTCTTGATGATACAAGTGAGACTCATTAAAATACAGGCAATGGTACAAATGGCGCCTTGCTAGGTCGTAGCCATTTACTTAGCTGAAGGCTATTCTAACTGTCTCTCGGCAAATGAGAGAAAGGCTTCGTCAGTATAGTCGCTAGCAATGTCGTCCGTACAACAGGGGCGAGTGCTATTCCGTATCTCGAGACCTGCCTTGTGGTGGCGCTCGGTCTGCGATCACACAGTGGCGACACGCGGGTCCGACATGTACTAAATGGACCGCGGCCGATTTAAGCTACCACCTAGCAAGTGTGGTGTCTGGCGGTGACACCACATTCCTCCCCCGCAAATCGGCGAACGGTCGTGTGATAAGGCTTCCGCCCGCCGTGGGGAGGACCCCATGTTGACGTATGCGATGAGGTGGGGAGCCTAACAACAGGCGAGGCTGTGCCACCCGCACCCGGCCATTCGGTCCGAGGGGATCTAGGAAACGCCTGAAAACCTAGTCCAGGGTACACGTCAACATGCGGTGTATGCGCCCGTAGAGAGACTGGAGGGGCCGAAGGGTCGACCTCCATTGCGTCGGGGTATCCGAAGCGCGAAGACGCCATGTGGTCCAGAGCGGGCAAGAGTTCCATGGCGGAGGACAGCTGGTCACGGGAAGCGATCGGCGGCGCGTGACCCAGGGAGGCGCTTGGCGGCTGCAGCGAAGCGTCGAATGCGGGCGGCGCCGGCTGGAGGACAGGCGGCGGCGGCGGAGGCTGCGGCGGCGCGTCGCCATGGGGCAAAATGGAAGGCATCGTCGGTAACACCTGGGCATGAGGCGAGCCAGTAGATGGGTCCCCAGGGCGCCGACCGGACGGGACCGTCGCTGAAAGCAGACGGGGAGCGGCAGAACCCGTGCGACGACAGAGGCGCAGCTGATTGAGATGCCGACGCACCTCACCAGAGGCCCCCAAAACCAAATACATCGCGCGGCCGAGGCAGCGAAGAAAGCGCCCTGCGAGCCAACGCCGTGAACCGCGATAGTTGCGATAAAATACAACGTCGCCTGGAGCAAAAGCAGAAGTCTGCCGCTGCACAGGAACCTGATGCGGCGGATGCAGCAAAGACATCAAGGTTCGATGAGGACGACCGTGGAGCAACTCAGCCGGCGAGCGACCATCTCGGGGCTGAGAGCGATACGAAGACAAAAAGAGCAACAACGCGTCCTCCCGAGAATGCGACTCTTTCAACTTCGACATCTGTGACTTGAAAGTCCGGACCAATCGTTCAGCGGCACCGTTTGACTGAGGCGAAAACGGCGCGGATGTCAGATGTTGAATACCATTGGCCTGGCAGAACGACTGAAATTCTGCGGACATGAATTGTGGGCCATTGTCGGAAACAATAGTCTGCGGAAGACCTTCAATGCAAAAGATAGCAGACAACGCTTGGATGGTGGCAGATGACGTCGTGGAAGACATCCGGACAACAAAAGGAAAATTACTGAAGGCATCTACCAAAACCAACCATCGAGCATTCCAGAATGGACCAGCAAAATCGATGTGCAAGCGTTGCCAAGGGGAAGTGGCTTTTGGCCATGCAAAGACTTTCTGCGGCGGCGCGGATTGTTGTTCGGCACACGCCATGCAAGAAGAACACATTTTCGTAATCGCAGCATCGATTCCGAACGAAGTACAGTGCTGACGAGCAAGTTGTTTCGTTCGCACTATACCCCAATGTCCTTGGTGAAGAAGCCGTAAGACAGAGGACTGTAACGAACGTGGGACCACGACTCTGGGCTGATCATTATCAGAACACAACAACAAAACACCACGTCGAACAAAAAGTCTCTCCTTGTGAGCAAAAAATCGGCGAACCAACGGATCCTCGATCCGAGACTTTGACAAGGGCCATTGCGTAGCAACAAAACGCAAAACGGTAGCAAGGACAGGGTCAGCAGCTGTGGCTGTAGCTACACGACGAAAATCAATCGGAAACGATTCGACCACTTCATCGGTTTCCGAATCAATGAACATGCAAGCAAGTTCAGAAGAATCGAATGCTTTATCCTCAGCAACAGGCAAACGGGACAACGCATCGGCGTTTCCGTGCTTAGCAGTGGACCGATACAAGATATCGTAGCGGTACTGCGAGAGGAAAATAGACCAGCGAATGAATTTCTGCGCTGTACGTGGAGGTACAGGCTTGATCGGATGAAAAAGCGACGTCAAAGGTTTGTGGTCTGTGATGATGGTAAAGTGACAACCATACAAGAAATCATGGAACTTAGTAACACCAAACACGAGAGCCAAAGCTTCTTTCTCTATCTGTGAATAATTTCTTTGCGCAGACCAGAGCAATTTGGACGCAAAGGCAATAGGGCGATCATGCGACCCAACTTTGTGCGCAAGCACAGCACCGATCCCGAAATCCGATGCATCTACCATCAACAAAAGGGGTTTCTGGGGATCGAAAGGCGTAAGGCAAGTATGAGAAAGCAACGCCGATTTCAACTGGCGAAAGGCGCGTTCGCATTCCGTTGTCCAGACGAACGGAACACCCTTACGGCGTAAGCTATGAAGCGGAGCTGAAATGGAAGAGGCATTGCGCAGAAAGCGATGATAATAGTTAATTTTACCCAACACACTCTGTAGCTGTTTCATATTCTGTGGCGAAGGCAAATCTTGTATGGCACGGAGGTGCTCTGGACTCGGATGTATGCCTTGGGCATTAATGACATGTCCCAGGTATGGTAAGTCACGAGCAAAAAACACACATTTGTCCTTCCTCAAGCGAAGACCATTTTGTCGCAAGACCTGAAATAATGTCCGTAGGTTCGCAAGATGATCTTCTTCTGTCTGTCCGGAGATCACTATATCGTCCAGATAGTTTGCTGCAGTAGGGACCGACGCACAAATAGTTTGTAAATATTGCTGAAACAATGCAGGGGTGGATGCACACCCGAATGGCAGTCTTTTGAAGCGGTACAAACCAAGATGCGTGTTAACCACCAAGACGCGCTGGGATTCGGCGTCCATTGGGATTTGCAAGTACGCATCTGCTAGGTCCAACTTCGAAAAGTATTTACCCGGGCACAGTTTATCAAAAAGATCTTCCGGGCGGGGTAAGGGAAAAGTTGCAATCACGAGTTGTAGATTCACTGTTGCCTTGAAGTCCACACAAAGTCTCAGTTTTCCGGAAGGTTTTGGCAAAATTACTAAGGGTGAGGCCCAGAGAGAAGCTTGCACACGTTCAATTACACCCTGTGATTCTAGATCGTTTAATGTTCTTGCGACCTCATCACGCAATGCGTGGGGAACATTGCGCGCTCTGAAAAATTTCGGTTGCGCGTTTACTTTCAGTTCCAAATGTGCTTCATAGTTTTTAGCGCAACCAAGGCCCAGTGCAAAAATGTCGGCAAATTCGTCACACAGACGAGAAACACTGTCTGAAGGCACAGTCTGATTCACTGATAGGACCTGATTTACTATAGACATGTTAAACAACTGAAATAAATCTAAACCAAACAAGTTCACTGCAGTAGAAGAACGAAGAACGTAAAATGACACAAGTTTTGTTTGTCCCTTGTATGTTGCAAGAAGACTGCACTGTCCTATCACAGGAATTTTCTGTCCTGAATATGTAGTTAGCTTAACCTTTGCGGAACGCAACGGAGGTTTGCCCAGTTGTTTGTACGTGTCATGATTGAGCAATGAAACTGCAGCTCCGGTATCGAGCTGGAATGGTATGACCTTGCCTTTAAAGCCCAAATCTACAAAAAGTTTATTGTCCTGCTGACGACAAGAGCGACCGTCTCGTGCAATTTGAACTGATACAGGTACAGCATCACTTGCTAATTGACGTGATTGCCGGCGACGTCGACGCACACTTGTTGTGGGACGAACACAGTCACTGTTAGAAAGAGTGGCACTGGACGAAGTGGAATTAACTACATGAATGTCCATGGGCGAAGGTCCACAAGCCTGAGTGTCCTTGGTTCGATTCCGGCGCGAAGCAAAGGGCCTGGAATGGTTGTGATTGTCTGATCTGAGCTTTTTCTGGCAAACACTTTGAACATGTCCTTTTTCATTGCAGAAAAAGCAAATAGCTTGGCGTGACGGGCAATGTTCACGCGAATGTCTAGTAGCACACAGCGGGCATGATTTCACTGCATTTGTACGCTGGCGCGGCACACCTGGTTTAGAGCGTGGCGGCAGCTGCGTGGACGTGCGCGAGGGCAGTTGACTGGGCCGCGCAGCGCGCCCGGCGGGCCGGTTAATGTTACACACGGCTGGCGAAGTTTCAAAAGATTCCTGAGCAAAGTCAAGCATGTCTTGTCTATCCAATATGTCTATCACTTGCTGAAGGGAGGGATTAACTAGTTTTAAAATTTGCTCCCGTATGCGAACATCAGAAACGTTCTGTGCTATTGCATCACGCACCATAGTATCTGAATACGGGAGTCCACAGTCACATTCAAATGCACAATCCCTTGTAAGGCCTTGCAAAGTTGCAACCCACTCCCTATTAGTTTGAGCGGCTGTACGTTTTGTACGAAAGAAAGTATACCTTTTTGCAACTACATTAACCGTTTCTTTGAAATAGGCGTCCAATGCCGACAAAATTTCCTCGTAGGACAGAGTTGCTATGTCGCGGCGGGGAAACAATTTCACTATCACACGGTACGTTTGCATGCCGACACACGACAATAAATGAGGCTGCCGCTCGTTACCTTGAATTCTGTAGGCGGCGAGATGAAATCCAAACTGGCGTGACCATTCCGTCCATGTCTCTTGCGCTGGATCGTAGTGCCTAAAAGGCGGTGCAACTGCGAGGTGTGGTGTGGCTGCGGTAGCGGTGAAGCGGCGGCTGCCGCATCGTGTTGCAGTGCACGTTGACCCTGGACGAGCTGTCCAAGGGCATCCAATAATGCCTGCGTCTGCTGATTCTGCAAGCGAAAAAATTCGGACAGTACATCTGGCGAAGCCATGACACAAGTAAATGTAAGAATTAGAAAGAACACGTTTGCCTCGTCGCCAATGATGTGTTGGCGAATGTGCCAACACCTTGTAGATAGAGGAGGCCAAAATGCACGCTATCTAACGCAGACGGGCATGAATTCTGAAACAGGATTCGTAATAAATGTGATAAAGAAAAGAACGTAGCTACTAGAACACTTATCTTTTATATTGTCCTTTGGTATACAGCATTCTTGATGATACAAGTGAGACTCATTAAGATACAGGCAATGGTACAAATGGCGCCTTGCTAGGTCGTAGCCATTTACTTAGCTGAAGGCTATTCTAACTGTCTCTCGGCAAATGAGAGAAAGGCTTCGTCAGTATAGTCGCTAGCAATGTCGTCCGTACAACAGGGGCGAGTGCTATTCCGTATCTCGAGACCTGCCTTGTGGTGGCACTCGGTCTGCGATCACACAGTGGCGACACGCGAGTCCGACATGTACTAAATGGACCGCGGCCAATTTAAGCTACCACCTAGCAAGTGTGGTGTCTGGTGGTGACACCACAGGCTCTATGGCAGAAAATATACCGAGTGATCAAAAAGTCAGTATAAATTTGAAAACTGAATAAATCACGGAATAATGTAGATACAGAGGTACAAATGCAATTGACACACATGCTTGGAATGATATGGCGTTTTATTATATCCAAAAAAATACAGAAGTTCAAAAAATGGCCGACAGACGGCCTTCATCTGTTCAGAAGAGCAATAATTAGCATAACAAAGTAAGACAAAGTAAAGATGATGTTCTTTACAGGAAATGCTCAATATGTCCACCATCATTCCTCAACAGTAGCTGTAGTCGAGGAATAATGTTGTGAACAGCACTGTAAAGCATGTCCGGTGTTATGGTGAGGCTTTGGCGTCGGATGTTGTCTTTCAGCATCCCTAGAGATGTCGGTTAATCACGATACACTTGCGACTTCAGGTAACCCCAAAGCCAATAATTGCACGGACTAAGGTCTGGGGACCTGGGAGGCCAAGCATGACGAAAGTGGCGGCTGAGCACACGATCATCACCAAACGATGTGTGCAAGAGGTCTTTCACGCGTCTAGCAATATGGGGTGGAGCGCCATCCTGCATAAACATCGTACGTTCCAGCAGGTGTTCATCAGCCAGGCTGGGGATGATGCGATTCTGTACCATATCGGCGTACCTCTCACCTGTCACGGTAGCAGTTACAAAACCAGAATCAAGCATTTCCTCGAAGAAAAAGGCCCGATAACAGTAGATGTGGTAAATCCAACCCATACCGTGACTTTCTCGTCGTGCAATGGAGTTTCCACGACAGTTCTAGGATTTCCAGTAGCCCAAATTCTGCAGTTATGGGCGTTGACAGACCCTCGGATCGTGAAATGAGCTTCGTCGGTCCACAACACGTTACTCAACCAATTGTCATCTTCCGCCATCTTTTTAGACGCCCTCACCGCAAATGCCCTCCGCTTCACTAAATCGCCAGGTAATAGTTCATGATGGCGATGGATTTTGTACGGATAGTATCGGAGGGTACGCTTAAGTGCCAACCAAACAGTAGTGTATGGAATGCCAGTGCGACATGCGACTGCACGAGTGCTGACTTCCCCGTCCATAGACGAACCCGCTACAGTCTCCATTTCTTCCTGAACTGTCTCAGAAGCATTACGCCTTGTGCTCGGTCGGCCACTACGGGGTCTATCGTCTAAACAACCTGTGGCTTCGAACTTCGAAATCATTCCCGCCACAGCTGCATTTGTCAACGGACCTTTACACCTTTACCCGTTCGAGTCCCCTTCCTATGGCGACAGGATCGTAACGCTGAACTAGCACATTCCCCATTCTGATAATACAGCTTCACTAAAAGCGCCTTTTCAGGTAACGTCAACATGCTGCGACTACTGGTGCATCTGATTCTCTCTCTCATTACAGCTCCTTTTATACACGATTGTCATGTGCAGTCACTGACGTTTTGCTGCCGAGCGCCATCTGTCGGACATTTTGTGAACTTTTTTTTGTTTTAGTAAAACCTCATGTCATTCCAAGCATGTGTGTCAATTTGTACCTCTCTATCTACATTATTCAATGATTTATTCAGTTTTCAAATTTATACTGACTTTTTGATCACCCGGTAGATTGAATACACATACACTGGTAAAAGTTTGATATAATTGTATATTTTACTTGGTACAATGATTCCACTGAATGCCATGATACAAATCCAGATAGTAACCTGAAGTATGTACAGGTACTGCTACTAACAATAAGTCCTACTTGAACTTTAGTCACTATATGATAACAATCAGAGGCCTGGGTCTGTTACACTTGTATTCGCAACTCTGTATCAACTAAGTTTGCTTCGGACATAGACCGAAGACTGAACATCCTGGAGACTCAAACGCTGTAGCCAGAACGCTGGAGACTGGAGGCTCCTTGCGATGGCGTCTTATCCTATCTGTGGAGGCATCGACGGGCAACGGCGGTTGGAGGAAGTGGTCGCTCGTGGCTGCTCTCTCGGCAACCAGCATACCTCTACGTGGTATCTTTCTCTGACGATACTACAGGTTTGACTTTCTTCAACCTCGTCGTAGGGACAGTATTGCCTAACATGTTCCTACACTTCTCCAGAACACAAACTGATCTTACACTAAGACATATTCCAGCAGTTTATCCATTCTTCTGTAATAAATTCGTTCCAGTATTTTGAAATCGTAATATTTTAAACTGATGGTTCGATAGTATTCATACCTGTCCACACTGACCTTCTTTGAGGAATTGGAATTCGTACATTCTTCCTTTAGTCTGACTCTAAAAAAAGTTATGCAATTTTTGAAGACTGCTAAGCTCACCTATGAACATTTAGTCAGATGGGCATTGTATTTACAAGAACTCCACTTGAGTGTTATGCATAGTCCTGGAAAGGAAAATGTCATTGCAAACGCTCTCTTGAGGTCACCTCTACGGTTGAATAGTGATCCGAAGGGAGATCAAAACGAGTTATTTTTGTGTTCTATATTTAAAGAGCGTTCCATTTGCGAATTTTGTCACATAACCACTTGTGGATATTGATCTAGAATAGTTGCTTGACAGGAGCTTTGTGATCTTATGTAGCACTTCGTTACTGCTTTACATGTAGCTCGCTCCCTCCTTCTCAGTAACGTATGTGCAGCCATTTTTAATAGCACATTATAACACACCATAAGCAAAATACAGCTTCAGCACAGCCTCGAAAAGAATGGAATGAACAAAAACGCTTTGTTCTCCTTCAAAGCTTCCAATTCCCTTAGTAACCCATGGCTTACTTGCCTTTGTAATGGCTTTTTTGCATAACGTTTCAGGAAAGCAACACTCAAATACTGAGACAAATTTACGGTGGAATAAACTGAATTTGGCATCAGCATCATTTTCTGCGTTCACTTCGTCCCATTCTACCTCTTCTAGGTTGCTCTTAAAACTCTGAACCCTGTTCGCATCAATAAGCCTCCCTGCCTTGTATGAACCTGCCCGAAGCCTGTAAGGTGCTATATGAGTTATTTCCATTAACTGTGCATCATGATCAGATAGCCCATTAGCAACTGGGTACACAGTAATTGTTTCTGCCTGAGCACTGTCTATGAAAATGTTATCGATAAGTGACCTACTATCCTGCTGCTCACGAGTTGGAAAATTTACAACAGATACTAGACTGAAACAACCAAACAAAGATTCTAGCTCATTTTTCCTATCCGTATCTTTTAAGTAAACTACATTAAAATCACCACAAACAAACTAACTGCTTCTTTTTGTCTGGCAGGTAGCTCAATAATGCCTCTCGAGTTATCATGAATAGCTGAAAGTTCCCTTGAGGGGATCTGTAGATTGTTACAATTACTACAGAAGTAATTCTTCAGTTTCTCCCGGCGTATTTGATAATCAAAATATCCACGGGTGTACTGCCGGTTTACAGTGTCCAACGGGCACAATATTTCGGCGATCAGACATGTCGCCATCATCAGGTGAACTGACGGACTGAGCTCCTGTGAACGTGCCGGCACGGAGATCCGTACGCTATGGCTGCTCAGAGGGAACTGGGTTCGGTCGCGGCGGCGGCCGATTTAAATACCCTCCGTCCGCGGCGCGCTCCCTCCGCTGTCCGCGCCCCGCGCCACGGTCGCGCGGTGGAACAGATTGCGACGGCGTCTGAGATGACGTCGGAGTGATGGCTCTGTCCGCCGTGGCCGTCACAACTATACGTTTGATCGATTTACTCTTGATTAACCCACTCGCTGGTTCCCAGGCCTTGCTAAGATTATAGCCACAGTCACAGTTTATGAGGTCGTCATTGGTGCGAATTTCGATGGCCTCTCTAACAACGCTGTCCCAGTATCTCGATGTCTGTACCAGAATCCTCGTGCGTTCATACTCCATAGCGTGATTTTCCGACAAACAATGTTCAGCGACTTGCTCGGATACATCATTCGAGTGTGCCTCTGGTGTTCACGGCATCGATCCTCGACGGTACGCATCGTCTGACCAAAATACGACTTGCCACATTGACACGGAATCTGGTACACGCCGGCCTTCCTCAGACTGAGGTCATCTTTGGCACTCCCCACCAGTGCACGAGTTTTATTCGGAGGACAAAACACAGTTCCGACCCGGTATTTCTTCAAAATGCGGGCGATTTTCCCCGAGAGTGCGCCTGTATATGGAATAAACGCAGTGCCTACCTCCTCTCTCGTGATTTCATCCATCTCCATAGGTTGTGCTGTAGTAGTTAGGCGGAGAGCACGTTGAATCTGCCACTCTGAGTACCCATTTTTTCGAAATACAGTTCTCAGATGTTCAAATTCCTGTGTCAGAGATAGTGCGCACCCTGTGTACTAGAGTTTTAAGTACCCCATTCTTCTGTGAAGGGTGGTGGCAGCTGTCTGCGTGCAAATACAGATCAGTGTGCGTTGTCTTCCGATACACCCCATGACCTAGGGTGCCGTCAGCCCTTCTCTTGACCAAGACGTCAAAGAAAGGTAATTTACTCTCCGTTTCAGTCTCCATAGTGAATTTGATGTTGGGGTGTATGGAGTTTGGATGTGTCAATGTAATGATCACCGAAATATTGTGCCCGTTGGACACTGTAGACCGGCAGTACACCCGTGGATATTTTGACTACAGAAGTATATTGCAGTAGCAACTCACAAGCACATGCTTCAAGGATCTGATCTACACAAAAACTATTTGTTTCAATATTTTTAACTTTGTGTCCAGTTTTTATATAAGTAACAACTCCTCCTTTTTCCATATTGACTCTACGTGAATAAGGTGCTAATCTGTAATCCCTTAAATTTAACTTCTCCATCCCTGTTGTTACATGATGTTCAGAGAGACACAAAACATCTATACCTTCAGAATTTTCCTTATTTTCTAGACAATTCGGTTGCATGAGCTGTCTGTATTGAAAGTTACCGGCCACATTTTACGAGAATTGACGATCTCTGTCAAATATTTGCAGGTATGATGTGGCTGACCGCCATCTGCCCCTGGTTTGCGCTGCTGCTGCTTCCGTGTTCCAGCAGCCTCTTCGAGTCGTCCGTTCGCCGCCTCCGTGTCGACTCCAACGCGCTCACAGCACAAACGCTTGGCCATCTTCTGTCGCTGGGTGGATGACAGTACACGAGCGTGCATTTCCTGGTACTAGGACCTGGTAAACAAAACGCCGTCGCACTCCAACGAGTCATGTTGCGCCACCTGTTTTCCTACTACGCAGCGTCAGCTCCTGGTCCCGTTGCTCAGGTGACCATCCTGCTGCAGACGACCTTCCACAGATCACTAATGTCAGAGCTGCCTCCAGCACCAGAATGGGCCTACTGGAAGACGCTGCTCATTCTCCACGCCAGCGAGGCGAATGACTCCACCCTGGACACTGCCAGGTCAATCCTGCGTGAGGCACTTAACAAGAAGTATAATAAGGTGAGGTTCGTGGTGCCAGTGGCTGGAAGGCTGCGAGTATTCGCGCTGAACCCGTACTCGGGCACTGACTCTTCTGGTAGCGTCTTGGAAATAGCGGAGAGAGAAGTAGAAAACTACGACCCAGCGCTCGACATGAACGGACGCCCGTTGATAGCAAGTCTGATACAGTTCCCTCCGAGAGCTTTCAAGGACAATGTCGGCGTGTGGGGAGCAGATATTCGTATGTATGAAACGCTAGTGCGAACGTTGAATGCTAGCGAGAAAGTTTTTTGGCGTTCACTTTTAGCCAGAGATGGAGATATTCCTGGTACTATGACTGATGCGGAAGAAGGAACTATCGATATTATCGCTAACTCGCAGTTTTACAAACTTGGAAGAGCCTCCCAGGATTATCTTTACCCCCACCACTGGTGTTGCTACTGTTTATTCGTGCCAAAGGCGCGAATACTTCCTCGGTACCAGAATTTGTTCCTTCCGTTCCAGCGTCCTACTTGGCTGTGCCTCCTGATGAGCGTTCTCGGCGCCTCCTGCTTGTGGGGTCTCGTCTCTAAGGCCAGGAAGTTCTTGTTTGGCGGTCTTCACAGTGACTTTGTTGTTGCAGTTATCCTCACGATCCGCATCGTTATTACAGGTAAGTAAGAGGAGTAACAATTAGCCTTGCATGAACTGACCCACCTGTGTCATCCAGTTTCTCGTCTACGCTACTGACCATTAAAATTGCTACACCAAGAAGAAATGCAGATGATAAACGGGTATTGATTGGAAAAATATATTATACTAGAACTGACATGTGATTACATTTCCACGCAGTTTTGGTGCATAGATCCTGAGAAATCACTACCCAGAACAACCACCTCTGGCCAGTTGCATGGTCACCATTGAACAGACGTTTTCAGTTCGTGAGAGATCTGGAGAATGTGCTGGCCAGGGCAGCAGTCGAACATTTTCTGTATCCAGAAAGGCCCGTACAGGACCTGCAACATGCGGTCGTGCATTATCCTGCTGAAATGTAGGATTTCGCAGGGATCGAATGAAGGGTAGAGCCACGGGTCATAACACATCTGAAATGTAACGTCCACTGTTCAAAGTGCCGTCAATGCGAACAAGAGGTGACCGAGACGTGTAACCAATGGCACCACATACCATCACGCCGAGTGATACGCCAGTATGGCGATGACGAATATACGCTTCCAGTGGGCGTTCACCGCGATGTCGCCAAACACGGATGCGACCATCATGATGCTGTAAACAGAACCTGGATTTATCCGAGAAAACGACGTTTTCCATTCGTGCACCCAGGTTCATTGTTGAGTACACCATCGCAGGCGCTCCTGTCTGTGATGCAGCGTCAAGGGTAACCGCAGCCATGGTCTCCGAGCTGATAGTCCATGCTGCTGCAAACGTCTTCGAACTGTTCGTGCAGATGGTTGTTGTCTTGCAAGCAATCCCATCTGTTGACTCAGGAATGGAGACGTGGCTGCACGATCCGTTACAGCCAAGCGGATAAGATGCCTGTCATCTCGACTGCTAGTGATACGAGGCCGTTGGGATCCAGCACGGCGTTCCGTATTACCCTCCTGATCCCACCGATTCCATATTCTGCTAACAGTCATTGGATCTCGACCAACGCGAGCAGCAATGTCACGATACGATGAACCGCAATCGCGATAGGCTACAATCCGACCTTTATCAAAGTTGGAAATGTGATTGTACGCATTTCGCCTCCTTACACGAGGCATCACAACAACTTTTCACCAGGCAACGCCGGTCAACTGCTGTTTGTGTATGGGAAATCGGTTGGAAACTTTCCTCATGTCAGCACGTTGTAGGTGTCGCCACCGGCGCCAACCTTCTGTGAATGCACTGAAAAGTTAATCATTTGCTTATCAAGCATCTTCTTCCTGTCTGCTAAATTTCGCATCTGTAGCACGTCATCTTCGTGATGCACCAATTTTAATGGCCAGTAGTGTAAATCATAATAGCTGATCCACATATTCCATTGATAAGCTGACTGAAATGGAAAATATTACATGAAGCACCAGTCCGCTACCTGTGAAACCTGATGGAGATATTTTTCTCACAGCGGGTACTGAATGATTAAATTTCATTATATTCCGAACTGATGTTCTTCATTAACACCAGCATAAGGTGTGGCCCACAAGGGCACTAATAGATTCTTTCATTAATATGGCATGACATCCCCAAATATCATTTCAAGCAATTTCTTGTTATGCCTGAAAAACATTCTGTGCTAGTTCGTGAAGACCGCTGACTGCAGGCTAGAGTGAAAGTATACGTCTTCCCGTATCATTCTACGCGCGATCTACGAGTTAGAACTCAAGGGATCGAGCAGGCCAGCCAAAGATCCGTACGCACAGGACGATAGTAGTGTCAACTGCGGTTTGGGTTCTTGCGTTATCCTACTCGAAAATGTCATTTGGTATCCTGGACATGAATGGTATAACAACATAGTTTACCATTGTTGCCATATACTGTCGCTAGACACCGTGGAATACCAGTAGCGTCTACTATGTAAGTTCTTGTTGCCTACGGTACGGTGTCGTCGATAAACAAGGTCTTCACCCACCTTGCAGTAATCTGTTCGCTACGTTTCGTAGCGACACTCTGCTTGTAACCTCTTTCAAGACATCAGTTGTTATCATCTTAATATTCGTCAGAGATGTCAGAACAGTCCACCAATATTCTCGTGCTATTGTCTTTCTGAAAGCACCTCTACCTACTTCGCTGTTGTCCTCAGTCCAACTCGTCATAGCTCGCTGCAGTCATTGCACTGCAGCAAACTGTCTGCTCGGTCTGTCATGTTATTGTCATGTCCCTCACGCCAATAATACGATCTTTCTTAAACTCCGAAACAGGCTCCCTTTGCGCATGTTGTGATGCTACGACCACCCGAATATTTCCAGTAACGTTAGGCTCACCCAACAGCCATCGTACACTCACGCTATTCTTCATTTGTAGGAATGGATTGTTTCTGTATTGAAAATAAACTCGCATAAGAATGAAATTTTAATAAATACACTCCTGGAAATGGAAAAAAGAACACATTGACACCGGTGTGTCAGACCCACCATACTTGCTCCGGACACTGCGAGAGGGCTGTACAAGCAATGATCACACGCACGGCACAGCGGATACACCAGGAACCCCGGTGTTGGCCGTCAGTGTCAGCCAGTTTGCCGTGGCATACGGAGCTCCATCGCAGTCTTTAACACTGGTAGCATGCCGCGACAGCGTGGACGTGAACCGTATGTGCAGTTGACGGACTTTGAGCGAGGGCGTATAGTGGGCATGCGGGAGGCCGGGTGGACGTACCGCCGAATTGCTCAACACGTGGGGCGTGAGGCCTCCACAGTACATCGATGTTGTCGCCAGTGGTCGGCGGAAGGTGCACGTGCCCGTCGACCTGGGACCGGACCGCAGCGACGCACGGATGCACGCCAAGACCGTAGGATCCTACGCAGTGCCGTAGGGGACCGCACCGCCACTTCCCAGCAAATTAGGGACACTGTTGCTCCTGGGGTATCGGCGAGGACCATTCGCAACCGTCTCCATGAAGCTGGGCTACGGTCCCGCACACCGTTAGGCCGTCTTCCGCTCACGCCCCAACATCGTGCAGCCCGCCTCCAGTGGTGTCGCGACAGGCGTGAATGGAGGGACGAATGGAGACGCGTCGTCTTCAGCGATGAGAGTCGCTTCTGCCTTGGTGCCAATGATGGTCGTATGCGTGTTTGGCGCCGTGCAGGTGAGCGCCACAATCAGGACTGCATACGACCGAGGCACACAGGGCCAACACCCGGCATCATGGTGTGGGGAGCGATCTCCTACACTGGCCGTACACCACTGGTGATCGTCGAGGGGACACTGAATAGTGCACGGTACATCCAAACCGTCATCGAACCCATCGTTCTACCATTCCTAGACCGGCAAGGGAACTTGCTGTTCCAACAGGACAATGCACGTCCGCATGTATCCCGTGCCACCCAACGTGCTCTAGAAGGTGTAAGTCAACTACCCTGGCCAGCAAGATCTCCGGATCTGTCCCCCATTGAGCATGTTTGGGACTGGATGAAGCGTCGTCTCACGCGGTCTGCACGTCCAGCACGAACGCTGGTCCAACTGAGGCGCCAGGTGGAAATGGCATGGCAAGCCGTTCCACAGGACTACATCCAGCATCTCTACGATCGTCTCCATGGGAGAATAGCAGCCTGCATTGCTGCGAAAGGTGGATATACACTGTACTAGTGCCGACATTGTGCATGCTCTGTTGCCTGTGTCTATGTGCCTGTGGTTCTGCCAGTGTGATCATGTGATGTATCTGACCCCAGGAATGTGTCAATAAAGTTTCCCCTTCCTGGGACAATGAATTCACGGTGTTCTTATTTCAATTTCCAGGAGTGTATATGCCACAGACAAGGAAATATTACATTATCAGTTTGGTAGTGTTCTGTCAAGTGTCCATTGTGTAACACTTTCAGTTCCCATCGGTATATTTTAGTGCCCCATAAAGAAGAAAAGGGAACTTAAAATTTAATTTTTAACAAATTTATATATTGGTCATACAGTGACACAAGAAAGCTTACTGTTTTGCTTTATTTTTTTATCTATTGTGCATTTTACCATTTTACTTGAACACCATCTTCAACACGACAAAAACCAAATAAATATTCTTGTTACTTATTTCAGTCACAGTTGCAAAATAATTCGACTTCAACTTCTAAGGCCCATACTGAGAACTGTAAGCAATACCAATGACATCAGCAAGATGGTAGATTGTGGAAAACTTAAAAATCCAAGATTTCGGGTGGCGAGATTATTCAAAAATTAAAAATTGCGGATGGCGGGAAATTTAAAAAAATGCAATGTGGATGATGGCGAGAATTTTTTTAAAACATGCAAGCTGACTCTTGGCGGGAATAATAAATAACAAAAAATGAAAGATGGTACTGATAGGAAAATTTTATACAGCGAACCACAGCGCAGTGTATATTTTTTTGTCAAAGTCTGCCTTTCTCAAAAGCATCTAATCACACTACAGCACTAAAAAGAATTTTTCCAAAAAAATAACATAAAGGGTGTAACCTCCAGTATTCCCGACTGTGCTCGAAAGTATTCAGATGCTCCATCTTTTGTGTCGTGTTCAAAAATATTTATCCAAAAAATTGCGTAAAGGTTGTTACTTGCAGTATTTCCACACGTAAAATTATTTTACAGGTCATTAAAATGTAACGGCCAATCGCTGTGTAATCATCTTGGCTCTGCTCGAAAGTAGCCAACGTTCTAATTTGTTTTTCTCTTTTGGTCGTGTTCAGAATGTTTATCCAAAAAAATCATTGAAAGCAGCACTTTCGTGCAGGCAAAGTTCGATATCTGTACTGTAGATGGTGTAAGGCACAGCACAGCCTCAGATTAATCATGTTCCACATCAAAATTGTCCTATGATACTTATTAAGTGTTAGAAGGCATGCAGACAGGCATCGGCAAGACTGATTGGACGTTTTACTTGTTCTCACAAGTATTGTCTTGCCAACATCCATTGCATTTCATTCTGGGGTCAATGTATTAGTTCGACATGTGTGCCACATTCCAAAACCTACATGGTCACTACTGCTCATCTGATTTGCAGCTTACAGTGCGCTTGTCATGAGAACTGCCAAGGTAAACTGTGTCACACACACATAAAAAACTCGTCTCTAAAATCGATATCAGTGTCAGCCAAACACTATAGTAACCCCACACTATAGTATTAGCCTCATTTTGCAGTTCCAACCGTTTGTCTTCTTCTGCTGTCACACAGTGGAAACTACATGACACTTAATTGGAATACCACATTGAACAGTAGTAATGGGCAACTGTACAGGTAAGAAGTTGCTATACTGTAAAGGTCAGCCAAACCTTATAGCGACTCCATGCAACGGCACTAATTTCGTCTACCAGTAAAAAACGTTTCGCATCTTCTGCTTATATTGCTAGCCCACAGACGAAAATTGTGTCTTTGAACTGGATATTTTCCAGAAATTTTATACATCGGAGGTTTCCTGGGAACTTTGTACAGTTTACTAGCATTTGTTATGAGATGTCAGCTACTGATGGTGTCAGCAACTGGACGTCAGCTGCTGGAGAGCATTTTCCAGTGTAAATGGGCAAATTGCACTTTAAGTTGCAAGTTAGATCAGCAATAGTGTCCATGTATGTTTCGCAATTTGTCACGCATCACATAAAACACTGATCCAGAATCAAGTGCATAGAATGTCAGTAAGACGAGACTTTTTGGAACAAGGAAATGCTGAGTCAGCGAGTTCAGTCTTGCCATAGCTCATCTGTGACATTTGAAAATCACCATAGAGCAGTTAAGATGTGGGACATAAATAATTTGAAGATCTGTTGTGCCTTGCATGCTCTGTGGTGCAGAAATTGGACTTTGCACCTATCCAACTGCTAATTTTTGTAAGTTTTTGGACTAATACGTTTCAATATGAAGCAAAAATTCAGAGCAGTCACATACTTTTTTTGCATAAATACTTCTGAAAGTGCCTAAAATTCAGAGCACTTAGATACTTTTGGGCAAGCCGAGATGATTACACTGTGATTAGCTCTTTCTTTTAAATGATCTGTATAGCACTTTTACGTGTGGAAACACTGCAAGTTACATCATTTAGGTAATTTCTTGTATAAATGCTTTTGAACATCATCATGCAAAAAATTCAGTATTCCTATATTTTTAGCTTGGTGAAAAATACTGCAAAATACAACAATTACGTAATTTTTTCTATAAATGCTTTTGAATATGGCACAAAAGAAAATTAAGAGCGTTTGCATACTTTTGACTAAGGTCAAAAACATTGCAGATTGCACTCCTTGTGTAATTTTTTCGATAAATACCTTTGAACATGGTGCAAAAACAAGTCAGAGGGTTTGGATACAATCAGCATCATCAAAAATACTGCAAGTTATACCCTTTACGTATTTGTTTGATAAATGCTCTTAAACACAGCACAGAAAAAATCAGAGCATTTAGATACTTTGGAGCACGACCAAATATACTGCAAGGTACATGCTTTATGTAACTTTTTTGACAAATACTTTTGAAAAGATCACCAAAAAAGTTCTTGGGTACTTTTGAGCCCAATTAGAAATACTGCAAGTTACATTCTTTACATAATTTTTAATAAACTCTTTCTGCACTGTGGGAAGTGTTTTATTATAAGTGGATACTTTTGAACATGGTGGGCTTTGTGAAAAAAAAAACATATTGCGCTATGAGTGGCTGCAAAAATTTTCCCACCAGTACCATCTTGCATTCTTTAAAATTTCCTGCCCTCAGTCATCTTTAATTTCTTTTAAATTTCCCACCATTTGACATCTTGCATTTTTTTAAATTTCCTGCTATCCATGATACTTAATTTTTAAATTTCTCCAGCATCCACCGTTTTGGATTTCAAAATTTCCTGCCATCCGCAATCTAGATGACATCACTACCACTGGCATGCAGGCAAGCCTATACCTCTGCATGTAGGCAATCTGACAGACAAAAATTAATGTTGTCTGGAGCCCCAATGCATTCTGACTCATTGCCAGTGAAACTGGGGTTCGAATTGTAGACTGAAACATAGTTATAATTTATAACAAACAATTACAACGTAGCATTGGACGTGAGAGATAAATCGTCAGGAACAGAGGGCTCATTGTTATTGTACAGATGAGATACGTGTCCAGGAAGGTAACTACGTGGCCATCACACTAAGTGATAAAATAGAGGAAGAGTGGCTAGGCCCATGATAGTTTACGACCGGTCAGTGGCCATTAGCCATAAAAAACATTTCTTACATAAATAATTACTATAGTTTAATAAAGATTCAGAATATTATGAGTAGGCCCTAGTTGTTTAGTGCTCGTTCCAAATATTTTTAAGTAACATAGATACATCACATCAACATGAATTCCATTCCCTTATCCACTTCTGATAAAATGGTGGGAAATTTGAAGATGTAACTAGTTTGCTTGTCCTCCTAACAATTCAATATGGAAGAAACAGGTTACTTCTATCTGGTACATTGCAGTCATGGTTGTCAGATGTTCATACCCTTGCCGATCATGCACCAACTTGTTTTAGACCTACATTCGACTGGTTTCAGTTACCTGCTCATATCCTGCAGATAAATGTGACTGTATGTTGCATGGGAGAGAAGGGAGGATGTGCATAATAGAATACTTTCATTGTATGATAATGGTAACGTAATTCATAGGTATTTGAGTACTTATTAAGTTGGTTAAGTTTTTCACTAAGATGTAGTACAGAATAGTAGTAAAACTATAAGGTAGGTGTATCAATTAAGGCCCTCAAAGGTTCCGCAGCTCCTGTACTTTTAATTTGGACATTCAGGAAAATACTGCCCACATTATTAGAAAGATTTCTCTATGAGGTAAAAAATTGGGGAAATCAAGTATTTCATAATTTCCACTGGTGTAAATAATGAAGAGTTAGTCATTAAGTGGGCCATATTAAAACCATGGGTCTTGAATGACGCCCGGTGGATCTTGTGATCCCTGTCCTAGCTGTTTGGCTTCGTTCAGATCACACATGATTTTTTTCCTTACAAGAACCAAAAGAGCTTATTAATTAAGTATTATTTATTTTATGAAAATAAGTAAAATCGTCAACCCCATGCTCCCTAATCACCTAACTGTGAGAATAATGTCGACAGGTGGCAACCCTCACATAAACGGCTATGGCAGAGAACAGTATGATCCTAAGTAAGGAAAACTAATAACTCTTACTACAACAACAAATGTGTTAAACAAGACACACTCAGGCGTTATTAGAAACCTCCTACTTTTCCTCTTTCAGTTATTAACTACTTCCACGACACTAATAATTACGCAAGTTTATTAATAGACAAACACAAACACACACACACACACACACACACACACATTCCCTGGACACTAATGGCTATGTTAAACAGAAGATACAGTACTCCACATTCAACATGCACTTTTCCTTTTGGGTCATCAGTCCTTGAGCGCTTTGATGCGACCCGCCACAAATACTACTCCTGTGATACCTTTTCATCTCATGATAGCACTCACACCAAAAGTCTGCAATTATTCGTTGAATATATTCTAATCTCTCACTTCCGTATCAGATTCTACCCTCAATGGATCTCTTTAGTACCATGCAAATTATTCCCTGTTGTCTTAACACATGTCCTGTAATCCTCTCCCTTCTTGTTGATGTTTATGACACACTTTGTTCCTCGTCGATTTTGTGGAGATCCACCTTAATTTTTTAGGGTTCCGTACCTCAGCTGGTAAAAAAGGAACCCTTGTAGGATCACTTAGTTGTCTGCCTGTGTGTCTGTCTCTTAATACTGATTTTTCTCTGGACCAGGTTAATATATGAAGTTGAAATTTATGTTAAATACTAAGGACTACGGTCCCTTGGTGATGTAAGAAATTTAAGCTTACAAGTCAATGTAATTAAAAGACACCGTCATTTATGCCACATATTTTGATAATCGCGAACGCACTCATCAAAACCTATAGATGAACTGTCTATATACTTTATTATTTTCTAGGTAACCTTAAAGCGCTAATTGTACTCGCACTTGTCAGTTTTTTTTATTTTATCAGTGCACCTAATTTTCAACATTCTTGTACAGCATCACACTTTAAACATTTACAACGTTGGCAACAGTCATTTGTAGCCAACATACGGATCAGCTAGTAACTGGAATTTTTAAATGTAAACAATTTTGGCCAGTAGAAACAGTGTTACCTTGAACTTCCGTTGCAATTAATAAAAGACTGCTATAGATCTCTTTTACCTTGTTAAAGATCACAGCTACTTGTTGCGTATATTTCCAGAAAAATGTATTATAAAAGTGTTGGCGATTTGTTGAAATTTATTGCAAAAGACTCTACACTGCGTGCTGTCAAACTTTAAAGCTCTTAGAACTTATTTTGGCTATTGCTGCATCCAGAACAACAAAGAAGCGTTCCAGGCTTAAAAAGCATAAAAAATATGTACATGGTTCACAAACTCAAAAAGCTCTGTTGCCAACTGAATACGGTGTTGAAAATTCTGAAGGGATAGATGTTCTGTGCCTCTCTGAACACCATGTAACCAAAGGGAGAAAGAAGCTACACATCAGGGATTAGATACCTGCATCATTTTTGTGTGAAATTAACACGGAAAAAAGGAGAAGTTTAACACATGTAAAAGCTGGACACAAAGTCAAAAATATTGAAACAAAAATTTTGTGTTGATCAGAACCTAGAAGCATGTACTTGTGAGTTGTTACTGCACAATACTCCTCTAATAATTAAAGCAGTCTACAGGTCCCCTCTACGAAACTTTCAGCTATTTATGAGAAATCTATAACTATAATTGGCCTACCTGTCAGCCAACAAGAAACAGTATTTTGTGGAGATTTCAGTATAGATTTCTTAAAAGATACTGATAGCAAAAAGGTATTAGAATTATTATATGGGTGTTTCAATCTTATTCCGGTAGTCAATTTTCTAATTCATATGCATGCAAAAGAGTAGGACACTGACTGATAACTTTTTTATAGTCAATGTTCAGGCTGAGGCAATTAATATGCACCCAATTGCTAAAGCACTATCTAGTCATGAAGCACAATTAATTGAGATAAACACTAATGTACTCTACATCCCTGAGGTAGCTTCAAACAAAGAAGTGAGGGTTATTAATGAGAACAGGAAGCAATGTTTTAAGAGAAAGTTAAGAGGGGTGGTGTGAGATGAGCTATTTGTAGAAAGAGATGCTTGTGGCAGTGTTTGAAAGTTGCTTGCCTAAAAAATTATCCAAAGGATAAAAAAAAAACAAGCACGCCATGGATAACTAAGGGAATTCAAGTCTTATGTAAAAAGAAGATGGAAATTTATGTAATAGCCAGAGTATGTCAAGATCTGACATTGCTTGTACGCTACAAAAAAGACTGTTGTGTTTTAAGGAAATTCATTAAAATGTCCAGAGGTATGCATGTCCCAACAGAAATAAATAATGCCGATAACAGGATTAAAATTAAATGGGGCACTGTCAAATGTGAGAAAGGATGGCCAGCCTCTGAACAAAATTCCATAAAAATTAAACTAAATAACAATACTGTGACTCATAATTCACAAGTTGTAAGTGCTACAAGTTGTAAGTAGGTACTTTTAACAATCACTTTCTAAACGTAGCAGTAAATATAGGATTAAAAGGTTCAGTTATGGAAGCAAGAGACTGTATTTAAAAAGCCATTTCACAAAACTTTAAGCAACTGGAAGTAGCACCAACATCCTCCATTGAAATTAACACAGTTACAGATATTCTAAAACCAAAAGCTCTTATGGGGTGGACGGAATTTCAAACAGAATTCTGAAAAGCTGTTCCAACTTAATAAGTAATGCCCTTAGTGATATACGCAGTGCATCACTCGCACACAATTATTAAACCACTTCATAAGAAAGATGACAAGATAGGCTTAAATAATTATCATACATTTTCCTTACTGACATCTTTTTTACAAAATATTCGGAGAAGTAATGTACTCAAGAGTAGTCACACACACTCAAGTGGAAACAACTTACTTAGCGTATCACGGTTTGGAATTCAGAAAGGGTGATCGACTATGAATACGATCTATACATTCACTCATCAAAAAGTTGTTGTTTTTGTGGTCTTCAGTCCAGAGACTGGTTTGATGAAGCTCTCCATGCTACTCTATCCTGTGCAAGGTTCTTCATCTCCCAGTACCTACTGCGACCTACATCCTTCTGAATCTGTTTAGTGTATTCATCTCTTGGTCTCCCTCTACGATTTTTACCCTCCACGCTGTCCTACAATACTAAATTGGTGATCCCTTTATGCCTCAGAATATGCCCTACCAACCGATCCCTTCTTCTAGTCCAGTTGTGCCACATATTTCTCTTCTCTCCAATGCTTATGTGGTCTACCCATCTAATCTTCAGTATTCTTCTGTAGCACCACATTTCGAAAGCTTCTATTCTCTTCTTGTCTAAACTGTTTATCGTACACGTTTCACTTCCATGCATGGCTACTCTCCCTACAAATACTTTCAGAAACGACTTCCTGACACTTAAATCTGTACTCGATGTTAACAAATTTCTCTTCTTCAGAAACACTTATGATTATTCCCGTGTCGACTGGAATGCCTACCGGGATACCCTCTCTACCCAGATCGATAGCCACCTCCTCGCCTACCACCATCCTGATGATGTTACCCATGCCGCCTCCTTTCTCCAGCAGATCTCGTCTGAGGCTGTGGAGGCCCACGTCCCTACCGTCGCCATCACCCGCACCGTTCCACTTTACCCCCACAGGCCGTCCTCCTCCTCCTCCTCCTCCGTGAATCCCGCCGTCTCTACCTTGCCTTCCTCCACACGCGTGACCCGGACACACTACGACGCCACCGGCAACTACAACGACACAGCAGAAACTTGCTCGCGGCTAAGAAACGCCGGGACTGGCGACAGACATGCACCCGTCTTAATGCCACCCTACCCATCAACTCGTTTAAGTACTGGTCAACCATCCGCCGTCTTACCGGATCTACACACCCCCTCTCCTTCATGATGACCACCCCTTTCCTAATAACCTTAGTAAGGCCAAAAACTTTGCCTCCTACCTCTCCAATATCTTTACCCTCGCTGACGATCCTCGGTTCGATTACTCCCTCTTCCCTGATGTCCGCAATCGACCTGACACCTCTGCCCCTCCACTCGCTCCTGGCTTCCAGTACTTGGACAACATTACACACAACAAACTCAATGCCCTCATCACTACTCAGGATGTTATCTCTACACTCCCCACGAAACGCAACACCGCTCCCAGTCACGACCGTGTTACGTATCGTCACCTCCGTGGAGCTCCCGCCTCCTTCCTCTCCACACTGGCCAGGCTCTATGATGTGGTCTTGTCCACCGGCTACTACCCTGGCCTGTGGAAAACCTCCCGGGCCATGATGTTCCTCAAACCCAATAAACCGCCATCCGCTGTCTCAAATGGTTCAAATGGCTCTGGGCACTATGGGACTCAACTTCTGAGGTCATTAGTCCCCTAGAACTTAGAACTAGTTAAACCTAACTAACCTAAGGACATCACACACATCCATGCCCGAGGCAGGATTCGAACCTGCGACCGTAGCGGTCTCGCGGTTCCAGACTGCAGCGTCTAGAACCGCACGGCCACTTCAGCCGGCTCCGCTGTCTCCTCCTACCGTCCCATCAGTCTTACCTCGGTCTTCAGCAAGGTCCTGGAATCCATCCTCACACGACTCATCCGCCAGCATCTCCGCCAGCATCGCCTCCTTCCCGCTACCCAGTATGGCTTTCGACCGTCCTTCTCTGCCGATGACCTTCTCCTTCACCTCACTCACCTCCTCTGCGAACAACTCAACTCCCGTCGCTCCGCCATTTTCCTCTCCCTCGAACTTGAACGTGCCTATGACGGTGTATGGCATTCGGTCTCGTCTTCTAGCTCCAAACATTCACTCTTCCTATTGAATAGAATTAGAGTATATGAGGCCGCGTTGTCAGTCTGTTGTCAGTCTGTTGTCAGTCTCACCATGTTTTCAGTCTTGCGACTCATTCTGAGGGTGGGCGGAAGATAAGCGGCCGAAATATCAGCTGAAGAGGTAGTATTTGCGTCGCGGAATGCACAAAATTTAATGGATTACCTCAGTAATACCCATTCTGTTCTGAGTGATACAAAAATATTTATCTTAGGTCGCTGCTCTGCCTATTTATATGTCGTAATTCATTCCCCATTATATGGCGTTTCTTCTGCCCATGCAACTGATATTCATCTGTCTATATTTGCGCTCACAAGATGAACTCTAAGGTGTGAACGGACATGCCTTCCTGGCAATAGGCATGAGGAAAATTGAGCACGAGTGTTTTGAGAAAGAATTGCAGTTCGTCATTTTGAAAGACTGGAAAGATGTGCTGAAAGGAACTGGAGAACAATAGCCAAATACCCTGATGTGGAGTACATCACGATGGACAAAATAGTCGATTACCCTTTAAAAATAATAATGCAATGGCAGTGCGCCTCATGTGTCTGTTAGGATAGAACATTGCTTTTCTATTTATAAATATTTTCCGAGTTTCACACATCCAACTTCGTTCAACAAATAAAATGTAATCTAAGTTCAAAAATTCTCTCCTAAACAAAGAAAAACGGAAAGTATAAACACTTCTACAGAGAACCATATGTAAATTTTAGCACTGAAAGTACAACGTCCTTAGATAAGAATGTACCTGGTACAGAAAATTTCAAATTATGTGAAGGGAAATCTTCAATAAGAATGATGGAAAACATATCAATGTTTGTAACAGGAATTTATGTAAACAAAAAATTGTAGCTAAAATAACATATTTTAAGTCAAAATCAGAAAGACTGACCACACTAACAATAAAGTACAAATAAAAAAATTATACCCCTACAAAATCTCTTGTTCTTATAAATGAACATAATGGAAATAATCTGTAGAAAGTAATGCAATGTTTGGATCTTTTAGAATCTCAGATCTCAAATATAGTAAACAATGATTTTTAAATATTTCTTAAGAGCTTCAATGAACAATTTGGGAAGGAAAAGGAATTTCAGAACATTGTTGGAGGATATCCAACGCTGCCCAGGACAAACAGAAATTATGAAACATTTATCTGTATGTATAAAATGCCTTAGTTAAAACCGAAGTCCACACATTTTTTGCAAACTGCCAAGAAGAGCCAAAACATGTATATCATCACAAACTACGAAAATTTTGGCTAGATCACCTTCTCATATCCAGAAGGATTATCAACAAAATTATGAATGTTAAAGTGATCAGAAATGAGGAATTTCATTCACAATATTATCTCACTAAAACATGACGTATCGGATAAATCTGTAGAAACAACAGTACAAGAGAAAAATGTAAGGAAGTAGTTGCAACAATAAGATAAGGTTACTGGCATGAACTCCAAGAACAAACTACTGCATTAACGGAAGAAACAGTAGGATTGGCCAAGAATAAAAAGTAGAGATGGTGGAACAAGGAGTGTGAAGAAGCGCAAGAATAAACATCACAAAACTAAAGAATGTACAGGTGTTCAAAATAAGAACACCTATAATAATTCAGACAACAAAGAAAAGCAACATAAAAAAATTTCCAGACGCTTTGAAAATTTTCAGTTCATAAATATATAAAAATATTATATAAAATGTAATGCTAGATATTTTTGCCAAACTTTTAAACGTGCCCTCAGAGGTATCAAGCACAAAGTTTTTGTTTCAAAAAAGATGACAGTGGTAAAATAGGATTAAATAACAAAGGAAATTGTGAAATATTAGTGACATCTTTTCACTCACTCCTAAACTGTCCAGTTGCAAAAGTTAAATTAGAATTTTCAGTAATGCCAGAGAATCTTGAGACAGACGACCACCAACTGCATTATAGATTCGTTAAACCATCAAAACACTCAACACCAAATAAGAAAGCGGTGAAAACTGAATCACAGCATAAGTATTGAAATCCTCGGAACCAAGGATTATGAGAGATCTATACTTAGTTTTTGAGAATATATGGAAAATGTCCAAGATTCCAGAAGAGAGGAAAATAGAATTAATGCACCCATTACATAAAATGGAAAACAAACAAAATGTCAACAATTTCAGAGGAGTGTAACTTCACCTTTAGCACAAAAATATTATTAAAAATTCTCTTGAAGAGAACTGAAGAAACTTAAGACAAGCATTCGGGAGAAAAACAGTGTGGCTTTTGAAGAATAATATACGTTACAGAACATACTTTTAACTTAAAACCAATAGTTCAACACAGAAAGTTAAACAATAAACCTATAATGGTACCATTTTTTGGTTTGACTAAAGCATTTGATTCTGTAGACAAAAACATGAGAGAAGTAGGTCTTAAAGCAAAATTAACAAACATAATTTGTGAAACTTCAAAAAATACAAGATCTAATCTGAAATTTAAGGGGGGAAGTAGCTCGTCAATTTGAATCAAAAAATTGGAGGATGGCCTACCACCTTTACATGTGCTTTGGACAAGTGTGTAAGGAAACAGAATTTGGAACTCAAATATCACGAAAGTGGACTAGTTATTCCAGTAAGGAAATCAAATTAAAGGAAACTGGCAGGCTTTTTCATAAGATTTTCCAATACTTCCTGGAAATCTGACACAAACAGTTAGTCAAATAAATTTTCTGAAAAGGATATCAAATACAACTTGTATCACAGCTTCATCTGAAAAAACGAAAATCATGACAAGCAGAAAAAAGTACTAAATCACATAGAATCACAAATAAGTAAAAGCAGTAAGATGTTAAATTTAAATAGCTTGGACAAAAGTAGAATGGTCTGGCAAATTTGAAATATATATGATAGTTAATAAAATGGAAAGCGCATATGGTTTAGCTGAAGATATCTACAACAAAAAAGCAACTCTAGAAATACAAAATCAAACACTACGCCTCAGTGGAAAGACAAGAATGTTATTTGAACGTGAATACTTAACGATGAACTGTAAGCCAAAGATAATAGAAATACCCTAAATGGAGATTATGAGAAAAACAATGAAGGCAATACAAACTACAGATGGTTGTTAAATGATTCTAGTTGATCAGTACAAAAATAAAAAAAAATTGGAGTTTTAACTGCTGGCTATTTGTTTCAATATTTTTCTGAATGACTGAAGTGAGATAGTGTGATTACAAAGTGTTTCAGTATATTTTTCAGTGGCTGACTGCATTCTTTTGGAAAGTTAATAACGAATTTTCTCAATTGAAACTGGAACCTTTTCCGAATATTTTTCGCCTAAAACCTTTTTGCACATTTTTCGTTTCATTGTTGCACCTAAAACTCTTATGCATAGTTATTATCGACATTAATTGGCTGCCTCTGGATCATGGGGTCCCAAGTTCGATTCCCGGCCGGGTTGGGGATTTCCTGTGCCTGGGGAATGGCTGTTTGAGTTGTCTCATCATTTCATCATCATCATCATCATTCATGACAGTGGCTAGATTGGACTGTGTACAAAAATTGGACTGATAAACATTAGGACTTTGTACAGGCGCTGATGACCATGAACCAACCATCATCGACATTAATTATTGGTCATCTGTGGAGACCTTACGTACTGTCTTCACCAAACATTTCTATTTCTTTTTAGTTAAACTACCAGAACTATGAACTTTCCTTGTCGACAGGTTCGAGTACTGACTCCTGTTTACGAGGATGGTCTGACAGGACAGTGTTGCTGACACTGGCGGCCTTCAGCCTTGTAGTAACCAGCGCGTTCCAGTCTTCACTCACAAGCTACTTCGCTGTACCCAAATACCAGGACGACATTCACACTCTTGAACAGTTGGACCGGACCGGCATGGGTATCTATGTACACCCAAGTATGAAGGCGTCCGTAGTCCCCAGTGGAAAGGAAGACGTCGTCAACAGACTCATAACGAAGGTACAGTTATACGGATTACATACAGCTGTTTCTATTATTTTCCAGTGTTTCTCTTTGTTCAAGTTTTGGAAGTGATTAAATGTGTTCATAGTGTCCTGTACCTACAGCCATACTCTGCAAACCACTGTGAATTGCGTCGCACAGGGTACTTCCCGTTGCACCACATATTAGCTTTTCTTCCAGTTCTAGTTGCACATGGAACGCATGGTTAAATGCCTGTGAGAACTCAATATTTACTCTAATCCTGTCTTCGCGGTACCTATGGGAGCCATAGTACATTATTAGATTACTCATTTGATACTGGTTCTTGAAACTTTGTAAGTAGGTTCTACTTTAATTGTTGATATCTGCAGAGGGTGGAGAAAAACATTGAAACAGCGCGATGACTGCATGACGGAACATAAATGCAGATGCTACCGAACTTGCAGGTTGCCCTGTGGTATCTGACTACGAACGGCCCTTGTGCAATGTCTTCAATACGTTGCAAGTTTAAGTCAGAACGGTGTTCTGTGTAGTTTTGAGTGTACTATGTAGGAGCTCAGGGTATTCGAACGAGAGCAAATTGCTGGCGCTCATATGGTGGGTCTTCCTTAACCAAGTGTAATGTAATAAAATAAAAATTCTTTGTATCTCGTTTTCTTTGCTATCAGTGCAATGTAATAGAATGAATATGAGCCGTGACTTATATAAAAAAGAAACATACATTAACGCAATGGCTCAGCATAAAAGAGAAATAACTAATGTAGTGATATTACTAACAGTGTAATATGTTGTTTAATTTAGCCAGACGTGTATAAGCACTCAGTAAACTAGCTCAGTTCTCAGAGTAGTTACGTATTCGTCGGTAATTAATTATCCTTTTCTTATTTACCCAACACTACAGATATCATTCCAGCCTCGTGAGAAGTCGTGTGCTTATTGCACCAGAGAATTTTTGCCAAGTATGTTCGATGTACACTGCTGCAATACGCAACTTAACATCGTGGTTTCGTCTCGATCCAGAAGATAAGATAACAAGAGTAGCATCTACAAATGAAATCCGTTAATGGAACTGGAATCCTGTGACCAGACCTTTTCTAACTGGGATGTTATCCCGTTATATAAAGAAAATCTGTAAGTAAAATCGTTAAATTATTAGTAGCTGCCTCTGGTCTCGTGGGATCTGGAATAAAGTTAATTGTCCTAACCTACGGCAGGTCTCGTAGATGAGCTAAAAGAAAAAATGTTAAAGATTTTTCTAAGATGGCGCCTAACAATGAAAATTCTTTGTTAAGGCCCATATGTACTTAAGACAATCCAGGTATCAGACTACCAATTGAGTGACCACATGCACAAATCCTTTTGACAAAATAACCATTATAATTTTCGGGATTTAAGTACAACTTACATTATCAGCTGCTACAGCAAGATGAGCTTTACCCAAGAACAGGTCCGAATCCAAGTAGATAAGTGACAGACAAAGGAAATGATGTTGTTGTTGTTGTGGTCTTCAGTCCTGAGACTGGTTTGATGCAGCTCTCCATGCTACCCTATCCTGTGCAAGCTTCTTCATCTCCCAGTATTTACTGCAACCTACATCCTTCTGAATCTGTTTAGTGTATTCATCTCTTGGTCTCCCTCTACGATTTTTACCCTACACGCTGCCCTCCAATGCTAAATTTGTGATCCCTTGATGCCTCAGAACATGTCCTACCAACCGGTCCCTTCTTTTTGTCAAGTTGTGCCACAAACTCCTCTTCTCCCCAAACTCTATTCAATACTTCATCATTAGTTATGTGACCTACCATCTAATCTTCAGCAATCTTCTGTAGCACCACATTTCGAAAGCTTATATTTGTTCTGTTTGTTTGATAGTTCATGCATATAAGCGCAAGAGTCCATGGAATAACATGTCCATTGTAATTCTATCTCTTCTTCTTTGGCGTACTTGTTGATTATTTATAAAATTTATCGTAATATTTAGTTTACATGTTTTAAACCCAAGTCCACCCAGGAGAAACAATACATAAGCCAGCCGAAGTGTTTGGTGTTTCAAGAGGAACGTTATCGAAGATTTTTACTGCAACGGCGAAAGCAAAAAAACCATCACCCGCCAAGTCAAAACGCGAACGAAATTGTGTGTTGAGTGATGACGACGAAAGGTCATTGAAGAGGATTGTGACGGAAAATAAGAAGATGATAGCAGCAGGAAACACTGCAGAACTGAATGTGGTACTCGCGAACCCTGTCACCGTTAAAACAACACGAAGCTCCATAAGCAGGGAATTGTAGGGCCAGCTGGAACTCCCAAAGCCCTCATCAGTGATGCAAAACGCCCATAACATCAAAACGTGGTGTCTAAGCCTTATAACCTGGACAATGGAGCAATCGAAAAATGTCATTTGGTCGGGTGAGTGTTGTTGCACACTGTTTCCAACTTCTGAGACCTGGCGGGTGTTCGTCGATGAACTGCATACCCAAATCGTGGTATTCCATGGGCCCCATTTGTCGTATTATTGCCAATGATTATGTGACCATTTTGGTTGGTGATCATTTTGGTTGATCAGATCCATCCCATGATACAATGTTTGTTCCCGAATGACGATGCTGAGTTCCAAGACGACAGGGCCGCTGTTCATTAGCTCGCATCGTCCAGGACTGCTTTTGAGACCAAGAGGACGGATTTCCGCATCTCCGCTCTTCACCACAGTCTCCAGATCTCAGTATTATTCGGCCTTTGTTGTCTACTTTGGATCCGTGTTCGCTGTTCATCTCCATCATCCTTACCTGAACTTGCTATTATTTTCCAGGAACAGTGGTATAAGTGTCTCTTGATAATCATAGAGGGACTTTATTTATCCACTCAGAGACCAGTGGAAGCTGTTTTCAATGACAACGATTTTCCTACACCGTATCAGGCCTGGTAATTGGTTCAAATGGCTCTGAGCACTATGGGACTTAACATCTGAGGTCATCAGTCCCTTAGAACTTAGAACTAGTTAAACCTAACTAATCTAAGGACATCACACACATCCATGCCGAGGCAGGGTTCGAACCTGCGACCGTAGCAGTCACGCGGTTCCGGACTGAGCGCCTAGAACCGCTCGGTCACCACGGCCGGCAGGCCTAGTAATGAGTTGCGTTTTTGTTTCTCCATATTTTGTCATCGCGCTGTATCTTAAAGCACCTGCTAGCTCCCGTTTTCGAGCATTACCGTGACGCCTTCCCGTGGGACAAACAACGCAAACCTAACATCACATATCCTATTCGACCATGTTAACGCATTCCTGGAGATCCATTCCAAATTAAAAAGTTGGGTCGTAGTCTGCGGCGAATGTTCAAGACTTCAGTGATGGGCTGCCCACTGAACACTTCTTGAATTGTGTCCCGGCTGAATCGACTTCGTGTAGTAGCTGTCTACAACGCCATACGTAAATTTAGTTAACTGACACAATAGAGGAGGCTCTTATTTCAACCCCAATACTGGTTATCGCCGCGTAATTTTGTTTTATTTCTCTGTACGCTTAAATATTAAACTGTACCAGTACAGGTTATATGTGTATTAAATTCCGTGGGTGGTGTGCACGTGAACAAATTTACATTCATATCTGACCATGTAGACTGGCAATGGCAAGGAAAGCGTTTCTGAAGAAGAGAAATTTGTTAACATCGAGTATGGATTTAAGTGTCAGGAAGTCGTTTTGAAAGTATTTGTGCGGAAGTGAAACATGGACGATAAATAGTTTGGACAAGAAGAGAATAGAAGCTTTCGAAATGTGGTGCTACAGAAGAATGCTGAAGATTAGATGGGTAGATCACATAACTAATGAGGAGGTATTGAATAGGATTGGGGAGAAGATAAATTTGTGGCACAACTTGACTAGAAGAAGGGATCGGTTTGTTAGGACATGTTCTGAGGCATCAAGGGATCACCAATTTAGTAATGGAGGGCAGCGTGTAGGGTAAAGATCGTAGAGGGAGACCAAGAGATGAATACTCTAAGCAGATTCAGAAGAATATAGGCTGCAGTAGGTACTGGGAGATGAAGAGGCTTGCACAGGATAGAGTAGCATGGAGAGCTGCATCAAACCAGTCTCAGGACTGAAGACCACAACAAGAACAACATCTGACCATGTCTTCACGTTTGTTTTAAAGTTGAAATGTGCAGTCGATATCGCAATAATATTTCTGTATTGACCGGTTTCGGCTTATATACAAGGTATATTCAGAATTTTTTGGGTACCTATGGCTGGTGCTGACGGCTCCTCGGATTTCTCGTGGTACCACGATCGTATAGTGTACGATCCCAACAGCTTAATAAATACGGCAGTTACAGTCATAGATAACATATTCTCCTTCAGTATTTACAACAATCTGCCAACGATGTGGTAACTTCTCGATTGCGCGACTGGCAAATCACGTGGTTTTGAGGCGAGGAACTCGTACTTTCATCAGGAATAGAAATTCCTTGAAGATTAATCGATGGAGAGCGGAAAAGGTGAAAATCTGAGGACGCGAGATCAGGTCAATAAAATGGCTATGGAATGACTCCTGCATAATGTTTTTGTCAGTCTACAGTATGCGGGCGGGCGTTCTTGGACTGCGTCTGCAAGACGTCTCAATTATTGACAGTAGAACTCAGCAGTGATGGTTACACCTGGGGAAGAAATTCATAGTACACCACACCGTCGCTGTTCCACCAAATGCATAACATTAGCTTTTGCGGATGCGCCAGGGTCTTTGTACGGAGAAGTTGCTACTTTGTTTGGTCTCAACCACTCCTTTCTTTTCCTTATGTCAGGATAAAGACACCTTTCTCATCACCAGCAACAGTACAGAATAGGAATGGTTGGTGTTGTTCACGAGCCAACTGATGAGGAGCCACCAGGAATGGCCATCCACTTGTTTAAATGGTTCAAATGACTCTGAGCACTATGGGACTCAACATCTGAGGTCATCAGTCGCCTAGAACTTAGAACTACTTAAACCTAAATAAACTAAGGACACCACATACATCCATGCCCGAGGCAGGATTCGAACCTGCGACCGTAGCGCTGATTTTTGTGACTTTGGCTTACAGCATGAGGTAGGCCTACTCTGTATCCAAACACCCGATGTTTGAACCTTCCCTCTTTCATGCAAATGTCGCACGGTGGTGGAATAATTACAGTTCATCACATTTTCCAGTTCTGGAGTACAGTGAGACGCATCATTATGGATTAATGAGCTTCAAAGATGTTCATCAAATCCTGAAGATTTTCCTGAACGTGGAGAGTCACTATTGTCAAAACGATCATCCTAAAAAGGAGAAAACCATTTTCCTGTCCTGCTCTGTCCAGTGGCATTATCCCCATACATGGTGCAAATGTTTCTGGCTGCTTCCGGTGCTGTCACCCCTCTACTGAACTCAAATAGAAGAGTATGTCGAAATGTTTCGATTTCTCCATTTTGTAGCTTCCACAGCTCCACTGACTATCTGCACATGAGAAAATGACATTAAATTCTTCATTTGTGTGGCCATATTGTCAGTAGCTAAATAAATAGCAACAGTGAACCGCAAATAAAAAATGAGAATCGATAAGAAAAAAGCCACAGCAACCGGAATATCAAGATGCAAAACAAAAAAGCTACGAAGTTATTCACCAACATAATAAACAGTGGCGGCTCGTAGGTATATAAACTGGGTGTTCACAATTTTTTTAAATTCAGATAAACATGGGATTCCGAAATTAATAGTATCTGCTGTATAACAGTTATGCTTATCAACATATTTATACATCTTCAGCCGCTGTCAGTAATAACAGTAATAAAAATAATGATAAAAAGAATATGCATAACTTGTCTGAAAAAAGGAAGAATTGTTTCTGCGGATTGTTGTTGTTTTGTACATAATTAAGCACAGTTTATGGCAAGAACGAAATAATGTTTAAGATTTCGCTACTCTCCGTTTCGCATTTTTGAATAAGTGGAAGTTTCCGTGCTTTTTTATTTTTTCAGACAGACTTACAGGATCCCTAATTCATGTACTAGTTAACGATTTAACTTCCGAGCTGAATATCAGGCATTCTTACATTGCATTCGCACAACAGCTTAGCTTATAATACTCTTCTTTGTTAAACGTTTGCTTGTAGTCACGCTTATTTGAATTCGTCTCTTCCTCAAACAACGAATTTGGCATGGAAGGCCCTAGTTTCTTTGCGGCTAACTTTTCCTGATAATTTTCTTTTCTGTTAGCACTTAATACAGGTTCAACAAAGTTCATGTTGACACTCCACAGGAAATCCGATCGTCCACAGTAGACAACGAACTCCAAACACAGACTGCCGTTTGCGGAAATGATTAAATTCAAGTAGTACTATCTACTAAGTACGTCATTTCAGTAGAATACAGATGAGGTGATGCGAGCTGTATGGGCCAACACACACCGTCTTCGACTCCCCATATTTAAATGAATATCAGAGAAACTAGTGAGATCGTTTTTCGAAAATGTTCAGATAACCAGTACAATGTGGCCCTACAGTACAGATAAACCTGACACACCATGAAGATCAGTAGAAGTCAGAAGCATGGATAAATGCTACAGTCTGACAATCGACGATGATGTGCTTTATGGTTCACAGCACTTCAAATGTATTATGCTAGAATAAAATCCAAAACTTGATGTACTATATCTCACTCATAATCCCACAAAATAGATTTTTGTATCAGTATATCTACAACATATACGGATGTCCGATCTAATTTTGCCGTTGTTGTTGTTGTGGTCTTCAGACCAGAGACTGGTTTGATGCAGCTCTCCATGTTACTCTACCCTGTGCAAACCTCTTCATCTCCGAGTAACTACTGCAACCTACATCCTTCTGAATGTGCTTAGTGTATTCATCTCTTGGCCTCCCACTGCGATTTTTACCCTCCACGCTTCCCTGCATCACTAAATTAGTGATCCCTTGATGCCGCAGAACGTGTCCTACTAACCGACCTCTTCTTCTAGTCAAGTTGTGCCACAAATTCCACTTCTCCCCGATTCTATTCAGTACCTCCTCATTAGTTATGTGATCTACCCATCTAATCTTCAGCATTCATCTGTAGCACCACATTTCGAAAGCTTCTATTCTCTTCTTGTCTAAACTATTTATCGTCCATGTTTTACATCCATACATGGCTACACTCCATACAAATACTTTCAGAAACGATTTCCTGACACTTAAATCCATACTCGATGTTAACAAATTTCTTTTCTTCAGAAACGCTTTTATTGCCATTGCTAGTTTACATTTTATGTCCTCTCTACTTCGACAATCATCAGTTATTTTGCTCCCGAAATAGCAGAACTCATCTACTACTTTAAGTGTCTCATTTCCTAATCTGATTCCCTTAGCATCACCTGATTTCATTACACCATATTCCACTATCCTCGTTTTGCTTTTGTTGATGTTCATCTTATATCCGCCTTTCACGACACTGTCCATTCCGTTGAACTGCTCTTCCAGGTCCTTTGCTGCCTCTGACAGAATTACAATGTCATCGGCGAACCTAAAAGTTTTTATTTCTTATCCACGGATTTTAATTCCTACTCCAAATTTTTCTTTTGTTTTCTTTACTGCTTGCTCAATATACATTTTGAACAACATCAGGGATAGGCTACAACCCTGTCTCACTCCCTTCCCAACCACTGTTTCCCTTTCATGCCCCTCGATTCTTATAACTGCCATGTGGTTCTTGTACACATCGTAAATAGCCTTTCGCTCCCTGTATTTGAGCCCTGCCACCTTCAGAATTTGAAAGAGAGTATTCCAGTCATGCCTGTCAAAAGGTTTCTGTAAGTCTACAAATGCTAGAAATATAGGTTTCCTTTCCCTTAATGTGTCTTCTAAGATAAGTTGTAGGGTCAATATTGCCTCACGTGTTCCAACATTTCTACGGAATCCAAACTGATCTTCCCCAAGGTCGGCTTCTACCAGTTTTTCCATTCGTCTGTAAAGAATTCGTGTCAGTATTTTGCAGCCGTGACTTATTAAACTGATATTTCGGTAATTTTCACACGTCAACACCTGTTTTCTTTGGGATTGGAAATATTATATTCTTCTTGAAGTCGATATAATTTTATTATATAGTAAATGACTCGCGTATCTGATCTATGCTACTGCCTAGCGGGATTTATACCAGCGAATGTAGATAAAAGTCTGCTGCAGTGTGCTACCACTTGGTGCCATCAAGGTAAACTTGTAGTTGGATGGTAAGGACCAGTACTGCACGCAGTGAACCGTGCACATTGTTTATCAAATCCGAATGCATTTGGTCTGTGAGGCAATTACTTCCCGCCAGTTGCGCATGTGCAGAAGCCCCTTAAAACGTGCACAAGTGAAGGCGTGCTCACGACCCTGATGCTAAGTTTCTCCAAGACTAGAGGAGCAATAAGTGGCACACCGCGGTAGATTTAGTGCCTTTTATTTCAGATTACCGCGTCTACATTACATTTAACTGCATTCAAAGAAAAGTGACCAGTTAATTCTCAAGTTGTTAAAAGTTAGGCTGTTCACGTATTCTTGTGCTCTTTCACATCAGCCGCCACTGTTAATACATAATTAAGTTCGTACAGAACCCTCGGAAAGCGATCTTACTCGCACTTGTCCAGGTCTTTTTATTTTTGTTGGTGAATGTTAACCCTAGGACGCCCAAGCCTTTTTTTCTAACTTGGATGCCTAAGGGGGGGGGGGGGGGTGTTCGTCGAGCCCACAGGTATTAAATAAGTTTACTGACGAAAAATTACAACTTTCAAACTGTTTTATGTATTTTAATTACAGCATCGGTTTATAAATGGTGTTAATTGTTATAAATATTGGATTGAGTGAATAAAAAATTGACATATTGCAATACAAAATACATATGTGTTCATATACATAGACTACTCTGTGTCCTCAACTTAAAAGGCAAGAGACACACTTCACAATTTTTTCTGAATGTGTGTTACACACATGTTTATGATACTGTCCACAATACTGTTTTGGTTTACTTAGATTGTTGTACTTCTACTTCTTTGTTTTAGCTTGTCTTACACAAATATGGCAGCGACCTTTCCCTGCGGGAGGCTGACGTGCTTCTGTTGTCACTTCTTTGATTTTCTTTTGTAGAATAGTCTCCATTGAGTGAACAATTTGGTTGGATAACCGTCTTGCATTGGCACTTCTTTCTTCTGCCTGCAACTTCACTAGTTTCATCCTAGCTTGCAGAAGATAAAGTTTCCGTTTGTTGTGTTTCTTTTCATTCCATTTTGGATGTTGCTGGATGAATATGGTGGCTGCATTGATAGCACAAATGTCGATGAGAGAGTAAAATACAGATAGAGGCCATCTCTTTGTTCCCCTCTTGCAGGTGTACATACGCGACAATTGATCAATGGTATCAATTCCACCTTTAGTGGAATTGTAATACGCATTTATCTCGGTTTTATTCTTCTCTCCTCCAATAGTGCCTTTATCTTGGTGCATTGTTGACAACATCAGTAAGTTTTTACTGGTTTCGTTTTTACTATTTAGGACACCAAAGTTACTCGAGGCCTACCTGTTGATGGGTCTGTGAACAAGAACATTGATGAATATAGCTCTCTATTTGATGTGTTCTTCATTATGTCTGGAATATGCTTCCTGTTTGACTGGAGAGTTCCTACTGTAGTAACTTTGTAGTCTTGGTATAACTCTTCCGCCAAACCCACCGACGTGCTGTATCGGTCTGTAGTAATATTTCGACCAGTATTTTTCACAGGTGCTACCAGACGTTTGACGACAGCTGCTGAACCCTGTTCTTCTTTCGACAAATTCTGAACATTACCTGCATAGGGTTCCATATTCAAGATGTATCAACTGCATCGGACATCATGCGTATAAGGATGCCATACTTGCCCGGTTTATCCTTCATAAATACTTTGAAGGGGCAGCGCCCTCTAAACAAGCTGAGCATCTCATCAGTGGTGAGGTGGACCACTGGTTTATACAGCAGTGGAAACCTATCATTCACTTTGTTGAAAACATCATGGATTGCTGTGAACTTGACTGCTTCCCTTCTTAGCTGGCGGCTACTTTTGTCATCAAAACCTTATGATTGCAATAAGTTGCTTGAAACGTTCTCTTGCCATAATACCCTTGTAAACTGGCTGACCCATTATGTCTGATCAAAGATCATGTACACTGACAGAATTGTCCTTATTTGCCCCCATAAGTATCAGGATCCCTATAAAGGCATACAATTCTTTCTCATTTGTCAAAGTAACATTTCGCCTAACTGCCTCTTCATTTGAATGTTTTACTACAACACCCATGATGTCAGGCGTAAGAAGTAAGTTCACGGCTTCTCCAGGTGAATGGCAAACATCAGCTGGAGTTACTCCTGCCTGCTCTCTTACTATGTTAGCAACAGACCTCCGAGGAATTCTAGGCTGTGTGGTTACATACCTTCTTCCAGACTTGGCCACAATAACATCCTGATGGTCACTGCCTGAAGCTGCGCTATCTTCATCTTCTCCAACATCCACATCACTTTCCCGATGTGAATCATACTCCATAACACCATCCTCATATTCACTTTCACTCCCCAAGTCAGAATCTTCATCTAAAATTTCATTCAGAACTCTTACTAAAGACGAGTCACGTATTCTTTTAGTCATTTCTAAGTCTGGGTGTGAACAGTAGGGAACTGCAAGTTTACAAGATAAATAACAGCTGACTGACATCAACAATCACTTCCTCTGAAAGTAAACCGATTGTTGTGAATATCAAGAATACCAACCAACGAGAAACTAACTCGCATTGTTGTATACATGAGAAATACGAAATCCTAGTAAGGGAAATTTTCTACAGCATGGAAGTCTAAGGGGGGGGGGGTTGTTGGACCCATAATAAGTTTATTTATTTTTTTCTTTCAAAGCACGAATTTTCTATAAAATACCAGGTGGTCAAAAAGTTGGTATAAATTTGAAAACTTAATAAAGCACGGAATAATGTAGATAGAGAGGTGAAGATTGACACACATGCTTGGAATGACATGGGGTTTTAATAGAACCACCCCATATTGCTAGACGCATGAAAGATGTCTTGCGCGCGTCGTTTGGTGATGATCGTGTGCTCAGCCGCCACTTCCGCCATGTTTGGCCTCCCAGGTCTCCAGACCTCAGTCCGTGCGAAAATTGGCTTTGGGGTTACCTGAAGTCGCAAGTGTATCGTGATCGACCGACATCTCTAGGGGTGCTAAAAGACCACATCTGACGCCAACGCCTCACCGTAAGTCCGGACATGCTTTACAGTGCAGTTAACAACATTATTCCTCGACTACAGCTATCGTTGAGGAATGATGGTGGACATATTGAGCATTTCCTGTAAAGAACATCATCTTTGCTTTGTCTTACTTTGTTATGCTAATTATTGCTATTCTGATCAGATGAAGCGCCATCAGTCGGACAGTTTTTGAACTTTTGTATTTTGTTGGTTCTAATAAAACCCCATGTCATTCCAAGCATGTGTGTCAATTTGTACCTCTGTATCTACATTATTCCGTGATTTATTCAGTTTTCAAATTTATACTGACTTTTTGATCACCCAGTATACAGGGTGTTACAAAAAGGTACCGCCAAACTTTCAGGAAACATTCCTCACACACAAAGAAAGAAAATATGTTATGTGGACATGTGTCCGGAAACGCTTACTTTCCGTGTTAGAGCTCATTTTATTACTTCTCTTCGAATCACATTAATCATGGATTGGAAACACACAGCAACACAACGTACCAGCGTGACTCCAAACACGTTGTTACAGCAAATGTTCAAAATGTCCTCCGTTTGCGAGGACACATGCATCCACCCTCCGTCGCATGGAATCCCTGATGCGCTGATGCAGTCCTGGAGAATGGCGTATTGTATCACAGCCGTCCACAATACGAGCACGAAGAGTCTCTACATTTGGTACCGGGGTTGTGTAGACAAGAGCTTTCAAATGCCCCCATAAATGAAAGTCAAGAGGGTTGAGGTCAGGAGAGCGTGGAGGCCATGGAATTGGTCCACCTCTACCAATCCATCGGTCACCGAATCTGTTGTTGAGAAGCGTACGAACACTTCGACTGAAATGTGCAGGAGCTCCATCGTGCATGAACCACATGTTGTGTCGTACTTGTAAAGGCACATGTTCTAGCAGCACAGGTAGAGTATCCCGTATGAAATCATGATAACGTGCTCCATTGAGCGTAGTTGGAAGAACATCGGGCCCAATCAAGACATCACCAACAATGCCTACCCAAACGTTCACAGGAAATCTGTGTTGATGATGTGATTGCACAATTGCGTGCGGATTCTCGTCGGCCCACACATGTTGATTGTAAAAATTTACAATTTGATCACGTTGGAATGAAGCCTCATCCGTAAAGAGAACATTTGCAATGAAATGAGGATTGACACATTGTTGGATGAACCATTCGGAGAAGTGTACCCGTGGAGGCCAATCAGCTGCTGATAGTGCCTGCGCACGCTGTACATGGTACGGAAACAACTGGTTCTCCCGTAGCACTCTCCATACAGTGACGTGGTCAACGTTACCTTGTACAGCAGCAACTTCTCTGTCGCTGACATTAGAGTTATCGTCAAATGGACGAAGAATTGCCTCGTCCATTGCAGGTGTCCTCGTCGTTCTAGGTCTTCCCCAGTCGCGAGTCATAGGCTGGAATATTCCGTGCTCCCTAAGACGCCGATCAATTGCTTCGAACGTCTTCCTGTCGGGACACCTTTGTTCTGGAAATCTGTCTCGATACAAACGTACCGCGCCACGGCTATTGCTCCGTGCTAATCCATGCATCAAATGGGCATCTGCCAACTCCGCATTTGTATACATTGCACTGACTGCAAAACCACGTTCGTGATGAACACCAACCTGTTGATTCTACGTACTGATGTGCTTGATGCTAGTACTGTAGAGCAATGAGTCGCATGTCAACACAAGCACCGAAGTCAACATTACCTTCCTTCAATAGGGCCAACTGGCGGTGAATCGAGGAAGTACTGTACATACTGACGAAACTAAAATGAGCTCTAACATGGAAATTAAGCGATTCCGGACACATGTCCACATAACATCTTTTCTTTATTTTTGTGTGAGGAATGTTTCCTGAAACTTTGGCCGTACCTTTTTGTAACACCCTGTATTGACACTACCGTTTCATAAAATACCCAACAAACAATAACTCAAAGGGAATATGTAGTATGAAAGTTACTTGGGAAAGCAGGGGACATAAGAAAACTGTGGGTTCAACTAACCACCCCCCCCCCTTAGCGACCTAGGGTTAACACAGAGAACTAGAGGCAAGCGCCTGCTGCTGCCGGCAGATGGTGGAAGAGCGCGCGCTGGTGGAGCTGCCGCGGCTCGTGCTGAGCGCGGGCAACATGTCGGGCACGCTGGACGAGATGTCGGCCGGCTACCAGCTGCGCCGGCCGCAGCACGTGCGCGACGGCCGGCCGCTGCTGCACGTGGTGGAGGAGTGCCTGATGCCCGGGCTGCTGTCCTACGGCGTGCGGACGGGCTGTCCGCTGCGGCGCGCGCTGGAGGCGGCGGTGCGGCGCGCCCTGGAGGGCGGGTTGCCCGCGCTGTGGCAGCGCGAGGCCGACCACCGGCTGCACGTCAGCCGGCAGCTGGTGCCCAGCGGCGGCGGGCCGCGCGCCTCCCAGCAGCCCGTGCTGCAGCTCGCGCACCTGGCCGCCGCCTTCGCGGCCCTCGCCGCCGGTCTCCTGCTGGCGGCCGCGGCCTTCGCTGCGGAGCTTCTTTTAGACAGCAGGTAACTCAACTAAATTGTCAGAGTTTTTTTTTCTTTATTGTGATATCATTCCCCTGCCCCATATGGGCAGGGGAGGGCTGTCAGCGGCACAATCCGCCGCTCTTCAGCCGAGTGACATGACAACTTAAAATAAGAAGAATATGTTACATACATAAGGCGATAAAAAAGCGGAACTTAAAACAGAGTAATGGGAGAAAATGGAGGTAAAAATAGACTGACATGGAGACGTTCATGGGGGACAGTTAAAAATGTCACCAGAAAGTTACAAAACACAGTTGGCGATTCTTCAACACAGAGAAGACACTGAATGGACATGCACAGGTTAAAAGTCGGTCACAGCATTAAAAACACTCCAGAACAACACACTTAAAACCCACTTGCAGCACGCACGGTGAAGAATGAAACTGCCAGGTGGGACCTGCCGAGGGAAAGGTCAGAGAGGATGGAAAAGGAGGGGAGAGCAAGGGGCAGCAGGGGAAGCGGCGGGATGAAGAGAGTAGGGGCATCAGTGGGTACACAAAGAGGCAGGAGACACGTGGGGTGGGAGAAGAAGAGGGAAGAAGGGCAGGAGGGAGTGCAGAGACACTGAAAGGGGGGCACAAGAGAGGGAGGGGGAGTAGGAGGGAAAAGTGTCAGAGGTGCCAACGATTGAAAAATACGAGGGTGTACCCAAACAAAAATCAGCAATAACACCGCCCTGGACGGAGATTGAGCCGTACGCAACTCTGCCGCTAGACGTGTATAGTGTAAAGTCGTCGGCACACGGACTGTGCTGTGAGGAAAGTCAACATTGAGTGTGTTAAGTTCGACGTGCTGCTGAACGCTCAGAAATGATGCGACTTGTGCATATGGCACGTGGGCCCCAACGTGGTACACGCGATCGCAACGCACTCCGGCGGCAGTTGCAGAGCTTCTTTTAGATAGCAGGCAACTGAACTAAAGTGTCAGAGGTACCAACTACTGAAAAATACGAGGGTGTACCCAAACAAAAAGCAGCAATATCACTGCCGTGGACTGATATTGAGCCGTACGCAACTCTGCCGCTAGACGTGTATAGCGTAAAGCTGTCGGCACACGGACCGTGCTGTCGAACGTCAACGTTGAGCGTGCTAGGTTCAACGTGCTGCTGAACGCTCAGAAACGATGCGACTTGTGCATACGGTACGTGGGCCCCAACGTGGTACACTAGAAAGCCTGTATAGGGAGAGAGTGGCCAACCGGACGATACGGCGGCCATTTTTCTGCCAAACTGCGGGCGGAACTTTTGCATGGCCAGTAGTGCAATAGTGGAGTACACACTCACCGAATCAAAAGCACAAGACAATATGGCGAAATCATTCGTTAAATGCCTTTGTTTATAAGAATAATGTGTTATAATAATTTTCACACAGCCAATTTACAGGTCTGTTTTCAAATTTAACTATGTATATTGCAAGTTGTTTTATATGTAGTAAAAAGCAAAAACGACTTACTTCGCATAGATAAGAGTACTTAGTTGGTTTCCACAAGGCTCTTGTTTGATTTATGTCAGCCCTGTTGACTGCGACTGTCCACTGCTTTCGTCTTTCTTCATTGCATGAAAATGCTAACATGCGAAATCCACCTTTGCCTCTATTGGAACAACCAAATGCAGCACAACCTGCCATCGTTAACGAACATCTGCAGAATGAATTATAGATGTCAAAAACAATACTGTACAATTACTAACGTGTTTACTTCAAACATGTAGGCCTACCGACTTCATCACAAAGCGCTTCATTATTTAAGGTCGCAGACGTTAATTACGTACTAAAAACAATATACAACTAAATCGAACATGCATGCACAACGCATAACAAGTCTCTCAATAATTCCAATACTTTTTAATCGTTTCCAAAAGTCCTCTGAACTTCAATTCAACTCAAAAGCACGGCGAACATAGGAAGCGCGAGAGACGTTTGGGGCCATTTTTCTGCCAAAGCTAATCAACCAATCACGGGCAACTTCACCTATGGGCACTCTCTCTGTATACAGGCTCTCTAGTGTACCCAAACAAAAAGCCGGAATAACACTGCCGTGGACGGAGATTGAGCGGTACGCAACCCTGCCGCTAGACGTGTATAGCGTAAAGCCGTCGGCACACGGACCGAGCTGTCGCAGGTCAACGTTGAGCGTGCCAAGTTCAGCGTGCTGCTGAACGCTCAGAAACGATGTGACTTGTGCATACGTTACGTGGGCCCCAACGTGGTACACGCGATCACAACGCACTCCGGCGGCAGTTGCGGGAAGTTTCTAGTTCGTAAATCACACTGTTTACTAAACGGCCGCGCGTAAAATTCCCACGTTAGCTCTATTAAAACGCACATTTCCTCCAGCGTCCACGAAAAGGAAAATATCAAGTCCAGTCAATAAGGACACAGGATTATAAAAGTTCCATTACAAACAGTGCGGTACAAATTTGGAATACTTCTCCGCATAAGATAAACATTATTTCATCATTCCCACATACTAGTAAAACCCCAAGGTTAGTGTCGGCCGGGGTTGCCGAGCGGTTCTAGGTGCTACAGTCTGGAACCGCGTGACCGCTACAGTCGCAGGTTCGAATCCTGCCGCGGGCATGGATGGGTGTGATGTCCTTAGGTTAGTTAGGTTTAAGTAGTTCTAAATTCTAGGGGACTCATGGCCTCAGAAGTTAAGTCCCATAGTGCTCAGAGCCATTTGAACCATTTGAACCCAAGGTTAGTCTTACTTGATCACTGTTCCTACCCAGTAGGAGAATCTCTGCAACATGTGAATTACGAAGCGTAAAGGAAAAAGGAGCAACATTTCTTTATACAAATAGCGCAAGCTGTCCTGTAGATTAAGCCAATCGAACAAAGTCACCCCTCAAAAAAAGGTTAACTGATATTTACATAACATCAAATATTATAGTACATACTTACATTAAACTAATAATAAAGTATCACAACCTAATAAATACGCGAATGTTAGGAAAAAAAAGTTGGAAGTGTCAAAACGTGAACCACAACGCCGAACAAATCGCTCCACGACAGTGACGCTACTCATTACGCTTTTTTTCTTTTTTTTTTCTTTTTCGTTGTTGATCGTTGTGTTTGGTCGTTGCGGGCGTCACATGACATCCGTTAAATTTCGTTTGTTGCTCCTTCTACTCAGTTTCTTTATTACAGAGGCCGACCGGCTCTCTGACCGAACACGCTGAGGTACCGAGGTACTGTGCCAGCTGCTAAACCAACAAAACACACACACACACACACACACACACACACACAACACACACACACACAACACACACACACATACCATCTGATCATGTAGTGCAACCGTTTGCTGAAACCTTAATCGTAGATATGTTACTAACTGAAATATAATCATAACAAATTGTACCAAGAACAATGCGTTTTGGGGGTATCTTCACTGTGTCGCTGCCTTCAAATAGCCAACTCTCATAATACGCAAGTTACAATAATTCTTTTGCAACGAATATGATGTTCCTCGTTATTTTATTGGAACGAATCTCAAACGGCATATATACATATAGGCTTGAAATGAATGCCAATATGGCGCCTCACAACTCTGTACTGAAGGGAGACAACGTGCGTGTGACGTAGGTGGCGTTGTGCCATCTCATTGGTCAACGCTCAGACGCACGCTCAGAATATCTGACATGCCAGATATTGCTCTGCACGTTCGGAAAGACTCCCAAACGTGGTATTCCAGGCTATGACGTCAGAAACTCGGCACGCTCAACGCTCAACGTTCGGATGCACAGTCCGTGTGCCGACAGCTTAAGTTCAGCATGCTGCTGAACGCTCAGAAACGATGCGACTTGTGCATACGGTACGTGGGCCCCAACGTGGTACACGCGATCGCAACGCACTCCGGCGGCAGTTGCGGGAAGTTTTTAGTTCGTAAAACACACTGTTTACTAAACGGGCGCTCGTAAAATTCCCACGTTAGCTCTATTAAAACGCACATTTCCTCCATTGTCCACGAAAAGGAAAGTACCGTGTCCAATCAATAAGGACACAGGCTTATAAAAGTTCCATTACAAACAGTGCTATAAAAATTTGCATACTTCTTCACATAAGATAAACATTATTTCATCATTCCCACATTTTAGAAAAACTCTAAGGTCAGTCTTACTTGAACACCGTTCGTACCCAGTAGCAGAATCTTTGCAACAAGCGAATTAGGAAACGTAAAAGAAGAAGTAGAAAAATAGCTTTACACAAGTAGCGTAAGATGTCCTGTAGATCAAGACAATCGAACACCCAAAGAAAAGTGAACTTATATTTACATAACATCAAAAATTATAGTATATACTTATATTAAACTAATCATAAAGTAACAGAACATAATAAAAACGCAAATGTTAGGAAAAAATTTACACACTGGCGCATCGCGAACCACCACCCAAACATTAAAATCCCATAAATCACTGAAGCAACTCACCACGCCTTTTTTCGTAGTTGATCGTTGTGTCTGGTCGTTGCGGACATCACGTGACATCCGTTTAGGTTCGTTTGTTGATCCTTCCACTCAGTTTTTTTATTACAGAGGCCAAGCCAGTCTCTGACCGAACACGCTGAGCTACCGTGCCGGCGTTAGACCAACACTTTGTTGTTAATTGCCATTCCTAGGATCTTACCAATCTTAGCACTTGCTGAAAGCTTTAATGGTAACTATGTTACTAACTGAAATTTAATTATAACAAATTGTACCAAGAACAGTGCGTTTTGGGTGCATTCTCAGTGTATTGCTGCCTTCAAATAGCATACTCTCATAATATGCAAGTTACAATAATTCTTTTGCCACGAATTTCATGTTTCTCATTATTTTATTGCAACGGTTCACACAGTTAACAACGGGTTTTCCAGTGATTCTCAATTTTCTGGTGCTCAGAAACGGCATATATATGTGTAGGCTTGAAATGAATGCCAATATGGCGCCTCACAACTTCGTGCTGAAAGGAGATGGTGTTGTGCCATCTCATTGGCCAACGATCAGACGCACGCTCAGAATATCTGACATGCTAGATATTGCTCTGCACGTGCGGAAAGATTCCCGAACGTGCTATTCCACGGTATGACGTCAGAAACTCGGCACCCTCAACGTTCAACGTTCGGATGCAGTGTCTATGTGCCGACAGCTTAACTCATCGCCAGTTCAGTGATGGCTGTGTTGCCGACCTCACCTGTTCTGTTCGTCTGCAGTGATCTTTTTTGCTAGCGCTGTTTTTCTCTTGTTTTGCTTTTTATGATGACAAGTTTAATTGAACAACAGGCAGCTGTGTGATTTTGTTTTCTACTCCGTAAAAAATGCTGCTGAAACTTTTTCACGTTGAAAATAGCTTACCAAGATGACGCTATGGGAAAACTTCAAGTGTACGAGTGGTTCGCTCGAAAAACGGCGACATACGGACTGATGACAAACCTCGTTCCGGATTGAATGAGATTTTCACTCTGCAGTGGAGTGTGCGCTGATATGAAACTTCCTGGCAGATTAAAACTGTGTGCCGGACCGAGACTCGAACTCGGGACCTTTGCCTTTCGCGGGCAAGTGCTCTCCAGTGAGCTACCCAAGCTGCTTGGGTAGCTCAGTTGGTAGAACGCTTGCCCGCGAAAGGCAAAGGTCCAGAGTTCGAGTCTCGGTCCGGCACACAGTTTTAATCTGTCAGGAAGTCTCGTTCTGGATGTCCATCAACTGCCCGAACTGGCGAAAATACTGATACTATCGAAAAGATTCAGTCAGACCGTCAATCAAAACTTTTATTTGGAAGTTTTAAGAAGATTTCGCAACAGTGTTCGTCGGAAAAGACCCGATTAGTGGCAGATAGGAGACTGGGTCTTCCACCACGACATCCATCTATGTTAGACAGTTTTGGGCTAAAAATGGCATGGTTCCGCTGCCCCCTCACATCTTACTCGCCTGTTCTGGCTCTGTTCGACTTTTTCTTATTTCCGCACATGAAAAGGGACATGAAATTTGCCAACACTGAAGAACTCAAGAGAAAAAAAACAAAGGACGAGCTTTCAGTCATTTCTAAATATGACTACAAAAAATGTTCCGAGCAGTGGAAGCACAGGGGGAACAAATGTATTAGTTGTAACGGAGAGTATTTTGAAGGGGGGAAGGTAGTTTTGTAAACAATTTGAAAATATAAAGATTTTAAAAAATAATTGCGGTTTGTCTATGTACCCCTCGTATTAGAAACCTTAAATAATAAAATATCGCTAGTTGGTGTTTTTTGTGATTTTTCTAAAGCGTTTGATTGTGTATATCAAATTACACACTTAAGAAAACTTAGGTTTTATGGAACTGGTGGCTTTATACACAAATTGTCTGAATCACACATGACAAATGGAATGAAAAAAGTTGTGCTGAATAAATTCAAACACTGTTGGAGAGGTACAAAATTTTAGTGACTGGGGAGTAATAACAATGGTCGTGATGACTGGGTGTTGTGTGATTTCCTTAGGTTAGTTAGGTTTAAGTAGTTCTAAGTTCTAGGGGACTGATGACCATGGATGTTAAGTCCCATAGTGCTCAGAGCCATTTTTAATAACAATGGGATGGCCCTAGGATTCGATTTCAATAGGAAAGCAGCTCTGCATTCCACATAGCAAACCGTAGCAGACAACAGTAGCCTGGTGTGTAGCACGCAACTGCCATCCTCTTCCTAAAGAGCATCCAAAAGAGGATTTTTCCGTAAGAGCGTGCAAAAATTGAACAGGGCATAAAGGATGCTCCACTGAACAATTTGAATCTGGGGTTGGAGAAGCCAGTTTAAGGAGATGATAGGAATAAAATCACATTACTGTGCACTTTTTATTTATATTAGTTACTGTTAACTGCAGATACCACCATTGACACAATGAACGTACCATTTGCACTGCATCTTAAAAATGTGCTGAAACTGAGGGCACAAACATCAATGCAAGCGTGACATCGGCGAACAAGATTCTGACGCACACTAACAAATATCCCTGGAGTCTTTGGAATCGCTTCACAGGCAGCTACAGTTCTGGCAACTAATTCCATCTCCGCATCCACTGGGGTCTCATACACAAGTGACTTTCGATATATCTGTAGGAAATAATCAAGAGGATTCAGGTCAGGTGACCTCGCAGGCGATAGAATAGAACGTCCCATTCCAATCAAGAGACAGGGAATACTGCTTTGAGATGGTTGCGTACATCCACACTGAAGTGAGGCGGTGAGCCGTCATGTTGTACCCGCATCCTCACACGAACAGCCAAGGGTACGCTCTCCAACAACTCAGGTAGAACTCTTTGCACGAACCTCAGGTACAGGTGTTCATTCAGACGGTCAGGCAGATATGGCCCAATGAGATTGTCGCCTACAATGCCGGCCCAGATATTCCCAGCAAAACGTGTGACTCTACTACAGCGTGAGAGTTTCCTCATCCCAAATATGGCTATTCCTTCTGTTCGAAATACCATAATTATAAAATGAGGCCTCGTCAGTAAACAACACGTTCTGGAGGAAATCTGGTCTATCAATCCATTACTGGAGTAACCACTGACACACTGCAACCCTTGGTGCAAAGTCAGTCACAAGCACTGCATGGACTCATTGTGGGTGAATAGATGTAATTACTGTTCGCGAAGTACTCGCCACATGCTAGTATGTGCAGCGCCCGTTTTAAGTGCAATACGACGATTAGTTGTAGTAGGGTCCGCTGCAACTTGTTCCAGTACCTCCTCTTCAAAATAGGGTGTACGAGTGGTCCTCATGTTGCCACGTCCCTCGTTCCTTCTTTCCGATGAACCACACTCTCGCTTTCGTGGATCGAGAGAAATAAACACTCGTCGTGACGGATGACACCTGTTAGGAAATCGGTCCCTGTACAGCCTTTCAGCAGAGAGAGCATTGCGACGTACTTCCCCATACACAAGGTGCATGTCATTGAGTTCTGCGAAACTGTAACGGTACTGCTCCATCGTATTGTACTATACGTCCTGAATAGCACTGAGTAATGAATGGGTCTGTCATTGATTCATAGCACGTTCTGTCATGGGACAATGTAAATGCCATAAAACAAGGCCACCCTTCGCACAAGTAAAGTAAACAAAACCTGCATTACGACTTCCTAGTAATCAGGCTCGTCCTCCTTGTTTCCTTGCAGGAAATAAAGAATGTACATGTAATGAACAGCACAGTATGTGTAAAGTAGTACGCATGTTAGTTGTAAACAAGCTGGAAAACTGTAATGCTATACAAAGCGGTAGACACGTTTACCTCCATATCTCCTTTAGTTGGTTTCTCCGACGCCTCACATTGTTCAGTGGAGCATTCTCCATGCCCTGTTACATTTTCACATGCTCTTACGGAAACACCCTGTATATCTCACATCTTTTCTTGAGAATAGAGAGAAGTTTCGCTCTCCTTCCGCCGCAAAAAATAATTTTGATGCGTTAGCGATATTTTGTACACAGCAGTCTATGACGTAAAATCCACTTAACGTAAGCTGGGCAAAGACTACATTCTTTACCATAAACTTTTCAAAACATGCCCAGTGGTTTAGTTACGTGTGAAGTTTCACAAGAACTATGGGAAATTATGAAAAGAAAACTAGTTCGTTATCAAATTATGACGTCACACTATAAAATGCAGAAAAATCAGGTTTTTAACCAAATAGTTTCGAATGAGAAAGACTGCGTAGCAGAGAAGACGTGCAAATCTCCAAACAGTGCTTCTTAATTTTTTACACAGAAATTAGAAGTTTTACTGAGAAACTTACTGCAGAGAAGAATGTATCTTTGCTTCTTCTACGTGCTTTTTTTTTTTTTTTTTTTTTTTTTGTAGCATTCAGGTTACTTAAAATTTACGTCGCTATGTATCGTACGAGGGAAATTGCATGAACCGACCAGCACTCCACGCTGCATCAGGCAATACGACACAGATACGTATCAGTGTCGTATCATATAGCATCCCCATAACAACATGTAACAATATTTTTAGCAAGTGAAGTGAGACAGACGTATCAAAAAAGTCGTGTGGCTATGAAATGTACTGTGTTTTTGGCGGGAAATTACAAAAATTAATTGTTTAAAAAACATAGACAATAACGATGCATTTCGAAAGTAAACGTTATCATTGAACTGATGAGCGTTCTGTCTTCCGAAGCGTTATTACGTATACTGCTTATCCACGTCTGTAATGTAATGTAATTTACTGAGCTGATGTCAAGTAGACAACAAGTTAAAACGTCAGCTGAGTTTTACTTATAGAAGTGTTAAACCTGTGTCAAATAATCCCAGTTTTCAGAATTATAGCTTTGTCTGCAGCGGAGTGAAGACAGCATCTCTGGAGCCGTGCAGTCCGCCGCCATTACGCGGCACATTTTAAAATTTGCATTATTGCTTTAGGGTGCGTTACTGTCAGCGCAGATTGTTTAACAATTTGTCTTCTAGCAGAGCTAGATCCCTGGACCATGCAGTTTTATTGACGAATTTGATAGTCATATTAAGATGTTGTGTGGAATTGAATCCCGGCCTGTACTACGTCTAAAGGACGACGTCTTTCATTACAAAGAGTCAACACTGTATTTGACCCACCACGCTGGAAAGTAAAGAGGCGGCTAAATGTGCATTTAATTGCGTTTTAGAGTGTTCGTAAGATATCGATCGTAGAATTTGCATAGTGTCGCCAGATTGTTTTTACTGTTTTACCAATTATAGCAATATTACTCCACATACAGACAATTTCACTGAAATAGTAACATTTAATTAACGTAATAACATTATTTTCAAGAAATATATTTAACATAATTTAATCAGAGTACAGGCACATTAAACTATCACTGTCATTCCAATGCGGACTGTTACATCGCTTCAACTACGTTTCTGTGGACTCCACTAATACGAGCTGCTTCTGCGTCGTATCGTATAGCATATATTATCACCTCAATCTTAACTGTGCTTTAACCTCACAAAGACTCAAATTATGCAGTTTCAAAGAATCAATAATGACCTTTGTGAAACTTAAAACTTTCCTGGCATGCACATCGTTCAATGAAATTTTGGACGAACTGCCAGTTGTCAGTAACTTGCTGCTACGATATTTCAGTGCATCGTCTTCTGGCCACCTTCAGGTGTATGCATTCATAGGGCACATGTGTGTCTGTTGGTAGTCTGTGCACTGCTCTGTGTGTCCTCTTTGATCGTCTTCACAAGGCAGAATAGCACAACTATACTAGTTACACAGAGCACGAAGTTTTTCTGTGACAGAATTCTTTGCATTATGAAACCTGAAATCGCTGTCCCACCGCCAATGATTCATAGATAACAGTGTTATGCGACCATTTTTTCCAGAACTGTCCCATAACTAATATTAAATCAGAATTAGATTGGAAGTATTAATCAACACTGCGAAGTGAAACGCATTTTAGTACCAGTGAATGTCGGTAGTCAGTCATCTTAGTTTAAATACTTATTTGGATCTGCGTGGTGTATATAATTATGAAGCCATCTGAAAGCACACTGGGAGAACTGCTAGACCTCAGGCGTGTAGCTAGGCTCCATAGCCAAAAAGAGGGACCACCCGCAGGAGAATTCTCAGAAGCCTGTGTTCTGGACATGTGATCCTGCAGCTCCAGAAGAATGAAATTACAATGAGATCCAGACCTTTAGCTGCTTACAAGTGTTGATAAATAACAACAGGGACAGATGAAAATATATGCCCCGACCGCGACTCGAACCCGGGATCTCCTACTTATAAGGCAGACGCTCTATCCGTCTGTTTTTTATTTTTTTAATAGACGTGGTTTTTCTGTCTTCAATGTCCAAATATTGACAAATAGAAATAAATTATGTAAGGTAATGAATAAAATCATCGTTGATAGTACAAATACAATAGAAACTTGCTCCTCTAGCAATGAAATGAAATTCAAGTCGGAGGCGACACCTGATCACCACCCGACAGTCGATAGAGCAATAGAGCCATCTATCGACCCGCTCTCCAGACGTTGGCGTAAGACTGGGTCGTCTGTTCGAAAATAACTAAAGTTCCGTTAAGTATGATCGATGTCTGTCTCGGCTTACTTCGTCTATCTCATCTCTCACCTGTCACACCCCATCTAGCCGGCGGGTCGGTAAATGTCTGCCGCAGATAATAAGCGAAGTCTTCCCTATTTTTCTCATGCTGTCGCAGCTTCGCGTGTACATCTAGGAGAAAATTCCAAAATCCATTTTGTCCTTTTCCGATTCGTTGTACACGTAGCCCACAACCATTCCCCGTACCCATGTCACTGCATTTGTTTTATGGACCGGAAAATAAGATTCTTGGGGGAAAAGGAGTGTGTCCGATGAAATTGTGTGAGGGGCGGTGCGCAACAGGAACGCCAATATCTGTCGTGACAAGTGCCACACCGGAGCCGCCCCACTACATACTAAACGATGTTCATCAGTGAACACTGTTGCACAGCTTAAACATAATGGAGTGTCTGCCAAATGAATCGCATGCCGCCGTTGAGTCGTTGCAAAATTCCTATTTACCACCACATACCACGATGATCGTACCGACGTTGGGAGGTAGACGTTCCGTATAACGTACCAGTTCGTGTCTGGGTACTTCTTTTCCAGGGTATTCCTGGGGCACCGGCGCAGTAATATTTGGTACACATCTCGCTTCGTCGGTAGTCGTGTTGTTGGGAAGGCTTCTCTGACTTAGCTAAGCTTCAAAAAGAAAGACTTGAAATGTGACTATTCTGGCGCTGCAGTCCGGAACCGCGGGACTGCTACGGTCGCAGGTTCGAATCCTGCCTCGGGCATGGATGTCTGTGATGTCCTTAGGTTGGTTAGGTTTAAGTAGTTCTAAGTTCTAGGGGTCTCATGACCTAAGATGTTAATTCCCATAGTGTTCAGAGCCATTTGAACCATTTTGAAATGTGACATCTTCGGTGAAATATGGCCCACATTGACTGGGGGCACCATTGTAGTGGGCACCAGTGCATCGGCCAACGCACCCGAGATACTGCGAAATTGACCGCGCCACTGTCGAAAAACCGTACTGACGAATAACGCCTGTGCCTTTTCATATACGTTCACCAGACGAAGTCCACCCTCTCCAGGTAGCAGCGTAAGCGTTGTGTATTGGATGTAAAACAGGTGTCCCACACTCCCGTAAGTTCTGAAAGTTGCTTGTATCCGCATTGCCATTGTGCACGTTAAAGGCAGGGCATGCACTATGTGAGTGAGTCTTGGTGCTAGGTACATGTTAACATAGCCCACCCTCTGAATCATATCCAACGCTCTTAATTTCTGTAACAGCACCATTGTCCACATTAGCTTCAATATGTGTTGGTAGTTATCCGCTGCTGTCCGCTGCACATCTGAGTGGAACGTGACACCTAAACATTTTATGGTGTTAACTAACTTGAGCGGGCCTTCCTCCCCCAGTCGTAATCCTCGACTGACATTCATGTAACGTGACTTCTGTAGATTAAGCACGCTTCCCGCCGCCATCCCGTATCGCTGTATCCATGCCAACGCCGTACGTACTACGTCGCCTGTCTGTGCCAGCAGCATGACATCGTCAGCACCAGCGTGGCAATGAAAGGTCAGCTGTGGCAATGGCACTGCCTCCAGCCGTCTTTGGAGACCATATAGGCAGGATTCCAACGCCATCGCATACAGAAATAACGAAAGGGGGCATCCTTGACGAACTGACCGTGAAATGACAATGTAGTCAGTGCCTTGCCCATTCACTGAGACCTTGGATTGCACGCTGTGTAACAGTCGCATGATCACCAGAATGAAGCCCTGTGGGATTCCCAAACTGCCCATCATGGCGTGCAAAAAGATATGATCCATCCTGTAAAATGCATGATCAAAGTTAATAGAGACTAGTGCCCCGCGCAGTCGGAACGCCGCTGCTAATGCGACGATATTTCGGTAATCACCAAGCGCCGTATTGACATTACTCTAACCGAAAATGCATGTTTGATCTGTGGGGAGTCTATCAGAAACTGAAGACTTCAGGCGAGCCCCATGGGTGCGCGAGAAAATCTTGTAGTCACAATTCAGGAGGGTTAGTGGTCTATAATCTCCTGGCCTTCTGCCACCACGTGGTTTGGGTATTGGGATGATGATACCCTCTGTGAATTCGACAGGTATCTCAGTCTACGGTAGCAGGAGTTCGTTATACATCTGAATCCACGTCTGTGCCATGAGGTATGCAAAGGCACGGTAAAATTCAATTGGGACTTGTTCGGAGCTCCCACAGCAATTGTATCTGTCAGCTCGTCCTCCGTTATCGCTGTGATCAAACTCTCTGCATCCAGTGGTGGATCTGTATCTGGCATTTCGGAGATGACATCATTTAGTGTCTCGTGGTTCACTTTTACAGGTCCATATAACTGGCGGAAGTAGTCGGTAAACACCTGCGCAATGTCACGTTGGATCGCAACCTGCTGGCCAGTTTCAGAGATTATTTCCCTGATCAATGTCCTCTGTCGTCGATGGCGTTCACGTGCTACGTGGTGCATTGAGGAGGCTTCATCAGCAGTTGTGTCCGTCAATCTTGCCCGGACCATTAACCCTTCCATTCTTAGTCCCGTCAGCTGTAATAACTTGGTTTTTATCCTGCTCATGGCCATGTGCCTTTCCGGCGATGGTTGTTGGGTCATCAGTTCCCTCAGAGCTGTAAAATAAAAATCCTCCCTGGCGCGGTTCCACTGTTATTTGTCCTGCCCGTATCGTATCAATGTTCTCTGTAACGTTGGTTTTGCGCATTTGATCCACGACTGGACAACTGAGGTGTACGCCCGTTGGTGGCGAATGCAGGTCTCCCAGACCTCCTCTATCGACCGGCGACATGCAGCGTCATGTAAAAGTGCTCTATTCCTTTTCCAGTGACCCTTCCTCCGCCATGTCTTCTGCCACGTTAGTGAAATCCTACAGACGCACCCCATATGATTCGTAAAAACCGCCAGCCAGATTTCGGCATCCAGTATCGCCGTCCGTAGAGCGTTTGTCACATGCTCTCTATCAAGCCTACTCGCCGAATATCCCATTACATACGTGCAAAATGGCTAAGCAGGGATGGTTAGAGGACAAATGTAAGGATGTAGAGGCCTATCTCACTAGGGGTAAGATAGAAGGAAAATTAAAGAGACCTTTGGAGATAAGAGAACAACTTGTATGAATATCAAGAGCTCAGATGGAAACCCAGTTCTAAGCGAAGAAGGGAAAGCAGAAAGGTGGAAGGAGTATATAGAGGGTCTATACAAGGGCGATGTACTTGAGGACAATATTATGGAAATGGAAGAGGATGTAGATGAAGATGAAATGGGAGATATGATACTGCGTGAAGAGTTTGACAGAGCGCTGAAAGACCTGAGTCGAAACAAGGCCCCCGGAGTAGACAATATTCCATTGGAACTACTGACGGCCGTGGGAGAGCCAGTCCTGACAAAACTCTACCATCTGGTGAGCAAGATGTATGAAACAGGCGAAATACCCTCAGACTTCAAGAAGAATATAATAATTCCAATCCCAAAGAAAGCAGGTGTTGACAGATGTGAAAATTACCGAACTATCAGCTTAATAAGTCACAGCTGCAAAATACTAACACGAATTCTTTACAGACGAATGGAAAAACTAGTAGAAGCCAACCTCGGGGAAGATCAGTTTGGATTCCGTAGAAACACTGGAACACGTGAGGCAATACTGACCTTACGACTTATCTTAGAAGAAAGATTAAGGAAAGGCAAACCTACGTTTCTAGCATTTGTAGACTTAGAGAAAGCTTTTGACAATGTTGACTGGAATACTCTCTTTCAAATTCTAAAGGTGGCAGGGGTAAAATACAGGGAGCGAAAGGCTATTTACAATTTGTACAGAAACCAGATGGCAGTTATAAGAGTCGAGGGACATGAAAGGGAAGCAGTGGTTGGGAAGGGAGTAAGACAGGGTTGTAGCCTCTCCCCGATGTTGTTCAATCTGTATATTGAGCAAGCAGTAAAGGAAACAAAAGAAAAATTCGGAGTAGGTATTAAAATTCATGGAGAAGAAATAAAAACTTTGAGGTTCGCCGATGACATTGTAATTCTGTCAGAGACAGCAAAGGACTTGCAAGAGCAGTTGAATGGAATGGACAGTGTCTTGAAAGGAGGATATAAGATGAACATCAACAAAAGCAAAACAAGGATAATGGAATGTAGTCTAATTAAGTCGGGTGATGCTGAGGGAATTAGATTAGGAAATGAGGCACTTAAAGTAGTAAAGGAGTTTTGCTATTTGGGGAGCAAAATAACTGATGATGGCCGAAGTAGAGAGGATATAAAATGTAGGCTGGCAATGGCAAGGAAAGCGTTTCTGAAGAAGAGAAATTTGTTAACATCCAGTATTGATTTAAGTGTCAGGAAGTCATTTCTGAAAGTATTCGTATGGAGTGTAGCCATGTATGGAAGTGAAACATGGACGATAAATAGTTTGGACAAGAAGAGAATAGAAGCTTTCGAAATGTGGTGCTACAGAAGAATGCTGAAGATTAGATGGGTAGATCACATAACTAATGAGGAAGTATTGAATAGGATTGGGAAGAAGAGAAGTTTGTGGCACAACTTGACCAGAAGAAGGGATCGGTTGGTAGGACACGTTCTGAGGCATCAAGGGATCACCAATTTAGTATTGGAGGGCAGCGTGGAGGGTAAAAATCGTAGAGGGAGACCAAGAGATGAATACACTAAGCAGATTCAGAAGGATGTAGGTTGCAGTAGGTACTGGGAGATGAAAAAGCTTGCACAGGATAGAGTAGCATGGAGAGCTGCATCAAACCAGTCTCAGGACTGAAGACCACAACAACAACAACAACAACAACCCATTCTATAGCCATGCCAAAGTTCCCAGGTATCCAGAAGCGCCATTTCGGTAATCAAAGCCCGCAGTTCCATGCATGGCACATAATGGGGTACTTGGTCCTTTTGAGACACGCCACGACTAAAGTCGCCGCCCACTGCATAATTGTCATATCAGCTGGCGAATAACGGTGCTATCTCTTGGATGTAAAAGGTTGCCCTTTCTCTTCTTTTTGTGGAGACAGACGGCGCGTATATATTGATGAAACGAACGCCGTCGAGAGTGATCGCTATTCTACATGCCGAAGGGAGAAACATGACTTCCTTCACTCCTATTCCTTCCCTAGTGAGGAATGCCATACTGCATCCACTCTCATCGTGCACTGAATAATGTGCATCATAGCAGTAGAACTCCGGCGGCGATGTGAAACGCACTTCTTGTAGGAGTACAATATCACCTCTGTGGCGTATAACATATCTTTCAGCATTTGAATTTTAAGTGGTTTCCGAATGCCATTAATTTTGATCGTCGCAATGCGGTATACCTGGCGTGTGTTCATCAGTTGGAGGGGGGTGTCATCAAGTGATGGTGTTGAAAACCGAACTGCTGTCGGTTATCGGCGCCTCCATCGCTCCTCACTACACCAAGTTGTTCAAAATTCCCTGGCCCCTCCCAGAGCATGGGCAGGACTATCCTCAATCGCCGTGTCCGTATCTTCATCCTGCTCCTGTTGGTCCACTTCCTGTGCCCAGTCCCCCAGCATATTTCCAGAGCCGGCCGAAGGATGGCAGACAGCGGTGTCACCGCTGTGATGTTGCACAAACGTCATCTCCACTTCTGCCTTCCGGTCACCAGAAGGAGAATCCAAGTTATCGTCGCTGTGCAACTACTGCACCTTCATCTCGGTATCTGTTGAATCCACTGGTCGCAGGTCGATACTGTCATTGTCCCCTCGGGACTATGGCTATCGTCAGCAGAAGTCAGTCTTCGGCGAACGCTGTTTCCTTGGTCGTGCTTCCAAGTCGGCTGTTTGGATGGCGTATCCTCCGTCTTGAGCCTGGTCTATCATGTTCTCGATGGAAGCACTGGCAGCCACCACGGTTGAGCCTGGAGCGACCTTCAACTGCATCTCTTGTATGTGGAACCGGTGGTCGGAGTCCCAATCCGTTGGTGTCCATGTTGTCTATAGTGTGCAGCTGCTGGCGTCCATCGGAAATCTCCCTCACTTCTTCTCTCAGGCCCTCCACAAAGGTCATCGGTACTACAGTCAGTCATCTGTTGTGGAGCCTGAACGTCATCCCGCGGGGTTTGCACTAAACGACGCTGGAGGCATTCCGAGCGGACGTGGCCTTCTTTCCCGCACCATGAGCAAGTGTAGGGTTGTTCATCATATATTGTAACCGCTCGACAACCCCCTATATACAAATAAGAGGGGACGTGCTCTCTCAGTTCTATCCGTATTTGTTTCACCCCATTTAGGACGGGGTATGTGGTAAAACTCGCCCATTTTTCGGCCACATGGGATAGAACTGTTCCGTATGGTCAAAAGGCGACGATAACAAGTGCAGATGGGACCTCAAAGGGAAGATCGAAGACCCGTACGATGCGTATCCCCATTCCCGCGTGATCTTCTGTAACCGCACCAACATTCCCGTCGGCATGACAGAAACGATATCCGTTCGGTGGCCGTTGGAGAAGTCTTTCACAAGCCGCCTCGTCAATAAGCCTGACATAGACGACGCTTGAAACGATCGATAGATGGATTCCCACTATTTCCCGTGGATCGATTTTAGCCTCTTCTCTTAAAAAACGTTCAATCCCGTGTGCCTTTGCTCGTGTATAGTCGTTCACAAAACTGAATTTCAAAGTCGTTTGCTGTACGAGTGTTCCATCTCGTTGTAGACTCAAAACACCGCAAACGCGAAGCTGTTCCGGCCTAAACAAACAGGCGCTGCACCGCAGCGCGGCCGGAGGGCAATACGGTCCGCACAGTGTCACTGCCGAAGGCAGACTTCCGTCTGAGCCACCGAGGACAAAGAGAATAGTGCGACTGCAGGAACTTATCTCTGGCATGCTCCCCATGAGATCCACATTCCCAACTTACTGTCCACACACTACGTTTGTAGTGTTCCTGCCCAGTATACTCATTACTCGCGGCAGTCAATCTACCGATTCCCGTAAGAGTTCGGGCAGTGTGAGTACATCTGCACTGAAGAAGATCATTGGCCAGTAAGCCTTATCTATACGAAGATGGTATCTGTTCTTTCCGGCACGTCCAAAAGATCAGATACCATTGGTGATCTTGCAACTATCGAAGAATGAAATTACAATGAAATCCAGACCTTTAGCTGCTTACAGGCGTTGATAAATATCAACGGGGACAGTTGAAAATGTGTTTCTCGAACGGGAGTCGAACCCGGGATCTCCTGCTTACTTGACAGACGCTCTATCCATTTTTTTCTTTTTTTTATCTCATTCTGTTCTATATTGTTCGTGGAATTTGCTCAGGGAGGACGTCCGAAGACACCCTTTTAGTTTCTTCGTTGATCCGTTCGCTCAGTTTATTATTACAGAGGGTAGCTAACCCTACATCTACCTACATACTCTGCAATCCACCATACGGTGCATGGCGGAGGGTACCTCGTACCACAACTAGCATCTTCTCTCCCTGTTCCACTCCCAAGCAGAACGAGGGAAAAATGACTGCATATATGCCTCTGTACGAGCCCTAATCTCTCTTATCTTATCTTTGTGGTCTTTCCGCGAAATGTAAGTTGGCGGCAGTAAAATTGTACTGCAGTCAGCCTCAAATTCTGGTTCTCTAAATTTCCTCAGTAGCGATTCACGAAAAGAACGCCTCCTTTCCTCTAGAGACTCCCACCCGAGTTCCAGAAGCATTTCCGTAACACTTGCGTGATGATCAAACCTACCAGTAACAAATCTAGCAGTCCGCCTCTGAATTGCTTCTATGCCCTCCCTCAATCCGACTTGATAGGGATTCCAAACGCTCGAGCAGTCCTCAAGAATAGTCGCACCAGCGTTCTATAAGCGGTCTCCTTTACAGATGAACCACATCTTCCAAAAATTCTACCAATGAACCTAAGACGACCATCCGCATTCCCCACAACTGCCATTACATGCTTGTCCCACTTCATACCGCTCTGCAATGTTACGCCCAAATATTTAATCGACGTGACTGTGTCAAGCGCTACAGTACTAATGGAGTATTCAAACATTAGAGGATTCTTTTTCCTATTCGTCTGCATTAATTTACATTTATCTATATTTAGAGTTAGCTGCCAGTCTTAACACCAATCACAAATCCTGTCCAAGTCATCTTGTATCCTCCTACAGTCACTCAACGACGACACCTTCCCGTACACCACAGCATCATCAGCAAACAGCCGCAAATTGCTATCCACCCTATCCCAAAGATCATTTATGTAGATAGAAAACAACACCGGACGTACCACACTTCCCTGGGGCACTCCAGATGATACCCGCACCTCCGATGAACACTCACCATCGAGGACAACGTACTGGGTTCTATTACTTAAGAAGTCTTCGAGCCACTCACATACTTGGGAACCAATCCCATATGCTCGTACCTTAGTTAGGAGTCTGCAGTGGGGCACCGAGTCAAACGCTTTCCGGAAGTCAAGGAATATGGCATCCGTCTGATACCCTTCATCCATGGTTCTCAAGATATCATGTGAAAAAAGGGCGAGTTGCGTTTCGCAGGAGCGATGCTTTCTAGAGCCGTGCTGATGCATGGACAGCAACTTCTCTGTCTCAAGTAAATTCATTATATTCGAACTGAGAATATGTTCGAGAATCCTGTTGAGGATATTGGTCTGTAATTTTGAGGATCCGTCCTTCTACCCTTCTTATATACAGGCGTCACCTGCGCTGACCGAACACGCTGAGCTACCGTGCCGGCAACCATCTGAGCCACCGAGGACATAGAGGATAGTGCGACGTGAGACCCACATTCCCAGCTGGGAATGTAGGACACACGGGGAGCATGCCAGAGATAAGTCCCTGCAGTCGCACTACCCTCTGTGTCCTGTGTCGGAACTCAGTTCCGCTTAGAGCGCAGAGCGGGAAGGTTCTTGTTTATTACACTTGCCGCAGCGTCGCTTGTGTGGAGTTTTCCTCGTTAGTGTTGTTCTGTCTGCCGAGTGAGTCGTTGCGGCTCCTCTCCGCCTTTATTGTCTGTTTGTGTCCGTCTACTGCAGCAGCGTCGGCCGCTCCGGTATGACTACCATGGTTTCCACTTGTATTCCACGAAAAGGTACTGTGAGTTTTACTTTCGATAAAACAACGCGACACGTGCAGCTCGGGTCTCTAGAAATCCACGATTGGTTCGTCGATACAATTCATGTGAACTCTGATCACGTCCATCCATTTTGATGCTGACGAGTACGTGTCTTACGTGAAATTTATGCATCCCCCTTCACATTGAAAGAGTACTGTCGCGACATGGTTCTCAAGTCTGGTTCAGGCATCGTGATAATTCCTTTAGTATGGTGTCACTCGCAGATGCTAAAATCGAGTGTACCAGCCTCCCGCGGGAAGTTGATGACAATTTTCTAAAGGACATATTGACTCCTTATGATAACGTGAAAGACGTCCGTCGTGAACGCTGGTCTACTCAACACATATTACAGTGTTATACTGGAATTCGTTCCGTGGAAATGCATGTCAAACGCAATATACCATCACATTTACAAGTGTGTGGTTACTGCGTTCGTGTCATGTATAAAGGTCAAGAGGGAACCTGCTTCCTGTATAATGAAAGTGGACATGTTCGGTCTAATTGTCCACGGATGGTTTTTGTATTAAAGCCGTCATTAGTGCAGCGTCGTAAATTGACGGTTGTTGATCTTGTTCCTTCCACTCCCTCCGTCGGGTCTACTTCTGCTTCGGATTATAATGAACAAACAGTCGGTTCTGATATTCGTGTCGATTAATTTTCGCCATTACCTCCGCGACAGGTTCAGAATACTACTGGCCCCATGACAGAACTTATAACGGCGACAAACAATCGACGTCGCACTCAGGATGGTGATGGTGAGGATTTGGCTGTACCTTCTGCACCAGCCTCGTCCGCATCGATTGTGTCCCCTGTTCCTCTCGATGCTACGATACCTGCCGTCCGTGGTACGGTGAGTGGCGAAGAAGTTATCTCCAGTATCCCTCCTGCTCCCGAAGTGGCTCCTTCTGAGCTGCCTGTGTGTGAAGAGGGAGCGGAGTCTTTGTGTCCTCCGTTACAGTCTGAGACGATGCAATGTACTCCTGTTCCTTCGTCTTCAGCCGCCGACGGTTTCCTGCATTTGCCACCTACAGCAACTCCCGAAGAGAAGAAACTTCGCGACCAAATATCACCTGTTGTATTGGTAGTTCCACAGAATGCTTCCGCCATAGTGACTGGAACTGCATTACCTGACCTAGTTCTAGGGGGGGGGGGGGGTGAAGCTGTGAGCTGTGGCTCTGACCCCTCCCACGTCTCCGTCTGCAGACGCCGCCATCCCACGTAGCCGACAGAAACAGCGAATACAACCTGACCGTGCGTGGCACGTAAGAAACCTAAGAAGAAAAGGCTGCGATGACGGGGGTTCTGGTCCCCCGATGTCTGATTCCACTGTGGGTTCCGCAATGGACCTTGACTCTCAGCTGTCTACATAATTCTGCTCGGAGGTTCCGTACATCCCTGTCGAGCTGTGATTAATGACCCAAGCCTGAAATCAGAACTGCAGTTGGCTTCGCTGCGTCAGTTCGTTTATGATTCATGTGCAGACATAGTTTTCTTACAGGAGGTGTTATTTAGTAATTTCTCCTTACCTGGTTTTCGTATGATCTTTAATGTAGCACCCGAATATTCAACGGGGACCGCCTTATTCTTTCGCGAAGGCATTCCTGTTGCTGAGGTGGAAATGTTGGATTCTGGCAGGGGCATAGGTTGTCAAATTTTTAATCTTACCTTGGTTCTTTTATATGCCCCTTCTGGCACTGGTCGCGCAGTGGATCGTTCGCGGTTTTATAAAGAGGATATTGCTTATCCGTTGCGTAAGAATCCCCCAGGTATTCTGTTGGGTGGTAACTTTAACTGTGTATTGCATCGTGCGGATCAATCTCCCAACTTTAATTTCTGTCGCGAATTACATGAATTGATCCGCTCCTTGCGCCTAAAAGACATCTGGATATGTAAATACCTGACATTAGTTAAATGTACCCACTTTACTGCGACTTCTGGTAAGTGGTTAGACAAAGTTTACTTCTCGGACTCCCTGAGCGATAGTATTCTTAACGTCGAAGTTATCCCAGCTTCCTTTACGGACCACTGTGCCATGGCCACAACTCTCAATCTTGAACAGCAACCAGTCAAATTGTTTCGCACTCTGTGGATGCTAAACATCGCTCACCTAGCTGATCCCTCTCTCGATGACGCGATGCGAGTGACGTGGGAGCGTACTCTAGGGTCCACTGGGAAATTCTCTTCCACGCTTGACTGGTGGACACAGCTAGTGAAACCGAGGCTCAGGCAAACTTTGATACGTTTCTGCGCTTCCAAAGCGCGAGACTTTCGGAAACTTATGAATATTACTATTCCATCCTGAATGAACTTTATGCTGCTTCGGATCACGCTCCTCTGCGAATTGCGGATGTTAGGCGTGTAAAGGCAAAATGGCTAACCTTGAAGAGAGTACAAATGGAAGGTTTGAAACTCCGATCGAAGTTGCAATTCATTGGTGACGGAAGAACTGACTTCCTTGTATCATTTGCTTCGGCATCAGACCCGTCGCCGATGCGCTTGTATTCATTCTCTCGCGACAAATGATGGACGTATCGTAATGGCGCAAGCTGATATTATACGTACTTTACGGCAGTACTATGTAGACATCTAAGATATTGATGAGTCCAGTGAAACCTTTTACAACCCACTTGTCAGCATCTTGGATACGATAATTACACCTTAACGTAATGAAACGCTCTTAGTTGCCTTTCAGCCTGTGGAATTATTGTAGGATCGCCTTCTCAAAAGTCCCCGGGTCTAAATGGACGTCCAAAGGAATTTTACGTGCGCTTTTGGCCGTTGTTGGGTGCTACCTTTACCTCCATTTTGAATGAAGTGTTACAGGGTAGAGTGCCACCCTCGTTCAAAGTGGAAAAAATTGTTTTAATCCCGAAACGCACTGGACCAGCTGCCCCTGATCACTTTCGCCCACTTTGTTAAACTTTTATTGTAGGACTGTGGCGAGGGCAGTTAATAGTAGGATGTCGGGTCTGATGGATACGATTGTTGCAAAACATCAAAGTTGCATACCTGGTCGTACCATTGTTATCCCTATAGTCAAGGGTCCGTGATGTTGTTTCGGTTGCTGCTGTAACGTCCGTCCCTTGTGCCCTTGCTTTTCTAGACTTCAATAGCGTATTTGATCGTGTTAATCACGACTTTCTGCTTCGGATTCTGGAGGCAGTTGATTTCACTGTTGACACGCGGCGAGTGCTCTCAAATCTGTTTAAGGGGGAATTTCGGCTTCGGTGATTGTTAATGACCAACTGAAGTCCCAAATAAATAACACCGCTGTCAACGACTTTGTTTGTGTTGTCTCTGTAGCCCCTACTTCAGATGCTAGCATCCCGGCTCAGGCTGGGCGCTTTCCGGCGGGACTATAGCTGTTCGTGCATACGCAGATGACGTGATGGTTCTACTTCGCAATCCTGCTGAGATACATCGACTGAAGGCTGTCATCGATGATTTTTGTAGGAGTTCAGGTGCAAAACTTAATGAAGGTAAATGCAAGCTTCTTCTTGCGAGGGCTAGATGACGCGGTTGTTCCATGGGCTACTGAGGTGAATCGGCATATGTCTCTCGGTATCATCATTGATCGTTGTCCACTCAAAATGGCCGCGCTCAACTGGATGTCTGTTACGGAAAAAATTCAGGGAGCGATATTAGAGCATGAAAGGCGGTGTCTTACTCTGCTCCAGAAAGTCCGAATACTGGATATATATGTCTCATTCAAAGCTTATTACGTGGCCCAAGTTTATCCGCTTCCCTCGATGATGGCGAAGAAACTACAACAATTGTCTGGTCGTTTCTTATGGAAAAGACGTATATTTCGCTTACGGTATGGGGTGCTCACGAAGCCTCGCTACTTTGGGGGGCTGGACCTGACTGATATACGCAGGAAGTCGCAGATGCTATATGTACGTCGTACTATTTTGACGATGACTCAAGAAACTCACACATTCACGTCTCACTTATTTCTCTGTGTCCGTCCCGCTAGTCTTGAACCCCCTATTGATGTTGGTCGCACAAATTATAAGTTAAAACACATTCGTGACTTCTATGTTGCGGTGAACAATTTTGGGGCTGACTTCTTATGGAGACCTGTCCTCACCAGGAAATTCCTACAGACTCGTGGGGAAGCAGTCCCTTGCCCGAACCTCACTGAAAACGACTCGCCGCAAACAACCTGGAGAAAGTTTGGTTCAATATCAGTCTTCCGATTTTGCCGATGTGCGTAGCGTCCTCGTGGTATAAGGTCGTACATAACTTGATTCCAACGAACGAGCGACTTTCCCGTATTGGGCTTAGTGACACGGATTTATGTAGTCGTTGTACGTCTCCCGATACGATACGACATCGCTCTACTTTTGGAGGTCATAAGGCAAACTGGTCTTGGATCAGGACACAATTGGCTTTCCTTACTCGAACTTCTGAGACTGCCTACACTACGGACATCATAGTTCGCCCAGATTCTTCTTTATTTCCACGGTCGAAAACCCGTACCATTTTGTGTTTGATGGGACATTTCGTTCATTACGTTGTAGAAGGAGAGGGGGACGATCACATGAACTTCATGCAGTACATGATCAAGGCCTACTGGACATGCCTGCGAATGCCTCGATACCGAGACCTCTTCGCCAACATGTTGAATCTTGTTTTCCGTCGGCAAGGTATTGGTTAGTTTAATTTATTCTGATGATAAGTGAGGCATGAAATGGAAGCAGTGGTTGGAAAGGGAGTGAGACAGGTTTGTAGCCTATCCCCGATGTTATTCAATCTGTATATTGAGCAAGCAGTAAAGGAAACAAAAGAAAAATTCGGAGTAGGAATTAAAATCCATGGAGAAGAAATAAAAACATTGAGGTTGGCCGATGACATTGTCAGAGACAGCAAAGGACCTGGAAGAGCAGCTGAACGGAATGGACAGTGTCTTGAAAGGACGATATAAGATGAACATTAGCAAAAGAAAAACGAGGATAATGGAATGTAGTCGAATTAAGTCGTGTGATGCTGAGAGAATTAGATTAGGAAATGAGAGGATTAAAGTAGTAAATGAGTTTTGCTATTTGGAGAGCAAAATAACTGATGATGGTCAAAGGAGGATATAAAATGTAGACCGGCAATGGCAAGGAAAGCGTTTATGAAGAAGAGAGGTTTGTTAACATCGAGTATAGATTTAAGTGTCAGGAAGTCCTTTCTAAAAGTATTTGTATGGAGTGTAGCGATGTATGGAAGTGAAGCGTGGACGATAAGTAGTTTAGACAAGAAGATTCATATGGTTCAAATGGCTCTGAGCACTATGGGACTTAACTTCTGAGGTCATCAGTCGCCTAGAACTTAGAACTAATTAAACCTAACTAACCAAAGGACATCACACACATCCATGCCCGAGGCAGGATTCGAACCTGCGACCGTAGCAGTCGCGCGGTTCCGGACTGAAGCGTCTAGAACCGCTCGGCCACCGTGGCCGGCAGACAAGAAGAGAATAGCAGCTTTGTAAATGTGGTACTACAGAAGAATGCTGAAGATTAGATGGATAGGTCACATAACTAACGAGAAGGTATTGAATAGAATTGGAGAGAAGAGAAATTTGTGCCATATCTTGACTAGAAGAAGGGCTCGGTTGGTAGGGCATATTCTGAGGCATCAAGGGATCACCAATTTAGTATTGGAGGGCAGCGTGGAGGGTAAAAGTCGTAGAGGGAGACCAAGAGATGAATACACTAATCAGATACAGAAGGATGTATGTTGCAGTAGGTACTGGGAGATGAAGAAGCTTGCACAGGACAGAGTAGCATGGAGAGCTGCATCAAACCAGTCTCTGGACTGAAGACAACAACAACAACAACAACAGCAACAAGTGTTTTTCTTTGTTACGTATGTTTCCATCTGATCTGCATCGGCTTGTCCTCTCCTGGTTTCCCTGTTCGTTTTGTTTTGTGTTTTGACTCAGCATTGGTCCAATTCTATTGTCAAATGTGTATCGATGAAGTATAGATACACGTCAGCGTCTACAATCCTTAGTTTTTCTTAGTTTACTTGGAATTTTTTTAGTTTGGTATTTCGAATGTAACCTTGTTTCGTTTTCCTACTACTTTTAGATTCAATTACGAACTGTAAAAATATATAAAACAAACAAAATAAAAAATAAAAGAATTAAAAATTACTAAAAAACCTTATAAAATAATTGTTGATACATATCTTGTGAGCTTGGTGGTGGTTTGTCGGTTACGTTCTCGGATTATTTTTCTTTTATTTGTTGTTCTGTTATCATAATTAATTTTTTCTCCCTTTTGCAGTCTCTATTACATGATGATATGACTATGGTCTACTGAAGTGTCATGATAGTACCAAGTCATTTTGATAATAAAATTCAAAAACGCAAAAATTAAAAACACTAAACAAAAAAAGACGGAGATCCCGGATTTGAGTCTCGGTCGGGGCACACATTTTTAACTGCCTCCGTTGATATTTATCAACACCAGTAAGCCGCTAAAGGTCTGGATTTCATTGTAATTTAATACTCAGTAGGGTGCGCCAAACGGGCTGCAAGGTCAATGCCTGTCGCCTGACCAGACTTTCTAATGCAGCTAGTCCTGGCGGAGGTTCGAGTCCTCCCTCGGGCATGCGCGTGTGTGTTTATCCTTAGTATAATTTAGGTTAAGTAGTGTGTAAGCTTAGGGACTGATGACCCTAGCAGTTAAGTCCCATAAGGTTTCACACGCATTTGGACTTTTTTTTATTATTTTCACCAGACTTTCCTTTTGAGTTGCTGCAACTGAACAACCGATACCCCACAGGCAACTCAGATATGATCTCCCATGCCGTAAGGCCTCCAGCAGCGACTGTTTTATGACTGGAAGGTATAAAGGGGAAGGTTCAGGAAACGTACTCTTGTCAACAAAACGTATAAAGCTGTGTTTCCTTGGAACACACTGGACGCTGCAATAACATCTAGAATATGGAGTGACAGCCCACAGTTTGGGACCTCTTCGTAAGATTTGGATGCCACCAGAAGTTAGGTCCACAAAAAAGATATATTTACACAATTTAAGAACTGCCAGGATTGACTGATGTATCGTACACTAACTAGAAGTTAGAGAGAGAAACTCGACTGTGTTGCCGAGGTTCCATGTCATTGCCACAGACAGAGAGAATACTAATCGCTAGGATGTGCGTTACTGGTAACCGCATGAAGGAAAGCTTAAGGAAGGGGACCAGTATCTTATACGTAATCTTTTTACTGCTTAGCGTTCAGAATTCCCATAGCCCAGTCAATCCAAACGGAGTAGAGGACGCAAAACGTAGAATACGAGTTTTCCTTTTAAGAAGAAGTCGGTACAGATTCATTCGATTTTCTGCTTTCGACTCTTCGACTTCTTCACCTCCGGGAACCTCCACGTCGGACTTCTCCTCCGCTGGAATGCGAAGAGGCCAGAGTTCATCCCCCGGCAGAGAAGCTGTTGTTGTTGTTGTTGATGTTGTTGTTGTTGTGGTCTTAAGTCCTGAGACTGGTTTGATGCAGCTCTCCATGTTACTCTATCCTGTGCAAGCTACTTCATCTCCCAGTACCTACTGCAGCCTACATCCTTCTGAATCTGCTTAGTGTATTCATCTCTTGGTCTCCCTCTACGATTTTTACCCTCGACGCTACCCCCCAGTCCTAAATTGGTGATCCCTTGATGCCTCAGAACATGTCCTACCAACCGAGACCTTCTTCTAGTCAAGTTGTGCCACAAATTCCTCTTCTCCCCAAGTCTATTCAATACCTCCTCATTAGTTATGTGATCTACCCATCTAATCTTCAGCATTCTTCTGTAGCACCACATTTCGAAAGCTTCTACTCTCTTCTTATCTAAACTATCGTCCATGTTTCACTTCCATACATGGCTACACTCCATACAAATACCTTCAGAAACGACTTCCTGACACTTAAATCAATATTCTATGTTAACAAAATTCTCTTCTTCAGAAACGCTTTCCTTGCCATTGCAAGTTTTCATTTTATATCCTCTCTACTTCGACCATCATCAGTTATTTTGCTCCCCAAATAGCAAAACTCCTTTACTACTTTAAGTGTCTCATTTCCTAATCTAATTCCCTCAGCATCACCCGACTTAATTCGACTACATTCCATTTTCCTCGTTTTGCTTTTGTTGATGTTCATCTTATATCCTCCTTTCAAGACAATGTCCATTCCGTTCAACTGCTCTCCCAAGTCCTTTGCTGTTTCTGACAGAATTACAATGTCATCGGCAAACCTCAAAGTTTTTATTTCTTCTCCATGCATTTTAATACCAACTCCGAACTTTTCTTTTGTTTCCTTTACTGCTTGCTCAATATACAGATTGAATAGCATCAGGGAGAGGCTACAACCCTGTCTCACTCCCTTCCCAACCACTGCTTCCCTTTCATGTCCCTCGACTTTTATTACTACCATCTGGTTTCCGTACAAATTGTAAATTGCCTTTCGCTCCCTGTATTTTACTCCTGCCACCTTCTGAATTTGAAAGAGAGTATTCCAGTCAACATTGTCAAAAGCTTTCTCTAAGTCCACAAATGCTAAAAACGTAGGTTTGCCTTTCCTTAATCTTTCTTCTAAGATAAGTCGTAGGGTCAGTATTGCCCCACGTGTTCCAACATTTCTACGGAATCCAAACTGATCTTCCCCGAGGTTGGTTTCCACTAGTTTTTCCATTCGTCTGTAAAGAATTCGTGTTATTTTTTTTTTTTTTGCAGCTGTGACTTATTAAACCGATAGTTCGGTAATTTTCACATCTGTCAACACCTTCTTTCTTTGGGATTGGAATTATTATATTCTTCTTGAAGTCTGAGGGGATTTCGCCTATCTCATACATCTTGCTCACCAGATGGTAGAGTTTTGTCAGGACTGGCTCTCCCAAGGCTGTCAGTAGTTCTAATGGAATGTTGTCTGTTCCAGTGCTCTGTCAGACTCTTCACGCAGTATCATATCTCCCATTTCATCTTCATCTACATCCTCTTCCATTTCCATAACATTGCCCTCAAGAACATCGCCCCTGTATAGACCCTCTATAGACTCCTTCCACCTTTCTGCTTTCCCTTCTTTGCTTAACACTGTGTTTCCATCTGAGCTCTTGATATTCATGCAAGTGGTTCTCTTTTCTCTGAAGGTCTCTTTAATTTTCCTGTAGACAGTATCTATTTTACCCCTCGTGAGATAAGCCTCTGCATCCTTACATTTGTCCTCTAGCCATCCATGCTTAGCCGTTTTGCACTTCCTCTCGATCTCATTTTTGAGACGTTTGTATTCCTTTTTGCCTGCTTCACTTGCTGCATTTTTGTATTTTCTCCTTTCATCAATTAAATTCAGTGTCTCTTCTGTTACCCAAGAATTTCTACTAGCCCTCGTCTTTTTACCTACTTGATCCTCTGCTGCCTTCACTATTTCATTCCTCAAAGCTACACATTCTTCTTCTACTGTATTTCTTTCCCCCATTCCTGTCAATTGTTCCCTTATGCTCTCCCTGAAACTCTGTACAACCTCTGGTTCTTTCAGTTTATCCAGGTCCCATCTCCTTAAATTCCCACATTTTTGCAGTTTCTTCAGTTATAATCTACAGTTCATAACCAATAGATTGTCGTCAGAGTCCACATCTGCCCCTGGAAATGTCTTACAATTTAAAATCTGGTTCCTAAATCTCTGTCTTACCATTATATAATCTATCTGAAACCTGTCAATATCTCCAGGCTTCTTCCATGTATACAACCTTCTTTCATTATTCTTGAACCAAGTGTTAGCTATGATTAAGTTATGCTCTGTGCAAAATTCTACCAGGCGGCTTCCTCTTTCATTTCTTATCCCCAATCCATATTCACCTACTACGTTTCCTTCTCTTCCTTTTCCTACTGTCGAATTACAGTCACCCGTGACTATTAAATTTTCATCTCCCTTCACTACCTGAATAATTTCTTTTATCTCACCATACATTTCATCAATTTCTTCATCAGCTGCAGAGCTAGTTGGCATATAAACTTCTACTACTGTAGTAGGCGTGGGCTTCGTGTCTATCTGAGGGAGTTAAAAAAAATTTTGACTGACTTGAACCTAGTCACAGGCGAGCAAGCCTCTGCTTTGGATATCCTGAGCCAATCAGTGACTCAAAATCTCTCTTGTCTGTAAAAGATTTTAGACTCGGGAGGCGTCGTTCCCACGGTAATTATGGCCATGTTTCGGCAAAAAAGTCTACCTAAACGGACCACAGTCCCTCATTTATGGAGAGGTCTGATCTTTCCAGGCTGACCATTTCCAGTTTCTGAAAGAAAGAAGGCTCTTAAGTTTCCCAGACAGTCGTGCCCATGTAATATGTGTTTTTGCCGCTCGCTAAAAGAACCCCCAGACGTAGAACTACTTAAACCTAACTAACCTAAGGACATCACACACACCCATGCCCGAGGCAGGATTCGAACCTGCGACTGTAGCAGCAGCGCGGTTCTGGACTGAAGCACCTATAACCGCTCAGTCACAACGGCCGGCGCCAAGCGTTTGCATTAAAGCCCAAATTACTGCAGTCTATCTTAAATGACTTGTACGCCCACTTTCCGCGAATTGGTCACTTTCGTGATGGACTGTCGCCTGGCCCAGGTAAAATGTTTTGCTAACTGGCGCCCTCTGGTCTGACCCTAAGTGGAAAAAGAGGAGCGCCACAGCCCGAGGTCCATCTGCAGGTACAATCCAGAGAGCGCTGTTCCCATAATTTCTCGCACAGCCAGGAGGCTGGTCTAACAACCCAACCACAATAAATGTCAAAAATTAATTATGATTTGTAGTGTTGCTCACGCTGCTAAATATTGCATTTTCGGACAACAACAAAGTTTTACTATTTGGCAGATGTCATTAGAGCTCAGTTAAAAAAGTCATTTCATGAAATAATAGATAAACTAGGCACTCCATCTTTTCATGTTTCCCACGCTGGTCTCGTTGTGAACTCATGGCTCAATCGTCGAAAATCTAGGTAGTGATGATTCCAAGCTGGATGCAAAGAGGCCTAGGTGTTATTCTGCGATATTCAAAAGTTTCATAGATGTGTTTCATAAACCATTCTTGAAAAATAAAGTTTTGCAAGTTAGCACAATGATGATGTAAAAAAGTAATTAGCACTCCGAATTTAAGTTACACTTCTTTTTTATTACTTTTGTTGCAATATCACGTAACTCACAAAACATCACTGCACAATATAAAACATACTTGAAAAATATCTTCCTCACTGTTAAAGTTCACATTTTATAAACTGACTACAATTTGCGTCTTTTCAACATGACGACCAAGACTTGACTCTCTAATAACCACTACGCGCCCAAAAATCAGAGCTACAAGTACGTCAAAGATCACAGTGACAAAAGAAAGAATACACATAAGAATAATATCGTTGCAATATAAACATATCGATGTATCAAAATACCTCTACATTAATGAAATCAAATCTGAATGTTGTCTCAGAAATATGTTAACTACTTTACAGAAACACAGTAGAATATTGCTGGTATCGAGAGGTTGAGGTGAGGTGCCGTAATGGTTAGGCAATTCAAGTACCATTACAGCTGGACATATCGTCAAGCGTCCACAATCCATCTCTCTCCCTGTTCTCCATCGTCTCTACTATGGCCCATCAGGTAAAAGTTCTCTACAGGCTACATATGCAGTTATATGAATATTCTGCGCACAATTTCCTCGCGTAATAAAGTCATAAACCACACAGACAAATCTAGTTCTTGGGAACACCGAGAACATGACCTATAACATGAATACTAATCTGACTTACGGTATTGCTAATGTGAGAGAGTGGTGTGCCAGCTCTCACCTTTTTGAAGATCTTGGAATTCTTATGCTCACTTCCCAGATATTTGCTCCTTAATAATTTTTTCATACTGATAATATAAATCAGTTTCAAATGTACTGTGGGTTCCACAGTCACAATATATAGCTCCAAAATAATTTTCGTGTAGGCTTTCCTTCCTTGTCCTGAGTCCATAACTACTCCGGCGGTCTGATACTAAATAAATTCCCATCTAACAAACAGCAAGAAATTGAGAATCTCTAACAATCCAAAAAAATTGAAAACACACCACATTAATGAATTTTTCTAAAAATTATCTGCATATGTAGGGTAAAGGATTGAAAGGTTCTGTTAATTATATGGCAGGTGGCAACCTTTGTTATGAACCTGTGGGATAAGTAACAGTGTACTAAAAATAGGACTCAGTATTTATAGTTGCAAAAAATATTATCTTGGGAAGAAAACCTTTACAGTCAAATCCATGTTAAGCTACTAATAACAGGTAAATAGTAGCTATGCGGTAAAACTGAGGGTGCATCAGTTTTCTTCCAAGTAGCTGCATCATTAATAATTTAGTCGATTAAAATCAGATAAAATAAGCATGAATAGCATTAACTGGTATAGTGATAGGTTATTGTTAATAAAGTTTATATATAATATTTCTAGATGTTTCTGCCTTGACTCATTCCGCATCCCTGAAGGATTCCTTTCTTGACAGGACCTACGGAACACGGTGAATTGATGAGTGAAGGGTTCTTGAGATCCCTCTCCTACTGCTGTTGCCAGGCTTTCAAAGAAGTGTGCTCCACAGATAGTGATGGCCTGGAAAAGTCATAAATTAAGAATCATCAACAGCTACCGACGAAACGACTCTTTATCCTCGACCAGTTTCTATCATCGAGCGGCATCGCGTAAAGTAAAATTGTTAACATCAACCTGTATGACACCATTCTTACTGTTGTGGCAAAAAATAAATTAAAAATTTCTTCGTCACTGAAAATGCGATCAAAACTAAACAGCATTAATACAGTCAGCAGTAAAATACGTTAATATCGTTAAGATACCAGTAAAATGTATTGATATAGTCTGTATTACTCATGAACTAATGCATTTTAATACTGGCGACAGTTTCAGAAACAAAGGATGTCTTTTTCGTTTTTTGTTTTAAGAATATTTGGCAGTAAAATGCATTAATATGCTCAGCCTTACTTAACCATAGTAATCCATATTTGTGGTAGTGTATTCATTCATTTTAATACTGACCACAGATGATTATTTATTTATTTATATAGACTGAAGTGGTGAGTGAAAAATTGCTCCAACGCCGGAAAACGAACCCGGGTTTCCTGCTTAATAGGTAAGTGCGTCAGCCAATAATCCACCTTGGCACAGCCGTTTAGATAACCGCACGGATTATCCTCACACGCCTACCCCCTCGATCCAAATTCTCACTGCCGCCCCAGACTACTTGAAATTCCCTCTTACACACGAACAGATTTGCCGAAGCTCTCCATGTCGTAGAAGAGAACTTCAGCATTGAAATGGGGGGTCCAGCCTGAAACCCAGGACAAAGTGGCACAATTTCAGAGACTTCACTGGTGTCATGCATATATGATTTTATGCATATAGACTGAAGCAGCGAGCGAAATTTTTTACCAAAGCCTTGTTACAAATTATCACTCGCGACGTCAGTCGATATACAGGGTGGTCCATTGACCATACCGGGCCAAATATCTCACGAAATAAGCGTCAAACGAAAAAACTACAAAGAACGAAACTTGTCTAGCTTGAAGGGGGAAACCAGATGTCACTATGGCTGGCCCCCTAGATGGCGCTGTCATAGGTCAAACGGATATCAACAACGTTGTTTTTTTTAATAGGAACCCCCATTTTTTATTACATATTCGTGTAGTGCGTAAAGAAATGTGAATGTTTTAGTTGGAAGACTTTTTTCGCTTTGTGATAGATGGCACTGTAATAGTCACAAACATATTCTCACAATTTTAGACGGACAGTTGGAAACAGGTAGGTTTTATAAGTTAAAATACAGAACGTAGGTACGTTTGAACATTTTATTTCGGTTGTTCCAGTGTGATACATGTACCTTTGTGAGCTTATCAGTTCTGAGAACGTATGCTGTTACAGCGGAATTACCTGTAAATACCACATTAATGCAATATATGCTCAAAATGATGTCCGTCGCCTCAATGCATTTGGCAATACATGTAACGACATTCCTCTCAACAGCGAGTAGTTCGCCTTCCGTAATGTTCGCACATGCATTGACAATGCGCTGACGCATGTTGTCAGGCGTTGTCGGTGGATCACGATAGCAAATGTCCTTCAACTTTCCCCACAGAAAGAAATCCGGGGACATCAGATTCGGTGAACGTGCGGGCCATGGTATGGTGCTTCGACGACCAATCTATCTGTCATGAAATATGCTATTCAATACCGCTTTTGCCGCACGCGAGCTATGTGCCAGACATGCATCATAATGGAAGTACATCGCCATTCTGTCATGCAGTGAAACATCTTGTAGTAACATCGGTAGAACATTACGTAGGAAATCAGCATACATTGCACCATTAAATTGCCATCGGTAAAATGGTAGCCAATCATCCGTCCTCCCATAATGCCGCACCATACATTAACCCGCCAAGGTCGCTGATGTTCCACTTGTCGCAGCCATTGTGGATTTTCCGTTATACCGGTTTACGTTACCGCTGTTGATGAATGATGCTTCGTCGCTAAATAGAACGCGTGCAAAAAATCTGTCATCGTCCCGTAATTTCACTTGTGTCCAGTGGCAGAACTATACACGAAGTTCAAAGTCGTCGCCATGCAATTCCTGGTGCATAGAAATACGGTACGGGTGCAATCGATGTTGATGTAGCATTTTCAACACCGACGTTTTTCAGATTCTCGATTCTCGCGCAATTTGTCTGCTACTCATATGCGGATTAGCCGCGATAGCAGCTAGAACACCTACTTGGGCATCATCATTTGTTGCAGGTCGTGGATCACGTTTCACACGTTACTGTACACTACCTGTTTTCTTAAATAACGTAACTATCCAGGGAATGGTCCGGACACTTGGATGATGTCGTCCAGGATACCGAGCAGCATACATAGCACACGCCCGTTGGACATTTTGATCAACCCAGCCATACATCAACACGATATCCACCTTTTCCGCAATTGGTAAACGGTCAATTTTGACACGGGTAATGTATTACGAAGCAAATACCGCATTTGCATTTGGCAATACGTGTAACGACATTCCTCTCAACAGCGAGTAGTTCGCCCTCTGTAATGTTCGTACATGCATTGACAATGCGCTTACGCATGTTGTCAGGCGTTGTCGGTGAATCACGATAGCAAATGTCCTTCAACTTTCCCCACAGAAAGAAATCCGTGGACGTCAGATGTTACGTGATACCACGTACTTATGCGTTTGTGACTATTACAGCGCCATCTGTCACAAAGCGAAAAAAGTGGTCCAACAAAAAATTCATATTTCTTTACGTACTACACGAATATGTAATAAAAAATTGGGGGTTCCTATTTAAAAAAACGTAGTTGATATCCGTTTGACCTATGGCTGCGCCACCTAGCGGGCCAACCATAGCGCCACCTGGTTTCCCCCTTCAAACTAGACGAGTTTCGTTCTTTGTAGTTCTTTCGTTTGACGCTTATTTCGTGAGATATTTGGCCCGGTCACGATCAATGGACCACCCTGTATACATAAAATCATATCTGCAGGAAACCACTAAAGCCTCTGAAAATGTCATTTCATTTCTTATTTGTTTATTTTTACTCCCCGGCATGAACAATGCCGTAAAGGCTGATGCAAATAAAATATTACTTGATGATGATATGCTGATCGAAACTGGTTCATGCTGGCAAATAAATACGTCCGTTCTCAAGTGTTTAAAGAAGCGATAAAACTAAAATGAACTTGATGCATGTGGAAACTGGCTGAGAAAAAAGTATGTTGCATTACTTATTGAATGCCCCTCGTGTAACAGGGCGAAGAGGACATCTCTGTAGCCACTACGTTTCAACACTTAGCACACCGGCGATAGTGTTCATATGGCCGTGGGTAACTGCAGAACATGCGAGACAGCAGAGTGGTTTGGGCACTGGATTCGCGTTGGCAAGAAGTGGATTTCCAATCCCCCTCCAGCAATCCAGATTTAGGTTTCCCTCGGTTACTTATAAAATGACCGATTCAGATGACTCAACGATAAGATCTATGTTTTGGAGAGATGACGGTTCGAGTCGCCACTCGGCTACCCGCGTTTAAGAACTCCATTATTTCCCTACATCGCTGAATGCGAATTCTGGGACGGTTCTTTTGAAAGGTACGGGCGACTTACTTCCTCATTTCCTCATCTTTCCAACCTAAGAGTGTGCTCCAGCTCTGATGACCCTGCAGTCGAAGAGAGGTTAAACATTCATCTGATTTCTTGCTTATCAACACACTATTAGATGAATGGTCAAAAAGCAATGGTCACCTTAATTATATGTTGGTCTATCTTTTTCATCTCAAACAACCTTTGCCTCGTTTAAGATGATTGTAATACGGAGTACGTTCTGACTATGGCTAACTGTTTCTTGACGTCGGGATAGCAAAAAAAAAAAAAAAAAAAAAAATGGTTCAAATGGCTCTGAGCACTATGGGACTTAACATCTGAGGTCATCAGTCCCCTAGAACTTAGAACTACTTAAACCTAACTAACCTAAGGACATCACACACATCCATGGCCGAGGCACGATTCGAACCTGCGACCGAAGCAGCAGCGTGGTTCTGGATTGAAGCACTTTTAGCCGCTCAGTCACAGCGGCCGGCGCCAAGCGTTTGCATAAAAGCCCAGATTATTGCAGTCTATCTTAAATGAGTTGTCCACCCACTTTCCGCCAATTAGTCACCTTCGTGATGGACTGTCGCCTGGCCCAGGTAAAATGTATTGCGAACCGGCGCCCTCTGGTCTGACCCTAAGTGGAAAAAGAGGAGCGCCACAGCCCGAGGTCCATCTGCCGGAACAATCCAGAGAGCGCTGTTCCCATAATCTCTCGCACAGCCAGGACGCTGGGCGCATCATCAAGCGTCCTCAATCCATCTCTCTCCCTGTTCTCCATCGTCTCTACTATGACCCATCAGGTAAAACTTCTCTACAGGCTACATATGCAGGTATATGAACATTCTGCCCACAATTTCTTCGTGTAAGAAAGTAATAAACCACACAGACAAATTTAGTTCTCGGGAACACCGAGAATATGACCTATAACATGAATACTAATCTGACTTACAGTATTGCCAAAGTGGGAGAGTGGTGTGCCAGCTCTCACCTTTTTGAAGATCTTGGTATTTTTATGCTCACTTCCCAGATATTTGCTCCTTAATAATTTTTGATACTGATAATGAAAATCAGTTTCAAAAGAACTGTGGGTTCCACAGTCACAATATAAAGCTGCAAAACAGTTTTCATGTAGGCTTTGCTTCCTTGTCCTGAGTCCAGAAATACTCCGGCGGTCTGATACTGAATAAATTGCCATCTAACAAACAGTAAGAAATTGGCAATCCCTAACAATCCAAAAAAATTGAAAACATACCACATTAACGAATTTTTCTAAAAATTATCTGCATATATAGGGCCAAGGTCTGAAAGGTTCTGTTAATTATATGGCAGGTAGCAACCTTTGTTATGAACCTGTGGGATAAGTAATAGTGTACTAAAAACAGAACTCAGTATTTATATTTGCAAAAAATATTTTCTTGGGAAGAAAACCTTTACAGTCAAATACATGTTAAGCTACTAATAACAGGTAAATAGTAGCTATGCGGTAAAACTGAGGGTGCATTAGTTTTCTTCCAAGTAGCTGCTTCATTAATAATTTAGTCGATTAAAATCAGATAAAATAAACATGAATAGCATTAACTGGTATAGTGATAGGTTATTGTTAATAAAGTTTATATATAATATTTCTAGATGTTTCTGCCTTGACTCATTCCGCATCCCTGAAGGATTCCTTTCTTGACAGGACCTACGGAACACGGTGAATGGATGAGTGAAGGGTTCTTGAGATCCCTCTCCTACTGCTGTTGCCAGGCTTTCAAAGAAGTGTGCTCCACAGATAGTGATGGCCTGGAAAAGTCATAAATTAAGAATCATCAACAGCTACCGACGAAACGACTCTTTATCCTCGACCAGTTTCTATCATCGAGCGGCATCGCGTAAAGTAAAATTGTTAACATCAACCTGTATGACACCATTCTTACTGTTGTGGCAAAAAATAAATTAAAAATTTCTTCGTCACTGAATTTGCGATCAAATCTAAAAATCATTAATACAGTCAGCAGTAAAATACGTTAATATCGTTAAGATACCAGTAAAATGTATTGATATAGTCTGTATTACTCATGAACTAATGCATTTTAATACTGGCGACAGTTTCAGAAACAAAGGATGTCTTTTTCGTTTTTTGTTTTAAGAATATTTGGCAGTAAAATGCATTAATATGCTCAGCCTTACTTAACCATAGTAATCCATATTTGTGGTAGTGTATTCATTCATTTTAATACTGACCACAGATGATTATTTATTTATTTATATAGACTGAAGTGGTGAGTGAAAAATTGCTCCAACGCCGGAAAACGAACCCGGGTTTCCTGCTTAATAGGTAAGTGCGTCAGCCAATAATCCACCTTGGCACAGCCGTTTAGATAACCGCACGGATTATCCTCACACGCCTCCCCCCTCGATCCAAATTCTCACTGCCGCCCCAGACTACTTGAAATTCCCTCTTACACACGAACAGATTTGCCGAAGCTCTCCATGTCGTAGAAGAGAACTTCAGCATTGAACTTAAATGGGGGGTCCAGCCTGAAACCCAGGACAAAGTGGCACAATTTCAGAGACTTCACTGGTCTCATACAGATATGATTTTATGCAAACAGACTGAAGCAGCGAGCGGAATTTTTTACCAAAGCCTTGTTACAAACTATCACTCGCCACTTCATTCTATATACAGGGTTGTCCATTGATCGTGACCGGGCCAAATATCTCAGGAAATAAGCGTCAAACGAAAAAACTACAAAGAACGAAACTTGTCTAGCTTGAAGGGGGAAACCAGATGTCACTATGGCTGGCCCCCTAGATGGCGCTGTCATAGGTCAAACGGATATCAACAACGTTGTTTTTTTTAATAGGAACCCCCATTATTATTACATATTCGTGTAGTGCGAAAAGAAATGTGAATGTTTTAGTTGGACCACTTTTTTCGCTTTGTGATAGATGGCACTGTAACAGCCACAAACATATTCTCACAATTTTAGACGAACAGTTGGTAACAGGTAGGTTTTTTAAGTTAAAATACAGAACGTCGGTACGTTTGAACATTTTATTTCGGTTGTTCCAGTGTGATACATGTACCTTTGTGAACTTATCATTTCTGAGAACGCATGCTGTTTCGGCGGAATTACCTGTAAAAACCACATTAATCCAATAAATGTTCAAAATTATGTTCGTCAACCTCAATGACTTTGGCAATACGTGTAACGACATTCCTCTCAACAGCGAGTAGTTCGCCTTCTGTAATGTTCGCACATGTATTGAAAATGCGCTGACGCATGTTGTCGGGCGTTGTCGGTGGATCACAATTACAAATACCCTTCAACTTTCCCCACAGAAAGAAATCCGGGGACGTCAGATTCGGTGAACGTGCGGGCCATGGTACGGTGTTTCGACGACCAATCTACCTGTCACGAAACATGCTATTCAATACCGCTTCAACCGTACGCTAGCTGTGTGCCGGACATCCATCATGTTGGAAGTATATCGCCATTCTGTTACGCAGTGAAACATCTTGTAGTAACATCGGTAGAACATTACGTAGGAAATCAGCATGCATTGCACCATTTAGATTGCCATCGACAAAATGGGGGCCAATTATCCTTCCTCCCATAACGCCGCATCATACATTAACCCGCCAAGGTCGCTGATGTTCCACTTGTCGCAGCCAGCGTGGATTTTCCTTTGCCCAATAGTGCGTATTTTGCCGGTTTACGTTACCGCTGTTGGTGAATGATGCTTCGTCGCTAAATAGAACGCGTACAAAAAATCTGTCATCGTCCCGTAACTTCTCTTGTGCCCAGTGGCAGAATTGTAGCCGCGCGGTGTTAGCCGAGCGGTCTGGGGCGCTGAAGTCTTGGACTGTGCGGCTGGTCCTGGCGGAGGTTCGAGTCCTCCTTCGGGCATGGGTGTGTGTGTTTGTCCTTAGGATAATTTAGGTTAAGTAGTGTGTAAGCTTAGGGACTGATGACCTTAGCAGTTAAGTCCCATAAGGCTTCACACACATTCGAACACATTCGCAGAACTGTACACGACGTTCAAAGTCGTTGCCATGCAATTCCTGGTGCATAGAAATATGGTACGGGTGCAATCGATGTTAATGTAGCATTCTCAACACCGACGTTTTTCAGATTCCCGATTCTCGCGCAAATTGTCTGCTACTGATTTGCGGATTAGCCGCGACAGCAGCTAAAACACCTACTTGGGTATCAACATTTGTTGCAGGTCGTGGTTGACGTTACACACGTGGCTGAACACTTCCTGTTTCCTTAACTAACGTAACTGTGCGGCGAACGGCCCGGACACTTGGATGATGTCGTCCAGGATACCGAGCAGCATACATAGCACACGCTAGTTGGGCATTTTGATCACAACAGCCATACATCAACACGATATCGACCTTTTCCGCAATTGGTAAACGGTCAGTTTTAACACGGGTAATGTATCACGATGCAAATACCGTACGCACTGGCGGAATGTTACGTGATACCACGTAGTTATACGTTTGTGACTATTACAACGCTATCTGTCACAAAGCGAAAAAATGGTCCAACAAAACATTCATACATCTTTACGTAGTGCACGAATATGTAATAAATAATTGGGATTACTATAAAAAAAAAAACCGCCGTTGATATCTGTTTCACCTATGGCTGCGCCATCTAGCGGGCCTACCATAGCGCCATCTGGTTTCCCCCTTCAAGCTAGACGTGTTTCGTTCTTTGTAGTTTTTTTGTTTGACGCTTATTTCGTGAGATATTTGGCCCGGTCACTATCAATGGACCACCCTGTATACATAAAATCATATCTGTATGAAATCAGTAAAGCCTCTGAAAATATCATTTCTTTTCTTATTTGTTTATTTTTACTCTCCGGCATGAACGATACCGTAAAGGCTGATGCAAATAAAATATTACATGATGATGATATGCTGATCGAAACTGGTTCATGCTAGCAGGGCGAAGAGGACATCTCCGTAGCCACTACGTTTCAACACTTAGCACACCGGCGATAGTGTTCATATGGCCGTGGGTAACTGCAGAACATGCGAGGCAGCACAGTGGTTTGGGCACTGGATTCGCTTTGGCAAGAAGTGGATTTCCAATCCCCCTCCAGCAATCCAGATTTAGGTTTCCCTCGGTTACTTATAAAATGACCGATTCAGATGACTCAACAATAAGATCTATGTTTTGGAGAGATGGCGGTTCGAGTCCCCATTCGGCAACCCACGTTTAAGAACTCCATTATTTCCCTATATCACTGAATGCGAATTCTGGGACGGTTCTTTTAAAAGGTACGGGTGACTTACTTCCTCATTTCCTCATCTTCCCACCTAAGCGTGTGCTCCAGCTACAATAACCCCGCCGTCGAGGAGAGGTTAAACATTCATCTGATTTCTTGCTTATCAACACACTATTAGAGGAATAGTCAAAAAGCTATGGTCACCTTAATTATATGTTGGTCTAACGGTGACATTTGGTTTATGCAGTGATTTAGTTAATGGGAAAATATGCAAGTTACGTTTTTAGCAATATTAGGAGCGATGAACATATTGAATACAAGATGTATATGGAAAATTAATTAGTGAAAACACTTAAGTATTGCCTTCAACAGAATGGGTACTTGTTGGGAATACGTGGATTCCTCGTGGTGAGGGGATGGTTGGGGCCACGAAGCACTAGCTGTGCAGTGGAGAGGCCCCACTGCTTCTGCGGCGCTTTCCCCACCCTAACGTCACCGGCAAGTCATACATGAAAAATAAAACAGTAGTGTAGCAGTGGGTGGGAAGGGAGTGAGACAGGGTTGTAGCCTCTCCCCGATGTTATTCAATCTGTATTTTGAGCAAGCAGTAAAGGAAACAAAAGAAAAATTTGGAGTAGGTATTAAAATCCATGGAGAAGAAATAAAAACTTTGAGGTTTGCCAATGACATTGTATTTCTGACAGAGACAGCAAAGGACTTGGAAGAGCAGTTGAACGGAATGGATAGTGTCTTGAAAGGAGGATATAAGATGACCATCAACAAAAGCAAAACGAGGATAATGGAATGTAGTCGAGTTGCCTCGGGTGATGCTGAGGGAATTAGATTAGGAAATGAGACACTTGAAGTAGTAAAGGAGTTTTGCTATTTGGGGAGCATAATAACTGATGATGGTCGATGTAGGGAGGATATAAAATGTAGACTGGCAATGCCAAGGAAAGCGTTTTTGAAGAGAGAAATTTGTTAACATCGAGTATAGATTTAAGTGTCAGGAAGTAGTTTCTGAAAGTATTTGTATGGCGTGTAGCCATGTATGGAAGTGAAACATGGACGATAAATAGTTTGGACAAGAAGAGAATAGAAGCTTTCGAAATGTGGTGCTACAGAAGAATGCTGAACATTAGATGGGTAGATCACATTACTAATGAGGAGGTATTGAATAGGATTGGGGATAAGAGAAGTTTGTGGCACATCTTGACTAGAAGAAGGGATCGATTGGTAGGACATGTTCTGAGGCATCAAGGAATCATCAATTTAGTATTGGGGGCCAGCGTGGAGGGTAAAAATTGTAGAGGGAGACCAAGAAATGAATACACTAAGCAGATTCAGAAGGATGTAGGTTGCAGTAGTTACTGGGAGATGAAGAAGCTTGCACAGGATAGAGTAGCATGGAGAGCTGCATCAAACCAGTCTCAGGACTGAAGACCACAACAACAGCAGATATAAGAATATGACGGGAAATATCTGGTGTCCGTCATAAAGGAAGATCTTGAACTCCCCAAGGATGCGTTAAGAAGACCGAAACAGACAAAAATATCACGTCAGTGGAGGACTTTGCTATGTTGCTGTTCGGGACTGCTCTTCTGTCCACCTTTAGGAACACACATCAAGGATTTACCGAATGATTAATTTGGGGCTGGGAAAGGATGATGGGAAACCTCAGGCTGCAGAAGAAGAAAATGTGCAAGCTGAACTACCACCAGTTGAAGGTGACAATGAAGGTGCTAAATGCGTGCTGCTGCTGAAGACTGAATATTAGTCCCCGTTCTATGAATGCTGTAATTTATGACCGCAATTATCTGTCACCTTATTTATATCATTTCATTGCAGGCTAGCCATTTTTGTTACTGTTTCAGTGAATTTAATTGCATTTTATATAAAACCATCTCTCTATACCCGTGACACCCAATCACATGACCATGTTCGAAGTCTTGAGTTCCGCAGAGCCTACTGAGACTGATACGGAGTACCTGGCAGTAGGTGGCAACACAACGCACCTGATATGAAAAACGTATGTTTTTGGAGGTGTCCGGATACTTTTGATCACATAGTGTATACTCGGCAGAGGGTACATCCCATTGTACCAGTTATCGGGGTTTCTTCCCGTTCCACTCACCTATGGAGCGTGAGAAGAATGATTATTTGATTGCCTCTGTGCGTGCTGTAATTATCTTAATCTTATTCTCACAATCCCTGTTCACATTGTTCTCCCTGAAATTGTCTTTCATTTTTGCCTATACCAATTCTATGGATTTAGATCACAGTTGTAGGGTACTATACGCACTACTTTGTGGCTTCAGCTCTCAGCTACTTCATCCATGACGTACATTACTTTCACGGCTGGTTTGTTTGCCTTTATTTTAGATAACAGTTCAGCGTTTTCACTGAGTCGTTGCAGTTAATTTGTCTGTCTTGCATCATCATTCTAACATCGTAATCCTGAAATTATATTTATTAAGCATTCTGTCGAACTTTCTGCTGTGGTATGGCGCATTATCCACACAATCACAGAATTGCGTGGAATATTAGGAACCACCATATTTGCCACCATATTTGCTCCTTCTGCCCCCCCCCCCCCCTCCCTCGCCAACCGTCAACGTCCGCTGGAACATCAAGAAGTTCACAAGTTAGCGGAAACAGTCACTTGCATGAAACTTCCTGTCATATTAAAACCGGGAGTCAGACTGGGTTTCGAGGTTCAATTCCAGGTTCGACATTCAGTTTCAAATCAGCACACACTCCACTCTTACATCTTTCTGCAACTACTTGCCGAATTTGTCACTTCGTGAAAGGTTATCTTAAACCTGCAGAAGTTGAGTGCATCTGTGCGAAAACATCAGTGTCGAAAAGGAGAACGGCACAAAGACAGATGGGCCAAAACAAATGTACCATTGGAACCCCTAAACACATATAATGGGCACCACCAGTCAAGAAAATGCAAACTGAGTTTACTAATCAATTTGTTCCGCCAGAAGAGAAAGTAGATTGGCAGTAGAGACATCTTTAGATTTTAGTTGATTTTTTTTAAATATTACCATAAGCACAAGTGCATTACATTTTTGATGAAAGTAGTAAATATTGCTTGCAAAAAATAGCATAGTAATTAACATGCAATCTCTTGATGACATATCGCACCGCGCTTTTTTCCTGCCGTCGAATATTTGATTATATATTAGACAAGAGATGTTCAAAATTGGTGTATGACATCGTAGTGAATAGTGTTTCAGAATAATATAAATCTGTGTCTCTAAAAAATGTTTCTATTTCTTTTTATTTTTATGTCACGATTTTTATTTATTAATAATTATGCAACAATAGTGGCTACCGTTCTGGTTTTTAAGAAAACTGCACTTCGACAACAAGTACTTGCAGTAAGTTCCTGAAGTAAACTTGCCCTAACAACTAGCAGAAGTCAACCTGAGTAAGTAAATACCTGAGCAAGTGCTTGCACAAGTTACTTGCTTAGTGACCACAAGCCTCTCGGAATACTTCAGCCTAGTTTACACGACGACATTGGGTTGCGCCACTCGTTGCGTGGAATGAGTTGCATGCAGGTGGTTTCATGTCAGCAGTATACACTTCAGTTTCGTCGTTTTGTGGGTCCCTGAGCCGTGTCTGAAATGAAAGTTTTGGCAGCTGCACGTCGCACGAGTTGTGATGGAGTTAAAGCTTGTTGCCTGGAATCGCTGAATAAGAAAAATAAGAAGAAACGTATTTCGATTTGTGACTGGATGAAGAAAAGACGTCAGTTCGGTTGCTCAGCATCCTTGCTGAAATAATTTATAACGGAAGATCTAAGAAGTTCTTTTAACTAACTTAGAATGTCACCAGAACTGTTTATGTTAGTTCTAAATAGAGTTAATTATGCAATAAGGAATAAAGGTACTGTAATGCATGAAGTACTGTCGTCAGAACTGAAATTACATATCATATCGCGTGCATTAAATCGAGAACACTCGGCATGCAATAGGATACGTTTTTAGTTGGTGATGCCGCAATTTCATTAACACCAATAATTATTAACATTAACAGTAATAATTATTAACATTAGAACAATAATTATTCGAAGCATGCCGCATTAAGAAGAGAATGGTTTGCAAAGTACTCTCTTGAAGATAGACCTGTACAGTGGCAATATTTCAAAATTCTAACATATGAGAATGGAGAGCATTGCAGCGAAGTTTTAAACAGATGAATAATGAATATCTTTCAAGCAGTGCCGATTTTCTCCGCTTCTGGCAGCAGTGGCGGAATCGTTAAGTTATCGCGGCCAAACAGTACATATGTTTGCAAAATATTGTTTCAAAATCTTATGATTTGTAATCAAAAGATTAAACAATAAATGACAGTGACAGAAAATGGTTCAAATGGCTCTGAGCACTGTGGGACTTAACTTCTGAGGTCATCAGTCCCCTAGAACTACTTAAACCTAACTAACCTAAGGACATCACACACAGGCATGCCCGAGGCAGGATTCGAACCTGCGACCGTAGCGGTCGCGCGGTTCCAGAATGTAGCGCCTAGGACCGCTCGGCCACACCGGCCGGCAGTGACAGAAAACCTTTAAAACTCTAACAGTAGGACATGAAAAGCAAAAACGTAACATTAGCCATTCTGTGCAGCAACTATATAAACTTTCATGGATCAACTTTAAATGTTCTACTTACCAGTTAATCATCTCTGCCAAAGTAACGTAAAATAATGTCAATTTATGAAACTACGATTCGAACGTAGGTAGACACGATCCTAACCGTATGATTTCAACCTACGTTGGTGGCACTGAGGTACTTAAGTTTCATTTTCCCGCCTCCAGCGTAGCCAGTTTCAAGTTTTGCGATGCAGTTTTAAAGATAAGTATTGTCCTCCACGCTGTGGAGTGAAAGATGTTTTTAACTCCAAGAATGTTCAAATGTCTTTCTCCTTCGGGAGATGATACAGACACATGGGATAAGCGTCTGCACTCATCAACTCATTGTATGACACGCTTTGTAACCAGCTCCGCCACGTATAGCATAGAGTACGCCATTGCAAGAGGCATAAGTATTTGAATATTATTGGTATTGGAAAAACAGAAACGAAAGTCAAATTTATCATACTAGCTTGGAGTTATGTTAACTTTCGTACACAAAGCAATAAAAAACTTAAAAAAGGTAAACACAGTTCTTCACCTGTTACTGGTATTCCCGCTGGTTTAATTCATGTTAAATTTTGTGTTCGCTGATAAACTCGTGGCAGTTGGACAAAAGTAAAGATATTTTATTATATTCTCTTTCGCCATGCAAAGAGGCGACACTTTAATCAGTTGTTTGAAAAATATTAGATGTGGGATTCGTGGATTATTAGCCTGTGCACGCCAGATAATAATATGGTTTTATAGCCATTTCATACGACATATAGCCATTTACATTGTTGCCACGAGCGAAGAGAGAGAATATTGGGCAAAGGAGAGTTTTCGGAATTGGCTGAGGTAGAAAGAGTAGGAAACAAAAGGAGAGACTGAAAAAATAGTTAAAAAGATAGAAAATAAGAAGCAACTTGCGATCAAAGTGTTACAACAGAAATAAATTTTAAGTACCTAATAAAAGATATGTAGGAAGTTACAAGGGAGGTCAGAAAATGTTTTAAAGATGCGGGAAGGACGATAGCAGGCAAACTCGTAAATAAATGTATTCGATGTCAAATTGACAGACATGTCGCCACAAAAGCAGGGAGCTGAACAGTACGAGACTCAGCCTGGTGCGCCGTCGGTTCGTTACAACAGCGGGCATTTAAATACTGGTAGCGCAACAGAGAGTGGCCAGAGTGTTTTGAAGGCATGTACTGTAGAAGACGTATCGCGGAATAAAAGAAAGGAAGATTGGAATTTAACGTCACATTGACAATGATGCACAAGCTCGGATTAAGGATGGAAATCGGCCACGCCGTTTCAAAGGAACCATCCTAGCATTTGCCTGGAGTGATTTAGGAAAATCATTGAAACCCGAAATCGGGGTAGCCTGACAAGGATTTGAATCGTCGTTCTCCCGAATGCAAATTCAGTGTGGGTAAGTCCATATTTGTTCAACGTAGAAAAGTAACATTTTCAACCTGACCATGTCAGATTTCTTCCAGATTTGGTGCCTCCAATGATCCAGATAAAAGATCAAATACCACCTTTTTTGCAGAGGTATATGTCAGTTGAGAAGTTACAGGTCTGCAAAATTAAGAAATTGTGTGAAATTTACATGTGTCTGTCTCAACACCTGAATGACTATAATTTTGGTTCTGAAACCAATGAGACTTGTATCGTTGAAAAGCCAAGGAGTAGAGCTTTACAGTGTGTTATAACGTCAAATCAAACACATATAATTCAAAACGACACACACATATAAGTCACTGAGCAAGTTGACCAAGCAAGACATGTGAACACGGTCACATTCGAATGAGCACTGAATCCAAGTCTAGCGGCCGCTGGCTGGCTGGCCGCTTAGGTGGCGCGGCTGCTGCACGGCTGGCAGACAGCGCTGCATGTAGAGGACGCGCGTAATTGCGCGGCGGCACTTTGAAAGATCAGCGAGTCACACCACTTTTCCCCCCTTTTGAAATTGTTGCACTGGTCTCGATGGAGGTGGCCTGTAGCTTGCTAACGTCCATAGGCGTTGTTTGATTGGCCGTAAAGTCTCGAGGAGGAGGCTTGCCGTATGGACGGAAGTGTACCCGATGATAACCGGTCGAGATGACAGGAGACGTAGGGGTCGAATGGGCTGGGGCCCCGTGCACCAATCTGCCCGTTGCGGCAAGTCCAGTTGATATAACAGGAGACATGAGCGATGTGTCTGCGTCCGTAGGAGGAGGCGAGTAGATTGGCTCCGACAGACGATGGTCATCCAGTCTCCTGGTGGCGTCCGTTCTTGTGCTGGCACCGAGATGACGGTGAGAGGGCTGCGTTGTGAGTATTGAGAGATGCCAAGATCCCGAGCGTCAGGTAGGGCCGAAGGTGGTGTAGCGGCATTCGGAACAGGCGTTGCCGGCACACGAGGCCGAAGCTGGTCCGAATGACGCACTGCAACACCCGTGTCCGTCTGGATTTCATACAGGCGACGGCCACGGTGTCGTAAGATGCGGCCCAGACTCCATTTTGGCCGCCTGCCATATCCCCGTACCCAGACGAGGTCGTCGGCGGTGAACTGGCCAAGTGAAGGCACCCGCGGCCGTGAGGTGGAAGGCCGCAGAAGACGAAGTAGCGTGCGGGGCTGTCGGCCATGTAAGAGCTCAGCCGGGCTGAGGTCGCCCATGGGGGTGAAACGATAAGACGCCAGAAACTGTAGAAGCGCATCATCAGCAGCAGAAGAAGTCAGAAGTTTCCGCATCTGAGCCTTAAATGCGCGGGCCAGTCGATCAGCCTCACCTTTTGATTGTGGATGGAACGGCGGGGCCGTGACATGCATAACACCGTGACGAGCTCAAAAATTCGCAAATTCAGAAGAGGCAAATTATGGACCATTATCAGTAACAAGAGTAGAGGGAAGGCCTTCCAAAGAAAAAATGCGGGCGAGAGCACTGGTGGTTGCCGCGGTGGTAGGCGACGTGCAACGGACAATGAAAGGAAAGTTACAGTAGGCGTCAATTACGAGGAGCCAATAAGTACCTAAAAAGGGTCCCGCAATGTCAGCATGAATACGCTCCCAGGGCTTCTCAGGCGAAGGCCACGGTGACAAAGATGACGTCGGGGCGGCGGCCTGTGACGCACAAGGGCCGCAGGCAGCGAACACGTGTGCTATTTCAGAGTCGATGCCAGGCCAGTACACATGACGGCGCGCCAGAGATTTTGTGCGAGACACACCCCAGTGCCCTTGGTGAAGGAGGCCCAAGACCGAAGCACGCAAAGACGCAGGTACCACAACACGCGGCCAAGTATTGTCAGTGGAAAGGAGGATAACACCATCCCTAGCCGTGAGGCGGTAGCGCAAAACGCAGTAGTTCCGCAACGGATCAGAAGTCTTAGCGGACGGGCGATCTGGCCAACCCTTCTGAATACAGCGTAAAACCCGGGAGAGGGTAGGATTAGAACCCGTAGCAGCCGCCAGCCGGTCCCCGGTGATGGGGAATCCGTCCACAACTCGCTGCTTGCCAACATCCAGGTGGAAACACAAAAGTTCGTCCCTATCGAATGCCAGATCAGGACCCTGGGAAGGCGAGACAGAGCATCAGCATTCGCATGTTGAGCCGTCGGCCGGAAATGAATCTCATAACTGAAGCGTGACAAGTAAAGAGCCCAACGCTAGAGGCGGTGTGCAGCCTTGTCGGGAAGTGACGTTGATGGATGAAACAAGAAAACAAGTGGTTTGTGATCCGTAACAAGATGAAATTTGGATCCATAGAGAAAAACACCAAACTTATGAAGAGCACAAATAATGGCCAAAGCTTCTTTTTCAATTTGAGAATACTTTTGTTGGGCATCCGTGAGCGTTTTGGAGGCATAAGCAATGGGTTGTTCAGAACCGTCAGAAAAACGGTGCGCAAGGACTGCACCGACCCCGTATTGAGAGGCGTCCGCGGCAAGAACAAGATATTGGTCAGGTCGATAAGTAGCCAGGCACGGGGCCTGTTTAAGCATAGTCTTCAATTACTCGAAAGTCGCATCGCATGACGCGGACCAGTGAAAATGCACGTTTTTATGCAACAGGCGATGCAACGGCTGACCCACCGAAGGAGCAGACGGTAAAAACTCGTGATAGTATGCTATTTTCGCCAAGAAAGCCTGCAGTTCTTTAACGGATGTAAGGCGAGGAAGGGCATCGATCGCAGCGACAGTTTGCTGAAGCGGACGAATACCATCCTGAGAGAGTTGGAAGCCCAAGTACGTGATAGACGCCTGAAAAAACTGCGATTTCTGAAGATTACACTTAAGACCGGCGGTCTGTAAGACATGAAAAAGTGTGCGGAGATTCTGAAGATGTTCGTCATTGGTGGAGCCAGTGACAACAATGTCGTCCATGTAATTGATACACCCAGGGGCAGGAAGCAATAATTGTTCCAAAAATCGCTGAAAGAGAGCAGGAGCGCTGGCAACCACGAATGGCAAACGTTAGTATTAATAGAGGCCGAAAGGCGTGTTAAGGACCAGAAACTGCCGGGAAGCAGCGTCGAGAGGAAGTTGATGATAAGCTTCTGAAAGGTCAATTTTAGAAAAATACTGGCCTCCAGCAAGTTTAGTAAACAATTCTTCAGGTCGGGGCATAGGGTAAGTGTCAATGAGGCATTGAGCATTTACAGTGGCTTTAAAATCGCCACAGAGACGAATATCACCATTGGGCTTAGCAACGACAACGACAGGAGAGGACCACTCACTGGAGGTGACAGGAAGCAAGACCCCTGAAGTAGTGAGACGATCCAGCTCCCGTTTTACCCGATCACGAAGGGCCACAGGAATGGGCCGTGCCCGAAAAAACTTAGGCCGAGCAGTGGGTTTGAGCGTGAAATGAGCTTCAAAGTCATTTGCGCGGCCTAACCCAGGAGAAAAAAGGGATGAAAATGTCGTCGACAAGGAATCCAATTGAGCATAAGGAATAGCATCAGAGACGATATTGACAGAGTCATCTATGGAGAACCCAAAAACGCGAAAGGCATCGAAACCAAAAAGATTCTCCGCGTTACTATGGTCGACCACAAATATGGGAACAGTGCGAACGACTGATTTGTAAGATACCTCAGCATTAAATTGTCCCAAGAGAGAAATCTTCTGTTTATTGTACGTCCGTAATTGCCGAGTGACAGGTGATAGGAGTGGAGAACTCAACTGAAGATACGTCTGAGAATTAATGATAGTGGCAGCAGAACCAGTATCCACCTGCATGCGAACACCCCTACCAAGGATTTAGACAGTGAGGAATAACTTCCCTGAAATGGAAGAAGTGCAATTGACAGACAACACAGAAGCAGAAGCAGCGTCATGTTCATGAACATCATGGATGCGATCGGATTTGCAAACGGAAGACACATGACCCTTCTTTTTGCAATTGTGACAGACGGCCCAACGTTGGGGACAATCCTCCCGTGAATGTTTCGTAAAACACCGCGGACATGAAGTTGCCGTGGCTTTTGCTGCAGTTTCTTAGAGGGTTGTTTACGGTTAGGTCGAGGCTGCGCGTGGGAGCGTACTGCGACCACGTCGGCCGATGGGGCCACGCCGCACGCTTCGTCAACAGCGCACAGAGAGGTTGTATTTCCCCGACGTCACACCACGCCTCTATTTGTGCCCCAGCGGTGCGAGAAATTTCTAAAGACTGCGCGATGGACAGGACTTCATCTAGAGCCGGATTTGCCAACTGAAGGGCACGTTGCCTAACTTCTTTGTCGGGCGCCGACCGGATAATAGCATCCCGTACCATGGAATCGGCATAGGATTCTTTGTGAACGTCGGTAACAAATTGACACTTTCGACTGAGGCCGTGAAGTACAGCAGCCCAAGCGCGATAGGACTGATGCGGTTGTTTTTGACAACGATAAAAGGCAACACGAGAGGCTACCACATGCGTTTGCTTTTGAAAATAGACAGACAGAAGTGAGCACATTTCAGCAAAGGACAAAGACGCAGGATCTTTCAAAGGAGCCAATTGCGACAACAACCGATACATTTGCGGTGAAATCCATGAAAGGAACAGAGACTTACATGTTTGTTCGTCCGTGACATGAAATGCCAAGAAGTGCTGTCGAAGACGTTTTTCGTAATCAGACCAATCTTCCGCCGTCTCGTCGTAAGGAGGAAAAGAAGGTATAAACAACGACGAGAAACGGCCCGCATTAGATGTAATTTCGTCCATCCAGTTGATACCAAACAGTTCAAACAGATGATCAGTCAAAGATGGACAATGGGGTCATGCACCTAAGAAACATGTGGGAAGTGCCAATGTAACAAATGTCACATGGTGCTTTTATGATGGTAATGTGTGTTCTTCACACTTCTTTAGTTCTTCAATTTACAACTTTCAACCATTAACTTAAAATTCTGGTGTGAGACACGCTAACAACTAGTATGGATACCATTGGAATTGGCAGTGCTTTGACCACAACTAAGAAAAATTTTGAGAATCCAAGATTTACATCCAGGATTTACACCCATGAATACAAGGCCTTAAGAATGTGCAACCCTTTTTCACAGCTACATAGTGGCAACACTCGGCTCACATTATGATGACAGTAAAAATCATGCACACATTGAATGGTTTTTTCACATATCTTACCTTGCTTTGGATTTGGTGTCACTAGTATACCATGTTCTGCTTCTACCTGTTTTGTTCTTTGTACCATATAATCTGATTTTCCCTATGCACCAGCTCATTGGAATTACTGTAAAAATTTTTATATTATGTATTATTTAGGAGTAAAGGAGATGACTCACCGAAAGGCAAAAGCGCTAATCGTCGACAGGCAGAAAAACAAATGGTATAGAGCTTGGATAGCTTTTGGAATGCATTTTCCTTTTTCTAGCTGTAGGAAAAACATATACACAAACACACAGATACTCACTCACATGCACACGCCTGTCTCCCTACCCTGTGCTCAGTCGACTGCCAGCTCTTTACTGGCCCACAGGGGTGTACTGGGGTATGATGTGCGCGTGGCGTGGGGTGGGGTGGGGGGATGTATGCAGAGATATGGAAGGCATGGAGGAAGTTTGGGAGAAGCGTCTAGCAGCCTGTAAGAGAATGGGGAGCCATCCGTGGGGTAGCTAAGGTGCAGGTAAAGACAGCTGGCAGATGGCTGGGCATGCAACTTCATACACTAGGACGTGAGATAACAGCACACAGCTAACTGATGTGGGGACACAAACTGGGCAGGGTACTGTGGCAGGGATGGTGTACACACACTCTCTCTCTCTCTCTCTCTCTCTCTCTCTCTCTCTCTCTCTCTCTCTCTCTCTCACTCCCTCTATAGGGTAGGGGACGGGGGGCAGAGAGTTACCTTAGGTTTAGGACAGAAAGGTTACAGGAGCAAAGGATGTGCTGTATAGATAGCTCCCATCTGTGCACCTCAGAAAAGCTGGTGGTGGTGGCGAGAATGTATATGGCACAGGTTGTGAAGCAGCCATTGAAATCTCTCCTGTTGTGCCACTGGATGGTCCACCTTGTTTTTGGCAACAGTTTGCCAGAGAGCATTCAGTCTAGTAGACAGTTGTTTGGTTCTCATACCAGTGTAAAACTCTGAGCAGTGGTTGCAGCAGTGCCAGTATATAATATGGCTGCTTTCACAGGTGGCCAGGCGTTTGATCGGGTAGCATATGCCTGTGACAGGATTGGAGTTAGTGGCAGTGGGTGGATGACTGGGTAGGTCTTGCCTCTGACTGTTCCACTGTGGTATGATCCCAGTGGTGGGTGATAGGGGGTGGGAGTAGCATAGGGATGGACTAGACTGTTGTGGAGGTTGGGTGGGTGGTGCAGAACACCATTTTGGAAGGGGCTGGGAGTATCTCGGGAAGGATGTCCCTCATTTCAGGGCATGATGATCATTAGTCACCCTGACGAAGGGCATGGTTCTGTAGTTCCAATCCAGGGTGACAAGGGGGGGTGGGGCAGGGGGGGCAGAGCGCTTCTTTGTGTTGTTTCTTGGGATGGATGTGAGGATTAGGTGTGTTTGAGGATATGGCACAGGAAATCTGTTTGTGAATTTGGCCTGTAGGGTATTCCCTGTGCACAAAGTCCTTTGTGAGGTTTTCAGTATAATGAGCGAGGGAGTTCTCATCACTACAGATGCATCTACAGCGAGTGGCCAGACTCTATTGGATGGATATTTTGATGTTGAAGGGGAGGAAGCTATGAAAGTGCAAGTGCTGTTGGTGAGTGTTGGGTTTGATATGGACCAAGGTGTGGATGGAGCCATCTGAGAGCAGGAAATAAACGTCTAGGAAGGTAGCATGATAGGTAGAGGAGGACTAGGTTAACTGGATGGGGGAGAGGGTGTTGAAGTACTGGAGGAATAAGGATAGAGAGAGGGTGTTGATATTTTGGAGGAATGAGGATGAGGTGTCCCAATCTTGGGTCCAGATTATAAATGTATCAACAATAAACCTGAACCAGATGAGGGATTTGAGGTTTTTGGAAGCTAGGAATGTTTCCTCTGGGTGGCCCAAGAAGAGGTTGGCACAGGAAGATGCCATGATGGTGCCCGCGGCTGTGCCGCGAATTTGTGAAAGTAGTTATGAGTTAGGGCGTAGTTGGTTTGACATATGAGAAATGCAGTCCTGGATTTGGAATCTGCAGGGCGTTGGGACAGGTAGTGTTCAAGGTCATGAGCGTGAGGGATGTTGGTATATAGGGAGGTTGCATCAACAGTGACAAGTAGAGATTTGGGAGGTAAGGGTGCGGGGATGGTGGAGAGCCAGTGCAGTAAGTGATTGGTATCTTTAATGTGGGAGGCTAGGGCCAAGATTCTTTTGGGAGGGGTATTGTAACCAGCCACATTGGGTCATCCAGGATTGTTAGGTCCTAAAAATGGACTCTGACTTTATCATCCTCCCAGCAGACAAAAGTTCCATCAGTTTTGTGATGGTACAGAGTGACTATTTGGCAGAGGGACTCTTCCACTTGTCTGACACCTCCACCTACAAGCCCTGCCAGAGTGACCCCATCCCAGAAGTCCAATATAACCTCCAGTCCCTGCTGAAAACCTTAGGCCCTTTCCAGAACCTCTCCCTTGAGTCCATCTCTCTACCCGCCCCAACAACAGCCCACACACCTACCTTCTAACTGCTCCCTAAAATCCACAAACCTAACAATCCTGAGCAACACAATGTGGCTGGTTGCAGTGCATCCACCAATCTCGGCCCTTGTTGATTAACCATCTCCAACCAATTGTTCAAAACCTAGCCTCCCGCATTAAAGATACCAATCACTTGCTGCACTGGCTCTCCACCGCCCCCACACACTTACCTCCCAGATCCCTACTCGTCACTGTTGATGCAACCTACCTACACACCAACATCCCTCATGCCCATGGCCTTGCTGCAATTGAGCACTACCTCTCCCAATGCCCTTCATATTCCAAATCCACCACTTCATTTCTTATACACCTATCCAACTACACGTTAACCCATAACTACTTCACCTTTGAAGGGGAGGTTACGAACAAATTCATGGTACCCACCTGGCATCTTCCTATACCAACCTCTTCACGGGCTACCTAAGGGAAACATTCCCAGCTTCCAAAAACCTCAAACCCCTCATCTGGTTAAGGTTGACTGATGACATCTTTATAATCTGGACCAAAGGCCAGGACATCTTATCCCCAGTCCTCCACAACCTCAATACTTCTCCAATCCAGTTCACCTAGTCCTCCTCCACCCATCATGCCACCTTCATAAATGTAGATTTCCTCCTCTCAGATGGCTCCATCCACATCTCAGTACACATCAAACCAATCAGTCACCAACAATACCTGCACTTTGATAGCTGCTACCCCTTCCTAAATGTAGATTTCCTCCTCTCAGATGGCTCCATCCACATCCCAGTCCACATCAAACCAATCAATCACCAACAGTACCTGCACTTTGGTAGCTGCTACCCCTTCCACATCGAAAGATCCCTCCCATACAGCCCAGCCACCTGTGGTAGACGCATCTGCTGTGATGAGAACTCCCTCGCCCAGTGTTCTGAAGGCCTCACAAAGGCCTTTGCAGACAAGTAATACCCTACAGACCTAATTCACAAACAGATGTCCTGTGCCATATCCTCACACACACCTGATCCTACATCTGCCCAAGAAACAACCACAAAAAAGTGTTCACTTTGTCACCCAGTACCACCCGGGCTGTAACAACTGAAGCATGTCCTTTGCCAGGGCTTTGATTATCCATCATCATTCCCTGAAATGAGTGATATCCTACCCAAGATACTTCCACCTCTCCCAATGTGATGTTCTGCCACCCACCCAGTCTCCACAACATCCTATTCCATACCTATGCCATTCCCACCAACAATCCCCTGAAACAGGGATCATATTCCTGTGGAAGACCCAGATGGGGACCCACCCAGCACCACCTACTCCAGTCCCATCACAGGCACATCCCACCCCATCAGAGGTTGGGCCACCTGAAAGCTGCCATGTTATATACCAGCTCTGCTGCAACCACTGCACAGCGTTTTACATTGATATAAGAACCAAATAACTTTCAACTAAATGAGTGACCACTGGCAAACTGATGCCCAAAACAAGGTGGACTAGTCAATGGCATAATATGTAGAAGAGCACAACTTGTGAGATTTCAATGGTTGCTTCCAACCTATCCTCCCCACCAGCACCAGCTTTTCTGAGCTGCACAGATGGGAACTATCCCTACAGTGCATCCTTTGCTCCTGTAACCTTCCTGGCCTAAACCTAAAATAACTCTCTGCCCCCACCCCTCACTCGATAGTGTGTTTGTGTGTTTACACCATCTCCTGCCACAGTACCCCACCCAATTTGTGTCCCCACATCAGCTATCTGTGTGCTGTTATCTTACACCCTATTCTATGAAATCGCCTACTCAGCCATCTCCCACCTGCCCCCTCTGCCTCCACCCCTAGCTATCACACAGACAACTCCCCACTCTCCCACGAGCCACTAGACACTCCCCCACAACCCTCTCTGTGCCTTCCAGCTCTTTCCATCCCTCCAGCCAGTCCACCCCACACCCCCATCTCACCCCAGTACACTCACCATGGCCAGTAGAGAGCTGACAGTCGACTGTGCACAATGTAGCGAGACAAGTGTGTGCATGTGAGTGAGTGTGTGTGTGTTTGTGTGCATATTTTTCCTACAGCTAGATAAAGCTCGATACCTTTTGTTGGGGTGCATATCAACGGCGCAGCACTTCCGCCTGTCAGTGAGTTGTATCATTTATTCCTAATTTGTATTTTGTTGTGCATACATTCTATACCGTAAAATTGTCTTTCAGCTAATCTACAACTCATCTTTCTCCATTTTTCTCAAACTCTTCTTTTTCCAGTTGGGCCACATAAGTGTGCCCCAATACCGAGGAAACTTTTTCAATTTTTGTGTTTGGATACTTTCCCTCATGCTGAAGCCTCTTTCTTCAGAGGAGGGTTGCCTGAAAATTGTGTATTTAAAGAATCTAGTACCAGATCCAATGTTATTTCATCTTCACTGAACATATTCTCTGGAAGTACCTAGCACAGCTGAGGCAACATCTCCAGAGGTTTGATTGCTTTTGTGGATTTGGTTCTAGGCACTTCAGTCTGAAACCATGCCGCTGCTACAGTCGCAGGTTCAAATCCTGCCTTGGGCATGGATGTGTGTGTTGTCCTTATGTTAGTTAGGTTTAAGCAGATCTAAGTCTAGGGGCTGATGAGCTCAGATGTTAAGCCCATAGTGCTTAAAGCCATTTGAACCATTTTTTGTGATATTTGGCTTCTACATTTGCTGTAAATTTTTCCACCTAGGAAAATATCAGGACACTTGTTTACCATCCACTCCTGAATATTCCTCAAATTCTTCTGTACTTTTGCATGACCTTCTTCTTGAAATGGATTGCAATTTTGACTTGAAATCCATTTTTTACAGACTACTGCTAAATACTACTTCACAGCACTTGTACACTGCAGTCTGAGTAAACAAGCCACACCTATGAAACAAGCTAATGATGATTGGTTCAAATACAACTCTCCCCGATTGACTGTTCACAGCAATTTGCCAGATTAATAGTGATTTCTGATGTTTGCTCTTCTGAAAAAAAAAATGTCACTTACGGCATTTTGTTAGCATAGTGATTTGGACAAGATAAATTTTTGGTCATGATGCCTTGATATTTACCATGTTTATAGTAGAATATTGTGGCGATACAATGTATTTTTTGCATAAAAATGGAAGGTAGGGTGTTTTGAAATAAGCAAGATCAAAGGTTAAGGTCAGTGACCTTGGAAATTCTTAGAAACCTGCCTTGTTGCTTATCAATGTAAAGCTCTACTCATTAGCTTTTCAAAGATACAAGTTTCACTGCTGTTTTCTGGATTAAACCAAAATTATAGCCATTTATGTTGAGACAGGCACATGTTAATTTTACACAATTTCTAAATTTTACAGACCAGTAGCTTTCTTCCCAACTGTGATATACTTCAGCGAGTTGCTAGATTTCCATCTGTTATTTGGATCATCAAATGCACCAAATGTGAAAGAAATCTGAGTGGGCTGAGTCGAGTGCAATGTTGAAGTGACATGGAATTACCTGTGTGCATAAATAAAGTAATAAAGAATGGACAAATGAGTTACATATGTAAAGAAAGACATTATCAAAAATATAAGGGCATGGGGTGGAAGAGAAGTAAATCAGCAATGCATAACAATAATGAAAATCCCTCAATTGAACAATACACACTGGCCTCACAGAACCCAGTATGTTGTCCACAATGGTGAGTGTTCATCAGGGCCAAGGGTATCATCAAGAGTGCCCTAAATAAATAAATGTCGTGTGACTAGGGCCTCCCGTCGGGTAGACAGTTCTCCGGGTGCAAGTCTTTCGATTTGACACCACTTCGGCGACTTGCACATCAATGGGGATGAAATGATGATGATTAGGACAACACAACACCCAGTCCCTGAGCAGAGAAAATCTCCGACTCAGCCAGGAATCGAACCCGGGCCCTTAGGATTGACATTCTGTCGCACTGACCAGTCAGCTACTGGGGGTGGACAAGAGTGGACTGATGAAGTGTGATAGGACTGCTGTTATTTTCAATGCTATGTGATCAAAAGTATATGGATACTCCTGAAAACTTCTGTTATTCATATTAGGTGCATTGTGCTGCCACCTACTGCCAGGTATTCCATATCAACGGCCTCAGTAGTCATTAGTCATCGTGAGAGAGCAGAATGGGGTGCGCCGCAGAACTCACGGACTTCAAACGTGGTCAGGTGATTGAGTGTCACTTATGTCATATGTCTGTATGCGAAATTTCCACATTCCTTAACATCCCTAGGTCCACTGTTTCTGATGTGATAGTGAAGTGGAAACGTGAAGGGACACGTACAGCACAAAAGAGTACTGGCAGACCTTGTCTGTTGAGTGACAGAGACTGCCAACAGTTGAAGAGGATCATAACGTGTAATAGGTATACATCTAACCAGACCATCACACAGGAATTCCAAACTGCATCAGGATTCACTGCAAGTACTATGACAGTTAGGCGGGAGGTGAGAAAACTTGGATTTCATGGTCAAGCAGCTGCTCATAAACCACACATCCCACCAGTAAATGCCAAATGACGCCTCGCTTGGTGTAAGGAGCCCTGAACATTGGACTCCTGAACAGTGGAAAAACATTGTGTGGAGTGATGAATCACAGTACACAATGTGGCGATCCAGATACTTTTAATCACAAAGTGTACATACGCAAATGATCTGGTGGAAGCTGTCATTATTGAGTGACTGTGGATAAAAGGCAGATAGCTCTAAATGTTGAAAAATATATGCTAATGCTGACGAGTAGGAAAAACAAACCCATAATGTTTGAGTACAGCATTTGTAATGTCCTGCTTGATACAGTCACATTGATTAAATACCTAGACATATATTGCAAAACAGTGTGAAATGGAATGAGTGTGTAAGGATTGTAATAGGGAAAGTGAAAGGTCGACTTTGGTTCATTGGGAGAATTTTAGGAAACGGTGATTCCCTGCAAAGAAGCTCGCATACAGGACACTAGCATGACCCATTGTTGAGACTTTTTGAGTGTGGAGCAGCTACCCCATGTCGGGTTAACCAAAGAACTGTTCCACTGCCCGCCTAACCTACAGTATATTCTTGTTCATCACTGTTCATATCCTGCTCTCAATCCTGCACCACATGGGCCATTGCCTTGTGGCTGACCCAGGTGCAAGAATTGTCTCATACACCTACCCATCACCTCCCACTGCAGTTCAGTGACAGGCACTTCCTACCCAATAAAAGGCAGGGCTACGTGTGAAAGCAACTGTGTTATATATCAGCTATGCTGCAATTACTGTAGAGCATTCTGTGTGGGTATGATGTATAACCAAATGTCTACACACATGAATGGCAACCACCAAACTGTGGCAAACTGGAAACTTGGCCATGCAGTTGCTGAACATGCTGCACACCACAATACAAATGACTTAAACAGCAGCTTCTCTACATGGGCCATGTGGATATTCCCATATCTGAACTATGTGGATGAGTATTGTCTTTCCAGCATATTCTGTGCTCCCTTAATCCTCCTGACCTAAACCTTCTCTAACCTGCTTCCCTCTCACCACCTTTTCCACCCCTCTCTCCTTTTCTCTCCCCTCCCAATCTCCTTCATTATCTCCACCTTCCTCTCCTTTACCTCCCCCCCCCCCCAACCTCCATCTCTCTATATCTCTTACATGCTGCATCCTTTGAACTCCTTTCATCTTGTTGTGCAGCCATTGAGTCTCTTGTTGAGAAACCTTTCTTGCACTATCCCATTACCCCCCTCCTTGCCTATGTCCTTCCCCACCCCCTCCCCACCTCCATCAGCCAGGCAGTTGATCTGATCTCAATAACTGTTAATCAGTAATCAGTCTTACCTCAGCTGCAGTCGAGAGTGTTCAGGTGTGTACTCTGGAGCAAGAACTCAAAAGCTAGTGTGAATGGTGTTTTCTGTTATATGTGACCATGGGCCATTCCTCAGTTCACTATAGGTGAGTTGTTGACCTACCCTTATTTTGCATATTAGTCCATCCAGGAATTTCCATTTTTGTTATACTCTTCCAGTTCAGATCTCTTCCATTCCATACCATTTTACCTGTTTTTAACATATTCTCCCCTACCAGCTCATGTTGCCCAACTTGACTGTTAGCTGAATGTTGTTGTCATTGTGGTCTTCAGTCCAAAGACTGGTTTGTTGCAGCTTTCCACACTACTCTGTCCTGTGCAAGACTCTTCATCAACAATTAACTACTGCAACCTATATCCTTGTGAATCTGCTTACTGTATTCATCTTGTGGCCTCCCTCTATGGTTTTTACCCCTCCCCCACTTCCCTCCAGTGTAAATTGTGGATCCCTTGATGCCTCAGAATGTGTCCTACTGATCAATCCCTCCTTCTAGTCAGGTTGTGCCACAAATTTCTCTTCTCCACAATTCTATTCATTTCTTCCTCATTAGTTACATGATCTATCGATCTAATCTTGGCATTCTTCTGTAGCACCACGTTTCAAAGGCTTTTTCTCTTGTCTAAACTGTTTATTGTCCATGTTTCACTTCCACACAGAGCTTCACCCAATACAAATACTTTCAGAAAGGGCTTCCTGGCATGTAAATGTAAACAAATTTCTCTTTCTCAGAAATGCTTTTCTTGGTATTGCCAGTCTACATTTCATATCCTCCCTACTTTCCTCAGGTACTTTGATTCCCAAATATCAAAACTCACTTACTACTTTAAGTGTCTCATTTCCTAATCTAATTCCCTCAGCACCATCTGATTTAATTCAACTACATTCCATTATCCTCATTTTTTGTTGATGTTCATTGTATATCCTCTGGTTTCTGTACAAATTGTAAATAGCCTTTTGCTTCCTGTATTTTACCCCTGCCATCTTAAGAATTTGAAAGAGAGCATTCCTGTCAACATTGTCAAAGGCTTTCTCAATGTTTACAAATGCTGTAAACATAGGTTTGTCTTCTCTTAACCTATCTTCTTTGAGAAGATGTAATATCAGTTTTGCATTATATTTTCCTACATTTCTCCTGAATCTAAACTGATCTTCCCCAAGGTCAGCTTCCACCAGTTTTTCCATTCTTCTGTAAAGGATTCATTTTAGTATTTTGCAACCTTGACATATTAAACTGATAGTTTGGTAATTTTCACATCTGTCAGTACCTACTTTCTGTGGAATGAGAATTATTATATTCTTCTTGAAGTCTGAGGGTAGTTTGCCTGTCTCATACATCTTGCTCACCAGATGAAAGAATTTTGTCATAGCTGACTCTCCCAAGGCTATCAGTAGTTCTAATGGAATGTTGTCTATTCCAAGGGCCCTGTATTGACTTAGGTCTTTCAGTGCTCTGTCATACTCTTCATGCAGTATCATATCTCTGATTTTGTCTTCATCTATGTATTCTTCCATCTTCATAATACTGCCCACAAATACATCTCCCTTGTATAGATCCTCTATATATTTGTTCCACATTTCTGCTTTCCCTTCTTTGCTTAGGACTGGTTTTCCACCTGAATCTTTGATATTCATAAAGGTGGTTCTCTTTTCTCCAAAGGTCTCTTTAACTTTCCTGTAGGCAATATCTATCTTAACCTTACTGATATATATTCTTCTACAACCTTACATCTGTCCTCCAGCCATTCCTGCTTAGTCATTTTGCACTTCCTGTCAATATCGTTTTTTAGCTATTTGTATTCCCTTTCACCTGCTTCATTTATTGCATTTTATATTTTCTCCTTTCATCGATTAAATTCAGTATCTCTTGTGTTACCCAAGGATTACTACTAGCCCCTATCTGCTTACCAACTTGATCCTCTGCTGCCTATTTCATCTCTTAAAGCCATCTGTTCTTCTTCTACTGTATTCCTTTCCCCTGTTCTTGCTAATTGTTCCTTAATGCTCCCTCTGAAACTCTCTATAACCTCTGGTTCTTTCAGTTTATCCAGGTATCATCTCCATAAAATCCTACCTATCTGCAGTGTCTTCAGTTTTAATCTGCATGTCATAACTGGTAAACTGTGGTCAGAGTCCACATGTGCCCCTGGAAATGCCTTACAATTTAAAACCTGGTTCCTTAATCTCTGTCATACCATTATACAGGGTGGAGAAAAATGTGTCATGAAATTTTAACCCTGGATAGCTGGTGCCAGTAGGAACCAAAATTACTAATGTTGTGTAGGTCGACAATGCACAGTTTTTAAACTATGGAAACTTCACACCATGTGCTCCGATTGCCCATGGAATTGCCCTGTTGCAGGATGTGCTCGAGAACAGTCTCTTTAAATGCAGTATCCTGTCATGTTCAGTCTTCCAGCATCACCATGATATCCCGCTAATGAGCCTGTTTCATCAAGTCGCTGGTAAATTGCTGTAAAACATTTGCAGGTGGGTTATTCCATGGCAAATCAACCAATTGCACCACATGATTTGAACCATCACCTCTCGGATTTGGATGAATTTTTTTTTTTTTTTCAGAAAATGTACCCACTAACACTAGTTTCAAAAAATGGTTCAAATGGCTCTGAGCACTATGGGACTCAACTGCTGAGGTCATTAGTCCCCTAGAACTTAGAACTAGTTAAACCGAACTAACCTAAGGACATCACAAACATCCATGCCCGAGGCAGGATTCAAACCTGCGACCGTAGCGGTCTTGCGGTTCCAGACTGCAGCGCCTTTAACACTAGTTTAAATTTGAAATTTCAAATTTTTCTGACCTTTGGTTTTTGAGTTTCAAGGGTTTAAAAATTAAAAAAACCTCTGTTTTTGATCAATCGATGTTTGTTTTAAAATGCTGTAGCTCAAAAACTATACAATCTATAGAGCTCAAACTTGCACCATTGTTTTCCTCTAAACATTCCCTACAATTTGGTATGTAACATGTCTGTGCTAGCTAAATTTGAAAATTTTAAACTATTCCAATAAAACATTTTTTGAAAGTTCCAAAATACGTACCCTCAGATTTTTTTATAAAAATTGTATGTGTTGTCCAGTCTAACTGACTACATGCATGCAAAATTTCAAGATGAGACCTCAATGGGTTCTTGTATAAAATAATATTTTACTACCGCAATACACACTAGTGAGATGAAAAGCAGACTATTTCTACGCTATGAATACTAAGGCAGGCCTATGTGATTCTAACAAACTTAAATTATTATGTTAGCCTTTTTATGCAACATTACCCTCATATTGTTTTTTAATTCATTAAATGATATAGTTTTGTTTTAATTTAATGTTCATGATTCTTTTAACTATGCATCAGAAGGAAGTGAACACATTTTAATTGGTAATATACGTGCTACAAGTTAAAATTTTGAATAAAGCCACTCACCTTCATACTTAGTTGTAAATGGCAGAGATTATCTTTTTCTTGGTTTTCCAGTGTTATTTGTAATCATTTACAATAAGTTCCTTATATTGTTGGATTCGCTGTTTGTAAAAGAGTATTTCCTGGGACATCTAATATATCTCTTGGTTGTGGATAGTAAAAAGACTGGGCAGAACCCGTTGGGTGTAAAAAATTTATTTGTTACATGTCATTGTATTTTTCTTCAATGCATCCTAGCCACCAAGAGTCATCCTTTGCTACTGTCACAAAACCAGCAGTAATACTTTCCATATGTGACAGTGTTATTTGGTTCAGTGTTGTCACATATTCAAGAGACTCATCCAGACTAAAATGATAAGGCTTGACAGTAATTTGACTCTCTGTGCAGGGTTTATATGAGTGAAACTTTTGTGTTCCCTCAATCGCTTTTGAGTCACTAAACCGAGGAAGTAATTATTCTTTGGTCAGTTCATAGTCCTCTGTTCTGCAATATTCAAAGTCAATGTTTTTTATGTTTTCCATGGTAAATACATAAAGTGATAGGGTGTTAAGATTTGTTGGTCATATGTCCTTTGTAAGCTGGCTTTAGCAGCTAGCTGCTTAACAGTTCCGCCAAGGCCATCGCATGCGCTCTTGCCATGGGATGTTGCAAAGAACTCCCACTCTACCTCAACTTCAAAATCAGTTTTATGTAAACACAAATAAAGGAAGTTTTTCTTATTTTTATATTGTGCAGCACTGTCATCAGAAAAGTAAGTAATCTTTTTAAGTGCAAAAGGCAAGTTTTGCTTTATGATTTCTAGAAGTTTTTCTGGAATACATAGAAAGCCACTACATTATGTTTCGGGCAATCTGATATGAAGACATACTGCAGATGTTTTAGTTTTCCCTCCCATTTATAATATATGATGAAAGGATGCAGTGTAGTTTCCCTGTTACATCAAGGTGGCCATAAGTGGGGTAGTGGCCAAAACTAGAGCCTTGATCCTATATGAAAATCTCACATTTTTTTATAATAAAAAGTGAATGTCGCACAAAATCGTAATATTCTTAAGTTATTATTTTTTTATATATTTTATTCTCACATTAAAATATCATTTAATGAATTAACAAACAATATGAGGGTAATGTTGCATAAAAAGGCTAACATAATAATTTAAATTTGTTAGAATTACATAGGCCTACCTTAGTATTCATAGCGTAGAAATAGTCTGCTTTTCATCTCACTAGTGTGTATTGTGGTAGTAATATATTATTTTATACAAGAACCCATTAAGATCCCATCTTGAAATTTTGCATGCATGTAGTCAGTTAGACTGGACAACACATACAATTTTTATAAAAAAATCTGAGGGTACGTATTTTGGATATTTCAAAAAATGTTTTTTTGGACTAGTTTAAAATTTTCAGATTTAGGTAGCATAGTCATGTTACATATCAAATTGAAGGGAAGTTTTAGAGGAAAACAATGGTGCAAGTTTGAGGTCTCTAGGTTGTATAGTTTTTGAGCTACAGCATTTTAAAACAATCATCGATTGATCAAAAACAGAGGTTTTTTTAATTTTTAAACCCTTGAAACTCAAAAACCAAAGGTCAGAAAAATTTGAAATTTCAAATTTAAACTAGTGTTAGTGGGTACATTACCTGAAAAAAAAAATTCCTCCAAATCTGAGATATCAAGGTTCAGACTGTTAGTTGATTTGAGATGGAATGACCCAGGTGCAGATGGCATCTTGCTGGCTACCATTCCTCATACAACCATCAGGCTTCATGCACATTGCCATCGGCTAGTTCATAAACAAAAACCATATCTTATTGTTCCTCAAACGAATACTGTGCAATCTTGCTTACTGTATCACTAAATTGCAGGTGACGTGTGTGCTCCAAAGCGAAGCTTACATGTGAATGCCTCTAACGAGATGCAGAGACAAACAGCAAGACCTATTCGACACATGTGCATATCACGTTGGGGCAGTGACAGGTCAATGGACATTTGTATGTGTGAACCGACAACCATAGCGCTGCCCATCAACTGACGAATGGCAACAGGACAATCCCACGGCCAACAGGAGTGCGTGGCGCCAAGTTTCCGTCTTTTAAAAATGGTGGGTTGTCAACCTACACAACATTAGTAATTTTGGTTTCTATTGGCATTAGCTATCCAGGGTTAAAATTTCGTGACACAATTTTTATCCACCCTGCATAATCAATCTGAAATCTTCTGGTGTCTCCAGGTCTCTTCCACATATACAACCTCCTTTCATGATTCTTAAACCAAGTGTTAGCTATGATTAAAGTAAGCTCTGCGCAAAATTCTACCAGTCAGCTTCCTCTTTCATTCCTTTCCCCCAGTCCATATTCGTCTACTACGTTTCCTTCGCTTCCTTTTCCTACTATTGAATTCCAGTCACCCATGACTATTAAATATTTGTCTCCCTTCACTATGTGAAAAATTTCTTTTACCTCATCATACATTTTGTCAATCTCCTCCTCATCTGTGAAGCTAGTTGGCATATAAAGCTGTACTGCTGTGCTGGGTGTCAGCTGAATATGTATGTTAATTTATGATTGCACGTGTTTCTTACTGTCATGCTGCTCAGTTTGCAATTGGACATATTTATTTCTTTATGATTATGCCTGCTACTTCATAAAACATTTTCTGCCCTTCCATCTAACTTTCAACATAGCTCTCTAAATAGTACCACCTTTCATTTCTGTTATAACAATTCAACCTCAAGTTTTCACCTTCTTATTTTCTAAATGTTTTAACTATTTCTGCAATCACCCCTTTTGTCTCTCGACCATTGAACTGTGAATCACTGCTCATTTTACTTCTACCAGTTCCAAAAACCTTTCTTTGCCATAGCAAAACTCCAATCACACATCCTCTTTCTGAAATCTTATCTTGCACATGGTATCCCAACTAATAGGCTTACCATTAAAATTGGCATCTCAGGCTGTCACCCATCCTACTGCAAGAACCTTCACCTTTTCCATTTCCGTCAGCCCCTAACCTCATCAGTCTGGTTCTTCATAATCAGACAATCCAATTTCAAATCATACCTGACAGCCTTTAATCGTTTCTCAACATCCTTTTACTCTGTGACCACAACTTCCTGAATGTCATCACTGCAATAGAAACTCTTGCCCTCCAGCAGCTGGAAAAGGATACCCAACACCATCTGTGGAATATGTCCCAGCTACTTCTGTCCTGTGCCTGCTTGGGATTACCTATAGCATACTGCTCTGACGCCCCCCCCCCCCCCCCAATCAACCCCTCATAGCTCACTGACCTAGCCTTGCTGACTTACCCTGCCTTCCACATGCCCAAATACTTCCACCACCCTCCATGACACACACTGCTCATGAACACCCATTCTGTAACACTGTTGTCAACCTTTCTGCCAGATCTCTGCAGAAATCTCAGTACTTTCTAAGGGCCTCATTTTTAACCCTAAACCTAAGTTCAACAGTGCTGGACTTGTAAAGGACCTTCATTCCTGTACTCATTCTCTGCAGTGGAAACATTTCATTGCTGTGTTCACCACTGACAACACCCACCTAAGACCAATATTGAACCATCTCCAAGACAGTTCCAACCTGCCTCTAACCATGACCCTCCTCCCCTTCTACTCTGGATTCCCCTGATAATATTTCAGCAGTTCTTCACTTATAACATGACCTCACTTTACTTTCCCTAAGTCAATTCCCAGTGAGTCCAACATCACTCTCATGGAACAAACAGCTATCCGTAACCTGAAAATCCATCCAGACCTTATCTTCCTTCCAACATAACAACCTCCACCACAATGACCAAGAAATGTAATGACTACATGGCTAGGGATCTCTGCCAACATTCTGATACCTCTGCATGAAAACCTTACAACTATGATTGCATACCAGAAGTCCAACATGACATCCATCAGCTTCTCAAAGCCTTAGGTCACTCCCAAAACCTGACACCTGAATGCATGTCTATCCTCACACGAGCAACTCCTTGCACTCCTACCTTCTACCTATGCCACAAACTGAATCTCACAAGTGTCCCTGTTGGCCATCCAATTGTGGCTGGGTACAATGCTCCCACAGAATGAACCTCTGCCTTTGTTCACCAACATCTTCAAGCTATTATCCATAACCTCCCATCCTACACTCAAAGACACTGCTGACTTTCCTCACTGCCTTTCCCCAGTTCCCATCCCCATTACCACCAGACTTTTTATTGGCAACTATTGATACAGTGTTCTTATATGCCAGCATCCCCCATTTCCATGGCTTTGTAGCTATGGAAAGCTACCTTTCCCAACATATTCCTGATACTAAAACCAGCACTTCTTTCCTGATTCTGCTACCCAACCACATCCTGACCCACAATTATATAACTTTCAATGGTCAAACCTACAAACAAATCCATGGTGCTGCCATGGGTGTTCACATGGCACCATCTTGTGCCAGTTTATTTTTGGGTCATCAAAGGAATCTCCCTATCCAGTCAACATCTAAAACCCCTAGTCTGTTTCAGACTCATTGATGACTTTTTCACTATCTGGATTCGTGTCAATGGCAACCTTCACTCCGTCCTCCATAACTTCAACATCTACTCCCAAAATTGCTTTATCTGGTCCTTCTAAACTCAGTGAGCCATATTTCTAAATGTTGATCTTCACCTCTTAGCTGGCTCCATAAATATGTTTGTTCATCCACCAACAGGATCTCCACTTCAACAGCTGTCAGCCATTTCATGTCAGAGAGTCTCTCTCTTCCTTACCGCCTTTCCACCGATGGAAAGTGGAGTGGAAAACAAAATCTCTCTCTCTCTCTCTCTCTCTCTCTCTCTCTCTCTCTCTCTCTCACACACACACACACACACACACACTCTCCCTCTCCCTCTCCCTCTCCCTCTCTCTCTCTCCCCCTCTCTTCCCCCTGCCCTCCTCTCATTTTGACTCCTGTCCCTTTCTCTCTCCCCTCCCCATCTCTGTCTTCATTTCCACCTTCCTCTTCTTTTCTCCCCCTCCTTCCCCCCTCCCTCCCCTTTCTCTCCATCTCATATATGCTCAAACCCTCTGATCTCCTATTGTCATGTTGCCATTGACTCATCTGTCAAAAGACCTGCCTCGCACCATCTTGCTATTTTCTTTCTACCACACCACCAACGTACCTCTTTAGCCAAGGCAACTGATCTCAACCATCAATAACCAATAATCAGTCTGCTGTGGCCGTGGCAGTGAGCATTTGTGTGTGTGTGTGTGTGTGTGTGTGTGTGTGTGTGTGTGTGTGTGTGTGTGTGTGTGTGTGTGTGTGTGTGTGTGTGTGAGAGAGAAAGAGAGAGAGAGAGAGAGAGAGAGAGAGAGAGAGAGAGAGAGAGAGAGAGAGAATCTGTGTACTTTTTCTAGAAGAAGAGCAAGAGCTCAAAAACTAGTGTGAAGTCTGTTTATTGTTACATGTGTGTATGTGCCATACTACAGTCCACTATAGGTGAGAGAGAATCTGTGTACTTTTTCTAGAAGAAGAGCAAGAGCTCAAAAACTAGTGTGAAGTCTGTTTATTGTTACATGTGTGTATGTGCCATACTACAGTCCACTATAGGTGAGTGGTTCGTTGCCTTTCCCTTATTTTATGTATTGTTCCATTCACGAATCTCCATTATTATTATAGAATTTTCATTTTCCCTAGCAGTCGGCGTGTTATTTTGGAAACCCACTCTCAGTGCAGTCAAAGGTGTTTTTGCTTCCTATAAGGACTTATTATTAATAGTTAAATGCATGAAATTGCATACTATAAGGGAAACATTTGTATTGCTTACCATTAAAGTAAGTGTCTGTACAGTGCTTGGACCTGACCAACAAGCCTTGGTGAAACCAATTCCTTTGAGTAATGAAAGTATTGTGAGAAGAATTGGTGAGATAGCCTTTGATGTCAAAGAGAAGCTTCACTGTGTATTGAAGAATGATTTGAACTTGGATTGTCTGATTATGAAGAACCAGACTGATGAGGTTAGGGGCTGATGGAAATGGAAAAGGTGAAGGTTCTTGCAGTAGAATGAAAACTGATGAATCAACAACTACAGACAACTAAGTACTGCTGTTAGCTTACATTCTGCTCATTAAACAGAATATTGTGCTAATGGGGGAACTGAATTTGACCACTTCTACAATCATACATTCATGAAAATGGAAGTTTGTTTTCACTTCTGTAAATGGGTGTTACTAGTACATATTTCAGGCTTTCATGAAATATACTTTGGCTCATCAAATGGTTATTTAGACAACTCAAAGGACATGCTACCAAGTCAATGCAAGATTTTAGTTCATTAACTGCAGTAACTTCATAGACAGAAGTGTTACTGGTTTTATGTGGCCTCATGATTTTCATGATTTCTCTTACTGATGATATGACAAAACTGTCTACTGGTGGAGTGTGCAATGCCTGTGTAAATAAGTCAAACAGATCTACATTTAATGGTCTATTTTCATCCCATTCTCTTCATCTACTGTTAGAAAGAATTCAAGCATTTAGTGACCGACGATTTGAATTTAACATTGTGTATCTTGCTGCTCCTGCATCAGAAGGACAAATGTCATTTACCTTACCAAGTTTATTCACTTCATATCTAATAATGCTCCAGATTGTCTATGTTTTATTACTTGAATTTTGAAATTTATGATGAAATGGAAAAAAATTGCCTTATTGCATAGTGTGCATCTTTAAGTCTTGATTAGAGCTACCCTTCTACACTAAATAAAGTCATCTCTTCCAGCATGAGGTACTTTTGATTGTAAATGCTAGTCACCATTTCTCTAGGCTCCCGCTGTAATTGCCTTTGACACATTGTAAAATAAAATTGATTTGAAGTATTGTATGAATATTTTTAGGAATCAATTTAATTTCTCATCAACTTTGTGCTATTTATAGATTTACATCCTACAAATTCTCTCTGAATACTGTAACTGAGTTAATAACTATGTTTCTGTGAAATTATACCCTTCCCTTTTCAGCTAAACCTGACTGAATGATGGTGCTTTATTGCTGCCATTTGATCATCATGCAGAAATGATTTGTTATTATCACTCTTATACCTACTTATTGAAATTATTTATCAACCATTGTTTTGCTAAGTTCTAATATCATTGTTGGGAATATTGCTGTGGGAATAAACCAAAGATGGGCATCAGTTATGTGCCTTGGATCAGTACTACCTGAAATTAAATGAATCTTGAAATTTCCACATACAGTGACTTCCCATTCTTATAAGTACTCTCTCTAATTACTTACTGAAGTTTAAAATATATCCTGTTGGAAGGCCATATTACAAAATCTGTCTTACAAGCACACATATACATATTCTATCACTCAAAGAGCTGTTCAGTAATTACAAATAAACAACTGTAGTCTAGGACTTTTTCCATCTTTTATGTATCTAACCAATCCTCTTTTTCTTATTTTATATGTTCAGTAATGTAGTAGTAACTTGTATCCATCTGTTCAGTTTCTATGACATCCAAATTATATTATTTTTAACAAAGTGCATCTTTAAATTTACTTAGTTTCCTGTGGTGAGATAAGATGCTCATCTTCCTTTTTTAGCAAGCTGCTTACATTTTGATGAAAAATGCGAAATTTGTTGTGATCATTACTCGTAATGCTCTCCAGGTGGCTGTGCTTCTCTGTTGACTGTTGTAACTGTGTCTGTCTGAGTTATTCATGTGCTCTGGTTTTTGCAAATCATGGAGATTGGATATACAGTGGTCTGGTTATGCTGAATGGTTCTGCAACTAGTTGTGCAGGTAACTCCTTACCAGAGACATTTAGATAGAAAGTGTGGTGAAACCCCATAAGGGGCTGTGTAACACTAATGCATGTGCGATCATCCTGTACTATTCAGTGACTTCTTAGATCTACATTTGCATGCCCAACAGAACACTTCATCCAAAGATTGTTGTGCCACTCAAGATGCAACATGAACTTCATATTCATGAAAGGAACGGTCCTTACCATATCATTTTTTTTTAACAATTCTGTCCACAGAGGGTATAAATCACAGGTGACATCAGTGAACTGTAAGCTTGACTTAAATTAATAAGTTATTTGGTACTCATAACTCTGAAAGTTCTGTTGTAGGTCAGTCATTCTCACTGTATGACTATGCTCTAGTAGAAGACCGTTTTAGGTCTTTTTAACCATCCAACCTTTACTAGGCTTAACTGACCTTTAATAGGCTTAACTTTCACTTTTTTCCAATCTTGTAGAGTGTTCCAGAGCTCCTTGGCTTGTCTGAACACTTCTATATCTACATCTACACTTAGACTGTACAAACCACTGTGAGGTGCATGGCAGAGGGTTTGGCCCATTGTACCAGTTATTAGGGTTTCTTCCTGCTCCATTCACATATGGAGCATGAGAAGAATGATTGTTTGAATGCCTCTGTGCTGCAGTAATTGTTCTAATGTTATCTCACAGTTCCTATGTGAGCAATACGTAGGTGGTTGTAACATATTCTTAGAGTAATTATTTAAAGCCAGTTCTTGAAACTTTGTTAATACACTCTCTTGGGATAGTCTTCCAGTTCATTTCTTTCAGTATCTCTGTGACACTCTCCCTCAGATTAAACAAACCTGTGATCATTCACGCTGCCCTTCTCTGTATACTTTCAATATCCCCTGTTAGTCCTATCTGGTATGGATCCCACACACTTGAGTTATATTCTAGAACCAGTCACACGAGTGATTTGTAAACAATCTCTTTTGAAGACTGATTGCACTTCCCAGTATTCTGCCAAAAATCCAAAGACTACTACCTGCTTTACCCATGACTGAACTTATGTGATCATTTGATTTCATATCTCTACAAAAAGCTACTCTCAGGTACTTTTATGAGTTGGCTGATTCCAACAGTGACTCATTGATTCATTGATATTAGTTGTAGGAGAGCAAGTTGGAAATCTCTGCACCACGTTGAAATCTTTTTGAGGTCTGACTGAATATTTATACTACTTCATTAAAGATAACTGCAACATCTTCAAAAAGTCTGATTTTACTATTAATATTGTCTGCAAGGACGTTAATATAGAGTATGAACAGCAACGGGTCCCAAAAAATTTCAGTGGGGCACATCTGAAGTTACTTCTACGTCTTACTATGACTCTCCATCCAAGATAACATGCTGTATCATCCCTCCAAATGTCCTCAATCCAGTCACAAATTTTACTTTGTATTTCATATGATCATACTTTTGACAATAAACATAGATGCTCTTTGGAAACAAGGAATACTGCATCTACCTGGTTGCCTTGATCCAAAGCTTTCAGTATGTCATCTGAGAAAGGTGCAAGTTGAATGTCACATGCTCAGTGCTTTTGAAATCCATGCTGACTGGCATTGAGGAGGTCATTCTGTTTAAGGTACCTCATTATGTTTGAGCTAAGAATATATTCTAAGATTCTACAACAAATCAATGTCCAGGATACTGGAGAGTAATTTTGTGGATCAGTTCTCATACCCTTGTTGTAGATGGGTGTGACCTGTGCCTTTCTCCAAGAACTGGGCACAGTTTTTTGTTTGAGGGATTTACGACACATTATAGTTAGAGGAGGGACTAACCCAGCTGCAAATTCAGTATAGAATCTGACAGGGATTCCATTGGGGCCTGGAACTTTTTTCAGTTTTAATGATTTCAGCTGTTTCTCAACACCACTATTGCTATTAATTATTTCATTCATCTTTTCAGTAGTACAAGTATTAAATTGGGACAGTTCTCCTGGGCTATCCTTCAAAAAGGCACATTTGAAACTGGAGTTATGCATTTCAGTTTTTACTTTGCTACCCTCAATTTCAATTCCTGTTCCATTTGGTAGGGTCTGGACACTAACTTTGATGCCACTGACCGCCTTTACATACAACCAGAATTTCTTTGGGTTCTGTGGAAGATCACTTGACAGAATTCTGCTATGGAAGCCACTGAAGGCATCACACTGTGCTCTCTTGACAGTCAAAAGCATTTCATTGAGCATCTCTCTATCATTAGACCTCCACTGTGTTTTACACCTATTATGCAGTAATGTATGTTTCTGTAGAAGTTTCCTAACAGAGACAGTATACCATGAAGGTTCCCTCTCATTATGAACTATTCTTCTGAGTACATATCTATCCAGTGCATGATCAACTGTTCTTTTAAACTTGAGCCATAGTTACATGCTCATGCCCTGTGCTGAAAGTTTCAAGTTCCTCATTGAGATATGACACTACTGGTTTTCTATCTAGTTTACTGAACATATATATATATTTCTGCTTGTTTTAGTTGTCCTTTGTAACAGTTTCGACATGGACATCCTCAAAGGGGTCAGGTCTCTTTGTTGCCATTAGATCCAATATAACTCTATCATGATTGGAGTTCCTAACTGTCTGTTCGAGGTAGTTTTCAGAGACAATATTTAGAAAAATTTCACAGGATGTCTTAGCATGCTAACCACTGACAAAACTGTAATTTTCATCGAATGCTCTTAAGTACGTATTGTAAGGATGCTGTTAGTGAAAGAATGTGTCATGAGTGGTTTCAATGCTTCAAGGACGGTGATTTTAACATCGCACACTGGCATTGTGGTAGAAGAGAGAATGTTTTCGAAGATGCAGAATTGGAGACATCGCTGAGTGAAAACTCATGTCAAACTCAAGAAGAATTGGCATGATTTGTGGACGTGACAAAGCAAGCCATTTCAAAACATCTCAAGGCTATGGACATGATTCAGAAAGAAGGAACTTGCGTCCCATGTGCACTGAAACCAAGAGATGTTGAGCAACATTTGTGTGTTTGTGAACAGTTGCTCCAGAGGCAAAAACAGAAGAGATTTCTGCATCGCATTGTGACCGGGGACGAAAAATGGATTCATTATGATAATGATTTCATGAGAAATGCGTTCTCAGAAAGGAAATATTGCAAGTGATGGAAAACTGGATTTAAGGATCAGATATGTGCTTAGGAAAACCCATCCAATCTACTGGTGTGAAGATTGGTTGGTTGGTTGATTTGGAGGAAAGGACCAAACAGCAAGGTCACCAGTTCCATCAGATTAGGGAAGGATGCGGAAGCAAGTTGGCTGTGCCCTTTCAAAGAAATCATCTCAGCATTTGCCTGAAGTGATTCAGGGAAATCACAGAAAACCTAAATCAGGATGGCTGGACACAGTGTTGGACTGTCATCCTTGAGCTGAGTCCAATTTGCTAACCACTGCACCACCTTGCTTGGTCTGGTGTAAAGAGTTCAATTTAGAAAACAGCAGTTAACATGCTATGCATTTCCCATTATTACTGTGCCAACTGTAAACTTTGTTTTACAATACAATATATGAAAGTAACTCTCAGGCTACCTTACCCCAACCTTTGACATAGAAGAAGTAAGTTTTGATGCTGGTCACCTACAAAATTATCAAACACATTGAGATGTACTCCATATGAATAATTTGAAACCCTGGAAAGACTTTCAAACATCTTTCAAATGGAAGATTCTGGTCAGAAGAAGCTCAGAGGAAAATGGAATTACTAGACTCAGCACATTTAATGAAAGCTAAGACTGCAAGGAATATAATTTGAATTGTACCTGAACAGGGAAAGTATTTGGATGAAGTTTGGAGTGTGTGGTCAGTAGGGAAATGAAATATATGTAATGCATTGTTAAATTACTTAGATCAGCTGAGTGTTATAGATCAAACAATGGAAACAATTCCTGGGGAAAATAATAGGGAAGAAACCCATCGCAGTGGAAATTTCAGAAGCAGTCGGTAGGAGAGTACATACAGTTATTTTTGTCATGTGGGTCAATCTCAGTTTAATATTCAAATTCCAATGTGTTTCATAAAAATAAGAAAGAAAAATGTACTGTTTCTAATGACGAACTCAAGTCATGAGAAAACTGAGTGGTAAATGAGCATGGTTACAGAAGGAAGGTTACATCACAGATACATGTTACCAAGCTGTTTTTATTTTATTTATTTATTTTATATGTCTAGTTCCATAGGATGAAATTCAGGGGCAAATCTCCAAGGCCAGTGAACATGTCAATACATGAAATTACAACATAAAAGTAATAACAGATAAAATAAAATGTTTATGAACCCAAAAAAGACAAGCCATAAATTTATGTAAATGCAGTCAACAATATAACATAGAAATCAGCTTAATTTTTCATGGAACTCCTTGACAGAATAGAAGGAGTGAGTCATGAGAAAACTTTTCAGTTTCAATTTGAAAGTACGTGGATTACTGTTAAAATCTTAGCATTCTTGTGGTAGCTTATTGAAAATGGATGCAACAGTATATTGCACACGTTTCTACACAAGAATCCAGGAAGTGCGATTCAAATGCGAATTGGATTTCTGGCTAGTATTAACTGAGTGAAAGCTGCCCATTCCTGGGAATAAACTGATATTGTTAACAAGAAACAACAGTAAAGAACATATATGTTGGGAGGCCAATGTCAGCATACCAAGACTAAAGAACAGGGGTTGGCAAGAGGTTCACAAACTTACACCACTTATTGCCCAAACTGTCTGTTTCTGAGCCAAAAATATTGTTTGAGAATGGGAAGAGTTACCCCAAAATATAATATCATATGTCATAAGCAAATGAAAATAAGCAAAGTAGACTAGTTTCCTTGTTGAACTATCACTTACTTCAGGTACCTTTCGAATAGTAAAAATGACAACATGAAGTCTTTGAAAAAGATCCTGAATGTGGGCTTTCCATGACAGTTTACTATCTATCTGAACGCCAAGAAATTTGAACTGTTCAGTTTCACTAATCATATTCCCACGTGGTGAAACTGAAATGTCAGGTTTTGTTGAATTGTATGTTAGAAAATGTAAAAACTGAGCCTTGCTGTGATTTAGTGTTAATTTATTTTGTACAAGCTGTGAACTTAACATCATGAAGTGCACTATTTGAAACAATTCCAATGTTGCACACAACATCCTGTACTACCAAGCTAGTGTTATCATCAAACAGAAATGTTTTAGAATCAGCTGTAATACTAGAGGATATATCTTTTATATAAATAAGTAACGGGAGAGGCTCCAGCACTGATCCCTGGGGCACCCCACATTTGACCATGCCACACTCAGACCCCACGTCATAGCCTTTCTCAACACTGTGGACAATGACCATTTGCTGTCTATTGTTAAAGTAAGAGGTGAACCAACTGTGACCTACTCACCTTATTCCATAGTGGTCCAACTTCTGGAGCAATATTTTGTGATCAATACAATCAAAGGCCTTAGTAAAATCAAAAAAGATGGCTAGTATTTGAAATCATTTTTGCAGTCCATCCAGTATCTAACATAGAAAAGAGAATATAGCATTTTCAGTTGTTAAACCACTTCTAAAACCAAACTATACATTTTACAGTGAATTATGTGAACCCAAATGTCAATTATCCTTACATACACAGCCTTTCCAATAACTTTAGCAAACACTTATGTCATAGAAATAGATCTAAAACTGCCTACATTATTCCTTTTTCCCTTTTTAAAGTGGCTTCCGTACTGAATACTTTAGACGTTCAGGAAACTGGCCATTCTTAAAGGAAAAATTACAAGTATGGCTAAGTACAGGCCTAACATGTGCAGCACAGTACTTTAATATTCTGCTAGGCACTCCATCATATCCATGAGAGTCCTTAGTCTCCAGTGATTTAATTATTGACTCAATCATCCCCTTGTTGGAATCACAGAGGAGTATTTCAGACATCGATCTCAGAAAAAGAAGAATTATATGATTCTCTGTAGATACTAAGCTATCATTTAATTCACTAGCAATGCTAAGAAAGTGATTGTTAAATACTGTACTTATATCTAACTTATCAGTAACAGAAATATTTTTACTGTGAACTGACTTTATATCATCGACGTTGTGCTGCTGAACAGATGGCGCTGACCATATGGTTTTAACTTTATACACTGAATTGGCTATTCTATTTGTGAACCACATACCCTTTGCCTTTCTAATAACATTTTTAAGCACCTTTCAATACTGTTTGTAACTGACTGCTGTAGCTCGATTGTGACTGCTTCTAACATTTCGTTATAATTCCCACTTTGTTCTACATTATATCCTTATCCCACTAATCAGTCACCCAGGCTGCCTTTTACTGTTAGAACCCTGTTTAGAACATTCTAATGGAAAGAAACTTTAAAGAAACATGAGAAAAGTGTTAAGGAAAGCATTATATTTGTCAACTATGTTATCAGTACTGTATATATCCTGCCACTCTTGTTCCTTAACAAAATTTAAAAAAACTCTCTATTGCCATTGAATTATCTACATAGTTAATAATTATATATATAAAAACCTTTTGGTATTAAAATTTGTGCATCATAGTCTCTTTTACTAACAGAATGCCCATCTTGTGAAATGTGTTTCATTCATCTCATAACATACACAATTTCAGAACATATGTCTGATGTACAGGAGACATATCAAGGTTACAATTTGCTTATTTAAAATTTTGTCACACTTACAATAATACTTTGTGGAGAGTTTACTTACTTGAAATTTGTCAAACTTACAGTATTTACATCTACTATAACTATCATAAATTTTTATTCTATTTTAGGGGTCCAGCTCAAAGTATCACTTTGTCCTTCATGAAATATTCACAGAGTAGCAGCATCGTTCAATCAGAAAATCATGTAACTTGCTTTTAAAAATATTTATCTTCATATTCATTATCTCACACCCTTTTATTGTGTTGTCATGGCTGTATACTGGGGAGTCTGAGCATGCAGTTTTAAGTGATGAGAGGTGAGCATAAAGTTCTCTTTATGTCTTGTGTCATATGAGTGTCCAAAATGATTTTTTTTTAGTAGATCATCTCTGCCGTATAAGAAAAGAAATACCTCAGACATGTATAAAGAGGGGGCAGTTAATATTAATAGGTCTTTAAATAATGGTCGACATGAAGCCCTCAGCTGTGCAGAGCACATGTTATGAATGATTCTTTTTTGCAACTTTAAAATTTGTGCAAAGTTTCCTGATGAATGAAAACATTGCTTATGGCTGTGCTACTGTTCCCCTGCATCCTGGTTGGAAAAAAACACAGTCTGCATCAGATCATATGAATTTAGGAGCAGAAATGCTCTGAAATCAGAGTTAGGAGACCTATAAACAACAACAATTAGAAGTTTAGCTTCACTTAATTCAACTGCCCCTGCACAACATTCAAATACCCGTCAGTACAATGCCGTGATACATCTGCGGACTCAAATGGAATAATGTTTTTTATATACATGGCCACTCCCCCACTCCACAAATAACTCCTTGAAAAACAGCCAGTTGATGTGTTCCCTGGTAAAGGAAGCCTCTGAATTGTCAAATTATTTTAGTGGTGCTTCGGTATACCATAATGTTGGAGTCAACATGTATAAGCAGTTCACTGACTCTATTTCTAATGCCTCTTACATTTTGATGAAATACACTAACTTCTCCACTACTTGGATGCCTGACCTCCTCTGAATGTGATTTCTTTGTTAGAGGGACACCCTTTAAGCAAGGATATCTATTAGCTTCCTTCAATCTAAAAAAAGGTGCAGCTCTAACACCAACTACTGCAGGAAGTTTTCCATGAGTGATCCCACCACAGCCTCTGTTAGTATCAGGGATATGATATTGCAGTGCCTGCATTGTTCAGAATTATGATACAATGTTCCTTCAGACATGCATGTGTGTCCAAAGGAATAGGCATTGCAGTGATGGTAGCCATTATGAATTACACTAAATTTATTTGCAGTTGCGAATACTAACAACTATCAGCTGTATAACGAAGCATTGGCAATGAAAATTTGTGCCGAATCAAGACCCGAACCCAGATTTTGCATTCATTGTGAGCAGTTGCCTTACAATTAGATCATCTGATACACTTTATGGCCAGACATAAACTTCTATATGTTGTCTGCCATGTGTCTACAACCTGTACTCATACAGGATGACAATTATTGAATTATATGAAATAAAATCATCATAACTTCTGAATGGTTTATGTTAGGACATTCAAGCTGCACAGTCAGCTACAGGGTATGATGAGAATTAGTATGCACATGGTTTGGTTTAGCCTACTTTCATTTGGATGCCTTCGTCAATAAGCAAAATTGGTGCATTTGGGGGACTGAGGACATGCATTTCATGATCGAGAAGTCTCTTCACCATCAACGGATGACTGTGGTGTGCAATGTCCAGCCATTGAATAATCGGTGTGATATTCCTTGATGGCACGGTGACTATCGAATGGTTCATGAAGGTAGGGAAAGATGATTTCATCCCTATTATCCAAAGTAACCCTGATTTCAACCAGGTGTGAATCAGCCAAAACGGAGCTCAACCCCTTCGAAGCAGGAGTGTGTTTTATGTCCTGGAGGAGCACTTTGGGACTGCATTCTGGCTGTGGGGCACCCAGAGGCCACTGTTTTGGGCCTTGATTGGCCACCATATTCTCCAAATCTGAACACACACACAACTACTTTTTGTGGGGTATATTAAAGACAAGGTTGTCTGCCCCCCCCCCCGGTAACTGAATGGTCAGCATGACGGATTGTCAGTCCTCTGGGCCCGGGTTCGATTCCTGGCTGGGTTGAGGAATTTTCTCCACCCAGGGACTGGGTGTTGTACTGTCCTCATCATCATCCTATCATCCTCATCAATTGCAGGTCACCGAAGTGGCATCAAATTGAAAGACCGGCACTCTAGCCATACGATTAAATAAATAAATAAAGAAAAGCCCAAAACCACTGCTCAGCTGAAAACAGCCATTCAGTAGGTCATCGACAGCATCGATGTTTTGACACTTCAACAGTTCATGCAGAATTTCTCTACTCATCTGTGCCACATCATTGCCAATAATGGAATGTGTATCAGACATGTCATAACATAAATCTAAATGTCTGTAGTGACATTTACATGTTGAATAAAGTTTTTGCACACCATAGTTTTTAACTAATATATGTTTTTTATATAGTTCAATAATTGTCACCCTGTACATTGCTTATGTATATTCCCATACAGGGGAGACATCTTTATTGAAAGTCACTTGCCTGATGTTGGCGAATAAATACAATCTTGCAATGCCTGTGTTGTTCAGAATCACTGTGCAATTTTCCTTCAGATCATGTAGGCACGTGGTTTAGAACACATGCAACTTTGGGTCTGGATGTGGGGTGTTTTCAGATAGCCTAATGATAAGGTGACTGCTCACGATAAGTGGGAAATCTGATTTCAGAAGCTGATCTGGTACAAATTTTCTTTGGCATCATTCCATTATACAGCTAATGGTTGTTCATATTTGCAACTGTGAATAAATTTCATGTATTTGGGCTGTAGTTGCCAGTCTGGCACAAATTTTCATCATTACACTACTCATCTGATGATTGTTTGTATTCACAACTTGATGATGAAATGTCATGATAAATGCTTATTTTTGTTGTTGCAAATCATGAAAAACTGGATTCGTTTATGATAAATATGGGCTATGTATTACTTATAGTGACACAGACAGATCTGGCATATGTACAAAGGGCAAGTTATACAGAAAAGAAATTTATCACTAAAACTGATACTTTGTGAATGCCAGTGGGGGATGAGAAATAACTTCTGGTCAATTAGTTAGTTATGGCTACATGCTGACCATTGCAAGTTTTTTTCTGTAAAACTGATTTTTTTTTTTTTTTTTCAAGAATTCCTCTGTGGTACAGAAGGAGTCGGTAAGAAGAATCATCTTTAATCTACATTTTAAAACATTTCTGCTCACTGTCAACAATTTTATTTCCATGGACAAATTCTCAAAGACTTTTATAGCTCCATATATCACCCCTTTTGATGCCAAAGTTAGATTCATTAAAGGGAAATGCAGATCATGTTTCCTTCTATTGCTATACTTGTGAACATTTTTACTACTCTCAAACTTATATGAGTGGTTGATAACAAATTTCATAAGTGAATAAATTGTGCTGTGTGGCTCTGGTTAATATTCACAGTTGCTTAAAGAGATGCCTGCAAGATGTATTTGTGTAAACACCACACATAATCCTAATAACTTTCTTTTGTGCAATGAATACTTTCTGCCTAAGTAAAGTGTTATGCCTGAATATCATCCCATAAGACACCAGTTAGTGAAAATTTTCAAAATATATTAACTTATTGACTTCTGTATCCCAAATTTGGCAATTGTTCTTATAGTAAAAGTAGCCAAACCTAAATGTTTTAATAGGTGGATTATGTTGTTTTTCCAGTTAAATTTTCATTAATGTGCCCACCTAAGAACTTACAACTATCTACTGTGTTTATTATTTCTTGTTGGTATAGTAGGTTAATAACTCCACGATCAGGCCCTGAAGACCAAGTGATGTCATCCATCTGCCATGCCATTCTTTGGCATGTGGCATCATACAGGCACAGCATGGGGTGGCATAAGGTCAGCACACCACTCTCCATACTAGATTAATAGGAGGTGAGATATTTTTGGCATTACAAAACTGGATGACCTGTGTTTTTTCAAAGTTTAAAGCTAGCTCATTTGTGCAAAAACCGTCAGTAACTTTTAGAAAAAAGATCATTTACTGTTTTCTCTGTTGATGCTTCTATGCTCAGCCTCAAAACAATTTGCAAACATGGGTGTTTCTGCCTTTTGATACAAATGAAATAGCATATCATTAACATCAAGCCAAAACAGTAGTAGGCCAATGGTTGAACCTTTTTGGACTCCCATTTTAATTGCCCCCCCCCCCCCTCACGCCCCTGCAGATGATGTGGCATCCCTCTTTGTATTACTCATACAGCCTAGGGTGATTTTCCGTATTTTGTTTCTTAAATAAGAATTAATCCAGGCTTGTTCTGAAGTATCTATTCCATTAAAACTTAACTTCCCTAACAGAATGTTCTGACTGACACAATTAAACACATTCAATAAGTCACAAAAGATCCCAACTGGTTTTATTTTCTCTCTTAAAGATTTTATTATGTGCTCAGCAATGCATAAATAGCTGACTTAGCAGAGTGGTCCTGTTGAAATCCAACTATGGTTGTCTAGTATCCCATTTTTGCACTGGTGGGTGAATGGAGCACATTAACTTCCCAAATATGCTAGAAAATTGTGTAAGAAGTGACACTGGATGATAATTATTGATATCTATGGAGTCATCTTCTTATTGAGAAGCCTAGCAATTATACAAATGTGTGGTGTCTGTTCTTTTGTCCAAAGGAACAGACATCACGCATTCACATAATTGAGTCATGTCAAAGGGTTACGAATCCACCACCTTCAGTGCAAATGCACAGTTACATTCAACCTCCTGCAAGAATCTCAGAGTAGCAAGCATGGAGGACATGGACAGAACTGCATATAGGTGGTTCAAAGTGGGAATGGGGGTCAGCCAAGGGGTGTACCAAGACAGGCTGCACAGTTGTGATAAACACTGTGTCCAGGTGGTGCAGTGGTTAACATAACTGTCTAGTAAGCAGGAGATTCCGGTTCAAATTCCAGTCTGGCATGCATTATTACTCAGTGCTGCTGGCTCAACATAGAATCCCAGTGCAGCTAACATCATGAGTTCCTGCCCTTTCATTTCTCCCCCCCACCCCCACCCCTCCCCACCCCCACCCCCCACTTTCAGTTTTCATGATAAGCCTAACAACTGCATATTTATATCTCTTTGGGAATACACCCTGAATTGATGATGCATTACACAAGTGACTAAGAACATTACATACTACAGGACCACAACTTGTAGTGTCTTACTGAAGATATTATCCACCCTATATGAATTTCTATTTTTTAGAGCCATGATCATGGTCATCAGAATCATCTTAATCTACTGGGTCTCTGTGGAACAAGAGCCTCTACATATTTTCCTTTCCTCCCATCACATTTCTCTCTCAACTCTGATCCATTCTACTCCGCTTTTCAAGAAGTGAGGAGTAGAATTGGTCAGATGGGTGAGAAAAATGTGATGAGAGGAAAAGAAAATATGGAGAGGCTCACTTCAATGATCCAGTGATCCACATGTATTTCAGTCTTCCTCAGGGTCTCTTGCTGCTGTTGTCATTCATCTGCCAGCTCCCATCTTTTAATGTGTCCTTACTACCTTGATCTTATCTCTTTTATGGCCTATTACAGTGGCTTCTCTTTCATGATTTCCCTGTGTCTTAGTCCTTACTCTAGCCATTCTAGCCCTTTGAAATTTTATCTCACAACCCTGAATCCTGCTCACCTTCCTTTTCTCCATTATCCATGCTTCTGTTGCATATGTAAGTATAGGAGCATAATATGCACAGTATAAGAGTTGCTTGCTTTTGTGTGCTATAGTATTGCTCCATGCACTGGTCCTCAGTGACTGTACCCCACATAAGGCCCTGTTCAGCAAGCTAAAATCATATGGTATTGGGGGAGATGTTTGACAAACTCTAAAATCCTATGTCAATAACAGATGACAGATTGTATCAGTACAAGGAGCAGAGTCAAATGAAATGAAGTTAAAACACAGTGTGCCACAGGGATCCATTACAGAGCCTCTGTTGTTCTTAATTTTCGTTAATGACATAGGCTCCCATGGGCACATCTCGCAAGTTGCAGATGATACAACTTTGTTCTCAAAAGCAAAGAATGTAGTTCAGGCTGTTCAACAAGTAGAAGTCTTATTCAGTGAGGTCTAGCCCCTGTTTATCATGAACAAGATGAAAATTAATCAAGACAAAACACATATGATGATATGCAGCCTCAGTGATACTGGAGTACTAGGTGACACAGCAAATGTTAAGCTCTTGGCGTTTTCATTGATACCAAGTTAACCTGGCAACAGAACACTAAAAATGTCTGTTCCAAACTCTCACAGGTTCTGTACCTGTTGAGGAAACTAAAAAGTGTAATATCACAACAGTATCTACTAACAGTATACTATGCAATTTTCCACAAACACATCAGCTATGAGCTGTTACTGGGGCCCATTCTGCAGGCTGCAACAGTGTGTTTTTACTGAAAAGGAAGCAGTGAGAATCATTATCTCAAGCAAAAAACTGAACATTGTAAGCCAGTTTTTCCTATGTAATAGTTCTGACTGTTTTCAGTCAATATATTTTCAGTTGCCTTGTTCACACAAAGACAAATCATGAGACTTACAGAAAGAGAGATGAAGTTCATCAATGCTGCACTCACTATAAAGACAGTGAAGATGGGCCAAGATGTCAATCAGCTAAAACACAGAACAGTTTCCCAATGGGGTGGCCCTAAAATTATTTAATGCGCTACCTAAGGATTTCAGTCATTACCAACCAAACAATTTAGAACTAAAATTCCATGTATACTACAAGAACAATCTTTTCATTGCACTGAAGAATACTTCTCTGGGTGATAGAACAGTACCTACTTGAACTGCAACTCAGTGCCAGTGAAGACAGCAGCAGCTCTGCTATTTTACTACACTGTGTTCTAATAGGGATTGTCTTATTATTTTGAAGTATATAGTAATCTAGTCCTTAACTTTGTGTTATGTTTAGTATCCATTTTAGTATCATAGTTCAAAATTGCAAGATTGTATTCATTTTATTGCAGTAATATTATTGTAAACATGGCACTCTCTGTCCAGCCATGGCTGGCAAATGACGCAGTATTGGTAATAGTAATGCCAGGCTCCTTACACTCGGCAGAAATCCCCTTTCACTGATCTCATCATCATTCATCCTGTTGTCTTCTATTATGCTCGACAGGTACTTGGAACTTTCTGCTTTCCTTAGTACTTGCCCTCTAATACTTATATCCATTGCTACTGTCTTCTTCCTCCTCACTGTCACCATCACTTCACATTTCTTTGTACTGAATTTCAATTCACTCTTACCCAACACTTCCTCCCATATATTTTGCTTTTCTTGTACCTCTCTTTCTCCATTTCCCCATACCATTAAACTGCCTGCAAACACCATTACTTTAATATTTTCATCACCCATTTACGCTGCCACTCCTACCATTATCTCATTCATAATTGTGGTGAAAAGCTGCAGGGACAGTGTGTAAGGGTTTCCCATTCTTGAATCTTTTCACACTATTGCAACACCTTCTCACTGTCGAGGAACACCATTACTAAATCCTTACCATATTTCTAGTGTCTCTCCTGGAGCTGCCTTACAATAAAATTAGATCCACTGTAGACCTTTCTGGTCTAAACTCATATTGTTCCTCTAAGTCCTTCTCCTATTACCTTCCATACTCTCTTTTACAGGGTCTTCTCAAATACCTTGACACGTTAAAGTAACTTCCCTATAATTTCGACATAGTTCCCTTAAACTCTTCTTAAAAATTTACATCATGATTCTCTTTTTCCAGTCTTCAGGTGCCCTTCTTTCTTTCCTCACTTTTTTCATAACCTGATGGAGTCACTGAATTCTTACTATGGCTGCTGCTCTCACCACCTCCACACTTATTTCATCCAGTCAGTTGTTTTCCCTCTTTCATGGTCTTTATCACTTGCTTTACTTCTATTCAGATTGGGTCCATCTCAACATCCTCTATGTCCTCAGGCTCCTCATTTTCCTCTTCCATATTTCTACTGGAGTTTAGTAACCCTTCAAAATTTTCTTCCATAGTTCCTTGATTTCCTGTACATTCTCAACTTCCTTTGCTTCTTTATTGATCGTCCTGACATTTTCCATCATGCTTCTTTTCATAGCATTAACCTATACATAGAGAACCTTTTTATTAACCTTGTTGTTCTTGGTCCTCATTTGTGTCCACTCTTTCATTCACTTCCTCTTTTTCCCCTGCTACCACTCTCTCAGCCATCTTCTTCTCTGTGTATTCCTTCCTTACTTCCTCTGTTCTGTTCTCTGTTGAAACCAAATGTGGAATGCTTTGATTTTCCTTGAGGGTGCTTCTTTTCAGTAAAAGAGAACTGCATACATATATAGATTTACATGTATTTTGAGAAGAACAATTTACTGAATGAAAGCCAATTTGGACATATGCCAAACCTATCAACATAAAAGCTACTGAAGGCCTGCTAAGTGCAGTGGTTGTGAATGGAAACTGACTACCTGTGCTACACATATAAATTTAAGGAAGGTTTTGATTTTTTACCGCATGAGATTATTGCAAAAAGATAGAATACAATGCTGTTGTGGATAAACCACTAAACTTAGTTAGAACTTACCTAAGCAATAGGCAACAGCCAGTGTATATCAGGAAGGAAAGGTCAAAACTAATGAAAATAAAGAGAGGAGTCCCACAAGCCTCTGTTCTTGGACAGTTCTGTTTATTGTCTGTTAACAACTTCATAAATGATATGGCCTGGAAGATATTCTGTTTGTTGATGATAGGACTCAGATTTCATCTGGTGAGAATATGGAAGTAGTGATAGACAAAAATAAGGAAGTATTTGAAAATAATAGCAAATAGCGCAAAGTTAACCATCTGTGTGTAAATAAAAACAGAGGACATTTATATTTATCTAAAGCTATGTAAAGAAGAGAATCACATTGTGACATTGTTGGGCCTCATACTAGACCAAAGACTCGTATGGAATAAGCACTTAAAATATCTGACTGGTAACTTTGCACATTTGATTTTTCTACATGTAAACTAAGGTAGTTCATGGACAAAAATTTACTTGTTATGTATCATTATTCATTACTTTGGTCACAGCGGTTCTGTTATGGGAGAATTCATCAGGTACAAACTGTGTGTTCAGATGACAGAAAAAATCAATCAGTTGTATTAAAGGATTGGGTTCTAGAGAATCCAGTAAGAAACATTTCACTCAACCCAATATAATGACACTCTTAAGTCTCTGTATGTATAACCACTTAATATACACCAAGGAAAATATACAAGCTTTCAGAACCTTTTTCTGGCAGAAGGGTCAAAGAGGAAGGAAGAGAGATGAAGGGAAAGAACTGATGAGGTTCAGCAAATAGGGGAGAACTATAGAAAAGTCACTCAAAATCCAGGGTCAGGGAAAATTTACCATGCAGGGGGTGGAAGGGGGGTCATTCCTTCTAATCCTGTCCAGTAAGGCTTCCCCAATGCAAGGTTCTGAGTGACTTTTCCATAACTCTTCTCATTTCCTAAACACTGACAGCCCTGTTCTTTCATCTCTTTTCTTTCCCTTAAATCCTTCTGCCAGGAGAAGGAGCCACTGCCCCAAAAGCTTGCACATTTCTTTAATTTTCATATATGTTATCTCCTGCTGCCCACTAGTGAGTAGTTCTTTTTATCTATCCAATTACAGTTTTGTATTATATTTTCAAAAATTGATTGTAAGAAAATACACAGAAATTTACTGTGAGAATGAATGTATATTTGCTCGGTGCCAGAAACAATTGGAAGATATATGTACCATTTTCAAGGCTGTAATTGATACATAATAGTCGCAAGCACCTAAGTCTAAATATATAAGAACTGCCACAATCAGTAAAAAATGCTCACTCTAAATAAATTTAAGATGATTATTTAGTTAAATGCCTTCAAAGTAACTTGAAGGATGTGTATAATGAGTGTAACATCCTAATTACTTGTAAATATAAATATTATAGATGTGTAATTTGTCAAGTCCACCATTTCCTCAACCTTCTCTGTCAGCATTTGTATTTTCAGTGTACCAAATCTTAGTTCTTAGGAATAGCTGGATCATTTTCCATTATATCCATTCCTTTCGGGGTTTGTTTCATGTCTGAAAATTTACAATTTTATCCAGTAATGACATGCTGGGCCTGTCATAGTTGGATTTGTTGTCAGAGTTTTCTCTTCAGGCTTTTTAGTCTGTTGGAGGTATTTTATGTTCCTCCTACCATTCAACAGTAATGAATTGTTGACACGCATTCCTCAATGCATCATCTAGGGACACACTCTCTAGGGTTAAGTATTGGGAGTGGAAGGGTGGGGAATGAGAAATAGACTTTAGTAAAAGGAATGGACTAGCTGTTGAAGGGTTCATGATGATCTTCCTCACTTTAAGTGGCAATGTGCGAATAATTTTTATTTCACTAAAAATCCTCTGTATTGCTTCTTTGGTACTGGTTTTTTCCCCTCCTTCTGAACTCTATGGATCAGTTTTCTCACCTATTTTTAAACATTAATTATTAAAAATATCTTCTTCACAAAACTGTCTTTTACAATACTACTTTTCCCTTTAACAGAAATATTGTAATCTTCCATGGCTTCTTTCTGTGTCTCTCTTTTAAAAATTTTCCATGTTGATTTGATTTTAGTATCTGATCCGTCAACTTCAAACAAGATGTGCATACTCCTGGATTTTTATAACTTTCTTAAGTATGTGACAGGGTTGCACACAATGCGAAAGTATTTCTGGACCATTACGTGATTTGGCTATTCTGTAAATGTCCCTTTTTTATTGTGAAGGGACTCTGATGTCTGTAGTGATCTAATGACTTTAGAACTAGCTTTAGGGCCATTGTCATCTTCAACCCATTTAAATTTTTTAAGATTTCTTTAAAATCTTCATTCTTTGTTACCGTATTTACTCGAATCTAAGCCGCACTTTTTTTCCGGTTTTTGTAATCCAAAAAACCGCCTGCGGCTTAGAATCGAGTGCAAAGCAAGCGGGAGTTCTGAAAAATGTTGGTGGGTGCCGCCACAACTAACTTCTGCCGTCGAATATATGTAGCGCCACACAGGCATGCTTTGTAGGCACAAAGATAAATGCTGGTACCAAAATCTCTGCGTCAGTAAATAAATTAAAAAAAAAAAGTGGAAGACGAGCCTTTTTCCTCCGCCACTGCGTTTTGGTACATTATCCAACAAAGTAAATACAAATTCTGTATTGTTGATCTTCGAATGTAGCAGCATTTCAATGTACTACGAAAATCCGACTGGCAAGACTGTTTGGGATGTTTGTCAATATGGCCAACTCTACGTTCTGAATTTTTTCCTACCTGTGAGAAGAGATGGTTGCTAATAGGAGCTTTTATGAATTGTGAATCACATGTAGTACTCTCTTCGCCATAAGATTAATACGAATATAAACATTTTGCCATGTATTGTTTCGTGTTTACTACTATCTCATTTAAATCCTGCCTGCCTAATAAACTACGAAACTAGAGTGAGACAACAGCAAACGCGGAAGAATATACATATCATGTCATGTTTATATTCGTATTATTCTTATGCCTGATAGTGATACAGTGAGAAATGAAGCACGGCAACTGACTAGATTTTTAAATCTAAGATGACTAATTTCTGTGCAGAATGTAATGAACTAAAGAGGCGCCTGCAAAGATTTTCAAACGGAGAAAAATTTTCGCTAAAATTTCGTTCAGAACATCGTCTATCATACGCAGTCTATTATTTGGTTCTTGTTGATCATTATCAAAGAAAGAAGTAGTGTAAGTAACAACAAATGTTTCGCTAATGAGACAACTCCTCTCTATTTTTTATTTGTAAGCGGCGGTAGCGCGCATAAAAGCAAGCCACGCCGCGAGCGGCGACAGGCCGTAAACACGCACTATCAGAATGCGACAAACAATGCATGACACAGTACAGTAATGCATTTTCAGCTTAGAGTGACGTAAACACCTATAACAAAGAGAACGGCACTTATCAGATCAAAGAAAAATAAGCAATCAATTCAAACCAGACGAAGCACGTGAAAAAGGAGGGATATCCGTATAAATACGGACGGAGCGCGTGACGCGTAGCAATGGCTACCTGGTAAACCGTAACTGCTAAGCTTACGACTCGAACCAAACTACTGCAGCTGTATCGTTATTCATTATACCTAAATTGTGTCTCATATTACAACTAGGCGAACTTTGTTTCGATTTGGAGGTGCGACCTAAAACTTTTCTCTCCCCTCGATTTTCGAGTCTCAAATTTCAGGTGCGGCTTAGATTCGGGAAAAATTTTTTTCCTTGATTTCGAGTCTCATTTTTCAGGTGCGGCTTAGATTCGAGTGCGGCTTAGATTCGAGTAAATACGGTATTAATCTGCTTCACTATTTCCTTTGAGTGTCTGATTAACTGTACATGGAGCCAATTTGTATACAGGACTAAACTTTTTTAAACTGTTGCATGTTATATGAACACATTATCAACAAGGGTATTGCTATCTTATGCAATACAGCTAGGGAAACTTACGATTTACACTAAATTATAAGTGGCTACCATCATATCTATATCACAGGATTAATTCAATAAATTTACATTAAAATTATCAGATTGTAATAATATTTTTTTTGACTAGACAGCACAATAAACCAACAAAATTTTCCATGAAAATTTCCCAGTTACCAAAGACAGCCCTGTATATTTTAATAACCACACATACCACATTTTAAATCACACGCACAGTTTTCTGTATTCAGTGTTATACATAATTTACTTATTTCTAAATCTTTGTATTTATATTCCAGTCTTGCTGAAAGAAAATTGATCAAACCAGAAGATAATATCTGCAGTATTCATTTCATATAGGACACTCATAATTCTAGACTTCAGTGATGAGATGGCTCTAGCAAATGGATCAAAAGGTCAAAGGTTCAAGTGCAGAACTGTCACATAGTTTTAATTTCCAGGAAGTTTCAGAACTGTGTACACTGCACAGCTGAATGGAACATTCTTTCTGGAAACTAAAACTCTTAGTTCTGCCTGCTTTGCACTTAGATATCTCTCTTATTACAATGGCTTGCACCGTATCACTAGGACGTTGTATAGTCTCACTTTGCACATGCCTGTGACATAACCTTCTTGGGCAATTCTGGTGAATCAAAAAGGTATTTTTTTCTATACAAGTGTGCTGCAAGAGTGTTACATAAAATTGATATCTGAACATATTTAAGGAGCTTCTTCTTAATCTTTGGTATTCTTAAACTTATGCCCAATATGTTTATTCCATAGTGGTATTTGTGGTTAACAATAAAGAATGAATTCACAATGAGTTGTAAAAATTCACAGCCACAATATCAGAAATAAAAATAATTCTCACATAGACTATGTGCATCCCTGTGGAAGGTGCAGAATAGAGTTAATATTCTGGAGTAAAGGTCTATCATGTTGCTGATAACCATCAGACAGGAAACTCTTTTTGAAAAGTAATTTTCATGTTGTTGTTGTTGTGGTCTTCAGTCCAGAGACTGGTTTGATGCAGCTCTCCATGCTACTCTATCCTGTGCAAGCTTCTTCATCTCCCAGTACCTTCTGCAACCTCCATCCTTCTGAAACTGCTTAGTGTATTTATCTCTTGGTCTCCCTCTAAGATTTTTACCCTCCACGCTGTCCTACAATACTAAATTGGTGATCCCTTGATGCCTCATAACATGCCCTACCAACCGATCTCTTCTTCTAGTCAAGTTGTGCCACAAATTTCTCTTCTCCCCAATTCTATTCAAAGTCTCCTCATTAGTTATGTGATCTACCCATCTAATCTTCAGCATTCTCCTGTAGCACCACATTTCAAAAGCTTCTATTCTCTTCTTGTTCAAACTATTTATTGTCCATGTTTCATTTCCATACATGACTACACTCCATACAAATACTTTCAGAAACGACTTCCTGACACTTAAATCTATACTCGATGTTCACAAATTTCTCTTCTTCAGAAACACTTTCCTTGCCATTGCCAGTCTACATTTTATATCCTCTGTCCTTTTACCATCATCAGTTATTTTGCTCCCCAAATAGCAAAACTCATTTACTGCTTTAAGTGTCTCATTTCCTAGTCTAATTCCCTCAACATCACCCGACTTAATTCGACTACATTCCATTAGCCTCGTTTTGCTTTTGTTGATGTTCATCTTATACCCTCCTTTCAAGACACTGTCCATTTCGTTCAACTGCTCTTCCAGGTCCTTTGCTGTCTCTGACAGAATTACAATGTCATCAGCGAACCTCAAAGTTTTTATTTCTTCTCCAGGGATTTTAATACCTACTCCAAATTTTTCTTTTGTTTCCTTTACCGCTTGCTCAGTATACAGATTGAAAAACTTTGGGGATAGGCTACAACCCTGTCTAAGTCCCTTCCCAACACTGCTTCCCTTTCTTGCCCTCGACTCTTATAACTGCCATCTGGTTTCTGTACAAATTGTAAATAGCCTTTCGCTCCCTGTACTCTACCCCTGTCACATTCAGAATTTGAAAGAGAGTCTTCCAGTCAACATTGTCAAAAGCTTTCTCTAAGTCTACACATGCTAGAAATGTAGGTTTGCTTTCCCTTAATCTATCTTTTAAGATAAGTCGTAGTTTCAGTATTGCCTCACATGTTCCAATATTTCTACAGAATCCAAACTGATCTTCCCTGAGGTCGGCTTCTACCAATTTTTCCATTTGTCTGTAAAGAATACGTGTAAATATTTTTCAGCCATGAATTAATAAACTGATAGTTTGGTAATTTTCACATCTGTCAACACCTGCTTTCTTTGGGATTGGAAGTATTATATTCTTCTTGAAGTTGGTATTTTTCCTGCCTCATATATCTTGTTCACCGGTTGGTAGAGTTTTGTCAGAGCTGGCTCTGCCAAGGCTGTCAGTAGTTCTAATGGAATGTTGTCTACTCCCAGGGCCCTGTATTGACTTAGGTCTTTCAGTGCTCTGTCAGACTCTTCACGCAGTGTCATATCTCCCATTTCATCTTCATCTACATCCTCTTCCATTTCCATAATATTGTCCTCAAGAACATTACCCTTGTATATACCCTCTATATATTCTTTCCACTTTTCTGCTTTCCCTTCTTTGCATAGAACTGGGTTTCCATCTGAGCTCTTGATATTCATACAAGTGGTTCTCTTTTCTCCAAAGGTCTCTTTAATTTTCCTGTAGGCAGTATCTATCTTACCCTAGTGATATATGCCTCTAAATCCTTACATTTGTCTTCTAGCCATCCCTGTTTCGCCATTTTGCTCTTCCTGTCAATCTCATTTTTGAGACACTTGTATTCCTTTTTGCGTGCTTCATTTACTACATCTTTATATTTTCTCCTTTCATCAATTAAATTCAAAATGTCTTCTGTTACCCAAGGATATCTACTTGCCCTCGTATTTTTACCTACTTGATCCTCTGGTGCCTTCACTATTTCATCCCTCAAAGCTGCCCATTCTTCTTCTACTATATTTCTTTCCCCCATTCCTGTCAATTGTTCCCTAATGCTCTCCCTGAAACTATCTACAACCTCTGGTTCTGTCAGTTTATGCAGGTCCCATCTCATTAAATTCCCACCTTTTTGCAGTTTCAACAGTTTTTAATCTACAGTTCATAACCAATAGATTGTGGTCAGAGTCCACATCCGCCCCTGGAAATGTCGTACAATTTAAAACCTGCTTCCTAAGTCTCTGTCTTACCATTATATAATCTATCTGAAACCTGTCAGTATCTCCAGGCTTCTTCCACGTATACAACCTCCTTTTATGATCCATGAACCAAGTGTTAGCTATGATTAAGTTGTGCTCTGTGCAAAATTCTACCAGGCGGCTTCCTCTTTTATTTCTTACCCCCAATCCATATTCACCTACTACGTTTCCTTCTCTTCCTTTTCCTACTATTGAATTCCAGTCACCCATGACTATTAAATTTTCGTCTCCCTTCACTGTCTGAATCATTTCTTTTATCTCACCATACATTTCTTCAATTTCTTCTTCATCTGCAGAGCTAGTTGGCATATAGACTTGTACTACTGTCATAGGCATGGGTTTCGTGTCTGTCTTGGCCACAATAATGCGTTCACTATGTTGTTTGTAGTAGCTTACCCAAACTCCTACTTTTTTATTCATTATTAAACCTACTCCTGCATTACCCCTATTTGATTTTGTGTTTATAACCTTGTATTCACCTGACCAAAAGTCTTGTTCCTCCTGCCACCGAACTTTGCTAATTCCCACTATATCTAACTTTAATCTATCCATTTCCCTTTTTAAATTTTCTAATCTACCTGCTCGATTAAGGGATCTGACATTCCACGTTCCGATCCGTAGAACACCAATTTTCTTTCTCCTGATAACAACGTCCTCTTGAGTATTCCCCACCCGGAGATCCGAATGGGGGACTATTTTACCCCCAGAATATTTTACCCAAGAGGATGCCATCATCATTTATCCATACAGTAAAGCTTCATGCCCTCGGGAAAAATTACGGCCGTAGTTTCCCCTTGCTTTCAGCCATTCACAGTACTGGCACAGCAAGGCTGTTTTAGTTAGTGTTACAAGGCCAGATCAGTCAATCATCAAGACTGTTGCCCCTGCAACTACTGAAAAGGCTGCTGCCCCTCTTCAGGAACCATACGTTTGTCTGGCGTCTCAACAGATACCCCTTCGTTGTGGTTGCACCTACGGTACGGCTATCTGTATCGCTGAGGCACGCAAGCCTCCATACCAACAGCAAGGTCTATGGTGCGTGGGGGGGAACATATGCCATAACATAAGATAAATACATTCAGTGACATCATATAATGAAATCCTTAAAAAGTAATGTCAATTGATTGTATATTCATAAATTCTGTTATATTGTAAAAAGGACTGATTAGTAACCAGTTTAGTAGCTTGCTCCTGAAGCTACTTATGTGAGCCAATGGAGAAGAAAATGGCAGTTTATTAAATATTTTTAGACTATTGATTAGATGGGAATTCTCTGTTCTTGTCAGCCTGTGCCTAAGTATGTCTAATTTTGTTTTGCCTCTGGTATTATTTTGGTGTATGTTTTCCCTCATTTCAGAATCTGCTATATTGTTTTTTGCATACAATGCTGAGGTGTATATATAAAGATTAATAACTGTTAATATTTTCAGTTGCTCTGATCTACCAGAATCGCTCATTGCCCGTATCACTTTCTTCTGAATTTTTAGAACTTCAGTGAAGATAGTGTCCCCATATCAGCAGTCCATACTCTATATGTGGCTGCAAGAGTCCAAAATAAATAACTCTTAAATATTCTTTTGTCACCAGGCTTCTCAGTTTCCACATTAAATATGTACCTCGAGACAATTTTGAGCAGATGTGGTTGATGTGTGTTTCCCATGTTAACTTAGAGGCTACAGAATTCCTAGAATTTTAACTGCTTTCACCTCTACCTCTTTTGACAATCCTAGTATAATCTGTTGATTTTTGTCAGGATTGTGAAGCAGTGTAATTGATGAGAACCAATTTATTGCTTCTTCCAGTCCATCTTGCATCATATCTTGCATAACTGATATGTTCTCATGCTGAGCAAGGGACGTTGTGTCATCAGCATAACAAATAACAGTACTGCAATTATAAAAAAGAAGTGCCCAAGGACAGAACCTTGGAACTCCTTTCTTAACTTCTAGCAATTTCGAGTCTTTGTTTCTGACAGAGGCAAACTGCTAACTATTGTTTAGGTATGATTCAATCACTGCCAATGCAGAGTCTTGTACCATAGAATTTGAGTTTAGCAAGTAATACATCATGAGAAATGCAGTAAAATGCCTTACTTAACTCACATAAAAGAAATGAGGCTTTATTTTTATTTTCAAAGGCTGTTATTACCTCATTCACAATTGAAAGAACAGCAGTGGTGGTATTTCTGCCCTTGCAGAAGCCAAATTGACTATTAGAGAGTAAGTTATGCAACTCAAAGTAGTAGTTTAGTTGGTTATAAATAAGAGATTCAAATATTTTCGAGAAAATTGGAACTATTGAAACTGGTTGGTAATTTTTGAGGTCATGTTTGTCCCCTTTTTTATACACTGGGATAACTTTTCATATTTTTAGAGTTACAGGATAGGCTCCAAACTCTAGACACCTATTAAACAGAAAGGCCAATGGTTAACTAAATATATGCATTGTTTTTTACAATTATGTAATTGGACAACCAAGAGTAGTCCATGCTCTTGGAGTTTGAGAACTTTGCCACTACCTTTGTAATCTCAGTGGATGCGATTATCCTCCATTTAAAGGTTTTGTTTGCAGGTTGTTGTTGCTTAAGTAGATAACTTGCATTAGTGTTTGTTGTTTCAATTTTGTTTCTAGTATCACTTACAGAGTCCATGAAAAAACTATTAACTTTATCCAATTCAAGAGCTACGCTATGTTCATCACTCCTGCAATGCTCTTGTGCAACAACATTCCATGCAGCTTTGCATTTATTAGGAGTCCCTTCAATGCATCTTTCACATGCTGTTCTTTTTGCCAATCTAAGCTTAGTTCTGTAGGTTCTCTTACATTCAAGATACATTTTGTACAATTCATCTTTCTGCTCCATTCCATATTTAAGAGAATTTTTATACATGTGGTACAATGATAACATATTTTCCCTCATATTGGTCAGTTCATCTGTGTACCACTTAATGTTTTTCTTTATGGGTTGGCTTTTAAAATTTTGATTTTTATAAGAGGAGATCAAGAATACCACAAATCTAAATAAATTTTAATAAAGTTCTCAAAAGACATTTCAGTTTTATTTATTCTCACTTGACAGTAACATACACAGTCCCACTTAATATCTCCGAGTTTATGAATGAACTGGTTTACTACTTCTTCCTTCTACCCTCTAACCCATGTTACCTTTTCCTTGGCATTGGCACCTGTGTTGGAGGGGAGTCTTTCAGTTTTGTTTTGGTTGAGTGTGAGGAGTATTTGATCATGGTAACCAATAGATTGTGGTCATAGTACACATCTGCCTCTGGAAATGTCTTACAGTTTAAAACCTGGTTCCTAAATCTCTGTCTTATCATTGTATAATCTATCTGAAACCTTCCATTATCTACAGGCCTCTTCCATGTATACAACCTTCTTTCATGATTCTTGAACCAAGTATTAGCTGTGAAGTTATGCTCTGTGCAAAATTCTACCAGGCGGCTTCAAAAAATGGCTCTGAGCACTATGGGACTTAACATCTGAGGTCATCAGTCCCCTAGAACTTAGAACTACTTAAACCTAACTACCCTAAGAACATCACACACATCCTTGCCCGAGGCAGGATTCGAATGTGCGATCGTAGCAGTCGGGTGGTTCCGGACTGAGGCGCCTAGAACCACTTGGCCACCGCGGCCGGCCAGGCGGCTTCCTCTTTCATTTCTTACCCCCATTCCATATTCACCTACTACGTTTCCTTCTCTTCCTTTACCTACTATCAAATTCCGGTCACCCATGACTATTAAATTTTCATCTCCCTTCACTATCTGAATAATTTCTTTTGTCCCATCATACATTTCATCAACCTCTTTGTCATCTGCGGAGCTAGTTGGCATATAAACTTGTACTACTGTGGTAGGTGTGGGCTTTTTGTCTATCTTGGCCACAATAATGTGTTCACTAAGGTGTTTGTAGTAGCTTACCTGCACTCCTATTTTTTTATTCATTATTAATCCTACCCCAGCATTACCCCTATTTGATTTTGTATTTATAACCCTGCATTCACCTGACCAGAAGTCTTGTTCCTCCTGCCACCAGACTTCACTAATTCCCACTATATCTAACTTTAACCTATCCATTTCCCTTTTTAAATTTTCTAACATACCTGCCCAATTAAGGGATCTGACATTCCACACACCAATCCATAGAACACCAGTTTTCTTTCTCCTGATAAATATGTCCTCCTGAGTAGTCCCCACCCGGAGATCCAAATGGGGACTATTTTACCTCTGGAATATTTTACCCAAGAGGACGCCATCATCATTTAACCATATAGTAAAGCTGCATGCCTTAGGTTTTGCAGCTGGGTCTTCCACAGGTATATGATTCTTGTGGCAAGAGGTTGGGATTGGGAGTGCCCTAGGGATGGAAGTGCAACTGTTTTGTTATGTTTCATGCTTCCAAAGATCCTAATACATAGCTGGCCATTAAAATTACAACATACATCAAATTTGGATGACATGTATACATTTCAGTGTTGTTTCTTTTTGAGAAAATTATCCTTGTATAAGAAGAAGAGACAACTACCAGCAGCTGTTGGAATTTGACTGCAGCTAGATTGTGACCTCTCAAGGCTGTAGTTTATTGTTCCATGATATTGTTGTTTGTGTTTGTTGGGAAACTATGACTTCATGCGAATATGGTATCAATGAGTCCAACAGAGCCACCATTTCAGCAATCTAATATGACTAGCACTTGAAAGGACACGCATAGTGTTTGCTCAGTGACGCTTAGGTTAAAATCTTGGTTTCGTCAACAGTCTCCAAACCACTGAAGCTACTGATGCTGCCAAACTTGTAATCTATTAGAAATTGTCACTGATTTGGAAAGAAGGCTCAGTCACAGTGTTTAGAGAGAAACTACAGAATGAGACTTATAAGGCAGGCAGTGTATATGAAAAATTTAAATCTTTCATAATTACATTCCTTCTGCACTTTGAATCTTATTTTCCAGTGAAACAGAGATGTGTAAAAAATGAAGCAGGGACAGAATAAATAACTCCTGGGATTAAAGCACCTTGTGCTACGAAAAAAAGAGATTCACCTACTTCAGAGGACAAACTGCCTCCAAGAGTTGAAACTCCAATGCCACCAGTACTGTCAAATCCTTCAGTTTGTTATTAAAAACTGCTAAAATGCTCAAAAAATAAAACAAAATCAGTTTGGAACATTATGAAGCAGGAAACAAACAAGAACAGCAATGCAAATGGAATCGAGTCCTTGCAGTATTTCTGTGGAAGCAGTAACACACTGAAATCATTGACTGCCAAATTCAATTATTTCTTCCCCACAGTGGCAGTAAATATTTTACCCAACAATAAACAATGAAATACAAATGCACTAGGCTTATTTTGGCAGATACCGCCTGCACCAACCCCTAATGGGCAACAAAATTTATTAGGTCGCTAAAAATGCAATTCTACTGGTTCTGATACTGTTTCTAGTAGAGTATTAAAATCTTCAATATACACTCCTGGAAATGGAAAAAAGAACACATTGACACCGGTGTGTCAGACCCACCATACTTGCTCCGGACACTGCGAGAGGGCTGTACAAGCAATGATCACACGCACGGCACAGCGGACACACCAGTAACCGCGGTGTTGGCCGTCGAATGGCACTAGCTGCGCAGCATTTGTGCACCGCCGCCGTCAGTGTCAGCCAGTTTGCCGTGGCATACGGAGCTCCATCGCAGTCTTTAACACTGGTAGCATGCCGCGACAGCGTGGACGTGAACCGTATGTGCAGTTGATGGACTCTGAGCGAGGGCGTATAGTGGGCATGCAGGAGGCCGGGTGGACGTACCGCCGAATTGCTCAACACGTGGGGCGTGAGGTCTCCACAGTACATCGATGTTGTCGCCAGTGGTCAGCGGAAGGTGCACGTGCCCATCGACCTGGGACCGGACCGCAGCGACGCACGGATGCACGCCAAGACCGTAGGATCCTACGCAGTGCCGTAGGGGACCGCACCGCCACTTCCCAGCAAATTAGGGACACTGTTGCTCCTGGGGTATCGGCGAGGACCATTCGCAACCGTCTCCATGAAGCTGGGCTACGGTCCCGCACACCGTTAGGCCGTCTTCCGCTCACGCCCCAACATCGTGCAGCCCGCCTCCAGTGGTGTCGCGACAGGCGTGAATGGAGGGACGAATGGAGACGTGTCGTCTTCAGCGATGAGAGTCTCTTCTGCCTTGGTGCCAATGATGGTCGTATGCGTGTTTGGCGCCGTGCAGGTGAGCGCCACAATCAGGACTGCATACGACCGAGGCACACAGGGCCAACACCCGGCATCATGGTGTGGGGAGCGATCTCCTACACTGGCCGTACACCACTGGTGATCGCCGAGGGGACACTGAATAGTGCACGGTACATCCAAACCGTCATCAAACCCATCGTTCTACCATTCCTAGACCGGCAAGGGAACTTGCTGTTCCAACAGGACAATGCACGTCCGCATGTATCCCGTGCCACCCAACGTGCTCTAGAAGGTGTAAGTCAACTACCCTGGCCAGCAAGATCTCCGGATCTGTCCCCCATTGAGCATGTTTGGGACTGGATGTAGCGTCGTCTCACGCGGTCTGCACGTCCAGCACGAACGCTGGTTCAACTGAGGCGCCAGGTGGAAATCGCATGGCAAGCCGTTCCACAGGACTACATCCAGCATCTCTACGATCGTCTCCATGGGAGAATAGCAGCCTGCATTGCTGCGAAAGGTGGATATACACTGTACTAGAGCCGACATTGTGCCTGCTCTGTTGCCTGTGTCTATGTGCCTGTGGTTCTGTCAGTGTGATCATGTGATGTATCTGACCCCAGGAATGTGTCAATAAAGTTTCCCCTTCCCGGGACAATGAATTCACGGTGTTCTTATTTCAATTTCCAGGAGTGTATATTGGCAATGATCTTTCAGCAAGACGCACTAATCATAAAATCAGTAATTTCTGCATTGAAAGTGTTTTGAGGCATCTGCTATACTATACATATCAAAGCTGTGTGTGACAGAATGTGCCAAGTTCCTGTCTCAGTTTACAAACATTGTTGAAGCTTTTGACAACTTTATCAATCTTGTTTTTAATATGTCTAATAAATGCTGTCCTAAAGTGTTAAAAAGACACAAGAGAAACCAAGCACAAGTAATCATAGAAGTTTACATTCATTGTTAACACCTGCCTCAAAAAGTTAAGGTCACAAGTCATCAATCTGTTTAACATATCAAAGAACAATGAAGACTATAGACTCCAGCATCTGTAACTGAAAAATGGTACAGACCAGAAGTCATAAAACAAAAAGGAATGGCAAATGATAACTATGTTCAGTAATCACAAAACAAATGCAAGGCTGCTTGGAGAATCATTAAAGCAGAACTGGATAATACTAATAGAGTCACTTGTGACACTACCAATACCACACTCAATGAAATGGAAAACTTCTTTATCAATTCTGCTAACAAAGGACACCCAACTCTACAAAATGACAACTATATATCAGGCATTAATAGACATTTAAAAAATGACATTATTTATATTGCACAACGAACCTGCAACATCCTCATTCATGTGGGCACAAGTTGCTGTCACTGATGTTGCAGTAGCTATAGCAAAATTCAATAGTTCGAAATCAGAAGACTTGTATGGTCTATTAAGTTCTGTTATGAAAAAGATAGTGGATTATACTACTATCGGTCTGTGTACTGATAAACTGGGTTTTTATGAGTTGTTCTTTTCCAGCCTGCTTGAAGGTAATAGTAGTTACCCTCTACATAAAAATGAAGTCAAGTCATGCACTGATGACTAGCATCCCATTTCTCTTGTACCAAGAGCTTTGAAAACAGTTGAACGTTGCATGTACCAACAAATCTACAAACATTTTACCTGTCATGGAACGTTGTCAAACAATCAGTATGGCTTGAGGAAAAATTCATCCACACTGAAAGCTGCTGAAAATGTTGTTTCAACAATACTCAGTACCTTTGAAGCAAAATCATCTGTTGATTTCCTGCTAATTGACCTAAGCAAAGCATTTGAATCTATGCGTCCTCTGATACTAATAGGTGCCCTGGCATTCAAGATATAGAACTCATCCTTATAGAATCATATCTTGAAAAAAGGAAGCAGAAGGTACATTTTAATTGTATGAACTCTGGATTCCTATATGTTCCAAGAAGTGTGCATCAGTGTTCTGTACTGGGACCATTATTGTTTATAATCTATATTAATGATGTGATGCTACAGAAGAATGCTAGAGATTAGTTGGTTAGATCACGTAACTAATGAGGAGGTACTCAACAGAATTTGGAAGAAGAGGAATTTGTGGCACAACTTGACTAGAAGGGATTGGTTGTTAGGACATGTTCTGAGGCATCAAGGGATCACTAGTTTAGTACTGGAGGGCAGTATGGAGAGATAAAAATCGTAGAGAGAGACCAAGAATGAATACGGTAAGCATATTCAGAAGGATGTAGGCTGCAGTAGTTATTTGGAAATGAAGAGGCTTGCACAGGATAGAGCAGCATGGAGAGCTGCATCAAACCAGTCTCTGGACTGAAGACCACAACAACAATAACCAGGTGTTGTAGTATTGTCAGGGCTCACTCTCCCAAGGATCTCAAAAATTCTGAGGGAATGTTATTTACTCCAGGGGCTAAGTTTTGACCTGAGTCTTCCAGTGCTCTGTCAATTTCTTTTCACAGTATCATTTTTCCTGTCTCATCCTCATTTATTTCCCCTTCTCTTTCTATAATATTGTATTCACATTTGTTTCCTTTATATAGACCCTCTATATATTTCTTCCATATCTTTCAACTTTTCCTTCTTTGCTTAGTTCTGGTATATCTTTTCTCCAAAGGTCTCTTTAATTTTCCTATTATTGGTATGTATTTTTCCCATAGTTACACATTTTTTACAACCATGCATTTCTTGTGTAGCTAGTGCTCTTTTGTCACTTTGCACTTTCGGTCAGTATGACTTTTAGATGTCTCTGTTCTCTTTTAAGTGCTTCACTCCTACAGTTTTATGTTTTTGCCTTTTCGAAATTTCGATTCAGTATCTCATTTGTTACCCAAGATTTTTACTGGGTCTTGTCCTTTTACTTATTAAATCTTTTGCTGCCTTTTCGTTTTCTGTTGTATGTCTTTTCCCTGTTTCAGTCAGATGTTGCCTAATGTTATGTTTGAAACTCCCAACCATGTCTGGTACTTTCATGTTATCCAGGTCCCATCTCTGTAATTTCTTATGTTTCTGCAATGACCTCAATGTTAATCTGGAGTTCATAACAAATAAACTATTATCAGAGTCCACATTTGTTCATAGAAATATTTTACAGTTCATAATCTGGTTTCAAAACCTATGGTTTGCTGTTATGTAATCTGTATGAAACCTTCTACCACTTCCACATCTCTTACTAGCTAGTAACATTCTTTCATGATTTTTAAATTGTGCTCTGTGCAAAATTCTATCAGACAGCTTACTCTTGCATTCCTCTTCTCCAGCCATATCCTCCTACTATTTTTTCTTTGCTTCCTTTTTCTACAATTGAATTCAATTCCCCATCACAATTTAGTTTTTGTTCCCTTAACTACATGAATATTGTGTAGCATATCAAAATTATATACTTGACTACAGCATTATGTGTACTTTAAATGCTCTGTTATCATTTTGACATAGGTAAATCACAAATTGTAAGTGGTTCAGTTATATGCAGTAAAATGATGAAAGACTTCCACTTGTTAAAATCTTGAGAATCTGTATCAAAACTAATAGTATAATAAACAGAATACGGGTGCCCATAAACCAAAAATTAATCTTAGAAAAACTTCAGCAGGCTTGTCAACGTACATATTGCAAAAAGTGACTGTATCTGTCAAAATAATTCTGGAGCACTAAATTTTGAGTTACCATTTGCAGGAACAAAAGAATGAGATGCTAAAAAATTTGTAGTTTATGTGAATGAAGGAATTATTCTGCTTATGGAGGCATTAGTAATTGACAGAAAGGCATGAAGTAAAACAGAAGTGATACCTGGAATTCTGCAAGGAAGTGTTACTGGCCCTCTGCTGTTCCTAATCTATATAAACAATTAGGAGACAACCTGAGCAGCCCTCTTACATTTTCCACAAATGATGCTGTCATTTACTGTCTTGTTAAGTCACCAGAAGATCAAAACCACTTGCAAAATGATTTAATCAAGATAGCTCCATGATGTGAAAAATGGTAACTGACTCTAAAAATGAAAAGCATGAGTTCCTCCACATGAGTACTAAAAGTATTGTGTTAAATCTTGGCTGTACAATAAATCGCACAAATCTAAAGGCTGTCAATTCAACTAAATGATTAGGGATTATAATTACAAATAACTGGAACTGGAATAACCACAAAGATAACATTTTGGAGATAGAAAACCAAAGACTACATATTATTGGCAGAACACTTAGAAGGTGAACTTCGATGACAGATTCAGATTTATTATTCCATACTGTTCTAACTCAATGTCAGAGGTCATCAGTCATAGTGATTGGTAAGCAGTGGCATGCCAGCCTCTCAGCAACCATGACTGGATACGTTCACTGGGTGAGAGATCTGTAGAACCTGATGGCCTGGGCAACAGTCAAAACCCTCTGTCTTGAGGTTGGTCAGAACAGCATGGCCATCATGTGGTCATGAATTATCCAGTTGAAGGATAATGTTACAGAGATCTCAAAGATAGGGCACAGCAACAAATCCTAACACGTTAGAAATGCAATGACTACTATCCATATTACTGGCTATGCAAAATAGAGATGATCGCTTTGTGTACCTAATGTCACCTCATATCGTCACATCAAGTGCTAGCCCAATGTGTCAACAACAAATGCAATCTAGCAACATTCATTCTCCTTGGTGGCTTACATATGGATATGTCCATGATGGTGTTGTAGGTGAAACTTGTCTGAAAAGATGACATGGTGCCATTTCTGTATCTAGGGTTGTTGTTGAGCACACAACTGCTGCCACAGCTCTGCTGCTGTATGAAGGGAAGTTGTAACATATATCACCATGCCGACAGCCTGTAATGCTCCAGATACCGTCATTTTGTCCATGAAGGTACTTGTCTTATTACAAATAACCCATTTTCTGACCAGAGGTATGTGATGTCCTGCATCACTGAGAAAACACTATGTGTATCCTTTCAAGTGCTAGTCATATTAGATTGCTGAAATGGTGGCTCTGTTGGACTCATTGATACTATATTCGCATGAAGTCATAGTTTCCCAACAAACACAAACAACAATATCATGGAACAATAAACTACAGCCTTGAGAGGTCACAATCTAGCTGCAGTCAAATTCCAACAGATGCTGATAGTTGTTTCTTCTTCTTACACAAGGATAATCTTCTCAAAAAGAAACAAGACTGAAATGTATACATGTCATCCAAATTTGATGTATGTTGTAATTTTAATGGCCAACTACGTATTAGGATCTTTGGAAGCATGAAACATAACAAAACAGTTGCACTTCCATCCCTAGGGCACTCCCAATCCCAACCTCTTGCCACAAGAATCATATACCTGTGGAAGACCCAGCTGCAAAACCTACCCAATCCACCCACCCAGCACTTCCTATTCCAGTCCTGTCACATGTTTATGTTAACCGAACAGGAACCGGTCCACCTGTGAAAGTAGCCGTGTCATTTACCAGCTCTGCTGCAATCATTGCACAACTTTTTGTATTGGTATCACTACCAGCCAGCTGTTCACCATGATGAATGGCCACCACCAAAATGCGACCAAGATCAAAGTAGGCCACCCTGTGGCACAACATGCAGCTGAACGTTACACATTTGATTTCAATGGTTGCTTCACTACCTGAGCAATCTGGATCCTTCCCTCCACCCCCAGATTTTCTGAACTGTGCAGATGGGAGTTATCCTTACCACACATTCCCCACTCCCATAATTACCCCAGCCTCAACCTACAGTAACAAGCTGTCCCCACACCCTCCACCCAACAGTTTCCAGCTCCTCTGTTCTATTATCTTCTCCCCATTCTTACCTCCTACCCTGTTTATTTGCAGCCCCTCCAGATTGCTGTTGCACCCCATGTGATGTTGCATTCCAGCCTGAGATGCTGGAGTTGATGGTCATGTGTGCATGAGGTGTGTGTGTGTGTGTGTGTGTGTGTGTGTGTGTGTGTGTGTGTGTGTGTGTGTGTGTCCCTTTACAACAAAGGCTGTGGCCAAAAGCTAAATGTGACTGTTTTTTAATTGTGCCTTTCTGCAACTTGACATGTCTTCTTTATGGTAAGTAGCAATCTACCCTTTCGTGCATTGTTAAAACAGTTGCACTTGATATGCAACATATATGAGACAGGTGAAATATCTTGTGGCAAGAAGAATGTAATAATTCCATTTCCAGAGAAGACAGGTGGTGACAATTGTGTATATTAATAAACCATCTGTTTAATAAACTGTGATTGCTAAATACAACATGAATTATCCACAAACATAGAACAACTGTTAGAAGCCAATCTTGAGGAATATCACTTTGGATTCAGAATGAGTTATAGAACATGTGAGGCAACACTGACTCAGCCACTTATCTCATAAGATAGAATGAAAAAAGGCAAAGCTACATCTATAAATATATTAAGAAAAGTTCTGGCAGATTGTAAGTAATCTAGGAGTAATGGAAACCACTACTGAATAACAGACTCATTGAGTCATTGAGAGGCACACACAAAAGAGGATGAAAATTTTGCTAGTTTTTGGAAGAAATCCTGTGATAAGCTAGAGCGCGCACGCACGCACACACACACACACACACACACACACACACACATTACAATTATGCAAATACACCGTGCTGGCTGGACACACAGTCTGGCAGGTAGACTGGGATAAGGGTTGTTGTAAAGTGGGATGGATAAAGGGAGAAAGAGTCAAGAAGGGTCTCAGATGACTGTGCAGCATTATCGGATGCGAATTTCCTGACCACTGTTATCGGGTACAGAATTTCAGGGTTCCCTTTAGTAAGTAAGGCATGCACTACAAGCAGGAAGTGGTTACTAGGGTAGAGGAGTACATGTGATGTGCACATGGGACTTTTTTAGGTTAGAAAAAGTCTCCTTTGGGATCAAATATGATTTTCCTGATAAATCAGGCACAATCTCCTCAGAGAACATTCATTGTAACAGATCAGAGCTAGAAAAGGTTAATACAATTTTAGTAAACTGCAGGAACATCCAAGGAAAGGTCCCAGAATTAGTATTGCCTACTGAAGACAATAAAGCACAGAGAGCATTAAGAACAGAAAGTTGGTTGAAACCTGGCATTAATGACAACAAAATCCTAAGTTCAGATTAGAATATTTGTCTAAAGGATAGCTTAGTCAGCATTGGTGGCAGCACATGTACTGCAGTAAGGAAATCAATCAAATATAGCAAGTTTATCATGGATTCTGATTCGGAATTAATCTGATTGAAGTTAAGCATCAAAGATTGGTCAAAAATTGTAATCAGATGCTTTTATAGACTGTCTGGGTTAGGAGCTCTAGTGGTAGAACACTTCAGACAGAACTTGCAGAATATTGTTAGTAATTTTACTGATCATACCATTGTAATAGGAGCTAACTTCAAATTGCCAGGTATAGGTTGAGAGTGTCATGCTATCGAAACTGGTGCCAGAGACAGGGATTCATGTGACATTGTTCTGGATATCTTGTCTGAAAATTACTTTGAGCAAATAGTTAGAGAATCAACTCACGAGGGTAATGTCTTAGGCCTCATGGCAACAAACAGACCTTAACTTATCGAATCAGTTAATGTAGAGGAAGGTATCAGTGATCATAAGGCTGTGATAGCATTTGTGACAGTGGGTCTGACAAAGAATGTTAAGAAAGGTAGGAAGATATTTCTGCTTAGCAAGAGTGACTGTGTTCGAATTTCAGAGCATCTGAGCCATTAGCATCATATATTCAGTGATGAGGATGAAGATGTGGAAAACAAATGGAAAAAAAATTCAAAGGAATCATGCAATATTCCCTAGAGAAATATGTTCCAAGTAAGGTCTTAAGGGATGGGAAGGACCCACCATGGTATAATAGCCATGTTAGAAAACTGTTACATAGAAAATGAGAACTTCACCTCAGATTCAAGAGAAGTAAAAACCTAGCTAACAAACAAAAGCTGAACAAAGCAAAAATGAGCATAAGAAGAGCAACGAGAGAAGCATTCAATGACTTTGTAAGTAAAACTTAGTCAAACAACCTGAATAAAAAACCTAAGGGATTTTGGTCATCTGTAAAATCAGTAAGTGGGTCAAAATCATCTATTCATTCACTCAGTGACCACACTGGCACTGAAACAGAAGATGACAGAGAGAAGGCTGAAATACTGAATTCTATCTTCTAAAATTATTTCACTGCAGAAGACTGTAACACAGTCCCTCCTTTCATCCACCATATGAACTTAAAAATGGCATTTATTGAGATAACCAACTGTGGAATAGAGAAACAACTACCATCACTTAGTAGTGGAAAGTCATCAGGATCAAATGAGATACCTATAAGATTCTGCAAAGGTTACGAGAAAGAACTTGCTCCCCTTGTACCAATACTTTATTGTAGGTCACTTTAGCATTGAAGGTTACCTAGGAGCACAGATCATTCCCATTTTTAAGAAGGGCTGTAAGACAAATTAACACAATTATAGACCTATATCATTGATATCTGTCTGTTGTAGAACTATGGAACATGTTTTATGTTCAAGGATTATGATGTTCTTGGAGAAAGAAGACCTCCTCTATAAAAATCAACATGGATTCTGCAAACAGAGAACCTGCAGAACTCAGCTCTCTCTGTTTCTTCATGAGATCCACAGTGCTGTAGACCATGGTGCTCAAGTTGATGCCATGTTCCTTGACCCAGGAAGGCATTTGACACTGTTCTGCACTGCCGTTTAGTGAAAAAAATACAAGTTTATCAAGTATCGGAGCAGATTTTGACTGGATTCAATACTTCCTTGCTGACAAAACTCAACACATCACTCTTAATGGAACAAAACTGAGAGATGTAAAGATAGTAACAATTTGCAGAATGACCTCCAGAGAATTGATGAATGGTGCAGGCTCTGGCAGTTGATTGTGAATGCAAATAAATGTAACATACTGCACATACATAGGAAAAGAAATCCACTACTGTATAGCTACACTATTGATGGCAACCACTGGAAACAGTATCTAGAAGTAACTATCTGGACCAATCTTAAGTGGAATGACCATATGAAACAAACAGTGACAAAAGCAGATGCCAGATTCGGATACATAGGAAGAATCTTAAGAAACTCATCCACGAATGAAGTGGCTTATTAGGTGGATGTATTCTTGAGTATTGTTCATCTATCTGGGATCTCTACCAAATAGGACTCATAGAAGAGATAGAGAAGATCCAACAAAGACTGGCACATTTCATCACAGGATCATTTAATTAGCATAACAGCATCACAGAGATGTTCAACAAAGTCTGTTGTCAAATGTTACAAGAAAGGTGATGTGCGTCACAGAGAGATTTACTATTGAAATTTCGAAAGAGCGCTTTGTGGGAAGAGTCAGACAACATATTACTTCCCCCTACGTAAATCTCACATAATGAACATTAGGAGAAAATCTGAGAAATTAGAGCCATTACAGAGGCTTACCGACAATCATTCTCCCCACACACTGTTCACAAGTGGAACAGGGTTGGAAGGCTCAGTTAGTGGTACAAAAAGTATCCTCTGCCACACACTGTTAGGTGGCTTGTGGAATATGATGTAGATGTAGATGTAGATGTAGAAGCAGGAGGAGGGTTTGGAGACAGGTACCTAGCAGCTTGGAGGGAGGCAGCAGTTGTGCAGGGTAGGAATGCAGGAGGAAAAGCTGGAAGATGCTCAGGGTAGGCATGTGACACATGGGTAACAGAACTGGTGAGGTACAGTGGATGTTGAAGATGCTGTGGAAGCATGGAGGGAGAGAGTGGCAGGACATAGGGGGGAAAACTGGTGGGAAGAAGTTGTTTGGACAGTAGGGTAGTGGAAATTCATGCCATGAGGATTATGTTAGTTCAGAAGAGGTCATCGGTCTCATCGGATTAGGGAAGGTTGGGGAAGGAAGTCGGCCGTGCCCTTTCAGAGGAACCATCCCGGCATTGGCCTGGAGTGATTTAGGGAAATCACGGAAAACCTAAATCAGGATGGTCAGACGCGGGATTGAACCATCGTCCTCCCAAATGCGAGTCCAGTGTCTAACCACTGCGCCGCCTCGCTCGGTACTGAATAAGTATTTGATATGATTGGTATCACCAGATTTGAGTTGTGTTTATAAATAACAAACTATTCTGTTCTTGGGATCACAGTTAAGTTTAGTAATGAGTCATAACTGAGCACATAAATGCCTTTTCATGGAATTTCCTCAACCCCGTAGTGTGTAGATCCTTCTTGGAGAATACTAGAGAGGCGAGGTCATGCATAGTTATCTGAGCAGTGCATAGTATCTATTGTAGCAACTGTTGTTTAAATCTTTAATTGATAAATATGCTCCGATGAGAAGTCATTGTAAATTGAAATGAAATGTATGTCAATTTATGCCATAAAAGAAAATAGAATCTATTATTGTATGAATGTTAAATGAAGAATGTATAACCAAACAAGAGTAAAATGTGCACTCATAGAACTGGTATCGAATAATGTAACAAAATTGTAATTTAACAAAATGTACTAAAACAAAATGACAAGCAGGCTATAATGCGTGTAAGTGATGATAATGGCATGTCAGAAAATGAATAGGATAAGTGTATTTTGTAATTGTATTTGTATTTTTTATTTTATTTATTTTTTGTTATGTGTGTAGTATGTGGAAAGGACACTACAGAAACTTTATGTAATGCAACAGTATGGAAAATGCTCAAAAACTAAGTGCAAGAACATAGAAACATGGCTCCAAAGTGTTAAGTGTGCATGTGATATATGTGGGTGTGTGTGTGATAAACTAAAGATGGCAATACTTTGTGTAACATGAATTTTCTGTGCTCGACAAGGTCATAAAAGTGGCAAAAAACTTACCTTATCTACAGGTGTCAGATGTACGGCTGGTGTCTTCACTGAATAAGTGAGAGCAACGAGGTGCAATAAATTCCTCGGGCCACTGATATGGAAACCAATTGTCACCACATCAAAGATTACACAAAGGATCACGCTGCTGAACATGAACTTCAAAAATTTGTGCAGTGAAAGCTAGTGCAAATGCACAATATGGACACTCTGGCTTTGTACTAAACATGTGAGCATGAGCTGGGATGATAATGGATGTTGCAGTGCATGTGCATGCTTTGCAAGCTAAACACTGTACAGATACTGACTGACAACAATGTGAGTATGTGGTTACAGCAAGTACTTTGTTAGGAGAGAAAACTTATTTATGTATGTGTTAAAAGAAGTGGACATGCCGATATAAATTGATAACCATACAGGATAACTCCAATGACCGAAAATAAAGGCTATGCCATACCGGCCAGGGTTATCAACCTTCAAAAAAGGAAATGAGCTCACACACTGCAACTCCTAATGACGTCAGTGCACGGGGGAGGGGCAATTATCATCATATAATTTTTTCATTCTTTTCTTTTTATACGTGTACAAAGCGAAACATGAATTAACAAATTGCTTTGTGGCAGAGATAATGTTTTGGTACAAAAAAAGAGAAGAGATACACTCTTCAATTGATTAATTTCTGTATCTTCACCTGTTTGTTTCTATAAGTGTTACAGCGGATGGAAACATGACTAGCTCTGCTGTGCCAGTATTGTTTTACATCAGTCACACCCATGTTCCCTACTTCACACATGCCGAGAATCCTGCATCAAGAGGTTAGAAACAGACAAAAGGAATTTGCACGAGTGGTGGAGGGGTGATCCTGTATCAGCATTGTCATAACCAGCTCTATGCACAGTGGAACTAACATGAAGCAGTACATAACAAAAAATCTGAATATTGATCTTAAATGTGCTGACATTGAAGGTATGTTGATATTAGTACCACTTAAAATTTGCCTAGGATATGTTTACAGATTTATTAATTACCTACCAATTTCATTCTGTTATTCTTTCCAATCAATTTTTTTAAATTAATCAAGTGTAATTATTAATCAGTTTCCTTTATTTTGTCCCCCCAGTCATATGACACTATTCACATGGTAAGTCACCCACAGGTGGCACGGTTGTGTGGGGTTGGTTCTTTGGTTTGTGTAGGGTGACAGCTTGCAGAATGCAAGTACTGTTGGTGGTTAGCAGTTTCATATGGTCAGAGGAGTGGTTGAAGCCATCAGAGAGGTGAAGGTGAATATCCAGGAATGTTTCACACTGGTTTGAGGAGGACCAGGTGTGGCAGATAAGAGAGATGCTGAAGTTGTGAATGAATGAGGATAGGGCATCTTGGTCCTGAGACCAGATCATGGAAATATCATCAGTGAACCTGAACCAGACAAAATATTTTGGGTTTTGGGAAGCTACAAAGGTTTCCTCTATATGGTCCATAAAAAGGTTGACATATGAGGGTGCCCATGGCTGTGCCACAGATTTCTTTGCATGCCTTCCCCTCAAAGGAGAAGTAGCTGTATGTGAAGATATATTTGTTTAGAAGTATGAGGAATGCGGTAGTGGGTCTGGAGTCTGAAGGAGACTGAGAGAGGAAGATTCAGTAGCAGCAAGGTGACAGGCATGAGAGTTGATGGTGTTTAGGAAGGTGGCACCAATAGTGATGGGTAGGGATCCAGGTGGTAAAGAGATAGGGATGGTGGAAAGTTGGTGAAGGAACTGGGTAGTGTCTTTGATGTGAGAGGCTAGGCTTTGGGCTAATGGTTGCCGGTGTTGGTCAACAGGAGCAGAAATTCTTTCAGTAGGAGTGCAATAACCAGCTACAATGGGTTGTCTAGGATTGTTGGATATGTAGATTTTGGGATTGGACTCAGGGGAGAAGTTCTGAGATGAGCTTAAGGATTTCACCAGGGACTGGAGGTTATGTTGGATTTCTGGGATTGGCTCACTATGGAAGAGCTTGTAGATGGAGAAGTCAGACAGCTGGCAGAAGCATTCTGTCAGTTAGTCATTGTGATTCACCATGACAGTGGTACAGCCTTTGTCTGCAGGGAGGATAACTAGCTGAGGATGTGTTTTGAGGTTGTGAATTGCTGTCCTTTCTATTGTTGTAAAGTTGGTGTTCTTGGGAAGGGGCATGGGCAAATATTGTGAGATCAAGATGGTGATAAGGAATTCCTGAGAGGTGACCTGGGGGTGGTTAGGTGTGAGAATGGGAGGCTCACATTCGAATGGTGGTATAAAATGGAAGACCCAGACTTCCGCAAGGGAATAGGTTGGTGCTGGTTGGAGGGGCTGGTAGCAAAGAAGAGGTTCACCTATAAGGATTCGGAGAAGGAGAATAGGTCTTTGACAAGTCCTACATGGTTAAACATGGGAGTGGGGCTGAAACTGAGGCCTTTGGGTAGGACTGAAATTTATGTAGGATTGAGGTTTTTGGTGGAGAGGTTAACATCATTGTTTGGGATCTATTTGGGTTGTGGATTTTTTGGAGTGTTGTGACTGAGTTTCTGGGGCTGTGGAAAATTGGAAAAGTTAGTTAGACAGTGTCTGGATGCTATTAGGGGTTGTCGAGAGACTTCACTGTGAGTGACACAGGTGTTGTTGGGCAGTGGTGTTCCAGGGTGGAAGTAGGATGTCAACTGGTTGGACAATTTATGGTGGTACCTGGAATACCTTCCAGTTTTTGGAGGGCAAGTGTTTCAGTTTTGGAGACATGGAGTACCCAGTTATGACTGTGCAGTAACAAAATCTTGCAGAGAGAGCATAAGTGGTTCCAGGACGCCTATGCCATGGAGATGTGTTTCTGCAGTACCAGTTTTGTAAGGGATAGGGACTAATGGAATCTAAACATATGAAGGCCATTGTGAAAGGATGGGTGGGATCCAGGAAAGGAAATTTTTAGCATTAGGGGGATTCCATGGTGTAGGCAGCACTTAAGGAACAGTACGCAACATTGGGCTTTCGCTAGGGAAAGGGATACTTTCCTGAAATGATGCAGATAGATAGAACAAGGGTCCACTTGGGCTGGGATGATGCTGGGAGAATGTAAAATGTTGCAGGAAATCGATGAATGAAAGCTTTTTGTGGCTGTAAAGGGAACTGGATAGTGAAGTGTGGGTTTGGGGAAAGAGAAGGATAGAAAAAATAATACTAGAGGTAATAGGATAGTTGTGTGACATGAGAATATTTGGTCACATGTAAATTCCTGTCACACATAGGAAAGATAAAGAAAAGGTATAAAATATCAGTGGGAGCAATGTTTCTGTTTTGAGATTAAATATAGTGGTTTGCTGCTAGGATAGTGTTTTAACTGCGATCTGGTAAATGCGTGGTTCATAGAGCAGTGTGCACCACAGTCAGGCCAGTACTGGTGCTACAGAGTGTCACAACACATGTGTGACCATACTGATTGTGGCCTGTGATGTGTGTGGTTGTAACAAATGCAAGAGGAAAAACATAAGGAAAGATCTGAATGCAAAATATGGGAGACACAAAGTAAATGAGGTTTATGAGAGAGAAACAAAGGATGGATGACACAAGGTTTAGGATGAGAGGGATTGATGAGGCAGTATGAATAAAGTAAGGAAAGATCTGACAGAATTTAAATAATTTAGGACTAAGAGAGACCACTCACCAAAAAGAGAATGAACACTTGCTGGCTTTTGAAATAAACCCTCTGTCAAGCTAGAGCTCAAACACACACACACACACACACACACATGCGTGCGTGTATGCACCTGTACCGGAATTGCATTTCAGCAGGTGGACTAGATTGGGGTGCAGGTGTGCATGGGAGTGTGGAGGTACATTCTTTTGTGTGTGTGTGTGTGTGTGTGTGTAAACCTGCTCAAGAAAGATTTTTTTCTGAAAGCTAGGAAGTCGTCTTTCTATTTTGTGTCTTTCTGTTGACAACACAACACTTCTGTTATTCGGTGAGTGGCCTCCCTTACTCATAATTATGTACATTCTTCCCACTACAAATCTAATAAGCAGCCCCTTGTCACCTAGTGTCACTCTGTTCTGGAACAACTGAACTGTATCCTTCATTGGAGCTTTGTTTATCTGTCACCCTGCCTGGCACTTAAGTGTGAATTGCAGAGTAGTCATGTTGGACATAGATGCTGTCTATGAGTTGTTCCTTTATTCCTAAATGATTTACATTCTGCAAGAACTTTCCTTGCTATGTTAATGTATATTTAAGTGTCATGAAGTCCTTCTGAAAGCATTTGGAGTGTAGCCTAGTATGGAAGTTAATAGATGATAAACAATACAGATAAGAAGAGTATAGTAAATTCTGAAATATGGAGCAGTAGATTAACACAAAAAATTAGACAGTAGAGCAAATAACTAAAAAAGAAATATTGCTTTGAATCAGGGAGAAGCTTATGACATAAGTGCACTACAAGAATGGATCAGTTAGGATATTTCCTGACGTAAGAAATATTCAGTGTTGTAACGGAAGGTGGTTTACAGTTTAGTGTCTTTGAGGGGGGAAGGCATAAAATTCTAGAGGGAGACCAAGGTTTGACTACAGAAATCAGATTCGAGTTGACGTAGATTGTAATAGTTACACAGGAGACTAATATGAAGAGTTGCGTCAAACCAGTCTTCAGACTGAAGACCACGACAACAATCTACCAAATTTTTTGATTTGATAATGGCATGTACAAAGTTTCTGAAATACATGCATCCTATCAGGAACATGAAAAGGCACTGGTGAGCAAAAGACACAATAGGCACAAAAGTGAAAGAAAGTTGATATAACTACAAAGTGAACAAATGCATAAATAAAACATATGAAATACAAGTACTAAAATAGAATACAACAAGAAAGGCACTACAAAAAAAATAGAAAATGTATTGCAGAAAATGGAATTTTAGTGGAACTGTTAGATAATTTTCTTTCTTGTTGAAGTCTGCATGTTCTTTCTCAGTTAGTTATGACTGCTCATTTTGTGTTTTCTGTGATTTAATACAGTTTAACACAGTGTGAAATGCATAGGAACTGTGTTGGTTACATGTGGTCACAAAAAAATTGGCTGCTGTCTGGAAACAGCTAGAAGCTCCAGTGGCCATAGCTGACAGGCTTTGAGCTGATGTACTGAGCTGCAACAATAATGGGGCACCAGTAGCAAAAGATGACATTTTTGGTGTCATTGTAATCCTCTGAAAACAACATTGTCACTGTGTCTTCTGATGCACAACATCTGACCACCTGTCCTCAGTTGACATTGTGCAATGGAAAGTGATGGTATTACAAGTCTCTGCAAGCACTGCATAAGTGGCAGCTGGCTGTACAGCTGCCCCTTCATGTCTTACCAACATGTATGAGATGCTGCCTAGTGTTGACAGCACATCTGAGCCAGCATGGAATGCCTCGTCTGTTGGACCAGTGGCCAGTTTTCCTGCAAAGTCTGGACAAGAGCAGGGGGTGAGTATGCTGGTCATTGGAAGCACTAGTGTTAGGCAGGTAATGTAGCCCCTCATGGAAATAGCAGGCAGGTCAAGAAAGAAGGTCGTCATATACTGGGTATACTTGCTGGGAGATCTGATTCAAGTTCTGAAGCAGGTTCTATTAGCAGCTATTGAGTGCAGTGGATGCAATCAGCTGCAAATTGTAGGTCATATTAGCACAGATGATACTTGCCACTTGGGTTCTGAGGCCATCCTCGAGTCCTTTAGGTGGTTGGTTGAGTTAGTTAAGGCAGGGTTTGAGCTCGTCTTGCTATTTGTACCACTGTACCTAGGCTCAATTGCAATCCACTGTGTGGAATGTCTAAACCAGAGAATCAGATGATTTGCTAATCATATCAGTTGCAAATTTGCAAATTTGTTGAGCTCCACTATGGGGTGAAGTGCCTCACTCAATGGGTCAGGCATGCACTAGACAAAAGAAGCAGCTACTCAGGAAGCAGAGTAGGTGCACATGAGGTATTTAGTTAGAGGAACCGCGGAACCCCTCCATAGGATCAGTGATAAATTACTTGCCGAAATTGAAGATAGAACAGTAGTAATACTCAGAGAATGTTCATTCTCATATAATGGAAATAAAAAAGGTTAATATGATGTTAGTAAGCTGCAGCATTATTCATGGTGTTGCTCATTAAAGGCAGTAATGCCCAGATAGCATCAGGAAAAGAAAAACCGGTTGGTGATTACAAACAAAATACTAAATTCTGACTGATATACAGGGTGGAGTGGTTAAAACTATTTGTGGAACTATCTGGGACACAACAACCCAGATGAAAAAAAAGTTGTAATAAAAGTTGTTCATCTTGAAAGGTGACATCCAATGACACTAAATATGACACCCCTGCTCCACCCCCCAGGGGTTTGGATTGAGGGGGGGGGGGGGCAGTCAACTTTGAAATCTTTAGTAGGAACCCCAAGTTTTTATTGTGGGTTCAGAGTCTCCAGAAAAAAATATGTAACTTTTGTATGGAACAATTTTATCATTGTGTGATGGATGGCACTGTAATAAACACAAATCAAAATGCATTACAACCCATTGAAAAGTGATAGGGGATGTTTGATACATTAACTACTGTCTGTGATACACTTTGTACCATTCAAATAACCATCTGTAATGAGTGGACAGTGAACATATGTTGCAGTCCATGATCAGATACCTGCTGCAGGTGCCACACCTCTAGGTGCAAGGATGTAGTTTCATTGTGTCAAGCACGTCTTTGGCTGTGCCTTGAATAACGGACAAGAACACAGTGGCACAAAGCGGTTGTGCTTCACTTCACTGCAAACATCCAAACTGCAAACATCTATTCCTGAGTGTGCAACAGTGTTGATGATTGCAGAGAGAATAGATATCATTGCATCATAATTTACATCATATAAGCATGTAGGAGAAGCTTGTCGATGGTTCTGAACCTGTTCCTGAGATTAGTGATACTTCTGCAACAACATTTCACAGTATTATTCAACTGTTTAATACAACTGGAAATGGCAAATCCACATGAAGAATCCAACCACCGCCTGTGATGAACAAAAATGCCACAGTGGATGTTTCTGCTGTAACTGCTGCGTATCAGCACATTAGTTCATAACAAATTGCTCGAGATGCAGGAATTTCACAACAAAGTGTTCTGTGCATACTGCATCAACACAAATACCACCTACAGCACCTGTTGCATAAAGCCCTGCAGCTTGAACTATTGCAACTGAATACAATAACTAGCAGCCAATGATGATTTTCATTCACAGCTACTTTTCTCTGATGAAGTAATGTTTATGAATTGTGGTCGCATGAATCAGGATAGTATGCATTACTGGGCAATGTAGAATCCCCAGTGGTTAAGGCAAGTCTATCTTAAATGCCCCTGAAGTGTCAATGTTTGGTGTGGTGTGTTAGGTACCTGGATAATTGGCATAATTGGCCAGTACTCCATAGATTGTAATGTGAATGGTCAAATGTATGGCAACTTTTTAGATAACATTTTGCCAATACTACTCTCAGATGTCCCACTTCAAACAGGAATGGATATGTGGTTTCATCATGACAACTGTCAAGCGCATTATTCGTGGATATCTCATGAAGTTCTGAACTGACATGACCCTCGTCAATGGATTGGACAAGGAGATCCTCATGAGTGACATGCACATTCATCCAATTTGATGCCTCCAAATTCTGAATGAATAAATGAAGATGTTTACTAAGATGAATGACCTTTTCATTTATTAAAGAGACAACAGGGAATATTAATACCTCTATACTACATGGAACTACAAATTTAGGAGAACACAGTTCATTGCTGCAGTGTGGACAAGAATGACACAGTGAAAGATAAGTACAAGAAACTATCATTCAGTATTGTTTCACTAACCAAGTAGAAATTGAATTTGTTGTGATAACCTCATGACTTTCGAGAGCACTTATGAGATCAGACAATAAATCTGAGTGCAGCTTACATTCAAGAGCTGTAGTGACAGCGCAATTCATGGAGAACATGCAGAATATCATTAATAAGTCTCCTGATCATGCTACTGTTATAGGGGGACCTTCAATTTACCAACCATGGGATGGGAGAATGTCACAACATGCATCACAGGAACAAGAAATAAATAAAAATAAATTAATGTTATCAAAGCTGATGGCAGAGACAGAAATTCAGTTGAGTTTATTGTGAATGTTATGTCCAAAAATTACTTTAAGCAGATTGAGAACTAGTTCATTAGTATAGTTTCTTGGACCTCTTAGCAACAAACAGGCCTGAATTTTTCAAATCCTTTAATGTAGAGAAAAGCACCAATGATGAAAAGACTGTGATATCATCAGTGGCTGTATGTGTTACAAGGAATGTTAGGAAAGGTAAGTTTGTATCCATGCCAGTGGACATCGCATTGCAGGCAGACAAGTGCAGTGGAATTGTGTGGAAACCTGCCACAGGTGGCCCACGCAACACATTAGATCAGCAAACCCACTGATGGAGATGTTTACCTGTGTGTGGCAGTTGACTGGGTGAGTCAGTGCTTACTTAGAGCTCATCCACCACGACATCACCTATCATATAGTGCCATGTGTTGTTCCAAGTGTTTGGCTATTAGCCATCCATGCTTGCCACAGGCTGAGTTCTTCTTGTGCTCATCTCTATGAGGTTCTGGACTCTCTGCTTCCTTCAGATTGACTGTCACGTCAAGTTCATTTCCCTCTCAGAAGGTTCTGTTCCCTGACTATTATCAGGCCACCATTGCCTGATGAAACATTTGTACTGACTGTGCAGTGTAGCAGCACTGTCATGCCTGTGCAGGTACTAAAGTAGGAAAATATTTTTACTTATAGAGAATTACAGGAAACAAATTGCAGAGTACATAAGTAGTCAACTTCATATATTCTGTTCTTAGTATGAAAATTAATTCAAAAAGCATTGTTCATTACATGTTGGACATGTGCATGCTAAGCAAGGTCATCAGGGATGGGAAAGACCCACTATAACTCAATAGCTATTTTAGACAGTTGCTATGAAAGCAGAGCGAGCATCATCACAGATTTAAGTGAAGTCAAAGCCTAGGTGATAAATAAAAGCTGAACAAAATGCTAAGCAGTTTTTGTTCCATCTAAGATCAGTAAGCAAATAGGAACTGCACATTCAAGTCTCTCATTGACTATACTGGCACCAAAGTGGAAGATGATAGGGAGAAGGCTGAAATACCAAATTTGGTCTACTGCAACTGTTTCACCATGTGAGATCATAATATGTTCCTCCTTTTAACTATTGCATGAAGAGTTAAATGGCAGGTACTGAGAAACATGACTGCAGGATAGAAAATCAGTTGCAGTCAGTTAACTGTGGAAAGGCATATGGACTAGACAAGATATTTGTGACATTTTGTAGAGACTATATGAAAGAACTTGCTCCCTTTCTGGAGGTAGCTTATCATAGGTCACTGGAACAATGAAGACTGCCTATTGACTGGAAAAAAGTGCAGGTCATTCCCATTTTTAATAAGAGTTGTAGGACAGATGCCCATAATTAAAGTTGTATATCATTGACATGAAATACATTGCAGAATTGTGGAACTCGTTTTACACTCACATATTATGCCATTCTTTAGAGAAAGAACATTTCTTCTGTAATAATCAGCATGGATTCCATATACAGCAATTTTGTGAAACTCAGCTTGCTCTGTTTATGCATGAGATCCAGAGCACTGTAATATTGGCATTTAGACTGATATCATATTCCTTGACTTCGGGAAACTATTTGATACCATTCACTGTCATTTAGTGAACAAAATATGAACTTACTGAAAACTGGACTAGATTTGTGACTGCACTAAGCACTTTTTGCAAGCAAAGCTTAAAATGTCATTCTTAAAGGAACAAGATTGACAGATTTAAAGGTAAATACAGGAGTATCCCAAAGAAGTGAGATATGACCAGTACTGTCATAATACAGGGTGTCCAACTCAACCCTCAACCCTCCCTGATTTCAAGGACCCAGGAGAGAAAACTCACAGTAGATACAATAGTGAAAAATGCACCACATTGTAGAGCATCTCAAAGAATTTATATTCCCACGTCAGAACTGCCAAGTATCATCAGTAGAGTGCAGCATGGTCACATGAAGTGAAAATGGCGACTCCACAGTAGCGAGCGCAAGCAGTAGTGTGGTTTGCAGATACAAAATCGCCAATTACTGCAAAGAAATTATCATTGTGTGTATGAATGTGATCCACCTGATGTGAAAACAATTAAGGAATGATATAGGAACTTTCTGGCAATGGTAAGCATTCTGAAACATTCTGGCGGTGAACGTTACAGAGTTTCAGAAGAGATAGTGGAGGACATCAGGCAAATGTTTCTCAGAAGCCCATGTATGTCAATTCGTCAAGCATCTAGGCAACCTGAAGTACCTCAATCAACATTGCATCATGTAGTTCACCAGCATCTTGGTATGTGTGCTTATAAAGTGCAAATTCTGCACCATCTGACACCAAGCGAGTAACCACACCTACAACAATTTGCTGTGGATATGCAGCAGCGTATTGATATGGATGCCAGCTTCCTGGTAAGATGTTTATTCTCAGATGAGGCAACCTTTCATCTATCAGGAAGGGTGAATAGCCATAATGTTCAGATTTGGAGTTTGCAAAATCCGCACGTTGTCATTGAACATGTTCGTGATAGCCCTAAACCAAATGTCTGGTGCGAGCTAATGCATGACTGTTGTTTTTTGCTGAAGAGACAGTGAATGGGTCCATGTATCTGGACATGTTGGTGCAGTTTGTGTACCCTCAGATACAAGACTTGCAACCCAACATCATTTTTTAACAAGATGGAACTCCGCCCCATTGGTCAATGGCTGTTTGCAAGTTCGTGGATAGGAAATTTCCCAGTTGTTGGATCAGACACAGAGGACCTATTGCCTGGCCACCACATTCACATGACATTACACCACTTGATTTCTTCATGTGGGGATTTGTGAAGGACCATGCACATATGCAACCAAAGTGGACGATATTCCTACGTTGTGACATCGTATCACTAATGCGACTGCAACAATAACAGAGGAAATGTTACAAAGAACATGGCAAGAAATAGAATATAGACTTGATATTCTTCGTGCTACAAATGGTTCACATGTAGAGGTGTATTGATGATAAATAGGTAAATTCTTTGAGATGCTCTACAATGTGGTGCATTTTTCATTGTCGTATCTACTGTGATTTTTTCCTGATTCTTTGAAATCAGTGAGGTTTGAGTGGGACACCTGGTACATTTAAATGATTAAATGGATAATGTTGGAAGATCCATGATAATGTTCACAGATGATTCAGTCGTCTATAAGAAGGCTGCAGTGCCAGAAGACGTGTAGATGATCAGTAATTGGTGCTGGGACTGGCGCTTCAACCTGAATGAAAATACTAAAATGGAAATGAAGTCCCATGCTTCTTGACAGATCATAGGGGATTGATTTGGGAGACCCACACTGCCATACTAGGCAAGGTACTAATGGAGGTGGTTTGCCGTTGCATTCCACCGACCGTAATGGGGATGAATGGTCATGATAAAGATGACACAACAACACCCAAGTACTCTCGAGGTTGGTAAAAATCCCTAACCATGCTAGGAATCAAACCCAGGACCCCATGCTCAGGAAGCAAGAATGCTACCATAAGACGATGAGCTGCGGACAAATGTAAACACATTGGTGTGCAAAACTTAAGAACAGAAGTAACTTTTGCATGATGTGCCACTGCAAAATAATATAGCTCGAGGAAACTTGGGGCATACATAGAAAGAACTGCTACAGTAAAATACAGAATGTAACCTGAAAGAAATACACAATGAGGTGGACAGAAATTACACTTTTATTCAAAGACAAAATTACACTACAGTCACTGACATTCATGATGGTCCCCTGAACATTACAATAGGTGGAACACCATTTGTAACAGGTTGTGTGGTAACCAAGGGTAGTAATAAACGCTTTGCAATGTGTTCCCATCCAGACCACAGGGTTGGTAAGGAGTTCTTGTGGTACGGCATTCCATTCCTCCACCAGCACAGTAGACAACTGCTCCATATTTGTTGGTGCATGTGGACATGATGCACTATGTCTCCCAACTACATCCCACATGTGCTTGATGGAATTTAAGTTGTGGAAATCAGCAGCCCAGTTCATTCACTGAATATCCTCTCATTTCAAGAGCTCTTCCACCTACATTGTTTGACCCAGTCATGCATAGTCACCTATAAAAACCTATGAAGTCTGAGCCAAATGTACTCCCAAAAAGGCACAACAATGTTGACCAGTGAGTGTACTGTGTTTAAATATTTGGAGGTCAGTATGCCCATGAAACATTATACTTCCCAAATCATAAAACCTAGACCACCAAAACAATCTATGTTTGGGAAAGTTTCTTGCTGTATTACATGTTCCCACCGCTCGTCATATGAGGGCACATCGAGAATCACTACTCAGATTGAATCTCCTGTCATCCGAGAAGAGCATGTGACCCCCCTCATTGTTGGTTCAGCCCCTGTGCTCTTGGAATAATTGTATATGGTGCCACCTATTTGCAGATGACAGTGGAACACAATGTGGTGGTCATCAGGCAAGAGATCACCCCCGTGCAGTTGCTGTGTCACTGTGGAGCATGGAGATTACATGCCTTGCAGTCCTGTTAAATTTGGTTTCAAGTGCACTTGCTGTTTGACATCAGTCTCTTCTTGCCTGTAGTATGATGACAGGAACAAGATAAAATTCAGAGTGGGGAAACATTAAATATGATATGCCACAAGGTTTGATCCTTGGCCCCCCCATATTGGAGGGCTTTTCAAAAACTGCAATGTTTGCTGATGACACAAGTATGTTAGTACAGGTCCCAAACACATCCATAACAGGTACCTAGGAGAATAATGGTACAGGCTCACAGCTAACAGCTTACCACTTAATCTTACAAAACCTCATAGTGTGCTGTTGCAGCCAAATGTGATTTGCAAGTACCATAGGCAGAGATGTGTGGAATTCCTGGGCATATAGATATATAATAAACTGAGGTGACACTGGCAAGTGGATAAGTTAACCAAAAAGCTTAATTCTTCCTGCTTTGCTCTCACAAATCTCTCTCATTGTGTTGACCTACAGTAATAGGATTGCTAGCATATTTTGCATACTCAGTTCTGTCCTGTGGCACAATCTTCTGTGACATGCAGCAAAGGTGATAAAGGTATTTATTCTACAGGACTGTGCATAAAGTTGATATCTGAACATTTTGTAGAAGTACTTCAGTGAGGTAAGGATTTGTAGACTTACATGCCAATACATATACATATCCTTGCTTAGATTTAGGAATCTCTGACAAGTCTGCATTATTCACTGAATTGCCAAAAATTTCATGTAACAAAAACCAAATGAAAAGTAACTTCAGTGAAAAGATTAGCTATAGTTAGTAATTAGTTAAGAGGGATTTAATGGCTTTTGATGACTGATGATTTTATGTCAAGTAGTAGCAGCTTTGAAAAATTTTTTAATATCTTTCTTGAAATTGTAATGGAAGTTTCCCACTTAGAACCACATGTAACAAAATGACTAGTAAATCTGAATAGATAATTATACTTAAAAAGTTGTGAAGGCAGCTAAACAAAAGGCAAACAGTAAGTTCAGTTTTCACCATAAAAATAAGACAAATCAAAGGAGTGTTTCCATTGTCAAATCAGGGTTAGGTTAACAGTTAGTAATTATAAAATGTCTAGGATTAAAGTGGGTGATAGCCTTATTGCAAACCCAGCTCAAATATTAAAACTTTTAAATGAATTCTTCGCACATGTGGCAAAGTCAGATGTTTATACAGCAGAGTACCAGAGTAAAGTAAGTCCCTCAATCTCAAAGATTTTAAAAAAAAGTCTGAACAAAGAATGTGGAAAATGTTATAATATCATTAAAAAATAAAAGCTCTGTTGGATGGGTGACATACCGACCAAACTGATTAAAGCAATGTAGAACATAATAGCACCTCCAATAACTCAAATAATCAACCAATCAGGGATGCTTTCCTGAGGTGTTGAAGTATGCTGAAGACAGACTTCTGATCAAGAAAGGGACAAGGGAAGACGTGGGAAATATTGCTCTATTCTTCCTATCCTGTCAAAACTCTTACAGAAAGTAGCCACAAAGCAGATTCAAAATTTTATTGTAAAAATTATTATTATAAGTAACAGATTTGAATTTCAACAATGAAGAAAGCTTTCTGGATGCAGTGAATACCTTTATTGAAAAGATATGCAAAGCACTGGATCAGAGAAGTATAGATGCAGGTATCTTCTGTGATCTTATAAAAGCATGGCTTATCTACAAATTAGATAAAAATGGGCTCCAGGCAATGCTTTAAAATGGCTTACTTCAGACTTGCAGAATAGACAACAAAGGGCAACTATCAAATCAAATACAGTGAAGTACTGTTCTAAACAGAATAAAGTGTCACTAGCTGTGCCTTGAGGCTCCATGTTAGGGCCAACCCTGTTCCTGTTCTACATAAATGACTTACCCATAAATATAAATTCCCCATTAGTTCTGTCTGTAGATGATACGTCTGTTTAAATGAAGAGGCAGAATGTCACACAGAAGTGTCAAGGCTTCATCAAAGCACATTGTAAAGTTGCTCATGTTCAGATATGCTACTTATTTGTAGTAATCAACAGGAATTTAATTTAAACATGTTGAACATGAAGACATCCAGCACTGAGGAGTGACATGTTGCCTATCAAATTCTTCATACAATGCAGATTGGAACTAGGTCAGCAAGGGTCACTAAGTTCAGTACAGACTCCACTTGCAAGTTCACCTCTGAGCGGTTTGCAGGAAGAGGGTAAGAACCACATTAACTTCTGGGTGGGAATGGTGGTGTGGGGCTGGTGTCTTGTGTGTTCTGATGACTTAATTTCCATGCTGATCATCTGCTGTTATAAAAATACCACATGTAACTAGAATTGTGAAGGAACATTTAAAAGATGCTCACATTGAAATGTGATACAAAATGGCTGCAACACAATACTTACAGCTCGTGCGCAAAAAAAACGCACAACGGTTGATGTTTGAACTCACCACAGATTGTATTTGACAAATTTTGTGTTGATGTTACTTTTATTTTCATAGCTCTGTGGCTTGGTTGGGGTTCCCAAAAATTTTTCATTGCTTGTACTCTGGTACATTTCTTATTTCTTTCATGTTGTTAATTTTGATTGCAGTGAAATGAATCTATCATAATTTGATAATGGAAAATCCAGGATGGATTGTAACAATATTGCTGAAAGCTGTATTTATTTGTTACAGTCTTTTTGTTGTGCCTATCTGTGACTCAGCATCTCTGCTATGTAGTAAGTAGCAACTTTCTTTTTCATAATATTGTACTTTGATAGTAATTTATAAAATAGTTGAAAAATGTTTTCTAAAAAATTAGTAAAATAATTTGTAATAAGAAATACAAAATATTCTTGCACTTAATTAAAAGGAAATGTTGTCTTCTTTTGAAACTGGATGAAATTAAATGAAACAACTAGCCCAATTCAGGTCTGAATACAATTGGTGCCGTAATACTAAACTGTAGCCCTAAGAAAAAGTGAAATTTAATTTTTTTATTAAAATTGTGTAATTCCATTCTTAACATTAATTCTGAATTGAATAGAACATGGACTGGTTTATGGGAAACAAGATGTGTAAAAGATGAATAAATGCAAAACCTGAAAACTGTTTCAAGGAACTGATCAGTAACTAAACGAACAAGAAACAACATTAAAAAATTTGAAAACAGATCAACTTCTTTACAAACTGACTATTTAGTGGGACCTTGCTTAATGACCCTAATTCACTTCATAGTCCTACCTGCAATGTGAAACACTCATTATGTGAAACATATTTTTCTATAGGAATTCATGTAAAAATAGGATAATGCATTCCTTTCTGAAAAATACTAAAACAATCTATAAAATTGTAATAGAGTGTATAATATAGCAATATAATGTAGAACATTGTACATCCTTTTTTTACAAAAAAATTGTCTAAAAACTTTAGTTTTTGTCTATTCTTCAAAGTGATTGCTAAACATGGAAGATGGCTAGTTGAATGAAATATATCTCCATTTATTGGTTAATGAGCAGCTTTGTTGAATTTGCATTGGTTAATTATGACAAATCTAAAATTAAATTCACAAATATGAGGACTGTTTGGAAAGCAGTCAGACTGGTGACAAAATGGAAACCACAGAGAAAATCAAAAATGTTTTATTTGCAACAGTTTGTTACCCCTTCCAGCCACTTCTCTACATGATTGCCACTCTGACTTAAGATGTATGTCATAGCATTGTGCCAACTTTCCAATATCTTTGTCATAGAAGGCTGTGTTTTCTGCCACTTCTATACACTGGTCTGCAGTTCATTATGTGTGCCAAAATGTTGTCTTCATTTCTAGTGGTTCAGGTGAGCAGAGATAAACATCAGAGGGAGCCAAATCCAGGCTGTATGGTGGATGGTCTATGCTGCAAGAGTATCCTCATTGTCCCTGCGGTGTGTGGTAAAGGTTTGTCATGAAGAAGGAAATGCATGACAGGTACATTGTGTAGGGTTGCATGAAATCAGGAGAATCCTCACTATGGGCACCCATACTTAACAGGAGATGCTGTTGTTCTAGGCATCTTTTTGTGCTCACTGTGTGGTCAGAGTTGAAAAGAGTGACATGATGTGATCGACAGACATGCTAGAGACAATTCTCAATATGTGTGCAAAGCTTTGTCATATTTTCACTGACATTTCCATTTTGGAGAAGAGGCACCAGAGATGACAATTGCAATGCAAAGAGTGTTGCTAACAATACAGCTAAATACTGCTTTCTTGGTGGCATTGTCATTTGTCGAAGCTTCTACTGTAAAAGACAGGTCATAGAACAGTGAGTGTCTTAATTGCTAGCTATTTTAGCTGAAGAGGTATCTAGACCCAAAAGTGGTTTTTGAAATGGTTACCAAAGATTAAAAAAACATTGAACAAACTCATAATATGAAACAATGCTTTTTATGTGAATCACACTTTATAAACAGTGCTCGTCAAGCGAGGTTTGACAGTATGTTATTCATCGTAATAACAATACTGATGTAAATGTTATGCTCTTTATTCTTCCATGTTTTCTTTTTTCATTATCATTCTTTCCCAAGGAGCATAAACCATACCATCAAGAGTAAAGTAAATCATAATTATGGTATAATGTAGCAATTATACACAAATGCACAGCACTTTATTGACACAACTGCAACTTGATAATTAACTAATGTCTCTCATTTTTATTATTTGAAATTATGTTTGACACTTTCCAGGATTTTGCTGTTTCTGACAGTTTTTATTCATAAGGTGACACCATCAGTATCTGTCACAGATGCCACTTATGCATGTAAAAGTAAGCAAGAGCTGCGGGTCCTACACTACAGGTAAAATACAACAGTTTCAATGAGAAGGCTGTGCCTGTTTATTTATTAATAATTTGTGAAATCATGGCTCTGTTTTTGAGACACAAATAACCAGTTCATTTCCTAATCTTAGCCTCTTTCTCTTCTTAGTTTTTTTGTTCACCATTTAAGTAAATGCTAATTCACATAGGAAGGAAGTGACGAATGCCACTAATAATTTCAAAGCTTTCCTTGTCAGCCATGGACGTTCTTGTTTTCTCTTCATCTGGGACACATCAAGCTTTTGTGAAATGCATTCCATTTCAAGCATGTTGTCAGCAGCAAAGTCTAAAAGTGTTTCTTTCATTCTTGTGCTTAGATCAGACAACTGTACTGACATATCCAAAAATGGATTTAGTCAGCTTCAAATTTCAGTTCTGGAAAGTAACTTCATAGTTTCTGTTCCAAATTGTGGAGGCTCTGTATCATGCAAGAAATCTGAGAAATTACTACATCTACACCTACATACATAGTCCGCAATCCACCATACAGTGCGTGGAGGAGGGTACCTCGTACCACAACTAGCATCTTCTCTCCCTGTTCCACTCCCAAACAGAACAAGGGAAAAATGACTGCCTATATGCCTCTGTATGAGCCCTAATCTCTCTTATCTTATCTTTGTGGTCTTTCCGCAAAATATAAGTTGGCGGCAGTAAAATTGTACTGTAGTCAGCCTCAAATGCTGGTTCTCTAAATTTCCTCAGTAGTGATTCACAAAAAGAACGCCTTCTTTCCTCCAGAGATTCCCACCCGAGTTCCTGAAGCATTCCCATAACACTCGCGTGATGATCAGACCTACCAGTAACAAATCTAAGAGCCCGCCTATGAATTGCTTCTATGTCCTCCCTCAATCCGACCTGATAGGGATCCCAAATGCTCGAGCAGTACTCAAGAATAGGTCGTATTAGTGTTTTATAAGTGGTTTCCTTTACAGATGAACCACATCTTCTGAAAATTCTACCAATGAACCGAAGACGACTATCTGCCTTCCCCACAACTGCCATTACATGCTTGTCCACTTCATATCGCTAACTGGTCCTTGTGATTTCCTTGACAATCTCCTGAAAGCAAGGAAAAGGCTGTTCTGCAAAGATGTCACTGACAAATGAAGTTTTGTGAGAAATCCTTAGATTTTATCCTTGCTGTTACCTCTCCATTGGAAAGCCACCGGACCATGTGTGATAAAGGAGACTTCAATGGAGCAAACCCACGTCTTCACAAACAATTCTAAACACTTGAGTCTGCAACACTTTACCTTTAAGAGAGTTCACAACATTGATCACCTCTTTAAGCACATCATTTAAACCAGGAGGTACAATCATGACTGCCAGATATTGTTGATGTGTGTCCATGAAATATTTGGTATTATTGATTTTGATTTCACCACAAACCCACTTTTATTGCCATGCATAGCTGTAGCACCATCATGGCAATACAGTTTGTGCAGTTAATCTCATAGTTAGTTGTGAGTGCTTTCTGAAACCACATCATACAAACCACAGCCAATAGTGTTTGCAGGAAGTGCTTTGCAAAATAAAACATCTTGCATGATACTTAGATCTGCCTCAAAGTACTCAGCCACCACAAATTGTGCACAATCTCAAACATCAGTAAATTCATCAAACTGCAAAGCAAAATGTGGGTTCTTTAATTTTGGACTAATTGTTGTTGAATGTAACCAGCCATATAATTTATTCTGCGTTCAGTGGTATTATCAGAAAGTGGTATGCTTTTCAGCTTGTTTGCTTCCTGGTTACCTAATACAATTTCAGCAATATTCAGGACAGCTGGCAAAATATTTCTGGCATCTGTAATCAGCTTCCCTGCTTTGACTCATTATGTGACCCTTTAGCTAGCTAATAACCCTTTCTCATTGACACTGGAAACTAATATCTCATAAAAAATATTGTCAAATCAGAAAAATAAATAGTCAATATTATAATATTATTTTTAATCAACAAATAGCAATACTGTTTTGTTACCAGCATAATAGTAGTTTGCTGTTAGTTAAGCGTTTTTAGTTTCCTTGAAAAAAATCCAGTGGTTTATCAGCAGCTTCCTTGGAATGTTGAGTTGAGGGGTGATCCATAAGCTTTGATGGCTTCATAGTTTCATGTGGCACTAATTCACGACAAATTACACATTTATGTTTATTATTCACAACAGTAAAACAATACTTCAAATAACTATCATAAAGTATATTTTTTCGGGTTTGATTCACTTCCACCACTGCCACTTGTACCGGATGAGGTGGGGCTGTGCAGATCTTGTGAGAAACTTTTCCATTTTACACTCACTTGGAGTGAAGTGCAAAGACACAATAATCACATGTGTACTCCCTGGCATACTGGGACAACTGATTGAAGTGAGCGAAAATGCCTGCCTATGCAACCATTGACTCCTTCTCACTCCCATGTCTCTTCCGTGCCAAAGAATACATGTATCACTGCCCACAGAGCTTTGTCACACAGTGCACTTGATTTCTTGACCAATCTAGTATCAATAGAAAGAAAATTAAATGTGTTGCCTTTGATAACACTGACGTAATTTAATTATGGTTCTGGTGGGAGTGGGGGGAGCCTCACCAGAATTCTTGTGTTTGGAAAGGGGCTGTGTGTTTAAAAAGGGTGAAAAACACTGCCCTAGAGAAGTGGTTCCAGTTATATAGCTTGAAATTGAACATTGCAAACACCTATATTGTACATTTCAAAACCAAACATTCAATACATGTGGAACTTAAAATAAACATAATAATCAACTTATGGAAAAAGTTCACATAGTTAAATTCATTGGACTAAGTGTGTACAAGGACTTGGAATACACACATTGACTTCCTATCAAATAAATTAAGCAGTTCTGCATTTGCAATGCAAATACTAGCAAATTCTACCGACACGAGCACACAAAAAATAATATATCATAGATATTTTGAATCTGTCATTAGGTACAGTATAATTTTCTGGGGAAGTTAAAATAGTGTTCCTCAAATACTCAAACTGCAGATGAAAATTACGATACACGTGTGCTGGAAAAAAATTGTCATCCATTATTTCAGAGACTACAAATCCTAACTGTTCCCTTCATATACATTTATAAAATTATAATCTCCCTACACAGTAGACAAAAATAATTTGAGGCATTATTAATGAATCTATTGACTGACTCATTAATATGTGCTTCATGAGGAAAAAAATAAATAGATAAATAATTTTATGCTACCCACAGACTAGTTGACTCCACAGTATATAGAGATGACAATGTATAACCTGAATGAATAAAGGAGCTTTAGTAGTCACTTAATGCTGGTTGGTGAAACCTTGTAAGTAGGATTTCATTGGATTTACCTTCAAGCTTCTGCCAGTTCAGGTTTTTGCTCTCTTCAAGAGCAATAAATAAAGAGTGCATATAGGCATTTCTATTATTTTCTTTTCAGAATGAAAGGGCATTAACATGTTCATACCTACTTTCATGTTTACACTGTGATAAAATCTCATGGCTTTAATTAGGCCCATGCTTTTCATAGGCAATGAAGTGCCAAGTGTGTCACCAAAGCACCAAAGTACACCTCAAAGCCTCAGTCAGTCAGTACCTCTCTCCTACTTGTGAAAACCCCAGAGAAGCTCTTTCGTATATTTGTCTGGACTAGCTCCACTAGGCTGAGGCAGTACCTAGGCATTGTTTCCAGACTCAAACTTCAATGATGAAAACTTTCATCCAGGATTAACCAAGGTTGGGCAGAGCATACTTCAAAAGCAGGTACCTCTTTGTCCATGGTATTGAATGTTACCATTATCAACTTGGCTACTGTCATGGCAAGAGAAGATCACTGACTCCAGTTTAATACTTGAATGGGAGAAATTTCAAATAGGGTGTCTTACAATGTTTGCTCTAATCTTGGCCTAGATAAATATTATACCAAGAACACTGGATAATTCTTCAAAAACTGTTATGTTTCCTGGTGACACTAACCATTAAAATTTCAACACAATGAAGGTGGCATGCAACTGACATCATGCTTGAATACGCAAAGGATCAATATTTCAGAGCAACCTCACAATAGGTAGATTGTTTATCCAACAGGTATCTGCTTCAGAAATCACATTTGAATGTTGGATGTTTATAAGGTCATCATGTTACGCGTTCCATGGTTAGAGTTGGGTGGGTTCCCATAACTGTCATGGAATCGATGTGTTCATGAGAGCCATACTCAGTGCCATGCAGTATTCGGTGGTCCCTTGTGTCTAGACCCGGGAGGACAGAAATGTTGCTCACTCAGCCACACTGGATTGTGCATCCACATCACATGTCTTGTGTCAGGAAAGTGCTTCTTTGCAGCAAGACAAGTATCCACACAGTTAATGTGATGGTATCTGGAGCTCCTTTGGCTGTCACCATGGTGACCATCGTTGTGGCTTCCCATATCACAACAAGAGAGGCATACTGCCAGTGATGCACCTATGACAGCACTGGATAAAGTAGTGGTACTACTTCATCTTTTCATACAGGCTGTGGTTCTCTGTACAACATCATGGTGGATGTATCCATATGTGGAGGCTCCAAGGAGAACTAATGTTGAAAGACTGCATTTGTCATTGTTGTATTGGCCCAGCACCTCACATGATGGTACGGGGTTTGACATACCCAATTATTTGAACAGCAGTCTTTTCATACCTGATCTGTTATGGGTGGTGACTGTGCCCTGCTTTCAAGTTCTATGTGATGTTATCTTTCAACAAGTTAATGAAACCACATATTGTCCGGAGCTACATCAGTACAGAGGGTGTTTGACTGATGCCTCTTCCAGCATGTTCTCCTGATCTCTCACTCACTGAAAACATCTGGTCATGGGATGATGCGAGACTAGCATGCCACCACTTGCCAGCCACTGTGATTGATGAACTCTGGCAAGTGTTGAAGCAAATTGAAATCAGATACCTATATCCATCATACAAGTTCAGTTTGATTCTGCCCAACTGGGTCAGAGGAACTGTTGCTGCCAGAGATGACATGTCTGTGGAACAGACAAGACAAGAGCAGAATTAGTATTAATGTCTCTAAAAGAAATATACAGAAGAATGTAGGAGGAAACTGTAAGAACACTTCAATAGGATAGAGTATTACAGACTATTAGAAACACTTTACAAATACAAACCAACTATATAAAGGAACATGAGACCCAAACCCAAAGGGAAGGAAATTAATCTCTATAAGTACATATAGCGGGCAAAGCCTAATATGTGCATATGATGATATCTACATCCACATGATTACTCTGCAATTCATGACTTAGTGCCTGGCACCTTCAAGCTATTTCTCTACTGTTTCACTCTCAAATAGCACAGGGGAAAAATGAGCACTTAAATCTTTCTGTGTGAGCTCTGATTTCTCATATTTTATCACGATGATCACTTCTCCCTGTGTAGATGGGCACCAACAGAATATTTTCACAATCGGGGGAGAAAGTTGGTGATTGAAGTTTCATGAGAAGATCCTTATGCAATGAAAAATGCCTTTGTTTTAATGACTACCACCCCAATTCATATATAATGTCCATGATACTCCCTCCCCTGTTTCATGGTAATAGAAAACAAGATGCCCTTCTTTGAACTTTTTTGATGTCCTTCATCAGCCTCCTCTGATGTGGATCTCACACTGCACAACAATACTCCAGAAGACAACTGTGGTGTAAGCAGTGTCTTCAGTAGACCTCTTGCCAATAAATCACGGTCTTTGGTTTGCTCTACCCTCAACACTGTCTATGTGATCATTCCAGTTTCATAATTGTGATCCCTAAGAATTTACTTAATTTACAGCCTTCAGATTTATGTGATTTATTGTGTAACTAAGATTTAGTAGGTTTCTTTTAAGACTCATGTGAATGGCTTCACACTTTTCATTATTTAAAGTCAGTCACCCATTTTTGCCCCATACAGATATTTGTCTCAATCATTTTGCAGTTGGTTGTGATCATCTGAAGACTTAACAAAATGATAAATGATTGCATCACCTGCAAACAATCTAAGAGGGCTGCTCAGATTGTCTTCTACGTTGTTTATGTAGATCAGGAACAGCAGAGGCTGGTTCAAATGGCTCTGAACACTATGCGACTTAACTTCTGAGGTCATCAGTCACCTAGAACTTAGAACTAATTAAATCTACCTAACCTAAGGACATCACACACATCCATGCCCGAGGCAGGATTCGAACCTGCTCAGTTCCGGACTGTAGCGCCTAGAACCGCATGGTCACTCCGGCCGGCCGAACAGCAGAGGCCTTTATAACACTTCCTTGGGAAATCCCAGATATTACTTCTGTTTAACTCAATTACTTTCTCTCAATTACTACAAGCTGTAACCTTACTGACTGTATATCATGAATCTACACACATGGTTGAGAAGGCAGAACTCCATAAGCACACAATTTGGTAAGAAGACAGTTGTGAGGAATGGTATTGAAAGCCCTCTGGAAATTTAAAAATATGGGATCAATTTGACATCCCCTGTCAATAGCAGTCATTACTTTGTGGGAATGAAGAGCTAGTTATATTTCACAAGAACAATATCTTCTGAATTTGTGCTGAGTATTTGTCAGTAAACTGTTTTCTTCAAGGTAATTCATAATGTTCCAACATAGTATATGTTCCAAAATCCTACTGCAAATCAACATTAGTGATGTTCATCTGTAATTCAGTGGATTACTCCTGTTTCCTTTCTTGGGTATTGGTGTGATTTGTGAAACTTTCCAGTCTTTGGGTACAGATCTTTTGAAGAGCGAGCAGGTGCATATGATTGCTATGTATGGAGCTATTGTGTCAGTATACTCTGGAAGGAACCTGATAGACATACAGTCTCAACCAGAGGCTCTGCCTCTATTGAGATATTTAAGCTGCTTCTCTACACTGAGGATCTCTACTTTCAAGTAACTCATGTTGACAGTGTTCTAGATTTGAATTCTGAATATTTACTTCATTATCTTTGGCAAACGAGTTTCAGAAAACTGCATTTAGTAACCCTGCTTTAATAATACTGTCATGAGTGGCATCACCACTGTTGTCTTGCAATGAAGGTTGCTTTGTGTACCAAGGGGATCATTATCATCCCTTATTAATTTATGTGGTATGTATCTCTCAACTGCCATCAATACTATTTCTTTGAATCCATACTACAGCTGGTCTGTGCTTACATAGTCAGATCAGTAGGAGTGGGCACTCTCTCCTGGAAAGGTGTCAAGAGAATTTTTATCTGCTTTTTTAAATAGCCGTACTTCGTGTTTATTTTTGGTGGGTTTGGATGTTACGGTATTCAGTCTTGCTACAGCAGCCTTGTTGTCACTAATCCCTGTATCTATCATGATGCTCTCTATTGTCTCAAGATTAATTGATGCTAAGAGTTAAGGTATGTTTTTTCAACCATTTACACTTCAAGCTGGCTTATGAACTGACTGATCAAAATAATTTTCTTAGAAAGCATTCAGTACAATTTCAGATGATGTTTTATGCCTACTGCTGGCTTTAAACACATATTTTTGCCCATATATTGAGGTTAGGTAGAAGTCATCACCAGCTATAATTGTTTGAGTGTGATGCCTATTTGAAATAGGATTCAAGTTTTCTTTGAACTGTTCAGTAACTGTATCATCTGAGTCAGGGAATCAGTAAAATGAACCAATTATTAATTTATTCCAGTTGTCAAGTATAACCTCTACCTGTACTCACTCACAGGAATTGTCTACTTCAGTTTCACTACAAGTTAAACTACTTCTGACTGTAATACTCGTAAACGCTTCACCACCAACTGTATTTAATCTATTGTTCCTGAACACAGTTAGGTCCCTTGAAAAAATTTTGGCTGTTTCTATTAGGGCTTGGAGCTCTGATTCTTTCACAACACAGCTATGGCAGTTAACAAGTGCAATACTAATTGTTGCTAGCTTTACCTTCCTGTGTTTGCCCTGCACATTTTTAGACTGATGCCCTTTCTGTAGTTTCCCGAGACCTTATAACCTAAAAAACTGCCCAGTCCCCTCCACACAGCTCCTGCTAACAATGTAGCTGCTTTGTGTGTCTAGTGGACCTCTAACCTATTAAGCAGAACCTGGAAAACCAGTACTCAGTGGCGCAATTCGAGGAAACTGCAGTCTACACAATCACAGAACCACTTCAGCCACTGACTCAGCCCTCCACTCTGCTCTGTACCAAAGGACCAATGTTAGTTCTGTCAATGATGCTGCAGATGGTGGGTTCCACCAAGTACATGGAAAACACTGACCGAAAATGCCCTTGCTCAGTCCTCATTATGGTTCAAAGCTAATGGCTTCTTATTAAATGAAAACAAAATGCAGACACTTTACTTTAGCCTCAAAGAGATTCCTAACTACCAAGAATTAGAAGCTGTTAAATTTTTAGGTGTTACTATTGACAATAAATTGACATTATTTATCTAATAAGAAATTTAAAAAGACATGTTCCCAATGACTATGTGAGATCAGCATATTTTGCCTTCCTCCAAAGCATCATCTCTTATGGAATCTTACTGTGGGGTAGTAGCTGTCATGTAAATGATGTTTTACTTTTACAGAAGAAAGTAATAAGAACAACAATGGATTCTGATAAAACAGAACATTGTAAACCTCTGTTTATTAAATTGCAGTGTCTTACAGTAGTAAACTTATTCATCTACAATGTTTTATTGTACATTAGAAACAATGTCTCTAATTTTGTGTTGAGAAGTGATATTCATAGCTGTAATACTAGAAACAGAACATCTGTAGACATGCCATATTATAGATTATCAAAATTGCAGAACTCCTACCTAGTTCTTGGACTAAGATTGTTTAATAGAATAAGTGCTGACTTTAAAGAACTGCCTGTAAATATTTTTAGAGCTAAATTATTCAAGCTACTAGTGAACAATCTATTTTACACCAGTGATGAATTTTTTGAAGATGAAAATACTGTAGTCTAATGTGTATCTATTTTATGTAAACCAATTTACATCAATATAGTATTTTATGTAAAAATATATGCTCTTGACTTTGTCTATTGCTGTACTCAGCCAAATGACAATAATTTTTATTTATTATTATTATTATTATTATTATTATTATCACCTCGCAAGTAAAACTGGCAGTCTGTACCACTTCAGCTAGCTGCCAAAAATCAGAGAGAATCTCTTCCGAACCAAAGTGACACACATCATTGGTACTGACATGAACCACCACTTGCAGTTGGCTGCTCATTGTGCTCTTCATCACATCTGGAAGCACCCTTTTCACATCTGGAATGACACTCTCCCAGTATGCACATAGAGAGCACACTAGTTTCCCTATCATCCTTGGCTGCCATGTCACTAAGGGGCCCCATTATGTGCCTGATGTCAGAGCTCCCAACTGGCAAGAAACTCACTTCTGTGAATGCTTAGACTTTTCAGGTCAAGAGGCTTCCCTCTGGAATAGACCAAATGACCCTATCTGACTCAGTAACTCCATTAGCCACAAATAGCCCTTAAACCTCTTCATCAGATGAACCAGGGAGGCCCTTTGATCAGCGCCTTGGAAAGTCTTTTGTGGCCTGCCTTACTTCAGAACAACATCCCACTTGACCACGAAAGGGGTCACTTCAGTGCAAGATGTACCCAAGGTGGCCACTGTAATGTAATACTCTGGAGGCACATGGAATGTGCTGCAGATTCCTCAGTTCCCGACGTTCAGCCCCCACAGTGATGCCCATTGGCAGCAGCTTCAAACTGTGTGACCAGAGTTAACACTCCCTGTAACTATGAGCAAAGGGTCACCATCTCAGCTCACATCTGAACACAGCAGTTACAGTTCCTGTCCATACCAAAGACAGTGAAAATATACTCTAGACAGCTAATAAACATGGAATTGTGCCTGATAAATAAACAAACACATGCAAAATTAATGAGTTTAAACTAAAGAGCACAGAGGAAATTTAAAATAAGTTACTTGTTATGAGAAGCTGTGTCAAACTCACAGAACAAAACACTATCGTCAGATGTGCTGCAGTCACGAAAGCTAGTACTAGACTGGGACCTGTAACTACTGCAGCAACTGTCCAAACACAAAACAAATGTCTGGCTCAGTGCAACAATGGTACTATGCACTATACAGTAAATAAATCATGGATGTATCTATAGGAGTACTCCAGTAGCAATTTCCATAATTAACTTTGTTGGTCTGTATAATCTAACTGGTTCTGCACCCATGAAGGCTCATCTTCATTATAGGACATAAAGTACATTACGTGTGAATCAATCAATATATTGAAAGAGATGTTGATTTTTCATATTGCAGTGCTCCCATCTTTTCATATGACTACTTGAAAGTGTGACATTCCTGTACATCATGGGGACTGAGGTTGCTGTGAAGAGAAGTAAGTGCAAGTAACAGCAGTGCATCATAAAGATTACCTCAATTCCATCATCATACGCAGTAGCACAATCTGTAAATTGCCTGTTGCTGACATGCAAGCAACTGGAAGTTGTTTAGTATGCAGGATAGATAATGGTGATTTAAATCTTACAATTCCTTAATATGATTTCTAAACACTATGTCCCCATGCATACATAAATGAGATACTGGAACAGATTATGATTTAGATTCGAATATGTTGGGTGAACACATCTTGTGGAAAACTATCAACAGATATCTTTATATTGACAACAGTATCACTCAGTATTTAGCCAAAGGAAATGTAGAATATCTGCTGTACCCTCCACCAAGACCACCTACAATAAATTGTAGGTGGTCTTGCCTCCACACCGTATATATCTAGGTGAGTGTGCATTTGTATATGATATCTGGCACTGCCTTTGAGTTATTGGAAGCCATCTAAAGAAAATGGATGCAGTATTCAGTTTAACAGTTATAGGTGCACACAACCAGAATGAAACCACTACTTAAAAAGGACCACATCCTTGGAGTTCTAACTACACTCCTGGAAATTGAAATAAGAACACCGTGAATTCATTGTCCCAGGAAGGGGAAACTTTATTGACACATTCCTGGGGTCAGATACATCACATGATCACACTGACAGAACCACAGGCACATAGACACAGGCAACAGAGCATGCACAATGTCGGCACTAGTACAGTGTACATCCACCTTTCGCAGCAATGCAGGCTGCTATTCTCCCATGGAGACGATCATAGAGATGCTGGATGTAGTCCTGTGGAACGGCTTGCCATGCCATTTCCACCTGGCGCCTCAATTTTTACCAGCGTTCGTGCTGGACGTGCAGACCGCGTGAGACGACGCTTCATCCAGTCCCAAACATGCTCAATGGGGGACAGATCCGGAGATCTTGCTGGCCAGGGTAGTTGACTTACACCTTCTAGAGCACGTTGGGTGGCACGGGATACATGCGGACGTGCATTGTCCTGTTGGAACAGCAAGTCCCCTTGCCGGTCTAGGAATGGTAGAACGATGGGTTCGATGACGGTTTGGATGTACCATGCACTATTCAGTGTCTCCTTGATGATCACCAGTGGTGTACGGCCAGTGTAGGAGATTGCTCCCCACGCCATGATGCCGGGTGTTGGCCCTGTGTGCCTCGGTCGTATGCAGTCCTGATTGTGGCGCTCACCTGCACAGCGCCAAACACGCATACGACCATCATTGGCACCAAGGCAGAAGAGACTCTCATCGCTGAAGACGACACGTCTCCATTCGTCCCTCCATTCACGCCTGTCGCGACACCACTGGAGGCGGGCTGCACGATGTTGGGGCGTGAGCGGAAGACGGCCTAACGGTGTGCGGGACCGTAGCCCAGCTTCATGGAGACGGTTGCGAATGGTCCTCGCCGATACCTCAGGAGCAACAGTGTCCCTAATTTGCTGGGAAGTGGCGGTGCGGTCCCCTACGGCACTGCGTAGGATCCTACGGTCTTGGCGTGCATCCGTGCGTCACTGCGGTCCGGTTCCAGGTTGACGGGCACGTGCACCTTCCGCTGACCACTGGCGACAACATCGATGTACTGTGGAGACCTCACGCCCCACGTGTTGAGCAATTCGGCGGTACGTCCACCCTGCCTCTCGCATGCCCACTATACGCCCTCGCTCAAAGTCCGTCAACTGCACATACGGTTCACGTCCACGCTGTCGCGGCATGCTACCAGTGTTAAAGACTGCGATGGAGCTCCGTATGCCACGGCAAACTGGCTGACACTGACGGCGGCGGTGCACAAATGCTGCGCAGCTAGCGCCATTCAACGGCCAACACCGCGGTTCCTGGTGTGTCCGCTGTGCCGTGCGTGTGGTCATTGCTTGTACAGCCCTCTCGCAGTGTCCGGAGCAAGTATGGTGGGTCTGACACACCGGTGTCAATGTGTTCTTTTTTCCATTTCCAGGAGTGTATATTATAATGTGGGAAAATTACCCATCTTTATTGTTTTTTCTGCCAGATAAGTTATTGCTAAATTTAATTTCTTACTAATGTATTTTAAAATGATTAATTTTTTAATGATAGTGCATCCCTGTTACTTTGTTTTTAATATCATATTACAGAAATACATACCCCTCTGCACCAAATTTATTTGTGATGACTCTTCTGCGCAGTGGTAACATTATAATAGTGTTACACTTAAAGTAGCTGAACTCACTCACAATGTAGAAATCATGAAACATCTAAGTGAAAAATGACAGTGTTGAGATCTTAAAGCAGTTAAGCAAACAGATTATGAGAAATCGCAAACACTTTGAGAGAGGCAGCAGATGACCAAAACCAGATCAAGAGACTCATTAGATTCAGAAAGGCATAATGTAATTGTAAGTGACTTGTTTGCACTTTAATAAGTGTCTCTTGACAAGGACTGTAGGTGGTCTGCTACCCACTTCCACTTTGTTCTCACCTCATTTTGTGCTTTCATTCTCTCACCCCTTCTTCTTCTTTTTCTCATCTTTTGCAGTAGAATGATTGGTTATGGTCCAGTGCCAGTGTGTGTGTGTGTGTGTGTGTGTGTGTGTGTGTGTGTGTGTGAGACAGAGAGAGAGAGAGAGAGAGAGAGAGAGAGAGAGAGAGAGAGAGAGAGAGAGAGAAATCTAATTTAAAGGCCATGGTACAATTATAGCCTGTGTAATGAACATTGCCACTTTACCCACAATTTACATCACTTGAAATTTTGTTTGTTTGTCTCTGTAATTGTAATACTACTAAAGACAATATCTTGCCTCTCTACAAGGATCTTGCTAATGAAAACAATACATCTAAGACAAATATGGAACAAAGTAATGGTAAGCATTGATTCAGTTCTTTGAAATATTACTGAATGGTATTAGTGGTATAGTACAGTCTGTGAAATGTAGGTAACTCATTTTGAATCTCAGCCACCACAACATTCTAGTTTGTCGTGACTAGTAAAATCAGCAAATACTCTTCTGGGAATAAGAGATTCATCCTTATATAATCACTGTTCAGAATGAAAGTTTTAACTAAGTGAATTTGTGTTCAAATTGTAAATACCTCACAAATAAAAATTACACAACAATTATGCAAACATGTTAAAGTGACAGCATGGTTATAACAGGTAAAACAAAATCATCTGTTCAACATTGTACTCATAGAGATAGAATTTTATTGCATTCATGGAACTTTACACACTGTATCTTTCCGTAGCAGCATTGCAGCAGCTGAAATCTGCTGCTGAATTGACACAACACAATCTTTTTTGTATGTTGATAGAGTTATTTTACTCTTATATTATTCCTTCTGCAGTGGCAGTGTAACATTCGTGGGTGTCAAAGAAAAACTTTTCTTTAATACATGATAACTGTTAAAAAGTTATATATATATATATATATAGATATAGATATATATGTATTTGTTTTTGGGCTGCAGCAAACAGAATGTATGTGTGTGCCTTTCTTTTCCCCTCTTTTATAGGGTCTTAAATTTTGATTACTTTATTTAAAATTCTGGACTTGCTCACATAAAATTATTACAACATTTCGGAAGACTTTCATACATGACTGGTGACTCAAAAATTTTCTCTAAAGAACCACACGTTTATTACACTGCCTATTCCCTTGCACCCTATGTGGGTTAAAAGAAACTGGCACTGAAGAAATGAAGACATGAGCTATCAACATCAGTAGTGGATTCTTGTGCTGCACCAAGTCCACAAAATTTATTTCTATATTAGAATTATAATAATCATAATAATAATCATAATAATGTGTTTCTTATTCTTATCAGCAAATACTGAGGAACGTCATCCGTACTCCCCAAGTTATCTAACAGATCCAACTGATGGCTAAAATCTAGGAATTATGCATATTCTGCTACTGTACTTCTTGTCTTGCATACATACACAGAACCTTTAAAAAATAAACTGAATAACATAAGCAATATGCAGTTCATTCATCAGGAATATGAGTCTTAAGTACATAACAATATTTACATTTAGAATAACACTTGTCTCCTGCAATGACGCCCAATGCGCGGGGTATGGAGGGTCAGGATTAATTATTTTGAAGAGGTCAGAAATGTTCCCGCTCTATCAGACGTCATTCTTCCAAACTTTGCGAATCACAACAGATTGCTAGAACCGTTAGTTTTACATTTTTCAGATTTGCTATAATAATTACTATAGTAAGTTTCCTAATTACATTAATTTATACATTCCCTTGCCAAAAAATTAATACCTATTAATAGGAATTTCAAAAATGAACCTAATATAGATATCTTTCAACTTCATCATTATATAGAAACTGTAGTTTTAGACATTTGTAATTTCACCATGTAGGACAGAATAACTGCCTGCCATCACAGATTTAATATGCAATTATGTTTCTGAATTTAGTAAGGTTGATCATGATTTTTAATTTTTGGTCTGAATTTCTGATTTTGAAAATGAACTCTGACAGTACTACACTGAATTTGCAGTGAAAGAAAAAAGTGTTTTAAAACCTCATTTAAGTTGATTGCATCAAGCACATGCAGTTTGGTTCATATTCCCACATACAAACATTATTCAAGTCCCCTCTTATTATAATTTATTATTTGATCCGGAAGCCCTCCACAGTATGATCACAAACTAGGCCTTTTCCCTGCAGCACATGACGTGCATGTCCACAAGTTATGATACAATAAATCTGGCAAGATTCCAAACACATCATATCCCTAAAAATGTTGATAACTAAATCTTTATTCCTTTTTGTTAAATAAAGGCATTATGGCTTGATCACAAAATTAAATGGCAGGTGAATGCACTTTTTCTCAAGTAACAGGCAAACTTTTCTCGCTGTCACTATTCCTCTCATGAGCACAGTGGCAGTGAATCACTAAGCTACAGAAAATGAAAACAATATGACAAAAACAAATGCTGAGAAACAGTTTACCTGTACCCAAGATGAAATCTTCAATTAAACACCTGCCAAATATCACACATTTCCGTAATGTCAACCCCTTCTGGATTTATGTTAGTTGTTTCCCCTGGCAGGTGAGTTGCTGGTCCCATTTCCTACCACATAAAATCACTCAAACAACAGTCCCAGTCTCCACTTGCTCATTCTTCCTAAATGGCAGTAGTTTAGTGTACACAGAATGTATATATAACTTTCATCTCTGCTTCATAACAGTAAACAACTCCAAGAGTTCAGTGTGCGCTAACAGTTTACTCAGCTCATGTGCACAAACTCTTCTAAAAAAATAACTAAAGTAAAAAAAACAGCTGTGCACATTTCGTTGGATAGAATTGTCTGTTTTCCAGTTATATTATAACTGTTCCAGAGTATTCCCAGTTGTCTGAGGCCTGAGGGCAGGACACGGTTGCTCTTCTCTGAGGGAAGAAGTGGTGGAGGCACGAAGATGGTCGTACACTCAGGCTCTCCTCTATCAGCCGCTGGCACCGGGATCTCGCGGGAACCGCCACCGGGCCCTCACACAACACACACGTGCGGTAGCAGCCTTGCTGCTCAGGGACAAACCAACACAACAAACCAACCCACTGTAGTAGTGACGGCAGGGTAAGAGGGACAGAAGGGTAATCTGATTTGGTGAGGAAATGGAAGGGCGGGGCAGGAAACTCTTATGCAATATGTTTATTTATATATATGTGTGTGTGTGTATATATATATATATTTATATATATACATATATATATATATATCTTTTTCATTTACACTATTTTTATTCTGCTTGTGCCTAGTTATACTACTACTAAACATGTCCTGATCCATACTCTGGTGACAACTATTGAAAATTGAGCACCTGAACGCTGGTGACGTCAGTTTTACAAGTACACAAGTTTAAAAAAAAATAACACCAATCCGTCCTTTTACGACAGGAGATACTCTCCCTTATAACAATTTATTTACAGAGGAGAAGATATTTCTAGTCTTTTGAATATTTCTTAATGCTTTAAGTTTAAAGTCCTGGCAGTGTACGTACTTAGAATTTGTCGCGAAATTTTATATACACGACGGTACAGTGGATGTAAAAAATTGTTTCACTTCTTATTTTTATATTTTCTATTTGATTTTGCGCTGGGTTTGGGATTGATATTAGTGCCACAGGCAACTTACAAGTTAAGTTGCCAGAAATTGTCAGAAAGGGAAGGGTTCAATGGTACAGGTGTCCCGCACCTTGTAGAGTTGAAAATGGCATGTTACCGTGGATGGCTAGAGGATGATTGTGGAGCTTGAGGAACAGGGAATCAGTTGTATTTGTTTGCTGAATCTAGTGGCCTGTGTATTTTTCCATTGTTTTCTATATTTATGAATGTGATAAATTCATACAAGTCAATTCTAAAAAAAGGAAGATTGAAATTTATAACATCACACTGTGGAAAACGGCACTGTCCACACGGCAACAGCATCCCTCCCAATGGTTATCTCGCTCCACCAGTCTATATAAAAAAGTGATAAGACTATTCAAGTAATGTTTCTCATATTCAAAACCCACCACATTACCCAACAGATCTCACAGGTCCTCGTGAACACGTTCGACGGAGGCAACCAGATTCCGGTCTCAACAGTGTTTGCAAGGAAACAGCCCATTGGTGGAGCTGGAGATGTCTCCCTCCCACTGGAGCTCAGCGCCGCAGGCTATGGCGCAGGTACACGAAGCAGGCCTTGCCATGCTCCGACACCAGCCCGTACAGTCGGCCTTCCAGCATCGTCAGTGACACTGAGAAGTTACCGACGTTAAGAGTCTCCCAGTGTCAGACAGCACTGTTCGGGAACCGTGGTGGGGGTAGCGGGGGGGCCTGTGTCCTGCTGGTCAGCAAAGCAGCAGTTGAAACGAGTTCTCGCGATGAGCGCTCGGAGGCAGCTGCAACATCATATGCAAAATCAGTTTATTATAGTCAGTCTTTTCACATACATTTTCTCAGGCTCAGATTTATCCTCAGCTGGATTGACCAAAAATGATTAAAATGAAACAGTCATTAGTGCTTATTCAAATAGCAACTGGAAGCTGATTACCAGACACTGAAAATGGCTGTAACTGCACTGGAAGTGTAAATTGCTTTAAGAACGTGTTTTGATTTTGTAAAATATTTTGACATCAATTTTGCAGATATATTAATACTAACAAATGAATTTCACGTTTCGGAGAGTACACAAGAAATCCAGTGTAAAACTGGAGTGAGTCTAATTGTTATTGTAATGACTGGTAATATTTCAGCAGAATTTTTTTTTCAATTAGAAATCAATTGCTGGAAAAGCACGCATGTGTTTCCATCATATTTTTCTTCCAGGACAAAGTTTGTAGCTCACAATTTCTAGCACAACACAAACAATGTTACTGCTTACATGACATATTTCTTCCCAAATTAGCAGTGTATTATTTGATAGTGATTTTTTAACTTGCCACTGAAAAAGTAAATCTCATGGAATATTTGATTTCAGCATTTCTGACCATCACTTTGAGCAATCACTGTTAAATAGCCTGTTCCATTAAATTCATTTTCTTTCTATATAAGCATTCTTGGTCATAAATTTGTGCAGAAATGACATCAGAATTACGACATCAGTTATCAATAGGCAGCTTGAATGCCAGTGGCAGAAAGTTTATGCAATGAAGACATTTATTTCTCATAACAAGCAAAGTTTAATGAAAAGACACAATAATAAGTTACTGAAGGTGAAAGTTGTGATGTATATTGGACATAAACTGTACCTATGAAAAAGTGTAATGATGCTAGATATGGCAACAAAGGCAGCACTAGAAGGACACCTGCATTTTAACAAAAGATATTGTGTTTCAATTATAGATGTAGTGCACACTCCATAACTTGGCACAGGGTGGGTGAGAGGGATAGTGCTGCTAGGAGCCTTCAAAGCATATGAATTGCTCTTCCAAAGCATACAGAAGATAAAGAAATAAACACATACCTTTCTACTGTATTTTGTGTTTTACAAGAGCAGAATGCAAGTGCTGTCACTTAAATGTTTTTTTATAACAGAAACTGCTACAAATTACTACTATAAAACTCCTTCACAGACAGTATTTGAAATTACTGTTGTTATTAGCTGATTTTTATGAAGTTCAGTAACACCTGCAAAAGTAAGTAGTTGTTGTGCACCTCTGACACCTACTGCTGAAGAATGCTAAAGTGAGGGTGCATATGATGCCAAAAGCAGGAGTTGTGATGGTAACAAATACTGGAGGGATATTTTATATTCAAAAATTTTGATGTGATACCCAGACTGCACACAATGTGCACAAAAATATCTTCTGGCTTCACTTGGATGAGAGGAGATGTCATATTAACTGTTATGAGCAGTTGAAAAGGAGTAGGTCATAAAGTCAGTGTAGATTTTGATGCCAATGGGAAATTAATGCTTTATTTTCAAGTGACTGATGTGGAGTTCAACTTTAAATGTCAAAATGTCTTAACAATGATACTGCAGCTGACTTAATCCATTACACTATTTTATTCACATTACTGCCTTTGCAAACAGTGTTCACTGAAAGATACCAACAGCAAAATATTACTAGCTGTTTCACCACTAGAAAACTAAGTTGTTTTTTAAAAGTCCCAAACTAATTGTAATACCTGTATGGTAATTCAAAAGGTCAATAGATGTAAAGTATTTCTAGATGAGACATTGTATGTTGGTAACAAAAAGAAAAAATAGTATGGGTTTTCTTGTTAAATTTTATAACCTTAACAGAATGTATATTAGAGAGATTCAAGCCAACCTAGAGGCTCACTGGCAATTGTTCTTCCCACAAGCTATTCACAACTGTAACTGGAAAGGAGAGAAGTGACAGTTGTACACAAAGTACCCTCCACCACACATTGAAGGGTGGCTTGCAGAGTATAGATGTACCAAGTGGTTGAAATTAAAGTTCATCTACTCGCATAGGTCCAGTGTGGGGTGTAATTATCGTGTGACAGCAAAACTTGGTAGGTTTGATAAAGCATTAGTGCACAACTGATTCACATTGGAAAAAAAATTAGTTCCAATTTTGACAATCAGGTGCAAATCTGGCACTGTACAGCATTTTTTGATGTCTCTGGTGCTCATATGGAACAAATTGTGCAAGTGGTGGTTAGTAATAAAATCAACATTAAGTGTTTCTCACTTGTCTGACGTTTCTGCACACGTTCTGTCCGTAGTCTATTATGTAGGGGAAAATTTCTAGACATGTTTCTTGCATTCACAGAGCCAGATTTGCACCTGGTAGCCAAACTTGCCACTATTTTTTTTTTCCTAGTGCTGATCGGCCTGCACTAACACATTAGAACATGTACCAAGTTTCGCTGCAATGCTACAGACATCAAAAATGCTTTGCATCACCCCATTTCCCACAACTCCTGAAGATAGACATTGACTAACACATTAGAACATGTACCAAGTTTCGCTGCAATGCTACAGACATCAAAAATGCTTTGCATCACCCCATTTCCCACAACTCCTGAAGATAGACATTGACTGTGAATATTGTATCACAGACACAGTCCCTTTCACTATTCAGAAATGTCACTAAGCCCACCCAAAGATGTAAACAACCATGCATGAGAAGTGCCTATTAGATGGATGGGGGTCCGACAGCCGTTCAGTTCCAGTCATTCCATGAGGGAAGGAGGTACACGGGTCATGTTGTCTGTAGATCAACCATGCCTAGACAGTCAATACCACAGTTTGATTGGATCCACATTGTTACTCTGTGCCACGAAGGTCTCTCAGCAAGAGACAGGACAGGCATCTCAGAGTGAACCAAAGTGATTTTGTTCAGACATGGAGGAGATACAGGCAGGCAGGAACTGTCAATGACATGCCTCGCTCAGGCCATCCAAGGGCAACTACTGCAGCAGATGACCACTACCTATGGATTATGTCTCAGAGGAACTCTGACAGCAATGCTACCATGTTGAATAATGCTTTTTGTGCAGCCACAGGACGTCATGTTGTGACTCAAATTGTGGACAATAGGCTGCACGATGCACAACTTCACTCCCAATGTCCACGGCGAGGTCCATCTTTGCAACCATGACACCATGCAGTGTGGTACAGATGGTCCAACAACATGCCGAATGGACTGCTCAGGATTGGCATCACGTTCTCTTCAATGATGAGTGTCACATATGCCTTCAGCCAGACAATCGTCGGAGATGTGTTTGGAGGCAACCTGGTCAGGCTGAACACCTTAGACACACTGTCCATCAAGTGCAGCAAGGTGGAGGTTCCCTATTGTATTGGGGTGACATTATGTGGGGGCAACATACGCCGCTGGTGGTCATGGAAGGCACCGAAACAGCTGTACAATATGTGAATGCCATCCTCTGACCGTTAGTGCAACCATACAGGCAGAATATTGGTGAGGCATTCATCTTCATGGACAACAGTTTGCACTCCCATTGTGCACATCTTGTGAATGACTTCCTTCAAGATAATGATATCACTTGACTAGAGTGGCCAGCATGTTCTCCAGACATGAACCGTATCGAACATGCCTGGGATGGACTGAAAAGGGCTGTTTATGGACAACGTGACCCACCAACCACTCTGAGGGATCTACACTGAATCATCATTGAGGAGTGGGACAATCTGGACCAACAGTACCTTGATGAACTTGAGGATAGTTTGCCACAATGAATACAGGCATGCATCAATGCAAGAGGATGTGCTACTGGGCATTAGAGGTACAGCGAACTGGACCACCACCTCTGTAGATCTCGCTGTATGGAGGTACGACATGCAATGTGTGGTTTTCATGAGCAATAAAAAGGACAGAAATGATGTTTATGTTGATCTCTATTCCAATTTTCTGTACAGGTTCCAAAATTCTAGGAACCGAGGTGATGCACAACTTTTTTTGATGTGTGTATAATTACAGCCCAAATTGGACCTCTGTGACTAGCTGCACTTGGTAATTACAAGTACCAAGTAGGTGTGGAGGTAGATGTATATTAAAATGTCATATTATTGCAACTGTAAACTAAAGGAATATGTTTTTTATTTACTAAAATATTTGTTTTATAACCCTTGTGAACTGATTCACCTAGCCAATTAAAAATGGAATCTGCAGTTGAATGTGGAATCAGATCTATGCAGTGTAGCATTTTCTACATACAAAAGACAATTCCAGGGAACAGTCCTACAACCTACCAAGAACTGAACCTCCAAAATTTAATTTGTTAACACATATCCTTGCAGCTACTTAGCCAGAGACATGTAGTGTATGGAGAATTTTAAATCAAATGTCTCTTTTTCAGCTGAAAGGGCTGTAAACCACAAATGTTATAAAGAACTACTTCAACATCTCAGTGAAGAAAAAAATGGGAGGAACCTTTTTCAAAATTCACTCATTGGCTTAGGAAAAAATTGTAAATATGTAACAAGACAGCAACAGCAAATTATGACCTTATGAGAGCAGCAGCATAAAAAATTTGGGGATTACCTAAGAACAAATGTGATCACTGTGTCCTGCAAGATTGTAAATATGCCTTCATTTTTAGAAGATGGGAAAGGGAAATTATCTCATCAAGCCATAATAAATTTCAATCAACAGTATCAGAGTTTGACAATATTATGAAAATGATAGATTGCTACTTTTCATATAATGAAAATGTTGAGTTGCAGACAGCCACCACAAGAAGAATGCTAAATAAGTGAGCTTTTGGCCAAAAGGCCTTCTGGAGTAGAAAACACACACACATTCACACAAACACAACTCAGCACAAGTGACCACTGTCTCTGGCTGCCAAGGCCAGTCATTCGCCAGGAGAAGACCTTTGGGCCAAAAGTTGACTTGTTTTGCAATCCTTTTGTCGTACCTGTCTGTGACTCAACATCTCCAGGTGAGCACCAATTTATCCTTTTCATAATATTGTCATTTTCCTTAGGATCAAAAGTTCAGGAGGAGTGAAATGTGTGCTGCAATGTAAGAAATAGATACATCATTTTGATTAAATTGCAACCCATAAATTTACTCATCAACAGATTGCCATGATATGGGTAATGACAGATCTCAGTCTGTTCATTTTCAGCAATCTCAGAACTTCAGAGTCTTGTGCCAAGCAAGCAGTGTTTGACACTGCATACATACTTCTAAAAAAAATCAAATATTTGTAAGACTATTCCGTTGATTAACATTGACAGTATGCAGTAGTAGGTATTGTATACAGTATAATGGCATTCACTTCCATCAACTTTCTTTTGCTTCTGTGCCAGAGTTTGCTCAGCATAAGAGCCTATAAAAGGATGTATGAAGATACACATAACTCATATTCTTCATAACAATTGTGCAATAATGACTCATACATCTGTTTACAAAACTGCATACTGTCAAGTCATTTTCCTAAATTTGGAATGGTATATATTACAGAAGTGCTTCAAATGTAAAAAGGCATAAGCAAGAACTCCTAGTTATTTATAACAGTGTAAAACAGTTCTTTATTTTCCAATTTTAGATTACTAAGAGCTCAAAACAGCCACCACCAACACCAGTTCCCTTTTCTTCACACTTGGAAACTTGTCATCAATATTTGGTTATAATATAGTCATTACATAAAACTCATTCCTAATAAATCTAAGTATATTAAGTGTTCCGTCACTATACATATATGAGCTGATTATCTTTGTACACAGTAAAGTTGATTTATTTGCAGCAAATAATTTTCAACATGATTACAACACCAGAACTAAAAATAATTTTATGCTGCTCACCCACCGTATAAAACTTTACGCTCGAACTCCACATAATATGGGTACGAAAATTGATAACAAAGTGAAACGAAGAGAATTGCTCAGCATAAATTTAGAAACACTGAAAAAATCCTTATATGAGAAACTAGTGCAGAAAGGCTACTATTCAGCAGAAGAATTCATAAATGACAACCTGAAAATTTGAGCAGGAGAGAGCAAGTATTTAGGACAGTTAATTTTTAAAAGTTTGTTACTTTTGCAGAAAAATTATTAATTGCTTAATTAGTTATTCAGTACCATATATTATATTACTGATATTATAAGAAAATTGTAAACCCAGTTTTTGCATTTTGACTAGTCTCTTAAGTCAATGGCTTGAAATTGTATGTTATAAGACAATAAACTTCTATTCTATTCTATTCTGTTCACAATAAAATAGTTGTTGTCTCTGTCCATTTATACAGTTTTTGTACACAGTAGATAATACCTGTGGTGAGAATTTTCAGGCTTATTTACTTTCATCTAATTTCAATAATAAAGTTGGAACTGAAAACTAAAAACTGAAAGGTTATAGACTTTAACATTGCATCAAGAGTGCATGTAAATATAATAAATGCAAAAATAATGAGATCAATAATCAGAATATTCAACAAAAAGAGACAGAGAGAGAGAAAGGGAAACAAAAGACTAAAATAGATCAATAAAGGATGTGGAAAGTTAAGAAGAAACGTAACATTATGAATCACTAATTTTCACTAGGCTCAAGTAAAGTCACTGAGAGAAGTTAAAATAAAGAAGTGCTACATTGATAGTTGAATGTCTGGAGGCACCACCAGTTCTGTAAGTTTTAACAGAAAAGGTGAAAACGATCATTAGCAAATAAATCCATGACACAGGAAACTGGAATAAGGAGGCTTGACAGGAAGGAACATTTGTAAATAAATAAATAGACACATCTACAGAAAAAGTAAATCTATGCTAATATATAAAGGGGAAATGTTGTTCCTAAAAATTTTTTAAACTGATTTACTTCACGTTTTTTAAACAACAATGAACAGAGTTTCTGTTCTAACCAACTACAAGAAAGAAAATGCTGTGCTGCATTATGAAAATGCAGGGTTTTATTTCCTTTTTCACAGTTAGTTTTAAGTATGGTAGCAAGGCATCTAAACCAACACACACACACACACACACAAATTGTATACACAGTAGTGTGCCATTTCGTTTTCTTGGTCAAGGTGAATTATAACAGAAAACTTCTGTATTATGAAAGTTGTATTCATGGCTTATCAGTTTGTGATTAGAATACTACTGTGCAATCTGAATTCATCCAAAACTTTCTACTGCAACCTGTTCACATACTAAAACTATGTGAAATAATGTCATTGAAGCTACTATCCTTGCAGATCCAGGAGCCAGAGAGGTCTCACATACCCAGTATACCAATTATCCTTTTACCCATTCAGTTTAAGCAAACCAAGTTTTTGTTTGCAGTAGCAGTAAAGAATTCTCAAGGTTGGATTGGAATTAGTTTATGATTCGAGTGTGTTTAGCATGGTCAATTGTATGTGCTCTTTCGCCAGCTCTTATCATACAATTATTTTCTTGTACAAACACAGTGTCCCAAAAACTAAAACTATATATATTAGGATAGCTATATATTTTTAAACAACAGTTTTTCTTCATTTCAGTGAGTTTGAACTACAAAAGCAGGGCATTTAAACAATTAGACAAATTTTTCACATGGTCAGTTGTATGTTGTCCCATCATGAACTGGTAGTTCAGAAAACCAGTTCATACTCTTACCACAAAAAGTATCCAAGAAATTAAAAAAAATGTATATTCTGAAGTATTGTAACCATATTGTGTACATAAATGAAAAAAAAAAAACACTTAAAACAATGAAAACAAAACATGAAAACTAAGGATTCTTATTCTGACATATGTTTCCTTATTAACTTCAAGGTTTGTATCTTCAAAGTGACCTAAGTCACAATAAGAAGCCAAAATCACAACACAATTCACATATCCACATCATGATGTATATCCAATTCCCATACATATTTAGCAATTGTGAAGCATTGCTGGGTTCACTAGTAGAATATTATAAAAGAATCCACCATGTTTAACAACTTTAGTACCCTCTAAATTCCACATTTTCTATCATATAATGATGTAAGAGCCTGGAAAAATGTCTTACAGCAAACAAATACAAGCAGTGAGCAAACAAAATTGAGTTTCCAGGTGGTAGCTGCATGGAAATAATGATACGTTGTATCACTGGGCACCAGTTTAAACGATAACTTTTCACAGATGGTTGGAAACATAGGATTTACTAGTAAACAAACAAATACTGAAGGAATGAGGTTCAGACTTGCATCTAGTGATCTAAATTTTAGTATTAATGGTTTCCATAAATTCTTATTATGTCACACACTTGGGTGGTTGCTTTGGGGGAGGGGTTTATGACTTTGTCACTGACAAGATGTTAATCTTCCTCCCTCCTTTTCAACCAATATAAGGAAAAAGCTAAAAGCATTATGCCACTTAGTAGTGGTAATTCTGACTATGATGATGTTTATATAAGAGTATTAAATATTCAGCTTGTTTGATAGCATCATCCTTGAGCTCTCTTTGCAAACATTCAGTGACTCAAGGGATATATTCTGACAGATTTAAATATACTGCAGTGCCACCTAACTATAAAAATAAATGTAAGCAACTCACTTATAATATTAAAGACCCATTCACTACGTCCAGTGCTTCCAAAAATTGTTGAGAGTGTGGTTTACAATGGAATACCGACTCAGTTTTTTTCCACATTTCTTAATGGTCTCTTGTTTTCACTTTTGTAAAGGATACTGTACAATGTGTATATGATATCACGGCTGGCATGGCTATACAACAAAAATTATTCTATTGGTGTATTCTATGATATACTTTGGAAACTAAAATGTTGTGGCATTAATGTCATCCCCCTTGCATGGATCAAATCTTACTTCATAATAGAAAATAGAGGATCACATTAATAAATTGCACTAATGGAACAAATATAAAGTCAGGAATATGAGACATGGAGTCTCACAAGGTTCATTATCGCTTCCCATTGAAATACTGATCCACACAGATGCAATTCTAACACCTTAATTTTAAGTCTTGATCTCAAAAAGACTCATACTGTGTGATTTTGAAAGAAAACCTTACCAAGGAAATTAAATTTATTGAGTTGAAATGAATGAAGTCAATGGAGATGAAGTCAGTGACAATGAAATAATATCAGCACAGATCATTCAGAAATTCTGTATTGGATTAAGACTTGAATCCAGATATCTTGCTTATTGCTAGCAGTTGCCTTTACCATTAGGCTATCTGAGCACATTCCAACATCTTATTCAGACTGTCATTGTCACTGATGTTTCCTCCTAATATTTATGAATGCTACAACCAGTCATATTCTTTACATTACAGATTTTTTGAGTGTTTTCGAGTGATATCATTTCATTTCATTGATCTTCATTGATTTCATTCCCATTGGCACCTTCACTTAATTTCAGTGCACTTAATTCAGTTGGTACATACCACTATTATTAGGTAGAAATATCAGGTGTGACAAAAAAGTAACAGAAATTTTTATTTTTCTTAAACAATCTTTCTTCCTTCATCAACATTAACTTTGTCCTCTTCAAAGTAATCCTCTTCAGATACAATACGTTTGTGCAAGCACATTTTCCGGTCTTGGAAACACTTCTGGAACTCATTTTTTGTTATGGTATTCAGTGTCTTCAGCAATTCTGTTTTTATTGTATCAGTGGTGGTAAAATTAGATTCTTTCATGGTTCTCTTTAGTCTCCAGAATAGAAAGAAATCACAGGTGGCCATGTCCAGTGAATACAGTAGCTGAGGCAATGTAACACTTTTTTTTCCAAAAAAAGGATGAACAAGCATTGAGGTGTGAGCAGGAGCATTATCGAGATGCAGTTTCCATTAATGGTTTTACCACAATTCTGTTCATTTTCTTTGAACTGCTTCATGCAAATGTCGCACATCTTCCAGGCCATAAGGCAGTATCTCATAAATGCACTATCCCATAGTAATCAAAGAAAACAGTGAGAAGAACCTTTACATGTGATCAAATTTGTCGAATTTTTTTCAGTCCCAGCTCTTCAGGCAGTTTCTATTGAGGTCACTGGGTCTTCGGTTTGATGTCATATCCATATATCATGTTTCATCACCTGTTATAACCTTCTTTAAAAATTCTGGATCATTGTCAGTTTCACTCAGCAGTTCCTGAGGCCATGATGTCGGGATCATGGATTTACTTCAAACTTTGTACACCTTTAGTAGGCCATTAAAACAATGTAATCTGAAAATAGAAAGTGCACTACTCTGGAAATTCCAAGAAAACCACAAAAAGTGTTTTACATGTCTTTTATGTAAATTATGTATCTGTGCTAAGTGGCTTAGGTGTAAGAAGTCCTTGTGGTTATGTGGTTAGCATTTGAACATGGCAAGAGGAGTCATTGGTTAAGCAACAGCTTGAATCCCACTTACATTTACTTTTTTAATCTGTATTTATAATCACTGGTCTCATTATTTTATTTATATGACATTTAAGACGTAGTATAATTAAAAAAAACATGTGTATTGGCATGAAGTATCAATTTATGTTTTCCGTGTCTGTATGACAAATAACACCCTACAACATGTTATGATGAGAGCACATCTCACATGTAATTCTGCATTACCATTTTGGTCTGGCATTTTATGACCTACTATATCACTGATTGTGAATAACGTCATTCGCATCATTATTTATTGAGGTTTGGCTTGGGCTTTCCAAGCCTATCCCTTGTCCTTGAAAATTTAATTACAAATAGTAAATAGTCAAATCAAAGTGCAGGGTATGTTATTAAGAATAACTACATAATTCAGAGAGGCTAGTATTCAGGAGGAAACAGAAGGGGACAGAGAAGATCCAGATGGCTTGGATTATGAAGCAGCCATTGAAATCAAGCACCACAGCTCAGTAAAATATTCTACCACTGGATAGTCAACATAGCTGTTGGTCACAGTTTTGTAGTGGCCATTCATCTGGGTGAGAAGTCAGGCCAACATAAAAGTCTGTGCAAAATTTTCAGCAGTGCTAATACTGCTTTCGCAGTTTGCTCTTCATCTGATAGGGTAGGATATGCACTGGAATAGGTTTTGAAGCTTGACCTTGAATAGGCATATGGTCCATGTAGTATAGGGTTGGGAATAAGTGTGGCCTAAGAACAGACCACAATGTTTTGTAGATTGTGTGAGTGACTGAATATCAAAGGATATTGAAGGATTATGGGTATGATGATCATTTCCAGGTATGATGTTCTTCATTAGGTATAATGATAGGATGTTGGAGGCCTGGCCAAGAAAGTGGTTTTCTTATTCAGATCTGGTGTGATATAGCATAATGGGGACAATAAGGGCTGGGGAGCCATGCGCGATGAGCCGTGCAGTCTAAGGCGCTGCAGTCATGGACTGTGGGACTGGTCCCGGCAGAGGTTCGAGTACTCCCTCGGGTATGGGTGTGTGTGTTTGTCCTTAGGATATTTTAGGTTAAGTAGTGTGTAAGCTTAGGGACTGATGACCTTAGCAGTTAAGTCCCATAAGATTTCACACACATTTGAACATTTTGAAGGGCTGGGGGGCTTGCATCTTTGCAACTAGTTCATGGAGGAGGATGGGGTATTGCGGGTATGTGTGGAAACATTTGAAGAGCAGTGTTTGTCTGTGAAGGCCTTAGTAAGACCTTTAAAGTACTGCTGACCATTATGCAGAAGACTGTTTAGTATGAAAGAGATGGCAGTCTCAAAATGGAGGTATTAATGATGGTTGATTGGCCTGATATGGGTGGAGAATGTCATGGAGCCACTGAATCGTTGGGGATTAATATCAGGAATGTGTCACTTTGGGCTGAAGAGGACTAGGGAAGTGGATAAGAGAGATGCTGTTGAGGTTGTGGAAGGAATGTGAATAAAATGTTTTGGGCTCAAATTCTGATTATAAAAATATTATCAGTGAACCTGAACAAGATGTGGAATTCAAGATCTGATTGGCTGGAAAGATTTCCTCTAGATGATATGAGAAGGATAGATTACTGTTCACCGCATAAGGAGGAACTGAGTCACAGGCAAACACATTGAAAAAAATTGCTAGACATATTCAGCTGCCACAATAAGTCTTGCATCAGGCATAAAAAAACTTGCGCACATTCCCACAAACACAATTTGCCTGTCTGCAAGTGAATGCCTACTCTAAGTGGTGATTGGTAATCTACCCTTTTCCTATTGTTGTTATTTCATTCTGGATTTTCCATTGTTTTGATTTTCCTTCTAGATGTGGGTGACCTGCGGGTGCCCATGGCTATGCTGTGGATTGGTTTGTATATCTTCTTCTCACAGTAGAAGTAGTTATAGGTTAAGACATTGTTAATTAGGTGACTGAGGAGTGATGTGATTGGCCCTGAGTTTATAGAAGTAGTCTTTGAAAGCAGCAAGTCCATGAGGATGGTAAAGTTGGAGTACAAGGGGAGTGCATCAACAGTGACAAGTAGGGATCCAGTTTGTTATGGGATGGAGATGTTTGAGAGGCAGTGAAAGAAGAGATTTGTGTGCTTAATATGGAAAACCAGGTTGCAGGTATGTGTTGGAGGTTTTGGTCAATCAGAGCCTAGATTCTTTTCCATTACAGCAGAGCAACTTTCTTCAGCCAAATATCCTGGATGACTAGGTTTACTAGCCGGCCAAAGTGGCTGTGCGGTTAAAGGCGCTGCAGTCTGGAACCGCAAGACCGCTACGGTCGCAGGTTCGAATCCAGCCTCGGGCATGGATGTTTGTGATGACCTTAGGTTAGTTAGGTTTAACTAGTTCTAAGTTCTAGGGGACTAATGACCTCAGCAGTTGAGTCCCATAGAGCTCAGAGCCATATGAACCATTTGACTAGGTTTACGTATTTTGAGAATCATGTAGAACGTTTGCATTCGGTCTAGAAGGTTTGAGGCTAGTTTTGGTGAGGAGGGAGAGAGATTTAATGGAGAGGTTCTGGGACAGGCCTAGGGGTTTGAATAGGATTGTAAGTTGTGCTTGACTTCTGAGATGGGATCATTGTAGTACAACTTGTAGTAGAAAGAGTCACACAGTTAGCAGATACCTTTCATTGACAATCACTGTGGCTCAGTGCAAAAGGTTGTGAATGGCTATTTTTTCCTCTGCTGAGTATTTGTGTCTTTGGGAAAGAAGCATGAGGCCATATGTGGTAAGGAATTCCTGAAAGGTATCCAGGGATTGGTTGATCAGATCTGGGTGGCAGGGGAGGTGGTCTATCATAATTGACCAAAAGTGTTTGTTGACAAAGGAAGTTTTGATGTTGTTTTTTGGTGAGGTTGATGGCAAAAAATGATTTTGTGCTGTAAAAACTGAGAGACAGAGATTAGATCTTTGATCAGTCAAGCAGACTTTAGGTGTGAGGCTACATGAAATTATTTTTACTTCTAGTATCATTTAGTATAATTGTGGATTTCACAATTCATCACAAACTTAATCTAATTGTTAGTCATATGTACCAATACATTGACTCCCAAAAGGTATTTAATTGTATGAAGCTCAAGGTCCCTGAATAGGCAGGATGTTCAGTTATCAACTTAACACATTATTCTTACTGCACGCATCTACAAAATAAACAGTTTCTTTACCTTAGCTGCATTGCTGCAGAACATTATGTCATAGGGTGGTATCATTTGAAAGAATTTGAACAAACCTCTATTTAAGTCAAAACAGTGAGACAGATTTCTATGTGCAAAGCAGGCAAAGCTGAAATTTCTAGTTAACATGCTGGTGCCACTTTAATTTATTACTGATCTCAATTTCTAGGAGCTTCAAATGTGGAGCCTCATTGTCCATTGAGCTCTTCTCCTGGCATATGTAAGCCACTTTTATATGTTTGGAATTCATAGTGTTAGCCTTTGTAAAGTAACAAGATCTCATATTATTAATTCAGAGTGAGTGAGTGACGGAAATCCATTTGTTGGAAAAATTGTGACAACAAACAATCTACTATGAATTTTATTGGTTCATAGTGGATGGCATTTTGCTAAACATAACTAAAGGCACCAGATTTAATGATGAAGTCTATCATGATGCATCATTAATTCATAATGAAACACTGGAAAACCCAGGATGGAATAATGACAATATTATGAAAAGGATAGTTGCTACTCACCATATACCAGAAATGCTGAGTCACAGATAGGTACAACAAAAAGGCTGTCAAACAAAGCTCTGGGCCAACGGCCAAACCGGCCTTTATCAGAATTAGACAAAACACCAACACACACACACACACACACACACACACACACACACACACACACACAAATGCAACTCATACACACGATCACTGTTACTGGCCTTGGCAGCCAGAGATTGTGGTTATGTGTGTGTGTGTGTGTGTGTGTGTGTGTGTGTGTGTGTGTGTGTGTGTGTGTGTGTGTGTGAGAGAGTTGTGTTTGTTTGAATGTGTGTGTGTATATATCTGTTGCCTAGTTCTGACGAAGACCTGTTAGGCTGAAAGCTTTGTTTGACAGTCTTCTTGTTGTGCCTATCTGTGATTCAGCATCCCTGCTGTATGGTGAGTAGCAATTATCATTTTCATAATTCTTAATGAAACGTTTATATGACAAAGAAGGTTGTTTTTAACTTAAAAAGCAAAATCCATCTGATGACGTACTTGTTACTAGTTCTTGGGTCTAAATTTAGATGATATATTATTGTGCAGACAATATATAAAATATATCAGCCACCAGTTTTGCAACTTTGTATTACTTTTTACTTGTATTTCGTGTGTGCAGATCTTTCAGTCATTTTTTTCCATTTTACCACATAACAATTTCTTTATTGTGCATGTACAGTATAGTAGGATGAAGACATGATTAAATTTATAGGTGATAGATGACTTGCGTGTGAGTGGATGTATGTGGTGGTGGTGGTGGTGGTGGGGGGGGGGGGGGGGGTTTATATACAGAATGCAAAATTTACTACACTGAATCACCACCTCTGTCAGCAAAAACAGCTCTAACTCAGCTGGTCAATATACAGAACTGAACTTAAATGACAGCTATAGGTATATCATTCCATTCTGCTTCAAATAGATTGCATAGATCATCAATGATAGTGCCTGAGTTTTGTTGGCATGCCAGTCTCTCACTAAACTGTGACTAAATGTTTTAAAGGTTGAGAGATCTGGAGAACCTAATGGCCAGGGCAACAGTCAAGAGAAAGATAATGTCACAGAGACTTCAAAGATAGGGAACAGCCACCAATCTTGACCCATCAGAAATGCAATGTCTGCTTTCTATATTATCAGTTGTGCAAAATAGAGACAAATGTGTTGTATACCGAATGGTACTCCATATCACCACACCAGGTGTTGGGCCTGTATGATGATGACAAATACAATCTGGCAGCGTCCATTCTGCTTGGAGCTTGACACATAAAAATGTGATGCTATCCAAGATATCCAAGAATCTCGTTGTACCGGTCAAAACAATAGCAGTAAGATATTCCATCACCAGATGTCTTGAGGTACACGTTTTAGCTACTGCTGTCATCTTTTGTGCATGCAGTTATGAGTTATAGTGGTGCATCTCAAGGAAATGTTTCAGTGCTTCTGCAAACTGTGAAATGGATAATGTGAAGGAACAAAGTATTTGCATCAAATTCTGTTTTAAGTTGAAGAAAACTACAGGCGAAAACCGCCGCATGCTGGCAGAGGCATTTGGTGAGAGTTGACAGAGTCAAGTAGGAATATTTGAGTGGCTCAAGTACTTCAAGGAAGGCCAAGAATCTGTGAAAGGTGACAAACATTCTGGTCAGCTGTCAGTATGCATAACACTGGAAATGATCGTAAAAGTATGTGATGTTATTCACGAAGACCAAAGGCAAACAATTCACAATATTTGTGACAGACTTGGACTGTCATACCGTACATGTCAATGATTTCTAGCTGATGAACTGAACATGAGTCAAATCACAGTGAATTTTGTCCCTCGTCTTCTGAGCATCGACCAGCGAAACCTCAGGAATCAGACACACACTGCGCTGCAACAAAGAGTTCAAGAGTGTCCAAAATTCTTATCCAGAATCATACCAGGTGATGAATCTTGGGTCTACAATTATGACCCTGAAACAAAGCAGCAGTCATCACAATGGAAAATGATGAAAGAAACTCAACAAGTTGTTTTTTTCCATTTAGGGGAATAGTGCATAAGGAGTTTGTTATACCTAGTCAGAATTTCAACAGGCAGCTTTACTGCAAGGTATTGAGACAACTGAGGGAAAATGTTAATCACAGATGGCCAGACACTAAAAAGAAAGATTGTTTGATGCATCATTATAATTCACCTGCACACACCTCGCTCATTGTGAAGGAATTGATGGCCAAAAATAACATGGCAACAGTCCCCCATCCTCCATACTTGCCAGACCTAGCCCTGTGTGACTTCTACCTGCTCCCAAAGATGAAAATTGCATTGAAAGGGCAACATTTTGACTCAACTGAAGACGTCCAAGTGGAATCACAATGGGTTATGAACACCCTGCAGACTTCCAGGAGTACGACTTACAAACAATGGTGGGATCATTGCATGCATGCCCAAGGTGACTTCTTCGAAGGTGGTGGAGAACATTAGGATGTAAATATAGTTTTCTGATTTTACGATGAAATTCTCAAGTATTTTCGGTAGCATCTCATATGGGCAGCATATTGTCACTGGTTGCACCACTGCTCATGTACCTCTTTGTGTTGCCACATCAAAGTAAATCACAAAAATGGTTACCATGTTGACAGTCAATGATGTTCTATTTGTCATTACACTATCAGTGTGGATGCTTGTCTAGCTGCAAGCAAGCCCATTTACTGATTCATGGCATGTGTTGTGGCTGTATGATCTTGCATGGTGGACCAAGCAATAAGTCTTGTCTCTTGGGCACTATTCACATGGAGTCCCTAAGGTTCCTGCTTGATATTGAGTATGGCTCTCCTGAACCACTGATTCTGTATTTACATGACAGTTATGGATCATGTCCAGCACAAGAAGAAATATCATTGGACAATTAACTGCAGTCTAGGTAGACCATGATCATGCCACTATTGAGTTTTGGCACATGCTCTATCTTACACGAGTCATATCACAGTCTTCTCACAAACAAACAACATTCATATTTGATTTCTGAATGAGATCCCTGCTACATAATATTTCCTTGTATAAAGAACGTAGATGAAATTACTCTTGTCTACTTTGCGTGGTTGCACAGAAATGCTAATCATTTGCATTTCCTAGCATGTAGCACACATAATGCCAATTTGAAGTTTCTGCTGAAATTTAAATGGCCAGCAGTGTAGAGAACACCACCTCATCATCTAGTGTTATATTGGCACTGCAGATATGGAGTCAGTAGTTTTCCAGGTGAAAAAACCTCTAGAATTTGAGAATTACTTTTTTCTTCTTTTCAACAAAGCCTTGCTTCCACACTCAGTAATCTATAACGCTCCAATCCCAGTTTCCTGTAAATATGCAAGTGTTCTTAATGATCAGCTGCATTTTTGTGGGAGTTTATCATTTTTATACACCAGTATTCCTTTCATGCAGTACATCTTATGGATTTAATTAAAAAATCTGGTTTAACACACTCACAGAAGTATGTAATTCAGAGCAACCCTTACATTCTACTTTTCAGCAACTCCAAAGAATATTATTCATTTGTCTTCGTCCTCATGGAAACTTCTTTCCTATATGCCTTGACAGGCTTATATTAGAGTGTGTAATTAAAAAACTTCAATGTATGTGGATTAAATAATCCTAACAAGAACTGCTCTCTCACTCTCAAGGTATCTAGAACAATTAATGAATTTTGTACCAGAAATCTGTGTCAGAACATCTTATTTTGTATTTTGTCAAAGTAGTATATTATACGGTGATTTGAGGCAATTCTAGTTAAAATTGTGGCATCATCTGCAGAAGAAGGCTGTTAAGAGTACTTACAAGATCTTCAAATAAAGCAGACAGTAAACTACTTTTTGAACAAAAAATCATGACTGTAATAAACTTTATCCTATGTATAAACATTTTAAATTATACATAGAAGATGATTCCTGAAGTAAAATGCCAAAAACACATCTGATCTGACATACAGAGCAACTGATCAATCTGATGTGCTAGTGACGTTTTCAAGATATTAAGTAATGAACTATAAAAGAGTATATTTTAGATTTTCAACTATTTTAGTTACTGTTTTGTCTTGGAACCTTGATCAGAGTTTTCTACAACCAGCTACTTCAGAGCAGTCATAGTGGATATCCCACTATAGTATGGAGAAGGAGGGCAATTGCATTTATCTGACAATATAAATATACTGGCAACTGTTGCTAATGGTGGTCAGACAGTGAGAACTTTATTGTGAAAGCATAATAAATCATGACATGAAAACTATAAGCAGCAAGTGAAAATACAATGCTAGATAAGCTCACTGCCTCAGTGTCTACCCACAGCTCTGGTATGACATGCTCAAATAGTTTAGATTTTTCTAAGCTTAGTGGTAATAAGACTGGCTTAGTAGAAGAGCATCTTTTTGTAATTCCATCTCAAAAATCTTAGTTCTACTGAGAAAATGAGATTAGGCCTTATTCAGTGTCATTGATGTGAAAAGAATAAAAAAAAAAGGACTTCAGAGGGAACAAAAAGTAAAACTACAAATGTGCATTTTAACTTTTGATTCTCACTCTTCCACAATTAATATATTTACTCATACTTCGTATAAGCTGTGAAGTATCACTATGTATTCCTTCAGCTAAGATGTGCTTTAATTCTCTTAAATTTGGGAATATGGAGATAAAATGTGTACGTCAGATGTGATGCAAAAAGTGCCATGGGTCCGATTCGCATCTAAAATGTATGAGCACAGTTTTTGAGTGTGTGTATTGCCAATGAAGTGACCAGTATTCCTTGTTAGGAGTTTTATTCAGAAAACAAGTAAATGAATTTTCAACAAAAAATTCCATTTTCTTTTGAGAGACAGAATATTTTCTTCACTGGCAGTTTTCAACTACACACAACAATTCATCTCCACTTAATGAAAAAAATGAATATAGTAGACACACACCATCTGACTTGAATTTTGAGTGGTATCACATCAAGCAGATCCTCTGAAGTCAAATTTCATTCATTCCATGACTACCAAATGAACAATTGTTATAGTAGTAACAGTCAACAAAATTTTGAACATGTAAGAAGAAAAAATTGGAACACAATAATCCCAACTGTACCAAGTACAACAGGAAAACATATAAACATATCATGCAAGAAATAAAATGAAATTAAATGAGCGTATGGCATTGTTGGCAGGGTGCCTCATTGGGGAAAGTTCGGCTGTCAAGTGTGAGTCTTATTTCAGCCATCGCCACTTTGGGTGACTTGTGTGCCAGTGATGAGGATGAAATGATGAGGAAAATACAACACCCAGTCCATAAGTGGAGAAAATCTCCATCCCAGGCGGGAATCAAACCAGGGCCCGTTGCATGGGAGTCAAGCACGTTACCACCCAGCTAAGCAGGCGGACTGCAGGAAATAAGATATGACCTTAGGGGATTAAGTATAATGTACTTCTGGCTCAAAGTAATTCTCAAGGTGGTAATGAACCATCATTAAATATTTTAAAATAGATCCAATATTTAACGACATTCTCTGTGTCATGGATCAGTTAGGGAAAAATAAACTGCTAGATATTCAGCCAGTTAGGATTAGGCTCCTTCAATGGCTACTCAAATCAGGAAGTTAATTAGACCATATTAAACAAAATCAAGAATCTGAAAGTTTTACAATGGAATGTGGGTTCAGCTATCTCCAACTGAATGAGTCTGGAAAACAAATTTTATTGACAGAAAATTATGGCAGCCTGCATATCAAAAACATGATTCAAACGTTCTTTCTCTACTAAGTTCAAAGCCTATTTGTTAATACGATCTTGTTGATTAGATTGAGAAGGTAGTGTGACAACCTTGGTTCACAGTAGTAGGCTATCTTATGCACTAGCATAGCTCTACAATTATAGAATCTTATTTACAAGCAACAGCTATTAAAATTCTTCTCACCTCATCTACTGACTACATAATGTCTGTTTATAATTCACCAAGAAAGAAAATAGAGGCTGAAACCTACAATAAAATCTTTCATCATTAGTTATACCAGTCAATACATGTGGAGAATTCAAATCAGACTGCAGGAGTTGGAGCTGTGCTCGTACAGGCACAGAAGGAGCTAATTTATTAAAAGCAACAGAAGATCATAATTGACTGTAATGAATGAGAGCCAACATTTCCAGGTGGGAACTTTTTAGCAGACCACTTATCAATTTAGCTAAATGTCAACAACAATATATCAACCAAAAAAGAGGCAATCATGAAATGGGTAAATTATTGGGTATTCCTCAAATGTGAGACATTAATGGTCTTAGTGGTCCATTCATTTAAAAAAAGAGAGTGATCAGGAGGGGAGGGGGGGGGGGGGAGATTGTAGATTGTGGGATTGAGTAAGAGGATTGGGGATGGAACTCAGAATGTCCCAGAAGACAAATCATGCTCCATACATACTAGAGAAGTCTTTCTCTAGATAATTACCTGAAATTTTGCAAAAAAGTAAAAATTCATTGGGTGTAGACAATATTTCCAGCAAACTGCTAAAAAGCCAGCGTAATCAACTCTCTAAAGTTCTAACTCATACATTCAATTCCTCTCTAAATCAAGGTATCTTCCCTGACAGAATGAAGTATGTTACTGTGAAGCCCCTCTACAAAAAAGGTGATCCCACAGATGTTTCCAACTATCGTCCTATCTCTCTTGTAACAGCATTTTCTAAGGTCTTTGAAAAATTAATATACGTCAGGATTGTCAATCACCTTGAAAAATTTGCACTAATTAGTAAACAACAATTTGGTTTCAGATCAGGTATATCTACAACCAAAGCAATTTATGCACTTACAAATAACGTTTTAGACTGCCATGAAAAGAAAAAATTACCCGTTGGCATATTCTGTGACCTGACTAAGCCTTTCGACTGTGTCGATCACAGAATACTTTTAGGAAAAGCAGCCCAATATGGAATCCGTGGACAAATGAGTAACTGGCTCAGATCATATCTAGAAGACAGACAACAAAAAATAGTATTAGGTGTTAACAATCTACAAGTAGGAGAGGTAGAGTCTGCTGGGGAGCATTACATCATGGAGTTCCACAAGGGTCAGTCCTTGGTCCCCTCCTATTTATTATATATATTATTGTCCTACCCCTGCCCTCAAATAGTGCTAGCAATATCACAATGTTTGGAGATGACACAAGTATAGTGACAGCCAGCAAAACCTCCACTAAGGTAGAGTTAAATGCCAACGAAGCACTTGCAAATGTTCTGAACTGGTTCGTGGCAAATTCTCTAGCAATAAACCTCAGTACAACAAATTACATGCAGTTCCAATCCAGTTACATAAGCCCAGAAGACATTAAGATTGCACACAAGAGAAAACAGTTACAGAGCGTTCAGTGCACAAAGTTCCTCGGTGTTCACATAGATAACCGGCTCAACTGGGAATTCCACATACAGCAAACACTAAAAAAGCTTGTGAAACTAAAAAAGCCTAGCTCAGCAACATTAGTCATCCGAATAATCTCCAAAATTGGAGACATCAACATATCAAAGGCTGCATATGTTGGCTACTTTCATTCAGTGATGTGCTATGGAATAATCTTTTGGAGCAACTCACCACTTTCAAAAAAAATTTTTGTGAGCCAGAAAAAAGTAGTCCGAATTATACGTAGTGTTCCTCCAAGAACCTCATGTCGCAATCTTTTTAAACAGTTAGGTATATTAACCACACCCTCACAATATCTCCTCTCACTCATGGCTTTCACTCTTCTCAATTCCTCTGACTATGAAACAAATGAGAGACGGAAAGGTGATATGCACTGTGAATGGAAAAATCTCTCTCTGGTACAAAAAGGGGTAAAGTACAAAAATACAAAAATCTTTAATGCACTCCCGAGTAATATAAAGTGTCTAAAGGAAAATAAAATGCTATTCAAAAAAAAGCTAAAGGAATTCCTACTGGAAAAATGTTTCCACTCTTTAAATTAATTCTTCAACAGAGATAAATAATTTGAGTAGTAATTCAGATTATTTCCTTTGTCATTGTTATCTGTATTATTTTTTATCACTATTGTATTTTTGTATTGTATTGTTTATTATCTTGATTATATTATTGTATTTTACCAGTTTTGAATCATTCATCTACCGTGTGTAATATACCAGTATGTATTGTATTGTATTGTATGATATATATTGTATCTGCTTTGACTTGTTCCACATCCATGCGTAATCATGCCATACTGGATCTATGGAATATGTATCTCAAATAAATAAATAAAGATGGATGATTCTTGTTTAGAAGCATTTATGGAGAGACTAGGTCCTCTGACAGTGCATCTACTTTTCAGTATACCAGCTGTTGGATATTGAGCTCACTTTTATGTCAATAACTTCAATATGCAGAACATATTAAATGACAATGAAGATTCCTACCCAGGGTAGGCACCATGCATTACTCAATGCAATACAATCATACATACAATAATAAACTACATGAATGAGATGGAAAGGCTTCCCCTAGGGATATGTTAAGTGCTTTGCTTTTTATATTCCATACCTCAGATCTAGAACCTGTTCCCTCTTATTCAATCAAAATTTTCTAGTTTGCTGATAATATATGCCACAGATAAAAGATATAATACATCCTATATTACTTGTAAAAGGCTACAGCTGCCTCTAGTGCACATAAACTTCAAGAATGAATGAAAGAATTTAATGTACAAAGTTTGAAAGTAGGACTGAAAATCAATTATAAAAAAAACTAAAATTATGTATAATCAATATGTTTCCATTTCCTTCTCACAGTCACCAATACCACCTAGCTTATCATGTGTCTGGAGGACTATTTCATCTAGTTCTGACCTTTCAGACTGAGCTGGAAACTATTCACTGATGTAGCTTATTACAGTTCTCATTATTGCTTAACTATAACAATCCAGTAAGGTTCAGAATGGTTTACCTGTTACTACAATTTTTACAATGTTTGGTATTTTTTTCTTCTCATCAGTCTCTTTAATCGCCCATTATAATACAAAATCTCTGAAATCTTAACACTTTTTACATTCCTTTTGATCCAATTGCTGCACAATAATCATGATTTTTTTCAGTAACTACATATTTTTCACGCACCTTTCGGAATTTGCAGTTGATTTTTCACATTTAAAGGTAACTTATTTCCCCCTTAACACTGTATGATAAAAGTATGGATTCAGTGATGTGCAAAATTTCTGATAGATGTATTATATGAGCACACTGACACTGATGAGTCAAGGAAAATAACAAAAATAGCAACAACAAAAAAGGGCCACCAACTCCAGCTTTTCGGGTCTGAGATGCTGGAGTTGGCAGTCATGAGTGCATGAGGTGTGCTTGCTCATGTGTGTGAATGGTGTGTGTCTCTCTTTTACTGATGGAGGCCGTGGCCGAAAGCTTTATGTAAATGTCTTTTAATTGTGCCTTTCTGCAACTTGATGTGTCTTCTTACTGTAAGTAGCAATCTGTCTTTTCCCACATTGTTGTATTCAGTACTGGTATATTACCCAAAAGAGTAACATAGTTTTCAGTCTTGTTTATGTGGATATCAACCACCAAAAATCTCAACTGTATGTTTTTTTATTACCTTTACTCCCTCCATTATTTGAAGAAGAGAAATGGAAAATGTGTCATTTTTTCACAAAATGAATTTTCGGTGTTGTAATGTTTTTGATAGTCCGTTGCACATCTATAGACTTTATCTACATGCCAAACCATGGAGAAAATCTTTCAAAGATGTGTTTATGAATGGCATGTGGTCTTTCCACTTCTACATGCGTACTTCACAATTCACCATATGTTTCATTGCAGAGGGTATCCTGTACCACTACTTGTCATTTCCTTCCCTGTTCCACTCCCAAATGGAGCAAAGGAAAAGAACTGTCTATATGCCTCCACATGAGCCCTAATCTTTCTTATCTTATCTTCATGCTCCTTGCACAAAATGTATGTTGCCAGCAGAAGAATCATTCTGTAGTTGGCTTCACATGCCAGTTCTTGAGAAGAACATCACCTTGCCTTCAGGGATTCCCATCTGAGTTCCCAAAGCATCTCCATAACACTTGCATGTTTTTCATGTCTACCAATAACAAATCTAACATCCTACCCCTTAATTGCTTCGATGTCTTCCTTTACTCTGACCTGGTATGGATCCCAAACACTCACACTATAACCTGTTCATCATAAGAATAAACCTGATGTAAACAAACACAAATGCAATGATTGGTCAGAAGCTGTAGCACACGTACACTGGTGTTGTTATGCTCTTGGAATTAGGTCCTACTTATGTATTAGATATCTTATTACTAAGTTACTGTAAATGAAACTTTGAGATATTCAAGTGTATTAACAGTCAGCAATGTTTTTCTTGATCACACTTTAGCTACATAGTTTTTATTTCAAAAATTGTGTGCAGTCACAGCCTCTGCAGCATTGTGTTCTGACTGTCGTGCAGTTAATGAGCAGTACGAAAATGGCTGAGGCTGCTTTTTGTTCCATAGTGAAACACGCACATGGAACATGGTCAAAAAAGTGCCGAGAAATAGCCTGTTCTTAATGTTTTTCATAACTTTACGGAGATAATTGGCTCTGAAGTTTTTCCAGCATTGTAAAGTATCCATTTGATAGCCATCCACACATTGAGCGAGTAGCATAGACATTAGTGTAATAGAATTTGAATTAATTTCAGTTATTCGTGCATTGGTTCAATTTTTCCCTGTATCATTTTTTCTCCTTCTTCAATTTGAAATACCTGCACATCATAATTACAAAACTCATCATCATTTTTTATGAATAGTGAACATCTCCTTGTTTATATTGGATGCAAATTTCCTGTCTCCATTTCAATTATAAATTCTTATCAATGTTTTATGAAGGATTGTTCATAAAAGTTGTTTCAATTAAGAAAACATAATAATTTAACTTTTTACGGCAAAAATGAACACCCAAATCCTCTTTATTTGGACAATGTCCATCATTTTATATCAAAGAGGTACGTAAGTATCATAGAAACATGAAAAACAATCATTTTCACAGCATCAAGCACATCATAGAACTGCTGTGTTTTTACATTTGCTTCTGTACCATTACAATATGAACTGAACAGAACTGATCCAGAGCCAAGCTGCAGGATTTGGCTCAAGAAGTAACAAGACTGTTAAGCTGCCAGACATACTGGAACTAACACAAGCAGCGTTTTCACACATCACTGCCATACGCTGGTGGGTTATAGAACGGCTCATCATAAAAGAAGAAGAAGATTATGATGATGATGTTTGGTTTGTGGGGCACTCAACTGCGCAGTTATCAACACCTGTACAAGCTCCCAACCTTTGCTCAGTCCAATCTCGCCACTTCCATAAATGATGATGAAATGATGAGGACAACACAAACACCCAGTCATGAAAGAAGAGGAGAAAATGCTGCGCCTGGTTGGCTTCACGGATTCTGTAGTTGATTGGCTTGTTATCAATGTAGCAGGTGATACTTCCAGAACTGAAATTTATTTCTTGGATTCAGATGAGGAAGGAGCTAAGAGAGTACCAGACTACTGAATCTAAGTAATACCTTCAGTGGCTTCAATATTTAACTATATGGCGAAATCCTTCAATACTCTCTTACGTAACACACAGCTTGCACAGAATAATTACCCTGTGGTTAAGTCAGGAATTTTCATCATTATTGATTTTAATTACAATAGTATGTTAGCTAAAAATGATAACGTGTTGCGGTTTTCGTCTGGCCATCTAAGGAGCATATTGTGCGAGATTTGCAACGTATTATTTCATTCTGCTTAAAAATTAAATGACATTCAAAGCTGTATTGCTCCTTTTCTTGTCTCTTTTTACGTGCGAACTGCAGCTGGCCATGTCACTGCAGTCTAGCTGTACCAGCTGACCAGCCAGTGCTGCCCAAATTAAATGCACCATAACGCACAGCACAAAATGTACCATTATTATCATACTTGACAGTACTTGAGACAAATTGGCTGCAGTCTCACATGAAACAGAAATCCAATGAGGTTCCAGCTGACATGGATGAATACATAGTGCAATACTTACATCAGGTTTATTCTTATGATGAATGATTTATAGCACTCTGTGTGAGGCCTTCTTCACAGATGAATCACACTTATCCACATTTCTCGAAATAAACTGAACTTGGCCATTCACCCTCCATACCACAATCCTCCCATGCTCGTTTCTTACACATTGCTTTGCAACATTATGGCCACACATTTAAATAACATGACTGGTCAAGCAGGATACGGCAGGTGTTATATCCAAACACAGGTTTGTTTTTCCTACTCATCTGCATTAACTTACATTTTTCTACATTTAGAGCTAGCTATAAACTTTGTCTAGCTATAAATTTTGTCTAAATAATCTTGTAACCACCTACAGTCACTCATCAACAGCACCTTCCTGTACATCACAGCATCATTAGCAAACAACCAGAGATTGCTGCCCACCATGTCTGCTAGATCATTTACATGCATAGAAAATAATAGTGGTCCTATTGAGCTTCCCTGGGGACTCCTGGTGATACCCTTGTCTCTGATGAACACTTGCTGTTGAGGACAATATACTGGGTTCAATTACTTAAGGAGTCTTTGAGCCATTCTCATATCTGGGAATCTGTTCCATGTGCCTGTATTTTTGTTAACAGCCTGCAGTGGGGCACCATGTCAAATGCTTTCCAGAAATATAGAACTATGGAATCTGCCTACTGCCCTTTGTCCATAGTTTGCAGAATATTATGTAAGGAAAGGAAAACCTGAGTTTTGTATGGGTGATACTTTCTAAAACCATGCTGACTCGTGGGTATAAGTTTCTTGATCTCAAGAAAAGTTATTATGTTCAAACTGAGAATACGTTCAAGGATTCTGCAGGAAACTGAAGTTGCAGATATTGGTCTGTAGTTTTTGGGTCCATTCTTTTACCCTTCTTATATACTAAAGTCACCTTCGCATTTTTCCAGTCACTTGGGACTTTGTGCTGGGCGAGAAATTTGCAATAAATGCAAATTAAAATTTTTGAAACTGAATTGGGATTCCATCTAGATTTGGCAGTTTATTTGTTTGGACTAGATCTTGCTTCCCTTTGGAATTCCAAAATGTAAAAAGTATGAGAAGTGGTTTGTCTAATTAAAAATTTAATGCTGTATTTCTGTGTTGTTCTGTCAAAAATAATACATAATGGCTCAGTATTAATGCACTTGGAAAAAAACTTTCCTCCTCCTGTTTTATCAAAAACTAACAATTTTGAGACCATGATTGTGTACAGAATAAAGGTTGATTCAAGCAAAAAGGAAAACAGCAACCAGCCCTTGTTAATGTTATTTATTTACACAAATGGTGCCATTACCAGTTTCAAACCAACAGGTTCACCCTCAGACAGCTGTTCATGTTTATATTAAATTTGTTGTTGATTGCATTAGTTGCTCAGTAAAAAGCCAACAACTACAGTAAACAGCATCAAATGTAATGATTCCAACAATGTTGCACAAAAATCAAGACACAAAATTGCTTAGCAAGCCTGGAAAACTTCTTAGAGGCCAACAAATCTTGAAACACAATAGTACAATGCTACCTCACAGGCATGACCTGTATTTCATGTGTTAACAAGGAGATAAGAAAAATAAACATCAAAATCAAACAGATGTGTGCTTCATTTGAGAAATGTGTAGTTTAGTAGATGTAGGTAAAATCGACAAATGCCTACATATCAGACATGGGCCGAATCTAAATTTTGAAGGGAAGAAACATTGTGAGAGAAAACAAGCAAAATTATTGCAGAGGAAGATTACTTAAACAAAATTAGCAATCAAAAAGGTGATAGGGATGCTTTTTCTGGAGTGAAATGTTGCAATTTAATTCTTACATGCCAGAATGTTCAGTATATAATGAATAAAACAGAGCACCTGGACATATACTTAGATGAATCAAAACTGCATTTCTTCATAGCGAGTGAATTAGGTTGCAAGGAAGAGGAAGCATGTGGATACAGGCTGAGAAATTACAAACTCATAAACTTGTACTGCAGAAGGGCATATAAAGGTGGAGGGGTAGGCATATATAGTACAAAAGATATAGCATATGAAAAAGTCGGCTGGATTGATGATCTGAGTAAATAACTTGGGAAAAAATGCCTGATTATAGCAGCTCTGTATAGGTCACCTGGAAGCAATATTGTAGAATTTTTCAGTTGTCTGGAGGACCTGCTGGAGAAGACATCAGCTTATAAAAAGCATGTGCTGTTGTTGGACACATCAACATAGCCTCTTTAAATTACACCAATAACTATTTGTGTTATACTGACTTACTTCAGTGTTATACCTATTATCACATAAACTCAGAACCTACAAGAATTACTGAAGAAACACAGACTTGCATTGACCACATTATCACAAACATAACAAAGGAGAACATAAACACAACCACCATAGAAAACAACATATCTGACCACAGATCCCTTCCTATGGAAATTGATGTAGGGAATGTAGATATGGATGAAAGTGATATGATTATGTATAAAAGAAAAGTCAACTATAATAAACTTAGGAGGGTATTAGGCAATGCAAATGGGAACCAGTTTACAATGGAACAAATGTGAATGATGAATGGGAAAATTTCTATAAATTATTCAATAGAACTTTAAATGAAACATGCCATTTAGTAAAACAAGCAAACAAAGCTATCAATCACAAAACTCAGAATTTCTCTCCAGAAATCATTGAACTGAGAGAGAACATGAAAGACTGGAGGTACTGAATTACGATACTATTTAACAAAATACAAACCGCTCAGGAAAAAAATACAGATTCCTTGACTAACCTTAAAGCTCAGAAATATGCCCATCAAATAAGTAACTCAACCAGTGTTAGTAAAACAGCCTGGAAAATAATGTATAAAGAATGTGGGAAACAGCAGTCTCATGAACACACCATCATAACATTAAAAGAAAATGACACTATAACAAATGGCCCAAAAGAAGTGTGTGAGAAATTCACACAGATGTTTAATACAATTGGCACAAATGAAACACATAACTGGGTACTCAATTTAAATGTTACAAAAACTAGCCAATCAATTTTCATCCATGGCATTACTGAGAAGGACCACTTAACAATCATTTCAAAACTTCAAGCAAAAATGTCTTGTGGCTGGGATAACATTTCACCTAAGCTGCTAAAGGAAAATCAGAGGTGAATTAGAGAAGCCTCTGACACATCTAATAAATATCTCCCCCTCCCATGGAGAATTCCCTGATCTTTTTTTGAAAGTCACTGAAATCCAACCAGTTATAAGAAAGGAATAAAAACTAGCATGAAAAACTATAGATCAATATCATTAACTTCAGAGCTTGGGAAACTATTTGATAAAGTAATATTAAATCAATTTTAGGCCTATTTCATCAAACATAATCTTTTTAACAGTCTACAACATGACAGCAGTATCAATTTTTATACATTAAATATTAAAGAAGCTAGATGAAGGAGACAAGGAAAAAGGCACCTTCTTGGATATGAGTAAAGCTTTTGATTCTGTGAATCATACAGTTCTGTTGCATAAATCAGAAGCAAGTGGGATGAGAGGGGTAGCCTTACAACTACTTACCTCCTATTTGAATGACAGGAAACAATGTGTCAACCTAATTTATAAAAGGAATGAACAGTTCCAAATAACCAAATCAACCCACAAGATACATCAATGTGGTGAGCCCCAAGAATGTATTTTGGGGCCTTTTCTGTTTCTTGTCTATATAAGCAATTTAATTGGACCCCAAAACTGCAAGGTTGTAAGCTGTGCTGATGAGACACCTTCTGTCAGTTGGAACCTTGATATACAAACTACTACAAGCAGTAGTGAAACCAATTATAATTTCTGTCAAGTTATCTTACATCAAATAAGTTACTCATAAATAAAGAGAAGACTGGCAATGCAATTTATCCTTAGCTGTAGTCAGAACATAAATAGAATTCTATCTAGACCACCCCCTTAGCTACACAAACAAACACAAATTTTTGGATCTAACTGCTGATGAACACCTGTTATGGAAAGAACATATAGAGCATGTTTGTAAGAAAATTAGTATAAATGTATATCTGCTGAAAAGAGTCTCAGCCTTCCTGGACCATGATAGCTTGAGACAAATATACTTCGGAGTCATACATCCACATCTTCACTATGGTATTGAGATATGGGGTGGGGTACCTGCTATCTATACAGACAGGCTCTTCAGACTACAAAAAAGGCAATAAGATGGGTAGCCAAGGTAAACAGGAGTGAGCCTTGTAGAGAAATCTTCAGAAAATATAAAATACTAACCATTTACTCTATGTACATCCAGCAGACAGTCATGTTTGTGAAACAAAGTCCAGAATACTGTAACAAACAGTAATGAAAACAAGTACAATAAAAAAATAATAAAAAAAAGGCTGCAGACCATAGTATAATAATAATGTCATGTGACGAGGGCCTCTCATTGGGGAGACCACTTGCCTGGTGCAATTCTTTTGAGTTGACGCCACTTTGGTGACTTGCGCATCGTCCCTGAGCGGAGAAAATCTCCAACCCAGTTGGGAATCAAACCCGGGCCCTTAGGATTGATAGTCTGTCACGCTGACCACCTTTTTTTTTTTTCATTTTTTTTTTCGATATAGTTCATTGCATTTGGTTGGGGCAGATGTCACAAGACATCCGTTCAAATTGATCGTTGGTTCCTTGACTCAGTTCTTTTATTACAGGGGGCACGCAGCCCTCTGACCGAACATGCAGGCTTCCACTCAGCTACCGGGGGTGGACTGCAGACCATAGTCCACATACAATAGGTACCATCTTTCATAATAGACCTCCATCTGACCTCAAGACAGCTAATTTAAGCACATTAAAGAACAAACTTAAGCATTTATTAATAGAGAAAAGCTGTTATTCAATAGAAGAGTTAAATGTAATCTCCCTTTTGTAAAATAGTGTATATAGCATAAGTTTGTTTTTTCAAAACAAAAATGATAATTTCTGATCTTCACACAATATATCAATGTATGCATTTATATTTAAAGTTGTAAAGTCTCTCTGTAAAACAGTGCTTATAGCATAAGTTTGTTTTTTGCAACAAAAAATTATAATTTCTGACCTTCACTACTTACATGAGTATGTGTGCACTTATGTACGTTAACTAAACCTTTGTATATGTAAACTAAAATCTCTGACAATGTCCAAAAACTGATTATTATGTGAACAGCAAACAAACAAATAATAGAAACATGAACAGCCATCTGGAGATGAACCTGTAGATTTGAAACTAGTAACAATGCTATTTGTGTAAATGAATACCATTATTAACAGTGGGTGGTTGCTATTCTCTGTTCCATCAACTTTTACAAGCTTTCTTACTGGTCCCTAGAAACAGTCAGTTTCTTGGTATGGCACTTGCGATATTTATTTTCTACCGTGTCTCATTATTATTATTATTATTATTACTATTATCATTTGGTGAGCAACATAATTCTGTGGTATAAGAACACCTTCTCAATTTTTTGAATACAGATGTACAAACAGAGATACATTGATTTTTCATTCTCCTGACAAATGTCACACTTGGCACTTAATTATGTCTTCATTTTTATTCTACACAGATCCTTCCCCTATCAAATTTTAACTTTAACAAAATGGAATGAAATATAAGAACATTAAAACAAATGCAAAATGCAGAAAACTTAAAAGTGGAGGTGGACAAGTGAAGTTTGCTGTAATTGGTTAGACGGATGTACATAGAGCAGGAAAAGGGATAACATATGCTATACTCAAGAGAGGAGAAAAGTGAAAGTGGAGTAGTCACCATATTAAGGAACTGGACTGTTGAAAATATTCTGCAAGTAAAGTATGTTAATTCGAGTATGTGTGCCACAACTGACCACAAAGTGGGTGTCATATTTGAAGAAATAAGTGACAGCCTGTATCAAAAAGTGATAAGAAGCTTCAAATGTGTAGTAGTAGGAGAAATGCTAAATGAATCAGTGGGATAGTTCATGTAGAAGAAGTGAAATTCACAGGATGCCTACACAATTCTATAAACAAAATGATGTGTTGGTGATGAATACTTGGTTCAAAGAAATGAAAACAAGTCTTTTTATTTAGAAATGGTCTGGAGACAGTAGGTGTCACCAGACTGATCATGTTTTGATGAAACAGATATCCAGGAATAGCGTATGAGATGTGAAAATACTACCAAAGACGAATATCATATCAGACCACAGTCTCTTACTAGCAGAAGCACAAACATGGCTAAAATCCATTGAGACATCTGATACAGTAGAATGAAACCAAAATGGAACTCGGAGAGAGTAATAAATAACAACAAGGAAGTGAAGAAAAAGGTAGAAACCAGATTCAAAGAAATAGGCCATACGGAACATACTGAAGAAACTTTTTGGGAAAGACGGAAGTAGTACCAGGGAAAACACAGTGCATGAAAAGATGAAAGAAGGGGGAAAGGTAAGAAACAGAGATATAACAAATATTATATAATATTGCATTTTTACACAATGAATTATGGAGACAAATGGAAAATCCAGGAAAAGCATGTGGCTGTGATATGCAAAGAAATAATAAAGTTCAAAACATGGAGGGTTGGACCTAACATACCAGGACATGCAGGAGACTTGGAAAAATATACACATTTATGACACAGAAAATGTACAAGGTTAATTAGTTAATTAGCAAAAACAAACAAATCTGTTATCTTCACAGCCATAAGAACCATCAACATGAAAATTAATTAGAAGCAGAAGAGAGAATAAATGACGACAGCAAAATAGCAAAGTGATAAAAGCCATTAAGGAAACTGAAAAAGAAAAAAAAATATATAAGTGATGATGACACAACAGCTAATATATTCACAGAATTAGGAGTCAATAGAATAACACTTTGACTACATTTGCCAATAAAATCTATCGAAGTGTAAAATGGCCAGTTCCAAGATAACATCAGCAAATAATTTCAATTATTGCATGGCTTTCAGCCTTACATCACATAATGGTGAAATTATTACACTCATAATTTCTTGAAGTTTGGAGAATAAGACAGAACAGTTGATGGAAGAAAATCAGTAAAAATTTAAGAGAGGAAAGAAACAAGAGCCACTGTACGATCACTGGTTGGTTAGTAGTTACATGTTGCACAGGTCACATCCTAATGACATGAAACAAGTCAGTTTACAGAAGGCTAACTTAATTTGTTTTTAAATAATGCTCTGTATGCTGACCATTTACAGATGAGTTTGCATTACCAAAAGCAATATTTAGGTTAACAACACAACTAAGTGTGTATTTTTTGCACAAAAAAGGTAAAAGATTCTATATAAGAAGTCCCCTGCATAAGAATAGTTCCTCAGAGGGAACTTACAAAGCTTGTCTTCAAATTTAGGTTTGCTATCTATCAACCTTATAAGATCATTTGGTAAATGATCAAAGATTTTGGTGGCAGAATTATTCACCCCTTTCTGCACTAAATTCAGTTTTACTGTAGAGTGTTGTAATATTGTAATTACAGGTGTTATTACTCTTTCTGAATTCTGATTGATTATTTACAACAAATTCAATGACAGAAAAAATTAACTTTGATACTTCAGTTAAGATACCCTACATTTTATACATTTGGTTACAAGATGATCAAGGGTGAGCACCAAATATTACTTATATGGCACATTTCTACACAATGAAGACTTATTTTTTCACTGATGAGTTACCCCAGAATACAATTCCACATAGTACTAGTGAATGAAAATAAGCAAAGTATGTTAACTCACTGACTTGTCCATCCCCAAGACTTGCAATAGCACAAAATGAAAAAATTGACTGAACTATGAGTTAGAAGTTCTAAAAAAAATTAATTTTAATTCTCGTCAATACATCAATACATGCACTTCAAAATTTTTGAAGACTCTGCCTTGGTTGCTACCTTCTAATCATGATTCAACTTAAACACTAATAATGTACAGAATTGAAAAAAAAAAAAAAAAAAAAAAAAAAAAAAAAAAAAAAAAAAAAAAAAAAGGAATTAAGAGAGAAAATTTGCAGAAAACTGGTCAACAATACCACTAAACAAATTATTTGTAATTTCATCTCTTGCTGCATGTCTAATGGGAATTAATTATAACACTTCAGTCAACTGCAAAAGTAACTTACTCTGTGTGATGTTTATTAAGTTGGAGATCTTTAAGAAATATGAGAAACAACTTGCACTCTAATAATAATTTTTTACCCCTTATAAACTGTGCACAGCTGAGTTATGGAGTGTAACTGTCTGCATTCTTTCTGCCAAGTATGGTGTGAGCCATCTGTTAACTGCACCATTAATTCAATAAAATCTCAGTGTTTGTAGCAAAACATTGTGATTTGCATAATCCGAAAAGAATGTATTTATAGACACCAATAGCCTCTGAAATCCAAACTGTAATTTTCAAAATATATTATTATTACCAAGATGTGACACTATTTTAGAAACAAATTAGGAGCTGTGTTTGTGTTTCATTGGCTGGCAAAAATGTTCTGACTTTCGAAAGACTAGACTCTTAGAAGTACTAAAGAAAAATGGAGTAGATTATAGAGGTTGGAGATTTATTTACAAACTACATATGTAAAAAGTAAAATTATGATTGAAACCAGTAGTGAAACTTCCCATGTGCCAAACCAAGACTCAAACTCAGGACCTTTCCCATTCACTGGTAAGTGCCCTATGTCTGAACTACCCAAGCATAACTCATTACTCATCCTCTCAGTGTTACTTCTGCCAATACCTTATCTCTTACCTTCCAGACTTCACAGAAGTTTTCCTCTGAAACTTGCAGGATTAGCACTCATGGAAGAATGGATATTGTGGAGACATGGCTCAGCCACAACCTAGGGTACGTTTCCAGAATGAGGAGGAATCTAATACACTTATTGCATGTCTCCTAAATTATGTAGAGTACTTGATGAACGTGGGTTTGATGGAAATGGGTGTTCTTATGTAAGAGGGTAAATTGTAAAAAAGATAAGATACGCTGATAAGAGTTGGCAGAGAGAGTGGTTGACATGGAGATAGAATAAGTAAGGAAATTTGGGTAGAAATGACAAATGTCATAATAATAAGTCAAAATAATAACCTCATAAACGCAAGATGCAAGACTTGAATAAAGTTATGTGGAAGATGTCGTATAGTTCAAATATCTGGGAAGCTCTAAGGCAAGTGACACTTATTGTACCAATGAAGTCTGTTGTTGAGCCATGGCTAAGAAGGCATTCACAAATAGAGTATCTTGGCTGACTTGCATGATTAGTACTGGACTGAAGAAAAAATTACAGAAGACAGAATGTCTGGCCAGTATGTACCTTTAGAAGGGAAAATTCTAAGCACTGTCAATAAACACATATTAAAATTAAAAAAACTATCCTAGCTTCTGAGATTGTTAGTTCCTTTCTCATAAAGGAAGGAGGTATAGGCTGGGGTGGGTTGGGAGGGAGGGACAAGTAACACAAAATAACAAACCAATAGGTGATGAAACAAATAGATGACAGGGAATATATTTTGGCAAATAACATTCACAGTAAAAGTACAGGATAGCCCCATATTTTGAGACGTATCTGCCATTTGTGTGATGCTGTCAAGGCAAGACAGAAAATACGGTTACTGTCACTATTGTTATTTTCCCACAGTTTTCCTAAATTGTTCCAGAAAGATAGATCCTGTGCACAAAAGAATGTGGGCCTTACTTTCCCCATTGTGTGTCCACCATTTGTAGTCTAATCTTTGCTTCTTACACACTTATATTACCATCATTCTTACTCGTTCATTCAGTATACACAATTATTATTCATTTAATTTAATGAAAAGTGTCATAATCATATGGTAATGTTACAGTAAATACTTTTTTTCTTCTTTCTTTTTGGGGGGTCATCAGTCTTATGACTTGTTTGACACAGCCCACCTTGAATTCCTCTCCTGTGTCAACCTTTTCATCTCAGAGTAGCAATTGCAACCTATGTCCTCAATTACCTGCTGGATGTATTCCAATCTCCATCTTCCTTGGCAGGTTTTTTAGCCATAAGGAATGAAAAATAATATTAATTACTTCGGTAAGATGAAAAAGATTATTCTGTTTACTCTGACATTTCAGCTACAGTTGTGAATGATACATGTGGTGTTTCTCAAGTAGCCGAGCTCCAAACACATTGGTGTTTTGTGGTAGCATCCACATAAACATGAGTAAATATGGTTTAGTATCTCAACAATATGATTTCTTGATATGTGTCTCATGGTCAGAATAAGTCTTTCATTTTGTGGTTTTGATGCAATGTCATTATGAGCCTTAATGGAGTAACAGTCTGTAAGAAAATTAAAAATTAAAAAAAAATTGAAAATCATGAGAATTGAAAAACAGTGCATAAAAGTGCAACATAGCATACTACAAAGTGAAGACTGGAAGCTTGACAGCCAAAGAAACTAGAGGATAAACATACAGAACACCAATTGATGAAGACTCCAATGAAGGCACTTACAACCCAGAAATAACCCCAGTATTAATTTATTCAGCAGCTTCTTTGTCAGTATAAATAGTGAATAAGGGTATGGCATATGCCTGGAAATGAGCAACAGTCCTCAAAAAACGTTCTAACTGGACAATTTTAAATAGTATGAATGGGCTGAAATATCTGTTGCTAATCTCATAGGGATACAAGGCCGCAGCTTATTTTGACATGCTCAGTGTGTGTCTACAAGCAGCAGTTATTGCATTCAATAATTCACTGCCCTGAGTTAACATAGGTTGCTTCCAGTTACTCAGTGTAATAAAATTGAAAAGGAGAACGAATACAAATGTTTACTTCCTTCAGTAGTAGGGGAAGAACTAGTTACTAGTCAGTAACAACAGAATAATTAATTGCTAAATTATGGAATTCACAGAGCATCTGTGCCATGGCATGGTATAAGCATGAGGCAGCACTCCAAGTGGCAGGCACATGAACTCTTTGACATTCAGTGGTGATCAGTTGACCGTATATGTCAAGCATGTGATCTCACCTAGTCACTACATCAGTCCCCCAAGGAGAAAAGGAGCATCACTAGTGTCCACCAGGCTCAGCGTTGTCTCAGAATCTTGAAGGGCTGTACATGACAACCCAGCCATGTCTGGCATAGTGGCTGTGGCAATTGAGAGAAGGGAGTTGGCCAATCATTTTAGATAGTGGTGGAGGCAGATGATATGGCTGGGAAGTAATGAGTGATTCTTCTAGCACAAATGCAGGCCTTAGGTGGTCAATGGAAGTGGTGTGCAATTTGCCAGTGATCAATATGTCCATCAGCTTGTCATTCTGTGCCGGGACCCAGTGAGGGCTGGTATAAGGAGGCGTAAGTGCAGATCTGACACTATCTCTACAGAACATGATTGGAGTACTGTTAGACAACTCCCTGTGCACAAATGGTGGTTGTGAACCATGACATGGTGCTGGCCAGGGTTAGATTTACAAGGTGTGCTCCCTCAACTGTGCTTTGAAATCTGGCGGATGTGAATCATCCCACATTGAGGCACGTATATTAAAAAATTGCCTTGGCAGCCACATCATCTCACCATATAACATTTCTGTTGGTCCCACATGAAGATCTGGCTTCTGTACTGTTTGCAGGCCAAGTAGAACAAATGGTAAGGCTGCGTCCACTCAGAGTCATAACACAGGAGCGCTGTCTTAAGAGATCTGTGCCACTGTTCCGCCATACCGTCGCTGGCTGGGTGGTAGCTTGTGGTAAAATGGTGGGTTGTGCTGCAAAACTTGCTGTGATGTGCAAACAGCTCGGACTCGAACTGGGGCTCTCAGTCAGTAGTAATGTGTAGTGAAAAACCATAATGCACAACCCACTGAGACTTGAACACCAATGCCAGTGTCTCAGTGGAAATGTTGTCCACTGGGATCACTTCTGGACAATGTGTAAATCTGTCTATGATTGTTAGCAAATACTGTTGTCTGTCTGATGGTGGTAGGGATCCCACAACATCAATGTGAACATGGTCAAATCTCTCACTTGTCCCCAGAAAGTTCCCAATAGACATGTGGATGTAGCATGAAACTTTACTACATTGGCATCCTAGACACGCACAAGCCCATTGCTGGCAATCCTTCTGTAGTCCAGGCCATATGTAATGGATGGCGACGAGTTCAACAGTTTCCCTGATTCGTGGGTGACAGAGGTCATGAGGACAATTAAAAATGTGCTTTCAAAGCACTACTGGCACATATGGGCAAGCTTTTCCATTGGCTGTATCACAGTTTTGCACATTTGTGACTGGAATGTTTAGGTATTTGAGTTGAAGGCCTGTCTCAGTATCTTTGAGTAGGTCACGAAGCTCCTGATCAGATTGTTGCATATTGGACAGGCATAGGAGGTCAACAGTTTCTGTGATGGCACTGACTCATGACAGGCATCAGCTACAACATTATTCAGCACTGAGACATGCTGGATATCCTTGCCATGATGTTTACATAATGGGCAGTATCATGGCATGTCTATTGCGGGGTGCCAGGAGTCTTGTAAATGATGGAAACCGGTCAAGTAGTTTGGTGTACTCTCCTTCTGCAATCTGAATGACCTCGGCATCACAGCCAGCTGCATGACATCAGAATCCAGCCATAGAGAGCCTGGTGATGGTGTCCCATGAGCCAGATGTCAGCTTATGGGATGGAGTTCCATGGTCAATACAGGGATAGTTAATGCTGTTTGTTGATGACTCTGGAGTTTTCATATAATGGTATCCAATATGTACTCAACTGGAGACAGATCTGCTCATCAAGCAGGTCAAGGCAACATACTGACACACTGTAGAGCATGTTGGGTTACAACAGTGGTACGAGGGCAAGCATTATCCTCTTGAAAAACACCCCTGGAACGATGTTCACAAATGGCAGCTCAGCGGGCTGAATCACCAGATTGCCTTACAAATTTGTAGTTGCTGCATGGGAAAACCATGAGAGTGCTCCAACTGTCATATAAGATTGCACCCCACACCACCACACCTTAAATCCAGGTGTAGGTCTGATGTGTCCAGTATGCAGACAGGTTGGTTGAAGGCCCACTGGCACTAAGGCAGAACCTGCTTTCATCTGAAAACACAACATGCCTCTACACTGCCCTCCATTCAGCTCTCCTTTGACACCACTATAGTCACAAATGGTGGTGGTTTGTGGTTAGTGGAACACATGCTAGAGGGCGTCTGGCTCAGTGCTGTCCTTGAAGTAACTGATTTATAACAGTTTGTTGTGTCACTGTGGCGCCAACTGCTGCTCAAATTGCTGTTGTAGATGCAGTATGATGGTTCAGAGACATATGCTGAACACAAAGGTCTTCCCTCTCAGTAGTGCCACATGGCTCTCTGGAGCCCGGTCTTCTTGTGATCATACAACCTTGTGACCACCATGCCAGCAATCATGTACAGTGGCTACATTCCTGCCAAGTCTTCCTGCAGTAGTGCAGAAGGAACGTGCAGCTTCATGTAGCTCTATTACATGAAAATTCAGTGAGTTGTTGATAATGGCATATTTGTTGCTGTAAAGGTATTCTTGACTAACATCAACTCACCCCATCCAACCTCAAAGGTAACTAGTGCTCATGGCTGTTACAGCATGTATTTAAAGGTGAACCTGTTTTTTTTAATTTACTTATTTTACACATCTAGTTCCATAGAACCAAATTCAGGAGCAAATTTCCATGGCCATGGAATATGTTAGTACATGAAATTATATCATAAAATTAATAATAGATAAAATAAAATGTTTACAAATCCTAAAAGGATGACAACGTATAAATTCATAAAAACTCACTCAAGAATATGACATACGAATCAGCTTAAGTTTTCAAGGAACTGCTCGGCAGAACAGAGGGAGTGACCCTTGAGGAAGTTCTTCACCTTAGATTTAAAAGTGTGTGGATTAATGCTAAGATTTCTAAATTCTTGCAGTAGCTTATTCAAAATGGATGAAGAAGAATACTGTACACCTTTCTGCACAAGAGTCAAGGAGGTGCAACCGAAATCCAGTTTGAATTTCTGACTAGTATTAACTGATTGAATGCTTCTAATTCTTCGAAATAAGCTGATATTGTTGACAAGAAAGGACTTTAAAGAATCTATATATTGAGAGGACAATGTTGGAATACCCATACTAATGAACAGGGGTCGACAAGACATCTGTGAATTTACACCACTTATTGCTCAAACCATCTTCTGTGGACCAAAAATATCCTTTGAGAATGGAAAGAGTTACCCCAAAATATAGTACCAAATGTCATAAGCGAATGAAAATAAATAAAGTAGACTAATTTTTGTGTTGAACTATCCCTCACTTCAGATACTGTTCTAATAGTAAAAATGGCAGCATTAACTCTTTGAACTTTCCACTGTCTTCTGAACACCTAGAAATTTGAACTGTTCAGTCTCACTAATCATATGCCCATTCTGCTTAATTAAAACTTCAGATTTTGTTGAATTGTATGTTAGAAACTGTAAAAGCTGAATCTTCTGTGATTTAGTGTTAGTTCTCCCAATTTAACCATACCCTACTCAGACCACACATTACAGCCTTTCTCAGCACTGTGGAGAATGTCCTTTTGCTGTCAGTTCTTAAGGTAAGAGGTGAACCACTTGTGCACTACTCCCCATATTCCACAATTGTTCGACTTCTGGAGCAGTATTTTGTTACCAACACAATCAAATGCCTTAATTAAATCAAAGAAAATGCCTAGCATTTACAACTTTTTTTTCATCCATCCAGTACCTCACAGAGAAAAGAGAATACAGCATTTTCAGTTGTTAAACCACTTCTAAAACCAAACAAGACATTTGGCAGCAAATTGTGTGAAATGAAATGATCAATTATTCTTATACACACAGCCTTTTCAATAATTTTTGCAAACACTGGTGGCATATAAATAGGTCTAAAACTGTCTACATTATCCCTTTTCCCTTTTTTTATAAAGTGGCTTTACTACTAAGTACTTCAATCATTCAGGAAACTGGCCATTCCTAAAGGAAAAAGTTACAAATATGGCTAAGTACACAGCTAATATGTGCCTCATAGTACTTTAGTATGTGCTAGACGCTCCATCATATCCATGAGAGTCCTTAGTCTTCAGTGATTTAATTATTGACTCAGTCCTCCCTTGTAAGTATCATGGAGGAGTACTTTAGGTATCAGCCTTGGAAAGCCATTTTGCAAGTGTGTTATGTGATTCCCTGTGGAAACTAAGCTTTTATTTAATTTACCAGCAAAGTTCAGAAAGTGACTTTTAAATCCTTATGTTACACTATTATTGCCACTCTTATATCACTGGTGCGAAATCTGAAGAGACATCATCTTTCAGATGTAGAAACATGCCTACCAACTCTCATTTACATTGCATAACTCATTCTTGGTGTTGTAATTTTTTTCCCCATCAGTGTCTGACAAACTCATTTGATGCTTATAAATCTCATGAACATGTTTTTTGTGAGTGTGATCCTATGGTCCCTTTGTTTTGACATAAAGATTAGAAGACACCAATGAGTAATTACCAATGAAGCACATTATTACTAAACAGTATTAGATTGCTTCAGGAAAGTAATAACTGGGACATGCACTATTTTGCTGTGGATTATTAAGAGGGACAACACAGAGATGGGAGTAATAAATACTTCAAATAATGATTTTTAATGAACAAAATTGATTTGCACAAGGAATTTAAGTACTTAATCTGGACACTGTGTAATGAATCCAAAAGACCTTTGGACCACTAACAAAAGCTAATATTCAATCAGTAGATATTACTAGTGAGATACTATACTGCTGCATGGGTGCTTAAAGTGTTGTTGATAATTTAATTTATTTGTTAGTCACAACAGATGTTTCCATAACATTACCAGTACATTTTCATGTTTCTAACATGAATCTTCTTGTAAATGTGAGACATACATAGCTAATGTCTGCTATGAATTACTATGTGCTATGTGGGAGCATTTGTATGTACCATGGTTTGAATATGCACAGCTGGTGTGACAGTGCAAATAAATCACTAAGTTTTATACCATGTAAAGGTAAAGATATCAAAAAACAACTTGTTCTTACAAATTTATAGCAGTTTAGTGTTTATTCTGGTTACAGTTATGAAGATAAGAAGTTCCTGTGCATGATCTCAGATATTAATAATACACAATATTGCACGGTATGTAATTTATTAGAAATATAATATTTAGGAGTGATTTTTAAGCTGTGCATTCCAAAAATACGAAAATGATATACTTTACTGCTGTTATCATTTTCCTGGTAGTATTCAACAACAAACTGCCCCTATAAGATTTTATGGAATTATGTCAGAATCCAAAGCTAATTGTTTATTAGCACTTGGAATATAAAGTGCAACAAGAAAATACTTGCACACAACAACTTCCAAACCCCATCAAATATTTTCAAAATAGCTCACACTGGTCTAGATCAAAGTATTTTAACAATATATGGGTAACCACAAATAAAGTCTCCACTTACCATAAGGAAACATAACATACAATAATAATTTCATGTGGCTCACTGGCCTGGTGTAAGTCTTTCAGTTGGATGCCACTTTGAGGAAAAGGGAACCAACTGTTTAATTTGGAATCTGAACCACATGTCATTTCTGGCAACTCCTCACATCGTTGAGAGCTGAAGGCTAGATTAAAACTCGGAGAGAAAAATCCAAGGTCCAACCAGGATTCGATCTCAAGACCCCTTGTTTCCAGTCAAGTGCTTTGCCACTAGACTACCAGGCCCAATAGAAAATATAGCACTGCACTCAATGTTGAGATAATTAAAAAGATAGAGATTTTAAATTTCAGTAATTCACACTTCTCTCACTTGTACAAGAAAATAAGACATTTAAAGGTGTAAATGATACCACATGCACAATGTAGAATTAAAGTAACAGAAATATGCAAGAAAGAATGTGCAACTGAATAGAAAGGAATTCCTATAAAGTCAATAAAAAATTGATATAGGAAATAGGATAATAAATCATAGCATTGGTCAGTTAAAAAATCACTGCTTTTAGAACACAGCAAAGAATGAAAGCCATTTAATATTTATTCAGTCTTTCACTGTGGTCTGTAGATTCAATCAAAAACAAGAATCTTTGTCAAAGTGGAATAAGTTAGTGTGAACAAAAGAGAAGCAATTCTAAGAGCGTAGTCTGCACACTGTTTAAACAATAAGTTATCACTGAAATGTAAACACTTTCATGGATTGGGCCTTAGGACTAGTCTGACTGGATGACTGACACTTACAAGGCAGTACAAGGAGTGAACTAGGATGGTGGAATGTCATCAGCATGTTGCCAGTTCCTGCAGCTGTAATTGCCAGTATATGAATCCTGATGATACCATCGTTTCTTTATTCAGGATTGTCACTACACTGATTGATACTGTTTACAGTTACACCAACTAAATGTAACCTATCACATCAGCAGGCAAGCCAACACTTTGGAGGAATAAGGCTGTTTTAGATAACTACTTCTCATCACCTACTAGCAGCTTAGTATTTATATGAATGCAGTAGTAGATGTCAAAGAAAATTGTTAAGGAAGCACAATGAAACCATGTTTTCCTCAAGGAATAGGTGGCTCTTTAATTCTTATACAGTGAAGTGAGAAAAGTCATGGGATACCTCGTAATGTCATGTCAGACCATCTTTTGTCTAGCATAGTGCACCATATTGACATGACATGGACTCAACAACTTGTAAGAATACCGCTGCAGCAATATTGAGCTATGCTACTTCCCTAGCCTTCCATAATAGTGAAAGTTGGTGGTGCAGGATTTTGTGCACGAACTGAACTCTCAATTATGTCTCATAAATGTTCAATGAGATTCCTGGGTCTGGTTCTGGGCAGCCATATCATTTGCTCAAACTGTCCAGAATGTTCTTCAAACCAGTCACTAACAGTTGTAGCCTGGTGATATGGTGCATTGTCATCCATAAAAATTCCATCATCATTTGGGAACATGAAGTCCACGAATGGCTGCAAATGTTCTCGAAGTTGCCGAACATAATCAAGGACGCAGACCATTCCACGTAAACACAGCCCACCACCAGATTGCACTGTTCCTTGTTGACAACTTGGATCCATGGCTTTGTGGCGTCTGCACCACACTTGAATCCTACTGTCAGTTCTTACAAACTGAAATTTGGAGTTATCTGACTGTGCCACAGTTTTCCAGCCATCTAGGGTCCAAACTGATATGGTCACAAGTCTAGGAGAGGCACTGCAGGTGATGTCGTACTATTAGCAAAGGCACTTGCATTGGTCATCTGTTGCCATAGCCCATTAATGACAAATTTTATTGCACTGTCCTTGCAAATGCATACATTCATCATACTGCCCACATTAATTTCTGTGGTCATTTCTTGCAGTATTGTTTGTTTGTTAGCATTGACAACTCTACACAAAAACCACTGCTCTCACTCATTAAGCGAAGGCCGTCAGCCACTGCCTAGTCTGAGTTGAGAGTTAATGCCTGAAATCTGGTGTTCTCTGCACTCTTGACACTGTGGATCTCACAATATTGAATTCCTTAACAATTTCGGAAATGGAATGTCTATACAGATTGGTTGCAAGCCCTCAACTTGCCTACTTCTAACCAACACATCGCCATCACTGGCACTGATGTGGAACTTGCTTTCATCAGAAAACACAACAGACCTCCACCTTGCCCTGAAATGAGCACTCACATGACACCACTGAAGTAAAAAATGGTGATGGTTTGGAGTCAGTGGAGTGCACACTACAAGGTGTCTGCCGCAGAGCTGTCCTTCAAGTAACCAGTTTGTAAAAGTTTGTTGTATCATTGTGGTGCCAACTGCTGCTCAAATTGATGTTTCAGATGCAGTATGATGCTCCACAGCCGTACACTGGACTTGATGGTCTTCCCTCTCAGTAATTCCAAGTGGCCATCCAGAGCCCAGTCATCTTGCGACTATACATTCTTGTAACCACCATTCCAGCAATCATGTACAGTGGCTACATTCCTGCCAAGTCTTTCTGTAATAGTGCAGAAGGAACATCCATCTACTCGTAACCCCCTCATTATTGCCTTAAAAGCATTCTTCACTAACATCAACTCATCCCAAGGTAACTAATGCTCTTGACCCTTACAGCATGTATTTAAAGCAAATTTGATTTGCATCCTCAATGTGACACTACTAGTGCCGCTCTTACGAAAATGGTGCAAAATCTGAAGAAACATCACCTTTCAGATGTAGAAACACACATACTGCACTGCCCTTTTATACCATGTATACTATTGCTGTCACTACCTCATGACTTTTGTCACCTCACTGTATTATTACCAGATCTGAACTGTTTTACCTTTGTAAAAACAACACATTGAAAGTTTCATAATCATTTGTAGGACATAGCTAGAACATAAGATTTTCAACTGCATGGTAAAAAAGGCGTGCAATACAACTTATAACCACCTGAAGATTCTCTGACTAGCTTAGGATTAAGTTACTCCCTCCTTTTCCACTACTCCCCCTCTTCCAGTCACCCCTACCCCTACCCCTACCCCCATATCCCCATCCCAATTCTTCTCAATCTAACCTCCTTACTGCACCTAGCTGCCCCACCCTCTCTCCACCTTGTCCCTGTATGCTCCCACAAGCAGCACCTTATCACCTTACTAAACCCCACCCCTACCCTGCTATCCCTCCCCCTCCACTCGCCAGCCTCCTCCTTACCCCCATCTTCCACACTGCTTCCCCCATCATGCACTGCTGCTTGTGGTCTGGCCTCAGCATCCAGAGACTATGGTCATGGATGTGTGAGTGGTGAGTGTGTGTCTATTTTGTTTGATTCCAATGAAGGCCTTTTTGGATGAAACTTACTTGTTTGACAGGTTTTTTTATTGTGCAAATCTGTGACTCAGCGTCTCCACTATATGGCGAGCAGTAATCTACCTTTTTAATAATACTTCTATAGGATTTTATGTATTATGAACTTTTGTGGACCAAAAACAAACCTATCAAACATCATGTGTCTTAGACCTGAACTATACTAAAATGATCTATTTAGATATATGTGCTTTATACTAGGACATGAAGAGAACCAATTATGGCATTTGTTGAGTAACTACAATGATTTCATTTTGAATTATGTAATTTCAACACATATATAAAAATATGACCTAATTTAAACCACAGAAGTCAAATCTCAAAATGTGAAAGATATTAATAATCATGATTTCTTCCAAATCAAATAAAAAAGAAACTTTATTCAATAAACTGTTTACTATCTGGCTTCTGTACTATCCAGGCTACTTAATTCATATCATAATAATATTTCACCGCAATAAAATAAGGATTAATTTACTGTACAGTAGACCCTCAGTTAACCCATACTAGCTGTTCAGTTCCTGCCATATTACATAGAAAAATTTACGACTAACAGCAAATTTTGGATAATTTGCACCACAAACTAAAATTTAGCCCCCACATTACATGTTCCATATCTTATTCTTTATCTAAACTGAATAACTATGTGCATATGTAGTGGTGTGTACTACGGTATTTTCCATTACATGTTTCACATAATTTTCTCAGTAATGTGCTTTACTGAACGGTACTGTACTGCAATTTTGCAACAGTAGTATGATCACTTGCTTGCTGCTCATGTGTCACTTCTGTAGCATAAGACACATGGGTGAGGGAGAGAGTGGTTGGTTAGTATACTACATACAGTACATGACAGGCAACAATCCAGAGAGATCTTGGTCTCTGTTTGTAAGTGAACAGCAAATGTGTTTTCCTCCTTTTGCTCCACCATACACAAGATGCTACTGAAACTAAAATGAGGTCATAATGCGCTGAGGCTAAAATAAAAATAGCAAATTCCACATAAGGATGAAAGTGGAGGGAAGACTAAAATACAGGTTGCAGAACACTTTCAGAATCCAAAAGCTGTTCTCTCACTGATACTAAGTTCAAGACAGAAAACAGGGACAAGTCTGGCAAGCTATTCATTCGGCAGCAATAACAAGCACATGAGGCCACCCAAACAAGAAGTAGTGGAGGATTTGCTGTTTGAACGGTTTCAACACATGCACTCGCAGCAGTCCATTGTGAAGTCCCATGCAATAAAAGGTTCTTGATATCACCCATGAAAAGGGAATTTCTCGGTTTGTGTGTTCTGAGGGCAGGATACGACACTTGCAGAAGAGGTGTAAAATCAGTGCTGTCAGTGTCTATGGGGAAGTACACACAGTAAACAAGGAGGATGCCAACGAATGGGCATAGGACTTTCATTTCCAAGCTCTCTCATTTATGAAGCAAGCATTTTCCATAACTTGATGCATGAAAAAACACTACATGTCAAAGACACAAAATATGGAGTAAAATGACACTGATGGTAGTCTTGCATTGTAATTCAGATGGTTCTCAGAAGGTCAAGCCATTAGTGATTGGAAAACAGAAAAATCCACATTCAAAAATCTTGGCAGTAATCCAGGGGCTTTCAAATCAAAACTGAAGAGTTTCCTCATGGGTCACTCCTATTCTGTTGAGGAGTTCACTGAAAAATTAAGCTGACTCTTATGTTATATTATTGATTGTGTTTACTTAAACTTACAGCCTGACTTTTTTGGGTTTCATAAACATTTTGTTTTTTCTGTTAGTACTTATATGTTGTAATTCATGTACTGACACATTTAATGATCTTCAAGTTTGCTCCTCAGTTTTGCCCTAGGAACTAGACGTGTAAATAAATAAAAATTATGACAAGCATTTGACAAGATGTACATGTACTTTCTCAACTAAACAAACTCCAGGAATGCTATTGTACATATACAGTGTAGTTATTTTTATTTTTTCTTAGAAGTCATGAAGACAGAGCATCCTCATTTATTGGTACCCATAACAACAGAAAATGTGAACAGTCATGTATTTTTCCAAAACGCCTCAGTAATTCAAATTTCATTAAACTGGGTTGGCTAGTTTTCACTCCCCTGAAATTTGGTTACATGAGGGTCTACTGTATGAACCATACTTTTCCAAAGCCTTAGCAAGCAGGTGCTAGTTATAATTACATGAGGCCTGTGAGCCCTTTCAAAATATTTGATGCTTTTTTTTTTTTATTTTGCTCCTAGCACATCTGGAGTCACAATTATGAAGTATATTGTGTATTGTTATGGAATAAATTACCAGAACCATTCTTCAACATATGATGTTTAGAAGCCCTCTTCCAGTGCTCAAAAACAACAGCACTCACAGAGAGAGCTTCTCTATTGGCAACCCTGCACCCTTTGTTTCTTCAGTTGTATATTACATGTCTAAAGCTGTGCATTGTTAAACTGTTATTGTGTGCAGTCCTTTGTGTTTTAATTAAAGAGACCCAAATGGGTGGTAAACAAAGAAACTTGTAGTGACTGTGCATCAGAAACTATGTGCTGTAATCCAACTGGATTTTGGGGCAGCAACCAAAACTATTACTTTGAAGCTACAGACAGGAAAAAGTACTGTTGGGGACTGGAAGATAAATTGAGCAGAAATTGAAAAGTGATGTGCTTCCCAGGCTACTGGAAGTGGACTAAATGTAAGGAAGACAACATCGTTGTTGTTGTTGTTGTTGTTGTGGTGGTGGTGTTGGTGGTGGTGGTTGTGGTCTTCAGTCCAGAGACTGGTCTGATGCAGCTCTCTGTGCTACTCTATCCTGTGCAAGCTTCTTCATCTCCCAGTGCCTACGGTAACCTACATCCTTCTAAATCTGCTTGGTGTATTCATCTCTTGGTCTCCCTCTACGATTTTTACCCTTCATGCTGCCCTCCAGTACCAAATTGGTGATCCCTTGTTGCCACAGAACATGTCCTATCAACCAGTCCCTTCTTCTAGTCAAGTTGTGCCACAAACTACTCGTCTCCCCAATTCTATTCAGTACTTCCTCATTAATTACATGATCTACCCATCTAATCTTCAGCATTCTTCTGTAGCACCACATTTTGAGAGGTTCTATTCTCTTCTTGTCTAAACTATTTATCGTCCATGTTTCACTTCCATATAGGGCTACACTCCATACAATTGCTAAAAGGTAAATATAAAGAAATTGAATAAGCTTAATTTTTGTGGCATGAACATTTTAAGAGGAAAGATTTGTCCATTACTGGACTGATATTGCAGGAAAAAGAATTGCCATTTCAGTGATAAATAGGAGAAGATTCAGAATTTAATGCCAGCACTGTATGATTGGAAAAACAATTCAGTATTCACCAGATTACCATTAGTGAAAAGGCTTTAACCATCAACAAAGAGGTTGTACATTGTTTAAAGACTATTTGTCAAAGTTAATTGATGAAGAGGGAATTTCTGGTGATCTGTTATACAGTTGGGATGAAAGTGGTTTAAATTACGAAATGCTCCCTAGAAAAATGCTTACATCAGAAAAGGAAGCTGCGGCACCCAGATACAAGAAAGGTAGGGAATGAGTTAGCAAATTACCTTGCAGTAATACAACTGGCAACTGGCTTACATGAACAGGGAAATCACAGAGACCTAGAGCTTTCAAACACCTGAAAAATGAGGAATCACTGCACCTACATCACACTCATCAAAAGAAAGCAAGATGACTTCAGAAATCTTTAAAACGTGGTTATAAAATAAATTCATACCAGCTGTAGAGAAATATTTGAAAGACAACAACTTACTGAGGAAAGCTCTGCTGCTTCTCAATAATGTGCCTTCATGTCCTTCCAGTGATAAACTTACAGATGGAGATATCAGAGCATTATTTTACCACCTAATGTGACTGCTCTTTATCAGCCAATGCATCTCATCTCCATATTCTCAGGTTGTTGGTGTCAGCTATTGATAATAATGAAGACTGTGTAAGAGGAGATAATAATGAAGACCGTGTAAGAGGATTGACTTGCTAGATGTCATAAATTCTGAACATATCACTTGTATGTCTTGGAAAATTCTTTTAGACCATGAAGGTGAACACTTCAACATTGAATCCATGTGGGGAACTGAAGTCAAAGATGGAAACAATGGTATTGTTTCATTGCTCAAAAATTAACTGGGTTGTAAGGATGTCCATGCAGAGGATGTTACAGAATGGATGGCAAATGATCAAGTAGATGAACTAACTGACAACGATATTGTGGAAATGGTGATATAGCGGGAAGTAACACAAGAGGAAGATGCAAACTTAGATGAAAGACGAAATCTCACCCCACATTCGGTGGAGTGAAAGATGATTGAGGCTGTACTGCAGTACACTAGTGAGTAGGAGAAAGCAATACCAGCTGATATCATCTTTTTGCCTAAGGAGAGAAGAGCACTATGACGAGGAAACAGTCATCTATCAAAGATGTTTTTAAAACCTCAAACCTGTAAGCTTCATCTTTTTTATTAGGCCTGGATTTTCACATGTACATAATCATACATTCATACTTTACAATGCAGATCATTTCATGTTTCCTGTAATAATTTTTGAATAGTACAACATGTACACAACACACACTTATGACTAGCATGTGTTAAGTAAGATGTCAGAGAACATTAATAAAATTGGGTTTTCATACTAAAAAAAATGTGTTTTAAGGCATGGCTGGGGTCAGAAGAGAACATTTTCAGAACTCTGGCCTATCCACTTTTTTTTGTTATCCAGATCGACCTTCCACCACATTTGGACAGACAGTTGAGAGGTTCCTGTAATTTTAAAACACTAATTGTTTTTATGAAAAAGTATATTTTATATATGAAAGAAAAGTTTTCTTAAATCTGACAAGCACACTGGGCAACACAGCCTGTAGATCCAGATCATGCCATGCTAAATTCTTGCACACAAGGCTCACAAACTGGGTATAGCCATCAGGACAGATGTTACACAGAAAGCTTTAATACTGGGTTTTCACAAAAGCTATGGAGCATGTAGCAGAAACTTGAAATAGCAGTCAAAGCAATCTGTGGAGAATTTCATCAACATATGTGACCACAACTGCTGGACTTCCCTTCAGAGCACCAGATACAAAAAACACTCAACAATTAACAGAAGTAGGTGGTAATAATGCTCTCAAGAAAGAAAATTTGTTCCATTAATTGGGAATCTGATGGTAACAGTTTCATGAGATCTGAAGGGCTTGCAGTTCAGTATGGAAGAGGAGGAAGAGCATAAGACCACCAAACATACGCAGCCAAAAAACAGTGCTATTGACCATGTACATGTGTCCCTAACTCAAAACAACAGTGCCATACACAGAATCAAGAGTGGTGCAAGTTTCAACCTGCCCAGCCCTTGTGTCATGCAGTGACCTCTGTGGGCCATGGGCTAATTTGTCCATCCCAGTCGGCTGGCAAGCTTAGTGCAGCCTACAGTGTCACGGACAAGGAGCTATCTCAAATTTGTTCAATGTATGCTTGATTTGCGCTATTTGGAATGTATATTTTGTAACTGTTATTATTGTCACATACCTCTAACAGTATAAAAGAACCTATGGGGTACTGAAACTGGCTGAAACAAAAAAAATAAAAAAAAGAGGGAAGCTGTCATTATTGTCAAGCATGTAAAGTCATACATTCATTGAAACCACTGCCAGCCTGCCCCTGCATATTTAATTGAAATAATCTAGAGGGTTTTGTGATTTACAGATGGATGCCTATTCTGATGCAGCAGAGGCAAGGGACCGAATGGCAATTACCTTGTGTGCACAGCTTGGCAGCTGGGGAAGCAAGATGTTGGCATTGCACATCAACCAGTCTTGGCTGGCCTGATATCTTGCACTTAGCTCTACTGGATTGCAAACCAGTTGGGCTGTCCTGCACATTGTACCGGTCAGGGCACAAGATGCTAAACTGGGTGGACTAGAAAAAGCATCATGTATGACTCTCACTACAAACATCACCAGTACAGTGGGATTACCTTTAGCAGCACAAACAACAATGTTTGGTGCTATTACTTATGGTGTGTATAGACACCACGGCAATTGGTGACCATGTTATAACAACAAGGGGTTTGTGAAGGGGATTGCAAATAATAACACATCTTCCAATTGTATTTAGCTGGCCACTTTATAATCTGCAGAAGATAAGCACACAGGGATGAATAAGCTTTGTCTTGCAAGATGACGACCATCACCTAATGCAGCCCCTAAAAACATACATAAGGCTCAAGAAAAATATTGCTTAAAATTAATGTTCCACCAGCAATGAAGTCATTTGGACATGGAGCACAACTAAAGCCTGTACAACAGAAGATCAATGCTGATATTTTAAAACAATCTATAATGGCATTAATATAAAGTGATTTAAGGAAACGTAAAATCTATCTTGATCATTTAATTGAGATTTGTGCACAAAATAATTATCTTATCTGCATCATCATCATCTAAAATACTGAAATAAACTGACATTTTGTATCAATAGCAGTGGCCTTCCTCATGGCAAAGACTCCTTAGCTGAGGATTGAGTTCTTCAATATATAATGATATCACTAGGTCACCAGCATCACATTTATTAGATTTTATTGGCCCTGAACTAAAACTGGTATGTGTTATGGAGAAAGAGGGTGATATCTGACTGGCTATTTGTGAGTTTCATGGCTTGCAGGCAATCGGTAGCCTGCTACAAGTCAGTGACAAACTTCTGGGTGCCATTTGCGTTTTCCTGCTGCCGGTAGTGGAGAGACAACACCAGCTGTACATGAGCTCTTTGTTTAGCCAATCACAGCAGTGTCCAGTGGGTTTGCTGCCCTGCAGTCACACATGGCCCACTGTGCCAGGATTGCTAGCAGCTGGGCACCAGGAGCCTGTAGCTGTCTTCCCAGCTGCCGATATCAGGCTGCACAAAATGGCTGTCTCACCAGTACTTCTGGTTTTTGCAACTTGGCAGTCTGCCCACAACTGCAATAGTGCTCTGATAGTGCCCGTCTGTTGTGTTGTACCAAACAAATATAACAATCATGCTCTGATATGTGGGTGCGACATTACACTCACATTGTATCTGGTATACATCTGCTGTGCTGAAGGATGCATCCTTAATGGACCCTACCAAATCCTGGTTTTAAGCCTCCTTGGTGAAGTATCTTGCCTACCTGATCACTGATGTCTTTGTTGTAAGGTAAGTGCACCACCAGAAGCTGTGCTGTTCTAAATACTGAACTTAGTAGCTCTTTTTACCATTTTATTGTCATATCTATTGGCTTGGAATATGTCCTGCAGCCCTTTCAGTTCTTGATTTTGTTCATAACTGTTGTTCAGCAGCTGCAGTGTGCACTCTTTTCACCAAAATAAATATCAGTCATCAGCTGCTCATAAATTTTATTAAATTCACTTTACTGGATTCAGTAGATTGATCTGTCATCTTCAGAAGTTGGATACAGGCTTCAATCATAGGTAAGTTGACATCAAATAGGGATCGGACAATAAAGGCATCAGAATGAAATTTTCACTCTGCAGCGGAGTGTGCACTGATTGAAACTTCCTGGCAGATTAAAACTGTGTGCCGGACCGAGTCTCGAACTCAGGACCTTTGCCTTTTGCAGGCAAGTGCTTTAATGTAGAGCACTTGACCGCGAAAGGCAAAGGTCCTGAGTTTGAGTCTCGGTCTGGCACACAGTTTTAATCTGCCAGGAAGTTTTGATAAAGGCATCCCTGATTAAAGAACAGTCTGTTGGTTACTATTTATTGCATATACTATGTACTATTTACAATGTGACAGACTGCCGGTTGCTGCGCATCACATATAGTTTGTATTTTTTGCAATGTGATGCTGTTCTACATCTACATCTACATCTACATCTACATGGATACTCTGCAAATAACATTTGAGTGCCTGGCAGAGGGTTCATCGAACCACCTTAACAATTCTCTATTATTCCAATCTCGTATAGCGCGCGGAAAGAATGAACACCAATCTCTTTCCATTCGAGCTCTGATTTCATTTATTTTATTGTGGAGATCATTCCTCCCTATGTAAGTCAGTGTCAACAAAATATTTTTGCATTTGGACGAGAAAGTTGGTGATTGGAATTTCGTGAGAAGTTTCTGATGCCTTTCTTTTAACGGTTTCCAGCCGAAATCCTGCTTCATTTCTGTGACACTCTCTCCCATATTTCGCGATAATACAAAACGTGCTGCCTTTCTTTGAACTTTTTCGATGTACTCTGTCAGTCCTATCTGGTAAGAATCCCACACCACGCAGCAGTATTCTAAAAGAGGGTGGACAAGCATAGTGTCCTTAGCAGGACCATTATGTTTTCTAAGTGTCCTGCCAATAAAATGCAGTCTTGGGTCAGCCTTCCCCACAACATTTTCAACATGTTCCTTCCAATTTAAGTTGTTTGTAATTGTAATACCTAATTATTTAGTTGAATTTATGGCTTTTAGATTAGACTGATTTATCGCGTAACCGAAGTTTAACAAGTTCCTTTTAGCTCTCATGTGGATGACCTCTCACTTTTTGTTATTCAGGGTCAACTGCCACTTTTCACACCATTCAGATATTTTTTCTAAATTGTTTTGCAGTTTGCTTTGATCTTCTGATGACTTTATTAGTCGATAAACGACAGCATCATCTGCAAACAACCGAAGACGACTGTTCAGATTGTCTCCCAAATCATTTATACAGGGTGTTACAAAAAGGTATGGCCAAACTTTCAGGAAACATTCCTCACACACAAAGAAAGAAAATATGTTATGTGGACATGTGTCCAGAAACGCTTACTTTCCATGTCTGAGCTCATTTTATTACTTTTCTTCAAATCACATTAATCATGGAAAGAAACACAGAGCAACAGAATGTACCAGCGTGACTTCAAACACCTTGTTAAAGGAAATGTTCAAAATGTCCTCCATTAGCGAGGATACATGCATCCACCCTCCGCCGCATGGAATCCCTGATACGCTGATGCAGTCCTGGGAATGGCGTATTGTATCACAGCCGTCCACAATACGAGCACGAAGAGTCTCTACATTTGGTACCGGGGTTGCGTAGACAAGAGCTTTCAAATGCCCCCATAAATGAAAGTCAAGAGGGTTGAGGTCAGGAGAGTGTGGAATTGGTCTGCCTCTACCAATACATCGGTCACTGAATCTGTTGTTGAGAAGCGTATGAACACTTCGAGTGAAATGTGCAGGAGCTCCATCGTGCATGAACCACATGTTGTGTCGTAGTTGTAAAGGCACATGTTCTAGCAGCACAGGTAGAGTATCCCGTATGAAATCATGGCAGTGAATCGAGGAAGTACAGTACATACTGAGAAACTAAAATGAGCTCTAACATGGAAATTAAGCGTTTCTGGACACATGTCCTCCTAACATCTTTTCTTTATTTGTGTGTGAGGAATGTGTCCTGAAAGTTTGGCCGTACCTTTTTGTAACACCCTGTATAGATAAGGAACAGCAAAGGGCCTATAGCACTACCTTGTGGAATGCCATAAATCACTTCTGTGTTACTTGATGACTTTCCGTCAGTTACTATGAACTGTGACCTCTCTGACAGGAAATCACAAATCCAGTCACATAACTGAGACGATATTTCATAAGCACGCATAATACTAGCCACTTGTGTGGTACAGTGTCAAAAGCCTTCCGGAAATCCAGAAATACGGAATCAATCGGAAATCCCTTGTCAATAGCACTCAACACTTCACATGAATAAAGAGCTAGTTGGGCTGCACAGGAACGATGTTTCTAAAGCCATGTTGACTGTGTGTCAATAGACAGTTTTCTTCGAGGTAATTCATAACGTTCGAACACAAAATCTGTTCTAAAATCCTGCTACATATCGACATTAACGATATGGGCCTGTAATTTAGTAGATTACTCATACTACCTTTCTTGAATATTGGTGTGACCTGTGCAACTTTCCAGTCTTTGGGTATGGATCTTTCGTCAAGCAAACAGTTGTATATGATTGTTAAGTATGGAGGTAATGCATCAGCATACTCCGAAAGGAACCTAATTGGTATACAGTCTGGACCAGAAGACATACTTTTATTAAGTGAGTTAAGTTGCTTCACTACTCCGAGGATATTTACTTCTATGTTACTCATGTTGGCAGCTGTTCTCAATTTGAATTCTGGAATATTTACTTTGTCTTCTTTTGTGAAGGCATTTTGGAAGACTGTGTTTAGTAACTCTGCTATCTTCAATAATATCTCCATTGCTATCACGCAGAGAATGCACTGACTGTTTCTTGTGCTAACATACTTCACATACGACCAGAATCTCTCTGGATTTTCTGCCAGGCTTTGAGACAAAGTTTCATTGTGGAAACTGTTATAGGCATCTCACATTGAAGTCTGCACTAAATTTCGAGCTTCTGTAAAAGATCGCCAATCTTTGGGATTTTGTGTCTGTTTAAATTTGGCATGTTTGTTCATTGTTTCTGCAACAGTGCTCTAACCCGTTTTGTGTACCAAGGAGGATCAGCTCCATCGTTTGTTAATTTACTTGATATAAATCTCTCAATTGCTGCTGATACTTTTTCTTTGAATTTAAGCCACATCTGGTCTATACTTACATTATTAATTTGGAACGAGTGGAGATTGTCTTTCAGGAAGGCCTCAAGTGAATTTTTATCTGCTTTTTTGAATAGGTATATTTTTTGCTTATTTTTCGGAGATTTGGGGATTACAATATTCAATCTCACTAAAACAACCCTGTGTTCTCTAATCCCTGAATCGGTTTTGATGCTCGTTATTAACTCAGGATTATTTGGTGTTAAGATTTCAAGTGTGTTTTCACAACCGTTTACTATTTGCATGGGCTCATGAACTAACTGCTCGAAATAATTTTCAGAGAATGCGTTTAGCACAATTTTGGATGATATTTTATGCATACCTCCGGAATTAATCATGTATTTCTGCCAACATATCGAGGGTATATTAAAGTCTCTACCAACTATTATCGTATGAGTTGGGTACGTGTTTGAAATTAAACTCAAGTTTTCTTTGAACGTTTCAGCAACTGTACAATCTGAATTGGGAGGTTGGTAAAAGGATCCATTATTATTTTATTCTGGTTGCCAACAATGATCTCTGCCCATACTAACTCACAGTAAGTAACTACTTCAATTTTGCGACAAGTTAAACTACTTCTGACAGCAACATACATGCCACCGCCAACCGTGTTTAGCCTATCCTTTTGGAACACTGTTAGGTTCTTTGCAAAAATTTCGGCTGAGCTTATGTCTGGCTTTAGCCAGCTTTCAGTGCCTATAACGATTTGATCATCAGTGCTTTCTATTAGCACTTGGAGCTCTGGTACTTTCCCAACACAGCTACGACAATTTACAACTGTTATACCAATGGTCCCTCTATCTACGTTCTTCCTGTGTTCAGCCTGCCCCCTTTGTGACTGAAGCCCTTCTTGTGTTTTCCTGAGACCCTCTAACCTAAAAAACCGCCAAGTCCATGCCACACAGCCCCTGCTATCCATGTAGGCGCCTCCTGCGTATAGTGGACACCTGATCTATTCAGCAGAACCTGAAACCCAACCACCCTTTGGCGCAAGTCGAGGAATGTGCAGCCTACATAGTCACAGAACTGTCTGAGCCTCTGATTCAGACCCTCCACTGGGCTCGGTACCAGAGGTCCGCAATCGGTCCTGTCGACAATGCTGCAAATGGTCAGCTCTGCTTTAATCTTGCAAGCAAGATTAGCAGCCTTTACCACTTCTGTTAGCTGCTCGAAACCAGAGCGAATCTCTTCTGATCCAAAGTGACACACACTGGTACCAACGTGAGCAACCACCTGCAGTTGGCATCTTCATGGCATCCGGGAGGACCCTTTCCACATCTGGAATGATTCCACCTGGTGTGCACATCGAGTGCACATTGGTTTTCTTACCCTTCTTGTCAGCCAAGTCCCTAGGGGGCCCCATAACGCGCCTAACATTGGAGCTCCCAACTTCCAATAATCCCACCCTCTGCAATTGCTCAGATCTTGCAGGCTGAGTGGTTTCCTCTGAAACAGGACATGTGACAGCATCTGGCTCAGCGACAGTGTCAGCCACAGACAGCACCTAGAACCTGTTTGTCAGACAAACTGGGGGGGCCTTACGTGCGGCCACCTGGGTAGCCTTTCGCCACTTGCTTTGCCCCGGGGTGACCTCCCACTCGACCACAGGTGAAGGTTCAACCTCAGTGCGAGCAATAACTGGGCCGGCCACCGGTGAAGACCGATCGGAGGACCCCCATGGCCGGCCCACAACAGTGGTGCCCATCCATTGCAGCCTCAATCTGTGTAACTTAAGACATCACAGCCTGAAGCTGAGAGCGAAGTGTCACCAACTCAGCTCGCATCCGCGCACAACGATCGCAGTCCCTGTCCATACTAAAGACTGTGGAGAACTAAACTACGCAGATAAACGGACTATCAGCACGTGCTGCGCAACTCTACTGTGAACCCTGATGAAAACGCACAAACTGTGTCTAATAATACACAGATATTCAAAAACCTAACTACCAAAGCACTCAGGTGAATAAATAATTTGCCCCTGGTAAGTAATTTTTAATGTGTCACAGAGTCGGTTTACTTTCTGACGCAAATGAAAACACGAGAACTGTGGCTATTAGCTATTAGATTTTAAATTTTAGTTCGTAGTTTCTTTAATGAAGGACATCTCTGTCATTCAATCCACATTTGATGTCGGTCTGCCTCTGATTTAAGCATTGCTAAAATGAAATTAATAAAATTTTTGTGCCTGTGATAGCTGATTTTTATTTTGGCGTAAAGTTTTTTCAATTCTTATTTGATAATGTTTTTATCACTGATGCATCGGGCTTAAGTGGTCACCAAGTGCAGGATGGAAATGCTTCTGAGTTGGACAATGATGGGATTCAGCATTTATGGACCAGTAGGTGTGGGTAGGTTCTGTAGACCTTGTATTCTAGACCTCCAAGACCAGGAACAGAGGCACACTGTTTCTTTCTTGTTCTGGTATGAACTGGATGATCTTATGCAAGCTGTTAATATACTGATGGAACTTCTGCAGCTCTGTTCTCCATGTGCACGAAACTGCATGGAGCTTAAGGCAGTTTACTCAAATGATCACCTAAAAATGTCAACTGATATCAGAGAGAATGGGGATCCTATTGGCACACTGTCTGTCATTCATAATATTTACAACTCCAGATGAAATAGGTTGATGATAAATATAACTGCATCAGGTCACAAATATCAACCAGTACTCAATCCTGAGTGATGCTGATAGGCATTGGAATGCTGATGAAGAAAGGCTTTGTGTAAGTGTACCAAAATTCAGTTTGCTGTATGTGTTGCTACTGTACAAGTGAACAAAACAACTTGAATCCTTCACACACAATTTTGTGTGTCCCGTAAGGAAAGTTGCTACTCAGTGTATACTGAAGATGTTGAGTTGCAGACAGGCACAACAAAGCAAATCCATCCTGGGTTTTCCATTGTTCCTTAAGGGGAAGCAGTTTTCTAGCCACATACTTTGCCACATTGTATGTGAATCGATGCCATTAATGGCAGACCTGAGGGGGGCTGGATCTTAAGTGTCTGTAAGTCCTTGGTGTACCCTGGATTTTGTTGATGAGTTCCCTGGCTGTGTCATGATCTATTCTGGAGTCTTGGACTAAGGCTCACATGGCCTAACATATGCTAATGTTATTCAAAGGACAATAAAATGTAAAAAATGTGGCATCAGTGCTCTAGAGATACTTAGAAAATTGATATATTGAGGCACACAATCCCCAGCTAATTACTCTTTGCTCTGACGAAGGCCATAACTCAGCTGAAATGTTGCTTATTTTAATATTTAAAGTATTTTACAAGATATGTGGCAATACACTCAGAAGGATTTGAATGTGACTGACATCAGCCATGAATCACCACCACCACCACCACCACCACCCAGTTTAGAAGTATTCTATCTTATACATGCTAACCACTGAAGCCAGGTGCAACAGCGATAAAAACAATGTAAAATAAGAACTCATGGAGCTGCATAACACCTTCTGAGCCAATAAATATGATGATAAAACAATAAGAAGAGCTGCTAGGTACAATAGGAATAAGGGTACAGAAACTGAAATCATAAACAAGCTCCTGGTGGTGAGCTTACCTTGCATCAAGGCTGTCAGTGTTAGGGTAGCTCAAGGCAATTCACTGATGAGTCAACAAGTCAGTATTCTGGAGTGGATCCAAGATCCAGGATTTGGTGGAGTACTCTAAGGTTGCAGCAAAAATTCTCAAAGCCTCAGTAGTATATAAGATACTGTGTTAGTGCATTGTTGCCTACATTGGGAAACAGGAAGTCTTGCTAGTACCCGAGTATTAGAGCAAGTGTGGCATGTTCAATTGGGGCAGCACAACAGATTGGCATTTTCAGACAAACATTGGCATCATGAGCAGACTATCAAGATTTTAGAAGCTCAAATACCGATGATGCAACTTTGGAGACACACATAGAAAACAACAGGGGTAACTGAAATCTTGAAGCAGCCTGACATCTTCAACAGGAAATACAGCTACAGGCTCCCAGGATCCTGACTGCCATCTTCCCCAGTATAAACGGGCACATATGATCGTAGGGTGGCTGGCTCACAAGATACTGTCACAACTGACTGAACAAACAGCACACACATAACTGGCATTGTCTCTCTGCTACTAATAGGAGGAAAACGTGACTCCCAGAAGCTTTTCATGATTCATGGTGGGTTACCAACCACGAGCAAGCAGTGAAACCCAGATATAGATGGTCACATGTAACCCCTTCTCTTGTAACACCCACCAATGTTGTTTTAGGGCAAATAAAATCCAATAAATTGTTCAGCAGTGGCCTAGTGACACCATTAGCGAAGTAACATCTGATGCAACCATTCCTACGGTAATCAGTATTTGCCCAGCGGAAGGCTGCTGCTATTCGGCCAAAACATTTTATTTTAGTATTTTAAAAGATGATATGGCAATACACCCAGGAGGACTTTAATAAGATTGACATTGGCTGTGGAAGCCTACATATTTATATGAACATCTTTGCCACTGTGCACCTGACTGGTTAATGTAAAAAAAGCAATCTCTAGATCTGCACAGTTACAAACTGAAAAAGAAATGTAAATGAAATGACACAATTTCTGAGACTTTACTGGTTTCATACAGATACGATTTGATGTATATAGACTGAGGCGGCAAGTGAAATCCTTTGGTTCCTGGCCTTGGTACAAATTTTCACTCGCTGCTTCAGTCTATATACATAAAGAAATGTAAGTCCATTGGTCCACCCAGGCACTGCCTTATCTAAATGCATCCCATTGTGACATTCTAGACAATAAATAACAGTTTTCAGCTACTCATTAAATCAAAGCATCTGTTTTTACTTTGGTGAAAGCTATGAATGTAAAGAATGATACACCAATGAGAAAAGTGTACATAACGGCAAGCCCCTATGCAAGCACTTCACTTATAATGAACAGTGACTAGTTCTCCTGTGGCTACTGACCTCATACATCTCTTTCTATAAATCCTTTCACATAAAGTACTTTATATCTCCATACTGGTGAGTAAGAATAGCTTACAGGATCACAGTAATATTCCTTCAAATGCATATAATAAATACTGATTATCACCAAATATTGTTGCCTGTTGGATACCACATCAATGGTCAGAAATAGTTGCAGTAGTCTGTGATGAATGAAGCGTGAATAATTTATCACCTGGCCATCATTCTGATCTTGAAACAAAATAGAGTTATCTCCATTTGTTTTGGTATCACTCCTGGAGTAAATAAATCCTTTGTGCTATTTACTTTCAGATCATAAATCTCTAGGAAATATCAAAATTACGTCACAGGCTATATTTACCAGGTTATTATTATTGGTACCCATAGTGATTATTCTTGTCAAAACTGAGATGAATGTGAAACTTAATAATTTTTACATTTTTACTTGTTTCACTGTATTTTTTCATAAAGAATTTTAATTTCACTGTGTAACTTGATAATTAAAATTTCAGTAATGAGTGTTCTAAAAATTTTGACCCCCTAAGTAATGTTGCAATGGAACAATAATGTTTACTTATTTAAAGAGAAACATTTTCAAATTATAGAAATTTGTGTGGTTTTATCTAACATGTAAATTTGGAAGTGTCATTGTTGCATAAAAATTAAATTCAGTTTTAAGAAGTTATATGGCTCAAATGGCTCTGAGCACTATGGGACTTAACTTCAGAGGTCATCAGTCCCCTAGAACTACTTAAACCTAGCTAACCTAAGGACATCACACACATCCATGCCCGAGGCAGGATTCGAACCTGTGACCGTAGAGGTCGCGCGGTTCCAGACTGTAGTGCCTAGAATTAAGAAGTTACTTGAATTACTGAAAGGTGTAAAGAAATATGTGATACTTATATTTCGTTTAACTAATATTTTATAATCATAAATAATATAAAATAAGCCCATTTAAAAAGGATTGAATTATAAGTATTAATATGCTCCCACTTAGACTACATGGAGACTCCTGAATGTAGCAAGTGATTCACTGTTTCTTAGTACGCAATAGGAATGTAGTGTTTTGCACAATAAATAGCATTTCCACTCAGTGAACTGTAATGTTTTAAGACTTGGTAAAAGCATTTTACATGTTTCCAGACAGAATTCTGTGTAAGAAACACATGGCAGCAAATTATTTATTTTTATATATGCATTAACAAATTCAGTTTGTTAGATTTTGACAGTCATCTGTTAATACACTTTTTTCAATGACATAAACAAAAGAAAAAGTTTCTTTAAAATTAAGTTAATTATCTATGGAAATCTCTGCCATTAATTAACTTTGGAATAATTATGGGTTGTAACATTATTAACTGTCTCCAATTTGTCATCAGTCTCCACCTAAGTACAACTAATAGGTAATGGCAAAATAGAATTTGACAAAGTTGGCTAGCTCAGCTCAAAGCACAAACTTTTTTTCTTGCAGCCTTCAGCCTGCAGTTGCTATGTGACGTGATGTAAATGGAAACTGAATTGTTGATTTGCATATTCTAACTATTGAAAAACACTGTGTTGGTAACCCATTTTTCAAGTACACTGTTTTTGTGAGTTATTGTTGTTTCTGTGTCTTCTCTCTAGTTTATGGAAATCAGTGCAGAGGGAGGGGCTGCAGGATTAAACATACGAGGAAGTTGGGAAACAGGGTGGAGACTATCATAAACTTACTCATCACAGTTTTATCTATACAGTTTTTTTTGTTACAAAGCCAAATTTGTTGCTGATTGTACCTTTCAAATACTGACTTTTAAGAAGCATCACTTTAATTTAATAAATGAAATATGTCATCTCTAGTCACATTATTCAATGATCTTCACAAACTTAGCATGTCTGATGTTCCAGATAGGTGACACCTATATCAAGCAATCTGCAGCTCTCATTTCTGATTCACTTCACTTGTGAAATTAGATATTTCTTTGCTGTTACAATAATAATAGTAATGACACTGATGATTGTGATTTATAGTTATGGCATTGCCTTTATCCTTTACACACTGCTGGCCATTAAAATTACAAGACCACAATGGATAGCAAATAACAAATTTAACTTTGGCCATATATGGTACAGTATAAAGAATATATTATTAAACTTTTAGATGGCTGGCAGCAACACAGGCCCTAACGCAGTTGTCAAGTCAAACTGAGCTTAGATGACACACCTGGATATGTCATTTGATGCTGATTCAACTCTATGTGATAGTTAATGGATCACAGTAGCTGGTTAGTGGGGATGTACATACCTCTCAGCAACTCATGACCCATTATTTTTAGTGGGTGAGATATGGAGAACGTGCTGTTCAGGAGATAGGTCAGGACAGCACGGGCAACAGATGGTGTTGAGTTACCTCATCACAGAGACCTTGGTGACAGGGCACAGCCACTGTTCTCGATACAACAGAAGTGCAATAGCTGCTGTCCAAATTACCAGCTACTTGAACCAAAAGTGATCATGTTGTTCACTCAGTGTCACCCTATATCGTCACATAAGGTACTGTGTACAGCAACATTCATTCATGTGCCTCAGAGCCTCCAAACATAGATACATCGATTTCAGTGCAGTGCAGTACACAGGGCCAAGACTCAGCTGAGTAGATAACATGGCGCCACTCGTATACAGTACTGTATCGACAGTCCTTGGTGCTGCGGCTGTCATTGCACTGTACATGTGGATACTTTTATGTCTGAATAGAAGCACATTTCCTAACTCAGTGCATGTGATGTTAGTGTACAATCCTGTACAGCTGAGTGAAGCATATGAGAGTCCTATCAAATGCTTTTGATGTGATGTCACTGAGATACTGTTTGGCATTGAGTACCACCCCTCTTAACTCATCTGTGCCATATTCGCATGATAGTCAAAGGATCCTAATCAGTGGGAGCAGCAAGACTGCTGGATGATAAACCACAGTCTCAATAGGTCACAATTCTGTCATTGTTATATTCCACCACATGCTGCTACATGTTTCCCTTTCAGCATGATGATATTAAAACTAACCAACATTAAAATGTGATTTCAGAGTTAAAACACACTGCTTAGTCTTTTGTTATACACAGAATACTGTTGTCATTACTCCTGTCTTCTTTGTGCATTTGTGCTGAAATGATGATAATTTGCATAACCAAGCATTTTGTACATTTCATACCCACTTAACATTTGTTGTATGCTGTCTTCATGGTGTTGCTGTTTTAATGACCACAAGTGTACATAAACAAAATCACTGTAGGCAGCCTAAACGACAGATCCAAAGAAGCATAATTTTAAGATAGATATCTAACAATGGCCTTCTGGAAGAGACTATCCAGAGACTGTAACATGTGGGTAATAACTTTCACATATGAAATATAAATTTAAAAAAAATCAGTTATAAAAGAATCTGATATGAAAAAAATGAGTACCTACCAATGTGAAACTGAGAAAGGGATTGTTGGAGCAGGGCTGACATGGTAATACCAGTATTACTCAAGAAACACAGCTTCTTCTGTAGTATTGTGCATTTTTTAAATTTGTTCATCTGGATGTAGAGAAAAATAAGACATACTATAGCAAAAAAACAAAATGATATATTATTTTAAGAGATGCTGATGGAAAGGGGAAGTGACTTCAAATTCTGACTCAAGAGAAACAATTGTTCCTCTCCTAATTTCACAACTGATCTGGTGAGGGGAGCAACTTTTCTTTCCCTCCAGCATCTGTTCATTCTAAATTTGCTTGACGCTACATATATGCTCCCCTCTTTCTGTGTAATTATATAGTTTCCACTATGGTTTTTATAAAGCATGTGCCCACCAGCTCTGCTCCAACTGTTCCGGTTCCAGCAGTTTTTGAGTCGATGTTCATATGTCACATGTAATTAAAAAACTTTTTAATATTTTCAAATCTTTTGTTTTGTAGTATTGCTGTCCCCAATATCAGGCCCATATTTAAGTTTGTGACCCAGACAAAGTGTAATTTAAAATAACAAATAATATTGTCTTCCTCTTCACACATACAAGTTTTTCACCATATCAAGAATAAATCCTGTAATAGTTTGCTGTTGGTAATGTGGCTGTTCTGAGGTTTTGATATTGCAGCTCCAGTGATACAGTAGTAGTTCCCGATTCTAAAAATATACTTGGTTCAAAAACTTTTAGTAACATCTTTACAGCCAGCTGAGGATATCACCAAGCCTGACAGTTAGTTATTTAAAAGAAGGTTTATCACATGGCAAGCAGCTACACTTACAGGCATTGCACATTCCATAGTAACATGCACAAACATGACAAAATGGAGGATGGATCTGTGCATAGGGTAAGTTGTGGCACTGACCACAGCATGAGATGTGATTGGACAGTCAAATCCAGATTCCCTTATCTTTAAAAGAAAAGTCTGTTTCACCATGAATCATTTGCTTATATTTGTTCAGTCCTTACCAGGATTCTTCTTTATTTATTTATCAGTTTCATTAATATGGGAATGTACAAGTAAAGTTATGGCACTCATTGAGATCATTTCAAATTTCACTGTGATATTACAGCAGTGCTCATTTTTAGAGTGCAGAATAGATGTGAGTAGAATAATTGCTTCACGAAGTCAAACTTATGACTTTTTATAGTGAATCTGAGGCCGTGCTGATAGCGTGCATCAGTGCGCCGTACTATAAGGTCCCATACCTGGTACTGTAGCATATGCAGAATGCCTCCTCGGATTGTATTTACTCGAAAATGTTCTTCTTTCAAACGGGCTCGGCGCTGGATATGAAATAGTAATTGTTGTTTATAAAATTTCTTATGTGAAATAAGTGTATTATGTGAAGATTTTGATGTTTGTGAGGGTTACAGAAATCGAAATTCTGAGCATGTATTTCACAAGCGATAATGAATGATGATGATGGCTTAAAAACATGCGTTTACAATTAAGATAATTTCCAAACACAAAGGAACACTCATGCCCTCAAAATGCGGAGATTTCTCTTTGATACTGCCTTGAAAATTCAGGTGTCATTCACTAGGAGTCACCTAACAAACAAGTAGCACATCAATAATAGCTATTTACAATACGTTAGACAAGGAGAGGGAGAGACCTAAACAAAAATTTCCACATTTCTTTCTTTCTTTTGTTTGGCTGCTACTGACATAGGCACAGTCTATTTGCTATTGAAGAGAACAATGTGTGCGTTTAAGATACATGCAGTAAAGAAAATCCAGTTATACAGCAAAGCTACTGGCACTGTGTCTTACAGATATACCTGAAGATACATAATTCGACACACTGAATTTTACAAAACTCTTATAACAAATTTTATTTATTTGTAACCTTTTTTTAAATTACTTATTGAACCATGTTTAAGCACATTAATTTTCCTGCTTCTGTTACTAATGACCCTTTAATGAGGCCCCTAACCCAGGTTCTATATTCAACCATTTTAGGCATATTCTTTATTTTATTATTTCAAATGAACTGACAAAAACTGCCATACGAACACTGATATGTATTTTTGGACCATGCACACAAAAAGCTCAAGTCTTCAGCATTACAAATATTGTGGTATTGATATTTATTTTCAGACACTTTTTTTCGCAGTATAAACAAGAGATTACACAAGGTACAATGAAATAGAAATTGAATTATAAAATTATTTTAATAAAATTACATAATATATATGATAAGCTCACAAAGAAGCTAACATGCAAGACAAAATGGTCTATACATTATAAAGTGTTCAAGGAGTAGCGTCCTACTGATTGCAAAATGAAATCATATATTTTGTCCATTTACTACAGTGCATATACAGGAAAAGAATTTCAATTCTTGCAGCCACTAAATGCAGCAAACATAGTTTATGTACTTCATGCACAACAATATCAATATTAATGAGACATAAATTCTCATGCAAATCAATGTGCAGAATTAACAAACTCCTTTTACAAAAAGGATACAATTTTAATTTCAAATTAACTACAACTCAAGTCACAATAAAAACAGTTATCAGAAATGTCTGTAATGGTGCCAGAAGAACAAAATGAAGAAAGTCAGCTTGTAAAAATAAATAAATGGATGAACAGTTCCAAATCATGCGGAGCTGTGATGGGTGCTGAAGCTGCAGCAACAGCAGCTGAGGTGCATGTATCACTTTTAAAATGTTGGTTTCTGTACTAATATTTAAATTGTGTATGTGTGTGTAAATACACACAATGATTTTATTTTTAAAAAATCTGAGTAGAATGTGCGTGTTTGTGAGTGTAACAGTATTATCGAGCCTATATGCTGGCACCCAAAAAATTATAAGTGTAAAATTAAAATAAAATGAAATCTCAAAATCTTAACACCAAAATTCAACTATAACAGAGAAGAGAGTCAGAATAGGGGGGTCAGTGCTTACATGAGTCAGGGTGTGGCTTTTCCTCTGCCACCATTAACGCTGCTCGTTCTGTCGGAGGCATGCGCTGCTCTATCGCATTCACACAGTTTAGCATGCTCCTGGAAAAGAGTCAGCATATCTGGTCTGGGTAAAGCTATGCAACTATTTGTTGGCAAATGGTGGGTGCCTTTATTCTTATTACCTGTGGTGTCAAAATGTGGCAAGAAAGAAACGAGAAAGTCTACAAGCAGTTTCTAGACAATAAAGTCCACTCTTTATGTATAAAAAGAAATATGACACAATTAAATTTCATTAATAGCTCACATAAGCTGAAACCCAACTTTATTATCTGCTGGCACCATCTGAATTTACACCTCTGACAAATGTCAGGACCATAACTCCCATTTCTCACCAAGATTTAAGAATAAATATTTTTCCTTGTGCCTTAGGACCAGACACACTGATTTATCAAAATTTCTCTCTCTCTCTCACTCTCTCTCTCTCTCTCTCTCTCTCTCTCTCTCTCTCACTCACTCACTCACTCACTCACTCACTCACTCAAAATACAGAAAATGGAAGTACTACAAGTACTATGAACACTACAATAAAATGTGACAAAGCATATTGCTTGTTATACCAGTTTGTGAACAACTATGTGCTTATAATGGCTTATAAAAGTACATGCACTCTAATCTTTAAATTTGTAGTGTGCATATATTTCACAGTACAAACAATTTGCTTTGCCATTCAGTACAATGTTCTAACATCTCAACAGCAGATCAGCATCCTCCTCCTGCATTGTAAGTAGTAACAGCAGTTGTTTTTAAAGGCAAGCTTGACTTGGATGGAGCATCTTCATCGATTTTCACAAAAGTCTCTCGGCTGGCGTTAACACTTCCATCGTCCCTGAAATCGAAGAACACTGCTATTAAGTTTCCAGCTGGTAAGTGTGTACCTGTACTGAAATGAGGACAGACCACCTCTTTGCCTAGGAAATCATGACCTTGCAACTCCTAAAGCAGGTTCCCAATTTGCCAATAAAATCTATTTGCCAAGAATTATTATTAAAGGTAGATTGGATCTTCAGGGGGCACCACAAGCAGCACACCTGTGAAACTCTAAATGCCTGCATTCTTTAAGCATTACATGGCATACCATGAATTTGAAATAACTGGAGAGCAAAGCTATGCAGTATTAATTGGCTAGGAGACTGTTACAATACAGCAGTGAGTACATCTGCTGATGTCCTATATGTGTGAAAATTTTCATTGAATACCTTATACAGATTTCACAAGAAAATGGAATCCTGCTTTAAAGCAAGGGTTTTACAGAAATATACTAAAACAGAGATCATAAATTTAGAGAACAATTTATTGCACATATTCTTACTGGAGAGAAAGAAAGAATGGTGGAGCGAGATATGAGAAGCTGTGCTTCACCACATTAACAATTCTTTCGCACTTTAAATTTCACAATTCACTTTGTTTTTACAATGCTGTAGCTGTGGTGGTATTAACAGCTTGTTTTTAAACAGTTACAGAACAAGAATAACATTCGGAGCATTTTAGCTGGAGGTATCTGTTAGTAAAGAACTCAGTTTTCTGTGCATGGAAACACTTGTCGAATATAGTATTAGTGATTAAGTGTGTGATTTTAATAGTAAAAGAAACTGTGGTTTAATTGTCACATTCTAGTTAATACTACCTAGTTTGGATGAGGTGTTTTTTCTCTAAAGACACACAAATTACTGGTAAAATTTAATTTTCTAGTACGACTGTAAAATATTCACTGTAACTGGAAATTTCCATTTTTTTTATTTCTTCCAGTGTCATTAATGACAACATGAAGTTCCACTACTTTAGTGCCAAAGTGTTACGAATTTCTGTACCAGTCTAGGCTCACTCCAAAAACTGTTCCACCACAAACACAAGCTACCATTGTATTCCAAATCAAAATCACGTGCAAACTTATTTTGGTGCATTGATATTCTTATGTAAAAAAAGAAAATTATAAAAAGCTACAGTAGTGTGAACACTACTCTACAATTTAAAAATATGCATTCAGATTCAAGCTCAGCCAATGCCAATCAGTAAAACTGCCCTCTATTTGATATGTCTCAACTTTTACTGATTTGAGAACTTCAAAAGATAAACATTTTGACAGTGTTTCCCGAAGACAGCATTATGGTTCTTATTTCAATTTTTCATTGATTTTGTTACTGATATATTCATGCAAAATTTTGTGTAAATACACTGATTCTCATGCTTCATTTTAAAAAGTTTTGTTACTCACCCATACAACCTACTGTCCCGAAGACTTCCCCTTTTGTTGTCATGGTAAGAAGAGAGAACCAAATTAAAAGAAGGGTCATACAGACCTTGCTTGATGGATAGAAAGTAATCTATCGCACACATTCTTAATTAAATCAGTAACAACAAATTCCAGTGGCTGCACTATGCATCCTCCACGATACAACTATATATATTTTAAACTTTCAAGCAATGTAAATAAAATTTATTCATACACAGAACATTACAAATTAAAATAAAGATTGCTCATTGATAGCTGCCGAAAGTGTATTCCTTCATACTGTCCAAGACAAAAAGGTTAGCATATTTCAGTTACAAATATCAGTAAATTTAGATTAGCAACCCTAGTATGTGAAGTTTCTGCAAGGAAGCCATTGATAGGGTAAAATATTCTAAAGAATGTAGAAGTCAGTTCATCAAAGGCAAAAATGTGTGTTAATTATTTTCAACCAAAATGATACCAATCAGCAAACTATGGATGATTTTGTTAACCCACATTTTCAAAATTTAGATTTTCCCCTCTAAGAGAGAAGACAGAAATAGTACTGAGAAGGGTTAGTAATATCTAATACTCTTTGAAGTAACATTCTGAACAGAAGCTGGATGGAACCTTTATGAAATGAAGATCTTGTTCACCTGCACTGAAAATTTTTATTAATGCCACCAACGTATTACGTTTGAGTTATTTATTTGTATTTCTTCTTGTCTGATGGTTCTTTTCTAAACTATAAGAAAATAATCCTTCTTAATCTTGCAACAGCTCACCGGATGAAAAAAACAAAACATGTAATTTCAATCAAGGAGTAGTTTTGTAACAAAGATTTGACAAAAGAATAGAATCTCCAGATGCTACTCGCCGTAAATATTACATATTAAGTGGCAGACAGGCACAACAAAAATGTTGCGCCTATCTGTAGTTCAACGTGTCATCTTTATGGAGAGTGGCAATCTATTTTTTCCTTATATTAAAATTTGACCAAATGATTCATAGCCCAACCAGGAATATGATGAACATCCATCAATGGTGTATTTAAATTATTTAATTATTTATTATGTATGCTAGTTAAAGTTTTTAAATTTGACAGTATGACAAGTTTGCATTTTTACTACATAAAATCTTCCTCCCTGTAACAAAATCCTGTAATTCTGACTCTGTCTGACTTTCTCACCTCTGGCATTTGGAGGGCACAAAAACTCTGGCAGACATGTACATTTACTCAGCCTGGTGGTAACTAACTATTTGAGAGCAACATAAATCTGATTTCTTTCTTCTTCTCTCTCTTTTATCTAAAAATTACTCTTGGTAGCTTTCCAAGCACAAAGTTTCATAACTGAAAATAAGGATAGGATTTAAGATCCTGTTGATAACACGGTTGTTAGATATAGAGTACATGTTAGCAATGAACAACAATGGGGAAAGGAATTAGGTATATCCTTCCAATAATAATAATAATAATAATAATAATAATAATAATAATAACATTAATAATAATAACCTGGCATTTGCTTTAAGCAATTAGGGAAAACATGGAAAACCTATTTCTGGATTCTCAGACAGGGATTTAAACTCTGGTTATCCCAAGTGCAAATCCAGTGTCTTACCACTGTACCATCTTTCTTGGTTTGGATCTCTATACTTCACATAAAAATCACAATTCGTCGCTGACCTAAGGAGCTGACACTAAATCCAAACTACAAAAGAGTTGTAAAATATGGAAGCAACTGTAGAGAAGCATATTTCTTACCATGCACTGTATTCCAGTCCTTTATGGCTATAGAAGGGACCACTCAGTTCCCAAACATGCTGCCAGCCACATATTTCATGCTTTCAGTAGCTCCTCTACAATCAGGAACATATGGCATTTTCCTTATCGGTTCCAGTTCATCAAACATCCAGTGGCAAGAACCAATTCTGATTCAGTTGTGACACAGTTAAAAATCTTGTCAGTCTTGCTGAAAACTACTATTCATCCTTCCATCTCTTCCCTTCTCCTCCTCAGTTTTCTAATTTTTATTCCACTTACAGCTGCACTAATGTTTCACGTCCAATTCACATATACAATGTCAACTGCTCCCCTAATACATCTCTTAGTGCCACCTCCCGTCCACTGTCATTTCGAATAGCATTTGTGCCTTTACTTAGTGATTTCTGAACGAACCAATATTCATTTTCAGTGACTGATGCAAGGTCATATCTTTCCCTCTCCTTCCCTCTATCCTGATGAAGCGACCTTGGGTTGTGAAAGCTCGAAATTTGTGTGTGTGTGTGTGTGTGTGAGAGAGATTGTTTCTATCAATGTACCAACGCTTTCGTTTGGTAAGTTACAGAATCTTTATGTGACTTACCCAACGAAAGCGCAGGCAGGTCGATAGACACACAGACAAACACAAACATACACACAAAATTCAAGCTTTCACAACCCACGGTTGCTTCGTCAGGAAAGAGGGAAGGAGAGGGAAAGATGAAAAGATGTGGGTTTTAAGGGAGAGGGTAAGGAGTCATTCCAATCCCGGGAGCGGAAAGACTTACCTTAGGGGGAAAAAAGGACAGGTATACATTCGCACGCACACCCATATCCAACCGCTGATATCCAACATAATGTGCGGTTGGATATATGTGTGTGTGTGTGTGTGTGTGTGTGTGTGTGTGTGTGTGCGCGCGCGCGCGCTAGCGATTGTATACCTGTCCTTTTTCCCCCCCTAAGGTAAGTCTTTCTGCTCCCGGGATTGGAAGGACTCCTTACCCTCTCCCTTAAAACCCACATCCTTTCGTCTTTCCCTCTCCTTCCCTCTTTCCTGATGAAGCAATCGTTGGTTGCGAAAGCTTGAATTTTGTGTGTATGTTTGTGTGTCTATCGACCTGCCAGTGCTTTCGTTTGGTCAGTCACATCATCTTTGTTTTTAGATATATTTTTCCCATGTGGAATATATATATATATATATATATATATATATATATATATATATATATATATATATATTTTCCACATGGGAAAAATATATCTATGAACAAAGATGATGTGACTTACCAAACGAAAGCGCTGGCAAGTCAATAGACACACAAACATACACACAAAATTCAAACTTTCGCAACCAACAGTTGCTTCACCAGGAAAGAGGGAATGAGAGGGAAAGACAAAAGGATGTGGGTTTTAAGGGAGAGGGTAAGGAGTCATTCCAATCCCGGGAGTGGATAGGGGGAAAAAGGACAGGTATACACTCGCACACACACCCATATCCAACCGCACACCTTTGATGTGTAGGTGAAGGATTAGGTGGGTGAGGGCAATGGATTGCTCAGTTTGGAATTGGTATAGGGACTGATGGAAAGAAGGGTTGCAGCCAGAGATGGGAACTTTAAGTGTGAGGCCTTTGGGGGTAATGCCAAATGTCAGACAAGCCTGAGGAAATAAAATATGGGAGCATAACCTGGCTAGGGCGAAGGCAGGTTTGTGGAGGGAATGTAAATAAAACTTAATAGGGTCGTTGTGGCGGTGTTTTGAGGGTGACATGATATTAGAAGTTGGAAAGTGTAACATGAGGCTGAAATGAAAATTAAAATTAAAATATATGGGGAGAGATAAAGGTGAACTAGAAAGCAACTGGAGATCTGGTGTGAAAAAAGGCAAAAAAGTGTTGGTTAAAGCTGGACTATGTTGATCCTGTGGTGAACTTGGGTTGGTAGACAACAATGTGCACAAAGGTTAGGTGGTTGTGTTGCCGCCAAAACACGTTAAAGGGTGGAGAAATTCAGCACAATTTCGAAAAAACTGCTTGTAAATGTATTAAAAGGAGTGGTTTTGTGGTGGCAGATTATGAAAATGAGGCTACAAATTGTCTGACGAAGAAATAATGACGTTAAAACATGTGGGAAGCGGCTAAAAATGATCGGTGATGTGGGAAAAATGGAAATGGAAATAAAGCGAAAGTTATTAGAACCAGCCGAAATGGTTGTTTAATAGGTGAAAGGAACTGTTTGTGAACTAGAAACGGTGGATTTTATAGCAGCGGTAGTGTTGAAAGCGGAATTTTATTTATTTATTTATTTATTTTTTGTGGTTTGGAAGTGGGTTACATATTATTGGGTGTATATAGGCGGGATAAAATTGTATAGTAGATTATGGTGAAAAGGAGAAGGTGAATACAAAGTGAAACTAGTGGCAAAAACAGAGAGTTTCGGCCAAAACTCTTTGCCTTTACAAATGTCTGCTTGTGTCTGTGTATGTGCGGTTGGATATGGGTGTGTGTGTGTGTGCGCGAGTGTATACCTGTCCTTTTTTCCCCCCCTATGGTAAGTCTTTCCACTCCTGGGATTGGAATGACTCCTTACCCTCTCCCTTAAAACCCACATCCTTTCGTCTTTCCCTCTCCTTCCCTCTTTCCTGATGAAGCAACTGTTGGTTGCGAAAGCTTGAATTTTGGGTGTATGTTTGTGTGTCTATCGACCTGCCAGCACTTTCTCGTTTGGTAAATCACATCATCTTTGTTTTTGTGTGTGTGTGTGTGTGTGTGTGTGTGTGTGTGTGTGTGTGTGTGTGACGAGAGAGAGAGAGAGAGAGAGAGAGAGATTTGTTCTATTCATTAACATTTTCACCATTTTCTACACACATTTATCTATTATAACATCAAAACACCTTTTTTCCCCATTTAAAAAATGATTCAAGATACAGAGGGATGTCAAAATTTCAACATAATTCCTAGATTATGCACATTTGACACTACCACCTCTCGCTTTCCTTCATGTTCATAGGATTCTAAAAGTATGAGGTTAATTGAGGAAGTAATGAGCTACTGCACACTCCTGCTGTGCATACTGATATGAGACTTCTATCCAAGGTATAATGGTTTCTTCAGTATCTCGTCCAGTACTGTTTGCATGTCAGTCAAAACAAGTTGTTACTGTTTATTCAGAGACTGCTTCTAATGAACTGCATGATACAAATTCCTGCCAAGTATAAAGTCAGAGGTGATATTATATTTCTCGAAGCCCAGAGGTTGAAACATAGAGGAATTTAACATTTACTGAGTGAAATGTACAATTATATAATACTGAATGTAAAAAAAAGTGAGATTCAACAGTGGTGACTAAATATGCACGACAAAACTTGATCCAAGTGTCTGCCAATCATCATGAACCAAGTGAAGAACAAAGTTGTGCAACACAGATAATAGTCTTCAATGAGTTAGAAACTCTTCTTCATCATTTCTTGTTCTTTGGTTAGTGAAACTGGCGTTTATCAAAATGTGGGTGCATTCCCTGGCAGCTCTGTGACCAACACAGGTTCCCAGACAACTGAGTGATCAGAACAAAACAGAGAGAACAGCAACATAAGTCATATTTTAGATGCAGTATTATCAGGTGGAAATGCTTTTCTTTACTAAACTGTTACTGGTATTGAAACATGACCAACCGGTGCCTGATCTCTGGCATGCCCCGAGTGAAATCACTGTTCATGTAAAAATCGGCCAACCCCACTATGTGAATGTTGACATTTGTGGCAACAGTGCTTTCGGGCTGTAAGGGTGAATTTTATGCTAGAAAGTACTATGATCAATTTCCCATTGTAGGTTGATATTATAATGCCCTAACAAAACTATGCTGAACAATCTGAAATCTTGTTGTTGTTGTGGTCTTCAGTCCTGAGACTGGTTTGATGCAGCTCTCCATGCTAATCTATCCTGTGCAAGCTCCATCTCCCAGTACCTACTGCAACCTACATCCATCTGAATCTGCTTAGTGTATTCATCTCTTGGTCTCCCTCTACGATTTTTACCCTCCACACTGCCCTCCAATGCTAAATTTGTGATCCCTTGATGTCTCAGGACATGTCCTACCAACCGGTCCCTTCTTCTAGTCAAGTTGTGCCACAAACTCCTCTTCTCCCCAATCCTATTCAATACCTCCTCATTAGTTACGTGATCTACCCACCTAATCTTCAACATTCTTCTGTAGCACCACATTTCGAAAGCTTCTATTCTCTTCTTGTCCAAACTATTTATCATCCATGTTTCACTTCCATACATGGCTACACTCCATACACATACTTTCAGAAACGACTTCCTGACATTTAAATCTATACTCGACGTTAACAAATTTCTCTTCTTCAGAAACGCTTTCCTTCCCATTGCCAGTCTACATTTTATATCCTCTCTACATCGACCATCATCAGTTATTTTGCTACCCAAATACCAAAACTCCTTTACTACTTTAAGTGTCTCATTTCCTAATCTAATTCCCTCAGCATCACCCGACTTAATTCGACTACATTCCATTATCCTCATTTTGATTTTGTTGATGTTCATCTTATATCCTCCTTTCAAGACACTGTCCATTCCGTTCAACTGTTCTTCCAAGTCCTTTGCTGTCTCTGACAGAATAACAATGTCATCGGCGAACCTCAAAGTTTTTATTTCTTCTCCAGGGATTTTAATACCTACTCCAAATTTTTCTTTTGTTTCCTTTACTGCTTGCTCAATATACACATTGAATTACATCGGGGAGAGGCTACAACCCTGTCTTACTCCCTTCCCAACCACTGCTTCCTATTCATGTCCCTCGACTCTTATAACTGCCATCTGCTTTCTGTACAAATTGTAAATAGCCTTTCGCTCCCTGTATTTTAGCCCTGCCACCTTCAGAATTTGAAAGAGAGTATTCCAGTCAACATTGTCAAAAGCTTTCTCTAAGTCTACAAATGCTAGAAACGTAGGTTTGACTTTCCTTAATCTTCCTTCTAAGATAAGTCGTAAGGTCAGTATTGCCTCACGTGTTCCAACATTTCTACGGACTCCGAACTGGTCTTGCTCGAGGTCGGCTTCTACCAGTTTTTCCATTTGTCTGTAAATAATTCACGTTAGTATTTTGCAGCTGTGACTTATTAAACTGATAGTTCGGTAATTTCCACATCTGTCAACGCCTGTTTTCTTTGGGTTTGGAATTATTATATTCTTCTTGAAGTCTGAGGGTATTTCGCCTGTCTCGTACATCTTGCTCACCAGGTGGTAGAGTTTTGTCAGGAAATCTTAGGCGCAAGATTCTTTATTGCAGTAGTGTGATTCTTCCTGACAATGCCCACCCTTGCACTGCTTCTGTAAGTAGAGTTTTGCTGGATCAGTTCTGATCAGAAATATTTGATTACCCAACACACAATTTGGACTTCGCTCATAGTGATTTTCAAGTTTTTATGGAGCTCAATGAGTTCATGGGGGAAAAAGTTCTGGGAGTGATGTCAAGATGCAGCATGCAGCGAACAACTAGGTAATGGACTGATAGCAGATTCTAAATCTCATAGACAGATATGGCAAACACTTAAATAATGGTGAGGAAATAAAGTAAGCTTGAGGCTTAGAACTGACAATATAATCAGACATTAGTTCCTGAATTGCCCTCACAAATGAGTCCTGATCTGCCAGTTTATTATGTAACCAGCTCTGATCCAAAGACAATCATCATGGTTTAATGGTTATTGCACTAGATATTGATGTGGATTCCCAGACCCGATTCTTGGTGATGATCAAAAATTTTCTCAAGTGGGAAGGTCAAAAAGGGGTCTACACAATCTTTGAAGGTAAATGAAAGCTGTTTCAATAAATAAGCATCAGCACTGAAATTCAACTCATAGAAGTGCAATTAAACCAGGATTTTCAGTGAGCTCTTTGCCTTAAGGCATTTATTTCTCTATTAGTGCTAGATCACAGGCATCCACATGTACCTTTTCAATACTTTTTCTTCATTACCTCATCACCACCCATATTCCCATGTATTGTGGTAAAACTGTTCCTGCTTCTACATCTATATTTTGGGAGCCACCTTATGATGTGTGGTGGTGGGTACTTTTAGTACAACTGTAACTCCCCCTCCCCATTTCCCTGTCCCTTTCACAAATGGTCCATGGGATGAACAACTGGCCCTAAGTCCCAAGACGAGCTCTTTTGTGTGTCGATTTTCTTGTCACGATCATTTCATTTCACAAGCTGTATGTGGGATGAAGTGATATGTTGGCCAAATCTTTTTTGGAATGTATGTGTTGTAATTTTAACAACAAACCACCTGCATTCTCTTTTAGCACCTGAAGAAATGAAAGACTAAATTGTTTAAATACTAACTTGTGCATCTACACAGCACAATAATGAGCAATGGATAAGCAGACCACTCTATCTCATTCTCTGTATCTTGTATATTATTTGTTCTGTGCTTAATGAAAATCATATTGTGTGTTAAGCACCACATCACTGTTGGAGAGTATATAACTCAGGTGGCTAAGAACTTAATTTGAACACAAGGCCTGTTATGCATTAAAAAATATACATCCTCATCCTACAACTTGTCTTCAAGGGATTATGTTTGAATATTAAATGATAAAATATAACAACACAAATATGCCACAGGCAATTAATTTCTGTTATACGCATGAAGAGAGAAACCACTTCATAAGAACAGTACACATTTAAAATGAACTGACAACGAAATTCAAAGTACTCTTACTTTAATCAGACTTTAACAATGTTTATGAGAGAATAGTGGTAATGGTGGGGCTGTTATATGAATTTCTCAAATTTTGATTTTGTTTGACTTTTGTAACTACCAGTATTCTGGAATGTAATTCACTTTTTTAATTCTGTTTGTGACATTTATTCAGTGTCATTTCACCATGATCTGAAGTCAATATCCTGCTTCTCAGAGCGGAATGATCCATATAGCTTTATTTGTCACACAGCTACATTTAATAAGCTATTACCATAATGATAATGTCATTTTCAGTGCTTTCTGCAGAATAATTTTTTAGGTTCTTTGACTGCTAGGAATACTTACCATAGTCTCGTAGTAATGCCCTGGGTCTCAAAATCTATCCCCATCATTACTAAGATTTTTAATAAAAATTGTCAGCTATAGCAGCTGAAGACATCATCTGCCAATAACTTTGTCAAAAGAGGGAAACAGTGGAAAGAGAGATCCAGGGCACCCTTTCCTGATCATCAGGGGGGGGGGGGGGGGGCTCAGTTGCTGCCAATGAGGAAGTGACTAGGAGAAAGATATTGAAAACCAATGAAAGGGTAGCATTCTACAAGTCCAAGTGTGGAATGACAGAAGTGTGAATCTGTTGTAGAAACTACAAATCTGGAAAGGGACACGCAAAGGCTGAAACTAGGGTTGTGGAGATCAATGAGTTGAAATGAACACAAGAAGGAGGTATCTGGCCAGACAAATGTAAGGAAATATCAACAGACTCAGACAATGATATAACAGTAATATGACTTGTTATGAACAGAAAAGTTAGGGACAACACACACACACACACACACACACACACACACACACACACACACACACACACACACACACACACACCAATACCTACCGTTCAGGTACACATGACAACATCACAACCAGGTAACTAGAGCCAGAGAATACACAGTATAAGGAAACTTAACAGACAAGTTATTATGAAAAGAGAGATTTAAGTCCAATAATGATAGGGAATTTTTGAGTTCTGTAGTAGGGGAAGTGACTGAACACAGAGTTACAGGAGAAAGTAGGAATGCTAGCTCAGCAATAGTAATGTGAAAGAGAAAGAGACAATGAGTTTTGCACTAAATTTCAACAGACACACTGCACGGAAGTTTCAATGGGAGGATGTATACTTGGAAAATACCAACATACAGCAAGATACTAGCTAGATACATCATACTGAGACTCTTGAGATTCTAAAATCATATACTGCATTGCAAGGTATATCCATGAGCCGATATAGCCTCAGAATAACAATTTAGTGATGACAACGAGAAGCCTGAAGTTTAAGAGAGTCGAGCGCGTGTGAGTGTGTGCATGCGAATATCTCGGAGGATGTAGATACTGCAATAATGGATATGACGGTAAGCAATTCAGCTGATGTAAAATGGGTATCCCTAACCAGGGCAGTCACAGTAGTTTGACAGAGAAATATAGGAACAAAGAAGGTAATAAAAATAATGTTCAGGAAAAGAAAGTAATATAACCATGTATCACTCTGAAGTTAACTCAGTTTGATGCACAATGAAGCTAAAGCAAAATGGCAGCTAGAAAAATGTGAAAATCGAAAAGAAGGGATAGATTCATGAAATGGAAATGTCAAAATAACTAAGCACTAAAAAGCAAAGAAACAAATACTAAGGATACAAAAGAAAGTCCACTCTTAAATGAAGAGGAGAAAAGGGATAGGTGAAATATTTAAACTGAGGTATCTATTATGATGACAGTGGTGATGATGATGATGATGATGATGATGAGGAGGAGGAGGAGGAGGAGAACTGTCTGTTAATATCCATATGATTTAAAATAGGAACTGTCTGGAGGACACAGGGATACATTTTTAAAACCAGAGTCTGAAAGAGCTTTGGTAGACTTGCAATATCAAAGCAGAAGGTATCAGTAACATTTCTGTGAAATTTCTGAAACCATTTACAGAAGTGGCACCCAAATAATTATTGAAATTAGTGTGTAGAATTTATGAGACTGGAGACACATCATCAACACTTTCTTCCCATTTGCTTCAGTTAGTTCTCCTCAGCCCAACAATCCATCTTCCTCTATGTCGAGTTCCACCTCAAGGATGGCTACATCAGTACCACCATACTCGCCAAACCTACCAAACACCAACAATACCTTCACTTAGACAGCTGCTACTCATTCCTCACAATGAAGTTCTTTCCATACAGCATAGCCACCACAGACATCACATCTGTAGTGATGAACAGTCCCTCTCCAATTGTGCCAAGAGTCTCTCATAGGCCTTCACAGATCAAAATTGTTACCCTTCCCGCCTTGTCCAGAAAGTGATCAGCTAGACCTTGTCTCCCCCATCATTTGCCATCCCCCACATACCAACTGACAAACCACAAAAAAAAGTGCTTCCCTTGCCACTCAGTATCACATACTCTGCTAGGGTTTTGACTGCCACGTGTGTACCATGAAATGAGAAATGTCCACCCCGTCCCTCCCACACTGGTATAAATGAAGATTAATAGATAGTGAGCCGCAGACAGTCACAACAAAAAGACTGCTATACATCTGAGCTTTCGGCCAAAATGCCTTCTGTGTATTTTCTACTTTAGAAGAAGGCCTTTCTGAAAGCTCAAATGTGTAGCAGTCTTTTTGTTGCAACTGTCTGCAGTTCAACAGCTTCTCTATATAGTGGGTAGAAATCTATCCTTCTCGTAATATTATCATTATTCCCATCTTGGATTTTCCATTTTACAAGGTGTACAACTTTGCTTCCACCATTTTTTCCCCAACATTTGAGGCTTTAATGAAACAAATTGGTTGCAGATGTATCATTCAAAGTATTTTCCATCACTGGCCACTACTTTCTCCCATCTTTTGGGCAGTGTATGTATCCCGAAGTTGAAAAAATTGTTCATCTTTTGAAGCGATCGATGAAGCGATCAAATTTGTGACTTCTTCGTGAGATTGGAAGTGTTGGTCAGCCAGGCCATGCGCCATTGATCTAAGCAGGTGATAGGGGGAGCAATGTCTAGAGAATACAGCGGGTGGGGTAGGACATCCAATTTTAATGTTTCCAAGTACCTTTTGACCTATTTTGCAATGTGGGGTCGAGCATTGTCATGCTGCAAAATCACTTTATCGTGCCTCTTGCTGTATTGAGGCCATTTGTCTTTTAATGCTCTGTTCAAACATTTTAATTGCATTCGATAAAGAACACTGTGATAGTTTCACTTGGTTTTAACACCTCATAGAACACAATGCCAAGTTCATCCCACCAAATGCAGAGCATGATCTTAGAGCTGTGAATATTCAGTTTGGCCGTTCAATGTCTCTTGGTTTCAGCTCACAGGGGATCCAAGTTCCTTCTTTCTGAATCATGCCCATAGCCTCGAGACATTTTGAAATGGCTTGCTGTGGCACTCCCACTAATCGTGCCAATTCTTCTTGAGTTTGACGTGAATCTTAATTCAGCAATGTCTCCAATTCTGCATCTTCGAAAATGTTCTCTCTTCCACCACTATGATCATCTACGATGTTAAAATCACTGTTCTTGAAGCATTGAAACTACTCATGACACGTTCTTTCACTAATAACGTCTTTACCATACATACTTGAGAGCATTTGATGAGACTCAGCCACTATTTTCTTCATATTGAAACAAAACAGTAACACCTCCCGCAAATGACGAGAATTAGGCTCGTAAACTGACATTTTCAATTGAGAACAACTTTACGATGGAGGCACAAATCGACTAATGTTTGAATGAGGTTATTTTGACTGAGGTCCAAGCTAACTGCTTGACATCTGCAATCTGTTTCTTTTGACCGTTACTTACCATTTTCATCATCTATCGGCAAACGGTGGAAGCAAAGTTGTACACCTTGTAAGATACATTTATATTTCTTCTTTCTCTCTTCTCCCATCTGTTCTTGAGGATCTCAGTCATTATGTTCAACTGGTTTCTTGCTACTTCTTTGCCAGCTCAGTTTCTTTTCTCTCTCCCTAATCTGTGTCATTTTCATTTTGTTATTTTTTTATAGACCATTTTATTCTCTCTTTTCACTTCCCACTGGCTTTCCCAACTCTCTAAATGTGGCTCATCCAAAACTCTTAAGTTCCCATACAATTAAAAATCTTGCATCACACAAAACAGTAATATGGTAATATTCAAGTGCATATCTTCCGCTACATTTCTATGTAATAGTATTTATTGATGAGACACCTGTAATACTGTGAAACCCTTTTATTTCTGCACCTCATCATAGGAATTTGTTACCTTTAATATCACAAAAAGGCTGGACTGCTACTTATAATACAGAGGAGACACTGAGTCACAGAAAGGCCCAATGAAAGAACTGCTGTACTTTAGCGTTTAGCCGGAAGGTATTCTAAATTAGAAATCACATTCACACACGCACACACACGCAATAGACCACTGTCTCTTGCCACTGAGGCCAGACTACAGACTGTAAGAACACCTAATGGGAGAAGCAATCTGGCTTAGCTGGTGTGGGTAAGAAGAAGGCTGGGGTGGGGAGGGGGAGGGATAACCTCATAAGACCTTTCGGCCGAAAGCTGAAATGTAAATCAGTATTTTTGTTGTGCCTCTTTGCAGCTCAACATCTCCTCCACATGGTGAGTAATAATATATCCTTTTTATAATATTGTCATTATTCCATCCTGGACTTAACATTGTTTAAATCTGTTACCTTCGATAGATAAGAAAGTGCCCGAGATCAGATGTCCATAAAAGAATGGAGTAAAAGGGGCACTTGCCTCCCCATTCCCCCGGGAATCTGGAATACAGAGGTTTTATTCATTACAGAACTGTCATACGCTTCTAAATGCAATTTCCCATGGGTCCACTAAACCTCTCATTTAAACAATTGTAGCATTATGTGGCTGATCACTGTGAGATTGTTATGGCATTAGCAACTGCTATATCATTTACACAAAAAATTGCAATTTTACACACTTGCCGCCCATTCCCATCGCCTTGGATAAATTTCTGTGGGCACCTATGCCTGAGATCACAACAGCAAGAGTACAGCTATTACTGATGAGATTAAGAGCTTTATAAAGACCCAGAAGAAGTTTCTTTAGATTACTGCTGTCATCATAATGGATGAAGTTTTAAAAGCAGTCAAAACAAAGGCCCGAACGCCTAATGATTACCCAAACTATGTCAATGATGTAAAGGTAGGGGGAGAGAAATTTACAGTGAAGTCTGATCAAGGTCTCTAACATGAAGACTTTATGATAATGGATCTCAAAATCAGTGAAACCTATACAGTATGATTTTTTGCTACATGCCACTTCATCAACAGCTCATTAAGAAGTGAAGACAGAGGGATATAATATGAGTATCTTCTAGAATACAGGCAGCATCACTCAATTTTAGGAAAGTACCATTATATCAAGAGCTTAATTCCGTAACACAAAAGCATCCTAATTTTACCATTTAGTAAGTCAGATAGTCTGAGATGAAACATTTCCACAGACTTGTGGGATGAGCCTGTACAAAATATTTTTGTAACTTTTCCAGTACATGGACTGGAGACATGAACAATTACTGGACTAGTACAGTCATCTCTAGTTAATGGAAAAGAAGTTCCCCCACTCTTGGTTACAAAAGATGAAACTGATTAAGTAAGAAATGAAGCCAGCCGGAGTGGCCGAGCGGTTCTAGGCTCTTCAGTCTGGAACCACGAGACCGCTACGGTCGCAGGTTCGAATCCTGCCTCGGGCATGGATGTGTGTGATGTCCTTCGGTTAGTTAGGTTTAAGTAGTTTTAAGTTCTAGGGGACTGATGACCTCAGATGTTAAGTCCCATAGAGCTCAGAGCCATTTGAACCATAAGAAATGAAAACAACTGGCAACAGCTATGATTGGGAAGAAACTCACTGCATATCCTTAAGTAAAATCACTAAAGTGAGATGGTCATACAAAGTAAGTACCTATCCACATGACCCCTCAAGTATACTTTGATGTTCTTATGAAGATGTTCTTATGAATGTTCTTACGAAGAGATCCTGTTCTTATGAATGTTCTTATGTTCTTATGAAGAGATCAACAAGATGGTCTAATGATGGCTGATTGGAGTACAACTTCAACAACCAAAAACAACAGATTCCAGCTGCTTGATGGTTACTGTAGAGCTACAATAGCCAGATTATTGCACCTTTGGAGCTCTTTTCATATGTTTAAGTGAAGTTGAGCAATGTGTGATTGATTGAAGTGGGTGAAGTAATCAGACTGATGAACAAAAGAGGGAAGGGGAAAAGCAGATATCTTTATTAACCATCTGTCACCAGAAATAAGTGTTCCAGTGAAATAAAATTTTTTTATTTAACTGCTGTCTTCTAAAAGTTTTATGGTTCTGATTTTCAAAATGTATGACATAGCACATCATGATTCAGTTCCTACTCCCCTGGTCCAATTCTTTACAAGTAACAAAGAGTGATCAGAAAAACCTTCGGTGAAGGTTAATCACCAACAGTTCAAACATACGGCAAATAATGTTTTTCCTTAATGTAGCAAGGTATGGGAAGGAATACCAGATGTACTCATTGTCTATGCCTTGAGGCCTTGTTCAACTTGCTGAAGTGGCTATTCCAGAAGCCACTGAGGGAACAGAGTACGATCAACTGCAGAGTGTGCCCCACACTAGAGCAAATGATGCCTGTCATCTGGGCTTCAAGGTCATACTTGGATCATTCCAATAACTGGCAGAGAAGGTCAAGAAGGTACCTTGCTCAAGAAGTTTCAACAAAGCTCAAAATTTGCAGCATTGTCCCCAGAACTGATCATGACCCCCTGGTTTTGAGTCAGACAGAAGGAGTGAATCAGATTCTGTGACAAGCTAGGCTACAACTTTTTGGGTTTGTGCCATAGGGTTGACAACTGTATGGTCCCCATAAATGAATCAGGGGTGCACTACAAAAATAGGCTAATGGTGAATGGAGATGGTGAACTTGATGCAGCAGACAAGAATCTCAAATCTGCTGAGATAGAAATGAAAACAGCATGCAAAAATGTCTGGGCCAGACTCAGTAAATGTAATCAGGTCCTTCTACTGGCACTGATTAAGGTACCACAGTTGTTCACACACTGGACTCTCATTTGGGAAGAAGACAGTTCAAATCCTTGTCTGGCCCCACAGACTTAGGTTTTCTGTAATTTCTCCAAATTGCTCCTAAGAAATACCAGGACGGTTGCTTTGAAAAGGGCATGGTTGATTTCTTTTTCCAGCTTTTTGTAGTTCAAGCTAGTGTTCCATCCATGGATTAAGGCACTCGGGAGTGGGGAAGGCGGGGGGGGGGGGGGGGGGGCATTGGGGTGGGGAGAGGAAGGTTATTTTGTGTGTTCAAAAAGTGACCCCCCATTAGCAACCAAAAACATTGATTCTGCTGAACTGTTGACTGAATTACGGCTGTCAGTGTTGCCGGTGTGATACGCACAGAGACTGTCTACATGGTTTCTCGTGGCTCATTCAGTGTGACTGGCTTCTGTTGATAAACTTCATTTTTCAAGGTCTCCAATAGGTAGAAGTCAAGAGATGTAAGACTCGGAGACCGTGGTGGGTACCTAAAAACCCCTCTTCAACCTAACCATCGTACAGGCAGATTTTCATCCAAGTAGGGTTTGATGTCTCTGCAGGAGTGAGGTGGAGTGCCATCTTGTTGTAGGGAAAATCTTTCATTTCCAACCACCTCCAGGATGGCATGTAATATCAATGTTCGAAGCATATGTAGGTACACCTCACCAGCTACAGTATCTTCAAAGAAGAATGGGCCAATCAAACAGTGTAATGACAGACCAGTTCACAGATTAACATCCAGTAGATTAACATGTTTGTCCGTGTGAATGTCACATTACTCCATCCTTCAGTCCGGATCATCCTCATTCATGGAATGCACCCTTTCCACTTTGGAGCATTCAGAATTTGCCCGTATGCTTGATTGGCTTACCCCACTTTAATGTGCACCTCTTCTTAGATTTCTGAGGGGATATAGTAAAATGTTGCAACACAGCAGCACTGGAAGCTGAGCTTGTTGATGTTTTGGTTGACCAGACCTTTCCTTGTGCACATCCTGAATGATACGGCCGGCTTCAAATTTATCCCAAATTTGATATATTGTTGTATGGCTTGGTAGCTGATCTCTATACAAATTATGCCATTGTCATTGTACTTCCATCATCTTTCTGCACTTCCAGTACCACTTCAATACAGCCTTGTGTTGCTCAAATGACAATCTTACTTTGTTCACTATTATCTGCTGGAAAATGCACACCAGGATCGTTTGAGAAAACACTGGCCTATGCTATTGCACACAATTGAAATGATATGTCATTTTGTTCCAAAGATATTAACTATCGAAAGTACCATCATATGGGGTAACAAGTAAAATTTGCGACAGGATTGAGGATCTCTGGGTAGGAAGAATGCAGCAAGCTACCTTGGATGGAGAGTCATAGATGGATGTAGAAGTAATTTCAGCTGTGTCCCATGGAAGTGTTTCAGGACCCTTTTTGTTCATGTTGTATCTTAATGACCTTCCAGCTAGTATTAATAATAATAATCTCAGAACTTCTGTGAAACATGCAGTTATCTATAACGAAGTACTGTCTGTAAAAAGGTGGACAAATGTTCAGTTGGATCTTTATCAAATTTCAGAGTAGCGCATACATTGGCAAACTGCTTTAAAATATTCAGAAATTTAAATTTGGGAACTTTATGAAATGAAAAAAAAGTAGTATTCTATGATAACAGTATCAAGAAGTCTCAACTGGAATCGGTCAACTCACAAAAGTACCTAGGTGTAACACTTTGTAGGGGGAAAAGAAACTTGCTTTCTTAAAAAGGAAGCTTGCCACTCACCGTATAGCAGAGATGCTGGGTCACAGAGGACACAATTGGAAAGGCTGTGTCATTGGATGTACTCCGTGGCCTGATACAAGGTGAAGAGCTCGGCTGTAAATACTGAGGAGTGTGCTGGAAGCCAATATCGAAAGACATGGGTGCCAATGACGAAGGCACACCCGGCCCAATAGTCAGTCCAAGAGCCATCGGTGTAGACAAAGGTACTATAGAGAAGTTCCAAGTGAAGGTCGTGAAACTGGAGAGTCGATAGACTGAGCAGTGTACTGTGTTACGTACATTGGTGGATTGTGTATGAACGATATCAGATGCTGCAAACTTGCCCCATGAGCTGAGCCACCAATGCAAAGTCTACAGGAACAACAGCTACAGCGCTCATCAACCACATCAATTGATTACAAGAAAGAATCACAAATAAACCACCAGTGATGAGCAGGAAAAGAAACTTGCTTTCTTAAAAAGGAAGCTTGCCACTCACCGTATAGCAGAGATGCTGGGTCACAGATGGGCACAACAAAAAGACTGTCACAAATAAAGCTTTCGGCCCATATGGCCTTCATCAAAAATACACCCCCCCCCCCCCCCCATATGTGCACATGACTGCAGTCTCAGGCAACTGTAGTCACACTGCGAGCACCAGTACCACTACACTATGGGAGTAGTGACTGGGTGGGGGTCAGGAGGAGGATGGGGCAGAGAGGGGGAGCAATAGTAGGACAGGGGTGGTGGACAGTGCAGTGCTGCTGGGGAGCGTGCAGAGTTGAGGTGGAGAGAGAGTAGGGCAGCTACGTGCAGCCAGGAGGTTAGATGGAGGGCAGGGGGAGAGGGGCGGGGGGGGGGGGGGTAGTAGAAAAGGAGAGAAGTAAAAAGACTGGGTGCAGTGATGGAATGAGGGCTGTATAGTGCTGGAATGGGAACAGGGAGGCAAGATGGGTGCGGACAATGACTAACGGAGGTTGAGGCCAGAAGGGTTACGAGAACATATGATATGTTGCAAGGAAAGTTCCCACCTGCACAGTTCAGAAAAGCTGGTGTTGGTGTGAAGGATTCATATGGCACACACTGTGAAGCAGTTATTGAAATGAAGGATGTCATGTCTGGCAGCATGCTAAGTAACAGGGTGGTCCACTTGTTTCTTGGCTATAGTTCATCGGTAGCCCTTCATGCAGATGGACAGCTTGTTGGTTGTCATGCCCACATAGAATGCAGTTTAGCTCATGCATAGATCACATGACTGGTTTCACAGGTAGCCCTGCCTTTGATGAGATATGTGATGTTTGTGACCAGACTGGAGAAGGTGGTAATGGGAGGATGTGTGGGACAGATCTTGCATATAGGTCTATTACAGGGGTATGAACCATGAGGTAAAGGGTTGGGAGCAGGGGTTGTGTAGGGATGGAAGAGTATATTGTATAGGCTCAGTGGACGGCAGAATACCACAGTGTGGGATGAAGGAAGGATAGTGGACAGTACATTTCTCACTTCAGGGCACGATGAGAGGTAGCTGAAACCTTGGTGGAGAATGTAATTCAGTTGCTCCAGTCCTGGGTGGTACTGAGTTATGAGAGGATTGCTTCTCTGTGGCCAGACTGTGGGATTTTGGGAGGTGGTACGAGACTGGAAAGATAAGGCATGAGAGATTTGTTTTTGTACAAGTTTGGGAGGATAGTTGCAGTCTGTGAAAGCTTATATATATGTATTTTCTTTGATTTCATTGTGACTTAATGCCAATTTTAGTGAGTTTTCACCTTTAGCTACAGTAAACTGCCTCAGATTTCATCGTTTCCACCTTTTGCATTCATTTCTTCCTTCTCGTGATTTTTCCTGTGTATTTGTGTATATTTTAGTGAATTTTTTGGATGTAATTCTGTTATTTATGTACTTCTTGCATTTTTTCTAACACCATGGATCCTTGCTCACTGCATCTAAGTGAGTACAGAAAAGTTTCCTTATCCCCAGCCAGAACCCAGTCCCACATACTGTTGCTGCATTGTTGCTTGGCTCATGGAATCCTCCCAAATGGACTTACTTTCAAATTACCCATCTCCAGCTGCCATCCCTACTTCTGTAATGACCTCCACCAGCTAAGATTCCGCCAATCCTTAGCCCTCAGCAATATAGTCCTGCAAAATGTTATCAACCAAGCCCTTTGCTTGCATCTTCTCTCCATCCACAAAATTTCTACTGCTGGGCAACCCCAAATTCCTGGAACCCATAACATACACTGAAATTCTTGCCCTGCAGGAACTACAGCAAAATGCACAATGCCACCTGAAAAATCTCTCAATCATACTCATTTCCTACTAATGCCTTGGAGTACTGCTGTCCATCACCTCTATAACAACTCCAAACCACCTCCACGTCCCCTCATAGCTGACAAACCCTGTCTAGCAGACCTACTACACTTACCCCACTCTCCAAAACTCACTCCCACCATCCAGAAACTAAACAGACCCAAAACACTGTCATTAACCTTTCCTCCAAGACCCTTAGCCCCATAGAAATATCAGTCCTTTCCAAAGGCCTCACCTTTTGTCCCCATGCCCAAATTCAATCATGTAGGACTTGTTACAGACATTCTCTCCTTCTCCCAGTCCCTACAGTTGAAACATGTTTTCACCACCAACCCTACCAATCAAACCGACCAAAGAAAAATGTCGAACCCTGCCTAACTCAGTTCACTCCTCCATCCAACTGTGATCCACCCCCTCTGCCCCCAAATCATCCCTGTTAACTTTCAAGAATGCCTTAATCTCAAACCTTGCTTCACCATCATTTCCCCTAATCCCTCAACATGCAAACCAACCTTACATCCACAGAAAGAACCTCAGTCCTGACCTTATAATCCTACCTGCAGACAAAGACTCCACCACTGTAGGTTTAAACCACAAGGCTTACCTAGCAGAAGGACTCTGCCAGTTGTCAGATATTTCCACCTACAAACCTCATCACAGTGTCCCCACTCCAGATATCCAGCAGGATCTCCAGTCGCTACTCAAATCCTTAGGCCCATTCCAGAACCTCTCCCTGGAGTCCATCTCTCTGCTCACCCCAACTTCTCCCCACACTCCTATCGTCTACATGCTTCCTGAAGTCTGTAAACCCAACCACCCGGGACACCCCATTGTGGCTGGCTACTGTGCTCCCACAAAGAGAATCTCTGCTCTCATAGACCAACACCTTCAAACTATTACCCAGAACCTACCCTCCGATATAAAAGACAGCAACCATTTCCTCCACTGACTTTTCACAGTTCCTGTCCCCTTACCACATGGTGCCCTGCTCATCACTGTTGAGCCACCTCCCTTTACACTAACACCCCCAATGCCCATGGCCTTACCACTATTGAAAGCTGCCTTTCCCAATGCCTGACCAACTCCAAACCAATAACCTCCTTCCTAGTTGCCATGACCAACTAGATCCTCACTCGAAAATTATTTCCCTTCGAAGGCATTACCTACAAGCAAATCCGAGGTATGGCTATGGGCACCCACATGGCACCATCTTATGCCAACCTATTCATGGGCCATCAAGAGGAATCTGTCTTACACACCCAGAATCCTAAACCCCTTACCTGGTTCAGATTCACTGTCCAGCCACAGAGGAGCACTCTCTTCAGAACTCAATACCACCCAGGACTGGAGCAACTGAATTACATTCTCCGACAGGGTTTTGACTACCTATCGCCGTGTCCTGCCTACTATTCTTCCCACACCTCCCACAGTGGTATTCCGCTGTCCACCGAACCTACACAATATACTCGTCCATCCCTACACAATCCCTGCTCCCCAACCTTTTACCTCATGGTTCATACCCCTGTAATAATCTAGATGCAAGACCTGTCCCACACATCCACCACCACCACCACCACCACCACCACCACCACCACCTACTCCAGTCTGTTAACAGTCATCACCTATACCATCAAAGGCAGGACTACCTGTGAAACCAGTATTTTGATCTACATGCTAAGCTGCAACCACTGTGCTGCATTCTATGTGGGCATGAAAACCAACAAGCTGTCTGTCCGCATGAATGGCCACTGACAAAGTGTGGCCAAGAAACAAGTGGACCACTCTGTTGCCGAGCATGCTGCCGAACATGACATCCTTCATTTCAATGACTGCTTCACAGTCTGTGCTACATGGATCCTTCCCACCAACACCAGCTTTTCTTAACTGAGCAGGTGGTAACTTTCCTTGCAACATATCATATGTTCTCGTTTCCCTGCAATACATCCGACATTCCCGTAACCCTCCTAGCCTTAACCTTCGTTAGTCATTGTCCTCACCCATCCTGCCTCACTGTCCCCATTCCAGCACTATACAGCCCTCATTTCACCATTGTACAAAGTCTTTACTCCTCTCCTTTTCTGCTACCCTCCCCCACCCTCCTCCCCTGCCCACTGTCTGACCTCCCAACTGCACATAGTTGCCCTATTCTCTCTCCACCTCGTCTCTGCGCACTCCCCAGCAGCACCGCGCTGTCCACCACCCCTGCACTATTATTGCTACCCCTCCCCACCCCAGCCTCCTCCTTACCCCCACACCGTCGCCACTCCCGTAGTACAATGGTGCTGCTGCTCACAGTGTGGCTAAGGTTGCCTGAGACTGCACTGTGTGTGTGTGTGTGCGTGTGTGTGTGTGTGTGTGTGTGTGTGTGTGTGTGTGTGTGTGTGTGTGTGTGTGTGTGTCTGTCTTTGACAAAGGACTTACAGCCTGAAAGCTTTATTTTTGACAATCTTTTTGTTGTGACTATCTGCGATTCAGCATCTCCTTTATATGGTGAGTGGCAACTTTCTTTTTTTGTAATACTGTTACATTCCATTCTGGATTTTCCATTTTTGAAATGTGCTTTCTTGCCATTCTTGGCTCCATGTCTGGCAAGATAAGCAGCCTGCTGGAAAGATCCGAAATCAAATTTGTCTTCAGGCCTCTGACAAAAATCTGTCAATTACTGAGACCAGTTAAAGGCACAGCAGGTCTCTGAACACTTGGGGTCTATAAGATGCCCTGCGAGTGTGGCAAGTCTTAGGTCACACACACAGTGCACACTGGGCAACAGTGCATCATCGCTACCCCAAGAAATCTACTTTAGCTGTGCCTGCTTAAAAAACCGTCACTGGATAAAATTCAACAAAATATCTGTTGTTGCTTGCATCAATGGCTTCTGGGGCTGTTTAATTGAAGAAGCCTTTCAAATGACATTCATCAATAATGCCCTTAATAGAAATGGTGACCTGCAGCTCAGTGCAGCATAGGACCTAGTGATCGCCAAGTTAAAGTGGGCACACCAAATGTTGAGTTAATATATGCCCATATATGGCAATATCATAAGCACCAGTGATATCAGAGCCGGCAGTCAGCATATGCAAGGGCATACCAGCAGCCAACCTACACTCATACCACTTGACAACAGCCAAGGAGTGCTTGGCCAAAAGCTCGTGAAAATTTAATCACTTTATGTGGCTGGAAACCTGAGAACAATGTTACCACTGTGAGACCTTACATTTTTGATGTACCTCACATATTTATCCAAGCTGAGTGGTGGGTGTTAATCTTCTTCTACTGCAAACTGTCACTGAGGTCAAAACACAAGTAGTATTTAGCTGAATAAATAAGGACCAAGAGGACAATAAAATGGAATGAATCTAGAGATTCAGGATTTTTGTGGACAGTAGTGAAATAAGTGTGGGGGAAAATTTTTTACATATAGTAATACATCATGCTCATAAGCGTACAAAGATCAACAAAAAGAATATATGACTAGTAGTGAACTGGGGCTACAAAAACAATTGAAAGGATAGAGGGATTTAATAAGAGAGAAGGAAGAATGAGAACCACAACAGATGAGAAGAAAGAGCCCAAGGCACACACCTGAAGACAGAAGAACAAGAGAGAGAATGGCTACAGGAGGGGAAGATCGTAAAGAAATTCTTAAGTCAATATTTTGTAGGCCAGTTTTAGCCAAATGTGAGGTATCAGGATCAAAACAATCATGAAAGAATTTCCAATCTGGAAGCAGGACTACAAAACCAATCTGAAACAGTTGCAGCTACAGAGAAGGAAATCTGATCAAGTGCAGATTTATGTAAGAACAAAAATGTTAAAGAACAAGCAGTGTGTAGTGATGCCACCAGCGTCACGAGGACAGCAGCAGAAATAAGCAAGAAATGTAACTGACTCTCTAGCCAAACAATAACGAGAAATGAAATTGTGAAGAAGAACAACAAGATTTAAATTGCTGTGCAGCAATGCATTAAAAAGGAGTTGAAGGCAGAGGCTGCATAGTGTACACAGTGAAACTATAGCTGTAGGATGTCATGACTCTCAGTTAAGTGGAATTTATAAATTTGACCCTGCATTCCTGTCACATTTTTGGTAAACTTCAAAGGAGGGCACTGTACATGACAGGGAACAATCACTTTTATATTAACAAAGTTAAAGGGAGAGAGAGTCTGGTTTCACATACGCATAGCATACATACAGTAAAAGCTACACAGATTCTGAGGCAGCATTCCTGGATGTATACTGAAAGCTAATGTTAACAATGGAATGCCAACCTGGTGTTCCATTGTTTGATGTTGCCTAATGGCTTCTCCTACATACCACTACCCTTTCTTACTGTTCTAGAGCATTACTCTTCCAACCAAGAGTTTCCATTGTTTGATAAAGCTGATGTTAGTAAATGGGCCAAAATACTGGATAGAGAACATTGCCAGGAGGAATGGATGGCAGAAAGAAAAAGAAAGAAAGAAAGAAAGAAGAGAGTAAAACAAGAAGAATGAGGGAAAAGATTCTTTGCAATCTCAAGAAAGTCAAATGTGTGTCAAAGAAGAAAATACCCAACATACTGCACAGCAAGTAAAGAAACAGAAGAAAGGAAAAAATGGACAAATCACAAACCTAGTTACACAACAGAAACAACAAGAATATAGTGATGTTTTTATTTAAAAACTTTATGGGCATGATTTAGCTTATTAACCTTTCAAGTGATAGTTGCAGTGAATTAGGATTAGGAATGCAGCAATGCTAAGTCAAAAAGGACCCTTGTGTGAGGTAGTTGTGCAACAGAAGCAAAAACGATTAACAATCTGAGTAGGTACAGAAGAGAACCCCCCTTCCTGCAACACAGTTGTTATACTGGAGTCAGAGGGTACCTCTACACAGGTGTAGGGCAAATCTGCTTGCTTACCTCCCCTGTGGCAAACATAGCCATGAGTGACCAAGTGCAACTTTCACACATGGGGGCTACATAGCTGACCCGTGCTGAAGTGTGAGCCACATTACACTCCAATTTACTCAGCTGGCAATGTTGAACAAATACTACACTCCAGCAGCACCAGTGCATATGCACAGCCACCCCACCCCAATGGATAACAAGACATCTCATCACACAAAGAAAGTGTCTCTCATTGTCAAAGTGAAGAGTAAAGTATTTCCAATTTCCTTTTTTTTTTCCCCAGCAGACTGTTAAAATAACAGTGCGGAGTGGTTTCAGCTCTGAGACTGCACTGCAGACATGTGTGCAAGTTGTGTGTGTGTGTGTGTGTGTGTGTGTGTGTGTGTGTGTGTGTGTGTGTTGCTGACAAAGGCCTTAATGGCTGAAAGTTTTAATTGTATGAATCTTTTTGTTGTGCCTATCGCGACTCAGCATCTCCGCTACATGGTGAGTAGCAACTTTCCTTCTCTGGTAGTGCTAGAGTATGTAAAAATGAGAATTTAAACAAATGAGACAGGGACAAAACTATACAGAGAAAGCATTGGGAGGGAACTTAACTCCTTGCTACTTAAGGCATGCTTGCTAAATACTGAGCTGAATGCCAAGTCATTACCACCTAATGTGCCTACCAGCACTAAGTAACCTGTGGTTGGGCTTCTCCCTGGGCTGGGGTTATCGAAGTGGATGGCCTCAACTTATGCTGAATATTTCTGGAGTATTTTGTGCTATGTCTCCAGATGCTCAAAGATTTGTCTCTGCTGAGATGAACATTATTGTAGAAATAAATTTTAATTTTTGACTGTGCAACTTCTCTGGGAGTTTACAGTTGTTACAAATCCAGTGGGAGGTAACTACTGTTTTTCCTTCAATAGTTTCTGATCTGATTCTGATAACCCGTCAAGTTAAAATATACATCAGTGTTTCAGTGTTTTTTTTTTATAGTTATAAGTCCATAATACCTAAGGCACTGCATGTATTCTTTGCTCAACAAAATAAAGAAATAAACATTTTATATTAGTTAAATGTGTTTATTAGGTCATGTATCATACATTATTTTTTGTTACAGTGCACAGAGTACACCATTTCATTGCACATGAGGACTGAATGCCACCACTGATATAATTTTTTTTTTTTGTTATTTTGTAGTCAAAAGCATCTTTTTACATTGTATAGTGAATGAAATAATACTAATCATCTCACATTGTTATCCAATATTGGCGGTACTTGTATACCACATTAAGGATTTTTTAACTTCACTTTTATTGTATCACAAAACTTATTTGTGGCTTCATGAACAGTTTTTCTCTAGACTAATTGTGTGGTTTATCACAAAAGGAGGACATACTGTCAATCTGTTACAAGTACAATATGACGAGAAATTTTGCAATGTATTTCTTAAATTTCCAATACCTTCTTGTCCACTGAAATGGATGACTCAGTTCTTGCTTGCAGGTACACATATTTTGTAACTTTACCGTGACTTTTAAAATAAAGCACAATACTTTGTCCATAGACTGCCACAAAATGTGGCTCTCATCAGTTTATGGAAATGTACAACAACAGTAATTTGTGTGTTTAATTGTGAAATAAATCCTTCAAGTGCACAGAAATCAATATGTTTTAATACTCTTTGTCAGAATATGGATAATTCCATGTCATAAATAAATGATTCCTTTTTTGTTTTTGTCTATCTGACATAGTGTACGCTGCATTTTTACTTTTGTGTACTTCACAAACAAAAGATATCATGCCATTTCACATCTCCAGTCTGCATGTTCACCAGCAGGGTAATTATCTGGAGAGAACCTTCAATGTCTTAAAGTAGATGTGCAAATAGTTTTACAAAAAGTCTGTGTTTTCCATCCTCTTTTATTGATGCTTTGCGTGGTTGCTGGTGAAATTAAAAATTTATTTTTATTTTGTTTTTATTTATTGTTTTATTCTTAGTGCTGAGTTATTCCTGTTAGTTTAATTTCATCCATCCTACACAGTAGATTAGTAGTTACTGTTTAGTAAAAGACAAAACAGGGTACAACCCAAAACTGTATGCTGCAAGTTTTTATTTTTATCTGGTTTCTCAGCATTATTTCAATTTCCAATAAACCAAGCATCAACACATTCGCACATTTTTTATTGTTCATTCATTATAACATTTGGATAATGACTACCCACAATTGTAGACAATCGTCACAGTAGCACAGCCAGGTTTTCTGCATACATTTCTACAAGTTCCCTTACCAACAACTATGCAATTGGCATTTTTTGACCTGTTACTGACTTTGTTGAACATGAGAATTTAGAATATACATGCCAGGAACTTGAAAAAAGAACTTTTTATACCATTTCATCATCTCCCGTATTGGTCTGACACAGTTTAGTAGCATACCACAGTCAACTGCTTCCATATTCAAGTTACAATCTACAATGCATTGCAGTTTCTTAAATTTCATTCCAATATTTCTGTCAGTCTATCTCATTTCAAGCATTTCTGCACTGTTATATGTAGTCAACATTCACACTTCTTTTTATCAGATGGTTCTATGGAAAGCATGCTCATTTTAGTTTTTTCTTAAGTTTTGGAAAGTTGGAACTGTTCCTATAAATAGTAGCTTATGCATTTCTCACAGTTGTGAAGACAGCAAAACAAATGTGGGCTTGACTAACAATTTTAAACACAAATGATCCACAGTCAAAATAGGGCTACATATGTACTGCCATTATGTCACCACTTTTCCACAATTTGAGACAGCAAGTTTCTCCTGTTTTATCTACATAAACTATAAAATCTAAGATGGCACCAGTCTGACATTCATATAACATGCCCTTTTTGTTAAAAACTTACTCCATTTCAATGGAATGCCTTGTCTGAAAGGCTAACGTGCTTTGAATGACATACTTTCATCAATGCAGAGCTTCTGATGCAGATTAAATCCACAACGGAATCCTGTATGAACCCTACCAAATATGTTTTGGTGTTAAATAATCTGCCTCCTCCATCACTGACAGATTTGGTACTGAAGTTTATCATTTTGCTGACAGCTGGAATATTGTTCTGAACATCTCTGGACCAATATTCACCAATTTTTAGTTTTTTTTCATGGCATGAGAAGAGCTATGAAGTAATACGTTTCTTCATATCCTGTATTTTTCCACATTGATAACTGAGAATGCAATGACTCTGAAGTAGTTTCTGTGATGAATAATTACAACTAGATGGCTTCATCAGCTATAAACATCATCAAAACTTAAGTTAAAAATAACATGAAGCTTGACAGAATTCTTGGATCATTCCCTAGTTGAAACTTGTGTCCCAAAAGGAAATCACAAATGTGTGATCAAATGCATGAAAATTGTTTTCTTTACAGTTAAATTACTCGCTAAACTGTGCATTCTTCCTAAGCATTCCATTATCACTTTTAGAGTCTTTGGTTCAGAAGACTAGTCAATTACATCTCTTTTTGAAACATAAGACTGCAATGTTACACTTGGTGACAGAGAAATCTTAGGGCTGTTGCTTTCTGAACTATTTGGAGGGGTTATCAGTTATGTTCAATCAAATAATTCATTCTCAATGTTGCTCTCCGGAAGTACCTCCACGACCTCATCCCTACTGCAACTATGATGCCTTGACATTATAGAGTGGAGGATGAGAAAAACACTGATGTCTATCATTGTGAACAGTATGACAAAGTGAAATCCAATGTGGCAAAATGAGATCACAACTGCTGAAATATCCAAGCACAACTTGTTGTTGTTGTTGTTGTGGTCTTCAGTCCTGAGACTGGTTTGATGCAGCTCTCCATGCTACTCTATCCTGTGCAAGCTTTTTCATCTCCCAGTACCTACTGCAACCTACATCCTTCTGAATCTGCTTAGTGTATTCATCTCTTGGTCTCCCTCTACGATTTTTACCCTCCACGCTGCCCTCCAATACTAAATTGGTGATCCCTTGATGCCTCAGAACATGTCCTACCAACCGATCCCTTCTTCTGGTCAAGTTGTGCCACAAACTTCTCTTCTCCCCAATTCTATTCAATACTTCCTCATTAGTTATGTGATCTACCCATCTAATCTTCAGCATTCTTCTGTAGCACCACATTTCAAAAGCTTCTATTCTCTTCTTGTCCAAACTATTTATCGTCCATGTTTCACTTCCATACATGGCTACACTCCATACGAATACTTTCAGAAATGACTTCCTGACACTTAAATCTATACTCGATGTTAACAAATTTCTCTTCTTCAGAAACGCTTTCCTTGCCATTGCCAGCCTACATTTTATATCCTCTCTACTTCGACCATCATCAGTTATTTTGCTCCCCAAATAGCAGAACTCCTTTACTACTTTAAGTGCCTCATTTCCTAATCTAATTCCCTCAGCATCACCCGACTTAATTCGACTACATTCCATTATCCTCATTTTGATTTTGTTGATGTTCATCTTATATCCTCCTTTCAAGACACTGTCCATTCCGTTCAACTGTTCTTCCAAGTCCTTTGCTGTCTCTGACAGAATAACAATGTCATCGGCGAACCTCAAAGTTTTTATTTCTTCTCCATGAATTTTAATACCTACTCCGAATTTTTCTTTTGTTTCCTTTACTGCTTGCTCAATATACAGATTGAACAACATCGGGGAGAGGCTACAACCCTGTCTTACTCCCTTCCCAACCACTGCTTCCCTTTCATGTCCCTCGACTCTTATAACTGCCATCTGGTTTCTGTACAAATTGTAAATAGCCTTTCGCTCCCTGTATTTTACCCCTGCCACCTTTAGAATTTGAAAGAGAGTATTCCAGTCAACATTGTCAAAAGCTTTCTCTAAGTCTACAAATGCTAGAAACGTAGGTTTGCCTTTCCTTAATCTTTCTTCTAAGATAAGTCGTAAGGTCAGTATTGCCTCACGTGTTCCAGTGTTTCTACGGAATCCAAACTGATCTTCCCCGAGGTTGGCTTCTACTAGTTTTTCCATTCGTCTGTAAAGAATTCGTGTTAGTATTTTGCAGCTGTGACTTATTAAGCTGATAGTTCGGTAATTTTCACATCTGTCAACACCTGCTTTCTTTGGGATTGGAATTATTATATTCTTCTTGAAGTCTGAGGGTATTTCGCCTGTTTCATACATCTTGCTCACCAGATGGTAGAGTTTTGTCAGGACTGGCTCTCCCACGGCCGTCAGTAGTTCCAATGGAATATTGTCTACTCCGGGGGCCTTGTTTCGACTCAGGTCTTTCAGTGCTCTGTCAAACTCTTCACGCAGCATCATATCTCCCACTTCATCTTCATCTACATCCTCTTCCATTTCCATAATATTGTCCTCAAGTACATCGCCCTTGTATAGACCCTCTATATACTCCTTCCACCTTTCTGCTTTCCCTTCTTTGCTTAGAACTGGGTTTCCATCTGAGCTCTTGATATTCATACAAGTCGTTCTCTTATCTCCAAAGGCCTCTTTAATTTTCCTGTAGGCGGTATCTATCTTACCCCTAGTGAGATAGGCCTCTACATCCTTACATTTGTCCTCTAGCCATCCCTGCTTAGCCATTTTGTACTTCCTGTCGATCTCATTTTTGAGACGTTTGTATTCCTTTTTGCCTGTTTCACTTACTGCATTTTTATATTTTCTCCTTTCATCAATTAAATTCAGTATTTCTTCTGTTACCCAAGGATTTCTACTAGCCCTCGTCTTTTTACCTACTTGATCCTCTGCTGCCTTCACTACTTCATCCCTCAAAGCTACCCATTCTTCTTCTACTGTATTTATTTCCCCCATTCCTGTCAATTGCTCCCTTATGCTCTCCCTGAATCTCTGTACAACCTCTGGTTCTTTTAGTTTATCCAGGTCCCATCTCCTTAAATTCCCACCTTTTTGCAGTTTCTTCAGTTTTAATCTACAGGTCATAACCAATAGATTGTGGTCAGAGTCCACATCTGCCCCTGGAAATGTCTTACAATTTAAAACCTGGTTCCTAAATCTCTGTCTTACCATTATATAATCTATCTGATACCTTTTAGTATCTCCAGGGTTCTTCCATGTATACAACCTTCTTTCATGATTCTTAAACCAAGTGTTAGTTATGATTATGTTGTGCTCTGTGCAAAATTCTACAAGGCGGCTTCCTCTTTCATTTCTGTCCCCCAATCCATATTCACCTACTATGTTTCCTTCTCTCCCTTTTCCTACACTCGAATTCCAGTCACCCATGACTATTAAATTTTCGTCTCCCTTCACAATCTGAATAATTTCTTTTATTTCATCATACATTTCTTCAATTTCTTCGTCATCTGCAGAGCTAGTTGGCATATAAACTTGTACTACTGTAGTAGGTGTGGGCTTCGTATCTATCTTGGCCACAACTTAGTGGCCAAAAACAAACAATCATCTGAAGAGGCTAGAACTGTGAAAATCAGTGAGGCTGAAAATCCACTGTATTCTTAAATTTGACAACAGCATGCAGGTACCAGAGTGGGATATGATATACTTATCAGTGCTCAGAGGTCAGCAAGGAGGCATGAAGTAACTTTTCAATAGCACCGAAGGAAAACTCAAAGGCTGTGCTTACACACAAGTAGCACCTGACGAGCAGCAGAGACAATTTAACTCATCCACATCGGTCAATGAGTTACTGGTCACTTGGATTCAGTATGATCAATTTCTGAAGATTTACTAGCTTAGTACCTTCAGGATTGTCAATAAGACATTCATGCAATTAACTTCTTATAAAAATAATTACCATACCAATCTTTTTACTTATTAATTATTCCTGTTTTATTAGCTGCTACTACTACTTGATGGAGGTACCCTAATTTTCACGTATTACATTGATCTATTTGATAGACATGATTACCGTGTCCTTGTAGCTCTTTGGATTATGTTTAAGTGGAGTTGGTGAGTATAGGAACGTGTGATCAATTGAAGCAAGTAAATCAGCCAAAGTGCTACATGAAAAAGAAGGAGAAAAGCAGCTGTGTTTATTGATCATTGGTCATCGCATGTAATTAGTCCAGTGAAGTAAAGAGTTTTGATTTAACTGTTTTCTTCTAAAAGTTTTATGGATCCCATGTTCAAAGTAGTAATGACTGCACAAGTCCTGCTTCCCCACATTGATGCCTTACATTGTGCTATTTAATGACCCCCATTAGTTTACTAGTAATAAGGGTCACTGATTTCAAGTTCATCATGAACTGTTTCATCCATGTAAGAACCACTGATTCACTCTTCGAATCATCACTGTAGACATCGCAGGTTTTATGTTAATAAGTTGTATCAGTGACCAAGTGTGCATGATTTTAGGTAATAAGTCACATTTAGCCACACATCATTTCCATAATTCACTAACACATTCCATTCTCCTGTGTCTGCTATGTGACAAGCCAACAAAGATTCATAGTGCTTCTGGTACATAAAACATTTACAGGTAAGTAGTAATAAGCAACGCTACCCACTAATGTATTATTGGAACATGTCATGTATCACTACAGTGAAGAGAACACAGAAAATGAATGTTTGATGTGACATGTGAGTAATATACATTTTGTTTTACTTTTAATAATGGGCACCATTTACAACCAGTTGCTCACACAGACAGAGCCACTAGCCAGAGTCACTTAAATTATGAGTACCGTCACCTTTTCAGCCAGAAGCTGCAATATTGGAATACATCATTTTGCAGGTTTGTTACTGCAGTAAGAAAATGATTTGTTTCCAGCTGGAATTTCCTTGTCAAAATTGCACTTACATGGTTCCCAATACAAATCTTCGAAGTGTGTAATTGGAGTTCATAAATACTCCAAATCTGCTAAATCACACAAATGCCCACTGTGTTACAGAATTCTTAACTGAAGTTTCTTTTTAAAAGACCAATCGTGCATCCATACATTTACACATGCCCCCTGAAAATTCAGTCATGTATTCTTCTGCTTCAGTCTGCTTGTCAAAATGGTTCAAATGGCTCTGAGCACTATGGGACTAAACATCTGAGGTCATCAGTCCCCTAGAACTTAGAATTACTTAAACCTAACTAACCTAAGGACATCACACACATCCGTGCCCGAGGCAGGATTTGAACCTGCGACCGTAGCGGTCGCACGGTTCCAGACTGAAGCGTCTAGAACTGCTCAGCCACAATTGCCGGCTATCTGCTTGTCATCTGACAACTTCACAAAGATTAATTTCCAGAGTAAATATCTTTAAGTTACATCTCACATTCCATGATTTCTTCCCCTTTACCAATCAAAATAATTCTTTGCCATGTTACCCCATTTTGAACTTGCAGATGCAACTATCCTTTCTTGTATAAAATTATGGGAGAATTGCTGAAGTAATTACCTGTAGGAGAAGTGTCAGTTCTGCTGATGGGCACGCAAACTACCTTACATCTCGGAACTAAAAGACACTTCCTCAGGAGTGGGAGAGAGGACATCCTTCATCATGGTATTTTAGTGACCTGAACTTCTATTTTAATCTCCCCAATCTACACCACCTCCACCTACTCCTCCTGTCTCCTGTCCCCTCCCCCCCCCCCCCCCCCCTCTCTCTCTCTCTCTCTCTCTCTCTCTCTCTCTCTCTCTCTCTCTCTCTCATAATGGAACAATTAGTTCCAAAAGCTAGGCTAGCACATATACTTCTCTACAAGTCTCAGCCGCAGTGCCATTTCTCCTCGAAATAAGTACGAGCCAGCAATTCTGCCTCACAGTTTTACAACTTCTCAAGTTCAGAAATTGTGCACCTCCTAATGTTTTTCTGGATTGCTTTACCCATCAAGGAAGTTCAAGTAAACATATCCTTCAAAATTATCAACATTCACCCTGACTACTTCAACAATGGAGTTCCTCTTCTTGCCTTACAACTGTTACTTTAAACACATGTCCCAATAACTGTAAACTGATATTAGCCTCCCCCTACTCTTCAGACATAAAGCTACTCATAACAACCTGCGCAGAGCAATGAATCTGTCTTGGAAGACCTTTATGTCCTGCTCTATTATTTATACACCCTGAGGCCATCCTTCATTTCCAAAGCAAACAATTTGAAGCAAAATTTAGCTACCCACTTTTTTAGAATTTTTTAGTAATAAACCTAACAGTAAAACTTAGTTTTGTCCAAGATCCCAAATTCATCTACACATCTATCACACTGCTTTAAGATATTCAACTTTTTCTACACCCATTATGTCTTTCATTACGTGGCTTTACAGCATGGCCTCAAATTAAGTCTCTATCTGACAAAAAAAAGAACTGCACTTAGGTGAAGCTTCTGAGTTAACATTGGTGAAAAAAACCTTGGTTCTGATAGCTGACAATTTTAACACTTTTTCAACATCTGCTGGTACCTAGTAAGTACATATTTTTTCTGTATTTATTTGATTGCAGTTTCATTCCATCAGTTGAACATGTTTACCTACTTTAATACAATAATTCTTCATTTCAGTGTCACAGTACTCCTACTATACTTCATTTATTGTCATCTGATGTAATTTAAATACACTGGGGGAAAAATGGGGGAGGTGGGGTGTTCAACTGACTGGAGTTCTTGTGATCTTGCCCACCAGGGCAATAATTGCACATTATGAGGAGTGTGCTGCAATGTAGCAGCCACATGTGGGCAAACATTTTCCTGCTTAAAAAGCACATCATATTTCTGTTGAAGAAATCGCAGTAGCATAGGGATAACAAACTGTGCAATGCAGTGGGCACCCTACATAAAAACCAAATGTGACAATGAGTAGCAACCGATAGCCCCTCCCATACCATGAAGCCTAGGACAACACTTGTGTGTCGTGGGTGAGTACACTTGGGCAAGTCAGGTCTACACTATACACGTGTACGTCCATCACTCGCATACAGACAGAACCTGTTCTCATCACTGATGGCAAGAGCATCATTCCACTCTCCAGTCAATTCTTTCATGACACCAGAGTAGCCATGCTTTGCAGTGGCATAGTGTCAGTGTTAGTCTGGGCAGACACACATGATATTTCTGCTACAAGCAAACAGTTCCCAATGCTCCATGGTGAAGGTAACATGTGCCTGGATTTCTTCCCTGGATGAAGTTCAGTTGCCAACTGCTGTACAATGCTTCTAACCTGAGGTGCTCTGTGCTACACAAACATCAAGAACCTGGTCTATGGGTGTGAGAATCTTCACAGACCACTACTGAAGGCGACGGCACATGTCCCATACAATGTGCCCAACATCTGCAGCAACCAATCAACAGTCTATCGAACTCCCTGCAGGGCCATAATGCAACTCCATTCAAATGATTGAAGTTGTTCAATAGGAGTACGTACTCAATGGTGGGGCACAGTTGTACGATAGAATGAATGTTGCAGACATTGTTCACCTCTAAACCCAGTATAGTTACTGCTGGCAAGGTAAAAACAGAGGTTACACAGACAGGTCTCCCGAGTGCCATCTGATCACTGATGAGCATGACAAATGAATCAATAACACTACAGTTCCTCAGTGAGAACATGTTATACCCTGGTTCCACTGAACAAAACCTCTGAGAATATTGTATTTTTTCCCCAGCAGTGTATGTACATTATTGCATGAAGAAGCTGTAATTTCACCTGCACTTACAGAATGATTTCTCAAGAAACTTACATAGTGCCAGTAGGATGCTCAATGCCACGAGTATAGTTAGCAGATGGACCAGGGAGGGGAAGGCAGGTTTGTGTTGTGTGGGGTGAGTACAGGTAAAGGAAGGAAGGAGGAAAGAAGATGTGTTAAGATGGATAGTTAGCGGCCTGGGGAGAGAAAGTCAGTTTGCTGGCTAGGAAAGTGGGAGGAAGATGTGGCAGGTGCACAGGCTATGCATTTGATGCTTGGGTGTCTTAGCCAGAGAGCAGCAGTGGACGATGAAGGTAACATGATGAGGTGAATTTGAAAGGGGTGATAAGGACAGAGGAAAGGGAAGCTGTTGGTGGAGAGTGTGGGGACAGTTGGCTAATGGAGACTGAGGCCATGGTTGTTTCGGGAGTGTAGGATATGTCTGAAGGATAACTCCATCTGTGTAGTCCAGAAAAGCTTGTGATGGAAGGTAGGATCCAAATGGACCGGGTCTTGAAGCAGCCTCTGAAATTGTGCATGCTGTGTTCAATTTCATATTGTGCCACAAGATGGTCTATTTTATTCTTGACCCCAGTTTGACTGTGGCCATTCATTTGAGTGAATGGCTGGTTGTTTGTTGTACTGGCTTAAAAAGCTGTGCATGGATTGCTGCAGAGTTGCTGTGTGACGTGGCTGCTTTCACAGGTGGCCTGTTCTCTGATGGAGGAAGGGTAAGCCTCTGACAGGACTGGAGTAGGAAGTTTTAGGAGAGTGGATTTGGCAGGTGTTGCATCTTTGTCTTTTACAGGGACATGGTCATTGTGGTAAGGGGCTGATAGGCTGACAGTGGAAGTGGCATAGGAATGGACTAGAACGTTGGTAGGTTGGATGGGTGACGTAACACCGCTTGAAGATGGGTGGGAACGATCTCGGGTAGGATATTCCTCATTTCAAGGCATGATGATAGATAATCAAAACTCCGAGGAAGGATATGGTTCACTTTTCCAATCCAGAGTGATATTGGGTGACAAGAGGACACTCCTTTGTAGCTGATTCTTGGAGGCAGTGGGAGAATTGTGGTGAGTGTGTGAAGATACGGCACACAAAGTCTGTTTGTGGACCAGTTTGAGAGGTAGAGTCAGTCTGTGAAGGCCCTCATGAGACATTCAGCATACTGAGCACAGGAATTCTCATCCTAGTGCAGATACACTGTCCATGGGTTGCCAGGCTGTACGAAGGGGATTTTTTGGGGTGGAAATGATGACGGCAGTCGAAAAGCAGATACTGCTGGTGGTTAATGGCGGGTGGAGCCATCAGAGAGGTGGAGGTCAATGTCCAGGAAGGTAGTATGTTCACTTGAGAAGGAATAGGTGAAGCAAATGGGAGAAAAAGTTTTGAGATTGTGTCGAGATCATGAATCCTTGGGCGCTCACGTGGCATCCTCCAATGCCAACCTTTCTCTGGGCTATTTAGACCAATTGTTACTACCCTCCTGATACCACTAAGCTCCTTTTCTGGTTCAGGTTCATTTATGATATCTTTGTGAACTTGACTCTGGCCCAGGAAACCATATCCCCATTCCATCACAGTTTCAACAACTTCTCCTCAAGCGAATGACCCACCTTCCCGGATGTTTACCTCCACCTCTGATGGCTCCATCTACACCTCTGCCCTATTAAACCCACTGACCACAAACAGCACCTGCATTTGACAGCTGTCATCTCTTACACACCAAAAAATCCCTCCCATACAGCCTGGGCGCCTGTAACTAACCTAAGGACATCACACACATCCATGCCCAAGGCAGGATTCGAACCTGTGACCGTAGCGGTCGCGCGGTTCCAGACTGTAGCGTCTAGAACCGCTCAGCCGGCCACCGCGGCCGGCTACAACATCCGCACATACCCCTAATCCTCTCACCACTGCCAAGAACTGATTACAAAGTAGTGCATCTCGCACCACCCAGTATCAGCCAGAACAGGAACAACTGAAACATATCCTTCATCGGGGGTCAGATTCATGTCATCGTTGCCTGAAATGAGGAACATCCTACCCAAGACTCTTCCCATGCATCTTAAAGTGGTATTCCAGCACCAATCCAATCCACACAACATCCTAGTTTATTGCTAAGCCACTCTCAATCCCAATCCCTTGCCAGAGGGATCATTTCCAAGTGGTAGATCCAGGTGCAAGATCTGCCCAATGGTGCCACCCAGCACTTCCTGCTCCAAGCCTGGCACAGTTTTATCCTACTCCATCAGAGGCCAGGCTACATGTGAAAGCAACCATGTTATATAGCAGCTCTTTGCAGCAATCACTGTACAGCTTTTTATCTCAGTATGACAACCAACCACCAAAATGAATGACCACTGCCAATCTGAGGCCAAGAACAAAACACACTGAGTAGCACAAAATGCAGCTGAACACAAAATGCTCAAATTCAATGGCTGCTTTAAAACATGGACCATCTGTATCCTTCCCTCTGCCACAACCAACAGCTTCCCCTTCTTCTAAATTATCACACCCTCCCAGTTCATCTCTTCATGTCACCTTCAATGCACACTGCACCAGAATGGCTCCAGTACCTATGTCTCAAATGTCTAGCCTGTGCACCTGCCATCCTCCCCTCCTGCATTCTTAGCCAGCAAAGAGGCTGTCTCCCTCAAAGCCAATAGCATCCCACCCCTAATCCCTCTTTCTGTCTCCTGCATCCCTCTCCCTTGCCACTCCATCCAATACAATTCCCCACTTCACCCTTGTCCACCAACTGAACTGCGCTCCTGGCATTGTGTGTCCAGCAGGCACTACATAAGGGCATGTGCATGTGTGCGTGTACTCTAGCTCACAAAACGGTTTATTCCAAAAGCTAGAAACTCTTTGTTCTTTTTCTGGTGTACCCATTGACAACACCATGCTGCTGCTTTTCAGTGAATATTCTCCTTTATTTCTAATGTATTTAACTCCCCAGTACTATCACGCACTGAATAGTGACAGCCATTAATCACTCTCATAATGTTAAAGAACTGATGATTGTGGTATCTTATACAGCATCCTTTCTGGTAGGCCAAAATATACTACCTCTCTTTACTCAGCTTTCACCCTTACAGTTCCAAGTGCACCTTAGTTGTTAACCGAAGACCCTAATCATCGCCAGTAATATGCTTCACATATTTTTAGCAACATTTCAATAGATTGCATTCTACTGAAGGCTTTTTTTCAAATAACTGAAATATTGCTTTGTTCGCATCATCCACCTTTACCCTCGTATCGAAATATGTAATTCATTCCATGTGAAAGACAGGAACGTTTCACTCTCTGAAACTCAGTAGTATCATTGGAACTATAGCAATTAAATTATTAGCCAAGCTGATTTTTTTCTTGTTTAAAAAGATCAGCTCACCCCACTCCATTCCACTCATCATCTCTTCTCTCCCCCCCCCCCCCTTTCTCCTTCCCTCCCCCCACCTCTCACCATCTACCACCTAAATCCATCTTGATAAGTTTTTCTCAAGAAGTTCACTATTTACATCTGTGCTTGCTTTGACAATAACAGCATCTGAATAGTAATTCCCAGGTATACTTGACTACTACCTAATTAATTCCATTTTTATGTCACTTTATTAAGTAATGTTACAGCACTGCTGAACTCTTAAATTTTGCTTAATTCTCTAGGCATTGTTTCTCTAATGTTTCCCCATTCTCTTCTAGTAATGAACCTGATATTAACAATATTCAAGTCAGGTGTAACATCTTTTGTAACTGTTACATCTTACGTACATGGACCCCAGTCCTCTGAAATAGTAAATTATACAGCATGTCATGAAAAAAATTAAGATAATGTCTTTTCAGTCTTACTTTCAATGTCCACATGCACAAATGCTGAAACAGAATATTTTTTAAGAATTACATCAGCTTGTACTGGTACTACTCAATAGAAATTACTAAAGCATTAAGTAATTTGAAAAGCATCCTCAATAAAAAAACCCTTACCTTCCATTCCCATGTCTGAAAAGAGCCAAGATCTCTTCAAAAGTCTTGTTCTTAGTTTCTGGAACCTTCTTGTACGTAAATGTCCAGAAGATGGCCAGGAAAACGCTGAATGGGAGGAAAGTGTAGTTCTCCAGCGCATTCTAGTGAAAAATAAATAATACAAAAACATTACTTATTAATGAACAAATGTGGCCATTAAACAGCTGTTTAATTATAGAAGGACTATTCTGGTATAATGTAAATACTTCAGGAGTGAAGGAGACCACTCACTGACAAGCAGAAACATCAAGTCCTTGACAGGTACACACACACACACACACACACACACACACACACACACACACACACACAGTGACTGGTAGTTTATTAGAGGTTATCTATGGTGACAATGATGACACCTGAAGGAGGGGAAAAGAGTGTACAACTGGGAATGGGTAAGATATCAAAGACAAGGCACATAGGGAGACAATTTAAGTCATCAGAGGGGAAGGGAAGAGGCTTTCAGTGGCCACAGCAAAATGAGGACTGAATAAAGTGGTCATAGTTGAACAACTGAGGGAGAGGAACATGAAAGAGAGGAAAGAGAAAGAGAGAGAGAGAGAGAGAGAGAGAGAGAGAGAGAGAGAGAGAGAGAGAGAGAGGAAGGGGGCCAAAAGGGGATGGGAGGGGAGGGGATGGAGTACATTGTGGGGTTAGGGAGGAATGAAGTGGAAAGTGACCCCCTCAGAAGGATGGTGATAAGCATATATTTGAATGGGAGGATTGTGAGAATATAAGGTGTGTTTCAAGAGAACATGGATGGAAGTGACACAGGGATCCACATGGCTTTGGTACTGAAGAAGCTGTTAAAACCACTATACATCACAATGTATTTAGCAACTACAGGAACTGTGATCAGATAGCCACAGTAATTTTTACAGTCAGATAGCTGGTTAATTGTCAAAGCGATACAGAATGCTGCACAGTAACTGTAACACAGCTGGTATATAACATGGCTACTTTGACACACGTCCTGAACTTTTTCAGGATACAAAATGCCCATGACTGGACTGCAGTAGTAAATGGCAGGTGCTGTTTGGGGGCAGGGGTGGCACCTGCATCATCTGTTGGGGAATGCACCATTAGATTCAATTTTGTGAATAGGATACTGCATAGGTTGTATGGGCAATGCAATACTGGTTTCGGAGTTGAGGATACGCTGTGAAACTCAGTGCAAAGAATGAAAGAAGAAAAGGGGATGCCACCAGAAAGCAGTGTTTCATGACAGAAAGATAATGGACTCACCAAAAAGTGAGAAGACTGATGGTAATGTGGCATTCACTGTGTGAAAAACACAAAGAAAGCACAGAAAAGACATTTTAATACCAAATCTTCTGTTTATTTACTGTCTGATTAGTTTTGGGGTTTGCCCATTGTCACAAGCCACCTATTACACAGAACAGAATTTGTCATGAGTGAATGTGTGGAAAGGTGATAATACAGTTATCAGTGATAAAATGGTTTGTATGATAACTACTTAGATATGGGACATGTCCAGAAAGTAAGTACTATTTTGGAGAAAACTCTTAACAATTTTCACAAACTAAAATAATTTTTTTACAAAAAAAGGCACTTTGTAAATAATTTTTCTATGTAGGTGGCACCATTGTTCAGACATTTGTCATAGCAGGAAGCCAACTTTTCTACGCTCCCTTTGTAGAACGATGCCACCAGTGAAGACAGCCACTGCTGACCACAGTTTTTTGTGTCATCACCACTGTCGAAGTGTCTTGCTCCAAAAATCACACTCCAAGTTGAGGAACAAGTATTAGTCAGAAGGTGCAAGGTCGAGGATGTACAGCAGATGACTGAACTGCTCTCAACTGAATTGGTTAATAAGGTTGTGTGTGAGCTGCATTGATAGGTTAATGTCTGCAAAGAAACTTAACAAGCAGTTCTGCTTAAGAATTCACCTCCCTCATCCCTGTACTGTGTAAGAAATGTTGCTTTGTTTTTTGCACATCCATCAGCATTTTCAGAACACAAGGGGAACACAATTTGTGAAAATTTAAGCTTTTTGTGGTAATCTCATGCAAAACAGTTTTTGAAATTTGTGGAAACTCATCACAAAGCAGTTATACTGTGTACTGTTTGTTTTTGAAAACTTTCTTAGCCAAATCATAATTGACAATAGAAGGCTGTCCACTCCATGCTTTATCATGAACAATGGTTCATCCAGCATTGAACTGTATGAGAAACACTCTCACCAACACGTCAGTCATTACAGTTTTGCCACATATCTCTACAAGCTGATGATGAATTTCAGCTGGTTTAACATTCTTTGAATTCAAAAACTGTATTATAGAATGCATTTTACATTTGGCAGTCTCAGGGATTGTCTGAAACATTTTGAATGATCACTACCAAATGTGAACACAACACAATCTGGCTGTAATGGCACCAGTGGAAAGACAATGAACCATAGAGATGAGTGTGAATGTGCAGAACTGAAACATTAGTGCTTTGAAGGAGGTAGAACGACACGATACTTACTTTCTGGACATGCCTTGTATTTATATTTGGGATAACAGTTGGGATGAACAGTTCAGTTTATGTCATCACACTTATATGTATCTTACATCTGCATTAAAAGATGTCATAGATGTAACTACACTTTACAGTATTACGTTAATGTATATGCATAACACATATTTTTATTGACTGTGGTACCTTCCTTATTCAGCATGATGTGATCCACATGACAACACTATTGTATACACTAAGAACTATTATTCTTGTTGAGCCACAGTGTGTGTCATGCTGGCTTATCTATTGTAGTTGTTATTGTAATTTTGACAGATGTAGATGCAAAGAAATTTTTTTATAAACTCTTACATAATTCTGATATATTCAGTTTACTTTGCAATTGTATTAGTATCACTGACACAGTCTTCCATCACATCACAGTTGTACAATAAACATTCGTTCCCTTTTCAGCACTATCTAAGAGGAAACATTCCATTTCATCCATATTTCAATGGAATCCACACATGATAGTTTTGTTAAGCTGTTACAGTTTTCGATGTATAATTTGTGGTGTGCAAGAAACTGCAAAAATGCAGGAATTTAAGGAGAAGCTACCTAATAAACTGAAACAACCAGAGGTTGTAGAGGGTTTCAGGGGGAGCATTAGGAAACAATGGACAAGAACAGGGGAAAGGAATACAGATGAAGAATGGGTAGCTTTGAGAGATGAAATAGTGAAAGCAGCAGAGGATAAGTAGGTAAAGAGACAGGGGCTAGTAGAAATCCTTGGGCAACTCGAGAGATATTGAATTTAATTGATGAAGGGACAAAATATAAAAATGCAGTAAAAGAAGCAGGCGAAAGGGAACACAAATGACTAAAAAATGAGATTGACAGGAAGTGCAAAATGACTAAACAGGAATGGCTAGAGAACTAATGTAAGGATGTAGAAGCATATATCACTAGGGCTAAGATAGAAATTGCCTACAGGAAAATTAAAGAGACATTTGGAGAAAAGAGAACCACTTGTATGAATATCAAGAGCTCAGATGGAAAACCAGTCCTGAACAAAGAAGGGAAAGCAGAAAGGTGGAAGGAGTATGTAGAGGGTCTATGCAAGGGAGATGCACTTGAGAGCAATATTATGGAAATGCAAGAGGAAGTATTTATTTATCTATTTATTTATTTATTTACTTATTTATTCTTTGCCCATGGACTCCAGCTGAAAATCCAGCTGAGAGTATTGGGCATGTCATACAACAGGCTATTAACATCAAACTTGGTTTGATTATATATAAATGAAACAAATAATTAAACAGAAATAGTCTATAAGCATACAAAGGTATTACATGTTTCACATTATATATACACACACAACACTCCGCATCTGGGTGTTGCATTCGCAATTTCGCAAGACATTCTTGGCTCCGTAATCGAAGTAAATCCAGTAAACAACAGACTAATGACAATTTCCATGAAATGTGCAAATAAAATGTACTGTTTAATTAACGCACACATGCCTATCAACCAGGAGAATAAAACAAATCCAGAAAAAGTAAATAAGTCATGGGAAGTGTTAGAGAATACAGTCTCCAAAATTCCTCAAAATTATGTAAAGATTTTAATGGGTGATTTTAATGCACAGTTAGGGAAAGAGAGAAAATTTAGAAAAACGGTCGGTGAATTCCCTGCACATAAATGGACCAATCAAAATGGAAAGAGGCTGGTAGAATTTTGCAGAAATTTCAATCTCAAAATTATGTCAAGTCATTTTAAGAAAAAACCTTCAAAACAAAAGACATGGCGATCACCTAACAAGGACATAGGTGAATTCCAAATTGACCATATTGCAATCTCGTATCCATGTCACAAAGAAATTTTAAATGTTCAAGTTCGTAAAGGCACCAATATTGACTCAGACCATTACCTAACCCGTGTGAAACTAAAGCTAAAACCCCAAAATTTCAACAAAAGGACACCATTAATCCCCAAATTTGACACCAGTAAAATCCAACCATCATTATTAGCAGACGAATTTGACAAAACAAGTGCACAAAATTGGGAACAACTCAAACACAAGATTATCAAAACAGCTCAAGATCAAATTCCTTTACGAAAACACAAGAAACATGCTTGGTGGAATGAAAACTGTGATCATGCAATCAAAGCGACAAGTGACATTTAAAGCATGGGATAGCAACAAGACAGAAGACACATATGATACATTCCTGACAACTAGAAAAGACACTTCAAAACTAATTAGACAAACAAAAAGACAATATGAGAATAGTCAACTCTTAGAAATTGAAGAAGATTTTCAGAAATACAATACCAGAAATTTTTATAAAACTTTTAAAACCAAAATAAAGGGGTACTAACCCCAGAATCTTTGCTTCAAGAAGGAAAATGGGCAGTTGGCTCTTAAGAACCAAGAAAATTGCAAAGAACTTTCTAAATATTTTAAGAATCTTCTAAATTGCCCCGAGCCCACAGAAAGATTTCCACCAAAAATTCCCCAACAATGCAATCCAGTTTCACTTGCACCAAATGAAGAGGAAATCATTAAAGAAATTCATAGGTTGAAAAACAACAAAGCATCTGGTGAAGATGGAATTGTTGCAGAACTTTTAAAGGCAGCTGGTCCAAAAACCGTTAAAGAAATTACTTCAATCATGCAAAACATTTGGCAAACTGAAAAAATTCCTGATGAATGGAAAACCGCCTTGATTCACCCACTTCATAAGAAGGGAGACAAAACTGATGTTAATAATTACAGAGGAATTTCTCTTCTTCCAGTCACATACAAAATCCTCTCTCAATGTCTTCTGAACCGAGCACAACAACAACTTGAATGGAAAATTGGCGAATATCAAGCAGGTTTCAGGCCAAATAGATCTTGCCCAGAACAGATTTTAGTCCTCAAACTAATTCTCAGACATCAAAAAATTTACAATAAAAAACTAGTTTGTACCTTTGTAGATTTTAGAAAGGCTTATGACTCAGTGGATCGTGAATCTCTTTTCCAAATTGTGAAAGAACAAGGCCTGGATCCTAAAACCAAGGCAATTATCAGAGACACGCTAACTAGTACAAAATCAAAAGTAAAGTTCAGAGGAGAAATTTCAGAATCCTTTGAAATAAAAACAGGCGTGAGGCAAGGTGATGGACTCTCTCCGTTGCTATTTAACTGCGTTCTAGAAAAAGTAATACAAGAGTGGCGCGAACGAAAATTGGAGTTCAAAATTGACCAACCAGTGAAATTAGGACGAACAAATATTCGAATAGACTGTTTGGCCTTTGCAGACGACTTGGTTATTCTAACGCAGGACATCCAAATTGCTCAGAAACAAATAGAAATTCTTAAAGAAACAGCAGAAAGAGTAGGTCTCCAAATCTCATTTGAAAAAACACAGTATATGACTAGCAACAAACTGGCACCCAAACTTTTGGAAACTAAGTATGGAAAAATCAAGAGTTTCGCAATTCAAATATTTAGGTGAAACAATCTCAGAGACTGGTCTAGAAAAAATTGGAAACGAAATTCGTTGTCAAAAGATGGAGACAGCTTTTAGACTTACAAAAGACATCTACAACAAAAAATGTCTCTCGAGGTACTCTAAATTGAGACATTACAACACGGTCATAAAACCAGAGTGCCTTTATGGGGCTGAAACGCTAATTTTAAACAGAAAAAAGGACATTCAAGAAATCCAAAAAAGAGAAAGAAAAGTAATCAGAAAAATTCTAGGTCCAAAATATACTGAAGAAGGAACATACAGGCTAAGAGCAAATAGTGAAATTCAACAATACACCAGCATATATTCGGATATGAAAAAACGCAGATTAAAATTTTATGGGCATATTAAAAGAATGGATGCTACCAGACTAACTAAACAAGTAGTGGAATTCTACGAAAATCGAAGTAAAGCTAAATTTGAGACAATAAAATGGATTGCTGCTATAAAAGAGGACATGAAAGAGGCAGATATAAAACAAGATGAAATTCAAGACAGAAAATTATTTAGGCAAAAAATTCATGACTGGGTAGTTGGTCAAGCTGAAAAACCAAAGAAAACTGGAACCACATGGTCTGATGAAAGGAAAAAGAGCTCATTCCGAGAGAATGAAAACAATTTGGGCAGAGAGAAAGTCTAAAAGAAAATAACTGAATGCCCCGTGATTGTACTTCGCGTGGTCCAGTAGGGCCCAAACGTGAATAATAATAATACACACAAATCCAAACAACATACAGAAATGATAATTTTTAAAGATACATTTCAGTAATGATATAACATATTTAAACACCATCTTAGTATTCACTCCAACTGTGTATACATTTCTCTGTGAGATATAGTTTCAAATGATTTTTAAAACATTTTAGGCCTGTTTCTTTTTTAATGATTTTGGGGAGTTTATTAAAAAACCTTTTGCCTGCTTCTTCAGGGGCAGTCATAGGCAGTTTTAGATTTCTGTTTATCATGTAGTAATTTTCATTTCCTCTTGTACCGTGTTTGTGTACTTCTTTATTTAGGAGGATAAGCGTGACCTTACTGCCATTATGCTTTGGTATATGTACAGTGAATATACTGTCTTAATATTATAGTGTACAAAAGCTTGCCTACAGGTCTGTCTTGGTGGTATTTTTGCAATGCATCTCATTGCCATTTTCTGAATTGTGAATATTCTTTTTAAGTAGCCAGCTTGTGCACTTCCCCATATATGAACTGAATAAGACAAATGTGGGAAGACAAGTCCATAATACATTGATCTGAGGACTTTATGACCCACAATCTTAGCTGTTTTATGCATGATGAAGATCTGTTTGTTTATCTTTTACACCGTGCCTCTATATGCTCCCCCCATGCCAAATGTTTGTCTATTATAGTGCCTAGAAAGTTTGTGCTGGTTACTTCTTTACTAGTCTTTCCATTTATATTAACATTTATATTATAATTTTCACTATGCATGGTCTGAAATACTACATTCATTGTTTTAGACTGATTCATAAACAGGTTGTTTTGTGTTAAATATTTATTTGCATTTTCGATATTCAGGAGTGCTTCCTTCTCAAGCTCCTCCTTTGTGTCAGCTGTGCAACTGATTGTTGTGTCATCAGCATACATTATAAGTTTCTGATTTATGTAGCTAGGGAAGTTTTTTACATAGATTGGCCCTAGCACCGACCCTTGCAGCACACCGTGTTTAACTGTTTGCAATTCTGATCTGTAGTTTGTTATATTTCCCCCACTAGTATTTCTGATTTCCATGCATTGTTTCCTATTTGTAATGTATGATTTAAGTATGTCATAGAATTTTCATCTAATTCCATTCTGATATAATTTCATCATTAATTTTGAGTGGTTCACACAATCAAATGCCTTAAATAGGACCATAAAAATCCCACAAGTCTTTTGTTGCCTGTCAAGTAAATTAAGAATGTGCTCAATTATATCTGTTGATGCTGTTTTTGTTGACTTCCCTTCTCTGAAACCATGTTGTGATGAATGCAGTATACTGCACTTTGTTATAAAACTTACAATTCTATTCTTTGTTATCATTTCATAGATTTTAGCAGATGTTGAGATCAATGATATTGGCCTGTAATTTCCTAATTCATCCCTGTTCCCTTTCTTAAATATTGGCTTCACTTTACTTACTTTCAGTGAATCTGGAAATATACCGAGTGATCAAAAAGTCAGTATAAATCTGAAAACTGAATAAATCACGGAATAATGTAGATTATTGTTGTTGTGGTCTTCAGTCCTGAGACTGGTTTGATGCAGCTCTCCATGCTACTCTACCCTGTGCAAGCTGCTTCATCTCCCAGTAACTACTGCAGCCTACATCCTTCTGAATCTGCTTAGTGTATTCATCTCTTGGTCTCCCTCTACGATTCTTACCCTCCACGCTGCCCTCCAATACTAAATTGGTGATCCCTTGATGCCTCAGAACATGTCCTACCAACCGATCCCTTCTACTAGTCAAGTTGTGCCACAAATTTCTCTTCTCCCCAATCCTATTCAATACCTCCTCATTAGTTATATGATCTATCCATCTAATCTTCAGCATTCTTCTGTAGCACCACATTTGGAAAGCTTCTATTCTTCTTGTCCAAAATATTTATTGTCCATGTTTCACTTCCATACATGGCAACACTCCATACAAATACTTTCAGAAACGACTTCCTGACACTTAAATCTATACTCGATGTTAACAACTTTCTCTTCTTCAGAAACACTTTCCTTGCCATTGCCAGTCTACATTTTATATCCTCTCTTCTTCGACCATCATCAGTTATTTTGCTCCCCAAATACCAAAACTCCTTTACTACTTTAAGTGTCTCATTTCCTAATCTAATTCCTCAGCATCACCCCACTTAATTAGACCACATTCCATTATCCTCGTTTTGCTTTTGTTGATGTTCATCTTATATCCTCCTTTCAAGACACTGTCCATTCCGTTCAACTGTTCTTCCAAGTCCTTTGCTGTCTCTGACAGAATTAGAATGTCATCGGCAAACCTCAAAGTTTTTATTTCTTCTCCATGGATTTTAATACCAACTCCGAATTTTTCTTTTGTTTCCTTTACTGCATGCTCAATATACACATTGAATAACATCGGGGAGAGGCTACAACCCTGTCTCACTCCCTTCCCAACCACTGCTTCCCTTTCATGCCCCTCAACTCTTTTAACAGCCATTTGGTTTCTATACAAATTGTAAATAGCCTTTCGCTCCCTATATTTTACCCCTGCCACCTTCAAAATTTGAAAGAGAGTATTCCAGTCAACATTGTCAAAAGCTTTCTCTAAGTCTACAAATGTTGGAAATGTAGGTTTGCCTTTTCTTAATCTAGCTTCTAAGATAAGCCGTAGGGTCAGTATTGCCTCACGTGTTCCAATATTTCTTCAGAATCCAAACTGATCGTCCCCAAGGTAGGCTTCTACTAGTTTTTCCATTCGTCTGTAGAGAATTCGCGTTAGTATTTTGCAGCCGTGACTTATTAAAATGATATTCGGTAATTTTCACATCTGTCAACACCTGCATTCTTTGGGATTGGAATTATTATTGAGGTCTGAAGGTATTTCGCCTGTCTCATACATCTTGCTCACCAGATGGTAGAGTTTTGTCATGACTGGCTCTCCCAAGGCCGTCAGTAGTTCTAATGGAATGTTGTCTACACCTGGGGCCTTGTTTCGACTCAGGTCTTTCAGTGCTCTGTCAAACTCTTCATGCAGTATCATATCTCCCATTTCATCTTCATCTACATCCTCTTCCATTTCCATAATATTGTCCTCAAGTACATCGCCCTTGTATAGACCCTCTACATACTCCTTCCACCTTTCTGCTTTCCCTTATTTGCTTAGAACTGGGTTTCCATCTGAGCTCTTGATATTCATACAAGTGGTTCTCTTTCCTCCAAAGGTCTCTTTAATTTTCCTGTAGGCAGTATCTATCTTACCCCTAGTGAGATAAGCCTCTACATCCTTACATTTATCCTCTAGCCATCCCTGCTTAGCCATTTTGCACTTCCTGTCGATCTCATTTTTGAGACGTTTGTATTCCTTTTCGCCTGCCTCATTTACTGCATTTTTGTATTTTCTCCTTTCATCAATTAAATTAAATATTTCTTCTGTTACCCAAGGATTTCTACTAGCCCTCGTCTTTTTACCTACTAGATCCTCTGCTGCCTTCACTACTTCATCCCTCAGAGCTACCCATTCTTCTTCTACTGTATTTCTTTCCCCCATTCCTGTCAATTGTTCCCTTATGCTCTCCCTGAAACACTGTACAACCTCTGGTTTAGTCAGTTTATCCAGGTCCCATCTCCTTAAATTCCCACCTTTTTGCACTTTCTTTAGTTTTAATCTACAGTTCATAACCAATAGATTGTGGTCAGAGTCCACATCTAACCCTGGAAATGTTACAATTTAAAACCTGGTTCCTAAATTTCTGTCTTACCATTATATAACCTATCTCATACCTTCCAGTATCTCCAGGCTTCTTCCATGTATACAACCTTCATTTATGATTCTTGAACCAAGTGTTTGCTATGATTAAGTTATGCTCTGTGCAAAATTCTTCCCGACGGCTTCCTCTTTCATTTCTTACCCCCAATCCATATTCATCTACTACGTTTCCTTCTCCCCCTTTTCCTACTATCGAATTCCAGTCACCCATGACTATTAAATTTTCGTGTCCCTTCACTATCTGAATAATTTCTTTTATTTCATCATACATTGCTTCAATTTCTTCGTCATCTGCAGAGCTAGTTGGCATATAAACTTGTATTACTGTAGTAGGCGTGGCCTTCGTGTCTACCTTCGCCACAATAATGCGTTCACTATGCTGTTTGTAGTAGCTTACCCGCATTCCTATTTTTTATTCATTATTAAACCTACTCCTGCAATACCCCTATTTGACTCTGTATTTATAACCCTGTATTCGCCTGAGCAAAAGTCTTGTTCCTCATGCCACCGACCTTCACTAATTCCCACTATATCCAACTTTAACCTATCCATTTCCCTTTTTAAATTTTCTACTCTACCTGCCCGATTAAGGGATCTGACATTCCACGCTCCGATCCGTAGAACGCCAGTTTTCTTTCTCCTGATAACGACATCCTCTTGAGTAGTCCCCGCCCGGAGATCCGAATGGGGGACTATTTTACCTCCGGAATATTTTACCCAAGAGGACGCCATCATCATTAACCATACAGTAAAGCTGCATGCCCTCGGGAAAAATTATGGCTGTAGTTTCCCATTGCTTTCAACCGTTCGCAGTACCAGCACAGCAAGGCCGTTTTGGTTAGTGTTACAAGGCCAGATCAGTCAATCATCCAGACTGTTGCCCCTGCAACTACTGAAATGGCTGCTGCCCCTCTTCAGGAACCACGCGTTTGTCTGGCCTCTCAACAGATACCCCTTCGTTGTGGTTGCACCTACGGTACGGCCGTCTGTATCGCTGAGGCACGCAAGCCTCCCCACCAACGGCAAGGTCCATGGTTCAAGGGGGTGTGGGATAATGTAGATAGAGAGGTACAAATTGACACATATGCTTGGAATGACATGGGATTTTATTAGAACCAAAAAAATACTAAAGTTCAAAAAATGTCCAGATGGCGCTTCATCTGATCAGAATAGCAGTAATTAGCATAACAAAGTAAGACAAAGCAAAGATGACGTTCTTTACAGGAAATGGTCAATATCTCCACCATAATTCCTCAACAATAGCTGTAGTCGAGGAATAATGTTGTGAACAGCACTGTGAAGCATATCCGGAGTTATGGTGAGGCATTGGCGTCGGATGTTGTCTTTCACCTCCCTAGAGATGTTGGTCGATCACGATACACTTGCAACTACAGGTAACCCCAAAGCCAATAATCGCATGGACTGAGGTCTGCATGGCCAAGCATGACAAAAGTGGTGCTGAGCACACGATCATCACCAAACAACGCACGCAAGAGACCTTTCACGCGTCTAGCAATATGGGGTGGAGCGCCAACCTGCATAAACATCGTACATTCCAGCAGGTGTTTATCAGCCAGGCTGGGGATGATGCGATTCTGTAACACATCGGCGTACCTCTCAGCCATCACAGTAGCAGTTACAAAACCAGAATCACGAATTTCCTCGAAGAAAAAGGCCCGATAATGGTAGATGTGGTAAATCCAACCCATACTGTGGCTTTCTCGTCGTGCAATGGAGTTTCCACGACATTGCTAGGATTTTCGGTAGCCCAAATTCTGCAGTTGTGGGCATTGACAGACCCTCGGAGTGTGAAATGAGCTTCGTCGGTCCACAACACGTTACTCAACCAATCGTCATCTTCCGCCATCTTTTGAAACGCCCACATTGCAAATGCCCTCCGCTTCACTAAATCACCAGCTAACAGTTCATGATGCCGATGGATTTTAGCATCGGAGGGCACGCCTAAGTGCCACCCAAACAGTAGTGTATGTATGGAATGCCGGTGCGACGTCCGACTGCACGAGCGCTGACTTCCTCGTGCAGAGACGAACCCGCTACAGTCTCCATTTCTTCCTGAACTGTCTCAGCAGCATTATGCCTTGTGCTCGGTCGGTCACTACAGCGTCTATCGTCTAAACAACCCGTGGCTTCGAACTTCGAAATCATTCTCGCCACAGCTGCATTTGTCAACGGACCTTTACCCATTCGAATCCCCTTCCTGTGGCGATAGGATCATAACGCTGAACATGCACATTCCCCATTCTGGTAATACAGCTTCACTAAACGCGCCTTTTCAGGTAATGTCAACATGCTGTGACTGCTGGCGCATCTGATTCTCTCTCTCTCTCTCTCTCTCTCTCTCTCTCTCTCTCTCTCTCTCATTACATCTCCTTTTATACATGATTGTCATGCACGATCACTAACGTTTTGCTGTCCAGCGCCATCTGCTGGACATTTTGTGAACTTTTTTTTTGGTTCTAATAAAAACCCATGTCATTCCAAGCATGTGTGTCAATTTTTATCTCTCTATCTACATTATTCCGTGGTTTACTAAGTTTTCATATTTATAGTGACTTTTTGATTACCCGGTACCTTCTTCTATCGCAGCATTCAGCATGTGTGTCAATGGTTTTAATATACATTCTCTGCATTCCTTTATGAGATGTGATGTGACACCATCCCAGCCAGATGAATGTTTAATTTTAATGTTTTATTAGGTTTGACACTTCTGTATCTGTTGTATGTATGAAAACCATAGTATGATTTGTATGTGGGGGTTTTAACAATTTATTTACTGCATTTGTTTTATTTTGTCTTATTAATTCGTCTGCTACAGTAATATAATATCTGTTAAAAGTACTGGCTATTTCTAGAGGGTTTGTGTTGCTTTTCCCGCTCATCAGTGGGCAGATGTCCTCTGCCCGGTTTGTTACTTTTCCTCTCTCTTCATTAATGAAAGACCATAAACTTTTTGAGTAGTTCTTTCCCTTATCTATAGACATCCTGATGAATGATGCTTTAGTTTCGCTGGTAAAACTACAGTACTCTTTCTTTTTTATTTTATACAGTGTGTTGTAGGCCTCAGTATTTTTTTTGTTTGGAGAGGTCATAATACACTCTCAGATTATTTCTGGCATGGATTACTTCCCCAGTCACCCAGCTTTTCTTTTTTGTTACTTTTTGACAAGCCTTTTACTAACAGGACATGTAACATCATCATAATAATTGAATAAAGAAAAAAACTGGTTCCATTTGGTTTTTGCATCTTTTGCTGCATATATTGTTTCCCAGTTTTCTGCCTCTAACATCTTTTTTAGTAGATTTATGTTATGTGGGAGGTTCTGTCTTCTCATCTCCCATATCTTCTGCAGTGAATCACTAGTCTTTATATTTATGTTTATCATGATTGTAAAATGGTCTGCTAATGTGGAGTTTATTACCTGTGTGTCAAAATAGCATGTAGGAATATTTGTTATTACATGATCAATTATAGTTTCACTATGCTTTGTTATTCTGGTTGCTTTATCTATTTTTATTTTTAGATTGTATATGCACAATAAGTCCAGTAGGGTCTTAGTATTGTCTGTATTTTTACTTTTGTATGTTCAGATCTCCTATAATGATCAAAATAAGCTTTTCTTATTGAGAGGTGTTGGATTATATCTTCCAGCTGTTCAAAGAAGGTTTTAATTACACCATCTGGTGATTGATAGAAACCTAATACACAACAAATTCCCAGCAATTTTAGTTTCCAGTGCTGTAGCTTCAAAGCTCAATTCTGTAGTATATTTTGTTATATTTATGGCTTTAGTTGATTTATAGTTAGCAAAAATGGCAACCCTACCACCTTCATAGGAAGTTCTGCAAAAACTGGCTACTTTCACATAATTCTTCAAGTTGTACATTCCTATGTGATTTTCTTTTAGCCCATGTTCTGTAGCTACTAGAATGTTTGGCCTATATTCCTGTAATATTGCCTCTAGTTCCTCTGTTTTATTGTTTATGTATTGAACATTTTGGTGAAGTATTCTAACAGTTGACTTTAAATTTAATAGTTCCCCTTCCTGTAATATACTAAGCACATCACTTGCTCCCTTTGCTTCTGGTACTATGCAGTGATTTTTTTCAGTTTGTCCATTAGACCTGGGTCATATCTTTGTCCTATGTTTATATTCCTCTCACTATTGTCACACTGGTATATAAGGTGGACAGTTTTACTTACATCTTTTTCCGTGTTCTCTTTCTGTTTACTTGATACCATAAAAATCCTCACTTAGTGTAGCAGGTCTCCTAGTTCTCAGGCATCTGTCTTGATTGGAAGCTGCTTCTGCTGTTGATCTCGCAGGCCTCGGGTACCTCTTCGGTGTGGTTGCTGTTGCTGGTGGCTCCTGTGCTCTCTGACTTGGTGACTGCCCTTCTTTGTTAGCTGCTGAAGCTAATGACCCTTGTATGTTTTCCTCACAAGCATTTTCATTGCCTTGAGATAGTATTATGGGGTCTGCTGTTCTGGATGCTGTTGCTGATGACAACAGCTCTGCTGATGATTGTGGTGATTCTGCTGCTAGTGGTTTATCTGACGCTGCTGGTGAGAATATCAGAGCCTTTGCTGCTGCTACTGGTGTTTGTTATAGCTCTCCTGCAGATAATGATGGTTCCACTATTACAGATTCTTGTTTTGAATTGGGATTGGAGAGCCTTCCATTACAGATGACTCATTAATAAATTTAAGTATTTCGGCACTAATAATCTTTTTCCCTTTTACGTTCATATGGAGACCATGTCTTGTGAAGTGCTCTCTGTGAACACTGTTTATCTCTATAAAAGTCGTATTCTGGAAACCTCTACATATTTTCTCAAATAGCCTGTTTGTTGTAACAATCTCGATGTTTACACACGAGTTTTCCATCAGATCGTGTTTCCTGGGGATACTAACAATGTAGAAATGCACTCGAGGCATCCTTTTGATTGTTTCCTTTAGGATTCTCATTGTACGCCAAGTTTCATTACAGTAAACGTCATTTGCGCCTCCTATTATGATGCAGCTGTTACCGGTTGTCAATATATTGTCACTGTTTTTCAAAATTTCGCATAGTGGCACGCCTGGTTTGATGATGCCTGTTACATTAAGATCTGGATGATTTCTTCTCATAATTTCTGTAACTCCTCTCTCATGACTATCTGCAAAAATGTGTGTTTGTTGCTTGTATCCTTGCTTATGCAGAACGTGGTTGTTTACTTTTCTTTCTTTATGAACATTTACCTTGTGGTTTTTTCCGTTTAATCCACTTGCATCTTTTTGTGTGGATAGTTTGTTCATATTTTTATCCATAGACGCACTATTAACACTGTCTTTTCTAATGTTTAATTCACTTGTGTCCTTTTGGGTGATCAGTTCGTTCATATTTCTAGTTACAGTCTTACTGTTTACACTTTGTACATTTGGCACTTTGTACATTTGGTTGTGCAGACCTACGAATTTTATGGCTAGCATTAATGAGATCTTGTTGCCTTGATGATTCAGACAGTTCCCGTATGGTTAGTGCCACATTTTCCCTGTTTTTATATATTTTTTATAATGTCAATTTCTTTTTGAAGTTCGTCATGCACATTGTCTTCTACTCCTGTGCACTTTTCACTCGCGATCTTGCGGCCGTTACAGTGTAAATATGACAGAGTGTATTTGTAAATCTTCCTGAGCAAAGCAGTGTTAATGGCACCATTTATGTTTAAACACGCACATTCTAATTCTATTTAGCACTGTTTCGTCACATACAATACACTTGATTGAAATTAAGTCCTCAAAAACTGTAGAGCGGTTTAAAGTTACATGTACACTTGCCGCCATCTTGTAGAGGAAGATGAGAAGGGAAATATGATACCACATGAAGGATTAGACAAAGTGCTGAAAGATCTAAGTTGAAACAAGGCCCTAGGAGTAGACAACATGCTGCTAGAGCTACTGACAACCTTGGGAGAGCCAGCCACGACAAAACTCTACCATCTGGTGATTAAGATGTATTAGACAGGCAAAATACCCCCATATTTCAAAAAGAGTATAATAATCCCAGTTCCAAAGAAAGTAGGTGTTGATAGGTGTGAAAATTCCTGAACTATAAGTTTAATAAGTCACAGATGCAAAATACTGCAGGAAGTAGTGGGGGGTGAGGGGAGAGAGAGGTATTCAGGGAAGAGATTCTGCTGTGGGCTTCCTGATTTGGGGAAGTACTGAAGATCCTGCTGAGCTTCTGGAATGAGGTCACTGTGGTAGTGTTTGTAGGTGGACAGCTGGCAGAGTTCCTCTGCCAGGTAATCAATGCGATTCATTACAACAACGGTGAAGCCTTTGTCAGCAGGCAGGATTATGATGTCAAGGTCAATTTTTAGATGGTGGGTTTTGGTTCTCCCTGTGGATAATGTGCTTCACTTTACTGCCTGCTTCACAGCCCACACCATCTTGAGGGCTTTGGGAAAGAGGGTGATGCATTGTTTGAGGTTGGGAAATTCTGGACAGTTAACAATGGGTTATTTGGAGGCAGTGGGGGAGTAATATAGTTGGTTTGAAGAGTAAACTGAATCAGGCAGGGTTCAATGTTGGTTTTGAATTGAGTCTGATTGGTGGTGAAGAAGTGTTGTCACTGTTGAGATTGGGAGAACAGCAGCCTCCCAACACTGCAACTAACAGCCCTCTCCTGTCCCCACCAGACACCTGCACACTCTGATAGACAGCACTAGCATCTTCCTCCACTCCTACCCTGCTACTTGTCCTGCTCTCCAGCTCATGCCTCCCATCCCTCAGTCACCATCCAAGAATCATTTTGTGCACTTTTGTGTTAGCCATGATTATGTTTAACACCAGCTTGCATTTAGTATTCATCAAGAACAGACACTACATCAGCCAGTATTATCAAGTTGGCTGGTGCCCAACAATCATCGTATGAAGTTACAGTCAGTAGTGCATGACTGTATTAAGTACATGACCTTAGAACACATGTTTATGTTTTATATTCTTCAAGCCACCCTACAGTATGTGGTGGGAGGCACTTCTGGTATCATATCTGGTCTGCTATTGTTTGACCATCGCACCCACATGGATGACAGTAATAATCCTCTCTGGTGTAGATAAACAACAGAAAGAGTAGAAAATAAATAAGTCATCAGGTCCAGATAGAATCCCAATTCAGTTTTACAAAGAGTACTCTATGGCATTAACCCCTTACTTAGGGTGAATTTATCGAATCACTTGCTCCGCTCAAAGTCCTATGAGACTACAAAAAAGTCCAGGCAAGTCCTGTGTGTAAGAAGGGTAAAAGAATAGACCATCAAAATTACAGACCGATATCCTTAACATCAGTTTGCTGCAGAATTCTTGAACATGTCCTGAATTAAAAATATAGTAAATTTCCTATAATGTGAAAAACTTAAGTCCACAAATCAAAACAGTTTTAGAAAGCATCACTCGTGCAAAACACAGCTTGCCCTTTTCTCACATGATATCCTGTAAACTAAGGATGAAGAATAAAAGGCAGATTATTCTTAGATTTACGAAAAGCGCTTGACGCTGTACCCCAGTGCAGGCTTTTAACAAAGGTATGAGCATATGGAGTGGGTTCTTAGAATTATAAACGGCTCGAAGACTTCTTAAGTAAAAGTACCCAGTATGTTGTCCTTGATGGCATGTGTTCAGGAGGGAGAAGGGTATCACCAGGAGTGCACCAAGAAAGTGTGGTAGGACTAATACTATTTTCTATAAGCATGAATGATCTGGCAGACAGGGTGGGCAGCAATCTGTGATTGCTTGCTGATGCTGTGGTGTACAGGAAGGTGTCATCGATAAGTAACTATAGGTGAATACGAGATGACTTAGACACAATTTCCAGTTTGTGTGATGAATGAGAGCTACCTCCAAATATTGAAAAATGTAACTTAATGCAGAACAGTAGCAAAAACAAACGTGTAATGTTCAGATACACCATTAGTGGTGTTCTGCTTGACACAGTCATGTCATTTGCTTATCTGGGCGTAACTTCACAAAGTGATATGAAATGGAATGGCCATATGAGCACTGTGATAGGGAAGGCTCAAATTTGGTTTATTGAGAAACTGTGGTTCATCTGTAAAAGAGACCTCATACAGGATGCTATTGTGACCTGTTCTTGAGTATTGCTTGGGTCTTTTGGATGCGCAACCGATCAGAACGAAGGACAATATCCGAGCAATTCAGTGGCAGGCTGCTAGATTTGTCACTTGTAGGTTTGAACAACTTTCAGGAATTTAGGAATGCTAAAATGGGAATATCTGGAGGCAGGGTGACTTTCTTTTTGAAGAACACTATTGAGAAAATTTTGAGAACTGGTGTTTTAAGCTTACTGCAGGGCAATTCTAAATTAGGGCCTCTATGGAGGCATACAGACAGTCTTTTTCCCTTGCTGTATTTGCAAGTTGATTTGGAAAGGAAATTGCTAGTAGTGGTACAGGGCAGGCTCAGTCATGCACCATACATGTATGGCGCATGGAGTATGTAAGTAGATAGATCAGGACAAGTTTCCCAAGATATATATATGCCTGTAATAGTGTACATTTGTCCTACATCCCTTCTTGAAAACTGGACTGACTTGCACTTTTTCCATTCACTGGATACTCCCTGTTCCGCCAGTGACCTATGATAAAACTACAGCTAGAAGGGAGAGCAAGTTCTTTAGCATAATGTCTCTGGAATATTAAATTTGTCTCATCTGATCCAGATGCCTTTCCACTACTACATGACAGTAGTTGCTTTTCTGTTCTGCAATCACTTATCCCAGGATTTGTCATTTTGGCAATAATGTGGTAATGGAAAGGAAGAACCATATTTTGATCTTCCACAGTAAAACAGTTTCTGGAGATGAAATTACATGTCACCCTTGATTTCTGTCATCTTCCATTTTGGTATCAGTATGGTCACTAAGCAATTGAATAAAAGATTTTGATCTGCTTATCAACTTAGCCCTCAAGAAGACTGGAATAATCCCAGTTCCAAATAAAGCAGGTGCTGACAGGGGCGAAAATTACCATACTATCAATTTAATATCTCATGGTTGCAAAATACTAACACAAATTCCTTACATAAGAATGGAAAAACTGATAGAAGCCAAGCTCAGGAAAGATCAGTTTGGATTCTGGAGAAATGTAGGACCAGCAAGAAGTACTGATACTACCACTTATCTTAGAAAATAGGTTAAGGAAAGGCAAACCTACATTTATAACATTTGCAGACTTAGATAACACTTTTGACAATGTTGACTGGAATACTCTCTTTGAAATTCTAAGGTAGCAGTGGTAAAATACAGGGAGCGAAAGGTCATTTACAACTTGTCCAGCAATTAGATGGCAGAAATAAGAGTCGAGGGGCATGAACAGAAAGCAGTGGTTAAGAAGAGAGTGAGACAGTCCCTGACATTATTCAATCTGTACACTGATCAAGCAGTAAAGGAAAACCTAAGAAAAATATGGAGTAGGAATTAAAGTTCAGGGGGGAAAAAATAAAAACTTTGATGTTTGCCAATGACATTGTAGTTCCATCAGGGAAAGCAGAGGACTTGAATGAGCAGTTTAATGGAATGGACAGTGTCTTGAAAGGTAGGTGTAGGATGAATATCAACAAATGCAAAACAAGGATAATGGAATGTGGTCGAATTAAGTAACGTGATGCTACGAAATTGAATTAGGAAACAACACACTTAAAGTAGTAGATTAGTTTTCCTATGTGGACAGTAAAATACCTGATGATTGCCAAGATAGAGAGGATATAAAATGTAGACTGGCAATGGCAAGAAAAGCATTTCTGAAGAAGAGAAATCTGTTAACACTGAATATAGATTTAAGTGTTAGGAAGTCTTTTCTGAAGTATTTGTCTGGAATGTAGTCATGTATGGAAGTGAAACATGTATTTAAACAGTTTAGACAAAATGTGAATAGAAACGTGCAAAATGTGGTGCTACAGAAGAATGTTTAAGATTAGATGGGTAGATCACATAAATAATGAGAAGCTACTGAACAGAACTGGGGAGAAAAGAAATTTGTGGCGCAACTTGACCAAAGAATGGGATTGGTTGAAACGACACATTCTGAGACATCAAGAGATCACCAATTTAGTATTTGAGGGAAGTGTGGGGGTAAAAACTGTAGAGGCCGACCAAGACATGACTACAGTAAGCATATTCAGAAGCATGTAGGATGCAGTAGTTACTGGCCGTAGGTCTATGACTCATTATGGAATTTTGCTGAGAAATCTTTCCCCATCCTCTTATAATTTTGACCTTATCCCATCTGGTTTTTTATCTTCTTTTCTTATACTTGAGAACTTTTCTTGTTGTCAAACAAGCAGTTAATAATTTATTATCAATACAAGCAAAATCATTAGGAGATTTAAAGACAGAACCTCAGTTTGCAGTACATTTCCATCATTTTTAATTGCCAGTGGAACATACCTTCTGAATATCATGTATTGAACTTGTATATACATCTACAAAAACCAGTACTACTATGAAACTTTGCTCTTCTTTTATCTTCTAAGTGTAAAAGTTCCACTTCCACTTGTATGTATTACCAACAACAAACTGCACAAGAACATTATACATGTATGAAAATATTAGTGTCATATTATGTAGCATGTTAAAAGGAAATTTCTGAAGGTTGGCTAATTGCTGCTTGTGAGTGATTAAGATTCTTTGTTATGGGACTGAATCGCTGCCACGATTTCATGAATATAACATCAGTCACTTGCAAGTGAATGGTTGGTTATGGTCATTTTTGTTTATTGTTTCGAACTGTATGTGAATCTTTTTTTTTCATGATGTTATTTCAGTTTATAACCTCCATTTAAATTCTTAAGACTGCTAATACATTTTCCCAAATTTGCTAAGTAGTTTTTAGATAAAGTTAGTTGATTACAGTAACCTGGGAAAAAATCACAGAACTACAAACATATATGTAAATAATGTAGAAGCACCATTTGACCGATTTATCATATAAGTCTATCTCATCAACTGTAGACAAATCAAAATACATAAATTTCAGCTTCTTACAGAAATGATGTTCTCAGCAATAGATTATGCCCCACACAGAATACACTGTTTATTTTTATCACATCATCTTTAGAATATTCTATGTTACCAACATTTGAATAATTTGTTATAGAAATGAAGAATTATAGTTTGTAAACAAATGAAAATATTTTCCTAGGTAAGACACAGACACCATATGCAGAAAATATTAGACCAGTCAACAATCACTTTTAAATATTATAATTTTGTATTAAACATATGTGTTCTTCTGTCATATGGTATGTAGAAACTAACCTGCATGCTGGGGAAGCCTATGCCAACAAGGAAGTTTGCAATCCAATTAATTAAGACTGCTATGGACATGGCAGCAGGCCGTGGTCCTTGCGAAAAGAGCTCGGCTGTAATCATCCATGGTATGGAGCCAGGGCCGACAGCAAAGAAGACCACAAAACTCAGTGTTGATACAACAGATAGGTACGACATCCAGTCTATCATTTCCTGCACATACCCAAAAAACTCCTATCAGGCGTTGGTACCCTGTTCTTCTTTCCTGATACAGGTGAAGGAGAGTTAAAATAGTTAAACTCAAGAAAAATTATGCAGGCATCCAGAGGAACATGCTGGAGAATGCATTGATTTCTTCATTGCTAAATAATTTTTAAACATAAATGGTCAGCAAATTCAACTTCTCCTTCAAATTGTATCAGGAAAGTTTTCTGATAACAAAAAAAGGGAGGGCTGCAAAAGAAGCATCATGCACAAAATAAAAAGTAAGCATTCATGTGCAATGTAAACAAGAAACTAACCTGAAAGTACAGCTTAAAATCTCTGGATGAGCCAGATATCTACCTTTTTTTGTAGTCCAGAAGCATTTTATAGCTAACAGTAGCATGCATTTTGAAGTATTATAGTTCTGTTCTGTGTCAGAACTTTTTAGTTTAAAAAACGATATATACATATACCAATTGATTTCAATCCAAAAAGGGTTAATGAAATGTCCAACTTCAGATAATGTATGACAAACAGCATTTCCATTTGTTCCTTTCTCTTATTTTGTTTCTTTGTCACCAAGATTCTTCTTTGTTTTATTTTCATAGTGATACCCAGCTGACAAATCATCTAGTCTTTTGCAATGCATCTCTCTGCATAAAAATATCAATTTTGGTTTGCAAGTCCTTATTTCACCAACATCATCTGTAGCAATATTTGGAACACTCAGTGACTCTCTGACAACACATCTCACCAGCAGTGTCTCATGCACACTGGCATAAATTTTTCTAATATCAGCTTTATATGTTACACAGTGTTGTATTATCCATATAATCAATTGTAAATTATGGAAAATCATTTGAACTTTTGAGGAGCTGTAATACGGTTACTGTATCTCATCCCTCCATTTCATCTGCAAAAGCAATCCATCTACTCTTGCAACATCAGCCTTACTGGTACTTAAGCTCTCCACCAACTCATCACCAAAGTACAAGCATGATGTAAATATTACTATTTTTGTGTCAGAAGGCATTGCTTTACTCCCTAATCTGAGTAGCCTTCCAATGTTAGATCCAAAGTGGAACATTATGTAAAAACAGTTTCACTTTCCATGTTTCATTTACTCATTACAAATTTTCCAATGGTTTTTGCAATGTTGCTTTATCATTATGATTTCAATATACTGTGTGTGCTAGAAACCTTCTACTCCCTGAATCACATGCACACATCACTTCTTCCAATGCAATAAATCTGTCTGCTGATCATGCTTTTTTAGTTCTGAGATTTGTGGCAGAGAATCTATTCTAAACCTCTAGAAGTTCTTATTCCAGTTATTATTATGAGGCACGACCTACAAATCCATAACGTAACATAAAACTAAAGTCATCCTCAAAACCCTTGGGATCCCTCCATCCAAACCCCTGGAATCTTCTCACATGAAGATATATACATTTACCAAATCCAGTATCCCACACACCTAAACTCACTATTTGCCTCCTGTCCAGGATACTTTATGGGATTCACATTCATTTACAAAACATACATCAGCACTCTTAACATCCACAGCCCATACCCATTGTTATCTCTCTTGTAATATACTGAAAGCACCTGGAGTGATGTGTTCTCCCATGTGCTACACCTTGCACATAATAGTACTAACGATGTTATATATCAATGCACCTACACAGCTTACACAGAAGGTAGGATGATTTCAGAAGTAGATCTGTGCAGCTTGAAGAAAGGTTTCTTCAAAGACCTCCCAAGGAATGAAATATTAACATGGAATTGAAGAATTTCCTGAAAGTGTAGACTGGAAAACCGCATTTTATGCGGTGAACTGTAGCCTACTGGAAACTCAGAGAAGAAAAAACAAATAACTGAAATGTGGTGGCATTGACAGAAATTAAAAATTAACTGGATACATAAGAAACAAAGTTATTATGAACAGTAGGTAAGGAAATGAGTCTAGCAAAATCTTTACTAAAAGCAGAAATCAGCTCCTGGAACATCTGCTACAGCATTCTGTACTGATTAGCATTATACAGGAATGAGCATTAGAAGAAAAGACTTTTAGAGACAGGCAAAGACTAAAATATCCAGAAAATATACAAATGATGACTGTAGTAGTTATCTAGAAATGAAAAAGATTTAAAACAAGAGTGGAAGATGTGGAGACACTATAAAAATAGAGTAAAAAGAGAGTGTACAGCTCTACAGTGGAATGGTGAGCAAGCAACTTTCTGCATAAATGAATGGAGGGTCAAACAGCCTACACTGGCAGCACACACTGTCATGTTGCAGTCCATACTTTTGACTGCAACAGTAAAAGTATAGCAGCATCTTTCATAACTTGAGCCATCTTGAAACAATCCCCCTTCTTTACCTCTTTTTCTCCTGCTCCAGCACACCTGGACACCACGCCTTATAGACAGCAACACGCCTTAGAAGCAGTGCTTGTTTCCCCTCCCTCCCTCTTCTTCCAATGGCCATGATTTGCATAGTTTCAATCTGTCTTTATTGTTGCCATTTTCATTTGTAGCAGTTTTGTCGATTTTGATTTAATAATAATTCCAGTACCAGAGCACAAGAATTAGTCACTCTCAGATAAGTGAACTACCTTTGTCAGTATGTATGGAAATACCGGCATTTTCATGACATCATTTTCAAGTCTTCACTTTGACATATCTAAAGCAGTTTATACTAGTTTAAGACTTAACTAACAAAATCACATGCTGGGTTTAAAAAAAGTTCCATGACTACTTTCAATGTAAATACAATTCTAGCTAACAAATTTTTGTGCAAGTATCCCACAAAGCTACAATGTTAAAAATCACTTTCAACAGAAAATGAATGAATGCATTGTAATGTATGTGCATACAATATAAATCAATGTGATATTACAAAACAAACAAATACATGCATGTGGAAGCTGCAACTGAAATTTAAGTTGAGGGCCATTAAAATCACTCTTTTAGTACATACATGGCATTTAAAGACTGAAAGGATAACATAAAATTATTAACATTAGCCTGAATTGACATTGTTAGAAGTGGGGTTCACATTATAAAAGTGTGCACATGATGAACCCATCTGAGTTGGTAGTACATGTTTGAGACAGTAAAACATTTATCTTAACTTACTCACAGAAAGACTGAACCATACAATCAGTGTGCAGATCTTGTACTGATCAGCCAGAACATTATGACCACCTATCTAATAGCATGGTTAACAGTAGCGACTTAATGTGGCATGAAAGCAGTGAAGCCTTGGTAGGTCACTGGAGGGAGTAGGCACCACATATGCGCATGCACACATGTGCTGTCATGGAATCCAAGTTCAGATTGAGGTAGGCCTTAGATCATACTGTCCTCCATGGAACCCCAAAGCATTTCCCCATAGCTTCTAAGGAAATCATGGATAACCTCAATTTAAGCAGCAATTTGAATCTTTGTGTTTTGGAATACAAGTACACAGTCTTCCTAATGAATCACTTTGCATTGTAGCTAACACAACTTATGGATTCTGATTTAAGTAGCTAAGCCAGCAGTTTGATCATGTTACACCTCTCTTTCATGAAGATTATTTTGTTTTGGGTGTGTAAACAGTTCAAACTCTACAACACATAAATGAAAAGTGAAACTCATTTATAGCTTAACAGCGAAATTACTTAATACTGACAATGAAGAAAAATTAAAAACAGCACAGCACATGATTATAAAACTTTGGAATTTGCTTGGTCTAAGAAAAATGTTTAGGACAAAATTAATGATCAACAGAATTTTTCTACATCACATTTTCCAGTGCTCACAGTAAGTGACTCCATGCATAGTTTTTGGCCTTTGGTTGGCTCAGAGAAGCAAAATACCATATTGTGATGCTCACTGTAAGCCTCACAATACAAAATAACTTGCAGACAGTTAAATTACTCTGAAGGCCAGTTACGGATACTTCTGAAGACAGTTGTTTTTTTTTGTTTTAGGGCACAAAACTGCTATGTTAGGAAACAGTAAAAAACCGAAAATGGAAACCAGCAGCAATGGGAACAAAAGTCATGAAACGAAAAGCAGAAGGAAGGCTTAAAAATCCACTACAGAAGGAGGTGCTGTACCCCAAGTTGTCAAGAAGGTTTTAGGAAAGCGGAAGGAAAGAGAATGGAGCAGTTGACGGAAGCGGACTCCCGGTGGTAGTAGGGAGGAGGGGCATCCTGCATATCCTACATCAAAGGAGGCGTCGAAAAAAATGTCATGGGCTGGATTAGCAGGCATGGAAGACAGATGGCTAGCAAAACGACTCAGAAGGACTGCTCGCCGATTGGACAGCGGAGGTTCAGCAGTCTCAGCATAAAGGCTTTCCACAGGGCTGGTGTAAAAAGCTCCAGACACTAAACGTAATCCACGGTGGTGGATAGAGTCGAGACGCCGAAGAATAGACGGCCGAGCAGAGGAGTAGACTATGCTTCCATAGTCCAATTTCGAGCGCACTAAGGCGCGATAGAGGCGGAGAAGGACCACTCGGTCCGCTCCCCAGGAGGTACCATTCAGGACACAGAGGGTGTTGAGGGACGGCAGACAGCGAGCCGAAAGATAGGAAACATGGGAGGACCAGCACAGTTTTCTGTCAAACATAAGACCCAAGAATTTAGCGACGTCTGGAAACGGAAGGTTGACAGGAGCTAGATGTAAGGAGGGCGGAAGAAAAATTAACACAAACGGTCTTACTGGGAGAAAAAGGGAAGCCGGTTTCGATGCTCCAAGAGTGGAGGCGATCGAGACATCCTTGAAGACGTCGTTCAAGAAGGCTGGTCCATTGAGAGCTGTAGTAGATCGCAAAATCGTCCACAAAGAGGGAGCCCGAGACATCAGGAAGGAGACAATCCATAATTGGATTTATGGCAATGGCAAACAGTACAACACTCAGCACGGAGCCCTGGGGTACCCCGTTTTCTTGGGAGAAAGTACGGGAGAGAGTAGTGTTCACCCGCACCCTAAATGTGTGCTCTGCCATAAATTCGCGAAGAAAAAGGGGCAGCCGACCTCGAAAGCCCCAAGAGAACAGTGTGCGGAGGATGCCTGTCCTCCAACAGGTATCGTATGCTCTCTCTCCAGATCAAAAAATATTGCTACTGTTTGGCGTTTCCGGAGAAAATTGTTCATGATATAAGTGGAGAGAGCAACAAGATGGTCAACTGCAGAACGATGTGTTCGGAATCCGCATTGGGCAAGTGTTAAAAGACTGCGGGATTCCAGCCACCAAGCTAAACGGTAATTCATCATACGCTCCACAACCTTACAGACACAACCCGTGAGAGAAATGGGGCGATAGCTAGAGGTGAGATGTTTGTCCTTTCCAGGTTTCGGAACAGGAACGACGATAGCTTCCCGCCATCATCTGGGAAAAGTACTGTCGGTCCAAATTCGATCATAAAGGCGAAGGAGGTAATGCAGACTATGGGTTGATAAATGCAGCAACATTTGGACGTGGATACCATCCGGTCCTGGGGCGGAGGAGCGAGAAGAAGAGAGTGCATGTTGTAGTTCCCGCATGGAGAAAACAGTATTGTAGCTTTCGCGATTTTGAGAGGAGAAAGCAAGATGTCGCACTTCCGCTGCACGTTTCTTCGGGAGAAATGCTGGCGGGTAATTTGACGAGCTCAAAATCTCAGCAAAGTGCTGACCCAATGAGTTAGAAATTGCGACAGGGTCCACTAATGCATCATGCGCGACAGTGAGCCCAGAGACCGGGGAGAAACTAGGCGCGCCTGAGAACCGTTGAAGCCGACTCCAAACTTCTGAGGAGGGAGTGAAGGTGTTAAATGAGCTAATAAAGAATTTCCAGCTTGCCTTCTTGCTATCGTGGATGACACGACGGCATCGCGCACGGAACTGCTTATAGCGGATACAGTTGGCCAAAGTAGGATGGTGGCAGAAAACGCGGAGAGCACGTCGCCACTCACGTATTGCGTCACGGCATGCCTCGTTCCACCAAGGAACTGGGGGGCGCTGGGGCAATTTGGAGGTGCGTGGTATTGAACATTCCGCAGCTGTAAGAATAACGTTGGTAATGTGTTTGACCTCATCATCGACGCTGGGAAAGTGACGGTCATTGAATGTCGCTAGAGACGAAAAAAGTGTCCAATCGGCTTGGGCAATCTTCCAGCGTCGCGGGCGCATAGATGGCAGTTGAGGCTGCAGTCTAAGGACACATGGAAAGTGGTCACTCGAGTGTGTATCATCAAGGGCGAACCATTCGAAGCGCCGAGCTAGCGGAACAGTACCGACCGCAAGGTCCAAATGAGAAGTTTGTCGTGGTGGCAGACAAAAATGTAGGGACCCCAGTGTTGAGGCAAACTAGATCCGCTTGGTGGAAGACATCTAGCAATAGTGAGCCACGTGGACAAGGATGTGGAGATCCCCAAAGCGGGTGGTGGGTATTGAAGTCCCCAACCAGCAAATAGGGGGGTGGAAGCTCACCAAGAAGATGAAGGAGATCAGCTCGTGCCATTGGTGTGGACGATGGAATGCATACAGTATGAAGAGAGAAGGTGTATCCAGAAAGGGAACGATGGACAGCGACAGCTTGGAAGGAAGTGTTTAAGGGTATTGGGTGATAATGGAGAGTATCATGGAGAAGAATCATGAGTCCTCCATGGGCTGGAGTGCCTTCAACAGAAGGGAGATCATATCGGATGGACTGAAAATGAGGGAGAACAAAGCGGTCATGGGGACGCAGCTTTGTTTCCTGAAGACAGAAGATGACCGGCGAGTAGGATCGTATGAGGATCGACAATTCATCCTGATTGGCTCGAATGCAGCGGATATTCCAGTGGATAATGGACATAGGGTAAACAGAAAATGGAGGAATGTGACCAAGGTTGCTGTCAACTCGACGACTGCTCAGAGCTTGCGACCGACAGCATGGAATGGCATTCAGCCGAAGGCAGAAGATCCTGATCCATAGGTTGTTCAGGAGCAGCTCCTGCCCCCAGTGATCGGCCGGTTGATCGGCCGCCAGCAGTGCGCCTCGACGACACAGAAGATGGCCGAGGGCGATTTCCGCCAGGTGGTGCTGTAGATGGGACACGCCTTGGCGGAGGAGATGAACTGGGTTTCTTTGTAGCCTTCTTGGAAGTATGATGTTTAGATGAAGGAGGAACCGATGGGTGTGAAGTTGGGGTACGTAAAAAATCTTCACGAGTATGCTCTTTTTTCGAAGTCTTGGTCTCGTCTGGGTGTCTGACTTTTGGGCTCGAGATTTAGCAGAACCCGATGAAGGGTGAGCCATAGAGTGGGCAGGCGAAAGTGGTGAGGTTGAATGGGCGATCTTTGCGCTGGCCGATCTGAGGACCGTGGCACTAAAGGTGAGGTCACAAGTCTGCGTGGCCGCCTCCTTTGTTGGCCGAGGAGAAGCAAGGACAGTGCTTTTTTTTCCTGTCTGAGGCATGGTGGGCTGTCGACTGGCGAATAATTTTCGAGCAGCAAAGGTCGACACCTTTTCCTTCACTCTGATTTCCTGGATGAGCTTTTCGTCCTTAAAAACGGGGCAATCTCGAGAGGAAGCAGCGTGGTCACCCATACAGTTGATGCAGCGAGGGGATGGAGGTGGACAAGCACCCTCATGGGCATCCTTGCCACACGTAACACATTTGGCCGGATTGGAACAGGACTGGCTGGTGTGATTGAACCGCTGACACCGATAGCAACGCGTAGGGTTTGGGACATAAGGGCGAACGGAAATTATCTCATAGCCTGCTTTGATTTTCAATGGGAGTTGAACTTTGTTAAATGTCAAGAAGACAGTGCGGGTTGGAATGATGTTCGTGTCAACCCTTTTCATAACTCTATGAACAGCCGTTACGCCCTGGTCAGACAGGTAGTGCTGAATTTCTTCGTCAGACAATCCATCGAGGGAGCGTGTATAAACGACTCCACACGAGGAATTTAAAGTGTGGTGCGCTTCAACCCGGACAGGGAAGGTGTGGAGCAGTGAAGTACGCAGCAATTTTTGTGCCTGGAGGGCACTGACTGTTTCTAACAACAGGGTGCCATTCCGTAATCTGGAACAAGACTTTACAGGACCTGCAATTGCGTCGACACCTTTCTGAATAATGAAAGGGTTGACCGTGGAGAAGTCGTGACCTTCGTCAGACCGAGAAACAACAAGGAACTGTGGCAACGATGGAAGAACTGTCTGTGGCTGAGACTCAGTGAACTTACGCTTGTGAGCAGACATAGTGGAAGGCGAGGAAACCATTGCGGAAGAATCCCCCATGATTACCGGCGTCTCCGATGGTGCGCTCCTCCCTTGTGGGGGCCCTCTCTGAGGGCACTCCCGCCTTAGGTGATTGTTCACACCTCAGGTCACACCTCCCGACAAACGGACGGAGGGACCAATCGGCACTTTCGGAAGGTATCAGCTCGGGTAATCACCCCTCCCTGGGCCTGGCTGTTACCAGGGGGTACGTACGTGTCCTACCTGTCTACCCGGGGCGGGGAATTACGCGTTACCCCATCACCGGCTACGCATGGAAATGCGTGGGTCGGCCTTCAGACATGCACAGGGAGGAAAAAAGAGAAAGGGAAAGGAAAGAAGAGGGGTCTCAAACGCCGCAGCAGAGAAAAGGGCAAAGAGAAGAGGTAAGGAGAAGAGAAGGACAGAGGAAGGACGAAGACTTGCAAGTGTAGAAAGCAAGGAATTTGTAACAGTTTCGAGCGTCCGTCTCCGGACGTATGCGCAAACCATACTCCCAGAGGGGGAGAAAGGGAAGGAAAGAGCCAGAGGTGAGGGGGGGAGGGGGGAAGAGGGGGGGGGGGGGAGGATGCGGAAAGGGAAGGTATGCAGCCCAGAAAGGAAGGAGGGCCACATTAGCTCGGGGTCTCATGCTCGTTACGCACGTATCCACAAAAGAGTTGTGGATCCCCTGGGGGGTTCTGAAGACAGTGCACACAGTTATTAAAGCATAAAAATCTTAATGTCAACCTGCCACAAGATAACAGATTGCGTCAGATGTAACTACCTCAACTGCACAACATGTACAAGTTATCATATATACAGTCCTCATTACAGTTTCCATAGTGTAATGCTGAATAATTCATAAAAATTACATATCATTGGAAATTAGTTACAAATAAGTACAAATCCATGCTCAAAATCTCTAAATAGATGTGTCAGCTAGCTAGTGAACTTCTGGAAGTCGCTTGTAGAAGCTACTTTTCCAAGTTCTTTGCTGTGGAAAAAAAGGCTGAGCAAGTCAACTTCCCCCAGTTTAATCAACTTCTACAAATAACTTCTGCAAGTTAATGGAAACAGTTCCTTGCATCTTGCTGTAATTACTTGCCAGTTGCTGGAAGTTTTTATAAAATTTATAGAAATTTTGTGTGTTTATGATAGGTACGAAAATGCAGTATTGATAAGTGAGAAAAACGCGTGGACCAGTACAAGAAAGCAACTGTGAATTAAGAAAGTTGAACGCTTTCCTGTATTGTGGGACATGAAACACAAAGCTCATAAGAACCGTGTGATATATTGCTGGATGCACTAGAAAATATTGTGGCAGATTTTGAGGAGAAAAGAATATCACAAATTGTAGACTTAGTGGACAAGAAATTTAAATGTGTTTCTCATACACTTAAATTTGTACACTTCTGTACCCATTTCTTTGCCCAAACAATTATTCTATCTATCTTTTTGCTTACAATTATTCTTTAATAATAATAATGAGAAGAATAAGAATAAGATGGAGAAGAAAAAGAAGAAGAAATGGATAGACTGCTACTCTCCATGTTGCAGAGATGTTGCGTCATAGACAGGCACAATAAAAACACCACTAAACACTTTAGCTTTCAGCCAGAAGGCCTACACACACACACACACACACACACACACACACACACACACACAGGCGATCGCTGTCTGGTCGCCAGGGCCCGACTGCGAGGAACTGCACGTGATGGGAGAAGCAATCTGGATGGTGGATTAAGTAGGAGACTGCATCCTTCACCCACCTATTCCTTCCCTGTTTCCAGTCTACAGCCTTCTATTCCACAAGTGAACCCACACTCGTTTTACTTCTCACCTTTACTTACCCACCCACCCCCCCTCACTCCCCCCCCCCCTCTCTCTCTCTCTCTCTCTCTCTCTCTCTCTCTCTCTCTCTCTCTCTCTCTCTCTCTGACCCCCCCCCCCCTCCCCCAGTATGCTCCCACAAACATCACTTTACATCCCTCAGCAGTACCCCGCTATCCCTCCCCCTCCTCCTCCCTGCCCCAGCCTCCTTGTTATCACCACCACCCAGACTACTACTTTCTACCAACATGCACAGTTGCCTGCAGTCCGGCCACTGCAGCCGGAGACAGTGATCATGTGTGTGTGTGTGTGTGTGTGTGTGTGTGTGTGTGTGTGTGTGTGTGTTGGGGGGGGGGGGGGGCATGTGGGAAAGCTGACAGGTTTGGTAGTTTTTTCGTCGTGCTTGTCTGTGACTCAATATCTCTGCTACATGATGAGTAATAATCTATCCTTTTCATAATATTATCTCTATTTCACCATAGGTTTCACATTGTTTAATAATAATAATAATAATAACAACAACAACCACAACAACAGTGTCACCTGCTCTGATTTTTTAAGCATGACGTTGTGTAATATTCCACTTGCCCATCTCATGACTCTAATGGAAACACTGCACGTACTTGCAAAGAGTTTCCGAAATTAACTTGCTGAAATTACTTGTGGGACTTAAGTTTCAAAAGCCTCTGTTATAATGTAAAACATCATCAGCAAGTGCTTGCAGAAGTTACTTGCTTTTGAACATGTACCTTAAATACAAAGTATGCACATAATGATGACTGGAGATAAAAGCAAGTAAGACAGTGGATAAAAAATTATGAGATTGAATAAGAATTTTACTAGGCATGTTTAGTGCATGTAAACATTATTCATTGCTTCATCTCACAGACATACTGTATTCTCTTCCTTCCTTTCCTTTCCTCCTAGAACAACAAAATGCACACACGTTTGTGTGTAATCCAACTGCAGCTAAGATATGGAATGTAATACCGTCAGTCTTTTCTGCTATCACTCTGAACTTATAAATTGAAGTATATCCTCAGACCCTGCTGTACACCTGAGAAGTTGTGTTTCCAACAACACAGTAGTTCTTCTAAGGTAGTTCAACGGTAATATTAACCTATTTTGCTCCAGATGTTATATGTGTATGTTCTCAGGATTCTTAGCTGACTGACATTAGTCAGAAACTTTCCTTGTATGTCTCTCTTCCCATCAATGTCATCTGTGCATGACGAATTAATGTCTCTTCTCACGTCATTTATCAATATTCAGTTTATTATTTACTTATTAATATAGCTGCAAATGTACAGTGCCAATAATTACATCGATAAGCCAAAACATTATGACCAACTGTTGGGAACAAAATACTGCAGCGATTCTGCATGGCATGAATTCAAGAAGACATTGGTAGGTTTCTGGAGGTATGTGGCACCACAGATCATGCAATTCCCACAAATTGTGAGCCGGTGGTTTGTTTATACAGAGCTGGTGCCCAACAACAACCCAGATGTTTTCCATTTGACTCAGATCACATGAATTTGGTGGGAAATACATCAACATGAGTTCAGTATGATGGTTCTAAAATCACAATTCTGGCTTGGTAATATGACCAGTTCTCATGATGAAAAATGCCATTGACCTCAGGTAAGACATCAAGTGTGAGTGGCTGCCGGAGGTTCACAATAATTAAGTCCACTGCTGTAATGGTGCCTTTGATTCCTATCACAGATCCCATGGAAGCTCAGGTGAATGTCCACAACAGCATGATACTGCCCCGTTTGTCTGTGTGTCCAGACAAGACCATCGATCAGATGTAACAAGAAACACTATTCAGGCAACATGTTTTCATTGATCCAATCTCGATGGTCCTGTTTCCACTGCAGTGGTAATTGAGGACGACGTTGGCCTAACACTGGGACATGTAGGGGTTGTGTGTTACAGAGTCCCATGTTCAACAATATGTGCTCAATAGTGTTCTCTGAAACACTTGTGCCTGTACCAGCACTGTATTCCATCATCAGATCTGCAACAGACAATCACTTATCCTGCTCTACTGAGGGGTAAGCCTCCTACCTCCATGCTCAGTGATGAGGCATAAACAACCAACATCTTGTTGCCTATTTGCAGTTTCATTGTCTGTCAATTACTTTTCATTAATGCTCATGACAGAAGCATGCTAAAAGAGAACATACTGCATCACTTGTTCCCAGACACCAGGCTACAACAATCTGCCCTTAATTACATTCAATTATGTCAGTACATTTCTCCATATCCATATGACACCCATATCATTGCTAGAATGACTTCCCATTCATCTCTGTTATGCTTATAAACTTTCCTTGAAACATTATGTGCCCGCAACACTACCATGTGTCTTTCAATCTTGTGGTGGGCAGTGGTCACAATGTTCTAGTTGATCAGTGTAAGACAACAATAGGATACCTAATTCATCTGATTTATGCATTAAGTTACTTACTTCACTACTTACAAAGATCCTGCTATATTAGTCAAGGATCATAAATATATGCAAGTAACTGAACTGTGAAAACTGAGATTGCATAACAAACCTTTATTAGAAATGAAATGGTGATGAATATGGAGAAAATGAACATTCCTCCCAGGCCATACAGATGAAGTGTGCGCCGACCGGTGCGGTCCATGAGTGGTATAGAAACAAGTGTCATGCCCACCATAATGGCACCAATGCCAATTGTAGCGAATTTGGCACTTTCCTCAGTAAGTCCTGAGTTTTTAAACAAGTCTGTTGAGTAGTAGAACACCTGAAACAAGAAGGATAATACTAATGATTACACAACAAAACAATGTTACTTACATTGTCAGACAGCAAAAATGGAAATTAAAAAAAAAAAAAAAAAAAAAAAAAAAAAAAAAAAAAAAAAAAAAAAAAAAAAAAAAAAAAAAAAAAAAATGGAAATTAAAAAAAAATGGAAATTAAAAAAAAAAAGAATGGAAATTAAAACAAAAGAATGGAAATAAAAAAAATGGAAATAAAATTGGAATACAATTGCAGTCAACAACAAGTTGTTGATTCAATAGAAGTGCAAAAATACTGCAAATTAACTCTGTTATATAAAATAGTGTTAATTGGCATCATGGTCCAATCATGTCACATGTTGGTATTTTCTATTGGGGGAGTTGCCAGAAGAACATCTGTGAATGCACAATGAAAAACATCATCATTCTGTGGTGACGAGTGCACAGACAATCTGCTTTACTCTCTGATTTTTATAAGAATTCTTTGTATTGACTTATGTTTTTCAGTTAATTGGTGTTCAAGCTTTAGTAAATAAAATGTTATGGTTTGACTACTACATTGTATCTCTTCAGCAGATGGAGATAAGCTGTAGGTGACCAAAGTGGTGACCGCGTCTACTGAATTCAGTTTTAGAAGAACAAATGCAGCACCGTTCGGTATCGCCTACTGCAGAGTCGGCGCACAACACATACAGAACGATGCTTTGTTGAAACACATAGAATATTTACGATGCAAAATTGAAAACCAGTAAAATGCTGTTTTAAACTTTTCTATTGCACCAAGGAACAGCCGCTTGGCGATGACACTAACAAGATCAAGATACACTCACTGCAGATAATTCCTGATAAACTGGAATTATGGCTTGCAATGCTCGAATTGACTTCCCAGCACCACAGCACTGTAAATGAAGATACCAAATTTATGATCATTGTTAATGTGCTCAAAAGTAAAGCAGCAACTATTAGTGCAGATATAATACTCCACCCGCCCACTACGCAGAAGTATACACATTTTAAACAGTTGCTTTTTGAGCAATTACGTCGGCCAGTGGAATAACGTATCCAACAAGCACTACATGGTGAAAAGAAAGGAGACATGTCACCTTCAGAATTTTGGTGGCACCTGTGATGCTCAGTCAACGACAGCGAGTGGCCAGATATGACACTGCAACATGTACGGCGCGTACAGTTGCCAGAGGCACTAAAGAACAGCTGTGGCGCTTTATGACCCACGCAATATTTCATTGCTGCTCTCACTAGCCGACAAGGTCTATGCTTCATTACATGCAGGACATACGTCATCTGTGACGTTCAAATGCTACAGTACCTACAAACGTTCAGGAAGCTGCAGCGATACAACAATGCCAACAAATGGACGTTACTCGACAATTGGACGAACTATGAAATCACATTGACGACTTGCGGCGACAGTTATCGACGTTGCTGGGAGGCAAAGCAGCTGCATACAAGAAGAGCAAAGAAGATGCCAACATGTCTAAGGAACATATCTACTGGTACCACCATCGCTTTTGAAACAAGGCGACGCGATGCACATCACCTTGCACTCACCCAAATGGCCACAGCGGCTGGAGATAGGTGCCACCAGTTGCGAGTTCGAGCACCAGCACCAGCACCAGCACCCACCACTGCAAGGTGAGAGCATAGACGGGAAACTACTGGTGAGTAACCTTTCTTCTTTAGCTTCGCTGTCCCACCGATTTTTTGTCACAGGCGCTAAATCTGGCCGCCCTTATCTAATTGACTCAGGCTCGGACGTCAGTGCATCGCCTGTTAGAAGTTGCAATGTGAAGCTTCCTCCATCTCAATCAAAGCTCACAGCAGCAAATCACACTTCAATAATGACTTATGGAAAAAGCCAGAGACATGTAGACTTCGGTTTCCAAGATCGTTTACCATGGACTTTTGTGATTGCCGATATTTCAGACACAATATTGGGTGCAAATTTTTCTTTCGTTACGCAGCTCAAGTAGAGGTCAGTATGTGGAGCATCTGCCGGGGTAAACAAAGCATTAGAAGCATCCTAGGATGAGGTTCTCTGCCTACGTTTGATGACTGACAGGAAGTGACGCCACACATAGCAAAATGCAAATCCATGCCATGTGCACAGACAGTTAAGCACAACACGGTCCATCACATCAGGACTACACCCAGTCAACCAGTACCTGAGCGCATGCGCCAGTTAGCTCCTGATCGTTTCGCTGCAGCGAAGGCAGAATTCAAAGAACTCTTGCACTCAGGAGTCGTCTGTAGATCCAACAGGCTGCGGTCATCATCACTTCACTTCATCTAGTAAAGAAGAAAGATGGGACCTGGAGACCATGTGGAGACTACTGAGCACTCAATACCTGTACCATACCCTATCACTACATGATACCACATATTAAGGATTTTATGCACACGCTGGCAGGCACGACCATTTTTAGTGCCATTGATTACCAGAAAGTTTGTCACCAGATACCGGTAGCGCCTTCTGATATACCAAAGACAGCTGTCACAACACTATTTGGCTTATTCAAATACCTCCGTATGCCATTTGGTTTGTAAATGCGGCACACACTTGGAAATGGTTTGTCGACTAAGTACTAAGAGGTTTACCGTAATGCTTCGCATACCTCAGTGATATCCTTGTCTTTTCAGCATCCGAGAAATTGCACGAACTGCATCTAAAGACTGTTTACCAGTGCACTGATACATTTCGGTCAATGAATCAAAGTGTTTACTTCGGCGCAGTCAGGTGCCATTCTTGGGATACTCAATGACAGCAGCCGGCGTCAGCCCAATGCAAGATAAACTTGCCATTATCAAAGAGATGGCTCACCCCATTGATTATCATCAACTACGCCAGTTCCTTGGAGCAGTTGATTTCTATAGACATCATCTGCCTAATGTGGCAGCCATCCAGGCACCTTTGAGATCAGCACCAGCCAGCAAGGACGCAGTAGGCAAACGATCTTTGCAATGGACACCAGAGACTTTGATGGCATTCGGTAAGACCAAGGTATGTCTACATCAGGCAATCATGTTGACATGCCCAGTTGCTCAGATGCGACTGGCAGTAGTTGTGGATGCTACCCAGCAAGACATTGGCGCAGCTCTACACCACCAAGTCGAAGGCCACTGGCAGCCCTTGGGCTGCTGCTCTCATAAGCTTACATCATCACAAGAGAAACTGAGTGATTATGATAGGGAATTGCTGGCAATTTATGAAGCCGTCAGACATTTCTGGCCATGAGTGGAAGCCAGGCCATTCACCGTTTTCACACACCACAAGCTGATTACTTTCGCCTTCAGTAGGAACAAGGATGGTTGCTCACCACAACAATTCAGACAACTTGAATTCATCATCCAATTCACGACTGACCTGCAGCATATAAAAGGAGCTGAGAATGTCGAGGCGGATTTCCTGTCTTGGTTGGAATCTATCTCTCAGGCTATTGACTACAAGGAGCTAGCTGCTGCGCAAGAGACAGACCAACAACTTGCCAAATTCCACTGTGACAGTAATCTGGGTTATGTCTGCGGCAAATACAACCTACTGGTGAACGTTTGTGATGCGATGTATCACAGGGAAAACCGAGACTTTTGTACCTAAGAAATTGTGATGGAAATTATCTGACAGCATCCATGGGCTGGCTCATCTGGTAATAAATGAGTGTCAAACTGATGACTGACAGACATAATGAAGGACTGCCGTAGTTGGGCAAAAACATGCTTAGACTGTCAGAAGACCAAAGTTGGACGACACTGTGTGGGAGTTGCCAGCAGAACATCTGTGAATGCACAATGAAACACAGCATTATTTTGTGGTGACGAGTGCACGGACAATCTGATTTACTGTCTGATTTTTATAAGTATTCTTTGTATTGACTTGTGTTTTTCAGTTGATTGGTTTCCAAGCTTTAGTAAATAAAAATTTATTGCTTGACTACTACATTGCATCTCTTAGCAGACGGAGATAAGCTATAGTTTACCAAACTATTGATACTGACTGAAATGTAAATATACCCTGAAAGGTTAAATTGCTTTTGACAAAACAGGAATAATGTTCTTCTGAAATGCCAACGTTTCATAACTACACATGAACAATATAACAGCTACTGTATAACTAGAAGTGAACATCTTTGAAACAACTTTAATGACTCAATTCATAAATTACTGCCCTCAAGAATTACATGACACACATAATATCACATTGAGAGTAGTCTCGGGGATGTAGAGAAAGTGAAGGGTATACGTTTTATTTTACCAAAATGAAAGCAATAACTTATTTCTAAAAAAACTGTAATATTAAAAATGGAAAACACTTTCTAATGTTCAGCAGAATCTATTTATTCTATCATGAAACAGCTTTTGGCTTGCTGGCCATTTTCAAGTGACAACTGAATGTTACAGACACAAATAAACATGACTTGCTACTTACATTGATATTATTTGTACAGAAGATAAAAAAATGACAGTGGGTTTACATCTTGTTTTCACACATAGAAATAATTTCATTAACTAAAAAGGGAGGCTGGGGAAACAAAGTTTTCATGTAGAAAATACATTTAACAACCAATGAGAAATAAGATGAATTTACAGTTTTCTGTCAAAAGATTATCAGCAAAAACTCAATCTTTCTTCCTTAATCTCCAGCTTCTCTCACATTCATATTACCTAACAGCTCTACCTCAAATGACCAATATATACTTTTTCACACTGCTTGTATGTGATTTTATGCACACCCCTCTGTGCCAAGGGCTGCAATTTGTCTTTACTACTGAATAAAAAGTCTGATACATGTTGGCTCAAATGGCTCTGAGCACTATGGGACTTAACATCTGAGGTCATCAGTCCCCTAGAACTTAGAACTACTTAAACCTAACTAACCTAAGGACATCACACACCTCCATGCCCGAGGCAGGATTCGAACCTGCAACCATAGCGGTTGCGCGGTTCCGGACTGATACATGTTGTTTGCACTATAAAATACCCATTGCATGAAGCAATGCATGTGATGGTCTGAAGTTCTGTCTGAAGGGCTGATTTAGATAATGGAACAGATATGAAGTGATGCACCGTCAAATGGAAAGCTGCACGTTTGTATCTGTGTTGATGCTGGGTGCTTGCTGGGATTACTGTACCTGTAGCAATGTTTTCTTCTTTAAGTGCTAGTATCTACAAATTATAACCTCATTAAAACAAATCCAAAGGGACCGAAAAATCGAGAGTTCATGTTAAATAAATTCGTATTAGGTAAAAATCACAGTTTTTAATATGTATATTTTAATACATATACATGTACAGTAGTACAGGCATAATCCATTGCTGCATCAACCACTTTACATTAATGACACTATAAACTGACTGTAAAGGTATAAGTACTCAGAAATTATATTTCCTTGGAAAAAATTCAGGCACAGTTTGCCGACATTCACGGGAAGGAAAATATTCACAACCACCTGTAACTCTAGCATCCACAAACCAGCAGCGATGTCAGATGTTGAAACAAATCATTCTAAACAGTCCAATGCTGTAAACATATCCTGAAGGGCAGGTGGAATGATATCTGTCTTTTTCTCCTCTTCCTCCTCCTCCTCCTCCTCCTCCTCATCCTCCTTCTTGCACCTCAGTCACATCTTTTGGAACATCGGATTCCACAGAAGCAAATAAGGTAACACTGTCGTCTGCACTAATGAATTTCTCAGGTGAAGTGACATTGTCCAACTCATGGACATCTTCAGTATTGCTATGTCTCCAGGCTCTGTTAAAGCACTTCTGTATTTGATATGGCAACATGAAGTTGGCTGCTGTGATGGCTTTTACTATGTCAAGTGATTTCTGATTAGAGGTTGCAGTATTATTTTCATCAGCATTAATTGCAACTCTTACACACTGCTTGTGATACAATCTCTTCACGAAAGAAACGATACCTTGGTCCAATGGCTGAAGGTGGCTTGTCACGGTGGGTGGAAAAAATGGGACCTTTATGTTAGTCTGATTCAGATCCTGTATCTAAGGGGCAGTGCAACTGTCCAATGTAAGAGGAACATGTCTGTTCTGAGCAACCAACGACTATTGAAATGAAGAAGCCACTTGCAAAATGGTGTGCTGCTCATCCAACCTTTCTTATGGCGAGAGTAGATTCAAGGTAAAGCATATATATTTGTGTTACTAAAACAACTCAGTTTCTCAGACTTACCTATAACCCAGGGATGAAACTTCTCACTGCCATCTGCATTACATACAAGGGCAACTGTTACACATTGTTTGCTGCATGCTCCTCCGTGACACTTAACACCTTCTATCTCCAGGATGCGATGTAGATAAAGTTTGCAGAAAAGTCCAGTTTTATCTATACTGAACATATCACATGAGACATACTTTTCCCTCACTTGGTCGAATTCATGCAGCCAGCCGTTCGCACTTTCTCTATCAACTTTATTTCATTCACCACAAATTTGTACAAATGAAATTGAATGTGTCTTTTGGAACCAATACAATCAACCAGAAAACACCGAAGTCTTCAATGCCTGTATATTTGTTTCTGACTGAATCACAAGTCCATTTAAAGGTACGTTAGATGCCCACACATGATTGAAGCATTCTAACAGTAACATCCCAATGTCTTCGTACTTAGTGCTATGAAGTCATTGAAATTTGTCTGTGGAACCTGATCCAGCATCATTAATGATTTTTTCTCATGTCTTATTTATCAGAGATAAAGTTGATTTGTGAATTCCAAACTGCTCTGCAATTGCTGCTATCTTTGCACCAAAGCCCACTTCATCTGCATCTTAAACTTTACCAGTACAATTAGAGTAGTCTGTTTCCTCTCCGCCGTACTTTGCATGCAACCATTTGTAGGATTTTATTCAGTATTCTAACTCAATTTGGCTATGACTAAAGGAACACCTGGGATCAAATACATTTCTAAATGTTAATGCACACATTATTGAAGTTTTAAATGTACCATACATCTAATTATTGGGCTGATAATCGCAGCTGCCAACCAACAATTTGTTAGAAACAAGTCAATAACATGTAGTCAGCTTTTTAGTTACATTTCTTGCATTCATTTTGGAAAAAAAATTTGCACTTAAAAGCATCAGAAGTTTGTGTTACAATGTAATTTAATCACGCTGTGCACCGAAAGAGAGTTTGTAATTCACTTTAACCAAAAGTCATGTTAACCAATAAAACTTCCTATAAAAATTAACATATTTTTTTGGTTTTAACCACAAGTTTGTCTTAAGCGAGTTCACACTAATGAGGTTATACTGCATTAAGACCCAAGAAATATATAAAAGAGCTTCCCAGTTCCACTCTAAAGTGAATTTTCTTAGTTGCATGTTTAAATGTTGTTGTAATGTCTCTGATTGTGTAGTGGTACTAGTACACAAACACAGCACAGCATACTCATATATGAACCAGTATATAATTTCTCAGTTCAGTGGCTCTTTATGTACTAAAATTTGTTCATAACTGTTCATGAACATTTCAGATAGCATACAACTAAAACGTGAACCCACAGTTGGGCCATCAGACTAATAGAGTACTTGTTTGGAAGTATCAGTGGCATTCAAATGAAAACTGAACAAACCCACAATATACATTCCACACGACAGGTTGTCCCACTGTTGTTACATTTCGATACTTTCACTATTGTAGTAGAGTAACAGCAGAGTGTCATATAACAGGTACACACAGTTGTTATGTTATGACCCCGGTTGTTGGCAAACTGGTCTAGTGTGCTCATTCAGGTGCTGATACGGAGGCATGCAAAGAACAGCAGATGTGTCATTCCTTTTTCTGTTGGGTGAGGGAGCTAGAATGTGCAAAATTCTCCTTCACATGTCTGCTACGTATGGTGAAAACTGCATGAACTTGAATTGTGTCCATAAGTGGCAGAGGAGATTCCAGGAAGAGTGCACATCATTGTGAGACAATCTGTACCCACAACAGGTCCATTGGGCCATTATCCCTGACATGATGGAGTGGATAGATGGCCTTATCCTGGAAGACCAATGCATTACGGGAATGAAATTTGTGTTCAGGTTGGCGTTTGTCATGGCTCCATGCAAGTCGTCATCCAAGATCACTTGCATTACCATAAAGTTCGCATGGTGTAATATCACTTGAGGGACTAAATGTGGACACAACTGGGTAAAGTCTGAACCATCTACTGTGCCACATGGGATAAAATGTGGTGCCAACATTTCAAGCCTGTAGGCAAATGGCAAATCCAACAGTGGAAACATCCCAAATCTCCCCTGCCGAAGAAATCCAACGTCCGGTAAGATCACGATGACCACCTCCTTCAACTGTAGGGGCACTCTGCTCATCAAGTTCCTCGAGCATGGAGCCACAATCAGTGCACAGTACTACGAAGGCACTGTGTGCACATAAAAACAAAACGCCCAGGAATGCTCTCTAAGGGAATCATCCTGTTGCTCGATACCGGCCACCCCCACACTATCAATTGGACAAAGGCTACACCTCAGCTCTTTGGTTGGGAAACATTGCACTATCCTCTGTACAGCCCGGATCTGTCACTGTGGGATTTTCACATCTTTGGCAGTCTGGAAAAAGACGTGTGGGTGTTAGTTTCAGTCAGACAAGGAAGTGCAGTTGTGGATCCATCAGCAACTGACTGCATTCTATGAAACAGGAACTGATCATTTTATCTTCCAGTGGGATAAATGTCTTAAAGCATGTGGTGATTACTTTTGAATCGAACAATTCCATAACGCCATTGTGGCAGGTGTTCAGTTTTCATTTGACTGCCCCTCATAGTTCTGTTTTACACTTATTTCAGTAGCATCGATTATGTCATATTTTGCAGTATTTACTTTGGATTTGTGCAAAAGTTCTGTTAATATATTCATACATTCATCAGTGTGAACATTTGTAAATAACCTAGCAACATCAAACAATACTAGTTTAGAACCACTGGAATTTGCATACCTTTAATTTTATCAACAACAACCACAGAAATTTTTATATTAAATTTAGGTTCAATTTTTTTCTTTTTGATGCAGTCTACCTCTTCTGCTAGTAGGTAACAAGGATCAGAAAGGATGATACTACTGGGTGTACGGGAATGCCACTTTTATATTATAATTTTGCAGAAAGTTTGGAAGAGTTTTTCTTTTTTAATATTTTTGCCACAATCTGCCAAGCACTGATGTAAAATTCAGTTACTATTATAAAGTGTGCTAACAAAAGTACAATTAACCATTGTCTTAACAGAAGCTAAAAGCCACACAACATATCTGGTTCAATAGGGAATGTTTACACAGGAACGTTACTCCGCAATACGTCAGCGTTTAATCAAAGTGAAATACTTCAGTGTCAATGAAGGCTAACAAGACTGGGGAGACAATGTAGATAAGAGAAGAAAAGCAAAACTGGTACAGAATCAGTGATCATGTAAGTTCACATTTAAAGCTATGCTTATTATGACTGTCACATATACATGTGAGTTTTGATCACAATGTGCACGATGATGCAAATGCAACTATCCAAAAAATGTACCTGGAAAAAAAAACTTTTGCAGTTAACAAAAGATAAATTGTTTACAAAACCTGTACACGATCAACAGTTTGCCGATCTAATCACAAACAAGTCAAATATATGAATTATTATGGATGGGCTAAAAGTGATAAGTAAAGGTGTTATACATGCTCCAACTTGCACAATCTCTTAAAAAAACAGCTAGATGTGCTGAAAGTAGATCTTAAGTATGCATTAGATGATGAAGTTTCTACAAAAAGGTCTGACTGCTGCTTTCAATGCATAAATAAAACCAACATAATATGTTATATTGATATCATTATATCAACATAATATGTTAGTTAATATGAGTCCTATGGTTTCTAGATTATATGGCTTATCTAAATTACATAACGATGAAGTTCCAATAGCTCAGTAGTGTCATCCTTTCCTGCCTCTTGTTACCTACTAGTGAAAGATAGACTATATCATTGAAAATAAAATTGAAAAAATCTATGGCTCTTCTAATCACTAGCTTATTTACAAATGCTCCTATTGATGAATGTATAAACATATTAACAGATTTTTTGTACAAATCCAAAATAAAGAATTGCATGACATACCTGATGATACTAAATGTGTGTAAAACAGAATTACTCCCAGTTTCAAAACAATTAGTAGTCAGTCTGATGAACTAGCTAACTAGCTAGAGGTTTTCCCTCAAGTCCTAGGCTACCCGAAATTTTCATGGACAATCATAAACACATTTTCTTACAGAATGAGCCACTGAATTTCAAAATTTTGTATTGGTTCAGATATGTGGTTAATGTGCCATGTTCTACACTGTACCACTAAACAGCAAATACTTTTGGATCACAGGAGACAACTCATCAAAAAGTAGAAGCACTGAGTCATCAATGCTAAAGGGATTACTCTGAAAGCTAGCAAGTTTCCTTTCTTTTTTTAGTGCGTGCTGACAATTCAAGGTTTCTGCTTTTCAGTGAGTGGTTTAAAAAATCCAAAAGCATTTACATTCTACGATAACTTTCCTATAACACAGGTACCATCACACAATTAGATACATTACTACAATATTTAAACAAGTAAAATTAAAAAATTCAGTTTGCAATGGAGCTGGGAGGCTATTCTATAAATTTCATGGATCTTAATGTAGATATTAGCATAAGAAGGCACTCACTTAGCATTTACAGAAAAAAAACCACAACTGCAAATATGGTAATCCCTGCAAGCAGCCAGCATCCACACAATTACAAACATGCAGCTTCTCAAACCTCACACATACTGCTTCCTGCAATTGCTATAGCTCTGTCCTGATTGATAATATACTACAAAAAAAGATGAATAAAATTACACCACTTCTGTACAATGGTCAACAGCAGTCCGTACAATAGTTACAAAGTGTGGTGCAAGATCCCATGTATTGCCAACGTGTTGGACAGCCTTGCTAAAAAGTTAAGGTCTCACAGCTACAGGTCTGCATTTTATAATACGAATGGCATATATCAAACTTTTTATTCAACAGTACAGACAAATCGCAATCCTTCACGTAGAGTGGTGTGCATAAAATCACATATAAGCAATGTGAAGAAATGTATATTGGTCAGTCAGGCGGAGCTGTGCTATTAGGTTATGTGGACATGAGATTAAGGAAGAAAGATTGAACTTTTGCTGATCATCTTTTAACAGAAAACTATTCTTAAGTGCTGCTAAGAAAAGCAGAACAATGACCCTATGCGAAATCAACACAATACATGACACAGAATGCCAGGTTAGTATTAAATGATCAAACTCTGTTTCCGTCTCGCCATTTGTTGAATTAAGTTTTTGTTATTTATAACAGATGCAAACCATAAATTCATCTTATTCATCATCAGTTGCTAAATGTATTTCCACATGAAAACTTTGTTTCCCACACTTTTCAGTAGTTAATGTAACTATTTCCATGTGACAAAAGAAAATGTAATGATTTCCTGTGTAAACACAGTCATTTTTGTGTCTTCTGTACAAATAGTATCTGCATAAGTCACACATCATGTTTATTTCTGTCTGTGACATTCAGTTGTCACCTGAAAATGGCTCATGAGGCCAAAAGCCAGTTCATGTCCAAATAAATATATCCTTGCAGAACATTAGAAAGTTTTTTTCGTTTTTAGTATTATCATCACTTTCTGCCAAGCACTGATGAAAAATTCAGTTAATGTTGAATGACTGAAGTTAGTCCACTATTATTCAACTCAGGATAATCCCCACAAAATACATACATTTTCTCATACATTATCTCTCTCAAAATGGAGAAAGATGCAAAGGTAACAATTTTTGTTTACAGGGGATTAATTTTTTCAACATTTATTGAATTCTGCATAAACTTCATTTTATAAACTTAGAAGAGGTAACCATAATGTGTATATAGAATAGAATATTTTAATTAAATGTCTGCTTTAACCAAAGTTCAGACAGGATCATCCATAAAATACAAACTTTCAGTGGAAAACGGATTTCAACTGAGCCAAGTCAAGCACGCCTTGAAAGAAATTGTATTGATGATGAAAGACAATTTAGTACAAATGATTGGTTACATTTGATCTACACAAAATACTTGTCACACCAATGCTTAACACAAATCTAGTTTATCACAGCAAGGAACTTTGGAATATATATTTGGAACACAAAGAAAGCTTTCATGAATATGCAGTTGGAAATACTGCATCAATTACATTCCACAACATATCTCAAACTGCACAAAAATTTTGCTCTGGAGTATCAACAGTACAAATAAATCTCATTGGGGAAAAACAATTTTTAGTAGGAATGTATTGGTCACCAAGCCCAAGCATTGTAAGCTTTTTCCTGGATGTTTATGTACTAGAATATAAACTTATGAAGAAACACAGTTTTACAATACCAGCAGGTGACATATATACAGATATGCTGAAAGACAGTGGTTTCCAAAGAAGTTTCTATGATGTTACAACCACATACAATTTTCAGTTTACTGTAAAAAATACAACAAGAAATACAGAAATGTCAAGCACTTTGATAGACCATGTTCTTAGAACTGCTGCTAAAAGCAAATAAAGGGATGATGTTTATAGAGGATAGTGTTGAAAAAAGCTTGGAATACTTTTGTTATATATTAAGAGACCACATAAATGTAGCTTGTCCCAGAGTATGCAGAATTATTTGTGGTAAATCGAACAAGAAATGGTTCACAATGGTAATTAAAAAGCAAGAAAAGAACTGATTGTTCTTTCTAGGCCATTGAAGATGCTTACAAGTTCATGAAGAAAGTAGAAATTATTTTATCCATTTTGGATAGAGAACACCACTGCTATTTTCATAAATTACAGTGTAGGAAATACTGGAACACATCATAAGTGGGTGGTTGCAATATTTATATAGTGTAATTTAAGAAAATGTACACTATGATGGTAAGAGAAGCATAGGCTAGCCATGAAAAACTGAAAAAACAAACTTCACCTGACACTTCTAAAACAGTCTGGATCTGTATAATTGAGAACAGAAAAGAGTCACTTGTCTTAAAATACATAATACTGACGAGAGGGGGGAAGGGGGGGGGGGGGGGTGAAAGAAGTGACAGATCCGCAAGTGTTTAATAATTTCAATCAGCGCTGTATAGCTATAGTGGAGAAACATTTAAAACAAAACTTAGTTGTACCAAAAAGCATGGAAAGACCCAAATGGGCAGCTGAGAATTTATACCTACTCCTTAAAGATGAGCTGTAAGTTTCAAAAATAATTGCAGCACTGAAAAATACAGGGTTTGGACAGCATATCAGCAAAATGATAAAACACTGTACTAGAAGTCTTGCAAGCCTCTGGCACCCTTGATAAACTTAGTAATGAAGAAAGGAGTACTTCCAAAATAAGCTGAAAGTATCAAGGTATTGTTAGTATTTAAAAGAGGGAATAATGCAGATCCAGGAAAATACAGACCCATAACCATCACAACTCTTCTGTTTAAAATAGCAGAAGCTGTGATTAAAGATAGAACGATAAAGTTCATACAGAAACAAAAACACCTTAAAGCACAACATAGTTCAGAAAGGGAGATTCACAAAGACAGCACTGACAAAATTTGTAACAAAAATAATAGAGAATTTGGATGATCAGGGGAACGTATCTGATGTATGCTTAGACCTTTCCAAAGCTTTTTATAGTGACAAAATGTCAGTCACTAGCTTCTACTATGCACACTCAGCTATCTTGAAAATGATGACTTTTTTGCATCGAGAAGAGAAAATAGAAAACTGAATTTATTTATTTTATTTGCAAGTGTCGAGTTCATCAAGTTCATAATATGAGCTTTGTTTTTCCATGTCTGAAATTAGACTATGTTCTTATCTCTCAATAAAACCAACTGGGGATGTTAAGAGAAGCAGGAAAGTAGGCAATGAGAAGAAAAAAGTAAATTGACAAAAATAAGGCGTATGCAGAAAAGACATGTAGAGTCAAAATAGCTGCTGTTTGTCAAAGAGACATTAAATGAAGACAGGTAATTTTGTAAAGCAAGCTTTGTACTACCCTGTTTGAAGAATGATGAATGCACAAGGCTTCCACTTTTTTTTTATGTAATAGTCCAGTTTTTCTGTAAAGGGTCTGGTGTCCTCACTACAGCTCATTCCACCTATGCACCACAACCTCTACACAAATCTACTATCACTGGAGAATAAATCACTTGATAAGCTTCTGTCTCATGTAATCGTGGAAAATTTAGGAGGGAACAGTAACAATATGAAAAGAATAGACTGCCAATCACGACAAAGCAGTACAATAAACATCTTTGACACACCAAATTAAATCATAAACCTACAAACGGATTGTTTAATTATTTTTGAAATTATTTCATATTTATTAAGGCCAATTTTATATTGTTATCCCTGTTTCTTGTATAATGTGCAATGTGTGTGTCATTTGGTACCAGATACAGACACTAAATTTATACCTACATCTACATCTACCTACACACTCCGCAAGCCATAATACCACATGCATGGCGGAGGGTACCCCGTACCACAACTATTTATTTCCTGTCCTATTCCACTCACAGACAGATAGAATGAAGGAAAAATGACTGTCTATATGCTTATATGGCAACAGCCTTGCCGCAGTGGATACAACGGTTCCCATCAGATCACCGAAGTTAAGCGCTGTCGGGTGTGGCCGGCACTTGAATTGGTGACCATCCGGGTCGCCATGTGCAGTTGCCATTTTTCGGGGTGCACTCAGCCTCGTGATGTCAATTGAGGAGCTACTCGACCGAATAATAGCGGCTCCGGTCACAGAAAACCATCATAACGACCGGGAGAGCGGTGTGCTGACCACACGCCCCTCCTATCCGCATCCTCAGCTGAGGATGACACGGCGGTCAGATGGTCCCAATGGGCCACTTGTGGCCTGAAGACGGAGTGCATTATATATTATATATGCTTATATATGAGCTGTGATTTCTCTTAGGCCTATCTTATCTTTATGGTCCCTAAGCGAAATTTATATTGGCGACAATAGGACTGTTCTGCAGTCAGCTTCATATGCAGGTTCTCTATAGTTTCTCAGTGGTGTTCTTTGAAATGAACCTCCTCTTCACTCCAGGGACTCCCACTTGAGCTACCAAACCAAACAACTAAATCCGTAGCACTTCCACGCTGTTCAAATCTACCGGTAACACACCTAGCAGTTCACCTCTGAATTGTTTCAGCGTCTTCTTTCAATCTGATCTGGTGTGGATCCCAAACACTTGAACAGTACTCAAGAATAGATCGCACTAGCGTCCTATACATGGTCTCCTTTACAGACAAAGCACACTTTCCTAAAAGTCTCCGAATAAACTGAAGTTTACCATTTGCTTTCCCTACCACAATCCTCACAGGCTTGTCCCATTTCATATCGCTTCGCAACATTATGGCCAAATATTTAAATGAAAAGAAAATTTCTACAGGTCGGAGTGTGGAATGTCAGATCCCTTAATCGGGCAGGTAGGTTAGAAAATTTAAAATGGGAAATGGATAGGTTAAAGTTAGATATAGTGGGAATTAGTGAAGTTTGGTGGCAGGATGAACAAGACTTCTGGTCTGATGAATACAGGGTTCTAAATACAAAATCAAATAGGGGTAATGCAGGAGTAGGTTTAATAATGAATAAAAATGTAGGAATGTGGGTAAGCTACAAGAAACAGCATGATGATGACGCTGTGCCATACTCTGTGACAGAGCGTAGGAGAATGATGTGGGAGACCCACACCGCCGTACTAGGCATGGTCCTAGTGGAGGTGGTTTTCCATTGCCTTCCTCCGACCGTAATGGGGATGGATGATGATGATGATATGATGATGATGATGATGATGATGATGAAGACGACACAACAACACCCAGTCATCTTGAAGCAGGAAAAATTCCTGACCCACCGGGAATCGAACCCAGGACCCCACGCTCGGGAAGCGAGAACGCTACCGCGAGACCACGAGCAGACAAACAGCATAGTGAATGCATTATTTTGGGTAAGATAGATATGAAGCCCATGCCTACCACAGTAGTACAAGTTTATATGCCAACTACATCTGCAGATCATGAAGAGATTGATCAAATGTATGATGAGATAAAAGAAATGATTCAGACAGTGAAGGGAGACGAAAATTTAATAGTCATGGGTGACTGGAATTCGATAGTAGGAAAAGGAAGAGGAGGAAACATAATAGGTAAATATGGAATGGGGTTAAGGAATGAAAGAGGAAGCCGCCTGGTAGAATTTTGCACAGATCATAACTTAATCATAGCTAACACTTGGTTCAAGAATCATAAAAGAAGTTGTATACATGGAAGAAGCCTCAAGATACTAAAAGCCATCAGATAGATTATATAATGGTAAGACAGAGATTTAGGAACCAGGTTTTAAATTGTAACATTTCCAGGGGCAGATGTGGACTCTGACCACAATCTATTGGTTATGAACTGTAGATTAAAACTGAAGAAACTGCAGAAAAGTGGGAATTTGAGGAGATGAGACCTGGATAAATTGAAAGAACCAGAGGTTGTGGAGAGTTTCAGGGAGAACATAGGGAACAATTGACAAGAATGGGGGAAAGAAATACAGTAGAAGAAGAATGGGTAGCTTTAAGAGATCAAATAGTGAAAGCAGCAGAGGATCAAGTAGGTAAAAAGACGAGGGCTAATAGAAATCCTTGGGTAACAGAAGAAATATTGAATTTAATTGATGAAAGGAGAAAATACAAAAATGCAGTAAATGAAGCAGGCAAAAAGGAACACAAACTTCGCAAAAATGAGATCAACAGGAAGTGCAAAATGGCTAAGCAGGGTAAGCTAGAGGACAAATGTAAGAATGTAGAAGCATGTATCACTAGGAGTAAGACAGATACTGCCTTCAGGAAAATTAATGAGACCTTTGGAGAAAAAAGAACCACTTTCATGAATATCAAGAGCTCAGATGGAAACCCAGTTCTAAGCAAAGAAGGGAAAGCAGAAAGGTGGAAGGAGTGTATAGAGGGTCTATACAAGGGCGATGTACTGGAGGACAATATTATGGAAATGGAAGAGGATGTAGATGAAGATGAAATGGGAGATATGATACTGCATGAAGAGTTTGACAGAGCACTGAAAGACCTGAGTCGAAACAAGGCCCCGGGAGTAGACAACATTCCATTAGAACTACTGATAGCCTTGGGAGAATCAGCCCTGACAAAACTCTACCATCTGGTGAGCAAGATTTATGAGACAGGCAAAATACCCTCAGACTTCATGAAGAATATAATAATTCCAATCTCAAAGAAAGCAGGTGCTGACAGATGTGAAAATTACTGAACTATCAGTTTAATAAGCCACAGCTGCAAAATACTAACACGAATTCTTTACAGATGAATGGAAAAACTGGTAGAAGCCAACCTCAGGGAAGATCAGTTTGGATTCTGTCAAAATTTTGGAACATGTGAGACAATACTGATCCCTAAGACTTATATTAGAAGATAGATTAAGGAAGGCAAATCTACACTTCTAGCATTTGTGGACTTAGAGAAAGCTTTTGACAATGTTATTTGGAATACTTTCTTTCAAATTCTGAAGGTGGCAGGGGTAAAATACAGGGAGCGAAAGGTTATTTACAATTTGTACAGAAACCAGATGGCAGATGGCAGTTATAAGAGTCGAGGGGCATGAAAGGGAACCAGTGGTTGGGAAGGGAGTAAGACAGGGTTGTAGCCTCTCCCCGATGTTGTTCAATCTGTATATTGAGCAAGCAGTAAAGGAAACAGAAGAAAAATTCGGAGTAGGTATTAAAATCCATGGAGAAGAAATAAAAACTTAAAGGTTTGCTGATGACATTGTAATTCTGTCAGAGACAGCAAAGGACCAGGAAGAACAGCTGAACGGAATGGACAGTGTCTTGAAAGGAGGATATAAGATTAACATCAACAAAAGCGAAATGAGGATAAAGGAATGTAGTCCAATTAAATCAGGTGATGCTGTGGGAATTAGATTAGGAAATGAGACACTTAAAGTAGTAAATGAGTTTTGCTATCTGGGGAGCAAAATAACTGATGATGGTAGAAGTAGAGAAGATATAAAATGTAGACTGGCAATGGCAAGGAAAGTATTTCTGAAGAAGAGAAATTTGTTAACATCGAGTATTGATTTAAGTGTCAGGAAGTCGTTTCTGAAAGTATTTGTATGGAGTGTAGCCATGTATGGAAGTGAAATGTGGACAATAAATAGTTTGGACAAGAAGAGAATAGAAGCTTCCTAAATGTGGTGCTGCAGAAGAATGCTGATGATTAGATGGGTAGATCACATAACTAATGAGGAGGTATTGAATAGAAATGGGGAGAAGAGAAATTTGGGGCACAACTTGACTAGAGAAAGGATTGGTTGGTAGGAAATATTCTGAGGCATCAAGGGATCACCAATTTAGTACTGGAGGGCAGCGTGGAGGGTAAAAATCATAGAGGGAAACCAAGAGATGAACACGCTAAACAGATTCAGAAGGATGTAGGTTGCAGTAGGTACTGGGAGATGATGAAGCTTGCAAGGGATAGAGCAGCATGGAGAGCTGCATCAAACCAGTCTCTGGACTGAAGACAACAACAACAACATTTAAATGATGTGACAGTGTCTAGCAGGACACTACTAATCTGTATCTGAACATTAAATGGCTCTCCCCTCATGCCAACTAGAAATTGTGTCTAGGTCATCTTGTATCAACGTTCAGTCACTTATGTTCGATACACTCACCTGTGAATCACAGCACCATCAGCTGACAACCACATATTGATGCCCACCCTCTCTGCAAGATCATTTATGTAAACTAACAAGTGACTGAGTGGAAGCCTTGGAACACTCGGCAATTTTAGATAGAGCCAGAATTTTTTTTCCCCTTCGCCAGATCTTTAGCCAAGATATGTCATTGGTAGCTGTTGTAGGCTTTGTGCACAGATCGTTTCACAGTTGCATGAATCTCTACTAATCTTTGCCTGTCATCATTTGTGCATCCTTTTTTTGAACCAAGAGTGCAACAGCTTCTGCTTCCGCAGAATTTTCCAAATTTCGTTATTAAAACATGGTAGGTCTTTTCTGTTCTCACTTCACTTACTAGGCATGTACTTGTCCAGAGCACAATTTAGAATCTGTTTGAATTTTGCCTGTAATTCCTCTATGTCCATCATGTTGAGACCAAATGATTGCAGTTCATTGTCTACTTGAGACGCTAATAACTGCTTATCTGCTCTTTCTAACAGAAACACTCTCCTAGCCATCTTGACTGATTTATTAACTTTCCTAACCATGGTCACTATGATGACATCATGATCACGAATCCCCATCTCTATACTGACATCATTGATGAGATCCAGCTTGTTTGTATCTACAAGGTCCAAGATACTTCCAATGTGTGTTGCCTGCCGAATTGCTGATCAGGACAGTTTTTGGAAAACTGTGTTCAAAAGTACTTCACAAGACTGTCTGTCTGTACCCCCTGCAATGAATCCATTCATGAACCAGTCTCTATACGGTATGTTGAAGTCACTATCAACTAGTGTTGCATGATCTGGGTATGTATGTACAACTGACCATAGATATTCTTTTAATGACTCTAGAACTGTTACAGCAAAGTCGGTTGGTCTGTAAAAAATTAAATAATTACCTTGGTTTCACCTAAACCTATTATGCACAACCAGATAACTTCACGATCACACTTAATTTCAACCTTAGTAGAGCTTTAAACATGTTTAATAGTAATACTACTAACAACAACAACAACAACAACAACAACAACAACAACGAAAATTCCTGGACGAAACAATGCATAAAATAAGGGAGAGGCAACAACTCACCTATAGCAGACCAATCTGTGGAGCTTGGAAGTATTTAACATGAAACATTATTCACACTATCTTTCAAGCTCTTGCTCTTTTTCGAGCAGAAGCACACATTCACACATGTGTAGTTTTACTAGATAAAAAGCAAGGGCTTGAAACCTAGACTGAAACTGTTTTCCTGTTACATGTTTTCATATTCCACCTATTACTTCATTATAGCTGAGTGGTTGCCTTTCCCCTTTCTCTTATCTGAACACATTTTCTCAGAAGTCATAAAGACTTACTCCTAGTATTACAGCTTTAATCCCAATTCAGCTGTATGAAGATAGATAGATTATAAAAAATGACATGGGACCAGCTCTAGAAAGATATGCTCCAAGAATTTAGAAGTAAAGCCCAACTTTGTTCTATTTCATCCTGTCTAGATTAAACACATCATTAGTATAAACTTTAACAAGAGCAAGATTGAATTCCACATTAAAACCTCTTACATTTTATAGAATAAGTGAGATATATAATGCAGACAGTTCAAACTAAACATTTTTATGTCAGAATAATTATGTATTTCCATTTGTATAGAGAAGGAAAGAGATTTATGAGAAGGAAAGTTGCTGCTCACCATATAGCGGAGATGCTGAGTTGCTATACGGCGAGTAGCAATTTTCCTTCTCATAATTTTGTTACATTCCATCCTGGATTTTCTATTATTTGAAGAAAGATTTATGTTAATATAATGAACTTTGACAAGTATTTTGATAGAAATGAGACAGATGACTTTATTTTGTGATTGAATTCTGTAAAGCTTTCATAATCTCTCTCTTCAGACAATTAGGAGCCAATGCAGATCCACTATCAGAAAGTAACTTAGTTTTCAATAGGAATCTCTGAGAAAACTGCATGAAATGTGTTCTACTCTTAGTTTTTTCCTGAACTTTTACAGATCATCGCTTCTATTCCTTTCTGAATGTGTAAATGGCTAGTACTATTGATGATTAACTTTTCTGTATGAGTCCCCAAGTCAGTGTGAGACCTTCTGAACAGATAATGTGTGTTTTTACACTAATTGGTTATAAATAAATTTTCCTATCCTGTCCCCATGCAGCTTATAACTACACCACTACCTAGAAAACTGTATGTCATCAACACCAAACAACGGCAAATCTGGGGTGGACTAATGACAATATTATGAAAAGGATTGTCGCTACTCACCATACAGTGGAGATGCTGAGTTTCAGACACACACAACAAAAAGACTGTCAAACAATGCTTTCTGTCAGACAGGCCTTCATCAGAATTAGGCACTCCCCCCCGCCCTCATCTACCCCCCCCCCCCCCCCTCTCTCTCTCACTCTCACCTGTTTGGCCAAAAGCTTTGATTGACAGTCTTCTTGTTGTGCCTATCTGTGACTTCGTATCTCCATTATATGGTATGTTGTCAACAGATAGAAAAATGTGTTATGATATGAAGCTTACAACTGATATTACTGGTACTATCTCTGATTAGCACACAAACAGTCTGCCTTGTGAATGTATTTTCACACCAACAGTCTTAGTTCACATGTAAACAAAGTGTTAGAACATTGATCTGTAGCAATTTATGTGGAAGATGTTAACACTGGTAACATTTCATGTAATTTACATGATTTCACAATGTACAGAGCTTCCCACTCATCTGATGTTACAGTACTTCTATAGTGAAAAGGCCTATTTTTGATGATGAACCATATACATGTTGGAGCATTTTAAGATGATGTATTATTTTCACCATTTTTGTAATGCACTAATTCTACAAGACATGTTTCTGCAGTGCTCTACGTAGACTCTGAGCTTCCTTTTTGTATTCTTTTAGCTTTAGCAGTACCACTTGGAAGTGACCCAAAGGCTGAAATGTGACCCGAAGCCTGAAAATACATTTGAGAAAAAAATGATTTGTACAGTCAATGGCAAATCTGATGGCCTTTAAAAATATATTGCAGTTGTTCAAGCAATGAAAAACCCAGGATGGAAGGTAAGAATATTGATAATGTTCAAATGTTAGAATTTCACTGTTATTAGATTGATCTTTCTGGTTAACTGATAAAATTAACAAACTAAACTCAACCCTTCTGATCTCATTTTAGCTGTTTTATGCTTTAGCTCTGAAATGGCCATAATACTGCTAAAAAGTGACTACGCAAAACTGACAAATGACACCTTCTCTCCGGACAAACTTTCTAAAAGATTAAAAATTTATGCCACTGAAGCACTGGAACTGATCACCTTATGACGTCTCACAATCCATCTTCTCAGAAGCAGGTTAGTTTCACTGCTTGAGAAAGTGATTCTGTTTGGTTAGGATATTTCTTTTATTTTCTCTTTTCAGGTATTAGTGACTTGGTTTGAATTGAAAGCTGAGACATCAGATAAGGCATGTGGAGAGCTTGATGTAATTATGAAGCTCAGTATGATAGCTTGAACTTTCACTCTGGGAACAAACACATTTGTATTTTCCATTAATAGCAAATTACAATGGGAAGAGTGTAATTGTAACTATCGGACTAGATGTGATCTGAGTTGGGTATATCACTAGACAACACTCAAAGTGACAGGCATGGATCTAAAGGATGAAGGTGGTTGCTGAATAGATGAGGGCGGGAGGGAGGGGACCATGAACCCCTCCCATTTCTATTTTTACATATATCACTTTCCAAGTTTCTTAGGTAATTTTTGGAAAATAAAGAAGCATAAGAAAGTATAAAAATGCCAAGGAATTCTAAGAAATTTCCATTGGTGTTTAACATGGGATACTTTCCAGATGATTGCTCTACAGCTTGCCCACAAGGGTGGGCTTGCTAGTTGAGAACCTGTATAGAGCTTTCAAACAAGGGAAACACACACTTTCACATGTTGATCGTAATGAACCCAAGTGCTAAGTGTAATACTAATAATGTAAACTATGACAAAACTTTGTGCTAATAATTAATGTAGCTAAACTATCATCATCATCATCATCATCATCATCATCAATTATTATACTGAAATACTTTATATACTTAATAGTTATCAGTATTAAATAATAGCCAACTGTGATACATTAAAAATGAGAGTGACAACAAATTATATTTGGTTGGGGGGGGAGGATGATCCATGTCTCTCATTGATCTCAAAAGTAAGGCACCAATTAAATTTTGCAATAGAGAAATGACATAATTACTACAGTAAAAATCTTTGAAATTTCAACAAAGAAGCTTCTGAATAATCAGTAATGGATAGTTGACTATTATGACACGAAAAATAAATGTGGTGGAAGTCCCACAAAGTCTGAATAGACTTAATCCAAAAGTGGGGCTAAGATGAAAACAGCCAGAGCAGAGAACTCTCTAGACTGTGAAAACTGTTGAGAAATTGCCTTACAGGAAGAAGTACAAAATATCTGCTAGAATCACACATTAAAAGTCATGTCAGGAAGTGTATTTCATGGGAATAATTATAATAAGAAAGTAAAATTCATGAACGGATGCAGTTTTCATGATTAAAAAGATAAAAATCCACCGACTGGAAGCAGGGAATTCATTTAGCATTTATTTACCAAAATGAACTGTTTACCAAAGTTACAGTGCCCAGTTGTGATATGTAAACACAACAGTCCTCCTAAGTGGTAGTTTTACTCATTTCACTACAATACCCAAGGTGGCTGGACAAGGATATGCTGTTTCAGTCACTGTTACTTATTCAGAAGATGCGATTTGGAAATTTAAAACTTATTTCAATACGTTGAATACAGTGATAGGAACTCACAAAAGCACTGGATTCTTATTTGTACATATACAAACCCACACTAAAAGCAGAACTAAAAGTGACCAAAAAAATGTAAACAGCATGATTTAAAATATCAAGCATTTAACTATAAGGTCCTTCATAAAAATAAATATTTAGAGCAATACAGTAATTAAAGTGATTCATTTAAAATAATCTGTAGCTAATTTAAATTAGAAATCCTTGGGTAACAGAAGAAATATTGAGTTTAATTGATGAAAGGAGAAAATATAAAAATGCAGTAAATGAAGCAGGCAAAAAGGAATACAAACTTCGCAAAAATGAGATCAACAGGAAGTGCAAAATGGCTAAGCAGGGATGGCTAGAGGACAAATGTAAGGATGTAGAGGCTTGTCTCACTAGGGGTAAGATAGATACTGCCTACAGGAAAATTAAAGAGACCTTTGGAGAGAAGAGAACCACTTGTATGAATATCAAGAGCTCAGATGGCAACCCAGTTCTAAGCAAAGAAGGGAAGGCAGAAAGGTGGAAGGAGTATATAGAGGGTTTATTCAAGGGCGATGTACTTGAGGACAATATTATGGAAATGGAAGAGGATGTAGATGAAGACAAAATGGGAGATAAGATACTGCGTGAAGAGTTTGACAGAGCACTGAAAGACCTGAGTCGAAACAAGGCCCCAGGTGTAGACAACATTCCATTAGAACTACTGACGGCCTTGGGAGAGCCAGTCATGACAAAACTCTACCATCTGGTGAGCAAGATGTATGAGACAGGTGAAATACCCTCAGACTTCATGAAGAATATAATAATTCCAATCCCAAAGAAAGCAGGTGTTGACAGATGTGAAAATTACCGAACTATCAGTTTAATAAGTCACAGCTGCAAAATACTAACGCGAATTCTTTACAGACGAATGGAAAAACTGGTAGAAACGAACCTTGGGGAAGATCAGTTTGGATTCCGTAGAAATGTTGGAACACGTGAGGCAATACTAACCTTACGACTTATCTTAGAAGAAAGATTAAGAAAAGGCAAACCTACGTTTCTAGCATTTGTAGACTTAGAGAAAGCTTTTGACAATGTTAACTGGAATACTCTCTTTCAAATTCTGAAGGTGGCAGGGGTAAAATACAGGGAGCGAAAGGCTATTTACAATTTGTACAGAAATCAGATGGCAGTTATAAGAGTCGAGGGGCATGAAAGGGAAGCAGTGGTTGGGAAAGGAGTGTGAGAGGGTTGTAGCCTCTCCCCGATGTTATCCAATCTGTATATTGAGAAGCAGTAAAGGAAACAAAAGAAAAATTTGGAGTAGGTATTAAAATCCATGGAGAAGAAATAAAAACTTTGGGGTTTGCCGATGACATTCTAATTCTGTCAGAGACAGCAAAGGACTTGGAAGAGCAGTTGAACGGAATGGACAGTGTCTTGAAAGGAGGATATAAGATGAACATCAACAAAAGCAAAACGAGGATAATGGAATGTAGTCAAATTAAATCGGGTGATGCTGAGGGAATTAGATTAGGAAATGAGACACTTAAAGTAGTAAAGGAGTTTTGCTATTTGGGGAGTAAAATAACTGATGATGGTCGAAGTGGAGAGGATATAAAATGTAGACTGGCAATGGCAAGGAAAGCGTTTCTGAAGAAGAGAAATTTGTTAACATCGAATATAGATTTAAGTGTCAGGAAGTCGTTTCTGAAAGTATTTGTATGGAGTGTAGCCATGTATGGAAGTGAAACATGGATGATAACTAGTTTGGACAAGAAGAGAATAGAAGCTTTCGAAATGTGGTGCTACAGAAGAATGCTGAAGATAAGGTGGGTAGATCACGTAACTAATGAGGAGGTATTGAATAGGATTGAGGAGAAGAGAAGTTTGTGGCACAGTTTGACTAGAAGAAGGGATCGGTTGGTAGGACATGTTTTGAGGCATCAAGGGCTCACAAATTTAGCATTGGAGGGCAGCATGGAGGGTAAAAATCGTAGAGGGAGACCAAGAGATGAATACACTAAGCAGATTCAGAAGGATGTAGGTTGCAGTAGGTACTGGGAGATGATGAAGCTTGCACAGGATAGATTAGCATGGAGAGCTGCATCAAACCAGTCTCAGGACTGAAGACCACAACAACAACAACAATTTAAATTAACAACCTGTCAAACTTCATGAATGCATTACTGAGCAACTAAATTAGGAATACTCCTCTATTAGTATAAGGCACTCCTTTATATGCAGTGTTAGCAGTAACTTATCATAACATTAAATTCGCAAGATATCAGGATTATTGGGAAGCTAACCTAATTTACCATCACTGTCAGGTAATGGAAGTCATGGACATTGGTCTGTCCAGTCTTAAAGGATTAACTGCACACCGACCAGCACAGTGCCACAAAATGGCATCAAGAAGGCACTGACTCGCAAGTTTTAAATTTCCAAATCGCATCTTCTGAATAAGTAACAGTGACTGAAACAGCATATCCTTGTCCAGCCACCTTGGGTATTGTAGTGAAATGAGTAAAACTGCCACTTAGGAGGACTGTTGTGTTTACATATCACAAATGGGCACTGTAACTTTAGTAAACAGTTCATTTTGGTAAATAAATGCCAAGGGTGCAGCAACACACCTCCAGGAAGAGTTCAGCACCTCTTGTCAAAGCTGACTTAACCAGCTGCCCATTGCTGGTTTGTCCCAGTTCAGTAACAGACTTCGAGAGCATCAGTACTGAGTAATAGGAAGATGATACTTAGCCTGCGTTCTGCGAGTAATAACTGTGTGTAAAGCTAGTGTATCTAGGAAACATGTGAAGCAGAAGTGAAGTTAGGTTTCTTTTCTTCTTAGAAATATATTGGTCTGTTAATTAGGAAGTTTAGTGTACAAATCATTTTGGATTCCTGCCACCGGCCATCGCAACTTCCCTCATTCCTTCTTTGTGTCGGTGCTGACCACAACATGATCAAACCATAATGCACGATTTAACTGCATTCTGTTACCTTTGGGTTCCATTGTATATGTGAACTACTCTTCAAACTGCAAATTACTTTAATAAGAGTTTGATAAAAATATTGGGAGGGTGCATAAGTTTGTAGCATTTTTGCATAAGTTTAATAAAACAACAGATACACATAATAGAGACATTAGTACTGAATAATATGTTCTCCTACACTATTCACAACGTGTGCCATCGCTGGGGCAGATTTTTAATTCCACAACTGTAGAAATAATGTGATTTTGAGGTGAAGAACATCACGAGCAATGTTCGGAGTGCATTTTCAATCAGAAAGGAACGTTCTTGAAGGTTGTTCAAAAGCGAGCAGGAAAAGTGAAAATATGAGGGTGCGAGATCAGGTGAATAAGGTGGGTGTGGAATGGCTTCTCAATCCAGCTCCTGTGCAGTTTTTTTTTTTTTTTTTTTTGTTTTGTCAGTCCAGCAGAATGCGTGTGGGTTTTATAGTGGAGTAGCATCTCTCCACACAGTCTTCCTGGTCATTGTTCGTGGAGTAGCATCTCTCCACACAGTCTTCCTGGTCATTGTTCTTGGATTGCATCTGAAAAATGTCTCAGTTATTGACAATAAATCTCAGCAGTGACGGTTGCACCTCAGGGAAGCAATTCTTAGTACACCACACAGCCACTGTTCCACTACACGCATAACATTATCTTTTGTTGATGCATACAGGTCTTTGTATGGGGAGTTGCTGCTTTGTTAGGGCTCAGCAATTACTTTCTTTTCTTTATCAGGGTGTATACGTGGACAAGGAAAAAAAATTTCCAGATTTTTCCCGGTTCAAAATACACTTTCTCCCGGGTGAAAATACACTTTTTCCGTGTTAAGTGACAGTATACTCTTCCTCCGCACTGTAAAACTCATCAATTCTTTGCATGTTTATGTTTTTATATAGCAACGTTTTGAAAGACCTTTGATGTGCAGCAACTTGTATGCTGCATATTTCCGTGTTGTGAAGGTATAAATTTGAATTCCACCAAACATCGCATGTCACTTTCCGAAGCATTGAAATTGAGATTGCGAGGCACTTTTGTAAGCCAGTCATAGCTCATTGTCACGTGATCTCACCAGCTGATGACAGCACAGACACGTGATGTAGTAAGCCAATAGCAAGATCATTCTTAAGTAGCACGAACACACAAATAAGAAAAGTTAATGGTTTAAATTAATATATATAGCATTCACATATAATATTGGTCTCTAAGATTAATAAGCTGGAAGAGAAGCTAAGCTTCCACATATAATGTTGATCTTTTTTGCACGTGTTACACTTTAAGATACATCACATAAGTGTGCCTGTAAAATTTTTAATAACGACGTAAATGTTCGATCCTCTGGGCTCGAAATTCTTCTAAATGGTCGTCCTCAAAGAGCTGATTTTTAAATGAGAGTCAAACATTTTGTGATTTAAGTAATTCATCATACATTCTCCCACATAGTTCATCTTGCGTAAAAGGAAATTTGGTCTGAATGTAACGCTTTTCAAACCACCATTCGCAATATTTTCCTGCAACTGTTAGAAATATGTTCGTTTCAGCAATTGGAAGAGAGCGCCAGATAATAGGTGTCACCACACTTACACAGCTATGACGACGCAGGAAGCCCATATGTTCGTACGTGTAAAACATTAAAAGATCTTACATTATGTCATAAAAGAAACAAGACATCAGAGGATACTTCAAGAGCATCAGAATTTCGTGAACCATGCTAAAATGCATAATTCGGATTAAAATGCAAATTCATATGTCCAGATTTGTATGTAAGTTTTCTTGGAGTACCATTACTGTATTATCTCATGTTTGGTTCTTTATTATGGCATAATGCCCTATGTGCACTTGAAATGCAGCGAACAGTTGAAACCAGCAAATAGTGTGAAATTAAACACTTCGTTTCAAATGAAACAGAAAAGATTAATGAAAGCCAAATCTCTTTAGCAAACCAACAAAAATAACTTCATTGTTCCGCAAGGTGATTAATGCTTGACTGCCAGGAAGGTGGAAATAAAATCTAAAACTGATAACATATTTTGGTCTTCTGTAATTATGCGAACGTATTTTAATTCATTTGATAACTCCCAGCCGCAAAAATCCATTTGTTATCATTTAACGTGAGAGCAATAAACTAAGAGGAAACAACAAAATCACTGAATGTAAACACAGGTCACGTGGAGACGATCCATCTCCCTACCACAACTCAGACTGTACTGGGCATCAGTGCCAGATTTACTATATTTCCGAACTGGGCCACTATTAAGTAGTGGTGCCCATCCATACTTCTGTAACCAGAAGCGAAAGAAGGTACTACTCATACAACTCCGCCTGCCCGCCACTGCTCAAATGAATCTAATTTAAACAGTTGTCATCGGAAGGAGGCAATTTGTTGTTAGGAAACAATGTATAGTCTTCCTAAAGCCTTTGACACACTTTGCTGTTGGCAGACACTTGTATGAGCACTTTGTTTTGTTGTTCTATACGGCACATTTCCTTTGCAACTTAAGTTTAATTTTTTTTTTTTTTTTCGTTCATGTTTTGTTGCTGCAGTATTATTCTGCAATATGGGGATACAGTAATATAATTTGTTAGAGTATTGGTTCTTACCAGTCAAAATCTCAAAAACTTAGCTGAAAACTAAAACAATGAAAAATTCCCGGAATTCTAAAATATTCCCGGGTTTTTCCCGGTTTTCTCCTGGATGAAAAAATTCCCGGGTTTTTCCCGGATCTCCCGGTTGTCCCGGGTCGTATACACCCTGTTTATGTTAGCATGAGGACACCATTTTAATCACCAATATCAATACAGGATAGGAATGATCAGTGGCATTTGTGAGCAAACAGATGACGAGCCAAGCAGAGATGCACATATGGCCACCTGCTGATTTTTGTGATCTTGGCTTGGAGAATGAGATACCCATACACCTGATTTTTGAAACCTCCCCATATCATCAAAATGTCACAAAATGGTGGACCGATCGCAGTCCATTACATCTGTCAGTTCTTGAGTACACTGATGTGGATCATTGTGGATTAACACCTGAACATGTTCCTAAATGTGGAAGGCATTAATGTCAAAATGATTCTGTTTTAAACAAGAATGTCACTTTCTTGCCATGCTTTGTCCATTGGCATTATCCCCATACAGGGCACAAATGTTTCTGGCTCCCTCCACTGCTGTCACCCTTCTATTGAACTCAAACAGAAGTCTATGTCAGAAATGTTCAGACTATTTTTCCACATGGTACTCCATTTTCTAGCAGCCACAGTTCCACTCACTATCTCCAAATGACAAAATGAAAATATGTAAACTAAAGTAGTCTAGTGAACTACAAATAAAAATGACAATTAATAAATAAACCCACAGCAACATGTGAAACAAAAATGCTACAAACTTGTGCATCAACCTAATAGGGTAGCAAGATTAATTACTCAAACAATCTTCTGCATGGCTCATAAGGTAATCAGACCTGTTCACATTGACTACTGGCAGATCCTTACAATCCTGTGCATCGACTGCACTCTGTTTCCAAGAAAGATACAACTGACTGATTCCATGGTGTGCACTAACATAACCGTTCAGGTGACCACACTCTAATCTTTGAGTATCCAGTGGCAGTGTTCCTGAACTTAACTAATTGCTATCCCTTATTAAATGTGTTACTGTAGGTACTTGACTGGTGTGGTGACTTTAGTATCCATTTGTGATGATGGTTTTGGGTGGTATGTTGCACACAACTCCTTATCCAGCATCAGACTACAAAAACATATACTGAACTGAAACCTGGATAACCATCATTACAATGTGAGTTACCAACAACAATTCATCAACCAGAGTTGTGCATGACCACAGTATCTTTGTCAAACACAAGTGTTTTAATACTTCAGATGAAGTCTGCCCTGAAAACTCCAAAGCTGCCACAGAGCTAGAGGTGAAATCACATGCTTGGGCTCCAATATTGTGCAACAATCTAATGTACTTAGGTCTAAAAGTCTTATTAATAAGAGAGGCAAATTTCAGATACGAGTCTGATAGTTTGTACTTCAAATTTATTATTTCCATTTTGATTACTTATACAATTTAGCTGAAGGCTTACCAAACCTGAGCAGAATTGCCATTCAGATCATCATATGGGGCCTAGAGACATAACATCCAAGAGACACACAGATCCCACTGCACCATCAAATTGAACAGTTCACCTTCTCACAAATATGGTAGATATCTGTGATTGGGTGTATCATATTTCTCTATATAAAATGATAATCTGGTGATTAAAAAAGTAACAAACAGAAACAAATCTGGCTAAAAATTTATAGAACAATGCATGTACCAACGCTATTATATGAGATTGGTTTGTAGGTTACAAACAAATTCCACAAAGAGTGCTATTCAACAACCAAGCATCAGAAAATAGTTCTTTTCAACACACAGATCTTTGTTTTCGACACACAGATCTTCACAACAAGTCAACCTACAGAATATGTGAGCTTAACTGAACAGATGTTTTCAACATTATTCACTCCTTAGCCTCAAGAATAAATCGTAAGTGTACCAAACTGCCACATGATGTCCTCTTTTTCCTCATAGTCAACAACCTCTGAGAACAGTCAAAATTTAAAAATGCATTCAGTAGAATATACGAAAGTACTTGCTTTTAGTATGTTGTCCACAAACAATCCAATCATCAGTTTTCAAGTTATTTCTAGCTGTATTTGTCAATGTGCTCAAAACATCTTTTAAGGCAATTTCATGAGTTTACACAGTAAAAGTCACTCAAGGTGTTCATCTCAAACATCCTCTGATCTGAAGATGCTAATACACTGGGGTATAAACACCATGGGCAATAATTATAACACATGCACAGAAAGCACTAAAAGGGGAGCTTAAGGTCATGAAGAATGGTATGTTGTGACTAGTAAACTGGAACAGTTTTCATCATATGCTGGTGTTTGGACTACTTGTTCTAGAAAAATTTCAAGGAATTTTATGAACTGCTTCACTGTAGCTTCAATCTCTACAACCAGTTTCCTTGGCCTATTTCAGCTGTAAGGCTGCATGAACCTCTCCAAATACCATAGCAGGATTAGTAATCATGTGAATACATGAACTTAGATTTTGTCTGACACTACCATCAACTTCAGATGGTGAGTGAAATGGCCGAAAAAAAGATCCAGTTACAAGTTTTGTTGTTCTCTTGCATTTAGCATTACATAAATAACACTACAGTATGAGTCAGTTATCCGAAGTGACAAACGAACTGCAAATAACAGCTTTAATATTTCCTCCAACAAGACCTACACTAATGTGTTTTCATTACTTTCAGTTGGCTTTACTACAGTACATTAAATGTGTTCAACTGTATTTCGCAAGTTAAATAAATTTATGTATTCTTATTTTAATTACATAAGAGCCCATTATCATCAAACCAATATTGTTATTATCTGAAACTGGGCAGCTTCCTCACTTAAGACAGCATGACATTTGGTTAAATAACTTCCCACGATCCACTTATAAGCAATATTTCATGCAACAAACAAAGTGGTCTGAAAGGAAAAGACAATATTTTGTTCAACAGTACTATTGATTACTGTAAACATATAAGTTTCTTATTAATTCATGCTAAGTATTTCTTCAAGTGTACTAACTTCCTCTTTATAGATCACATCCTTCACCCAACAACATAACAAAGTAATCAAAGAGGTTAAGATTTAATGTGACTAGAGGGCCATGAGCAAAGCACAAACAAGAAATAACACACCTGAGTGGTGGTAATTCAGGTGGCAGACTTTCACACTGGAAGTATGAAATAGAAGGAAGTAAAAAGGAAGATCATGGCGATATGTTCCATCAGTAATGAGATCATTAGAGATAGAGTATAAGTTCAGAATGTGGAAGGAAATTAGCCATGTTATTTTCGAAGGAAAGATGCCAGCATTTCCCATAAGCACTTTTGGGAAACCACTGAAAGCCTCAACCTGGTTGACCAGGGGAGGATTTTAACTGCCATCATTCTGAATACAAGTCCATTGTCCTACCACTGTGCAATCTCACTTTATATGGAAATACATAGTTGCATTACCATAGGTGGCCTTGATATTGTATCTCATAAAAAAATTCTGACATGTTTGTCCATCCATCAAATAATCTAAAATAATGGGACTAAATAGTATGCTAATATTAACTTTTTGTCCACAGTGATCATCAGTATTATCTCCTATCATATTGTGAAGACTCAACAGGCACACTTAATACTGTGCATTGAACCCACTTAGAGTTGCTCTACTTTCCAATAAAATAAACAGCTGGTACAATAATGCAAAGTGATATAAAAAAATTATAGGAACACCAGTTTATTTGCTTTCCACCAAAAATGTCATAATTATTCCCGAGAATGATCCAAGAGAACAAAAACTTTTCAGTTACTCTACCAGTAAGGGCATCTGTCTTCATTATTTCTGCAAGGCACATGAGAAAATAAAATCACATTTCCAAACCCACAACACAGTAGTCTAGTCAATATTGGAACTCAATAAGATAGTAGGATACATACATACTGTTGATGAAGCTAGCTTCCAAGTACTTTGCATATAATCAAGAAAACACTACACACACACACACACACACACACACACACACACACACACAGGTGCAGCTAGTCTATTTTCTCCTTGGAGGTTGAGAAGTGGATTGCATTGCCTCAAATTTGTTAAGTTAATGCATCAAGTCAGATATAGCATGTTGTGCTTTGAGAATTTCCGTGTAAATTCTAGAACCACTCGTCCTTCTACCATCTCGAACACACGATCTTTTCAAAATAAGTGTGAGAGAATGTATATACCATACGACACATGACTGTGTGTGCAGGCTGGAAAGGAGTCGTGAGACACGATGGTCGAACGGTATCGACAAGTGTTTGCCGCTTGCCCCATGAAAGTTGTATTGGAAGAACAAGGAGTGTTTATGTATCTTATGGTGTTTTATACCATTGATTATTGTAACAAGAAGAAAGAAGAACAGTTAAAAATTTGTTAACTGTTCTTCATGTATTGGACATGCTAGAAGCAAGACACAGTCTTAAATTATGTGGTTGCAAAAACTACACTATTGTAAATCAATTTAATTGAGTCTAATGCAAGACAAATCGGTTGCCTTGTAAACATTCAAATATTTATGTGAGAAGTTGTGAATTTGTTCTTTGTGGAAGTTGAAATATACCAAGACTAAACCAAAAGTATTCTGCCCCTATCCACTTATTTCATGAGGGGGAGAGAGAGAGAGATAGAGAGAGAGAGAGAGAGAGAGAGAGAGAGAGAGAGAGAGAGAGAGAGAGAGAGATATAGTGAGAGAGGTGTGAATTTTGCATGCATCCATTTTCACACCACACTCCACGTCGTCTAAAGTGTTAGAAGTACAAGCATAATACATGGAGCACTCCATGCGCATTTGCTCCCACTAATCAGCTCACACACAATTCTGTGATATGTTACTCACTTAGAGGGCAAAATTTCAGGAATTTATTCCCAATACATAGTCAATGTAATAGTTTTTGCAACATATGTCTGACAATGCTTGGCTTTCAAGTTATGACCTTCAAAACAGTCACATTCACCAGAACGTTTTTCCCCTAGACATAGTTGCAGTCACAGAAGATATCAACAGAGCAATTAAATCTGAGACAAAGGGTTCATAAAGTGTTTGGATTTTGTCATGTACTCAAATCAGCAACTGACAGAAGTGCATTTCATGTGTGGTAAGGCACATTGCACTGGCTCGTCATTTATACCAGGAGGGGTACTCACACTGAAAATGTCCAGATTGGAAGACATTTTAACATCTCCATCACCAACTGTGCATTTTTAGGAAGTTTGTACTTCTTGATTTGGAGTAGGGAAAACCAATACCTACAACTCCAGATGTAGAAGAGGAGATTCTGAATTCTGTGCACATTACTCCTCGAATTAGTATATGAATGTTAGTGTTGCAATCTTTAAAAAAATATTTATTTATTAATTACTTCCAGGCAGTACGCTTCTGATATAATATAGTTTCACACTGAATCAATTACTCCAGATTAAAGCAGCAGGTTAACCCCATTTCAGATACAAAATTTAAGTGGTTATTTTGCTGGATCCTGTAGTGGTAAGAGAGTGTTAGGAGATATATATATAGAGAGAGGGAAACATATATTTAAAAACAAATTCAAGCTTTCGCAACAAACTGTTGCCTCATCAGGAAAGAGGGAAAGATGAAAGGAAGTGGGTTTTAAGGGAGAGGGTAAGGAGTCATTCCAATCCCGGGAGCGGAAAGACTTACCTTAGGGGGAAAAAAGGATGGGTATACACTCTCCCTCTCCCTCTCCCTCTCCCTCTCCCTCTCCCTCTCCCTCTCCCTCTCCCTCTCCGCAGTTACTGGATGTCTGTCCTCATTTTCCCAATTCCTCACAAAATCACCTCATTTCAGCTTTATTTTTGTGTGTGTCATCCAATTTGCACTACTATAATTTTTGTAGGTATACATGAAGAGTTTCTGGTCAAAGCTAGTCAGGTACAACTTATTTAAGCCAGTATAATTTCAAGTTACACAAATAATGTCTGTTGTTACTACTCACAGCATTGATCCCTGAAAGCTGCTGCGAAAGCTGCATTACAACACCTATGATGAGTGGGGACCTCAGTGTTGGTGAACAAATGAGCTCCATCATTGATATTGTTGCTTCTGCTTGTTGAGCACGCTCCTCTGCCCTCATTTCTTCTATATCTTCTTCTACCTGGTTTGATGCTCGCAGTCTACGGAGAGCTGCAAATACGACAATTTTTTTTCATTAAACAGAGTTATGTTATTTTTTGGCCTCTAAAAGACAAGTATTCTTTCTTCTAGTGAAAGAGAAAGATAGAGAAAGACAAAAGTCATCGAGTATATTAAGAGAAGAGAGACATAGGAGGCTGGGAAGAGTAGCAAATTTACATTTCTTTTGTGTCAGAAAAGTACTGGAATGAAATTATTTTGTTTTTCAAGGACTGAATGAAATCTTATTATGACTTACGAAAAAAATCTAAAAATACATCATTGACACCATACATAATGAGAGAGAGAGAGAGAGAGAGAGAGAGAGAGAGAGAGAGAGAGAGAGAGAGAGAGAGAGAGAGAGAGAGCACGTGCTCCAAATAAACTGTTATTGCTTTATTTCCAGTAAACAACAAATATCATGAAATTGTGATTCTTCAGTTTCTCCCAGCATATTTCTTGCTCGAACAGTCAGCGGGTGTACTGCCGGTTCATAATGGCCAACGGGCACAATATTTTTGCGATCAGACATGTCGCCATAGTCAAGTGCGCTGACGAACTGAGCTCCTGACGGTGAGTGGTCATCTTAAATCCCCTCCCCTTGCGGGCATTCTCTCCACGGTCCATGCCTGTGCGTCAGCAGTTGGTGAGATGCTTGTGTCGGCGTCTGTGGAGGCGTCGGTGTAATTGTCTTGTCTGCCCTAGTCGCCCATTCGTTTCCTTTGCTGAGCGTCTTCTTAATTAGACTCAATGCTGGTTCCCATGCTCTGCTGAGGTTGAACCGGCAATCTCAGTTGATGAGTCCATCCCTGGTATGAATTTCAATAGCCTCTCTAACGGCGCTGTCCCAGTATTTAGATGTCTGTGCCAGGACCGTGGTATGTCGGTAGTTCATTTTGTGATTTACAGACAAACAGTGTTCTGTGACCGCTGGCTTGTTGGGGTACCCAAGTCGAGTGTGCCTCTGATGTTCTCGGCAATGATCTTTGATGGTGCGCACTGTTTGTCCAATATACGCCTTGCCACATTGATATGGAATCTGGTATATGCCCGCCTTCCACAAACCAAGATCGTCTTTGACACTTCCCAATAATGCTCGCATTTTATTTGGTGGGCAAAAGACAGTTCCTAATCTGTGTTTCCTCAATATTCATCCTATTTTCCCCAATAGTGCACCAGTGTACGGTGTAAAGGCAGTGGCTCTCTCTCTCTCTCTCCGCGACTTCTTCCGTCTCCACACGCTGTACTGTAGAGGTGGGGCCGAGAGCGCGTCTGATCTGCCATTCTGAGTACCCATTTTTCCAGAATACAGTTTTGAGGTGTTCCAGCTCTTGAGGCAGACTCTTCGCATCAGAGATGGTGTGCGCCCTGTGTACCAGTGTTTTTAGCACCCCATTCCTCTGTGCAGGGTGGTGGCAGCTATCCTGCTTGCAAATACAGGTTGGTGTTCGTTTTCTCCTGTATACCCCATGGCCCAGTGTGCCGTCCACTCTTCTTTTGACCATGATGTCCAGGAATGGTAATCTTCCTTCTGCTTCGGTCTCCATAGTGAATTTTATGTTCGGATGTACGGATTTCAGGTGTGTAAGGAAGTCTAGGAGCTTGTCCCTTCCATGAGGCCAGATCACGAACATGTAATCCACATAATATAGAAAACAAGTAGGTTTCCATTTGGATGACGCCAAAGCTTCCTCCTCGAAGTACTCCATATAGAAATTCGCAACCACAGGGCGAGAGTGGGCTCCCCATTGTGACTCCTTCTGTTTGTTCATAGTATTCTCCATTAAACAGAAAATACGTGGAGGTCAGAACATGCTTGAAAAGGTCGGTCGTCTTCTCGTCAAATTTCTGTGCAATAAGCTCAACTGACTCTTGAAGAAGCACCCAGGTGAATAATGAAACAAGGTCAAAATTCACCAGGATATCAGAGTATTTCAGCTTATAGTTGTCGAAAATTTTACGAAATCCACAGAATTATGAATGTGATGAGGGCATTTACCCACATAAGAGCTTAGTAATTCTGCCAGGCATTTGGCCAGCAAATATGTAGGTTCCCTAATGTTGCTGACAATTGGGCATAACAGCACCCCTTCTTTGTGGACTTTAGGGAATCCATAAAGTCTTGGCGATACAGGTCCTTGAGGTGTCAATTTCTTGGCGACGCCCTCTGCTCAATCTGCATCCTTGAGAAGAGCTCTAGTCTTGTTCTCCACCTTCTTTGTGGGGTCAGCTTTTATCTTCCTGCAAATTCATCATTTAGCAGGTTCTGCATCTTCTCAATGTAGTCCTTATGGGAAAGAACAACCGTAGCATTGCCTTTGTCAGCCAGTAAGACAACAAAATTAGAATAATATTAATACCATCAGCTGCTGACGGGTGTTTATATATATCAACGGGGGACAGGTGAAAATGTGTGCCCTGACTGGGACTCGAACCCGGGATCTCCTGCTTACATGGCAGACACTCTATCCATCTGAGCCACCAAGGACACAGAGGATAGTGTGAATGCAGGGACTATCTCGCGCACACCTCCCGCAAGACCCATATTCTTAGCGGACTTGGTAAGAATGTCTTCCACGAGTAAAGAGTGTGTTGGGGTGGGACACTATGAATGTAGTGTCTGGACATACAAGGTGAGAATGTGAGTCTCGCGGGAGGCATGCGCGAGATAGTCCCTGCAGTCGCACTATCCTCTGTGTCCTCAGTGGCTCAGATGGATAGAGTGTGTGCCATGTAAGCAGGAGATCAGCAGCTGATGGTATTAATATAATTCTAATTTTGTTCTAGACTGCTGCAGGTCATCAATGGTGTCTGTTCTTTTGGACATGTCCAAAAGAACAGACACCATATCCATATAGGTAAGACAACAATCTCATGATTCTGTCTCAGCTCTCGAATGGCTGCCCTCTCCCTGTTGGTAATATTCGACTCTATTGGTTTAGTTCTCATCAGAGCACAGCAGCTTTCCCATCAAACTTCTTCAGCTGCTTCAGGCGGTAGTCCCACAGCAACCTGTTCAACTGCACCGACAATGTCCACTACTGGCGTGAACCTAGGTGTGGGAGAAAAATGAAGTGCCTTCTCCAGAACAGAAACTGCATCCCCAGTCAGCTCAATGTCCGTGAGATTGATGACTGTCTTGCGTGGAGCCTCCAGCGACGGTTTGTCAGAGAGACAAGAGAATTTAGATATCTGACATCCCGACATCTTCTTACGTGCAGAATCGGCGATCACCCAGGTAACACCATCAATCCAGTCCCAGGTCCCTGAATTAAAATGACTGGCTAGTTGTAGATGTAGTTTAATTAGTTCCTGGGTGTTATACTCAAGGCTGTGTCTGGTGAAGTGTACCCTCTCACGAACCAAGGCGAGGCTAGCACGCTTCATAATTCTCTTAGCTGCTGCAGAATCAATGTGATGTGTGACCTTAGCAAAGTTTGGCACAACCTGATCAGCATGACATCTCTTGAGAAAAGCTAGATAAGTCAGCAACTGGCTCCTTTGGTGGCGCAGCTTGTCGAATTTCTTCATCCTGTGATACGTCTCCTCCCCATAGAGGTATATGATGTGATTCTTCAGTTCCTCCTGGCGTATTTCTTGCTCTAACAGTCCACGGGTGTACTGTCAATCCACAGTGTCCAACGGGCACAATATTTCGGCGATCAGACATGTCGCCATCATCAGGTGTGCACCTGACGATGACGAGATGTATGATCGCCAAAATATTGTGCCCGTTGGACACTGTGGATTGGCAATACACCCGTGGACTGTTCGAGCATCATGAAATTGGTTTGCATATTAATACTATGTGCCAGACAGAGTTGAACATGGAACTTTCTAGAAACAAATGTCATCCTGAGAGATAAATTATATTCTTTCCTCAAATATCCTCACTTGCAAAGTAATGTTTTCCTTGCAGGGCAGTTAATCTGCACAACAGTGATAACAATTATAGTTGACTATAAGACAAGCTTCCAAACATGCTTCAGAAAAATGGGAAAAATCCTACAGTTAAAAGTTAAGACCAACAGAATACCTTTTCTGAGATGCTCTGATGCTCCAAAAGTATAACAAACAAAATTAGCTCCGAAAGTATAACAAACAAGACTAAGCATCAAGAGAATCTAATGATACAGAGTTTTTTTTTTTGAGTAATGGAAGCATGTAGGGCACAATGAGAAACCAACACTAACATAGCAGCATTCCAGATTTGTCAGAAGCCACTGATCAGTTTTAAATTTATTCACAACATGATATGCTAGATATGCATTGACACAAATTTTAAACAACAAGAAACCATTCTTCATGCTAGGATGGTTCAATGATAAATTTTCCATGAGAAAATATTGATATCCATTTACAGATGTTGGATCTATGTCTGGCCATGCCACAGAATATACTGTCACATCGTAACTGCAATCAAGTCCAAAACATATAGTACTGAAAAAATGTTTATTACAAATGCCAGCATACAGAAAGGATAGAAATGAGCTCCTGGACAGAGTGTCCTACTATTTATAGAAACATGCTATATTCCAAAACACACACACACACACACACACATTACTTACATGAGGAACTCCAAGAACATTCCAGAAAATACCAAACAACAAATAACTGCTGGTGGATGAGTTTGTACTGGCAACACACAGTAGTCCAGCCAGTGAAACTAACCACTACACTACATTACAGCTTGCACTATTGCTCTCTCTTGGGGAGAAACAGTGACCTAACGTTTCAGAAGTTCTCACTGGAGCCAATTACAGCACCCTGGATCTAGATCTTGTCAATAGTCCTCTATGTGGCAGCACTGGCAGATCCTCATGTGCTGTTCCTGTTGTCACATCATTTTCCATAAGCATCAAATGTAGTTCCTATCATCAGAACTTAGCAGTCGTCAAGGTGGTCTTCAAGCAAACTTTATGAGAAAACTCATCATCTATCTGCACCTCAGGATTGTATTAGGGTTCATAAGGAGGACATGGATGACATTTCTGTACTATTGTCTTGTCCATGAGGTGTCTGAACCCTCCACTTCACATGTGATGTCTGAAAAGTGATGATGGATACGATATGGGCCACAGTAGTGCTTTAGCAATTTTTCCGATAGTCTCACTTTCTGCATCCCACTTTCTGCACAGGCAGAAAAATCCAAATTAAGTCCCCTGAGCTGTATTTCACTGGTTAGTGTTTGGCATTCAAGCACTCTCAAGCATTCACCTGAGTGTCCAGGGTGCATATGCGAGCCAGCTGTCTTCACAGTCCTGTTGACGAGGCTCCACAGTAATCCTGTTGCAGCGTGACAATATTATGAAAAGCAAAAGTTGCTACTCACCATATAGTGGAGATGCTGAGTCACAGATATGGAGAGAGAGAGAGAGAGAGAGAGAGAGAGAGAGAGAGAGAGAGAGAGAGACTCTCAAGAACAAACAGCGACCAGAAAGACTTCACTGGCACAGAGTTCTGTACTTCTGTCCTGGATGTAAAATTCTGAACTGTGAAGCACTCACATGAAGTGTTATTCTCATTACACAATTTACTGCTAGGTTTTCTTCTTGTGTACTTCCTTGGGCTAATAAGCAGTAACATGTGCCAAATTATCTTCTAAGTTAGTATCATAGTTTTTAATGGACAGTATTCAAGAGAATCTTCTGCCAGTGTTCTTAATCTCATTTTTAGGGATGGTTCACATGTGGACTGGAATATAATTGCAGTAAGACTGAGTTAAATGGAAGGTTAGGTTATTTCAATTTTGAGTAGAGATATTTGGGTGCACATACTGCCTAAACACACATCTCCCGATAGAGAGTGGAGGGTGTTAGTTAGGGTCCCCTTAATGCATTGCGAGAACAAATTGTGACTCTTATGTTATGAATCAGAATTAGAGGAATGATTATGAGCAAGACAGGAGTTGCCATCTCTTTGCAAAGATGACTTAAGCGCTTCAGGTGAGGCTACTATTCACACACATGCAATACCCTGAATACATGCTGAAGCCAAATGTGGTTAAAAACCTGGAGGAGATACTGTCATGAGGTGTTGAAGCAATTGGTTATGAATGGACTTGGAGCCAGGGGCAAATCATGGGAAGAGAAGGGGGCCATGCTCAGTTCCCTTTCAATGATAAGTTCACTGTAGGATTCTGCCTGACAATGGGTGAAACACGACAGGGAAGCTTCAGCCCACTGTTTTGAGATGAGAAAGACAGCCAAATAGGACGCTGATGCCGATCGATGTCATTGAAAAATGGGTTGCAAGGTGATTGGTTAGTTGGTTGATTTAAAGGAGGGGGGGACTAAACTGCTAGCTCATTCTGATTAAAGTAATTCCACAAGGGTGGGAGTAAACTAAGCAAGACATACAAAACACAGCTGGAAGAAAGGAGAAAACCACAAGAATGACAAAAGGGCAACAAACACTAAAATGGACAAAATTGGACAAGAAAACCAGAGAGAGAGAGACACAAAACACATAGATCAAAACAAGAGAGCAGATTACCATCGCTGGCTGGCCATGGGAATAAAAAGGAGAAGCCAGCCACTCTGTAACACATTAAAACCTCCATCCTAAAAGCACTAGGATGGATGACACAGAGGGACAAAGGACATGCGCTAAACTTAGATCAAATGATAAAACCCTCCCTCACAAATAAATAAAACTAAAGCTGCTGTTGAGGCATTGTCACCCAACAACAAAGGTAGTGTGTTGGGAAAATTGAAAGTCCACCATAGAGAGGCTAAAATTGGGCACTCCAGCAAAAGGTGGATGACCGTCATTTGTGAGCCACAGCGACACCAAGGGGGGTCCTCGCAACAGTGGAGGTAACCACACGTTACCTACGTATGGTGAATGCGGGGCCAGCAGATGACAACTGATTCCATATGAGAGGCCCACATGGAAGACTTCCACACATTCGTAGTCTCCTTAATGACATTCAACTTGTAGTGTGTACTGTTATGCCATTCCGTCTCCCAAAGCCGAAAAATCCTGCAGCGTAAGACAGAACGCAGATCAGTTTCAGAGATGCCCATCTCCAGAAGCAGTTTCTGCATAGCCCGTTTGGCCAGTCTGTCAGCAAGTTCATTGCCTGGGATTCCAATGTGTCCTGGGGTCCACACAAACACCACTGGACAACGGGAGCATTTCAGTGCATAGATGGACTCCTGAATGGATGCTACCGAAGGATGGCAAGGGTAGCACTGTTCAACAGCATGTTGGCTGCTCAAGGAGTGACTACACAGGAGAAATGACTCGCCAGGGCATGAGCAGATGTGTTCAAGAGCACAAGATATGGCTGACAGCTCTGCAGTGAAAACACTGAAGCCATCTGGCAAGGGGTGCTCTTCAATATGTGCTCCATGAACATAAACACACTCTTCAAAGTAAACTAAAAATTAGATAAAAAAGAAGTAGTTAAATTGTGATTATTCTTGCAATGTACCCAAAGTTTTGCTGTAATATATTAAGTGGTAAACTAACATGGGACCTCTTAACAAATTAGAGAAATTTAATTATGTCGAAGTTCCCTCCTCAGAAACTACAGACAATTAATTTTAACATCTCTTTCCTATCTTCTAAGTCCTCAAATGTGTTAACTTCCCATGGCACTTGTGCCTCATGGTAAGGGGAAGAAGGGGAAGGACTGTACAGGGCATCTGACAGTCAGAGTATGTTAAGATTTTTATAGGAAATTTTATCGTAAATTTTTTGTATGCCTTTATCCTAGCTGCCAGCATGAATTCCAACAGTGTTTATGTGCCTAGTCAATCCATGATATCAGCATCACACCACAATTTCCAGTCCTTTGTTGACAAATCCAGCCACACACACCTAATAGGAGGCATAAGAAAGGAGTCACCCACTGGCCCTGGCATGTCTGGGAGTGCAGAGCATAGTCTAATCACTCTCTTGTGATCTAGCTTTGTGACAGAGCAGATGGCTTTTGCTGTCTGTCCCTGTCTCTGGTGCTCCAGCTACCAGGTCATTTCAGACGTCAATTGCCTTCTCTCCCTCTTCTTACTCCTATTCCCTTTCCTAACAACCACCTCCTGTATCATGAGTACTTAAAATACAGGGTGTACGTAAAATCCGCAAACAATTCCAATTATTTATTGCACAAGAACCAAACATTGTACAGATATCATACATATTTCATTTTGAATAGAAACCCTGGAAGTTGTTTTTTTTCTCTCTATGTATACCACAACAGCGTAATTTCGTAATTTGCCGATAGTCAGCGCTAGTCACAAACATGGCAAGTTCAGGTGTGGAGCAAGTTTTCTGTGTGTTGTAGATCAACAAAAACAAGTGTGCTACAACTGTTCAATGGGTGTTTAGAACCAAGTACAGTAGGAAGCCACCAACAAAGAAGGCCATTTAGCACTGGTACAACAAATTCATTAAGACAGGTTGCTTGTGCCCAGCAAAGAGAGGTGGATGTCCCAGTGTGAGTGAAGTGAATGTGGAGGGCGTACTAGAGACATTCATAAGGAGTCCAAGGAACGGGTGTCTCATGCATCCCGTGAACTCGAAATGGCTCCAATGAAATTCATGAAGTGGCCTTCCCGTCACCAGATATCACTTCATGTGACTTTTTTCTGTAGGGACACTTTAAAGATCTGGCGTAAGAACCACCTCTACCACATGATGTAGCAGAGCTCTGGGAGAGAATACAGCAAGTGACTGCCACAGTCAACGATACCATGCTGCGACAGGTATGGCAAGAATTCGATTACTGTACTGATGTCTGCCGGGTCACTCATGGTTCACCTATCGAACGTTTGTAAAAAAACTTTCAGAGTTTCTTTTCAAAATGCAATATGTATGACATCTGTACAATGCTAAGTTCTTGTGCAATAAATAATTGAGAGTGTTCCCGGACTTTATATACATACTGTATATCCAAAGTTCAGATCATTCAAGTCTTATTTCAAAACACTCTTCTGACATCAACTGTCAACCATTCCGACCACACTTCCACTTCTGCAACTGTACAGTTCAATAGTAGTTTCCTCAACCATGATGTCTGCAGTGGTAGTGGAGCCCGAGTCTTTGGAGATGGCACTGGGCTGCCCACCCTGGACTGATTCAACTGCTCCTCACATTACTTTTAGGAGCGAGTTGCAGTTGCTCGTGACCAACAGTGATCCAAAGTTCTCCTTGACCACTTGTAATTTTTATGATCATCACTGGAATGTAGATTTCTTTTGTAAACCTGAGTAGCTTTTTGCAATTGACAAGAGCTTCACAATTAAACTAAGCATCTTTACTGTCGATGAACTAGAATTGTTGACAATGGCTACATGACAACATCTTCAACAGTAAACAACTGCCAAGAGCAATCTTTGTTATACATGCTTGTTGGAACAGCTATGTAAATTTGGAGCTGTGAGCTTCCACAGCCTATGACTATCTCTGGCACCTTCAAGAAGTTCCATCCAAGAATAAAATTATGACTACCTTCTTTTAAAACCACAAACCTGCAAGGCTGTGTTCCAACATTTATGGTTATTCTTGCAGTAAATGTTCCAGACAGTTGGATGTATTTTGCATCTCTGACCTTCAGCACAACTGCTTTCATTTCATGGAAAGTAGTCTTCTTCAGCTGGCACAAATAAGCATTTAACATTAGAGAAAATTAAGCTGCTGAGTCAACTATCACATGGACAGATTGGTCGTTGATGGTGACATGAATGTGATTTCCTGACATCTTGGTAATTGTTGCCCATGGAGTATTTTCATTCGTAGTGGCTCCACCTCCATACATGGTTAACTTGCTTAGTTTCCTGAATTTGGTGGCCAGACAAGTGGCTGGTACCTCTTTATGGCTATATCGAACAGTTACAATTGGATTTTTTCCAGGGTTAGAAATAGATTTTGTATCACACATTGACTGTAATCATCTGCAGATGCCTAGAGTGAATAGGGCTGTTGTGATGGTTGACAATGTGCAGTGTAGTGGTCATCAAAAACTCATTATCTTTCTATGTAGTAGCATACAGTGAGTCCGGGATCCTCTTTGAAAAATACCAGCAAGTTGTCTGCTTTCCTCCATATCTCAGTAGTTCCCTGAGGCATTATACTTGGCGGATGGTTGGCTGTACCTGTGTTGTTTGGGTGTTAGGTTGTTATTTGATGACTGTGACTTAAATCCAAGTTGACGAAGTCCATTCTTCCTGGCACATTTGGCTGTTGGTGGTGATTGGTACTACAGATCAATACACTTCAACGTTCTTCATATCTCCTGGCTGCCATCTCTTGTTTACTTGGTCCAATAGTTGTAGCTGCCATAAATTGCTGCATTTCTTCTCTTACTACCAAGTGTACTGTGTCAAAATGGCACCAACAGTTAAGTGTAGTAACACTTTGGTCTCATCAAAAGGCAAAAAATAAAGACTTACTCATGTAGAGAATGTAAAAAGCGAGTGATAAAGGAATTTTGTGTGCCATGTGCAACTAATGGTAACGTGAAAAGTGCTTTAAAGTAAACCTAAAATTCCTCAGTGACTATATTCCACAAACATGCCATGTTTGTTTATGAGTCAATCTAACTGATCTTGTAAATGCATTGGATTCTAAAACCAATCATAAAATTACTAAAAAATGGCAGTGAGGCATTAAAAACCGAAATATTGACTATAAAGAAAGGAAATGATAGATTAATGTGAGAAGCAAACATGTTAATGTAAGGGAAATACAATGACATTCAAGAAATGAAATTATAAATTTGCTACAAGAGGACTTTGAGCATTTAGAAACTGAATTATTGATTACAGAAAAGAAAATTATAGGTTAAAAAAAAAAAGTCTTGAGTGTGTGAAATCCATCAAACCGAAATAAGCGTGTGTGTGTGTGTGTGTGTGTGTGTGTGTGTGTGTGTGTGTGTGTGTGTGTGTGTGAGAGAGAGAGAGAGAGAGAGAGAGAGAGAGAGAGAGAGAGAGAGAGAGAGAGAGAGATATCAGCAGACATTTTCAAATTATCCTGAATTCGAAACCAAGTGTACCTGAAGGTGGAAACGAAAAAAAAAAAGGACAAATAACAGATGTGTTTTAATTCATGGCAAGATAAATTCTATCCAGAACTGCAGCGAGGAACAAATAATCAATGAAACCATACACATTATTCACTCAGCTGAAACTATTTCTACAAATTCAAAAACGGTTATTTGTGAAAACTCGCACAGGAGATTGGTAAGTCATATACAAATGTAAGTAAAATTAAAAGTTGATTGAGTGAACAATGTGGCAAGCTGGGTGCAATTTTCATTGACTCAAATTTTTAAGTTTTAAGTGTCTGGCTAAGGATGGGCTACACTTTAATAGAATATGTTCAATGACTTTCAGAAAAATGCTTGTAGACATCTGCACAACCATGAAAAGCAAGAGAAACTGATAATTTCTGAAGCAGGTGATAAACCAAAAGGACAAGTCGAAAATAAAAACTGTAAATATAATGAAACAGCAATGCTCTTCAAATCATAAACAAATGCAAAAACTCTGTCCTGATGCATCTGAATATACATGGTCTAAGAGCAGAATACCCAAATCTTAGTTACTCTAAAATTGATTAACTCACAGTTATATTTTCATAATCTGTAAAAATAAAGGTATTCTGCATAAATGAACACTGGCTCACAAAAGAATGAAAAAAATGCACAGAGGTTTTAAATAAAAGTTAAAATTTTAAACTTGCCAGCAATTTTTGTAGAACAAACAAATCTCATCACCGCTCCTGTATCCTACTTGATACCTCAATGATCTACGAAGTGAAAGGAAATTTCATTTGTCTGAATGAAGGATGTATTTTTTTAAGTAGTTATGTAGAGCTACGTGATTTAAATATTGTGCTCAAATCAATTTACAGAATTCCTGGAAGTTCTGTCACTAAATTTTTCTTGGATAGATTTTGCTCTATTTTAGAAAAACTTAAGAAAGGATGCAGGGAAAAAAGTGTGAGCATAGCAAACTTCAACTTAAATACTTTATCTGGAAACACTGTTAAATATTGTGATTTAATCCAGAGATTTGGATTTAAGTTAAAATTTACTGTGTGCAGTAGAGAAACTTCCACTCAGCAACCTGCATGGATAACATTATAAGTAATTATCACTTTGATGATAGAAGGAATTCTGACTAGCCCTAGGGATATCTGATCACTCATCTTCGTTTATAAAGCTCAAAAGAAAAAAAAAAAAGTTAAGTGTTATAAACTAGCCATTGGAACACTGTGCTTGAAGCTACAGAAACTTTCACAAATTTTTAGATTGTTTTCAGGTGTGTTCAATGAAGCACTTCCCCTAAAATATAACCAAAAGAGAATAAAGAGTAAATGGAATTGGATTACACCAGGAATAAGAATTTCTAGTGCCAGAAAAAGACAGCTGTATAATGAGCTTAAAGTAAATAGAAACCCCAATTTTCTAATTTATGTTAGCATTATATGACTATATACAAGAAAGCTGCATTGGCAGCAAAGACACTGGCAAACAATCAATACCTTCACACACACAAAAGAAAAAAAACACACACAACTACATAACAAAAGAAGTCTAGTCTGTTGTAAAATTAGAGTTGGCAGCAAATGTTAAACAGTACAGAAATTTCACAAATCAAGATTAAGAAAAAAGTTGTAAACCCTGTTCAAATGTCAAATCGCTTCAACGAGTTCTTTGTAAAGGTGACAAAATCTGATGCAGATATGACAGCCTACCAGAAAAAGATGAATATTACACACAAAGATAACAAACAAAATATTTAGTTTAAAAAATTCAATAGAATCACTCAAAGATGTGGAAGACATTATACAAGGTGTTGAATTTTTTTTTTTTTTTTATTTTTTTTTTTTTTTTTTTTTTTTTTTTTTTATCTTGTGTTCAACATGCCTCCCCTTCAGGTGCGTGGCATATGTCTATGCAGTATTCAAATTGTTCCCACACTGCAGTGTGCATCTCTTGAGTTACAACTTCCACAACTGCCATTATGCAATGTCTCAGTTCATTCATTGTTGTTGTTGGTAACGGAGGCACATAAACAGAGTCTCATGTAAAATCCCACAAGAAATAATCATATACAGTCAGGTCTGGTGACCTTGGAGCCCAGTAATGTAAGGCTGAATCATTTGGTCCAATGCAACTGATCCATCATTCAGTAACCCTTTGATTTCGATTCAAAAATTCCTGCACTTCCATATGCCAGTGTGGCGGTGCCACATCCTGTTGGTAGATAAGTCATACTAATCCGTCTCCAACTGTGGGAAAAAAAAGTTCTCAAGCATATCGAAATATGTGCTTCATGCAACATTGTTCTCAGCAAAGAAAAATGGGCTATCCACCTTTTCCCATGAAACTGCACAAAACACATTAAATTTTGGAGAGTCCCTCTCATATTGTACAACTTTGTGTGGTTGTTCCGTACCCCATGTTCTCACATTAGAACTGTTAACCTTTCCATTTAAATGGAATGTTGCCTTGGCACTATACACTAAGTGTTGAAGAAAACTGTCATCCTCCATCTTGCCAAGAATGAAATTACAGAACTCCGCATGTTGTTGTTAGTCACCTTCACAAAGAGCTTGCAATAGCTGAATTTTGTATAGCTTCATGTGTAAACAACAACGCAACACACATCACATGGACATGTGGACCATGGCGAGCTGTCGAGCTGCAAGGTGAACAGATTTCTGTGGACTGTATGAAACTATGGCAGATGCATTCGACGTCTGTGTCAGACACTTGAGGACAGCCCAGTGATTTGTCTTTACACAAACTACCTGCTTCTCAGAATTGTTCATGCCATCATCTAAAGCTCTAGGCTGTAGGATGATCCACACCATACCAACCACGAATGTCACGCTGAACAGTTATTACTGATCTGCACTGTGCAAAACTTAGAACACAAAATTCTTTCTGTTGTCTTGACACACTTTTTACTAGAACTGAAGTGGGTGCACACTGCTGCTACCTAGAGAAAACAATGTAAAACTTGCGAGTCTGCTGTTTCCAATAATGTTTTGTTTACGCACATCTCAAATAACATAATAGTAATTTTTTTTTTTTTAATTGGGTGATTCTTTTTCATACACCGTGCTATGAATAAAAAAAATTCACCTGGAGGAGTGGAATGCCTTACAATCAAAGCTGTATGCTGTGTTATTTCACACCCATTGGCTAGTATTATAAACCAGTCCTTTGAACAAGGGTGTTTTTCAAATTCCTAAACTACACTGAGAAAGTTGCTATTCAAGCAGGACTCACAAGGTGGTATAGGAAATTATTGTCCTACATCTCTCCTCCTCCTCCTTTCTAAAACAATTGAAAAACTTGTGGCGAAACAGTTTGTAAATTTTCTTAGAGGAAATGACAGTATTTCTAAAAATCAGTTTACTTTTATAAATAAACTGAAAGCAGTCTTGATAGCATAAATTTTAATGTGTTGATCAGTTTCGATCTTATTATAAGATCATCTTCAGACCATAATTGTCTGCTGGAGGCGTTGGTGCACGGTAATCCTCTTACTGCAGTACACCATCAGCCACAAGCAAGAGGGTTGCCATGCGCCACCGCCTCCGGTAGACAACTGTGGTCTGAAGACGATCTCATAATAAGATCGAAACCGGTCATCACATTAAAAATTTATGCGATCAAGACTGCTTCCAGTTTATTTATAATAATTATAGATCGCTGTTTCCTATCACAAGAACTATGTTCTTTAAAATGTTAAATCAGTTTGCTTTTCATTGAAGAGAGAGCATAATAAGTGCCACCAGAGAATTTACAAAAAACATAAGCATCTCAATGGACCAGGTTTCAGACATTTCTGTGATCTAACAAAGGCCATTGATTTAGTGAATCCCTCATCACTACTTTCCAAACTTAAGAGCTATCAGAGCAAGGATACTCCATTACAGTGTTTCAATTCTTATCTGACAGAAAGGAAACTGACAAACAATGGAACATCCAGGATGGAATGTAATACTATTATGGAAAGAATGGTTGCTACTCACGGAGTTGCAGATAGGCATAACAAAAAGACTTCACAATTTGACAAAGGCCTTGTTGGCAAAAAGCTCATTTTGTAACTGTCTGATTGTTCTTTTTGTTGTGTGTATCTGCAACTCAGCATCTCCACTAGTGGTGAGTAGCAACTGTCCTTTTTATAATATTGTTAGAAAGGAAACAAACAGTTATTTTAACACCAAATTCAGTTAACTACTGCTCTGAATGGAAAACAATTTCTGAAGAGGTCCCACAAGGTTCAATAATGGGTCCATACATGTCCTTGCCATTTGTCAGTGTTTACCATTCAATATTTATGCTCCTTCAGTCTTTTTCACAGGTGACACCTCAGTCATAATGGAAAACGACACTATTGAAAAAACTCCAGATAATGTACTAAATGTTCTAGGAAAACTTGAATCCTGGTTCCATAAAAATGGACTAAAACTGAACGCCACAAAGACCCAGATAATACAGTTTGTCTCTACATCATTGTCAATGTGCCATATAAAAATACCTCATAATAATCAATTGGTAACAGAAGTCAGCCATGTGAAATTCTTGAGCATAAACCTTGACTAAAGTCTAAACTGGGTGACACATATACACTTTTTGACAAAGTAAATACCCTTGCTTTTGTTATGTTTATTTTATCTGTTGCCACTCATGTGGACACTAGAAAGACCATCTATGATGGTTATTTTGAATCGGTTATTTGATACGAGATAATTTTTTTGAGAAATTCTACAAACAGCACAAGGCTGTTAATTATTCAGAAGGAAATCTTTAGAAACCCATGCCATATGCTGACCATAAAAATGAATTATGCTGCCCATCATTTAAGCAATTGAAGATACTAACCAATCCTTCATTGCACATTTTTTAAATTTTTATTTTTGCATACAATTAACAATTTAAACTTGGAAAGTACTGTTTTAGCCACAGCCATGGGCACAAGAAGAACTTCAAACTTCTTTCACATCGCTTAAAACTTTATGCTCTGACACCACTGTACATGGGGCTAAAAATATGTAACAAACTACAAGGTAAGAACGTATTAAACATGACCCTGGCTCTTTGGAAAGTTAAGCCCATGAAGTTTTAGTAGAAAAATGTTACTATACCATTGAAGAATTCATGGAAGACAGTTTGACAACTTGAACAATATAAATATTTAACTATTAATCCATTAACTGTTAATATAATACAAATGTTGTATTTTATGTGGTTTTATTAGAAGCATTTCCGTAACTGTTAATCTACAATGCATAACTTTCTAAAAACATTGTAAAGATATCATTTGTGACGCATTATATTCTTTTGAAACTTGACATGTCTCTTGTACTAATTACCTTAACACTGTTATGTAATTAGACTAATAAATCACATTTCACACATGAGAGAGGAGGTGTCATGCATGGTCTTCCGCAACTCCCATATGGACCACATTCAGGAGATAGTCATACTTCTTTTGTCCAGCTCTTTTCTGTTGCATTTCCTCAATCTGCTGGCACTATCTGATGAACTACTCATGTTGTGATGTCCTTCAAGATGTGCTTGATATATGTCTTCTCTACTCCTTTCACTTCATTAGCTTCTGTCATATTCAGAATCACAATGTGTCATAGACCCAAAACATTTTGTATTTAAGAATGTGTCATTTCCATATGACATGGGCCATGTTTTTCAATAGTTGTTCTGTTAAGCAGATATTCTGCTGATAGTCACCAATTATTTTCTTCAGTATGACCTCAAATTTGTCCCATATAACAAGTTTCTTTTCACTCTTCTTGAACCACTGCTGAGTTATACCATCCAAGTAAAAGTACACATCTACTAAACATGTCACTTCATCGCCTGTTTTATTCGACAAATTGGTCAAATCCTTTGAACCATTTCACTGGGTCCTGACCAGCATCTCCGGAAAACAATGATGGATGCCTGATGTCCATCTGACTTATTGCTGTTTTGGAATCCAATAGTCTCCTGCATATACGAACATAGGGAACACTGCACTGCTTGTATTCTGATTCCTGTTCATGTAGGCAACAGTTTTTATGTTGTGCAATTGGAGCTGTGGAGATGTAGTAGTTTTGAAGTACCTGGCATCACCACCAAACAATGTCTGATCCAAAAGCAGCATCGTGAGTACAATACAGCACTTAGCACTGAAAGCACATTTATTACCTACACCAGAGTACAGACAGAACAGAACTGAACTCCTGGGTGGAGTATGCTGTTATTTATACAAATATCAAATAATCCAGAATATACAAATATTACGAAATTTTGAAAATCTTCCAGAAATTAAAAATACTAAACAACAAATAACTGTTGGTTGTTAGGTTTTAATTGGTGACACTCAGCATACCGGCCAGTTATGCTAATCCCTACTCCACGTATGCAGCAGACTTTATGGCAATATCAACCATGAGTTTTTTTATTGAAAACTTCAGTAGAATTTGTGGCTTCTGTGGGCCGCTTAGGGGAAATAGTGACACTTTATGTGTATTATGTCAATTGCAAAGTGGAACTAATTTTGTTAGAAAAACAACAGAGTCAATCAAAAACATGTTTTTTGTAGCCAAAGGTTTTTCTTAAAAATATTAATAAATACAATATGTGCATCCAAAAAGACATCTTCCATTGCATCTGGTCTGTTACTTTCTAATTATTTTCTCACCAATTTTACTATTTAGAGACAAATTTACCATCGTATTGCAAAGTGTAAAACCAATTGTTATTTGAATTAATCTGCTTCATATTTGAGTAAGTTAGTCTATCATTGCATCATGACTAGTTAGTTTTGGCACTGTGGCCATTCTCAAGTGAGACCTATGAAATGTACACTAAACTATCTCATACACATATGCAACGAACACTGAACTGGAACATACAAGTTCACTTCTATGAGATTGTCTGGTTTCCATAGTGGTGGGATTGAATCATAGCTCACATTTTAATACCTGAGGATGACTAATGTTGGCTGAAAGCAGTTATTTCATTCGAAATAAAGGTGACTGCCAGACAATTAAATTATTTCCATATAAAAGTCACTATAAGTGTAAACAGAACCTCATTAAAAAACATGACAAGAATGTTGCATTGTATTCCCTTCGTCAAGGTATCATTAAAACACACAGTATTGTGGATGGTGTTTTTTTCCCCCACTTGTTGCACGTTGTTGACATTAACAACCAATGGATTGTACAACCAGTCCTGCCTTGATCAAGATATTTGACATGCACAACAATTATGAATGCTGTAGTGTACTCAAACCCATCAGGTACACTAGGAAATATGTATGCAAATGTATCAATCAAGCTGTGTTCAATTTCTTAGCGGAAGAAGGACTTGTGGTTAGTAATGATTACGCAACTCACCACCAAATTGGGCATTATTTCAGAAGCAACAATGACTTCTCTGAATTTCCTGTTCATCACAGACAACACACAGTTTATCTCCAGGTTACTTACCCTGAGAGGTTAACGCGAGAACCTTAATGAATGCAAAATGCAAGAAAAATGCGAAAAATCTATGAAAAGCATGCTGTCCAAGTGCAATTAAGATAATTTTGTAAAACCACTGCTACATCAAGAACTGCCTCATTATTAAGGCTGAGACACCAGAAATAAGAAGAACAAGGATCATATTTCGTGGTACCTCCTCACATTAAATAATCAGCATACAACATTCATATGGCCAACTTAGAATGCTACTGTGTCTGCCCGCTTCTCCACATGTAGTTCTAGATAACTTCAAAACTTTGACAAGTACACATATAAAAGTTATAGCAAGGAGAGTGAAGCTCAGAAGCCGGTCGAATATGGGATATACCAGGAAAAAATATACTAGTGGCTATGAGGACTAACTCAGTTTCTTGCTTAGAGCATCCATTCACCGTTTCAATAATATTTGTTGACTGTTCAATATTTTAGTTTCTTGCAAGATCTTCAAAAGTGACTTCATAACATTGGAAAGAGCTGAAGGTCTCATGTTGTTCTACATTTTGATACGAGACAAATTTACCACATCTCACTACATGTTTTCTTTAAGATACTAGTAACAGACATTATGGGAAATTTATTCATTTTGTTAGCTGGTGATTCCTGTTAATCATTTTCAACTTATTCAACATGGTATACAATCAGATCAAATCACTGCCTGTTTAAAGAAGTTAGTTTTGTGGAATTTCTTGAGAATTCATATTGATGCAATATACGTGACATGACCTCCAGAATGATTGCAGTGCTGACAAGTTATCAGCAAATTCACTGGATACTGGTACGGAATTATCACTCCAGGGGAAATGCAAGTTCTTTCTATTTGATGTAGCAAATATGGCTGTGTATTTGGATGATCTGATCGGATGTTCTCAAATATGGCAGAGAATCACCTCTCTGCAAATTGGCTGTGGAAGTGAATGATACTTTTCCACAAGAGACACAACTACTTCCCTTAACAGTGAAGTTATTGTGCTCCAAACCTACAACATCCTAATAGCCCAATGTTAATGTTCTGCAAGAAAAGCAAGCACTGTATTATCAGGTTGAGTGTCCTAAAACCTCAGCATATATGGAATCAACCTCTCAACTACGTGTGAAATAGAAAGTTCCAGTAATACTTCTGCAGAACTTTGTTTAATGGAACAAGGCTTTCCATAAAAACTAAACATAAGGCAACTGTAGCTGAAGCCATCACTTTAACTTATTATGCTTAAAAAATAAATTAAAAATGGGGTGTGGAGGGGGTGGGGAGGGGGGGGGAAGGGGTGCTTGCTTATCAATTTCTTACCTAGCCAATATACAGGAGAAGCTTCTTTCAAAAGTAACCAAGTCTCACGTGGTTGGCCACCAATACAAAGAAAGGTCTCTCACATAAGAAAATGTACCTGGCTTGCTTTTTAATATCAAATAGAATGAACATTGAGTACATTGTCTACAAAAGATGGCTCTAAATACTGTGTACAGCACAATTTTGTAAATAGTTTTTAATTACATTAGTAACTTACAGACACCTAAAAAAACATGAGCATGATGTATGATTACCTCCTTGTTGTATTTCTTGGTTAAGTGCCATTCAAATTATTTTTCAAATTATCTAAATAATAGGTTACCATCTGGTTATACTTATAAAGACATACTAAGCAAATCCAAGTTATGTTTATTCCTCACAGCTGCCTCCACTATAGGATGAGGAATTACTTTGACTTCTTGCTTTATTTGTATTCCACCCAGGGGTTTTACTGTTGGGTAAAGTTTGATGAAAATGATTCTTTTAACAGAATGTTAGAGGATTTAAGCTGACCTGGTAACTGCCACTATGCTTGCTTCACTTCCTGTATTATTTTGCTTCCCTTGCTTGGAAAAAGCTTTCTAAATTGTTAAGCAAATATTTCCTGAAGTTCTCCTTAGCAAAGGACACATCTGTCTTATCCATTTCATTGTCAGAAGGTACTCTAGTTTACTTAAACTGGCACAAGCTATAGTTTCATGCTGCTTTTATAATACTTAATAAATGTCTTGGGTGTCCAAGCCTTGTCAGAGTGTTTGAACTTTAGAGACTTAATGCAGGTGGAAATCTGAGAAGATTTTATTCAGTCACACTGCCAATAAAATGTGCATTCTATTTTTATAATTTTTGTGAGAGCTTTCCTTGGGTTCCTTATCAATCACAAATCAGCTTTGTTACTCATGTAAGAAGAACTCTAGTACCTTGTTTTCATGAACACATTTCTAATGGGACTGGGGTCTATCAAAACGACGCCTTTGCATAAAATGAGAAATTTGAGAAGGCTACCTTTTCAACTCTGTGAATTTTCTCAAGAATGAAGTTATATAAAATAATGAATCAAGATTTAATTTTTCATGCTTCTCAGTTTTTTCTGCATATGTTTTGATTTTACTGAATTTTTCTTTCATATCTATCCATTTGAAAAATTACTGTTGAGGAGATTTTACAGACTCTGATAGCATTTACTAGTGTTGGTTACTTATGATAATGTACACCTTTTTAGACCATAAAGGCGTAAGTGTATGAAATTAAATTCCTGGGTTTTCTTTGATATCCGTATCCATCTAAGTATAAATTAATGGCGTGTCATAGATCACTAGTTCTTCACTCATTGGTATTAGTTTGTACATGACAGTCTCTAACGCAGTTGCTCTTAGATTGGGCAGTGGGAACATGCCTCTAAGAAAGTACTCTTAGTCAGTAGGTACATTCTCCTTTTCCTATATCACACTGGTCTATAACTTTAGGTTCCTTTCTAATGATAAATACAGTTCTCCATTGTTTAATAATTCTTCATGTATTTGCTCCCCATGTGTGTTTGTTGTTCTTCAAATTCCTAATATTTTCATATTTTTTACAGTTTATAGGCCTTTAATTGAGTATTAAATATGGTCATCCACAGACATTTAAAGAGAATGGTGAATGCTAGTTGTTACACAACTCTCAAAATGAATTGTCCTGTATCTCATTAATGTTGTCCTTCCTTGTAGGCATATTAATTTTCCAGTCTTTCTCAAATTACTTTGCTACACTGAATTTCTTGATAAGACACTAGTTCTTTGACTCAACAGCATCATTTTATGAAAGATAAAATTTTCTTCGAGCATTAAGTGTGTGTGTGTGTGTGTGTGTGTGTGTGTGTGTGAGTCGCAACATTCTGTTCCACCTTTCTTCATATTTTCTTTATTTCTTCCTGTTAGTTATCATTATATGATATACATTTTATTAGTTTTTTTTCTAGTCCTAGTCAGACATTTTTTCTTACCACTGGTAAACTTCCTATCAAAAAATGTTGACATGGCAGCATATTTCTATTGTGGTGGTCAAAAGAAAGCAGATTCACCATATAATACAGGGAAACAGACTGTTTATATAACCAGACAATGAAATTTTTGCTTGGAGTCATGTGTTTCATAAAGAAAAACATACCTTTTCTTGCCTCTTCTTCCCACTGTTTTGTTATGAGCAAATATCTAGGTGATTCTGGACAGACTGGTAGCAAAATTAACTGTAGGACAGCAGGGCAGACTGCAAGACCTGTAAAAAAAATTCACTGAGTGTTTAATTATTTGTCTGTTCATACAGAAAACACACACACACACACACACACACACACACACACACACACACACACACAAAGAAAGAAAAAAAAGCACATACATGCAAATGTGAGATGGGGGTGGGGGAAGAGAGCAGAACCAAGAGCAGGTAGATGAGGTAGGTGTTAATTAGAATGGCAAGCAGAGAGGAGAGCAGGCGATGAAGAATCTCACAGTAAATAATGATAAAGTATTTGTTCTGCCAAATATAGCCTAACAAGGATACTTAGTCTAAGAACCTACATAGCTCATTTGTCAGAATTTCATTTTTTTCCTTCTCTATAAGGTTAATTGCACTATTAATCTTTGCAACAACAAAAAAAAAAAGAGCTCCTTGTGACTTACACTCCCTTGTCCAAATATTCACTGCAGAGTATGTTCTTTCAGTCACAAACCCTAAGACTGTTTTGATGCACTTAACTGTTTTGGTTGTCTGCTAGCTGTCTTCATTTCAGCGTAACTATTGCATCTCACATTATCAACGATCTATATAATGTCAAGCCTGCCCCTGCAACCTTTTCCTTTCTCCATCCATAGTTTTCAGCAATGACACATCGTAAAATGAAATCATACTTACTATATTTCCTTTCCACTGTTTTCTTAATCATTGACTCACTGCAGGACATTGATCAATATACGGTATTGCAGTACATGTGTTGTTCTGATTATGATTAAAGCTCCTTTGGCACAGCCATTACGAAACATATCAAATGAATTTGCAATTGTGAATAAGGACTACCCTCAGCTGTAGAATGGAATGACAATGATGAAGATTTGTGCCAGATCAGGACTCGAACCCGGATTTCCTGCTTATCACGAGCAATCCCATCATCATTTGGCTATCCGTGCATGACTAATGGTGACACCCAAACTTCCATATCCATGAATGTCCAAAGGAACTTCGCATCATAATCAGAACAACACAGGCACTGCAAAATCAAATTTATTTGCCGATCCCGGGTAAGCGACTTTCAAGTACAACGTCTGACCTGTATGGGAATATACATAATGGATGTACGAGTTCAGGTTGTAGATGCATGGCTGATGACATATGGAAGTTTGGGTCTGGCCATGAGTCATGCACGGATAGCAAAATGGTAAGGCAAATGCTCGTGATAAGTGGGAAACCCAGGTTCGAGTCCCAATCTGCCCCAAATTTTCACTGTCATCATTCCATTCTACAACTAATAGTAGTCCTTATTCGCAACTGCGAATTAAATTAATCAGTATGTCTGCCAATCTTCAATAGTTCCCTGTAATACCACATTTTCATGGCTTATGATCATTTCAGCTGCACCTTACTCCATTATTCATACTTCTCACCTACACAAAGCTGTGAACAAACATTACAAATTATTAACTTTTTCTATTTGAATGTTAGTGTTTGTTTCTTCTTATAGAAGATTCTTTTGTCTTTTGTAAGCCTTACCACAAAGTGTTTCTTGTATCTTTAACTTTATTCTCTAGTTTTTAGATATCAAAATTCATCCACTTCTTCAAGCATCTTGTGCCCAAGTTCTACATCTATCATCCTGAATTTCCACACCATTACCTCAGTTTTCTTTTTCTTTATCACATATTACAACTGTCAGCTAGAGACATTTCCATGTCATTCAGCAAATGACTCAATTCTAATTCACTTTCAGCAAGCACTAATATGTCATGAAGGAACCATATGCTGTTTGTTTTCTGTCCTTGACAAATTACTGCATGTTGAGATAGTCTGTTACTCCATTCATTGGGGAATATACAAATTAAACATCATTGATGACAATGTAACAACGAATACAATCAATTTTTGATAAAATAATTTAACTGGATAGATAAAAAATCTACTCACCAAGTGGTGGCAGAACACATACATAAAAGAGGGTTGTAATTAGGCAAGCTTTTGGAGCCAGTGGCTCCTTCTCCAGGCAGAAGGGTTGAAGGGGAAGAAAGAGGGGTAAAGGAAAAGGACTGGAGACATTTAGGGAAAGAGGTAGATTTCGGGAAAGTCACCCAGAACCGCAGGTCAGGGGAGATTTACCGGATGGGATGAGAAGGAAAGTGATTGCTGAGGACTGCATCAGATGCGATTTGAAAACCTGAGAGCGTAAAGGTGGAAGACAGGGTACTATGCAACAGAGACTACTGCTTAAACATAACACATGAGTTAATAGGAGTGAAAAGCTAACTGCATTGTATGTAACACAATGAAACATTCAGAAAACTAAAACAGAGTGAAGAAAAGAGTAGTTACTGTGAAGAAATGCTGAGACAGAAGAAATCAATTTAAATTGAGGCCAGGTGGATGGCAGGAACCAAGCACATGTTGTAGTGCTAGTTCCCACCTGTAGAGTTCTGATAAACTGATGTCTGTGGGAAGAATCCAGATGGTGCATGTGGTGAAATAGGCATCTGTCTGCAACAGGAGATTGCATGTTGCTAGTATACACCCTCTGCCTACACCCATTCATCCTAATTGACAATTTGGTGGTAGTCATGCTGACATGAAGGACCGTACAGTGTTTATGTAACAGCTAGTATAGGGTGTGTTGTTTCACAAGTGGCTCTCTTTGATAGTATGTATTTCACCAGTTACAGAGCTGCTATAGGCAGTTGTAGGAAGGCACATAGGGCAAGTCTTGCAGAAGGGACAGTCACAGGGATCAGTATCAATCCTGGTACTGCTGATCCCTCAAAAAAACAACTTCTGAGCACATCACAGGCAAATCAGTATTCTCATGGTCTGGAATGTATTCATTAGCTACTTCAACAGAGCCATGACTTCCTAAAATCATGCCCTGAAACGAGATCCATTCTGTCTAAAATCTTGTCCACCATACCTAAAAAGCTTTTCGTCTCCCTCCCAATCTCTGCAATATTCTTGTCAGACCTTATGCTCCTCCTGCACCCATCTCCCTATCCTATGGCTCCTACCCCTGTGACCATCCCCACTGCAGTACTTGCCCTAAGCACCCTCCTACCTCCATCTACAGCAGCTCCGTAACTGGCAGAACATATACCATCAAAGAGACAGCCATCTGTGAGAAGACACATCATATACCAGCTGTTATGCAAACACTGTTTGGCCTTTTACATCAGCAAGGACTACCACTAAATTATCAATTAGGATGAATGGGCATACACAGAGGGTGTATAGTGGCATCACACAATACCCTGTTGTAGAGTGTGCTCTACAATGTGACAATTGTGACTTCAGTGCCTGTTTCTTCACACACACCACCTGGATCCTTCCCCCAGACACCAGTTTCTCAAAACTCCGCAGGTGGGAACTAGAACCACAACATGTCCTTGGTTCTCACCACCCACCTGGCCTTAATTTATGTTAATTTCTACCATCTCAGCATTTCTTCACAGTAACTACTTTTTCTTCACTTCATTTTAGTTTTCTAGATCTTTCATTGTGTTACCCGTCAATTTTTGTGGCCCATCTCCCACCTCTGTTACATACAATGCAGTTAGCTTTTCACTTTTATTGACTCATGTATGATGTTTGATCAGTAATCTCTGTTTTGCATATTACCTGGTCTTCCATGTTTAAGCTCTCTGGTTTTCAAATCTTGTCCAATGCAGTCTCCAACAATGACTTTTCTTCTCATCCCATGTGGTAAGCCTCCCCTAACCCAACGTTCTGGGTGACTTTCCTGAAATCTACCCCTTTTCTTAGACACCTCTTCAGTCCTTTTCCTTCACCCCTCCTGCTTCCCCTTCAACCTTGCTGCCCAAATAAGGATCCAATGGCTGCAAAAGCTTGCCTAATTACAACCCTCTTTTATGTGTGTGTTGTACTGTCACTTGGTGAGTAGAGTTTTTACTGATGACAATGTCTATCACTGACTTACACTTCTCCTAACTCTGGCTTCTTGCATCATTCTGTCCACACTTAGGACTGGTCTGGCTTCATAAAAATAAAATGTATTATCCTTTTATACTTAAAACTAATTCCACACTGTCTGAAAATTAAATTACTTTTCTATAAATAACTAAGATTTTATCAGCATACAGGGCAGCCAAATGGCAGGGAATTTGGAATTCACACAGTCTAAACAACAATTAAAGTCTTCTTTCACCGATACGAGTGCCGTTCAGAAAGTAACCTCCAGTTGATTTAAAAAAATACACCAAGTTAAATAAAAATATTTTAATATATACATCTTACAACTACATCTTTGCACTATTTTTCTACATAGTCTCCATAGCGATTGAGGCACTTATCGTATCTCTTCACAAGCTTTGAAATTATCTTCTGCATAAAAATCACCCGCTTGTGCCTGGAGCCAGCCTGTGACCGCATCTTTGAGCTCTTCGTCGTCATCAAACCGCTGTGACCCGAGCCATTTCTTCAAATGCATGAAGAGGTGATAATCACTTGGCGCCAGGTCTGGGCTGTAAGGTGGATGGTTGATAACGTCCCACTTGAAGGACTCAAGAAGGGCCGTTGTTCTGCGAGCAGAGTGAGGACAGGCGTTATCGTGCAAAAAAAACGATACCGGAAGTCAGCATACCACGGCATTTGTTCTGTATAGCCTGTCGTAACTTTTTTATTGTTTCACAGTACACGTCTTGATTAATGGTCGTACCACGTTCCATGAATTCAACCAACAACACCCCTTTGGCATCCCAAAACACCGTTGCCATCAGTTTTCTGGCAGAAAAATCTTGCGAGGCTTTTCTTGGTTTGGTAGGTGAATTTGAATGTGCCCACATCTTTGATTGTTCTTTTGTCTCAGGGTTCACGTACTTAATCCAGGTTTCGTCACCGGTCACGATTCTGTTTAACAATGGTTCTCCTTCGTCCTCATAACGTGACAGAAAGTCTAATGCAGAGGCCATTCTTTGAGTTTTGTGGTGGTCGGTAAGAATTTTGGGCACCCATCGTGCACAGAACTTACGGTAACCCAATCTTGCTGTCACTATCTCGTACAAGAGAGTCTTAGAAATCTGTGGAAAACCAGTAGACAACTCCGACATTGAGAAACGTCGATTTTCACGAACTTTTGCATCAACTGTCTGAACAAGTTCGTCAGTCACCAATGATGGTCTACCACTCCTCTCTTCATCATGAACGTTTTCTCGTCCACTTTTAAATAAACGTACCCATTCACGGACAACTCCTTCACTCATAACTCTTGGTCCGTACACGGCACAAAGCTCACGATGAATAGCTGCTGCAGAATATCCTTTGGCTGTAAAAAACCTTATGACAGCATGCACTTCACATTTGGCGGGGTTTTCTATTGCAGCACACATTTCAAACTGCCACAAAAACTAAACTAGCGCAGGTACGATGTTCACTCGACCACGGCTTGATGCCGACTGACCTGTTGAGTGCGTGAACGCACAGATGGCGTCGCTACTCCCCCCACAACCCATACTGTGACCAATCGGAGGTTACTTTCTGAACCACCCTCGTATTTGTGAAAGCTGACTGGTCAATCCTCTCTGAACACCCCTCCCCCCCAATTGGCTTCTTATTGCTGTCTGTCATGTACTATTCATTCAACTCATCCTAGTAAGTAAACAACAGCAGGACAGTGTTGCTGTAGAAGTAAGAGCTTCCTCTCAAATGCACATCCACAAAGAATCATGCTGAAATCTATGAAGCAGGACTCATCTTCCATATGACAGGTTTCTTTGGTTCCATAGCCAAGTATGACGACGATTATATGAAAAGTGGATGTACATCTGACAGCTTGTAAAATTGCAAGTGATCAGACCCAGTAATGTGACAATCACTACATATAATTGCGTTTCGAGCCATCAAAGAACAACACAAACTATTTCTACACCACATCATACGAAATATATTCTGCATGTTCTATAGAGAGGAGTGTGTACTGAGAAAAGAAGTGAAAGATGTACACTTCGCTTAAAGAACAGCATCATAAAACCATCAAAAGTTGATGTAACGCGTGCTTATTTGTCAAGAGCCAGTTTCAATCAACTGACTTTCTTCAAGTCACAAATATGACTACATCAGATCAAAGGAAGATTCCTTCATGTCAAGTACATAAAAATTATCAGTTGCAGCATTTGTAACTTAAAAGCCTCCATTTTTTACATTAGTCACTCAAACAGGGGACTAATCCGGAATATTTTGCCAATGGAGAGATAATTACAGTGCTTTTTTAATTACATGCCAGATGTTGTGTGACTACACCTCATGTGCCTTTAATGCAGTGGTGTTCGTTGCCTTCTGCAGCCTCATGCCACGATGGTGAGGCAGCATCACCAATGGGAGAAATCCTTTGATAATACCTTACGCAGGCAGATAAATGAACTGTCATACAAACAACAAACTTGTCTGAGTAAATTTACTCTCATTCATCAGAATGTTAGAATACTATTAAACAAAGTTAACGAACCTCCTGTGTTTACATCATCTACAACGTCAAAAGGAAGTTAGAGTGTTATGTTTAATCAAGTACCATGTAAATACAACAATCGACATGTTAAACTCAGAATTATGAATTATCAATCCATTTTTGTACACAAAATACGAGAAAGGAGGAGCTGATGATATTTACTTCTACAATACTCATGTTGGCAGCTGTTCTCGATTCGAATTCTGGAATATTTACTTCATCTTCTTTGGTGAAGGCATTTCGGAAGGCTGTGTTTAGTAACTCTGCTTTGTCAGCACTGTCTTCAATAGTATCTCCATTGCTATCATGCAGAGAAGGCATTGACTGTTTCTTGTGCTAACATACTTCACATACAACCAGAATCTCTTTGGATTTTCTGCCAGGTTTAGAGACAAAGTTTCATTGTGGAAACTGTTACAGACATCTCGCATTGAAGTCCGCACTAAATTTCGAGCTTCTGTAAAAGATCGCCAATCTTGGGAATTTTGCGTCTGTTTAAATTTGGCATGTTTGTTCATTGTTTCTACAACAGTGTTCTAACCCATTTTGTGTACCAAGGAGGATCAGCTCCATTGTTTGTTAATTTATTTGGTATAAATCTCTCAATTGCTGCCGATACTATTTCTTTGAATCCAAGCCACATCTGGTCTACACTTACATTATTAATTTGGAACGAGTGGAGATTGTCTCTCAGGAAAGCGTCAAGTGAATTTTTATCTGCTTTTTTAAATAGGTATATTTTTTGCTTATTTTTTGGAGATTTGGGGATTACAACATTCAATCTCGGTACGACAACTCTGTGTTCACTAATTCCTTACTCAGTTTTGATGCTCTTTATTAACTCAGGGTTATTTTTTGCTAAGAGGTCAAGTGTGTTTTCACAACCATTTACTATTCGCGTGGGCTCATAAACTAACTGCTCAAAGTAATTTTCAGGTTATGCGTTTAGAACAATTTTGGATGATATTTTGTGTGTACCTCCGGAATTACACATCTATTTTCATCCACATATCGAGGGTAAATTAAAGTCATCACCAACTTATCATAAGAGTTGTGTGTGTGTTTGAAATCAAACTCAAGTTTTCTTTGAACCTTTCAGCAACTGTATCATCTGAATTGGAAGGTCGGTAGAAGGATCCACCTGTTATGGTCTTGCTATTCAGGTGATGGTAATCACAGCAGGACATGTGTTGTCTAGATCCATCCGCAGTCTTGTTGGTACGACCACAATTCCTGCGCTGTATTGACTATCACTCTCTTACATTATCTAGTCACATAACTGCTGGTTAATACAATTTCTGTTATCAGTTGTAAATACCTAGGAATGCACTGGTGCTTCATCCCCTGCTCGTATTTCACACTGGATCATGGGTGTTACTGGCAATGGACACCACAGTAAAAATAAAACCTCAGATTCAAACAGTAATTCTTTCATCCACTCTCTCTCTCTCTCTCTCTCTCCCTCTCTCTCTCTCTCTCTCTCTCTCTCTCTCTCTCTCTCTCCCCTTTAGATGCTCCACTCTCCTACATATCACAGTCTTATAGGCAGCTTGCAGCCACTTGTGGTTCACACTCCTCAAGCACCACTCATCCTTGTCTGGAATGTCTCAACTCTCGATTAACATTCCCTTACTTAACTTCATTACTTCGGGGCCAAAATTACCTATATTTACAGGTATCGCTCTTCTGCCATACCTCTCTTGTAGGTGTACAACACTTCTCTTGACAAAGTAAGTTGCTGCATCAAGCATATAGTTTTCCTCCAGAGGCTCCACAACACGCAACATACCTTAAAAAATGGCTCCAAGCACTATGGGACGAGGTCATCAGTCCCCTAGACTTAGAATTACTTAAACCTAACTAACCTAAGGACATCACACACATCCATGCCAGAGGCTGGATTCAAACCTGCCACCATAGCAGCCGCGTGGTTCCAGACTGAAGCGCCTAGAACCGCTCGGCCACAACCTTCAAGTAGATCTGGCTCCATTCACCTAAAGTGCCTTCCCAGTGCCACATGGCACACATCATGCAAATCAAGCCTTAGTGCAATTGTATGTGGTTCAGTTCGCAACAGTTCTACAATGGCAACAGTTTCCCATAGCTGAAGTGTCATTCCAATAAGTTCTAGTGTATGTTCCAAGACTTGCTAAATAGCACTGAGCTACTTAGTAAGTCATGGAAAGTATATTGGGAAGAAAGATTAGAAGCTGTGGGAGGGGAAGTGTTCATTGCAGTTGACAAATATTCTCTCTATTGAGGTCAAATTTGATTGGGACAGAGAAATTATCTGGTGGCGTATAGTAGGTCTGGATGAAATAAAGTTAATTGTTGGATGTTTTTACCAGGCTACTGATTCTGTTGTGACAGTTTTAGTAATTCAAAGGAAGTTTATGGCTAGTAGTGTGGAAATATTAGTTGGAGATCCCCACACATATTGAGTACAGACTGGAATATCTACGGATTCGCTGCAAAGGTACAGGCAGACAGTCTTGTAAATTACTTTTGAATACATTTTCAGAAAACTGTCTTGAGCACCTAATTCAACAATCCACATGTGGCAGAAATATTTTAGACCTTGTAGGTGCAAATAGGTCTGACCTTATCGACAGCATCTGAATAGAGACATGGTTTGGTGATCAGATATTATAACACGTATGGTTACTAAAGTTAATAACTCATTCAAGAAGGCTGGAAACAGGAGGTAAGTAATTGTTAGTGCCCCACTTAGACAATGAACTGAAATCACTTTGCCCCAGCATGATGGCCGTACAGGGTGTCTACGCATTTTCACAGGATCAAATTCAAGACCTTTTCATTACCTCTATAAAATGTGTGTGGTACAATGACAAAACACTTTTTTTGTGAACCTGAAAGCTAGTTGAAATGAACACTGATTGAAAAAATTCTCATATCACTTAAACTGCATGTCAGCATGAATAATTTAACTATGTATGACTTGCTGTGTACCATTCATCAAATGCTATGGAAACATTAAACTCTCACACAGGATGTGTTATCATCACATCAATTAAAATACAAATTGTTTTAACATAGTAATGCAGTGAAAACTTACAATTTTCCCTAACACATTATAACAATTTTAAAGGTACAAAATTTATGTCAAATGTTAAACTTCACAATGAAAGATTCAGTGTTTAAGTTTCTTAGATAAACTTGGAATTTCAACGTCCAACATCTAAAACTTCAGGTTTTTCTTTTGTCTTTTCTATAGCCATTCTTTCTTTTTTGGGGCTCTTATTTCTTGAACTGTTCTTCTTTTAATATTGGCCACTTAATTTTCATCAGATTCCTTTTTTTTTTTTTTTTTTTTTTTTTTTTTTTTTTAAGGCTACTATTCTTACTGATGGCACATCACTGGTTTTGTAATAACCATATTCAGTTGTTTCTCACTTTTAAGTAAACTACCTAACAACTGTATTGCATTGTAAACACTTATTTCTGGAACAATTTTCTTTTCTTTGAACAAGCAACTCCTCGAGTGTGGCGATTATGATTATGGCATTCGATATCCCGCATACTGTCCACCATGCTACCATGATATTGACTGCTAATTGCAACAGGGGACGGGACTGGAGGTATCCAATAGTGAGCACAGCATGAAGCTACAGAGCGTAGTTGAACTGCTTAGTCAACACGTAACTCACAAAAGTGCTACAGTGCTAGTGGTTTTGATACAAAGACCAGTAATGCTAATGATAAACAAAGCAAAAATTGCATCATATCTGTAATAACAGTTACCAAACTTGAAATTTCATCAGAAAGAAACTCAAGGAAATTTGCAGTGTGAGAAAGAAGTGGCAGGTGGAATTTTGGCATTCCTGCGAAATGAGTCAATGAAATGTATGGTGTCATATGTTCAACTGTGCAGACAATGTACGTGAGTAGTACAATGATGACGAAACATGCTTAACAAGTGAGGGTGTATTGAAACAGCTGTCAAGCCAAGTGGTTCATCATCCTTGTCAGACAGGGAACCACAAATCCCATCTCCAGTGTAACACAGCAAAGGACGATCGTCATCCAAGAAGCAGGTACTGAACATAATTATGTACGTGGAAGATCATCTGCATCATAGTAAAAAACATTATGAACAGATTTCAAGTCTGCAGCAATATGACTGTAGTGTGTTCTGGCATGACCACAAGTGCCGGAACAAAGATGGAGAACGCAAGAGAAGAGAAGAGAAGGCAGTGAGACGATGTTAGCCAATGGTGCGCCAATTAAGACCACACCATGACAGGAGCAGCCTCTACAAGGAGTGAGTATAAGCGCCACTCCAGCCAGCCTCGGCCAGACAGTAATAAGACAGTATAAGCACCGTTGTAGATCAGCACTCACAGAACAGTTATTAGTGATCTGTACCATTGCTTCTTTGGACATTGTGTATGGCGAAGAACATTACTATTTGCATGTTACCCATCGCTTGCAACACTTGTTGTAAATTCAAAAGTTAAGTATTCTCAATTTTCTTATTTACAATAAAAACTATTAATGTGATGTGCTTGAATTGTTGTATAGCATTCCAAGAATGCTGCAGCCTTTAGGCACCCTATACGAGACGAGTGGGCAGGACCCCACATAGTGCATAAGAAAAACTACAGATATTCAAGGGAGGATAAGGCACACTTGTTACAAAAACTGGTATATGCATATTTCAAGGATGCTTGATACAATTTGCAGCACGTGCAAGATAGTGACCTACTATGTTATGCACATGAAATTGCATGTGACATACATCACAGTGATTGCAAGGGAATGTGTGGAAGGATGCACAATTTCAAAAAGTGCTACAGTACCGGAAGACATATGATAACAAAGTTTCAAACAATACATCAATTTGATGATGCACTGCAAAATATTGAATCAGCCCAAAAATTTGTGCATGAGATACACAAACTTAACCCATCGTTCAGTAAGGAATTTCTTTTCAACTCTGACCAATCATGATTTGAGGAGGAAATGCTTATAAAGGAACCATGGAAACTAGAGGTACCAAGAAAGTTGTACAAAGATCAACTAACTCGTGTGAGTCTTTGTGGTCAGTGCAGCATACCATTTTTCATTTGGTATTCATGGTTCAAGTTAATAATTTGTTTTGATCATTTCTTGAATGTCAACGATGTCCATTTTGCAAAGTGTAATAATACACACATCTCAAAGAAGGCTTATCTCTGCGCCTCCTAAACACCCATTTTCTGTTTTCCTCCTGAAGCACATGGCAAGACGTTAACAGCTAATATTATTCCTCTAATAATTGTCAACACAACTCTTTCAAATGAGCTTTACTATAGATTGAACTTGACTCAAGGGGTTCCTTGCAACATAAATTACTTTGTTAACAGAAAAACTTCTTTCAACTCAGCATTTCCATGAAATATGTGTAAGAGCTTCTGCATGACCATGATGGGGTCATAGATAGAGAGAGAGAGAGAGAGAGAGAGAGAGAGAGAGAGAGAGAGAGAGAGAGAGAAAATAGTAAAGGACATAGTAAAGTACAATTCTTTGTATGTTTAAAAAAAGTAGCAATTGTCATCTAAATGATGATCATGTGGCCATAGTTTTCACCGATTTTTTAAAGTGTATTATAATTATTGTAAAACTGACTCTCTCCACATCATAGTGAGAGGTTGTAATTTGAGCCATGGGACACAAAAATAACTAAACTGATCAGTGGGGATTGAATCCTGCAACCTTGGATTTAAAATCCAACCCTTACTGACGACAAAGCCAAGCCACACTGTTAATTATTACTCATTTTTGACTTATTAGAACTAAAGTTCTATTTTCAAATTTTCTCAACTAAATCTACAGTTTGTCCTTGAATTTTATCTGCATTAAGGGGAACAGTACGTTATCTAACAGCTGAAGGTGGATCAACTGTGTTTCATTAACACACATACTAATTCTTTGTTTCCACACTTTCTGTTCATTAATTCACTCACTCACACACTGTATTCCACAAATTCCATCATGGAGGAGACCCTTCAGGAAGTGTATCAAGTTAAGTTATGGTAACGACTTTTATATTATTTTTTTTATTGTATGGGGAAAGAAAACGGCTGCTTTAATAAAGAGGAAAAACACTGCTCTTCCTCCTACACTACTCACGCACTGCTTTAATCTAATACTTGGAACAAAGCATTTATCTAATTTCACGCAGACCACTATCAGCTATCCATATATTGGCAAAGTCATGATATATCTAATTCTAATATTACAGTTGAATGGAATTTACATGCTTGAATTAAAGTATTCCAATAAATTGTAGGAGTAGCTAATGAGGTATTCTCTCTCTCTCTCTCTCTCTCTCTCTCTCTCTCTCTCTCTCTCTCTCTCTCTCTCTTTTCCTTTATGAATTTCTGTGTTATGTAATTTGGGCCCTGACACACATACTATTCAGTAGATTAGCGAAGGCCTGATCATTTACGCTCTTTTATTAACAAAGTTCAGCAAGCAACTGTTTCAATCTTCACTGTGCCTGTCAAACACTCAGCACCACATCTCAAGGAAGAATTTTGTTTTATCCTCCAGCATTTTCTGCTCCCTGTGTTGGAATATTTATAATTTAAGGAACAAGTTCTACACAGTTGCCACTGCAGATTGTTAACATAGGTCTGAGCACATGGAATAGGTTCCCAGATATGCAAGTGGCTCAAAGACGTCGTAAGTAATAGAACCTAGTATGTTATCCTCAACTGTGACTGTTCAGAGACAAAGGTATGTCAGGAGCGCTACAGGAAAATGTGATAGGACCACTCTTGTTCTACTTATAAATTAATAATCTGACAGGCAGAGAGAGCAGCAGTCTGCTGATGAAGCTGTAGTATACTGGAAAGTGTCACCATTGAGTGACTTTAGAATGAATAAGTATAATATAATTGGACAGGTTAAAAAATCTACTCACCAAGTGGCAGCAGGAGGAAACACATGTAAAGGTTAAAAAAGTGTGGAAGCTTTTGGAGCCAGTAGCTTCTTATTCTGGCAGAAGGCTTGAAAGGGAAGGAAGTGAGATGAAGGAAAGGTCAGGTGAGGTTTAGGAAATGGGGAGATTTTGGGAAAGTCACCCAGAACCCTGCATCAGGGAAGACTTACTGGACAGGACAAGGAGAAAGACTGATTGTTGAGGATTGTACTAGATGATTTTGAAAACCTGAGAGCTTACAGACGGAAGATAGGATAGTAAGCAAGACAGAGATTACTGACAAAAGTAGCATGGTGCAAGAGTTGTTAAGAGCAAAAGCTAAGTGCATTAAATATGGTAGAGGTAGGGGTGGAGAAAAACTGACAGGTGAGAAGATATAATACATAGAAAACTAAAAGGGAATGAAGAAAAGGGTAATTACGGAGAAGAAATGCTGAGACTGAAGAAAATGAAGAAAATAATTAATGTAAATTAAGGCAAATGGATGGCGAGAACCAAGAACATGTTGTCAATCAGATTCCACCTGTGGAGTTCTGAGGCAGTGGTGTCTGGGGGAAGAATCAAGTTGACACATGTGGTGAAATGGCCTCTGAGGACATGCTTGTCATGTGTTAGAGTCTGCTCTGAAAAAGTATATTATGTGTTTCCAGTATACAACACCATCTGTCGATGTCTCTTCATCCTAATTATTAACTTTGCACTAGTCACACCTATATAGAAGGTTGAACAGTGCTTACAGAACAGCTGGTACATGATGTGTGTTGTTTCACAGGTGGCTCTCCCTTAGATAGTAGATGTTTTACCAGTTACAGGGCTGGTATAGGTGGTGGAAGGAGGGAACCAAATCTTACAGTGGGAATGGTCACAGCAGTAGGAGCCACAGGATAAGGAAATGGATGCAGAAGGCTCATAGTGTCTGTCCAGGATGTTGAAGAGATTGGAAGAAGTCAAAGCTTTGTCAAAGTAGCTTATTAATATCAATATGCTACTTCAACAAGACTACGACTTCATAAAATCAGGTCCATTTTGTCCAACATTTTACTTGCCACACCTAGCACAGCTTTTTGTCCCTCCTCCCCAATCTCCGTAACATCTTGATCAAACCCTAAGGTCCTTCTGCACCCATTTCCCTACGCTATGGCCCCCCTATCCCTAATATATGACTTGTCTTGCGCACCCTCCTGCCACCATGTATACCAGCCCTGAAACTGGCAGAACATTTGCTATCAAAGAGTGTCATCTGTGAAATGATACAGGGCATGTACCAGCTGTTGTGTAAACACTGTTCAGCCTTCTACACCAATATGACTCCCACCAAATTATCAGTTAGGACAAATGGGAATAGACAGAGGGTGTATACTGGCAACACACAATATCCTGTTGCAGATCATGCTCTACAGCATGACATATAACTTCAGCACCTGTTTCACCAAATGTGACATTTGTATTCTTCCTCCAGACACCAGTTTCTCTGAACTCTGCATGTGAGAACTGCCATTACGACATGTCCTTGGTTCCTGCCACCCCCATGGCCTTATTTTACATTAGTAATTTTCTTCAGTTTCTTCAGCCTCAGCATTTATTCTCAGTAACTATTTTTTTCCTTCATTCGCTTTTAGTTTTCTATACTTTTATTTTCTGCCCTGTCTATTTTTCTCCACTTCCCACATCTAACACATATAGCATTCTGCTCTTATTAACTCTTGCATCATGATTTGTCAATGATCTCTGTCTTGCTTATTATCATATCTTCCAGGTTTTCAAATCTCAACCAGTGCAGTCCCAAACAATCAGTCTTTCCTTCTCATCCCAACTAGTAAGTCTCCCCTGATACTGTGCGGGGTAGCTGTGCGGTCTAGGGCGCCTTGTAATGGTTCACACAGCTGCCCCCATCGGAGGTTCAAGTCCTCACTTGGGCATGGATGTGTGTGTGTGTTGTTCTTAGCATAAGTTAGATTCAGTTAGATTAAGTAGTGTGGAAGCTGAGGGACTGACGACCTCAGCAGTTTGGTCCCCTAAGACCTTACCACAAATTTCCGAATTTTTTTCTCCCCTGACCCAGGTTTCTGGATGACTTCTCTGTACTCCACCCCTTTTCCCAAACCTCACCAGTCTTTTTAACTCACCCCTCTTCCTTCCCCTTCAACCTTTCTGCCAGGAGGAGGAGCCACTGGCTCTGAAAGCTTACACATTTTGCGAACCTTTAAGTGTGTTTTTTCTGCTGCCACTTTATGAGTAGATTTTTTTTATCTATACAATTCTGTTTTCAAGAATTGATTATTTTCATTTTTATATTAGCTATTGTAAAGGGATAAAGGATGACTGACAGAATTTCTATTTGGTGTGCTGAATGGCAGGTTGCTGTAAATAGAGAAAAATGTAAGTTAATGCAGATCAGTAGGAAGAACAATCCTGTAGTATTCAAATACAGAATTAGTGGAGTGCTGTTTGACAACGCCACATCAGTTTAATACCCAGTCACGACACTGAAAAGTTATATGAAATGGAAAGAGCATGTAATGACATTACTAGTGAAGATGGATGGTCAATTTTGGCTTATTGGGAGATTTTTTTGGAAAATGTAGCTCATCTATAAAGGAGTCTGTGTATAGAACACTTATGTGATCCATTCTAGAGTACTGTTCAAGTGTTTGGGATCCCCATCAGGTCGCAATGAAGGGCACTGATGCAATTCAGAAGCATGCTGCTAGGTTTGTTACTAGAAGATTCAATCAGTACAGGAGTGTAACAGACACATTTCTGGAACTTTAACAGGAATCCCTGAAGGAAAGACTAAATTCTTTTTGCAAAACTCTATCAAGATAATTTAGACAATAGGCATTTCCAACTGGCTCCAGAATGAGTCTAGTGCCACCAATGTAAATTTTGTTTAAGGACTGCAAAGACAAGGCAAGAGAAATCAGGGCTCACAAGGAGGCAAATGGACAGTCATACAGTCATTTTCCCCTCACTCTATATGCGAGTGGAACTGGAAGGAAAATGACTAGTAGTTGTATAAGACACCAACCTCCATAAACCACATGGTGGCTTGTGGAGTATGTATTTGGATGTAGATTTAGATGTAGATTTTTCAATTCATGCGCCCTCAGATATTCATGATGTTGACAACATGGCTATACCGAAATGCTGAGTTTTTTTGACAGCTAATTAACCAGGTGAGATCAGTGAATATTACATTTACACTAGGGGATTTTATTGATAGCAGAAAATTGATAGAACTGTATCTTAAAGATTTTGTTAAAATCAAATTCCACAAAAAATAATTATGTTACACATAATAAGACTAAGCACATACCCAGCAGCACAGGCCACCCATCATCAGTTCCCAGAATCTGCTCTATTCCAAGAACTTGCGAGAGTAGGAGACCAACCGTGACAGCAAGCTGGTTAACTGTACCTAGCCCTCCACGAAGGTTCAGAGGTGCTATCTCAGAGATGTACATCGGCACCAGTGATGTGTTCAGACCTAAAGTTATAAAAGCCAAATAATAAGAAAATAGTAGTAATTGTTAGAGATTATTGGTTTGATTACACAATCACTACAATGCGCTACAAACAAATTACAGGAAACAAGGGATTGTAATGTACAGTGGCAAAAAGTAAAAAATCATTGAGAAAGTGAGATGTGATTTTCTCAGTATTAGTCCGAATACAGTTAAGAAGCAGCTCGCCAAAACTACTGCAGTGTTAGGATGAAGCAGTCATTTTGTCAGCAGTATTTTAACTGCTTTGCTTACAGGGAATTAATTCTTTGGTTAGTAGGTCAAATGTATCTACGATGTTATATGTGCTTTGATTTAACAAATAGAATGTGATGTTATTGATGAATGAGACTAAAAATGTTTTTGGAAGGCAAGATAAATTCATCTGTCAACTTTACCAGCACAGCCATAGAGCTGAATAAAAACAGGAAAAATATCATGATTGGGTTTTGGATGTATTAGAAGTTGACTGAGTAACATTCAGTTAGTATGCACAAGTTCAATGAAGAGTTCTTTCAACAGAATGTGAAGCGTCAGCTAGAAGGTTATGTATATCATATGTAATGATACACAGAAGGAAATGTGGGTTAGTTAAGTAACAGAATGAGAAGATTGAGAAGCAAACAATTCCACAATCTCAGCACATAACATATAGAACATGCATCAACATCATTTGCTAGTTTCCATGCATAGTGTTGGTGTCGTGCCAGAGTTGTCTCGCATGCACAAGTGACTGCGGACCTCCAGCAACTCACCGCAGTTGACTCCAATGATGAACCGGCCAAGGAACAGCACCTCGTATGAGTGGGCTATCTTAGTGAAACCCATGAGGCAGGCTCCACCTATTCCCAGGACATTATTGAGGAGCAAACCACCTTTCCTGCAACGTAAGGGGGTGAGTACTTGCACCTTCAAATGTCCTGCTATAAATATTTAACTTACAGGCCCAGTCAATTTAGTCCTCTCAAGTTTTACAAGAACTACATAAGAAAAACTCTCTACAATGAGCTGCATGTTACCCTTTACTATGTCACTGGTGAACCTCAGTGCTTATAATCTTGATAAATCCATTCTATTTTGTGCGACAAAGTAAAAAAAAAGTGTTATGTGAATGTTTTCCATATCTCACTGTTACTGTATTTAATTTCCCATTGAGTAACTGATCAACAACCACACTGAACAGTGGATCAGAGGCAGTGTTGCAGATAGGCACAAAGACATGACTGCTAAACATTTAAGCTTTCAGACAAAAAAGTCCTCCCTCCAAAATAGTGCACTCTCTCTCTCTCTCTAAACCACTGTGATAGACCTGTGGACTGCAACTGTGTCTGACGGGAGGAGCAATCTGGCATGGGTGTTGGCGGTAAGGAGGTGGCATGGTACAGGGAAGGGGAGGGACAGCAAGGTAGGCCGGGGAAAAAATAATGTCCGCCTTGTGGGAACATGCAGAGACTTGGTGGGGAGGTGCAGAATTGTAAGGCTGGGTACAGGTGAGGGGGAGGGGTGGCTTAGGGGAGGGGGGGGGGGTATAGAGAGAGAGAGAGAGAGAGAGAGAGAGAGAGAGAGAGAGAGAGAGAGAGAGAGAGAGAGAGAGAGAGGGGGGGGGGGGGGGGGGGGGGGGAAGACTGCAGGTGCATTAATGGAATAATAGAAGACAGCTGTAGGGTTGGAGTGAGGACAGGGAAGGGAAGGGAAGGGAAGGGGGACAGGTAGGGAGAGGACAGAGGCTAGTTAAGGTTGACACCAGGGGGGGGGGGGGGTTACATGAACATAAGACCTACTGCAGGGAGAGTCCCCACCTGCACAATAATTCAGAAATGCTGCAGGAGGATCCAGATGTGCAGGTTGCAAAGCAGTTACTGAAGTGAGGCACATCATGTTGGGCAGCATGTTCAGCAACTGGGTTTTCCAGCTCTCTCTTGGCCATAGTTTGGCATTGGGCATTCATAGGGATACATAGCTTTCTAATTTTTTGGCCCACACAGAAAGCAGCACAGTGGTTGCAGCTTAGTTTGCAGATCGTACTACTTTTTTCAAAGGTAGCCCTACCTTTGATGGGATAGAAGATGCCAGCAACAGGACTGGAGTTGTTGGTAGTGGAAGAATGTACGATTTAGATGCAAGACCTGTCCCATATATCCGTCCACTGCACCACCTATTCCAATCTGGTCACAGGCATCTCCTATAACATCAAAGGCAGGGCTACCTAAGAAAGCAGCCATGTTATCCGTGATATGATGCAATCACTGTGCTGCTGTCTAGATATGCATGGCAACTAACATGCTGGCTGTCCACAAGAATGGCCACTGCCAAACTGTGGCCAAGAGATAGCTGGACAGTCTAGCTGCTGAACATGCTTCATCACACAATGTGCTTCACTACAGTGACTGCTTCACAGCCTACACCATCTGGCTCCTTCCTACCAACACCAGCTTTTCTGAATTGTGCAAGTGGGGGACTCTCCCTGTAATGTATCGTATGTTCCCATAACCCACCTGGCCTCACCCTTTGCTAGTCCCTGTCCTCACCCTATCTAACCCATTTCCTGCTCCCACTCCAGAACAACACGAATGCTTTTATTATTCTACCAACGCACCTAGAGTCTTTTCTCCTTCTCCACGTCTCTCCTCTTCCCTCTGCCTCACAAGCCCAGCTTCCCAACTATGTACTTACATGCTCTCACAAGCAGTACAACATTCTCCCACCCCTACCCTGCTGTCCCTCCCACTTTCTGCCCCACACCACCTCCTAGCCTCCACTACCCATCCTAGATTGCTACCAAGTCAGACACAGGTGCAGTTAGGTTTTAGCTTTCAGGCTTCACTAGCTGCACATAGTAGCCGTGTGTGTGTGCGCGATCTTTTCAATTTTTTGTCTTAAATCTTAAATGTTTAGCAATCTTTTCATTGTGCCCGACTGGAACTCAACACCTTCTCTATATGTTATCTATCATGTTATTGTTCTTTGATCCTGAACCTTCCATTTTCCATTATCTGATTTATATAAAATATTCAGTATTATGAATGAGGTAAAGTAATAGGACAAAAATGCAGTTTAACAAGTGATCATTGAGGACACTGTAGTAGTTATGAACAACAAACATTTTGCTCACTTCCAAAAACTTCTATGTAGTTAATTGGAAGTCCCCATTGTTTTGCATCAACACGAGTTAATAGTTACATCAAGTAAAAGTTCTTTTCTCCAGTTTACTTTATAGTTTGATAAAAGTAAATACACGATACAAAATATCTGTGGGCCATTACTGAAGGTGAGAGAGATGATAGATGTGTGACAATTAGCTGGCTCACCTGCCAAACCTGTTTGCAATCATACCCCCACTAAAACCACCAAACATGCCTCCAATGGCAAAAATTGATACAGCGATGGAGTAGAAGAATTTCACAGTTTCTTCTTTCATATCTTCACCATATCTATCTTTGTACACATCCTTCATAAAATTTTCAATATTCTGAAAAGAAAAAGAAAGTATGTATTACTTGAGTGTTTGGGTACAACTTGAGACAATGCTGTATTATTTTCCAAAATCACATAAAGGAGAAAAATTCTTGAAATCCCATCCTTAGACCATTCTAATCACTAAAATACCGTGACACTAGAGCGATAAAAGTTGATTCAAAACAATAAATTATTAAGAATATAAAGTTTACAACTATATTGTTTGCCAATGACTAGCTCGATTGATTGACTTATTTGGTCCCATTTGGTAACATTCTGTACAGAGTCTGCAACTATATTACAGAATAAATCAACTTAATCTAATTGCAATTTAAAACATCAAATAAAGGCAACAATGATAGCACAGTTGCTTACATTTCTCTCTCAATGTTTAGGCCTAAGGCGTTTTACATACTTTTTAATTCGGGCGACTACATAACATACATATAAAGGCAAATATATATAATATACACTCTCTCTCTCTCTCTCTCTCTCTCTCTCTCTCTCTCTCTCTCTCTCTCTCTCTCACACACACACACACACACACACACACACACACACACACACACACACACACACAGTAAACAAAAAATTCTTCATTATTTACATGTCATACTAAAAAGTTCTTTTTCCTTTAAATAATACCACCAAATGAAATGCTTTATCAGTTGTATCCTAAGTATCAAGGACCTTTTTCAACAGATCTAGTCTGTGTGATATACTCCTCAGTTGGCCTTTATTTCTTATGTCACATCGGAACATAGCCAGTCAGAATTTAATCACCTGTTGAGTTTCCTATTCTCAAGAATAACTTTTCTTTTCGCTTTGCATTCTATGGCTAATACAGATGCACACATATAGGTAATCTGTACAGGAATATGTAAAATTTTTATTTATGCACAGTCTCTTTTAAACTTATAGTCAGTTGTTTATATTTATATTCACAATTATAATGATGTGATTGGTTTTACTGGAAGCCTGAGTAATTAAAAGCGACATTTAATTAAAGTGACAACAACATTGTATAATGGAAAGAACATTGTGAGCTAATAAGCAGCAGAGGAGGTATTGTTACTAATATTTGACAGCAGACATTCCCACCTTTCGGAAAACATATTTAGAATTATCTGAACTACTTCTATAATTCATTCCTTGTTTGCTCTACATCATTTGTCACTATCCTGTATAGCAGCAGTTTCAAATATATCTTTTCAGTAAAGCACTAAATGAGACTTCAAGATTCATCAAACCAGAGAGTAATATCTAACTACAGGCAAACAGATCATCTCAACATCTGCAATTTTTTCCATGTAATGTACTGCTTTTGATTAAAGAAATTATTGTCCTGTTTATGTAGAAGGTTGGAAATGTCAATACGTTTGGAATATAGAATGCTGCTCTGCATGAGTCAGTCTGTTTTTTATATTCAGAATGGTCCCAATGGCTTTTTTGATACAAAAATCATTTTTTATTATTGCTGCTGGAGTTTCCCCAAACAGTAATTTCATACTTTAAGTATAATTCAAAAAAGCACAATAGACTGCATGTAGAAGTTTTTTTGTTAGCATAATGTGCAAGCTATATACTAATAAATATTACAGAACGTCATTTACCACAGGCATTGACTATATGTTGTCTCCATTGGAGCTTATTGTCAAATATAATTCCCAGAAATATTTCTGAGGTATTTATTTTATTTTATATATAATATCCATTAACACCACAAACTATCTTTTTTTTTAGATTTATAATTAAGTCATTCCATGTGAGTCACTGCACTGTGTCATTCTCTGAAACAAATGATATTCTTTCCATTGTGTCCAGATTTTATTCTGCTTTTACTAATTTATATCACCAGCATCTAATATTTTTTAATCTTTCTCACTGCCTTCAATATTCTTTATAAATACATTGAACAAAACTGGAGCAAGAGTAGATCCTTGAGGTATACTGTATTTAATATCCGTAATTTCAGATCTGTACCCGGATACTGTAGTCTTATTATGCAGTCTCTTACTCATGTATTATTTTATCCATTGCACTGCATGTCCAAAGGCCTTTATGCCACAACATTTAAGTTTTTAGTTATTATAGGTGATGGTACCAAAAGCTTTAGACAGATCCAGAGGCATAGCAGATACAGAGTGTCTGTTGTCTGATGTATCTATAAAAGATTCTGTTAAGCTTGAGATAGCGGTTTCTGCAGACTTTCCTTTTTGGGAACCATTTTGTGCCAGAATCTGAATAATATGTTTTCCTAGCAACATAATCAACTTACCATGCATAAGTCTCTCTAAGATTTTCGAGAAATCAGAGATTAAAGAAACTCGTCTATAGTTATTTTGGTCATCTTTGTCAATTTTCTTTATATTACTGCTAATATGCCAATTTTTAATTTTTCCACAAATACTCCTTCAACTGAATGAGCAGTTTAATATAGCCAAATGCAGTTCAATTATTTCTTCATACACATGCTTTATTGGATAGTTTGACATTTCATCATCTCCATAGACTTTCTGGATTTTAGTTTCTGAATTATTTTTATGAGTTCTGGTTTTGCACTCATTCCAGGTCCTAACAGGCAATAGTGAAATTGAAACTGCTTCGATTTACTTTGAGAAATGTATGGTACAATTGTGCTGTCTTACAATATATTTATTCAAATATTATAATTATACTGTAAGACAGCACAGTTGTATCATGCATTTCTCCAAGAAAATCTAGACAGCAGAATATAAACTGAGCCAATTTGTTGCTCTATGTGGCATGATGATTTCCACAAGCAAAGCTAAAGTGGTGTCATTTCAAGCATTAGAACCAGTAACAGCGGAAATTGTGATAAAAAGGACATATAATGGAACAAATAAATGTATTTAAACATATAAAATCAGATGATGTTTAAATGAATCTTTAAAGATTTAAGATTTCTATGGCACAATGTGATGATAATTACAACATAACATTTGAAAGGAAATCTAACTCTGCAGAATAGTTCCAAATATTATGAAAAACAGAATAAAGAGGAGGGGACAGCTTCAATGCACAGTAGTAAATACAACTATATCAGTCCAATGGTTTTAATCTTTGATGTCAATGATGACAATCACATATGAAGCAAGTTCCTCTTTCTGTAACTGTGTGTGTCAGTGTACCACATCAATGTGTGAGCTTCCAGAGAGGCATATCTCAGCAACTTCTTATGGAAGGATAGTTACTTAAACATTGGTGTTTGATCTTGATCATAATTTTGATTGTTTTTTTCAACAGTTTTGTTAGTGTTTAAGTTAGCTAGCGCAATTTCAGAAACAGTTTGACTGTAGAATGTATAAAAGGAATAATTGAGGTCTTTGTGATAAAAACCGAGGTTATTTGCAGTTGACTATACACTGATCATCTGGAACATTATGACCACTTACCTATAGACAGTATGTCCACCTTTGGCACAGATAACAGTGGCAATACATCATGGCATGGAAGCAAAGAGGCCTTTGTATGTATGCTGCTACATGCGCAAGTCACCTAATTCCCATAAACTCTATGAAGGGGTCGGATGAGCTCTGACATGACGATTGGGTTCCAATCTGATGAGTTGGGGGGCCAGCACAACAATTAGAACTCACTACTGTGTTCCTCGAACCATTCCATCATACTCCTGGCCTTGTAAAATGGAACATTATCTTGTTGAAAAATGCCACTTCTGTCAGGAAACATGATCGTTATGAAGGAGTGTACATGGTCTGCAACCACTGCAAGATACTCCTTGCCTTCATGGTGCCTTGCACAAGCTCCACTGGACCCACGTGAATGTTCCCCAGGGCATAATGGAGCCACCAGCAGATTGTCTCTGTCCCACTGCACAAGTGTCAAGGAGCTGTTCCCCTGGAAGACGATTGATTTGCACCCTCCCACTGGCATGATGAAGAAGGTATCAGTATTCATCAGATCGTACAATGCTCTACCACTGCACCAATGACAGTGCGGATGGTCACTTGCCCATTTCAGTCAAAGTTGCCAATGTCACAGTGTTAACATTGCCACATGCATGGGTTGTCAGCTGTGGATGTCAGTCATTAAGAGTGTTTGGTGCACTGTGTGTTCAGACACACTTATGCTCTGCTCAGCACTAAAGTCTGATGGTAGGTCAGTAACAGTTCACTGCCTGTTCTGTTTTATCAGTCTGTCCAGCCTACGAGGTCCGACATCTGTAATGACCAGTTGCAGCACAACCCCAAAACATCTGGACATGGTTTCACCTTTGTTTTGTCACATGTTGCCAACAGCCTTGCCACAGTCGTAACACCAGTTCCCGTCAGATCACCAAAGTTAAACACTGTTGGGCTGGGTTAGCACGTGGATGGGTGACCATCCAGTCTGCCGAGTGCTGTTGGCAAGCACGGTTCACTCAGACCTTGTGAGGCAAGTTGAGGAGCTACTTGATTGAGATGTAGCAGCTCTGGTCTCTTAAACTGACCTACGGCTGGTAGAGAGGTGTGCTGACTACATGCCCTTCCATACCCGCATCCAGTGATACCTGTGGGCTGAGGATGACACTGCAGTTGGTCGGACCATTTAGCCTCCATGACCTGCTCAGCCAGAGTTTAGTTTACTTTTACCACATGTTGAAGACACTCACAACAGCACTCTTCGAACACCTGACAAGTCATGCAGCTTTCAAAATGCTCATGCCAACCCTCCGGATCATCACTATCTCCCCTTGGTCAAACTCAAATAGATCATGTGCTTTCCCCATTCTACACATGGACATCATACTCACTGGTGTGTGTGTGTGTGTGTGTGTGTGTGTGTGTGTGTGTGTGTGTGTGTGTGTGTGTAGCAGGCACTCCTCACCAGGTGATGTTGCTACCACTAGAAGAAGTTTATACTGATTAAAGGTCGGTGGGAATGATGTTCTTGCTGATCAGTGCAGGAAGAACCTTGAAGTAAATGTTCTCACTACATTTTTACTCGGTAAATTGTTAAATACAGATTGTAATCCTTTCCCATTCCTGTTCAACCGAGTCACTTCTCCATATTTAATGACATCACAGTTGACGACAAATTTTTTAATTAAATATTCCATAGACCATAGGCCATATCCCTGGAAACATTATAATGCTGAATATTCCCAATGAATAACAACTACAAATAGAAATATATGTACATTGTTACATATTGATTATCTATTTGTACAAAATATAAGGAAGTTTAGGATTTAACATTCTACTGATGACAAAGCAATTAGAGATCAGATAGCACAAGAGTGAGGAAGGAAATCAACCACATTCATTTCAATAGAACCATCCTTAACATTCACATTAATTAATTTAAGGAAATGATGGAAAACATGAATCTGGACTGCCCGATGACAATTTGAATCCTGTTTCTCCCAAAAGTGAATCCAGTGTCTCAGTCTCTGAATACCTCGCTCACTACAGTTTTTACATGTACAGGGACTAGTGGACTACTTATCAGGAACAACCTGATACAAGTAATTTATTTTAAGTTTATCTGTAATAGAATGCTGATGTTTTTTACTGTAAGCAAAATATATAAACTTTCTGGCGGATATGGGGAGGGTAGGGGCTGAAATTAAGTACCTCTAAAAAAGACCCTAGTAACTTAAGTGGCTGCTGGACTAAAAGTGAGGAAAGTGTCAAGAAAAGCAATGTGATGTGAACAGCATGAGTTGAACATTCACTGCAGAGCTGCTGCTCCCAAACCTCTTGTAGAACAGCTGAAAGCAAAGCAGAGGCTTCAACAGTGTGTGCGACATAAGAACTTACTACCCTGAAATGCAAACAAATAATGTGGTGTGATTATCCTACTTTTACTACATTCTCATCACAAGTCATGTTTACATATGGAGAAAAAAAGATAACCACAAAATTCAGACTTTCTTCTTCTAACAGTGAAGCACTGCATAGGTTATGTGAAGGTTTTATCAACAAAATAATGCCTTCAAATTCTCCTATACACATACTGAGGCAAGGCAACTGACCAGATTCATAAAACCACTGTGTGTTCATGCAACTTCAATGAGTACATGGATGAAGTAAGATCTTCTCTGACCTCAAACTATAATATTCCTGTTGAGTCATTGTGGACTGCATTGTAAAAGCAACTGAACATGTGTTTTTCTATACCCTTGCGTAACAGCAGTACGGAAATGGAGATGTCTGGGCTCTTGACAGACAATGAGATTGATACATGAGTCCACAACTGAAATGAGGGGGCTGAACCACTTAACTGTTATGCCCTCCATGGCAAGACTAGATGATTTCAGTGTTGGAGCATCCAGTCCTCTACACTCTTTACAGTTAGCAGCACAACAAGCCACAGACAGTTCATAAGTTGATGGCACATTTGTAGAGGCTTCATCCAAACAGACAAATGACAACAATCCTGTTACTGTATTGGGATTGGTTTCAGTTTTTATCAGACTGCTACTATCTTATTTAAGTCAGTTTGGACTTATTGCTAACTCTCACACAAGCTATTTTTTCTGTAATTTAGATTATGTTGGTTGCCATCTAGCTGCACTCAACACATTCCTACTCAGCATTTGTTATGGATTCAGTGGTGTCGACCGCAGCACCATTACCATTCATGAACTTATATTTAGAAATTTATAACTGTATTACAGGCTTAGTACCAATGCCCTCCTACATCTCTTCAGGGATGTCTGACAATTCAAGTTTGATGAATGGTATAAAATTCCACTGATTTGTACGCACCAAGTCTCCTGTAATTTGAAATACTTCTCACAAAGAACAAATGCTATTGGCCAAGTTGTAAGGTGAAACTGTCTTCAGACCAAACTGGAAGGTGCTGTCCATACAATGGCAGAACATTTTGCCAGAATTACAGACACTGCCAGTCAACATCCATTATTCTGATGCAACAGAGTGGCTGCTGGGAGAGGCAGTTGAGGCCTTCAGTTTCACCAACTATGAAGCATGCAACTGTCCCTTTCTGATATGGGAATTGGATTCAGTATTGTGTTTAGCATGTGACACCCATTACCTGGTCATGACATAATACATTATAATATGTTGCAGCACCTTAAAGGTAGGAGTAAAGAAAATCACACCATTTTCTCTGGCTGACAGGACACTTCCCCGAATCATGAAAGACAAGTTTTTTTAGTCATCCTCTTGAAACATTTCAGAGTAGTTATTGCAGCACTGCTCTCACAGCTCCATAAGACAAGTTGTTTTAATTATCCTCTTGATACATGCCGGAGTAGTTACTGTGGCATTGCTCTCACCAGCTGCATAAGAAGGATCTTAGGGCTACCTGACCCAACTAGAAGTAGGCATAGAAAAGGTTTTCCTGCACAGGCATAATGTAACAGGTATAGTTTTTGACAATGGAACAGGTATGATATTACTTTGAGGCATATTCCCTCTGACAGTTCCACAAGTGTGGTTTTCCTCAGACATATTCCTATCTGTATATAGTTCTCCTTCTCCCTGTGTTATTTTAAATACTGAGTGATGCCACCCTGCCTGACTGCTTAAAACATGAGAATTATGTAATGCAAGAGTTGTTCTACATGGAAATGTCTTTTCTACAGGTTCATTTATTTACTCAAGATAGAAGTATACAAGAAAGATCATATAAATTTACAATTTGTGTTAAGGAAACAAAATGAATTTACACATACAAAATGAATTCATACATACAGAATGAATTCATACATATGCACAAACACAAAATTAAACTGTAACAGTCTTTGCTCAGAAACAAGCAACTGCTACAGCATTTTCTTGTCTCTTGAAAAATTCCTCTTTGTAGCATGAATCAGGGCAATGTGAACAGTGACACAGAATGTTTCATTGTCTGTACTTCTCCACATTCATACAGTGTTAGCTCTTAAGTATCCCTATTTTACTAGGTTGTCCTTAGATTTGCCAATGCCAGTCTAAGTTGTGTCCAACTGACAAGCATTCAGCTGCCTTTACCTCTCCCCACAGTTCTCCTTTGCATTCCTTGACTGATGTATTTAGCGCAGACATCGACTGTAAAAAGTTCTTCCTATACTTCAGCCTAGGTCTTAGTGAAGTGTGTCCATCCAGTGGGTGTAGCTCACTTTCTACAATTTTCTTCTTCTCGGCATTTGTGGCTACATCCCAGTGTCCATTAGGAGCAGCAATGCCTGCCAAGCAGTACAATTTATCAGGAGTTAGTTTCAGGCATCCAGTAATTGGCCTTGCACTTTCATTGAGGGCTACATCTACTTCTTTCATATGGGCAGATTTATACCACACTGGACAGGCACATTCACCAGTTGAGAAACAGAGTGCCATAGCAAAAGTACACACCACTTGGGATTGGGCAACCTAATTACTATCAAGTTTTTGGATCATGATGTTTCGGGCTGACACCTCATGTTTGGTATTAGTGTAGTGGAGCCGGTGAGCGAGTGATTGGCCTAAGGTAACTTCAAAGTACTGGGGTTAAAACAACACTTCAGCTCAATGCCTTCCCAAATAACTTTGAATTTTCTTTTCGTCTGTCTAATTTGCATGTGGAAAATGCAGATCCAACTTTTGTGTGGGTTTGGCTTCAGGTAGTTCTAGTTATAGTTATCAGAAAACATTCCCAGAGCTCTTGTCAGCACCTGTTGTTCCTTTTCATCTTGAGATATGTAGATTGTCCACCATGGCCTTTAGGAGCAGCACAATTACAAGTCTCTGTGCTGAGGTTGGTGAGATACCACAAACCATCAGGAAAGGACTTTCATGGTATGGAAAGCTTATAAACCAATATCCACACCTCCAATGTAGCCATATCATACCACTGCTCACCCATCAATGAAATGGCTTATCCATAATCAACTGTGACCAATGATGCCTCAAGGTGGCTGCATGAAGGACTGCTGTTGACAGATACGTGTAGCTCATTTCAAAGTTTTACACCAAGAATGGAGCAGATCTTCACCTTGGCTTCTTAAGAGACCCAGAATAGTTCAAGATCTAACACAGTTTAGGATTGAATGCATTCCTGATTTAACGTTTGAGCCCTTGTTTCATAATATTTTAAATAGACATCAATGTGGTATACACTGACAGTTGACAGTCTCAATCATGTATTCAAGATGCACTTTGCAAAATAGTACAAATGGGCCAGAGCAGCTAATGTCTCATAAAAGCATCTGCTCTGCCAACCTTAGTGCCCTATGAGCATTGCCGCAAAAGTACCCAGTGGAGAAAACAATATGAACAGCATAGGACAAAATGCTCCTCCTCCAACAGGAAAGGAAACACTGACATTCTACTTGGCATCAGTGTGTGTTAGAACCTTGGGAAATGGCAAGCAACCAAGGGGACATACAGGGAACACAGATTACTAAGTGTCATTCCCTTGCAGACTGTCATTTTGTTGCAAAGTTGAAGTGTTAAGCAGAGTCATGCAACTGCAGGAGGTGTAGTGGCTCACAATTAAAGACAACAGGCTGCAGTTCAAGAAGTCAATTATTTGTATACAGATTGCCTCATACTGATAACTTGAATACAATGAAGCCCTACAACTAAGATTAAAAAGTAGTTTTTCTACAGAAACGTGCAATAAGAAGTTGTGTGAGGTTGGTTGATATACCTCTTCAGTTCAAAGTCACACAACTAGAAGTAAAATTGATGTCAATATAGACAATGCATTTTGTTAATAAGAGTTCAGAATGGAGTTTTTTACTCTGGTATAAAAACCAGTAGACAACAGATTGAATATCTAGGGATATTCAGTATTCTAACACAAAGCAAAATAACACATCATTAGCTACTCCTTTACAACTTGTCAATATATTTGGAGTCAGCAATGAATATTCTACAAAACTTTGCTTTATATATTAAACAAATATTCGCTTTGCCAGTAAATAGACTGCTGGTACTAGTCTGAGTAAAGCAAGTGTTTTGAAGTATTGGTTAAAACAGCAGCTTATTAGTGTAAAATGAGAAGCAATGGCTTTTTCAAAGTACCTGTGTTTCTACTAATTTACATACATAAAGTAATACAACAGTCATTCCAGAAAATATTGCCAGTGTGAGTAGATTAGCAGCAGTCCTAATCTTTAGTTGGTATGCTTTACAGAAGTAAGCTGCAATGGCTTCTTCTGCCTGTTGATGCGTAACTTGATTCATACAATATCCTTTAAGGTCTTTCCATGACGAGATTAAAAAAATCCATGACATATCAGTGAGCCGTAATACTGTTTGGGAAATCTAATCTTAAGTCCTCTGTTACACATACCCTTTACTTTAAAACTGAAGAAGTTAATAATTTATAAACTTCTTAGAGATTTCTGTAATTCCAGAGGCAGAGCATTCACTTCGGCCATTTCATTTGACCTCTGATCATTCAGGTCTCCATCAACCTTCCATCATATTTCTTTATCATATATATCAAATAGAATGTACTACTGCTCATCACATAAACAAAGTACAGAGCAGTAAATAGGCACATTTAGATTAGACCAAGCTATCGGACAAAGTCTTCCTCCAGAGGTAGAAGCACTGGTGCACCCTGCTTTCCACTGCGGGTGCAATGTACACTGACGAGGCTTCTTTATAGCCTCGCTACCCTTAGATGCCGCATCTGCAGTGGAAAGCTAGAGTTGTTATAATATACCAACAACATTACCACAGCCTTTATTGACAATAACCTATCCAGCTCATCCACAAATAGATCGCCCATGCCATCTTCTCCTCCCTCTGACACAACTCAACATATTAACCAGGCACCAACCAACACTCCACTGATCAACCACTATCACCCTGGCCTTGATCAGGTCAACCATTTAATTCACCAGGACTTCAGCAATACCTCGTTGTGCCACAAGATGGGATATCCTAACCAAAATCTTACCCACATCATCCAAAGTTGTGTTCCACCACTCACAAAACATACAGAATATCCTTGTCTGTCCCTATTCCAATCATGCTCTCCATGGGTCATTCCTTGTGGTCAAATCAGGTGTAAGAACTGTTTCATATATCCACCCATCACCTCTTACTGGAGTCTACTCACAGGCATTTCTTATCCTACAAAAGGCAGGCAGCTATGTTGTACATCACCTATGCTGCAATTACTGTACAGCATTCTGTTTGTCTAGGACAAGTAACCAACTATTTACTAACATGAATGTCACCACCCAAACTGTAGCAAATTGTGAGCTTGACCATACAGTTTCTGAACACATTACACACAACAGGAATATATTCAACAGCTGCTTCACTATGAGAGCTATCTGGATACTCCCTTCCAGCACTAGTTTTTCTGAACTATGCAGGTGAGAATTCCCTCTCCAGTATTTTCTGCAGTCTCACAATCTCCCTGGCCTAAACCTCCACTAACCTGTTTCCCAGTGCCTCACCTTACCTACCTACCTACCTACCTACCTACCTACCTACCTACCTACCTACCTCCCCCCCCCCCTCTCTCTCTCTCTCTCTTACAAGCTCTAACCTCTGAAGTCCTTTTGTCTTCTGGTACAGTCACTGGGCCATTTGTCAAAAGGACTGTTTCACACTACCCACTTAACTACTCCTTGCCTCAGAAATCCTTCCTACCCCTTCCCCTACTCCATATGCCTGGGTACCTGCTGTTATTAATTGACAACTAGTCTCGCCATGGACATGGTCACAAGCGTTTGGGTTTGTGTGTGGCAGTGTGCTTGAACGTGTGTACTTCTAGTAAAGAAAGAAAAAGAGCACGACCTCAACAGCACGACCTCAACAGCACGACCTCAACAGCACGACCTCAACAGCACGACCTCAAAAGCACGACCTCAAAAGCACGACCTCAAAAGCACGACCTCAAAAGCACGACCTCAAAAGCACGACCTCAAAAGCACGACCTCAAAAGCACGACCTCAAAAGCACGACCTCAAAAGCACGACCTCAAAAGCACGACCTCAAAAGCACGACCTCAAAAGCACGACCTCAAAAGCACGACCTCAAAAGCACGACCTCAAAAGCACGACCTCAAAAGCACGACCTCAAAAGCACGACCTCAAAAGCACGACCTCAAAAGCACGACCTCAAAAGCACGACCTCAAAAGCACGACCTCAAAAGCACGACCTCAAAAGCACGACCTCAAAAGCACGACCTCAAAAGCACGACCTCAAAAGCACGACCTCAAAAGCACGACCTCAAAAGCACGACCTCAAAAGCACGACCTCAAAAGCACGACCTCAAAAGCACGACCTCAAAAGCACGACCTCAAAAGCACGACCTCAAAAGCACGACCTCAAAAGCACGACCTCAAAAGCACGACCTCAAAAGCACGACCTCAAAAGCACGACCTCAAAAGCACGACCTCAAAAGCACGACCTCAAAAGCACGACCTCAAAAGCACGACCTCAAAAGCACGACCTCAAAAGCACGACCTCAAAAGCACGACCTCAAAAGCACGACCTCAAAAGCACGACCTCAAAAGCAAGACCTCAAAAGCAAGACCTCAAAAGCAAGACCTCAAAAGCAAGACCTCAAAAGCAAGACCTCAAAAGCAAGACCTCAAAAGCAAGACCTCAAAAGCAAGACCTCAAAAGCAAGACCTCAAAAGCAAGACCTCAAAAGCAAGACCTCAAAAGCAAGACCTCAAAAGCAAGACCTCAAAAGCAAGTGAAACACTGTTTATGTTGCGTGCTTCTATGTGCTACACATCAATCAACTATAGGCGAGTGGCCACCTGCATATTATCCACCCACAAATTTCCATTGTTACTATACTTAAGAAATATAGAATAGTTTAGGACACTTATGAAAAATACAATGAAAGAAAAACTAAAGTCTTTGTCTCATGAGATTTCAGTTAATTTCTTTCAGTTCAGGTATGTTCATTATTCTTGTTCTTTTGTGAGACAGGAAGGAGAGTGTTACAACCAGTTTAAATCTATATAATCACTGTTGGTATTTTACATCTATTATTACCCGCATGTTTATACTCATCAAGTCACTGTATCATGTATATTGAGTAAGGGGAAAATGATTGTCTACTATGCCCATTATGCCTCAGAAAAAAAAAAAAAAAAATCTGTTGTCTACCTGATCACAGTACTTTACAATGCATTTTCCTATTGGACATGGTTTGCTGCTGCCTTCTTCCATCATCTAAACTGACTACCCAGCCAGTTATTGGGCGGCCTACGTTCATAGTCACACTAAGGTGATCCTGCACCCTTGACAAAACTCAAAAAATTTGAAGCATTCTAGCTCAAATAGTTTCCCAGCATTGATCGAGTGTGTCTTACCTCCAGCCTTCTCTCCAGCTGTATCCTTCATCTTTCTCAATAATTTAACAGGAAAACTGCTTTGGATGGACACAGAATCACAAACATATTTGGCTTTGGCTCTGCATTTCTGCACCCCCTTCATATAACTGTTCAATATTTTTTGCCAAACCAGATAACAAACAAATTGCTGCACTCTATCATGAGTTGTTAGTATTGTCCAGTTTTATTAATTCGTAAGATCATATCTTTAAATTCATAATTAATTTCACCAAAAAAGGATCATAGCACCTGTTGCTGTTTCAGTGGTTCATTTGCCTGTATTGGTCATATCATGCAACACAAGGTGCTCAGGTGCTAAGTTGTTCTGAAGAGCTGCCATAGCTTGCTGTCCAGAAGACTATTTTGTATTAGTGTGTCTCTCCAGTCTTTTTAAGACAATCAAGTAAAGCCCCTCACCTCAAAGCAGAGCTGCTGATGTAACTGAAAAACTGCACCACTTTTCCAGAGAAGTGATCATTAGAACAGACACTTCCAGAGCATGCATGTCAATGAGCTGTGTGCTGCACAATGCATAAATTTAGCAAAGTTTTTTTTGTGGTTAAATGGCTCCACATTTTCCTGCCATGTCCAAGTGATTATCCAAGCCTTAGGCACAACAGTTCTGAATGTCCAAAGCCATCACTGTTCATCTTGTAAAATATTTCTTCTGATAAGCCTCTTTCGGTTTTCTGATGACTTAAGATGAAGTCAACCAAACATTCTTCCATTGAAAAGTCCTCATTGTTAGTGTAGACACACTAAATGATTTGATTCGTTTGTTCTACAATTGCTGTATTCATAACATAGTCAAACAACAGAGAAGTACTTAGCACTTTTTACCTTGCTCATTATTTCAGATCTAGATCTACACATGTATACAGCATAGCAGAGGGTGCCTTCTGCCACTACGAGTCATTCCCTATCCTGTTTCAGTTGCAAATGGAGTGAAGGAACAATGAATGTCTATACGCCTCCATAGAAGTGCTAATTTCTCTTACCTTTTGTGTAAGGTCATGAATGTATGTTTATGGTAGTAGAGTCATCATGCAGTCAGCTTCAAATGTCAGTTCTCGAAATTTCTTGAATAGTGTTCCTAAAAAAGAATGTTGCCTTTCCTCCAGGGATTCCTATTTGAGTACCTCAAACATCTTTGTAATATTTGTGTATTGATGAATCTACCAGTAAAAAATCTAGCAACCCACCTCAGAACTGCTTCAGTGTCTTCCTGCGATCCAACCTGGTGGGTGCCCGAAGCACTCTAGCAGTACTCTAGAATAGGATGCATTGGTGTCCTACACACAGTCTCCTTTACAGATGAACCACACTTTCTGAAGATTCTCCCAATAAACTTAACTTCACCATTAGCCTTCACTACTGCCAATCTTATGTGGTTGTCCCATTTCATATTGTTTTGCAACATTATGCCTGGATCTTTAACTGATGTACCTGTATTCAGCAGCACACTACTAATGCTCTACTCAAACATTACTCAATTGTTTCGCCTATTCATCTACTTTAACTTAAATTTTTCTACATTTAGAGCTACCTGCCATTTATCACACCAATTAGAAATTTTATGCAGTCACTCATCGACAATACTTTCTTGTGCACCACAGCATCATCAGCAAACAGCACCGGATTGCTGCTCGGCCTGTCCATGAGATCTGACTGACTGAAGGGGGTTATGGGACATTCCTGATGATACCCTTGTCTTTGATGAACACTTGCCACTGAAGGTACAATATTGGATTCTATAATTTAAAAAGTTTTCAAGCCACTTACATGTTGGAACCACACTTTTTTTCACATAAAACACATTTGTGATGGATGTCTATTTGATAAGTTAATTTCTTTAAGATGCTACTTGGATGAAACGATACTGTGGCAACTGTGTGTGTTAACAGTCGCAGAATGGGTGAAAGGTTTCTTCTCACAGGCAGAAGATAGGACAAAAGGGGCAGAAGAACTCGCCTATTTCCCAGGGTTAATTCCTCCATTTTGTCTTATCAATAAATATCTGTTCATTTCACAAGGTAGAAATCTAGTTCAAGTCGATCTGCATTTCTTTATCACCATTCAATGACGATAATTTCCTGGAAACAGGAGTATCAGCTTTATAAATCATTTATGTACATTGAGAACATTCTAGTTCCTATGGCACTTCCCAGGGCACACTCAAAGTTACTTCACTTTTTGTAGAACATTCGTCATCCTGTGTACCATACAGGGCTCTATTAGTTAAAAAAAAGTTACTCTGAATGACTATTTTGGTTAGCAGCCACTTATGTGAACAGAGATGTTTTTTGGAAAACTACTGGTTAACTTGCATCTATTTTTGTGAGCGACACACAGTGAATGATAGCTTCAAGTGACAAAATGTGACCAAATGTGTACCCACAAAAGTGTCCTTGGTTCGCAACATCCAAGACACTGCCTGTTGTCCGCTAAGACTGGTGATGTTTGAATTCAAATGTGTGTGAATCTTGCCACTGCAGCCCCTGTGACTTTTGACAGCAATGTCTACAAATCTTCTCAACATAGTGCTGAAGTGGACATGCTGGCTACTATGAATACTTATCTGATTTAAAGAAAACTATCCAGAGAAAAAAATTAATTTTTTGCATCTGACAGCTTGCTGTCTTTGCTCAGTAAAGGACTGATTTTTTTCATTATTTGTCATAGTTACTGAGCTGCTTGAAACTAAGTAAATGACAGCACAAAATTTTTAAGAGCTCGCAGAGATAAAAATTAATTGCACTGACTTCACATTTTAGGCCATACATTATGGTGTATGAAATGTAACCAACATGTTTAAATTTTATTTAAATTTCAGTGCAGAATGATCTATCTTCTTTCTCAAGACATTCGTTTTTACATCAGCAGGCGGCTCACGTGTGGCATGCCCAATTTCTTTCCTGTTCATCCAGAAACACGATTGTAAAAATCATCACACCAGTGCAAGATATCAAAATGATGTTTTTTGCAAATAACAGCAGGCAAAGAGGATGCATTTTGTCATACGATTAACACTGAAAATGTTTCAGGCAAATTTCTGAGCAGATTAAAAGCAAAACTCCCTATAAATCTTACAACGGGCTTTTATCCAAAGTTTCATATCCAAACAAAGAGGGAGAATGAAAAATAGACAAACAGGGTATCAACTTGACCAGTGTGAGGTCTAGTTTTGCAAACAAATATTTGCTTACTTTAAAGTAATTGGGGTGATTAAGAAAACCATAGTGAGTTGAGGGAGAACTGAAATATTTCACAAACATTTGCTGTTAGTAATGCAAATAAAGTGTCACAAGTTAATCTCTTCACGGTCTAGTTTTTTGCACGTAAAATGATAAGATATTTAACTGTGAAAAAGGCTTTCTTTGAATCAAGAACTAAATTTAGGATATTTTTTATCTGTGGTGTGCTAGGAAGGCAAATGAGATGTTAGTGAGAATAAGATTTCCGAATAAAACTTCCAAACAAAAAATGAAAAAGAAGTCAAACGTTTTTTGAAATGATTTGTCTAAAAGAAATAAGATAGATTAAAGATGGTGTGCCTCTGAATGATGCTTGAAATCATGTACAGCAAATGAGGTGCATCAAATGTTCCTCTAGTCTCTCTTATTTCTAACTTTTAGACAAATCATTTCAAAAAACATTTGACCTTTCTTGTTTAAAAAAAAAACCATGTATCTTACGTATGCAGATTATTTAGATTAATTTAAATAATTGGCATTATCACTGACTGTTAAGGGAATACATACCCAGCAATAAAAGATCATCAAAATTTTTTTGGTAGTTCAATGTGTTTAATTATGAATTTAATGTATGTGATATACTGGGATTGGTGAGTACACACTTAAAGACCACGTACTTTGGCAAGATCTTAAAAATATACTTTGAGATGCAACGCAAAGAATATAGACAAAGATTAATACACAAAACAGGATGTAGGATTGCAGCTGAGTATGTTAAGCTATAAGTCAGGCTCGTCCAAACTGCACCCCTGGGGCGCTAGCGCCCGCGGTTAGCGCCCCAGGCGAATTCGTGTGTTGTCGCAGTGGATGAGCTGTGGCGCTTAGCTGGCCGTGCGGACCGCCCGCCGAAGCCTCGCCATGCCGCTGTAGCGCGCTTCGTACGGGCGACAGGCCACCGCGTCAGCAGCGGCCAAAATCGAGACAAAGACGTAAGGTTACAATGGATCGAGATGGATGGTCAATAGCAGCAGACAAAAAGAAAGAGAAGCGGGGCGTCCACACTATTTAAACCTGAGTGGTAAATTAATTTCCTTTGTACTGCAGTCGAAAATCATGGCAAATATTTAGTATGTCATCGGAGCCACATTATTTAAAAAAGTACTTGATTGAACGGCACTTTAACAACTGTCACAAAGATCAGTTCGAAAATTTGTACCAAACCTAGACTAAATCGTTTCCTTGAAAAAGAAAAAAAGTGTAAAATGTTAATTGTCTTCTTTAACAATGTTGACTGTGATAATTAAAGAGATTTATAACCTTAATTCTATTTTTAATAAGTTTTCAATCTTGTTCAGTTAAAATTATTACGTACGAAACAGAAAACTACGGATCCGATTTCTAAACTCTGAAAATATTTACTTGCAACTACTCACAGGAAGAATGAGACTGTATATTCCTTACATAAAATTATTTCTAAAATAGAATATTTATGACTCTAGTTCATTTAAGAAACTGATACATTTTTCAGAAGATGCCTACTGCACATATGACGAGTGTGCATGTGCAGTACTAATAGAATCAACCTGTGAGTCAGAAAATTACTAAGTTGTTCTTCGATTCTTGTTTTGGATATTGTTTCCTAAAGCTTTGCGTAGTAATTCTGTCACACGAACACTAGTTGTTACGTAAACAGTAAATGGTTTGCTTGTTTCACCGCTCATCGACCTCTTTTACAAAGCTGCGCTTCGTCTGTTATTTTGTTTTCGTTGTGCTCTGAGCACTATGGGACTCAACTGCTGTGGTCATCAGTCCCCTAGAACTTAGAACTACTTAAACCGAACTAACCTAAGGACATCACATACATGCCCGAGGCAGGATTCGAACCTGCGACCGTAGCAACGGCGCGGTTCCGTACTGGAGCGCCTAGAACCGCACGGCCACTGCGGCCGGCGTTTTCGTTGGCTCTGGCCGCGGGACAGTCAGCTTTGAGCAGTACTGTGCAGTCTCCCTTGCTCCTATGGCGACCGCCGGGCGCAATTCTTGGATGAGCCTGGTCTGAACTCAGGACCCACAATGATTCTAATTACTAGCCAAAGATGCTACTGCTACACCACAGATACCTCATGGGGGAACTCAACTGCTTTGCCATACTTCTGTTAATCATTCTTCTGCACTTACTGAATGTTGAAAGTTTGTAGTCACATAAGAAACATTCTTCTTTAATTCATTGATGTGATAGTCAAATGTATCTCTGCTCTTGAAGAATTTGTCTGGTGGCCTTCACAGCTGATGATACAATAAATGAAATTGTCCATGAAGATTCCTCCCTTTGTAAATTCATGCACAACACTCCATTATAAACTTATTTTCCTAAGTAAAGCTGATTTTGTTGCACTACTCTTGACTTACAATATTCTACTATTTATGGGCACCATTTTATAGAAACAACCGGTTGTAGTAACCATCCTTTGGTGGGAGTTCATGGCTCGCACACCATATACCATAGTGTATTGCCCAAGGCTACCACTTGTAGATGGACTTTTGTGCATTCAGTTGTTGTGTGCTGTCTGTTATGGAGATCCATTATTACCAAATAGTTTTTCAAACTATCTGAATATCTAAATCCAAATTTTGGAAAATTCTGTTGGCTACATCAAAAGTAGCCGTGTTCATTGTGAAGTGGCCTCACCAGCAGTAGTTTTTCATGTAAACAGAATTACGTATGTACAGATGTATATAACTAATGTCTTTGAAAAATATCAATATAATCAAGTGAAAAAATTGCCAATAGGAGAGAAACAGCACTCATGGAGACAGCAGCTCTTTGAAAGTAATAGCTTTATTTCTAATGTATTTGGTTAAATACAGCTGGCATATCCAGGAACAGCAAAAAGCACCATAGTGATGGCTTATTGTTAATACACTACACAAATTAAGGTATTTCTTTGTAGTAGGATATACTGATCATGATAAATAAATGAATGAATGAATATATTTACCTACATCATGGTTTATAATGTCTCAACTTTAACCATAATTGTTTAAGTTTGCCAGATCTGAGTTAAATGTTCTCATTTCATTTTTCAAGTATGTCAATGAGTGTGTATCAGCTCAACTGGACATAAATACTCACAGCTTTGTTTATGACCTCTTTTTCCTTTGGTACAGATCACTTCCATAATAGAATCTTGATTGATAACCATCCTCTCATTGGTGACACACTCAGAAAGATTAGGTCTGTTTGTAACTGAGGGTGTATACGTGGACAAGGAAAAAATATTCCCGGATTTCCCGGTTAAAAATACACTTTCTCCCGGGTGACAGTATATTTTCCGTTATCAATCCTTTGAATGGTTTTGGTTTTATACACGGGCGTACAATTTCCCGGCACTTTAGAAAACGAAACTCAGGGAAAAAGACACGTTTCGGAAATATCTTTGATGTGCAGCAACATGTTCAATGGCTCTGAACACTATGGGACTTAACGTCGGAGGCCATCAGTCCCCTAGAACTTAGAACTACTTAAACCTAACTAACCTAAGGACATCATCACACACACCCATGCACGAGGCAGGATTCGAACTTGCGACCGTAGCAGTCGCGCGGTTCCGGACTGAAGCGCCTAGAACCGCTCGGCCACCGCAGCAGCAGCACGTACGCTGCGTATTTTCGTATTATGACAGCACACATTGGAATTCCACCAAACACCACGTTACTTTCCGAATCATTGAAATACAGATTTCGATACGCTTTTGTAAGCCGTTCGTAGCTCACGTCACATGATCTCGCCAGCCGATGACAGCGGATATTCAGAGCATAGGACACGTGATGTAGTCAGCCAACAGCAACATCACTTAAGTAGCATTAACACACAAACAGGGAAAGTTAATAGTTTAAATTAATATACATAGTGTCGCGACAAGAAAAGAAAAGCTTTCACATATAATATTGGTTTCAAGCTGCAAGGGAAGCAAAGCTTTTGCATATACTGTTGATCTTTTTTGCGCGTGTTACACTTTAAAATATATCAAACAAATGTGCCAGTAAAATTTTTAATAATGACATAAATGTATGATCTGGCTTCAAAATTCTTCTAAATGGCTCGTCATCAAAGAGTTGATTTTTAAATGAAAGTCAAACGCACTTTGATTTAATAAATTCATGGTACATTCTTGCACATAGTTCAACTTACGTAAAAGGATATTTACTTTGAAAGTAGCACTTTTCAAACCACCATTCGCAATATTTTCCCGCAACCTGTTAGAAATAACAGGCGACACCGCGCTTGGGTAGCTATCACGACGTAGGAAGCCCGTATGTACATACGTGTAAAACATTGAAAGATCATACATGATGTCATAAAAGAAACAAGACATCAGAGGATACTGCAAGAGCAACGGAATTTCGTGTACCATATTAAAATGTGCACATTTAAAGTGCATACTTAAAGGGCACATTCGTATGTCCAGATTCCCATTGAAATAGACCTCGACCTGATATTAAGCTTTTCAGTGTGGTTATCGGGATGTAAATTTTCTTGAAGCACCAGTACTGTATTATATCATGTTTGGGTCTTTATTATGGCATAACGCCATCATACGTGCTAGAAAATGAAAACGTGCACTTGAAATGCAGCGAACAGTTGAAACTAGCCAGTAATGTGGAATTAAACATTTCGTTTCAAACACATTGACTGACTCTGCGGAAAAGGTTAACAAAAGCCTAATTTCTTAAGCAAACAGACAAAAATAACTTCTTTGTTCCGCAAGGCGATTAATGCTTGACTGTCAGAAAGGTGGAAATAAAATAAAATCTGAAACTAATGACATATTTCAGCCTTCCGTAATTATGTGAATGTGTTTTAATTTACTTGATAGCTCTCGGCCACAGATATCAGTTTCGTTTTCATTTGACGTGAGAGTAAACGAAGAGGAAACAGCAAAATCACTACAGCGAACTTTCTACAGCACGTTCAAACTATATTCAGGAGAGTGGAAAGTGAAATTTCCTGTGGTGCCTCTCCTGCTCCTAGTCAGCCGGTTTGACAGCCTGCCCCTCTTTAAAAAATCTCACAATTAATAGTGGATGGGATTATTTGTAATCGAGAGAACAAGAACTCTTCAGCTGAACTCTTTAATCCCTAATAGCTAATAATTTGCTGTTTTGTGTGACGTAACATTAAATATAGGGCATATAAAACCAATACTGACAAGAGATAAGCAAGAAATTAGATATTTCTTCAGACCTTAGCTCCTAGCATTTTTTTCTCTCTAATCTTGCTACAGCTTTACATGGCGTGCTTTCCTTTCTGCGAAAGAATCTGTTACCTCATCAAAGTTCGTCAAACGTTTAGCTACATAAAATGGAAATGTCGTGTGGCTAGGGCCTCCCGTCGGGTAGACCGTTGAAAAATCGAAATGTCGTTATCTAATACTCAAAAATCTGTTAATACAAATAATACCCAAGACTGCTGTGGTTTCTCGATCTGATTACGTCTATTCTGTCACTGTCTGCTAGATGAAACAAATGAGGCCTTTCTCATATGGCAGCAATTTTGTAACACACCAAATAAACGAGACTGTTTTCGCACAAATGGCCATTTTTATAACACGACAGAATATAATCCAGTAAGCACCAATATCAAATGCCTATTAGGCCTACTACATGCAAAAAGCTTTACTTTAGTAAATAGTTTCACATTTCATTCATATGCACCAGCTTCTCAAGCATGAGATCGAATTTTTATAAAATTTGGAATCGTCTTATTCTTCCATAATTTGTGTGATGTCCCCGTTACTTCTCCTTCCTAGTTCTAACAAACAATCTTATCACCAATTCTGTAGCTATTGCTGCCACTGTCAAAATTTGTTCGCCGATTAACTTCACTAACCCTGCCAGAATCACAGGTTTAGTTATCCCGCGATTATTTTCCGGTTAGGCGTTATTACGTGTTCGAACAACACGTTTTCCGCGTTACTTCCAGAATACAACTTTACGCGGCTGCTAGCCGGCGACTGTACTACTGGTCCTTACTAGTATAGCGATCTGGCCAAAAATTTTCTGTCAAACTTTCGTTTTCTTGGATACACCGGAAAGATAATACGTAATCTTTCTCAGCTGTTATTCCTGTCAGTCGTTTATTTCCTCTCTGTGTAGTCTGAATCTATGTAATTATAACAACGCTGATCATTCGCAAACCCACTCAACCACATAATCAGACAGCGATTGGCATTCATCCGTTCGGCTTTACTCCTTCAGCTCGTATAGCCTTGTCCCCTTTTGTCTGCGGTAAGTTTATTTCTAGATGCGATGAGGATTCTCCTGACAGAGACATCACGTACACTATGCATGCATTCAAAAGTCAACTTATGATTCATTCAGAAATCAACTTAAAATGTGTTCAAAAATGTTCAATAACCAACAAGGGAGCGTTTCAAAATGATATGAGTAATCGACAGGCGAAAGTGCGTTGGATGCTAGGTGCTTTGTGAAACAACTTGTTTCCCTCAAGAATATGAATTTGGCGCACCCTTTTTCCGGTAGCATCCTTTTATTCTATGTTCCTTGGTAGCATCTAGCTGCAACTGTTTGCACAGCCAACAACCACATTCCTATTGCTAGAAGTGGGAGAATCTACTGCTTAAACGTGACTCAACTGCGCATGCGCATGAGCCCGCGCGTAACTGCTAAAGCAAATGGAATATAAACAGTTGCGATTTCACGCTCATTGGAGGCAATTAGTTGTTATGGAGCACTGCATAGTCTTCCTAAAGCCTTTGACACATTTTCAATTGGCAGATGCTTGCATGAGCACTGTGTGTCGTTGTTGTATATGGCGCATTTCCTTTGCAATTTAATCAAATCAAATCAAATGTAAGTTATTTTCGTTTTTTCTCTCGTTTATATTTTATTGTTGGAAGTATTATTCTGCAGTAACGGGACACAGTAATATCCTTTGTTAGAGTATCAGTTTTACCAGTCAAAAATACAAAAAATTAACTGAAACAATGAAAAATTTCCGGAATTCTAAAAATATCCCGAGTTTTTCCCAGTTTTCTCCCGGATGAAAAAATTCCCGGGTTTACCCCGGGTCATATACACCCTATTGTAGCCAAGAGGCTAAAATATTTCTTCTGTATGCGAGTTGTCAGACCAGTTGTTTGCAACAGTTGTCAATGTACTCAGTACCACTTTCAAGGCTGTTTGTCCTTACTACCAAAAGTGTATTTCTAGTTCCCACAGTTGATATGGAGCAGGTGGAAGTCACCATCTGTTATTACTGTACACTTGAGCTATTTCTCTGCAGTTTGTTTACACCTTCTTTGAATGGCTATGACTGATGGGTGTGAATCTATTCGTTAACAGAAATATCCAATTATTAACCAACATCCACTGACTGTTTATTCTTATCTATGTTAGCTCACCGTCACATTAATTTTGAACCCTGCTAGACCTAATGTTTCCACTTATCTTTCTGATAAACACTCCACGAGTCATCAAAAGTTTTTCAACAAAAACAAAAAATTTTGAAGTGACTTGTTTCCTTGTATGATGTTGGGGGCAACTGCTTTCTATGAAGGATATTACCTCTGGGACTTTGCAGCAAATACTTCGGCAGTTACGATTCTGACTCACGATTCTTTGGCCCATTTGTTGGAATAATTGCCTCATATGATCCTGGAATTTCTACTGGGGATCTTAAGAGTATCACGGAACCTAAAAAGTTAAAAGTTAATTCCTCCATAAGATTCAATGGGGGAGGTGCAATAAACCTAGCTCCCTAAATTGTTTAAAGTGAGCATCACTGGGATATTTTCTTGTATGTATGTTCCGCATATACACTTTTTTGTGTCTTTAATCAAAAGTTTCCCCACTTTCTGCAGTTTATTATTGCTGATTTTTCGATTTGTATAAGCAGTTTCTTAACCTAAGGACAGGGTATTAGCCCAAACCTCAATCTGGACTTTTACAAATATTTAAAAAACAAAAATTCAAAAACTGTTGACATAAAGGTGTGCTTACATCAGAAGAATTCAGCCAGTATACATAATGATATTCATTCAGGGACTATGTGGCGAGCTCAAACCAGACATTTAGAATAGCAGTAGCAAATGCTCCCCTCTACCACAGTGACCAGAGTCATTTAACCACTGAGCAACCATAAGTGGATAACACTGTGACATACTTGATAAAATATTCTATTGCATTGATTGACTGTTACCCTGTTTCTTGGAATAACATTTTATACATTATGAAAAAAAAAACACACACAAAACTGGTGTTCCATTCTACAATATTCTAGAATACTGCACCAGTGTCTTGTTTTTCACTAATATAATATTTTATATTATTTGGTCAGTTTATAACTACAGCGCTGTCAGGTGCCACTACTTAAGAGTGTAAAAATTTGTGTGAAAAAATGTAATCATCTACCAATATGTGAACAGAGACAACAGGACTCCTGAAGTATATATCTAAAGGTTATTCAAATTCACATGATTCCACGTAAAATGGAGAAAGGAATCAAATTCCATTTTCCCCTTCAGACTTTTACATTGCACGCAGAAACTGGCAAATTGATTTTCATTCTGTTTCGAAACCATTATCTGTGATCTCCACAGATCAACAGTGAGTGAAGGAATGTAGAGGTTAAGACATAGGACTTGTATTCTGGAGAAGTAGTCTCAAAGTTTCATCTGGTCATGAGTTAATAGGTTTCTCATGGTTTCCCCTTAAGATAAATGCTAGGACTGTTCCTTAAGAAAATGTCCTTCCAATACTGAATAGATACACTATTCGTCATCAGTTTCCACTCCATCTTTTAGTTTATTTCATATTCAACTATGAACTAATTAATTGTATCTTATCCTTCCTTTCAGTTTATTCTTGTCTCGTGGAGCAGAATTCTTTTTTTTAGATAAAAAAAGAGAAGTACTGTTACCTTGTCCATTTCGCTATAGTTCTAACAAAATTTGGTATCTCAATTAGTTCAAGAACATCATTTGCTCAAATTTCCTGACCGATTAAAACTACATGCCTGACCAACAATTCAACCTGAATCCTTGTCTTTCACAGGCAGTGTTCATCTCACCACAAATACAGAGGCACACCCTTAGCTGTACTTAAAAATTTTCACATGACAGATTATAATTGGAGTTCCACAAAGTTAACTTTGATACATTATATTTCTCCTGAATGTGGCTGATTACATCTTACAAGAAGCAACAAGCAGAATTATTACTTTTTTGCAATTGACATAAGTATTTTATGGAGATACAGTAAAGAGAAGGTGAAAATATTTTTAAAACAATTCTGAGTGATTTTTTAAAATGGTTTCCCTCTTAGTGTTAGGAAACTGTGTATTCAAGATCTGCAAAACCCAACTTCTACAATAATCAATTTTATTTCTCTACACAGCCAGGAGCTGTTCAGTGGGATAAGATCTTCAAAATTTTTATTTGTTTGTATGGATGGCAACTTTAACTATAAAAATAGATTTGCACTTCATATCATTGCAAATATTCAAGACAGACAAGTCAATACGTTAACACTTGTCTATTTACAGAGTGTAATGTTTAATGGAATATCATTATGGAAAAATTAATTTTTAAAGAGAAGTTTTTCACTGCACTACAGAGGCCTGTAAGGGATGTATATGGTGCAAACTGCATATTTTTTTAAGACTCTAAATAGTTAAAATATTCAATTCAGGTTCATATTGCACATACTCTTTTTGTGCTATTGCAATAAAATTTTTCCATTCACATATCCACTGATGGGAAAAGCCTAACAAATAGCAGAGCCAAATTTGAAAACAAACTGAGAAGGTTTTTTTTTCCTAGAGATTTCCTCCTATAGTCAAAATACACTCATACTCGTACTCAGAAGATTTCCTTAAAATTGTGAAATGAAAGAATCAGCTCATAAACCTGTTATAAGGAGAGCCACAAACTGATGCAGCAATGAAAAAATTGCATGTGCTGCTGCACAGATTTGGCAAGGCAGTAAATTTTAGGAGAAGGTAAAGACATATTTTAACCAATACTTCAAACATTGTGCATCAAAGGTATTTCAGTAGCCCATAAAAATATTTTAAAGGTAAGTAAATCAATGGAAAATCCAGGATGGAATGCAATAATACCAGAGAAGGAAAGTTGCTACTCACCATATAGTGGAGATGCTGAGTCACGATAGGCACAACAAAAAGATTCACACAATTATAGCTTTCGGCCATGAAGGCCTTTGTCAGCAGTGGACGCGCACACACACCCGCGCACACACACCCACCCGCGCGCGCGCGCGCGCGCGCATATGCAAGCGCAACTTGCACACATGTCTGCAGTTTCAGAGAACTGAAACCACACTGCGAGCACCAGTGCATGATGGGAGTGGCGACTGGGTTGGGGTAAGGAGGGGGCCGGGGTGGGGAGAGGGAGGGATAGTATGGTGGGAGTGGTGGGCAGTGAAGTGTTGCAGTTTAGATGGAGGGCAGGGGAGAAGGTGGGGAGGGGGTTCTACTCAACCCAACAAGCTACCTTCCTAGATGTTGACCTCCACCTCAGAGATGGCTACATCAGTACCTCTATCCATATCAAACCTACTAACGATCAGCAACACCTCCACTTCGACAGCTGCCACCCATTCCATACCAAGAAGTCCCCTCCGTACTGCGTAGCCACCCATTGTGGTCGCATCTGCAGTGACGAACAGTCTGTCTCTAAATATACCGAGGGTCTCACTGAAGCCTTCAGTGACCGTAATTATCCTCCCATCCTTGTACAAAAGCAAATCTCCCATGCCTTATCCTTCCAGTCTCCCACCACCTGCTGAAGTCCCACAGTCCGGCCACAGAGGAGCATTCCCCTCATAACTCAGTACCATCCGGGACTGGAACAACTGAATTACATTCTCCGTCAGGATTTCGATACCTCTAATCATGCCCTGAAATGAGGAATGTCCTGACCACTATCCTTCCCACCCCTTCTACTGTGGTATTCCACTGTCCACTGAACCTACACAATATACTTGTCCATCCTTACACAACCTCTGCTCCCAATCCATTACCTCATGGATCATACTCCTGTAATAGACCTAGATGCAAGACCTGTCCCATACATCCTCCTACCACCACCTACTCCAGTCCAGTCACTAACATCACCTATCCCATCAAAGGCAGGGCTACCTGTGAAACCAGTCATGTGATTTACAAGCTAAGCTGCAACCACTGTGCTACATTCTATGTAGGCATGACAACCAACAAGCTGTCTGTCCGCGTGAACAGCAACTGACAAACTGGGCCCAAAAAACAAGTGGACCACCCTGTTGCTGAACACGCTGCTAAACATGATATCCCTTATTCAATGACTGTTTCACAGCCTGTGCCATACGGATCCCTCCCACCAACACCAGCTTTTCTGAATTGCGCAGGTGGGAACTTTCCCTGCAATACATCCTACATTGCCATAATTTTCCTGGCCTCAACCTTCATTAGTCACTGCCCTCTCCCATCCAGACCCCTCCCTGTTCCCACTCCAGCACTACACAGCTGTCATTTCACCGCCACACCCAGTCTTAAATTACTTTTTATTTCTCTCCTTTCTGCTACTTACCCCCTCCCCCCTCCGCACCTTCTCTCCTGCCCTCCATCTAAACTGCAACTCTTCACTGTCCGCCACTCCCACCATACTATCCCTCCCTGCCCCAGCCTCCCCCTTTTCCCCCCACCCAGTCGCCACTCCCGTCATGCAGTGCTGCTGCTGCTCGCAGTGTGGTTTCAGTTCTCTGAAACTGCAGACATGTGTGCAAGTTGCATTTGTGTGTGTGTGTGTGTGTGTGTGTGTGTGTGTGTGTGTGTGTGGTGTGTACTGCTGACAAAGGCCTTAATGGCCAAAAGCTATAACTGTGTGAATCTTTTTGTTGTGCCTATCATGACAGCATCTCCGCTATATGGTGAGTAGCAACTTTCCTTCTCTGCTTTTGTTAAAGGTAAGTCACTTAGTTTTAATAAACGTTTATATAATACCTAATTATAGTCTCTCAACCCTGCTGCTTTGAGAGGGAAAAAAACCAAAGATACAATATATTCACATTATTAACTCAGGCAAAACACAAGTCATATTGGGTCATTAAAGGAACTTACCCCTTGTGGAGCATTGATAACCCCCGTGTTGTAGCCAAATTGCAGCATTCCCAAAACTGCGGCAAGGATTGCATATGACAGGAAGAATGTCAGTCCCTGGAATACACAATACAATATTTTTTTTAGAATTTATTATGAAGAACAAATGAAGTATAAAATCACAGATACATATTTTACATAATAATTTCCAGTTTTGTACTGTGTAATTAACTGTGTTGGTATGAGTAAGATGAAGAGTAATTATTTTCCTTGTAAGCGTATGATTTATCATTTATATTTTGTGTGATTCAATATTGTACAGAAGTCTGCAATCACAAAATCACAGTGCTTAGCATATATCATTTGAAGTATAATTTTTCAACATCCATTTTAAAAGGATGGATTTGCATAGATTTTCTTGGGGTTAACAGAAACAAACACAAAATAAAGAACAAATAAAATTTCTCTTTTTATTGGAAATAACATATATGATACGAATAACTTAAGATCTGCAAAACTTACAATGTTTGTTACTCTTTTTGAATATTTATTTACAAGAGTATTTCTTACACTTTTCTGCTATTAAATATGAAGTTGGAAGTTTATTCACAAAGATTTCAAAACTTTCATTATAAATTTGTGAATCTAATGCAAAAAATTAACAGTAATTAGAATAAACATTGTACAGGAAATGTTACATCATTTGTAGAGCCAAATCCAGTGGAAAGAAAGCTGTGGATTCAGAAAAACTTTTACAATTCAAGATCACAAATATAATTTTACTGATACTTGTTTTGGCTTATCTACAATGCATCTACAGATTGTAACAAAATACACTAATTAGTGTACAACTGCCGAACGGCAGGACACAGCACCATCATCTGTGTGAGCAGGATTGTTTGTTATACAGTCAAATGGAACAATAATGTAAATTTTCCCTGGATAAGAAGTCCGCCATAAGTAATGAACACCGACAGAATCAGACAGTATACATATGTGGACACTGGGATCATGCTTTCCACATTACATTAGTCTAAAGTAATGTCATTAACAGTGACTATGGACTTTGTAGAATGAGAATGTTCACCTAAAGAGGTTACATAGTGCTTGTTTCCAGCGAGAAACAGGCATCTCATTCTGCATAGTACTTAACAGTCACTACTTCTGATGTTGCTTTTGAATAACACAATGTCGCAAGCATGATCACTGTGTATGTATCCATAAACTGTCAGATTTTGTCTGTGTGCATTACGTTTAATGACCTTTTATTCTAGAATAATTTACATCACTGTTCCATTGGATTGCATAAAAAACAATCCTGCATACACAAATTGTGAGAATATGTCATGCTGTCTGGCAGTTGTACACTACCCTTTTTTTATATTAAAAAAAAAAAAAGAGAGATCCGAAGATGGCTTGTAGATAAGCTGAGACTAGTAATCACTAAAATTACATAATTTGCAATACTGAGTATTACAGGTTTTCTTGAATCCACAGCTTTAACACAACAGATCACTTGTCTCCAAATTTGACCATGTCAAATAACGTGATTAATGATGACAGTTCATCAAACTGGACCAAATTGGGAAAGACACAGCCAAAGATTGCTATTTATATAACACACACATTCAGTTATGTACTATAACAATTCAGTAGGAAACTTGCAGAGTATCAGTGCCATTGTTAAAAATAAAATATTATAAACTGAAAACTTGGCTGGTCATCAGGAAGCATATTATTTATTTCTTAGGCTTCTTTTTATCACCCTCCCTCCCAGCCTCATCTTTTTTCCAGTTTTTTAATAGAAGAAAGAAACAATTCCCATTCTCTCTAGGACTAGTACTTTCACCTAAGTCAGAGTGTCCCAGTCATGTAATTGACAATTTCATGGTATGAATCTTGAACCATAAAAGTTACAGGATTTTTATGTTTTACAATACAATAAAGTGATATTCAGACCACAATTAAAGTTTTCACAATGAAGTGCTGTTTTGCTAAATTCATGTATATCTTCCTCTTCAGTTCTTCATACACATGAATCAGCTTCTTTTGAATGTTCTACATCTTGCAGCAATTTCATTCAGTGCCTTGGTCCAACATGACATGCTTCTGGAGCCACATTGAAATATTCAAGCAAGAAAGCAAGCAAGCACATGCAGATTAATGCAGGATAACTGAAAAATAAAATAATAATCATGCAAAATCTGTGTAGGGGTGCAAAAAATATAATAAACTTAGAGGACGACAACCAAAAATATCATACTATGAACATATATGCACTCAGACTTATGCACAACAGAAATTAAAAGCAGAAGTACATATTTACATTATTCTGGGTATAAAATTTTATCAGTCTTCTTGCAACATGAAAGCTGACCGTTTTCCTGCTTATAGCTTTTGTTCAAAGGTTTGCATCAATAGCAAAATTCCTTCAAAATTTTATTTCATTGCTTCTAAAGTAAAGACTGCAGCTGTTTTAGGGGGAAAAGGATAACATACATTCATAAAAAAACTATTTGCAATGTACCTGTATTTTTTGTAGAACACATTGTTTAAATAGTAGGGGGAAAGTAAATATAAATACACATGAATGTGTGCATGGGGGGGGGGGGGGAGGGGGTGGAGAGAGAACAGCACATCACAAAGGAATTATCCAAGTGGTAGAGAAATCAATGGATGTGATATACCTGTACAGACAAACAAATGATTGCAATTTCAGAAAAACTGGACGAATTATTTAAGAAGAAAAAGCTTCAGAAATTGAGAAAGTCAATAAAGGCCTGGTAAACCACTGGCTCATATGCAAGCAGTTATTCTGATTGGCACTAATTGATAAAGCTGTTGGATACCCTCCAGAGGAATACTGAGCCAAATTCTGTCCAAATGGCATGTTAGATCATCAAATCCCGAACATATTCGAGGGCCCTGCCCATAATGTTCCACACATTCTCAGGTAGGAAGAGATTCAGCAACTTTGCTGATCAATGTATGGTTTGGCAAGCAAGAAGACAAGCAGCAGAAACTCTCACTGTGTGGAGTTGGGAATTATCTTGCAGAAATGTAAGCCCAGGATGGCTTGCTATGAAGGACAACAAAATAGTGTGTAGACAATCTTTGGCATACTACTGTGCTGTAAGGATGCTGCAGATGACAACCAAATGGGTCATGTTATGAAACGAAATTTCACCCCAGATCATCACTCTTGCTTGTCGGGCCATATAGTAGGCGACAGTCGTGTTTGTAGCCCAATGCTGCCTGGGGTGTGTCTAGACAAGTCTTCGCTGGTCATTGGGACTCAGTTTGAAGCAGGACTCATCACTGAAGACAGTTCTACTCCAGACAATGAGATTCCAAACCAAATGTGACCAACACCAATGCAAACAGGCTTGTTGGTGTACAGAGGCCAATAGTAGGTGATGTAAGGGGCACCAAGAGCTCCACCCCCTATCTGTGAGCCACTTATTAATGGTACTTGCGGTCACTGCTGCACCAACTGCATGTTGGATTGATGATGATTATGATGAATCTGGGGCTCTGAGTGCCCCTCTGATGACTGGCCGATCCTCACGTTCTGCTGTCTCTCTATGTCAATCGTTTCCTTTTTGACATTGTGTTCAGCCACGGTTCACCTATTCCTGACAACACTGTTGAACAGTAGCATTGGTCCTACTAAATGTCGAGCAATTCACTAATTACTCCAACAGGCTTCTTTGAGCCCAACAACACATCCTCTCTCAGATGGTGAAATCCGCATATATTTTCCATGCACCTGTCTGCAAGGCACACATACTATTTAACTGAATACACAGAATGAAATTCGCAAAGACTTTATGCCCTGGTAATGACATCTCCCCTGTTTACTATCCTTGTCAGCTGTGTGGTAAAATTATGCTGTAATGCCACAAATTCATCCATCAGCTACTCTCTCTCTCTCTCTCTCTCTCTCTCTCTCTCTCTCTCTCAGCTTAATAGTGCAAATGAATTGCAGGAGTGAAAATGAGGAGGAACAAGTAAGATTCCCTTAACAGTTTCAGTTTATCATCAAATAAAAATGCTTTGGAAATTTATCATTTGAATACTCATATCACTTACAAGATTTACACAGAAGAAAAGAATTGTTAACTAAGATTATGTAGTTATTACTGGCAGATGCTGGAAACAGTCTGAACTGTAACCTGAACTATACTACTAGGGAGGACATCAGGCACACTGCTGGGAACAGTCCTCTAGTAAACAGATTGTGTAAGTACAGAGCTTCAGCAGTGAGTCAGTACAGTGATGAAATCGCACATGGATGTGACTGATGCATTGTCCCTCACATAGGTGCACCATACGTGGCATAGTCTACATCTAAATGTTCCCTGTAAGAAGTTGCTTGTATGGCTAATCTACACAAGCATTCAGTATAACCAGAAGATTTTTCTCCAAACCCTACTATTTCCATTGGGTCTTTAAGGTAAAGTTATTCAAGACAGTGCAGCTAGTATATATAGACACACAATTTTGGGAATAAATGGAGAAACAAGAAACAGCACCTTAGACAACACAAAGGGCAACAATCATCATAAATTGAGCTTTTTCAAGAAAATACAAGAAGCTTTTCAAATGAGAAAGATCAGCTTCTCATATCATTACAAGAAACTGAAAGATCTAAAGATATTTTTTACAAATGTTCTATGCTGAACATATCATTTGGAAGTCACAGTAATTGAACACATGCACTTAGATGGTTCCAAGTTACTACCAAATTATTAATTACTGCATATGTAAATAAGGAAAGGGAGACCAACTATATAAACAAAAACTTAAAAGTCCTAGGCCACATTTCCATACAAGAACTGCATATGGGTTCTAATGTGTACAGCCCCAACAGAAAATGTTTTAAACTTCCTTAAGAAATTTCAGAGGTTGTCCATAAGATTGGGAAGCAGTTGTACCTGGAGAGTTCAATATTGATTTAATTCTGGGCAGTATTAACCCAGGGCATTTAAATGCCTATCTTTGGTTTGTTGCTCACAGCAGTATTTCCAACAAGAATAGGACTTAGCAAAACAATGATTGACAATTTATCTAAATCAGACTGTCTTTCAACCAATATGTGAGAGATCAGAAAAAAATGATCTATTTCAGCACGGTAGTGAAATGGCATTAAAAAGGCTTAAGATAAAAGCAGCCTGTACCAGGAAGAAGAGAGAGCTTTATTTAATGCAGAAGACTAACTCTCACCAATACAAAATACCATTACATATACTACTGTCAAATTCTTCACCACATTATAAAAATGAAATGGGTGAACTTGATATTCATCCTCCCAATGACTGAGTCATACAGATTATGATAAATTCAAATGACTGGAATTCTTGAAAGTACCAGAAAGAAACACAGATAAAAAATAAATATTTAAATACAGATCCATTGGACTCATTAACAAAGTCACTGCCAGCAACAGTTTTGTTAAACTATTGGAAAGTTCACAAGAAGTTGCCTCTAATTATAGAGGTCTTCCCTCCTTCCTGTGTTCTGAATTTTTTTGGAAAGGTAGCTTTGAATCATCTTTTAACAATTGTCTTACTTTGGCTTTATATTGAGGCTTTTCTACTGAAAGAGCAATAATGTTCTCACGAATTCACTTCTGGTAGAACAAAAGAAGAAAATTATCATTATGGCATTTTCTGTGACCTTTCCCAGGTCTTTGTTTGTGCAAATCATAAAATTCTGCTGGAGAAACTAAAATAGTATGGTATTAAAGGCATTTCCCTCACATGAAGAGAGTCTTGTTCTAGAAACAGATGGTCACATTATGAAATGAGGGAACGGAAATAAGACTAACTTCACAGTGCTGAAACATTGAATGTGGTGTCTCATATGACTTTGTGCTTAACCTGCTCCTGTTTTTTGCCTACATAAATGATTTACCTAGAATATTTAATGACACTAGTATACTAAGGGCCAAAACATATCCATACCAGATACTGCCACAAGAATAATTGAACAGGATTGGAACTAGCTCACAGAAAACAGCTTAACCCTTAATCTTACAAAGACGCAAGTCTAGAAAAATAAAACTGACTATCAAGTACCACACGAACAGTTCAGTGGGAACACAGAGGATGACTTCATATGTACAGTTCCCAGGCATCCAGCTGGATAACAAATTGAGATGTCAGCAGTACAAAGATAAGTTAAGTGAAAGAATACGTCATTAGCCATTCCTCTTATATCGTACAAGAATATCTGGACTCAGAAATTTAAATTCTGCTCAACTCCAATGCTGGCTTTAAGAGGTTTGGACTTTGCCAGATTATTGACATCAGATAGTGGCCTGTTTAAAGTTGCATAAATTCTTATTCATTAAAGAAATACAGGAAGATATATCTTCTATGCATCTCGTACACTGCTTAAGTGATACTTCATCTACTGGAGTAAATTCAGCCTTAAGAAAAAAGATGTGTTCACAATTCTTATAAGATCTATTGCTGAGAGTAAAAGTAATTTTTCCATTTTACTTGACACTGTGATTTACTGATTAAAAAGAAACTAAATAGAAAAGAAAAAACAGTACTAGTTTACTAATATTTGAAGATATAAGGGAACATAAAAGAACTGATGCATTATTGTAATGTAGTAAAATCAAGTATTTTCAATATTTTGGTTTCTCAAAAATCATGTTGCCATTCTGAAAAATAAGTAACAGTCAATAATAATAATAATAATAATACTGCCAGTTACAACATAAAACTTTTCATTCCACAAGCCAATCAACCAATAGTTCATTCTGCATTCTTTATAAATTCAGCTGATTCAAACTTTAAATCAAACTTTTAATTCAACATTACACTACATGCACATCTTATTCAAGATGAAGTTTGTTACTCCCAAATTCACTGTATGTAATGTTAATGCTGAATACAAATTTTGCTTTTTTAATTTATGTCTATACATAGATGTATAGCCTACTACATGGATTTACTGATGCCCTTAAACTATCCGGGAACAGAGATGTCTTCTGTTTCGGCAAATTATGGATGATAATTAATCATCCATTTTTCTGTGACAGACATGTTTGCTTATCTGAAGACTTTACACTAAAATGAATTTTGAATAAAAATATTGTTTTCTAATCTATTGCAAACAATGGGAAAAGAATCAAATGAGAAACTTAGACAAAGGTGAGCAGTTATCACAAAGTTTCATATCTGCATATTTATTGAATGGAATGAGATAACAGTGAATGAATACAGTTATGCTTCCAAGTCCCAAAAATGATGTCAGTTGCGGGACTTAAGCAAGTGCAGTGAAGTGACAAAGCTCATGTTATGGTACACAGAACATAACAATATACAATTATACAGTGTACTCAGTGAAGTTGTACAGTGGAAAAATTATGCATGAGCCACTCACATAAACACATCCGTTACTCCTGAAACATTGCAGCTCATCTGGCTGAAACTAGATTACAAAATGAATTTAGGCTAGCTTTATTACCTATCCAGTTGCTTTAGAGTATTACAAAAGTGCAAATGTTAAATAGTTGTGAAAAACACATCTGCCTCAACTTAAAAAACTGATTGAAAACACAGAAACACAAAGACAGCTAAATGAAAGTATTTAATTCTTAGATTTCATGTCACTTCTTACTGTAACTGATCTGATGCAATATGTCTCAAGATGAGATACATGCAGTTTCTGTCAGGAGTACTTCTATGATTCAATATTAGTCTACAATTAAATGATCAGAAATATTTATACATATATATTAATTCTGTTTAAATTATCATCAAGCTACCTCATTTCATTCAATATATACACAAACATATAAGATCCACATAACATAAAATTAATATGTAAACATTATCAGCTTTTCAGACACTTCAACTTTGCAGTTGGTGCAAGAACGAACCTTCCTAACAGATTAAAAATGTGACGAAGACTCAAATTTAAATATAGATTTTTAGCATTTTTGGCAAGATTTAGGTAGCATACATCTAGTGACTTTTTCTTCACATCCATTGTCCTCCATATGCTGGTCTGTAATTAGTGGGAGAACATTTTGAGAAATGTAGTATAGTATTGGATACATGAGGTAATGGCTCATTAAACTGCTAGACCAGAGTATGAGAAATACTTAGATGACTCATTTCGCACTGTGCTTTTTGCAAAAGTAGAATCTACATTCAAGATACAATTTATTATGTCAGAAAGGTTTACCAGCTTCTTCAAGGCTCAAATACAGAAACTATACCTAGGCTTTGGCTAAACCACATTTCTCCAATATCCTTTCTTACAAGAGTGCTAGTACTGCAAGGTTTGCATGAGAATTTCTGTGTATTTTGGAGGATAAGAGATAAGGTACTGGTGGAAGTAAAGCTGTGAGGGCAGGTCATGGGTTGTGCTTTGATAACTCAGTTGGTACAACAGTTTCCTGCAAAAAGCAAAGTTCCCAGGTTCGAGTTCCATTCCGGCACACAGTTTTAATCTGCCAGGAAGTTTCAATATCTGTTTTAAATGTTCTTACATTAGTCATGACAAAATCAAATTACAGGGTGACCTGTCATAGCAGAACACTGCATGTAAGTCTAATATAATGAATATTTACCAAAGTTATTAATCAAAAAACATAATAACTTGAAAAATGGGATCCACGAGAATTCCTTTCTTCATGTTAATCTTGAGCTAATAGGTTCTTAGAAGCTTTTCCTATGCACACAGAGTATCTCAAACCACCATGTTCTCATTAGCAGTGAAGAAAGAACATGATATTGTTACAGAAATAATTTCAAAGACAAAGAGATTCAAAAATAGAGAGTAAAACATTAGAAGAGAAATTATTACTGAAGGGAATAATTAGTAGCTGCAAAACAAGATGGTCTGAATGTGGTTGACCACATTGGAGGAAAGGAGTAAGGTGGTGGATTTCATGTCGCAAACTGCTCTGATTGAAGAGGTGCACTGAGTCATTGAAAAAATGGACTGGGGGATGTAGATTAGTGGCTGAAACATGCTGGGTTGGCTGTAGGAGAAGAGAGATTCACTACAACAGGCAGCAGTGTGTGCAGTAGGGGACATTTCTGTGGTGGCCATTGCTACATTGACTAGGTAGTCCTTTGTCAGTGCCTATACAGTTTTTCAGAGCAAGAGATGATAGCAACAATCAAGAAAACAACATGATGAAAAACCACATTTCCACTAATCACACAAATTTAAATGAGACACAAACTCTTTCATTTTGAAGGAATCATTTGTAATTGAATAAAATATATACTTCTTTCTCTTAATAGCACTTCAAAAAGCGATGAATTGTAAATATTAACTACTACATTTGCATAATTCAATGCTCCATGAGTAGTAACATTTTTCCCTCCTCATATGCCCCAAATAATTTTATCACAATACTTCTCTGAAGTCCTTAATTTCTTCATGAAGAACAGAGAGGTCCATTTGATGTAATGTTTTGGGAGTAAATGTTACACAAAATGTGATATGCTGCAGATTGGGATATCCTGCAGAGGATTTTCAAACCTGTTACAGAACTACATTAGTTTTGACTTCAACTGTTTCGAATTTCCACTATATTGCTGAGTAAGTAGTACCATTTTTGAGCCTGTTTGGTCAGTATATGTTTAAGAGATGTTATCAAATAAGCATGTAGTGTATTACTGCAAAGTGGTACAATGTGGTGCTCAATGTAGTACAATGACTACCACCTGTTGGTAAGGCAAACATATTAGTTAGGTTCACATATAAAAGTAAGCACTTGAAACTACAGTTTAAAACTTTTCTATACTTAGTCAGTGTTTGTGTATCTTGTTAAATATGATTTCCTGTATTTCACTGTAATTTCTACTAAATGTGTTAATAGGCCTGTGTGGTGTTCATCAGGAAAATGGTTCGTTCATGCCTACTTTAAATAGTATTTCAGGTGCAGCAGCAGGCTTAAATTCCTGATGCGAGATTTGTAAGTTTTAGCATTATTATGGGGCATACAATAGTGGAAAAACCTTGTGGTTAATTTCAAGCTCTCTAACCTACTTGTGGGCAGTCCAATCAATTACGACACTTGTAATATGAAAATGTAGGCTTTTCTAGGAACTGATAATGGCAACTTTGCTTAACAGGAATACAATGGATGGTACTGACATCCAGATTATGAAAACTGCCTCAAGTTATGTCTAGTGTAGAACAGTGGAATTGCTTTGTGTGATTACCTAGGAGAAAATACTGTCTGTGTAGTGAGTTTCTTCAAACTTAAGAATTGTGCAAATACTTTATTTAACAAGTTTCCTTCTAATGCTTAGTCACTACTGAATCAATTGTTGTAAAGAAAACTTTAAAAGCAAGGAGTTCTACTTCTATAAAACCACTAGGAAATATACAAGGTCAATAAATTATGCAACAACTGAAAGAATTTCTACCATGAATAATCAAAAAAAGAAAGAAAAAAAATCAAAGATAGATTGTGCAGTACTTTCGATTATTATACTGATATTTGTTGATGATGCATAGATGAATTAATGTGCTTCTCTGCACAATATACTTTAATGACTGATCTAGTCATAACCTTCAAGTGTAGGCACATGATCTAGTATGTGCTCAATACCTAGCTCAGCCAGAAGTGTTTAAGTCCTGCAGTAAACCTATGTAAGACTGCCTATCACAGCATCACTAGAACACTAGTTACAATAATTTCCACAAAATGGATTGTCAACTTTTTTTTCCAGTGAGCTTTTTGAATCTCCATGTACTGCTTATGATGATGAATATAGTGATCCGCAAAGTATGTGTGCGAAGGGTATCAGGAAAATATAATAATATCACCTTGCTAAACTAGCCTGGTAATAAGTTGAAATGAAACAGAACGTTACACAAGCATCAGATGAGTAGAATTGTAAACTAAGCTGTCATGTCCATCACCATCGTCATCATATTTTAAATCCACAAAAACAAATAGCAGCATAAAAGTTACCAAAATTTAGGCAGTGCATAGTTATAAAACTAACAGTCACCCTGCAATGTGTAAAAAGAAAACAGAACTATAAACAGAAAAGATGAAGTACAGTGTTTGTGACCTACCTGTTCTAGAAGGCGAAGCTTACGACGATGACTCTGCTCGCCCAGTCGATCAACAAATTCACGCAGTTCTTCAATCTCTTCTTTCACTTGCTGGACAGTATCCAGCTCGTGCTTGATGGCCACCATATCACGCTTCACCTCACTCACTTCACTCTGGCACGACTCGACTGATTTTGTGAGCTCTTGTAGCTGGGTCCGGATCTCGCACAGTGCTACAGACGTTTCAAATTGTCGGTCTCCTCTCGCCTGCAGCTCATCCAGCTTGTTGCTCAGGTTTGTGCTCATCACGCTCACCTGCTTCTGCAGACTGTCACCCCCCCAATTTCCTGTTACAATAATTCTGTCTACTTGTGTCAGTAGATAATTAAAATTAAATTTTGAGAAGGAGAATGACATACTTATTTTTTTTTTTTTGAATTGCTGATAATGCCCAATCACTCTCATGCAGTCCCTCATAGATAATAAGGATGCTGTGTATTAAATTCAAATGAAATATAAATCAGTCTAATTAATGACAGCTAGACCAGCAATTTCAGGTGAATGCTGCAGTTTTTATAGGCTTACAGAAAGCACATTCCAATAATGTATAACAGAATGTTATGCAATATTTTGCACCGAATGAATGAACCTTCAAAAATCAGATAATACTTTATAACTGAATGGAATGTGGATGCAGAAAGATATTCTAGGCGTATCATCTTTCAAATAGAAGACTGTTTGTTCTAAGAAACTGTTGATAAGTAAGTTAAAAGTAATTCTCTTGTTTAAGAGATTTCTAGCAAGCAAACGGAATCATTCATTCCCAGTAATCAAATACACTGCATACAAAATAATTTGGAAGGGGATGCTCCACATTTTTCTTCTGGGAAGGGTACATATATGTTAGTAAATACTAAGTGCAAAATATCTTAATTGCGTACTGTTTACTGAGTAATAGTACCTAATTTTTTTTATTCCTGTTGTTGCATGCAGCAGTTTAATGAGACTACATTTATTGTAATGATGGAACAAACTGCTTGAAGATAGCAGGAACTGCCAACGATGTGGTTGAATAGTATGTTACAAATAACTAGTGCATCCAACTTAACTATTATTTTCACGCCAGTCTTTCTGGAGTTGTTGATGCACCTTCCAAAATACTGACAACTTGTAAAACAGGACATAAAACTTTAATCAGTATTCAAACTAAATGACAAAATGGATTAATGAAAGCAACCACAACAAAGACATTTCTAATACAAATACAAAATAAACTACATGTAAATAGAGAAAATTGAGCAGAAAATTTTGTATGATGTGTATGCAAGAATTAAATTCCATCACACAAGGTGGTTAAACACATCCACAATACACCACTTTCAAAATGAATAAAGCACATTTTTTCTGGTTTTCAGCTTTTATCTTCACTCATTAATACGTGGCCCTCTTCTAACAATTGCTCCTGGAAAATCAACTTCTTGTATCTCAAAAATGGTTCCACTGCATGTATTTGCTAATGATTCAAAGTATTTCAACCGATGTTCCAGAGCATGAATAACAAGCATGGTAGCCACACATTTAGTATAATGATTGAACAAAATAATTTGTAAATAAATGGAGAAAACACTTTGTACAATGTGTGATAGCATAAACTAATGCTGGAGTATGAAAATATTATCTTTGATAATTGCACGATATGCAGCATACAGAGCCCACCATATCCTACTTAATATTCTCAGTACATATTCCTAATTACTTAAGTGAGGCATCATTAACAAAGAAGGAAATTTACTGATCCCCACTGAGATTTAATATTATCTCAATAGCCAAAATATGAATCCTGTTGGGGTACACAATCTAAATTAGTGTGTGTGTTTGCATTTCTTAAAGTTGTGTAGAAAGCAAAACAGGAAGAGAAAAGCACCATCTGAATTGAATGACAATACAACTTGCAATTGTTCAAATAATGCAAAAGGTTTTGACTACACAGATGAGGTGAAACAGAGCTCCTAGTCTACGCGAGCAACAAGATTTTGTTTCACACTGATGGAACTGTGCATCTCAATGGCATGTTGGTCATGTGAGGCCTCTTAACAGCAAGTCCTTTTTACATATTTCTCACCATGACCTATTTACAATACTCCAGTACAATTAAATAAAATTCACATTTAGTTCTACACAGCCTTTTTGAAAACACACTATCAAAATTTAAAACAGGCAGCACTGTTTTTTGAGCTTATGAATCCTAGAATTTTATCAGATTTCCAATCATCCTGATGTATATTTCCCTGGAGATACATGAAATGAGCTGTGCTCTTGTTGCTGTGAGCAGTTTTACTTGACTTTCTGCTAAGGACTTTTACAGATCTGATTTAGTCGGAGAGGAGGAACTTGCCTGAACTTGCAAGAAACATAAGGCTTCTAGAGAAAAAATGTTAATTCCAACAGAAAAACAAATTTCAAAAATTTCATTCCAACAACATTTTTCCTATAATCGATAACTTATTTTTGTTCGGAGAGACTACTGAAATTTACAAAAATTCTACACACTCAGTAACAAGGAATAACGGTAAAAAAATAAACACTGTGTAAGTGGTGTTGCTATGTCAGGTCCCTGCTGCTTTTCATTAATGCAATATAAACAAAACTGAAGTTAGTAGTGTACCTATGCCATATTCATCCTACATCTCAATGCTGATCACATATGCCAGAAAAATGTAAGGAACTAAAACTGAAATGTGTAAGCCTATGCTCCCAAAAATATTGTCTTCTGTAGAATTACAGACGCAGTTACAAGGGAAATGGAAATAAATATTACACTAGTAAACTTGACAAAGATTTTCATATTAACAGTAACCATATTTCTGTAGGCCCCACAAACAGTTTCTTATTAACTGTAGCAATATTTCTTTATCATTTTACACTTGCTATGTCAGAGAAATTTCATGAGCTGATGTGTGTTTCGCACCATGTGCTGTTGAAGCTGCCATATACTATTAAACTGTTTTGGAAACAGTTACAAATTAATGGTACATAGAAGAGGTGTTACGAATTACAACAAATAAAAAAGTGATCTACAAATGATTTTCAGTGCATTACTCTCACATATGAAAGAGGGAAAACTTGTATTACTACTCAACAGAGTTCAATTAATTCATTTATCAGCAAATAATCTTTGGTTAAAGTGAACCATATGAATTGGAAATAATATGACAACTGAAAACATATCAATGTCCTACTCTTTGTTTTTAATAACTGTAATTAAATGCTACATCTTGTATGCTATGTGACATATGCTTTTTATAATGTTAGTAAGGGAATTAGGTGACAAATTTGGCATTTTGGTTTTTGGTCATGTTAACAAGTATATCTTGTATTAATTTTGATTACATTAAATAGTCATTCTCCTTCCGTTCATTCAGCGATTTTTTTAATCTTCTGAAACAATTTACTAAGTTTTAAGACATGCAATAGCAATTTCAAGTAACTTATGTGACATCAGTAACACAGGCATCTTAATTCAGTTAGAAATAATAACTCACAAATGTTGAAATAGTCTTAACACAATTACAGCATGCTGAAACTTTTGTTGCAAAGTAAAGAACACACAATTACATTAATAACTTATGAACTCCATCAAGAAACCCCATAGATCTTATCACATCTAATGAATGCACCTTCATAAACGAGTGAGTGCACCATGCAACTTAGTTCCCTCCCCAAATGAGTGCATTATTAGTGACCCTCTGATTTCCACTTTTCTGTTAGTGTAAATGATATGAAGATATATGACTTACAAAATGGTTTTGTAATCATCTGCTTCAGCAGTATTTTTTGTGGGGCAAAAGTTTCAGGAAATCATAAGGTTCAGGACTATATACAAAGAAGGATTTTTCATTTGCTTAAAATAATTTACTTCAAAACATTACTGGAAAGTTTACTTTTATGGCTGATTCTCATTCTCAAAAACAGATTTCCAATGTTTAGATTTTTTAAACAGATTTAGGGAATTAAATTATTTTCTTTATCTTTACCGAAAAAGATCTCCAAAAATGAAAGCAAAATCAAAAATTTTTGCTTATTAAGTGGTAGCAGACAGGTTTAAAAATAGAAAATTTTCTTGAAATATGCCAAAAATATCTATCCTCCTCTTCTGAAGTACTTATCCACTTTATGGCAAAAATGTGTAACAATGATCAACTACATGAATTGCTTCATGAAAACAGTCAGTCTCGCCTCAACTTTCACTTCTCAGAATTGCTCCACCTACTTGGCCCAAGAGTAGATTACCAGTACCTACAAAAAAATTCAGCCTGATGTAAAACTAATTATCCCTCTCAAAAAATCACCTCCTGTTATTGCCTTTGTTTAATATTAGGAATCAAGATTAGAGGGTGAAAGGAGGGAGAAGTGTAGTGTGTGGAAGACATCACAGAACACTACACTGTGAAAGGCACAAGAAATTGCAACTGTATTTACATCTAACAATATTGTGATAGTTGAATGAAATACAATTTCTTTTTATTTAATGATTCTGTGCACACAAATACACAAAGTAGATAATGGTCATGTATGATATTTCATGAAATGGTTTTTGTTTTCAGCAAAATGATAAAATATCTTGGTGCAAAGAGAGTCAATTTTAACAATGCAGTTTGGGCTAACACACAATGAACTGAGAGGAAAAGAGAGACTGCAGAATATCACGTCTATCAATTTCTTATAACTGCATTTACAAAATATTAAAGTCCTTTCTTAATTCACAGAGAATGTAATGAGTAAAAAACAATGGAAATAGGAAATAGAAACTTATTTGATTATTTACATAATTATTTCTATTTAGTTTCAGGGAGTGGTGAAGGGAAGAAATTTTAGTAGGTAGGTTGCACTGCAGTATGCTCGGTGGTAAATATCCTATTTGTCTCTGCTACTATCCAGATGAAGGGGCAGTAAAATGGAAGACCTATTAGTTTTTAACTAAGGATATTTTGTCTGAGTAGAGTTAATTGCAGCTACGTGTCAAGGACTATCAATGTATTAAACATATGCAAGGTGACAGCATCCAAGCTGAAGACAGCATGCAAAACATGAACGGTGAAAAAATTCACTTCACAGTAATCACTGAACAGTGAAGAGTTCTTTCTGAAGTAGCTACAGAGCTAATGGAATATGTAAAATAAAAGCTCCAACACAATCTTGAACCCTCTTTCACTGTAAACTTAGTCAAACTGAAGCTGCACACAAACATCTGTGGTTGATAGAAATTGTGCTGAGGCTGCTTAACATTACCCTATCGATAAGCAGTATAACCTTATAGATAATCTTCACTTTGTTTCCAAACCAATTTTCTGTACAGCATGCACACCAAAAGCTTATGAAGTGCCCTGTCAACTTCCACTAAACGGTGAAGTTGTTTGGCGATGGTGTGGGCTGCTGTTTCATAACATTCTATTAGTCTTAATATTACTTTAAGAACAAATTATGACCTCATAATACATGGTCGTGTGTGTGTGTGTGTGTGTGTGTGTGTGTGTGTGTGTGTGTGTGTGTGTGTGGGCGCGCGCGCACAATGATTACCGAGTTCTAATGTTAGCGTGGTTGATCGCTCATCAAAATGTGCTGTGTATTATTTCAATCACTACAAAGCTTTCAAAGTAAAGCTGAAGACTTCTGGAAGGCATTACTCTAATTCTATCATCATTCTTCCACCCTCTTCCCCTGCACCCCCCCATAAACACACAAAAGAGGGAGGGAGATATATATTGGGGGGGCGAGAGGTGAGTGTGTTTGGGTGGATGCAAAAAGAAACACACTATCCAAACTAACCTCAATATTACCTTACTTTACAAAAAAAATAAATAAATAAATAAATAAATAAAATAAAAAATCAGAGGTCAATGTACTCTGGATCTGCACATGTCAACTACCCAAAAATACATTTAAACTTCCTGAGAGACTAAAACTGCATGCACTTGCCCACAAAAGGCAAAGGTCTCGACTTCAAGTCGATGTCTGGCACGCAGTTTTAGTCGGCCAGAAAATTTCCTATCACCAGACACTCCGCTGCAGAATGCAAATTTCATTCTGGAAATAAAGTATTTGCAGAAGTATGTAATAAAGCTAACTTTATACAAATCAGTGGCAAGTTTTAAAAACTGACAGAGGTGGACAGTATTAAGAGACTTAATATATACATACACACATATTGACCAAACAGTTCTTGTAAGGACTGAAACAGAGTCAGTGCCTCCTAAGTAAACAAGTTTGGAAGCCAGCCTTATAAGCAGATTACCCTGATGATGATTCATTAGCAATACAAAAACAGTTAAGGCTGGAGACAATACAACAGGTACAGCAAAGTAGAGTGGAAAGTGCCATGGATAGTTCACTTCATACTTTAATGAGCAAAAAACAAGCAAGATAATGGGTGGGACAACCAGCTGGTGCCAGAATAGGTTACTTAGATATAAAATAATTACAAAATGGAAAGAAGCAAAAAAACAGTACTTGTGGAAGAAATGATATAAAAAAAGGAAATGATATTTTTGCTATGTAATCAACAACTGAATACAATTTGAAGAAATTAAAAAATGTTGGCATATGAGGTGCAAAAGGCAAACTATAGTTAAATGTCAAAAAAAAATCACAAATAAATGTACGCTTTATACTGAAAGTTTGAACAGTTAGCAAGTCCTGTCCTGCAACTACGAACAGGATGAGGTGGAGATGGATGAGAAATGTGGAATGTGTTTTATTCATCTCATAACACGTATAACTTCAGAATATACATCTGATGTACAGGAGACATGTCAGGGTTACAATTTATTTATTTAAAATTTGTCAAGCTTACAATATTACTTATTGAAGACTTTATACAAGGTTATTTCTAACACTATTTCAGAATTTGCATCCTCTTTGACTAACAAAAGTTTTTATTTCATTTTAAGGATCCAGCCAAGGTATCACTTCATCCTCTAGTAGGAGGAGGAAGAGTATAAAGTGGTTTATGAGGCAGAAACTGACAGTCCAATAATGCATTAGAGTTTAATTTGTCGCTTAGAGGTTTGAATAGTCAGAATGAATCAGTGAGATACTGTTGAAGTTAATGCAATCAGCAGAAGCTTCAGAAACCAGATTATTTCATATGGTGGCTAGATGTACAAAAGAGGAGTTACTACCAGGTTTCTGGAAAAGCATCAGTGACAAAAAGGCACGAAGAATAATATGCACCAATGCTAAGGTTCATAATGTCTTGCTGAACGTAATACACTATCAGAAACATTGTTACCTGTGAAGAGAGTTCCTTCAATAAAAGAATGAGCTTTGCTGGTTTCAAAACCTGACAATGAATTATGTGACAGGAGCACAGTATCACAGGGATGCAAAACTTGATAACAATAAAACTGGAAGAGAGGAAACTGGAAACACTGGTACTTCTGTCTTGGAACCACATGCATATAATGGATGGATGGATGGATGATAGGTTTTTGGATGCTCAGCATCATGGTCTCCAGTAACTAACTCTCAGGTCAGCTCAACAGCCTGCCTACTATTTATTTTGCTAATCTGAACAGTATTAAAGTATTTGAACTGTGATGTAACCAAGGATGTTTAAGAATTGAATGCATAGATAAAGTATGAACTGAAGATATTTCAGAAAGAATGAGTCAGAAACATACTCTATGTGAAATGAAATATTGTAGGGCAGACAAAGACACTAAAACATTGAATAGCTAATGGAGGATGCTGGATGAAGCCCATATGCAGAGATGAAAATACATCATTGTACAAGCTAAAGAGGATAGGATCAAACTATTCAAAAGACTGATGCTGTAAAAAGAAAAGGTATAATGCAGTACATGTCTAACAACGATAACCTTTTCTGAAATAATGATGCTACAATCGTCACTGTTGATTATGCCCAGACATGGTTTGGGGAACAGGATTATTAGCTTCAACAGTCTACTGGGCCATCAGAGTCTCAACTAACATGCAGCCAGTCAGTCATAAATTACATTTGTATGTCAAGATAAAATTAGTTCAGTATTGTGCTGTTCTTTTTCCTTCAGGAGTTTTATTATTTTTGTAACCAACTGTATCAAATGACTCATTAACAATGAACTAGTTAAAATTCTGGGGAACTGCCATTTCTTTCTACATCATCATCATTCACTGTTTCACTTGCCAAGATGGAAATTAACAATTTTATATTGACTTCCAATAATGCAACTAAAAACAAAATAAACTGGCAGTGTTTTGCTATAAGGTCGACCTAGAGCAGAGAACTTTCATCAGCTCATCCACTGCCTACCCCTCTTGCCTCTCTTTTAAGTTTGTTTTTAATGAAGTTATTATATAGGAACGAGTATGGTTCTTAATATTTTAGAGCACTTCAAAAGTGAAAGCAACTTTGTTCCAAAAATAATAGTTCAGTAGGAAAAAATCTCTCATCAATGTACAACAATGTGTACCAAACACTTGTTAAATGAGTTGTTTTATATGTGGTTTGGCAGACTTTCATCACTGGTTTTCACATCTTTCTTTTGTTATTGTATATTTTACAGTGTATGAAATAGTGCAAAAATTAGAGGTGCTAAGAGTTATTATTTAGATAAAACCAAGAGCCTTTTAAAAATACATTATCCTACAATAAATTCTAACATCAAAACATTCACATGACAGGACAAAACACACAAAACTTAAGTAACTTAAACAAAAATTTTTTATTCAACAGACATGCAATAAAAAATAAGAAGCTGCAAAACTCTCCACCAAATCATATGAATATTTAGGCCCTAAGAATTCACAAGCATATTTTTGTTTCGAAACAATAAAAAAGTGGCTGCACAAAATGACAGGAATTTACATGCACAAAATAGATTTGCATTTTTAGTTCTCTTAAGTAACTTGTTCCCTTTCTTTTGGTTCAACTAAGTGGTGTCTATCACTGATTCATTAGTTACCAATCAGTTCTAATGTTCCATCATTCTTCGGTTTCACATCGCTGCACCTCTCAGTGGGACTGGGAATCGGTCTGTGTTAACACAACTGCAGCTACTGACAAATTTCTGGTGTTTTATAGCTTTAGTTGTGTTCAACAGCAGCAAATAAAAATATTTTCTAGAATGTTTCAGACATTAGTGAGTTATAGAGTAGTAAATTTTATTTTTTATTAATGTCAGTCTTGAAATGCATTGCCATTTCAAATCACAAGGTCTGTTAAGGAAATGAATACATGTGAAGTTGAAATTTACCATGCATGATATCAGAGCAATTAGTTACATTTTTTTCTTTATTGTATTAGATTATGCATCATAAAATGAGCAGGAAATATGACTGGCTATTTTCACTGGACTGAACAATTACATTGTAGTTAAGAAATGAAGTGGTGGAGCTCTTAAAATTACTTTGTTCACTATGCACCATATTGGAATATAGCTCTACAATCCTCCCTCACTCATAGTAAGTGCTTAATTAATACAAAAATATTTTATTTAGTTTTTGGTATGTAATTTTGAAAGGAACATCTTACATTTGCAATTGCATTAACAATAAAAGCTGATGATTTTATTCAAATAAACGTTCAGTATAATTTTTATTCCAAGTCATTCCTTCAACATCAAATTATTTGTTGTTTACTGCATTGCTACAGCTAAATAATAATGATGTGCTTCCTGTTCCATATATCTGTGTAACAGTTTTATGCTTTGAAACATCTAACGAGTGTGGCAAGTTTTTTTTTCTTTTTTTTTTTTTTGTCATGAGGAGTATTAAGCAACTCAAATGATTACTACATGGGTTTTAAAGGGCAAAGACTTACAGTAATTTAGGAGCATTTAATATTTAATATTTCAGAGAGGTGAAGAGATGGAAAATAAATATTTCAGTACCCTTGAATTGGCTTTTCCAGTATATCCCGAGTTTAGTGTCATCCACAGTTCAATACAGAAGGCCATATCCATATTGTAACAGGAGTAGAAATTGCTACTGCAAAATGTGTGTTCAACTATCTAGGGGCAGCATTAATGACAGGAAATATGCACAAGAAATTTACTAAATGAGATTTTCGTTTTGTAAGACAGAATGAAATATCAGCCCATTGTTTTATTTTCTTCTTAATGTATATTTTCTTTTCTTTTTTCTAATGCAATGGGCTGATGAGAATTATAATGAATAGCAGATGGTCTAAGTATCAAAATGGAATCAGTGAGAGCTGTATAATTTTGAATAGCTGCCGTTACTGGTCTTAAGATTGATGCAAACTGATGCTGTATCAATACAAACATCACATTACTTTTTGGATTACAGGCCAGGGTAATCAGCCAGTATGTCCGAAGTTAATTTAATTACTCACAAAACTTTCCAATAAATTGGTACCATAATCTATGGATATTACAAAGAGCACAAAAAAGTATTTTAAATGAACCACATTCACAGCATCTGTTCTCAGTACATTACTTCACTGGCCTACCATGGTATACTGTTTGGTGAAAAGTTTTCAGTAATGAATGAAGGTTAAATTAAGAAAAAATAATAAATAAAAAGAGATGAGGTTGATATTTACCCGTACTCCCGGCTGCCTCCACTATAAAGGAAAAGAACAGAAAGAGGAATAAAAATGGAAGAAAGGGTACTGCTTATAGTCTCGATAAGTAGTTTTAATGCATGTCAGTTTTTTTTTTTTTTTTTACTGTGAATAATACATTCTGATACCTTTTAATACTATTATGTCTCTAAAGGAAGTTACCGGGAGACTGCATGGCTGAAACAAGCAGTTAGGTACATATGTTACAGCAAATGTAATTGGGAACAGCCTTGTGAAATGAGACATTTGTAACAATGTGTGTTAAATAACATTCATTCCATCCAGCAATTTTTGTTGCCGTGATAGCTGTTTCAGTAGACAACAGAATCAATAACAAAACTTGAGCCTTGGTTTGGTACCAGGACAAGCATAGGCAAAATTTATGCTTCCTCAAAATCTTAGATTAAAACAGATTCTTTTCTTTGTGCACTAAAGGGTCCTTGTTGTCAATAATACTAAAAGATATTAACACAGATAACAGAAGATTTTAATTTTTGTATAATCAAATTACTTTGTGGCTAACAAATGATGGAATAGAACTGACATGTTAAAAGTGATGGTTAAAGTATTAATTTGTCATTATAACTAATGCAGTATACACCACTTCTACAAGCATCATCTGTTAAAAGTGGTGTTACAATATATTATATCTATGAATATTTCAGAGGAACAATTAACTACAATTAATTCCAAGCAAATAAATTCATGACAGTAATGGTCAGTTTTAACTAAACCACTCCCATGCAAACACGATTATGTAGGTCAACTGCAGCAACATTAAGTATGGATTATAAATTGCAGGCAACAGCTAGATAACAGTTCTGATATGCATTTTACCTAACAGAAATATTGCTATTGATACATGAATGAATTGCAAGAAATGAAAATACCACAACTCGTGAAGTAAGATGTTCATATGTTTGATAGTATTGAACATACAATATTTTTCAACAAAAATTGCATAGGGAATGAAATGATAGGGTCCATGCAATGCACAAAAATATAAATTTTGGTATAAATTCTCACATGTAGTCATTTCACAAAGCTGGAAAGGATAATATGAAATGTCAAGGTACTTGTGAATTCGTTTACAATAACTCATAAATCTCTACAATATTTAGTTTAAGTTATGATGATTAAGAAGCAACAAAATTTCAAACAGTTTGTTGCATTTGTTAAGGCAAAACGCACTTAACAAAGATGAAAGGTGACTGATTCCTATGGCAGACAGTTGCCTATATATGGTTTGAGTTACTGATTTCATACTAGGACACCCAAATTTTCCATCTATTCTGTGCATGATCCTTAAACAAGATCAGTAAAGTGAAAGTTAAACTGACTGTATTTATGGAACAGTGAAGCCAAAAGTTTATTGAGTTTTAAATATCAAACAAGATTTTAGTTGGAAGTAAAAAGCTGCAGTGTAGAAACTGTACACTAAATGCTAGCTGACTGAAAAACAGCACAAGAAAAATTATTATTGTAACTAACTATATGGGTAATAAGTTTTATTCAGAATTCTCATTACAAATTTCTATAAAAATGTGCACAATCACAAACATATGAAGGCAATAGTGTATATTACTGTCTGGATGCCAAAGATCATTTTCATTTTATGATAACTCATATTTCAAAAGACCAGTTCTTACACATTTTGGCCGGTACGTTCACCTACATTCCCGAAAGAACTGGTAATTTTTCAATTATGCATCTCAGTTTATTCCTCTAGTAATTTGGAAACAAGTACTGTAAATTTATAAAACATAAAATGTAAAACATATGAATTAGAAAAGTACCCCATGAGCATTTTATATTAGATTTTACATCACAACTTGAAAAATTTAGATCAGGATAAAAAATAGCTGTACATTATCAAAACATTGTGGATTTTTTTATGAAACCAAATAAAAATTAGTAACAGTCACATTCACCAGATAAAGGGTTGACAAATTGTTTGACAGCAGCAGCACAAGTTGCCAACAATTAAGCTTTTGGAACCAAATATTATTTCTTTTAAAATGCAAGGGAAAACTGCAAAATGGAAATACCAACTACACTTGAAAAAAGTATAAAGAATAGGTTATGAAGTTAATTAGATCTCAAATACTGTAACTGGTGAGTTATAATGGTGACTCTAGCAAATTATATTCAAATATATGAACCATTGCAAAATAGTAAAACTGTATGGAACAAAATGTTTAATGAATGCAGGTGATAGAGTAAGGATGTAGATTCACAAAAATGATGGCTGTGAAAACAAAAAAAATCTATTAATGGAATACAGTTGGTACAGTTACTGGGAAAATAAGAGGGAAAACAGAAGGAGAAAAAAAAGATGAAAGAAGCCATGAGTAAAGGCATGCACAATTATGAATTCATGGTACCAAGGAAGGAAATGAGATTATAAATGCCAATATGAGTAAATGGAAGAAAATTTAATGAAGTGTGTTGTGGTATTCTTGCATGTAGCGCACAGTTAGTACCACTGCAGACTTCTGAAGCACTGATACAAAGATTAAAGAATAAAATTGTTGTGTATACCCGTCCTTTTTTCGCCCTAAGGTAAGTCTTTCCGCTCCCGGGATTGGAATGACTCCTTACCCTCTCCCTTAAAACCCACATCCTTTCGTCTTTTCCCTCTCCTTCCCTCTTTCCTGATGAGGCAACAGTTTGTTGCGAAAGCTTGAATTTTGTGTGTATGTTTGTGTGTCTATCGACCTGCCAGCGCTTTCGTTCGGTAAGTCACATCATCTTTGTGCCAAGTCTTGTTATTGATTCCCACTGCAGTTTTCTTATTCTTTCAAAGCTTTCATTTTCTTGTATTTTACAAAGCAAATCCTTACTTACAGTTCGCTGTTATTAATTTGTACGTGATAGAAGTGTTGTTACTAGTTTTGTAAGAAATAATTTTGACAATTAAGAAAAGCATATGGTTATAATTAACCATTATTTAAATGATGCTATTTTAAAACATATTTTAACATTGTAAACTCTAAGGAAAACTGATGATAGAGAGAGAGAGAGAGAGAGAGAGAGAGAGAGAGAGAGAGAGAGAGAGAGAGAGAGAGAGGGAGGGAGAGAGAGAGAGAGAGAGAGAGAGAGAGAGAGAGAGAGAGAGAGAGGGAGGGAGGGAGGGAGGGAGGGAGAGAGAGAGAGAGAGAGAGAGAGAGAGAGAGAGAGAGAGAGAGAGGGAGGGAGAGAGAGAGAGAGAGAGGGAGGGAGAGAGAGAGAATTGTGGGGAAGGGGGGGGATAACTTCTGAAAGAACTACAAGGTGTACAACTTTGCTTCTGCCGTTTGCCGGTAAGTAGCGGTCGAAAGAAACAGATCACAGATGTCAGGCAGTTACCTTGGACCTAGGTCAGCATAACCTCATTTAAGCATTAGTCGATGTGTGTCTGCATCATAAAGTTGTTCTTGATTGAAAATGTCAGTATATGAGTCAAATTCTCATCATTTGTGGGAGGTGTTACTGTTTTGTTTCAATATGACGAAAACAGTGGCTGAGTCTCATCGAATGCTCTCAAGTACATACAGTAAGGATGCTATTAGTGAAAGAACATCATGTGAGTGGTTTCAACGCATCAAGAATGGTGATTTTAACGTCATAGACTGTCATAGTGCTGGAAGAGGGAATGTTTTCAAAGATGCAGAACTCAAGAAGACTTGGCACGATTAGTGGGAATGACACAGCAAACCATTTCAAAACGTCTGAAGGCTATGGGCATGATTCAGAAAGAAGGAACTTAGGTCCCATGTCAGCTGAAACCAACAGACGTTGAACAGCGTTTGTGTGTGTGTGTGTGTGTGTGTGTGTGTGTGTGTGTGTGTGTTTACAATAACCCTAAACGCACAAAATCATGGAAATATTGTGGCCATGCTTCCAAATCGACAGCCAAACCGAATATTCACGGCTCCAAGATCATGCTCTACATTTGGTAGGACCAGCTTGGCGTCATATACTATGAGGTGTTAAAACCAAGTGAAACAATCACAGGTACTCATTATCGAATGCAATTAATGTATTTGAGCAGAGCATTATAAGACAAATGTCCACAATACAGCGAGAGCCACGATAAAGTGATTATGCAGCATAACAATGCTCGACTCCACGTTGCAAAAGGGGTCTAAAGGTACTTGGAAACATTAAAAGGTACTTGGAAACATTAAAATAGGAAGTCCTACCCCACCCGCCGTATTCTCCAGACATTGCTCCCTTTGACTATCACTTGTTTAGATCAATGGCGCATGGCCTGGCTGATCAACCCTTCCAATCTCATGAAGTCACAAATTGGATCAATTCATGAATCGCTTCAAAAGATGAAGAATTTTTTCGATGCAGGATTCGTACACTGCCCAAAAGATAGGAGAAAGTAGTGGCCAAAGATGGAAAATACTTTGAATGATACATGTGTAACCAATTTGTTTCATTAAACCCCAAATGTTGGGGGAAAAATGGCGGAAGCGAAGTTGTACACCTTGTACTTGAAAATTTATGTTAATTATGAAAGCTATTGTTCAGTAAGATAAAATGTACAACAGCATGCATAGCCCTGCAAGATGACTGAAGGAAAAACTAGACATGTCATGTCCCAGGTTTCAAAAGGGGAAACCACAAGAGGCACTGGTTTACCCAATGGACAATGACCCCTTGAAGAAATGAAAGAACACTTTATGGCATTATGTGGATGACTGTGCTCTCTAATAAACACAATAGGGTAACCTTATTGCCTTTGGAAGACTTACATAACAATATTATACATCAGTCATTAAGACAGTGGAGATAGCATTAAATGAACAAAACCATATTTTGTAATAGTGATTCATTGAAACAAAATGCAAAGATACTTCATGAGATCTATGTCATTCCCATCCAGCAGCAACACTTCAGAATGCGATCAGTTTGAATACTCTTTACTGTCATCCAAATGTACATACATCTCCACTATCATTTATTTCTCATTCTTGTGTTAGTCAGGCAACTGCATATGTCTCTGCTGTCTTTGGCACCTCTTTGGGAGCTTGAAGAGCTCCTTTAGGGTTTTAATCATCTGGTAAATATCTATCATCAATTTTGAAAACCTAACACAAAAACTGATCATAGGCTATGAATACAGTTTAGTTCCAAGCACAGAGCCAGAATTCAAGGCCATTTGATCATGGACAAAATGAAGAGAGAGCTGGGAATTTGGCACTAACATAATTTTCTGCAGAAGGTTTCTGTAAGATGCTGACAGCCAGTTTCTGAATTAATACAATAATTAAGAAAAAACTCTAGTTTCATTATTCTTCTCATCAGCAGACAAGATTTTTTACCATAATCAAACTGTATAACATGGGGAAGAAACCAGAATAGTTTAAAAAATGACAGTACTATGAGCTGCCATCTGTACATCAAAAACTAAAATTGCAATAACCAGCAGCATGAATTACCAGTTTTGTCTGAGCTTTAAATGATTTCAAGCAATAAAACCCATCTACATCAGTTTGTTAAGAAACATCTGTAATTTCGGAATAGGTTCCATCAGACTACATCAAGTATGTGGAAAATTAAGGAAGTAGTTGGGTACAGTGGTTCCACGTCACAATCACATTTTTCAGCTCAGAAATAAGTTTGTAAATCTACAGACAGAGAACCATCATTGCATATTGAACAACTTTTTTTTGTTCACACTATCATGTTTGCTTTGGTTGCAGAACAGCTTAGCAGATGATAGTAGTATATCAGTCAGCATTTACTGGAGTAGAGTAGGAAATTAATTGCATTGTAACTACAATGATACACTGATAAGCCAAAACATTGTGACCATAGCCCACCACGAGGTTGGATACCACACAGTGATGTTGCGGGTACACAATGCACTATGAAAAGCATGTAAGCACAGCAGACACAAACGGGCTACAAATGGGGAAATACATTGAGATAAATAACTTTGTAAAAAGGACAGACTATTATTACGCAAAGCCTGTGAATGAGTATCATGAAAATGGTGAAGCTGGTCAAATGTTCAGGTGCTACTGTCTTTTGTCTCTATGGCAAGGGGTAGGAGGACAGTGAAAATATTACTGGGTGCTAAATGGTTAGATGTCCACAACTGTTTACAGAATGCAGGGGTTGGAGGCTTGTCCATTCTGTAAAGTAGGATGGATTGTGATGTGTGTCATCGCTGTTGAAATAGCACAATGCTGGTGCACGCATTAAGGTTTCGGAGCACACCGTTCATCATATGTTGCTGAATATGGAGCTCTGCAGCAGACAACCTCTATGTGTTCACATGCTGATCCAATGACATTGTCATTTATGATTGCAGTGGGCACAGAACCATCTGGATTTGACCATTGATCAATGGAAATACATCAGCTATTTGGGTGAATCACGCTTTTGCTACACTAGGTCAGCGATTGTCTCCACAAATGCTGTCATCCAGGTGAGCAGTAGTTCAAAACATGCAGCTCGCCACAGAGACAGGCTGGTAGGAGCAGTATTATTCTACAGGAATTTCATCTTTCAGCAGTATAATTTGTTTCTCGAAGCCAGAACTGTGCTACTTGTGCTACTGTGATCTGACCAACATTATGGTGAACTAATGTTGACATCTCTAGGACCAAATTCACCTGTTGTAAATCCTACGGAAAACATCTGGGTCACTATCAGGTGCCATCATCGTCCACACAAATCAGTGGCCCAATATTTATGCAAATTACATGACCTGTGTATAGATATCTAATGCCACGTATCTCCACAACCTCACCAAAAAACTGTCAGATCCATGTTAAGCAGAATCAGTGATTTATTTCGAGACAAAGACAGAGACAAAAAAATCTATCAAGCAGGTGCTCGTAATGTTTTGGCTCATCAGTGTCTATAATCAGTATCAACACCAAAGTTAAGATGGTTTTGCTCTTCCACTATTTTGATACACCATGGATGAAACATTCTGTGAAACGTTTTGATGAGAAGCTTAGCAGACTGGTCTGGCAGCCAAGCTGGTCACACATGGAAATGAATGATGCAATGTCACTAAGTCGTCATCATCACATATGTCGTGGCTTGCATTTAAATACATCAGGGGGAAAAGCCTGTTATAAAGGCCATCACCGATAGCATTAGATTGTATCTAATCCAGCATCCACCCAATCCCAGTAACCTCTAACATTCACCATACTTCTCTTTTAGGATAAAAGAAAACTGAAAACACGATGTGAAAGTAGATCTAGTTGATAATAACATGAAATCATCACTGTTTAAAAATACTCCATCAGAACATAATAAGCCTGTTAAACAAAAATGAAGAGCTGCTGCTTCCACTTCAAGATGCAACAAAGGAAGCAAATATTTATGTACTCTGTTTAACAGAGCATCATCTAGGAGCTGCAGATATTGAGCAGATGAAGTTGCAAAATTAGATCTAGTTGTTGTAGAAACAACTTAGAACAAGGAGGGATAGCAATTTTTATTAACAACACTCTTGGGTCATAGACTCTAGATAAAAATCAGAGCCACATTTAACAACATTTTTAATGCTGTGCAACTAAACTAGAACTAGAGAAGTAGTCCCACTGTAATCAGAACAATCTACAGGGCACCACAAGAAGATTTCCCAAAGTTCCTTGCTCAGCTAGGAAACAGCTCTTATACAAATTTACAAGTGTAACAGCAACATCACTTTTGTGAAGATTTTAACATTGACTAATTGTATGTAATGATAGCAGTCATATATAATTAGAAACATTGATGTCTTGCTTTAACTTACACCCAATGATCTCATTTTCAACAAGTGTAGATGACTTCAGCAAAATTGCTAATGACAATATTTTCGTGGAGCCCACATATGATAACTGTCATAAAAATACAGGCTTTAGTAAATGTACTACCAGTCCATGAGTGTCAAATGGCAATCCTCAAACTCGAGAACAGGGCAACAGTTAATGAACTCTAGTTAGGCATGTTAAAATTTTGAATAATGAATGTACCCAATGGATACGAAATTTAATTCATTTTTAAATCTACTCTCAAACAATTCAATGCCAGCTTCCCAAAAAGACAAATTAAAATCATTTCAAAAGCAAGTATCAGAAAGACTGGATAACTGTAGGAATCAGCATATCGTGTGACAGAAAAAGGAAACCTTACCTACAACAGAGGGATAGCACAAACAAAACAGTAAACATACACTATAAGGGATATTTAAAATCAACATGCACTATGCTGAACAAACCAACAGATCAAACAATAAAACAAAAAGTGTATGGAAAATCATAAAATCAAAAACAATTATGGACAAAAAAATTAGAACAAGCAGGGGCAGCCCAGTTAATGGGAAGTGCAACAGATCAGAATAACCTGTACAGGGCAGCCTCAGAATTTAATAAATTTGTTCGCTCTGTATCTGAAAATGTTGGAACACAAAACACACTGCCTTCCTCAGAAGCCATAATCGTCGTCTTAACATGCACCGATGATGATGACTGCACTTCACTTTACTTCAAATCCACAACACCTAATGAAGTTATAAAAATCATCAGTTCCCTAAAAAGCATCAGCTCTTCTGGGTACAATGGACCATCAAACAAGGCACTAAAATTATTTGGTGACTTTGTAAGCAACATAGTGTGTTATTAATTTATTAGTCTGCGAGAAAGGGGGCATTTCCTTATAGATTAAAACTTGCTGCAGTGATGTCAATACACAAATGTGGTGCGGGACATGTAATGTACAGAGTGAACCGGAACTCCACCAAATAGCTTTCAAAGGTAGCTGTAAGGCCCAAAACAGGGAAAAAATGCCTAGTAAACAAGGTTCTAAATTGCATACTGTACATTAAGAGTACTTTTTCATCTTCACTACTCTGAGACATCTTACTGAAAGCTCTCTGCTTTCCATATTTTGAGAAGTGGTAGTTTGGGCCAAAACAAGAAAAAAGCGTTTAGCAAGCATAGGCTGTGAAGTGCAGACCTGAAGAACTATCTGCAGTTATTCATCTTTGCTACTGTGAAATGTCTTCTACTGAAACAAAGCTCTTAGGTCTTAAGGTATGCATTTTAGAGTCCATGTTTACTAGACTTCTTTTTTCTTGTTTTGGTTCATACTACCACCTTAAAAAACTTGTTAGTGGAGTTCTGCTTCACCCTGTGTAACTACTGGCCTTTCTCTCTGGTACTAGTTCTTTCAAACATATTTGAGAGGGTAGAGTACAACGGGCTATATGAACTTAAAAGGTATCCTGTGGGTAGGAATTTTTTAATTTTGTGAGTGCTATACAGCCAGTTTCCAATTTATTTTTATTATTTGGTCAGTACACATGTTCCTGATGTATGTTTGTATTTTCAGCAGTTTTGAATATTCAGTTTATTGTTGGCCATAAAGAAGGTTATACATGTTTTCAAGATCTCAGTCAATTTTTACTTTCAAAGAAGATAGATCAAAGAATTTGCATTAAGTTTTGCTTGAAAAATGGAATAAAGAACAGCACCACATTCAAAATGTTGACTGAAGCTTTTGGCAAATGTACTATGAGTAAGGCAAGAGTTTATGTGTGGTACAAACATTTCAAAGAGGGTCAAGAAGAGGAAGGCAATGACTATCCTGGACACCCTAGCACACAGATTAGTGACAATAATGTGGACGTAGTAATGAATATGGTTCTGGAAAACTGCTGAATCACCGTCTGAGAGATTGCTGATGATTTTTCTTTTTCTTCCTTTTTTTTTGGGGGGGGGGGGGGGGGGGGGGGGGAGAAGGGGCGCATGAAATGCATAGCATCAAAGTTTGTTCTGAAATTGTTGAATTTCAACCAAAAACAATGTTGCATAGAAATCGCTCACATTTTCCTTAACTAAGTCAACAATGATCCAGAACTTCTAACTAAGCTCATAACAGGTGATGAAACATGGGTACACAGTTATGAAATTGAAATCAAGGCTTATCAACCAAATGGAAACTGCCCGAAGAACCAAGACTGAAACAAATTTGACAAGTTAGATCACAAATGAAGGTTCTCCTCATTGTTTTCTTTGATTACAATGGGATCACATATCAAGTTCCAGTCTTATGGTGATACAGCCAATAAACCTGGAAATTATGTGCCATTTGCCTGAAGCAATCTGAACTGTGGTGAAACCCCTTGTAGAAATTGCATCATGATAATGCTCCTGTTCACACCTCAATGCTTGTTGGTGATTTTTTGGGAAAAAACCAAATTGCTTTGCTACTCAGCCACTGTATTCGCCAGATATGGCCCTGTGGCTTCTTTCTATTCCCGAGGCTAAAGATAATCATGAAAGGACGTCATTTAGCCACCAATGATGAGATGAAAACAAAATTGCTGAACACGAACTGAAACTGTGTTCCAGAACTTTTTCCAAGGAAAAAGCACTGACACAAATGTATTATATATGAGGTGGATTACTTTGAAGAGGACCAAGTTGTTGATGATAATGAATACATAGAGATTCTTTAATAAAAACAAAAATTTCTGTGGTCTTTGATCACACCTCATAAATAATATCACAACATTGTGTGCTATGTATGTTATACTGTGTGCCCAGTGTGCATATTGTTTGATGTATCATATGCGCCAATAAGCAAGACACACTACTATTCAAACGACTTCACCATAAATAATAATGAATATTGATATGGAATATTTGTCATGTTTACTTTTTTTCTCTCTTTTTTATGTAAGATTTTACTCTTTGACTTGTCTTACATCACAGCACATCCTTCCTACAGAAAGGAATTTAACAGTCCCAAATTGAAATTGCTCAATCAATCCATCAGAAAGGAAGATAGTACTAATTAGCAAATATATTACTGAACTTTTTGCATTTTTCTATACTTAAGGCAACTAAAAGCAATTGAATGTGCACAAAGAAAAGCATATGTGGCAATTCATTTTTGTTTCACCAGAGAAATGTATATGTCATATTTATTTACAGAAAAAAAATGGGTAAGGAAAAAAGACAGGTGCTGGGTCCATCTGCTGGATTCCTGATGTTAAGAAACCAATGAGGAGCTAATGGATAGCAAATGGCAAGTAGAGGATACCACATAACAGGAAGGACAAAAATGAACATGAAAAACTTATCAGCATAATAGGCTATGCAGAAAAATCTTTGAGGAGTTCTGTAGTAAGTAGTGAAAATAGAAGATAGATGATACTAATTAGCGCTGATGAAAATAGCTCTACTCCACAGTATAAATTTGATCACATGATCTGAAGTTTAGTTAGCCTCAAAAGTGGGATGTGGGACATAAACAATTTGAATAATTTCATTTTGCATGGCTATGTCAAGAGTATTTTTGAAACTATTTCTGGACTACAGTGATTATTGCTTATTACTGCATGTTAGCAGTAAAAGTAACAAGAAACAGTGTCACATGGTCAAGTTAGGTAATTTGAAATGAAGGTGAACAATTGACCTTCATGAGAATGGTCTATTGTAGTGATACATTACAGATCATACGGATATGCAGTCGCTACAGTGATACAAGATTGGACTACTGAACTAAAGAGTCCCACATAATTCGTAATTCCAACTACAGACCACCAAAAGTGAAATCTGTGCAACGCTACATATGTCTCGTCTTTAAGTTTCAGTTTGAGTTATGGCAAAATACAGCAGTTCTGGTACTGATGTGCCAAGAACTTACTGCACAACCTGCATGTGTGTGCTATGCCACAGATTGTCAACATATATTCTTTGCACAATATAGTACACTAGACAAAAGACATTACTGGCTGCAATGGATTCCTCGGTATATTGCCTTCCAGCGAGTCATTATTTCAGACTAATGTGCTGGCTGAACAAGCAAGAGACTCTACAGACACCAATGGCATCTCTGTATGTGCATAACGTTATGGCTCTATTGGATGAATTTGTGACATTCTGGGCATTATTTACATATTAGTCTAAATCCTAATTGCCCAAACAATAGGTGTTCTGTTGAGTGAGAGATACAGGAGGGAAGATGCAGAATCTCAAGTGATACATTTCCTTCAATGCACTCTTGGAGTTCTGTTCCAATAGAACAATGTTTGTTTACTTTTTAAAAAGACTGTACCTTGATTAGAATATACCCAGAGTTGCATTAGTCATTAACCAGCTCAAAGCATGCACCCACTAGATAATACAACTATGCTTCTGATTAGGATGGAAAATATTTTGATCCATTTCTTGGAGATTTAAGCAAATCTCTGCAATGGTCACGCAAGTATATGACCTTACTGGCACGCTTGGTAGAACAAAAATTGCGAATTTTTTGTATGTCATTTTATTTGTTTAGAAAACTGAATACTCACTAACAGCTTGTCACATTTCACCAGTTTCATCCCTTTAGTGGTCCCTCTCCAGAAAGAAGTCATAAAAAATCTAAATGACGATCATTTGTATTTCACTAGCATATAAACATTTAGTACTGTACACATCATGAAGTGCAGATGGACAGAATTTCATGTAAAGAAATCTTTCCTTCAGAAGATGTTGATATTTATACTATAGTACAGAAGTGTTCTAATTTGACTAATTTGAATTTAAGATCTATTTCCTACAAGGAAAGACTATCATAGTGATTTCATCAGGATATAGTGTGAAATTCAAAATTGTATACAGACTTCCTGTCCATCCCTCATTCCATTTTTAATATCCACTGTCAAAGAATTTCTTAAAATTATGAAAGT